>NC_143255.1:122732134-125232134 GCF_984573655.1 Nuphar pumila
ATTACTAAAGGTTTTTTCTTATCCTCTTCTTCTCTTAATTCAATTGCTTATACTGATTCTGACTAATGAGGCAACTCTAACGATCGTATTTCTACGACAGGTTATTGTGTATTGTTTGGTGATTCGCTTGTATCGTGGAGGTGTAAGAAGCAACAGAAGGTGTCACTTTCCTTCACTAAAGTTGAGTACAGGGCAATGTCGACCATCACCACTGAAATTGTTTGGCTGAGAAGATGTGTTGCGACAACAAGAGTGCTATCTATATTGCTAGCAACCACATCTTTCATGAACGAACTAAGCATACAACGATGGACTATCATTATGTTCGTGAAGAATTTCTTAAAGGTACTATTGAACTTCCCTATGTCACATCGGAGTAACAACTTGCGGACTTCTTCAGCAAAGCTTTGCCATCACCTCATTTTTCTTTTTTCCTTAGCAAACTTTCAGTTATCTCACAATCAGTTTGATATATATATATATATACATGAATGGGGAAACTGAAATATGTTTACCAACCAAATATGTTTTCTGGTATGAATCGAGATTTTCATATGTTTTTTGCAAATCTAACCCTGCAGATGCGTTCAACGTGGTTCATTTGCTACGAATTGACTCTTGGATCATCGTCAAGAAATGTGATTTTTTATGTTTGAATATTTATGAAAATTCTAAGCCACTGAAATTATCCTTCTTATACATCATAATTGGATGATCCAAGAGTTTATTTCTATAAAACCAAATGTCTAGATCACATCCGTACGGTGAAATTTTTGAAAAAAGTAAAAAAGCTTATGAAAATCTTGGTTCATACTAGTAAACATATTTGGTTGGTAAACATATTTCATTTACCCTACATGAATGTATTGACTTTTAATAGGTTTCACCCTCTAGGGCATTTTTGTCTTTTTGTATGAGTGTAATAGGTTTTGACTGCTAGGGACAGATTTGTATTTTTTATTTTCTTATGTTTTTGCTTTCTCATTTTGTATTTTAGTCATGGGCAGTATGGTCTTTTGACCATATATAGTCATTGGGAGCTACACAACAGCTATATTTCTAGCCGTTGGGAGCTCCCAATAGCTATACTTGGCCCCCTAATCTGCCTTGCATTACCTCTATAAAAAGTGACTTCTTGTCCCATTTCAAGCTAAGCTTTTCTTAAGCTTTGGCTAAGTGAATAACATTTTTTATATTTTGTGCCTCTTGAGTGACTCGTGTGTGTGTGAGCCCATTAGTGGCTTGTGATTAGCACTTAGTGGTTTGTGCTTGTGTTTGCCTTAAGGCTTCATTACAGAAACCTGATCTAGATGATAACATAACATTATAGCAACATCCAGTATGTATTTCACAATACAATTTGATAGGTTGGTCATATTCATACTTCATAAGTGTCGGTTTTCTGAAGATCAAACCCATCAGTACTGTATAAGCCCTAACCCACTATAACCTAATGTCCAATCGGGTCCATAGAATTACTGGTTTACCAGCTAGATTGTTTTCTCAGAATATCTGCATGTCCTCAGGTAGTGGTCACCATAAGTAGGTTGGGCATTCCTCTAACAGACTAGCAGTATAGATAGCTTATTAATGAGATGCAGGACACTGATGCCAAGTATAAGCTGGATTCAAGACAAGGAACTTTGAGCCTACATTTTTTTACTAGGTGGTCTTCAAAGATGTGTATGATGCCCCTTTTCTCGATAACATGTTATGATGCACCTTGCACATGGGAATCTTTTATCACCCTTGAAATGATACCAATTCAATTCTCAATCTTCGATATTGGTCTTCGTTTGTTGTTAACAATAATCATCTTGGCTGACAATAGTAAAATAACTGGGTAAAGGGTAACGACATGAAAATCCAGAACCAAAACATCCATATAGCTCTCACATTTATAAAGTCGGCATATACACAACAAGAAAAACAGTAAAAGATTATGCCTTTAAAACTTGATAAAACACAAGGAAATTCAACTTTAACAGAATTTCAAAATAAAACAATTTCTCAGAAGTTGTTTTCTTAAATGATATATGCATCGATTTTAACAAGTAACAATTGCAGATGGGCCAAAAAAAATCTGATAATATAAGTGATGCAGGGCAGGACCCGATTGGGCCCATCGTGCCACTCGATCCACCACACAGGGCAGATGAAAGACCCCGTGAAGATGACTCACCTGCAGGGACGGAGCCACGACGCAAGGAGGTACCCCTGCGCACCTACGTCAGGCATGGTGGAGCTCGCACGCCCCAGAACCAGCTGCAAAGGAAGACTGAACCGGATCGTGGGTCGGATCCAAATCTGGACCCACGACCCGGTCCAGTAAACAGTCTTTAAGAGGCTGTCTAGGGTTGCGTGAAGCATTATTGAAGATTGAAAACAACCCCAGCCGACTTCTCTCCTGCAGTTTTTCTTTTCTCTATTTGATTGTTGTTTTCCCTTTACTTTTCCTTACTGTTATTGCATATTCCCATTGTTTATTGGACATTTCTGAGTTAATAAAGAAGTTCAACCACACCGATTCACAGTGGGCCATTGGTTTTCACTCCTCCTCCAACGCAGTTGCATCAAAGTGGTATCAGAGCAACGGGCGTTCCAACTTCATCAGCGGTATGGCTCTTGAGGAGGGAACCGATCTGGTACAAGGCGAAGTGCGTGAGGAGGCGAGCAGCGAAGATCCCATGCTGCGTGTCATGGAGGTGTTGACGAAAATCCAGGAGAATGTGTTGTGCGTGACCCGGGATGTGGCAGGCCTATCGAAAAGGCTGGATGGGATGGACGATCGTTTGACAGCACTCGAGTCGCGCAAGGGGACGTGCGCAATACCAGGTGTTGACGTCGATGATCGCGTGTCTGCAAATCTGAACCTCCAAGGGGCTGAATCACACCAGCCGATACCTCTGCAGCGAGTGACTGCACCTGTTTCAGCATCCACGAAGGGTCCGGCCTACCCAGCAGTTCCAGCATCCGTGTATGGTCCGGACACCTCGCGACAGCACCAGGGGATCCCGGCGAACAACGATGCCCTGGTAAGAGCACCCCACTCCCGACAAAGGTTGACTGGATCGCCTGCTTCACAGGTGGACCCGAGCCTGCAGGGCCCCAGCGGTACGCTGGGTCCACCTGCAGGCCAGGGCGCGTGGCCAGGCGCAACCACAAGTGCGCTGAGGGTCGGCCCGAGCCTGCAGGGCCCCAGTGTTGCGCTGGGCCCACCTGCAGGCCCAGGATCGTGGCAGGGACTCGCTCGGGCTGTGTCGTAGGGTGAGCTGAGTCGGCAGGGGCCCAGCGTCACGCTGGACCCTGCTGCTGGCCCGATCCCATCAGTCCAGTTTGGGAGGGACGAGCATTCCTTCCCCGACCCCACACGGGGAGGCTCCGTAGCCGCATCCCTGCGAATTGGAATGGGCGAACCTTTGTTGATGGACCCAGATCCACGAAGACCCAATCCAGTTTGTAATGCAACAGGACCCAGGCCTGTGTCACTGGGACCAACCATTGGGTCTCAGGGAACGGGTTTGGGTCTAGACACCCCTTACCCAGCCTACCTAGTTGGTTCCGGTTCGCGGGCAGCCCCGGGCCAGAACCAACCCATTAGTCCCTACCCTCAACAAATACCTCAGACCGACCCTAACCCATATCGGACTCGGACGGAGCTCCAGTTTGGATTTGAGCCGGGTCAAAACCAGACCCATAATGCTATGGATCGGGGATCGAGTTCAAACCAAGCTTCCTATCCCCACAACTCGAACCTCGATCCAACCCACTCATATCTGGGTCCGACGAGTAGTGTAGGAGTGGGCTCGAATCACATCCCATCGGGCGAGTCAACCCATCCATATACCCACCAACCCCCATACCCATACCCCTACCCAAACCCAAACCAACCTGTTTACCCAAACCTGATCCAAAACCCAACCCAATATCCGGCCCAACACCATACTCCTAACCCACAACCATATTATACCAATTCTACCCGTCCGGCACCAGAACCTCAACCGAACCTTGGACTTCCCGTCATTCCAGTACCACAATACCGGCCGCAGATGGTGCCCGCCCACGGGCAAACCCGACCGAGGCAATGTCAGCAGAAACCGGCGCGCCCCGACCGCCGACCCCCCATCGGGAGAGTTCGACAGTACCAGCATCCCGGCGAGCAATACCGCCATATGGGCAATGAAGCAGCTTGGGACAATGACATTTTCTGGAATGAGCATCCTGCAGGGATAGTGGAGCCGCGACAACAGAGACCGCCAGACCACTCTTCCACCTATGGCGTGAAATTGGATCTTCCGGAGTTTGCGGGGCGATTCGACGCGGAACAGTTTTTCGACTGGTCTTATGCAGTGCAGTTCTTCTTCGATTATCACACAGTTGTTGAACATCGTCGTGTCTCGTTAGCTTCTACACGATTGAGGGGCCTAGCACAGACATGGTGGGTGGAGCTACAACGATCAAGGGAGCGGCAGGGATTAGAGCGCGTACAGTCGTGGGAGGAAATGCAAAGACTGATGCAGTCAAAGTTCGTGCCTTCGGATCACGCCGAGCGAGCCTACAAGGAATACCTGACCCTGCGCCAAGGTTCCCGAACTGTAGCAGAGTACACCGCGGAGTTCCATCGTCTTTCCCTGCGTGTGCAGATCGAGGAAACAGCTCGTCAGCAGGTCACGAGGTACATTTCGGGTCTCTGCCCTGCTATTTCTGATGATTTTAGTTGTGTCACAGTTGAAACATTAGATCAAGTCAGCAGTTATGCCATGAACATCGAGGACAAGCTGAAGCGGAGGCAGGAATATCGGACGACCCGTAATGAGCCCTCTAGCCGACCCAAGCCGAGTTTCCCAACCAGGGGAGCAAGCTCCCCTAGTGATTCAAAACCGAGGACCGACCTTAGCAAACCTGACCAGTCAGGTCCAGCTTTCCACACCCGGTCCAAAACCAAACCTACTGAGTCGACCCTTCGTTGCTTTAGGTGTCAAGAGTTAGGACATGTCGTGTCCAAGTGTCCGACCGTGAGCAAGAACACCCATCTGGTTGAAGGGATTGTCGAGTCCGCAAGTGAGAGTGATAGTGAGGACAATTCATTAGTGGAGGTTGAGGATGAGCGGGGAGTTATAGAGTTCGACTGCAGCGTCGAAAGTTTGTTGTTCATCCGTCATGTGTTGACCACACCCCGAGAATTGACCCCATCGAAATGGCTAAGGAATAACATTTTTAGGACCCGATGCAACTGTGAAGGTCACGCTTGTGATGTCATCATTGACACCGGAGCATGTGAGAACATGGTATCTGAGAGTGTGGTGTCTACCTTGAAACTCAACATCGAAAAGTTGTCCCAACCCTATAAGATGGCCTGGTTCAAGAAAGGAAATGAGGTTCCCATCACTCAGCGTTGCCTAGTCCGGTTTTCCATGGGGGAACACTACCACGATGAGGTGTGGTGTGATGTAGCCCGTATGCATGTGTGTCACATTCTTTTGGGACGTCCCTGGCAGTTTGATCGCCAGACCACTCACGATGGCCGCAAGAACACTTACTCTTTTATCTTTAATGGCCATAAGATCGTCCTTCTACCTATCCGGGAGACAGGTTTCCCCACAATTGACAAACCCGAGCGAGTCCCCCGACTCGCAGGTCTCTCGTACCGGCTTTTCCTGGACCATTGCCAGGAAGATGGCTATTGTTATGCCCTGGTGGCTAAGCCAGTGATGAGTTCGCATGTGTCCGTTCCCGCGGATGTTGCCCCTCTTCTCGAGGAATTCCGCGACGTTATGCCGGATGACCTTCCTGATGGATTACCTTCGACAAGGGTGGTTCAGCATGCCATTGATTTTGTGCCCGGGTCGAGTCTACCCAACCTTCCCGCTTATCGCATGAATCCCTCCGAGCACACTGAGTTGTTAAGACAGGTTCAGGAATTACTGCAAAAGGGTTTCATTCGTGAGAGTGTTAGTCCTTGTGCCGTTCCTGCCTTACTCACTCCTAAGAAAGATGGGTCCATGCGCATGTGTGTCGATAGTCGTGCGATCAATCGCATCACAGATTCACAGTCAAATACCGTTTCCCCATTCTTCGTTTAGATGATATGTTTGATAGGTTATCCGGTGCCTCCATTTTCTCTAAAATTGATTTAAAAAGCGGATATCATCAGATTCGTATACGCGAGGGAGACGAGTGGAAAACGGCATTTAAGACACGTGATGGATTGTACGAGTGGTTAGTCATGCCGTTTGGGTTGTCTAATGCCCCCAGTACCTTTATGAACATGATGACCCAAGTCTTGCGTCCGTGTCTTGGGAAGTTTGTTGTCGTCTACTTTGACGACATCTTGGTCTATAGTTCTTCATTGTCTGATCATTTGAGTCACCTGCGTCAAGTCTTAGATATTTTGAGAAAGGAAAAATTGTATGCCAATGCCAAGAAGTGTGAGTTTATGACATCCAGTGTCGTGTTCTTAGGGTTTATTGTGTCTTCTGATGGCGTCAAGGCCGACCCTGCTAAAGTCCGAGCGATTGTCGATTGGCCTACCCCAAAGACTATAGGAGAGATCCGTAGTTTCCACGGGTTAGCCACCTTTTACCGACGTTTCGTGAGGAATTTTAGTATCCTTATGGCCCCCATCACGGAGTGCCTAAAAGGTACTAGCATTCATTGGACGCCAGCGGCTAGCAAAGCCTTTACGATCATCAAGGACAAAATGACCAGTGCCCCTGTCTTAGCCCTCCCTGATTTTAGTGCAGTCTTTGAGGTTGAATGTGATGCCTCTAAAGTGGGGATTGGCGCCGTCTTGAGTCAGAATCGTAGGCCTGTCGCCTTCTTTAGCGAGAAGCTGACTCAGGCCAGGTGCCAATATTCCACTTACGATGTTGAGTTTTATGTCGTTGTACAAGCCCTTCGTTATTGGAGGCATTATCTCATTTATAAGGATTTTGTCTTGTACACGGATCATGAGGCATTGAAGTACCTGAACAGTCAGAAAAAGTTGAGTGTTCGTCATGCCAAGTGGGTCAGCTTCTTGCAAGAGTACACCTTTTCGCTTCGGCATCAATCGGGTACCCTGAACAAGGTGGCTGACGCTCTTAGTAGGAAGAACAGCCTGTTGATGACTATGTCGGTGCAGGTCATAGGTTTTGAACAATGCAAAGAGTTATACCCTACGGACCCTGATTTTCACAAAGTCTGGGAAGGGTGCACCTCCTCCGCTCGCAACCTTGACCCCCGTTTTTGTATTCATAATGGTTACCTCTTCCGTGGTAACCAATTATGTATACCCAATTTCTCCCTCAGGCTTCAGTTGATTTCTGAATTATATGAAGGAGGGTTAGCAGGGCATTTCGGGCATGATAAGACGTTCGCTCTCTTAGATGAACGATACTTTTGGCCCAAAATGCGCAAAGATGTTGTCAAGTTTATCCAAGGTTGTCATGTGTGTCAAGTGTCCAAGGGTCATCGTCAGAATAGTGGTCTGTACACCCCGTTACCCATTCCTGAACGACCGTGGGAGCATGTGTCCATGGATTTTATCGTGGGCCTTCCCCGCACACCACGTCGTTTTGATTCAATTTTAGTAGTTGTTGACCGGTTCTCCAAAATGGCTATCTTTATTCCGTGCAAACGCACCACCGATGCCTCTTTAGTCGCTTCATATTATTTCAAAGATGTTGCCCGTTTCCATGGTCTACCTCACACAATCACTTCTGATCGCGACACGCGTTTTATGAGCCACTTTTGGAAATCGTTATGGGCCCTGTTGAAAACTAAGCTCCAGTTCAGTAGCGCGTATCACCCCCAGACTGATGGCCAAACCGAAGTCGTGAACCGCACCTTAGGAAATTTATTACGGAGCTTAGTGGGCGAAAATGTCAAAACTTGGGATCTCGTTCTGCCTCAAGCCGAGTTCGCCTATAACAACTCCATTAACCGGTCCACTGGTAAATCCCCGTTCCAAGTAGTGTATGGTCGGTCTCCCACCCATGTCGTTGACCTCGCCCTTGTGTCAGATCTCTCAGCTCCAGCTCCGGATGCCTTTGATGCCGTTGAATATATGCGTGACATTCACAGACAAGTCCGGACCAAACTTGTTGAAAGCTACGAGACCTACAAAGCTTTCGTAGATCAGGGTCGTCGTGATGTCCATTTCGAGGTCGATCAACTTGTCTGGGTGTACCTGTGTCCAGAGCGTTTTCCCGTCGGTACCTATAGCAAATTAAGTCCTAAGAAGTATGGCCCCTTTAGGATCCTCCAGCGGTTAGGTTCGAATGCTTACCTCCTTGAACTGCCCGATGATTGGCATATTTCCCCTATTTTTAACGTGGCTGATCTATATGCTTACTGTGGCAACAACAAGTCGACAGAGCCGACTTCTTCCCAACCAGGGGAGAATGATGCAGGGCAGGACCCGATTGGGCCCATCGTGCCACTCGATCCACCACACAGGGCAGATGAAAGACCCCGTGAAGATGACTCACCTGCAGGGACGGAGCCACGACGCAGGGAGGTACCCATGCGCACCTACGTCAGGCGTGGTGGAGCTCGCACGCCCCAGAACCAGCTGCAAAGGAAGACTGAACCGGATCGTGGGTCGGATCCAAATCTGGACCCACGACCCGGTCCAGTAAACAGTCTTTAAGAGGTTGTCTAGGGTTGCGTGAAGCATTATTGAAGATTGAAAACAACCCCAGCCGACTTCTCTCCTGCAGTTTTTCTTTTCTCTATTTGATTGTTGTTTTCCCTTTACTTTTTCTTACTGTTATTGCATATTCCCATTGTTTATTGGACATTTCTGAGTTAATAAAGAAGTTCAACCACACCGATTCACGGTGGGCCATTGGTTTTCACTCCTCCTCCAACGCAGTTGCATCAATAAGCCTACAAATAATAGCATAATTCTAAGTACTCAACCAGAATATTGCAGGCTTCGTGGCCCAGTAATTAAAACTGCAAACCATACCTTGCTAACTTGTTGGGGATGCATTGCTTCCAGGTGTCCAGTTCTGGAAGATTGGCACAAAAAGCAGGATAGAATATGCCCTGGTTGAATCATGGAACAGTAAACGACTTATCAACTACATTAAAGCATCTGTGCACTTTTACCAAGCAGTGGCTCTTCAAATTGGATATGCAAACAAAGCTATTTAGTTCTCAGCCTTTTCATCATTTATTGTCACAATATTTTGGCATCCACCCCAAGATCATTAATGCTGTTCACCAATGGAATGCATCCGTCTTCAATAATATTTTTTACATCAAAAAATGAGTCATCATCCTCACATAACTTGCGTAGCAACTCCATAAGTGACAGGTAATACTTATCAGTGGGAGCAGGACATTTCTGCTTTTTAACCATCTCTCTCAAAACATTTAAAGCTGAAACAAAATTCCCTTCAACAACAAATGTGTTTATCAGTTCTACAAAGAGAAAAGAATCGGGATCTAGGGCCTTTTCTTCCATGTCATGCAAATAATGCACTGCAGTATCTGCTCTGCTGCACTTG
The DNA here is from genome assembly GCF_984573655.1 of Nuphar pumila. NCBI lineage: Eukaryota > Viridiplantae > Streptophyta > Magnoliopsida > Nymphaeales > Nymphaeaceae > Nuphar > Nuphar pumila. The sequence continues at coordinate 122,741,632 of NC_143255.1, forward strand.
CATAATCCATGTACCAAAGCTGTATAAGTTATCCTGTTTGGAGAACAACCCTTCTCCCTCATCTCATTCCAAAGTACAAGAGCATCCTCAGGTCTTCCAGCATTGCATAGTCCATCTAACAAAGTTGTGTATGTAATTACATTGGGTGTTCTAGCTTCAGAAGCCATTCTAGAAAACCAAAGCAGCGCCAAATCAATCCTTTCATTTTTGCACCAACCATCAATTATCAAGTTATAACTAGTCACTGAAGGTACAAGACCCTTCTCCAATACTTGATTCAGAAGGTCGACAGCCTCAGATACTCTTCCAGCCTTGCAGAATCCATGTATGAGAATGTTATGAAACACAACATCAGGAACACTGCCATCTCTAGATATGTCATGGAAGAGCTTAAGGGCATGATCCAATCTTCCCTTTCTGCAGAGTCCATGTATAGCTGTAGAATAAGCAATCAGGTCCGGTGGTACTCCTGCTTCAACCATGTCATTCAAGAAATTACATGCTTCCATTACTCTTCCCCCCATACACAATTTCTTTACAAGCAAGGTGCAATGCTTTATCCATGGTTCACATCCCTGTTTATGCATCTCCTTGATGAGATCAAGCGCATCAGACACATTCTCTTTTCTACATAGATAACCAAATATGGAATTGTAAGTAAAGTGGTTGGGCTCAAATCCAGAGTCTTTCATATCTTTGACAACCTGCTGAGCTTCCTCTAACCTATCCATATTGCATAGTTCATGGATCAAATTATTGTAAATTAACAAACTTCCTTTACATCCCATCCTTCGCATATCTCTCAAGAGCTCCAAGGCTGAGTCCAACTTAGAGCTCCTACACAAACCATCCAAAACGATACTAAAAGATGACAAATTTGGTTGTTCACCTTTCTCAAAATTCAGGAATTTCTCATTCACAGTCTCCAAAATTTCATTACAAGGCTTACCCATCGCTGATGCTATCATCACTTGCAAAAGCGAATGAGCCTTCTCAACTTCGCGACCAGCAACAAGCCCTTCAAGAACTGCATTGTAAATGAAAATGGAGTTACCTATGTTCAAATCTTTCGTGTCTTCGAGCAACCTCTCCATAATTTCCATGTTCCCCTCTGCACATGATGCTGCAACAAGCTTCACAATGATTGCTTTATCAGGTAGCACCTCAGAGTCCCTCATCTCCACGTACAAATTGAATGCCTTGAAATATTCTTTGCTCTCACAGAGACCCTCAATGACCACACTGTACAAACCGACATCCCTTCTAAAACCCACCTCCTTCATCTTATTGAAAAGCACCAAAGCCTTGTCAATTCTGTTCTCCTGCTTAAACCCATGGATCAGAACACAGTATGTCTTCTCATTCAAATTCGAATTCATTCTCTCCATTCTTTCTATCAATTCAAAAGCCTTGTCCACTTCGCCCGACTTACTAAACGCAAGAATCAGAACAGTAAACGCGCGTTCGTCAGCCCACCCATTATCACACATCCTATCAAGAACTCCCAGACCTTCAGACAATCTCCCACAATTGCAGTACGCCTGCAAGACAGCCGTCAACGTGAACTTATCGGCTTCCAGACTGCAACCAGCCATCTCCTTCAACCTGACCTCAACTGAATCACATCGCCTACACCTTGCCAAGGCCTCCAACAAACAGTTATAGGTATAGCTACTAGGAACACAATGCAGGACAGCAGCGTGATCGAACACGAAATTAGCCTCGTCGGCCAATCCCGCACTACCCAAACACCTAATCAGGAAACCCAATGACCCTGGTGTCATGAAACACCTGATCCCCACCATGTTCTTCGCCAACGCAATCAATGAGCTCTTCTGGTTAGCTCTAGACAAAATCGAAGCCATGGCATTGAAGGTATAGCAATTATGCCTAAACCCATCTTGCCTTTCAGCCCACAAGAAGAACTCGTAAGCAGAAACCCACCCACCCTTAAACTCCCTCAGAACAGACTCCACAGTCTCTGCGGTGAGAGTCCTTCCCAATACCCTCAACTCCAACTCACGGTTTCTTTGCAGAGGTTTCTTCGAGAATATTGAACAAAGATCATGAACAGGATCGATGGGGAGATACTCGAATGAATCAGAGGGTGCAAGACTCTCAAACGAATTGGGTGTGGTGTAAAGGTGGTGCCCCACGACAAGGTTCTTGGTGGGTGGCACGAAAACGTTTAGATATTTGAATGGGGACAAGCAACGGCTAGTTTTCATGAAAGAAGCCATCAAATCAAATGGGGTAAAGGGGGTTTTGAAGGGGAGTTTGTACCTGAAGGAGTGAAGAACGCCAATGGAGATTGGGGAATCACCAACAGTGTGAATATCTCATATAGAAAATAGAGTTGGGGGGGTCATCATTTGGGTGGGAGGAGGAACACCCACCATTTGTTTTGCAGCAAAATTCAAGTGTGGATGATTAGTAGCCCTCCAAATTTGGAGAAGAGAGTCGCAGCGTGGAGCCTGTGGAGAGAAGGAAGGGGTAAAGGAGTATCCGAAGTCCGAACTCGGGGGGGAGACTCGGGAAGATCCGAGTCACTGTGGCAATCAGTTTCAGTTATGTAACGAATACTTGCGATATTTTGAACATATCGTAATTTTCTTCCGATATTTTTTAAAGCATCTACATTCTCCAAAGGTCATAGGGCCGGTAAATTACGAGCTTAAAGTTTAACATAAAGGTATTGGCAACAAATAGCTTGTGATCGAGTCCAGAGTTATTGGCAACAAATAGACTGATACTATTCAATTATACAAGTGGCAAGTGGACCCTTCTTGATAATGGTTACCATAAATTGGTGGAATTTACTTGTCCTCAGCAGTAGCCACACTGTATGTTCATACACGTGCCATGACTTTTATTCACGAAGTTATAATTCTTTAGTGTTGACTGAGCCTGATTCAATTGTGATTGAGTCAAGAGTTAGATCCAGCTCAAGTCTCAAATTAGCTCTTTTGTCAATCTAAACTTGTTTGTCTTATACTACCAAATTGTTCCGAGTCTCTAGTTGTTTGAAATCTCTATCTGACTTGCATAGACAATACAACATATGATGTGGCCTTAGTTGAAGTAGCCAAGTAAGATGGAAAGGATTATTAATTATCATTTTTTGTTTTTCTATGATTCAATGACTTGTTTAGAGCACGAAAGGTTTATTAAAGAGCCTGCCCACTTGGACCGTGTTAAATGGATGTTAGCAGTTGAAACACTAGAGGACGATATCTACATTGAAGCTTTGAGAACTTCAATTTTTTCGCCTTTGAAAATAAAGTGACAATAAGTGTGTAGACAAGCCCGTGTTGCCTCTAACTCAGAAAATAGCTTCAAAACTTGGATGACTGCAGAAGGCTGGTTTGGATGAAATGGCAAATGTACTCATCTCTCTCACATGTTTGTACTACTCTTCAAGGACCTTGACAAAGACCTCTCATTGCATCATCGATAGATTTTTTATAAAGAAGATGTTGAACTTTCAATCTTCATAGATTGCAGCTTCATCTGCATGCTATTTATAAATGATTATCAGTAACTAATGTTAATGTATAAACTAGAATGAATAAATGTGGCACTACAAAGTGTGAGTTACTTATAAAGGTGTCTTCTAATTCGCTATAAATGAATGTCTCGCAATCTGAATGGGTTTGTATCTCTCTGTAGAATGCATTCACTATCAATTTTTGTTCATCTATTTTAGTATGTAAATAACAAATTAAGAATTTATTATATTAGCACTATACTATATAAAAAAAAACTTATGGAATAAAAAACTTATCCTCGTATGATATCTCTAGAGGTATAAAGATGATCCACTGGTACGTAGTACCATCTATTTTGCTTTATTCACCAAATTTTTCTTTGATGTCCATTGTTAACCAAAGGAAGATAAATTAGTAGACAAAAATCTAAAAAATTAAATATTTATCTTCTTATAAATATATATCTAATATTTACCCTCTAATAGTCTTCAGTGAAAAGCTTGCAAATTTATTTCTACACTCTAAAGTCATGTCCCTGAGGAGGATGTTGTTCTGCTACGTCATGATTTTCAAACTTTTGGTAATACTTGTCAAACCCTTGAGTCTGATAGTGCAAGCTACTTCTCCATGTACACCTACTATTAAGGTATATCCTTGTCTAAATCAAATCCATCTTGCACCAAATTAACAAAACATAGTTAGCCAGACTTTTTTTATAGATTAATTTGTTTATCAAAATATAGTTAGGTAATATACTTACATAAACTGTCTCATGCAGCACCATCTTTTCATCGTCTAAGACCTTCTTCCATGAGTTATGAGTGAGTATGACGTGTTCCTTAATGATGCACGAAAGCCTCCTAGAGAATACAGAGAAGTCATTGCCCACAACTCATTCTGTATCAAGCTTGATAGTTATTAATGCCTTTCATTACTTGATTTGTCTTTGGTGGTCTATGCATTTATTCTTTCTACATTTACAATAGGAAGATTCTACAGTTGTTAATTAATAATAAGAAACAAAATAAATATTAATAAGAATAATAATAATAAATATCTAATTATAATAAAGAAATATTTGGTTAATATTTACCTGAGGCCTCTGTGGACAACTCTGCAGATGTAGTGGCATGTGGTGTGTGGGGACTCACCTCTTCCTCCCTTGAAGTATCACCCACCTGTGATATGAAGTCGATCTCGTCTAATATTTACCTAAGGCCATCGTGGACAGCTCTAGAGATGCAATAGCATGTGACGTGTGGTGGCTTATCTTTTTCTTCCTTGAAGTATCACCCACCTATGATCTGAAGTTGATCTCGTCTAGGTATTCACTTTGGTTGGTGCATGGTAAATCAAACTTAAGAGAGAGAGCATACCCATGTTCTCGTCATGAATATGTCAACATCTGTAATTTCATGCATTTATGCTAATTAAACACTCATGTTGTTTGCAAGAATTCAAATGAATACCCTAAATCCTAAAAAATTCATGCAATTATTCTAATAATTGATAAAAACCCATACTTGACCCTAATTCCTACAAAGATCATAAATTATGCATTTATGATAATTAAAAAAACCCATTAATATTCTAAGTAAAATCAAACATTCATTATTCATGAATTCATGTTTAATAGTAATTTAAAAAAATACAAAAAAAACCAAAAACCTTAATTAAATACTCATGTTATTTATAGGAATCCAAATAATACTCTAAAGACTAAAAAAATCATGCATTTATGCTAATTAAAAATATCTTAATATTCTAATAAAAATCAAACATTCATTACATGCCTAATGATAATAAAAATATATAATATTTTCAAATTCCTACATGCATTATAAATTATGCATTTATGATAATTGATAAAACCCTTAATATTCTAAGTAAAATCAAACATTCATTATTCATGAATTCATGTTTAATAGTAATTAGAAAAAATCCTAAAACTATAGCTCAATATTTATGTCATTAAAAAAACAAATTAAATTTATAAATCCTAGCAAACATCACTCATAGATATACTAATTAAAAAAAAACTCTAAAATTAACTAAAATCAAGCATAAAATCATGGAATCGTGTTTAATGTTGATTGAGAAAGAAACACAAAAAATACCTATAAATGGATTATGGCGGGTGGAGGGTTAGAGAGAGATTTGGGTGAGGGAAGGAGTAGACCGGAGGGAGGGGACGGTCTATGGCAGTCCGGCGGGTGGAGTGTTAGAGAGATAGATTGGAGAGAGAGAGAGAGAGAGATTCAGATGAGGGAGGGAGCATACCAGAGGGAGGGGATGGCCAACGGTGGCTCCGTGGAGAGTGGTCAGAATCTGGCATCAGGTGGAGGCGGCCGATGGGTGGAAGGTTAGAGAGAGAGAGGGAGAGGGATTTGGGTGAGGGAAGAAGCAGACCGGACGGAGGGGATGGTCGACGGCAGTTCGGCGGGTGGAGGGTGAGAGAGATTAGAGGGATTTGGATGAGGGAGGCAGCATACCAGAGGGAGGGGATGGTTGGTTGTGGCTCCGTGGAGTATGGTCAGAATTCGGTGTCGGGTAGATGTGGCCGGCGGGTGAAAGGTTAGAGAGAGATCGTAGAGAGAAATATCAAAATGGCCCATCGAGCCCCTTTTATGAACTCTATAACATTGACATAACTATTGTCGTTATAGATTAAAACTCTATAACGGTGACATAACTATCACTGTTATTGATCTATAACAGTGAGATCTTCTAGCTATTAAATATAATTGTAAAGTGTTTGAACGACAATATTTAACTGTCAGGTAATCTCGCTGTTATTTATAAACTCTATAATAATGACATAATTGTCATCATTATAGAGTAAAACTTATAACAATGAGACGTGTGAAGGGGCAAGGTATTTCGTGAGATATCTAGGTCGTTGTTAATGATCAGCTAATAACGGTGAGATTCATAGTCGTAGTAAAGTAATAGCGGTGAGATATCTATATCCCTACTATTACCAATCAATTAGCCGGGACAAAAAACTTGCCATTATTACTTGATCAATAGCGACGAGATTGTCTTGCTGAAAAAGAGTCACCGCTATTGACCCTCATCCTTGTAGTGGGAATAGTGCTCATCTTCTAAAGAATCTTTAACATCAAAAAAATTTGTTGATGATGATTAATAGTCTTTTTTTTAATTTAAATAAAATAGGTATGAATGATGTAGCAACAAGAACGGTAAAACCATTAAACGAACTATACAATAAGGTTGTGCATCTCACCAGACTATATGCATTGGATAACATTAGTATAAGTAACAGTTGTATCTCCTAACTCCATTGTATTTAGTTTTTCTAGTTGCTAGTAACAATTTTCATTATTGGAACTAGTTTAGAAAGCATTACTTAATTGGCACAAGAATGATCTTAACAACACTAAGAGATGTGTCTTGTCTTTTACTAAAAGCAAAGATCATCATTGTTTTAAGAAATACTTCTCAAACAATTAAAATGTAACTTTACATAGCAACTAGAAAATCCAAGTACAATGAAGTAGTGGAATGCAATTATTATTTGCACTAATATTATCCAATGAAGTCTAGTTAGTTGTGCAACCTTCTTACACAACTCTTCTAATAGCTTCTTAGTTTTTTGTTATATTATTTATATATATATTTCATTTAAATTCAAAAGTCTATTAAATTGTCATCAACCAATTTTTTTGATGTTAATAACTCTTTATAAGATGAGTGTCATTTCTCATGCTTGTGTTTCAACACCCTTCATTACTTCCTACGTACTCCTTGGTAACTTCTCCAACAAATCATATTCCACTTCAAGGATAGAAACCAACACAATGATCATTCTTAAGTGGTAGCAAATATTAGCATACAAAAGCTACAATTATCACCTAATAAACTTTAGAAGAATCTATTAACATAGTCTCCAGTATAATACTTTCTAAATTAAGAGAAGAACAAAGGATGGATTGAGAAGAACGATAGCAAGAGAGAGAAGCAGCTTGGAAGTTTAGAGATGAGATGCAGACCTTCATGGATGCACACAAATAGAACCCCACATCCTACATAAAAAAAATTGCTATTATATTGATTAACTATAATTTTCTACCTTGCTACAATTTCTAAACTCTGTGTTTACTTGTTTATGATGCAATTGTTTTGATTCTCATGTGCTGCATATATACAATTTCTAAACTCTCTCTCTTTACTTGTTTATGTGAATATTAGAAGTGTATATGTTTGTTGTAGGCTTAGAAAGGATGTAGGGGGTTTGTAGTATTTGAAGTGTGTTTGTTGCAGGCTTAAAAAATACAATTTCTAAACTCGCTTTGTTTACTTGTTTATATGAATATTAAAAGTGTATATGTGGCGAGGATGTAGGGGGTTTGTATTTAAAGTGTGTTTGTTGCAGGCTTGAAGAAAATATAAATTCTAAATTCTTTGTTTACTTATTTATATGAATATTAGAAGTGTATATTTGTTGCAAGCTTGAAGAGGATGTAAGGAGTTTGTATTTGAAGTTTGTTTGTTGTAGGCTTATAGAGCATACAATTTTTAAACTCTACTTGTTTACTTGTTTATGTGAATATTAGAAGTGTATATGTTGCAGGCTCAGAGAGGATCTAGAGAGTTTATATTTGAAGTGTGTTTGTTATAGGCTTGAAGAGGATATCATTTCTAAATTCTCTTTGTTCACTTGTTTATGTGAATATTAGAAGTGTATATATTTGTTGCAGGATTGTAGAGGATGTAGGGAGTCTAGCGGATTTTTTTTGAAGTGTGTTTCTAAACTCAAAGTGATTTACTTGTTTTCGTTGAATGTAAAAAAAAATTAAAACTAATTTTCTATTTTTTGCTTGCAGGTTTATAGCCTCTAACAACAAGATCCCTGTCTTATCATTATAGGTGAGATTCCTATTTTGCTAGCTTATAACGATGAGTAAATTTGTCATGTTATAGCCTATAATGACTAGTTAATTTACACTGCTATAGCTTATAATGACAAGTTAATTCGCTCTGTGATATGAATCTCATTGTTATAGGCTATAAAGGTGAGAGTATCTCACCGTTAAAGATTGTCACACCGTTATTGGTGTTCTCAGTTTCGGCAAGATTCTTCACTGGTATTGGTTCACCCTTTAAATGTGAGTTATAAATGTCGTCGTTATTACTCAACAAAGGCCAATTTTTTTCAGCAACTTATTAATAAAAATTCTCTCTGGTATAGGTTTATAGAGGTGAAAATTAGGTCAATAGAGGCACAATATGTCACTGTTATTGACTTGCATCTTTGTAGTGTCCTCATGACTCACTTTTGCAACATCTTTCATTATTTTTATCAAACCACTTCTCCAATAAATTATATTTGTCTTCATGAAGAGTGCACAACGATTATCCCATTAGTAGTAACAAAAATTATCATATGAAAGTTATGGTCATCACCTAATAAACCATGGGAGAATCCATTAATACATTATTCAGCTTGATACTCCCTAAACACCTCTAGTTGTTTACTCACTTTATTTGTGGTTGTCACTTTCTTATTAATGACAAAGCGATTAAAGTTCTACAAAGATCCAACATAGATGTCATCCTCTAGCATTTCTATAGCTAACATTCATTGATGCAAACGACGCACACTATCAGACAATTGTTAAATGCTTTGTTGTAGCCTCATAGCATCCCTTTTGTAGCTTCTGCAAACTCACCATCATCATTAATTGAGAAGAGGCCTTTGTCATGCAGCCACAACACCAACACAACCTTGAAACTCTCACTTTGCCTGCTACTTCCCATCTTCCTTAAAAGAGACATTAATTGCTATTTGAAAGGAGAACAATTTCTTACAAGTTGCCCAGAACAATAATGTAATGCATAAGGGAAAGCTCAAGTGCCCATATTGAAAGTGTGTCAACCACTTTGAGGCATATACATGATGCATGAATGATGCACATGTCTTTGTTGCTATAGAACTTGCTCTCCCTTGGAACTGGAAGAAGATGAGTATTTTTTTTTAATTGCCTTATTGAGAGCATAATTTGCTTCATCATAACTTGGACGTCATGCATATCAAAAAGAACATATGCAATAACATCATTGGAACATTATTGAATATGGAAAAGAAGTAAAAGATTATCTCAATGCTAAACTTGATTGCAGGCAATGAATATAAGACATGCACTTCATCCATGAAGGCATGTTAATTCTACTAAAGTTTTCATACATGCTGCATGTTTTTCTATGAACAAGTGAGACAAAATTACATTGTGCAAAGTGCTGAAGAATATAAAAGTTTCGTATGGCTATTTAGAAAACATGTCTTGATGCATACACGTGAAAGAGAGTAAGATTTTAGGCTTAAAGAGTCATGATTGTTATATGTTAATGTATCATTTTTTTTCTTTGGCACTAAGGACATTACAAAAGAAAGTCAGTGTAGTGCTTATTAAGTAATGTGTGTTTTTCAAGGAACTGTGCTTGAAGTTTGTGAATGAGGATGAGCTACAACAATTGAAAGAGCATATTGTTTTGATATTATGTAATTTAGAGAAGATTTTTCTCCCTTATTTTTTTATATCATGGTGCATTTACCAGTTCGTCTAGCATGAGAGATTAGGTTAGGTGGGCCAGTTCAATATCGATGAATGTATTTCACCGAAAGGTACAGAAAAGAATACTTTGTAAATGCATTATTGTGATGTATTAATTAAATGTGCATTATCATTGATTACAATCAATGTATATATATTTCATGTACTTATGTAAGCTGAAAGCATATGTGCTTAATAGAAGTTGGCTTAAGTGTTCTATTGTTAAACAATACATAACTTAAGAAGTTTAACATTTTTCTTCGAGTATTTACAGGGTGTTAAGACATGATTCAATAGGCCAGAAAGAAATTATGATGAAGATGTTGGTGTTACAGTTGACGATAATACAATATTGTGAAGGGGTCGTATATTGGGCACAAATGAATTATTTGATCTCTCTCCTTCAACATGGAAACAAATCCATACTTACATTCTATTCAATCATGATTCTATACTGGCATATCTTCAGTAAGATTACAATTGTTTTTATATTCAATTATTTTTTATAATTTCTTTAAATAAGTTCATATCGTTTGAACAAAAATTTAGACGTGTAGGCAACACTTAATATTGCTTCATAGTCATTGCTCCTGTGTCAACGTGAACTTGAGCTCATTTATAAGGCCAACCTAACCTGGTCATAATACAATTTGTTTATGCTTTATTATGATATTCATAGTCATAATATATAGGTGTTTTCATTATAATCTTTAATCATGTAATATATTTAGATAATGCATGCATAATTTGAATGTTAATTTTGTCATAAATGTTGTTAACTCATTATTAAAATTTTAACAGATTCTTCTTAGATGAGTATTATCACAAGCATCAATGCAGAAATCATATATGCATGTTGACTCATCAGTTATTTATTCTTATAATAACAATACAATATTTATGATGAAAACTAACCAATTATTAATGCATTTCTTATAAATGGTTTACCTTCTATACGCCTTCACCAAGAATAGAAGCATAGAGTTGAAATTGATACAGATGGCTAACCCATAGGAGAAGAGGCATTGCTCCTAAGTTGCTTCATAGGAATGTTGGCACGAGATCCTGAATGCACACCTTTACATTTTACTTCTTGGCATGCATTACTAAATTTTTATAAGGATCATGCTTGGACTTTAATGTTGATATATGTATTCTTTATATATCGTATAATTTTCTCAAAATTTAGCATTTATTTATTGAAATATAAGTAAAATGCATATATTATTATTGCAAGAAAAGTTTGATGTTCCTGAGAATTCGAAAGCTTGGGTTTTGAAGCAATATACAACTTGAAAAAATCGCAGGTACTAGCATAAGAAGTTCTTCAAGTAGTATAATACACTCGAAGAGTGCATGGCAACATGTCTACCTTACATCCCTTCTCATTAGTGGTGGACATTGATGCATTATTTTGATGCATAAAACTTTAGGTTATATGATGTAATCCTTTCTTATTTCATGAACTATAAAATTATTCAAACTTTATATATATATATATATATATATGTGTGTGTGTGTGTGTGTGTGTGTGTGTGTGTGTGTGTGTGATTCTTTCATCTAGGTTTATTTGCAGATCTTGTATATAAGTGTATTGCATCTCTAGTTCTTAGACTAACTTTCCTCCATGTAATTCATGAACTTTGAAATTATCTATATATATTTGAGGCAAAACTTGTTTGTTTTTTGTCTGTTATTTGATATTACTTATATATATGAATTATTTTATATTGGTTTGACCTTTAAAATTGTCTTTTCATCCAACATGCTTTAAATGTTATATGAATGTTGAAGTTATGGTAGATATAGTTATGAAGAGATTAAGAAAGAATTATAGTAGTGTATGTATAAATGCTTTGCATGTTGTGTTTCTTACAGGGTTTCAATTGCAAATGTTGGAGTTATAAATGATGTAGTTATGAAGGGCTGAAAGAAGATATATAGTAGTGTGTATGAATGTTTTGCATATTGTGTTTCTTGTAGGTTTCAATTATAAATGTTGGTCTTCTAAAAAAATTATAAATATTAGAGTTATGGAGGGTTAAAGAAAAAATATAGTAGTGTATATGAATGCTTTCATGTTGTGTTTCTTGCAGGATTTTAATTGTGAATGTTAGAGCTATAGATGATGTAGTTATGAAAGGTTGAAAGAAGAGATATATTAGTGTGTATGCATGTTGAATGATTAGATGAATAAATGAATGAATGAATGTATAAGCAGGTTTTGTAGTCAATGAATGATCTCAGTCATAAATAAATGAATGTATGTATAAGTATCTCTGTATTCAATTAATGTGTAAGAAGGTTCATGAATGAACCAAAGAATAAACGAATGAACATGACTCCCAAGTACATGAATGAATAAATGTATAAGAAGGTTCATGAATGAATAAATGAACACACATATTATTGAATGTATAGGTAAGGGTTTATGAATGAATGAATTAACATGTATTTATTATTGAACACATGTATGAGCAGATTATGAATAAATGAATGTATATATGTATGAACATATTTATAACAAGAAAATAAAAAAAAAATCTTTACTGGAGCAAAAAAATTTTGCGCCAGAAAACATCACTTTATTGACATGAAATACATGCCAAAAACAACACTTTTTTGGCCTTAAAATGCACCAAAAAAGTTATGTTTACTAGCATATTTCATGCCAGTAAAGCAATATTTTGGCAAAAAAAATGTCCGAAAAGTGATTTTTACTAGCGCAATTTTTTTTTGTCAGTAAAGAAAAAAATTTAATTAAAAATGCAAAAAAATATCTTTACGAGCACCATATTAGCGCCTGTAAGAATTTTTTATTGGTGCAAATTTAGTGTTAATAAAGACAATGTTAACTGGCATGACCATTTTATGCTAGTAAAGGCTATACCAATAGGACCTAACACACTTATTGATGTAACGACAGTGCCTTTAAATACCTTTACTAGCATTTTTCTTATTTTTATTGGTCTGATTTTTGCACCAATAAAGGTGGCTTTCTTTTAGTGATAGATGTTATTTGGTGTAGTGAATTCTTCAAGCCATTCATGGTGCCAATAATTTACAACCAAATAAGTCAGGCAGAGCTCAAGCTAAATGAGCTGAGATTGAACTAACTCGTTTATAAAAGGGAAAAAAAACTCGAAGATGAAACTAATAGCATTTGAACTCAAAACCTACAAAATTAAGCTCAAACCGACTCATTTTCAAGATAAAAATGATAAGACTTAAAACACTCAACCCGGGACGGCTCAAGAGAAGTTGAGGCCCTAAGCGAAGTCTCCAAATGAGGCCTTAATTTTTTTTTTCAAATATGACCAATATTTTGAATATCGCACAAAAAATGTAATATAAAAATTAAATGATATATTAAACATTTTTTTCACGAGATATTCAAAAACTTGCTTAAATTGATATCTTTCTTTTTTTTGTAAAATCTTAAAATTTGCGCAGATCAGGTCATGCTGAAAATGAGCGTTTTTGCTCATGCGGACATCGTGCCCGTCTGTTTGCATTTTGGATGAATGCCACGTGGTTTTGTTGAGTTTTGAGCTTTTTAAAATGCAAATCGGATGGCCACGATGTCAGCATGAGCAAAAACGCTCATTTTTTCAGCATGACCTGATCTGCTTCCACATGTGTGAGAGCTCATCTCATTTCCTAGCCGGCACAACCAATTAAGAAAAGGAAAAAACAGTGCAGCACCACCCATCTCAACATTTCTCAATGGAAACCACACCTATCTCGAGAAGTGCCAAGATGGGTGGCTATCAGCAGCGCTGCATGATAATGAGGAAAATGAAAGAAAATGTTGGTAGGCTGCGTTTGGGGGTCAACTGAAGAAGGACAAAGTTCATGAACTCTGTCACCTTTTTTTATGCTTGCGGCCAAAACCAACGTTCTAAATTAGATGTAAGATGGGAGGGTGATTCCAAGTTCTAAAGAATTTTCTGGAAAACTACAAGCTCCCAATGTCACATGAGTAAAAAGACTCGAGACAGTGACAAATATTATCATCCTAAAATTATCGTGTGTGCCAGGATACCAACAAAGACTGAACCTACCCTCTGTTGTCTGACGTGGCAGTTGATAATTTGTGATAGCATGACGTGTCAGTCTTCTAGTGGTTGGCTTGTTACTATCAATGAAGACCAGATTTTGGAGGTAGACAGCTGGAGCAGCCAGAGCTGGCTGTTGCAGTTGCAGTCTGGCTGGCTGGGATCCATCACGTTTTAAGTGCAGCTGCAGCAGCCTATGCTGACTAGAATCAACCACCGTCCATCCCAAGACGAAAAAGATATCCAACCGTTGAAGTTTATGCTGAACGCAGCTGCTAGGTTAGATTAGCAGAAAACACCTTTAAAACGTTAAGCTCACTCGTGTGGGCTCCTAACTTTGGTAGGTACATACTCTCCACTCATATGTGTACCATTATTGTTATGCATGATGGCATTGGATTTGTATGTATGGCCAAGTCCATCCCTTAGTTTCCGTGTAGAACATGAATTTGCAGCATGTCATGCCTCTTTGTTGTATAGTGCTTGGCATCATTTTACGTTATGTATGACTCACGGTTCATGTCATCATAGGCCATGAGTGGATAGCATCGAATCTTTGAGATGGACGATGGGTATACATCTTATGTGATGCTGTCCCTGGAATTCTTAGGGTCGTTGTCATATGAAAAAATGGAGTTGGTCCAGTTTTAGGCAAACACCATTTCCACTTTTAGGGATCTAACAACTGGTGGCTCTCTATAGGGCAGCAAACTGATCGGGCATGGGCCGGATTCTGCCTGACCTGAATCCAAATATGAATTTTGTGCAGTTCACCTCAATCCAACTCCTGTAAGACTGATCTCTCTCTCTCTCTCTCTCTCTCTCTCAATATATATATATATATATATATATATATATATATATATATATATATATATATATATATATATATATATATATATATATATATATATATATATATATATATGCGTAATAGCTGCCTAACACTTTTTGAGCCTACCACCACTGAATAGGCGTTTCCATGTTGTTTACACAAATCTGACCCTAGAGACATGTTGGGTATGGTCGATTTGCTAGTAAATGATACTTGGTTATGTTTTTTCAATAGAAAAGATGATTTTTTAAGCATTAAATATTTTTAAAATTTTTAAATCGTTGATTTTTAAATCTCTTAAAAACCTGTGTCAGATTCAGACGATCTAAGAGTCGATTCTTATAAAAATTGAGCATTTAGATCCTATCTTTATGGTCAGATTTAAAAAAAAAATAGAAAAAAAACTTCCAAAGCCTGGTAGGCACGAAGTAGGCTAAAAGAGTGTTAGGCAGCTACCACCTATATGAAAAAAATGATGTTTGGAGCCTTTAAAATTTACAAAGATTTTAGACCATTGATTTTTTGAACTTTATAAAAACCCACCCATGTGTTGGAATCAAACTTTTCAAGAGCTGATCCTTATAAAATCAAGTACATAGATCATATTTGTACTGTCAGAATTTAAAAATAAAATGAAAAAAGCCCAAAAACCTATTTACCACGTGGTTTAGCACCGACCCATATATATATATATATATATATATATATGGGGATACTGCGACCATTTAAAGAAGACAGAGATCAAGGTTTTACATGTAAATTGTGCAAACAGATCGGATTAGATATAAATCCAAAGATAAATCTGATGTAAAACACAGACCCAAATTCATCTTAAAATCATTCAAATGTATAGATCTGAATCCAATCCGAATACCCTTATGCATAGATACAAATTCAAACATAAATGTGATGCAAAGCACTGACCCAAATTCATCCGAAAATGATTCAAATGTGTAAATCTGAATCCAATCTTAATACCCTTTTGCATATTACTCAGATCATACTAAAATAATGTATCGGATTCAGATTTGCACCCCCTAGTTCAATCCTGTCAAATAGAAGGATTGCGCTAGTGTGTGCTTGATTCATGGAATTGGGTATCCTATCAAACTTCCCTCATTGTTTATGATTGATGGAATTTGATGAAATTGGGTTCAAATCCAATTCCACAAATGCAAGAAAGGTATTGATGGAGACAAGTCAAAAAGGGCTCCATAGGTCATTGTCCAAGATGACTTGGCTTGAGTCAAGTCTTGCCTCATGAGTCAAACCCATAGCCCGAGACTAGGACATTCCCATGAGCAATGGCCAACTTTATGGTCAAACATTGAGTTCATGGAGGGAAAGGAAGAGTTGACTGGTCTTGCTTGAGTGAAGACTGTGCTGAACCAAGCTAGTAAAAAATAGTCCAAAGGTTGAGTGACACCAAACCAGAGTCATCTGGACTTCAATTTCTCGAGCCAAGTCCTGAGTGACTAGACAGGGTCAAACCATTTAAGCTGATAAATTTTCTATCGTCCTTGAGACTCCAATGCTATAATACATTTCACAATAAAGAAAATATTGATTATGCTCGAGTGTACCATACCTTCTAGTAGAAATAACCTATTCCTTTGAATTTTGCTGGATTCTTTTGTGAAAGAAGCCGTACATATATGATCTGCTTGTTCAAAAACATGTTTTACATTGTTCTGTCATGTTGTATAAGCAGAATTTTTAAGGGGTGTAAAATTCAACAGTCTGCAATGCCTCAAATTTTCAATATTATGAAAATCATATTTTTACTCAAAAACCCCCCAATCTAAAGTGCATTTCTTAGTAAATGGACCATGTTCAGTGCATTTGTGGGGTCAAATTGACCAAATGAAGCTTGCACCTATGCTAGAGAGTACCGTACTTTAGAGTGTAGCAAATATTTTCCCTTTACAATAAACTCTCAACATCGTCAGGTTTTCAGCCATGTGCACCTACCCTAAACGCTCCAATCAAACAGCGGATGGACAAGAATGTCCTATACATATGATCCACATAGTATGCTAATTAGTAGAAAACAGGCTTTATGAAGATGTGTAAGAAGGATTTTTTTAAGTGTCAAAATTCACAACTTAAAAAAAAAAGTCATTTATTTTGAAAGAACACAATCTGAAATTTGATTCCTATTTAATAAATTATACTTAATACATTCATAGGGGAAGATTGAGTGAGATGTACACACCATAGTGACAAACGTTTTTTTTTTTTTCGGCAAAATCTCGTTTTTCAAAAACTCATGAGAAATTGAGCAATTTTCATAAATCTCACATTTTTGGCAAAATCTTGGCAATAAAAAACTAAATTTAAAAATATAAAAAATATTTTTTATAAGAAAATATTAATAAAAATTATTTAAAAATAAAAATACACAGTTTTTTCATACTAAAAAGCCGTTTAAAACATAAATATCGCATTTAAATTGCAGCATTTATGTTTTTTTTCATAAATCTCACGATATTTTGAAGATCGTGCAAGAAATTTCCGTTTTAAACTTTCAGGCAATTTCTCACGATAAATATCGCGAGATTTTCATAAATCTGGCGATATTTGACACTATGGTACACACTACAAAAATGCGGGTTTTTGGTAAATCTGGTTGCACAGGCAGACTTAACATGGTGGCACACTTTAAACAAATAAATTTTAATATTAAATAGTTTAGATTGCAATAAAACATAACTATCAGCACATCTTTTCACATTCAAATTATTACATGTAAAACATTTTTTATGGGATTTTTTGCAAAACCCCTTATGTGATTTGCAAATCGGTCCCCAACCTTTCCACTGTTGGTCCGAAATGGTCTTGTTAAAATGATGTCAAACTAACCAGCACAATTTCTAGCTGCACCCATACCCGGATCCAAACTTGAATAAAACGAGAAGAGAATGAAAACATTAAATACCAGAAGCTCTTATTTATATACGCTACAAAAGCGCGTTCTTAACTTCGTGTACTTGTCTCTGGTTGATAGCCGTCCATCTTTTAGATGTACGGTACGAACCGAGGACAAATCTACAAACCCCTAGCGGACAATCCACTACGGCTCAGTTCGGACGAGAAAAGTTACGGTCATAGTGTATGTACCGTTCATCGCTTGTACTAAATCCCCACCGCACATCTCATTCGGGATATGTGAATGGGGCCCAGACACACTTTCCCACTCAAGCGTCTTACGTGGATCCTTCCTAGCTGGCCATAGTCGGCAAGCAGGAAGCAACCTAGCAGGTTAGCATGGTCGAAATGGTTACCGCTAACGGTTTGGAGAGTACACTAGTGAACAGGGGTGTCAACGGGTCGGGTTTGGTTTAGACTCAGGTGGAATCAGACTTGGACTCAGTTTTCGGGTATGGTATCAGGTTTGGACCCAATCCAATCGGGTCAACTATAAGAAAAACTTATACCCGGACAGATAAAAAGTACATTAACCAAACCCAGACTATACCCGGTAAAACCAGATTTTTTATCGTTTTTAAGTTAAATTTTGTGGATCTTAATCGAGTCGGGTGCAGGTCTGATATAAAATTTCACAAACTATACTCGGGTCTGACTTTGGGGTCTGGACTCGGGTCTGACTTTGGGGTCTGGACTCGGGTCTTATTATTTATCACCATACCCGGACCCTGTAAGGTTTGGTTAGGGTCGGGTGCGGGTAAAGCCCATCCGTTGACACCCCTACGCGCCCTTTGGCTGAGCCCGTTACTGTAAACCGATAGCGGTCTGACAACGGCTATAAAATCCCACCTTCGTCGTCCCTGATGAGTACCACCTTCCTCTGTTGCGGATCTTCACACGCTCAACGTTCTCTCTCCTCTCTTGCACTCAATTGTTTTCTCTCTCTAGAGCAATGGAAGTAGAGAGCGAGGTCCTCGGCCACACCGCGGTCGAAATGGAGACGGCCGACTCCGGCGGCGGAAAACCGCCTGAAGGGAGCGAGAACCACCGCAGGAAACCACCGAGGCCTCTCGTGAGGTTCGACTCACTCAATCAAGAGGCGAGCAGGGTCTCCGGGATGCCGACAGCGAAGGTGGACCTTCCCTTTCGTTTCCCGTTCGATTTCTCGACTTGAGTCGCGTTGTTCCGCCGTTTCCTGAAATGGCTTCTCGCTCTTTTGTCGATTCCTCGCGCAGGTTCTGTCGATCGGCGTGATCCTGAAGTTGGCGTTCCAGAGCATCGGCGTCGTCTACGGCGATATAGGCACCTCTCCCCTATACGTGTTCTCCAGCACGTTCTCAGCGGGGGCTCCGGACGCTAGCGACGTCGTTGGGGCGCTCTCTCTCATAATTTACTCGCTCACGCTCTTCCCCCTCTTCAAGTACGTCTTCATAGTGCTGTGGGCTAACGACAATGGAGATGGTGAGTCCTCACTATGTTTCCAGGGGCTTAAATGGTCGTCTGATCGTAGAAATTTGGAAAGAAATTGGTTGGTTTTTGTGGGGTTTTGTTGCGCAGAAGATTCTTTGCTCGCCCATATTTCGTCGCTCGTCAGAGTGGTTTCCTGTGCTCTTTAGCTTTTTGTTTCTTCTTTTGCTTTGAGAGAGATAAGCTTCTTTGATTATCTATGTTTCATGGCTCATCAGTTGTTCACCATGCTGTTTAATTTTTGGTTTCTTTTACCGAGAGAGATAGAGGTCCACATTTATTAATTTACATTTTTACTATATGTTTGTTGTGGGGTCTAAATGGTGTTTTTTTTTTTGTCTTTTTGTTGGTGATATCAGGTGGAACTTTTGCTATGTATTCGTTGATATGTAGGCATGCCAATGTGAGTATGATACCAAATCAGCATGCCGAAGATACGGAACTATCTTCATACAAATTGAAGGTGCCTGATAGACATCTGAATAGGGCCATGAGGATCAAAGAAGCGTTGGAGAGTAGCTCATTTGCAAAAACTGCTCTCTTGAGTGTAGCCCTTCTGGGGACATGCATGGTGATCGGAGATGGAATCTTGACCCCCTGCATTTCAGGTGCTCCTATTTGTTAATCATGATAATTTCATTACTTTTTTACTGTTATTAACTTTCTAGACCTTTCATTACTTTTTTTTACTGTTGTTAACTTTCTAGATCTTTCATACTTTTTTTACGACTAGTGTTTGAGTTTTTTCCTGTTTTCTTTTTCCAAAGAAAAAGATGGAAAAATGTGGAGAAGAGTCGGATGTTTCTTGTAACAGTTGACTGGGTCTTTGTCGCTTTGAATGAGAATTGTTCAGAATAATTAGATAATACTTTTTTGTCCTCACTTTGTGGTTGGTTGGCCCATTTTCTTGTAAAGCTTTTCTTGAATGTTCTCAAACACTGCTTTTTCATTCGAATTATTTTTTGTTATATTTCTTTGTTCATTTGAAAAATCTGCCGGTAACTTGTCTTGAATCAACATTAAAAAAAAGGGTTATTCTAACTTGAAAAATAAGAAGTCATGTTTAAGGGTAAAAAGCCTTTTATTCTCGAGGGAAAAGAAAAAGTCAAAAAAATAGCTTGCTAACTTTAATGTGAAAACGATGTCATTTTTTTTGTTTCCATTTTACAGTTTCAAATTTTTTTATGGCTGAATCTATGTATTGGTTAAAAAAATATAATCTCACACACACAGATATATATATATATATATATATATATATATATATATATATATATATATGAGAGAGAGAGAGAAGGTGGATGGTCCTAACTTTTTTTTCCTTGGGTCACATTGGGACCTTTTAGAAATCTTACAAGTATTTTTTTTGCACGGTACCATTAAAAGTGTTTAGCATTGTTTACTCAATAAGAAGCTTTATTTGATTATGATGTTTAAGGAACTAGGCATTTCCAACACTTGTTTTACAAATCAAATGCTACATATGTGTTCAGCACCATTCATTTGTTAGGGATCATTGAATCATTATTTAAAAAAAAACACAATGATCTAAGTATCTGTTTCAATATAACCAAGCATCTAGATCACATACATATGGTGAAATTTAATAATAAAGAACCATGAAAATTTCACTTCATACTCCAGTTCACATATTTTTATATAACATATTCCAATGGCATATATATATATATATATATATATATATATATATATATATATATATATATATATATATATATATATATATATATATATATATATATATATACAGAGAGAGAGTAATGGGCTCGTTCTGCCCCGATTTCTCATTCTGCCCCATTAGGCTCTATCAAAAATAGTAGTTTTCGGTCTTTTTTATGACATCTAACACCATAGATGTGAACTATAGGTTTTGTTTAGTGGGAACCAGCTTTTGGATCACTGAAAGCTGACCTGTATGCATGTTTGTCCGGTGATCCAAAATCAATGGGTATGAAGGCATCAATTTTTCCATCTCATAAAAATGCATTTTTTCATAAAAAAAAATGATTCAAGAGTCAACTCCCACTAAATCGAGCATGTTAAACACGTCTAATGCTTCAGATCTATCGTAAAACACTTCAAACTCTATGGGCCCTAACGAGAAAAGAGAGCCTAATATGTTTAATTCTCATATATATATATATATATATATATATATATATATATATATATATATATATATGTGTGTGTGTGTGTGTCGTTAATCTATCATTAAACTAGTGAGGTTCAACATTCAATCTTATAAAAAATGATTAAAACACTATTAAAGTTATGGTTTTAAAATGCAAAGTTACTTTTTAGGACATTATGTCTTCCGAACTTGAGGGAATTGAAAAGTCAAACACCTTTTTCAATACTATACTTTTTTTTAATGATAAATGAACCTTTTATATATATATATATATATATATATATATGTGTGTGTGTGTGTATATATATATATATATATATAATGTGTATATATATATATATGTATATATATATAATTAGAAAGTTAATTATTGTTCTTTCTTTGTTGATTCATCGGTCTCATTATTGTCTTAATCTCTAATTCTTTTTTTTAACAGTCCTTTCAGCTGTGGATGGGATTAAGAAAATAGACAATGACATCGGTAAAGGTATTAAAAAAAATCAATAGAAATAATTGTTTTTTTAACGTAACAAGCCACTGTGTTCTCTCTTTTCCCTCTGTTTTAACATTCCGGATTCTTTTGTCTTGGTTGGTGTTTGTTTACAGACGTGGTGGTGATGATTTCTGTGGGCACCCTCGTGCTTCTGTTCTCGATTCAGAGATTTGGAACAGACAAAGTTGGATACACGTTTGCTCCTGCAATCTTGGTTTGGTATTGCTTCATTGGAACCATTGGTGTCTACAATTTCATCTGCCATGATTCCACAGTAATCAAGGCCTTCAACCCTCTCTACATTATTCACTATTTCTTGAAGGATCCGAAGCAGGCCTGGACATCCCTCGGGGGAGTCGTTCTCTGCATGACAGGTATCTTTTTTTTTCCTTTTTTTCCTCTTCAAGAAGGATGTAAAAAAAAAAAAAGTAAAAGAGGTGTAATTATTGCGTGATAACTTGTAAGTGGTGTTTTATTCATGTGAAAAATATGAAAACGTTCTGGTAGGTAGTCAAGGAGGAAAAGTTAGGCCTATATATTCACAAATATCACTGATATTTTGAAAATATCGTGATTTAAGTTTGATGTTATACTTAAAAAATGTGATATTGTTTATAATTCAAAGCATAGAATTTTTTAACCTGATATTTACATGATAAAGCACATTTATATTTTATATTTACATATATTTTATATTTTGTATAAACCAATATTTTCCCCAGAAAACTGATTTTTTTTTAAATTATTGCAATATTTTTTCTTGTGGAAATTTTCCAGAGCGATGTTTGTGACTGCGGTTAGTCCAACCTTTAGGAGATTTAGGCTGGCTCTCCTGTATTTTTTATTGACACTTGAGAATTGATTATATTTCTTTTTTTTTTCAAATTGAATAACAGGAACTGAAGCAATGTTTGCTGATCTTGGTCATTTTTCCGTTAGATCAATTCAGGTACCATGTTATTGATAAATGGAGGTGAAAGGTGCAAGTAATAAATAATTGCTTGTTCTAGTTGATGGTTAGAAATACCTTGTCTTTGTGATTTTTGTTTTGATCAATAGCTCCTTTTTTATTTGTTGTACAGATTGCATTTACTGGGCTGGTATACCCCTGCCTCCTTTGTGCCTATGTTGGTCAAGCTGCTTATCTTTCAAAGTTCCCACAAGATGTAGGGGATGCCTTCTATAAGTCCACTCCTGGTAACTTCTTTTTACACTTAGTCCTTATGTAAAACTTTTACTCGTTTATTGGGGATAAAATCTTACCAATATATTAAAAAAAAACTGTTGATCAAACATTTTGAGACAACTACTGCTTTCTATTTTTCTTTAAATTCGTGATGGATTCTGTACCCTGGCACTATTGCTAAGGAATGAAGTTTGATGGTAATTGTATGAAAACCTCCAAAAGAGAATCCACCCCAGTTGAATTCTTGATACTTTAGATGGGACCATGTAGCTTCAGCAGCATCCTCTTCAGGCTGTGCTGCTGGATCCAGCTCTGATTAAGAAAAAGTGTCAATTAGAAATGAACTTGGTGTTTCAATGTGAATATCAATGGTGTTTACTGATATTCTTGACAGATTCCGTCTACTGGCCCATGTTCGTGGTTGCGGTCATGGCATCGATCATAGCAAGCCAGGCAATGATCTCGGCCACATTCGCCATCATTAAGCAATCCATGTCACTGGGCTGTTTCCCCCGGGTTCGCGTTGTCCATACGTCTGCCAAACATGAAGGCCAAGTTTACATTCCAGAAATCAATTTTCTGCTCATGTTAGCATGTGTCGTGGTGACTGCTTCCTTCAAAGAGACTACAAGGATTGGCAATGCATACGGTGAGCAAACGATCAGACTTTTTACCTGTTTAGAACAAAGTTACTGCTGTTACTATTAACACTACAAACATCATTATTTATCACAATTACTCGACAAAATATCTGAAACATATTTGTATTTTTCTTTATGGAACAGGCATAGCTGTGGTTGCAGTGATGCTGGTTACATCCTCACTCTTAGTGCTAATAATGCTGATGATTTGGCAAACCAGTCTCCTCCTTGTTGCTCTCTTTGTGTCTGTATTCATGTCTTTTGAACTAGTCTATTTCTCATCTGTCCTCTACAAATTTGACAAAGGTGGCTACCTTCCCCTTACATTTGCTGCCTTCCTTCTCCTTGTAATGTATGTATGGCATTACGCACAGAGCAAAAGATATGCTTATGAAGTTGGACAGAAGGTGTCTTTAGAATATCTGGAGAGACTGGGGTCTGATCTTGGCGTAGCCCGGGTACCGGGCGTGGGTCTATTATACACTGAGCTGACTGAAGGAGTCCCTGCCATCTTCTCGCATTTCCTCACCAACTTACCGGCCATGCACGATGTGCTGGTGTTCGTCTCTGTCAAATACTTGACAGTTAACAAGGTACCTGCAGATGAGAGATTCATATTCCGGAGAGTGGGGCACAAAAAGTACAAGATGTATAGGTGCATAGCAAGATATGGATATAGGGATATGCGAGTAGGAAACTTGGAGTTTGAGAATCTGCTGATGCATCATCTCAAGTTGTTTATAAGAACAGAGAACTGGGGAGGCAGTGAAGACGTTGAAACGGGTCAGGTACCGGAGGCAGAGCTTCGAGCAAAGGAGCAAGGTGATCAAGATGCAGAGGAGGAGGTCCGGTTTCTGGAGAAGTCAAGGAATGCAGGAGTGGTGTACATGTTGGGTCACAGTGAGGTGAAAGCAAGCAAGGACTCTTGTTTGGTGAAGAAGGTGACAGTGGATTATGTCTATGACTTCCTAAGGAGGAATTTCAGGCAGGGATTAGCAGCATTGGAGATACCTCACAGGAACTTGCTGCAAGTGGGCATGAACTATTACATATAAGTTGTAGATAAGGTTGTAAAAATAGTACTTTACATGCCAAGTATATGACAAAGAGATACCACTGCCAGGCCTCTTTACAATTTTGCAAGAATGAAAGGTTAAACAACGGTACAAGAACAACACCAGTAACAGCAGATACTAGTAATGGTTGTCCTGAAAGAAGAATGTAAATTTACAACCATAAGGTTAACAAAAAGTTTTTCTTTCTTTTTAGAGTTGAAATGCAACAATTTCTAGTTGCAGCACTACCATGTGCAGTCACTGCACTATGAGCATTATTGAATAATATCTTACAATGTGGAGCAGTGATTCCAGATACATTTCTAGCATAGATTCCTCTCAAAATCTGAGCAACAAGGCAGCAATCAGTATAGAGATAACAATTCCAAGTAGCAGATGTATTAACCGAGATCAACATTAGAAAATTAAAAATTTGTTTTATATAGCAATCTGAACATACCCTCCACCCACAATGGCTCTCTGCCCACCTGGCTTAAGTTGAAGGACGTCACATCTTTGATACACGGAGTGTGTCTTATCTCAAGGTCGAAGCTAATTAAAAAATGTCCTCAGTGGGCAGGGGGAGTACATCACAGACACTGAAACATGGTCATGGTCAACACGTCACCTCTGGGCCCATAACAGAATGTCTAAACCATAATGGCGGTTTCTCCTCGTTACTGAAAGTCTACCTCCGACCCCTACCAGTTATACAACTATACCATTGGATTTTGAACCTGCAACATCCCAACACAAGGTAACGTGCACTAGCTGCTCCTACCAGACAAGCGGAGCCCCGTTGGTAGAGGATCCAGACAGTTGGTCACTCATACTGACTTTGTTCACCCCTGAATTATCTGCACCTTCATTATAACCTGACAATTTTCCCTAATCTAACATGAACCTGAGATGGATCCAAACCTCTACATCTGACAGGCTGTATCTGAAAGATGGTGGGCAATCAGGTACAGCAGTATGCTAAAAGTGTGCAATCGCATTGCAGATGTTCCTCTCTGGATCGAAACCTTCACCTATGCGGCATAACCTCGGTATATGATGAATTACAGCAGATAAGAATCTAGTTCATGGATAATGGGATCTGTGGCTAAGCCTTAAATCTTATTAATCATATTGGTGCATTTTCATAGGCTTCAAGCTTATGGCTTCGAGAATTTCATTGAACAAAGAGATATCAAGAAATACATCCACTTCTTATGCAGATGGAAATGCTGAAAGCTATGGCTAAAACAGTCTTATATACTAAACAATCCTAAATGCCTTAAAAAAGCACATGCATAGGCCCTCAGTTAATTTGAACTTGCGGATGTATCTTGTACAATTTACTTTAGTAGAAAACATGCGTTATATGATGTACTTTTCATGTTAGAAGTGTTTTAAAACGTTAAAAATATAAAAAAAAGGAAATCAAAATGGGCATGTTGCACTAAATCTTCATAATGAAGAAATTTATCTAAAAAATGGATTTTTCTGGTTAAATTGATTCCATCTAAAGCATAATTTTTAGTAAATAATTAATAACAGACATTCCTATGGGTTTAGATTGCATTTGTGTTTAGTATGCAAACATGTGGGGATGTACATGGTTCTGATCAAAGTCAGATGTAGCCAATACCAAATCCCACTAATGAGATATTGGCTAATTCAGATTCGGATTCAGATGAGAAAAGGATAATACCGAATCCAAAAAATACATGTAATTGAATTTGAAAATCCATCAGATTAAGTTATAAAATCCTAACCAAATCCGAATCTGATTACTGATTGGATTCAGTTTTCTTTCCAAAACTGTAATCGGATTCAGAATCAGCTAAAAAATAATCTAAAAATATTTGGTGCCAATCAGAAGGTGGCATGTGTTAAAACATTAAAATAATGTTAAAGTTTTTTAATTTTAAGCATTTTTTAAATTTATTAAAAAATAGCCGAATCGCACCGATACTTTAACTTTGTCTGACCCATTCTCATCAACCGTATAAATGGGTTAGCAGAAGTCAAGTGATGGATCCAAGTTGGGTAATCATACATGAACTAGGTCCGAATTCTACTAAAATCGGTTGATGTTGACCCAACTAATCACTAGAGGTCTTGTGGCGCAGGCCTTATTTCCTATCTATTCTAATTTTATTTAATCAGTACGTTGATGTCATGAAGCCGTCTTAGCTCAGCTGGTAGAGCGCATGGCTTTTAACCATGTGGTCGTGGGTTCGATTCCCACAGACGGCGTTTTAAATGTTTCGATACATTTTTTGCCCAAAATTCGCAAACCCAACACTGGCCAAATTTGACATACCACTTTAAACATACAAGGCTACAACCACCTCACATCCAGCTGAGTCTTTCGGGAATTATCAGGGCATGTTTGGCATAGTTGAAACGAGTTCCCAAACTTCCTACTGTTTTGTACGTGATGGGACACTAGAGCTCATAGGGATGGCAGTGGAAGAAAATGTAACCTGTCTCATTTGGACCGGGGATGGACTTATGCTTTCCCCAACCCCGCTCCGTCTCTGATCCAGTTAGTAAAATGCTAAAATTCTCTTTAGGAATGACAGTGGGCGGAGGGAAAATGGGGCCTCGCCCTGTTTGGACCGGGTATGAAGGACATGAAACGAGAATGGAGGTTAAAATCAAAAACTGTGCAGAGATGGAGGGCAAAATTTTGAGACGGAGCGGGGTTAGAAGACCTTGTCCCCCGCCCCAGTTCACTGCCATCCCTAAGAGCTCATGGACTTTGGTAAATTTTGACTTCTTCCTAGGACTGGTAATCGAATCGAGTAGCTCATGGCTCGGATAGCTTGAAGCTTGTTTGTGATCCATCATCAAGATTTTTATGATGATGAGGTAGGAAAACACCGGGTGGAGCCCCAAGATCACCCTGCCTTACATGGTCCACATATAAAAGCTATGGACAAGTTGGCTCGGTGAGACAAGCCACAAGCTGCTCCTATAATATCACCTAGCAGAGTATGAACAATGGGTGTTCGTTTAAGCTCAGCTAGTTTAGTTGAGCTTAGAATTTATGTGATACATGTTAAAAAAACATATGGAAGCTCAATTGGTTTAGCTGGGTATGTAGACAAGCGAGAGGTTAGGGTTTCCATTTTCACTATAAACCCAATAAATTGATAGTTTTTTGTATTTACCGAGCTAACTCGTGGCTTGGCTCATCTAGTTTGGGCTCATACGAGGTCGAGCTCGGCTCATCTTGCATGAGGCAGACGAACCGACCTGAGCAGTGGCTTCCTATATATAAACAAGCCGAGCCCAAACAACCCTTGCTCGGTTCTTTGGGCTTGTTTACAGCCCTACCTCTTGCTCTGCAAGGAGTGGTAATTTGTCTCGTGAGGCATTTTTGGGGTCTACAGATTTTGGGAATTCTTGAGGTCCAGCCTAAATTTATTTTGAAAAGCTGTGTTTTTTGAGAGAATTTTCCTGCACAAAAAAGTCTCCTACTTGCTAGTGGCCACAACCAACCGAGCTGGGCTCAAGCTTGATTTGTTTAATAAACATGGGTCCTGTTTGAGGCTCGGTTAGTTAAAGTAGCCGAGCTTCAGTTTAAACATCAGTTAGTTAAAGCTCAATAAAACCTATTTAGGCTCGCAATTATTTTTTTTTCCATGTGTTCAAGCCATAGTGACAAATGTTTAAAACGGAAAAATATCGGCAGTCAAAAACTTGAGAGATTTTGAAAATTTTCATAAATCTCAAGTTTTTTTTGGCAAAATATGGGAAATAAAAAATAAATTAAAAAATATAAAAATAATTTTTATAAGAAAATATAAATAAAACACATTTAAAAAAAAACTTGGGGATTATCAAGGTAAATATCTGCTAAAAAAGGAAATATTGTGATATTTGTCACGGTTTGAAAATTTTACGAGAAAATGCCGTTTTTAACTTTCAGGCGATTTCTCGTCGCGAGATTTTTATAAATCTTGTGATATTTGTCACAGAGATTCAAGCATGTGGTTCTAAAGTAAAAATTCTGGCTCAAGCCATGTGGAGCTCACTCAAGCTTGGACAAGGGTAGGGTGTTCAAGCTGGGATTGTGTGTTTGTGATGCCTAAGCTAGATTTTCAAGAGCTTCAAATCAATGTCCCACAATTGTCAAATCTTTACATCTCAAAAAACATATTTTTATGTCAGAAATATATTATTTGAAGTGTGATCTCCGGCAAAAAAAAAGCTACGTTGAACGCATTTGTGAGATCAAATTGAGTTGAAACAACTTCCAACCATGATTTTTCAACTAAGCTGTACAAAACCTATCAACCATAACGAATATACATCCAATTAACGATGGAAACTTGGCCAATTGACTTGACAAATGACTGAGCTATAGTATACTGCCTAGTGGCGAGATCAGGCTAAGTAAATACTCGTATCCACCCCCAGTTTTCCTATCAGGGTTCATAATGTCAATTTTTTTTAAAAGTTTTTACTGGGAGAAACCATCCCAGGCGCAGAGACCGAGCCACCCTGGCACAGCCTGTCGTACTTACGGTCTCTGTTAATGTCGGTGTAAAACTCCGAGGGCTTACCCCTTAACCTCAGGGGAGTCACCAAGCTTCGGCTTAGGCAGGAGGGTGACACCCATGGGATTTGAATCTAGACCGCCGGTCAAACAGTCTAGGCCCATCCCACTACTCCAAATCCCTTTGGGTCACATAATGTTGAAATTAATCCTTACTTTTTAAGGAGTAATGCAAGAAGGACAAGTAATGAGATCTAAGAGTTTTCTTTTAAAGGTTGGCTCAAAAAAACTTTCATTTTTAAGGTAATTATAAGATATAAAAGAACTAGTCCGTACAAGAAATGGTAGACGTCAATACTTGAATGTGTATCTCCTTTATGGACGCCAGATCAGGTGCAATCACGTTGCACACATTTTGTGTGCCGCCATGCCTAGTCTGCAATTCTATCTTCTGTTGGGCCTCACAGCTGATAGTGATGTAAAATCGACGTATGGGTCGATTTACGATTCGAGATTCAAAATGATCTTCACACGTGGAAGCTAAATACGCAGGTGAGTCCAATCAGGACCCAAACAATCGGCTATTTGAGATATGGGCACTCCCAACACAAAAAAGTTGTGTGACACATACAACTTTCCAACGAATTCAAAAACACGAGATTTGGATATGTGTAGACAAAGTTACGACATATTTAACGAGGTGGATGAACATGACACCTTGCACTGTCAGGTGACAATTTTTTTAACTTTTCAACTAACTAAAGTTTAGAAATTTTGAAGTAATATTTTGCAATTTTTGCTTAAATCAAGTTGTATTTTATGTTTTAAACTATATGAGATGCGCAACAGATTTTTGAACATGCAGCAAAACAAGCAACTTTTTGATATATCATATGATCGAATATTCTCAAGTAGACAACTATCTTTTCAGATCAGGTTTCAATTCAAAAAACTAAGCATGGATGACGAAGATAAACAATAAGTATGGCATGCTTTCAAGCAAATAACAGACATGCCAGTTCAAAACTAGCTATCGACAAGCAGAGATTGACAATTATTTTAGGCTATCAATGAATTCGATCCAAGAAAAATCATAAACATGAAAGATGTGGCTTATGATGTTATCTTTCCAACAAAATATGATTTATAATTTTTTATTAAGTAATAAAAAAGATATGCTGAAAATAAGAAACAGTAACAGAGCTATGTTGCTCAGGACAAGACTTGAGTCACGACCCAACGACAGAACTCTACCCAAAATTTTACCTGCATTTTGAAGCAGATTCTGATCAAACATCCAACACTAAAATTGTAGCTTGATGTCTTGGCTTTCCAACGAGCCAAAGCACGTATGAAACAAACAAGCATCTTGAAAGATCCAAACTCTGCAACATGGTCCTTAGCTGAATTTGTGAAAGCATTTACCTTAGCTTCAACAATTCTGATTTGGATTCCACAATTCTGATTTGGATTAGATTACCTGACCTTTTTGCAGAGCTTTGGTCAATGGACATTTTTTTAGGGGATTGCACGGAACTTGGGTGGTGAGCTTGTTGATACCGACTATTATACCAGAACTTGTCAAAGAGTACAATCTGTCCGATTGAAGATAAAAATTGCATGATTTTATTTTTATTATATTAATTCATGATATATGGGTGATTCTGAACACAATTTATTTTATTCAATGAACTGGTAGGGGTTCGCCTAACCCCAGCTTGCCTTTCAAAAAGAAAATAGATACCTCAATGCCCGCAAAAACAACAAAAACTTGCATGATTTCATTTGTCGCCTTACCTCAAAGGTTCACCTTCGTATTCACGGTGTAATGCTTATCGACGATCTGGTTCGTTTGTTATTGACATTGTCTTAGTAAGATGTTGGTACCAATTTTGAACTCGGGTTCTATCTGACCCACCATAATAAAAACCATGTCCGAAGTCGGGATTCTAACCTAGGGTGGGCACAAATGCAAAGTAAAAAATATATAAAATAAAATAATTACTAATAAATTATATTAATTCATGATACAAAAAACAAATCAAAACTCTAATCATACAAGCTTCATAAATTAAAACCATAACCAAATATTATGTCATTTAAAAAAAAAAACAAATCAAAACCTCAATTCCAGCAAACATAAAAAAAAATTAGTCAATTAATAAAAAAAGCTTAATATTCTAACCAAAATCAAATCACACAATATTCATGTCATTTAACAAACTAAAATAAAAATTTAAATTAAGAAAAACAATGATTTAGAGATTTGATAACCAAAATTAAGCCTTCATTAATGAAATCATGCTTAATGATAATTGAAAAAATAGCACAAAAATATCCTAAAACCTTAATTACATACATATTTAAGTCATTTAGGAAAACCTTAATCATACTCAAAATAAATAAATAAATCATATATTTAAGCTAATTAAAAAATCTCTACTATTTTAGCCAAAATCAAGTGTTCATTACTCATGCCTAATACTAATTGAAAAACAAAACACAATAAACCTTAACTAAACATTCATAGTATTTAAAAAAACAACATAAAAAACATAAATGCTAACAATACATTAGTCTAATTATAAAAAAAAACTTTGAAATCAACTCTAACAAGCCTTTTAAAATAAAAGAGTTTGGAAAGAGACAGTGTCGTTAGGGCTAGGATCGTGCACCAGAAAAGCCATCGGATGGCGGACAATTAAACCTAATCCGGCAAGTTTGAGAGAAAAAAAAGAACCTTAAAGGTGTTGCACCGCTGTTGGTGCGATCGAACCAGGGCTGGAGTGTAAGACAAAGCATGAGAGAGAGAGTCAGGGGTGTAGAAGTAGGGGCATGGGTCAGCTCACCCAGATCCGTCCATACATCAGGGTGGGCACTACGCACTAGCCAGCCACCCAGAGGAGTCAGGGTGGGCACATGATTCGACCCCCTTTCTGGGAAAAACTTAGGGCCAGGGCGGGCACGTGCCCACCCTGGACCCAAGGTAGCGCGGGCCCCTTCCTGACCCCCTATAAGGATTACATTAACCAAACCCAAACCTTACCTGATAAAATAATACTTTTTTATCTTTTTACGTTGAAAAATTGTTGTGGATCTTAGTCGAAACTCGGGCATGCCCGTGTCTGGTATAAAATTTTACAAACCATACCGAGTTTCATATATTAATCGGACCCTACGAGTTCAACCCAAATTCTAATCTGACCTTATTTATCACCAAACCCAACCCATTGACACAGCTGTGAGCCGTCCAATGCCCACTTTGCGGGAGCATGTGCCCACCAGCAACCACATAACAGATCATAAAAAAATCAAACCAACCATCACATGAACTTGTAACAGTGCTACGGACAAATCCTTATGGTTTAGTACTTACACCATCTACGGCAAGACAATGAGTGGTGTCCGCTCATTACACCAACTCAGATGCCAATTATGGGAAGGACGTGAATACTGTAAGCCACAGTAGAGCAACGGTGTGATTTGTGAGCCACGTTATTGGGAAGGGGGGCCACAACAGAATAATCGGCAAAAGCCTGACCAAGGAAGTCCGGATCGGGTTGCACAAATCTTTTCACAACCCATAGATGGTCAGTCAAGGTTAGATTTTGCCCTTATTATGGGCATCGGCCCTCCGCGCAAGCAGAAAGGTAGCATAGGTCCTAGTTTTACACTGCCTAAGGAAACCAGGTCTTCCGGCACGACAAGTCGACGACAGTTGGTATGGCAGGCTGAGCAAGCAGAACCAGGTCTTCACCGAGTGCAGTTTCTTCGGGTTATTATAAGTTAAGGAAAAAAAAGGCTGACAACCAAAAAGAAACAGGCAGTTAAGACCCTACTTGAAAACTAAAACAAAAGGAGGTCAAACTTGAAGGAAAAACTCCGAGGGCAAGGGGTAAGCTCTGTGATCGTAAGTACGCGCAGGCAGAGGACCAGGGGCGGTGTAAATATAAAAATAGGAGCAAACAAAAATTTTGCAAGGCCAAGGCGGTGAGGTCGAGAATAATTTGAAAACGGCACATTTAACATTTATTCAGAGCAAACTACCGAGAAAGTTTAAAACTTCGAAGTACATAAAACCACGTCCAAATCGATGAGCCAACTACCGATATCAAACGAAGACAGAGTGCGAAACTCCAAACCAAGCCCCAAGCAATCAAGCAGTGATTGGTCACATGGTTCCAAACCCAATTAAGCGCACCTTCTAGCCTAGAAACCCACTGTTCACTAACAGAGGAGGTGGGGGGCCACCAACATTTGGCGGCCTTACCAGTCAAAAATAATAAAACAATAACAAATCAGTGACGCTCTATGCCAACTTCACGTGACACACCTCTACTCTCTAGTTGCCGCCTTCGAAGACCGTCAAAATAATTTAATACGTCAAATTTCAGATAAACCGTCAAAACTAACTTCCAATAATGAAGGAAAGCAAAACCGTGAGGGCAGTTGCGGAAAATGTGCATCGGCACGGCAGCTGAGCAAATTTTTTGCCACCAACCAAACCATGTGTCGTACGGAGAAAAGCGGGAAGAGTTAGAGAAAGAAGGGTCGGAGAGAGAGATGAAGGGACCAGAACGATCCACGTATCCATTCCATAATATCCAGAAGCCCACGTACGGGCCACCGTCAAAACATCACATCCAAAAAAACCAGGTTTAAAAACCACGACCAACTTTCCGGCAACGGGAAAGCTTTCCCGGCGACCTGGAAGCCAAAGACCGACCATCTACTTCTAAAAGCTAAGATTCCTTCCGTTAATTCTTCTACGGTTCTACCCATACTTTTCAACTAAAGACTACAAGAGAGATCAGAGGAGACAAACGTCAGATAAGGCCTGGGCGTCGACCTCGACGGGGGAGGCCTTCGAAGGGGACCCGATAGTCCACACGAAGCCGAAGGGGTCCTTGACCTTGCTCCAGCAACCGCCGCAGCACTGGCCGTCGCCGTCGCCCTCCTCGGAGACCGCTCCCGCCTTCACGGCCCTCGCCACCGCTCCCTCGACGTCCTCCGTCTCCAGGCACAGCACGAACGACGTTCCTCCAAGAGTCTCCGCGGATTTCACCCTATTTTTTATCACAAACCGGCAAAAAACATGGTAGAAGGTTATAAGAATCGATTATTCTACGCAGGTAGTCAAGGGAGACGATCGTCATTTAAGAAGCTTACCATGAAGCCAACTGAAAAGTGAAACGCATAAAATGAGCAGAAACCGTTTGACTGTTAACAGGTTATTCCTCATTAAAAAAAATTTGCGATAACGCGCTTTTCTTCACAAACAAAACCGGAGAAACGAAGTGAAGCTCAAAAGAAACAAAGATGTACAACGGATCACGATCATCGATGCGAGAGATAAAAAAGAAGGAATAGATTAGAATTTTATGCAGAACGTACGATGAGAAATCTCCAAAACCTAACAATGACCGGTCTTAAAAAATAGAAATATTTTTTCAATAGAACGAAGTAATCTATAACATATCAAACCCTTCACGTCAACAGAAATGAAATGATCACCGTTCAAAGATCCACAAGAAACTAGTAAAATAGGGCCTTCTTCAGATATGACGTACGTTCTACATTCCCGCAAACAAATTCTACCATAAACAAGTCTCTAGACACAGACGCATCAACATAACTTTCTCCTTTAGAAAGAACACGAATAAAGC
Organism: Nuphar pumila; assembly: GCF_984573655.1. Taxonomy (NCBI): domain Eukaryota; kingdom Viridiplantae; phylum Streptophyta; class Magnoliopsida; order Nymphaeales; family Nymphaeaceae; genus Nuphar; species Nuphar pumila. The sequence goes on from NC_143255.1 coordinate 122,776,671, forward strand.
GCTTACAAAATGAACAAAACGCAAGAAAATGAACGAGCAAGGGAAACAAAAACCGTACACGGAGAAAGAGAGGAGAAATATACGAACTAAGCAAACGCAGACACTGAAGCAAGGAAACCAGGAGAAACAGAGGAAACAAATACGAACTAAGCAAACGCAGATACTGAAGCAAGGAAACCAGAGAGAGAAAGAAAAAATATACGAACTAAGCAAACGCAGATATTGAAGCAAGGAAACCAGGAGAAAGAGAGGGAAAAAATACGAACTAAGTAAACGCAGATACTGAAGCAAGGAAACCAGAGAGAGAGAGAAACTAACCCGGCTTCAGACTCATCGGTCTCGTCGGCGACGATGAACTCCACGACGCCGAGTCGGAGGCGAGAGAAGAGGATGAGAGGGAGCTCGTGATCGGCCTTCCTCTTGGGATGGTTGGAGCGCTCGACCTCGTCGGCACCGAAAGCCGCCTTGTAGAAGGCGACGGCATCGGCCGCCCTCGGCGCCTGAACCACGAGCTTCGGCCTGAGCGCCGAGAACTTCGCGGCGGATTCTCCGCCGTTCTCTGCTCCGCTCCCGTTGTGGTGCTCCCCTCCTTCCTGCGCCATCTCTCACTTTCCCCTTCCCCCGAACGCACGAAATGAAACCCTAGAAATGGAACCACAACGAAGAAGAGGTAAAGCGAATGCACGAAAATGAAGAAGAAAGCGTTGTACGAGAGCCAGTACTTATAAAAGCGTTGCAGGCGGATCGGACGGTTGAAAAATTTCTCTAATATTTTAATCTTCGTTACCCTTTTTCTTAATGACGACCAGAGCCCGACTATCCGGTTTAGGGTTAGGGTTTTTCTCCACTGTTTTTCTTCTTTTCGAAAATATCCCACGTTACAACAAAAATGTCCGTTTCTAGCAACAGTAAATGACCAAGTTGCCATTAACAAACCATAAAGTATGTTTCAAGGGATGTTTCCCCAAAAAGAACGCTGGGGTATATTGATGGTTAGGGATTTGGCATTCCGATTACGTAAGGGGGTATTTCAGGCATTTCGGTTGAAAAGCTACAGTACCTCATTTACCCTTGTCCTTATCTTCAGATAGAAGGTCATCAATTGAGTCTTTTTGTTTATGAATCTTCCTTTTTGTAATTTTGTGGAATTATCTTTCCTTCTTTATTTTTCCTGCAGAAAGAAGTGTGTGGGGACCGATGTTGCTAAGGATCGTGGGCCCCATGTTCCCCCATAAACAACTGCCACGTATACTCTCAGCACGTGCTATTTCACACGTGGTGACACAACGGTCGGCGTGGACGCCGGTGTCTCATCCATTGGCGGTCGAAGTTTTGAAAATGATTATTTAATCGCAGGAAAATAAATTACGCGCCCTAAAATGACGAAATTACCCTTTGATGGACATTCAACCGTTTCTGGTCAATTTATTGTGGATCAGTCGGCAGGTTTTCTAATGTTGAATCCCTGTTTGGCATGTGTAAGTTGGAAGTTTGGAAATAGAAGCATACTGACATGACAGTTTGAAGATTTGGCTAAAAAGGATATCTGTAAATAGGAAGGGCCTAATTCTTTCAGTTCTGTTATGGGAAAAGAAAAAACAAAACTTACTGCACATCTGCTTTTTAGCTTGCTATTTAAATCGATAAATTAATGGTTTAAGAAATGTATTTCATTTTAGGCTTAATATTATTTTTTAACACTTGCAAATTTTTTTTTCATCATTCCTCACTTCTTTTTGTTACCTACTTATCATAACTTTTTTTATTATTAGTTCAATGAAAATAAATAAATAAAACATCAAGACCCTGCCTGGAGTACACCCAGCTTCGACTTTATGGCAAAGGATGCTATTTATAAGTTTTGAACTTGTGACGTCCCATCAACTTGGTGATATTCACAAGTTGCCTCTACCTGATGAGTGGAGCCCTTTGATTACCAAGTTATGTTATATCTTAGGCATTTTCATAGGTCTTGTTTGGGTCGGACCTTGATCTTTTAAGGATTACATGAACCAGACCGAAACCATACCCAATAATATAATATTATTTTATCTTTTTTACATTAAAAAAATTACATATCTTACTCGAAATTCGGGTCGGGCTCGCCTCTGGTATGGATTGTTTGCCTAGAGAGAATCGGCTATGTAGATAAACATAATAGGGTCTTTGTGACCATTAATTAATTATAAGAAGATTTAAAGAATTAGACAAAGAGCAAATCTAAATTTAAAATTTTTCTTTCGTCTTTTTTTTTTTTTTGCTTACAGCTCATAAGATCATGGCATCATGTTAGTGGCTAAGTTACTGTCAGTTTTTATTAAACTTAAATTTTTTTTTTTTACAGTTCCTATCAAATTTATTAAACTCCATCTTTTAACCCTCTGAAAATTGGAGGCAAGCTGCACTAACATGAATAAGTTTATGTTCAGTTTTTGAGTATGCCATGTAGTTGAATTATGTTTTAACTCAAACCCATTACAAAATGGGAATCAAAATGTGGCTGAACAAGTATCTAAGGAAAATGAGCACTCTGAAACAACTGAAACCCCTTATTGATGATAGTTGGGATTTTTCATTTTTGGATGACAATTATATAGGTTATCTCTCGTACCCGGGGGCTTAAGGGCTAAGACGGAACAGCAGCACTCGTTTAAACTCTGTTGAGCTAGGGATGGCAGTGGACAAGGGGGGAAACCGGCCCCGCCTAACCCTGTTTAGACCGGGGATGAAAGACATGAAACCAGGATGAAGGTTAAAATCAAAACCCATGCGGTGATGGAGGCGGGGCTGGACTTACGCTTTTCCTTGCCCGCCCCATCCCCATCCCGATCCCTGCTTTGCCCCGCCCCGCCCCATCCCCATCCCCATCCCCATCCCAATCCCCATCCCCATCCCAATCCCCCTCCCCGCCCCCAATCCTTCTTTAGGGATGGCAATGGACCGAGGGAAAACAGGGCCCCGCCTTGCCTTGTCCTGTTTGGATTGAGGATGGAGGACATGAAACGGAGATGAAGGCGAGGATGAAGGTTAATATCCAAACCCGTGTGGGGATGGAGGGCAAGATTTTGAGACGAGGCCCACCCCACCCCGATCCAATGTCATCCGTATGTTGAGCCAAACACCATTGGATTAAAGAAATAATCTTGATACTTGAAATAAGATTGGATTACTTAAAGAAACCATCTTGATAACCAAGCCCAAGCCGTTCAAGCTTAAGCTCTAGGGGTACATTTGACCCTCAAAAGATTTGGAATCAGAGTGATTTCAAATCTCATGTTGGGTTTCTTTTAGAATCACTCTCTCATGGCCCGAAGCCTTTGGTTCTGATCAATGTGTCGGTTGTCAGCTAGTTGTTCGGTTTCATCCAAAGCAATGTTGTCAGTATCGGTGTTGGCCCTGTATCGTTTGGCCAATGATTCAGGTGAATCGGACGGCCTATACCGATAAGTGAATCATTCTGAATTGGTTAAAAAATAATTTAAAAATATTACGTGTCAATTAGAATGTGACACATGTTAAAATCATTAACATAATATTAAAAGCATACTAAAAAATAATTTTAAATATTTTTTATATTTATTAAAAATAATTGATTCAAGAGTGAAGCATGTCTATTTTCCGATGATACTCACCGATACTAACAACATTGCTCTAGAGGTGAGTGTCAAGGACTTCATCCCCTTCATTGGATGCCATTTAACCAAAACACTCCACACTTCACAAGAGTCTTCAATTCTCGTTTTCAATATACCATAAGTGATTACATTTATGAAAGCAGAGATGGCAATTCGGTATCGCATTATATCTAAGGTGTTGGCTAACCGGTTGCGCGCTATCATTGATCAACTTGTCTCTCCGAATCAGGGGGCTTTTATTTCAAGTCAAAGTGTGCAAGGGTCTTTTATTTGTGCAACTGAGCTTCTTCACTCTTTACAGTCGACTGGAACACCGTACTTCTTATTAAAATTAGATTTTTAATAGGCTTATGATAGTTTGGCATGGGATTATCTGTTTGAATCTCTAATAAATATGGGGTTCGGCAACCAGTTTAGAGCATGAGTTAAGGAGTTGGTCACGAAATCCGTGTCATCGGTTTGCATCAACGGATTAAGAGGGGAAGAATTCAAGTTGGCTAGAGGTGTGCGACAGGGTTGTCCCCTAGCCCCCATCCTTTTTAATATCATGGCAGAGGGTTTACCTATTCTCATAAAAAGGGTAGAACAAGCAGGCTTCTTGAATTCATTGGGCATTCCTGGTTTTGTTGGTCACACAATTCAATATGCAGATGATACAATAATATTTGGTCATGTGAATGTTAATCAAATGTCTAGGTTGTGCTTCATTATTAAAGTATTCGTTGCAATTTCAGGCTTTCGCCTGAACGAGAGTAAGTGCGCTCTGGTCTTACTCAATGCTGACCCTCTCCTCCAATCGGCTGCTGCAAGGATCTTTAACTGCCCGATATTCGACCTTCCTGTTAATTTCTTGGGTCTATCATTGCACTCACTGCAGCCGTCGAGAACTTCATCTTGGATGTCTACTATAGAGCGGGTGCAAGGGAGATTGCAGTCTTGTAAGGGCCGATATTTATCTTTTGCGGGACGATTGACGCTGATTCGCTATGTTTTGACCAGATTACCAGATTTTTGTATGAGCATGTCCATTATACCGACGACAGTAGAATGGATGATCAACCGTTTGCTTTTGCACTTTCTTTGGTCTGGGAATGCGTCTCACAAAAAGTACTCGCTTGTTTCTTGGCAGCAAATCGTTCTCCCGAGGCAACGAGGCGGCTTGGAGATTCCGGCTCTAAGAAAAAGGAGCATTGTTTTAGTCTTGAAGTGGGTCTGGGTCGCTTCCACATCTCCTTGGGCTACGTTTGTTAAGCAAAAATATGGTAGTCTACCTGACTCCTTTTTTTCGATGCCCAGTTCCGTGTGCCATTCGTCCCTCTGGTTAGAGTGAAGGAAGACACTTCGATCCTTCAGTGACAAGGATCTTAGGCCTGGCCATGGCCGCCCGTGGCTTCACTGGGCCATGGCGAGCGGAGATAGGTTCTCCATTAAGCAAGTTTATCATTCCTTGTTGCCATTCGGGATGGACTGGTTTTCCACTAATTGTATATGGGGTAAGAGGCTCGCTCCAAGGGCAAAAGCTTTGGCGTGTCTAGTGGTTTGGGATCGTGTTCAAACCCAGATTAATGTCAGGAAATGGGGGCTTCAATTTCCTAGCATGTGTGTTCTTTGCGAGAAGGCAATAGAGGACACAACTCACCTATTTTGGTTTTGCCCGGTAGTTCTAGACCTATTTTTTCAAACTTGAGGTGCACCATCTGTTCAAACTCGTTCGAGTTCTGTTATTCGGGACCTCTTGCTTGGTCCCATGATTTTACGAAACAAAAAAAATGGAGATTATTGTAGCAGGTATGGTTGTTTTCAGCATGGTGGGTGATCTGGACTGAAAGAAACGATATCTTTTTCAGGGGCATCAAATTCGATTTTGGAAGGCTACGTCAGCGGGTTATGTCTGATGTGTATCTGGCTCTTAAATTACATAGTAGAGATGGGGGGTTGGATCTACTTGTACTCTGAACTGTGCACAGTCACCATCTAGATGGTGGTTGTCTTACTCTTATGTTCCTCTCTCATGGTGGATGTATTTTGGTAATGTTAAATGATGATTGTTCTCTCTCTCTCTCTCTCTCTCTCTCTCTCTCTCTCTCTGAGATATAAAATGGATCTTGTCCCATTCTGTTTCCCAAGTTTAGACTCGACCCGAAAGGCAGATGCTTTCTTCAGTTCCAATTCGGTTGAGCTCATCCCGGTTGTCATCCCCAATCGTGGCACCTCTGTGAAATCTTATTGATGCAAGTCACTTTAGAATCAAATTTCACCTTATTGATAAATTTATCATGGTTGATTTAATATAAATCAACCTTTATTCAGCATTGTCAATTTAATAAGAATTGAGTCTTGGACCGTGTTTTTTTTTGACAAAAACTATGATTTTTTAAAATCACAAAATTTTATGCTTTTTCAGCCATTGATCTTTGAATTGCCAAAAAATTCTGCAGAGGAGTCAAATGCCTGTTATATCAATGTCAATTGTCCATTAAGGGCTTGTTTGATGACTCGTTCAAGATTGTACAAAATGAACAAAGACAACAGAAACGACACATGTTTTGTCTATTCTATAACAAGGCCAACATTTGTTTCAACTATACAAAAAGTGCTCCTTGTGTAAAACATTTGTTTTAAGTTGCGTGCGGACAACACAAACACACATGGATAATGGGTCGGATAACTTTGTTTTAGATCGTACGACTCGATCCATCTAACCATATGAGTGTTTCAACATGTTTATTATAAATTTTAGCCCAGGATATGGATCTTGGATTGGATCGCAAAACTAAAAAATATTTAAATTTTTTGTCATTGGAGAAAAAATAAGAATTGATATTTTTTTGATATATAAATATTTTAATCAATGTCATATTACATCTAATTATAAAAATTTATCATAAAAATATCAAACCCTAAAATCAAATTAACTATAAAAATCAAATTATCAAACCCTATTAAATCATAAAACCTTAAAATGCAAAAAAATAAATCATAAATAAACCCCAAAATCCTAAACTATAAGAAAAATAAAGCATAAAATTAAATAAAAACCTAATTCAAACCCTAATCAAAGAAAAAAACAGCCCTAATCACATAAAAAAACCTTATCAAATTAACTATAAAAAGCCTTAACTAAAAAAATTTGATTCAAAGCCCTAATCATAGAAAACAAAAAAACTATAATCAAATCAGCAAAAACCCTAATCAAATTAACTATAAAAGCCCTAATTTTAAAAAATTGATTCAAAGCCCTAATAATAAAAAATCAAATAAAAACTCTTAAACATATTAACAACAAAAAACTCTCATTTAAGAAATTTGATTCAAATCCCTAATCAATGACAATCAAAGAAAAAACCTCAATCAATGAAAATTAAAGAAAAAACCCCTAATCAATGAAAATTAAATAAAAAACTCTTAATTAATAAAAAAATTAATCAATGCCTTAAGAAGAAAAACAACTAAAATAAAAAGAATAAAGAAGGAAGAAAAAAGGGGAGAGAGAGAGGAATGAAGAAGAAGGGGGAGAAAAGAAAAGGGGAGATAGAGTCTAACGAAGAAAATGAGAAGAAAGAAGAAAAGTGGGACTCAACGTTGGCCTCAATAGTGACCCTCGGTGCTGCCTCATGCCCTCATTGCCTGGCTGCAAGAGAGAGAGAGAGTCTCGGGGGACCCCTCTCTCTCGATTTTTTTTAAATAACGTCTCTCGTGTCTCCTTCTAACCGTAACAAAGGGGTGGAGCAAAACTTATAGTAAAATAAGGACGCGGTGGACGCGTTTTTATTCATCCACCGCATCCAAGGTTTGTTACATTCCCAAAGTGATTTTTGTCTGAAATCGCGTGGGAACGGGGGATCAAACAACCCCTAAATATAGGGTGTGGATGACATCTATGGAGTTGATCAAAATAACTTACATCGATGAAATCCCAAGGAGGGGTATGATAATAGGGATGACTTTGGGGACAAGTGGAACAAAATTGCTTCGTTTCAGCCTGTTCCCCTTTTCACTGATCCAAGCAGGCCACGTACTCCACTATTAAAGCAAGAGAAGTTTTGTTCCCATGAGGGTGGTACTCACATGAGACAAGCAACATTTGCAAAAGTATCAGGCTTTGTTGGACTTTTAACCCTGACCTGATACTTTATTTTTGGACCATTAGGACCCTCTTTAGAAGCCAATGTTTGGAGGAATTTGCAAGGAGTCTGTTGAAATACAAAACTAAACTTAAAGGAAAATGAATTTTATGGCTTGTTTGGGAGAAAGGTACCAGAGGAGTCGGGAGGGTTTGAGATGGTTACATGACGTGATAGGGTCTAAACGGATTTGGACTGTGTTTGGGAGAGGAAAGTAGTGGGAAGCGTAAATGTTAGTTGGGAGTCAGCCAACTTCAAATACTAAAATTTCAGTTTTCAACTCTTCTAACGGAGAAGAGGTATTTACAACTCCTTAAATCACAAGGATTCTAGTGGGTTCTTAAATTTTTGATGGTTCAAATTTTTTACCCCATTTACCTCAGTACTCCTATATTCACATATTTTATCTCATTATTAATTGTCGTAGTTAAGAGGTTAACAACTAGTGGTAGGAAACAGCTAATGGACCAAGCCAACCGGGCTGTTGACTCAACCGGCCTTATCAAAGCTCGACTCGTAAATTGATGGGTTGGGCTAACAGCTTGATTCGGGCCAACCCATTGGGAAAACCTTCGCCCGCAGCTCACCCGTTATGCCCGTTGGCCTAATCGAATCAAGTTGGGGTTATTATATTATATGTATATACACATAATATATAACTAATATATATATATTCACTAGTTGTTATTCAACGTACTTAATATAACTAAGTTGGCGTTATTAAGATTTGTAGTTAAGATTTTTTTTTTTTAAGGCAAGCTGGGGTTAGGCAAACCCCACTAGTTATTATTCAACGTACCACTGAGGTTTGAACCTGCAACGTCCCACCACAAGGAGATGTGCACTAACAGCTCCTACCAACCACGCAGAGCCCCCCATTGGTTTGTAGTTAAGATTGTTTAAAGTCCCAGGCATTGTTACTAGAAGCTTCTTTAAATCTTGAAAAGGCCTAAAAATGTGAAGCTAGACGGTTCTTTCATGTTTTTTTAAATATATGAAAATGTTCCTAAAACTGAAAAGTATTTATCTTCTAATATGAAAATGAGTTTCCTTGATACTGTAAATATTTTTTTCAAATTAAAAGAATTGTACTTTTTTTTGTAAAACATGTTTTTCTTATGAAACTACATAGACAATGTATATTTTTTATAAAAAAAAATACTTCAGAATTCATTTTAGGCAAAGAAAAGCTAGAAGCATAAGTGTATTTAGTGAACACTCACTTTTCGTTTACTTATCACACCTGTGGAAGGACATGTCCACGTAATAGTTACTCTATGGAACCATAAACTATCTTAATATGGTGCGACTCATCAAAATAGAAGAATAAAATTTAATGCAAACTGCTATAGATGATGGTCACACAGGTAAGTTTTTCACTTTGTTTTTGCTTGATGTAATACCTCTTTGTCCTGAGCGATTTGATGACAGTTGTTGATTTCTTGCAAAGGAACTTGCCTTGAGAAGCATAAATAAGCTTCGAAGAGGAGTCAGGTTGCTCCAAAAGAAGAGTTCATGGTGGATGATTGTGTAGCAACTTTGGTGCATGATTTTGCTAAGCTGACAAATATTGTAACCAACGTGGAGAAGTTGGTTCAGGACACAAATATTAATGCTTTTCTAACGCTTGATCACGAGATCAAGTTTGTTGTAGGAGAGACTCTGTAGGCAGTCTTACCACCATATTTGAAGACCTGCTAAAAAGGTTCAACACTATAGCCAAAGAAATGGTTGTGATCCACAAGAATAATGACCAGCTAGAGCGACAATTGACCACTATTTCAGTTGGAGGAGGAGCAGAAATTAGGGATAGGTCACGTATCAAGTAGCCTGAACCTGCAAAGTACAAGGGTACTCGCAATTCCAAGGAGTTCAAAAACTTTATTTATCTAATTGATCAATACCTCGATGCTGCAGGACTCAAGGATGATGTAGGCATACTAAGCACCACAATGATGTACCTTGTGGATAACACGATATTGTGGTGGAGACATCACCTGGGTGATGTTGGGTGTGGTCTCGTTGTGATCGACAATCGTGAGATGATGTGAAGCAAGAATTGTGCAACCATTTCTTGCCAAAAAAACGAGGAGAGAATTACCTATAAGTTGATGACATTAAGGCAAACTAGGGCAATTCATGACTATGTTAAGGCCTTCACCTCATTGATGTTGGACATCGAGAATATGACCAATCGAGACTGTAAGTACCACTTCACCACCCTACTCATTGATTTGTTAAAGAAAAACAATTCATAGTTGTGGATTGATACTTGCCAGTAGTCCTTCGAGAAGCTAAAGCATGTTGCGACAGAAGAACCCATGTTGCAATTGCCTGACTACCAGAAGCCATTCAAAGTGCAAACAAATATGTTTGACTTTGCAATTAGAGGGGTGTTATTATAGGAAAGACATTTCATCACTTTTGAAAGTTGTAAGCTTAATGATGTTGAGCAACACTACAAAGTGTATGACCATGAGATGTTGGCTATCGTGCATTGTCTTTGCGTATGAAGGCATTACCTTATGGGGGTCACAGTTCATTGTGCAAACTGACAATGTTACGACAAGTTACTTCTACATTTAAAAGAAAAGTCTGAGAAAAGGTCACTGGCAAGAGTTTCTAGTAGAATTTGACATGGTCTTTGAGTACAAGCTAGACAAGACTAATGTCATTGTTGATGCATTGAGTCAGAAGGCTGAAATTGTCATGTTGCACGAAGGAAAAGACAACACTAGCCAACCAATGAGCAACCTTCTCGAGTAGGTTTGAGAAGGATTGAGGAATGATCTGATGACCCAAGAACTTATCACCCTAATGAAGGAAAAAAAAACTTAAAGGTTTTGGTTGAAATATGATTTGCTCTGCACCACTGAGGATCATTTGTACATCCCACAATGGGGTATTTTGTGAAGGCGCTTGATGCAGGAATGCCACAACATGTGTTTGACTGATCACCCAGGGCAGCGTAGGACATTGGCCTTATTGGACCATGCATACTACTAGCCACATATGCACGACGATGTTGATGGATACATGCACACTTGCTTGATTTGTCAGCAAGACAAGGTCGTTAACTAGAGTTTTGCAAGATTGTTGGAGCCATTGCCCATGTCGAGCCGTATGTGGGAGTGTATCACCATGGACTTCATTGTCAGTTTGCAACTCAATTCTTATGGTTATGGACAAGTTTTTAAAGTATGATGTATTCATATCAGTCATTGCACTTGCTTAGCTACTGACTTGTAAAGTTGTTGGTGCAACACATAATCAAGCATTAAGGAATCTTAGAGAGCATTGTCAGTGATCGTGATCCTCGTTTTACTAAAAAATGTTGGCGAGAGGTATTCTGCTTGATGGGGAAATATTTGCGCTTCAACACCTGTTTTCATCACGAGACTGATGAGCAGACTGAGCAGATCAAAGACATGCCAGAATAATATTTTTGGCACTTTGTTAGTGCCAACCAAAGTGTAATATTCATATTTTTTTATAATTTATAAATTAATTAAATATGATTTTTTATGTAATTATGACTTGAAATTAGTGCTTGATTTAAGGTCAAATTTAACCCATCAATTTTAAGGTACAAATTGAAATCAAATTAGTGCCTAAGTCGAATGTAAAGTGGAAGTGAAATTCAAGTTAACACTACAAGAAACCTGTGGATTAGCGACGACCTAAATCCGTCGCTAAACAGTTTAGCGACAGATTAGTGTCGGATTAGAGACGGATAACTTTCATCCTGAATTTTTCGACGCTAAGTAGCGACAAAACTTATCCGTCACTAATTTGCGATGGATTAGCGACGGAAATGATCCATCGCGAGTCTGTCACTGTTTTAAATTAGCAATGGATAATATCCGTCGCTAGTCCTTCGCTATTTTAAATTAGCGACGAATAATATTTGTCACTAATCCGTCGCTAAATTTAAAAAAAAAAATAAAAAAAAGTTTAAAAAAAATTTGCTCGCTGTCGGGAGGTATTTCGGCAGCAATAGGCCAGACTTGGAGCGATTCATCGGCGGCGATGGAGGAGGAGGACGACCCACCACCGGATCCCATCAAGTCATACTCCCTCGACCCCAAGATCTCCGATTGGGTCTCGCAGAGGTCGGAATGGATCAATCCCGTTGTTGACGGCCATGACGGAGACGAGGCCGGTGTCGGGGCGGATGGCGTCGCGGAGGCGGTCGAGGTCGAGGAGGTCGTCAGAGCCAACAGGGAGGTAGGTGGTGTGGAAGCGACCTGCTCCCTGGCGCGCTCTACCGCCTCGTTCGACTCCCAGTCGTAGAGGTGAGTGCGGGAATGGGGGTTGCTGAAGCGGCTAGTGAAGAAGGGCAGCATCGCGTCCATCACCCGCGGGTCCACCGACGATGTCGCCTGCATGTCCAGGTACAATGGCCGCCCCGCGATCCGCACGCCCTTCATCGAGATTCCTTCGCCCTCCTCTGTTGCGTCGGAGTTGGGCGATGGCAGTCCCGGCGGTCGACATCGTCCAGCAGGATCGTCCGATGAGCCTTACTGCGGCGAGCATGAGGCTCGACTTCATCGACCAGCGGGAGCACGAGGCTCGGTTTAAATCGAACATCAGTTTAAATTTCGAACAGGGGAGAGAGGGAAAATTTTGCGCCTTAGGTGGGACGGTTTAAATCGAAAATTAGTGACAAAATTAGCGAGGGAATTTTTCCGTCGCTAATTAACGACGGAAAAATTCCCTCGCTAAATCTGTCGCTAATTTCCTACAGTTTTGCAGTGAAGATTTTTTTCGTCGATCTGTCGATAATTAGCGACGGATTTGAGACGGAATTTATACTGTCGCTAATTTCAAAAATATTTCAAAGATTGGCGATGGATAATGTTCTCTCGCTAAGTCCGTCGCTAATTTGCGACGAAAAAAATCCGTCGCAAAGATCCGTCGCTAATAAGGGTTTTTCTTATAGTGTAAAATCAAGTTAAATTTAAGTAAAATTAAAGAGGTTAAAGTGAATTTGGGCCCTAGTTAGATTCAAAATGGGTCACGTATCTAGTGGGATATCCAAATTAGCAATTTTGGATTTGGGTTGGATTAGAAAATGCATTTTTCAAAATGGAGCGACATCCATGTTGGTTCTTTTTAAACTTGCATTGGATCCAGAAATGAATATGTTAAAATAGATCATACCGTATTAAGGACCCAATCTAGAGTCTTGGTGAGATGTCATGACTGGAAAGTGGGGCCCAGAGGATCCCACCCAACTCAGTGGGGTGCCACGTGTCTGCAGGAGGGCCCACAGGGGTTATGGATGTGAAAAGGGTATAGTGGTCTTTTACACCCTCTCCATGCAAAGTGGGAAGCCCATAATGCATAGAGATTTTTTAGGTGGGTACCATAACATTTGAAATTAAAAATAATTATCTAAATATAGATAATTAAAAGATTTAGTAAAATAGAGAAGTTACCAAAGTTTGATGACTTTCTCTTTTACTAAGAAAGTAAATAGAATTGAAATAAATAAATTAATTAAATTAGATAGAGGATTCTAAAAAAGGGTGGGGCACCCCCCTAGTGGACCCCACCTTGTGCTGAGGTAAGTTTCTAATTACCTAGGTAACTATCAAAAAACTAAAATTGTTAAATAACAAAAAAAGTGAAAGTGATAACTAACAAAAAGTAAAACTACTTAAGCTCCAAAAAGTAAACAAATCCCTAAATAAGTGGGTAGTGCGAGTGTTTGATGGAATCTTTCCCCTCTATATGATTTTGGAAAAGCACTTTCTCTCTCTTGATTTCCTAAGAGATTTACCAAGTGACATAAATCCATAAAAGGTAGTATTCTATATAATTTAAATTATTTATATTAGAAGGAATATTCCATTTGAGAGGTGGTTGGGATAGATCCCAACCCATCTACACGTTTTTGAGTGGGTCCCATTCCTTAGAGGGTTCATTGTGGTGGTGCCAAGTGGCACTTCTTTTATGATTAAATAACTCTTAATTAATTATTTTTGAGGTGTTACTAGATTAAGGGTGTTGGCCAAGATAAAAGGTTGAGGTTAAAAGAGAGGTAGCTTAGGGTTTTGGAGTAGCTTAGAAAAGAGATATCCTGGGATGCTTTTGCAAGATCTCTTTATCTCTCTAAGATCTCTGTCTTATATCTCTAAGATCTCTCTCCTATTTTTATATCTTCTATCTTCTCCTTCTTTCCTCCTTCCTCAAGCATGGAGAGGTGTTGGTAGTCATTAACGTTGTTCCAAAGTGTTAAAACAAGAGGCAAAGGTGGGAGCACACTCAAAAAAGAGATAAAGGTAAAGTTTTTATAACATTGGACCCATGTATGACCTAGCCTACATGATTCATGTGAGAGAATCTATTTCCTATGCGTCTTACGAATGTTAAATCATTCAGATATGAGATTTGATGCTTTTCAATATATTTTCAAGGTTTCAAAACATGAAAATGGTTTTGAGAAATTGATTTTTGAAAGATCAATGTTTCGTATGATTTTTTATGTATATGTTATGGATGATTTTATGAAATGATGTTTGGATCTATATTAGAGTCATGTTAGGATGTTATTGTGCATGATCTAATATCGATTTGATGACTCAAAGTCATTTTTAGCATGATTGAATGTCAAATCTTGTCAAGTGATATATTCTTGATATAGATTATAATGAATGTGTTGTTTTTCTGTATTCTTGGATCTGACCCATAATTTTGTAAAATTGATCTAGTCAAATATAACTGTTGGATAAATATGAAATTTGAGGAGAATCTTAGACACTTTGATATGAAAATTTTGGCCCAAACTCTACATCGATCGAGATCGGATGAGAGCGTTATGTTATCTACAAGCTGAAACATTGATTCTGTCCGGGAGAGTATTCCTATTTAGAGAGACCTGTATTAGAAAATTCATAACCCCATGAATACTAAATAGTTTTGCCTTATTCTTGTAGTGAATAAAAGCTAACATGATAGAGAGTCTAACATAAAAAGCATCTATATTGATTCAATACATTCTATGAACTAAAAATTGGGCAACTAACCATAAAAACAGTTCTATCCTGAATCTTGGGTTATCCACGAACAAAAACTGGTTATAGTACAAAATATTTAATTAAATATTGACAACGAATTTGGTTTCAATTTTTGATATGCTTATTGTAGTTATGTTAAGTTATGTTGAAAATAATTTATGAATTTTAGTTTTATATTCATGATACCCTAATGGATTGTCCAATAGATGGACAGACTGGACAAAACCTGCCCAATGATAGAAAAAAAGGTTTCAGTGTCTAATTTACTATAAATTTATTTTTAATGATTTTGCTATGATGTTTAATTTTATGTTTATCTAACACATAGGGCTATGTACTGAATTTTATTTCTTTCAATTTTATTATATCTGATTTAATATAGGTTTTGCAAAATAGGAAAAATCTATCCATGTAGTTTCAAAAGTAGGAACACTTGCTTATATGGGTGTTTGGGTACTGAAAGTCAGTCCCAAGGTTAGGAAACGTTTTCAGACATGGACTAGGCCTGTTATTGACATATTTTAGTATAGTGTGGTAGCCTAATACGAGCCTTATAGTTGTACATGGCTTGCTAGCATGTTAGATTGCTAAAGTACAAGCATTACATGATTTCTTGTGACATAACATGAATGCATGCAAATGAATATGATGCATTTTGACTTGCATGTAGTATGAATGAATGAATGCATCATGAATTGAATACATGCTATGATGGTACTGTAAGACATAAGAGAGATACATGCACATGTATTGGCAGTCCTATGAAACCCATCCAGTGCCAGTAGGCACGGATTATAAATAGTGTTGTGTTGCATATTTTTGTGATATAAGACGTATGAAAGATGCAAGCACATGTGAATGCTCTTGCTATGCGCAATGGGTGCCAAATACATCAAGTTGATGAAATATACACATGCACAAAACATGAATAACGACCTTAAAGAAAGTTTACCTCAAAGAAGGTACAATGGACGGCTTGTTTAAAGGTACCGAGGTACCAAGAATGAGTTATTGTTTATTAGCTTATGTAAATCTACCAAAGAGTAGATAGTTTGGCTTATACCAGTGGCATGGTATTGTACAAAAGTACTTGGGCTAATATGCCTTCTCTTTTAGTGCCAAGTGATTAGGCACTTGTGTTTAAATGCACTAAATTTGTAATAACAACTCCCATAACCCATTCTAACACGTCTTACCTAAAGAGGGTAAAAGATACAAACTTTGTGGGACAAAATTATAACCTTGAGAGTCGTGGGCATCTCATTGTCCTTAGTCCTCAGAGTTAGGGGACTGAAACTACCTTAATGAAGTCATGGTGATATGGTCTAGGACATTGCAGTGATCATAGGTTGTACAACTTAGTTATTCAATTGTACCAAGTGGTAATCTTTTTTCGATCATAGGCCGCCCATGGTGGATCATGTAACGGTAAGAAGCATGAATAATAAAACTCCATGTGATCTTCTCTATTGCTAGGGCCTGTAGTACCTGACATATTTGTTAATTGAAAGAGAAACAAAAGCCTTAAACTTGCATAGTTTACTTGTTAAACATATGTGAATACATGGCCTAATATAAGAAACAAATTAAGGGTCTTGTTCATGTTCCAAATGTTCATGCTTCAGGTTGTTTGTATGTTCAAATTAGTGTATGTTATGGACTTGCATGTTAGATTGCAATTGCTACACTGTATTTAGATTGTAACTGCTACACTGAATTACATATATATTGTAACTGCTATACTGAATTACATGTAAATTGTTTCAGTTACTTTGAATTTGATATTATGAATGTCTTAATTAACTGCTTGTTGATAGCATATTGATTGTTTAAGTGTAATGTTAACAAATGCAGGTATCTTGTATGTTAGACCATATATGCATTCTTTGTTAGTCTTACCCTACTCAAGCTTGAAATGAGTCTAAACCCAATATTTTTACACAGATGCAGATTAGCATACTGGCAAATGGCGGGATGTTGCGGGCTACTGACCTGTCCTTAGTCCTAGGGGATACATCTTTTTGCTTGTCCTGGATGTTTTTGAACATTGATACATTTATTGGTTAAGTTTATTTGTTAATGACTTGTTAATTCAATTTATGACTGTTTGGTTAACTTTGATTCAGATTTATGAGAAAAGATTTGTAGTTATTATAGACCTGGACCCAATGTTCAGTATAGAAATCAGCGTCAGTCACGAGCCGATTCAACTTACCTGTAACTCGACCAAAGTTTTTATCCAAACTTTATGTCTTTAATTCTGTTGTGATTTGATTTAGAAATAAAGGTCTTTCATTTTAAGTTGTTTAAAAAAATGGTTGTATTTTTTGGTTAGATTTTTGGGGCGTTGCACAAAAAGATTGAGTGGATTTGTTTAATATAGCTCAATTATGCTATAATCTCCAGAAGAATAAGTCTTACGACCACGGTCCATTTGAAATTACAATAGGACAACAACAACAAACTCCATACTCTCTTTCTACTTGAGGACATGAAAAAGTGCCTTATGCATATCAGTTTGCCAGAAACTAACAGGGTGACAAAGCACATAAAGAAATGGCCAGATGAGAAGTGTCAACTTGGAGAGTTTCATGTTGAAGACAAGGTGTTGGTGAAGATCTTCCCAAAGTGCACAACTATCTTTTGAAGACACCACCGAGGCTTCATCAAGAAATATCGCGGCCCCTTCACCATCACAAGGCACGTTAGGAACATGGCATGCAAGTTAGACTTCCCAACAAATTTTCAAGTGCATCATGTCTTTCACATGTCCAACCTGAAGTCATTCCATGAAGATGAGGAGGATCCACAATAGAGTATATTTTAGTGTGCTCCCATTTCACAACACGCCTTGAGCAACCAGTACACCGAGTAGAGAAACAAAAGTGATCCTAAACCACTCTAACAACTACATCTATGAAGTTAAGAAGTATTTGGTGCTGCAAAAATGACTATCGAAGAGTGAAGCAACATGGGAAAAGGTATCCAGTATGAGGAAGCATCACCATCTTGTAGAGGAGTACCATGCCTGATTGATGCCGAAGACGACTCCAACTTAGGCAGAAGAGCATGTTCCGAACTGCCAAGTTTTTTACTTCGTTTTTGCTTGATGTAATACCACTTCACTATCTCTAAGTGTTGTAATGGGCTTTGCCCTAAGATCCCATGTGTGCAAGGAGATACTGGACCCCTCTGTACACATTTTCTTTCACCATAAGAAGTTTTTGCTTTCTTGCCTTGCATTCTCTCTGTACCTTCTTGCTCTATTTATCTAATTGTGGATGCGCGTGCTTGCACCCATCCGCTGCACATTTGAAACACCAGCCTCCAGTGTTGGGGAGCACTAGGGCTCGTCACGAGGGCCTTCGCCTTTAAACCTGTGACACTAAGTCTCCATCATGCTGAAATTCTTGCTCTAGCGAGTACGCGTAGCTTCGACCTTATGGCAAGGGCCATTCTCCATGGCTTTCAAATCATGGTGGTCTGTTTCATGTGACAAACCACAATCACCCCTAGCCTGGTAAACAAGCCGAACGTGACGAGTTTGGGCTCGGCTCATTAAGAGTATACCCTCGGCTCATGAGCTTGTCATAAGGTGAGTTGAGCTCGAGCTTGTTACGAGCCAAACACGAACTAGCTCTTTTTTTAAAATATTTTTTAAAGCTTGATAATGTATAAAAAATATATAATATATAATAATAAATTTAAAATATATAATATGTAAAACGAGCCAATACGAGCCGAGCTTGGTATGTTCATGCTAGACTCATTTGTCTAAATGAGCTGGCTCATAGATCGGCTTGCCGAGCTTAATTTCTGAGCCGAGCTGAGCTGAACGGCGAGCTGCTCGTCTCGTTTTCCAGCCCTACCCTAGCCAGAAAGGTGGAGCACTTGTGAGTCACAATGTTGCACTAGGGGATGCATACAATTTTTTTCTCACCCTAACTTGGAAATCAAATAACCATGAGATTTTTTTTTTATATTTATAACCCGAAGAAACTGCACCCAGCACGATGACCTGGTGGCCCTGGCTCAGCTTGTCATACCTACGGTCATTGTTCTGGTGGCATAAAACTTCGAGGCTAAGAACCCCACCCCTAGGGTCTCTGTCATTTGTGTTCAAACAGAGTGCAACATAGTTCAGTTAATCGAAACTTGTTGCTTAACACAAAATGATCAGGAATTCGACATAATTCAGTAGATCAATCTGTTGGGTAACAACTCACACTTTTTTTTTTCTTTTTAATGTGAAATCTATGTATATAGTACAATGCCAAGAAGGCCAAAATAGCAATGTCCGCTAGTTAAGACCCATTTATAGCACAATCATGTTCAAGGACATAATACTAAGTGCCAGCATAACTAGAGATAGCACTATGTTGATTCCAACGGCTGGGTGACCATTAGGGTGTGTAGATCCTGCTGGCGCCGAGGATGGGGGTTCGTCGGACATGGCTGATGCTGGCGGCAGTGGTGGTTCAGTGATGTCGGAAACACTGAGCACTGGAGCTGGTGCTTCAGCAGGTGGCAATGCATCATCTAAAGCATATTCAATAAGATAATTTGGCTTGACAGATAAGATGGAGTATACTGTATCCTTGTCAGGCATGTAACATGAACTCCCTGCACAAGTTAAACTCATTTTTAGTGCCACCAACAGATTAAAATGTGGGACACTAAGGAAGTAGCAGTGCTGTAAGAATATGATATTCTTGAATCAAATGTGAAAACTCTGTGGTACGCGGCAAGCCCGCATCTAAACAAATGCAATTGCACTTCGCGTGTTTAGACATCTGAGTAGACCAAGTGTGTAGAATAAACAATAGTCTTACATGCAAAGTTCATCAATTGATCATGCACAAAGATTTGTTCAGTTAATCATAAATTCATGCAAACAAGCCATGATATGGATGTGCTTGGCACTTACTCAAGTAATTGCTTGCAGTTGCAGGGAATTCGGTAACTAGACCATCAACGTTCAGTGCTTGAACAAAAGTTGCAATCTCTACTGAGGGATCAGCAAGGAAATCAAATGCCAATGTCATGAATTCGTTTCTGAGCACAGAGACAAAAACAGAGATGTTCTTTGAGTGCATTTTTTCCACAACATCGGTAAAGCTTGTGAGGAAGAAGCCCGAGGTTGTCATTGTAGAGGACCTAGCAACATTAACTGCATCTGCAAACTGCTTGATATCATCTATGACAGGTCCACTAGCATCGGTAAACACCCTATCAATCGTGTATACTCTGCTATAACTTGTTTCCCGCTTAAATTTGTCAAGGACAGCACTATCATCTGATTGTATGAAGACTTTCTGAGTAGTTTGCTTGTCATAACTTGCATTGCGTAAAGCACTGATAACTGCATTTGTTATGCTAAATCCCTTGGATGCAAGGTAAAAGGCATTCTGCACATCAGATCATTAGTTAGCTGTAGAAAGACACTATTTTGAATTATATAAAAACATGTAGGCAAACTACAAGTAACACAGTTTATATCTATATAATTGCCAACTTTCAGAAGTGAAATTTTGCTTTATCATGAAAATTGGAATTACTAAACTACTAAAGCCAATAGGAATTGCCACAGGTTTCACAATTCAACCTTGTTCAAATCAGGTTGAGTTGCTCAAATTCCTAGATGGAATCAAGCATTTATGCTTTGAGATTAGCTTCTGCTATGACCTCGTATTTCAATGATCTCTCTAAGAAAGAATTTGCTGATAGGTATGTGGGTCATTCATTAACAAGCATTTATTATGAAATAAAAAAATTTGCCATACACCAAATATTCACCTGAATATCAATCAAGATGCCAGAAACAGACTTCGTCTTTGCAAAAGCAAGAAAATCAGCTAGTGTCATAAACTTCCCTTGGTTCTTATACGCTGGGTTTCTCTTTAACCCCGTCTGTGATTCAATTGGGCTAGTCAACTCAGCTGCAGAAGCCAAAAGTACCAATGTCAATAAAAAATATTGTTGATCCAACTAATTGGATATAGAATACGTAATACATATTTCAAATATATATATATATATATATATATATATATATATATATATATATATATATATAATACGTAATACAGTTTAGGTGCAAAAGCCCCTGAAGCAAGTGAGAAAGCCAAAATAGAGAACTCAGCTGCAAAAGCCCCTGAATATTGAGAAAAAATTGAGAAAAAATGGTAATACAGTTTAGACTTTAGAGGAAATTGAATGGAGGCAACATGTATATAGATTGGTTAGAAAATTTTGAATGCCAATTTCTTTGACCACAAAATTCTCCTACAAAGAAAACACTTATCCAGGGAAAATTTTTAAGGTCTAGAGCTGCCAACAAAGTTCTACTTAATTTTAATGAGTGCAAGGGTGCGAAACCCATGTGTTTGTCAGTAGTCTTACCTTCGGATCTCATGGGCCACTAAAACTGGGCACAAAATCTTTCATATTTGTTCGGTTTAAGAAGGTGAGTGTGAAACAAAACTTTATGATTGTACAATGAATTACTCCATTCTAAACTACTACTCTATAAAGTCAATGTCAAGACTCCTCAAGAAAGCATTGTTAATAAAGATCTCTGTAGGATACATACGTGACAATCTTTGAATCTCATCCCATGTGAGATCAAAAGAGAAAATGCCATTGTTCTCTTGGATCTCTGGAACCTTTTTAGCAAGCGACATGAATGAACTCGCTGCCTCTGTACCAACCATAAGATCCACATTGCTCAAGCAAATGAGCACACCATCTTTTGTCATTTGAACAGAGCAATCAATTATATCAGCACCATCACCTACAGCTTGCTGATAGGCAAGATCTGTGCTTCCAGCAAAGACTCCACTTGCACCATTGTGTGTTATAACCAAAGGCTTTCCTGAAAACCATTGCCACATTTGTCAAGTTAGAATGCCCATTCTTACTACATTATACACTTTTTCACGCTCCCCATGTGTGCATACACACAGTCACATGACAACACATACAGGCATACACATGAGATATAGAATGAGCAGCTTACCACTGCCAGATGATGTGTTGTTCCTGATTATGCAACCTACAATGGTGAAAACAGAAGCATGTTAAGATCAATCTCATAGATTAAAATTTATAACAAGCAGATATCATATATATAAAAGAAATTGTTCTGGTGGTATAAAATGATCAGAAAACCAAAATATACCTTGGCTTACGTTATTTCTTGAACTAAATTATAAAATAAAATGCTTGCTAAGTTCATCATCCTCGACATTAGTAAAGCTAAGAATTTTACATTGCTTACTAGTCTTTGATCTCTGTTCTTTTCATTATTTGACAGAGTAAAACATGATTACCATATTGAATTAGATCTTTTTACGTACATCTTAGTTACAGAAGTCCATATATTTTAAAATATTGAAAGGGAACTAAATGCATTTGGGTTAAAAATACCACAACAAATACAACAGAAATTTCTAAAAAGGGTGCGTTCTATTATTTTTAAGAGATGTTGGTATGATGACCATGACCAGTGAGAAGTATAAAGTTGGTCAATATGAATAGTGAGAAATTTTTCACCACAAATTTTTTTCTTCATATGTTGAGATGCGAAAATTGTAGGATGTGAAAAAATTTCAGACAAAAAGCTTTACTTAGAATATAGTATGAATATTTTACATTTCCTATAGAGTTTTCCTATCCAGCAATTGCAGGCAACTTCCATAGTCTTCATGTACACAGATACACTCATTGAAGTCATGCTCTGTTACCTTCTTATGAAACACAAGGAATAAGGAATAAGTTGAGAAGTCTTACCCACTGCCTCTGAAGCAGTTGAAGGGAAGTCAGTAAGCAGGCCATCTACAGAGAAGTCTGAATTGTCTATAAACTGTAAGTACTCAGTTGCAGGATCATAGCTATAATTATAGCTAGTACGGATATCATTTGCAAAACCAGATGCATAAACTTGCAGTCCTAGTTTGTGTGCATCGGTTACAAGGGTAGTTGCAGGCTGCAGATACCCCTTACTGTCAACAGGCCATATGTACTCCTTGGGGACAAGAATCCCAGAAGCAAATGTCTTAATGAAAGACAGGTTGGCCAAGATTGAGCCATATGTGCTATTTGTTGTAGGCTCCAGAGCATCTGCTTCCATAAACCGAAATACTAGCTTTGTTTTTCCAGATGCTATCCCATTGATACTTTTGAGAAAAGCAACCTCTGGTGAAGAGATGTAATCAATAGCCATGCTCTTTGTTGCAGATTGAATATATGATGCCATGTTTAGATTCCGCTGCTTGAAGAAATCGGCGTACTGCGATAAGAAAGAGAGAGAAAAGACCACTAAGATTTGCAGTTTCTTGGATATGGGATAATTGAGATTTAATCTTGCAACACATCAATTTCCATGAAATGAAAGGAAATCATAAATGTTATCAGAAGTGTAGCAGACCTGCACATTCACCCAGAGATATGGTGGTCTAAGTCCTCTAACATCCAGAAGACCAAAGACTGGTGATGTATTATCAAAGGCACTTGGTCGAGTATAAATGCTTTGGATCACTGTTCAGGTGAAAACAGGAAGGAAAAAATATGGTTAAGCAGTGGTGGAGCCAATATAAGGGTGGGCACTTCCACCCTGACCCCAATGTTGTGTATATATACACACATGCACGTGCAGACACAAACACACATCTGTGTGCACTCTAATTTGAATTATATAGAGAGAGTTTAAATTTGGTACAATCAATTGTACCTACAATCTAGTTTGAATCTCACGATGCAAGTTGTTGTGACACAATCTAACCTGAGAGATGTGTTCAGCCTGCTCGATTTAGAATGAATGACTCTTGAATCATGTTTCATAAACATGTTTTTATGAGTAAGGAAAATCAATGCCTTCATAGCCATTGATTTTTAGATCGCCGAAAAAACTTGTATACATGTCGGATTTCGGCGATCCAAAAGCCGGTTCTCACTAAAAAAACATGTAGATCACATCTATGGTATAAGAAAAGGAACAAAACAAGGGGGTTCTGTCCCATTTGCTAGGTCAATTGCACCAACATTCGACTGCAGAATATATATATATATATATATATATATATATATATATATATATATATATATATATATATATATAATGACAACATGAGGTACAAACACCTCTGGATCTCCTATGCTCAAGTTGTTTTGATCCAATCCAACCTCATGGATGGATTCAGCATGTCCAAAATAGTGGAAACCGGCTTTTGGATAATGTTTTTTCAACAAGAAAACATGATTTTATGACCCAGGAAAGTATTGTATATTGTAGGCCATTGATTTTTAAAACCTTATAAAATCCCAACTATGTGTTATAATCAGAAATTTCAAGAGACAATCCCCATTAAGTGAAACATATAGATCACAACTGTAAGGTTAGTTTCATTAATTAAAAAGAACCCAAAAAAGAAAAAAAGAAGGCAAAAATATATTTGCTAGAGTTTTTTGCTTAATCCAAACCTATAATTGTGTTTATCATTGCTTATTTACTAAAAAACATGATTTGGATCAAATCAATTTAACAAAAAATATTGATTTTTAATTAATCAAGTATAATTTTAGGTGTAATAAAAACCGTTGATTTTTTTCATTGAGCTAAAAACACATCTAAACATAAAAACAAAAAATACTTAAACTAATACAAGTTTTCTACTAAATAAAGCATAGAGATCACATCTATGGGTTTAGATTAAACAGAAAATACATGCAAGTATGTTTTGTAAATGGGTTTGGGATGATCTGTGATATAAATGAACTGGAAGACACACACATATATATGTGTCTGTGTGGTTAATATTTGATGCCTTTGAAGACACCAAATTATATGAAACTATTGAGCTGAAAATCATATGTTCTCATTTCTTTTTTGTAAATTACATCTTATGGATGTGATCTACAATGTTTGTTTAGTGGGAAATGAGTTTTGAATCATATGATTGCGACACAAGCAAATTTTTTAAGGGTTTAAAAAATGAACGGTCTACAATGCACTAAAATTTCATGACTCAAAAAATCATATTTTTAGATCAAAATAACATGATTTAATGATCCTTAGCAAACAAACTTTCTTAAACATATCTATGTGGTCAGATTGAGTTGATAAAGCTTGAACCTATAATTTTTAATTCAATAGTTTTACATAATTTGGTGCCTTTAAAGGCACCATATATATATATATATATATATATATATATATATATATATATATATATATATATATATATATATATATATTTGTGCCCACCCTAATTTGGATTTCTAGCTCCACCTTTGTGGTTAGGTTCCAAAAATTGAGCACAAACACGATTAGCTATTTGTATGATTATTGTTGCATATAAAATATGTAATCAAATTAAATGATAAGATTTTTTTTTCATAACAGAGCTGGGGGAATTAGGGCCCCCTCCCTTTTTAAGCTAACCGAGACAGGCCAAAGGCTTGTTCAAAGTACCAGGCAGTTATTGAACCACCGGTATACCAGTGGGGTTAGAACTTGCAACGTCCCATCACATGGTAACTTGCACAAACTGGTCCTACCAAATGGTCCGTTGGTAGTAAATGATAAGAATTTGAATGCTGCTGGCGCAACTATTGCATGAGCAAACGAGTAATATGATTTTATTGTTTTCTGTTTGGCAAGGCACAGCGTGATTTCACACTTTTCTGCGTGCTGCTGCACCTATTCACCCACCATCTTTGGTATACAGCCTGTCATATGTGGGGCCCAACATCAGATTGTGAGTAATCAGGTGCAGCAGCACATTTAAAGTGTGCAATCACATTGTACCTGGTCTCAATTCACATATTATGGCAAACCAAACAATTTGGTTATACAAGGATGCATATGAAACATACAGAACATGTATGCTCCATTATCAATGGTGTTTCACAATTAGGAATTATCATCTTGGTAGCATCAAATGTTAGGAAATCATAAACCATCAAATTCATATCATGAAATGTCAGGAATCTGACTTACAGGTGACGTTGGTGAATAGTTGCATTGATGTATAGTCAACTGCAAACCACCCATGGACAGGTTTTCCATTGACAGTATAGGTGTTATCACCCTTTGGGTAAACCATTGCAATATTTGTAGAATTGTCTAGCCTCAAATTACTTTGGCATATGCCATAGCTATCCTTTGTGAGTTGCAGGTCACAGTAAAGAGTGAGACCAGGTAAGCTGGCTGTCATAGCATATTCATATGCATTTTGACTAGATTCTGGGAATAACCCTGAGTACCCTCCCCGTGCTATAATCATTGGTGCATTACCTGCAGCAAAAAGTATATCCATTAGTCCTGCTATATTAAATTCTATGAAATGTCAAAAGGGTTTTCACTTAGTCATCCAAACTTGTATATTTATAATGCCATAGCATATCAGTGTTGTAAACAGAATTAGTATTGAGAAAATGAGCTCACAAAGTTTTCAGGATGTCATCTTACAGATTAAACCATGGAAGCTACAATTGAAGCATGTTCTTCAATGAGGTGAATTAGTTTCCTAGTTTAGAACTAGGACTGTCAATGGGTCGGGTTTGCATAGGGTACCCAACCCATCCTGAACCCGAATTTCAGGGTATTGGCATAAAAGGTGACGACCCAAATAACATTTGGGTTGACTCAAACCCGACCGAGCAATAAGTGGGCCAGGTTTATGTTATGATTTTTTTTCAGGTACCTGGCCTGAGCATTTTATATGTATTTTTAGTAAAAGTAAACTTCTGAAATTATATGGATCCAGGTTTGGGGTTCATTTTCACGACCCGACAAAACCTACCTGACAATTTGTTATTTGGGTGGTTCGGGTACCCGACCTGTTGACAGCCCTATTTAGAACAGCAAGCTCTTGGTAGTTTTCTGAGGACTTCAATTCTTCAACTTTGGATAACCTTATTTTCTTGTTCTTTTCCTTTTGTGGATAACGGGGGAAAACCACCCAACTGTCCAAGTTCACTAGTGTAAAACCACCCTAGATCCACCCTGCCCACCAGGGAGTACCCAGGTCTCAAGGTAAAGGATGCACACCAATGGGTTTCGAACTCGTGATAATCCATCCACTTGGTGACATTCACGAGTAACCCCTATTAGATGAATGGAGCCCTCGTGGGCAGTTTTAAGTATCCTTTTTGGTTTCTTAATTAAAAAGAGAAAAAGATCTTAGAGCAACAAACTCCTTCTGGTTGCTTTATGTTCAACCTAGCTACCTTGAACCAGATTCATCATACTACAATCTATAACAAAGCCCAAACCTTCATGATTATTGAAATGTGATTTTGAGAATGAAGTTTACATTTAAAATATAAAAAATTTGGTTCTCTGCAAATTGGCTTGAATGCTGTGAATAGAAGACCCATATGTGGTGATCCGAAATTTGGCTTATAACTATTATTATGTCCTATAAAGCATGTCTGCATGAAAACAAAATGCAGTCGTACACAAATAAAACATAAACTGGCATGTAAATGTTCAACAGGCAGTTGAATATGATCTCTCACGTAACAGTACGCCATTACCATTATTATTTTTAAATAACTTTAATGTCAGAATTATTATTGTTATTAAATAACTTAAGACATATCCATATTCATATCAAGAACATGCGGGTCTCTAGGTTCAAATGAATCTTTAGAGTGTATTAGCTTCTGGACTCTGATTTTTGTCTCATAACTGAATCTGTCTTCCCTTGAATCACACTTGACGCTGCCGTGAAACAGCCAATAAAACGAAGATTAGCACACACAAGTTCATCTAAACATGATGGTTTCCTTAGAAAGAGATGGAAAATCTAGCGCTTGAACACACACACACACACACACACACACACACACATATATATATATATATATATATATATATATATATATATCAACCTTGTTAGAGGGTGGAGCTTGATCTCTACTTTGATATAAATCTTTAATTTCAGCAAAATTTTTTGGAAGGTAGTTTTATAATTTTATGCAAAATAGGTGGTCATAAACTCTTTGTATTTAAAGAGGGCAATCGGTCTTTTTGTATTATGTGATTTTCTCAATCTTAATAGTAGAAAGTGTGGCTGTGAACGTAGACAACTCTTGCCGAACCACGTACAATCCTTGTTTTTTATGCGGTTGAACTTCTTCGCTCTCTTGTTTTCTATCAATCTATTGATAGTGTGTTAAGTTGTTCCCTAACAAACCTGACCATCTGAATGAACTGGAAATCATAAGTGCGGGTTGTACATGTTGACCCAATTGGAACTCATAGATGAATTCAGCATGATCCAAATGTTCTTGGATAACATTTTCTTGACTAAAAACTTGATCTTATAAGCCGATCAGAAAAATACAACACATTGTAGGATGTTGATTTTTCAATGATCATCTTGCCTAAGTGTTGAAATCCGACTATCCAAGGGTCAATCTCTACTAACCAAGCAATGTAGATCGCATTTATAAGGTTAGTTTCATGAAATAACAATGAAAAAATGAAAAAAAAAAACATTGTACACAATGGCGACCTGACCAAATCTTACCCCTCCTCTATCACACACACACACACACACACACACACACAGCCTTGGTCTCATGGAAAAGGATGCACAATCACGGGTAGTTTTGAACTTGTGATGTTTCGCGAACTTAGTGACATTCACAAGTTGCCGCTACCGGATGAGTGGAACCCTCGTGTGCATCAGGTGATTTTAAGCAACCTTTCCGCGAAAAATTTCACTATCTAATTGAATGACAAAATCATGCTGCTAATAAACATCACAAATTTCCAACAATTAAACTGCAACTAAAGAAGGTAAAACAATGCACAAATGTTTATAAGCTACTCAAATTGGTACCGCTCATTGTCTTCCATTGTTGTGAAGATTTCTGAGCCAGAACAAGCTCCAACATCAACAGAACCAAGATTAAACACCGCCCCATTTTCCCAATACTGATATCGTGATCCGGAAATCCTTCTAATCACATAAAAAAAAAACAAGAAATTATAACCACAATCTTTTCTTAAAGTCAATAATATAATTCATCAACCAACAAAAAAAAAAAGAAAACACAGAAAAAAACACCAAAACACCAAAAAGATTCTCTTGTTTTTTATTACTACAATAAAGAAGAAGATTTGTAAAAAAGATGATCAGAACAATTAAAAGCGCTTTTCACCTTGTACACCATGCAGAAATATTGTGCTGAATTTTTTCAATGATATAAATAAATAAACAAGTAAAAGTAAAATTACTTAATTAATTAAAAAGAAAACTATGAGGAAGGTAAAAAAAAAAAAGTTTTCACCTTGGGGAAATCCAACGCAGGCTGGTTCAGACCTGCGGTCTGAATCAGCTTTCCCGCTGGGCCCCACCCAACCCTTTCTCCCCCCTAACGGCCACCCTTTCTCTCCAAACCCCACTCGTCGTTTTATAATGTATTTCAGCCAATGGTCTTCTGCCACGTCATCGACCCCTGCTGACTTGGCTTCATTTTAGTGGAGGAGAACGAATGGGGCCCTGGGCGGTTTCTTGTCCTTTTACTTGTTCTCAAGCTGACCGCGTCGGACAACGGTTTTTTTTTTTTTTTTGTGGCGAGGGAACCGCCACGTCATCTAGTATGTTGACGTGTCATTTTCGGTAAAATTGATTGGCGCATCTCTTTACTTGAAGGTCCTCGGGATCTTTCGAATTCACCCACGTGTCCCTTTCTACAGCGAGGAAAGTTTAAAACGGGAAAATAAGGGAGGTCAAAATATCGGGAGAAATTATTATTTTTGTTTTCTTGTGCTTTCATTGGAAATATATTTAAAAATAAATAAATTTATAATTTATAATATCTGCAAAAAGCAATAAACAAAGAAAACATGAAAAAAACAGAACAACCAAATTTCCATGATAATTAGCTTTGCAATAAAATCGTGATTTTGAAAATATTGCGATGTTTTGGCCAAAACAGGGACCAATATATCAGTATTACGGCAGGGGGTGCAGCCGATTCACCTGTATAGCTTGGCCAATGATTCAGGTGAATCGGCTGATACCGAATCTCAAGTGAATCGTTCTGAATCTCGGTAAAAAATAATTAAAAAATATTACCTGTCAATCAGAACATGACACATGTTAAATTTATTAAAAAATAATGTTAAATCACTTTTTACATTTATTAAAAATTGCCGATTCAAGTCAGTATCGTATTGATTTCCTGGTGATACGATATGTATCGGCCCATTCGCATGGATACTGACAACACTGGTTTGAACCTGAAGACATTGAACAAGAACAACACTGGGATGCTCTGGCCTGATCTTAATGCAGTGGATTTAGTCAAAAGCCCATCCTTTTCGCAAATACAACTAAGTTAGGGATGTCAATAGATTGGACTTAATTTCATTAGACCCAGTGGGTCGAATCTGAATCTGACTTTGAGATGCTGGTACCAGATCCGGAGACCAGACTAACCACAGAAAAAGCCATACACATCCTATAATAAATAAGACCTGTCCATGTGCAGCAATAATTTATATGTTTTTTAAATTGAAAAATTGTACATCTCAATGGAACTCAGATCAGACCCTGGTCTATCTTTTTAGATATTTCATAAACCATACAGACTCCGTATACTAATTATACCTCATTTCTCCAACACAAAATTCTTAACCTGCTTCATATATGTGAATATGTAAAATGTATTGATTTCTACGTGGAAAAGATAAAAATGGCCGGGTTAAATTAGACCCAAGTTCAACTTAGATCCAGTCACATCTCTTTTACCAGATTTTGATGCAAATTCAACAAATTCCAAATATATTTCCCCCCAATCTGATGTGGATTTGGATATACAGTATCTAGATCTGACAATATGGATCGGATCTGGTTCAAGCTGATAGGGAATCTAAGCTGTTTAGCATTTTTAATACTCAATCCCAAAACCTGCTTCATATAATGAGTTTGGGTTTATTTGGGTCTAATTTTAAATATGTGAAAAGATGGCTCTCATTAAAACTCGATCAATTAAATATGGCAAAATCATACCAAAGACGAGCCCAAACCCAACCTGTATCGGGTAGGTTTTACTGCAGTTTTTGGTCCTAATTTACTAATGGGTCTGATAAGACCTGAACCTAGATACACCCTTTATAAATAATGGAGTTGAAAATAGGCTGGACATGGGTCAGATCAAGACGGATCCCAATACTGGTTCCAACTTTTGAAGGGTGGATTAGGTTTCAGATCTGAATCGAACTTGAATTGTACAATAATGCTCAGGATTCAGGTAAAAAATGGGACCTTATATTACTGGATCCAAAGAAAACGGATAAACAAACTGATAAGGGAAAATATAGACGACTTGATTTTTAACCCATTATAATCCAGAACAGTACATGTATGCTTATATGTTTCTAACCATGATTTAAATAGACCCTGACTTTGTCTATATTCCATATCTGAATTAGATTCAGATATATATTATTTGGATAAGATAATGTGAGCTGAATCCAGTTTGCACTAGGGTTAAAACTGCCACCCGTTTTCATCCCTAATAAATAGGACAACAATGGTAAATTATGAATCTGTGATGCATGAAAGCAAGAAAGAATTTTGTGTTTAAGGACGAAAAGATAATTTAATATAGTGAGAAGTTAAGATCAGAAAAAATGAACATGCCAAAGATAATATCTTAACAAACACATATTCAATGCTTAAAAATCATTATAAAAAAATATGATTCAAGTGTCATTATTTATCAAATTGATCATGCCGAACACATCTGCAGGGTCATGTTTAACATGAGGCCCATATTTGAAATGTTAGAAACGTGTGGCCCATATTTGACATTAATTAAGGGCAAAAGCATGACCACTAAATGGAAATTTCCCTTAAAAATATACAAAGTGCTGCAAAGCAACATGATTCCTTCAATTCTTTTGAAATTCATTCCTCTCCATTTTTCTTCCAATTTGTTTTTATCAAATCTCCTCAGCTACCTCCTCCCAAACAAAGTGTAAAGGAGAACCATAAAACGCATTTTACTTGATCCTCTCCCGCTTTCACGTATGGGCATAGGGATGTCATCTCTGAATGAACCATACAGAGCACTGCAGCTCACTGCAAATGGGTCTGTGGGTAGTTCAGGGCCAGTGACCCTTGGCTTGCATGCCACGAGCTCATCTTGCCTCATGTTGCAGAGGCCAGGCTCCGTTATTAAATCGCACCGAGAGCTATGTCACAAAGATATGGGTACAATACTACATGTGACTTGAATTTTTTTTTGAAATATAAGATTTGATGACATGTTTTTTTTTTTTTAAATAATCAATAAAAGTTTTTTTGATATTTAATACAAAAAAATATTTTTATTAGAATATTATTAAAAATATTCAAACAATATTTGTATGCATGTGTCAGGAGTATGTCAGAGTCATTGGCATATTTGACTCATAGTTACTGGAAGTTTTCGCTACATGGGAAAGCTCGCTTCGGAAGTGGAAAACCGTTCGCTTCGTCGAAAGAAAGAGGAGCTTTTGGAAACCCGCTTTCAAAGTATGAGAAAATTGATTTATTTTATTAGGAAGCTTGGTTCCTCTTCGTTTAACAAATCGATTTTCTTGCACTTTCTTAACATTTTCCTCTCGTTTGTCACTTTTCACTCGCTTCCTTCTCACTTACTACATTTTTCAAATTAGAAAATTAAAATTTCTTTGTAACAAGCTTACATGTTGGTCTTATATAATTTTATATGTGTAGGTCATTTCTTATTTGTTTATGCTCGAGCTTCATATTGTTTTATGTGCTTTCTTTTCATTTTTTCATGCGCTTGCATGATTGCTTCATAACTTTATCTTGCTTCTTCATACTACTTTTTGCACTAGCTTCCCCACTTCCACTTCCATTTCATTTTTTGGTAACTATGATCTAGCTCACATCACCTATATGACACACTATATATGGTAATGGGGGTGTGACTAGACATAGACCTAGAGTGATTGCCACCAGAACCAACATTATGAGTTGTCACCCAAATCGGTTCCACTCATCCCCTATGTCACCCCTATCTTCATAACCCTCCCTGAGATTTCACTGATCCAAGTCGTTTTGATCAAATAACAAGTATTGGATTTTCACATAGTGAAATATTTACTAGTACATTTTTAAGTCACTCAACTTCTCTATAAGTAGATGACAAAGCAATAAACTCAAATTTCATTGTAGGGTGAGTTATACAAGTCTATTTCTTAGACCCCAATGCAACTACTCTACCATAAAGGGTAAAAACTTAGCTAGTAGTTGATTTGAATCTTTAAATTCAATATTTCAACTTACATCACTATACCCTTCAGCTATAATAGGAAACTCGGTATAGTAGATCTTATAGTCTAATGTGTACTTAAAATACCTAAGAATCATCTAAACAACATTCCAATGTTGACGTCCAGGATCATTAGTATATTTACACAATTTACTCATTGCATAAGCTATATCAGGCCTTGTGCAATTCTTTGCATACATAAGGCTACCTACCACACTAGTATATTTCAATTGTTGAACACTTAAATCATTATTATGAGCCAATTTTATGTTTTGATCATATGGAGTGCAAGCAAGTGAACAATCAAAATATCCATATTTTTTTAAAATTTTATCAATATAATGTTATTGACTTAATGCAATGTCATTGTCATTTCTTACCATTTTGATTTCCAAAATAACATCTACAATACTCTAATCTTTCATACAAAACATAAAAAAAATAAATCTTTTTGCTTGGTTCACACATTCAGTATTAAAACTCAACATAAACATATCATCATCATATAAATACATTATAATGACAAAATTACAATCTCATTTATATAAATACACTTATCAGCATCATGTATTTTGAAACCATGATTTACCGGATCACTATCAAATTTATCATGTCAATGCTTAGGGGCATGCTTTAATCCGTATAAGGATTTCTCAAGCTTGTAAATTTTGTTTTCTTACTCCAACACTATAAAACCTTCAAGTTGCTTTATATATATCTTTTCATTTAATTATTTATTCAAAAAAATTATTTTTATATTCATTTTATAGATTTCAATCTTATATATGAAAACTATGACCATTTTAGTTCTATCTGGTCAAGGGAGCAAAAAAATCAAAATAATCAATAACTTTCTTTTTGTTTAAATCCTTTTGCAACCAAATGAGCGTTAAATTTTTTAATTTTATCATATGCTTTCAGCTGATTTTTTAAAATCTATTTACAACCAATAGTTATGTAATCAACGAGTAAGTTTACTAATTTTCAAACATTATTAGACATAATTGAGTGAATTTTAACATTTATAGTTTCTCTCTAAAATGCAGCATCTTAAAAAGCCATAGCATTTTAAAAAGACACGAGATCATTCTCAATAAAAAAAACATAAAAATTAGAACCAAAATTAGTTTATTTTTTAATGTGTTTACTGTGTCTAACTTCAATTTCAGGTTCAAAATCACTATCGTTAAAATTTTCAATCATGTCCCTAATAGGACGTTTATCAACTACAACGTGACTACGACAAAGAAGAGAATCAAAGACATTTGTATGTTTAATGAAAATATGTTTCTAGATTCAATAATAACATCATTAGCAATATCCAAAAAATTATAGATTTTACTATGTTTAGCATAACCAATAAATACGCATTTGAATGCTCTTGGTTCAACCTTCTTTCTTTTATTTTTCAAAAGCTTAACATATGCTAAGCAATCCTAAATAAGAAAATAATTTAGATTGAGTTTCTTACCAACTCACAATTCATAAAGTGATTTGTCAAATTTAAAGTAGGAAACTCGGTTTAGAATGTAACAAGTATTGAGTAGAGACTCTCCCCACAAGTTGAGATATAAATTCATATTAAGAAGCATAACATTCATCATTTCTACAAGTGTTATGTCTTGCTTTTCAGCTATCTCATTTTGTTTGAGAGTTTAGGGAGTAGAAATTTGATGAATAATACTATTATTTACATAAAGTTTGTCAAATTCTGTACCTAATTATTCACTTCATCTACATGTTCTCAAATGAAAAATCTTGATTTTAAATGTATTTTTATACTTCATTAAGATAAAAAAAGAATTTGAAAAACATTTCAAATTTATGCTTTATCAAATAAAGATAACAAAATTTAAAATAATTATATATGAAAGTAATAAAATACCTTTTGTCACCACGACTTAAAACATTATCCATGTCATACACATCTAAATACACTAATTTGATCTGTTTATAAATTTTTTTATATTAAAAATAAAACTTTAAATAACTTAATTCGAATGCATGTTTCACACATATGATTATATTCCATTTTTATATGGCAAGAAAGCAATCCAAAATTATTCAAAATATGAACTAATCGTGAGTGCCAAAGAATATATGAGTAACCATGTAAACAAAAGATATATATTCATTGATGTTCATCTTGAACATACCATGAGTGACAAAACTTTTGGAGCATAGTGAACATTCTCAAGTGCTAGGACTTTTTTTGAGGTGAACTTAATTTTCACTCATTTTATTCAACACTTTAGTTGAGGAAGAGATTCTCTAAAAAAAAAATTATATCCCTTCTCCGCTACTTCATACGACTTGAGCAAGTGTCTATCATTTGTCACATGCACAATGTGTTCAGTGTCCAGCTATCAGTCCCTATTAATAACATTATGAATGTTTCAAATATTATAATAGCAAGCTTTTCCACTAGTTCATTTGGCTTGGGCCCAACTCACTTTTGATCTCAACATTCTCTTGCATAGTGGTATGTCCTGCTACACACGTAGCAGTTGATTTCCTTTTTTAATATTTTATTTTTTTCTGTCACAAAAATCTTTTTATTTTTTTGGATTTCATTATTTTGCCACCTTTGTTACTAATCATATTCGCTTTAGACAAAACCTCTTTAGGAATCAAACTCTTTTTGCCGTGAATACAAGTTTCTTCTTTAATTTGGATGACCTTAAAAAGATCGTCTAAACTGATTTTCTCATTTTTATGTTAAGGTAATTCCTATATTATTTTAAAAAATCATGTAGTTTTCCCATGATGACTGCAACTTGAAATCATCGTTAAGATACATACATTCTTTTTTAATCTTATAAGCCAATATTTGCATCGTGTGATTTTGAGTAAGTATAAGCTTATCATCAATAATAAGAAAATTGGCATACTGATCTATGAGAAACCTTTATTGCTAGCATCTTATGTGTTGTACTTGATCATAATTCTTTAGCCAACTTCAAAGAAGAATACATGTCAAAGAGTGAATCAGCTAAAGTGTTCAGAATATACCTTTTGTATCATTTGTATGTGTGTCACCTCTCTCTCTCTCTCTCTCTCTCTCTCTCTCTCTCTCTCTCTCTCTCTCTCTCTCTCTCTCTCTCTCTCTTTTGTCATAACCTCTCCAACAACAATTGTGAGACAGGGCTTCTTGGTAACATAGTCAATGTGCAGCTCAAACAACAAAAAGACCTTAGATTGCCATCATTTGAAGTTTGACCCATCAAAGCGATCAAGCTTCTCAAGGTCATGTGTCAACAGATTGATGGAGTTGGTGTAACACCCCAAATATTTAACTAGAAAATTTTATACCAATTTTTTTTTCATTTTAGCAGAAACGGATAAATGCATTACTAGTTAAGTAAATGGAGGGCTACGAAACAGAAATATCATATCACCAGTCAGAGTTCAAATACTATATTATTACAATTAAGGATTTAAAACCATCCTTCTATTTCCTTAGGACAATATGAAAAGTAGTGTCACGATTCCATCAAGAATGACGTTGCCTTCACTCTGACGCATGCCCTGTTTAATCTCACTTGAAAAATTATAAGCAACCAAGGGTCAGACTAAACCCTTGTCTGAGTAGGAAGTACAATTCAATATACAAGTGTGGAGTGCCATGTGAACCAGGTATGTGCTGACATTAATAAAGGAGTAAACATTGCTAATACTGGAATCAATTATCAAGCATACACTTCATCAGTAAAATTGTGGAACCAAAACTAAGCAAGGTGTGATGTGGAATGATCAGATGAATTAATTACCTAAGTTATTTGCTTCTTATCCTTTTCTTCTTTTTTTATGATTATTTTTCTTAACCCTGTGGGTACGCACAAGCATTCGACATCATAGCAGACTGATATTACACGGAGGTTTATTATGCAATTCCAATTAATACCCTATATAACTAGCCATACGGATTTCCAAAGGAGATGGTGCACGACTGAGAAAGTAATCCCCATATAGCAAGGATTTAGAATTTGGATGCACTCAATATTTTTTCTGCAAAAAAATTGGACTTACCACCTAAGACGCATTGGCAGTCCTCACCCCCTAACTCCAGGAACTGGGGACCCGATGAGACGCCTCGCTCTCACTAACAAGATTGTCCCGCGGAGTTTGTACCATCTACCCTCTCCAAGGTAGAATATGGGTCTGGTAACATACATCGTCTTTCGAGTGTACCCAGAACGCTGAGAAAACTAGTAACATTTATCATTTGAGGTATACCCAGAATCCCAACAAGAACTGGTAACATATACCAATTTTCGGTATACCCAGCTCTATGTGTTTAATATCTTAATTTTATTATTTTCCTGGTGTAAATCATAGCACCCCTTGTTTTTCGTGACAATGCGTAACGACAACGTCGCTTGTGCCCCAAGTAGCAGTTTGATGGTCCTGCGGGACCTCCCGCTTATCCATGATTATGAATAACTAGTTACCCGCATATTTATAAATAGGTATATGTTTTCTTTTCAGGCCAGATTCGAAGACCTCTCCTGATATTCTACATACCATTGAGTTTTAAACCTATACCAGTAGTTAGCGCAAGGAGACATGTGTTAATAATTGCCTTTTTATTATTATTATATATATATATATATATGTTTGAATTTGCTAAATGTCAACCACTATCCGGGCCCATCGCAACAAGGTAGCGGTGACTGCTACCCTGCCCATACTCCAGCCCAAGCTATATGGGTCCTACTGCTAGGATATTATTCTGGTTCTGTAGTAGCCTATCGACAGGTGAGATGTGTCATGGCTAAAGTTGTTGCAGCCCACCAGTCGAACAAGCACAACAGAGTGCAAAGTGCCCTTCGACGCACCAAAGTCGTTGGCTTTCCACAGAATGCACCAGCGTGCTGGCGTATGAGGGGTTCCAGACTACTGTACATCAACAACACCAGCAGGATGAATGCAGTGTTCTCAGCCCAATCCACCAACGTCGGTCTAGGTCTATCGACCCCGACTGGATCAGACCGACCATTATAATCTGGTCTGAGCACAATACCACAGTGAAAAAAAATAAAATGGATGGAGGTCGATCCGGAACCTCAACCCATTCCCAATTCCACCATTTAATGTATGTCGCATTTTTTTTTGAAGGAGGTGGTGTGTGCTCATAAGCATGCAGGCTATATTTTGTTTTGTTAATAGGATCCATAAGTTCGGTGGTGTGGAACGACATGCGTAAGTGAACATTGGTTTAATCAGGTATTCAACCTATAGCATCTATGTGAATAACCCTTTTTGGTCTAAGACTGTACTGCCGAAAATAAAAGAGGGGCAGAGGCCGATGGCGGCCCCTGCTAGACCAAAAAGAAAAAAAGGGGGGGGGGGGTTCCCAACCCCTTCCGTTGGCCCGCTGGGTGACAGGGCAAAACAAGAGAGAGATGAGGGAAAATAAGAAGGGAAGGGAGGAGACGTCCCTAGGGGAGGAGGTCATCAGCATCAACGTCAACGTGAACATCGACATTAGCAGACGAGCAAGAGGGAAGGAAAGAGGGGAAAGGTGGTGTCGGCGTCAGCAGACGAGCAAGGTGGTGCCAGCAAAGCTACTGAAGAGGGAGGCGGTCGCCGAAAGGGAGATAAAGGAGGACGAGAGAAAGTGTGGGGGTGTGCGATGAATGAAACACAAAGGGGGCTCACATTAGGGTTTTATGAGAAATTTAGCGACAAATTAGCGACGAAAAAATTTTGTCGAAAACGCCATCGCCAATTTGCGTTGGAGTAGCGACGAAAAAATGATGTCACTCATCCATCGTGAAGTTGCGACGGAATTTTTCCGTTGCTAATCCATCACAAATTTGCGACGGTATTTGTGACAAAATTTTGTCGTGGCTAATTCCGCAACTAATTCCAATTTTAGGGACATATAGTTTTCTCTCTCTAATCCGTCGCAACTTTGCAATGAATTATTTTTGTCACAAATTTCTATCGCTAAATAACATTTTTCTTGTAGTACTCTCTCTTTATATATATATACATATAATTGGTGCTATTGAAGACTTATTGATGTGTTCTACAAGGTTTGTTTAGTAGAAAATGAGTTTTAAATCTTATAATTGTTACATATAAGCATGCCATTTAAGGACTTAAAAAATCAATAAGCCACAATACACTAAAATTTGACAACTCAAAAAAATCAATTTTTTAGATCAAAATAACACAATCAAAGGATTGATCCTTAGTAGACAAACTATGTTGAACACATCTATGTGGTCAAATTCAGTCGATAAAGCTTGAATTTATTGTTTCCACTCGAACAATGTCATACCTTTCTTCGATAACACCAAATATTAACCATATATATATATATATATAGGCTACTAATCCAGGTAAGAAACTAATAAGTAGAAATCACTGTAATAAGTAGAAATCACTCTCTTCTTTTTTTAAATTTTTTGTAAATCAAATGTTTTGGATATGATCTACATGGTTTGTTTAGTAGGAAACTTGTTTTAAATCATGTGATTATGACTAGTAATTAGATTTTCAAAGGGGTTCAAAAATCAACAACCGTGACAAAATTTTATATATATATATATATATATATATATATATATATATATATATATATATATATATATATATATATATATATATATATATATATATATATATAAAGAGAGAGAGATTGGCAGGTTCCACGTGCTGTTGATTCCATGAAAACTTGGGAGTCCCCGAGAGTTGCCAAGTTATGAGTGTTCTGGCACTACTCGTGAGCAAAGACAGAGGGCCATGGTCATGCATAGTACAATGGGGTTTCAGATAAAATACCGAACTAAGTTTGACTCTTCACCAGATGGCATCATATCTCCTCGCAAATCGACGCTAACGTTGGATTCTTATGAGTTGAACAATAGTGCACATTAAATGTATTCTGATTAACTCTTAAGTATGGCTAGATAATAACAGTACTGGTAGGCTGGTGCCCACTTAATTAAAGAAGCCTTCATGTTGTACAGCACGTCTAACCTGCCCTCCAGAAAGCAAAAAGTGGTTGGAAAGTCTCTAAGCTCATAAGAAGGCATGGGGGACCATTCAAATCTTTCTTCTTTGTTCAAATAAAAAAAAAACTTTTAATTAGCTGTTCAAGCCATGAGCAAGAAGGAAAGTTTATGTTGGGTTTCATTGGCAGCACTTGGAATATCTATTTAGATGGAAATGAGATCCCCATGAATTGTACTGTAATCAACTTCACCTATCTCTAGAGTTATGGGTCGTAGGCTTTTATGGGTATTGTTCTTTATCATTATACAGAAACAGGTGGGACCCAAGTGGAATAGCTTGCCTGTAAAGAAGAAGCAAGCTTTGGAAAGGTGTGAGAATGGTATCGCAATTATGACCCTCATTTCACGTTTCACTGCTAAATTTACGTTTGCTTTATTTATGCCTTGCAACTTTTAACATTATTGGACTTGGTGCATGCGTTGATGGCCCTTGCAAAGAATCCGAGAACACTTTGGTGTTTCCTTTTACATAAAAAGGTTTGTTGAACAATTTATTCTTACAAATTGCCCGTCTGATGAAGAGTTCGAAGTCTTTGCATAGGAAGAGAATAGCTTAACAAAGGCATAGGGTTCCCTGAAACACTGTCAATGAAAAAGGCTTGAATGCGAGTGTCCAGGAGAAATGAGGACAATTTATTTCTCAACAGGGATGTCAGTGGATCGGATATTATCCGATATCCAACGAATGTGATCGTTTAGTCAGACCAAAACCATATTCAATAATAATTGCATGCGGATATGGCTATCTGAATCTGATTACATGCAAAAAGGTGGATTTGGTATGAGCTTTTGACCATCCAAGTCCCAATATGAATCTAAATCTGAATCAGTTTAGGCAACATCAGACTAGTCGGATCTGGTATTGACCACATCCAATCCAAATCCAAATCATTTACATCTCTACTTCTCAGTGAGTGACAATTTCAAATTGCATAAGCAATTCGACCAACTAAATCACGATTATCCAGAGGACGTTTGTGTGATCATCAATAACCACTAAAGATGCTCTCTCTCTCTCTCTCTCTCATGTAAGCACTGAAGTTCTACATAAATCAACGGCCCACAATGTTTGGAACATCAGACTGAAAATTTCACGATCTAACAAAAACTCAAGCTGTAGATTTGGCAACATCTTCCATGACGGGGTCATATAACCAAATTATTGGATATATTATATTACTACCTTACACTTCCCACTCTCACATATCCCAAATGAGATGCATTGTTCTCAAGTGACGTGTGGTGGGGGATTGAATATCACCAACGATCGGTCAACTACAGTATGACCATAACTGCTCTCCGGTAACGTAGGCATTATATTCCCCATGCATGCCACTCACCAAGAAATGAGAAAAGAGAACTAATCATAATAAAACAAGAGGAAGAAAAGAAGACAATAGAAAATACCCACAAAGACCAACATCATATCAAACAAAAATACACATCATAAACCCTAATATCCGACCCACCAAGACCATAAACACCTAGATTATTATTTCCTCGCCTGCTAAAAATCTCCCACAAGACCAAACCGAAAAATTCCAAACCCCCCTATAAAATCTCTACTCTGCTGCAGCAGTCTCTGCTACTGCCTCAATAGTTTCTTCACTAGTGGTGGTGGTGGTGGTGACTTCTGGGGACTCGATAGTCTCTTCAACAGCAGGGGGTGGTGGTGGTGATGCTTCTGCCTCTTCCTCTACAACCTTTGCCTCTGATACCTCCTCCACCACTGCCTCTGTTGTCTCTTCAGCAGTCTCTTCCTTCTCCTCTGCTGCTACTACTGCTACTGGTGCCTCTTCTTCCTTGACCTCTACCTCTGTTGGCTCTGTTGTTTCTTCCTCCACCTTCACTTCCTCAACTTCAACAGTCTCATTTTTCTCCTCCTCCACTACTGCATCAGTTGCTTCGGCAATGACAGCCTCCGCAGGCACTGATTCGGACGATACTTCTTTCTCTTCCACAACAGTCGTTTCCGCAATCACTTCTTCCCCGTTCGTGCTGATCTCCACTGCACTTGGTGCAACCTACAACCAATTCACAAAATTTAAATCTACCCTCAATCATGGTTGATCAATTTTTTTAGCAAAAGGAGAGAATATATATAAAAGACTATGCGCCATTGATTTTAAAGCCTTAGAAAAATTTGATTGATGCATCAAAATCGGTTCTTATAAAACCAAGCATGCATCTGCATGGTTAGATTCAAGAGAAAAGAACAAAAAAATCATGAAAAACGCAGTTCACACATTAGTTCTAGAAATATGGGTATTTCCAACACTTTTGCAAATCCAACCATGTGGATGTGCTTGGCATGGTGAATTTGCTAGGAATCAACCATGGGATAGTGTATTTTCTATGAAAAAAATGTGATTTTTTGAATGCTTGAATATTTGTGAAGATTATGAGCCATTGATTTTAAGGCCTTAAAAAAATCTTGATTCAAGCATGTAGATCACATCCCTACAGTTGGATTCAGAACAAAAAAAACATAAAAATGGTGGTTCGCACATTAGTTCTCATATTCTAATGACTCATATATATGAGATTGGTTTGATCAATTAAACATGCCTAACGTATATGCGAAATCAGATTTTCGATCTCTATTAGCTTGCTCTAGGCACGAAACGAAGTAGCTACTCTCTACTCTATATATAATATAACAATCATGGTAACGAAAAAGAAAAACGTCATCAAGGATTTTGAAGACTATGAAAGGGTTGAATTAAAAAACACCCACCAATCTTTTGTAAGACAATGTATGGGAAGATGGTTGTTTCTAAAAGTAGTGGTTTTCTTTGGAGAGCTCATCGAGAAGCTTACCTCAGCGCTAGCCATGGTGATCAACAAAGAGATGCAAGAACAACTAAAAATCAGGGAGACAAAACAAACTCTCACTCTCACTCTCTCTCTCTCTCTCTCTCTCTCTCTCTCTCAAGGGATGGATGAGGAGAGTGCTAGCGGGTATTTATATAGGCAACCCTCCAGGAAAAATTTTGTATTGCTATTTTATATAATTAATTTTTTTTTTTTAAATTTACGCACTTTTTTTTTGGGGCCAATTCATTTGAGCCGTCCAGATTTTACCGAGTCGCCAGAGCAGGCCGTCCACGTGGTGCGAAGACGATTCGCTGAAAGGGATCGGGCAGGTTGGAAAGGCTGGGTCCGCTGGGACCCGCCTCTACCAACTGACGTGGAGGCCTCCACCTGTTGCAGCCGTCGATCCTTCGTGGTATTTGTGCGTGACAGCTGGACACAAGAGAATGGGGTTCACATCAGCCGAATATGAGCTGGCATTCTGCGCAGGCCACGTCGACGAACGTGGGAATCCCTAGATCACGCTCACCGTCATCAGCTGGAATTTTGCATTTTTTGTTTTTTTTTGTTTTTTTTTGTATTTTTTTATTTTAATTTCCGTTTCTGAGTTGTAAAGTCACTGCAAGTACTAAAAGGGGCGGATTTTTATAATAAATTATTTTATCAGTATCATCTCCCATTATTGCTCCCATTTAGTTTTGACGTGATTTAAAAATATCTTTTAACAACGACTGCACCCTTTTTTTTACTGCCAAATGACTAGAATGCCCTCAGAGGTCCAATTTGAGCCAAGGTCTACTTGATGGTCTCGGTCGATGCAGTTGATCAACTTGAAGGTGTGTCACTAATCCGTTGACCACTCGACGCTATGACTGACTGAGCTTGGGTTAAGCGATCGAGTCAAAACTGTTCTCACGTCCAAATGAGTGTGTGACCAAAGGGGTTATCTTGGGATAAAGGAGAAGTGCGGAGGGTAAAAGAGTCAAAAGGAAGGAAACATGGATCTCGAAGAGGATGATGGTGCCGTGGATACACGTGTCGATCTGACGTGGTGGTACATGCACGGCCACCGGCCCACGTGACGGTGAGCCCCACTCCCCGTGCGCTTTGGTAGGGGCGCTTATTTTTCGAGTGACGAAAAAGCCCCTGTGGGGCCTTCCCTCTCTCGATAATGGGTAAAGAATATTTCTGGTTTTTTTTTTCTGCGTAATAAAATATCGTCGATAGTTAAAAAAAAAAATCAAAGACCTTTTCGGAAATATTGTACA
This sequence comes from Nuphar pumila, assembly GCF_984573655.1. NCBI lineage: Eukaryota > Viridiplantae > Streptophyta > Magnoliopsida > Nymphaeales > Nymphaeaceae > Nuphar > Nuphar pumila. The sequence continues at coordinate 122,820,865 of NC_143255.1, forward strand.
AAGGCCAACGAGTGTCCCGAAAAGCACGATAATTTTCAAAATTAGCTATTTTGAAAATGTTATTTTAATTTATTTTTATTATTTACAATCAATGTCAAAAGCGCCTACATGGTTAAATTAACTTGACAAAGCTTGGTCTTGTATTTCTTTTTTTTCTTTTTTTTGGAAGGCAAGTTAGGGTTAGGCAGACCCTTCCACTTATACAACTATACCATTGGGTTTTGAACCTGCAACATCCCAACACATGGTAACGTACACGAGTTACTCCTACCAGACAAGCAAAGCCCCCCGTCGATGACTTGACAAAGCTTGGACCTGTATTTTTTACTAACAAATATATAATGTTAAATAAAACTCAAAAAATAATGATTTTTGCCCCGTGGGGCGTGTGCACCAGGAGCAAAACACACGCACAGGAAACGTGGTAGCTGTCTACTACTTCTCTAAACTACTACCAGCTTGTCATGATTGAACGGGTATTTTTGGGTTGTTTTTCACAAATCTTACGTAACATATGTGTTTAGCATAGTTAATTTGTTAAGAAACGACACTTGAATCGTGCTTTTTTTTCATAAAAACACATTATTTTTAAGCCTTCAATATTTTTGAGATCTTACACAGTTTATTTTTAAACTATATAAAAACCAACCTGAGAATCAGATCATCCAAGAGTCTATTCCAATAAAATCAAGCATGCAAAACACATATGTTTGGTAGGATTTAAGGAAAACATGAAAAACCCCTTCAAAGACTAATAAGTTGGTGGTAAGCAGCTAGCACCTACTCTCTATCTATCTATCTATATTTTGGTGTTATTGAAGGCATGGAATTATATGAAACTATTGAACTGAAAATTGTAGGTTTTCCATTTCTTTTGCAAATTAAATCCTATGAATGTGATCTACAAGTTATTTTTAATTGAAAATGAGTTTTGAATCATATGATTGTAACACAATCTGTTTTTAAAATGGCTTCAAAACTGAATGGTCATATATATATATATATATATATATATATATATATATATATATATATATATATATATATATATATATAGTTAGAAATCATAGATGCAAGCTCTATCGGCTCAATCTGACCACAGATATGTTTAACATAGTTTGTTTACTATAAGGATTGGATCTTGAATCTCGTTCTTTTGACGTAAAAATATATCTTTTCAAGTTGTGGGTCATTGATTTTTGAAGAACTTGAAAAAACTTACATCTTACAATTACATGATTCATAACCCATTTTCTACAAAAAACAAACATTGTAGATCATATCTATAAGGTCTAATCCTCAAAAGAAAATTATCATTAGTATTATATATATATATATATAGAGAGAGAGAGAGAGATAATGATGATGGGGGTGCTCTAAGAGCTAAAAAAACCATAATTTTTCATCGGTTTGTGTTTTTTCAGTCAATTAAACTATATCAGTATGATTTACATAGATTTCTTAGTAGAAAACAAGCTTTGAATCATGTAATTGTTCAAAAAATCCACAGCACACAATATACCAAAATTTTATGACTTTAAACTTTATATTTTATATCCAAGTAACAAGATCCAAAGTAGGATTGCAATTTGATGATCTTATGTAGAAAATTTTCAAAATTTCATTGTCATTGTTTTGAAAGAAAAAAGCAAGAGAATCAGATTAAACGTGCTAGGGCAGCTAAACTTGAAGGTTTGATTATTTTGAATCCACGAAAGATTTATAGTTGGTTTTTAGACATTTAAAAAAACTTTTTTATTTTCTAAAAGCATTTTACTTGCTGATAGGGGGGCTTAGTTATACAAACGGATTGGATTTGGTTTGAACTCCAAACTGATCAAACACCTTATCTTTGGATATGGATCTTAAAATGAGATTTGAAAGTAGATTCAGATCAAATTAGGATTTAATTAAACAGAACCCTTTCAAATTGGGAATTGAATTTTGCTACTGCTCACTGTTATAAAACATAAGGAAGACTACAAACGGTATCCCTGTCAAGATACCAAATGATCATCATACTGATAGAGGTTTATTACGTCATATTTTAGGCTGGAAAACAAGCCAAGCCACTCTGGCTCGGCTCATAAAGAGATCGTTCAAACTTATAAAATAGGCTTGCCAAGCTGAATATGAACAATGGGTACTCGCTCTTTAAGTAGTAAGAAACATATTTTAGATATATTTTACATGCATTTTTTTATAATCCTATTTCTTCCAGCTAGAAAATAGCGTAATTTTCTATAAAAAAAAAAAAACGGTTCAAACTCGGCTCGTTTAACTTGGGCTGATTATGAGCTAGAACTTGGCTTGGCTTGGCTTGGCTTGGCTTGGCTTGGCTTGCCACAAAAATGAAGCAAGCTTGAATACTTCATGCTTGTCTCGTAAAACTTGTTTACCACCCTAATCCTATCCTCATATATAGAACAAATAAAAAAAAAATTGGATACCTAGGGAAAATCTACTGATTAATTTTGTTTGGTTTAGTTGCCAATACGAGCAGCCCGCTTTGATTATGTCAATTGAAGAAGCAATGGATGTTTTCATTTAAATATGGTGTACCTATCACCTTGGATTGTAGATATGTCCAGTGTGACTGCTGATTCAGCTGCCATTATTCAGCCACTTTTAGACAAGCACATACAAACCATTTGTTCATTTGTGACTTGGAATTTTTTGTTTGTTTAGACTTGTCCTACTATTTGGTCTTTCCAGTATAATTTTTTATTGTTACTCGGAGAAAGCGCCCCCATGCGCAGAGACCTAGCCGCACTGGCTCAGCTTGCCGTATTAACGGGCGGGGTCTCTGTTCTTGTTGGCGTAAAACTCTGAGGACTTACCCTTTAACCCCAGGGAGTCGCCAAGCTTTGGCTTTCTCACGGTGGGGTGACGCCCATGAAATTTGAACCTAGACTACCTGTCAAAGGGGTCTATGCTCCATGCCACTACGCCGAACCCCTTGGGTCTAGTCTTTTCAATATTAGTGCCATGTAATGATAAGCAACATTATAGATGATAAAATTAGGAAGGGTAGTTGTGGGGGGCCTCACTCAAGGTTTTCCTCACTTGGGTGAGGATTTATCATCATAAAAAAAAAAGGATAAGCAACATTAGAGATGATAGAATTAGGATTACTTGCTTAACACCTTTTTAGTTACTATTTTCTTTTGGAGTAAATCTCTCTCTCTCTCTCTCTCTCTCTCTGGGCCTCCGCCTGGTTGGTAGGAGCTATCAGTGCACATCTTGGAAGTTGCAGATTCAAAACCTCAGTAGTACGTTGAATAGTAACTGGTGGGGTATGCCTGACCCCAGCTTGCCTTTCAAAAAACAATCTCTCTCTCTCTCTCTCTCTCTGTGTGGCGGTGGTGTCTATTCTTTTTGCTAGTGTCTCATCTTATAATTAAATGAAAGCGGCTTGTTCATAATAAAAACTGGCACTTGGTGAGCACCCATCCTATCTTTCTGAAAATACCGACCCCGCTTTGGGCTGTTGAATACTCGAGCTTCACAAGTGCCATCCAATCTTTATAAGGACGTTCAGAAAATCCATTTTTTAAGGATGGTCACTCTATGTTCTTCCTATTTCCAATCTTGGGCAATATTTCATAGACAAACGTCACTTGGTAATGTCGCATTTTTCATGGAAACTAGGGCATCATAGTGATAGCACCAAAATTTCTTGTCCAAGAAGGTGAGAGCAGGCAGAGTTTGAAAAAGATACGTAAACCAGGAGAAATGAAGCAGCGATGTAATGTCACATAATTGATTTGGGTCCAACCCATTCAGATGACCTGGTTTGATACCATTAGTGGGTTACGAATGTAACTGCCTCATTTCCATTATATATAAGGATAGGCTGTCGTGAAAATGATGAGAGCTTCGATGTAAGCCTACCCAAATTTCATATGCAGATTATGTGTTTTAGAGTCCTGCTCACCGTCGACCTAAGGTTTGGGATCATCGTGAGCATCGACTGGATGAGAAGAACGCCGAGCACCCACACGCACACTCTATGGCGCTTTCAAGTACACTTTCTGTGTATGATATTGTATAAAAAATATCAACATTAGGTTATGAGCCCACCACCACGCATTCTACTGCACATGGGTGTGTGCAGGCCTGCTGGCGTTTGCATGAGACTATCATCGTGGGGTAAGGTAAGTCGCACGTTGACAGCGCCTGTTGTTATGGGGCAACTGTAACAGATTGAACCTGCTGAAGTGGGGCGACGTGACTCATCTGTCTTCAGAAAAATAGTCAGTCAGAAATTCAATGATTGTCGCCATGAGACGACAACATTTCTTGGCAGACTGTTACCATGGGGCAACAACTTTCACAGTGACAGAGCCATCCTGAGGTGACCACTGGTTGTCATGGGACGACATAGGTCGTTGGTCGACGGTAACAATTGTCGTGAGGTGACTGCCATTCCCGACAGCAGTACGTATGTGGCAGTTGCAGCCCCAATGACCCTCATTAAAAAAAATAGAGGATCGAGGGTTTTACCTGCATCGTCGGGTTGCAGGGTGGTTTGACAGTGTCGAGATCGCCGCAGGATGCTCACCGGAGGTCACCGCCTCGCCGACGATGTCTTTTGTCTCGCAGAGTTTCAGAGACCGTGGTGATTTTGTCGACGATGTTGGCTGCACTCTGCCATCGTCGGAGACCATCGGGGTTGATGAAGTTATCTGTCAGTCGCTGGCGACGACGTGGGTCACTGGCAAGCAATAAGGGTCACCGGTAGAGCGACGCATGCTGTCGGCATTGGCTGGCAGCTTCGGTGACATACATTAAAAAAAATCCCTTTTGCTTTCCCTTTTTTTCAATCGTGGGTCTACAATGGAGTCTACCATCGCCGGAGAAACAGGCTAATCGTCGTGGGGTGATATGCTGAAAGGGGCGCCGTCAGTCGTCGATGGCTTTGTCGGTGCCGCTGGGGTGTCACCGGGGCCATTAGGGCTCCTCTAAGCACCGACTCTCGTCGCCATCAAGATCCTGCTGGTGCTGGGGTGTCATCGATTTTAGGTGACCGTCGTCGGCTGGGCACCAGTGTCAATCATCGTACGTCACCATAAGGCGACGTGGGGATGATCAGCGACGTGGGTCACCGTGAAGCCTAGTAGGTGTGCTATTCGATTTCTGTGAAAACCGAAAGGGTTTTTGGTTTTCTCATAAACCGAATGCCCTTTTGAGTTTTTGGAATGGATACCAGATCGGCTCCAGCATATCGAACCCGAGGCGGCCCGATCCATACTTTTTTTTGGTGGATCGGGTTTGCTAGTTTCATTGGATTGAACCCATACCCATAATGGTTTCGGGTTTGGGTCTGATCCAAAAATATCGAGTCAAACCCGGTTTATGCCTAGACCAGGTCTGACCTGGATCCTATGTGGATCGGGTCAGACTCGAATCCTATGTGGATCGGGTCAGACTCGGGTCCAATGGGGTTTGGGTCGGTGATCGGATCCGACCCGGTTGGATCAGAGTCAGGCTCATTTGGTTTCGGGTGTAGTCTGATCCGGTTGAACTGGGTCAAGATCCAAAATAATTTGGATCGGGTTATGATCCAGACTCGTCTGGTATTCTGGTCTGGGTCTAATTCGAAAGACCCAGATTTAGTTTTGGATCACGTTATGGTCTGGACCCATAAGGTATTCGGGTCTGGATCTCATCTGGACAACACGGATCTGACGCGGTTGGATTAAAATTGGACCCATTTTGGTTTTGAGTCTGGTCTGGTCTGATTGAACTGGGTTAAGATCCAGAAGCATTTGAATCGAGATCGGTTTTGGACCCATCAGGTATTCGGGTCTGAATCCAATCCAGTTGACTTGAATCCTATTTGGATTGGGTCAGATCCTGATCTTACTTGGATCGGGTCAGATTCCTATCCTATTTGGATCTAGTCAGACCTGAATCCTATTTAGATCCATAATAGGGTTCAGACCCAATTTACAGTTGAACCAGATTCAAGAACAGATACAGACCTTTTCAAGACTGGTTTGGAGTTGTTTTTAACCAGTTCCTTCCAATTTTTCACCGTTTTTGAGATACAAAGACCCTATTTTCATGAATTTATGAAGATACAAGGATTTTATCATACGGTTATAGGGTTTTATGAACTTTTGTTTATACTTGGCACCAGTTCATAAGCTTTAGAATCGGTTCAAACCCTTGGATGATCAGTTCAAGGCCATTTTAGACCGGTTTAGTGTGTTTTAAGACAAGTTTCTACTTGAGGACTCCGGGTTTTACTCATATGAGCTTGCTTTTATTAATTTTATGCTTTAATAAAGTGTTTATTGTATGGAAAGCATGACTTATGCATGTTAATTCATGGGTTTTGTGTTGGTTAAGTTGTTCATTATGGTTATAAGCAGTAACATGAATTATAACTAAATTCATGACATTCTATCATTGAAATTAGTTTATGCATATAAGTGGAAGCATGAACTTATATTTTAATGATATAAAGTATATTTTGTCATGAATATACAAGCATTAAAATGTGTGCATGGGCATGCTCCATAATACAAATATGTTTTCGGTAAAACACCTTGATTGACCGATTCATGTTATCACCAAAGTGATCTGAGTCATATTGATTAAGGATTCTTTGGATTGTATTAAGATTCGTTATTATGCTTGTGTGTGAATTTATGAAACATAGATTCTACCCAAAGGTAGGTCGTTGTATTCTAAATTTACACAAGGCGCAATAGTAGATATGTATTTTAGCCTATGAAGCATGTTTGTACCCAAATGTACAATACTGAATTGCCGCTGGTTACATGATCTGTTAGTTTCACCAACTGAAGACAATTTCTTGAGAATTGAAGAGATATAGCAACTATGAGTATTGTCGTTTTCACCAAAGTGGAACGCTAATGACTCAACTATATTTGTCTCAGAAAAGATGAATAATAAGATGTCTCATATTTACCTTTTCTATATAAATCGTGTATAGAGCGATTTATCCTTCACTCATACAAAGAATAGAACAACCATTATGAAGGTTGTCTCTGAGAAGTGAGAGCGCTTAAAAAGAGGTCCATGAGAAGTGAGAGTATTCAAACATTCTTAGCATGTTGCTTTTTGTAATCGTGAGTGGTTCAGAATATTGAAGCGTCATCTCTCATTAAAGGACAGTTGATGAATTTTTGAAATCCATTGTAACAAAAATTATTGTTTTTATACGAAATTTTATCTCAGACCATATGGATGATAAACTCCATTATAGGTTTTGGTATTGTGGACTCTATTGAGAAACCACTAAAGATCTTTTGTGATAATGAAGAAGCCATGTCTTTTTCAAATAACAACAAGAGCTCAACATCGTGTCGACACATGGAGTTAAAATATTTGTTGTTAAAGAAAGGACTGAGAATCATTTGGAATGTATTGATACAATTGGGATGAAGAAAATGACTGTGGATCCCCTTACTAAAGGGCTAGCACCAAAATTATGTTCTCAATATGTAAATAGGATGGGTCTTTTTTATTCTTTCTAATGTATAACAAAATATTATATGATCACATTTGTATATATGAATTTGATTCTCTATGACTTTGTGTATTGTTCATTTTGCATAATTGATCTCTCATATGGGTTAGAGAAAATAGCAGAATAACAATATTAAAGGACTAATAGAATAGGTAAGAGACCAACCAATTCATAAAGGTAATTTCAACATGCTTAATTACTGAAGGTGAATTATAGTATAGTACATGAGAATATGACATTCACTACAAAAAAAATGTTAATTAGCAATGAAAATTGTCGATGAATTATTTATGTTGCAAAGTTGTGACGGCTTAACGAAAGAAAAGTAGTCGTCACTAAAATTGAAATTTGTTGCGGATTTAGTGAGAGAAATAATTTGTCTCATACTCCGTCGCTAATTAGCAACGGATAAGTTCTGTATCAAAGTTCATTGCAACGTAGCGACGGATTAGCGATATAAGTTTTTTGTCCCTAAGGAAGTCTTTACTTAGCGACGGATTTTGAGACAGAATATTTTCGTTGCTATTTTTCGATATAAGCTTGTCTAAGTTGCACCATTCTCTCTTCTCTTTCTCTAATTTCCTCCAAATTGAACCCTAACCCTCTCGTCTCTATCGTTGATCCTCTTGTTCGAACACCGCCACCCCTTTTTCGGTATTTGCACTGGTGCCTCCTCGCTGGGCGACCGACCCCGTCTTTGTTTTTCTCCCTTCCGAGCCTCCTCAGTCGTCGGATCCCCTGTCTGTGCTCCCTCTCCTCGCCGGAGACCTCCGTCCACTCTCCCTCGTATTGTCATCTACGCTCCCTCTCCCTCGGGTGATCTCTCTCTCCCCCTGCGTTGTCTCCCTATATCTTTTTTCTTCTTGGTCCGGCAGGGACCATCGACCCATGCCTCCTCCTTTTCAAGAGTCGTAGGGGCCTTTGGCCCCTGCTGTTAGTTTTGGATCATGGATCTGACCCGCACCACATTCCAAGGATCCATCTTGGGATGCGTCGGCGGTGGCATGTTTGTAATTTATCTTTATTACTTGTGTAATGTTATACCATGTACAACACTTATAAATAATAAGGAAAAGAGGGAAAACCCTATTGCCGCTGACTCCTCTCTTCTCTCTCTTCTCTCTTTACCTCATCTCTAACCCTTGCAGGTGGATATTTCTAACATGGTATCAGAGCACAGGCACGGAAATCAATCATCTAGAAGGCCACTAAAGACCAACACGTGCTGCTAAAGGACGTAGGTTTATTTTTGTTCCTTCTTCCTTAATCATTTTTTGCTTCTTTCCTCTTTTTCTTAACCCTCTTTCACGTCATTCCAGTTTCTCTTTTTTGTTCTTCTCATTCTCAATATCTCTGGTACGCACGTCTTAACATCATGTTTCAGTCTGCTGAGTTTTTGTTTTTCTCCCCAAAATATTCATGATTCTTTCCCTTTTTCTGGTTCGCACGTTACTATTCTTTGTGTAACGTGTGTGCTGATATCATTTTCAGCACACAACAGCATTGCAGTTTCTTTTTCTCTGCGTAACGCGTGTACTGGTATCATTTTCAGCACACAGCAGCATTGTTGTTTTCTTTTTCTCTGTATAACGTGTGTGTTGATATTATTTTCAGCACACAGCATTGTTGTCTCCTCTTCAATACACTGTTAGAACAGTTTGGCTTCTCATTCTTCATATAATCCATGGATTTCAAGTTGAACCCTAGTTTTCTTACTCACCTTATGACCCACAAGTTATCTCATGATAACTACTTACTTTGGAAACGTCAGATTGTGCCTTTTATTCGCAGCCATGGTCTTTATGGGCATCTAGATGGGCGATCACCCGCCCCACCTACACATATCATGCAAGAAATAATAGGTGAAGAAGGGAAGGTGAGTCAACTTTGAACCACCAATCTTGCTTATTACATATGGGTACAGTGGGATAAGACATTAGTTGCTTACATAACTTCCACACTTTCTGATCGTGTTTTACAAACTATTTTTGATGATCAATCTGTTGCCGAGTTGTGGAATGGACTAGTCCATTCTTTTTCTCAGGTTTCTGAATCTCGGGCTTTGCAACTCAAGTGGCAATTCCAATCCATGCGAAAAGGAAACAAGTCTATTACAGAGTTCATGGGGGATGTCAGGGTTATTACAGATCAGTTAGCTGCCATTGGAAGTCCTATATCAGATAAGGACATGGTACAACAGGTATTAGGTAGCCTTGGACCTGAATATCGCATGTTTTGCACAACACTATAGGTTGTCTCAGTTCTTCCATGTTTTGATGATCTTCAATCTAAGCTTTTGCAATATGAGGTCAGTTTAAATCAGTAACACGCGTCAGATGATACTCATCCAGTGATGATGGCACATACGCCTATTCAAACAGGAGCCTTATTTACTCCTCCTCGTCCAAATGGAACAACTATAAAGAAAGGAGGATTACTACCTACACCAGCTAGAGGAGGCCTTGGCTCAGGTAGTGTACCACGAGGGGGACGTGTTCCTACTTGTTTTCTATGCAACAAGCAGGGACATGTTAAAGCAAATTGCTGGTACAATCCTCAGAACCGGAACAAAACAGGGAGGCCAGGGCAGAGGACAACTCAGTCATTTGCACGCACTCCTCAGGGACAGGTTCTTCCTCAGGACGTACAAAATATCCTTATGACTACTTTCAATCAGATAAACTTGCAGGTGTGTAGCTGAGCTAATTGCGTGATGCTTAGTGCTAAGCATCGCATGCAGCTAAAAATGAAATGCAAAGAGAAATAAAAAAATGCAAAGGCAATAGCATCCAGATCGGGTAACACTACAAGGAAAACCCTTATTAGCGACGGATCTTTGCGACAGATTTTTTTCGTCACAAATTAGCGACGGACTTAGCGAGAGAACATTATCTGTCGCCGATCTTTGAAATATTTTTGAAATTAGCGACGGTATAAATTCCGTCTCAAATCCGTCGCTAATTATTGACAGATCGACGACAAAAAATTTTCACTGCAAAACTGTAGGAAATTAGCGAGGGAATTTTTCCGTCGCTAATTAGCGACGGATTAGCGATGGAAAAATTCCCTCGCTAATTCCGTCGCTAATTTTTTATTTAAATTGTTCCACCTAAAGCGCAAAATTTCCCGTCTCTCCCCCCATTCGAAATTTAAACTGATGTTCGATTTAAACCGAGTCTCGTGCTCCCGCTGGTCGATGAAGCCGAGCCTCATGCTCGCCGCAGTAACGATCACCGGACGATCTTGCTGGATGATGTCGACCGCCGGGACTGTCGGCGCCCAACTCCGACGCAACAGAGGAGGGCGGAGGAATCTCGTTGAAGGGTGTGCGGATCGCGGGGCAGCCGTTGTACCTGAACATACAGGCGACGTCACCGGTGGACCCGCGGGTGCTGGACGCGATGCTGCCCTTCTTCATTGGCCACTTCGGCAACCCCCATTCCTGCACTCACCTCTACGGCTGAGAGTCGGACGAGGCGATCGAGCGCGCCAGGGAGCAGGTCGCTTCCACGCCACCTACCTCCCCGTAGGCTCTGACGACCTCCTCAACCTCGACCGCCTTCGTGACGCCATCCGCCCCGACACCGGCCTCGTCTCCGTCATGGCCGTCAACAACGAGATCGGTCCATTCCGACCTCTGCGAGACCCAATCGGAGATCTTGGGGTCGAGGGAGTACGGCTTGCTGGGATCCGGTGGTGGGACGTCCTCCTCCTCCGTCGCCGCCGACGAATCGCTCCAAGTTCGGCCTATTGCTGCCGGAATACCTCCCGGCAATGAGCAAATTTTTTTTTTAATTTTTTTTTAAAATTTAGCGACGGATTAGTGACAGATATTATTCGTCGCTAATTTAAAATAGCGAAGGACTCACGACGGATATTATCCAATGCTAATTTAAAATACTGACAGACTCGCGACATATCATTTCTGTCGCTAATCCATCACAGATTAGCGACGGATAAATTTTGTCGCTACTTAGCATCGAAAAATTTGCGATTAAAGCTATCTGTCTCTAATCTGACGCTAATCCGTCGCAGAACTGTTTAGCTATGGATTAGCGACGGATTTAGGTTGTAGCTAATCCACAGGTTTCTTATAGTGTAAACACCTGTGGTGAGTAAGTGATGCAAGCGCATCACAGGTTATTTAATTTCTTTGATGCAACAATTTTCTGTTCACACACTAACTTAGTTGTGAATATCTAGGATTGCTTTGATGGAGTTCAGGGATGATGCTGAGCATGATTTGAATGTATGAAAAAAAAGTGCTCTTATTTTTGAAGTTCGAATTTCATGCTAATCATGGTAGTAGTTAGCGAGATATTGGAGTGTGTTTCTTGCAGGTACATGTTTAACATTATTTTGATATGATTGATTTGAATGTATTGCAATGTTTAATGTAATTGTATCCATGCTTGCATATAGTTATTTCCAATTTGATTATGCTTTCCATGTGAAATTATATCATGAAAACATGCTTTAAATGAATGTATCATGTTATGAATGAGTTTACACATAATGAATGATAAGTTATCAATACTTCAAACATGCTTCGAATAAATGGTTTTGCACATGAAAATATTAAGTTATAAATGCATGCATCATTGTTCTTGTGATTGAATGACATTTTATATATATATATATATGTGTGTGTGTGTGTGTGCTTGTATGTGATATATATCAAATCATTACATCTACCACGAATGCATGATAAATTTGATATTTTCTTCATCATAACATTTTTATGATTCTCTTTTAACTGGTTAGGATAATATCTGTAACATCATATGACAAAATGACAGCAAATCGTGAATGGATGTATCGTAGAATAGTTGACAATGAGATATCGCTTGAATATATGGATGGTGTTGATAGTTTTATTGAATTTGCAATGGCAAGTGTCAGTACAGTGGATCCCACAGGTCAGATCAGGTGCCCTTGTACGATGTGTAAGAACTATCGATTTGCAGAACTTCATGGCGTTAGACATCACCTATACAGAAAGGGTTTTGTGAGTGATTATCAAAATTAGACGCTTCATGGTGAACAATTTCAGAACAATTTTGATGCATGAGTGGATGTGGTGCATGATAATTCATATGTTGATTTGATATTTAATGCCGCAGGACCAGAAAGGGGTTCTGCTATGGGTCCTAGTGATGTACCAACTGGGGTAGAGGAAGAAGCAGCAAACGATGCAACTAGTAGATTTTATTATTTACTTATAGATGTTGATGAGCCACTTTGGAATGGTTGTGAGAGTCACACCATCTTGTATGCAGTTCTATTTAGTAGATTTTATGATTTACTTAGTAGATTTTATTTTCGATTTGATTATGTATTCATGATGATATAGAGTTGTATAACTGATCCAAATAATATTAGCTATTAAGGTTAAAAGAGAGTGTTATAGAAATCTAAGTAAGAGTCGTGATAATGAGAATTTGGAGAAGTATATGATAGCAAAGAAGGAAGCTAAAAAAGTAGTTTGAAACGCGAGAGCTAAGGTATATAAGGAGGTTTATGACAAGTTGGATACCAAAGAAGGCGAGAAGGATATTTATAGGCGTGCAAAGATGAGAGATAGGAAATCAAGGGATTTGGGAATGGTTACATGTATCAAAGATGAAACACAAAGGGTTTTAGTCAAAGATGAGGAGATTAAGGAGAGATGGAAAGATTATTTTGATAAGCTATTTAATGATAGTCATGCTCCAGATCTTGGAGACTTCTCCATTCCTTTTCATGAGATAAATCGTGACTTCATGCGCAAGATTCAAAAGAAAGAAATTGCAGAGGCTTTGAAGAAAATGAAATCAAGAAGGGCAGTTGGCCCAGATGGTATACCTATCGAGGCTTGGAAATGCTTGGGAGAGAAAGGTTTATAATGGTTGACAAATCTTTTTAACTTGATTTGGCGAACAAATAAGATGCCTAATGAGTGGAGGAAGAGTACTTTGGTGCCTTTATATAAGAATAAGGGTGATATACAAGATTGCACAAATTATCGTGGTATAAAACTCATGAGTCATACTATGAAACTTTGGGAGAAGGTGATTGAGTCTAGGTTGAGGAAGGTTGTCATGATATCGGAGAATCAATTTGGTTTTATGCTTGGAAGATCAACTATGGAAGCTATACATCTTCTTAGACAACTTATTGAAAGATATAGAGAGAGGAACAAAGATTTGCATATGGTTTTTATTGATTTAGAGAAGGCATACGATAGAGTACCTAGGGACGTTCTCTGGTGGACAATGATGAAGAAAGGTGTTTCCCTAAAGTACATTAGTATAATTAAATATATGTATGAAGGAGTAGTAACCAATCTCCGCACTTGTGGAGGGGTGACAACCAATTTTCCGATAACGATTGGGTTACATCAAGGATCTGCTTTAAGCCCTTTCCTATTTGCGATAGTGATGGATGAGCTTACGAGATCAATTCAAGAAAATGTACCATGGTGTATGTTGTTTGCTGATGATATTGTTTTGATTGATGAGTCTAGAGCTGGGGTTAATGCTAAGTTAGAATTATGGAGACAGACATTGGAAGCTAGAGGTTTTAAGTTGAGTAAGAGTAAGACTGAATATATGGAATGTCGGTTTAGTAAGCAACGAAGTAGTGATGGGAGTGTAGTGAAGCTTGGTGAGCAAGAAATACCGGTGAATGATTATTTCAAATATTTGGGATCCATCATTCAAAAGTATGGAGAAATTGATGGAGATGTAAATCATAGGATGAAGGTTGGGTGGATGAAATGGAAAAGTGCAACTGGAGTGTTGTGCGATCGTAGAATGCCATTGCGGTTGAAGGGAAAGTTTTATAGGACGACTATTAGACCCGCTTTACTATATGGTACAGAATGTTGGGCTGCCAAGAGACATCATATTCAAAAAATGAGTGTAGCTGAGATGCGGATGCTTAGATGGATGTGTGGAAATACAATAAAAGATAAGATTCAGAACGAGGAGATACGTAAGAAGGTAGGTGTTGCACCCTTTGAAAATAAGATGCAAGAGAATCGTTTACGGTGGTTTGGACATATTCGGAGAAGGCCTAATGATGCTCCAGTTAGAAGGTTGGAGAAATGGGAAAATCTATTAGTTAAAAGAGGTCGGGGTAGGCCTAGGAAGACTTGGATGAAGATGATAGGAAAGGATATGAATGCTTTGAACCTCACCGAGGACATGGCATTGGATAGAAATGATTGCAGGAAAAGGATTCTTGTGGAAGACCCAAAATGAATTTCTTTTTTGGTTCATATCGCTGACCCCAATTGTTTTGGGATGAAGGCGTAGTTGTTGTTGTTGTTGTATAATATGGTTTGTGGAGGTCGTAGTGGTCGAACACCCAGTGGTAGCCAGTTTCAGCTTTCATCTTCATGGGCTGCTTCGATAGGTGTATCATTTAACTAATTGTATACTTGATTAGTTTAAATATGCATTGTGTGAATTCCTAACTCAATTTTCTATAGGTGATGTTTTTTTTGCACATGACCCACCTACACTATCTATTCATACATGTCACAAGACAACGTCGGATACAGGGTCTTCTCAGGCTGACGCACGATGACTCATTCAAATAGTGTATATCGATAGTCGACCGTAAATATTTTATTGTCACTTATCCAATACTTATCTTATAAATAATATATATCGATAGTCGATTGTTAATGTGTATCAATTCATGTGCAGTGCAAGGTTTGAGCCACAAGAAGTAGTGTGAAAAATTAAAAAATCACTACTGTAACATCTTTCAGGACCGATCGCTCAATAAAAAGAGTACCTGAAGGAGGTGTTGGACAGATTATTGTCCTCATTCATGGTATGCAATCATTTATAATAACTAATGTGTTTCATATTTAATTTTTTGTTATAGCCATGTGTATTAACTTTCTGAAAGTATTTGTAGGCTTCTCATCGCTTCGTGACTGCAAACGAGGAGAAAAACACGAGAGTAGTATGACAGAAGTTGGCTATCAATCAATTTGCCGACATGCTGCATAATTTAAAAACTGCAATAATAAAAGCAGCTGGTGTGATAGATGATCCATTGCAGTGGAAGGGCCATGGACCTTCTACTATCATGAGAGATTATTGGAAGGGAATGTGCGACAAGTGGACGAGCAATGAATTTCGAAATCGCTTAGCAAAGGCTATATAAAACCGAGCGAAGATGCCTGATGCCCATTTACACACGGGTGGATGTAGGACTTTTGGGAGCCACCAGAAAAAAATGGTAACTCATCAATATATATTGTCAAATTTATAAGTATTTCTGCATACTTTTTAATTGTTTTTTTATCATTTAACCTTATAGGAAGCAGAAAAATAAGGCATTATATCTTACAAAGATGTGTTTGTTGAAACACATAAACATAAGAGCACGGGAGAGTTTGTATCAGAGAAGACAAGAGCGACATCAATATGTATTTATTGTATTAATAAACATTGTAATAAACAAGTTGTTATAAATTACATTATCATAAACATTATAATTCTTAATTATTAATTTATATTGTAATCATTACTTTGTAGGAGTCATACGAGCAGCAGATGGTAGAGTGATATGACGATGACTCCACTCAGCATTCTCCTTTTGATCTTGCAGCATGGGTGACTGCAACCGTTGAACCCAAAAAGGGTCGTGTGTTTGGGTTTGAAAGTAGCATGAACACCACACCAGTCGTTGCCTCCTGCAGCCAAGGCTCTCATAGTTCTTCTGTCAGCATCAACTTCCACCGTCTGATTAACCCTGCTATGTCTTGGGATGGTTTCTGTCAGCGTCTTGAGGAAAAACTGCATGATTTTTTACATGAAGCCATTAACAACCTTGTTCATAATGAGTTGTGCAACTTTTTTCGGGACAGAGGAACTTCGTCTGAATTCAACATGAGCTCTGGTGCTCGTCATGTATAAAGATTCATGTAATTTGTTTCATGTCATTACATTTCAAGCCAGTATATGCATGATTGAACACATATAAACATGATTTCATCACTATAAAAAATTTTGACTGCCTTATAACACATATATGCATGATTGAATCACTATGAAAGTTTTTTGACAACCTTAGAATACATAAAAGCATTCTTTTTCACTATGATAATTTTAGAACACATATGAGCATGATATTAGCATATATTAAAGTTTTTTGACTGCCTTATAATACATATATGCATGATTGAATCAATATGAAAGTCTTTTGACAAACTTAAAACACATATATGCATGATTAAATAACTATAAAAGTTTTTTCACTGCCTTAGAACACATATGAGCATAATTGAATCACTATAAAAGTTTTTTGACAACCTTAAAATACATATGAGCATGATATTAGCATATATGACATTTTTTTACTGCCTTATAACACTTGTATGTGTTATTGAATCAATATGAAAGTTTTTTAACAACTTTAGAACACATATATGCATGATTGAATCACTATGAAAGTTTTTTGATAACCTTAGAACACATATAAGCATGATTTCATCACTATGAAATTGTTTTACTGCCTTAGAACACATATATGCATGATTGAATCACTATGAAATTTTTTTACTGCCTTAAAACATATATATGTATGATTGAATCGCTATAAAAGTTTTTTGACAACCTTAGAACATATATAAGCATGATTTCATCACTATGAAAGTTTTTTTACTATCTTATAACACATATATGCATGATTGTGATACATAATACATTTATTTGACAACTTTATAAACAATATATGCATGCGTGAATCACTTTCACATTTTTTTTACAACCTTAGAACACATATCTGCATGATTGAATCAATATAAATTTTTTTGTTAGTCTTAGAATACATATCTGAATTTTGTTATTGTCCTTCACTTTATTGCTAGTCTATGTGTCATTCAGCCATTTACTTTGATTGCATTAGATTAGGTGCATTGCATATAATTTATTTCATTATATTTTGTTTATCAATACTAACATTTTGGTTCTTTTGTAGGATGCTGGAGATGATCAGCGTAGATAAGCTGATTGAGGCATGGATGGAGGGGCATATCGAGACAATGAAGATGATGATGCCCCGAATCTTGGCGAGGATTAGATTCATCTGTTTAATTTGTTTCATGTACTTGTAACTAATTAGAACTTGGCAAGGACTGTACTGTAACATATAACTTATGTTAAATTTGTTTCACCTGCTTTGTATATGTATTTTTTATACATTGGTTATATAAATTATATAACGAGAAATTTTTCTCGATATTCATATTTCAAAAAAAATTATTTTTTTTAAAAAATTTGTGATGGATTAGCAACAGATATTATCCATTGCTAATATCCATCGTCAATTTAAATCAGTTGATGTTTTGCGACAAAATTTAATCCCTCACTAATCCTTCGCTCAATTGTTGATAGACATTAGTGATGGATATGTATTCGTTGTTAAATTTTACCGACTGATTAACGATGAAATACATTCTTTCGCAAAACTACATCAGTCCTTATTTAGTGATGGATTAGCGACAGACATTATCCGATGTTAATCCGTCGCTAATTAGCGATGGATTGGCGAGAGATAAATTTTGTCGCATTTTAGCGACCAGGATTATGCGATGGCTGATTTTTGTCCTTATTTAGCGATGGATTAACAACGAAAATCGGCCATCGCAAATCTGCATTTTTCTTGTAGTAATTTCTTTATAAAAGAGTGTTCATCTCCATCATATGATTCATTCTTGTGAAAAAGGATAGCATGTGAACCCACATGAAGAATTAAATCGCGATAATCGTATAAACCTTGATTTAGTGCACTTTTGGTGTCAATGGATCAAGTGGATGAATGTTGAACATAATGCATCTGAGTTCAACGCATTCAGATGACATGGTTTGACATCATTAGTGTGGCACATTAGTGGATCACATAACGAGAAGATAGTGGGTGGGAGTTGCATAAGTAACTGCCTCTTTTTCATTATATAAAAGGGTAGGTTGCCATGAAAATGATGAGAGTTTTGTTGTAAGCCTACCTAAATTTCATATGCAATTACTTGGTATGGGGTACTGCTCGCTGTCAACCTAAGGTCTCGCTCATCTTGGGTATCAATCGGATGAGGAAAATGCTGAGCACTCGCATGCACACTCTATGAAAGGTAGGCTTTCTCTGTTTGATAATGGGCAGGAAACACCAACAGCTTAGTCACTAGTTAAAACATAGAGCGGTTTGTGTGCTGAAACATCCCTCAAAAAAACTTCTGAAGGGCGATCTTTCTGAGCTCAATTGAGAGAGATGTTACAGGTGTACCACCGGAGAACTGTAATCCTCCTGGAGCTCGGTAATCAGCCTCAAGCGTGCCGGAAGCCTGTTCAGGCTTCGGTTGCCCCCTTCTACGGAAGGACTGTCAGCGATCAACGGTGGCCAGCGTTTGGCAAGTTGCTGGTACCGGGGCCGGTAACCAGACTGCCCTCTTGCACCTAGGATGTCTGCTATCTGAATGGGGTATCTCCTCCTATTGGAGGAAACCTCCATGGCTCGAACAGTCTCTTTTCTTGAAACTGTCGAGGGCACTCAAGGACTGGTTAAACGCTGAATTGCTGCTCGTCGAGGACGTCCGTAGATTCATTTGGGGTGTTCTGACAATCGCTATGTACGAGCTGAGCAGAGAAGAGCGGACGGCTTGCCGGAAACTTTGTCCGGCCGGTGAGCTTGCCCTTTTTGGGTAGGGTGAAGGGACAAGGAGGTGCTGATTGGGGGTTGGAGAGGGTAGAGGCACTTGGAATGTTAAAGGTAATCATGAGGTGAGGGGAATTGTGAAGATTCACAACGAAGGAAGGGGAATAGGCAGACGGCTTTGGGGTCTCGCAAATAAGAGAACGGCTCATGAAACTGGGACCCTTATCATTCAAGTGAACACAAAGGTGGGGGTGGAGGGGGAGCGGGGGTTGGGTGGGTGGGTCTTATAAGCTGCTTCGCTCATTTGCCAAAGCAAATAAAAATCTCTCTCCACTCAATTTTTTATTGTTTGGTTAATCGTGCCAATGAAATTCATTCTCTCATTTGCTTGAGATTCTCGTGAGACAATGCCAAACATGAGCTGTACTTCTCATTGGAACGGGGCACTAAAGGCACGTTTGTGTGTGTCACGGACAGTGGGCTGTTTTTCACGGAAATACATCGACAGACGTGCGTTTCTGCAAGGCCTACAGTGGCAACACAAACAGCAAACACATTTCCGTGGAAAACCCTCGATGGGCGTGTCAAAATACACGCTGCATGTGGGTTTTCCACAGAAACAGTTCCCGTGGAGGGGTGCTAACAGTTCCTGTCGAGGGGTCTGATTCCATTTTCGCAGCAGACTTTTCCACAGCGAGCCGGTGACATGCAAACGCCCCCTAAAGATTTAAGGACCGTACTTTTTACCCATAAGTCAAGTATGGCACAACTTCATTCATCAATGGACAGGCAGCGGTTGACACTTGACAGTAGTAAAAGGAATTGATGTCAGTTAATGTGATTACACACTTTAAGTGTACTGCTGCACCATCACCCACCATTTACTGTGGTGCCCCACAGTTGACGGGCTGTCTGACCTAAACCACACTGCACCAGATCATCGTTGAAAAATTAGAATTGGAATGATTTGATTAGTTTGCACAGAGTTATCCTTTTGTTTTTTTTTACCATGGAAAGAGTGATGAATTCAGATGTAGGACTTGAAAAGACACGAATCTGCTACGTGAAATAAGGCTTCATAGTTATGAGGGTGATGATGACTATTAAGATGTTAAAACTATGTAAGGGGACCTTTTTTAACATGTTCATTTGGTGGACTGTTGACACTGGATCACCTTCCCATTATGTTATGTATTTTTAAGAGCCTTTGATGTCATTCATTTGATGAACGGCAGCCAGAACACCATGGATGGATATTCTGTTTCTTGGATGGGTGATGCAGAGTGCGGATCAGATATGACAGGGTTCATTAAGATCCATTTTGATCCAATCTTTTCTTTAAATATTGTTTTACTTTGGGGTCATAGCTTGTATTTGGTTGTCAAATGTTTATAGGATCTGTAGTCATTTAGAATTTTATCATTATAAGAAACTTATCATAGTATTTATTAAATTAAGCAAAGTTTACAGTTACCATTGCAATTCATCTATAAAAAGTTGAGAGGGGTAAGTCAAGTTTCTTCAAATTTATTATTATTTTTATTTTATTATATTATTTTAAATAATTTAATTTTTTTAGTTGCACTATGGTGGCGATCGTTGCAGGGTTCAAGAGTAACCATGTTGTTCACTACATCAAATTGGTATTAGAACTTAGGTTTGCTCACCTCGATCATTGCCATAATTAACCTGGGTTTGGGTCCACTCCTTCGTCTACCCTTTACAATGACTACCACCCTGAACCGGTTATAAAAACTGTTTTTTGGTTCAAACCCGGTTTCCAGCTTTATCCAATCTATATGACCATACTTTGGACCCTTGTCCGCTCTAAAACCTTATAAAATCGACCCAGAACCCATTAGAATTGAGCATTTGTGATTCAAACACTCACACACGTGTATTCAACCCAAACCCCAATAAAATCAAATGCCTATCAAGACAAACTCATATTCATGAGATCGCTGAGGAAGAGATTGCTAGGTATATTGATGGACTTGAGTCTCAAGTATTTCTCAAGAAAGTTGAGACAAAAAGAAGAAAAACCTTTAAGGTACCTAAAACTACTACCCAAACCTAATTAGGTGAAAATGATTTAGAATCTAATACAGATAAACACCCAATAGAACTTATCCGACCTTCCTAAACACCCATATCCAATGAAAAATGCTTTGGATCCAGAATATCATGATGAGTCCAAATCTTTTTTATAATTGGAACTCTCAAAACCTGTATTAGAATCCGTTGACCCATTCATAGACAAATTAACCCAATTTGGACTCAAACAAAGCCTATTGAATTCAATTGAATATGAATTTTTCCATATCATTTGGTTGAAGATAAAAGGATGGTGGATGTTCTCGAATGCCAAAACCAAATCATCATAGCATTTGTGGATTGAAGTTTGTTTTTATTGGATCCACCAACACTAGATCCATTTGATCTATATTACTTTGAAGACATGATGGATGATTATGATTGGTTTGACAAAAATATACTTAGCTTTTTGGAACTTCTCAAAGAGAGTCATGTTCATGTTCATATAGTATATTGTAAAATCTTGACTCGAAGTACGTCGTGTAAAAAACACTAGTGGGATCCTAAGGTAAGTCTACTTCAACCCGAGAAGAATGATGCAGAGCACAAATAAGATATGATAAGGGTCCGTAAGATCTAATTTGGTATACAAGATAGAAAACTTATCATAGTTAGTATTTATCAAATTAGGCAGATTTTATAACTTACCATTGTAATTCCTCATCTATAAAAAGATGAGAGGGGTAGGAGTCCAATCAGTTTAGATTTGAGATGAATTCCATTTTCTCCAAAATTTTCATAATATCTTGTTTTCTGAGATTATCAACACAAAAAGGCAACATGAATGATTGAAACAAAAAGAGATGTGTTTTCTGCTGTTGCTCAGCAAATGGATAAATGGCATCTAAGATAGATCTGACAGAATGTTGTCAAAGTTTCCTTTGACCTGATTCACTCTATATTTTTATACCTAGTCCAATGATGTCTTCTTCTTCTTCTTTTATAATAAGCAAATTATGTGTTAACCCTCGTATGCATGATTGGGCCTAGGCTTAAGTTTTTGGGCAGGAGTAGACTCAGTTAGGTCAATTCGGGTAGACAAGGTCTGAGTTTCTGACAAGTTTTTGAGAGAAAAATTAAAACTTACAAACGGCACCATAGAAAAATCTCAAATTTTGATAAATTAATCTAAACACCTTAAACTAGCTTCGGCTAAATGTTTAGGGATAAGCAACGCAAGAACATGGAGATATGATTTTTGAAAGTGACCTGCCTAGACAAGATAGGACAAGACAGACACACTAGGTAAAATAGAATTTACAGCGAGTTCTATAAACCATAAAATTCAAAAGGTTGAAACTAGACACCTTAAAGTGTGCTGGGTGAAAATTTCATACTCAAAAACTTTACTTATTGGACTGAGCGAAGTCACAAAGTCTAACAAAAATTAGGGTTCATTACATAACCGTCGGATTGAGGTTGGCTTTGGCTACCACCTTTGTTCACTTGGTGAGATAGATTCATAAGGGACCAACACACCCAAATGAGAGTAGTGCCTAGTCCTTGAGAGAGAGAGGGACAAGTCATGGGGGAGGAACTTGTAAGAATAAAGAGAGAATTGAGTTAAGAGAGAAAGATGAGAGAGAGAGAGAGAGACTAGTTTGAGAGAGATATACAAATGCCAAATTTCATTTCATATCCCACCAGCTAAAACATGGGCTTATATATAAGTCTCTTTTTGGCCCAAACCTATTTATGGAGTTTGGCATCCCATGAATAGATTGGGAAGTCTATAAGCACCTTGCAGAGACTTCCTTGCTCTCCAGAAACTGGAAGGGATCTCATGGGATGGGTCCCACTAAACCTTGAGCTGTAAAAGTAAGAGGGGGTACTGTTCCATGGATATATATATCTTCAAAAATTGGGTCAATATCACCCTCCAATTCAGTTATCCTTTTTATCTTACTTAAAATTCAGATGTACTTTAAGTTGAATATATGAATGCAGTTGTTTTTTTCTTTCAATTTTAAATCATGATAAAAAATTTGGGTGATTGATTTCTACATGTAGTATAATATTATGTTACTCTTAATTAATAAGTGGGATAAGTTGTTCATCACTTTTACGTGTGTCTCTTGTTCGTTTGGACGTTGTTTGTACGATCAATGGTTTTATTCTTGAAATTAGTCTTTTTTTTTTTTACAAATGGGTCGGTGCTAAATCGCATGCTAAATGGGTTTTCGGGCTTTTTTCATTATATTTTTAAATTCTGACTGTACACATGTCATCTATGTACTTGATTTTTTTATAGGGATCAGCTCTTTAAGCATTTGATTCCAACACATGGGTGAGTTTTTATAAAGTTGGAAAAAAAACAAACTATCCAAAATCTTTGTAAATTTTCGAGGCTCCAAACATCATTTTTTCCATCAAAACACATGATCCAAGTGTGGATTCTTAGTAAATCGACCATGCCTAACACATTTATAGGGCCTGAACTGCGTAGAAAGCACCAGAAAAACTGAAAACCCCATTTAGCACACTGTTTAGAACCAAATGGGTTTAGCACGGACCCATTTTGGTGCATATATATATAATCAACACCACCCGGACCATGGATGCATTTTGGAATCTTAAAAAATGAATACTAAACAAATTTGTCCGGCATACACACACATGTGAACACCCGTCAAAGGCAGACCAAAGTCATACGGCACAGTGTTGTCAGTATGGTTGTGAATCGGCTGATTCATATCGTATCACCCAAAAACTGATTCAGCAATAGGTATCGGGCCAATTTTTTAAATATTTTTAAAAAGAATTAAAATAATTATTGAATATGTTTTAGTATTTTTAATAATATTTTTATATTTTATTGACACATGTCACCCACTGGTTAAACTTTGGCCGATTCAGCTGAATTTGTTTCAGAATCAGAATCGGCCGGTTCTTTAATGAAAATCGATTCAGCCCTGATACCAATTCTGTTAAACATTTATATGGTATATAGCCGATTAATTCATAATCGGTTTTTAAAGCGAATATTTATTAGAAAAATCTATAAAACTTGAATGGTTTTCTAGGTGATAGGCACCGCGGTACGTACCTTGAATGGTTTTCTTTCCAAAGCTGCTTGGACCTGATTCCCTCCATGTGATGCATCTGTAATAGCCCAATTCATTTGTTGAATTAAACTTTCATTCTCTGATCATACTATGGGCACAAATACAAAATTTGATAAGTATATTAGAATTGAAAATGCCATGGTGGTTGTATGGGTGCTGAGATGAAGGCATCGGATCAAACTCCACTGGCGGCGCAAGGGTGTCTCAGTAGCTTTCAGAGGTGGGTCACCTAAGTTAGGGTGGTCATAGTGCCCCACATTCACTTTCATTTCGAGTGTTTTTGCATTTCTGCATAGAATAAGGGTGTAATTGGGTTAATGAAGGGTAAGATTGCGGCATAAGTAGGACTCCGATTCATGGTCCATGGCGGGTGCCTATAAAAATATCCATGTTTGGTGCCAATTTCTTATGCAATGAATTTGAATTGAATCTCCCTCAATCTTTCTCTCTTATCTTTTTTCCATCTTTTCCTTGTTTCTCCCAAATTTTTAGAGCCCCTTTGTGCTTTGACACCCGGAATTCCTCAATTCCGGCATGAATTTGCTCGTGCAAGACTAGTACGATTGTGTGCATCACCAATCGGATCCATCCACGTGCCGACCCGAGGTTTTTCTCGCTTGGGAGAGGGTTCCTTGTCATAAAAAAAATACCGAAATTTCCATATTGTACGCAGCTTCTCAACCAATTGCTATTGTTGGTTCCATTTGTTAACTAGACTCCCCAGTCTAGGTTTGAACCCATGTAAACTACTCAATATAGGAATGGTTGGCTTGTTTGCAAGCATCACATAACATGGTCTTGATAGATCTGGATCTAAGTTTTGGACCCATTAACCTATACATTTAGAACCTGTTGGAAGACATAAATATTCATGGTCATGTGCCTTTACGAGCCAGGGCAGGCTCAAAAGCACATGAAAATAACGTGATTGACCCAATTGGCCACCACAAACCACCCTCTCCTACCCAAATTATAAAACCAGATCATATATTGACCTAAACCTGCCCCCCCCCCCCCCCCCCCATTCAAATACTTTGTAGAAAAGAACAGGCTCCTTTTCCATTAACCTCATGTAATAACTAAAACAATAACTCCAGGAGGAAGATCATTGTCCAAACCACGTGCAACTGGTAAACCCCTCCATCTGAAAACCATTACTTTTCCCCTCTTTCCTTTCTCCAAAGCCATTCAAGTCTCAAACTTTCTCTCTTTTTAACACAAGTTAGGCTTCGAACTCGATTCTCAAAAGGCAAAAGCAAACAATGATACCAACACACAACCGAAAAGGAAGGAGAGAGAGAAAAAAACAATGGCCTTCTTCGTTTCAACCATATACACACTGTTTATCTCCTTTTCTGTGAAAAAGTATGCAAACATACTGAAGAGATGATGGCATTGCACTCATACCATCGTCATCACCACATAGCGAAACACACGAGAGAGAGAGAAGAGAGAGAGGTGATGCAAGCAAACTCAACGTATACACCACCGGCATGCGATGGTACGGCCATAGTTGTGTACACCGTACATCACCTTCAGTAGCATATGCGGCGGCGGCGGAACATCGACGAGAAGAAACTGAGGAGCTTGAGCTGCAAGTGCAACATGACCATCATCAACATCATGAGCATCCCATCATCATCCATGCATCCACGCATGCAAGAGAAAAATAAGAGAGAGAGAGAGGGTCCGTACCCGGCGACGATGTCTCCGTTGGAAGTCGGGGGGTATCTTGTAAAGGTCCTCGTCGACGGCCTTGGGAGCCCTCATCTGCACCGGCAGAGTGTTCGCCGGCGCCACCGCGACGTCACGCACCCGACCCTGGTTCCTCGTCTCCTTCACGTTCTGCAACCAAGAGAATCAAATCACCATCTTATATAATCATAGAAGAGCATCTTTCTCGATCTGGTTACTTAGATGGGAACTAAATATCCCCACCGGCCGCCACACAAAACTGATGCCAAACACGTCTTAGCGCAGAGGTCTGGTCTGGGGTTCGAACCCCAGCTATATCATCAAAATACTTCCGGCGAAAAAGGGGAAAACGAAAAAAAGGGAAACTAGCTTGGTTGTGAAGCAAAAGGAACCGGGTAAGATGCGGGACCTTAATCCGGTAGATGGTGGCGGGGGTGTCGAAGTCCCAGATGGGCTCGTCAGAGGGGAACTTCCGGTGGAGCCCAGCCTGCCGGGCCGACTCGAAGCACTGAGTGATAGGCACATCGCTGCACACGTCCCAGTTGCCGAATGCCGGAAAAGGATACATGCTAGTGTCCTGCACACAGATGCAACATATTAGTCTCACAAAACACTATATATATATATATATATATATAGAGAGAGAGAGAGAGAGAGAGAGAGGGTCCTTGTTGGTTACCTCCATCAGAGAAGAAAAAAAAAAGAAGGAAGAAGGGAGAGTACTCGAAGGTTTGGAGAAGAGGGAAAAAGAAGGGGAGCTAGGTTGGTTTATAGGAGAGCAGAAGGAAGGAACGTAACAGAGAGCAACAGTGACTGCAGACGACTCCGAGTCGTCAAGAGGGATGAGAGATGATGATGATAAAAGAAAGAGAAAGGCGAAGGGGCCTTCTTTTTCTCTCTCCGTGTCTGACTATTGGCGTCGCTTTTATCTTGGTAGGCGTGACGCGAACGGTGCGTGGAATCACGGAGCCACCCGGTGAGGTTCTCTGCCTGCCTTGACCAAGTTGCCCTTGTAGCCCCCGAACCCGGGTCGGTCTAGGTCGCTAGTTGTTTGGAGTTTGCATCAGCCCACTGGGTCCGTGCTTTCCGTAAAGAGAAAATAACATGGATGGACTCTGTATCTTCTAATCGCCAGCCACTATAGATCCAGTTTTCTGGCCCAATCTAAGAGGGTTGGGTTAGACATACACAATCTAAGATCCCTACATAAAGAATACCTTGGTTGAGTAACTGAGGTATTCAAACACACCCTGGGATTTTCCACTTGAATGCAGAGACCATTCTTTGGTGTTGGAGCGAAGATGTTAGGGTTGATGGTAGCTGAGATAAAATTGGATAATGAGAGTGGATTGTCAACTGCATCCTCGTAAGATGCTTTTTCTTTTTCTTTTCTTTGAAAGGTAAGCTGGGGTTAAGTGGCAGACCCCTACTAGATATCTCTTAAGCCCCATGTGGCAGAGGGATTCGAACTTGGGCCTTCAGCTTGGCACATGACTCCGCTTACCACATGGGATACCACCTCGGCAGTGAAAGGTCACATCTTTACTCTCATTTCTCACTCCATCTCCCAAATATGAGCTCCCAAACAGCATTGGGGGTAGGGAATCCCTAGCTAGCTCCCTCTCAAATTGAACAGATCCAGTGATTGGCCCGAACACATTATATGTGTTGGTTTTCAACCAATGCGCACCATGTAGGCCGAACACTTAGCTGGGTCCAGTCTCACCATCACGCCTCGTCAAATCCCACTTGCAATCAAAGATTAAAGGGGGGCATTTGTGATGGAAGCATGTTTCTTTTGAAAGGGCCACTTTGGACAGAAAATGATTATCCATGGTGTAAGGTATGAACCCCATTTTGAGTCGCTTTTTTTGTATTTATTTTACAGGTCTCATCGCTTATTTCTTACTAACATGTTTGCTTTAACTTTTATAAGAAAGAGTGTTTAACAAGAAAGGACATCAAACAAACACCCCTAATAGGTTAGTTGAGTCTAACTGATAGGACCAATGTTGTGGTGAGTCTGCGCTTGTATCAGTAGGAATGCACAACGAATCAAGTCGGCTCGGGCTTAGCTCGGTTAAAACTCAACTCGGGCTGGTTCGTATTGTAAACTAGCCAAGTATGTACCTCGGACTGAAGCTCGAACAAGCAGACGAGCCGAGCTTGATTGACCTATTGAGCTCGATATGGCTTTGCTCATCGATAATGGGTATTTTGAACCCGACCTGCCCCGCTCCTCTCGACTTACCTATAATGGGTAATAGGGTATTTCTTCCCCGCTTTAACCTTTTAATGTTTATCCAGTTAACCTTTCCCGAATAGGGTTTCTCCAATCTTCTCTTCCCTGTTTTCAGTTTCAGCAATCGGCAGACTCAGTGCCGCTTCCGGCTCCCCCCGATGACCGACGCCCATTCTCCTCTTGAGCTAAACAAGCTGGGCTCGGTTCGACTTGAAACTCGACAAAAACTGAGCCTGAACCGTAGTGGTTTTGGCTTGACTCTTGCCCGACTCCTGTGCATCCCTATGTATGGTAAGACATTAGACAGACATCAACCTAGAATTTGTTATTTTTTAATAAATATAAAAATACTAAAATTTATTTTTTAAATATGATTTTAATGGTTTTAACACCTGTCACATTCTGATTGACACTTAATATTTATTTTTAAATTTTTTGGTCGATACAAAATGATTCACTTGAGTATAGGTAGCAGCTGATGCACTGAATTGTTGGCCAAACAATTCAGGGCCACTATCGATATTGACAACATTATGTAGGACAATAATTTGCAATGGTATTTAGTTTTTCCTTTGGTGCCATATGTTCTCGACTCGCATTATGGGTGTCAACAAGACCCAGACCAATCCTTGTAGGGTGCGGGTATGGTGATAAATAAGAAAACCCAATTAAGACCCGGGTCTAGTTCCGAAAGTCCAATTAATAAATAGACCTGGGTATAGTTTGTGAAATTTTATCCCAAAGACCTGACCCGAGTTTTGATTAAAACCTGCAATTTTTCAATGTAAAAATGATAAAAAAAAATTATGTTTTTACAGGGTATGATCCGGGTTTGGTTCATGTAGTTTTTATAGGGTCCGGATATGGTTTCTTAGAGTAAACCTTATAAGACCCGGATCCGGACCTGATACCACACTCAAAAAACTGATCCAATTCTGAGTCCACCTGGGTCCGAACCAAACCCGACCCGTTGACGCTCCTAACTCCCATGCACATTCAAATTAATGTACTAAATTGATGCGGAGACGTTTCTGTCATTTCCTACAGATACTTTCGTCCTTGAGATTCAAAGAGAAGCATAACATCATCATGTGTGTGAAACGAAATAGCAAAAAACGGATCGAATCCTGTCTAAATCGTGGTTGATTCAAACCCGAAGAAAGTCCGGATCTGAACCTAAAGCAGAAAAAGGTTTGACGAACCAGATTTGTGTCTGGATTCAAATTTCCGGTGTAAAAATAGGTTTGGAACCGAAAAGTGTTTCAGACCATATAAAGCCGAATCCAATCCAAAAAGCTTTCGAAATTAAATATTCGAAAGTAGTAATGGATCAGATTCGGATCCAAACTCAGACAACCATTTTGCAATGCAAGCATCAATAAAATGTAAATGTAGGGGTGAAAATGTCATAAGAGCCGCGCGTAAAAAAAACGAGAGCTCAAATAGATGCAGCGGAAAAAAGAAAGTAAAAGGACAAAAGTAACGAGACAAGCTGCCCTTTTTGGGACACCTCCCACCGTCCCACCAACCTTTTCATTATGACGATACTGTCCTTTAACTTGGGCAAGGACAACCACCCCATACCCTACGCCCCCTGCGTAATGAAGGCACCCTCCCTACGGCACGCTCTTAATTAGGGACTGCTGCCCTTCAGGTTGTAGGGTAGGTGATTGAAGACGGCCCTCTTTTTCCATTTTTCAACCCCTTGTATGGCGTTCCCAAACAGAAGAACCTTTCCAGTTTATCGGTGTAAGAGTCAACACGTACACATTCAGTTGAGCACATGGTCTCAACTAGGTCACCATTTTAGGGTAGACGGGTGGGTCCCACGGACAGGTCGGCCGCTGTAACGTTTTGAATTTCATAAACTAATAAGTTTCTCCATGTCATTTAT
Source organism: Nuphar pumila (assembly GCF_984573655.1). Lineage (NCBI taxonomy): Eukaryota > Viridiplantae > Streptophyta > Magnoliopsida > Nymphaeales > Nymphaeaceae > Nuphar > Nuphar pumila. The sequence continues at coordinate 122,851,011 of NC_143255.1, forward strand.
TTATTATATCGGTGATATTTTGATAAAATCGCGAAAGTGAGATATCACACCAAGCCGTTCATTTTGCAAACCCTAGAAACTGTCCACCTAGGGCATCAACAGCTTTGAAAAAAGACATGGGACCCATCTATTACACACAGTCTATGGATGGGAAAACGGGTCTCGCCCTGCTTTGCTCCCTTTTGAATCCGGAATGGAAGACATGAAACGGGGATGGAGGTTAAAATTAAAACCCGTGCAAGGATGAAAGCAGGGATGGACTTACGCTTTTTCCGGCCCCAACCCAATCCCCACCTTGCTCCGCCCCGTCCCATCCCCAATCATTCTTTAGAGATGGCAATGGATACAGGGGAAACAAGGCCTCCTACCCGTCTCGCCCCGTTTGGACTGGGGATGAAGGACATGAAACGGAGATGAAAGCAGGGATGGAAATTAAAATTAAAACCCGTGCATGGATGAAGGGCAGAATTTTGAAATAGAGTGGGGGTGGAGATCTTGCCCCCTGCCGGTCCAATGCCATCCCTATCTCTCAATTAGTAAATGAAAGAAAAAACAATTAGCTTGATTTGATTAATGTAGAAATTCACCTTGTTAATCATGACCAAGATATAATATTTTTATTAAGCATTATTTGTGAACCATTTATGCAAGAGATTTGGCATTTATGAGAATGGAACCCTGACAACCCTTCTAGTGGCCTAGTCCCCTTCCACTGCACCAAACCCCTTGAGGCTGATAAAATACAATAGCATAACTAAAATATGTCAACAAAATGTCAGTCGGTCCCCATGTCCAGGTAACATTATCTAGTAAGATAAAAAAAAAGGGAGCTAGTTAAAAAAAAATTACAAAATTATTCAAAGTAAGATATTGAAATATATAAAAAGAAAAAATGATCAATACATTGATGATGGACTGATTGAAGCTTAAAGTAAAGGTGCCTCATGTGGCACGGACGTTTAATCATCATCTTAGTTTTATTAGTTTACAAAATGATGGGTGAGTTCAATTGCAGTAGGTAAGAATGGTTCTAAAACGCAATAACTAGCTTTCAAATTTTTTTGTTTATTGATGCTGGAGAAAATGCAAATAGAAACTTTGAAAATTATAATTTTATTGGCATTGCAAAATTACCAAAAAGTTAATTTCCTTTATATAAAAAAAAATGTAGTAGCTAAGGAATAGGGGTGTCAATAAGTAGAACCAGACCTAGCCCCGATTTTCTTGTATGACATCAGGTTCGGACCCAGGTCTAATCAGACACACCATAAGAGAAACCATACCCGAACCTACTAAGAACTACATGAACCAGACCCGGGCCATACCCTATCAAATAATATTTTTTATCATTTTTACATTGAAAAATTGCAGGCCTTAATCATTACTCCAATCGAGCCTAGGTCTGGTATAAAATTTCACAAACTATACCTAGATCCATGTATTAATTGGACCTTTGGGTTTGGGCACGGGTCTTAATCGAGTCTTCTTATTTATCACCATACCCGGACTCTATAGGGTTTCGTACGGGTTCGACCCGTTGACACCCCTAGTAAGCAAGGCTGTAGAATTCAAACACCAAAATTTCTCTAACAGATGCTAACAAAAGTGCATATGTTTGACAAAATTTTGATTTTTATTGGCATTATTGGAAAATGACATTTAATCTTCGCAAAATCCATGATTATATGTATGTGTACGTGTTTGCATGTCGTATTGGTGCTTCAAAAGAATAATGGAACCATTGGTTTGGGCCTTTGTTATTTTATTTTTATAGGCAAGCTGGGTTAGGCAGACCCTACCAGTTATACAATTATACCATTGGGTTTTGAACATGCAACGTCTCAACACAAGGCGGCGTGCACTAGTTAGGGGTGGGTATCGGGCTTGCCCGGCCTGCTACCAGGCCTGGCCCGTTTACAAACATGCTCAGGTTTGAAAAGAAACCCATGGCCCGGCCAGGCCCTATCTTAAATTGCATAAATAATTGACTGAAATTATGGGTTAATGAGAGAATAACAAGTTTTCATACAACTAATTCCTAATTAGTTGTATTAATTAGAAAAATAGTAATAATTAACAAATAGCAAGTCCTCGTGTAACTAATTTGGTAAATAATAATAGTTATCCAAGTTACTATGTAATAGTTAATTTTTAAAAAAAATATATTATTAAAAAAATTAATAAATAACTCATGAGGCTCCCCATCCGGTTGGTTGGTTTGGCCTTTTGTTGGATTAAGTAAAACAACATAATCTTCCTATTCCTCTCTATAAATAGGAAAACAAGAACCCATTTTTTTTTATCTAAGAAGTTCTTAATCAACCTTGAAATATGGCCAGGGCTCTTCCTTTAATGGCTAGTGGTAATGATCAACGTTGTCGTATCAGTATCGGCCATGTATTGTTTGGCCAATGATTTAGGTGAATCAGCCGATACTGATACTCAAGTGAATCGTTCTAAATCGACTAAAAAATAATTATAAATATTACTGAATGTAACATGTGTTAAAGTTATTAAAATAATATTAAAAAAATAATTTTAAGTTTTTATATTTTATTAAAAAATAGCCGATTCAAGGGTGAAGCATATTGATTTTCTACCAATATGATATGTATCGGCTGATACGCACCGATCCTGACAACATTGGCAATGATTGTAGCAATGGAATTTGCTGTCCTTGCTCCTCTAGACCATGATGATGATGTTCCCTAACAGTGTTTCAGGGGCCAAGGTGTCACTACCCTCTTAACGCCTACTCTATGTGCAGTTGCCATACCATTAAGCACCACTTTGGTGGACATCATGACCATGGGTTTATTTGGATTCATTTTTTTATTATTTGGTTTTTTATATTTATTTAGTTTGAAACTTATTTTGCATTTTATTTTATAATGAATCTATCTCAGATTTATATTGATTTTTGAGTTATGTTTGGATCATAGTTTCATGTTGAATCTATCTCATATTCATAGTAGAATTAGGGTTTCTATTATTATATATATTTATTGAGTAATTTTATTTGATTTTTTTTCAATTTTGTGTTATGTTTCGTGTTTTCTTAGTTTCACAGTTTAATAGTTATGGTATGGTGCTGCCGATTCTTGAAGGGTTCGGGAGTGACCCTCCTGATCAATGCATCAATTTGGTATCATAGCCTTATAGTTGTAAATCACGATTATCGCTTTATTATGAAATTTGAGAGAATATTTTGTTAAAAAAAGGGACAATTCACTTTGATTAGTTCCGTAAGACCTATAAACTTTTAATACAAATTCTGAATTAAACTAAGAGTTATTTTATGTAAAACTATTATGTTAACCCGAATTATAAAACAAATAAATTTTAACGAGCCAATTATACTTAGGATGTATATATCTTTGAGAATATATGCTCAAACAGCCAAGGAGCTATAACTTTCTCTATGAACAAAGTTAATTTAACACTAAATTTGGATCTTAGATCAGGTGGGTCATCTACATTAGATTTAGACCCCAATATAATCCAAAGTTTTATCTATAAATAAGAGGTGACCCCTCTTAGAAATCGCCCCCTCCCCCTCTCTCTCATCTTTCTCTTACTAGCCTCTCTCCCCTATCTCCTATCTTCTTTTTCTTGGTTTTAGCCTGCACCATGCTCATTTATAGTGAGAGTGAGATTGGACCTGCCTAGCTTAGGTTGAGCCAAGTTTGGTTAAGTCAACTTGACCTACTAAGCTAGCTTTTCTCTTTCTTCTCATGTCTTGGTTTTAGCCTAAGTCAAATCTACTTGACCTAGACTAAGCCTACTTGAGGTGAGTTTAGATTTACCTGACCTACACCAAACCCAGTTAGGATAAAACCCCTTGAATGCTTGACCTCTTTTACCATTTCTTTGACTAGGTCCAACCCATCTGACCTAGCTTAACCCACTTAAGGTAGGTTTGAACCTAGTTGGACCTAAATTAGGTCCAATCCAGTTTTGGTTTAAACCTTATCGTTCTGTAATATCGTTGAGTTCTGCAAGAGAGACTCTTGGTCGTAACCGTATCGAATATAAAAGGCCTGCCAGCGATGACCTAAGAGTGCATCAACACCTCGTTGAGCTACCACCACCGATCCATGGTAGGTTTACGCAATAAATAGTGTCAAAGCTCTTGCTCGTTGAAAATGTTGTTTGGCGAAGAAACTTATATTGAAAAGGTTTCACAATTTATGCAAAACTATTTTTTACGTAAACATCTAACTCAGTAATGTATTGCTTAACTAAGGCTTGGGTTTTCAATAAACCATGATAGATGCAAAGTATGCACGTTGCAAGAAAAAATATGTTAAATATCCGTGTCATTGTAAAACTAAAACCAAGTATATATATTACTAAATCTCCCTTATATAATGGGAAAAGCGTACCTAACTGCCACCCACTGTCTCCTCATTATGTGGTCCACTAATGTGGCCCACTAATGATGCCAAACTGGGTCACTCAAAAGGGTAGGACCAAGATCCGTTATGTCCAACATATCCAACATGCCTCCATCTCTTGAGGTGAGTATCACTATTTCTTCAACATAAAAACTGATTGTAACAGTCATGCATGCACTCAGGGATCTAAACAAGTTGGTTTCAGTTCGGGTGTGAGTATTACTAAATCCCACTAATCAGATGGGCCCAGAGTTGGATTCAGGTTTGGAACTTTGAAGATGAGATTAACTAAATCTGTCCCGGACTGTGATAATAATGAACAAGTGGGTGGTGGTTGTATTTTTTATGACGAAGGAAAACCCTCACCAGAATCTAGGGCATGCTTGGAATCTCGGCGTTGGATGGGCGTTTATGCATTTGGCGGTCCCCGGGGTAAAGTCTTGGCAAACTACTTTGGTGGTCCTGTTTGGAATCACGGCGCTGGGATGGGCGTTTATGCATTTGGGATGGGAAGTGAGGCCCCTTCTCCTTTGTATTTACACTAAATCATCGAGCCACTTCTTCAAATGCATAAACTCAATAAATGCCCATCTCAGCTACAGATTCCAAACAGGCCCTTAGGTTACTTAATGGGCCAACCTTCCTCTGAGGTAAAACTCAGGGTTGAGGACATAACCACCCAGTCTTCCGTGCCCTGACCGTGATAAAGCATCGTCCAACCCCATGCACCAGTGGGATTCAATCCTGAGTAGGGGTGGCAATCATGTCGGGTTGGCGGGTCGACCCGATGGGTTGGCGGGTCAGCATACCTCAACCCGAACCCAACCCGTTTATTAAACGGGTCGGCTGTAGCAAACACGAACCCAGCCCATTTAATAAACGGGTAACCCGATACGACCCGCCAACCCATTTAATAAATGGGTTGGGTCGGGTAAACGGGTTTGCGGGCCAGGTTGGCGGGTGGGGTTAACGGGTCGGGTTGGCGGGTTGGCAGACGGGTTGGCGGGTTGACCCACCCGGACCGCCTAACCCGTTTATTAAACGGGTTAGCCGGGTTGGCAGGTTGGCATACCCCTAACACGAACCCGACCCGTTTAATAAACGGGTTAGGCAGGTCGACCCATTTATTAAACGGGTTCATTTTTTCCAAACCTGAACCCGCCTAAGAGTCGGGTTGGTGGGTCGTGTCAGGTTTTGCCACCCTTAATCCTGAGCCTTCAGTTTGAAGTTTGTTAAAAGGTGCTATTGTGCCTCATGCTTTAGGTTTAAGGCTTCGGCTGTTGCTTTTTTAAACCATATAAGAATCCGGTTGGATTTTACTAAGAACCTAAATCTGAATCTGATCAGATTCTATCATACAAAACTGAGTTCAACCTGATTACTTAACTAGATTCAACTTTTTTTTAACAAAATTTGATTAAACGGGTTGGAATCCATTGTTATCTGACCCAAACCCATACCATATGACATCCCTATATACCCTTGAGAAAGTAGATGATAATTATTTGTCCAAAGAGAGTGTGGCTAAAACTTTCACTGGAAACTTTCTCACCTGTGAAAATTGTGATCCTTTAATTCATTTTCTATGTGATAATGAATCATATATTTATGAAAAAAAAAATCCTACCTACAGATCTCACTCTGTATGTGGCACATAGGGTGCTATCAAACGGGCCATACCCAAATCCACTTGGCCCAACTCTGATTTTAGAGGAACCCTTACCAAGTATAGATCCAAGTTCTAAGGAAATCAGAAATCGCAACCAAATCTTAGTGTAGTCTTTGCTGGGTAGATCCAAACCTGGCGTTACCAGGCAACCCACCCACAAGTATCAGAAATCAAGGACCCGAGAAGCTCCAACAGTTACTCCAGCAACTAGATGTAAAGGTGCATTGGATATCCAATGGATATTGTAGACCATGAAAACTATAGGAGGTGCTTCAATATATAGACCAAGTTTTTGTTTTTGTTTTTTTGACAGGCAAGCTGGGGTTAAGCAGAACCCTACCGGTTATACAATGATACCATTGGGATTCGAACTTGCAACATCACAACACATGCACTTAATCTTTGGCAGTACACCACCATAAGAATTGAACACAGGTTCCCTTTATTTAACATATAGTACCTTAGTAGCATATTTCTTTTCTAAAAAATTTGTATTTTTATATTTGGAAATTTCAATAAAAATATATACAAAACAGCAGCTTGTTTAGAGTACAACTATTCAACTGCTTGCCAATGCTGCATTCCTTAAAAAGAAAAACCTAATGACCATTTTGTGATAACTTTGTTTCATAAACTTGGAAGACCCAATGGAATACTATACTTGGTTTGTTTGAGCATATTTAGTAGAGGAAAATTAGGAAAGCGATGAAATTAAGGGTGAAAGGTTTCGGATTTATCAATCAAGACATTTTTTGAAAATATTTGGTTAATTTTCTCTTCAATTTTTATTTTCTTTGGAAATTGAAGTTAAAATACTATTTTGTGATATAAGGCTTGGTCATGATTGTTATTAATTCATTAAACTTGTTATTCAATGTTTCTCCTAAATTTTTTGTTAAGAACTGTTATTCTGAATTTCATTACATGCTGGTTACCATAACATTCATGTTGGTGGAATAAATCAAGACAATTGAATTGATTAAGATACATTGCGTTCATTGTATATCCTCTCTTGCATGTCGAACACTCTTTTTATAAGGTTTAAAAATCAACAGCCTAAAATTTTTATAAATATTCAAATCTTAAAAAATCATGTTTCTTATAAAAAAAAATGATCCAAGTGGTTTTTGGCCTCCCTTGAATAGTTGTTTCTCAGCCATAACTGTTGGGAATTCACTGAGATGTGTGTACATAGGGGTTTTTGGATTCTCAACTGTGTTGGGTATCCTATAAGTTATAGGCTCAACCACATTGTTTGTCGTCTCTTGGAGTTTCATACCTAAAACCCTATAACCACACTGGATCCAGATCCTATATTGAATTTAGTTTTTATATTGGATCCAGTTAATTTCTAGATCCAACATGAGCACAAAATATGCTTAGAAAAAACAAGAACTCATTTGGATTTATGGATAAGTTGACATTTTCTGCCATAATTTTTGTGGGGTAGGGTTTACGTGTTTCCGTGGAATGCTCAACCCTTGCTGTTTATTCTCCCATCATGGACACATCAGGACCGTTCTGAACTGAACAGAATATTTAAAAGAGAAGGGGACATTTTTAAAAATGAAACCTAACTTTTTGGTATAATTAAAAATTTATAACCTATCTTGGGTTATTGCTATACCCTCTAGCATTTTAGAGTGAACTCTTGGTAAGGATATTCCAACTTGAGTTTTGAGAGGTTTATGAATTAGGTTGGTTTTGGTTTGATATGCTCTTAGCACAATTTTTTTTTAACTTTTCTGGTTTTTTATTTATCCTTAAAATGTATTAATGCTTAGAACACCATCATCCCCATACTATGACAAATTGGTTCAACTTTTATAAAAGTCATATTAGAGATTTCACTACAAATTTAATACCAAAACTGTTCAAAGCTAAGTTTTTTATATTTTTTTAAACCATTACAAAGTCTAGGTGTATTTTTTGAAAAATTTAGTAGAGGTATTGTTCTGAATTATGATGGGTGCAGATCCCCACCAATTATTATTTAAGTTGCCGTTAGGTTTGAACCTGCAACGTCCCACCACAAGAAGACGTTCACTGATAGCTCCTGCCACCTACGGGGAGCCTCCGTTGGTTCATATAAGCTATTTTGGATATTCTATGAATGTCTTAAATTACTGAAACAGGCCACTGGGAACCTAGACTCATAGGTTCAACCAGACCCATCACCTCAGGCAAATGTTCCTACAAATTACAGAAATGCTGAGTACATTAAAATACTGGTTTTTTTTTTTTACAGAGAAAGCTGGGGCTAGGCACACACCTAGAACTATACCTTAGGGATTTGAACTTGTAACGTCCCAACACAAGGTGACGTCCACTAACTGCTCCTGCCACACAAGCCCCTGGCCAGAATAGGGCCCGAGAAACCTGACCCATTAATTAGCTAGGTCAGGCTTAAAAGGGCCTAGGCCGACCCTATGTCCACCCTTAAACTCAAGAACCGAGCCTGTACTTCCAGCAAAGGGGTTTGGCATAGTGGGATGGGGCCTAGGTCGCTATGCCAGCGGTCTAGGTTCAAATCCCATGTGTGCCACCCCTTGTGCAATCTGAAATGTGCTGACTCTGCATCACCTCTCTCTCTTGAAAAGGTCAAGATAACCACATGCCTTCAGCATGACACAGACCACAGACCACATGGCTAGCCACCATTTCATATAAAGGTCATTGGTCAAATACACCTTAAAGGGGGCGTTTGTTTCCTGCCCTTTTTGCTATGAAAGTGGCTGTCTTTCCCAGGAAAATAAGGCCTCTCTCCTGCATTTTCCAATGAACCAAGTGGTGATTAATTTTTGTGGGTGCCAACTTAAAAGGAAGACTTTAAAAAATATTAAAATAATGCAAACAAAAACCTTGTAAAAAAAAACAAGAACTAACCGTTGACAAAACTGGGGTGGCCGTGGAATGGATATTAAAATCATGATATCCATTTTTTGCTCGTCAACTTCCTCATGTACCAAGTCATCCCTGGGTAGCATTCTTCTCTAAAAACAACGTGCAGCACGCGTTGATCCTCGACCGCTAGATCAAGATTGCGTGTAACGAATACGCGTCACTCATGAATCCACATTAAGTCATGCATGACCAAAGAAGATAAAATTAGCAAATCAAAAGTACCAATTTTAAATAAGCCAAGGCATGTGTTGTTAGGGATAATTAAAGCATGTTCTACTCCAATGGAACCCAATTGGCATGCTTATATGTTGGTAAACCCATAATTAACAGAAACGCTTCCTTAAGGGGATAATTGCGTTTCTTAGCAAGCGCCAACCTTGCTTTTAATTTGTGGAAAACACACTTTTTATTTATGGCAAACGCGCTTCTCACTCGCTTCTCAAGTTGCTTTCTCTTAGCATCCCTTTAGTTTTCTACTCCATTATTCCTATCCCTTTGTCTTTTGTTTTCTCTTTGCTTTCACCTTTTTGTTTTTTTTGTTTTTTTAATATTAAAATTTATATATTTTGTTTCCCCTTCACATTCTCGTGCGTCCCACCCATTTCTTGCTTTCACAATAGCTTTCAAAACTAATCCTGCTTTAAAGGTAAACCAAAAAAAATGTAATCAGCATTCCAACAATTCCCATCTAAACCATCCAAGATCAAACAATTCAAATGGCACCAAAAGTAAGTAAAAAAACCAACATAAACCGCAAAGCAAAAAGATTCGAATAATCCAAAATTATATCATACATTTGACACATAATATCAAGCAAACTTGGTCTCATTAAAGAGCAAAAGTAATTGAGACACACTTAACGGCCATTTAATTACTGGATAAGAAGACAACCTATCGTTCATTACTTACAAAAGTCTTGTCAAAAAAAAAAAAAGTAGCAAACAACCACTGCACCATACAAAGGGGCCCATCCGCCCATTCTATACATCACAAGATAGTCCCTACCCCGGCCCCACCCCACTAGACGGATATAATGCCACGTCAGAGTACAACCAGAAAGAAAACTCAACAGCTAACTCCAGAAAATAACATCGACAAAACGTGTCGCCGCATCATTTCATAATCTGCGCAAGCGGGTCCCACCCAAGTCTGATCTCGGTCCGATCGCCGTTGATCGGACGGTGACGCCCTATGCTGGTGCTGGTGCTGGTGCCGGTGCCGGTTTAGAGCGGGGCGATCTTGAGGGCGGCGCCACCGGCGAGTCCGGGATTGAACGGCAACATCGGGCGGCAATTTCCTGCGTCGAAGCCCACTACGGGGCCGCGCTTCCCTGCGGAGGAGACGCCGGAGTCCGGCAAGGAGGCGGGGACTGGGTTGGTGGTTCGACGGTAGGGTCCGAACCACTTGGCTTGCATGTATCTGTTCTTGCGCCACGGCGGGAGGTGGAGCCCCCTCTCCTTCATCGACTTCTCGGCTGCGTTCGCCGAGATGCGCACGATCCGTCGGAGCTCGTCCGGCCGGCAGACGAGCACTCTCGGCAGCGCGGCCAGGATCCTTGCGTACCGCATGGTCGGCCGCGCGATCTCGAACTCGCCGGAGAAGTCGACGTCGACGACGTACCTCCTCTCCTCCTCCGCCGCAACCACGTCGACGTACTCGTAGCTCCCGGCGATCATCCGGCCGGAGCTCTCCCACTTGACCTTGCAGATCCCGGCATTGAACCCGGCCTCCCTCAGCCGCGTCATCACCGCCCTCCGGACCGCCGCTCTCGGCACGTCGGCTCCGGCGATCACCTCCGAGACCACGCAGTGGATCGCAGACCTCACGGGATCTTCGTCGCCATCGTCGTCCCTGGGATTCACGAGCTCCTCCAGCGCCTCTGCGTCGGAGAGATCCTGATCCGACGTCTCCTCAACGTCCTCTCCGGCCTCCCTCCTCCGCTCTCCGTCGCCGTCACTGTCCTCCATGAAGCCGTGGATGAGTCCCGCGAGGCACTCGGAGTCCGCCTCGTGCTCGCTCCCGCTGCTCCCGTAGCCGGCGAGCCACCGGTCTCCCCCGCCGCACAGCCTGGACCTCGCCCGCTCGTCCAGCGGATCCGTCACCTTCTTCATCTCCCTTCCCAATCCCCAGCCGTTCATCTGCCGACCGACGGCCATCTCTCTCTCTCTCTCAAACCGCTCACGATGTCAACATTTATACGACACCGTCGCCTCTGGTTTACTTTTACTCTTTTTTTTTTCTTGAAATTAATGGAAGACAAGAAAAAAGAAAAGAATCCGGGAATATTCGAGACGGTCACCTGCTCTTCCTCACCAAGCTTCGAGTTAATACCCTACCGCCGGATCCCCTATCTCTCTGCCTACGTGCAGCATATCTCACGTGGACGCTTCTCAAGGCATGCACGTTTTGATGATCCGGGACTTCGGATTCACACGTGCGAGGTTCAACCCTTGCTTCTTCTCGTGCTTTGGAGTCGTTTTGGGGGTGAGAGGGGGGATGTTAAAAACGGGTGGAAGAAGGGGGGAAAAGAGATGTCTAGGTTCACTGGATCTGCGTGGATGTGTCTAGGTTCAATGAACCTGCTTCGGTGCGGCTTGGGCACCGGATGTTTACCGGTTCGGGTTTGGATTGTGTTTCCAAACCGAATGCAAAACTGTTTAGTTGGATTCGGTAGTATAAGTGACATCTAATTGATAGTCCGATCCGGGTTCCATCTTGATTTCTACATCCTAATCCGATTACGTGAGTAAAACAGGCATGCCTGGTTACTTAATCGGATCTGAATACAACAATAATGTTGTTCGAATTTGAATCCGATGGGCTTACGAATCCAATTAACCCATATGTGATTAGGTCAGATTTGATAATATTCCTTACATTTGAACAGAATCCGACCCATTTAGATGGGGGAATTATTGGTTAGATTCATGTAAGCACTTGGCTTGTTTGATTTGTCCATACAAGCGTGCGTCAGCAATGCACGAAACAAACAAAGATTAGTTAAATGGTTCTCCTGGATGGATTGAATGTACCACGAAACCCATCCTATTTCAAATGATGAGATCCGTTTTAAAATGGCCTCGTGGCCCTACCATCCTAATTGGGATCTCCTGTGGTTTGTGGCCTGACATAGAATGACCATAGTTCGAAATCCACTTGGGCCGTCCCTTAAGGATACGTTTGATGTGCTGTTCTCAGCGTGATTCGGACGAAAATTATATTAAGAATAGCGATTTTCCAAAAACATTGGATGCGGTGGATGGCATTCCATGTGTCCACCGCGTTCTTATAAGTATGTTATTTTCGTTCTACCCTCTCCCCTGTTACAAAAATAACAGGAACGAAAGGAACAAAAATTTCTCGATGGGTGCACCCACGAGCTCTTGGTTCCTATCGGATCCCGAGTTCTCCTTCGCCATCTACGCTTCCTCTTCCATCGCCCGACTGCGGGCTGAGCCTGGCGAAGTCAAACTCGACGGCATACGTCGGCGTCCCGTCGAACTGGAAGAGCCAGTAGTTCTTCTCTGACGTCGGTCTGGGCTTCAGGTTCTCGTTGAATAGGGCGAACACGTACACCTCCCTCCCCACGTCCGACCGCTTTGGCATCCCCTTTTGCTCCAGCAAAGCGTCGATCTCTTGCGGGTCCCCCTTTGACGGCCACCCCGTCTCCAACACCTTTACCCTCAGATTCCCCTTCCCCTCCGCTTCTAGTGCGGCGTACACGGCGTCAATTTGGGCAAACAGCATGTTAATTATCGTAGTGAAGCTCGATGCCGAGGTACAAGATTCTGGCGTTCTCTCGAAAAATGACGTAGTCGAGGGAGATGTGCTTCGGGTTCGACATGTAGACGAAGAACGGGTAGGCGTTGATCAGGAACGGCGATCTGGTCTGCCCGTGGAACCCTAGCAGAGATTGAACTGATCCGGCGAGATCTCGTCAGAATCGGCCGCTCGACGATGGGTAGGTCAATTCAGGATGGCGAGCGAGTGTGTCATCGTCACCTCCACCTTATCCCTCAACTCTAGGGTTTGCAGAGCGGCGTAAACGTTCTGCGTCGTCGGAACGAGGCACCCGGCCAATGACGAGTCATTTTTTATGAGCACCTCGTTCCCGATGGTTATGTAACCGATCCGGTGACGAGAGGTTGTTCGCCACCTGCCCGTAGTTGATGCCCACCGTCGGTGATGCGCTCAATAGAAAAATGACACCTGCACGCAGAGAACCAAACCGAGCGACGTAAAAATCGTCGGAATCTCCCATCTTCGACGAGCATTTCCGAAATTTCTACTAGCAGTTTTCTGTCGCCGACAATGGCCAATGTCGATGATGGCTAGCCGTTGACGGCTGGCATCGTCGATACCAATGTGGTCGGCTGCAACAAGGGGGTTAGCAGGGATAGGGGGTGAAACCCCATTTTTTCACAGCTTCCATTGTTGAAACTGTCGGTGGTCGACCTTGAGAAAGTGAACGGGTTTCACTGTAGATTGCTACAGTGCAATCTGACATGGGGGGCACATCGTCATCAAACAACGGATAATTGGAGCATAGCATTTGAGTACGGTTCAAACAAATGTTGGACTTAGAACAATTGTTACAAAACGAACAGAACCGATGCTTTGTCTGTTCTTTTTGTTCATTTCATCCAACCTTGGACAAGCCATCAAACATACCCTAATGCAACGTTGAAGCTAGGTGCACTTCCTAGTGTGCAAGGGAGACCTTAATGGATAACAGAAGGCCTGCCAATGTGCAGTGGGTTATAGGAGAGTTTTTTTTGGCACAACAAATAAAGAAAAGTTACAAACTTTTGGCATTCAAGGAGACAAAAAAAAATATAACATAAAGAAATAAGTTGAAAAAACATTGGCCAATGGCATAGACATTTTAATTTTCAATAATGAGGTCAAAATAACAAACATATTTTTTAATTTGGTTATTGATGAACACAAACATATATACATGAGTTTTTTTTAATCAATTTGGATGCAAGAATTACAAGATTTAGATTCGAGATTCAATACAGGGGCGGCTAAAGAGAAGTTGGGGCCCCAGGTGAAACCTCCAAATGAAGCCCTAAATTTTTTTCATTGTACATAAAAATTCTACTATTTTTTATAGGGGTTGCACCTTTTTTTTCTTAAATTCGTAATATCCTCCATATTTACTAATTGGGTTCGTGTGTGTGTATATATATATATATATATATATATATATATATATATATATATATATATATATATATATATATATATATATATACCAAAATTAAAAACTTAAAATAGCTTAAAAATATTATTTAAAATCTACATTTGTTGATTTTGAGATTTTAAAATCCACTTTATGATTTGAGGGCCCTCCAAAATAGGAGGCCCTAGGTGGTGGCCTCAAATCTAAATGAGGGGATCTGCGTGGATGTGTCTAGGTTCAATGAACCTGCTTCGTTTGGGCTTGGGCACTAAACTTTTTCTAGTTCGGGTTTCGGTTGTGTTTCCAAACCCAATTTTTTTGAGAGTAACATTATATTACAAAAATATTTTGCAAAAGAACTCAATTATGGATTTAATATAGCATTATGTACTCTAAAAAATTAAATACATAACCGAAGTCATATTCATGTGGTAAGCGGGGGATCCCGTGTCAAGCTGAAGGCTCAGGATCGAATCCCTCTGCTACATGGGGCGGTTGTTGTTCTGGTAGGGGTCAGCCTAACCCCAGCTTGCCTTTTAAAAAGAAAAAAATTTAAATACATAATTAAGTTATTTGTTATTGGAAAGGACGAGATTTGCTAAATATGAGTATGCATGAGAACGTGTGTGTGTGTGTGGGGGGGGGGGGGGTTGATGTACTCTTGCTGTGGTTCATGGAGGGTGTATGGCACGTGCAAGAGCATGGTTGCTTGCTTTGCTTGCATGCTCGGTGATTGCGCGTGTGTGGAGGCCACACATTCATTTGCATTGGTTGGCACGATCGATAGGAGCTTGTTTCTTGTTTAAAAGTTGGATGTTTGTTACTGCTTAGGCGTGTGATGGCACATTTTTCACACGTGGACAAGTTTAACACACGCTTGACCACTTAGGGCACGATGCGGCACGTGTTGGCATATTGTAAGCAGATTGTGTGTTTGTGCGCATGTGCATGAAAATACGTAGTTAGTTCTAAAGGCAGGTTAGGTCATATGCTTTAGAAGCAAAAAAAAAAAAAAAACAATTTTTAAAAGGTATTAAAGGCTATTTCGAAAGTAAAAATAGTTCTTTTGACCCTAAAATGTAACTTCGTAGTCTTAAAATTGTCGTGGTCTTTTTTAGGGCATTTTAATCAGATAAAAAATGTACTGAATCGTGCAAAGATCAGCAACGGAGAGTAGTTTTTTATGTCGCTAATTCTGATTTTTCTTTTTTGCCAAGGCATTAGCAGCAACTCCAAATTTGAGGAAATCGGACGTGCAAAGGCATATCCAAACCTTGTTCGACGATAAATCCATCCTATTAAAAGGGATTCTCATATATATAGAGAGAGAGGAATGAAAACGTACCCACTAAAAAACATGCCAAAACTTACCCGAAAAAAATTGGTGTTTTTTTCAAAGTTGATGTGTTCAACATAATTAATTTATTAGAAATCAATACTTGGATCATGAAAAATGGATAGAAAAAATTGTATTTAGAACCTCAAAAATTTATAAAAATTGTATGCTAGTTGTTGATTTTTAAAACTTATAAAAACCTATCGGTGCATCTGAATCAAATGCTCCAAGAACTAAAAGCTGATCACATCTGCATGGTCAAAATTTTGAAAAAAACACCAAAACTCCAATAAACCGTGTGGTGGGTATGTTTGGCATGTTTTTTACTGAGTAGGTTTTCATTATATATATATATAGAGAGAGAGAGAGAGTACCTGTTAAATGAAAAACACCGGAAAATAGACAGTCCCAAGCAATCTTGTACCATTTGGTTGGGTAGCTCACTGCTCATATATATATATATATATATATATATATATATATATATATATATATATATATATATATATGAGCAGTGATTGGTTGATGCTCACACCTTAGGTGTGAAAATGATACCTGCTAAATGGGTTTTTCTGCCCTTTTAGTGTTTTTTTCACAGTTTCATCCCAATAAATGTGTCGGGAATGGTCGATTTATTAGGAATCCACACCTGGATCATGTGTTTTCGATGAAAAAAATGATATTAATTTGGAGCCTCAAAACTTTACAAAGATTTTGGACCCTTGATATTTTGAACCTTATAAAAACCCACCAATGTGTCGAAAGCTGATCTTTATAAAATCAAGTACATAGATCACATCTGTTAGGTCAAAATTTAAAAATAAAAATAAAAGAAAGCTGAAACCCCCATTTAGCACGTTCATTTCATACCTAACTTGTGAGCAGATATATATCATGGTTTATGCTTACCATTAGAATGAATACTATCATGAACATATGCTCTTCAACACAGTAGATAATCTTAATTCCATGTTGAAAATGAAGGACCGATATAATATTGTATGACCTAAAGAATGATAAATCAGTTCGCCAGATCTTATAATTTGAATGACCAGAAGGCACAAGCGGTCTGACCTTTTTTGTGGTGGGTTAGGTATATTGATCAACAACAAAAGTTTGACTTCGTTTATAAATAACTCAGGCTCATCGGACCGGCCAAGACTTGGCCCACGTATATAACAAGCTTGGTTTCCACCTTTTACCTAATGGGCCCGAGCCAAAACCCTTGGTCCAAACCCGGCCCATAGCGGGCTGGGTCAGCTTGGCACATCGGGCTGCGCGACCAGTTGGCCTTCCTTATTTTCATTCAAATTCATGATTTTTATTTTTAATTAAAAAGTCAATTTTGCCTTTATGCAAAAGAAAGAGAAAGATTAGTAAGGCTAAAATAGGTAAACAAATCCTATTAAGTGAGAGTAAGACTGGTATTAACTATGGTTTAAGGGAGAACAGTTATCAACCAATCAGTATCAGTATGAGCCCTGAATTGATTATAAAAAGATTTAAGGAATCATTCCAATTCCGACCTATAATCGGCCAGTTTTCAGACAAGCGATGACACATGTAAGTAAGATATTAAAAATATACTAATAACATTTTAATGATTTTCAAGCAATTTTTAAAAATAAACCGATTCGGCCTTTTGTGCCAATTTAGAGACAATATAATACAAATTAGCCGATTCACAACGAGACTGACAGCATTGGTATGAACTTGGATAATTGAACATAAAATTATTTCCTTGTTTGGATCTATTTTTTAGTGCGTAGGTTTTCCTTCCTCTCGTGTGTATATATATATATATATATATATATATATATATATATATATAGGGAGAGAGAGAAAGAAAGAGAAATGAGTACTTGTTAAATGAAATATGCTAAATGAAACGTGATAAATGAGTTTTTCTGCTCTTTCTGTAATTTTTTGGCAGTTCCGACCCCATAAATGTGTTGGGCATGGTTGATTTATGAGGAATTCACACCTAGATCATGTGTTTTCAATGAAAAAATGATATTTAAAGCCTCAAAAATTTACAAAGACTTTGGACCATTGATTTTTTGAACGTTATAAAAACCCACCCATATGCGGGAATCGAATACTTCAAGAGTTGATCCCTATAAAATCAAATATATAGATTACATTTGTACGGTCAAAATTTAAAAATAAAATAAACAAAACCTGAAAAACTCATTTAGCAAGTACCTATTTCTCATATATACATATATACATGAGAAATGGATACTACAAACCCTACCCACTAAGAATTTTTTTGGTGTTTATCCTAAATTCTGACCTCTGTGTCCAACATGATTGATTTACTAGAAATTAACACTTGGATCGTAGATTTTTTATAGAAAAAACAGGATTTGATTGAAGCTTCAAAAACTTATGAAAATTATAGACCGTTGATTTTTGAACCTTATAAAAACCTATCCATGCATCAGAATCAAATGATCTAAGTGTCCATTTCTAGTAAATCAATAATGCTGAACACATTTGTAAGGTCAGAATTTAAAAAAAAAACTGAAAATTGACAATCCCAAGCAATCTTGTACCATCTGGTTGGGTAGCTTTTAGCTGCTCATATATATATATATATATATATATATATATATATATATATATATATATATATATATATATATATATATATATATATATATATATATATATATATAGAGAGAGAGAGAGAGAGAGAGAGAGAGAGAGAAATTGGTAGATGCTCACACCTTAGGTGTGAAAGGACACGTGCTAAATGGGTTTTTATGCCCTTCTAGTGTTTTTTTCACAGTTCCAACCCAATAAATGTGTCAGGCACGGTCGATTTACTAGGAATCCACACCTGGATCATGTGTTTTTTATGAAAAAAAATGATATTAATTTGGAGCCTCAAAACTTTACAAAGATTTTGGACCCTTGATTTTTTGAACCTTATAAAAACCCACCAATGTGTTGGAACCTAATGCTTCAAAAGCTGATCCCTATAAAATCAAGTACATAGATCACATATGTTCTGTCAAAATTTAAAAATAAATTAAAAAAAAAAAGCTGAAAACCCCATTTAGCACGTTCATTTCATACCTAACTTGTGAGCAGATATATATCATGGTTTATGTTTACCATTAGAATGAATAATATCGTGAACATATGCTCCTCCACACAGTAGATAATCTTAATTCCATGTTCAAAATGAAGGACCGAGATAATATTTGTATGACCTAAAGAATGATAAATCAGTTCGCCATATCTTATAATTTAAATGACCAGAAGGCACAAGTGGTCTGCCCTTTTTTGTGGTGGGTTAGGTATATTGATCAACAACAAAAGTTTGACTTCATTTATAAATAACTCAGTCTCATCGGACCGGCCCAGACTCGGCCCACGTATATAACAAGCTTGGTTTCCACCTTTTACCTATAATGGGCCCGAGCCAAAACCCTTGGTTCAAACCGAGCCCATGGTGGGCTGGGTCAGCTTGAAACATCGGGCCGCCCTACCCGTTGTCCTTCCTTATTTTCATTCAAATTCATGATTTTTATTTTTAATTAAAAAGTCAATTTTGCCTTTATGCAAAAGAAAGAGAAAGATTAGTAAGGCTAAAATAGGTAAACAAATCCTATTAAGTGAGAGTAAGACTGGTGTTAACTATGGTTTAAGGGAGAACAGTTATCAACCAATCAGTATCAGTATGAGCCCTGAATTGATTTTCAAAACGATTTAAGGAATCATTCCAATTCCGACCTATAATCGGCCAGTTTTCGGACAAGAGCTGACACGTCAGTAAGATATTAAAAATATACTAATAACATTTTAATGATTTTCATGCATTTTTAAAAAATAAACCGATTCGGCCTTTTGTGCCAATTTAGAGACAATATGATACAAATTAGCCGATTCACAACAAGACTGACAGCATTGGTATGAACTTGAATAATTGAACATAAAATTATTTCGGTGTTTGGATCTATTTTTTATTTATCGCTTATATATATAAACACGTTTTATGACAAGAATCTTGCTTTTACTTTTAATCAAGTAAATGTTTGGATCATCACTATTTAAATTATAATACAAAAAGAAGATTAGTGATATGATGGTGATAGTGATGGTTATGTCAATGGTGATGATGGTGGTAGCATTTGTGGTAACAAAGGTGATTGTACATAGTGTTAGTGGTAATGGCGGTGGTGCAGAGGGAAGGTAGTGGTGGTATTGGTGGTGATGGCAAAAGTAGCAGTGGTGGTGGTAATGGTAATGTTGATGAAAGTGTTAATGATAGTTGTGGTGACGATGGTGATATATAGTGGTGACAGTAATGGTAGTGATGGCAAAGATGATAGTGGTGGTGATAATAATGGTAGTGATGACACTGGTGGTGGTAATGTTGGTGATTACCAAGGTAGTGGTGGTGGTGGTGGTGGTGGAGATGGATGATGGCAGTAGTAATGGTGAAGAAGTGGTGGTAGTGTGATGGTGGAAAAATAATAGTGGTGGTGATGGGGATGATGAAGGTTGGAAGCAATAAAATAAGTACTTCTACGAAAAAAAAGTAGGCCTCCCCTTACTATTGAAGAAAGTGTGAAATTTATAAAAAAAGTAGTTTAAAAAAATAAAAAAAGACAACCAAACACCAAAACTTGCTCTTTAAAATAAGCATAAATGACAAGGAACAATTTATAAAGTAATCCAAACATGATTTTAAATTATAAGTATTTTGTGGCAGAAACTTGAATTATAAAAAAACATAAAATTAATGACCGTATTGTCCTTGCAAAATAGTATCTTTCTAAAAATGCTTTACATTTACCTAAATTCTCTACATGTCCAAAATTTTGATTCTCAATTTTTTTTAGGATATTTTTGTTCTTCCACAAATATAGCACAACCTTTGAAAATCATGTTTGCAAATATCTTGAAAATGTGTGAACTCTTAAGGAGATGAGTGAATTGCAATTCCCACAACAAAAAGTTGTCCGATGACAGCTTTGATACGAGAAAGTATTGTAGACTAATGGGCACAGGAATGATAAAAAATAGAGGAGCACTCAAACCTAAATTTGCACGGCAATGAAAATGTCATCTTTAGTATGTTCACAAGAGAGGACACCATGATCAACTCTGCTTTGATACCATAAAGTAGAGCAATGAAGAAGAAAGAAACGAGAATACACAGATTAACGTGGTTCGATCATATATGACCTACATTCATGATTCTATATCTCTTACCTTTCCAAATTTAGTTAAAGAAAGTCTGCAAATATAGTATGACATTCGCAAAACATGTTTGAGAATCTTTTAAAATGTGTGAACCTCCTTTTACTAAATACTCCTACATTTGCAAATGTTTTGACCTTCGCATGTGAATAACCTCACATATTTGCGAATGTCTTCTTGCCTATGTCCCTCATGCGATTTTAGTATGAGTTTTACCTTGAAAAGAGAAGTCTATGAGTAATAATGCATTTTAAGTAGCATAAGATTCACTTTACCATTGTGGTGGGCTGGTGCATGTACTAGCAGACCTTAATTATTAAGAACAAAAGAGAAATTCAAATGAGTAAGCATAACATACTAAAGATCTACTACAAGCCTGTACTGAGTGAGATTTTGATATGGATCACTATCATGCAGAGTTAACTTGGGGGAGACTGTTATATAACTAGTGATAGGCTTGTCTCCTTTCCGTAATGATGTATTTTTGTTGAGAGAATTAGCTTTCTTTTGTAGATATGACTTCAATATAGGCCAAAAATTAATGAAGAGGACTAAGGTCTTTAAGGGTCTCGACCAAGTGAAGCTATTAGTTTATATACCTAAGAATCTGAATTTTCAATAACTAAAGTATCATTCATGTTGATTAGAACATGCACAACGATGGACCCTGAGCACTTACCAAACAAAGAAATATTTGTTCTTGAACCATGAAAGTCAAAAGTAAGCATGAGCTAAGCTACTAAAACCATGCTAGCTTATTTTAACCCCTATAATATTTTTTGCAATTTATAAACCTGACTTAGACAATGGGGATAAACAAAACCCGAAGGTTGGCTCATATAGACCTCCTTAGAAAGATGACCATGCAGGAAGGAATTATAGACATCTAATTGCCTTATGGACCCCTAAATGATGCTAACAATGTGAGAATACTCCAATAGTAGTGGGTTTGACCACTAGACTAAAGGTCTTGATATGATTAATCCCTTCCTCTTGTGTGTAACCTTTAGCAACTAAATGAACCTTATGCCTTTCTAGACTCTCATTGGCCTTACATTTGATCTTGAATATCCATTTATATTCAACAATGTTGTGATTGGAGGGAGACGGGACAAGGGTTCAAGTGACATTGTACATAAGGCACTAAACTCATTATTCATTACATGTCTCAATTTTGGATCTTTCTAGGCTTGAGGGTTCAGGTTCATGAGCTAGCTCAGTGAGGTAGGCCATGAGAATTGAATATCGTAAAAAAAAGTTGGTCTTTGGTTTGAGTGAGCCAGTTTAAGACTTGGTTACCATGTGATGAGCTCAAGTTGGTTTAAAAATAGGTAGGAAAGGTGGATTATCTGATGTAGGTAGAGTTATATTGGGTATACACTGGTTGAGGGAGAAGGAGACAAGCTAAGCTCAATAGGTAAGGGATTCTTAATGGTCAAGTTATGCTCAATAGGTGAAGTAGACTCAATATACAAGGTGGTTTGGTTTGTATCAAAAGAAGAATCATATTTATCAAAAGCCATATTTCTTGATACAATGATTTTCTTCGATGACTGGTCAAGACATAAGTGGCCCTTTTGATGGTTGCTATAACCCAAAAATACATATTTCATATTCTAAAATTGTAGTTTGTGAGAGTTGTATGGATGCATGGGAAAACACACACAACCAAAGCCTTTTAGGAACTTATAATCGAGTGGTCTTTTAAACAAAAGTTTAAATGGTTGCTTGGTTTTGGTTAGAGGCGATGGCAACTTGTTGATCAAGTAAACTATAGTTACAAAAGCAAAATCCCAATATCGAGTGGGAAGACCTGACTGTGCAAGTAAGGTTAAGCTCATTTCAACGATATGACAATGCTTTCTTTACATAGACCCGTTATGTTGGTGTGTGTTGACAAGAAATTTAAAAACCTCAGACACAACATAATATGTTATTCTTTAATCACTTCAAAGTGACTTAATCTTGCATATTTTAAACAAGCTTTTTAAAAATTTTAAAAACCTTAAGTACCTCTGATTTTCAATAAACAATGTAAATTCACCTAAATCTCGAATAAGAATCAATAAAAATAATATAATATATCTATCCAGAGGATGATAAGATATGAGATGGTCCCAAAACATTCCAGAATATAAGGTCTAAAGGAGCATCAACTATATGTGATGAAATTTCTTAAGGAAATTAATGAGCTTTTGCCTTGTTGACATGCTTCACATAACTTATTCTCATTATTGTGAATGAAAAGTAATTGAAACTTAGAAATAATAGAGGATGGATGACGCGTCCTGTGATGCTATAAATGAATGGTAGTCCTTTCACTAACATAAGCTTCTTTAGATTCAGCCACCTCTTTATTGACAACATGCCCAAACACATGACGCATGATTGATGCATTGCCACTCTTGATTCTGATAAGATTAGTTGGATCAATTGGATTCATTTTTTCTTTGTCCTCTTCTATAGTTGTATCCACGCTCATCACTGATGAAGGAACTCGTCAACCATATTTGGATAAACCTTTAGATGTACAGTTGAATTCTGTTGATTGTGATCAGAAGTTGCTAGATTCTACTGATTATGATAAGAAGTTTCAAAGATCGTCAAAACATAATAAAAGCCGAAACCAACAACTTGATAAAGAAGATCAAAACAAATTTGAAATCAAAGCTAGCAATGTAACATACAGTGTTGTGAGAGGTGAACGCCTCAGTACCTGAAGCATACGCCTTAGATGCAAAGCGCAAGCTCAAGGAACTGAGGCGCTATAGTGAGGCGTTTGCCGGCTCGAAGTGCATGCTTCACATGGGTGAAGCGCACATCTCGCATTGAGGCACGCTTCACTTCTAAGGTGTACGCATCATCACCTCTGGCATCTCTCATGTCCATTTTCAGCCGATGAGATCTCTCTCTTTCTCTCTCTCTCTATTTTCTGCTTCAAACCATCTTCATTCTTCTCTTCACTCCTCTAAGTAACAGGCCCATTTGCATCTCCAATCAAGCATCAATCTGCCATCCAAAGTACTTAGTAAGATTATTCAACGTAGTTTTGTGTTATATGCTTCCGTTGTTGATGGACAGGCTAAACTTGACCAGATCAACGGTTTTTTCTTTGACGGTTGTGGTTATTCTTGATGGATTTTTTTGAGGAGTGAGAAGTTGTCGATCAACTGTTTGATGAAATGCCTGAAAGTGATTGCATCCACAGAATCTCATGTTTTTGTTTCTTTATTATGTGTATCTTTTTATTTGAGAAAGTAGTTCTTGTTGTAAAACAGTTTTAGTTTGATGCTTGAGGTGCATGTGAATGGTTTTCTCTTTGACCATTTTTTATTATTTGTAGGTCTTTTGGGGAGTGAGAAGTTACAGATCAAATATTTGACAAAATTCCTGAGAGAGATTATGTCCACATAATCCTATGTTTTCATTTCTTCGTCCATTTTGAGTGTTACCATATGCATTTTTTATTGAAGTCAAGTAGTTTTGTATAGCAGTTCTAGTTTGATGCTTGAGGTGGTTGTGAATGTATGCTCTGAGAATTATTTGGATTTAGTTCCTTTATTTGAAGTTCTTTTTCACGTCAAAAGTCGAAGCAAAATTGTTGTTAAGATTCTTGCAGAAATGATAGAAAACAGTCAAAGTTTTGAATTTTTTGGCATTTATCTAACTTGTATACAATATTTAGTATGTTTCTACAATTTTTTGTATGTCAATCATGCTGATGTTTGTTTCCTAGTATTGTAACTGTACTCACATGTGTCGTGTGTTGGAAGTATACATGCATCTATGTGCATTTTCAAAGCTAAGTTCCGTGGGATTTTGCATAAGCACACATGCATGTGGTTTGGTGTTAGGATGCTAGACCTTGATCAATAAATAGAACCTGATAGTCACTATGGGTAGAACTTCATACCCATTATTTTTAATGGTTCTTCTTCTTCTAATTTTGATCAATGGTAACTAGCTTTCTGTGATTTTTTTTGTCAGTGTCTAAATTCATTTATGAGTAGAAAATGGAACTCCTTTTCTATCTGTGAATCTCTAAAGAAATATAAAACAAATCATTGAATTTAGTTTTTTCATTTATTAGTAGTTCTTATTTAAAAATTTTATTATTTTATTAATATTATATATTTTATTATTTTGATCATGAAGCTTACGCTTCAACACCTTGCTTCATAACAGGCTCAACGCCTCGCTTCGCCTCATCGCATTTAACAACCTTGGTAATATATATGATATGTAATGTTGGATTTTGTAGAACAACCTTGTACGCATCTATGTTTAATAGTGAAACCTCACGCTCTCATAAAAGAAGAGAAGAGTAAGTGAGAAATAAATAAATAAAACAATATCTTGGACAGTGGACATAGGCATAAGCAAGCTGAACTACTATAAATTGTATTTTCTTTATTTTTTGTGGTGTGTTATCTGATACTTTTACATGGTATCAGAGCCTCTTATTCTTCTGTTTCAATCTAGAGTTCTATACCTCTGTTTATTGCTTCATTCATGGCCAACAATCAGAATTTGTCCCAGTCCTTACCTGTTGCTCAAGTTGTCCAATAAAATGTGTTCTCTAGCCTGGTATCTATCAAGTTAGATCGCACAAACTACCTGCTTTGGCGATCCCAGATTGAATCGATCATGTTCTCCCAAGATTTTATCAAATATGTTGATGGTTCAGCTCCTCCACCTCTTGAAAAAGTGACTGAAAATAATCAGACATCAACAAATCTGCAATATGTGCAATGGAAACGTGCAGACCAGCTTGTTCTAAGCTGGATCAAAGAAATTGTGAGTGAACCGGTTCTTAGTTGAATTATTTGTGTCTCATCAGCGCATGAAGCCTGACTCGCATTGAAAAAATCATATGCCTCTTCTTCTAATATGAGGATTCTTCAAATGAAGAACGAGTTGCAGAACATCAAGAAGCAAGATAAGTCCATGATAGACTATCTTACAAAGGTAAAAAATTTAGCTAATTCTCTAAGTGCAGTTAATAAAGAAGTGTCTGATTCCGATATGGTCATGCATACTCTTAATGGGCTTCCATCTCAGTATGAAGCTTTTGTTACCACCATTACTGTTTTCAAAATCCTGCCCACTTTCACTGAAGTTTATGATCTTTTTTTAAATCAAGAAAAATGAGTAGAGATGTTAAATTCTAAAAATTTGCAATAAGTTGAATCCACTACTACCTCATTTGTCGCTCAATGAGGACGTGGTAGGTGGAATTTTAATAGAGGCAGAGGTAGAGGTCGAAACTTTAGAGGTGATCGTGGTCAGCCCTATCAAAAATTTACTATTAGTTCTAATCCAAATAATGTTGCAAATATTACCTCTCAAGAGAATACAGTTATTTGTTAATTTTGTGGCCGCAAGTACCATATAGCTAGGAATTGCTACGACATCCTTAAGGCCTTTGCAACATGGTCAATGAATGAAGGGCAAGACTCAACGTGGTATCCCAACACTAGTGCATCGCACCACATGACCGCTATTGATGCCAACCTCACTAATCAAACCGGTTACATGGGCTCCGACAAGGTCACTGTTGGAAACAACACTGCCTTACCTATTCAAGGCACTGGTAATGCTACCTTGGCCACAACTAAACACATTTGTTTTTTTTGAAAAATGTTCTTCATGTTCCCTTCATAAAGAAGAACCTATTATCAGTTTCTTAGTTTACCAAAGACAATAGGTGTTTTTTTGAGTTTCATCCTCACAAGTTTTTTATCTAGGATGCTCAGACAGGGATAACACTAGAACAAGGACCGAATGAGGAAGGTATGTATCGGTGGGATGAAAATAAAGCTTGGAGTCAACAAGATGGAGTCGGCTTAGTTGTTGCCAACATTGCAACCAAAATGAATAAACTCTATGAAAAACTCTGGCATTACTGTCTTGGTCACCCAAGACAAAGGACCTTTGATATTTTGCATGCTAATAAATTGCATAAATTGTCATTTGAAGATGCTAAATTCCAAGCCTCACATCCTCTTAAACTCATCCATGTCGATCTATGGGGGCCATCACCATGTGATTCAAGAGAATGTTTTAGATTTTATTTACTCATTGTGCATGATTTCTCACAGTTTTCTTGGCTTTTCCCATTGTATGATAAGTCTAATTCTGTGAGATGTTTTTCAAATTTCAAGGCCATAGTTGAAAAACAATTGGGTTACAAAACTAAAAAATTTCACAGTGATTCGGGAGGTGAATTTGTTGGAACTGAAATGAATGAAATTTTCAACAAGGAGGGAATTAAATGATGGGTTTTTTGTCCATATACACCTCAACAGAATGGTGTAGTGGAGAGAAAACACAGGCATGTCATTGAAACTGGAATGAGTCGTATGGTGCATGCTGGAATTAGTTCCAAGTTTTGGGTCGATGCTTTAAAAACTGTGGTTCATCTTATCAATAGACTTTCAAGTCAAGTTCTTTATAGAAAGTCTCCCTATGAGCTTATTTTCAAGAAAGTTCCAAATTATGATTAGTTTTGGGTTTTTGGATGCATGTGTTATCCATACTTTGTACCATATAGGAAAAACAAATTGGAACCAAAGTCTCAGCCTTGCATTTTTATTGGTTATGGAACCTCACATAAAGGATTCTTATGTTATGAGCCTCTCTCAAAGCGAGTATATATTTTAAGGCATGTAGTATTATTTTATGAAAATAATTTTTTGTATGAGAAGACTCACTTGCCAATGATAGATAAAGAGGTTGCTAGCTGGATTAGAAAACAAGACTCTTATCCTGACAATATTGTGTCGTCAAATAAGTCATCCTGTGTTTACCTTCCTCCATCCAACATTGAAATTTTTCCCTTATATGAAACTTCTCCCCAAGAACTATATATTGTCCCCATCACATCCCAACACTAACCCGGTGAGAGCATTAGTAATAACGAGTCATCCAAGTCACCTATAGATACCAATCCGGTTGTTGAAATACTTGTTGAAAACCTATCAAGATCTCATCCCATGATAACTATGTCTATGGATAGAACTAGATGCCTCAAGACCTATTTTGCTTCCAATTACCCTATCTCAAACCGTCTTCTAAGCATTGTCAATCCCTCTGAAACTTAGCCTAAAACCTTTCTTGAAGCCAAGTCTAATCCTAAATGGATAAGGACCATGCAGGAAAAAATTGATGGCCTTCACAAAAATAATTCTAAATGGACAATCTCAAAATGTCATTGGGTGCAAGTGAATATATCGCATCAAAAGGCACTCCGATAGAGTTGTTCCTAGATATAAAGCAAGGTTGGTCTTCAAGGGCTATAGCCAACAGGAGGGAGTTGATTATTCTGAAACCTATAGCCCTATTGTAAAACCAACAACTATTAGAATGGTGTGTTGGCTATTGCTATTTCAAAAGGATAGAAACTCCACCAAATGGACGTCAACAATGTCTTTTTACATGGAACTCTTAAAGAAAATGTACTTTTAGCCCAACCTTCCGGGTTTGAAGTTGGTTCTCATCATGTATGTAAATTGAACAAAGCCTTATATGGGTTAAAACAGGCTCCGAGGGCATGGTTTGAAAGATTAAGTACTTATTTGATCAAACTTGGATTTAATGGATCCAAATCTGATATGTCACTTTTCATCGAAACCTTCTTAAAGTAAACTATTTATATCTTCGTTTACGTTGATGACATAATAGTTACATGGAACTCACAAGCAGAGGTTCATCAACTCATTCAAAATCTTTCAAAGGAATTCTCGATAAAAGATCTAGGCACTTTGCACTTCTTCTTGGGAATTGAAGCTCTACAACAAGGCAATGGACTTATTTTGACCCAGATGCAATACATTCGAGATATACTCAATAGTGATCAAATGGATGGATGCAAGCCTGTGAATACTCCAGCTGATGCCAATACAAACCCATCTAAATTTGATGGAAAAGGTCTCCAAGATCCAACAAAATACAGAAGCACTATCGACGCTCTTTAATATGTAACCTTAACTCGTCCAGACATTACTTATTCTATCAACAAAGCATGTCAATTCATGCATCAACCAACCGATGTATATTGGAATTATGTCAAGAGAATTCTTTAATATTTGAAAGGTACCTTGAACTATGGGATGGTTATATCCAAGTCAAGTTCTTTATATCTTCAAGCATACTCGGATGCAGATTGGGTTGGATGCCAAGATGATCAAAGATCCACAAACGGGTATGTCACATTCCATGGATCCAATATTATCTCTTGGAGCTCCAATAAACAGCATACAGTGGCCAGGTCTTCTACCGAAGCTGAGTACAAGGCACTTGCAGGAGCAACCTCAGAATTAGTGTGGCTCACTTCTCTTCTTTAAAAACTTAGAGATATAACTAGTCAAATTCTTACTCTATGGTGTGACAATTTAGGAGCCACATATCTAGTGTTAAATCCTATTTTTAATACTCGCACAAACATATTGAAATTGATTTTCACTTTGTCAGGGAGAAAGTAGCAAACAACAAGATTGAGATCAGGTTTTTAAGATCAGATGTCAGTCATACTGACTAAAGCTATTCCTGGACCAAGGTTTGAGTATCTTAGAAACAAGCTTAATCTCGTAGATATCAGCTTGCAGGGGAATGTTGAAGGAACTTGTCAACCATATTTGGATAAACCTTTAGATATACAGTTGGATTATGTTGATTATGATCAAAAGCTATTGGATTCTGCTAATTATGATAAGAAGCTCCAAAGATCATCAAAACAGAATAAAAGCTGAAATCAACAACTTGATAAAAGAGATCAGAACAAATTTGAAATCAAAGCTAGCAATGTAACAGATATGATCTGTAATGACAAATTTTGTGGAACAGCCTTGTATGCGTCCAAGTTTAATAGTGAAACCTCACGCTCTTATAAAAGAAGAGAAGAGTAAGTGAGAAATAGAGAAGTAAAACAATATCTTGAACAGTGGACGTAGGCATAACCAAGCCAAACCACTATAAGAAGTGTTTCCTTTGTTTTTTGTGGTGTGTTATCTGATACTTTTACAACCACCACTATTGTTTTGATTCTTATTATTATAGAGTTTTCTACTATATCCTGTTGTCGCTGAGTGAAGTTGGCATGCTCTGTTATCTGGTTCACTAAGTTTAGCGACATAGGTTAAGAGCAGACCAAGCAAATTGTAAAGGTTCAAGGGTTCACTTCTTGTTTTGAGAGAGGCTCTAAGGGAGTCGTACTCAGCAGTAGCAGCATGGAAACCTGACAAAATATAACCCTCCAAATCTTTATTAGAAATGGTGTTTGATGAATTAAGGCAAGCTGATGAGCTAAAACCTTTGCTTTGTGAAAGTAAACAGATTTGGAATCATTGCCTTTCTTAAGGTGTTACAGTTGATGTCTTAACTACTGAACACAAGCTCGAGAAAAGTGCTCATACTGACCACCTAATTGTGAACTTGGTCGGACAATGAGGGTAACAACGAACTCAATAGGAGTTGGTCATGTCGGTGCCATTGCATGTAAGCTGAATTCAAAACTTTTTCTTTTCTAGGTTCTAATATAAATTTCGCTAGGCAAGGGGTCGACCCAACTACAAACCCCATTGCTATTCTAATGTTGACTGGCTGGCAACCCATAATAACTGCAAGTCCATAGGAGGCTACACAATTTTCTTGAGCTCTTTATCTCTTGGTGTGCTAAGAAGCAAGCTACAATGGCCCACTCTAACATTGAAGTAGATTATAGGTCTTTTGTATCTACTGTTGTAGAAACCCTTTGATTAACATATCTTCATCAATTGGGCTTTTCTATAAAGTCACCACCATGATTATGGTGTGACAATGTCGGTGTCACTATATGTCTGCAAATCATAACTACAACAAAGCAAATCTTGTTTTTCATAACCATGACAAACATATTGAAGTCAACACACTTCGTTTGAGACATGGTTGCCAAGAAGAAGCTTGATGTTTGATACATCACCATTGATCAGACAACTGATATCATGACCAAACCTTTGACTTCTGTTCATTTCAGCCTTCTTCGTGACAAGCTCAACATACTCAATCATTCGTTGAGCTTGAGGGAGGCGTTAAGAAAGATAGTGGAACAGATTTCAGATTATCTAAATCAATTCAAAGATAAAATGTTGGCACCAAAAAGAAAAGGATATACAACTATCAAGATTTCAATGGACCTGATCTAAATCTTGATGAGTGTGCCATATGTAATGTAGATAGAAACTCCTAAATTAAAGTTGTTAACCAAGGAGGAAAATATTATGAGGTTTGCAAGATGTAAAGATTATATTAATATAGTGGAACCTCCCTTCTCAAGAGAATGTTGATAGAAGGTGAGAGATCTTGAACTGTGGACATAGGTCATATTTGTTCGAACCATGTTAATCAGTGTGCACTTGTTTCTTTCTTTTTCATTGCTCAGTTTAACCATAGGGGGCACGTATGAGCTCATTTTGAAAGAAAATTTACTTTTTCTACATTTAGTATGTGCACACGAAGTTTGTTTCACTTCTAGTAGAAAAGAAAAGAGATCTTAACTTTTTTTATAGGAAAGGGTGTAAAACCACCTCCAATGGAATCGTCAAGAAGGATAAAAAAATAGCGATAAGAGAGACGGTTCTCCATTTGGGGGAACCGCCTCTCTTGTAACCGTTGGGGGGATGAAGATAAACCTCACCCCCCACGATCAAGGGGAGGGAGGTGAATTTATCCTCACCCACTGTGAGGGCTATCAATAGCCTTCATGATGCACCTTATCAATGATCAAGCAAGAAAGCGACTGAGGGAGAAAGACGTGAGGAAAAAAATCGTTAGAAGAAGCAGAGAGGAGGGAGGCGTAGCGGATCTTCATCGAGGACATTAGGTAAGGATCTTCTCATCTCCTTTCTTTTTTGGGGCTAACGGAGGGCCGACAACCATGGCTGTCGGTGGTTTACATGTGTAAAAAAAGAGAGGAAAACACGATCGAGAGAGAGAGAGATGGTCGGTCGCCCACCTGCATCTGAGAAGACAGATAGGAAATAGCCCCTTCTCCTTTTGTTTTTTTATAGGGGACCATATCGGGTCAGTCTGGGTGCGACCCAAACCGAACAAGGTATGTTTAAAAAAATAAAATAAACTAATATAATATCTCAACTTGAATTGGTTCAGCTTGAGTCAGTTTATACCAAACTAGTCTGGACCAAACTGGTCTGAGTCAAATCAGTCTGAACCGAACCAGTTCAGACTGACTCAGTCAAACCAAATCGGTTTGGGTGTGAACCAGACTGAGTCAAGTGTGATCGGGTCTCGATTCTTAGTTTGAATTTGGTCTGATCTGGATCAGACCAAATTTGGATTCAGAATAATTCAATCAGTCTGAACCGATCAAAATAAAATTGGATCTAGATAGATCTGGGTTTGGATCTTATCTAACTAATCTGAATCAAGAACAAAACTGGAACTAGTTCATATCAGTACTAGATCTAGATTAGAACTAGGTTTGGTTCCAGTCTGACAGTTTTGGATCTAGATCCGAGTTTGATTAGGATCCAACTCATAACTGGATTGATCAGTTTTGGATCCAGATCAGAAATGGTTCTAGATCCAGTTAGGCAATTTTGGATCTAGATTATAAATGAATCTGGATCCAATTTATGATTAATTTTTGAATTTTGAGAATAATTATTGAAATTATCAAAGTACCCTTGTGTGTACCCAAGATCCATTTAGGTAAAATGGGCATAACTTTGCACTTCGAACTCGAAATTGAGTGAGGTTTGGTGTATTAGACTTGTATCATAGAGGAGAAACTTTGTGTTTTATAGTTTTGTTTAAATCATGGGCACAAAAAATGAGGTCTAATGAGTCAACTCATGAGGGGTATTTTGATAATTTTGTTAAAATACAAGAGGTTGTGTATTAATATAAATATGTTTGTGTAATGATCAGATTCTACTGTTAAAATATCTTTTGATTTGATTTCAATTAGAGCACAACATTCGTATTCGAGGTAAGAGATATTATAAAAAAAATTAGTTGTGAATAAATCATATTGCGTTGCATGTTATTGTAATGTTGTGAATTAGTATGATTAGAAAGATAGCTCTTGAGTGTAAACATGATATATATAAAATGACCATGCATAAAATTATGAAATAATTATATATACATGTTAGTCATGATATGTCATGCATATTAGAAAAAGATTGTTTTGTTATAGCATGTCTATGTTATAAATTGCAAATAACATGCATCATGATGAAATTGTGAATATACTTGAATCTTTTTTATTCTAGTCATGTCATATAACTTTGACATTGAGATTAGCATGCATAACCCCTTAAATCCTGAAAGTAATGACCTATGAAAAGGATTATTTGGTTTGCGGCCAGAGTGCAACCATCATAGAGAGTGGGTTACTTATGATTTAATGATATAGGGATTCTACATTGTTGCATACTTAGTATGAGATAAGTGTGAACCCTAATGTTATTATGCGAGTGAGATCTATCGTGATCATTTCACGATATCACTCATGAGAGAATGAGTGAAACACGAGCTTGAGAATATGGTTCAATGCAATGAATTTAAAATATAACTTAGGGTTATATTCACACAGTGTTTGGGACTCTAGACAACTATAGATGGTTGTAAGTCATCATGGTTAGGATCTAGCATGAACCATGTCGAGAATGAGATTGAGCCTAACCTTCCAACTAACTACCAGTAGGGTCCCATTTTTGTTTCACTGTAGTGTCTGGTGGTTCGGAGATCGTTGAAAGTGTATGGTTCATAATCTAACCAACACGTAGAATTATGTTATTCTACATGGGTTGCTACGCCCATAGATGGCTATGATCGATATAGTTGACCTAGTATTTTAGCTTGGTTTGTGTAAGTGTTTGAGAGAGTTAAATGGAGAATAATTAAAACATACAAACTTGTGTGGTGTATCAAAAACTAAATTCACTCTAGGTACTTAGACTCCACTATAGTTGTAAGTTAAAGTCTTTATTTACTTATAAATATTTTTTACTGTGTTGTAGACTCACCCCTGTATAATTACAACGGTAGGTTTCAGGCACACTAACACAAGCAGGACGTGATCAACTACTTCGACAGAATACTTGATGGTTTTTATTTTCTTATCAGTAAGGTACTTGTTATTTTTTTATGTTACGAATGATGAACTTTGTGAAAGAAAGTGAGATATTGAAAAAAATTGAAACAATATTTTAGTCATATTTTTTCTGTGTGAATCCTATATGTTTTTTCTCTGAAAACTAATATCAATCGGGCTCAGACTCTCAAGGTCTCAAATAGGAGTATTACAAAAGGCATGCAACAAATGCCCTTAAAAAGAAGGAAAATAGAACTAGATGGAAGCCAGGTTTTTAATTAAGAGGATAAAGTCGAGTGCTATGATTTATCTGTATGTGCGCTAGATGACCTTTGCGTGTAAACACACTTAAACACAATCCCTACTATTTATATCACTTAAATTTAACAGTCAACCCGTAGCTTTATTTTGATTTTTTTAAAGCGCTGGCCATTGTGGTTGGTTCTTTCTAACATTAAGTAATAATATAGTTTATTACACCATATTTAAGTTGTATTTATGGGTCCAAAATCGTGAAGATCTAATAGTTTAGAGTACATTTTCCAATTTATGATTAGAAAATTATAGAGTTATCGCTCTCTCTCTTTATATATATATATATATATATATATATATATATATATATATATATATATATATATATATATATATAATTTCAATTCTATGTTGGTGGTAGGAAAATGTTGGTGAATGGCATTGCAATGAATTGCGGGATACTGTAGGAGTCACTTTTTGAGGATATATCATTGAAAATAGCAGGATGAGAATGCACAGCTGCCAATGAACCGTCATTGAAATAGCTAATATTTGAGTGTTATTGTTTTTTTATGAATGGGTGTTGTGGGGAGTTGGTGCTATGGCAAACCTTTGGAAATCGTTTGGGGTTAATAACAATTCTGTTTGATTAGGTTGATTGTTTGTCAATCCTACAACTGCTAATGAGCCATTGTTGAAATAGCTAATATTTGAGTGTTATTGTTTTTATGAGTGGGTGGTGCGGGGAGTTGGTGCTATGGCAAATCTTTGGAAATCGTTTGGGGTTAATAACAATTCCGTTTGATTGGGGAAGTAGTTATTTTCCATTCTTAGTTGATTTCTACCATTCAGAAAGAAATATGAACAATATTCATGTCTTAGAGCATGGTCTATAGACCCTAGTGTTGATGGCTTAGTCTAATGATCAAATGTTAAACAAATCAATGCACAGATCTAAAGTAATTATGGAAACTATGTCCCGCCATGAAGAGATATAAGTAATATTTATTTGTTGAAATACTGAAAAGCAAAGCAAACTATCTTTTTTAAATAAACTTTTGTTTTAAATTCTAAAAGCAATTACTGGTCATCATCAGATTTAAGAAGTTTCAGTAGCAGCCCATTCAACAAAGAAGAGAAAGAGAGAGCATAACATATATTTGGGGCAAAAATCTAATTCGAGATTCATGTTCGATGCAAAAATACATATTCAGGTCAAATATCCAATTCGAGGCAAAAATCCGTATTTGGGGCAAAAATTCAATTCAAGATCCATATTTGGGATAAAAATCAAATTTTAAACCTATATTGAAGGCAAAAATTCATGATTTTAGATATAATTTAGTAATTGGATCCATATCCAGGCAAAAAACCATAATAAACTTGTTAAAACATGTAAAATTGTGGACGGATTGAGTCATACGATCCAAAACAAAGTAATTCGACCCATTATCCATAATTGTCCAAGTTGTCCGCACATCGTCATCAAACAACAGACATTTGGAATATAGCATTTGAGTACGGTCCAAACAAACATTGGATTTAGAACAGCTGTTACGGAACTAACAGAACTGTTCTTTTTGTTCATTTGGTCTAACCCTGGACAAACCATCAAACTTACCCTTAAGTAACAGGAAGAGCCAAAGTGATTTTTCCGAGTAAAAAAATGAGGATAATCTGGAAATCATCCTATAACCAATAGGATTTACAAAAATAAGAACCCTGTATGTTACTAGCAAAAAAATTGATAAAGAAGTTGTCGATTCAAGATTGTTGGCTTGTGATTGTCTCCTGATCACTGTTTGACTTGACAGGCATGCTCCCTCCAAAAGGCGGTATTTGAAATAATATTTAATATTAGAAAAAAATTAGAAAAATTTTACAAAATCACATCTCACCTTTAACATATTTACAAAAACATGTTCAATATTTGAGGATTTACATTGAACCGCCTGAGTTAAGAAACATATTCTCAAACAACCGCCTACCCTAATTCTAGCCCTCTTACCCTAGTTGAATTGGGGTTAGCCATGACAAGAGTATCATTTTGCCCTTACATTCAGTGTCTGACTGCCTGCTTTGTCTTTGTTGCCTTGGGTTGAAATCAATCAAGTTCTTCTGTGGTCACAAACAAATTCTTTGAGTTTTCAGTTTCTTTATCGAATTGATATATACCTTTCTAATTTCTTTTATTTGGCAACAAAATAACAAAGAATCCCAATCTCACACACTCCATAACCATTCACAACAAACTCCACTTCAACCAAATATCAAACAAACATAGAAAGATAATTTGAACCACATAGATAGTATCAACCCATGGCTCCACGCATCTCCATCAAAATCATGAAAAAAGAAAGAATCCCAATATCCAATCTCGAAGTAAACCAAGAACTAAAATTCATGTTGAGAGAGAGAGAGAGATGATGGTCTCCAATAGCGAGCTTGGCCGGTAAAAGGAAAGCCTTAAGGGCAAAAATGTCTTTCTACTTAAATAACCGTTGGTAAACTATTTTAGTTATAGTATGCGGTTGTTTGAGCACATGTTTCTTAACACAGACTGTCTTCTGTAATTTTTCAAAGGTTGAGCAGTTTTTTGTAAATAATTCAAAGGTTGAGGGTATTTTTGTAAAGTTTTCAAAATTTTATTTAGGGGTTAACATTTGTTTATGTTGACGTTACCTACAAATGAGTTTTTTTCCCTTTTTTTTGTTGTTTTTCATTATACGAGGCTTTTAGAAAATTTTGGTGTTTTTTCTAAAAATTTAACTTTGCAGATGTGTTCTACATGCTTGTTTTCGTAAGAATCTGGTCTTGGATTCAAATATAAGTGGATAGTTTTTATAAGGTTCCAAAATCAATGGTCTAAATTTTTTTAAAACTTTCAAAGCTACAAAAACCATTTTTTCATCCAAAATAAATGATCCTAGAGTTGATTTCTAGTGAATTGATCATGCAAAACACATCCGTAAGGTCGGATTTTGGAAAAAAACCCATCGGGTATGGGTCAGGCAATGATAGAGTCACCTCTCTCTCTCTCTCTCTCTCTATATATATATATATATATATATATATATATATTAGAATGAAAACCTACCTACCAAAAAGCATGCCAAACTTACCCACCACATGTTTTATTGGATTTTTGGTGTTTTTTTCAAAATTCTGACCATACAGATGTGATCTACATGTTTGTTTTGTATGATTTTCATAGAGGCTCCAAATACCATTTTTTCTATCCAAAATTCATGATTCCAGTATCCATTTCTAGTAAATCAATCATGATGAACACATCTGTATAATCAGAATTTAAAAAAAAAATACTAAATTTTTTTCATTGAGTAGGTTTGACATGTTTTTTAGTGGGTAGGTTTTCATTCTTTATATATATATATATAGAGAAAGAGAGGGTAGAATGCTTTTTGTGGGGTTTTCAGGTTGCTTTTCAACAATCTGGCCCTACAAATGTATTCAGCAGGATCCATTTACTAGGAAATCACACTTTAATCATGTTTTTTTGCGGAAAAAATGATTTTTTAAGCATTGAATATTTTTAAAATTGTAGACCATTGATCTTTTAATCTTATAAAAAACTAACTTGGTGTTGGAATAGGACGATCCAAAAGTGGATTCCCACAAAATCAAGCATGTATATAATATTTGTATGGTCAGAAAAAATAGAAACAATATTTTCCAAATCTGGATAAGCATGCGGTTGGCACAAAAAAGCGTCAGGCACCTACTTCCTACTATATATATATATATATATATATATATATATATATATATATATATATATATATATATATATATATATATATATATATATATATATATATATAGAGAGAGAGAGAGAGAGAGAGAGAGAGAGATATAGATAGATAGATAGATAGATAGATAGGCTGGGTTGGGCTGGCCTGGCCTGCAGGCGGCCGGGCCCATTGCCCACCTCTACTGCTACATGTCATCTAAGTGAGTTTGGACTCACTTTAATGAGTCACTTATCCTGATGGCAGCCCTAGGCATTGGTGAGGTGTTTGATCGTATCATTTGAGGAATAATGTTAGGGTTCATTTGGTTGTGTTTTCCAAAAGCCCAAATACTGTTTAAAAGAGCACTTTCTAAATCTCATTTTTGGGGTTTGTGCCAAGTTATTTTTTATAAAACTTATTTTTGGGGTTTGTGCCAAAAAAATGTTTATGTTTTGATTGTTTATGGAAACTGTTACATGAGATTGTCACGTTGATTTAGATTATATGTGACTGGGATAAATTGACTCTCATGTCTTATCCTCTTAAATACTATTCTTAATAAAATTTCCGAAAAAATGGTGTCTAAGTATCGTTTGGCCGTGTCGTTGTGACAGCTTAGATTTTTGTAAAAGTGTGCTGATGATTGTCATAAAGGAAACAATTTTGATTAATTGACCATCTTGTGCAAATTAACCTCTTTGAAATTGATCATGCGTCGAGGCAACAAATATTTTAAAGATAATTATTTTAAATCAAGCCCTCAAGCAGTTGCCCATTTATGGCTCTTGTGACTTTGTCCAACTTATGCCTCTCAATCTTTTTCTCAACTCTTACATCCTTTTCTTGCATAATTTTATTTTCTTTTTAATAACCAATACTTCCTTCACTCTGTTTTTTTGTCTTTTTTAATATTTTGCTACTTCCTAGAACATCTTTTTTGCACACTTACTGGTTTGATCTTTCGATGCCAAGTTGTCATTTAATCACTAGCCAAATAATTCTTTACAAAAACAAGCAAATCCACAACATTGTCTTCCCCAAGAGAGAGAGAGAGAGAGAGAGAGGGTGGGGGGGGGGGGGGGGAGGGCATCCGGAGTCATTACTAAATGCGGATTTTGCTTGTTTTTTTAATCTGACAAATACCTGAATTTGAAGGATATCCTAATCTAATTATGTGGTAAGAGTTTTTCACTGCTCAAATTCTAATCTGAATCCGTTTAACCAACACCAATTAGTTGGATCTGGTATTGGCAACATTAGACCCGACTGTGAACCGTTTATATCCCTAACTAAGACGTCGTTGGGTCTTCTTGAATGAGATGATGGCATGCTCCATTAGGATGGCTTTAATTTGGGTAAAGGACCCCTATTCGCCAGATGTAAACTACATGGCAATTCGGAGTAAGTCCACCAATTTGGTGAGACTGCTCCATGAAACCATGAACCTGTAATGAATTTTGATCAGATATCAGCTAAGAGATTTTGAACCAACTAAGTATTTAAAATGAATCAAAACTTGTCATATACCTCATGTCACATCTATGATGCTTATTCTATCTGGGTTTCTCCTGTCATTCCTTGATTTGTTGGTCACCCTCTTCCTCCTCCTCCTCCTCCTCCTCCACCAGTGATGCCTTGCCCTTTCTCCTCTCCCACCCTCCCTCCTTTCCCAAGATCTCTCAGACCTTGATGAAGAGCGCTCTCTCTCTCTCTCTCTCTCTCTCTCTCTCTCTCTCTCTCTCTCTCTCTCTCTCTTATAACCTCTATTCTCGGTGCAAGTGTAGTTTATATAGTGGCGATGCGTGGTGTTCTTTAACTTCTATTCATGGTACAAGTGTGGTTTATATATAGTGGAGATGTGTGGTGTCCTTTTCATTATGGGTACTCTTTGGTAGGGCTGGTAAACAAGTAGAATGAGTGGAGCTTGAAGTGTTCAGTCTTGGCTCATTCTTGTAGCAAGCCAAGCCAAGTTCGAGATCATAATGAACCGGAGTTAAAAGGAAGAAATAGTATTACAAAAAAAATACATGTAAAAATATATGCATATGTCTGAAATATATCTTTTAATACTTAATAAGCTTATACAACCAAAAGCCAAACTTGCTTGAGCTTATTCCGCCAAAAGCCAAAAGTAGAGATGTTTGTGGATCGGATTTTATCTGACCAAAAGCCAAAATTGTAATTAATTATAATGGGATGCAGATGGTTGTTCTTTTAATCTGACAAACACCCGAATTTGATAGATATCCAAATCTAATTATGTGGTATGAGTTTTCATTGTTTGAATTCGCATCTGAATCCTTTTAAGCAACAACAAATTAGTTGGATCTGATATTGGCAACATCCGACCTGAATCTGATCCGTTTACAGCCCTAATTGAGACTTTGTTGGGTCTCCTTGAATGAGATGGTAGCATGCTCCATTATGATGGCATTAATTTGGGTAAAGGACCCTTATTCTCCAAATATAAAATACATGGCAAATCAGAGAAAGTCCACAGATTTGGTGAGACTTTCAATGAAACCATGACTTTTCAATGAGCTTGCTGGGTCCGGTTGGGTTAGGAGAAATCTTAGGGCTGCTCGCTAACACAAACCTAAGTCCAACCATTTTATATGACAAAAAATACAAAGAAGGGCACAGATTAACCCTATTGTAACTAGCGTCATCATCAATTTCGATCTAGGTCAGAGAATCAAAAATCATTTATTAGATGTCGATTTGGTATAATACAGTTATACCTCTGAACCTGAATATGAGGAGAATCTGAATTCAGTTGCAAGTAACAGTATATTCGATTAGCAATTTTAGTCAGAACCAGATTTGTCATTGAAATCCAGAACCAACTCTGATTTGATTGGGCAATATCCAGTTAGTCAGATTTAGTAATCTCATTTCCAAACTAAATCCAACCCGTTTAGGTGCCATGTCACTAGTGACACAATTGGCACACTCGAACGCATAGAAACATTATTTTGACATTTCAAATCATTTTAAAATTATTTTTGATAATCTTCCAATTTTTGCACTTCAAAATGTGAAAAATAAATTTTTTAATTAAAAATTAAAAGAGTTGCATCCTCGTATCCTATTTTTTTTTTTAAATCTAACCAGGTCACTTAATGAGCCCACCTCCTTCTGAGGTAAAACTCCAGGTTGAGGACATGACCACCAACCCCAACCATGATAATGCAACGCCAGCACCCATGCGCCAGCAAGATTCAATCTTAAGCCTTCAGCTTGATATAGTACTCTCAGGTTGAACTCATGTCGCGAGTCAAGTTTCATCCGTATGTTTGTGACGGATTGTAGCAAACCTGGACAAAGTTATTCAGATCTGGGATCTCTACCGGGGTCAGCCAGGATCCATATCAGTCTGACCATATATGGCCATAACCTAAACTAGGAGTGTGGAGGACT
Source organism: Nuphar pumila (assembly GCF_984573655.1). Classification (NCBI taxonomy): domain Eukaryota; kingdom Viridiplantae; phylum Streptophyta; class Magnoliopsida; order Nymphaeales; family Nymphaeaceae; genus Nuphar; species Nuphar pumila. The sequence continues at coordinate 122,892,245 of NC_143255.1, forward strand.
CCAGAGAAATAAATAACTGCAAAGAGAACGTTAAAAGCAAATCCTTTAAATTCTTATTTCACGTGGCATTCTCTAAAACGTAGTTGCCCTTGTCGACAAAACTGAATTCAATGGTCGGATTGAACCACTTTCATGCCCTGCTAGGTCCAACCCAGATCCAAAAGAGACGGTGAAAAAGGATGGATAAAGAGACTCGGTTGTAATGTTTTGAAGAGGCTAGGGTACCCCAAGTTACTCAAACTACACGCAAATTTCAGTGAGTTTTCAGTGCCTTTTGCCTTTCACAGAAACAAAAACAGAGCCCTGGTTTGGAGTTGACAATCAATATCGATGCACCGTTTCTTGGGACTCTCTCTCTCTCTCTCTCTCTCTCTATCTCTCTCTCTCTCTCTCTCTCTCTCCTAGAGAGGATGGGGTAAGAAGGGTCGGTGGACAATAGGCAGTGGTTGCTGGAGGTGTTGGGGTGGGTGGTGACCTACGTAAGATACTGGCAGCAAGGGTTATGAAGGTTGGCTCCAGTCGCACCTCCACATAAGCAGCAGCCATGGCGCCCATCCCAGGCTGATAAGAGTTAGGTTGGCTTTCTGCAGGAACAAGTCTTGTGGGGCCAGACGGATGTCCATCCCTAGCCATTGTGCATGCGTGAATGTGTGTGTGTGTGTGTAGATATATTAAAAAGGAAACAAAAACAAAAAGGAAAAACATAGAAAGCACAAGTAAATTGACAGTAAATGAATTCAAAACTAGAATCTATGTCCACAGCAAGGAAATGAATTTAAGCCAATTGACAGTAAATGAATTTAAGACAAGATAGAATCCATGACAACAGCAAGAAAAATGTTCTGATCCTTCAAAAAACATTTTAAAGTTTGATTAACCAGAATGTTAAAATTACCATCCCAAAAGCATAAACATCTTTAACTCGAGGTAACGGAGAGGAAAACCTATAAAGGGACAAAACTCGGGAGTTGCTCAAGCAGCAGCACCAGCCCCACCCTTGCCCTTCTTCCTCTGAATCTTCTTCATGTAAAACTCTAGCTCTTTGCCCTCAAGTACGTAGCTGTGATTCAAAATTCGGGCCAATAAATAACATGGGAAAGGATTAAAGATATATGTACCTCTCTATGTACAGGAAAATCACTTACCCATCAGCTCGTCCACACTGACCAGGACGAGATGAGATGCAAGCCAACAATCTACCCCCACTGAACTGTTCTTCAATATGAGGATCGAGTTTATGGTCCTCTGTGCGCTTTGCAAGCTTTCTGGTAAGATGGTTGCTTTTCTTAGTTTCCTGTGGGGCACCTCCTTCAGCATCCTGTACATAATGGAATGCAAATATAAAACACATGATCAGAAGCATAAAGGCTAACAAAATCAGAATATTAAGAATTAGAACTGTTGTTTGTGAAAGAAACATGCATGCCACTGAAATGTTTGCGCAAGGATACCATGTCGGCACAGCTTTTGACGTATCAAATGGTTATTTCGTTTTATTTTAGAGGGGAAAACATACAGCCAATCTCATAAGTTTCACCTTCTATAACAATGACTATTCAATGCACTAACAATTCAAAACTGGAACCAAGTGTCTGTAGAGTAGGGTCCACGATTCCAGAGTACGCAAATGCATCCTAAATAAAAGGATGTTATGGAACCAAGAGACACAAACAACACCCAGCAGTTGTATAATTAAGAGCTGTCCAGATTACAGGCTCTCCGCATGTGCCCCTAAAATCAAAAGCTATGATACATGCATGTGTATGTCGGTGCCTCTGTGTAGCTCAAGATCCTTTTATGGTTTTCATAGCATACAGCTATCACATACTAGATGGTTTCAGACACCCTGGTAAGAAGGCATTATGATCAAGTACATGATCCCCATGACCAGTAGCAGCAACTTCTATGCACGCTGTAAAGCATGATGCCCTGATGGATGTGGTATCCCTCGATAATTTCTCAAATCTGTACTTCTAGATAAAACATCAAGCAACAAGAAATTTGAGTTTGAATTTGTACTCGGTGTGTGTGTACCTAAGCCATCTTAGTTATTGAGAATGTATAGTCTTAAATAGATCAACCAATGAATTTTACATATAATATAAACTGATCAACATTCAAGAAATGAAATTACAAGCAAAAGAAATCAGGTTTTCAAATACATCTCTTTTGAATGTAACCATTTCTAGAATCACATAAAATGTATGACAAAAATCATGTTCGGATAACTATAATCATTAAAAAATAGGGTTGTTTATGCAACTTTTTTTCAAATCCATAAAAAAATTCCTTTTTAAATAACTTTTTAACTGTTATTGGGAAACAAATCACGTTCATGTGGCCTCTAACAAATGTGTGTACAATAGCATTCTAAGAGAACTTTCCTAAATATAAATACAGTGAAGGCATCCTGTGATGATTTAGGGAAAGATTATCCCCAGCCATTTGCAAGTTCACAAATGTGTAATGCAACAAACATTGAAGCCAAAACTAGGAACATAAAGTTGACTTTTTAGTTTATCTGACTATAAACCACCACCTTCGCCATCAAGCCTTGTCTAGTGTGTATGGCTATGCCTTAGCAAATCATAAATATTGACTCATAGCCACAAGTATTGCCAATATTTTGAAAATACAGTTATTCTAACGAGAAAATAGCTTCAATCGATACTAACAAAAAAATATCATGATATTTACCGGTTATAACATAATTGTCTCAATATTGCCGATATAATATTGCACTAACATCATGATAATAATTTTTTTGTTATTTTATGTATTTTAATATATGATTTTCCTTTTTATGTTTGTTTTATTTTCAAAAAAACTTCTCTGACTGTTTGTTTATACCCTCATAAATGAAATACTGCCAAACCTACTATGTCTTTTCCTTTTTAATGTTTATTTATATTTTTACAACTTTTCAAGGTATCCAGGAATTTCCAGAGATTTCCCGAGAAAAGCAACTCTGAAAAAAACTCCATAGTAAAACCATGCAGAGAATTTGATATGATTTAACATAACATACTTGGCATGCATCCGAAAGGCCAACGACACTTTGCAAAACATTCTTATCGAACAACTTCTAAGAGCATAGACATGAACAACTTCAAATAGCAGCAGCATCGAATGAACCAGAGTTTGAAGAAAGTTCCAGTTCCGCTGGAACCTTTAGCAGAGGTTCAAAACACCGCTAAAACTCAAAATATCAAATATCGGGTGTGCCCCCGCTGGACGCTTTAGCGACGTTTTGAAGTGCCGCTAAAAGGTTTTTTTGCCAAAAAAAACACTGTGCATCCATCGCGGGCATGATGGACGCTCAGTAAACGTGCATTTCATAAAGCACCTACCACTTTTCCTATATATATATATATATATGAGAACTAAAAATCTAATAACTAATGTGTGAACGGATTTTCATGGATTTTTTTGTTCTTTTCTCTTGAGTCTAACCTTACAGATGTGATCTAAATGCATGGTTTTATAAAAACCCACTATTGAATCATCCAATTTTGATGCATAAACTAGATTTTTTTTAAGACTTTAAAATCAATGGCTCAGAATCTTCATAAATATTCAAGCATTCAAAAATCACATTTTTTCATCAAAAATACACAATCCAATGGTTGGTTCCTAGCAAATTCACCATGCCAAGCACATCCACATGTTTGGATTTGCAAAAAAAAATGTTGAAAATGCCCATACTTCAGTTCTCATATTCTAGTGATTATATAGATAGATAGATAGAATCACTAGAATATGAGAACTGTGAATATGAGAACTAATGTGTGAACCACAATTTTCATAGATTTTTTGTTCTTTTCTCTTGAATCTAACAGTACAGATGTGATCTGCATGTTTGGTTTTATAAGAACCTACTCTTGAATCATCCGATTTTGATGCATATACAAGAATTTTTTTAAGGCTTTAAAATCAATGGCTCATAATCTTTATAAATATTCAAGCATTCAAAAAACACATTTTTTCATCAAAAATACACGATCCAATGGTTGATTCCTAGCAAATTCACCATGCAAAGTACATATCCACACAGTCGGATTTGCAAAACAAAGTGATGGAAATGCCCATATTTCTAGTTCTCATATTCTAGTCTCTCTCTCTCTCTCTCTCTCTCTCTCTCTCTCTCTCTCTCTCTCTCTCTCTCTCTCTCTCTCTCTCTCTAGAATATGAGAACTAATTTTCATAGATTTTTTGTTCTTTTCTCTTGAATCTAACCGTACAGATGTGATTTGCATGTTTGGTTTTATAAGAACCTAATCTTGAATCATCCGATTTTGATGCATATACAAGAATTTTTTTTAAGGCTTTAAAATCAATGGCTCATAATCTTTATAAATATTCAAGCATTCAAAAATCACATTTTTTCATCAAAATACACGATCCAATGGTTGATTCCTAGCAAATTCACCATGCCAAGTACACATCCACACAGTCGGATTTGCAAAACAAAGTGTCAGAAATGCCCATCTCTCTCTCTCTCTCTCTCTCTCTCTCTCTCTCTCTCTCTCTCTCTCTCTCTCTCTCTCTCTCTATATATATATATATATATATATACACACACACACACATTGGAATCAGAGCAACTTACAAACAAGATATAGAATGATCTAAACAAAATGTAAGTTCACATCTCTCTTCGATTAGATTGTCAAAACAAGGAAAACGTTTGAATCACAGATGCACCCAACAGCTCAAATCAATTGTCCGTTAAAAACATAGGGAGGAAAAAAAACAAGACTAAATTTGATCTAACAAGTATTTCAAACACGAAAATGATCACATTATAATGAAAAAAAAACCTATAAGATAGATCATTTCTATCTTCAGAAACGCTGATTGTTTGTCAATTGCACATCAAAACAACATACATAACTCCCATTGTCATTATCACCCGATCCATCAAATTAGAAGCATAAGAATATAAAAGCCTTCCACAGTATACAGAACCTCCATCGAAAAACAAGACCATCCATTCTTCAAACTTCGAAACAATAAAAATGAATATAAAAGAGCATGAGATAAAATACAAAGAAAAGAAATCCTCAACCGCAAAACAAAACCCACAAGAGAGGCTAAAAGAAAAAGGAAACGAAAGGATCACCTCTCCCTCCTTCTTGGCGCCTGTGGCCTTCTTCTTGCGGCCGACGTCCACGCCGTAGTGCTGGTTGTACCAGAGCTTGAAGGGCGCCGCGTCGACCTGAACGATGGCGCTCTTCACCAAAGTCTGCGTGCGCACGAGCTCGTTGTTCGACGCGTTGTAGACGACGTCGAGGATGCGAGTCTTTCGGGTGACGGCCTCGCTTCCCCACGAGTAGTTGCCGGAGTCGAGCCTGAGCGCCCTCCACTTCACGTTCCCACCTCGAACCCTAACCCTCCTCACCGTCTTGTTGCTCGACAACTTCGTCATCGCCGGCTGCCGCCCGAGCTCGTACCTTCACAAAAAAAAAACTCACGGTTTCGCATCAGAAAACCCTATAAAACGAGATCCGCCGGAATCGAAACAAGAGTAATTCGCTCACTTTCTCTTCTTCCTCCACGCCTTCTTCTTCCCACCGGTGGCGCGCCTCTTGTGCATAGAATCCCGAGAGATACCTGCAGAACACGAACGGACATGATCGAAGAGGAGATCGATCAGACGACCAAGAGAGAGAGGATTATGCAAGATCTGGAGATTAGGAATAGGTTTTAGGGATGCTTACCCATCTTGGCGAAGAGGACGACGGCCTCAGGGGCTCTACTTCTGCTACTCCTCTACGATGAATGTGTGAAGAGAAGGGGAGAGGTTAGGGATTAGGGCTTTCTTAAAACCCTAGAGTGGGGCCTTTTTGGTGTGTCAGCAAAATTACAAAATTGTCCTCGATGCCAGTTACCCGGGTCTGGATCCCAAGCAGATGGGACCTGGACCCACAAGTGGGCTTAATCCCAGACCAGGTGACAAACGTTTAAAACGGGAAAGTAACGCCAGATTTTTCTCATCAGACGTTGAAATATTTTTTCATTTTCCCGCAATTTTTAACGCAAAATATCATAATAAAAACTAATTAAAAATAAAAATTAATGGTAATAACGAAAACATACAATTGAAGAAAAAAAGGATAAATTGTGATGATATTTAACGTTTTAACTGACTGAGAAGATGCCATATTTTTCACATTTTTTTAGAAGAAATGCTCATATTCATTCCTGTCGCGACAGAAATAGAGTTTGGGCTCATAACTTTTTTTTTCGAAAGGCAAGCTGGGTTAGGCAGACCCCTTCCAGTTATACATATATACCATTGGGTTTTGAACCTGCAACGGCCCAACACAAGGTGGCCTGAACTAGCTGCTCCTACAAGACAAGCGGAGACCCCTGTTGGTGTTTGAGCTCATAACTAATCCTAGTTAGATGAGCCGATTTTAAACTGGCTTGTTTATAAAAGAAATGTAAATCTAAAATATATATACAAGTCAAGCCGAGCCAAGTACCTCTTGTTCATATTCAGCTTGCTGAGCTTATTTTATAAGTCTGAACTAGCTTTTTCAGGAATCGAACATGCGCCCAATGGATTGGCTTGTTTCCCAGCCTTAGAAGTATACTCATGAATTGAGTTTTGGGGACAAACTTCTATGTCAACAAAGGTTTGACTCATAGAGGCTTACTCTGAAGATTAGGTTCGGATCAGGTGAGACCAAACCCAGATCTGATTTGATATGCTGATACCGGGTCTGAACCCTGATCCAATCAAACTCACCATAACAGAAATCATACCTGAATCTTATAAGGATTACATGAACCAGACCTGGATCATACCCGGTAAAATAATATTTTTGATCTTTTTATATTAAAAATTTATGGATCTTAGTCGGAACTCAAGTCAGTCACAGGTATGGTGATATAGCTGAATCCAACCCAATCTTCATGCAGCCGATGCTGGATTTGAGGGCGACCAGAGAATCAGTAGTTTTTCTTCTCCATGGTTTTTATGAAAACCAAAAACAAGCATGAGCGCAAGATATTGGTACTTCTGAGTTGATTAAGGATGTTAGTGGATCCGAGGTCCGACCTGATTCTGACTCCAACTAGTCCGATTTGGTTAAGAAAATTGAAGCTGGATTCGGTTTAAGGTTTCATAACCAAATTGGATAGATATGTAACTCTGATGAATATATGAATCCGATTACATGTAGTTTTTCAGATTTAGTATCAGTTTTTTCCATCCTAATTCGAATATGTATCCAAGTCCAATTAGCTAACATTCCGATTTGTCGGATTTGGTATTCGCCAAATCTGATCCAAATTTAAACTATTTACATCGCTAGTTCTGTTGGAATGGAAAAGAAATTTATGGTACAAATTTAAAAAAATTTGGCACCCAATTTATGCGGGAGTTTACTTATGGAACCCTCTATTTTCGTATGCAGGTGAAACAAACATGCCTACTCCATTTTTTTTTTAGGGACGTCAAACGGACCCTAAAAAACATTGATACGATTTCTTAAGAAATGGTAAGAGTTTCTAAAAGATACTAATATATTTTCACAAAGATGTTATTTTTTATGCAGCTCCACTGTTGATGACCATCCATGAGTGGATCTCAATGCAGGTCGTTGCATGCCCACCATGCAGGACGATCCATACAATGTGAACACTTTTATAAAAATACTTACTAAAATAGTTGGACATGCATATTTAATCAATAGGAGAATTCTCACAAACTTGAAGGTGTTGAGTTGAAGACTCGGAATCAAACCTCGCTGGCACACAGGTGTGTCCATAGTTTTCAGAGGTGAGCCATGTAAGGCAGGGTGGTCATGTGGCCCACCTTCAGTTAGGGTTCCTCATAAAAAATGGTTGAAGCTATACAACTTGTTACACCCTCATCCAAGGGAAGCTAGCACTCTCCTTGGGAAAGAGAACCTCTTTCTTATGAAAGAGGGTCATAAGAAAGAGTGAATAAAAGCCCCTTAATTGGATTTCTATTTTCAGGTTTCACACACAAGACAAAACATGATGGTTTGGGTGAACAAGTCTTCTACCCTCCTTTAGTTTCCAGTTTTAAGTAAGGATGCAAATGGTTAAGATTCAGCTGGGATGTAGCCAACACCATATCCAATCAATCAGATGTTGGTTAAATGGATTCAAATTCAGTTTTGGATTTGAAGGTTGAAAAGCTTGTATCAGATCAGCTTTTTTTTACATGTAAACGGATTTGGATATTTGTCAGATTCAGTATCAAAAAGTCAAAACCATATCTACATCAAGAGGAGGAGCTGCATTGGGGCAAGGGTAGGTGCCCACCCTGACCCCAAATTTTCACTAGTAGAGGGTTTGGATCACGGTGGCTTGCTAGTGCCCACCCTAACTCTATGTATGGTTGGGTCAGGGTGGGCACACCTAGATCCGACCCATGCCACTCCCTCTCGCACATCCCCAACCCAACTCTCTCTCTCTCTCTCTCTCTCTCTCTCTCTCTCTCTCTCTCTCTCTCTCTCTCATGCTCGGTCTTCTACTCTGGCAACCCATCCCCCATCTGATAGCACCAGCACCGGTGCAACACCCCTTGAGTCTCTCTCTCTCTCTCTCTTTATGCCTTCAATGTCTGCATCCGATATTGAAAGACTCAATGTTACATCGGTCGAGTTGTCTCTGATGTTGCAATCTTGGCATCTAAAAGATGAGATACGCTGGAAGCAGCGATCAAGGGTGATTTGGCTTAAAGTAGGTGACGGAAACAATTCATTCTATATCTATCGACGGTGTCTCCTACTCGGGCGATCAGGTACTCACTGTTGTCACCAACTATTTCACTAACCTGTATTCCTGCAGCCGAGCGGCAGGTGGTGCAATGGGTACTGCATTATTCTTGACCATGAATCGGGCTCTCTCCAAATCAATTCAGGTGTTGTTCATCAAAAATGAAATCTTCTCGGTTGTACGGGATTCGTCTGGGTGGAAAGCTTCGGGCTTTGATGGGTATTCGGTGAATTTCTTTCACATTTTTTGGCAATGCGTTAACAGTGACATCCTTAGTGTCTTCATTGAGTTTCATCGCAACAGCCGACTGCCGATCACTACAAAAAAATGTGTAATGGTGACGGATGCTATCTGTCGTTGTACATGTTTACGATGAATTTTGTGACAGACTAACGACGGATATCATCCATTGCATAACCCTAATCGCTAAATTGTGACAGAATTTATCTATCGTCAATCTGTCGTTATGTTGTGACAGCATAGTGATGGATCATGTACGTCGCGAATTCATCGTTAAACGGAGATCGATTTGGTTAAGCAACGGAATTTAATCTGCCGCTCTTTTCGTCGCTACCATTTATTGACGGATGAATATCTGTCACTAATGTCTGCCGCTAATTAGCGATGGAGTAGCGATGGCTTAAATTCCTCCGCAAACCGATGACTACCTCAAATTGGCGACAGAGCAGCCACGGATATTATTCGTCGCTACTCCATCGCTAATTTGTTATAAAAAATTTAAATATTTTTTTTAAAATATTTTGAAAATTAAGAAAAAATTCTCGTACAATTCATATATCTTGCTTATAAAAAAATAGTACAAATAAAAAATGCATACAAATTTAACAGAAATGCTAAGTTAAGCAAACTTTAACTACCAAGTACAGTCATTGTGAAGTTATAATTAGTTGCAAGTTTGTCAAACAAATTAAACAAAAAAATCAAATCTTCGCCAAGATTTTGGGCATCATCCTCTTCATTTTCTCGATTTGCCCCTTCCTCCATGCCTCCATCAGTTCCTCTACGTTGATCATCTTCATCATCCTACAAAAGAAAACCAAAATGTTAGTATTTATAAACAAAACATAATGAAATAAATTATATGCAATCCATCTAATCTAATGCAACAAAGTAAATGGCTGAATGACAAATAGACTAGTAATAAACTGAAGGACATTATCAAAATTATAAGAAAAAATTTATAGCAACTCAATCATGCATACCTGACGGGTACCTAAGCTCATGTTGAATGCAGATGAAGTTCTACTTTCCTGAAAAAAGTTTCACAACTCATTACGGACAAGGTTGGGAATGGCTTTATTTAAAAAGTGTTGTATTTTGTCCTCAAGACACTGATAAACACTATCCCAAGACATAACAGGGTCAATAGGACGTTGGGAGTTGATGCTGGTGGGAGAACTCTGTGAGCTCGGGCTGCAGAAGGCAACGACTAGTGTGGTGTTCATGTTACTCCCAAATCCGAACACACGACCCTTTTTGGGTTCACTTGTAGCAGTCACCCATGCTGCAGGATCAAAAGACGGATGCTGAGTGGAGTCATTGTCATATCGTTGTATCATTTGTTGCTCATATGAATCATACAAAATAATAATTAGAATATGAATTAAGAATTAAGAATTAAGAATTACAATATTTATGATAAAATAATTCAAAGTAACTTGTATATATAATGTTTATTAATACAATAAATACATATTATTGTCGCTCTCGCCTTCTCTGATACAAAATCTCCCGTGCTCTTACGTTTATGTGTTTCAACAAACACATCCTTGTAAGGCACAATGCTTCCTTTTTCTGCTTCTTGCAATGTGACATGATATAAAAAATTTATTAATAAGTATGCAGAAATACTCACAAATTTGAATATATATATATATATATATATATATTGATGACTTACTATTTTTTTCTGGTGTCTCCCAAAAGTCCTAGATCTACTTATGTGTAGATGCACATCGGGCATCGCTGATCGATTTTGTGCAGCCTTTGCTGAGCGGTTTTGAAAATCATTGCTCGCCCACTTGTCGCATATGTCCTCCCAATAATCTCTCCTGACAGTAGTCGTCCCATGGTCTTTCCACTACAGTGGATGATCTATCCCACCAGCTATTTGTTTTTGCTGCAATCTTCATATTGTGCAGCATGTCGGCAAATCGATTGGCAACCACCTTCTGTCACACTACCCTAGCGTCATTCTTCTTGTTTGCACTCATGAAGCAATGGGAGGCCTATAAATACTTTCAGAACGTTAGCATATATTTCAATAAAACATTGTTTGTTATGATAAATGACTGCATACCATGAATGAGGAAATTAAGTTGTCTAACACCTCTCTCGGGTACTCTTTTCATTGCGCTACCGGTCCATGAAGATGATGCAGTAATGACTTCGTAATTTCTCGTACTACTTCTTGTTGTTCAAACCTCGCACTGCACATGAAAAGATACACATAAATAATCGATCGTCAATATACATTTTTTATAAGTTATACCACATTATCGTAAAGGTTTTGGCAAATAGGATGCAGTCAGTCGCTCCTAAGATTTTATTGGAGGCTCAGTTCGCCTTCATCCCTAATAGAAGGCTTCAACATTCTTTCATTTTGGTCACAGAAGTGTTGCATTCTCCCAAGATCAGCGGGGGGGGGGGGCTTTCTTCAGTCTTAAGCTTGACTTTCATAAAGCCTACGACTCGGTTCATTGGTCGTTCCTTTTTAACATGTTGATGAATTTGGGCTTTGGCAGGCGTTTCTCTAGTTGGGTTTATGAGCTCGTTATCAATGCACAGTCACAAATTCAGATTAATGGGGTAAGGGACAAACAGTTCAAACTTGGTCGTGGTCTTCGGCAAAGTTGTCCCCTGTCTCCTTTACTCTTCAACATCGTCTCTGAGGGCCTTGTGCTTTTGGTCAAGAGGGCAGTGGAGTGTGGTCTAATTGAGCCACTCGGTATACCGGAGTTCTCGTGTCATATCCTGACCTACGCCGGCAATATGATTATCTTTGGAAGGGCTTCAATCCAACAAATGTTAAGATTCAAGCTTGTCCTACTTTTTTTCCTGTCGATGTCAGGTTTATCTATGAACTACGATAAGTGTTGTCTATCCTTGGTTAATGCGTCTCTGTCGATGCTGGTTATGGGTCAGTGGATATTCGGATGCACTGTAATAGAAAACTCCTTTTTTATCTGGGTCTGCCGCTTCAGATCAGCAGGGTCACAACGAGAGCTTGGAGCTCGACTCTGCAAAAGGTTCAGAATAAAATTTCAGCCTAGCAAGCTTCCTACCTTTCCATCGTGGGTCGACTGACTCTCATCAAGTACGTCCTAAATGCTATGCCAGAATTTGTTATGTCAATGTTCCTGATGCCTGTGGGGGTTAGTAAGAAGTTATCTCGGGTTTTGGCAAACTTCCTGTAGTCTGCACGTGGTTCCAACAACAAGCATCGCCTGATAGGGTGGGATACCTTAAGGCTTCCTCTTTATAGGGGGGGTTTGGGAATCAAGGTCCGCAGATTGAGGAGTATGATTCTCATTGTAAAGCAGAGCTGGCTTGCGCACCAACACGAGTCCCCGTGTGCCAGTGTTCTTCTTGCTAAATACAAGAGTTTAGAATCGTTGGTTGGGGCCACTCGTGTGAGTCAGCAAGTAATGTCAAAGCTTCATTGATCATGGATCCAAGCTTGGTATGCGGTTCTTTCTATTAATGGCCTTGTTGACTCGCAATCCCAGTTCTTAGGATGCGCCTTTGCTGTGAACGGCTCTTTTCGTGCTAAAGGATGCTACCTCTCTTTCTTTCCTTCAGGGGTGGACCAATTCCCGGCAAGCCTTATCTGGGGCAAGGGACCGACTCTTCGATCTTGTTTCCTGGCATGGCTCATCCTACACGATCGGGTGCAAACTAACAGCTTTCTCAAATCCATCGGATTCCATCTTTCGAGTAAATATGTGTTGTGTGAGGTGGTCGAAGAATTTGCATTTCACCTATTTTGGGAGTGCATTGTATTTCAAAACATCTTTAAGGTCACCTAGAATAAGCATGTGGTCAGTGTACGCCAGGAATCGTTCACAAACGACTTGTTGTGGGGTCCTCAACCTGTACGTCAGTGCAACATATGGCAAATTATTTGGCAAACTTGGCTTCTCTCTTCCTGGTAGGCCGTTTGGATGACCCGCAACAATGCCATCTTCCGGCATATTCTGGTGGTTTTCAATAAAATAGTGAACCTTATCTTGGTTGATGTGTACGCCATTCTACGCTTTAACCTTCCTGAGCTTCAGCGCAATCAGCCTCCATCGCCACCTCCTGAACCAGGGTGACGATCGTCGATCAACTGTATTTGTATCTTGCTTTCTTTTCTTGACTTGTATTTTCCGGCAGGTTCAATGTTGGTTGAACCTGTTTTCGCAATGTTGATCTCTCTCTCTCTCTCTCTCTCTCTCTCTCTCTCTCTCTCTCTCTCTCTCTCAACTTTGCCAAATTAGGTTTGGCTATCAAGTGTCCAGCGGCTTTCTGGTGCAACACCCCCCATGGCTAAGACGTCTCCTTCTTTCCAAACTTTTTTTCTTTAAAAGGCTTGATAGAGTTTTTATTTTAAGTTTTTTTTCAATTAGACTAATATATTGTTAAGGTTTAGGTTTTTGAAGTAGTTTTTTTTAAATACTATGAATGTTTAGTTAGGGTTTCTTGTGCTTTATTTTTCAATTAGCATTAGGCATGAGTAATAAACCCTTGATTTTGGTTAGAATATTAGAATTTTTTTAATTAACTTAAATCTATGATTGTTTTTTACTATGGGTATTGATTAGGGTTTTTTCAAATGACTTGAATATGTATGCAATTAGGGTTTTAGAGTATTTTGTGCTATTTTTTCAATTGTCATTAATCATAATTCCATTAATGAAGGCTTAATTCTGGTTATCAAATCCCTAAATCTTTGATTTTTTTTAGAATTTACATTGTTTTTTAGTTTGTTAAATGACATAAATATTTAATTTAGAGTTTTGCTTTTTTTAATTAGCATATTTATATGTTTGTTAGGATTTAGGGTTTTGATTTGATGTTTTTATACTAACATAAATACATAGTTTATGGTTCTAGAGTTTTTTTGTGTGTGTTTTAATTACCATTAAGTATGAATTGATGATTATTGTGTGATTTAATTTTTGTTAGAATATTAGGCTTTTTTATTAATTAACATAAATCATAATTTTTGATGTTTGTTGAAATTAAAGTTTTGATTTGGTTTTTTTAGAATGACATAATATTTGGTTATGTTTTTAATTTATGAGGTTTGTAGGATGAGTTTTGATTTTTTTTTAATATCATGAATTAGTATAATTTATAAGTAATTCTTTTATTTTATCTTTTTTTACTTTGCATTTGTGCCCACCCTAGGTTAGAATCCTGGCTCCGGCCCTGTCTGCATCCCATTATATATAGATATGGTTTTGGCTCATCGAATGCAACTAAATAAAGTCATATTCAGTCATCGGATAAATACCAATCCATTGACTTCCTTAGACTTATAAGAGTAATGAGCCTTCAATCCTTACAATGGGATGTCAATGTTTGGATTTTATCCAAGGAATTTTTTCAAAAATGCACCTAAGGTTTTTAAAATTTAAGCGCTTTTTTAAAATTCTTCAAACTGTAGGTGCCTTTTAAAAACTTCCTTTTAGTAAAGTTGGGTAAGCCAGAAACCATATCCGATTATAATATGTGAATATGGTTTTGGTTTTTCACTAACAAAATCCAACAGATATGCCGATTTGATGGATATACATGTCCAAATCTGAATCAAAATCAGTTTAAATAATATCCAATTTGTTGGTTTCGATATACATCCTGTCCAGATCCGAACTTGCCCCTATCACAGGCTATATACAGTCATTTCTTTTTTTCATGGTTTTTTCTTTTTCTCTATGATTGGTATCAACTAGGTTCGCGGGCTTGGAACGATTTGCTTTGCTAAATGTAGAAAAAAAGAGACATACGATCGCACGATTTCAATAGAGCAGTTTCTTTGAACTGCTTCAAAGGGAAGAAAGCAACTTATGGGTCCCAACTGTGGGCAGGCAGGCCTGATTAGGACCCCATAGGTCCGACATGTCTCGGCTGAGCCCAGCCTGACTCAGTCATACTCAGGCTCACTTTGAGGTTGGGATCAGGTCTTGGGTCATATATTATTTACACAAGGGCCCAGCCCAATTAGAACCCAACTCGATTCGGGCTGAATAACAGAAAGCCAGCGGGATACCTGGCCCAATGTCCACCCCTAGTCCCAACTCCCTCTCAAATCTCAACCCTCCCACCAAGGCATCAACCACCTACTTATGCACTTTCCATAAGTCCCAGAAAACACCAGACTGTGTCACCATGCACTAATTAATTCCCAAGTAACTAAGGATCCAAAATCATTAAATAGCCTTAAAACAAACTATCATTTGGTTATAGAACTAAGGCTCTGTTTGGGAGCCGACAGTCGGAAGTCACCAGAGTGGAATCCAGTATCCGAACACCTTTGGGAGGGTGGAGAAGAGGGTGTTGAGGGCGATAGGGTGGGAAATCACGTCTGAAATTCCACAGAGCGGCTACTTTCAGTGGGAGGTGGTAATTAGCAAATACCACTCCGGCGAACCTCTCCGACAACCATCCAGCCTTCCCTTAAATTGACCTCTCGATTACTAAAATTAAACGTCCACCAACCACTGCCCCCCCCCCTCTCTCTCTCTCGCTGCGTAGCCAGAGGTGTGAGGTGTTTTCTTAAACAACGACTCATTCTTGTTTTGTGTGCCCTCTTGAGATTTTTTCTGTTATTTTGGGTGGTATTTCCATGATTTTTTTTTTGCTTTTGAGGCTTTTCCGTTATTTTTTATTGGAAACAAACAAATATATTTTAGCTTTCACCCCTCGTAAAATTTAGTTTTGTTTCTCCCGCATAAATGACATAAAAAAGGTTTTATTCATTTATTGGACTTTTTTGGCCTGCAGGTTCGCTGCAAATGAAGATGACTGGTTTTTTTTTCATGACAGTGATTTAATATTTCCCCTTCTCTTTTTATTTGGTATTTTAATTGATTTTTGTCTTCTGTAAATGTAATAATAATGAGAATCTCGCATATCGTGTGTGTGTGTGTGTGTGTTTTAAATTTGATGTTTATTCATGTTCATGTGGGTCTGGCGATCATTCTGGTTAAATAACCCAATGGGTTGAAGTAAACCCGATCGAAAACATCTTTGACTGGGTTTAGCAGAGTTACAAATATTGGCGATATTTTTTAAACTTTGAAGATTTATTATGAAAATTTTGGAAACCTATATAAACCTTCCCTGTCTGTATTGTTAGAAACACATTCAGACTGATAATTTTAGGTGAACCAAGCTCACTTTTATGTCAATATCACACCACATTTGATCCAAAACATAATCCGAAGTCCAAATCCACAAATACCATGATGAGAACATCTGTTTGGGAACCCGTAGCTGAGGCGACAACTGCAAAATCCAGACCTTTTCCAAACAGCTGAGAATGGATTTGTTAAATCCTTGCCTGGAAATTTTAAGGTGCTCCCAAACAAGTAACTTGGAAAAGTTAAATCCACAGCATTTGAGGATTTCTTAGTTACCTACCAAGCTACCTCCGACTGCCAGCTCCCAAACAGAGCCTAAATACCATTTAACGATGCATACTCAAATTAATGCATCTTCTAAGTTGCTCAGAGGTCTTAGACAACCTAAACTGAACTAGACTTAGCACTAACAAATCATCACCATTATTAGACACAAGAACTACATGACCATCACCTCAACATACAATGGTCACACACAGTTCTCTTCGAAATTTAGGCCAATGCCAGAAACCAAAAATAGACCACCTACCCCGGCATGGCAAATGTCAGTCCCCTCTTGCTTGTCATGCAGCAGGCGCATCATCGCTCATCGGTTCTGCTGCTTGTTTTGCGGATTTCTGCAACAAAATCAGGATCAGATTTGAACTCAATAAAGCAGACCAAGCAAATCAACAAAATGAAAGAACACAACTGAACATCACCGATCAATGGTTCATACATTGGCCTCAGTTTC
Organism: Nuphar pumila; assembly: GCF_984573655.1. Classification (NCBI taxonomy): domain Eukaryota; kingdom Viridiplantae; phylum Streptophyta; class Magnoliopsida; order Nymphaeales; family Nymphaeaceae; genus Nuphar; species Nuphar pumila. The sequence continues at coordinate 122,909,105 of NC_143255.1, forward strand.
TTCGAGTTTGCTCATTCTCGCAAACATATTGCCGTAAAACTTGGCTTCCTTCTTGTTATATTCCTTCATCTTTTCCTTCAGCGTTCTGTATTCTAGCTTCACATCCCTGACACAGACAGGAGGATGGTTGGTTAGATGTCTTCAGAGTTCAGAGCAACAAGATCACCTTCACAAATGGGGCATAAGCTTCAGTACACAACAGGAAAGGATAAGCAAAACATAGCTTGAGCACATTACCTGTTGTCAGGATCAATCTCCAATGCCTTCTTGATATCAACCTCTGCCAGATCAAGATCGGCCATGTTAATGTATGCTTGAGCTCTCCGATACAGAGCTTTCACATTCCTGCTCTCAATCTCTAGGACCTGGAACGTCATATATGTATATAAAAAACACCATTAGTCCATACCCACCTTGTATCTTACGGAAAATGAAAGGTCTGGGATGGAAAACCGCAGACCACAAAGCACAACTAGCACAGTCAGATCCTAAACACCAAGAAACAGTGGTGGCTGCAACTCACTTGGAAGTCCAACAGCAAAATCAAGAGAAACCTACCTTGGTGCATAGCTTCTCAGCCTGCTTATAGTCCTTCAGTTTGAGCTTGCAAGCTGCATTATTGAGATTGCAGGAGACCTTCAGAACCTTAGCTTGTTTCTTCTCTTCCTCGTTGAAGGAGGAATCGTTCTCGATATACTTGTTAGCCTGCAAAAGATTATGCAAAAATTAGCCTAGCGTTTACAAAATTGTGGGAAGGAAATTGGAAGAAAGAAACTATACCTTCTCATATTTCTTCGATGCCCTCAGGTATTTACCCTGCTTAAACAACACATTCCCTTCTTCCTTCTTCTGCCCGGCAGCTTCAATCTTTTCTGGTGTTTTCAGATCCCATGATTCCTTTTCCTGAACGCATGATAGCAAGCAGTTTAAGCACCATCTCATCTATGGTAATTACCACACCCATCAACAAGAAACAGAAAACATAAGATTTTGCTGACCTTCACAAAGGAGACAAGCTCCACTTCATAATATACTGTGGAATTTGCAGGCACAGTGACTAGTTCCTGCTTTGGTTCAGAACCAAAGGCATACTCGGGCAGGATCGTTACTAGACCAACTTCTCCTTTCTTCATGGTCATCACAGCTCTGTCTAAACCATCGATAACTAGCTCTGTTCCAAACAAAAGTTTCACCATCAGTCATGATGTTCCACCATCAACCATGGTGATAATTGGTATTCTGCAATTATTTATGCTCAATCTTGTTAGTCATAGAACTCTCTTTACCTTCTCCAGTCATGAACTCAAACAGCTCTTCATCATGTCCTTTCTTCACAAACACAGTGCCATCGGACAGCTTTCCTGTTAGCTTGACTGTTAAACTCAAGGCAAACAGCGATCAGATCAGCCCCAGCCAAAACCATTACTCTAAGATATCATCCATAGAGCAGAAAAAAAGAGAAGACGACTTGAAATTCCCATAGATGCTTACCCTTCACCACTGCCCCCTCATTCGGCTTCTCATAACCTTCACCCTCCTTGAGAATTTTCTTCAGCACCTTCTTGTCATCGGTAACCTCCGTCACTGTCTTCCATGAAACCAATTCAAGCTCAATGTGCAATGTAGCATTGGGTGGGACAGCACCTTCTGCGCCAGTAGCAGGCCTTCCCTTCTCCCCAAATGCATCTGAGTGAAAAAAAAAGCTAGATCAGTAGCCATAATAATTGATGAGCCAACTCAATGGATCTGACAGCTAGAAATAACAGGCGGAACAGTGCCTTCAAATGGCATAGGCTTGTCCAAGCATAACGCTTCCTACCTCCATCAATCCGAGGTGAAGCATTTTCCTTTGTTCTCAACCAAATCAAACTCAAAAGCCAACTTTAATCGTACAACTAGGCAGGTCAAGGCCAGCCCAGCCCATGCTTGACCACTCAGCCGGTCATGTTTGCAGCTAAGCTTGGCCAAGTGAGAGATCAAGCAGGCCTGATCAATTCTAAAAGCATCACTAACAAAAGCAACAAACTCGGGAAAATTCATGCCCCTAGGAACTCATTACAGCAGGACAACTGCGTACCACACCCAACAAATAAAGCCAGTCAAGAGCTTTCTAAACCCCCACATGGTCTCAACCTATTTGCTCGGACTCTATCTCAAAACTTCCCTAAGAAATCACACATTCTCAGAAAGAATTGTGAAAACTTACATTGAGGCTTCACAGTAAGCAGCACTTTTTCTCCCTTCTTCATCGTCTTCACAGCCTTCACCAATGCAGGACAGAAGTGCCCTGTTTGAAAGCCCACATAAGCAGAGAGGTTTCAATTGTTAAAAAAAGCATTTAAGAATCCCATGGTCATTTTAAGTCCATATGATAGAAGAGAAACAGTAGCACTTGGACCCACCCTCTTTAATAGTGAATTCAACTCCCTCCTCAGATTTGGACACCACAGTTCCATCTTCAAGTTTGGCATCATATTTCACTGCACAAAACACAGAACAGTGGTTAACAATCGACAAGTAAATATGAATTTTGCAAAGTGGTTGCAAGCGTGCTCATACCAAATACTTCATCTGCATCTTTTGGGTTCTCCCACTTTTCTCCTTCATTGAGGATCCTCTTGAAGATACCACCATCCTTGCAAATGTCTTTTACATTGGTCCAGGAGAGCAGCTCGACATCAAACTGGAGGGTGGCATTAGGGGGAATAGTTGGAGGCGAACCAGATTCTCCATACGCAAGCTCAGCTGGAATGGTGAAGATTGCATTCTCGCCCTTCTTCATGGTCTTGATACCAATATCCCATCCCTTGATCACTTGGCCTGTGAAAGGCCCCGCACCAGACACAGTAAGCGATCCACTTTACACTTGCAAGTTGCAACTCACACACAATATTAAAGAAAGCAACAAGACCAATCACCTAAAAGGTAGTAGTCTAAGTTCTAAAGCAGGATGAATCGCTAAATCCCGTAAGATTAACTAATTGTGCGAAGCAGTATCTAAAACAGGAACGAGCCAAGTTAGTGAATCCGTAAGTGCAAGCTTCCTTCATGAACCAAGAGTAATGGTGTCTACAGAGTCCATTGGAGGCAAAATAAAGGTGGAAAAAGGACCAAGAATAGAGACAGAGCCATCAGAAACTCGTCAACCCTAAACAGGCTGCTTTTAGCTTCACGAGGACTATGCAAACCAACAATGGTCACTGCTACTCGGCTACAGACGAGATAAAGCAAGCCAAGTTAAGCAAATATTTCCTTCTAAAACTCCAAATTTTGGACCTACCAAACGAATCCAAAACCTTCCAATTGCCCAAACGTTTCCAATCTCTCGGCAAAATCTAATTTTTGACTGGACTTAACAATGGGACTCGGGCATATATGATTTAAGCAAGCGCAGATACAAAGTCCTATCATGACCATTTTAATCTAATGGCAATAAAAGAAAGAAAAAAACTGTCATAGCAAAATTTTGAATTCCTTTGCTCTCCATTAGGATTCGAATGAATGCAACTAAGATGGAAGTGACCGTAAATGAAAAGGATCAATATAATCGACACTGTGTCTATAAAAGATCAAAGTGCTCATTCCAACTACAAATATGGAAAAGCAACTCCGTTATTTACAACGCGGAGCGAACTACACGAAGAAAGAAAGACATAAGAAAAATAGATCACCAAGAACAAAAAGGACAGCAATACAAACAAACGTCTAAGACAGCTAACAAACCCCGATAATGAATAGCAAAAGAACAGCGGAAACGAGGGACTCACCTTGACCAAGCTTAAACTTGAATGGCGCCCCCCGATCACGGCTCGAATCGAACTGCGTTCCGTCCAAAAGGGTTCCGATGTAATGCACTACAGATACAATTACAACCCCAAAAAGCGTCAATCAATCCGTGCTAACCAAACGAACGGAGAGACACCATGGAGAAAGAGAAACACTCATAACACCTATCTCCCCATTTCACTCTACACATGAACGCAGAGAAGAAGCGGATTTTCGGGGGCGATACCTTCGACTTCGTCGCCATTTTCTGGAGTATCCCATCCCTCTCCCTCCTTCACAAGCTTCTTCTTTAGGCCCTGCTTCCCGATCTCCTTCTCCTCTCCGAGTTTCACAATGGGGTTGTCGTCCGGAAGGTCGAAGTCCTCGTTCATCTCCTCTCCGGCGTTGGGCAGCTCGAAATCCTCATCCATTTCCCTCACCTCTAAAACCTCAACAAAACCATCAATCAGAGAATCACTAAATCAACACCAAAAGCGAAAACCAAGATCGAAAGATTGAAGGAAAAGAAAACCCATAAAAGATTGAATGAGAGAGAGAGAGAGAAAGCATTGTGCATAAAAACCTAGAGAGAGAAAATGATTGGGGATGGAAGAAGACGAACCTCAAACAGTATCGGATTGATGTGGGGAAGAAGGAATGCGATCGCAGCGTGAAGATGGCTCCTGTTTTTTAACTCTTTTCTTTCTCTACAGAAGCGTTGCAGAGGAACAGGAGTAGGGTATCTTAGAGGGCTCAGGGGTTTATATAGAGTTCAAAGGAGAGAGAGAGAGAGAGAGAGAGAGAGAGAGAGAGAGAGAATGTTTCTAGATGTCGGACCTTTGACGGCAAGGCGAGGGTTGGGGCTCAAAAAACTCTGAACCTCAAACTACTCTTTTGTTTAAGCCTTTAGGATCGATCTTGATATATTTTTATAGGCAAGCTGGGGTTAGGTGAACCCCTACCATTTTATACAACTATACCATTTGGTTTTGAACATAAGACATCCGAACACAAGGTGACGTGCACTAGCTGCTCCTACCACGAGGAGCGGGGGTTGGTGAACTGGATATTTTTCTTTATGAAAAAATCAAATTCAACGAGGATTTGGTTCATCCCACACTCACGCATCATGGACATCTTCTTAAACAAAAAAATAGGGTTGTGGTTAGGGATACACACTAGCCGAGCTCAAACAAGATTTATTAAAACAAGTTTCTGTAGAAAAGGGATTTGATCCGGTGACATCCTCAAGGGACCTATCATTAAGTCAAATCATAACTTTTAATTATTATTACTGAAAACATTTTATACATACTAAAAATTCTCAGCCAAAAAAATCTCAAAAGGTGGGATTCAAACCCAACATGTTCTTATTAAAAACTAACACCCTACACTTTACAGTAACAATGCAGTTCTGATTTTTTTTTTCAAAGATATTATATATATAAGGTTTGCGATGAACTAAACCTAATCGAGCTTGTCGGTTTGGACAGGTCATTCAAGCTCGTTCGAGCTTCATAAACCAGTTCAAGCTTGGCTCATGTACGAAGCAGCCCGAACTGAGCTTTAATCGAGCCAGCTCGGTTCAATGTGCATCCTAATTGTGGTGAGCCAAAATAATTTGTTTTATTGTTTTGAAGAGAGAAAAAATATATAATAGAAAATCTTAAAAGTTTTTCTTATGATGAAGAGAAAAAAAACTCGTGTCAGAATCTATTAAAATGGGTGAGTCTAAACCCAGATTCGATTAAGTAATGAGGTATCAGGTTCCATCAGTTTTTTATAAGAAAAAACATACCCAGATTTGATAAGAATTACATAAACCAGACCAGGTCCATACTCGATAAAATAATATTTTTTTAAATTGTTACATTAAAAGTTGCAGATCTTAACCAAAATTCAAGTGGGATCCGAGTTTGGTATAAAATTTTATAAATCATACACTACTCATTTAATAATCAGACCTTATGGATCTGATCCATATAGTTAATCAGACCCGCTTCTTTGTAACCAAACCCTAATCCTATAAGATCCAATACAAGTCGGAATCCGGTCATAACCCCTACTCACAACCACCCGGCTGGTTATTGAACATATTTGAAGTTACAAAGAGCGATATACATTAGGAAAATTTCCTTGAGGATGTTAAAGAGAGAGTCTAATCAAGACGTTTCCACGCTTAGAAAAAAGAGAGTTGATTAATATTACCAAAGTGAAAATTGTGAACTATATTAAGAATGTCATGGGCCTATTTCTTCAATAGGCTAGTGCGGCGCGACGGTCCTTCCTTACCACCGCAAGCTTTTCTAGCCACTGGCTTGCCGTTGCCCAAGTAGTTGACCTTGTAACGAAGGATCTTGCTGAGACGCTTCTCGACCCGTTGTGTTATCAGGGCTCTCTGCAGGATACGAATGCGTTGTGACACACTATATTCCGGATCCTAATATATCTAGAGTATGTTTTGCTTTAGTTGAGTTATGATGTAAGTGTTGAGTCACTTGCAACTTTCTCTGGGCCACCCTTGCACTTTGGTGTGAATAAATGCAAATATGTTGAGCTTTCTTTATTCACTCCCATTGTGATTACCTTCAAGTAATTGCAATTTCTCTTCCTCTCTTTTCTTTCGCTCTCTTGCACTATTTATACTCAAAGCTTCCATAGCGGCATGCAAGCGACCAAAAAAGCTTGCGACAGTAAGAAAGGACAATCACACTGCAATGACTTATTGAAGAAATAGGCCTCTGACAAAGAGTGACATCAATTAAATATAAATAATTTTAGAATAAGAGAAAGAAGGAATTTATCCGTTATCTTAAAAAATAACCTAATTAAAAACTTACAAATGTGTTTTAAAGCTACCAAAATTCAAAACTCATTAAACGTTAGATTCAATAGGCTCCTTACAAATAAGGATGGCAGTGGACCAGAGGGAAACGTGCCCCACCCCTCCTCACCCTATTTGGACTGGGAATGGGGGTTAAAATCAAAACCTGTGTGGGGATAGAGGCGAGGATGGACTTAGCTTTCCCCCACCCTGCCCCATCCTTAATCCTTCTTTAGAGATGGCAATGGAGGGAAAACGGAGCCCCGCCTCACCTCGCTCCATTTGGATTGGGGTAGAGGGCATGAAACAGAGATGGAGGTTAAAATCAAAACCTGTGCATGGATAGAGGTGGGGATGAAGGGCAGGATTTTGAGACGGGGCAGGGGTGGAGACCTTGTCACCTGCCCCGCCCTCGGTCCACTGCCATCCCTACTTCGAAATCCTATCTATTAAAAGGACATACCTATTGTCACGGGCTTAGAAGCGAAGGCCCCCGTGACGCAGCTTCGGGCAATCACAAACACCGAAGGCAGACCTTTTGAGCGCACAAGAACACACAATACACGCGCACGAGCGAAAGCAAGAGTACGCGTATGCTCAAACACAAAGAGAGCAAAGAGACAAGGATGCAAAAAGCTTCTTTATATATACTTGAAAGCAAAGTACATCAAGAGGGGGAGAGAGGGTCCGAATACACGGAGTTCTTAGGTCGTAAAGCCTTGTGGGGCACTCTAGAGTGCCAAAGAGGTATATACATCAGAGCAAAAAGGTGAAAAACATGGCGGTCCGGAACACGCTCCCCCGCCTAAGTTGGCGCCATCCTCGACGCCAATTGTTCATGGTAGCCTTCTACAAGTTGTTGATGCTGCAACATGCTACTGGCTTTCTCCCAGGTGGTTTCACATTCTGGTAATCCCTTCCACTGCACTAAGTACTTTTTGACTTCCCCTAGATAGTTGTTGGAATGGTTGAGGATGATATCTGGATCTCTGCCTCGTACACTGACTGTTGAAGGAGCTCGCTGCGGGATCGGGGCACGTTGAGGCATGCTCCGTTGAGGATCTCCTTCATCTTCGTGGAATGGCTTCAGGTTGCATATATGGAATACCGGGTGCACTTGAAAGTTTGTTGGCAAGTCCAGCCGGTACGCCAAGTTTCTCACACGTTTGATAATGGTGAAGGGACCATCATACTTGCGAATAAGGCCTCGGTGGTGGCCTCGAAAGATAGTTGTGCGGTCAGGAAAGAGCTTGGCCAACACTTTGTCTCTAACTCGAAATTTTGTTGGGTGACGCTTCTCATCTGCCCATTTCTTCATGCGCTTGGTTGCCTTGTTTAGATATGCCTTCGCCAACTCTGTCTGATCTTGCCAGTTCCTGATAAACTGGTATGCATAAGGTGCTTTTCCACGTCCTCGCGCAACAAGGGAGTGCTGAGTCTGCGGCTATTGTCCAGTTGCGACTTCAAATGGACTATGGCCGGATGACTCGCTCTTTTGAAGGTTGTAGCAGAATTGAGCCGCATTAAGTAAATCAACCCAATCCCTTTGGTTGGCACTGGCAAAGTGCCGCAGGTATTCCTCCAGCATGCCATTTATTCTCTCTGTTTGTCCGTCGATTTGAGGGTGGAAACTTGTGCTGAAATACAAGTTCGTCCCCATTAAGCGAAACACTTCTCGCCAAAACTTGCCAGTGAAACATGCATCACGATCACTGACGATGCTCTCTGAAATTCCCCAATGCTTAATTACGTTCCGCACAAATAACTTTGCGGTATCCGCGGCTGAGCAGGTGGCAGGGGCAGGGGCAGGCACAAAGATAGCATACTTCGAGAACCTATCCACAACCACATAAATCGAACTACAACCTTGTGCTTTCGGCAAGCTTACAATGAAGTCCATGGTTATACACTCCCACGGGCGACTAGGCACAGGTAGAGGCTCCAGTAGTCCACCGGGTCTCTGATTGATGGGATTGTCTTGTTGGCAAATCAAGCAAGTCCGCACATAGGCATCTACGTCATCGCGCATATGCGGTCAGTAGAATGCACGTTCCAACAATGCCAAGGTCCTCTGTTGTCCTAGGTGACCCACCCAAGTAGTATCATGGCACTTGTGCATCAAGCGCCTCCTCAAGGTATCTTGTTGCGGAATATATAAACGGTCGCCCGCAGCGCGGAGCAAACCATCCTCTAGCCAGAATCTCCGCGTCTTTCCTTCATTCACCAATGTGATCAATTGTTGAGCTATTGGGTCACTTTTTGAATCTTCGCGCACTTGTTCAAGAAGATCGCTCGTTGGTTGGCTCACACTGTCATCCCAGGTGAGCAAAGCTGCAAGTTCCGTCTTTCGACTCAAGGCGTCGGCCACAACATTGGTCCTGCCTGGTTTATACTCGAGGATCATATCGAATTCTGCCAAGAAATCCTGCCAACGCGCTTGCCTTGGACTCAGCTTCTTCTGAGTTTGGAAGTAGCTTGTCGCAACATTATCAGTGTGCACAACGAATTATGATTCCAAAAGATAGCGTCTCCATGTGCGAAGACAATGCACGACCGCCAACATCTCGCGCTCGTGCATCGTGTATCGACGTTCAGCGTCGTTCAACTTCCTGCTTTCAAATGCGATAGGATGTCCTTCTTGGAGCAACACCCCACCAATAGCAAAGTCAGACACATCGGTCTGCACTTCAAATGGTTGCCGACAATCAGGCAACTTCAGCATTGGCTCCTCTGTCAAGGCATGCTTTAACCCATCAAAAGTCTTCTGACAGGCATCAGACCATAGCCATGGTCTGTCTTTCTTCAACAGATCTGTGAGCGCAGCCGCAATCTGCGAGTATCCCTTGATTAAGCGTTGGTAATAATTTGCAAGCCCCAAGAAGGAGCGCAACTCAGGAACCTTAGAGGGCGGCTCCCATGCTTGAATAACTTCAATCTTCTTATGATCCATTTTGAGAGTGCCTCCTCCCACAATATGCCCCAGAAAATTGACTTTCTTTTGACCGAATAGGCACTTCTCTCGCTTGACATATAGCTCGTGGTCCTTCAGAATCTGAAACATAATCCGAAGGTGCTGAACATGCTGCTCCATCAAGTTACTATACACTACTATGTCATCTAAGTACACGACGACAAACTTGTCAAGGTGCGGATAGAAGATCTTATTCACTAAGGTCGAAAAGGTAATGGGCACATTCGTTAAGCCAAAGGGCATGACCAGGAATTCGAATGCCTCATATTGCGTTACACAGGTAGTTTTTGGCTCATCACCTTCTACAACTCTGACTTGCCAGTAGTCAGATCTTAAATCCAACTTAGAGAAGACCTTAGCCTTTCCAAGTTGATCAAACAAGTCCGCGATCAAAAGAAGCAGGTACTTATTCTTCACCGTCATTTTGTTTATTGCCCTATAGTCGACGCACAACCGCTTTGACCCATCATGCTTTACTTGAAAGAGCACGGGGGCTCCAAAGGGAGCTTTGGATGGTTGGATGATTTCTGCTTCGAGCATATCATCCAATTGTCTGCTTAATTCCTGCAACTCAGGAATTGCCATGCGATAAGGAGCCATTGCGGGTGGTCGTGCACCCGGTATTAATTCAATCTGATGATCTACCTCACGCCTCAGAGGTAGCTTCTTCGGCATCTCGGTGGACATAACATCATCAAACTCCTTCAATACTGGCGCTAAGGCCTCTGAGACATCCGTGACTTCTTATGCCTCATCCGTGGTGCGGATTGTGACAAGAAAAGTCTCGTCACCGCTTTTCATGCCTCTCTTCAACTGGAGCGCAGACACCAAGCGCTCACAAGGCTTTCCTGTCATCGCAGTAACCATGCAGGGCTGACTCTCACTCTCGAAGCTGACAACGTTGAGGTGGGGCATCGGCACTGCCTTGTTGCTTCTCAAGAATTCCATCCTGAGGATGACTTTAAAATCATCCATGGGTGCAACTGATAACGCGATCCTTCCCGACCAGTTATGTATTTGCACTGGTACATCCCGAGCGACGTCGTAGATGGCCTTAGCCTCTGAATTAACCGCTTTCATACGACTCTCTTTCTGTTCACATTGTAATCTCAACCGTTCTGTTTCTTCACGCGAGATAAAGTTGTGCGTGGCACCAGTGTCTACCAATGTCTTGGTAAGTCTTCCGTTGAGCAGAAATTCCAAATACATAAATTCTTTGTAAACTGTCGGTTCCACAACGGTTGTGACCTTTACTGTATTCATCATCTGCATTGTGCCAACTGTTGGCGCCTCTGCAGGTTGGTAATCTTTCTCACCCTGAACAGCATTCGCAACTCGGGGTGCGCGGTTATCTCCATTCCCTTGACCGTGGTTTCTATTGGGACATGTATCCTGCCAATGATCCCCATGGCAGATGCGACAGTCACGGCGATGATAATTACCACCTTGAAAGTTATTCCAATTTTGATTATTATTTTGGCCATCTTGCCGATCATGATTCTGTTGGTTTCCCTGACCAGCATTTTGTCATTGGTCGTTCCTTCGATTGTTGCGATCATTTCCCTGTTGTCTGCCTTGAAATGGAGGGTCATTCCTATCCAGCTCAGCAAGTTTCTCTACAACCGCAAGCGCCTCAGCTAGTGTTACAGGGTCATACCGAATGAGTTCTTGGTTTGCCCATCATTGCAACCCGTTGCCAAAGTAAAACAACCGATTCTCATCATTCATTCTCTCCACTTCCAACATTATCAAAGAGAATGCCTTGACATAGTCATCCACTGACCCTGTCTGTTTCAATGCCAACAATCTTTTGCGGGTCATTTTCTCTTGATTTTTAGGTAGAAAGTAATCTCGCATTTTCTTCTGGAGATCCTCTCATGAGACTATAACAACTAATCCCCGTTGAACATCACCCAAGCGACGTCTCCACTAGAGGGTCGCTTCATCAGTAAAGTACATTGTTGCGGTTCGCAGCTGATCTGCGTCTTCTTCTATCTTCGCAGCTTCTAAAAACTGGTCCATCTCGTAGATAAAATTTTTGAGATCCTTTGAGTCCCGCGTGCCTTTATACTTTGCGGGCTCAGGTAGCCTGTAACGTGGTCTATCCACATATGTCGCAACACTGCCAACCGAGGCAGTTCTCAACTGCCGCTTTAACTGATCATTCTTTCGTCGAACAACATCCAATTCCGCAGCCATGATGTTGAATCGACCCAACAAATCATCAAACTTGGTGAAAAAATCCTCCACCGAGTAGTTAAGTTTAGTAGCAAGACTTTCCACCGAGTCTTTCACTCCCTCTACTGCTGTCTTGATCTCTGCATTGAGATCATTAAAAGCAACACAAGTTTCATTAACCAACTTCTCCATGTTGGTCACTAACCCAGTCAGCTCTGCCACATCGCGCGAGATGGCTGACACCCGATCATCGGCCATGAAGTCCTCTTCAGCAGGAACCATACTGCTTGAAGGAGTCATGACAATCTTTGGCGCCATTGTCACTCCCAATGTCGACAAAGCTCTGGTGCCAACTTGTCACGGGCTTAGAAGCGAAGGCTCCCATGACGCAGCTTCGGGCAATCACAAACACCGAAGGCAGGCCGTTTGAGCGCACAAGAACACACAACACACACGCACGAGCAGAAGCAAAAGTACGCGTATGCCCAAACACAAAGAGAGCAAAGAGACAAGGATGCAAAAAGCTTCTTTATAGATACTTGAAAGCAAAGTACATCAAGAGTGGGAGAAAGAGTCCGAATACACAGAGTTCTTAGGCCATAAAGCCTTGTGGGGCACTCTAGAGTACCAAAGAGGTATATACATGTGAAAAACATGGCGGTCCGGAACACCTATAATGAAAGACAATAAGATTTACTATTCCTATGAAAATGAGAAGGGTTTTTTATACAACCATTAAGAGAGGGTGTGCTCTCCTTCTTAGTGATATGATGATGACCTTGATTTGAATTGAGGGGTCCTTTTTTGTGCTTAATTGACCGGTCGGTGGCGATGGGCCATTGATCTAGTAAATTCAATTTCAACTGCAATCAACATTTAACCTATTTATATCAAAACATAATGCTAAGAGAGTGATTAGTTGATTGGTTCTTCCCAACCGTAAGAGGGTGTGGACGGTCTATAGTTTTCATTATTTTACTATTTTTAGAGCTTGGCCTTACAAATGTGATCTAGATGGTTCGTTTCGTAGGAATCGGCTATGAACAGGCTTTTATGAAGATTAAAAAATCAATGGTTTAAATTTTTTATAAATTTTAAAACTTATAAAATTATATTTTTTTTTATAAAAAAAAAAGCATGATCCATCAATCAATTTCCAGCAAACAATTCCAATTTGTTAAGCATGGCTTGAGACATTGTACAACTGGGTGATTAGTTTCATATGAATCGGCTTTTAGATCGTTTAGTTATGATATATGCACTCAAAAATTATATTTTGTCAATCAAATGTCCAATTTTCTTGCAATTCACATCAAAACTGGTTCACACAATCCAATAATGAAAAAAAAAAATATTACAAGAAACAGATTTTCATGCATTTTTAATTTCATGGCAAATTCCAACAAACAAACAAAAAATTTCTAATTAACATCTACCAGAAATGAACTGCGCCCGCATTTTTATCACAGAATTGGATTTTTGACAATACCGGACTGACTCTAGGCTCATCTATTTTTCTTACCAAGTTGATAATGTGGCTAGCCCGTTTAGCGTAGTGGGATGGGGCCTAGGCTGGTAGGCGGGTGGTCTAGGTTCAAATCCCATGAGCATCACCCTGCGCAAGGCAAAGAGTGGCGACTTTCTGGGTGGGGGCAAGGGGTAAGCCCTTTGGAGTTTTACACCACCAGGACAATGACCGTGCAACAGGCAGAGCCAGCACAGCTAAGTTTCTGATCCTGGAGCGGTTTCTTCAAGTAAAAATAAAAAAAGAAAAGTCAGTAATGTGACTCAACAACACTTGATTTTGGACTTGGGTTTCAGCTGGTCATGTTGATCGTTGGGGTCTTTGACTTTCCCCTCATTTTTCTTCAAGTTTTCTTTTTAGCTTTTCACACGTTTCCACAATCGCTTGCAAAATGAATCTTTCTTCCCGCTTCACACTACTTTTTAACACTCGCTTCCCCTTCACGAATCACTTTCCGTATCTATTTTACTTCTCCTTGTTCCTGCAACTGTTACCATTAACCCCTTTCCTTATAAGTTGAAAGTGGAAGTAGATAGTAAAAAAACTGGAACTTTTTCTTATAACTGGCTTTGCTTTTCCCTGACAAGATCCTACCTTGGTCTAGATCTCTATTTTCAAATCCACTCTCAAAACCACCTAAGAGCTGGAAATATATCCACATCCAACACAGTAGTACAGGACAGATCATAGTTACCGAATGCAGCTAGAAGATAAGTTATTTAGAAATATAGGAAAAAAACTACAATTATTAAGAAAATTGGAAATTCTAAGAAAATGTAAGAAACAAATGAGAATTTCAATAAACTGAGTAAAATTCATAATCAATGTCAAACTGTCTATGTCACAAAAGATATGGGTACGACCTGATACATGACTCGAGTTCGACACACATGTTCAAAAACATTTCAAAAATAAGATACAACAACACAGATTTTGTAATATTTTAATCAATAAAGACTATTTTTTATGTTTTAATATATAAAAATATATTTTCATCAAAATATTATTAAAACATAATAAAATAATATTTTATAATATTAAATTAATGTTTGCATATGTTATATTTGTTTCAGCGTGTCTCACTCGTGTCAGCCATGACACGCCCCTAAGTGACGTGCCATTGCAACTCCCAAATTTCTCAGTACTCGATACATAAGACATTCCTATCTTGAGAAGCCCTACTTCTAATTTTGATAAGATAACTTCCTATTCCTAATATAAACTTTTATTGTAAGATATGAACCTACTGCATAAAACTAATTTCTGGATCCAAACGGATCTTTTAGACTTGGATTGTTCTCACTCTCTCCTGCATCAGCATCTCAACTCAAACACAAAGAAGTGCTGAGATTGGTTTGCTTCAATCATGAACGAGGCTAGAGACTCATAGGCCGAGAGGCGGAGCTCTGCCGGCTGTAGGCATCGGGGATGCTAGAGGCGGTGGAGGAGTCCGATAGTGCGTCGAGGCCCATAAGTTGTGTGATGACATTCGTCGACCGCCGCTGCAGCTCACCTTCATCCGACTCATCAGCGGAGCAATCCGGATGGTCAATGCTCATTCAGATCTTTCCGGGAGATGGACACTGTTATCTTTGAAGAGTACTGACACCTCAACGTAGACCTAGCGGGCACTGCATTTTGGCTTAGTCGTCAGATGGCTCGACTCAATGGATCAAAGACTTGATGCTCTGATACCACTGTTGAAACTCATGGTATAAAAATCCGGTACGGATGGGATCACCAAATCGAAAGAGCATGTCGCTAGAAGGAGAGGTTGAACCTCCAACATTTTAATGATACACTCTCTACCATTGAGTTATTTCAGCCCTCTCCACATGGAGGGATTCTCTCAATCCTCCATTAAAGCTCATGTCTATGCATGTCATGTTGTCATGGCCATGGACCTATATATATAGGCATTCATGGAGAGAATTAGGATTAACTCTACCATAAACATGAAGATAATGCCTCTTAAATTCTGTAACCCCATGCAAAGCGAGTTACATGCATCCATTAACTAATATTAAACATAATTAAGCTACATAAAATATTCTTAATGACCCCACTATTTTTGTGACTCTTGGGGTTCCATTTGTGAAACCCTATGGTCACACTGGATCCAGTACCAAGATGCAACAAACCAAACCAAATCTTAGCCATTGAGAGTGGTGGTCTCCCTTCATGTCAATGCTCCTTTCACCTCTCCTTCTAGGCACTGGACTCACTAGAGAGAGTGGACCAGTGAGAAATTAGCACTCTTTTGTCGCTTTTATACACACCGCCCTATTTCATGCAGGACCGGAGCCGGTTTCATAAGCGCTTATTTCAATCCATTTTTATGTTTTGGATTTTATTTAGTGTGTATTAAAATATTGGGTCCAAACGATAGACCCATATTCAAATAGGGAGTTAAATTCAAGAAACTATCTTAGATAAGGTTTGTCAATATTGGAAGCTGGATTTATCAAGATTAGAAATTATTCATCTATAAATAGATGAGAAATCTAAGGGTCATCAGAGGGTTGAATTGAAATAAAAATTTGTTAATTTCTAGTTTGTTTCAATAATTTCTTGCTTTCAGTTAATTTCTTTCCATTTTCCTTTATATTTCCTGCTTTTCTTAGATAAATTCTTAGTTGGGTAGATTTCTTCGTAGATCCATTCACAGGTTTACATCACTATTCAAGCGTTGAAAATGCTTAAAATGTGTCATATATCTTATTTCAAAAAGAATGTAGTCTCCGTCTATCATTTGATAAGTTGGTGATTTTTTTTATGCTTGGAGAAACCGCCCCAAGCGCAGAAACCTAGCTGCTGGCTCAGCCTCTGTCCATGTTGGCATAAAACTTTGAGGGCTTACCCCTCGACCCTAGGGAGTCGCCAAGCTTCAGCTTACGCAGGAGGGTGACACCCATGGGATTTGAACCTAGACTGCCCGTCAAACTGTCTAGGCCCCATCCCACTAAGCCAAACCCCTTGAGTCTATAAGTTGGTGAAATTTACGTGCACAGAACGACACAAGTTAAATGTATGTAGACTGCATTGCATGGGCTGCTTACAGTGGTGACAATGACTTGCTATGAAAGGTGCAGCTATTAATCCATAAAAATGGCCAGTGATTCTACTTTTCATAGCCTGCTCTCTTTGGCCAAATGAGGCGATGGTTAAAGTTTAAAAATAAATGAATGTTTTCATTGGATTATGTTGAAACTTGGAACTTAATCATGCCAAAATCGGGTTCGCCAACTCTCATTGTATTGCTGGTTGGTCCCTATTCTGTGTTGGTTGATCTTCTGATTTTGTTTCTCCTGCTGGATGACGCTTCATCATCAGTTGGCATTTTTTTTTTTTTTTGGATAGTCAAGCTGGGGTTAGGAAGACCCCTAAAAATTCACCCTTCAGCCAATGGGTGCCAATCCAAGGGGGGATCCTTCCAGGATTTGGCCATCCCCCTCTAGCAAGTATTGCTAGAAGTTTAAGCAAAAAATTGGATTCACAATAGCTGTAATTAACTTTAATCTTGTCAAACCTGTACATAACCTCTATAAGTTCTATAGGAATTCTCCTATTTTTTGACTTTTCTTTCTTTATCAGTTGGGTTTTCCTTCTCTATCATCAGTTAGTTTTTCCTTCTTTATTTATTATTATTTTATGACAAAGAATCCTTGCCCAAGCAAGGAAAACCCCGGGTGAGGCCCCATGACCACCCTGCCTTACAAGGCCCACCACTGAAAGCTCACTCTTCTCCCAAAAAATGATTGGGCTTTCTCAAGCTCAAACACCCCAGTCGGGCTCAGGTTAGTAGGCAGCCCTAGCTAGAAACATGGAGCAGCCCTAGCTAGAAACAAGCTCCATGCTCTATTGATAAGCTTGGTTTGGGCTTTAACTTGTCCAGTTTACAAATTTGAGATCAATGTGAATGCATGAATAGAAAATCTAATGCACGAGTAGAAAATCTAATCAGCATACTGTCCTCTTTAATTGTTCAAGGTCAAATTCCTTTTCTTGAACAGCCCCAAGGGGGTTGGCGTATGGGGTGGAGCCTTGACTGCTTGACCAGCGATCAAGGTTCAATCACATGGGCGTCATCCCTCCGTGCAAGCGGACGCTCAGCATAGGCGGCCCCAGGGCAGGGTTCCTAGCCTCGGAGTTTTACGCTGGCGGTATGACAAACTGAGCCAGCACGACCAGGTCTTTGTGCTGGATGTGGTTTCTTTGGGTTATAAATTAAAAAAAAATGTTTCTTGAACATCTAGATTGAGCTCAAACGGAAGGTCAAGCGTTTCTGTCATTAAAAAAAAATAATATCCCATGCATGTGTTCCTCAGAAAACCGAGAAAGGAAAACAAAAGCAATAGCATGTGTTCCTTTCAGACTCTCCCAGGCATTAAACTGAACGTTCAAGCTAACCAACAGATAACAGGTATAAGTATTTCAACAAGACCTTCAGCGAAAAAAAAATCTGGTTCTCGAATTTCAAAATTTCAGGTAGAAAATCTTATAACAGAAACAATAGAGCCCTAATTGCTACCTTAGTGCTAAGTAGGATACCCGGCCAATAGGAAAGCAATGGAGTTCACTAAATTCACATCAGTAAGGATGAGAAAGATGTAGCCTGCATTAAAAAAATTCACGCACTTGTTCAGCTACAGCTCGCCATCTTCAACCCCTTTACTTGAGCTTTTGCCATTAACAGCAACAAGCTCTGTATCAAAAATCAAGGTAGCCCCACCTGCCAGTACCAATGACCGTTGATATCAAAATCGCATTTGGCGTGAAACATGGACCGTGAAAGATGCCACATGTAGATGAATGCACACAAATATGATGAACAAGTATAACAAATTAACAATAACATATGAATGCAACGTGCAAATGCCCGACCCAAAGAGAGTGAATGTGCATGGAATGTGCACAACAAATGAATCAATAGGGACCTGGATCAGAAGCAAAACACTGACCACTATAATGACCATAGGAATAAATGGGTAAACTCAACTGATATCCACCCCAAAGTTGCAAAACATAACCAAAGGGGAAAACAAAAGGCATACAAAGATTAGAAATTGTTAGTTTTGAGAGCATAGAGAATGACATACCAGGAATCTTTGGTGGGGATCCCTGAGCTCCATAACCAAGTTGTGAAGGTATTTTCAGCTTTCTTTTCTCTCCCACACACATCCCAAGTAAACCTTGGTCCCATCCTGCAGCCAGGCACAAACAGAGATTATTCATACAATTACAATGCAGTTGCTGGATAGTTGATGGAAACCGAAATGATTGACCACATACATGAAAGCTAGAAGTAAACTCTATGGTTAACTCTCCTAATCCATATTACTGTACAGTTTCCAGTAAAAATTATTTTGTATTCTTTTCTCATTTCCTCAAAGATAACTCGATTGTTAGGTTGTACCATCATAACTGATGGGTTGCAGGTTTGGATCCCATTGGGGTTAACCCCCAGCTTGACTAAAAAATAAAACTGCAGCATCTAGATGATGTTTTGGATTAGAACCCTACCAAAAATATCCCATAGAACATAATAAATGAAGACTATTCATTGGCGATCAGAAATCAGATAATAGAAAGGGATCATTGTAGACCTTTGATTACTTGACCACTGCCAAGTTCAAACTCAATTGGATCACCTCTTTCATAACTAGAATCGAAAACAGTTCCATCAGTAAGTGCACCCTGCAACATAAAAAGTATTGCAATGAAGTAACACCAAAAGAAAAAGATCAAGCAATCAAGCAAAAGTAACTTCAAGCAACGTTCATTGTGTAGCCAAAAGAACAGTAACAATAAAAAAGAGCAAAATCATGCAATATAGCAACTGAGTCTTATATGAACTGCACAATTAGCAATTCTATAATCTCGACTCGTTTAGAATATCAGGTCTCAACTGCCAGAAAACTTTAAGAGTTAACCAAGAGTAAAATAGCTTCAGGATTTTAGCAGAAGCTTCTAGCACAAAGATTGATGGATGCAATAACAATTAGCAGGAATACCAATAGACGCCACGCTCAAGCAGTCAAGCTCCTTCATGTTTAAATGAAATACCATAATGCATAACGGAATATACAGATTATGGCAATTTGCTGCAAGCAATTTAAGAGAAACAAGAGATTTTTACTGAAGTAAAGACTAAGATAACCATGGGGATGAGCCACCAATACATTTTAAGATATTAAATATTACCAAGGACAAAAGATACTTCTGTATAAGAAAAGAAAAGGAATGCTACAGAACAAATTTCACATTTTTTCTTAAGTAAATTATCAAGAGATATAGAGTATGAAGGAGATTTTCCAATGATTTTTAAGGATCTAGAAAAAGTTAGATTAGAGCCTCAGACAACTAACTTAGTGAACATGATTGAGGAAAGGCATTTAAATTGGGTACAACAAAATTACGCGCAAGTGATTAAGAGGTTGGGTTCCAATAAGACAGATGGATGGTTAGGTCACACTATCACAACAAGGGGTCTCAGACTCTCAGGTTTGAATCCCACGGGGGTTATCCCCAAAACTGCCTAAAAAAAAAAGGATCAAGAGGCTATGCTTATGAAAGATATTGTAGTGCCATAATCTAATGACTGTTGACATCTAAGGACATTATATAAGTTGGTAGTTTTACAAAAGACATTATTAGAAGGATCAATGCTAGAGAGATGATGCAGAGGCAGACTAGTAACATGTTAAGAAATGAACAGGTACTCCAATTAAAGGAGCATTTTCATAAGGCTAAAAATACAATATTTCTGTCATATCACATTGATTGCTGTACAAGAAAAAAGAGGCAAAAAAAGAGTGAATATATTCTAGACAAATACATTGAGATGGACCTCTAGAATACAGGTATAGCCATAGTTGCAAATGTTTACCTTTTTCAATTTATCACATCATAAAGGCTTTTGGCACTTAAGGCTAAAAATGTCCAAAATATGATGACAAGCTAAAGGTAGTTCTAAAATGAAATTGTTGCAATAATATCACAACATTTAATTAAAATATTCAAATTTTCATTGTTTATTTAAATAAAAACATTTTCCAAAGAAACAGCATTTAATATTAAGTGGTCCTAGGAAAACCTCATGGTATTATCAGGAGGCCGTTATCTCTGACCATGGGTATAGCCCATTTAAGGTTCTGCTTTAGAGCTGATAGCTGAGGTAGGAATTCAGGAATTGGGTTGGGTTTGATAGGACACCTTCACCATGGTTTGTTTAAGATAAAGGAACCGAAAAGGCATTTGAAGACTTGAAGAAGCATTTGCAACATTTACTACTCATATTTGCACCCAAAAACAGAGGCAGTATTTGTCCGTTCCAGAAATTTAGGGCTTTCACTTTTTCAATTCCACAAATTCCTTCAGGTCCCTAGCTCCTAAAAGATAGCCTAAGGCCTTATTTGGATCACAGTTTTTCATATATCTATTTTAAAAAATGAATGTATCAAAAATATTTTCCCAACTAAATTTTGTATTAATAATGTTTTGATGGCAAATTCTGTTTTTATAATTCTCTTAATTAAATAATTACACTAATGTCAAAGAGCTGTCAGAGGTGGCTTTCTTGCCATCGTTGCCTGGAATTTTAGGGCATGTTTGCTGCTACGGAGAGGAAGGCAAATCAAACGCCCTGTGCATCTCCTCCCTCCATACTAGGAAACATTACTGTGAAAAGGAGGGATCCCTTATTGACAAGGGCAGTCTCTTTCCTCACGGAAATAGAGTGCCATGTTTGTGTTGCTGCAGTAGTGCCAGCAGAAAAAACCTCATACTGAGTGTGTTTCCACGGAAAGGGCTTTCCATGACAACAAACACACCCTTAACGATATAAAGAAAAGGAAGTCAGGTTTCCACTATTTTCCAGTCAACCCATAGCCAGAAAGTCATGAAAAATGTATGTTTTTTTGTCACTTAACAGAGAATCAATCTTCATTGTTGAACATGGAGAAATAACTATACCATAAAAAGTCCACCAACCTCACACTAAAGAGATAAAGATGTGAAATCTATACTTGAATCCAAAAAACACAGACAATAATTGGCTATATTCCAGTGAGAAAAACCGCCAAAATGCATATCTATGAAGTAAACCATAGTTTCTATTTCATTAAAAAAGAAATGTCAACATACCCGATAATGCACTTTGATTTTATCACCTTTGTGAGCCTGGATGTCACAGGACTCAGGTTTATACTGCAATTAAAGAGTAGCACAAAGAAGATAAGCATGACAAGGTTACATAAAGTGTCAAACTAAAGACCAACATGGGAATAAAAAAGATCATGTCATTGGCATCCGTGCATCAATGATAAGTAAGCTGAAAAAAGGCATTGTTTTTTCAGATACTTTCATGATTGCATTACTTTCAATACAACATCTAGTAAACAATCAATTTAACAATAGATGATTCTTGCTCCAAAAAACTCCTAAGTATTACCATGCTTAAACAGTAAGAACCTACATTCTTGGTTTCCTTGGATTAGTCAATGAAGCATTCAAAGCATCATTATTTCTTTAATGGAAACATATTCAAGTAAGTTCTCCAATGCTCAGTGTAGAGAACTAGAAAAACATAACGTGTGGCATCATAGAAAGGCTAATGGCATCTATCTGCTTTTCAGATTCAATAGTTGAACAATTGATTGCCATGTTTGGATGCATTTTTATTTATTGTGATAAACAATAAATAAAAATGAAACTTATAAGTTTTATAAACAATTATTCACAAATAAAAGTGGCCCTATTTGGATGTTCAAATATAAACATAAATAAGCAGTGATAGCCACTGCTTGAAGTTCCTCTGTTGTCTCCCCACCGCTGAAAATTCCCACTCCGTTGCCTCCCCCATTGAAAAAGCAACTGAAGCCTCATTTATTCCCTCGTCCACTACTGAAGGCTTGTTCCCATTCCTTTCCCCTTTGCCATCTCCCTCCCCTTCTTCTGCATCATACACTGTTAAATTATGTATATATAAATATATATATATATACATATACTTATATATATATACATTCGTATATATATATATAAGTATATATACGTATATATGTATATATACATAATAATATAGCTTTTTCCTGTTTTGTATAAACCAAAAACCCGATAGGGGTGTTTTGGTAATTCCATATGTACTTTTTGTTTTTTACCTTTTTTTCTTTTTTTCCCTTTTTCTTTTTCTTTTTTTATTTTTCTGTTTTACTTTTTGGAACCATAAAGGGGCCCCACCTATCTAGTCGTTGGGGCCCCAACAGTCATATTTATGACCGTTGGGGCTCCCAGCGACTAGAAGGGAGCCCCCTTTATGGTCCTCCTTTAGTGCTCTCCTCCCCTATATAAAGAGGAGGTTCCCCCTTGTAAATGTATGGGTTTTTCACCCTTTTCTTCTTTTCTTCAATAATATCCAACTTATGACTTTAAGTCATTTTCTATTTTTGAGAGTTTTGTGTGTGCACATTTGGTGTTTGTGTTCTTGGCTCTAGTGGTCACTCTTAAAGAGTGCCTTTTGCTCTATTGGTGCTTCCGCCTCTTTTCATTACATGGTATCAGAGCTCGGTTGGTGATTGGGCTTTTCTTTTGTCATCTTGGAACGCGTGCCTCTCAAAGTTTTGAAGAAAGGAAGTATATTTGGTGCCGATGGAACGTGACTCTAAAGTGGAGCTTTCTTTTAAGCTAAATGGGTCCAACTATCTCATGTGGGCCTCCGCTATGGAAAATCATCTAAGAGGTAAGAAACTTTGGGGCTTTGTTATGGGAACTACTCCCGAACCCTCTCTTGTTCTCACCAAAATTGAAAATGAGGTTGAAAAAGCTTTAGATGGCGATGAGCGCATCAAAACCATTAATGAACATCAATCCAAAATTGAGGATTGGGAAAGTAACCATGCCAAAATTTTGGCATGGTTTATGAACAATGTAGACCTTAAAAATTGTGCTAATATTGCCAAATTTAGAAGGGCCAATGAGGCTTGGTTTTTCCTCAAGGGTATGTATACCCAAAAGGATCTTGCTCGACAATTTTTTTGTCAAGAAAAAATCCGTTCCACCAAACAAATGGATATGAGTGTCCGGGACTATTTTAGCTCTCTAACCCCTCTTTGGGATGAGCTTGCCCTTCTTGAGCCTAAATGGGTTGCTCCACAAGATATTGAGCTAAGAAGGGAACAAATTGAAAATGAGCACTTTTTTCAATTCCTTCATGGACTTCGCCCGGAATTTGAACAAGTAAGGGCATCTCTTCTCCATAGAAGCAAAGCCTTACCTATTGAAGATGCCCTTGCCGAGATATGTCAAGAAGAAACTCGACTTGGCTTGAGCATTAAGAGTGATGAAGTTTTGGCCGTTACTAGGCCCGGATCGAATGTTAAAGCATATAGACCTCCCCACTTTAACAAAAATAGCAATGGGCCTAGAAAGAGAATTATATGCCATTATTGTAATGAACCGGGGTACATTAGACCGGTTTGTCCAAAGCTTAAAGGAAAGATTGCCGCGGTTGGAGAAAATTCTCCAAAGAAGGAAGAAAGTACCAAAGAAGGAGATATCAAAGAAACTCTTAATCATATCTCTGAAGTTCTCCAACACCTTCTCAAGTCTTCTCCTTCAACATCCGGAGCCACCATCGCCTACTCTTCATCACCTCCAGGTATGTGGATACTAGACTCTGGTGCTTCTTTTCATATGACATCTCATAAAAACTCTCTTTCAAATGTTTTTTCCGAATCCATGTCCTCCTATGTTTCAACGGCCGATGGAACATCATTGAAAATTGAAAGTATTGAAACACTTGACTTCAAAAATTCTCAAAACTTTTTTGTTCTTAAAGTAATAATCGTTCCAAAAATTAATTTAAATCTTTTTTCCGTCTCCCAAATCACCGATCATGGATGCCAAGTCTCTTTCTCACCTAAAGATTGCACAGTGCAGGATCTCCAGTCAGGGAAGCTGATTGGGCAAGGCCATAGAAGGGGTGATCTCTATTTTATGGACTTTTTGACGCTTCCATCTAAGTCATCTTGCAATCTTGTAAAAGACAAAAGTATTGGAATTTGGCATGAGAGACTTGGTCATCCAAATTTTGTAAAAATGTCTCTTTTTCCTTTTTTAACAATACTTGTAAAGACAATCACATGACTTGTAAAGATTGCATTTTTGGGAAATCTAAAGCTACTTCATTTCCTCAAAGAAGTTACTTTACCACTCGGCCATTTGAACTTGTTCATTTCGATGTGTGGGGACCCTCCCCTATTTTGTCTAAATGAGGTTTTTCGTATTATGTGGTCTTTATTGATGACTTCACTCAATTTACGTGGATATACTTCCTAAGTCGCAAATCTGAAGTCTTCTCCTTCTTTAAAGAATTTCATGCAATGGTTAAAAATCAATTTTTTGGAAATTTATCTATTCTTAGGTCCGATTCGGGAGGTGAATATATGTCTAATGATTTTCAAAGCTACTTAAAAGAAAATGGAATTTGTCATCAACGTTCTTGTCCCAACACTCCGCAACAAAATGGTCTTGCGGAAAGAAAGCATAGGCACATAATAGAAACTACAAGAACATTATTGATTTAAAAAAATATCCCAAAATCCTTTTGGGCCGAAGCGGTTTTAACCTCAACATATCTCATCAATAGAATCCCTTCATCTTCTTTGAAAAATCTTTCTCCATTTGAAAAACTTTACAATATGTCTCCCGATTATAAAAGATTAAGAATCTTTGGATGTAAATGCTTTGTTTTAACTCGCAAAAATGATAAACTTTCTCCTAGGGCTATTGAATGTATTTTCTTGGGATATGGCGAAAAACAAAAAGGATATCGATGTTTTGACATGCTTAAGAATAAACTTTATATCTCAAAAGATGTCACATTCATCGAAGAAGAAAATGGTTTTTTGCACCAACCAAGTGAAAATATTGACTATTCCTTTTTATTTGACTTGTTACCTCAAGAAAACATCATGGATGATCATGTTGATTCCAGTGAACCTCTTAATGAAGATCTTGTTGAACATCCAAATGATGATCAAAATTTAGAAGAAAATGCTTCAAGACAAATACAAGTCTACTCTAGAAAGAATGAAAGAAATCCTCCTTGTGCCCTTGAAAGATTTTCTCAAAGTGAGTTGATAGAAGAGACCTCTCAAAGAAGATCAAATCGTATTCCCAAGATACCAAATAGATTTGTTTCTTATGACTCTTTTTCTCCTAACTTTCGAGCATGCCTACTTGCTCTTCACTCTTTTCATGAACCATCTCATTACAATGATGTTAAACAATATGCTCATTGGAATGAAGATATGGAACTTGAACTTGATGCCCTTAAAATGGCGCAAACTTGGGAAATCATTGATCCTCCCAATGGCAAGAAACCCATTGGATGAAGATGGGTGTTTAAAGTAAAAACTAAGAGTGATAGTTCATTAAAAAGATATAAGGCTAGGTTGGTAGCCAAAGGATATGCCCAAGAGTATAGGGTAGATTATGATGAAACTTTTGCCCCAGTTGCTCGAATGACTAGTGTTCGAGCCCTTATTGCTATAGCTTCTGTTAAAAAATGGCCAATCTTTCAACTTGATGTTAAAAATGCCTTCTTGAATGGTAATTTAAATGAATAAGTTTATATGGAACCGCCTCCAGGTATGAATTTAAATGGAAAAGTTTTAAAATTAAAAAAGGCTTTATATGGACTTAAGCAAGCTCCTAAAGCTTGGTATGACAGGTTTAGTAATGTATTAATCAATTTAGGTTTTTCTTCTTGCTATACTGACACTGCTCTTTTTGTTAAAAGGACATGTGACTCCATTATTATGCTTCTGTTGTATGTTGATGATATGATCATCACTGGGAATGACAAAAAGGGAGTAAATGATGTTAAGTCTATGTTAAAAGATACTTTTGATATGTCTGACCTTGGTTATTTGAGATATTTTTTAGGAATTGAAGTGGCTTATTCCGCGCGAGGATACATCTTATCTCAAATGAAGTTAGCTGCAGAAATTTGTACCAAATCAGGAATATCTGATGAAAAGAAAGTTGAGACTCCCGAAGTTATCAATGCAAAACTAAAACTTGAAGATGGTGTTCTTCTTGAAGATCCAACTCCCTACCGTCAATTAATTGGATCCCTCACCTATCTATCCATCACACGTCCAGACATAGCTCATGCAGTTCATGCAGCGAGCCAGTTTCAGCACGCACCTTCTACGGTTCATATGGTGACCGTAATGAGAATTGTGCGATATATCAAAAATACCATCTCCAAGGGACTTTTCTTATCCTCTTCCTCATCTCTTGAATTGACTGCTTTTACTGATGCTGACTGGGGAGGAAATCCCAATGATCGTATCTCAATTACGGGTCTTTGCATTTTTTAGGTGAATCTCTTATCTCGTGGAGATGCAAGAAGCAACATAAGGTCTCCTTATCATCTACTGAAGCTGAATATCGGGCTATGACGATGACAACTATGGAAATTGTATGGCTCAGAAGTCTCATTGGTGACATGGGCATTCCCATTTCCACTCCCACCAAACTCTGTTGTGATAACAAGAGTGCGATATACATTGCCAGCAATCACACCTTTCATGAGCGGACCAAGCATATCGAAATGGATTGCCATTATGTTCGAGACGAATATCTCAAAGGGACCATCACATTGCCATATGTCACTTCAGAGTATCAACTGGCTGACTTCTTCACCAAGGCGCTCCCAACTCCACGATTCATGTTTCTTCTTGGCAAACTTTCGGTCTTCTCCCCGTAAAGTTTGAGGGGGCATGTTAAATTATGTATATATAAATATATATATACATATATACATTCGTATATATATATATAAGTATATATACGTATATATGTATATATACATAATAATATAGCTTTTTCCTGTTTTGTATAAACCAAAAACCCGATAGGGGTGTTTTGGTAATTCCATATGTACTTTTTGTTTTTTACCTTTTTTTCTTTTTTCCCCTTTTTCTTTTTCCTTTTTTATTTTTCTGTTTTACTTTTTGGAACCATAAAGGGGCCCCACCTATCTAGTCGTTGGGGCCCCAACAGTCATATTTATGACCGTTGGGGCTCCCAACGACTAGAAGGGAGCCCCCTTTATGGTCCTCCTTTAGTGATCTCCTTCCCTATATAAAGAGGAGGTTCCCCCTTGTAAATGTATGGGTTTTTCACTCTTCTTTTCTTCAATAATATCCAACTTATGACTTTAAGTCATTTTCTATTTTTGAGAGTTTTGTGTGTGCACATTTGGTGTTTGTGTTCTTGGCTCTAGTGGTCACTCTTAAAGAGTGCCTTTTGCTCTATTGGTGCTTCCGCCTCTTTTCATTACAAATTGCCCTTCTCTTTCATTCTCATGCTAATCTACCTCTTCAACATGCTGCAGAACTCATCCACAGTACAGAGAAACAACACATTCTCAAGAATGAAACACAAAGGCATGATCAGAGTGAAACACCAAGGACAAATTTTCTGGTGATCAAATGGCTGTAAGTTTGCCAGTTATTTTTCCAGCACTATCCAGTGGAGAAAAATGGGGGTTGGGTGGTGTGTGGGGGAAGAGGAGAAAGAGGAGAAAGCTGGGATGGGTGGTGAGTGGAGGAGACAGGAGATGGATAAGAACAAAGGGAGCTCGATAAAGGAATAAATAGAAACAAAACAAAAAACTACTAGATTTTAAGAAGAAGGTTGTTTTCATTTTTTTTATTTATACTTTATAGTCAAAATAAGTAAGACATCAAAACAAAGTGTGAGCTATTTAAAGTAAACATAAACACAAATGAGCCATTTATAATATATATCGAAAGACAGAGTATATGTCTTATGGCCCCAATAACTTTTCTTAATGATTTATTTAAAATCCATTGAGAGGACCTAAGGTTCCATTTCAGTAATAACAATAAAATACTACTACTACTAATGTCTTTTCTATCACATATGCTATATGACGATTTCCTGAACTGAACTACCACTTAAGGCTTATTACTTCAGTTTCCACTATTACTAGTGGAAACTAAATTGCATAATAAACAAAAAACTCAATGAGAATTGCACAATACTATATGATTTTCAGCAACTACAATAGATTGTATATAATCTTACAAGTTAGGAAAGAGGAAACAAAGAAAAATAGCACATTCCCATCCATTCAAGTTTTTAGAATAATCTTAACCAAAGTATACAAGGCTTCATTTCACCATCCACGAAGTGCCAATTAGCATACAAAAAAGACTATGACATTATCATTGTTTTCATCTATCTCTAATATCAACCTTTACACATTATTTTCAGGCATTTAAGCATCTACGGACCAAAGAACAGTGTCTTTCCCCTAATTTATGATAATGTATAGTAGGGGCTATTTTGCTCATCAGATAAGTACCTTCACATATAAATTGTAAATTAAATAAATTACCTTCTGCAAAAATTTTGTGTGGTTTTCAATATCTTTAAAATTTACATGTGTCTGGCTCATAATTTCCCCAACCATAAGGGTTATCATCTGGCCTAGTCAAGTTTTGAAACTCCTTGATGACGTCTGAGCGATACCAGTTATCGGAAATTTAATTGGTTCAGACTTTAACATTCTGGTCATTTCATCCTAGAAAAGTGAAATTTCAAGTCACCAACCATACTTTTTGTTTTTTTCAAGGCTCAGCAGATGTATGATGTCATGTGGTATGAAAAGTGTCTATGATGACTACTGTATGTTAAGAGTCAAATAAACAACAATACATGTAAGACAAGTATGCGAGCACTGTATGGTAGCCAGGAGTGCATGTAGGAGCAACATTATTAGAGTCGAGACATCTCCTCTGTGCTTAGGGAATGCTTGAAAACTTCATGACGATTGAAAACTTGATTCCAAAAAGAAACAAATGGTGCGAGCAGGTCCAAGTGTATATTGCAAAATATACAACCCATAGATAAACTAATGCCAGGTGATCCTTGCACATTAGGTCTTGGATCAAATGACGAAACCATCTTTCCCATATATAGACATATCGAGTTTCCATCTTTTGCTATAATAACAGAATACCATAATCTCATGTGACTAATGTTGTAATAGCGTTCGAAAGAAAGAAATACAAACAATACAATTTTAAAGGACCTAACATTGATCATCAGTAGGCAAGCAACTGTTGAACAACTCCAAATTTTTGACGTGCAGCACATTGACAAGTTTCCCCATTTTATGATGTAAACATGCAGTATAATCTAAATCTGTGTACGCAAACCAATCCATTGAGGGAAAACAAAAATCAAACACTCGCACTCATCTTGGTTCAGTGCAAACGACGAGCAACCAATTGGAGAACAACAACATTATCATCAATAGCAACAACAATAACAAATTTGGAACTAGTAGTTCAACACTTCAACTCACCTCGCCAATTTTACACCAGTTACAACAAAAAGATCCAAATGTAACAAAAGTCGACATATAAATATAAAAAAAAAGGAGAAAAGAAAGAAAGAAAAAAAGAAAAAAAGGAACAGCCATGAAAGGAAAATACGAGTTCTTTTACCTTCACCCCGATCTGAAGTTTCGTGACATCTCCGGATTTTTTAGCAACAACTGACACATCGAACAGAAAAAGAAAGGGCGAAATTTATTAGAACGACGATCAGAAGCGATTCCGCGAGAATGCGCGAAGAATTGAACGAGAACGGCTAAGATTTTCCAAATAGTTAACCGTAGCTTTCCAATTCACTCGATTATTGAAGAAAGAGAATCCTAGGGCTCCTATTTTCCGAAGAAATTTGACGATCGACGTCGATAGAGAATCGGAGCACTCCCTCCCTTTTGCGAAGATCGTTGCAACCCAGCGTTTGGTGAAAAGCATACAAAATTTTCTCGAAAAAATGAAGACTTAGTGGCGAAATTTTGCCCTCTTGTGTCAAATAGTCCGAGCGATTCAGATCTCCCGTTTTCCCTCTTGATCGATGAAACAAGAAAAACAAAGAGAAAATAAATTAAGTGAATAAAAGTACCTGAAATCAAGGCGAATGCAATACAGAGAAGCGAAAGAAATCGTGAGATCTTCATTCTCTCTCTGCCTCTGTCTCCGTCGTCTTTCTTCTCATTTTCCCTCTGCGTCTCCATATATGGAAAGGGGAAGACGATGACGGATTGTCAACGGGTCGGGTCGGTCCGGTAATGGATTTCTGATCCGAATTTTTACTCGTGCTTCTTCGGGTCCAGCTTTGTCCGGATTCGAACCGAATACCATGAATTGAGGCCAATGTTGTTAAAATCGGTTCATCAAGTGAATCAGGTGTTCAAAAATAAAAGAACAGTAGATCAGTATGAATTGTGTTGTTTTTTAGACAAGTCATTTCAAAGATTGGTTATATATATATATATATATATATATATATATATATATATAATTTTATTTTTATAAATTTAGTTTTCACAAACTTCTAAATTCAATTGATTTAAATAGGCAATGGGATGATTTTGGGATTCAATTGAAAATTGGCTCCCTGGGGGCAAGGGGTAGGTTAGGTCTATGATCCTGAGGGTGGTTTCTCTGTGTAAATAAAAAAAAAATCTGGAAATTAACTGGTTTTCTTTTAAGAGGGTTGTCTTGATCAAGTTTTATCGATAATTAATCAGGAAAACCACCTCACTCATGGACGTCATTAGTGTAAAACCTTGCCCACCAGGGAGAAATTCATACCAATTTTAATAACACTGGTTGAGGATTTATAAGCTTACTCTTTTAAATCATTGCGAATCTACCTATCTATGAAGCCTTTCTGCTAAGTAAAGTGATCTATGCCATCTAAAAATATAGTTTTTTTTAATTTAATAAAAAGGAGTTTTTTTTTTTATAAATTCAAGTTATACGTAATCTAGTTACTCTTCTTTTTTCCTTTTCCTTTGTAACTTTAAATAAAAACACCATTGAAATGCTGATTCTTAAGCATACATGCATAAGACAAAAAAGAGTTTTGTACATTAAAGTTAAAATATAGAAAATAGACCTACACTATATTCAATTAAATAACTCTTGAAGCAACTGATAACTCACACTGTATAAGGAAATAAACTATAGGGTCAGAATGCACTAATTATACTGAAAAAACGAACAAGCAAAAGACAATCATATTACTATAAATTCCATATAAAGTAATGTGGCAAAGGATGATATTTCTTAACATTTTCACCATGATTATACACAAACACATGTAGCAACGTAGCTTTATAACATTGTATCATTGGAAAAGTTTAAATAACAATTTGCAACAAAAGAAAAAAGATGAAAATACGTGAGCCCACGGAGTTTTACGCTGCCAGGACAACTACCATAAGTCCGACTGGCAGAGCCAACACGGCTAGGTCTCTAATCCTCAGGGGTGGTTTCTTTGTGTAATTATTTAAAAAATAGTATAAAATGATAAGTAACAAATAGTTTCATCCAAACTCTTAGCTTCATTGTTATGCAGTGATCTATATGCAACTTATAAGAATTCACTGATATAATGAGTCAAAGTCTTATGTAGGAATTCTTTCCAAATTGAATAAATACAAGAAATTCAAAACTTTATTGATTTTTTTTTTAGATAATAAAGAATAGGAGACTATTATATCCTCGTTTCTGATTTGCATTTGAGTAAATTTTTGTTTTGATCTGAACAAATTAAGGTCACCTTATTGATTTCATGGTCGTAGATCTCGTTAGGAATTTTCTCAACAAAGAAAAATCTTGGGATAAATTAAAAAATATGTTTTTCTCAAAAAATATTGGGAAAATATCACTATACGTAAAATTTAAAAATGTATATTAGAATATCAAATATAAGAAAATAATAAAAATGCAAAACTATTAGAATAAAGAACATAAATATCACATTGATAACATGATAATAATGCAATAAAAACACGATATTTTTAAAATAGGTGATATTTTTAAAATATCACATTTTTTCTTGGGAATACATCGCATTTTACAAACATCACGATTAAATCAGGAGATTTTTGAAGAATGGCCGATCTTTGTGGCTTTGATTGATTTTAGGACGAAGCGTATTTTCCGAAACGAAAGAAGGGACTTAAATGTAATTACAACAAACTTAGACACTTTTCGTAAATATTTTATAAGGGAGCTGCTTGTGAGAAATTCTGTCTTTTATTTTAAAGCCCAATTTCCCGCCCATACGATACCCGCCAGCGGTTTCCGAGTTTCATGGCGGACGCAGGGAGCGGCTGCGGCAGAGGCCATCGCTCCTCCTTGGCCGTACGGACGTCGGAAGGAGGGAGCATCTGCCTGGTTTGCTTCTGCAACCTCATCTCCTGCCCCAACTCCCCCTCCATCCACGTCTCCTACGCCATCTCCCAGATCGCCCTCGCCTTCGGCGACCCGCTCTTCCTCCGCGAGCTCCGCCAGTTCCACGCGCACTTCCTCATAGCCCCGCTCGTCGACTCCCTCTCCTCCCGATCCGACGAGGAGATCGGCCGGCAGACGATCGATCTGGTCTCCGATCTCTCCGCTGCCGACGGAGCCATCGCTCGTGATTTCATCTCGAGGATCGCCGATCGGTTGAGCTCCAGCGCGTTGGCGTGGGGCCGTTGCCATGTATTCACGGTACGCATGATCTTCTTCTTGCATCCGTTTTTTTGTTGGATTTTTTTTAAATTATGATCGATCATTTGTTTAGCAGAAGAGATGTTTTTTTCTTGTTCTTTCCTCTTGATTTTCTGATGATGACTGTTAGGAAATAGTCGAATTACCGGTTTTGTGCTCAACAGAATTATATTTTCGCCTTTTCTTATTAAGAAAGGGTCTCGTTTCATCTTTCAATTAGGATTATGTTTTCTATTGAAGATTCCATATAATTTTGCATAATTTTTTGGTTATTTTCCTGTAATTTATCTCTTGCTGGCTTTGGAGCAGACCCGATTCTCCCTTTTTCGATAAGCAGCAGATCCGATTCTCTTGAAAACGCGCGGTCTTGTGATTGTTTTCGACGATTTCAATGTTCTTTCTTTAAGTTTGAGACGAAACACAATTGTTCTTCGAAAAAATTTGCATCATCTTCCGACTTTCGTTCGTTCTCACACTGGTCGATTTTGCACCTCTTGTCTTCTTTAATGACATTTGAATTGTATATTAATTTGTTGATTTTCCAGCTTTTTGGGGTAAAGGTTGTGGGATCGTTGAGCAGATTCAGTATTCACCGATTACACAATGTTAAGGAAATATTCTTCAGTTTGAGTTAGCATCGATGATTACTTCTTTTGTTTTTTTCCGTCGGTTCCAAATGGATCTAATGATTTCTAAAAAATTTCACCTCATCTATTTTCATTCGTCATTTTATTTTAATCAATTACTATAACATAATATTTGAATTGGTCGCTTTCTTAGTTTCTTTACAAACGTTTTCCTTGTTATATTTCAAATTTGAAATCATTCTAATGAATTCCGGGACGAACCTTTTACTCATAATGTAGATTTTGAAGTTATTTTTCTTTTTAACTTTTTCCAAATTATCTTTCAGTGAAGCAGTTGCCAGCACTCACCATGACAAGGCTTTTCGAGAGATATATAAAGTCGAATCCTTTATCTCAGTATTTCGAGTTTTATTCTTTAGAATTTCAGAATCGCATGTCCGTGTTAATTGATGAATTCATTTTTTTTATAAGTTTATCTTTCTACGTGAATGCGTAGCTCCATTGCTTTGGGACGCTTCTGGATCGCCACTCCGAGGAAAATCCATCTGCCAGCATCAAAGCCAAGGAGGCGCTCATATCGAACCTTGTTACTGGCCTTCGGATACCAAGGTAAATTACCCACCAAAATAAACTATAACCAAGGGATAAGCAGGAATTAGGGATGTAAACGGTCAGGATCGGATGTCGCCAAATACTATATTGACTAATCGGATGTTGGCTATTAAAACCTATATTGCTCTCACGTTTCTGGGTGAGATGTGCGGTGGTGATTGATTGCATTCAATATGACCTGCTGTAATCCACTGACAGCGACACTACTCTGGGTTTATGCTGCCACTTGTAGTGAAAAATGATACAAACAAGAATACCCTTGCAGGAACTTGTTTTTTTTAACACATCATGGTGCTCTTGGAATTCACTTCCTGAAGGAAAACGACTGCATGACTACAGAGTCATCTTTGAAGTTTAAAATTGAAACACGTTATCTTCTGCTGCTATCTGTAAAGTTGCGGCAGAAAGATAACGGATGTGAATAGGATAGTAGGGGTCAGAAATCCAACGGCTTGGGTAAACTGCCGTCTGATCTGATGATTAATTATTAGTGGCAGGAGAAGTCCTGGGACTGGCATGGTTTTCTCATTATAAATTTAATATGAATCCGGGTTATTTGGCGGTCTATAATAAGTTAGATATGCCAAGGTTCCTTGCTTCAATTAGGCTTGATTTTGGTGGCGGTACAACCAGCTCGTGTCTGACTCTGTGCACGGTAAGGCGCTATCTGGTACTTTCAAATTTGGTTATAGACAGATACAAACCATGTTGCACGTTTACCACCCATCTCAATGGTAGATTACCACCCTCAATATAGAGCTCATTTCATCGATACGCGTGCTCCGTAATTAGGTGTTGAGCGGGTGGGTGAATTATTAGCTTAAATGCCGCTCTTCCAGAATTCCATAATCATGGAAACACGATGAAGGTCTACCCAATGTGATATGAGAGCATGGACTTTTAGTGGCGGGCGGACTCACCGCTAAGGTTCTCATGGTCAAGACACAGCTCCGAACAAACACTGCAACAGGTAGTCACTATTGACTTTTAGTGGGCAATCTTGGGAAGCCATAACGGAAGCTATATTAGCAATTCCGAGCCTTGCTAAACATCTGATCTATGGTATATTTGCTACTATATCTCTATGCTATCTCAGTCCCTTTGTGCCAGTAGCAACATTGGAATTTCCCGCTAAAAGTCAATAGTGGAGATTTGATCTGTAGTGGCAATGACAATTGCTACTAAATCATTCATCCTTCGTGCTAATAGTGTCGTTTGCATTTCCCGCTAAACGTCAAAAGGGGCAAATTCATGCCACTAAGCCGTTGACGTTGAGCTGTAGTGGCAATTTGAACCGCCACTATTTCTCTCTTTTTTTCCCTTAAATATTACAATTTGCAATTGATTGAATCCATGTACGGATGCTAATGGCTCAGAAATATAAAACCTATATCAATAAATGATAAATAAGTCTAGAACCATAAGCAACCAAATAACAAGATCTGTAATGATAAATCAGGAATTTCAATAATTTTATTATAACAAAGGTTCCTCCATGTCAAACAAGCTCTCCTGTTAATGTTACATAATCAACTCACAAAACTCATTTCTCAAAAACAGCACAAAAACAATTATCAGCGTGTCCATCACACGGCAAAGCAGATCCAGTGTTCGGAGAACACTTTATAAAGTGTTCTGCCCGACTAGGGACCCCCTAATTAAAGAGGGGGGACCAGTCTTAAAAGCCCCTCTTAAAAGGTAGAACACTTATGTGTTCGAGTCCGAACACACAACCACGCCTCACCACAAAAGGACTCTCAATAGGATGGACGGCCATTGTATCATGTTATTATATGTTACGTTTCATGGATGCATATCTGCGTAACCTTCTCTTTTCTTTCTGTGGCTGCAGCGAAGAGATACGTGGAGAGATCCTGTTTGTTCTTTATAAGCTTTCGGTTCTGCAAGATACAAATGATGATGAACTCTTCTTCCCCTTCTGCCCCAGGCTGTTGTATTTAGCTCTGGAAGCTCTCCTTAAAACCCAGAATGACGTTGTCAGAATCAATTGCTTAGGTCTGTATGTCATCTGTGTCTTCCCCATATGAGTTTCTTCTGCCGTTTTGGAGCATCAATTCCTTAATGATGTTTATGCAGCATTGCTTACGGTACTGGCTCGCAAGGGACATTTTGAGGACTCGTTTGCAAAAGATCAAATGGGCAGCAGCGAAAAGGCAGATAACTTCACGCAGACTGCAGAATGTGCAGCAGAAAGCTCACTCCTCACGTTGTTTGCGGACGCTGTCAAAGGCCCATTGCTTTCTTCCGATACCCAAGTTCAGATCGGCACACTAGACCTGATATTCCATTCTTTGTTATCAGATGTTGATTTTTCCAAGCAGATTGGGGCCCTGGTTGAAGAAGGCGTCGCCGACTACGTGTTTGAGATACTGAGATTGGCAGGTGAGATTGGTGGTCTTGACACTTGAGTCCGGTTACTGTTTGGTTAAGAACAGTTAGGGTATGGCATTGGTTATTGACTTGTAGCTGAAAATGGGTAGCAGAAGATAACGACCCTCTTCTTCAATCTTGTGTTCGAGTTCTTGGTCTTTTGGCAACGGCCGAGCAGGTGTTCAGGCAGAGACTCGTCATGGGATTCCCTACACTAGTTCGATCACTTCGTTACGTCGCGGAAGTGCCCCTCCATCCTGCTCAATCTCAAACGACGAAACTGGTAAGTCTCATAAATTTTTAGCCGTTGGTTAATATGATGAAAAAAAAATGAAAATGGAGTCTACATTAAAACAATCTCCTAAAAGGTCTGGCCGTTATCTCAAATCAGAAAGTCCTCTCAACCAAGGCTGGATCAGATGCAGTCACATCGCACAAATGCAATATACCATTGCACCTGATTGCCCTTCATCTACAATGCAGATCGAATGCAATCAGGTGCAGCACCACATTGCATTTGTGCAATGCGATTGCAATCAAGTCGCACAATGCATTTGTGCAATGTGATTGCACCTAAGTTTAATAAATGTTTAACACTTCTATTTGGGACCTGGAGAGTCCAATTTTTTTTTGGTATTACTTCTTAAAGGGAAAACATACTGAGTTTACATCGTGAAAACATAGCTATTTTTTTTCTAATAACTCAATTTCTTTCACAAGGTTCATCATTCATAACATAACATAAGAACATAACTACATGAGTGTTCAATGACAAAAAAAAAGAACTAACAAGTACTCTGCTGCAAAGTTGGAGCAACCGATCACATCTTACCTACACTAGTATGTCTGAAACTTACAGTTGTAATTATACAGGAAGTGAGCGTACAACTCAATAAAAAATATTTATAAGCAAATAATAACTTTAACTTATAACTGTAGTGGGTTCTAAGCCCTTAGTATGAGTTTAATTTTTGAAACACCACACAAGGTTTGTGTAATACTTAGGATTTTTTGATGAATTTTTGTAATTCTTTTTTTTTGTATAATAAATTAAAAATGATAATTCGAGTCAAGCATTGTGCTATAGGGTGTGTAAGACTTAAAAAAAAATCTAAGTATATAAAATACACCTACATGCCCAGGGGTCTCATCGACCCTAGTGAATTCTCTTTCTTCAAAAATTATTTTTGAAGAATTTGAATTACCTTTAGAAAGAATATGTATAATAAGTAATTAAAATAAATATATATCTGAAATTTCAATAAGAGGACACACCTTACATTGAACCTAATTTGGATTTCATATAGTGTCATTTCACTCAATTTTATATTTAGTTTTTAAAAGAATTAAATTTTAATTTCAAGTGAATTAATTAGGAATTTATTTAGTAGACTAGAACTTGTAATTTAATTGAATTTAATGAGAGTATAGGAGTCCATAGGTGAGTTGTCCCATCCTATGTGGTACTCTATTTTAAATTTTAAAAATACTAAAAATAAAACTAAAGCTTTAAAATCAAACTTGCCAAATAACAAGGCAAAGTTTTTAAAGTCAAAACTTGCCTTTTTAGCAAGTTTAGACTCCTTAGAGAGGGGAATCCCCTCCTAGATGATTCTAGGAGGGGGGATGGCTGAAACAAAAATAAGAAAATAGAAACCTATTGAAAAAAGAAAAGAAAGAAAGGAAAGAAGAAAAAAAAGTATTGACTAGTCAACTTGTTTGCCAAGCATGCAAATTGACATTTTCAACTTAAAAAGGGGCTTGGACCACATAGGTCGACCAACCCATGTGTATAGCCCTATGTATGTTATATAATATGTATATTATAGCTTATGTATGAAATAAACTATAAACCCAAAGTAGTTCAAATGGACATAAAAAAATAAGAGATTAAAAAAAAAAGGAATGGTAGAAAATTTGAGATTTATAAATATACCTTGATTTATATCAAGGGCTAGGATTCATCCAACCCTTAACCACCCCTAAAATTCTATAAAGTATGGGAGGGGCTCACCCCCCCCCCTCTATTTGCACCTTTGTGATTTTTCCCCCTTCTTGCCTCTTCTTCTCCCCTTGCTCCTTAATTCCCTTCTCCTCTTCTCTTCTTCCCTATGAAATTCTTGTGCATCCTCTTTTTGCCCAACAAAGAGGACACCCACATGCGTGTGAGGAGCGAAAAAAGTTCGTTGGCGCGGTCAGTTTGTGCTTGAAGTCCAATTTCATAAGTGTAGGAGCCAATTTTGCCAAAAGAAGAAGATGGTTCTATGCTCTACATATAAATTGAAACTCAACGATAGATGTTCCTTTGATTTTTTGAAAAGACAGAACCTAAACCATGCTTCCCACACGTGGATTTGGCTTAGGGTTATCGAAATATGAGATAGAAAGGGATTTTCGAAAGAAAACCCCCTCTAAAAATCGATTTCTCCAAAATCGGGTATGAAGACTTGATTTAAACGTTTGATAAAATAATAATATGTGAACTTATGTAAGAAAATCATTTTGGACTTAAGAATAAAGGGTTTATTTTGATTTTCCCTCGAAGAAATCGGTTCACCCCCCCAAAAGTAGCCAAAATATTGAATTAAAAATGAAAAATGACTATGTTTCATGCCAATGATTTTATCAGAAAGAAATTCTATAATTTTTGAAAAAATATGTACAATACCTAATTGTTTCCTTCAAATTTTAGTTAAAAATATTAGTTAATGATCATGTGAATATATTATAAAGATTAGCATGATTTTTCTTATTTTTATCTTAGAAAAATACATGTTTCATGCTATCGATTTTCTCAAAAATAAAATCTGTAATTTTTGAAAATATGTGTATTGTTTAATTATTTTCTTGCAAATTTTGGTTAGAAATTGTAGTTAATATTCATGTGAGTGTAATTGAGAAGTAACGTGCCATGTTTTTGTCTCGTTTGCTTTTTCACTGCAGTTTTAAAAGTATTTCAAGGAAAAAAAATCATGATTTTTGGGATACAAAATTTCGGGTGTTACAGTTTGTATGTTTTAATTTTTCCCCTTAACACTCTCCAACAAACACTCACTCACACCAAACTATAACACTAGGTCAGCTATACCAGTAATAGTTGTCTACTTCAATTATACAATATTAGTCAGACTATGAACCATACACTCTCAGTAATCCCTGAATCACCAGGCACTGTAATGAAACAACAAAGGGGACCCCACCGATAGCTAGCCGAGAGGTTAGGCTAAAACTCTATCTCAGCATGGTTTACGCTACATCCTAAGTACAATGATTCAACCATCTATTATTATCTAAAGTCCCAAATACTGTGTGAATATAACCTTAAGTCATTTTAAGTTCATTACATTGAACCTTACTCTCAAGCTCGTGTTTCACTCGTTTTCTCACAAGTGATATCGTAAAATAATCACAACGGATCTCACTCTCAATCTCAGAATGACATTAGGATTCACACTTTATATCATACTAAGCATGCAACTATAACGCTTGTAAATTTTGTTACATGAATAAACCTAAATTTTTATGGCCAAAATGTTATATGGGTATCTTTATTTTTGAATTTGATTTTTTTTATCACGGATATCTTATTTGGATCTCAGATATTTTATTCGAATCTTCAATATCGGATCCTTGATGTCTTATTTGGATTCTGATATTGGATCTTAGATGTTTTATTTAAATCTTTTATATCAGATCACTAATATCTTATTTGGATACTCGGATATTTTATTTAGATCTTTGATATCGAATCTATGATATCTTAATTGGATTTTTATATTAGAACTGTGATAGTTCATTTAGATCTTTGATATTGGATCAATGACATTTTATTTGGGTCTTTGATACTGAATTCTTAATATCCTATTTGGATCACTAGTATTGGGTCCATGATATCTTAATTGGATCTTAAATTTTGGATCTTCTAATTCAAGTCCCAAAAAAATTGAATTTTTGTATGGACCCAAATAGTTCTAATGTGGATTTAAAAACATGAATGGATCTTGGATGCTCGTTGAATAGATCCAATTACCCATGAAAAAAAAAGTTTGACTCTTGCTTGGTAGGAGTTGTTAGTGCACACCATCACGTGTTGGGACGTTGCAAGTTCGAACCCTAAATGGTACATCACATAATTGGTGGGGTCTGTGCTGAACTCCAGCTCGGCAAAAAAGAAATAATAAAACTTAAGGAAAGGGGCGGGGGGGGGGGGCACCACTCATGGAATTTCTGTAAGAAATCTAAATATCAGATTGATGGAAGCACCAGAATTGCGTTTCTGTAGTGAATGGAGAGAAGGAGAAAGAGAGGGAGATGCTAAGAGAGAGAAATGACAGCCAGCATAAAGGAGGCATGCCCTAATGCTATATTATGTAACACAATTTACAAAAGGTTTAAATACAAACAAATAACAAGAATGCCATTACATAAAAGAAACAGACATAACATGATTAGACGTATGGGTTTGGATCCGATTCAGACCCGGTGATGTCAAAGACATATTTTGTTACCCTCCCTCAAGTTGTGGATGGTCTTGAACCATGGACAACTTGTTCTTTAAAATCCAAAATTGATGCTTTGTTAAGCTAAGCCCTTAGTGAACAAGTCGGCAACTCGACTTTATGTACGAATGTGACGAGGCTCAATCTCTTTATCTTCAACCTTTTGTCTGATGAAGTTTTGATCTATCTCAATATGCTTTGTGCGACCATGTTGTATAGGATTATAAGCAATGTTAATAGCACTCTGATTATCACACAACAGAAATGATTGGGAGACTCCTTCCCCAAGATCTGCAAGAAGATGTCTGACCCATGTAGCTTCAGCTATCCCAGCAGCCATGAACCTATATTCATCTTCAGTGTTGGATCTATCAATGGATCTTTGTTTTCTGCTACTCCATGACACCAAGTTTTTTCCAATGAATATACAATAACCAGAAACTGATCATCTCTCATCTAGATCTCCTGCCCAATTCGCATCTGTATAAGTGATGATCTCATGTCCCTTATTGTCAAGCTAATTTCTTTGATAAAGAAGACCATTTTCGATGGTTCCTTTCAAAAAACTTAAAATTATTTTCACAGCTTCAACATGACCAGTTCTTGGTTCATGCATGAATTGAGATACCTGATTAACAGAATATACAATGTCTGGCCTGGTAAAAGTAAGATACTGGAGCATTCCAACAATGCTCTGATATTTGGTCGGATCATTATATAAGTCTCCATCATTAGAACTCCGTCTTTGATGCAAAACACTAAGTGTATTTAGGGGTTTACAATCTGTCATTTCTGCCCTATTCAAAAGATCACGAGTATATTTATGTTGAGTAAGAGTTAAAATATTACCTCTTCTATCCACTTCAACTCTGAGAAAATACCTTAAGTCACCAAGATCTTTCATCTTGAAATTTCACATCAATAATTTCTTCACTATCTATATATGACTCTTTGAATTGCCCGTAAGAATTATGTCATCAACATATATAAGTAATAAGGTAGAAACATCCTTATCTTTGAAAATAAAGAGTGAATGATCAAGAGAGCATCTGCGAAAACCATAGTTTTGAATTTTAAGAGAAAAACTCTCAAACCAAGAGTGAGAGGCTTGCTTCAACCCATAAAGATCTCTTTTCAGTTTACAGACATAATTCTTGGGATCTCCTTCAGCATATCCAGGGGGTTGTTCCATAAAAACTTCTTCCTTCAAATCTCCATGTAAGAAAATATTTTTTACATCTAACTGGCTCAACTGCCAAAGATATAACAATCTGTATTGTTTCCATCTTAACTACAAGACTGAAAGTTGTTAGAAAGTATGCGAAAATGAATTACAAGAATGCATAATGCATTCATAAGGTCCAACATTGGACAAACACAACCCCACAATGGGGAATAACAAAATGATCCACTAAGGGACACCACAATAAGCCTACGAAGAGGCATAAGTTGCATATGCTTTATTGAATGAGGGCCTAAAAGGCCATTTCTTACATGGGGGAATACCCCTCTATTTATACACAAAGGAGTGAGAGAAAGAGTGAGAGAGAGAGAGAACATTGGGAGGCCCAAAAGGGGACTCGTAAATGTGACCGTTGGGGGTCCAACGACTCCTTTGGTTGGGACCCCCAATGCAATGCATTAAATGCATTTTACAATAAATAAAAAATAAAAAGGAAAAAGAAAATGTAAAATAAAATACATGTAAAAAGATGTAAAAAAGACTAAAATGCCTCTAATGTGCAGAATTACAAAAATATCCTTTATCGGGTATGATGAGATAAATACATATATGTATATATATATATATATATGTATATATGATTACATATATTTTAACACCCTCCATCAAACTTTGCGTGGGGATAACGAGAAGTTTGAAGATACAAAAGGAGGGTTTCAGTCTTCAAAAAAATCTTCAATGAAAGTCACCAACATTATAACACATGAAAGAACTTTGCATCTGTCAGCCTTTAACTGTCTTTAATGATCATCCCCAAGCTCCTTTCACGATGTATCATAGATGCTTCATTCATCCCATTTTGAAGATCCTGTGAAACAAGCCAAAAGAACTCCAAGTAAAAAGTACCTTTGTATCTTAATCAAATAAGAGATATCAAAAAATTGATAATAGATCATAACATTGATTAAGAAGGACAATGATTCAAAAGATAATTTATGCATTTTGATTGAGTATTTATGCAAAACACGAATTAACCTTAAACATTGATAAAACACACTAAGTTCTTGAAGAAAGATAAGTGCACAAAGGCCACGCTAAGAACATTTGACCAAAAATATCTCCAAGAACCATGTAAAAATGCCTTCAAAGATGTGCACTTCAAGCACCAACACCACAAAGGAATACGTGTGCAAAGACACACCAAGAACAGTTGAATAAAAGTACCCAAAGGTACAAAGGGGACACCCACAAATGCAAAAGATTGAATTTCTCAGAATAGGTGAGCACTAAGGCTCCTAGAATCATTCTTACAAAGGGTTTTATCAATATTTGGAAGTAAGGAGTGTGTGCACGGAGAACACTCACAAGTGCATAAAGACAAACAAAATATGAGATTTGTATTAAGATAAAGTAAAAAATTTCATGTATTAGAAATATATCTAAAAAGACAATGTTCACATAAGAACAAATTGTTCCCAAGGGAAGTGTATAAGAGCATACGAAAGAAAGCATGTTTAACACACATAGATCACCAATAAGGAGACATTTTATCAACAAAAGATGAGTTAATGATTTCTCTCACATCTTAGAGAGAAGAAATTTTATGCCAAACAAATGTCATATGTGAACTTACAAGGACATGATCTAAAAAACAAGAGTCAAGATAATGAGTGTTATTTTAGTAGAGATTTTGACACATTTAGGAACATCTCACTCAAATGATTGCAATTATAAAAACTCATTTTGTATATCAAATACAAAGGTGACCAAAACCATAAGCACTTAATATGTAGATTAAATGCCAAAAAATTAATTTGATTTTAAAATATGTGTATTAATGATACGATTCACTTGTATCTTTAAAAGACAAAATATGAATGAAATTTCACAAATTTCAAAATAGTTCATCCACTACAAGCAACTACCTCATTAGTCCTCCAAAACCCACAAATCAAGTGTATAAGGTACTAGAACAAGAACATAATCATAATGTCATTAAAGGCCAAAAGACACACACAAAAGTGTGTATAAACACCTCTTGTCTACATGTAATAATACTTGGAATGAGTGTATCAACGACAAGAACAAGAGAATACACGCCAATATGGACCAAAAGCATCTCTTGTCTTCGTAAAAAGACACTCAAAATCAAGTATGTTCAGCTATTAGAACAAGAGTATCAAGCCAACCATGGGCTAAAACAAATACATCTCTTGTCTACATAAAATGACACTTGAAATGAGTGAAAGAAGCCAACCATGAGCATACATCTCAGCGATTAGAACAAAGATACAAATGCCAACATGGACTAAAATCACATACCATGGTGTGAATCAACGTGCCTTGTCTACATATAATAACACTCAAGACAAGTGTGTTCAGCTACTAGACCAAGAGAACGAGGCCAACAAAGGGCTACCAACATACAAAGGTGTAATAAAAATCTTGTCTACATTTGATGACATTTAGATAAGAGTTATAAAAGGAGAAGACTTTTGAGGCAATAAGACTTGTAATGACAAACATTTAACAAATTATCAATTTCAATATATCTTAAAACACTTATGGTTTCAAACTTTAGACATCCATCACATGTATACATAATTAAGAGTATCCATAATAAAATCAATGGCCAAAATAAATAAGTGACACACTCATAATTAGAGATCACATAACAAGTTATTTTAGAGTCAAACTACAAGTTGACAATCTAAAATGACATAACACGAGGTGCACATAACTCACCTCAACAAACATCTCTAATATAACAATAATAAGGTCAAACAAATGATACATTAAATAACAACATGTGATAGACAA
Source organism: Nuphar pumila (assembly GCF_984573655.1). NCBI lineage: Eukaryota > Viridiplantae > Streptophyta > Magnoliopsida > Nymphaeales > Nymphaeaceae > Nuphar > Nuphar pumila. The sequence continues at coordinate 122,954,076 of NC_143255.1, forward strand.
ATATAAATGCCATAAAAAGACAATAAACACTTAAGGGAATCATTTTTCAAATAGAAGTTTTTACAAAGAGGACCGATTAAAAATCGAATCAAAGGTCCAATATAATAAATCACAACAATATGCCTTATAACAACAATTTTGCATAAACATGAATTATGCTTAATCATGATCAATTCTTTAATTTATACAAAAAAAAAACTTATCATGAAACATTAAACAAATAATGCATATGAAATTTCTATATCATGTAAGAAGAGGAAGCTCACGAAAGCTCTCATAATACAACATGCTCAAAAAGGCATACATAAAATAGAGAAAATATCTTATTAAAGTGGGATAGAGTCCACACAAGAGGATGATTTTGAATGCAATAGGTTAAATAATGAACCAATAAACATGCACATAAAGTGCGAGTACACACACCCACTAAGGGATGAAGCCAAAAGAAGGTTATGAAATCATTTATCATAATGCAATCATATTTTAGAAAACATTGAGTTATCATGTAATAAAGCAAGGTGGTCTTCCACAAATGTTCTTCGAACACTCAAAAGGAGGTGTCTAAAAGACACTTTAAGCAAAACCCATAAAAAGGGTAAAAGAGGAACAACACACATGAATAAACAATTTTATTTATGTAAAAGAATGCTTAAAAAGCATTACAAAACAGTTATCAAAATGTATTCACGACAATCTAAAGATGAAAAATCTAGAACCATTCTCAAACATTGAGAACATCTTAATGCTATCAATTGTAATACAAAAATACATATTTTCAAAAGATGACACAAGAGAGTTTTAACAAGGAACCAAGGCATATGCATAGATAAAAGAAACAATATGAGAGACTAAGTGCATACATTCTCATAGAAAAAGCACTCATGCAATAATTAAAGCCATATGTCTCATAAAATAAGCATGCTTTCAATCAAGTTTAAGCATATATGCAAATGATTATATAAAATTTTACATTTTTAAGCATGTAACGAATCGAGAATTTCAAACATGAATATGCAAGTCTATCAAGGATGAAATACAAATTGTATTTTGACAATTATCATATATATATATATATATATGTGTGTGTGTGTGTGTGTGTGAAAAACAAGTTTATATTTTATAAAATAAGACATCATTATCAAATCATTAAGATAAGACAATGATTGACGAAACATCTAGAATAAATAATTCATGGTTATATATATATACATATGTATATATATATATATATATTAGAGTTATTTTCAAAAAAAGGCTTCAAGATTCAAAACATACTACATATATCTAGTTTCCTTAAATAAGTTCAATGATGGTTAAAATACTATTTTAGAAAAAACCATACATTTTCATACATTTCCTTTCAAAACATACTATATATATATATATATATATATATATATATATATATATATATATATATATTCAATGGTAGAAAAAAAAACAAGTGTTTTTCTCATGTGTAATGCATGGGCTAAATACTTGAAAAGTGTAAGAATACATGCCAAGTAATCCTAAGTAGAAGGAAGAGAGATAAGAGATAACAAACGCTTCATCAAAACGTAAAGAAAGAAAAGAGGTAACAAAAACTTCACCACTTTTTCAATTTTTTGAACATCATGCTTCCCGATGCACCAAAGGACTAGCTTGATTATAATCGTGCTCTAATACCATGTTAGAAAGTATGCGGAAATGAATTACAAGAATGCATAATGCATTCATAAGGTCCAACATTGGACAAACACAATCCCACACTGGGGAATAACAAAATGGTCCACTAAGGGACACCACAATAAGCTTACGAAGAGGCATAAGTTGCATATGCTTTATTGAATAAGGGCCTAAAAGGTCATTTCTTACATGGGGAAATACCCCTCTATTTATATACAAAGGAGTGAGAGAAAGAGAGAGAGAGAGAGAGAACATTGGGAGGCCCAAAAGGGGACTCGTTGGGCCCCCAACGGTCACATTTGTGACCGTTGGGGGTCCAACGACTCCTTTGGTTGGGACCCCCAATGCAATGCATTAAATACATTTTACAATAAATAAAAAATAAAAAGGAAAAAGAAAATGTAAAATAAAATACATGTAAAAAAGACTAAAATGCCCCTAATGGGCAGAATTACAAAAATACCCTTTATCGGGTATGATGAGATAAATATATATATGTATATATATACATATATATATGTATATATGATTACATATATTTTAACAAAAGTTTCATCATAATCTTGCCCATATTCTTGAGTAAAACCTCGTGTCACAAGTCTTGCTTTATATATCTCAATACATCCATCAGGTTTATACTTAATCTTATAAACCCATTTACATCTAACAACATTTTTCTTCTCAGGTCTAAGAACAATTTCTTAGGTTTGGCATTTATGTAAAGCTTTCATTTCTTCGTTCAAAGCCTCTATCCATTTATGTGATTTAATTGCTTGATAGAAGATGGCAGGTTCATCATGCTTCTCTACTTGTGACATGAACAACTGAAAATCCATGAAAAAATTATCATAACTAACCCATCTTTGAGTAGGATGTCGTATTCTTTTCGATCTTCTTAATGGAGGCTCAATTATACTCTGTGCGACAGAGTTGGTGACATGGTCTCTTTCTCTTCAAACATAAACTTGGCCAGAGAATCTCTGAATTTCTCTAGGTCTTTCATTTTCAGAAGTATTTGGAGATTCGAGATTCTGATCATTTGAGCTCAATTCTTCACAAGAAGGCTGACAAGAACCCTTTTCTCCAGCAAACAATTTAGCACACATCCAGGTATCATAAATTTCAACATTTTGAGGTGAGTCCTGCTCTTAAGACAATGATGTGTTCTCAAAATTTTGTTCATCAAAAACAACATTTTTAAAAATCTTGATACGCTTAGTTACAGGATCATAACATCTATATCTTTTATAATCATCCGCATATCCAACAAACTTGCACTTCACAACTTTATGCTAAAATTTATTTCTCAAAGACTTGTTAATATAAACATAGCAAACACAACCAAAATTGCGCAAGTCATTATAATCAGGATGTTTTCCAAAAAGAGAAAAATATGGAGACTTATTCTCAAGAATTCCCATGGGCAGAAAGTTAATGACATGAACTGCAGTGTGAAAAGCTTTGGTCCAAAGATTTATAGAAACATTACTATCATGAAGCATGCTCATAGCACTCTCAACAATATGATGATGTTTTCGTTCAGTCACTCTATTTTGTTGTGGAGAATGCGGACAAGACACTCGTCTACAAATCCCATTATTTCAAAAAAAATTAATGAAGTCATTTGAAGAATATTCACCTCCACCATCACATTGAAAATATATAATATTAAAGGAAAAATGGTTTTTAACTAGTGCACAAAAGTCCTGGAATAATCTAAAAACTTCATACTTGTGTTTCATGAAGAAAATCCAGGTGAAACGAGAATAATTATCTATGAATAAAACATAATATTGACTTTCAGATAAAGAACAAACAGGAGTTGGTCCCCATACATCAGAATACACAATTTCAAAGGCCTTTGAAGCTCTTTCATTAACAAGATTAAAGGGAAGAATATGACTCTTACACAACTGACAACTTGAACACTTTTTAGCATCCAAAACAGGGTGCAGACAAGACTCTGGAATCAAATTTTTTGACACAAGTTTCTTAATAAAACCACAACTACAATGACCTAAGCGATTGTGCTACAAATCTGACCTATTACATTAAGAAAAACTATAGACATATGTATGACAAGATTTAAGGCACCGAGATGTCAATTCCAAAAAAGGTGACTTCAAGGTAGAAGATGAATGAGATATGGGATCCTCCTTGAAGATGTACATGTTTTCTCGTTGTTGCCCTTCAACGAACATCTCATTCGTTTGAAGGTCCTTAACATACATAGAAGAGGGAGTGAATTCGACAGAAGAATTTGTATCATCAATAAGTTTGGATACAAAAATAATATTCTTTTTAATATTAGGAGCAAGAAGGACATTGGACAAACTAAGAGAAGTAGAAGACAAAGGGATTTGTGTACTTCCAATATGAGAAATGTGATGATGTGTGTCATCTCCAGTGACTATGCTTCCTTTTCCGAAATAAGGAGACAAATTCGAGAACTTATCAGCATTACCTGTAACATGAGTAGCCGCTCTAAAATCCATCTACCATTCTCCTTGCTCATTTTGCTTAAAACTCACAAAAGTTGTTGCATATCTCCAGTGGATTTCTGACACTCAAATTCCTTTTTGTTTTCTTCTTTATTACTCTTTCTTTTGTTTTGAGGATTAAACCAACAATCAACTTTCTCATGTCCTTTCTTATTACACAGAAAACACGTAGGCACCCTTTTTTTATTTGATGCATTAAAGAATCCTGGTGAACTTGGAGTAGGAAGAATGCCATGACCTCCCCCCTGTCCAAAACGACCACGTCTTCTACCACCTTGAAAATTGCTACCTCCACGTCTAGAACCTTGAGATATCTCTGAAGCCAAGACACTATGTGTATCTGAATACACACCACTTTCTGTTATGTTCTTTATACTCATCTCATACTGAAGAAGTTTAGCTTGAAGATCTTCAAAACTAAGTAGCACTGGCAGAACCGATAACGATGTAGAGAGAACATGATATTCTGGGCCCAATCCATTAATAGTTTGTTGTACCTTTTTTTTATCAGTAATTGCACTCCCAATAATAGCAAGTTGATATGTAACAGACTTCACCTTGTTTAAAAACTCCATGACTGACATTGAGCCTTTTTTAAGAGTCTGAAACTCCCTTTTTAAAAATAAGATTCTGGCCTCTGAAATTTGAGAATATGTTTGTGCAAGATTATTCCATAGTTGTCCAGCTGTACAATCTTCTGGTATGGATATCAATACTTTCTGCAATAGCGTGGAAGTAATGTAGGCAACCAAGGCCTGATCTCACTTCATCCATGCTGTAAAATCAGGATTTAGAACATATTGAATTGAAGCATCTACTTTATCATCCTTTGTTTCTTGAGAAACAAACTGCGGTGGGACTGGAATTGATCCATTCAGATGCCCGAAAAGATCTTGACTCTTTGTAAAAGGAACAATTTGCCCAAAAACAATGGTAAGATGCTCTGCAATACATTAATGCTGGAAACATTATCGAGAATAGCAAAGTGGTTTTCAAACCGATTTTGTGAAGATGAAAATACCCACAAAATCTTTTTTTTCCCTTATTCTTTAGTTTTTTTATTGTCAAGATGTACTTTCCTTTCATTTTTATTGTTTCTTTGTAATGCTACATGTTTATATAGGGTTGTTCATAGCTCTTTTCTCTCTTTCCCGTGAACCACATAAATTGTTGTGTTCTAATTTTTTTCTCTCGCCCACGGAGCTCTCTCTTTCTTTAGCCACTACGCTACGGGTGCCTTTGGTAATGTAAATTACTTACGATGTGAACAGGGAATTTACAATTGAAGAAATTGTACAGGGGACCCATCTGTTTTAAGAATTCAAATAACCAACTCTATATATGTCAATTTGAATTACAAGTCACAATCGGTTTTGAGATTTTCTGGGCAAGGGATAATCTCAAGATATTTAAAAAGAATACTGTTGTTCTAGGGTGACTATTGGGGAAAATATCGAAAATTTCAAATTTTAAAACATAAGAAAACATATAAGGTTGGAATAAAACAATAAAAATATAAACAAATATATAAAAATGTTTATATCATGCTCATAATGCAACATCATGATATTTTCGAAATATGTGATTTATTTTGAAAATGTAATGATTTTTAGGAATTATATTGAGTTTTGGAGATAACACAATAAAATTGTAACTTTCTCAAAATATAGCTGATATCTATTACCATGATTACAACCGTGGGAAGCCACGAGAGAAGTTGACAGAAAAAAGGCAGAGGCCGAATTATCATGGAATTTTTGTTTGGAAACTGTTTGTTTGAGGGAGTTTATGTGTTTGGAAAAGTGGCAGCTGCTTACAGACTTCTACTCAGGCTTCAAGAAGTTCAGTCTTTAGACTCCATCAGGTTCCAAGATAAACAATTCTAAAAAGTGAAGTCACTAAATTGTACTGGTGAGTACATTTTGGATCTGTACAGTGACTGAAAAGGCCAAGTTCCAGCTTCACTAGACTAGGCATTTCAAACTTTTCTTTTTGATGACGAGGAACCTCGCCGAAGCGAGGGAAAACCCAGGTGGGGCCCGACAACCACCCTGCCTTACGTGAGGCAGTTCACTTCGAATTTGGTGCCTTATATTACAGGTTTTGAATTTCAGGTGGTGGTGGCTATCTCCAACTGTCCTGGCGTTGTATCAAGATCTCAAGTAGAAGAACTGGCTATGATCTTGACAGGGATGTTCAAAAGGCACAGTGCTGGACAAATTGGCATGTTACCAGAAACCTTTTCCATGTCCTGCTCTAGTTTTGCACTTCTTCTTCAAACACCCTCTTCTCGTGGAATCCCAACCCTACCAGCATTGGCACTGGACGCATTGAGGCATGCAATTCTACCTTCACTTAATCTGCCCACTAGGGGTGATGACCAACTCTTATATTCTCTTCACTTTTTCAAAGAATCATATTCTTACTGCCAAGAAAATTACACCACAGAACCAGACATCGTGGAAATGAGACAAGGTCTTCTAGAAGTATGTGAAAAACACATATTACCTAGTCTAGGAAGGTTCATAGATGAAGGCGAAGAGGAAGAGGTGGTGATGAGTATATTAGAGATATTTCATTTTGTGCTTCAACCACCTGATGACCAAAGTATAAAGTTTGCGAATTCATTGGCGTCTTCATCTTTGTTTCATTTGGCATTTGGATGCTTGGGCCTTTATCCATCTGTACAGATGAAAGGGCGCATGTATTTGGTAGTTGGGTTGGTTGCTGAAAGGATTTTAGGACATGAGCATGGGAGATCCATCACTGAAGCTTGCTTCAATCTCCCATCAGATCCCTTGGACTTGTTATTTCTTCTTGGGCAGAAGAACTCAAATGACTCCAACTTGATTTGCTGCCAATCCGCAATCCTTTTGATGCTATATATGAGCTCGTTATACAATGAGAGGTAATCAAGTGTTCTCTTGCCCATTTAATTATACTTAATTTTTTTTAACTATCATCTCTCTTGGTTGTGTTCATATCCTGTATTTCTTGACTGTTATTAAGTTTCTGGTCAACAGACTTGCAGATGAGAATCAGATTTTGGCTTCTTTAGAGCAGTACCTTCTGGTTAATAGTTCCAATCTCTCGAGTGAGTTAGTTGATTCTTCAACACTCACACTGTTGGTACTTTTATATGGTCTCTTCAGAGGTATTGAAACGGATTATCAAGCTCCCTATTGCCTTGAAGCTGAAAAGATCCTGTTCCAACTAATGGATGGAACAGACTGGGATTTGTTTTCTTTGAGAGTCCATAAAACAGCTATGATATGGTTGTTCCAGCAAGCTGGTCTTATTGCTTCCTTGTCACAGCAGATACTGAATTTATGTAGGTGGTATAGCAAATCCCATGCCGTGGATCCTGGAGGTATAAATGAGATGATAGAGATCGTCACTCTTGCAGACCTGGTAGCATCAGGAGATAATTCTTGTGCAAAGTTGCTTGTGTTTCTACTCAAGAGGCTAGTAGAATTAAACCAAGAGGATGATATCACTGCAGTAATTGATGTCATGACAGCAATTATCAACATGTCTCCCTTAGCTTCAAATCAATTTCTTTTAAATGGAATTAGCGACTCAATCCATAGTATATATCATACACCTGAGTTTTCACCAAGGATCTTATTAAGTTGTTCACTTCTGCTTTTCAACATTTTGCGGTCAGTAGATTCCAGGTCAGTTTTAGATCATATAACCTGGCTTCCAGTGACTTTCAAGGTGATCCTAGTTATGTCTGAATTGTCTTTCTTCAAATTGTCTTTTTTGTTTAACACAATTTTTTTTCCTTAGAACTGACGTGGTTCGGCTTTATTTGCAGTTGCTGAACTTTCTGATCCCTTCATTATCTGTTGATTCATGCAACCATGAAGGGCATCTGATTATTAGCATCCTGACTTTGATACTGCACCATTCAAAATACCAGTCTCTAACTGAGGCTTCAAAAGCAATTATTTTCAATCCATCCCTGGTTTCTTCGATAAATGCAATTATACAGACCACTTGTTTGAGAGGTCCAGATTTAGTGGATCATAATGAAGAGACTAACACTGGAAAAACCATGCTCCTTGTGATTTTCATGTGTTACTTCTCCTTAAGAAGGCCAGTTGCTAAAACTGAAGCTTTGAATCCAGTTGCATGTAGTAGTATATTATCACCATTTACACTAAATACTAACCCTCTTTTTTTTTTCAGCCTGCATCTGATTGTACAGGATAGTTGGAGCTGGCAAGAGTACCTCCAGACAACCAGCACTACCAGAATGCCATGTATAAATTGTCAAGATCTGTGCAGGTTGATATATTTTGGTTCTTCTTCAATCAAGCTTGTGGCTTCTCAGTGCCTTATGGAATTACTTACTAGGATTTCAAAGGAGAATAGAAGCAAAACTGATGAAATGAAATGCTCAGTTGAATACTTGCAATCTATGGTAGCTCTGCTGCAAGGGTTGGTATTTTATAGTGATGTAAGAGTAGCAATGAACTGCAGCCTATGTCTTTCTATAATCCTGGAGTGGGAAAAGTTATGTTGGCAGGAGAAAAAAGCAATTGATAAGGACAAATGGTGCAGGATGATCACGGAGGAGCTGGCATTATTACTAGCAGCCCCTAGATTGGCATCAAAAACATTCACCAATCAGCACAAACCTGCTGTTTATATAGCCATTGCTTTACTGAAATTGGCACCAGTGCCTAGGTGGATGCAGTCAGTATTTGATCATGCTTGCATTTCAATTATAATCAACAACCTCTCCTCCAGTAATATTAGTGCAGAGATTGTGCAGTTGTTTCGAGAACTAGCACGGTCAGAGTATTTGAATGCAGAGCATATCACCAGTCTACACCATGTGTTTCAGGCAAGAATTTCTCCACCATATCAACCTGTCCCCTGTTGCATTTTATGACAGCATGCTTATGATGAACTGATGGATTCATTTATTACCTATTGCATTCCATTTATGCAATATTCACCTGCTTTATTTGCTATCGTACAATGATTAGCCCCTTTTCTAGCCTGCAAAGTAGAATTCCTTTTATTATGAAAAGGTTCAGGACAACAAAGAAGAAAACAAGAATGTTTTTTAAATTTGTGAAAAAGCAGACCTTTGAGATTTCTTATTTCCACGTACTAGAGGAAGATGGAAGTTCTTGACATTCAAAAGCAAGAGGGCTGAACGTCTTAAGAGTATATTAATAACTTGTTTCTGGCTTCAAAAATCTTTCCTCTCTAATAAGATGAAGGTCATGAGTGAGCTATACCTGTTTGAGCTTCCTATACTGATCTTCCCTTCTGGTTTTTGCAGGCATGCAGAAAGCATGTCTACTTGGAGATGAACAAAAGCAGTTGCATTGAAGAGAAATTTGAGCAGGTGGTCGATGTCTTCAAAGATGCATACAAGGTAGTTGGAATACTCCAGGACTTGATGTTAGCTTCAAATAGCACTTTTAAGGGTAGTCACAGGCAGCATAAAAGATTGATAGAGGAAATTGAAGGGTTTCTTCGAGAAACTTCTTCATGATTGAATAATTAGTAGAAGTGTTGGGATCTCATAAAGATCCTCATGTGAATAATACATGCAATAGGTTATGAAGACATGCCCAATCTGTAACCAAAGCCAGAAAATGAAAGCAAATTTACAGGTAGCTTTTATTGGAAAATCTTTCATTTTATTAGTTCCTTCAGAACTGAAAATTTAAGAATCAAATTATCGTTTGGACACGAAATATAAAAGGAAGAATTTGAAAAGATTTGTCTGCACGTGCATGCACACATGCACCTACAGACTGCTCTCAAGTTTAAGATAAAATCTTCCACAAAAGGTCAGCATGAATTAAACTGACGATAAACATTTCTCTGACTGTCATCTTTATTAGAAAAGGGACAAAAATCACCTAAAGTATATCTATTCATAAAGAACACCTTAGTTTACTTTCTGGAACTGGCTTTCCCACTGATAATACCATGAAGATGTGTGCTTCACGAAATTTACGTAAACAGCAATAGCAATAGGCTTGGAGTGGGCTGCAATGATACATTGCTAACAGCACCTTTTTGTGAAACTGCCATGCAGAAGAATCAATCTGATCGTATGGCTTTCATGATCAATTAGATAAGTTACCATTAACATGGCTTTGTATCAATGGTTAAGAATTAAAAACAATGCCATAATAACAATTTCCTTTTGCTATAGTTTAATCACCTAAATTACTGAGAGCATACGCTTTTCATTGTTATAAACATAATCCCAAATAATTTTATCTAGGATGCTCTAGGTTAGTCCCTTTTTTTCCTAGAGGACACTGGTGATGGGTTTTGAAAAAATAAAATAATTTTCAACCCCGTTTACCCTGAATTTTGCGTTGGTATAATCCATATGAGATAGATATGACAGACCCTCGTCTTGTAAATGCTGCTGTATTTGCAGTTTAGATTACTGTTATTCTATAATGGTCATTGCTTGTTGATTTTAGGGAAACCGATTTGTTTGCGAGCTTCACCAACATCAATGGATCGCCGACATCCAATGCTGTGTGATTTGGAATCCGTTCTCACTTTGGCTGAGAAAACTGAAACTGATTACTAATAAGATTTGGATTCAGTTTAGGATCTCAAAATCAAATCCGATTGGATCTACGTCTTGGTCCCTTTTTTCCTCTGGTGATGGGTATACCCAACCTATATCCTAGAAAAGGATAAGCCGTTGAACAAAAAGCAAGCACAAGCTGTACCATATATAACTTCCAGCTGCTACTCACCATCTGGAACATCAAATTTGAATGGTGATGGTTCAAATGGATTTCTACTCAAAGTAGAACTAAGAATTGAATTACTTTTCTACCACATTTTGTAGCATATGAAAAAAAATGTATCGTTCAATTAGAAAGATATTTTTTCAACCTTCAATCTCAATTTCTTGAACTTTCAGACGTGGCTTTAAGTAGTTCATGTCTCTTAAAGGGTGTTTATATATCATACATATATGTAGGTTTATTAGAAGGATTATTTCTTGGCCTCAATTTCTTGAGTTTTCATATGCAGCATTCAAAGTAGTTGAAGCCATTTGCAGGGTGATTGAATTATGTCCCCATCGGGCTTACCTCAAAGCCACCCGGCCACTCCTTGCCACCTGCCTAAAAAAAGGTGAAAGAACTATATAAATAGAAGTCAAGTTTCACTTTTCCCCTATTCTGTCTAACAAAGATCACAGAAAACACTCCACGGTTTAAAATCACTAGTCTTAGCAGGTAAAATATACAGTTTCTCTGGAACTTATTAATTGCATCACCGTCTTCTACAGAATCACCAAAATTTGCCAAATCATCAAAAACTGTCTTAAAAAACAATACATGCAATAGAGAGAGAGATGGATCCCTCTGCTTTCTTTAGCTAGGCTACGCATAAAGAGGAGAAATTTTTTACACTAATTCATAGATGAGCAACATACACATGCAATCCAAGAATAAATTCCTCTGTTCTTCCGCTTCTCTCTCCTATTGGCGAGGATCCATGCAGGAGAAGTGATTCGTATCTTAGCAGCATTAATTGCTGCAGGATTTCCTTGGATTAGGGATGGAACTTTGTATGATGGAAATTCAGCAACTTTTGTTTCTGGCCTTGACTTGGGTTGAATGATATCGTTCCTTGATTTAAGAACATAGGTAGATGCTCCTCTATGGCCTTTAACGTCTGTCTCTTTCTCCAAACTTTCCACAAGAAGGCTTTTTAAAGGGGTACGAGTTTTCTCCAAGTTCACTGCTTGAATAATGATAACTTCATTTTCCTTGCTTCCTTGTGAATCATCCTCCATTGGAGATAAAGAAGGAATCCATGCAGCTTCAGAAACAGAAAAGGTTGGATTTTGGCCAGTTTGTGTTGGTGTGGTGTCAGAAGGGTGGATCTTTTCAGTGTGGTCTCTGCTGGGCTCCACCAGGGTCATGGAAGAAGGTGGCTCGACAATGTTGGTGCCACTTCCATTTTGACTTCGCTCAGAAACCACATTCATCTTTGAGTCATCGCTACAAGGGTTTTCCTCTATTTGTTTTTCTTTTTCTGCTGGACCATTATATGCTGAAAATTGTTGTGCATCACCTCCAGTAGAGGAAATTGCTTGTTCTGTGACATCATTCATTGAACCAGTTTGGGATAACATTATAGGAATCAGAAATAATTGGGAATGATATTAAAGTAGATGTAACAAATCAAAATACACATGTAAATGAAGGTGAATGCTATTGCTCATGCACTTTTGCAATTAGTAGGAATTCCATTGGTGTTAAACAGAGCCACAGAATGCAGTTTATGAGAAAGAAGGAACCAAACATCAAGGAAAGCATTCTTATCACCATTATTGGCTTGAAGTATATATTGGAGTGATCAAGAGCACTCATGTGACAATCCTGCATATAGAACGCCTATGAAATGCATAAGGAACAGGAAGCTAAGGTCAATCACTGTTACTCAACTTCCTAAGATGGTGGTGATAATATTTTTGTCAACAATTTGAATATGAGAGATAGGCATGCCCATACTTCACTAAATTGCAAGTTTAGATTAGATAATTCCCTTAATCTGCTGATGTTGTGCCCTAGTAGAGACCTCCTGCTACACCTCATGATCCATTCTATAATTAAGAGCATGAGATGTTCCTAAAAATTTTCAAGTTCAACATTTGATGTATGGTCATCTTCAGATACACTCTGAGTTGCACAGCAAGATTCATATGATTTTTCTTATAACATTTCAAGTTTTACATTCCATAGTTTCCTGTGACAGAAAAAGCAGTAGCATCATCTGTTAAAGAGGCTCTATATCAGTCACAGTGTTCTCTTTTATTAATATTTTCAATGTTTGTGGTTTCATAACCCATTAACCAAACTAGTACTTAAATTCCCTCTAGTGTATACATTTGTGTGAAGCATCTTCACATGAAGAGACTAGTGAAGAGATGGATAGCTTTGTTCCAAGAAAAGTCTGTTTCAGCTATATTCTAGTACTTATGTCTACCATACCTCTAGCATAAAGCGATTTAGCCATGATAGAAGGCTTGGCCCATAGGAACCATGTGTGTTGCTTCTATTGATAATTTATTCATTGAAGAAATACTCTCCTTGAGATGGACAGTCACAAAAATTGACATTATATTCCAATTGTGGAGCCTGTATAATAGACTTCTTTCCCTATTATCAAAAGAAAACCTTCCTGTCCTCCCTGCTAGACGTATTCTGATGTTCGGATACCAACCTTGACCACATATAAATTTTATATTCTAAATTCCATATTATTATTTTTTCGAATATATTTTTGAGCAATGTTTCTTAAATCCAAAATTCATGTTTATCTTACTTTCTTGAGTACTAAGGTCCATGCAGACAATTCTTCAAAAAAAATTCTGACTTTGGAAACTGAAGGTGGAGATGATTATGTATTTATGTATCAACATTTCAGCAAAGGCTCCTAGTTGATAATGGTAACTATGCATGATAAACAATGTCAAAGAACTACATCACAAAATAGGATATTTGGATGAAAGCATAGTTATATTTCTGATACAGCTTAACATTGATGCACTTAACAACTATATGGGCTAATCTATAAACTTAGACTTTCCACATGGTTGTTCAAGTAATTAATTGCATGCACTGTTAAAGTTTGTATTTGAATTATCTGTCCTTGCGGCATGTGGAATATTCTACTTTATGAAACCTTGGGTGTTTATGTTATGTACATATTAACATGAATTCATGAAATATGTTTGGTGCCAAAGATGCACCTTGTAGGTTTTGGATGTATTGATGGGTATAAAACCTATCAGATTTCCTGATCTTAAAGCACAAAACATACATATGGATACAGGTTATATTTGTTGAATCTAAATTTAGCTTCAAACGGAATTTGTTCTGGCATCACACCAGCAGCTCAATGCTTGTGGAAGATTTTTTTTTTGGCACCTCTTCTCTTGAAATGAACCTATTACTAAATGAAGACTGGCCCAGTCAAAAAACCAAATGAATTTGCACATGATTCCTCCTGCTGATTTACAGCCCTATCTGAAACACATGGTCCTTGGCATCATAATCTCTTTCTCATGTTCTATTTTTAGGATAAAAAGAACCTAAAGAAGGAACCTGTAGAAAGAATGCATCCTAAAGAAAGGACTTTGCATTTGTTCTTGTGATCCTCTTCACACTTGTAAAACAAAATAAGAAGACATGCAGATAATACCAACATAGCTTCTTCCCTTAAGCCTGCAAGATTTTTAAGCAAGAAAGAGGGAACTATAGAGAGTTAAGTGGCAGATCAAAGGAATAAGAAAAGTTCAAAGGTGGCAAGAGGGAAAGGGATGCTGTTTGTTAAAATAGACTATATATATAATCATGTATACATATACGATTATTACTTGTATTACCTTGAAGGGTATTTTTGTCTTTCCACAATGTATCCTTTTTTATATTTTCTTTTCTTCTTTTTACTTTTTTATTTTTATTTTTTTTGTCATTTATTTAAAAGAGCATGGGCGCTATGGTCAAAAGACTATAGAGTCATTGGGACTCCCCAACAATCACATTTGTGACCGTTGAAGGCTTCCCAATAGAGTCCATGCTCTCTTTCCCCTCTTTCCTCCTGTATAAATAGGGGTGAACCCCTCGCATGTATTTCAATGTTTTTTTCAAAGCATATTCATTCAATAAACTCTATATTTTTACTTTTGTTGTTATTTTAAGACTCTTTGAAGTCATTGTGTGTACTCTTGTGCTTGCATTGTGCCTTCGTGCCTTTGTATTGTTCATTCTTAGACTTGTGTATGTGCTTTTGTACTATCTTGTAATTATGCATATCTCATTACATGGCATCAGAGCCATAGTGCTCTTGGTCTTTTGGAAAGTGGTCATTAAGTATTCGTGATTGTGAGAAAGCATTGAAAAGTGTTCATGGGTTTGTGGTGACTCAAAGTAGAGGTGCTCTTCTATGTTCTTCCACGTTCTCTTATCTATCAAGTCAAAATGGAGCATGAACATAAGATTGACCTCTCTTTTAAGCTAAACGGTTCCAACTATATGATATGGGCATCCGCTATGGAGAATAACCTCAAAGGGAAGAAGCTTTAGAGATATGTGATGGGCACTATCCCGAAGCTTAAACTCAAGTTCGCCAAGTTAGAATGAACTCAAGAAAAAACCTTAGAAAGAGATGTTCGTATTAAAGTTATTGAAGATCATCAATCCAAGGTAGAAGATTGGGAAAGTAACCATGCAAAAAATCTTCTTTAGTTTATGAATAATGTTGAGCTCAAAATATATGCTAACATTGCTAAATTCTGCAAAGTCAATGAGGCATGATTTTTTATGAAGAGTATGGATACCCAAAAAGACTTTACAAGACAATTTTTCTTGTAAGAGAAAATGCGAACCATCAAACAAAGGGACATGAGTGTTCATGATTATTTTAGTGTATTTAGCCCTTTATAGGATGAGTTAACACTTCTTGAACCCAAATGGGTTGCTAGTGAGGGCGTCGAGTTAAGAAGAGAGCAAATGGAAAAAGAATATTTTTTCTAATATTTATATGTGCTTCGGCTCGAATTTGAACAAGTTAGATATTTTCTTCTTCATAAATCTAAACCACTTCCATTGGAAGATGTGGTTGCTGAAATATGCCAAGAAGAAACTCGTCATAGTATAATTAAAGGAGGAGATGAAGTTTTGGCCGTTTCTAAGCCCGACAATCATGTGAAGACTTATAAACCTCTACACTTTGTGAGGCAAAATAACTATAATGAAAATAGTAGTGGCCATAGGAAAGCTATTTGTCATCATTGTCATGAACCAAGATACATAAGACCTAATTGTCCCAAGCTCAATGACTCTCCCAAGAACAAAGTAGCTTCCATTGAAGAATCCACACCAAAAAGAGAAGAATCAATTAAAAGGGGAGGACACGTTTTCTCTTTCTCAACTATCAGAGGCACTTCAACATTTACTCAAATCTCCATCAACTTCGAGTGTCGTTATAGTCTCATTTTCTCCTCCAGATATGTGTTCTTGGATCCTTGATTCGGGAGCCTCTTTTTATATGACACCACATGAGAATATCATGTCCAATTTATACACTATATGGAACATCTTTGCAAGTTAAAAATATTGGAACCTTAGACTTTTCTCAAACTTTTTATGTTCCAAAAGTTAGGGTAATTCCAAAGTTAAATTTAAATCTTTTTTCGGTTTTTCAAATCTCTTATCATAGATGCAAAATCTCCTTCTCATCTAAGGGTTGCTCGGTGCAGGATCTCTAATCCGAGAAACAGATTGGACAAAGCCATAGGAAGGGAGATCTCTACTTCATGGATTCTTTGAATCTTCCTTTGAAATAATTTTGTAACTATGTCTAAGATAAAAATATTGAAACTTGGAATAAAAGACTTGGACATCCGAGTTATTCAAAGATGTATCTTTTCCCTTTTAAGAAAAAAAGTTGTAATGAAAAAGATTTAATTTGCAAATATTGCATTCTTGACAAAATGAAATCTATTCATTTTCCTAATAAAACATGTCTCTAAAAGACCTTTTAAATTAGTGCATTCGGATCCCCACCTTCTCCGATCATATCAAAAAGAGGTTATTCATATTATGTTATATTTATTATTGATTTTACTAGATATGTGTAGATCTACTTCCTTAATTTCAAATCCGATATATTTTCTTTTTTAGAAAATCTCATATGATTGTCAAAAATCAATTTCAAAAGTATATTTTCATTCTTAGATCTGACTCGGGCGGTGAATACTTATCCAATGAATTTGAAAACTATTTAAAACAAAATGAGATTTGTCACAAAAAATCTTGTCCTAGAACCCCCACAACAAAATGGATTAGCTGAAAGAAAACATAAGCATATTATGGAAACGACAAAGACTCTTTCTTATCTATGATATTCCCAAAAGTGTTTGGGCTAAGGTTGTTCTAACATCAACTTATTTGATAAATAGAATGCCCTCATTTTCTTAACAAAATGTTTTCCCATATGAAAAAATATTTGAAAGAACACCTGATTTTAAGTGATTACATGTGTTTGGTTGTAAATGTTTTGTTCGCTTAGATAAAAAGGATAAATTATCTCCTAAAGCCATTGAGTATGCCTTTCTTGGTTATGGAGAAAACCAAAAAGGTTATAGATGTTTTGATTTTAAAAATAACAAACTTTGTCTCGAAAGATGTGACTTTCTTAAAAAATGAAAATGAATTTGAGAAAACTCAAGAAAAGGAGGAAGTTGATTACACTTTATTATTTGAAATCTTGCCACAAGAAGATCTAACTTGTTGTGATGTTTCTTTAAATAATGAAAAAAAATTAGATGGCGATGAACCTTCTAATATTGAGAATGTTGAATCGATATTATTGATAGACCCATACAAGTTTATACCCAACGTGAGCAAAGACATCCCCAAAGTGCTTTCAAAAAATATTCTCATGACTCCTCTATAGAAGCCTCTTAGAAGATTCAATTGTACCTCTATCATGCCAAGTAAGTTTATATCTTATGATACTTTGACACCAAACTATAGACCATGTTTGATAGCTTTACACTGCCATTATGAACCAATACATTACAATGAAGTCAAAACCCTTCCACAATAGGTTGAAGTTATAAATGTCGAACTTGATGCCCTTAAAAAGGCCAAAACATGGAAAGTGACCTCATTACCACTAGAAAAAAAGCTATAGGATATAAATGAGTTTCTAAGGCTAAAACCAAGAGTGATGGGTCTCTAAAAAGACATAAAGCTAGGTTAGTGGCCAAGGGATATTCTTAAGAATACAGAATTGACTAAGAAACCTTTGCACTGGTAGCTAGGATGACTAGTGTTAGGACCCTCATAATCATGGCATCTATCCAAAAATGGTTCATTTACCAACTTGATGTTAAAAACACATTTCTCAATGGTGATTTAAATGAAGTATATATAGACCCTCCTACAGGATTTGATATTAAAAAAGGTAAAACTCTTAGACTTAAAAAGGCTTTATATGGCCTTAAACAGGCTCCCGAGGATTGGTATGATAGATTTAGTAATGTAATGACTCATCTGGGTTTTTATTCTAGATATACTTACACTGCCCTTTTTGTCAAAAGTACATGTTCTAAAGTTGTTATTCTTTTACTATACATAGATGACATGATTATAACAGGAAGTGATAAAAAAGGAGTTATTGATATTAAAAATGTTTAAAAAAAAAATGATATGTCTGATTTGGGTTTTCTAAAATATTTCTTAGGTATTGAAGTTGCTTACTCTCCCAGAGGGTATTTGTGCTAAGTCAGGCATTTCATATGATAAGAAGGTGGTGACACCTGAGTGTGAAAATATCTCAAAAAAGAGATAAAGTGTGCGATGAGCACAACACCACCAATGTGCACAAATGCACAACAACACTTAGAACAAATGTACACAAAGGTACAATAAAGAGACTCAAATGCACAAAGGCATACAAAATATAAAGAATTTTATTGAGAAGCTTGGAGAACAAAAGCTCCAAGAAGTGAGTATTACAAAGGGGGAACTCCCCTATTTATAATGAGAAAGGAAGCCTTGGAGGGGCTCCACTAGCTGTTGGAGCCCCTCCAACGGTTAGAATTCTAACCGTTGGAGAGGCTCAACAGCTAGTGTTGAGCCCTCCAAGTTGACTTTGAGTCAACACAAAAAAAGGACAAAAAATGAAAAAGAAAAAAGAAAAAGAATAAAAGTGAAAAAGCAAAAAGAATTACAGCATATTCATAATTATGAATATGCGCAAAAGGTGAATGACTAAAATACCCTTGCGGGTTTTATAAGAAAAGAAAAGAAACAAAAAGAAACATACATATTTATATATATATATATAAAGATAGATACATATACATATATACGTGATATATATATGTATATGTATCTCTCTTTATATATATATATGTAAATATTTACATAAAGAGAGATACATTTTAACACCCTCCCTCAAACTTAGGGCACAATGACTGAAAGTTTGCTAAGGAGAAAGTTGAATCTTGGAGAGCAAAGCGCCTTGGTGAAGAAATCTGCCAACTGATATTCTGACGTTACATAAGAAAGGTCGATGACTTTTTGTAGATATGCCTCTCGGACATAATGGCAGTCCATCTCAATATGCTTTGTCCGCTCATGAAACGTGTGATTCTTAGCAATATAGATTGCACTCTTATTATCACAACACAACTTTGTGGGTTCTTAAATTGGAATCCCCATGTCTTGCAACAACTGATGAATCCAGACAATCTCCATAGTTGTAGACGCCATGGCTCGATATTCTGCTTCGGTGGATGATAGAGACACCTTCTGTTGTTTCTTACATCTCCATGAGATCAGGGATTCACCTAAGAAAATGCAAAAGCCTGTAGTGGAGTGACAGTTATTTGGGTCACCTCCCCAATCAGAGTCAGTATATGCAATTAAATTCAACTCAGAAGAAGAGGAAAGGAAAACTCCCTTGTTTAAAGTTCCCTTTAAGTATCTGACAACTTGGAGAACAACACTCATATGAACGGATGTAGGAGCATGCTGAAATTGGCTTGCAGTATGCACGGCATGAGAGATGTCCGGCCTTGTGATGCTAAGATACATTAGAGATCCCACAAGTTGCCGGTAGGGGGTAGGATCCTCCAAAGGTTTCCCATCATCGATCTTCATTTTTGATCCCACAACTTCAGGGGTCTCACAGATTTTTTCATCAGTAATACCTGATCTGTCAAGAATCTCACAGGCAAGTTTAGTTTGAGACAAAAAATAGCCTCTATGGGAGTAGGCTACCTCGATACCAAGAAAGTAAGTCAGATACCCCAGGTCTGACATTTCAAACCTTTCTTTTAAAGTGGTTTTAATGTTTCTGATGCCCTTTATGTCACTACCTGTTATCAACATATCATCAACATACAATAGTAAAATCACAATTCCTGCATCAGACTTTTTGACAAACAGAGCAGTGTCAGTGTAGCATGAGGAAAAACCATTTTGAACCATTACATCATTAAATCGATCATACCAAGCCTTAGGGGCTTGTTTTAAACCATAAAGCGCTTTTTGCAAACGAAGGACTTTCCCCTTTGGTACGTTCATACCAGGAGGAGCATCCATGTAGACTTCTTCATTAAGATCCCCATTTAGAAATGCATTTTTAACATCCATTTGGTAAATATTCTATTTTTTAATAGATGCAATGGTGATCAAACACCTTACAATAACCATTCGTGCAACAGGAGCAAAGGTTTCTTCGTAATCGATGCCGTATTCTTAACTATATCCTTTTGCGACAAGACGGGCTTTATATCTTTCGAGAGTGCCATCACTCTTGGTTTTGACTTTAAAAACCCATCTACATCCTATTGTTTTCTTTCCTTCTGGAAGACATTGAAAAACCCATGTTTTGGCTTTGTTGAGGGCTCTAAGTTCGTTGTCCATGGCATCCCTCCATTCAATCATTTCCTTAGCTTCTTTAAAAATTTTAGGTTCTTGATATGAGTGAATGGCACTAAGGCATGCCCTATGTTTTGGAGAAAAAGACTCATAGGATATAAATCTAGAAGGATTTTTCCTAGAGCTTTCAATTCTTCGAGAATTGTTGGAAGATTCACTAAGATCACTATATTTCTCTATTGCACTTCTAAAAGTGCCCTTATCTCTATGAGTATAGGTAATGGGTTCATTTATCATTTCTTCTTCATCATGAATGGTTTGAGGAATACTTTCACTTATATCCTCATTCTCTTTTAATTCATCATCGCTAAAAAAATCTTCATTTCTAGATAATAGTTCAAACAAAAAAGAATAATCGGCATTATCTTCATGATTTTTGTGTTCTTCAAAACCACTTATGTTTTCTAAAAAGGTTACATTTCTTGAAACATATAGTTTATCATTTTTAATATCATAACACCTAAACCCTTTTTGAGTTTCTGAATATCCCAAAAAAACACAAGGAATAGCTTTGGGAGATAATTTATCATTCTTATCGGTGAGAACAAAACATTTACAACAAAAAATTCTTAACCTATTGTAGTCGGGTTCTTTTTTATACAAGATTTCATATGGAGATATTTGATTCAAGTTTTTGGATGGAAGTCGGTTGATGAGATAAACCGATGCAAGAGCCGCTTCGGCCCAAAATCTTTTTGGAATTTTTTGAGAAATTAGTAAAGTTCTTGTAGTTTCAATTATGTGTCTATGTTTACGTTCGGCCAACCCATTTTGTTGGGGAGTTTTGGGACAAGACCTTTGATGAACAATCCCATTATTTTCAATATAACTTTTGAAATCATTTGAGAGATATTCTCCCCCGGAATCGGTTCTAAAAATTTGTAACTTACTATTGAATTGATTTTGTATTAACATGTGAAAGATCTTGAAAGTATAAAAAACCTCATGTTTATGTTTGAGGAAGTATATCCAACTATACCTTGAAAAATCATCCACATAAATGACATAATATGAAAAACCTCCCTTAGACACAACGGGTGCCGGTCCCCATACATCCGAATGCACAATTTCGAAAGGTTTGGTTGAAAACATAGTTCTTTGTCCAAAAGGTAAGCTTCTCATTTTACCAAGAATGCAATCATTACAATTGAAATTGTCTTTACATAAGGTTTTAGCAAAATGTAAATACGAAAGCTTGACAATATTTGGATGCCCAAGGCGTTTATGCCAAACATTTATATCCTTATGTTGGGCAACATTACAAAAAGAGGTTTTTGGAATTTGAATAAACTCCATGAGATAAAGATCTCCCTTCCTAGAGCCTTCCCCAATCAACTTCTCGGACCGGCGATCCTGTATCCAACATTTATTTGATGAGAATTTGATATCACACCCATGATCCGATAGTTGAGAGACGGAAAGCAAATTTAAATTTAGTTTTGGTATAAATCTAACTTTTGGAATAAAAAAACCTTGTCTTTCAAAATCACCAATTCCTTTTATTTCAAGAGAAGCCTCATCCGCGGTGGAGACAAAAGAGGGTGACAAATTTTTTGAGTATTTAGAAAGTGAAAAAACATTTGGAGTCATATGAAAGGATGCACCCGAGTCTAAGAGCCAAAGAGTCTTACTGGGAGGAGAGAAGGTGGTCATGGCGGCTCCGGAAACGGATCCCTTGAAGAGTGGTTGAAGAGCTTCCATGATTTGATTGAGAGCCAAAGTAGCATGATTGGAAGTAGAAGGACCTTCCTCCTTGGTTGATTGGAAAGTAGTAGACATAGCCACCATCTTCTTCCATTTAGGGCATACCGGTTTAATGTGACCCGGTTCTTTGCAAAAATGGCATATGTCCTTCCATAATGCCCACCATTTTCTCTTCCTCCTTGATTTTTGTTAAAATGAGGGGGTTTATAGATTTTAACATTATTCCCCGGTCTTGAGACGGCATAAGCACCCTCATCCTCATCTTTAGAGGGGACGGCCAACACACTTAGATTGGTTTTATTCCTTCCCAATCTAGTTTCTTCTCCACTTAATTTGGTAAGCACATCTTCCAACGGAGGGAAAGAGAAAGAAGATAAGAGAGAGGATCTAGTTTGTTCAAACTCGGGTCTAAGCCCATTTAAAAAATTGAAGAAATGATCTTCTTCTAATTGTTTGGCTCTCAATTCAATAGCCTCACCACTCCATTTAGGTTCTTGGAGGGCAAGCTCATCCCAAATAGTGGATAACTCGGCGAAATACTCTCTAACGGACATTTCTCCTTGTTGAAGGGTTAATGCCTTCTTTTGGAAATAGTATTTATGGGACAAATCTCTTGAAGTATACATTCTTTCAAGATATTCCCATACTTGACATGCCTTTTTGAACTTTAGAATATTGGCATTAATTTTGGTCTCAACCGAAGAGAAGAACCATGAGAGTATTTTGTAGTTTTTCATTTCTCATTCTTCATGCTTCTTATTGTAATCTTCAAAAGCCTTTTCTCTTTCTTCTCCCTCAAGAACCTTGATCTCCCCTTTGTCAAGGGTAGTAATTTTTGGTACGGGTTCGGGAATAGTTCCTTGAACATATCCCCAAAGACCCTTTCCTTTTATATGGGCCTCCATATTCCCGGCCCATACATGATAATTCGTTCCATTCAATTTGAAGCCAAGAGAGAAGTGAGAATCCTTTTCGCCCATTAGAGAGGATACAAAGAGAAATAAATGCGTACCACAATGCGAAATGAGTCCCTTCTTGATGTAGGAAGCTTCCAAAATATAAAATGAAGAGCCGAGTCTTCACTTTAACCACCACAACTTAATGGCACGCTTTACGAGGTATTCCAACGAAGAGAAAAAAGAGCACGATCTTCTTTTCCTTTAAGCCTAGCTCTGATACCATGTGAAAATATCTCAAAAAAGAGATAAAGTGTGCGATGAGAACAACACCACCAATGTGCACAAATGCACAAGAACACTTAGAACAAATGTACACAAAGGTACAATAAAGAGACTCAAATGCACAAAGGCATACAAAATATAAAGAATTTTATTGAGAAGCTTGGAGAACAAAAGCTCCAAGAAGTGAGTATTACAAAGGGGGAACTCCCCTATTTATAATGAGAAAGGAAACCTTGGAGGGGCTCCACTAGCTGTTGGAGCCCCTCCAATGGTTAGAATTCTAACCGTTGGAGAGGCTCAACAGCTAGTGTTTAGCCCTCCAAGTTGACTTTGAGTCAACACAAAAAAAGGACAAAAAATGAAAAAGAAAAAAGAAAAAGAATAAAAGTGAAAAAGCAAAAAGAATTACAGCATATTCATAATTATGAATATGCGCAAAAGGTGAATGACTAAAATACCCTTGCGGGTTTTACAAGAAAAGAAAAGAAACAAAAAGAAACATACATATTTACATATATATATATAAAGATAGATACATATACATATATACGTGATATATATATATATATGTATATGTATCTCTCTTTATATATATATGTAAATATTTACATAAAGAGAGATACATTTTAACACTGAGATGATCAATGCAAAATTAAGACTTGAAGATGAAACTCTTATCGAAGATCCAACACCTTATCGGTAACATAAGTCACACGGACTCGGCTATAAGGTCGACGCACCCGCGTCGACATGCCCCGACACGGGTGCGGCTTCGGACACAGGGCGAACACGGTCAACCAAGTGTCGGACTCGGTCAACGCACTGAGGTCGAGTCCGTCTACATTTTAGACTCGATCAACTTTGACCGAGTCTATTTTTGTCCATTTTTAGGGCAAAAGACGTATAAAAACTAAAAAAAAATGATCATTTTATATATTTTAAAATATATATATATAGCCGTGTCCCCTAATGGGCACAACCTTGATCGAGTCTTATTATTGTTATATATATATATTTAAAATATATATATATATACACATATATATAGTCGTGTCCCCGTGTCCAAATTTTTTAAATTGCTCTGCACCCGTACCCGCACCCATGTGACATAGTCGGCAACTAATCGTGTTACTCACCTTTTTATCTATCACCAGACCAAACATAGCCCATGCTATTAATTTCGCCAGTCAGTTTCAACATGCTCCAACCATAGTACATATGAGTATTGTGTTAAGAATTGTCAGATATATAAAGAATACCATAACTAAAGGGTTTTCTTATCCTCGTCTTCGTCTTTGGATTTACTTGCTTATACTGATGTTGACTGGGGAGGAAATCCCAATGATAGAATTTGAACTATTGGTTTATGTATTTCTAGGAGATTCATTAATTGTTTAAAAATGCAAAAAGCAACAAAAGGTATCACTTTCATCAACAGAAGCTGAATATAAGCTATGGCAACAACAACCATGAAGTTAGTATGGTTACGGAATATCCTCAAAGACATGGGAGTTGGCATATCCAAACTTTCAAAGATGTGTTACGATAATAAAAGCGCAATTTAAATTGCCAATAACCACACCTTCCATGAGCATACTAAACATATTGAGATGGATTGTCACTACGTTCGTGATGAATTCTTGAGAAGAACTAGTGAATTGCCATATGTCACGTCAGAATCTCAGCTCAGATTTTTTACCAAAGCTCTGGCCGCACCTCGCTTCTTTTTTCTTCTCAACAAACTTTTGATGATCACACTATAAATTTGAGGCAGGGTGTTAAAATAGATTATATATATGATTATATATATAATCATATATATATACGATTATTACTTGTATTACCCTTAAGGGTATTTTTGTATTTTCACAATATTTTTTTTTTTACTTTTTATTTTCTTTATTTTTTTATGTTATTTATTTAAAAGAGCATAGGCTCTATAGTCAAAAGACCATAGAGTCATTGGGACTCCCCAACTACTCTATATGGGGCTTCCCAATAGAGTCCATGCTCTCTTTCCTCTTATATAAATATGTGACCGTTGGAGGCTCCCAACGACTCTATTTAGGACTTCCTAATAGAGTTCATACCTCATACTCTTTTTCCCCTCTTTCCTCTTGTATAAATAGGGGTGAACCCCTCACATGTATTTTAATGTTTTTTTAAAGCATATTCATTCAATAAACTCTATATTTTTATGTTTGTTGTTATTCTAAGACTCTTTGAAGTCTTTGTGTGCACTCTTGTGCTTGTAATGTGCCTTTGTATTGTCCACTCTTGAACTAGTGTATGTGCTTTTGCACTTTGTGTTGTATTTCTGTTTAGAAGGCAAAAGCAGAAAACATAGATAAAAATGAAGATAACAAAAGAATACATGCTGAAGAAAGATGCACCCCATTGTATGCAATCCCACAACAATAAGTGTGCAATTTGAAACACAATCCCTGTAACCAAGAAAAAAATTTGTTGCTTCAAAGTAATTGCAACTACTTAGCGACCTCAGTCTTCAGGTTCCAGAATGAAACAATGCAACATGGACCTAGATCAAGAATGAGAGAACAAAAGCAAAACATGCGGACACCTCTTTCAGCAACAAACCAAGGATTAACTTTCGCGTGAATACATGCCCTGCATTAAGTTGAACAACCAACGAGTAA
This sequence comes from Nuphar pumila, assembly GCF_984573655.1. NCBI lineage: Eukaryota > Viridiplantae > Streptophyta > Magnoliopsida > Nymphaeales > Nymphaeaceae > Nuphar > Nuphar pumila. Next base: position 122,980,265 of record NC_143255.1, read on the forward strand.
CAAATGCATGTACTCAAAAGTAATTTTAGATCATTGAAGAGATCTCGGAGCAAATTTATGAAATCAATTAGGATAAGTCTTATACTGTGAATCCAAGAACGTTCTGTACATAGAAGAAAATATCAAGAGCATACCTGAATCAGGAACCCTATAACTTTCAGCATTATTGTTTTGGCCAATTGAAGTCAATGCATCACTGACTCCCACCGACTTTTCATCATCAGAGTCATGTGATGCTGTGCCAGGAACTTTCATGTCAATCAGAAACGCTGTTTTGTCATGATAGTTCTGGTTTAATCTTGATTCATTATGAAGTTTCTCCAGGATATAAGAGTCCAATGGTAATTGATCTCCCTGAAGCTCTTTTTCAAAAGGAACATGTCCCAGGATGGAAGCATTGACATGCTTTTGCAGGCTTCCTGTTAAATCCAACGTATGATCATTTTGCTCCCCATAGACTAGTAGCATTTTTTCACCTGAATAGATGGCACCAACATCTCCATTTGAACCTTGAGTTGTACATGGGAGAGTGCAATCTCTCATATCAACAACCCTGGTGTCAGCAATGGTGGGCAGAAGTTCGCATTCCTCTGGGCCAATATCTGAGAGAATATGAGGCATTTGATCCAGTAGATCACTGGTGGATGATGTATCAAGAGACTTTGAGATGGTTGGTGAATGTTCCTCATTGCAAATCCTAATATTAGAATCATTGCTAAGACCAATTCTAGAATCATCATGGCTAATCTCTTTCTTAATAAGCTTTGCTGCTACAGGCTCTACTTGAACTTCAGAATCTGCACTTAAAACCTCATCACCAACTGAAACTGAAATATGAGTTTTTGGAAGATCTTGCTGTTGCAACTGGTTTTGAGATTTTTGCTGGCTTAACAAATGGTGCAACCTATTTTCAGTAGGATAGCTTATTACCTCAACTACTTTATATGGATCTACAATCACATCCTCAGCGGTGGTTGCTATTGTTAATGTTGCATCTCCTAGATTAGCACATGAGCAGGCATCTAAGCTAGTACAACTGCTACACACTAATTCAGAAACATAATTTCCACAATTACTTTTTGGGAATGTGGTAAATGGTGAATTTTCCTTGTGTTCTGTGCATGCAATGCTCTGAATAAAGATTGACTCATCATGAACAGCAACATCATCATCCATAGAGCTTTCCTGTGCCTGGATTATTGTGCACTCACAATTTGCTTTGTCGTCTACCTCTCCATTTTTCATTTCTTGTTCAGGAATTAGGTCTTTTGCTTCTTCGAGTCGATAACTGCTTGTATTATGTGTTCCAATTGAATAAGCAATTGCAGCTTGAGGATAGCCATTCATATCTGTGGATGCCTTAGTATCAGTAGGGAATAAAGAAATTTCCTGTTTCACAAGATTAAAATCTTCATGAACATCAGAAGCCTCCAAAATGGTTCCGGGATATATAGTTGCAAGTAGCGCCATTGGGTATGGAGCATCTTTGTCCATGTTTCCATGACATTTGTAACTAAGATTTGCATTACCCTGAGCTGGCCTTGCTGATTGTTCAGTACTGGTAAAGAATGAAGGAACCTGTTTTTCTGAACCAAGATCTTCATCAATTACAGAACCTGTACTAGTAAGATTCCCTAGAGGTTCATTTGCAGCAACTGTGGAAGCTGCTGCATCTTCATCCTTGCTTCCATGATAATCACAGCCATTAGCTCCATCACCCTGTTTGCTTTCAGATCCAATTTCCTCAGCTTCTGATTCCACAATTATGCTTCTGCCTGTAACTTGAGTAATCAGGGAGCAAGCACCCATCTCACTGGATTTGACTGTGACAGATTGTGAACCAGGACCAGGTGGCAGTCCATTTGGAGGCATCTGCATCACTAGAGAAAGGGCTTGAATTTCTGTATCATTGTGGGCAGAGCAGGTTTCAGAGCCAGGTGCCTCTGAATGGACAGCATTGTCCTTCAAAGAGGCCTTAAGTTCAGTAGACCCATTTACATTGCGCATGGTGTTCTTCTCATAAGCATAGCGTACAGGACTTCCATTCACATCTGTTTTCTTCTGATACTCTGGATATGTATCAACCCCGATTTCAGTTTTTTCACATCCTTTGTCATCTGGTAAATTTCCAGTTTGCAACTCAGCCACATCAAATAATGATAAAGTTGAACTATTCCTATCTTTAATTACTGGGGAGTATTTTGTCACACCCACTGCATGATCAGACAATGATAACTTCTGCAAAATCACTGCATCAGCTTCCAAAGTTTGATCACTCTGCAGCTGTGTAACATTATTTTGAGCATTCATGTTCAGGGTACCAACTGCGGGTGGAAACACATTATTGTCTCAATGTTAGAATAAATGTCTCTACCTAAGGCATTCAAATATGAAGTATCAAACATTTAAGCTTGTATTCATGTGTGCATGCATGTGCATTGTAGAGAAATAATCTCCCTTTCGATGGAAGATAGGTGCTTCCTTGTTAGAAAATATCAGCAATATGCATTAGCGAACCTTGGCTATCAGTATGCAATTTATTGTAAACATGAGCATTCCAAAAGGCATGTGCTAATTAATTTAAGAAAGCAAGCATTCATCATCTGTTTACTGATGATAATATGTTCCTACTTTTCCATATAAATTCAAAAGGTCAAACCCATTATTCAGAAAAATTCAGATGCCAGACATGAAAAACTAAGCATGAGAGCTTCCAAACTTGAAAAAAATCAGATCAAAGGAAACATGCTAAATGGGTTTTTTCGGGTTTTTTTTTATTTCATTTATAAATTATGACCATACGTGATCTATGTACTTGATTTTATAGGGATCAGCTCTTGGAGTGTTCGATTCCGACATGGGTGGGTTTTTATAAGGTTTGAAAAAACAACGATCCAAAATCTTTGTAAACTTTTGAGGTTCCAAATATCATTTTTCATCGAAAACACATGATTCGGGCATTGATTCCTAGTAAATCGGCCATGTCAAACACATCTATGGGATCAGAATCGTGAAGAAAACACTGAAAAAGATGGAAAAAACCATTTAGCATATTTCATTTAGAATGTTTGTATCTCTCTCCATATATATGTAGGGTTAATATTGGCTGCTAATGAAGGTACGGAACTAATGAGCTAGAAATCATAGGTGTAAGTTGTATCGACTCAATCTAACCACATAGATGTGTTGAGCATTGTTTGTTTGCTAAGGATCAAGCCTTGGATCATGCTTTTTTGATGTAAAAATGTGATCTTTTGAGTTATGAAATTTTGGCACATTGTGGGCCATTGATTTTTGGACCCCTTTAAAAACTTAATTACTTGTCATAATCACATGATTCAAAACAAGTTTCTTACTAAACAAACCATGTAGATCACATCTGTAACATTTGATCTACAAAAAATTAGAAATTTTTGAATAAAAAAGTGATCTCTACTCATTAGTTTTGTACCTTCATTAGTAGCCAATATTAAGCCATAAATATATATATATATATATATTTATATATATTACTGTTAATGTAAAGGGAATCTCTGCCTGCATATTGTCACAACCACGGAACATTTTACAATCGAACACAATGAATTGCTTGCTTTACCTGCCAAAATTTTATGAAAATACCCTTGACTTTTCCTTGAAAGGAAAGAACAACCTTTGGTTTATCAGCATAAACAATCTGTCCCTGTAAAGGTTACCTACATCCTTTTGCATCAGACATGATCTTCACCTTTTCCTGATGAGGATCTTGAATTGACTAAGAAACCTCCAATCATGCTCTTATTTCATACATAACGCACAAATCAATGTGTATCTCGGAAAAATCGTAAAGATTTTTCCCAAAGTGATTTGTGTTGATAACCTATATAAGTTTTAGAGTTTTCATTTTCCATGCAAGATGACGTATTCCAATAAAAATAGAGTGAACTATTTGCTTCGTATCTGATTCAGCTTATTTGGGTATCAGGAAGAACAGTTTCAAGGGATGGCATTAAAAATTTGTCAACCCATATAAGTACCTGAAACATCACTATCAACACTGATGAAAGCTTCATTCTTGGATAAATCTGGTTTTGGGATGCAAGCAATCCCATCATTTCTGCTGCCAGAATTATTCTTTTTATGCCAATGAATTGGAATCTCGATCAGACCCACGAGGTCTCCATCCCTCTCAGTGTGCAATGGTTCATTTGAACTAGTTTGCAGCCTAGACACCTCAACAGAATCAGATAAGATTGTGGGTTTCTGTTCAATCTGGCCTTCACCACTTGTAGCACCAATATCTGTTCCAACTGCTACAGATTCATGGCCATGCACAAGAGATCCTGGTCTAGATCCATTCTCAGCATCAGATTGGCCACTGTCACAGTCAACAACTTGAATCAATCCACTCCTGGGACTTGGCACACCCTCTGAGAATTCTGTAACTGCATCTGCAAACTCTTCTTCTTCTAACCTGCTTGATGTTTCTCCAACTTCTGCTCCTACACATTTCTCGACCACTAATTCGTGAAAACCATCGTCAGATGCTTCTCTTCTGAGAGCATCGCTGTTGGGTTTAACTATGTAAAAGGGAAAATAAATAAAAAACAACAACACTTCAGTGAGAAATTCAACATTGATTCCAGCAAGCATGTATTCTCAATTGTACAGGAAAGAGCAGAAAATGGCACCAGGAGAACAAAGTTCTTCGTCAAGGAAATCTTCGTCGGAATCAGGTGAACTTGAATGATCATGTTTTGTGTTAGAAATGCTGATCTTTCCACAGTTTTTCTTGTGATTCCGCCGGTGTTTGGCGCTTGGATGTGGGTTTGGATATGTCCAACCACATTTATTACACACCCAAACCTCATTATTTTGGTTTCCTGAACACACATTTACCCCAAATCAAACAGTTCAAACCAGAATATATGGCATGAAGTTGGGAAAAAACCAAGACCAAGAAAATAAATCAGTCATACAACTATCAGCATATTTCCCACAAAAACAAATGAACAAAGAACCAGAACATCACCACCTCTCCCCTGAAAGAAGCCCCATTTCTAGCAATGTCACAAGCTACCACTTTTCATGATTTGATTATTAAGCGGAAGAAAAGCTCATTAATAGAGGGAAAATATATATATGATAACACGAACTGGGAAGGAATGGAAACTTAGGGCAGCGGAAAGTTAAATAAGAAAATGCATACCTGATACTGCCTTGTGTTTGTCTTCCTGCATTTGCAACAGCAGGACTAGGAACCAAACTTCAGTAACCCCCAAGTTCAAAAAACACCCTTTTCTTTCTATAGAAACAAAGAAAAAGTTTGCATATGAAAATGACAAGTGACCTTCACTTGTTATATTCTGCACCAAACACCAACCAGAACCCTAGACGTTGGGGACACAAAGGGGTGTGTATTTAGTAGATAATGAACTGCAATGCTTCAGTAAACTACTTTGAGAGCAGACCTCGAAACAGAAGAAAAATAAGACCTTCAAAAACAGAGCCGAGAGAGAGAGAGAGAGCATCAAAATAGAAAAAGGGAGCTGTTTCTATGGAGAAACGAGTTGGGCTCAGAGAGAGTATGGGGTTGAAGACAGTATCAGAGAACGACTGTTTACTACGAAAAATCGAGCTGAGAGAGGGAGAGCAGAAGCAGCACTCCCCATGACGCTGGGTTTGTGGGTCCCATGCTTTGACTAACGTATCCTTTACTGTTTATTTGGATAATTTTCAATTGAAAGCCAAGCTTTTGCCTTTAATTTCAAGAAGGCCAAACGTTTCTAAATTTCTTGACACGGGCGACTCAGTTGTTCTTAAAAACAAAGACCTACTCTTACCATTAACCAGCACCTCATATTAGATCTCAGTTTAGTCAAATGATAATTATACTATCATATAATTAAAATAGCTATTCTTTTATTTTCTATAAAGATAACTTAGGGATGCCAGTGGACCAGGGAAGAGGTTAGGGACAAGGTTTCTACCCGCGCCCCCTCTCAAAATCCTGCCCTTCTGCCTCTATCTTCACAAGGCTTTTGATTTTAACTTCATCCCCGTTTCATGTCCTCCATCCTTAGAATGGGAGCAAGGCAGGGTGAGAACCCAATTTCCCTGGATCAATTGCCATCCTTAAAGAAGAATTGAGGATGGGTGAGAATAGAGACGAGAACAGGATAGGGCGAGGGAAAGCGTAAGTTCATCCCTACACGGGTTTTGATTTTAACCTCTATCCCCACCTTCATCATCGTTTCATATCCTCCATCCTTGATTCAAACGGAGCGAGGTGGGGCGGGGCGGGGCTCCATTCCCCCCCCCCCCCGTTCACTGTCATCCCTAAGATAAATAAGTATTTTTCAGCTCAAGGGAAAAGATAGATAACTCAGAAGGATCACGTTTCCAAGATATTGGATGTTAAACTGGGGTCGTTGTTAGGAAACCTGTGGCTCTATATCAGAAATTTCTTAAAAAAATGTGTTCATTTTGGAAATTAAGGGCAAATAACTGGGTCGTAAATGAAATTTTCGCCTATTTATTTTCTCCGGTGAAACCGTAGTATTCATTTGCAACAGCGGCGGTGTGTCAAAAGACTCATAGCCCCTTACCCTAATAACTTACTGGGGACAGCCGTAGTGAGAAGTTTTCATTACCAACTTTGCCCACTGAGCCTACAGCATGACTTGGATTTTGACTCGGCTCGGTGAGTTCCAAACCCAAAAGCATAAACTCGACCCGAGTCTGGCTCCAGCAACCGGGTGTCCTGTTGAAATGGTATATGGTATGTGAGATTCGGGCTATAACGGTTATAGACTTCTACTGGGCTACGATTTGGGTCAAGCCTTTGGTTGGTCAAGTGATCCAGAGCACCATGGTCCCAGCCGTTGTCGCGAATCTTTTGAACATGCCTTTAATGGAACAGCTGAATTGATGAATACCATTTTCGATCAAGCCTTTGCCACGAATCTTTATAACATAGATTCACTGGTGTGAGCTCAATCTTGACTGCAAGTCAGTCGAACAACCTAATGCAACCTTACGCTACAAGATCACACGGATCGGGGTCAGGCAAAGCGATCCAGTTCTCTTTATCAAGTCAGAGAGAGAGAGAGGTCTCGGATGAGTGGACTCGCAGTCCTTTACGACTCGGATGTGACTGTCCGAGTCTTATAAGAACCAAAGGGCAGATCATTTAGGGCAGCATTGGATCCCCTCTGGAGATCCATTTGGTCATGTGCCTGCATTTCGTACCTCACCTGGTGCCGGCCCTTTTTAATGAGTCCCCACGGGTCACAGTTACCACCAATCCCTCCGTTTCCGTGGTGGGTGGAACACAAACGCCTCTCATCATGGTGGGAATCAGTGGGACCCACGTTTTTAATTGGTAACAAATGAAACTTCTTTCATGTGCAAGCAACATAGTCACAAATATCACCAGATTTATGAAAATATCGCGAGAAATTACTTGAAAGTTTGAAACTTTAATTTCTCGTGAGATTTATGAAAAAAACATATATATCACGATTTAAACGCAATATTTACTTTTTAAACGGCTATTTATCATAAAAAAAAAACCGTGTGTTTTATTTTTAAATAATTTTTATTAATATTTTCTGATAAAAATTATTTTTTTTATTTTTTTATTGCCGAGATTTTGCCAAAAAAGTGCGAGATTTATGAAAAAAAATTCAAATTCTCACGAGTTGTGGAAAAACTATATTTTGCAGTGTTTAACTTTTGTCACTATGTCAAGCAATTTCACCTGAGCAGCGTACGCCCCCCCCTTACTCCCTATTGAAATTTCTTGCAGAAAAATTAAGGGTGTCAACGGATCGGGTTTGGTATCAGACTTGGACCCGGTTTTGGGGTATGGTATCAGGTCTGAACCCAAGTCTAATAGGGTTCATTATAAGAAAAAACATACCGGGACCCGATAAGAACTACATGGACCAAACTCAGACCATATCCGGTAGAACCATATTTTTTTATCATTTTTACATTGAAATTTTGTGGGCCTTAATCGGAACTCGGGTTGGGTCCGGGTCTGGTATAACATTTCACAAACTATACCCGGGTCCATGTATTAATAGGACCTTTGGTTCCAGACCTGGGTTTTAAGCAGGTCTTCTTATTTATCACCATGCCTGGACCCTATAGGGTTTGGTTTGGGTCTGGTCCGGGTAAACCAGGCCCGTTGACAGTGACACCCCTAGACCCAACAGATCGGGATCCAACTTCTATATCCCTCCAGGTCTCAAAAGTTTTTTCCTACTAGAGGTAGCATATAGTAATCAGAAAAAGCCATGTTACCAATGACTTATCCACACAAAAAAAAACATGTTACCAAACCCATGAAACCTATTAACCTCGAGGTCTGTACTAGGGGCTTTAAATAATCGCGAGATTTTCTTGATAACGGGATTTGGGTCTGTATAAATTACTCATGCCAAGAGTTTAGCCCAACTACTTTGTACTTTATGCTTATACCATTTACCCAAAACTCAAAGGAGATGGATTTCTGATATATTTCCAAGTAATAAGGGGCATTTGCATGTCGCTGAAAGGAGTCCGGATCGAGTGCAATCACATGGCACAAAATTTGTGCATTAAGCACCTGATCGCCCTCCATCAGGCCTTAGGCCCTGTCTCCAAGATGGAGGGTCAGGTGCTTAATGCAAAAATTTTGTACAATCACATGGCACAAAATTTGTGCATTAAGCACCTGATTGCCCTCCATCAGGCCTTAGGCCCTGTCCTCAAGATGGAGGGCAATAAGGTGCTTAATGCACAACTTTTGTGCAATCACATGGCATTAAATTTGTGCATTAAGCACCTGATTGCCCAACATCACGCTTTAGGCCCCACAAATGACAGGCCCTGTCCTCAAGATGGAGGGTCAGGTGCTTAATGCACAAATTTTGTGCAATGACATGGCATTAAATATGTGCATTAGGCACCTGATTGCCCTCCATCAGGCTTTAGGCCCCACAAATGACAGGCCCTGTCCTTAAGATGGAAGGTGATCACGTGCTTCATGCACAAATTTTGTGCAATCATATTGCACCTGATATTTTCACCACTGAAAGAGGTTCGTTGCCTCAATCCGCGTGGTGCCGCCCTTTCGTGGTAAACAAATAGCACCCCCTCCTAGCAGGAAACGTTCCTGCTCAAAGGGGAGGCCTATCATTGATTTTTGGGCTCATTTTCTGCGAGAAAAGGGACCCTCGCATTTGCGTTGCCACAGTCAGCCTCGTAAAAATGCATCAAAAGTTGTTCATTTTCAGCACAAATTGCGCTCTAAAGGCACTTTTATCTTGTATGAATATGTATTTGCTACAGTATTTTGCATGTACAAGAGGAGTGATGCTTATCTTGCAGATCATTTATCTCCAAGATTGCTCTAGACCCTTTTAGAAAATATACTTTCATGTGTTTTTAGTTTAATCTAAACATATAGATCTCTATCGTTTATTTAATAGAAAACATGTATTAGTTCAAGTATTTTGTTGTTTATATGTATTTTTAGCTCAACTAAAAAAAATAATGGTATATATTGCACCAAAAACTTGATTAACTAAAAATCAAGAATTCTTGTTAAATTGATTTGAACAAAAGCATGATTTTTAGTAAATAAGCAATGATAAACACATTTACAAGTTTAGATTAAGCCAAAAAATTGCATAAATATATTTTTTAAAGAGGTCTAGGACAGTATGAGAGATAAATAGTCGAGAATTTACACCTTACTCTGTACAAGAGACTCAGCAAATCCTATTTACTGTAACTACATTCGAGTGGTCTACTTTATCTGAATGAATGCCAAATACAAAATGATATTTCTGTTTTTTTTTAAAGACAATGTATCTTATGTCATCTTATTCTCCTTTTGTTAAACAAATTAACAGTGGGAATAGGTGGCTAACTGTAATAAGTTAAATTTTAGGTGGCTTTTAATAAATATCTAATTAAGTTTGCCAGTTATTTATGTAAATTTCTCTTAATTTTAGATATTTCTTTTGAACATTCCCCTTGGATCATTATAATAGAGAAGAATGTGACTTAGCTGTCGCACCGTATTGATAGGTTATGCTGGGCAAAATGAGGGATCACTTTCATAGTATAGGGGTATCAACGGGTCGGATTTGGTTCCAACCCCGGTGGAATCAGACTTGGACCAGATTTTTGGGTATGGTATCGGGTTTGGACTCAAATCTAATCGGGTTTGGATCCCAATCTAATCGGACCTACTATAAGAGAAATCATACCCACACCCGATAAGAACTACATGAACCAGACCCGGACCATACCTAGTAAAATAATATTTTTTATCATTTTTACGTTGAAAAATTGTGGGTCGTAATCGAAACTCGGATCAGGCTAGTGTCGGGCTCGGGTCTGGTATAAAATTTCACAAAATATACCCGGGTCCATATATTAATCAGACCTTCAAGTCTGAACCCGGGTATTAATCAGGTCTTCTTATTTGTCACCATATCCGAACCCTATAGGGTTTGATATAGGTTGGGACGGGGTAAACCAGACCCGTTGACACCTACGCTAAGGTTTGCCTCTGGTAGCCCCTTGTCAGGCAGACAATTCACATGGATATTGTCCTTGAACAATAATCATTTTGTCTTCTTTATTTAAATGAATACATTACGGAAGGGGCCGTACTCCCCAGATTGCTTATTATTAAAAAAAAAATCTCAAATGATCACCATGGTGATAAATATCATGACATTTATGAAAATCTTGCAAAAATATCGTGAGAAATTATCTGAAAGTTAAAAACCACAATTTCTCGCGAGTTTTTTGTTAGAAACATAAATCTCATATTTTAAATGCGATATTTATAATAAAAAATCATGCTTTTTATTATTAATATTTGTTATTTGTTATTTTTATATATTTAATTTATTTTTATTGCTGATATTTTTATGAAAATTCAAGATTTACAATTTTTTAATTTTTTCACTAGTTTTTGATAGCGAGATTTTGTCATTTTTTACTTTGGTCACTATGGTTATCAAAATTGGGAGAAATGCAGATGGTTTTAATATGTGTTGGACCTGCTGTATGGTTCTATAGTGCGACCAGATATGATCTAGGTTTGATCCAACCAAGTAAATCTATGCTTCCTTTTCTATGAAAAGGTTTCCATATATGTTAAAATATACTTAAAAAAAGACATGCAAATGTCTAAATAAAAAATAAATTATATAAAATATTAAAAAGCTACTTTTTGACATGTTCAATGACAAAAAAATTGTAATATTTTTTAGCTAAACAACTTTTTGAAAATAATGTATTTTCTTGGTATTATGTTAGACTTTGAAAATCTAACTATTAAATAGCAATGTTTTCAAAATATTTGCAATATTTGTGACATTTTGTCATATACTGAATGTAATATTTTTAAAATTATGGGTTCACCAAGCCTTGGTTAGGCAAAAGTTCATAAGGAACCTGGCAAAGGCTGCTGCTAAGGCGGCTTGTATGGCTTTTCCTAGACTCTTTGTTGTTGGTGATTGCTGCCAATAAAGATCCATGTTATCTCTCTCTCTCTCATCCTTTTTAAATTTTTTTATTTATAACGCGGAGAAACGACATTCAACACCAAGACCTGATCGCACTGACTCAGTCTGTCATACTTAAAGTAGTTGTGCCTGCAGTGTAAAATTCTGAACCTAGGACCTCCATCCCTCAGGGCGTAATGAGAATCGAACCTTGACCGCCCGTCTAGAAGCCAAAGCCCCGACCCACCATGCCAACCCCTATTGGGGCTCATCCTTTTACGTTATTGCTTTCTTTCAATGTTTTGTTGCCTTGTACATGATTGATTGTGCTCCTACTTGTGGCTTGTCTTGTAAGGTAGGCACAATTTTTTTTTCGATAAGGTAGACACAGTTGAAATGCCATATATTTCCCGGTGTGTAAAGAAGGTGGATGGCAATTGACTTGGCAAAGTTGAGCCCTCTGAACTACTTCATAGGGACACGATCTGGCCTTATGTTCTTGGCGACACGGTCGAACATGCTGACATGGACATGATACGTATGGATATTAATTTAATTATCTAATCATTTTTAATGATGTTCCGATTAGAACACATTTTGAAGTATTAAAATGTCAACAAGTTTATTGATTAAAATTTTTAGAGAAAGAATCTGTGTCTTCAGATCGTATTAGCTCTTGAACATGATTTTGTCGAAAGATAAACCGGGTAAAATGATGTCGTCGAGACAAGCCATGAACCAACGGGCTCTGTGTGGATGGTAGGAGCTGTCAGTGCAGGTCACCTTGTCGTGGAACGTTGCATGTTCAAACCCCATAGAGGTACGTTGAATAATAACCGGTGAGGGACGGCTTTAAAAAAAATGAACCGCTCATAAAAGGTTGCCAAATCAAGCATGAATATGTAAGGCTATATGGTCATAAGGTGACTGTTTGAGGATATTCCGTTTAAAATACAAAGTGACGTGACTCTTTGGGCTGAAGGGATTTTTCTTAAGGATGTGTCTCAAACTTGAACTCATTACAAGATTATAAAATGCAGTGAAATTATGAAAACATACTGTTACAAGAAAGGCATTCAAATTGTAAGTGAGTTGAGAGTGTGGATTTTTCTGGCGATTTCGAGCGTAGCAACATGTACTTCACTTCAGAGTAACTCTGTATCTGGGCATTCTATTTCTTACACTGGTATCAGAGTGGGTTCGACAGATCCCTGCCAATGCTGGAAGCAGTATGTGTATGCGAGAGTATTGACGTAGGAATCTAACTCGATCGATCTAGACAAAAACAAGAAAGATTTAAATTTTTTTATCCTGCAAAATAAGGTTAGTATAAAGTTTTTCTGTTCATAGATAGGGCAATCGGCTAAACCAAATATCGATTGCAAAAAAACCCAAAACTCGAATACATAAGAAAATAATATTTTTATGTACCTGAGTTTGTTTGTTTCGGTGATTGGAGACAGTCCTTGAGAAAGAGGTGTAATCTTTTTGGCGAGAAAACAAAATCAAATTTAGATTTTTCGGGCATCATAAAAAAATTAGGTGTTGCTGGAAAATCGACTGTCTCTCAAAGCATTTTTCTGTTAGTCGCTGGAAACCACCGCTTGAACTGTTGGTGGTCGGTTATCCGAAATGAAGAAAAACCCTTAGTTTTGTTGGAAGAGGAAAAATCAGTGAGTAGTTATCGGCGTACTAGAACCCCTAAAAAACAAATCAGAAACCAAAAATGAAAAAGAGGAAGCCTCTTCGATTGTTGCCTGCTTCATAATTTTTTTTTTCGGTTGGATCGGAGAGGCATTCACCCAAACCAATCCCGCCGAAGATCGCCTACAACAGCGAAAGGGCAGGGGCTGGGTCACTGGAAAAAAAAAACAATTTGAAACTGAAATTTCCTGAAAATTTTGAAAACGGTTCTCTTTAGAAGGTTGTTAATTTGTTTTTGTTTTTTTTTTTGACAAAAAATCAGTACAACGACTTTTTTAAAATTACAGAAAAGTGGTTGTCTTCTTTTCTGTTAAACTCAAGAAATTTCAAACATATATATATAGTCTGCTAGATAATTACAGAAAAGGCTACTGATATTTTTTGAAATTACAGAAAGATGGTTGAATCTTTTTGTTTAACTTAGAAATTTTTTATTTTGATGTTTCTTTTTTTGTTTTTGCTTAGAAAGCTTTTTGTTTTTCTAAAAATTATAGAAAGGTAGTTTTTCTTTTCTGATAAACTCAGAAATTTTATAAAGTGTTCCGTTTTATTGAATTTTTGCAGAACATAGCATTTAATCTTTTCTGAAATTATAGAAAGAGGGTTAAAAACTTTTTTGTTTAACTCAGAATGTTTCATAAAGAGATTTATGTATTTCTGCTTACACAAAGCCTCTTCTTTAATCTCACGATATTTGTCACTATGCCCTCTCGTATTCAAAGATTTTACCAACAGGAGGACCAACGATGTACAACTAGTGAGGAAGAGAGAGGGGTCTTCTTTGGCATCGGGATATAAATGGTTCAGATTCGGATATGATGCGGCCAATACCAGATTTGGCTGATTGGATGTTGGCTAAACGGATTTGAATTCAAAAGCTCATAACATATCTGTTTTTTTGCATGTAATCTGATTCAGACATCCATCAAATCTAGATATTTATCAGTTTTGATAGTGAAAAGTCAAAACTATACCCGCTTGGATATTGTTTTGGTTTACCAAAACCTACTAAATAGAATCAGATTTGGTCAAATACCAGAAAAATCTGATCCATTGTCATCCCTGCTTCAGCCCAGTCCCCAAAAAAGGAAACACACATACAAAATAACAATTAATGGCGTAGAGCATGTAATTACAATATTTGTTTAGGGATGGCAGTGGACTGGGGGGAAACAGGGCCCCCGCCCCGTTTAGACCCGGTTGGAGGACATAAAATGAGAATGAAGGTAGGGATGAAGGTTAAAATCAAAATCCGTGTGAGGATAGAGGCGGAGATGGACTTATACTTTTCCCCTCCCAGCCCTGTCTCTGTTCTGGATCTCGGCATTGCCCCACCCTGCCCCGGCCCTAATCTTTCTTTAGAGATGGCAGTTGACTGGGGGGAAACAGGGCCCAACCTGCCTCACCCCATTTGGACTGAGGATGGACATAAAACGGAGATGGATGCGGGGATGGAGGTTAAAATCAAAACCCATGTGGGGATGGAGGGTAGGATTTTGAGATGGGAAGGGGGGTGGAGACCTTGTCCCCCACGCCCCCGTCCCCCCGGTCCACTACCATCCCTATATGCACTTTGCGCAAAGGTGGTCCGGTGCATGAGCTCAGATTCGGCTCAGCTCACCGTGAGCTCAATCCTAGACTCAACCTGAGGTTGAACCTCAATGCTGAGCTTGAACATGCCAACCTGACCTCGTTTGGCTCTTGGCCAAAAAAGTTAGAATAAGTTGGAAAATTGAAATGTAGGTGATTTCCAATGTGCCATAACATGGCATACGCAAAAGTACAAAATTATTCACTACTAGTTCACTAGTATGGGGTATTTTCTCTTCATGCATGTCTCTGCTATAAGTGCAGGTATCAATGGGTCGGGTTTGACTCAGACCCAATCCGCACCAAACATTATAAGGTCAAGATTTTTGGTGATAAACAAGAAGATCCATTACAATTCTGGTCGAACTCGAAGGTCCGATTAATATATGGAGATAGGTATGGTTTGTGAAATTTCATACCAGACCCTGGAGCGACCTGAGTTTAGACTAAGATTCACAAATTTTCAATATAAAAAGGATAAAAATTATTATTTTACTGGGTCTGGTTCATGTAATCCTTATAAGATTCGGGTATGGTTTCTCTTATGATGGATCCGATTGGACCTAAGTTTGAATCCAGTACCAATATCTCAAATCAGGTCTGGGTCTGATTCCACCTGAGTCCGAACCAAACCCGACCCGTTGACAATCCTAGCCATACGTCTCATGTTTCAGTTGGTCTTGGTATTAGATTGTGGAAGCCTTAAACCTGTCATCTGATGGCTTGTCTGAATCACTCAAGGTATTTTCCAGTCATTTTACATGTCTCCTATATATTTTTAATCAATTCCAAACCCAGCTTGCTCAGCCCAAAAAATAAACGAGAAAGAAGGAGAAGAAAAGAGCCAATAATTGAGTTCACGAGCAAGTTCTTTTTTTCATGTGCTTTAAACCTACAACATGCTAAGAGTTGGGGTCCATATGAACCTTGTGTTGGGACGTTACAGGTTCAAAACCCAATGGTATAGTTGTATAACTGGCAAGGGTCTGCCTAACCCCAACTTGCCTTTAAAAAAAAAAAAACATTTCCTACTAAACAAACATTAAAGATTACATCATCCATGAGGTTATGTAAAAAAAAACTTTAAAAAATGAAAAAAATGATGATTTCTATAGTTATATACTTTCATTAGTATCAAACATTTATTCCCCCCCTTCCCAAACACACAAAATACACATGTATAAAAGACAAATCGGTCTTTAGCAAAGACCCCTTCAACAGTGGTCACTCAAACGTTCCACTATTCCTAAAGGTGATTCAAAAGGGCTGATTCGGGGTAGATTCATTCAATCAGTTTTTTAAAATATTTTTTAAGAGGGTTAAATTTATTTTTTTATTTTTTTAATAATTTTAATTTTTAATGACAGGTGTCATCCTATGTGAAAAGTATCGGTTCACAAACGATTCGATTCAGTGATTTTTCATGAAAAATCGATTCACCTACTGAACCGATTTTAACAACCTTGCTTTCCAGTGGGCAAGAGGGAAGTCTTCCGATATGTCTTTTCCCCAAACGACCTAGGTGTTGCTTGGGTGCTTGCTGATTGCTGTACTTAAACGCCTCATTGCATTCCCGTTTCCCGCTCTTCCGAAACCCCCCCAACTCACAAAGGGTTTATCGCTATGCTGCAGCAGTGGAGCGGCTTCCTCCAGCAATGGAAGGACACCCACCTGAAGAATCTGACTCCTTTCATGGTGGGTGATCGAAATCTCATCTCTCTTGGCTCAGATTGGAACACCCATCTCGGAATTGCCGTGCAATCGATCGGGCACCAAGCCCAGCAGGCCTTCCGGCAGGGGTTGTCCCGTTTCTCTGGGGTTTCCGACCTTGGTTCGAACCCGAACCCGCCCTGGGCCCGCGTCTCGGCAAGGAATCGGGATGCCCTCCAGCTCGCCGTGCGTCGGCCGGGTCCGGCAATGGCCGTCGCCGACGTCGAGGAGCGGCTCGCCGGAGTCCCCGTCTACGCTCTGATCAATTCTAACGAGGATTTCGTGTTGGTTTCGGGAGCGAAGACGGGGAAGTCGCTGGGGCTCTTCTGTTTCAGGGAAGAAGATGCTGAATCCCTTCTTGAACAGGTTGGCATCTTGTTATTGGCATCAGAAGTTCAGAATCCTTTTTTGTGTTTTTTTGTTTCCTTTGGTTGTGGAGTTTAAGCTTATAATTCTTTTGTCTGATTCAAGTTTTGATATTATTTTGTTGATTTTTTCTTCGGTTTTCTTGTTTTCCATCTTTCCAGTTGAAGTCTATGGATCCAGGAATGCGAAAAGGATCGAAGGTGGTCACCGTGGCATTGAATAAGGTGAAATTGGTTTAATGGAATGATTATGAATTCACTTTAGCCTTTTCTTTAGTTTGTTATGTATCAGCAGTAAGTTGGCTTGTGAAGTGATGACTTTTAGTTTTGTCATGTTGTGGAAATCTTGAAGCTGTATATGTGATTTATGAATGGAGCTGGGGTTATTATCTGTTTGAGAGTTTTTAATGAGATCTGAGTGTTATGTGGCAGGTCATATTAGA
Source organism: Nuphar pumila (assembly GCF_984573655.1). Classification (NCBI taxonomy): domain Eukaryota; kingdom Viridiplantae; phylum Streptophyta; class Magnoliopsida; order Nymphaeales; family Nymphaeaceae; genus Nuphar; species Nuphar pumila. Next base: position 122,997,572 of record NC_143255.1, read on the forward strand.
ACATATTGGTTAAATTACAAGTGGGTTGTCGATGATACCACCAGTTAGTTTAGTTTAATTAACGATACTTGAGGACTCTGTTCTTGTTTTTATTTGTTTGTGTTTGTTCGAGTTGTTTTTAGTTTTTTTTATCTAATTTGGTTAAGATTAAGGTTTTGTAATCTAATTAAGACAACACACACATTGGTTGACACTACAAACATTGATTTGCGTGTTGTGCTATTGAAGAATTCCTTCCATTATTTGATACACAGAGCGCTACATCTGATGCTTATGAAGAGCGGAGTGAAATTATTTTATGGGTGAAAATGGAGCTGCTATCTACCTTGATGTGACGCAATCATACGAGAACCAGAACTTTAAGAAACTTTTAGATGTGTCTGTGTTTTATGTTCCTATGAAACCCTGCCGCAAATTTACACCATCTATTTCCATTCATTTAAAATCACACCTCAACCTCAAGTTTCAGTGATTCTTGATGCATTGGATAGTTAATATCCAGGGCCAAATATTTTCCTTTTAAGGACAATTACATATTCAAGGTTATCTACCTTTGATTTATCAGTGAAAATGACAAACAAGAAGGGGAAAAGACAATTTATTCTTCTTAGGTTGGAACAAATTCAATCATTTTTCTATCTTTTATTTATGAGGGAAGACTTGAGACTTCTCCTGAATTGACTCTCTCTTCTGTGAGTGTTGGCCAAGCAAAACTACTTTTTGTACCTTCTACTAGGTGTACAACCACAACTCTTTCTTGCCATCAGGACCTCAACGTTATGTCTAATCTGCCCTAAACAATGACTTAAGTTTTATTGCATTTCCCCATGACTTGAGATTGGCTGATTATTCTCCAAGCTAATTGGGAGATAACTTGAGTGAAAATTAACTGGGTTAAGTGTCTGATATTCCTTGCCAAATTCTAATAAGTTGGAGGTAAACTTGTAATATTTTGTAGTTCTTGTTTATTTTGGCTATCTTCTCTCAATTTGACTATTTCATTTTTATGGCAACTTGCATCTTCATCATACTCCCAGTGTTACTTTATTTGGACTTCATTTATCTATTTGTGATATCTTTGAGTTTTACTTCGTTTGCACTTCATTTGTTCTATTTGTGAAAACTTCAACTAAATTTGTTACAGGTTATCCAACTTAAGGTTAATGGTGTTGCCTTCAGGTTTATTCCTGATCCCATTGAAGTGAAAAAAGCACTTAAGGTTAGTGCATTTGTGTCCAGTTGAATGAATGAGTAGATTTCATTTACATTTCCCATTGTAGGTTAGTATATATTATGCTTCATTTTCTTGTGTAAAGTAATTTGGACCACCTTCATTACTAGAAATGTGAGTGCGATTGTGAAATAAGCAATGGAACACTATCATAGCAAAACCAGAATAAGAGTAGGGAATCATCTGAGATTTCTTGCATGAGGCAAATGCAGCTAGTGTTTATGGAAGCTCTCATCCGCATAAGAAACTGACATTGTTTTATGTATGTATCGCACCCATGTCAGACATGCTTGGACAATGACATTAACACGTGAATTCCTGTTATCTACTTCTCTTAAAGCCTAATAGTTGATCCTTTTTTTCCTGTGGTTCTTTACATTTATTTCTCTGTGTTTTCATTCCATGTGTTTGTATGAGCCTGTTGCTGATGGGTAGCAGGAAAAATTAGCATATTAGGTGGGTAAGAATTGAATGATTCTGTATCGTATCGTATCCTAGATACATATCGTTACTTTTTAGAAAAATGATATGATACACATTCGTATCGCGATACGAATGTGTATCATATTCGTATCATAAGTATCATACGGTACAAACCTGTATCGTACGATACATGGCATGTCGTACAATACTGCGTCGGCAGACTTTAAAAAAGGCCAAAAAGTAGTTTCGTGTTTTTGGGTTTTAAACACCTCTTGAGGGCCGACCCCCTCATTTGTATAGAGGCTATTAGAGAGGTATCCACGCACCCTAGGAGCACTGAGAGCCATTTGGGGGCCGATCAGTGCGCAAGGGAGGGGGCTTTTGTGATTTCATCAAGTAAGAGTGCATTTCCACCATTTTTCCACTCAAGGAAATGGGTTAAGGTAAAAAAAAACCATATTAATATTTTGCATTGTTCTTGTGAGATAGTTGATGATTGATGATGTTTTATGTAGCTCATAGAGACATAAATGCTTCTTATGTGATTTTATGGTTGCATTTTGTGCATTTCATCATTGTTTCATGTGTTATGTTTTTTTAGAATTTTTGTTATTTTTTAGATTTTTTTAGAATTTTTAATTTTTTTGTTTCAAAATTTACGGCTTTTTATGATACAATACTTATCTTATTTTGGGCCCGACCGATACGGGTTACAATACGATACTTACAACCTTGAGATGAACCTTTCTTCTTGCAAGCAGCTTGGGTTGTATCATCTTATCACTTGGTGCAGTTCTTATGAATTTATCAGAAATCTGGTTTAGCTATTTAAGGGATCAACTAGTACCTATAAGAGAATCTTTGTAAAGTGGTTTGCTTAACAAGGTTGATGATTTGGTGGAGAGTGACTTAGATTTTGCATCACTAGCTGATTTTTTGTCTCACCATTGGATATTGATAGAAGCTATTCTAATGTTCCGATGGATGGTGTTGTTTCCTGATATCGGTCGAGGGCTAAGTTGGAACCCAGTAATAAAATACAAATTGTGTGTTAAGCTACCCTGGGAACTTACTTGACCTCGGGGTTTGTACCCGTTTGGTGTATCCGCGGGCCACGGTAATTAAAAAGAGGAACTTAAAGATGTGTGCATTTAATAGGGCATGCATATGGAAAGATGAAACTTAAATGAAAGATAACAAAAGAAATCATGCATTGCACATAATCATGCATTTTTCTGTTAGATCATGCATGTTTGAATCATTATCTATATCATGACATGAGTTGGTGGTAGCATAGGATTTACTTATTAAAATCATGATACACGATTTGGAAATTTAGTTCTTGACTGATGGTACTGATTTACTATTTTTAACTGGTGAGCACATGCAATTGTTGATAGTTATAGATATTTGAATGTTGCAAATTTTATATCTGCACTCACTCAATCACTGCATGAAATCTTATCTATATTCTTTCTCTCACCTGGTTTCTTTAGAAGTAGTTGTGCTCAGAATTTCGGTTCTGACACCCTACTTTGTTGGTTTTTCACAGGAAATGGTGAACAGTGAAGTTGGACATGCATTTGGGGATGGATGAGAGTCATACTTGAGCTTGACGGATTCAGCAGAGGACAGAGTGGCTCTTTCTTTTGCCTCTTAGTTCTTTTAATTTCGGAAATTGTTACTTTACTTTCAGTTGAAGAAAACCTTGTTTTTGAAATTTTCTTACTCATTAATAAAAGAGTTTTAGTTGGTTGATATGGATGATAATTGCAACTTCGTTTGTGGTGTGTGGTTATCCAACTGAAATTGGAACTGTAGGGACCCCCAAGTCTCTGGGAAGTTTTCCGCAACTCTTAGAAAAAAAAATATTCCGTATTTTTAAAGGGGCTGGATTGGGGTCGTTACAGGTTTGGTATCAGAGCAACCACAAAAACTTACACTTTTATCATCTTTCTTGTGTTAAATTTCTAAATTTTGGTATATGAGCCCTGTCCTGAAACGTCGACAAGTGTGACTCGTCCTCCAGAGCAGTCTTCTTCACTGGTATGGCTATTTAATACTTTACTTGGATTATGTGAATTATGTGAATTCTGTGTGATTGATTACAATTATAATTTAATAAGTCTTGGTATGATTACGTGAACTACTATTGTTCGTGGTCAACCCTAAGGGGGTAGGATCAGTAGGAGTCTAATTTGTGGTAGGGATGCACGTTGTAGATGTCGCATTATACTCGCAGAGGTGCTTCGTCCTCCACTGCTGTTCCAGCGAATTGGCAGGAACAAAGAGACTTTATGATGGAGGTCATTCACACTCTGACCGAGACTATGACGGCTCAGGCAACTCAAACGGCCCAGAACCTCCAGGCGGCACAGGCTGCACAAACGGCGCAAGCTGCCCAGGCAGCTGCGCAGGCAGCCGCACAAGCAGCAGCTCGTGACCCTCCTGTCAACATAGTTCCAAACGCGGGTGGAGTTTCTTTCGAAAAGTTCCTGAAGTTAGATCCGCCTTCCTTTTCAGGAGAGGCAAACCCAGAGGCAGCGGAGCACTGGGTTGAGGAGTTGGAGCGGGTGTTCGACGTCTTGTCTGTTCCTGAGGACAGAAAGACATCTTTTGGCACGTACCGTCTGAAGGGCGATGCCAAGAAGTGGTGGGACACCCTGCGGAGAGTGAAGTTCGCCGATTGGGACGAGATCCCCTGGGAGACGTTCAGGGAAGAGTTTCTAGACACGTATTTCCCCGCGTACGTCGAGGAACAGATGCAACGAGAGTTCCTTGATCTGACTCAGGGAACCATGAGTCTGGTAGATTACACTACCAAGTTCCGGAACCTTGAGAGGTACTGTCCGAACCTCTTCAGAAATGAGAAGGCAAGAGCGTCGAAGTTCGTGCACGGACTAAAGGATGGATTACGAGCTCGCGTACTGTCAGGTCGGCCTCCTACTTTGGCCGATGCGATCGAGTCAGCCACGGTTCTGACCAAAGACTGGGAGAGGTCTAGGAATGTATCACAAAAGGGAGGCACAAATGAAGGTGATGCTTCGAGCGGAAAGAGGAAGCATCCACCTACAGGCGGAAAGACTCAGGGTGGCAAGAAGCAGCGGAACTATAATGGGCAACAGCAAGAAAAGGCCCCGCCAACATGTCGTAGGTGCGGCAAGAACCATCCACTAGGTTTTTGCCCGTTGTTCAAGGGAAATTGCTATCACTGTCAACAACCAGGGCACATTGCTCCTTTTTGTCTGAACAAGCCAGCGGCTCAGGTAGGACAACAACCACAACAACAACAACAGATACCTCAACCGCAACAGGGTCAGCAGAAGACTAATGGGAGAGTTTATGCCGTTACGACTTCTACTCAAGGCGATCAGACTGATCTGGTCTAAGGTATCTTCTTAGTTGACAATCGTTAGTACTCGTGTGATATTTAATTTTGATACTACCGATACTCACATTTAGTACATTCTAATTTCGCGGACGAAATTCTTTTAAGGGGGTAGGGATGTAAAACCCGAAAATTTTATAAAATTATGCAAATTGGGCCTAGATCCATATTTCGGATCTAGGACCCATAAAGGGGTATTTACGCTTAAATGTTTGCGTTATACTAAAATAATATTAATATTAGTAATAAAATAGAAATATACATATATATATATATGTATATATATATATATATTAAGCAAATTCGAGGATCCACAGTTGGATCCAACTTGCGGATCCATATTTTGGGGGTTAAAATTTTATGTTTAAAGTGAGATTCAAAATAAATAAAATTTTTAATTTTTTTTAAAAATTTATCCGAGGATCCACAGTGGATCCATTTGGATCCACTTGTGGATCCATATTGTTTTGGGGCCGGGTTACGGGTCCCGGGTTCGGACCCGAGCCCCACCCCATATAACAGCCCTTTTAAAACAAAAAGGGCAACCCGATAAGGGTTGCCCGATAGGTTTTAAACAGAAGCAGAAAGGGGCAAGAAGGGGGGGGGGGTCGGCGATAAAAGGGAGGCGGAAGAGGGGGTCTCACCCTCTTCCCTCGTCTCCCTCGTCTCTCTCTCCCTGTCTGCGTGCGCACACTGGAGGTGGAAGATCGTCGGCGAGCTGCGACAGCCACCGCAGCTCTAGCAAGCACTCCCTGTCACGGCAGCAGCAACTCCAGCCGGTCTTACCACGTGACTTCAGCCTCCGATCATCGGAAAGCTTCAAAAAAAAGGTACGGTGCTTCTTAGATTTCGGGTGAGGGATCGAACCTAGGTTCGATTCCATGTGGGGGTTTGAGGGTAGGATTTGGGGTTTACATCAACCCTAAACCTAAAACCCCAAATCTATGATTTGGGGGTTTTCGGATTTTCATCATCAAGGGGATGTGTGATTTCGATTTTTCTGAGAAAAAAAAAGGGTTTCCTGTGTGTGTGCAATTGATCTCCTTTGATGAAAATCTTAGAGATTTTTAACGGGTGTTTCGGTAGATGATGTTTTTGGACGTTGGTATCGTTTTTGGAGCTATATAGTCTTTGGATCTGTTTGTTTTACTTGTTTTTCTTCATTTTGGATTTTCTTGTGGTGTTTAGTATGTTTGTATTACGTAAAGAGTTGAATTGCTTAGGAAAAATAAATAGCCTGGACAGAGATTGCTAATTTGGGCGATTTTTCTTCAAGTTGGTATTTGTGAAATAGCAAAAAGAACTGTTCTGGGGCACGTAAACTGTTGGGTTTCAGTGTTGATGTTGAATGGGGAGGAGGTTATGAAGGTTGTCAGAAACTCTAATAAATCAGATTTGGGGGATTCGGTTGTCATTATCAAATTAAAATAAAACTTTATTTGGGGTTTCGTTATCATTGTATGTGCATAGGGAGAGTCATGTATAACCTGACTTGGGTAGGTTACACGATGTGCATTAGGTGCATCATATAAGTCTTTATGAAGTTTCTTGTAGACAAAATCTTTTTATGCTATTGGATTAAAATGTTCATATTAAGCCCTGTACATTGATGTGATAGGTTGCTGAATATCATTCCTTCATATTTTGATAAGTATGATAATGTACTGCTATACTTGCTGCTGAATACTCAAAATTTGAAATCATAACACCCAGACTTATGAAAGGCTGCATGATATAAATGAAATTTGAGTTGCAAAGCTGGTAGTCAAGAAGGTCCTAGAAAGAAGAGGTTTCTACCAGAAGATGATGATTTTTATCAAGATAGAACTTCATGAGTCTTGAAGGTAGGAGAACCGATTGCGTACAAGTAAAGGTGAATTATGAAACACCGAATGAGATTTGGGAGGTGAATCAAATTCTGTCTGGGCACACATGATCTAGTGATTCACTAGAGAATGAATCAGTCCAGTTGCCTGTCTAATATCCAAATTTGTTGAAAACATAAATAGGTGGTTGCATGGTCAATTTAGTGGTATTCTTTTTACCATTTCTTAAAGGACAATTGATGAAATTAGATAATTCAGGATATGCAATGTATAGAGGCAGCTATTTTGAGAAGAGAGAAAAAAAAAATGAAACACCGAAAACTCAGTAACTCTTGGGAATTAGAGGAAATTGGCCTTAATATGGATGCACCACATGCCTGATGATTATACCTGCAGTGATGATATGCACATAAAATTCTTGACTATTTAAAAGTTATTTTTCATGTTATTCAAAAATAAAATTTATGGTCATACTAAATTTCTAGATAAGTGGTTTAGGTTGTGTAGGCTAACGTGGTATAGCTTGTTTCTTGTGATGGATCAAACTTGGAGCATTTTAACAATATAGAATTCCTTGTTTGTTTTGGAGTGATTGTGCTGGTCATCCATGTAGACTGATGTTTTAAAAAAAAAAATGTGCATGATAGCATGTTTTCAGCTGTACACTTATTATCAATTGTGATTGCTTGTGTGTCTAGCCTTGTATGTTCATTTCATTTTTTTTTAGGGAAAGTCTTGTATATTCATGAAAATGCTAATATGCTTAGACTTGATGGTTATGCTTGATTGGGATATCGTTGTCTAGTTGTTTGCATGGGCATGAGCAATCATGGAAGTAATGTTTGATTTCTTGAATCTACATGCATGGGTATTCACATGATATAATAAAATCAATCAAGGAATGACAACATGCATTTTGGTATAAATAAGTGAATCCTTGCACATGAATCTTTGAAACCATGCTTGTGAGTGTTGTTGTTTCATGACCATGGTTATATTGGCACATATGGATGTGCATTTGGAAACACTTGTCGTGGAGGTTTATGCTTTCATTTGACTGTTATGATTATGGTACTCATGGGTGTGAGCATGATTCAGTTATTATTAATTCTTCTTGAACCTGTACGCTTGATTATTGTGTGAATTGGTACATGTACACTCACACACTTAAAGAAACCATGGATTTGGTTAAATATGTGATGTAGGTAACACACATATAAAAAAAAATGCATATGAATGCATTATGACATGCATATGTTTGAATTTATGATTTTCATAAGTGCACATGCTTTTGGCACTTTGGCTTAGTGTTATAAATAAAACACTACTTTTGTTTTGTGATGTGATGCCCCGATGGCCTAAATGGACCATCATCGGCCTGGAGAGCCGTGGGTTGGGTTTTCTTTTATATATGTTTTTAGATGCATCACTTAAACCACATAAGATGGTTTGCACTTTACTACACTGTTCTAGTGGTTTATACGGGCTGGAGTCCTGAATGGGTCCCCGCAAGGGAGGATGCGGGTTTTCACTTTTCTTTTGCATATGGTGTTGTAAACTTAAAGAATGAACTTTAAATAAAAATAATGAATAAGAATAGTGTAATATACATTCTGGGATATCTCATCTGTAGTATGAGAATCTTAGTTATCCGGTCTTGGGGAGACTGTGAGGATACAAAAACTCCGTGTGCATTGTTGCCCCTGAACCCAATATTGAGGTTCTTCTCCTGGCCACGGTTTTAGGGAGAGCCCGCCACTTTACCCGGGAGTGGTGTGTTAGTCACAGTTGTGAGTTTATGGTACCAAGGAAGTGACACTTGTGGGCGTGGGGTGTCCCTTGTGTCCCCGACATTAGATGTAGAGGTCTAATGTTCCGATTGATGGTGTTGTTTCCTGATATCGGTCGAGGGCTAAGTTGAAACCCAGTAATAAAATACAAATTGTGTGTTAAGCTACCCTGGGAACTTACTTGACCTCGGGGTTTGTACCCGTTTGGTGTATCCGCGGGCCACGGTAATTAAAAAGAGGAACTTAAAGATGTGTGCATTTAATAGGGCATGCATATAGAAAGATGAAACTTAAATGAAAGATAACAGAAGAAATCATGCATTGCACATAATCATGCATTTTTCTGTTAGATCATGCATGTTTGAATCATTATCTATATCATGACATGAGTTGGTGGTAGCATAGGATTTACTTATTAAAATCATGCTGCACGATTTGGAAATTTAGTTCTTGACTGATGGTACTGATTTACTATTCTTAACTGGTGAGCACATGCAATTGTTGATAGTTATAGATATTTGAATATTGCAAATTTTACATCTGCACTCACTCAATCACTGCATGAAATCTTATCCATGTTCTTTCTCTCACCTGGTTTCTTTAGAAGTAGCTGTGCTCAGAATTTCGGTTCTGACACCCTACTTTGTTGGTTTTTCACAGGAAATGGTGAATAGTGAAGTTGGACATGCATCTGGGGATGGATGAGAGTCATACTTGAGCTTGACGGATTCAGCAGAGGACAGAGTGGCTCTTTCTTTTGCCTTTTAGTTCTTTTAATTTCGGAAATTATTACTTTACTTTCAGTTGAAGAAAACCTTGTTTTTGAAATTTTCTTACTCATTAATAAAAGAGTTTTAGTTGGTTGATATGGATGATAATTGCAACTTCGTTTGTGGTGTGTGGTTATCCAACTGAAATTGGAACTTTAGGGACCCCCAGGTCTCTGGGAAGTTTTCCGCAACTCTTAGAAAAAAAAATATTCCGCATTTTTAAAGGGGCTGGATTGGGGTCGTTACAGCAATTCTTGCAACTTTGTGTAGATGTGAATATGTCACTACGCTCTGCTTTTCAAAAAAGGCTTTGAAAAACTAATGACACTTATATTCCAGTTGCCTCTTCATTTCAAAATATGTTTTGTACATGTGGATTGTTTGCCATTGTTGGCCTTTATTGTTAGTTCTTGTGAACCTTAATCAGGATTGATTATAAAGAATGTTGAAAACTATTCTACACTTGCATGCAAGTGTTATGTTGGATACTCATGGACATATGCATTGTCACATTCCTGGACTCCTCTATTTTAGTTTTCTTAACTCTTATTAGCTAATTTTATTTGTAGTATGAATCTTTTTTTTGCTTCCTTATTTATTTTTATTCATATCACTTCCAGAGGGCCACTGCTTGAAGTGCTTTCTTTTCTCACAAGAACCCTTTGTCTGAGGCAACATATTTCTACACACCTGTTTTATAGTTGCCACCTTTGGCAGCGAACTTGCACTTTGCTTGTTTACTTTTTTTTTGTTTGCCAATGAATCTTGAAGGTAAAACATTATCATTAATCATATATAATTATTACATGATACATTGATGTCCTTGTGCAAAGCATGCATTTTTGCTTAAATATATACATGGTGTATTTTCTTTTTGCAGGAGAAGGGAAAAGATGAGGAGTCTGATCATGCCTTCCCTGGAGTTCCTGTCTTTCAGGTTCATGGATAAAATTTGATTTGAGCTAAGTAAATATTTTGAGCCACTGATTATATGCATTCATCAGTTCCAATCCGTTCCATGGCGACGTGCATTAACTGAAATACATGTTTCCTTCCAGACAACTTTTGCAATGATAAGTATGAGTATTTTGATTAGCATTTAGCCATGTTGGTTACCGTCATATGCATCCTCAACGTCATTAATTTTTATCCTCTTATTCCACATAGGCTGCCCGAGCATGGATACCTCATTTATTTTGCATGGACCTTACTTCAAACCCTTCAGAAAATACATTTAGGGAGGCTAACTGTTTCCTAAGTGGGGTGTCTTCTGCAATGTACTAGAGAAAACACTTAACTGGCTCCTTAGAGTAGGAGGCCTTCGAGTTTATTTATCATACATGTGTGTTGATTGATTTATGTCTCTTGCTTTTTTTCTCTTTATTGCTTTTCTTTCCTATTCTTGTTCTGTCTCATAACTTTAATCTTTTTTCGTCCAGTCTAAGAGTTTGATATTGAGAAGCCAGGGTAGAAGATTTCGTCCTGTCTTCTTTAGAAAGGTTTGAACTTTGAACTAAGCATTGTTCTTGTTGTAATGCTTCTCTAGCATACCTGTGTGTGTGTGAGTGAGACACGTGCACATGCATGCATGCGTGCATGTGTGTGTGTGTGTGAGAGAGAGAGGCTTTTTATGTATGCTGGCATCTCTGGATGCATGTGCGCATGATTAAGAAAACTTGCTTGTATGACTCCTTTTTACTGTTCACCTTTTGTAGGAGGATTTAGAGAGGTCTCTTTATCATGCTTCCCATGATAAGAGGAGTCTAAACCCTGGATTGAGACATGGGGACACTGAGGTCCTTTTTTTTCCCTCTTTAGATTGAACTCCATGAAATTTGGCCTTACCTGGTGGGCGATTTTTTTCAGGTTTATGTCATGGAGGACATAATCAAAGGGATGATGGTAAGATGCACTTATGTGTTTGATCACTGTCAATTAATTATGCAGGACATAACTTAAACCTATTCGCAGGAGGATCAAGCTTCAACATGGGATGATATCATTTTTATCCCACCTGGGTTTGATGTTTCTGTTAAAGATCAATGAGAGAATTAAACTTCTGGAAGTTATACAAGTATCCACAAGGTGAACACGTCATCAACTTACTTTTGGCAAAGGATAATCTGGCGTGAAGCACGGAATGAACCTTTTGCTCAGATTACTAAGCCTAAAATGGTTGTTTTGGATCCTTGTCCATGTTTTTTGGTTTTAGGCCTTTATGTTGCATATGCAGGTTAATGTAGAGTAGAGTTTTTCCTCCTTTTTTGAAAATGGTTAATGTAGAGGTTGAGTTTTTCCTCCTTTTTCCATTTTCAAATCTGTTTCCCCTCCTGGTAGCTACAGAGCTATGTATGTTGAGCTGGCTTTAGTTTAGCAGATGAATGTGATAAATGTTCTGTTGACAAATAGACAATAGTTCTTATCAGATAGTGTGATGTGTTAATGAAGTTTTCTTTCATGAAAGAAGTCCCTACTGTTTGAACCAATTCTCCGATCCTGCACCTCAATTTAAACTGTATCCATTATAGTTGCATGTTAATTCACCCATGGACCAACTTATGCTCATACAGATGCAGTTTTTAGAAAAACATTCAGTGAAGTGCCTAGGGATGTCATTTGCTTGATAAACTTCGTTAACAATGATTAAACACAAACCCTCTGATAATCGTGTTCAGCTGATGAGCAGGACTGGTTCTAACCCTTGGGTGGTTTTATTAATCACAATGCCCAAAAGCTTCTTGTAGCCACATTAGATCTCCCAACAACAAGATTACTAGCTAAATGCCAATGAGGGAGCTTCATTATCTTGGTGTGGCCTATATTACTGCATCCTTATATCAAGGGAAGGCAGCTTCTCATCAGTTCATCTGGGTTCTGTAGACATCAAAAACTGCTAGACCACAATGGCCTCAATCATAGAACATGATAGATGGAGTGGACTATGACCACTCACGTCTCAGCGTGAGCTCACCAGATCAGGCCAAGACGTACTTGGGTTGGACTATGACCGTAATAGTCTTCAACGAAATAAATGATCCTTAGTCCTTCATGCATAACCATAAAATACAACATTGCCAAATACTATAGCTGGGTCAGTAAAAGGTCTCACTTTTAAATCCCATTTAAGGCGTCACTGCCCGGAAGGGATGTAAACGGTTCAGATTCGGGTAGGAAGTAGCCAATACCATATCCAACTAATCGTTAGCTAAATGGATTTGAATTCGGACAGTGAAAACCTCATAGCTGGCCCGCTTCTTACATGTTAACAGATTCAGATGTCCATCAAATTTGGATATTTATCGGATTTGATAGCAAAAATTGAAAAATCATATCCACATCTGTATATAATCGGAAGGGTTTTGGCTTACCAAGTAGAATCAAATTTTGTCGGATAACAGATAAAATACAATCCAATGACATTCCCACTTGCCCAGCTTGCCTATCAAAAAAGTCATGAGGGAAAAAGGACCTAAATTCAAGATTCAAATTTAGCCATTGCAGTACTGGTGTCACGGGCCTATTTTCTTCAATAGGCCAGTGCGGCACGATGGTCCTTCCTTACCACCATAAGCCTACTTATCGCTCGCTTGTCAGTCGCAAAAGCTTGTAATCAGAGAGCAAGAGAGAATAGAGGGAGAAGAATTGCAATCACGAGAAGCAATCACAACGAGAGTGAACAAAAGAAAGCTCAACACATTTAATTCATTCACAATTTAGCCCGTATGCCTTTTACAATTCAAGTATACGAGCTACCCCTTCGGGGTATTGATTAACCTGAACTGGGCAGCTTACATCAAACTCAACGAAAGCAAAAACAGACTCCAGACGCAACTTTACAATGTAAGTCACAAGGGAACATGCTCCCCCGTTCAAATCATGCACCGTCCTCGGTGCCATATGTTTCATGGTAAGCCCTGACTTCAGCCGAGTAGCGGTTGTTCATCCAGAACGCTGGCTCCCACGTAGGTTTTGTTGTTTCCTTCCACTGTACTAGGTATTTTTTTGCTTTGCCTAAGTAGTTGACCTTGTGGCGAAGGATCTGAATGAGGTGTTTCTCGGCTCGTTATGTTGCTGGGGCCCTTTGCATGATGGGAGCGCGTTGTAGCATGCTACATTTCGGATCTTCATCATCTATATGGAATTGTTTGAGGTTGTATACGTGAAACATCAGGTGCACCTTGAAATCTGGGGTCAAATCCAGATTGTACGCCAATTTACCCACCTTCTTTGTGATGATGAATGATCCTTCATATTTTTTGATCAGTTTGCAATGTCGCCCGCGGAAGATGCCTGTGTGAGTCATGCAACCAGGATAAAGCTTCACCAACACTTGGTCCCCAACTTGGAACCCAGCGGGCCGACAATGCTTGTCCATCCACTTCTTCATTATCTTTGTCGCCTTGTGTAGGAACGCATTCGTCAACTCATTCTGCTCGTGTCACTCTCAAATAAACTAATAGGCGAAGGAGGACCTTCTTTTTTCTTGTGCGACAAGAGTGTGCAGGGTCAGCGACTGCTACCTCGTAGCTATTTCAAACGGGTTGTGGCCTGAAAACTCGTTCTTCTGCAGTTTATAACAGAATTGTGTCACGTCAAGGAGCTTCACCCAATTTTTTTGATTGGCACTAACAAAGTGCCTAAGGTACTACTCAAGTATCCTGTTGATGCACTCTGTTTGCCCATCGGTCTGCGGATGAAAGCTTGTTGAAAACAACAAATCAGAGCCAAGTAACCAAAATACTTCACGTCAGAACTTGCCCATGAAACGAGCATCGCAATCACTCAAATGTTCTTTGGTATGCCCCAATGCTTTACCACATGCTTTACAAATAACTCTGCAGGGCACTCCTTAGAAGCTGAGATAAAGGTGACATATTTTGATAAACGATCAACCACCACAAGAATGAAGTTAATGTCATCTACCTTCGGCAGACTAACAATGAAGTCCATGAAGATGCTTTCTTAAGGACATTCTAGAATCGGTAGGGGCTCAAAGAGACCAGCTATCTTCTGGTTGGTTTTGTTGTCTTGTTGACAGATGAGGCACGTTCGCACATACCCCCTCCACGTTGTCTCTCATCTGTGGCCAATAGTAGTCGCGCTCAAGGAGTGCTAAGGTCCGCTCCTGACCAGGATGTTCGTCCCATAATGTATCATGATACTCCTTAAGCAATTCTCGACGGAGGCTTCCCCACCGCGGCACGAAGATGCATCCCCATTTTGTCATAAGGAGGTCATCCTGTAGCCAAAATCGATGAGTCTTCCCTGCCTTTGCCAGAGAAACAAGGTATTGTGTCGTCAGATCCTGTTGTGTACCTTCATGGATACAGCTCAGTAAAACGCCTTTCAAATGCACTTCGGAAGGCTCCACACGTGCAACAGTCAGTTCAGCCCTACGACTCAAGGCATTCACCACAACATTGGTCTTCTTAACCTTGTACTCTAAGGCAAAGTTGAACTCAACCAAAAATATCTGCCATCGAGCTTGCTTAGGTGTCAGCTTCTTTTGTGTCTGAAAATAGCTCGTGGCAACATTGTCCATCTTGACGATGAACTGGGCACCTAGAAGGTAGTGCCGCCAAGTCCTGAGGCAATACATGATGACTGTCATCTCACGTTCATGCACTGTGTAACGCCTTTTGACATCCTTTAGCTTACGACTCTCATATGTGATCGGATGACCATCTTGCATAATAACTCCATCGATGGCAAAGTCTGAGGCGTATGTGTGGACCTCAAAGGGTCTCAAGTAATCAGGTAGTCACAACACTGACTTCCTCACTAAGGCTTTTTTAAGCCGTCAAAGGCATCTTGGCATGCTCCTGTCAAGAGTCATACATGATTCTTCTTTAACAAGTTAGTGAGGAGCACAACAATGAGGGAGTAGCCTTCGATGAATCATTGATAGTAATTTGCCAAGCCAAGGAATGATCGCAACTCTTGCACCTTGCTTGGCGGAACCCATTCTTGGATGACTTCTATCTTTTGTCCATCCATGTGCAGCACACTACGCCCCATAACGTGGCTGAGAAAGTTGATCTCTTCTTCAACGAAGAGACACTTTTCTTATTTAACACAGAGGTTATTCACCTTTAGTATATGAAACAATGTTCGCAAGTGCCCGACATGTTCATCCATGTTGATGCTATAGATCATGATGTTATCCAAGTAGACTATCACGGACGTGTCTAAGTAAGGGTAGAAAATTTGATTCATTACAGTCGTGAATGTGGTTGCAGCATTCGTCAACCCGAATGGCATTAGTAAGAATTCGTAAGCACCATAGCGGGTGACGCAAGTTGTTTTCGACTCATCATCATCTACAATCCTCACCTGCTAGTAACCCGATCTCAAGTCTAGCTTTAAAAAGACTCGGGCACTGCCCAACTGATCGAACAAGTTCGTTATTAGTGGCAATGGGTACTTATTCTTTATCGTGACCTTGTTTAGCGTATGGTAATCCACACACAATCGCTTAAAGTTGCCATGTTTCATCTGAAATAGGACTGGTAAAATGGGGCTTTCGATGGACGAATGATACATACATCCAACATCTCATCCAGCTGCCTGTGTAGCTCTTTCAACTCAACTGGCCCCATGCAGTATGAAACCATTGCGGGAGGCTTCGCTCTCGAGGTCAACTCAATCTTATAATCGACCTTGTGTTTTGGTGGTAGACACTTGAAGAATTCCAGAGGCATCACCTTAAAACTCTGCCAACAGTGGGGCTAGGGTCGGCGGCACTGCTGCTTGCACCTTCTCTTTTTCTATGCACACGACAACTAAGAATGTCTGCTCCCCACGCTTAATACCCTTCTTCAACTGCATTGCCAACAACACTGAAATCTTGCCTTTCTAAGTAAGGCACTGAACTGTGTGTAACAGGTTTGGCCCCATAATCGTCAGCAAGTTAAACTTTGAAAGCATCATCAGATTATGGCTGCGCAGAAACTTCATACCCAAAATCATCTTAAAATCGTCTAGGGGCACCACAAAGAAGTTGGCCTTTCGGGCCCAACTCACAATTTGGATAGTTACATCCCTTGCTTCACCAAGGATGAGCTTGGCTTCAGAGTTCACTGTTTTAATGGTCCTCTGCTTTGGCCCGGGCTTCAAGCCCAACCGCTCCGCCTCTTTCCGCGAGACGAAATTGTGTGTGGCCCTAGAGTCTACCATTGCTTAAGTAGACTTTTCATTCATAATGATCTTTAGGTACATGAGTTTCTTACTGACCTGCATGTTTTCAGTTGCACAACTTCTAGTTGTGTTAATCAATCCAATGCCCCCCATCCTTGGTTGTATGGTCTCAATATCACTGCATTCTGCCTGCGCTGCATTAGCTTGCTCGTTGTCCTTCACGAGTCACTTTGGACACTACTTGACGATATACCTATCGCCACAGAACCAACAGGTAACAATTGTTCCCTTGTTGTTGTTGTTAAACTTTTTGAAGTTATGTTTCTTATCAAATTGGTGAGATGTCAACGCCTCACCTTTGTTGTCACATCGCTCATCCTTCTTGCCTCTGTGGTTAGGCTTTTTCCCAACCTTGATTGATGGGGTGAAGGGCTTACGCTGAGTGTCAACTAAGCGCTTGGTCTTCATGTGTGCATCTTCCAAAATACTGGGGTTGCTCTTTTCTACTTCGAATTGTGCCCACGGTTGAAGTCCCATAATGAACTAGTTGAGCTTGTCCTCATCTGGCATGTTAAGAACCTCAAGCATAAACTTTTGGAACGTTCTGACATAGTCTTACAATGAACCAGTATGTTTAAGATCCAATATCATTCTGTAAGTCTGTCTTTGCACATTCTTCGACATATGTAGTTACACGGTTCTATTTTGAAGTCGTCAAATGTGTCTATCACGCATTGACCTCTCTCCATGTCACTGCGCTTCTGCCTCCACCAAACGATAACATCTACATCCAGTAGGGTTGCTGCAGCCTTGATCCTAATGTAAGACCCGCAATTTTTCAGAAAATATCTGAATAAAATTCATGAGGCATTTACCGCTAAAAATGACATTTTCTCAGAATGCGAAACGAATCAATTCCTGCGAGCCAGTTATACTTAGGATAATCGTCGAATCGCGAATATATGCTCAAACACTCTGGAAGCCATAACTTCCTACCTGAACGAAATCAAAGGATTCCTGCGAGCCAACTTTCTTAGTTACGTCAATACGAATGGAATGGCGTACTCAGAATTTTTCGAAAAAAAAAAATCGCCGAAAACCCAAAATTCTTGCGGGGCCCACAGAAATGTTGGTGGGACCCACTGAAATATTCTTCAGAAAATATTCTAGAATATTCTAGAATATTCCAACACCTTCCAGCATCTTCCAGAGCCTTCCAGCTCCTTCCAGCACCTTCCATGGAAGGGATTCTCAGAAAAGCCAAGGGTAAAGAGGGGATTCTGAAACTTGGGGCCCAAGTTTCAGAACCTATAAATAGAGGAGCCCCCCTCTCTTTAAAAATCGCCAACCCCTGTCTCTCTCCTCCTTTTCCCAAACCTCCCCTACCTAGCTTAGCCCACCTGAGCCCACCTGACCTGGTCTGAGCCTGCTTGACCTGGTCCTAACCCACCTGACCTAGGTCTGAACCTACCTGACCTAAGTCTGAACCCAGTTGACTTGACTTGAACCTGGTTTGGTTCAAAGTCAAAGTCCAAGTCCTTTTTCGTCCGAAGTTCGAAGTTGATCCTTTTTCGAAGTCGAGCCTCGTTCGAAGCATTTGAAGCAACCAGAGCCGTTTCTTCCGCAAATTGAAGTAAGTTCGCTTCATTAAACCATCTCTCTCAAGTATTTGATTATTTGTATATAGCATATACTTTCTGAAGTAATATCTTGCTTTAGTTCTTGGTTGAGCCCTCTAGGACGCTTCGGTGTTCACGCGTTCGCCTCGTAACTATCGTCGGATATATATGTTCGAATACGCAGTATATGCGTTCTTCAAAATAGTATCTCACCCTAGTTCTTGGTTGAGCCCTCTAGGACACTTTGGTGTTCACTCGCTCGCCTCGTAACTATCGTTGGATACAGATCTAGGTGTATATCTGCTGATACTGCCGACGCGTCTTATATCGCACAGGCCATGTAATTTACCTTTGCCGTCGCGTCGTATGATGCCAAGGCTCCTGCTTTCTGCAATTTACGATTTCTGCACTTCCGATTATGCATTTACTTACGCCGTCGCGTCGAACGATGCCAAGGCTCCTGTTTTGTTATATATGTAGAATATTTCGTTCAGTTACACACCCTGAACAATAGTATATGCATTTCTTTACGCCGCCGCTGTATAAAGCACAGGCTTCTGCTTATACTACATATATAGCGCATAAATGAGCGTTCAAATGGAGACCAAACTCCAAATCACCCATGCGATTCCTTGACCGCTCCTCGTTCAAGATTCTGCTTGACGAATGAAGCTCCTATTGAAAAGGCTTCGCTTTTTGGCAAAATGCTCTTTACGTAATGACTAAGTCAAATACGTATGGCCTGGCTATGACCCAGGGTTCCTGCAACCTTGATGGATGCAAAGTACGCACAACGGTGCGCATCCATTTTCCGAATTAAGCGTGGCGATTTCCTACCAAAGAGGGGAGATGTCGCTGAAATGGATAAAAGAAACGCACGCTTTCTCCGTAAAAGAGAGGAAGTGCTGCTGAAATTTCTGAAGAAGCTAAGAATAGCTCAGAAAGAACGTAGCAGGATACTCTCACATATAGCAGAGTGCTACCCAGTTCATGGTTTGCCCTCTACAACGTAGAAGGGTTCGTCGCACCACTGCCGGTAGAGCAGGGAAGGTGCTGACGAAATGGTTGGCAAAAGAGCTGTCGGAACCAATGAAACGACATAATGATGTCCGTTGATGGAACGATGCCAGATCGGCTCGTATCCTTGTGCCTGCAAGGGCACCTTGCTCGTAAGGGCCGCTGAGCCGGAGTAGAGGTTGCGCCTTGGCTAGGTTTGTACTCGTCGCGTAAAAAATACGCCGAGTAGCCGATCTATTTAGATCGAGTCATATGCATGCCCATTGAGAACGGTTACACAACCAGACTCGTAAGGGCCGAAGAGCCAGAGTGTGTTGTTTCCACCCAAAGAGGTGTGATGCTCGTGGTGGCCGAAGTGCCAAAGAGCGGTGTTCTGCATGCATATGAATAAGACTTAAGGTCGCACATACCCCGCGGTTAAAAATCGTGTTAGGGGTACTCCCTCAGTAATGACTGTGTTGGGGCGGACTGAATGGGGTCGGGTACACACTCCCGTAGTGCTGAAAGCACGGGCTGCCTAAATGGCATGCAGATTCTGTCTAAGTAATTGTAAGACTGGCAGACCCCTTCAGGAATTATGCTCACTGTGGAATGACAATGATGGTACAGCCTTGAGTGACATGTATTTTACTTTGAACCTGATAGAGTCCACGATGGCCTCAATCACTCATGGGTTTTGGGGTCGTGGTTATCCTTAAAATCTAAGGATTGAACCCAACTACTGCAAGTAGAGGATGCATCCGAATATGGGCCTAGTAGGATTCTCCCAGTTGAAACACACTGCCCTACTATGGATAGGGTCAACAGGCCTCTGGGGTATCTAAAATACATAGAATAATCAACCCCCAGAACGTCGCGTTGATGCCCGGACAATAGCTCTACCTGCGTACCAAAGGCGGGAGCGGTTAATTATCAAACAATGCATTAGTTCTAGGTACAGCGATGCTTTGAATGTATGAGTGGATGACGTGTTGAGTCAGTCCTGCATAACCTTTGTGAAGGTGTCATGTTCGGTATACTACTGGACCGACTGGGCAAAGACCCGTGTTGTATCCGCACGACTAAGCGAAGCTCGAGGAGTTGTCCTTAGATGCGTGGGATACGGATGTGCCAAGTATGAAGACTTGAGCTAGACATCACTTTGAGACCCGGAAGAGGTCATGGCTAAGTCGTGGAGACTTAAGCGGCTATTCAAATCACAGCCCTGAAAAGGCTTGCTCTAAGTCATGAGGACTCGAGCGGATGTTCAAATCATAGCCCTGAGGAGGCTCTTGTGATATACGCTAAGTCTTAGAGGCTTGAGCGTCGTTATTGCGCATTGCGACCCTGAGTGATCATTATTGTACTTGAGTTGAATGGTTACATGATTGCATGCTTACCAGACCATCAGTGGTTCTGACCCCGTTTAATGGGGATTTCAGGTATTGAACCTGCGTGGCGATATGTGGAGCAAGGCGGCATCGAGTTCCAGGGTTTCTCTAGACAAAGTTGTACTGCTTCCTTTTTATTGAACCTACACTGCTTTTCTGAGCAGTAGTGTTGTAATAAACATGTGGTTTTCGATAAAATGGAACACTTTGGTGGTCAATGAGTTGCTTGGCCACATACCTGCAACGTGCTCGGAGTTTTCTAAAACTGACGACTCATTATCGTCTGATTCCGCTGCTAAAAGCTTTTCTAAATTCCGTTGCAAAGAAAAAAAAAAAGAAATTCACGAAAATTTTAACTTAGCTTTGTTTTGGAAATCTGGGGCGTTACAGAATTAGTATCAGAGCATGAGTCTGAGAAACCTGATTCAAGATCCGTCGTGTTTGCGGTATCGCACTGTAAGTATAAATTTTATACTTTTTCTGATTTGGGTGTATTTGTGTGAATAGATAAAATGGCTCTTAGAACGAGGAGAACCATGCCGAGCGAGGGGTCCCATACGCAGGGCTTCCTGCTGGAGACACTCAACAGGCTTGTGTCTGCCATTCATGAATCAAGGCAAGCACCAGCCCTACCTCGCAATGAGAATCTTGGAGGAATAACATATGAAAAGTTCATCAAACTCGACCCACCTATTTTCGTTGGCAGTGCCGATCCAGAGCTTGCAGAAAGCTTGATCGAGGAAACAGAGCGTGCATTCCTGGTATTGGGAGTACCAGAGGATAGAAAGACTAACTTCGGCACTTATAGGCTGAAGGATAATGCACGAAAGTGGTGGGATACCACTAAGCTTATCTAGTTCTCACAAGTCGAAGTCATTCCTTGGACTGACTTTCAGAGAACTTTCTTGGATAACTACTTCCCGTTGCACTCCAGAAATAAGAAAAAGATGGAGTTTCTGGAACTAGAGCAGGGTGGTATGAGTCTTATCGACTATACTACCAAGTTTCAGAACCTTGAGCGGTACTGCTCTCGGTTATTCGATACTGACCAAGAGAGGGCCGATAAATATATCAATGGATTTCGGGAAGGACTACGATCTCGAGTTATAACTAGCATGCCCCAAACATTTCAAGCCGCTGTGGCAGCAACTTCAAAGATTAGTGCAGACTGGGAGCGATGCAAAGGGGTCGTAGTAAAGCGACCTGTAGCAAGTAATGGGAACAACAAGAGGACGTTCCCCGGTGGCCAAGAATCACGACCAACTTTTTATAAGAGGGATTTTCAGGAGAACAACTTTACTCCACCGGCCGAGCGGCCATTACAGATGGTAGAAGCCAATCATCTCTACCAACAGTCTAATTTTTGATGCCCAAGGTGTAGCTCAGATCATCCCGGAGGGGTTTGTCCTCACGATACGGGAGGTTGCCTGTATTGCGGCAAACCAGGGCATCGTGTAAGAGAATGCCGCAAGAAGGCCTCAGATCTTCAACGAAGAAATATGGGATCTGGAGGACCCTCTCAACAAATACAACAACAGCGACTGCCACTACCCAGGATAGAGCAGAAACCTGTGGCAGGTCGTGTCTATGCGGTGACAGCCGAACAACTCACGGATAATGATCGTATCAAGGAATCTGAATACCTTGATAGATAGAGTTGTGTTTGGGTAAGAAGCAATTGAAAGACAAGATCCAATGAATGCTTGAGACAAGTGGCTTATGACCTTGTGTACGGTCATCTGGATAGATATGTATCCTTGCTCTGTAAAGTAATTTTGGATTTGTCAAATAAAAATCTTAAGTGCTTATGCCCAAAATTTATGGCTATAGACCCCATGATTGAGAAATTAAGTTTGCGTAATTAGAACGTTAAAAGTTACTTAATAAAATAAACCATCGAGGAATTATTCCCAAGAAGAGAGTCCTGTGAGGTTTTACATATTCAAGATCAGATCGTCTAGCCAGAGTGAGCCTGTGAGGGTATACAACTCTGTGCGAGTGTATATGTTCCAAAATCAGTAGCTTAGCTAGTATGATTCTGTGAGGGTGTACTGATCCAATATCAGGTGAGTCTGACGAGGGCGAACCTGTGAGGAGGTACGTTTCCAATACCAGGTAGTCTGACAGGGGACTTATTCCAATATGGTTAATCTCTAGAAGAATGATCTATGTGTATGGAATAGTTACACAAGATGACTATATTGATAGCCGGTTGGAAGAACATTGATTCAACAAAACTATCGTGGTTGTAGCATAATTTGAACTCAGATATGAGAAGCATACCTCAATTGATCGAGAATCATGATATGAGGTTATGATTGGAATAAATACGATGTTGAACTAAGTGAATAACATTATGAATCTAACATATGGGAGAAATATCCCAAGTTACGCACTTAGTACTCTTAACTGAATTTCGCGCACGAAATTCCTTTAAGGGGGTAATGATGTAAGACCCGCAATTTTTCAGAAAATATCTGAATAAAATTCATGAGGCATTTACAGCTAAAAATGGCATTTTTCTCAGAATGCAAAACGAATCAATTCCTGCGAGCCAGTTATACTTAGGATATTCGTCGAATCGCGAATATATGCTCAAACACTCTGGAAGCCATAACTTCCTACCTGAACGAAATCAAAGGATTCCTGCGAGCCAACTTTCTTAGTTACGTCAATACGAAGGGAATGGCGTACTCAGAATTTTTCGGAAAAAAAAATCGCCGAAAACCCGAAATTCTTGCGGGGCCCACAGAAATGTTGGTGGGACCCATTGAAATATTCCTCAGAAAATATTCTAGAATATTCCAGCACCTTCTAGAGCCTTCCAGCTCCTTCCAGCACCTTCCATGGAAGGGATTCTCAGAAAAGCCAAGGGTAAAGAGGGGATTCTGAAACTTGGGGCCCAAGTTTCAGAACCTATAAATAGAGGAGCCCCCCTCTCTTTAAAAATCGCCAACCCCTCTCTCTCTCCTCCTTTTCCCAAACCTCCCCTACCTAGCCTAGCCCACCTGAGCCCACCTGACCTGGTCTGAGCCTGCCTGACTTAGCCTGAACCTGCTTGACCTGGTCTGAGCCTGCCTGACCTGGTCCTAACCCACCTGACCTAGGTCTGAACCTACCTGACCTAAGTCTGAACCCAGTTGACTTGACTTGAACCTGGTTTGGTTCAAACTCAAAGTCCAAGTCCTTTTTCGTTCGAAGTTTGAAGTTGATCCTTTTTCGAAGTTGAGCCTCGTTCGAAGCATTTGAAGCAACCAGAGCCGTTTCTTCCGCAAATTGAAGTAAGTTCGCTTCATTAAACCATCTCTCTCAAGTATTTGATTATTTGTATATAGCATATACTTTCTGAAGTAATATCTTGCTTTAGTTCTTGGTTGAGCCCTCTAAGACGCTTCGGTGTTCACGCGCTTGCCTCGTAACTATCGTCGGATATATATGCTCGAATACGCATTATATGCGTTCTTCAAAATAGTATCCCACCCTAGTTCGTGGTTATCCTTAAAATCTAAGGATTGAACCCAACTACTGCAAGTAGAGGATGCATCCGAATATGGGCCTAGTAGGATTCTCCCAGTTGAAACACATTGCCCTACTATGGATAGGGTCAACAGGCCTTTGGGGTATCTAAAATACATAGAATAATCAACCCCCAGAACGTCGCGTTGATGCCCGGACAATAGCTCTACCTGCGTACCAAAGGCGGGAGCGGTTAATTATCAAACAATACATTAGTTCTAGGTACAGCGATGCTTTGAATGTATGAGTGGATGACGTGTTGAGTCAGTCCTGCATAACCTTTGTGAAGGTGTCATGTTCGGTATACTACTGGACCGACTGAGCAAAGACCCGTGTTGTATCTGCACGACTAAGCGAAGCTCGAGGAGTTGTCCTTAGATGCGTGGGATACGGATGTGCCAAGTATGAAGACTTGAGCTAGACATCACTTTGAGACCCGGAAGAGGTCATGGCTAAGTCGTGGAGACTTAAGCGGCTATTCAAATCACAGCCCTGAAAAGGCTTGCTCTAAGTCATGAGGACTCGAGCGGATGTTCAACTCATAGCCCTGAGGAGGCTCTTGTGATATACGCTAAGTCTTAGAGGCTTGAGCGTCGTTATTGCGCATTGCGACCCTGAGTGGTCATTATTGTACTTGAGTTGAATGGTTACATGATTGCATGCTTACCAGACCATCAGTGGTTCTGACCCCGTTTAATGGGGATTTCAGGTGTTGAACCTGCGTGGCGATATGCGGAGCAAGGCGACATCGAGTTCCAGGGTTTCTCTAGACAAAGTTGTACTGCTTCCTTTTTATTGAACCTACACTGCTTTTCTAAGCAGTAGTGTTGTAATAAACATGTGGTTTTCGATAAAATGGAACACTTTGGTGGTCAATGAGTTGCTTGGCCACATACCTGCAACGTGCTCGGAGTTTTCTAAAACTGACGACTCATTATCGTCTGATTCCGCTGCTAAAAGCTTTTCTAAATTCCGCTGCAAAGAAAAAAAAAAGAAATTCACGAAAATTTTAACTTAGCTTTGTTTTGGAAATCCGGGGCATTACACTTAAGATCTTCAAGCATCATATTCTAAATATCCAAGTAGTCTTATACTTGAAACAAGAAGTTCTCAATGGCCTTATTGTCGCGAGAACCATTAAACTTTGTTGATCTTGGCATATCAATTCTTGATGGCCTCTCACCATCTCCCCTATTTAGGATCACTGTCTGTTGCAATGTGCAGTTCTTCAACTGAAGCTTCCCTACTTCAGTCTGTAAATCGGTCACTGTTGTCATCAACGAAGTAACTTGTTCCACCAGTAAGATCAACTGCTCTTGAAGGCTCTCCACCACATCATTCAGTCCACCGAATAATTCAACTGCGGGTGAAATTGCTTCTTCGTGTGAAGTCACATCTTCCACCAGTTTGTTGACAGTTGCAGTCATCTGCTCTTGGCCCCGAGGTGAACCCATCTCCTCAGCTTCGACAATTGTTTTGCCTTTGGTGTTACACAAGTTTTGATAGGGCACCACAATGTCTTGCTCACAAATTATAGCATGTCGGCGCGTTTGTCGACACCGACTCCAGAGTCCCTTCTTTAGCATGAGAACGGGCTCTGGTACCACTTATCACGGGCCTATTTTCTTCAATAAGCCAGTGCGGCGTGATGTTCCTTCCTTACGGCCGCAAGCCTACTTATCACTCGCTTGCTAGTCACAGAAGCTTGTAATCAGAGTGTAAGAGAGCAAGAGAAAATGAATGAAGAAGAATTGCAATCATAATGAGGGTGAAGAAAAGAAAGTTCAACACATTTAATTCATTCACAATTTAGCCCGTAGGCCTCTTACAGGTTAAGTATATGGGTTGCCTCTTCGGGGTATTTATTAACCTGAACTGGGCAACTTACATCAGACTCAACGAAAGAAAAACAGACTCTTGACGCAACTTTACAATGCAAGTCACAAGGGAACGACTGGGATATTAAAGAAAATTAACCCATTTCCTTAAAAGATTGTGCAGTTATAGGAGAGCAATTATCATTGAAGCATCCACAATCGAAGCCAACAAGCTCAATGGTGGACAACACTGAACAAGGCAGTAGCTATGCAGGACAGATTCACACAAACAACATCTGTTTCATCTGAAAAACGATGGGACCCCCACCCACACTACCACATATTGACAAGCCTCTGGTTGGTAAAACCCTTGAGGTCCCCCCTGCCCTTTGGGGAGTACAACCAGCATCGACCTTGTGGCAAGGGATGCCAGACATGAGTTTCAAACTTGTGACGTCTCGTTAACTTGGTGGCGTCCACAAGACGTTCCTACTAGATGACCAGAGCTCCTGTGCGCAATTGATACAACAAACATGAAGATCGCTCCTAAACTCCATAAAAAGTGATACTCTAGCACAACTACAAAACCAAGAAACTAAGAAATCAAGAAAAATAACACAAAATTGAAAGAAAATAAAATCACTCATGATTCATTCATCTCTCTAAAGGGTGTCAATGGGTCGGGTTTACTCATACCCAACCCATACCAAACCCTATAGGGTCTGGGTATGGTGATAAATAAGAAGACCTGATTAAGACCTAAAGGTTCAATTAATACATGGATCCAGGTATAGTTTATGAAATTTTATACCGGACCCAGTCTCAATCTGAGTTCCGATTAAGACCCACATATTTTCAACGTAAAAATGATAAAAATAGTATTTTATCAGGTATGGCTTGGGTTTTGTTCATGCAATTCTTATCGGGCTTGGGTATGGTTTCTCTTATGGTGGGTCTGATTAGACTTGGGTCCAGACCTGATACCATACCCAAAAAATCAGGGCTAGGTCTGGTTTCACCAGGATCTGAACCAAACTCGACCCATTGACACCCCTAATCTCTCTCTTTCTATCTCTACATTGAATATATATATATATATATATATATTAATAATAAAGAGAGAAAAACCCCTAATTCTACTACGAATCTAAGATAGATCCAATATGAAACTATGATCCAAACATGACTCAAGAACCAATATGGATCTGAGATAGATCTGATATTAAATAAAATTCAAAACATGATCACAAACTAAGATCCAATTTAAATAAGTACAAAAAAACCAAATAAAGAAAATGGATCTGAATGGACCTGTAAACTTGGTGGCCACTCGCTCTCTCTTTTGTGTCATTCTCTGCAAGTAGAAGTATTGCCCTTAAGTCTAAATCTTGCTTGCACTTTTTTTTAATTTTGTTACACTTTGTGGATTATGGGCCCACAATATAGAACCGGGTCTCGATAATGTTCTACCAACTCAATGAACCAAGCAGAATCTACGAAAACATGTACACTAAAACCAGGAGTATTTTTTTCAAACCATCCATAGTCACATGAGATATCTTCGAAGTGAAACGGATCAAACGAATATGAAGCATACGATTGTGTCAAAATCTGGTCACTCCGAAGGAACCTCATCCATAGCTAATCATGAAAACACATACTGATCCAATTTAGGCAAGTTGAAGGTTGGGAGCAGGCTTGGGTTATGCATGATGGATATAAGATGATTTTGGGTATTGCTACTACAATTTGAATCTAGAATAGCTTTTGGTATAGGTAGGTTATGGGAAAGTTTACTTTGGATTAGATCAAGTGGGTATAGCCTTAAGCCTAAACTAGGGTTTTTTTGGTATGGGGTTTTAGGGCTTACAGTATAGGAAGGCTCTTTGTTATTTGGATCTAAGTGGTTTAGGTTCATGTCTAAATTTGGTTCAACCACGAATGGGTTAATGAATTTTATAATGAGTTTTGGAGGATCCATCAAAATGGACTTAGATTCATTAAGAGATTTTGGATCCAAATTTTGTTTAATTGGATATGGATCTTGAGCAAAATCTTTGGTAGGTTCTAGCAGATATTTATCTGAAGTGGATTCTACATAGGTTTCACCTACTTGGGTTTGGGGAATAATTTTTGGAATAGGTAAGCTCTTTTAAATATATTTTTTCATGGCTTTTCCAGCATGATCAAAAGGAACAAACCTGGTTTGCATCAAACACTGCATCTTCTCACGTCTAAACTTGTCCCAAACGTTGGTTCTCTAATCTTTATGCAACTCATCTCACCATACTTAGGTTGATCCTCGAAGTCATGTCAATGCCAACCGAGCCCTTTGATGTTCCGAAACATGATAGTACTTGAAGTAGAACCACATCACATAAACCCATGTCATAGAATATCTTTGCATTCAATGGGCCATGAAACTCCGAAAACTCCACTTTGAACCCGTAAGTTTTGGCATGCTTGTTTTGGATCCTAGTTGATTGGGATAATGGGGTATGCGGGTTATTATGGGCTTCAGAAGGTTCAAAAAGAGAGTTGAAGTTAGGTTGGGTAGGCTTAGGTGGGTCATGTGAAGTAGAAATGGGTTGGGTCTGGTAATAGTAAGGTATGGTTCAAGTATGGATCAATATTTGGGTTAAGGTTCAGGTAGTCTGAATAAAGGGTTTTGATAAAATTTGGTTGGATCATGACTGAATTAAGTAGATTATGAGTCGTCAGACTTGGATTATAGTAGGATGAAGCCTGGATTGAGTTCGAGGGATAATAGGTCTGGTCTAGACCTGATCCAAGACCACAAAGTGGTCGAGTCTGGTTTTGACCCGATCCAAAATCAAGTTGAAGTTCTGTCGGAGACTGATTAGGCCAAGTTTGGGTCAATTCAACATTAATGGAACCAAAATAATGAGTTTGGGCATGATCTGAATGAAAACCGAACCAGACCCGACTTGAGGAGGTGGAATTTGGGTTAGAACTGAACCCAGACCCATTTGAACAAGGTCTGGGGCCCAAAACCGGCCCGTATACCCTGTAAAGAGAAATCGATTTGCACTACTTTTTCCAACCAATTCAGTGGGTGGAATCCTCCCACCCAAGTCATCGGGTGGGAGAACCCCACCCACGTTAGGGCATCGAAGGGGCTCCCCCATCGAAACTGTGAGGGCTCAGGGGGTGCATCAACTAATGATCGAGCCTACCGTCAACCATCAATGGTGGGCGGGTAGTGGCCCACCGGCGAACGACCGGTGGCTTGGCCATTGCACCACCCTAAAAAATAAAGAGAAAACCAATGGTGGGTCAGCACCCACCATTTGTTGTTGGCCAGGTGTCCCAACCCAGCACAACGGGCGATTGTCTAGTGGCGATGATGACACCTTGAAGAAATGGTTAGGTTGGCTGGTGGTTGGTTTATAACGAAACGAACGAGAGTTTCCATGGCCCTCTTGATGGCTTCTCTAATAAGATCCACATGACTGCATCACCGACTGCTCCCTTCATGTTAAGGGTGCTCCCCTAGCTAAGATTAGCCCATGTCGTCACCAAGGAGGCCTCAACCCTAGGTGGATCGTTGCTCAATTTTGCATGAGACATACCTCAAAAAGGATCTTCATCAAGATTTGATTTGGCATCTTTTCTCCATCAATCGATTTGTATCACCCAACCATGTAATTGTTCAGGAGTAGCCTTATTGCATGCGCATGAGGAAACCCATGTAATTGTTCAGGAGTAGCCTTATTATTTGTTTAATGTCGATCGCCTTCATGATGCTCTTTCATAAATCTTTCCTTGATCTTACAAAATCTATCAAGATTGTACCCTCAAATCGTTAGAGATAACCATCCATTTTCTATAACAAGATATTTACTCAAACTTCGTAATAAAGTAATGATTGAGATGAACAAGACTTTGATACCAAACAGTGAACAGGAGGATTGCTCCTAAACCCCACAAAAATAGACAGCTGAGGCCAGCTACAAAACTAAGAAACTAAGATAACAAAAAAAATACGAAATTGAAAAAAACAAATAAAATCACTAATAATTCATACATTTCTCTCTTTCTGTCTCTACAATGAATATATATAATAAATAAAGGAAAACCTTAGAAACTCTAATTCTACTATGGATCTAAGATAGATTCAATATGAAACTATGATCCAAACATGAATCAAGAACCAGTATGGATTTGAGATAGATAAGATATTAAATAAAATTTAAAACATGATCATAAAATAAGATCCAAATTAAATAAGTACAAGAAAACCAAATAAAAAAATTAATCAGAATGAACCCTATAAACCCGGTGGCTACTAGCTTCGGCTCCTCCATCAGCAATCCATACTCATTTTTACCAACAAGATTCAAACAAGATACCGCAGAAGGTTTGCAAAAATCAGATGCATGTCTCCTAAGGGGCTTTTTTTTAGATGGAACTATTGAAGGTGCTAGCATTTCCAGCCTTCCATGGGCCAGTAACAGAAAAAAAAAAACATTTTGATTATTTAGCAAGCATTTTTCTCACTGTCCAAAAGCTACGGATCATAAAAGTAAGCATGTACAACCCTTAGGTTCTTCCTTGGAATACCAGTAAGACCGAAGACCTCGTTTCTGTGGTGGCTTTAAATGAACTGCTTGAAGGGCACTTGCTTCCTAGGAAGCAGTTTCAATATGGACCTTCCTGTGGCTAAAGGTCACTACTTTGAGATAAGTTTCTCCTCTACGTGATCTGAGAATTTCACCTTTGGCCGCTGCACGGACTGCATCTGAGATCAATATGAAGGTGGGTTAGACTTTGTGCAATTAAGAGAAGAAGCTAAAAGCAAGCATCCTTACGTTAACTTTGTAGTGAAAGTTCATATCTCTAGTCATTTGCCTCAAACCTTCTCTTGCAGTTTCTTCTGCTTCCAATGCCCTTCTGCAGATTTCCTGTGCCTGAGA
Source organism: Nuphar pumila (assembly GCF_984573655.1). Lineage (NCBI taxonomy): Eukaryota > Viridiplantae > Streptophyta > Magnoliopsida > Nymphaeales > Nymphaeaceae > Nuphar > Nuphar pumila. Next base: position 123,028,413 of record NC_143255.1, read on the forward strand.
TAGACAAAGAAAAGTCTGAAACTTGAAGAATATAGCTCAGATGCTTCTGATCTATGACAACAAGATGACAGTGCACAAGAAGCAGACTAGTGCACACAGAGCAAAGTGGCATAGATACTCATAAATATAAATGCATGCAAAGTGTGTCAAAGCAAGCAAGCAAGCGAGCGAGCAAGAAATGGCCACGCACACACATCCAAACAATGTATGGCAGGAAAAAAACAAATTAGCATGTAAAACCACAAAAGCAACCTGAAGCATATATTAGATTCTACCAGACTACCATATTTCAATGTTTATGGTCAAGAAGATAGACTGTTCTTTCATGTTGCTAATCATCTGGAAGAAAGAGCTAAATAACTTGATCAACATAGCTATTAACGAATAATCAATATTTAATTTGCAGGGATAACCTGATTGCTTTTAGAGTCCTTGTTTTGGTGGCAATCAAAATTATAGAAACAAAACCAACACATCACAGATAGTGATACATGGCTTAATTTTGTATTTACAGAAAATGTCTAGTTATATAGTATAGCATTTAGTCTCCTCTAATGGTTCGAGTTTCATATATGCTCTTTGAAATCTTATAATCCCAAATAGAAGTTTATTTTAGAATATGGATACAGGTGTCACAAGCAATTATAATTTGAAAGAGATGGGAATCCATCTCTCATTCCAATCCATAAAAAGAAGAAACACGTATCAGAGGGAAAAAGATGAAGCATATCAGATGTGAAACATTGGTGGTAGAGATTTTTTCAGGGAGAAACTTTTCTCCTTGAGACATTTCCAAAAATAATTTTTATCTTTTTTGCAAATGAGGAACGGCCTCCTTTGTGAATGTGTATATACACATTTTTCACAAACAGGACTTTTTGTCTATGAAATTCAAGTATAATCATCAAAAGATAAACTGTGTTTGATTTGTATAATGGAAAAAAATGGGACCTACACTTTTACCTAGTAAACTTTCCCCCTTCAACAATTAAATGTGGGTAAAACGTGCCTAAGGCAAGGTGAATTGATGGAAGTCTAACAGCATCACCCATGTTTTTTTTTGTTGGGCCACAGTAGTTTTAGTATGAAATTCCATTGGTGTTTAAGAGATCATAATATAATCACAGAAAAATCGAAATGGTGTTGTGCACTTTCAAAAATCAGTGTTCAAGGCACCTTATACACTGCATCAAGAGTCAGGCTGAAGAACAAAAATACTATTTACCCCTACAATTTCCATTCAGCAGGTAAAGAAAACAAGCAGTAATATTTTTCAAGGGAATTAGATCAAGAAGCCTAATGTAAGCAGTCAATCGCATATTGCAGGTGTTTGAACTTCAAAAACCGGATGATCCTACTATGGTTCATTTTTTGAAAAAACCAACCAGTTCAAAAGTTGCCAGCAACTTGGTGACCCTACCAAATTAGGATATTAGATGACTTGACTGGCTTACCCAACCCTCCATCAAACTACCCCAAGGGATCCAAGAATGCAACCCATCCCCATGCCTACAAAAGTCTTGTTGTATACTTTGAACCTTGGTATCAAGCTTCTGAAAAATTAACTAATAACTAAATGTATCTATAGGACCCATATTTGTCAGATTACCTGAACTTGACCAATAACAAGAGGCCTGACTTTTCCAAGCCCATGTTTGACAGATTTCTGCATCACACTCTGCACGTATGAGAGTTCCTTTGTCAGGACTATGACCAGATCTTCTGCAGACCGCATTTGCTTTTGGAAGAAACTGAAAGCCTTTTCTGATTGGAGACGGAATGAAGAACAGTCCATGCACCTACAAAGGCCTCTACAGTGCTGAGGATGCACCTTCAAAATGCCTTTGGATGGGACAGATGGTGGCGAACATTCTTGTTCTTCCTCCAAGTGTGCTTGCAGCGAACATTGACGCAATGCTGATACTTCAGGATGCTTGGACATGAGGGGAACACTCAGCATTGGTGGTGGTGATGGTGAAAAGTATTCTTGAGATGCTCCTGGTACACAAGGGTTTTCTCTTTCACAAATGCCATTATCTGTTGGTGAAGAATCATTGATTTCAAATGAGACAGGCAATGAGTAGCAGGTAGGATCAGCTTCAGCATGAACTGTGGTGATTCGCTCATCAAGGTTCTCATCCAAAATCCCATCAAACTGAGAGACACTCCCATTCCATGAATTAGGGGGAGATTTTTCATACTTGGTAGAATTATCAGTTGTCTGTTCATCTGCACGCAAAAACTCAGAATTTTCTCGGCAAGTGGAAACATGAGACTCAATACTTGGTTGCTCTAAAATATTTACAATGGACTCAGATTGGCCACAGACACGAGCAGTTTCTTTTGCAGTTTCAGAACCAGAGAGGCAAGGTAAAGTACCCTCAGATGGCAGCATCGGCTCCTGTTTTACCCTATTTCCAACATTTTTTGAAGAAGACCAGGAAGGTTTAACCTCAAGATCATCTGCACACATACGTTGCATAATATAAGCTGCATGCGTAGAAAATTAAAAATATTTATGAAAATTCTTAAAGCACTGGACCACTTACAAGAACTATCCTTTGTAAGATTCATAAGGAAAGGCAGCAGTTTTCTGTAGTTTGGTGAGTTGGAGTGGTGAAATATTTTAATCTGAAAGGCAAAGTAACCAATGGTTATGCTCTAACAGTAAAATGGAACTAGTCCATTCAAATTCTATATCCATGATCCATGTCACACAGACTCTTCTAACAGGGCACCGCACCAGCGTCGCACCCGCACCCAGGCGGGTGCGACACTTGGACACAGCTTCCTTTGTGTTAGGTGAAGTCCACCACACTGAGGTCCATTTCTATCCAAAAGTATATTCAGTTAACCCTAATCAAGTCTCTCTCTCTCTCTCTCTCTCTCTCTCTCTCTCTCTCTCTCTCTCTCTCTCTCTCTATATATATATATATATATATATATATATATATATATATATATATATATATATATATATATATATATATACACACACACACACACTCCCCGCACCCCCGCACCCAAGTTTTTTTAAAGCGCCGCATCCACACCCATACCCGCACCCGCACCTATGTGATATAGTCCATGATATATTCATAATGAGAAAGCTTAATCATCATGTCTCTGGTGGATAGGCCAAAATAAACATACTACAAATAACTTCATTATGAAGAGGGCAGAGACAGGTAGATGACTGAAAAACATTAGACATTAGTAAAGCATACCAACTCAGTATTTGGAGACATAGAAGAGTAGAGAAAGCTAGAGAAATAAAAACTTTCAACTTATGACATGTACCTTGTACGTTACACAACAACACATGGCACTAAAAAGATGTTGAACCAGTGACAAACAATAAAATTTAGCATAACTAAACATATAATTTGGTAATTTAATGATGTATAAAATTAGTTTGCCACATAATTTCTGCATGATGTAAAAAGTGGGCATCGAGTTAGAATACTATATTAGTTTCCATAATCAGAATGAATTGAAGTTATACCATACCAAAATGGTATCAGTGTTCCTTTTATTCCTTTCGCGAGGCCATTCAGTAACCAATAACTTTCCAAATTTGAGTAATGGTGTGCCTTCCAGAGGGAGATTTATCAAAGGTTGTAGTTTCACCCCTCTACCCAAGTTCAAGTCCTTGAATACAGTTACCAAAATTAGCAGGAGTTGATTCTTCCATTATACATTTGAATATGCATCAAAGCTAATGGCTAAATAATGTAGTTGTTTTCACACCATGTTAGTAATATTAACATGGCACATACAGTCGATGATTTGTAATCTGCGATCCAAAAGTTAGACAATGGAAGAGAAGTTATGGTCTGTTACTTTAAAAAACTAGGCAACAATCATTCGGCTCTGGGAATACCTTACTGGCAAGTTCATATGGTCTAGAATTTTTTTTGGAGAGGCCAAGGGAAAAGCGCCCCGTCCCGTCCACACAGTGGCTGGCCTTGGGTTGGCAAAGCCCTTGAGGTCCTCCCTGTCCACCGGAGAGTACATCTGTCTTCGACCTTGCTGCAAGGGACACCCCCCATGGGTCTCAAATTCGTGACATCCCGTCAACTTGGAGACATTCACAAGCGACCCCTACCAGATGAGCAGAGACTTTGGGGTATTCATATAGTCTATATTTTAGCTTATTACTTTTTTAGCTATATTTTTCTCACAACCAGCAAGTCTAGATAGTGTAAGATATAGCCTGATTTAAACTACTGAAACCCAAGATCACATTTGACAATTGAATCAAGCTGAAGATTGAGATTCTTCACAAAAGTATCAAACAATTAACTCAATAACCTGCAGGATCTAAACCGACTTCATACTTACAGATTTCCTCTTGATGGTGTTTGGGGTAGAACTGCCAATTGCGCCTGGTGGATCGACCTCTTCCCTAACTGGTTGGCATTCATGGCCAACTGCTTCATCCGTATAAAAAAAGCCCCTACCCTTCTCAACATTGGCAGCAGCATCCCTATCAACCTTCTCATGATTTAACAAAGAATCACCATTTCTTGGAGGCTTCACAAGATTCCTGCGCACACCACAAACTCCTAAATCCTTCTCTATTTCTTGTTTACTGCCTTCTTCAACCCTCACAGGTTTCGCCGAGATGGTCTTCATGTTCAGAACCCCTAAATCCTTCTGTAGTTCCATGGCGGGGATGCCACTAATCACATTGTGTGATATGTGGTTTCCACCTCCAAAAGTATCAGCAGTTCCCATTGGCAAATCAGTAAACACTAAACCCCTCTCTGTTTCCTCCTCACAACCTCCATTAACTCTACCTTGTGAATATTCATAAGCTCGATTTACAAGATTCTCATCCAAAATCACATCAAACTGAGATGCACTCTCATTCCATAAATCAGGGGGAGATTTTTCATAGTTAGTAGAATTATCAGTTGTCTGTTCATCTCCATGCAAAAGCTCAGAATTTTCTGGGCAAGTGGAAACATGAGACTCAATTCTTGGTTGGTCTAAAATATTTAGACTGAACTCAGATTGGGCACAAACATTAGTGGTTTCTTTTGTAGTTTCAGAACCAGAGAGGCAAGGTAAAGTGCCCTCAGAAGGCAGCATCGCCTCCTGTTTTACTCTATTTCCAACAACTTTTGGAGAAGACCAGCGAGGTTTAACCTCAAGATCATCTGCATACATACAAAGCATAATTAAGCTGCAGTGAATAGAAAATTGATCATATTGATGAAAATTCTTAAAGCACTGTAGTACTTACAAGAACTATCCTTTGTAAGATTTATAAGAAACGGCAGCAGTTTTCTGTAGCTTGGTGAGTTGGAGTTGTGAAATATTTTATTCTGCAATGCAAGGTATCCAATGGTTATGCTCTAATACTAAAATGGAACTAGCCCATTCAAACTCTATATCCGTGATACATATGAGAAAGCTTAATCATCACCTTCCTGGTGGATAGGCAAAATTTAGTATAGTACAAATAACTTCACTGTGAAGAGGGCATAGATGACTGAAAAACATTAGAAATTAGTAAAACATACCAACTTGGTATTTGCACAGAGAAGAGTAGAGAAAGCTAGAAAATAAAAACTTTTCAACTTATCAATAAAATCATACCAACTTCAACACTAGTAACATTAGAATAGCATTTCTTATATAGGTATGCACATAATTTTACAGTGACATGTACCTCGTATGTTACACAACATAACATATGGCACTAAAAATGTTGAGCCTGTGACACAAAATAATATTTGATCATAACAAAGCATACAGCTCGATAATTCAATGATGTTGTATAGAACAACAGGTCTGCCATATACAAAACTCCCGCATGATGTAAAAAAAGTGTACATTGAGTTAGATTACTATATTAATTTCCATAATAATAAATGGTTTATAAACATATTTCACCTCGAATTAAAGATATATGATAACAACCTGGTAAATGTTCCTTTTATTCCTTTGGCAAGGTCATTCAGTAACCAATATCTTTCCGAATTGGAGTAATGATGTGCCTTCCAGAGGGAGATTTATAAAAGGTTGTAGTTTCACTCCTCTGCCCAAGTTGCAAATCTTTAAATCGCAGTTACGAAAATTAGCAGGAGTTGATCTTCCATTAAACATTTGAACACATGTTGAGGCCAATAGCTAAAAAATAAAATCTATATAGTGGAAGATATAGCATGATTTAAACTACTGAAACAAAAGATCACGCATTTTTGAAACTTGAATCAAGCTCAAGTTTGAGATCCTTCACAAAAGTATCAAACAATTAACTCAATAACTTGCAGGATCTAAACTAACTTCATACTTACAGATTTTCTCTTAATGGTGTTTGACGTAGCGATTGGTGGATCAGCCTCTGCCCTAACAGGTTGGTCCTCATGGACAACTGCTTCATCTGTATCAAAAACGGCCCCACCCTTCTCAACCTTGGCAGCATCAGCCCTATCATCCTTCTCACGATTTAACAAAGAGTCACCATTTCTTGGAAGCTTCGCGAGATCCCTGGGCACACCAGAAACTCCTAAATCATTCTCCATTTCTTTTTTACCACCTTCTTCAACCCTCACAGGTTTCGCCGAGTCGGTCTTGAAATCCAGAACCTCTAAATCCTTCTGCAGTGCCATCGTGGTGCCGCCAATAGCAACATTCTGTGATGTGTGGTTTCCACCTCCAAAAGCATCAGCAGTTCCCATTGGCAAATCAGTAAACACTAAACCCCTCTCTGTTACCTCCCCACAACCTCCATTAACTCTACTTTGTGAAGATTCAGAAACTCGATTGGCGAGAACCATATAGCCATCAAAAACTCCGATACCCATTTCTACTTCCTCTGGCACACCTTGCAAACTCACTCCATTGCCATCTTCGAAACAGTCACCGTGCTCCCTTGCGTCGACAAACCCTAAGTCTTTTTCGATCTCCTTCCCACCTTCTCCACTAACCCAGCTTACTGAAATCCCAAAGGAACCATCTCCCGGAGCATCACTTGCAGGATCGATTTGAGCACCAACAAATCCCAAATCCCTCTCCATTCCCTCCACGCCCAAGCCACGAACCCTCGCTTCGGAAACATCGGAAGCTTGACCTGCAGAGCAATCATTGTGAGGATCCATCTCCGCACCAGCAAACTCTAACTCCTTCTCAATCTCCTCAGTCTCGCTCTCACTAACCCTTTCTTCAACATCCAGGACGCCCACAACATCATTTCTCGAATCCGTCGTTTCTAGACGAACAAACCCCGAATCAAGCTCGGCTTTCTTGACCCTCTTCTCCACGCCATCGTCGGAGTCGGAATCGCGAGAAATCGAAGCAGGAGAGAAAACCCTGTGAGCCCGAAGATCCTTGATGGATCCGCCGCCATTCGCAGCCGAGCACCGAAGAGGCCCGTCGAGAACCCTTCGGCGAAATGCAGGGCGTTCGAGTCCGGCCCCATCGTCTGCGGCGGGACGCTGGCGAGGGTCGGCCCTGGCGTAGCCGGATCTGGTGCGGTGGAGGAAGAGTTCCGACCGGCTCCGAGTGAAGATCCCACTGAGAGACCGAGAGTCGTCGTCTCGATTCCTCTTCCTCGAGAAGGCGACCTTCCTCATGGATTCTTCTCGCGTCGGCGTTAGGGTTTTGGAAAGGGGAAACGCAGAGGGTGAGAAAATGGCGGGAAAAGAAAAGGGCGGTGGGTGTAGATGATGGAGTTTGGCGGGGGGGTTTTAATCAACGTTGGCTCTTGAAAAGCGAAATTTGGCGGGAAAATTGAGGACGGGGTACGTGAGGGACGACCTCATATTTACGTGAGTGGACTACCATGGGACCGTCCATCTGAAAATCTCACGGTCTTGATCTTTATTGTCTGGTTTTGGGTTGGACCAGAGGGGGATTGGATCGACGTTCGGAGTCTAGCAGCTGGGTAGGCATTTAACAATATGGATCTTATGTGCAATTGTTTGTTGGATGTCGGTTCGGGTTGGATATGTCTCTCTCTGGTTCTGTCCAAATCAGGTTGAGCCTACTTAGAGGGATGCCAACGGGTTACTGTGGGTAGTATCAGTTTGACCTAAAACTATGTCTCACTTTTGAACAGTGGGTCTGGATCAAGACCTAAATCTGACTTAGTTCTCATGGTGGAGTGTTGGATCCGGTAATGGTTTGAGTCACTTGGTACTGAATCCACTAGAAATGGGTGAAATCTATTGTTTTTTGGTAATCAATTTCGGATTCCGTTTAAGGATATCGTGACTGAATCTGATGAATATCTGAATCCAATTGTGTGTACTTAGGATTAAGTATTAGCTTTTTGACATCTGAACCTGAATCTGATTAGTCAGATTTAGTATTGGCTTCATCTGACCCGAATCCGAACCCTTTACATCATTCCTCTTAATTAAAGTTAACAACCTGGGTCGGATCCAGTTCTAACCTGGGTCAGGGGCACCCTTAACTTGATTCGATCTCCACTTCCACTCCCCTTCTTTCTCTTGTACCAAGTGCGTACATGAATAAACATGTGAGAATCATTGCTGTCAGAACGGATTTCTAACCCGAACTGTTTTTCAAAATGATACAGGGCATCGATCTGAATCCAATCTAATCGAATAGTTTTGAATCTGTTTATTTCAAATAATAATTTGAAGATGTCAAATTTTTTCTGGCAAAATTTTCTTATTAAAAAAGGAAACTTCATGAACGAAGTAAAAGATAACTTAAGGGTTTAATCAAAATCCAATATACGCATTTAATACTCAAAAAATATAATATGAACTAAATAACATAATTATCACAAAATACAAACAAAACAAAAAAAAGAGTTCAGGCCAATTTTCAATTTAAGTGTTTATGGACCAAGCAGCGTAGTTGCTTGGTCTTTCTAGGTTCATGCAATCAATTTGAATAGATATGGACTGATGTAAACCGGGCCACTTAATGGGCCGGCCGTGCAACGGTGCAAGGTAAAACTCATGGTTGAGGACACAACCAACCCAGCCTTACATGCACGGATTATATATATTTTTAATGATGAGGAACACTCGCCGAAGCAAGGAAAACCTCCAGTTGGGGCCCCACGATCACCTTGTCTTACCTGGCCCTACGGACACTCGTGCACCAGTGGGGTTTGATCCAACATCTTCAACTCAGCACCTTCACAATCACCCCACTGGCCACGCAGGCGACCCCGGCTGTGGTTATACGCCCAACCTCTATGTGACAGCCAGATTTGATCATGAGTAGGGGTATCAACGGGTCGGGTTTACCCGGACCCAACCCGAACCAAACCTTATAGGGTTCGGGTATGGTGATAAATAAGAAGACCCGGGTCTGGACCTGAAGGTTTGATTAATACATGGACGCGGGTATGGTTTGTAAAATTTTGTACCAGATCCCGGCCCGACCCAAGTTCCAATTAAGACCTGCAATTTTTCAATGTCTGGTTCGTATGGTTCTTATTGGATCTGGGTATGGTTTCTCTTATGATAGATTCAATTAGACTTGAGTCTGAACCCGATACCATACCCAAAATTTGGGGTCAGGCCTAGTTTCACCCGAGTCCGAACAAAACCGGACGGGTTGACACCCATAATCATGAGCCTTTAGCTTGACACTGGAGCCCACTAAGTCAAAATGTGCAACATTGAACTTACCCTTTTCCGGGTCTCTTAGTACAAAAATTCCAGGATAACCTTTGTCTCATGTTTCGGTTCAAACAAGGGATCCACCCCCTTAGGTTTTGAATTCGGATATCCTTTCATGTCAGGACAAATGGAACTAACCCCTAGCCAGGTGTGTAGAGCTCAGTCGGCAAAAGCAAAGGCATTTAGACTCTCTTTAGAAACTGGTAGTCCAAGGGAGTTTAGGGCCTGTTTGGAATCCGTAGGCTGTAACTGTGATGGACGTCTATGGAGTTTATGGAGTTGAGGAAGTGGCAGCTGCCAAATCCATTATTTGGTGTAAATACAAAGGAGAAAGGGCCTCACTTCTCATCCCAGGGCTGAGATTCCAAACAGGACCACAAGGTAGTTTGACCAAGATTTACCTGAGAACCACCAAATGCATCAACGCCCATCCCAGCTCCGAGATTCCAAACATGCTCTTATGCATTTGGAAAGTATAACTGCAAGTCCTTGTAGCTACCAACTCTGGGATGTGGGTAGCTATCGAATCTATCTGATAGTACAAATATAAAGGGGGAGACCGTAACTCAAAGTCTCTCCAAAAATGTCTATGTTTGTACCGATTCCATCAATACTAGTTATGTTTGTTAACTAGTAGTTGGGATAAGAGTTAATGCAATTGGTAAAAACTTGGTCAAACTACGTTGGTAATAGGCGTGTGGAAACTGGGAGTTGAGACGGGTGTTTATGTATTTGGGATAGGAAGTGGGATCATTTCTCCTTTGTGTTTACGCTACATAATGAAATTGATACTAGCTGCCAAATGCATGATTTGGCACTTGCCACTTATTCAAACGCATAATCTCCATCAGACTACCAATTTCTAAGGAGAGTCTTAAGGCACGTTCGGAAGCAAGAAAAACTCTCATAGGAAAATAAAAAACTTCCTATGAGAAGTTTCGATATGATAAAGTTTTTTAAAAGAAAAGTTTTTGCTGTTTGTGTAGCATGAAAAAATGAGGCTAAAAATGAAAGAGAAATATTTTAGCTTGTCTGTTTGTCCATGAAAACATTTTCTTAAACTACACAAAAAAATAATTGAATGCAATTGAGAACGCAATATCCAAAATGGTGAAAATCAATCACCTATCCATCACAAATTACATACATAATCATGAATTTACATCTAGATAATAGAAGAAAATAATTCAGTAGCAAAAAATGATTTTTCATCCATAAATAGTGATAATGAATTTACACCTAAATAGAAACCAACGATTCAGTGGCAGAAAATGATTTTTGCAGGCACCCCACATTAAGATACTAATCAAGAACAAAATCTTAGATATCTAGACACCATCAATCATCAGATGGCAAAGAGACAACTTTTTAAGATACGAAAACAAGAATAGAACCATGAAGGGAATTTTTTTTACTTTAAGATGCTAAGAATAGAACCATAGGTGTTCAGAACCATAACCACCAATCATCAAGATGGGAAAGAATTTACTTTAAGATGCTAAGCAAGACCATCAACAAGATGGGAAACAAAATTAACTCACTTGGTGGCTTATTTGGAGCTGCTGGAGTGATCCTGAACCTCTCATGATTCTGTAAAATAAACAGTACCTCTGCTGGCTTCAGCCAACGCTGATGAGCTTCTTGTAGTTCATTGAAATCAAATTCTGCAGACACAAACAAACAGAAAATAAATAAACTCAAAGCCTTTGACAACTCGCCAGAAAATCAATTCTTGACAACTGTAACACATGCCAATATTAGGATTGTGGTTCATTAATTGAAGAGAGGCTACGACTTGCAACTAATCATCACCAACAAAACAAACAAAAGAAAGGAAGTTAAAACAAAAACAATACATCAAATAAACACTTAATGCAAACCAACCGCACTTCCATCACAACCAACACCACCCATCAACAGATCAAACAATCCCAACTCACCAAAACCCAAATTTCACGGCGACCACCGTCTCGAAATCTACCGAAAACCCCCAATAAGTCAAAATTAATGATAACCCACTACAAAAGTCAACCAGAAACATGCAAAACCTTTGCAAAAAAAAAATAGGAAAATAAAACAAAAAAAAAGCAAAAAAATGCCATCTTTAGAGAACTGCATGATACCCAACAATCCTAGAGCAAGAAACTGAGGATCAGTGCACCAGAGGCAGAGAGAAACCCGCCAAATTGCAAGAATGGTACAAGAAACGAGGGGTTTTTGTAACAGGGAAGCATCGATTAGTCCAAGACAGGCAGGCACGTTGCTAAAAGCAAGTTATTACAGATGATAGTTTTTTTTTTTTTTGGAAAATTAAAGGCGGTCGGGAAGTGGGTGTTGATGGTGAAGGCTAAAGGGAGGAAGACGAAGATGGTGGTCGGGAAGTGGGTGTTGATGGTGGCAGTGAAGGGGAGGAAGACCATGATGGTGGTGGTGATGAAGACGAAGACAAGGCAAGAGAGGGGGGATAGGAAACACTCTTCCACCCCCTTTCATGGAGGAGAGCATAGTGACAAAAGTTAAAAACGGCAAAATTTCGGGAGTCAAAAACTTGGGAGATTTTGAAAAATTTCATAATTCTCGCATTTTTTTCGTCAAAATCTTGGCAATAAAAAATAAATTAAAATATATAAAATAAATAAATTTTATAGGAAAATATAAGTAAAACACATTTAAAAATGAAAATCTCGTGATAAATATTAACTAAAATGATAAATATCGTGATATTTGTCACGAATTGAAAATCTTGCGAGAAATTACCGTTTTAAACTTTCAGGCAATTTCTCACTATATTTTGTTACGGAGGAGGAGAGTTTCCTATCAAAATATATACCTTTTTCAAAATGTTTCTCATAGAAACATTTTCTCTCATTTGGAAAGGTCAGAAAAACCATACAAATTTTCAACCTCGATTCACTTCTCCTACATGTTTCTCACTTCCAAGCATGCCTGTGAGAAATGGAAAGAAAATGCAAGTAGAAAAGAAAAAATGACAACTTTTACAACCATTTCAAACAAGAGAAAAATTTTTAATTGAAAGTTTTCTAAAAAGTATGATTTTTTATAAGAAAAACCCATGGAGGAAGTTTTTCAATCATTTATTTTATTAAGTCTACCATTCACACACAACACATCTAATCCTGTGGGTGTGTCAACGGGTCCGGTTTGGTTTGGACCTAGGTCAAACTTATAACCATGGTTCAAAAACTCAGTGACTTGGGAATCAGCTCATTCATTAATGACTCGTGACTCGATCGAGTCAACTCGATGACTCGGTCGGGTCATGTTAACTTTTGATATTGTAGAAAAACAATGTAATATTAATCAACTAAATACAAAAAAAAACTAGAAAAAACATGATTTCTTCTAAAAACACTAAATAAATCAAATAAGATCATGCTAAGTTATAATTAAGCTAAATCTAGACATTTAGTAATAAAAAATTGAAGTATCAGATAACTAAACTAGTGTCTCCAACTATAAAGTATAGATTATAATAACATAGTTCATGTAAGCAACTTAACAATATCAATAAATTAAAACAAAACCAAGCATTGAACTTCAAGATTTCAATAAATTGAAATTGAATAGTAAATTCTAGTATTAAACAACTACAATTATAGTGCATACCTGTAAAAGTCTGCAACATGCCAAGTGACAACAACTAAAGTTTAAAGGTTCATAATCTATACAACATAGTTCACAGTCCACACTTCATCATATATTTCACTTTTCAGCTCACTTTTATTTTCAAGTTTCAAGCTGCAAATTTAACAAATCACAATAATTCTAATTGTTTACTTCTAAATGCTACTAGATTATCAATTTCATGGTCAATCACATCATCATACATTAGAATTGATTCAAGTATTCATCAATAAACATAATTAAAAATCCTAAACAATTGAAGATTAGAGAATAAACTCTGATAGTTCAATTCCTCCATCCAAGCATTAGAAAATATAAACCTTAATGCAAACTTAAGTCTTGAGAGTTTGCAATTTGGATTTCAAGTTTTATCACAAATCACAATCACACAATTCTCGTGTTTAACACTTAAATATTAAATTTCAATTGATTAGTATTAACAAAATAACAAGGTCAAACTCCGCATTGCTAGTTATCTTTCATTGGTGAATTTGAATTGGAAGGGTCAATATGCTCAGAAGATGGCTCGATCATAAGGATAAGAGTACTTGCTATTGCTTCTTCACCACCAACATCATCATCAACTTCATCAATTTTGATTTCTTCCTCCAATTCCTTCAAAAAGTCCTCACAAATAAGAAAATTAAACTTAATTAAGAAAAGTAAAACATAAAAAGTTAAAAAAGAAGTTAAGACAATAATTATAAAATATAGATAAAGTAAGGAAACATAAAAAAAATTTAACCTCATCGCCATCTAAAACTCCTTTGTCAATGATCCATTCATCCAATGATGTTTTCATGTATATATTGTCCAAAGAAATTGGATTAATGCTAGTTTTTTATGCCATTCTATCAAACAGAAATTGTAATTAGGTTATTTAGTATTTTTTGTGCCAGTCTATTCCTTCTTTTAGTATAGATCTTGTCAAAAGTACTCCAGTTGCATTCACATTAAGAAGAAAAACATGTTTGGTTGAGTACACGCACAACAATTCTTTAAAGTTTAGGTGTACCTATGCCATGTATCTTCCACTACAATGTTGCACACATAAATATTAACAACTTAACAATTACAACATAAGTATAAAATTATGAATAAATAACAAATTAACTATTTCATAACTAGTAACCTAGCACAACAAATTTTCATCATTACCTGGTTTATGCTCTTCTCTGGTGACAATATCCATCTCAGTACCAAAATCTCCACTTGCATCATCAAATAGCTCAAGCTGAAGGAATATATATTATTTGTGTTTTAGATATAAGCCTATAACATCAAAATTGAATACTAGACATTTAAAATATAGTATGATAACCAATAACTAATAACTGCAATGAAACACAAACCTACGCATTCTAACATGCATATTTAGCCATAAGCATTCAATAGTTTTTGTTAAACCATGCATTATCTCAAGTCTCTTTAACACATAAAAAAAATAAAGAAATGAATTAATACTAAATTTTTAAACATATTATTAAAAAATACAATCAAATGTTTCAAAACTTTTAAATACAATACCTTGCACAAGTGTGAAGTATATTGATACTTTGGATTCAAATAATAGGCAGCTGCATGCAGAGTGTGATAGAGTTGATGTTCCCATCAATTATCAATAATCTTTCAATATATTTTATATTTCCTTTCATCACTATCATGGATTTTTTTAATGTCTTTTTTGTCTTTATCAATAGCTTCATAAAGATATCCCATTGTAGATTATCTTCTCCATCAACCAATCTTAGACACTTGACAAGAGGCTCTATTGTTTTGACTATTGATTCCACCACCCTCCAAAAATTATGATTTGATATAATCCCCTCCATCATTTTGCCATGATCATTTTGTGCATATGATGAAATATCATTTTGTGCATATGATGACATACTTCATGCAACCATCTTTCTAAGATTAGACTGGTGTCATAGCAACGATTGAAGTATTATGAAATTCATTGCAAATCTTGTAGCAACTGACCTTAAAATCTTCTTTTTTGTTGAAAAACGGGTGTGCATCAAATTTAACACAAATGTGTGGTTATAAATAAACATTGTTATTTTCCTTCCCTTCTCCACACATGCAACTATACTTTTGATTTTACTAATATCCTCAAGCATCAAATCGATGCAATGTGTTGTGCACAAAGTCCAAAAGAAAGTTTTTTTTCTCATTCTCCAACATCTTTCCAGTTGCTTGATAGTTGGTTGTATTGTCTATGATTATCTGTAACAAAATCACACAAATACAAGAGTTAAGACATAAACAAATATCTACGTATTTAACTAACCATATTTGCTCAATCATCCTTAGCTCGAGCGAGTTACTTCATTGATTAAGGCAAAAAATTCAGCATCGTAACATCTTAATGAAACAAAAAACTTTTATATTTGTTTAACAGAGGTGCACCATTGTGCTTACATTGCATCTTTCGTGGTTTATCAAAAACCTTGACCTTAATTAGGACTTGGGCTGGTGACTTAAGTGATTACGTGAAAAACCTGAAGCTCTTTAGTGTTTTACGCAAATCTGAAACCCTTCACTTAGGAGTTTCTTCGTCAAACATCATTTTGCATGCCGTAGAGGTATTTAAAGTACTTGAGCATTTAAAATATGTCACCATATGTATATCATATACATATAGGCTACTATTGTACAATTATATTTACTAAGCAAAGAAGGCAACATACGTATGTGTCAAACAAATGCATATAATATATATACTATTTTTATGCATATAATACACAAGTATTACATAAAAGCATGATGATACATGAAAATGTGTACACCCCCAAATAAATATGTATGTAATCATAGAATAAGCATGGCAATGCATGAAAAATGCATACAAGCATAAATATATGTATACATAGTCATAAAATAAGTATAACAGTAAACAAGAAATGCATACACAATTATAAAATAAGCTTGATAGTGCACGGAAAAAGCATACACACCCAAATAAATGCGTAAATGCATGGCCTAGGTACAGAACAACATGCCAGGCTAAATAAATCGCGGAAAGATCATACATAATATATGTATCATATATGTGGAGATATAGCCACAAGGATACGTGAGTGAACACCGTCGCAAGCACTCACAGTGGTTTAGATGGCGTAAACCAATGACTAAGACCCAAATGAGCGCATGTGTGCACGCGTGAAGCTATAAAGGTATACGGGGAAAAACCACATACACGAAACATGAATTTTAATACATTAAGATTGGTGCCATCGGCGTACAAACCTACATTTTTATCCATAGACAAGGCTAAGTGTAAGGCTGCTCATGGGTCATGGCCATCAAATACTCTCATTCGGTACAATCATGACAATGCTGATTTACATAAAAGCAAGAAAAGAGAAGGAAAAAACGAGTAGTAGAGGTGACACTGACTCGTGATGTGCACCTTTACGCACTTGGCTCACAAAAAGAGGGAAAAGAAAGAGCAAGAGCAAGAGAGGGTTATCTTGTCAAGGTTACATGGTGTTGACCCAAGTAGGCTCAATCTAAGTCAAATGGGTTATAGCTCATCCAAGTGGGCTCGGTCTAGGTCAAGTGAGTTTGACTCAAGTAGGCTAGTCAAGAAGAAAAGAATAAGCAAAGAAGAGAGAGCTAACCTTGAAAGGTTAAGTAGCGTTGACCCAAGTAGGCTTGCTCTAAGTCAAACAAGTTCAAGCTCACCTCAAGTGGGCTTGATCTAGGTTAAGTAGGCTTGATCAAAGAAAGGAAGCAATAAGGAAAGAAGAGAGAGAGAGAGAAAAAAAAAATAACCCTTGGAAAAACAAATTCTTATTTTAAAAAGGATGTTCACTTCTATTTATAGACTTTCAAATGGGTCTTGGGTCCAGATATGGGTAAGATCCACTCATAAAGCATAAAGGTGATGTGACATGAGACTTATTTCAATACAAGACTTAAGGAAGAAGTAACAAAATGATATTTATGTCCCTGTGGGACCCAATAGTTACTTTTATGGGATATTTATGTGGGACTTCAAAATATTATGTGGGGCCCACATGTTTTGGGGGGCCACCAATATTTTTTAAAAAAATCAAAATTATCGTCGAGACTAAGTGGTTTGGTTTGTTAAAAACTTTTTGTTTCACTCTCCAAACCCGGTATGGCTCTCCAAACTTTTTCCGGTGAAAATCATTGAGGAGATACACGTATGTATCTTAAGCATAGTTGGCTCGTAGAAATTTCTTTGTTGCATATTCTTAGGTCAAAATGCTGAATATACATACAATACCTCATCTATTTAACTCAAAATACTATAAAACATTCGTAGATCTTACATCCTCCTCCTTAAAAGAATTTCATCCTCAAAATTTTGTCATGGGGTATTACGTGAACAATTAAGGATATTTCTCAAGTATACTGGATTCGGGCTCCCATGTGCAGTCTTCGATTCTATGATATTGCCATCATACTTTAAAGAGTGAGATGACCTTTGACCTAAGCACCTGATCCCTATGGTCCATGATTTTGATAGGCCTTTCTTCCAATGTCATGTCTTTTTGGATATCGATGTTCTTGTATTGAATTACATGGAAAGGTTCATGAACATACTTTATAAGTATTGACACATGAAAAACATTTTGTATTTGAGCAATGTTATATGGTATGCTGTCTCTCTGATTCTCCTCATGATCTCAAAATGATCGATGAATTTGAAACTTAATTTCTTCTTCTTTTTGAAATGAAAATACTCTTAATTGGAGAGACCTTAATGAAAACCTTGTATTCAACAACAAAAGTGAGTTTTTCATGTCGTTGATTTGCGTAACACTTCTATCAACTTTGAGCGGTAAGCAGTTTTTCTCAAATCATACATACTTGTTGGGTGTAATACTGCAATACACTGGGTGGGTCCAGAGTTTGCTCACCAACTTTACTCCAATAGATTGATGATCGATAAGGCCTCTCATACGACGCCATCCCTATACTAGCATGATAGTTATTGTTGTAGGCAAATTCAACAAGTGTTGAGTGTGAATCATAGTCCCAACATACATGTTCATAGCATATTTTCTAGAGTCTCTATTGTGCACTCATATTGGCCGTTTGTTTGAGCATGAAACACCATGCTAAACTTTAGCTTCATCCCAACATTTTATGCAACTGTTCCTAGAAGTGTGAAGTAAATTTTTGGGTCATGATCAGAGATGATTGAGACTAACACTCTATGCAATCCAACAATCTTTCTTACATAGAGTTCTGTCAGATTCTCCATTGATTGCTTGGTATGGGTTAGCAGGAAGTAAGTAGACTTGGTGAGTCTGTTCATGATCACCCAGATCGAATTATGTTGTTTCTTTGATCGGGATAACCCTATGATGAAATCCATCGTAATGTTCTTCTATTTTCAATATGGAATCTCGATCTATTGCATCATACAATCAGGTTATTGGCATTCTATTTTTACTTGATGGCAGGTTAAGTACTTCAAGACATAAGTAGCCATATCTTTTTCATACCCTTACACCAGTATTTTTTTATAAATCTTTGCATATTTTAGTACATCTTAGGTGGATGGTATTTTTATTCATATGTCCTTCTTGAAGTATTTCATTTCTTAGCTTAGGGTTATCTGGGTCCCATAGCCTATCCTTTATCCAAATACTCTCGTATTTCTTTAAGTGAAAAGAAGTGTCATCTTGCACGGTCCTTGCTTTTAGCTTCTCGTACTAAGGATTCTTGACTTGTTCAGCTATAATTTGAGTGATGATATCAGGTTGCATCATCAGATTTGATAATTGAATCTTTCTTGGATATGCCAGGAAAGACTTCTAGTTAATAAAACCCTTCATCAACTTTCACTGTCCTACGAGGTTGATAAGAGTGCCTTCAGTTTTACGGCTAAGGGCATCAGACACAACATTCGCCTTTCTTGAATGATAAAGAAGTATGAATTCACAGTCTTTGAGGAATTCTAACCAACATCATTGTTACATCTTTAACTTCATTTGAGAGAAGAGCTATTTTATTCTCTTCTAATCTTACAAGACCTCAAACTTCTCTCTATATAAGTAGTGTCATTAAATTTTTATTGTGAACACTACAACTGCAAACTTCAGGTCGTGGGTTAGATAGTTCTTCTCGTGAATTCTTAGTTGTCGTGATGTGTACACAATCACCTTATCATGTTGCATCAACATGCAACTTAGACCCACCTCTGAGACATCAATGTAAGCCACAAAGCCTTCTTGACTAGAAGGTAAGGTCAAAATAGGGGCCATAATAAGTCTCTGCTTAAAAAGTTGAAAACATTCTTCGTATCGATCGTTCCACTCAAACTTGGCTTCCTTCTTCAGGAGCTTTGTCATTAATAAGGCGATCCGTGAGAAATTTTGTATGAATTTTCGGTAGTACACAACAAGGCCTAAGAAGCTTTGGATGTTCGTGATATTTTTTGGTTGCTTCCAATCCAACACAGCTTCTACCTATCAGGGTATTCAAGTTCTATTTAAAATAATTAAAATTCATCTTCATCTTTCTCCCACCCACCACCATTTTCAAGTCTCTCTCACTCTTGAGTATGGTTGACCATCACTCTCTCTTTCTTTGAGAGAAAGAGGGTTAATCTCTCTCTCTCTCTCTCTCTCTCTGAGAGGGGATTGAACAACCCCCCTCTCAATTTTATCACATTTTTCATTATGTTTTTTTCACGCTACATAAAAACTAAAAAATTTTCAGTTACAAAAGTTATCATATCAAAACATCATAGGCAAAATTTTATTTTCTTGTGAGAATATTTTTACTTCCAAAAGTGTTTTTAATGTTTCATGCCTGCCAAGATTGAGTTGTTATATTTGCATTTTTAGTGTTTTAATTTTGTAAAATTTTCAAATACACCTTGAATTTTTGGGTCTAATTCTTGTGCACACCAAAAGTTTGAGAGTTTGCAAATTCACAACAAAAGTTTTTACTTGGGTTAATCAAAGTTGTTCTTGAGTTAACACTAACTCATGTTTTAAATTTACCATTTTATCATTGTAACTCGCGAGTATAATTACTAATTTACCCATATTCTAGAAGTTGAATAAAGTTTGACTACAGGGTTATTAACAAAATGTATCTAATGTAAAAAGGACTATTGAATACAATGATACTGGAACTTTTGACCCCTTCAATATAAAACAAAAACACTAACGACTACACCAAATAAGCATTTATTAAAAAAAAAATAGAAAAAATATATATAATCATATTTAAATTCCAGCAAGCAAATCAATCCAATAATAACGTGACCCACTAATAGCATAATCGGGTACGTGTTTGGTACACATGAAGTTTTAATTTTTCAAACACTAACTTGGTTGTGCTTGTTATGTTGATTGGCTTTAGGGTTGTCAATGGGTTGAGTACTTGGCCTATTAAGGTATACTCAAACTCGACCAAATAATAAATTTTCGAGTTCATGTTTTGTTGGGTCACAAAAATTGAATCCCAAACTCATACCCACATAATTTTATGAATTTATTTGTATTAAATATATATACATATATCGGGTACCCAAAAAAAACCATGTCCCCAGGCCGGGTTTGGGTCAACTTAAATATTTTTGGGGATGGGGTTTTTGATGCTTTTACCCAAGAATTTGAGTTGGGGTCGGGTAGAGTACCTGATACAAACCTTAGTTATTGACAGCCCTAGATTGGTTTTTGAAATTTAAACGTAGTTATATAAATTTTTTTCTAATAGTTGAAAATGATAAGTCATTTGGTGAGCGAGTAGTGTTTTGTTTTATATTGCGGAAGTAAAGAGTTTGAGTATCATTGCAATGGTTGACTTTTTTAAATTAAATCCATTTTGTTAACAGCTCTACGGTTGTTCAGACTTCTAAAATAAGGTGATTTAGTAATTCATCTCACTAGTTACAAGGGTAAAATAATAAATTTAAAAGATGAGTTAGTGTTAACTCAAATTAAACTCAAAGTTATTTCATGATTATTAAGCCAAGTAAAAACTTTGGTGTGAATTTTCAAACTCTCAAACTTTTGGTTCTCATGAATTAGAGCCAAAATTTTGGGAGAGTTTGAAAAATTTTCATTATTATTTTTGGACAATCGAAGAAAATGCCTCATTTCTCAAAGCAAGAATTCTGCTGCAAATTATGCATTCCAATGTTACTAGAATGGGTTTCTGATTGGAAAAAAACAAATCTTGAATAAATTATGTTAAAAAATTATTCTTAAATTAAAAAAAAAAGATAACAAAAATTATTGAGCCCCAATTCAAAGTGAATCAGACCGTTTATGCTCAATACTGCCAATTCAGGGACTGAATCAACCAATTTTTATGAGGCCTGAATTGGCCTCGCAATTCGATTTGAATAGGCCCAGAAGATGCAAATGGGTCTGATCCAGAACAGTTAAATATGAGGAGTCGGATCTGAAACAGCTAAAAATTGCAAAACCTCTATCTTGGGTCCCATGGAAGATGAAGCTATTTTCTTCTGAAGTGATTTATTTTTTCTTATCAGGGGCACTTGTGAGCAGAAAGCTAGAATAGGTACTCTCGCTGCATTAGAGCAATTAAATACATTCAACCAGTAGATTCAAACTCACTTAACATAGATCTTGGTTGAGATAGATCCTGCTCCAACCAAAACCTAGCCAGATCCAACTATGGATCCAACCCACTTAACACAGACCCTAGTTGCCTAGGCCCTCATTCAATCCCAACCATAATTTGGTTCTTGCTAGCAAACATCCGGGTTGGGTCGGATAACCTGCAAAGAAGCCCAGTTGGGTCAGGTACCTAGCAAAAATCATATCCCAAACTCACCCCAAATATTGGTTGGCTTGTGTTTGGGTTGACAGGAATATTATTCAGGTTGGAAATTTTATATCCATACCTTGAAACTCAGGTTTGGGGTAACTGATACAAACCCGACCCATTGACAGTCCTACGTTAGCCTGGCTCATCTTTTATTGGAGTCAACTTGGGTTTGGGAATTGTTGGACCCGGACCCAAACACAAGCACATGCACATGTATCATTGGGCTGTTTTTGGCAAGGGACTGGTCCCAAACTCCCAATTATAGTATACGCTTGCTCAAACCCAAGCCCTAATCCATCCACATTAGCTGTTTGAGCAGGCTATGCCTAAGGTCTCATTGGGCTCTGGTCTCACTTATCGTGTGATAGGAGTGCAGATGGATCAGATTCGATTGGACCTCCCAGCCCAAAACCGATACATTATTTTCAGACATGGATCTTAAAACAGTGTTCAAATGATAGAATTCAATATGTGGGCAGACTCCTTTTGGATTTGGACTCGGACACGAATCAATATTTGCTGTCAAGTTCGTATTTGAATCCATAACATCCGATCCAAATATTGATCCAAATCTACTTCAACGGATCTATTTAGGATTCAGAGTCACCCTTTCTACTTACGTTTTCATTTCGGATCAACCACGAAGTCCACGACCCTGGACACTCGATCCATTTTCTTCCAATGGGAATTTTCCGAAAACTTCGGAGAAATTTCCAAAAAAACCCATTAATACATATACGTGGCATAACCGGCTTTTTTCGAATACGATTTCAGCGTCACTCAAGAAGTGAATCCCCTTCGTGAAAAGAAAACGTTGAATGGTATTCTTGTCATTTCGTAGATAAAACAGCCCAATTAATTACAAAATTTCAAATTTCAAGAATATTTTCGTAATTCTACCACCCTGATGGCGGCGGAGCGTGACGGCGACGTCGTACTCCCAACGTTCCATTCCTTCTTTTCAAATTTCAATATTTCCACGTGGACGAGGTCAAAAAATAATGAAGTAAACTTAAATTCGGCACCCTCACAACGGCTACATTTTTGTGCTTCCGCCCGTTTCTGAAAAAAACGAAAAAACCCTAATTTTCCCCACTTCAATGATTGTTCCTCCTCCTCCTCTCTGCCTAAAACCCTAGGGTTCCTCCAAACCCTAATTTCTCAGCCTTCACCTCTCTCATCTCTCCGATCTCTGCTTCTTTTTTGTTTTGTCATTTTAGCGATTTTTTTTGCTTCTGGGATGATGAAGAACTCTGGGAACCAGAGGGGCGGGATTCTGAGGGGGATTTCTTTGCCGGAATCCCTGCCTCAGAAGCCCCGCCAGGCAGGAAACAACCGGCGTACGAAGTCCGGGTGCGAGAACGTTCAACCAGTCGACCCCAACACGCAGATCGACCTGTTGTCCTCGCCCTCGCCGGCGTCGGGTAAGGCCGCGGCCAAGACGCGGAGCCCTCTTCCGCCGAAGCCGCCGCTGCCTCCCGCAAGCAATCCGCTCAAGAGGAAGCTGAATCTGGAGTCCGCGGCGGAGAATGGCGCCATGGTTTCCTCGGATTCTGGAGTTAAGGTTAGGCTTCCCTCCTCTTCTACCTTGCGTGACCTTACCCTAGGAAACATGAATCCATAATTGGTCTGTTTGTCTGATTTGGGTTTAGTGTGTTTGAAAGTTGAAACTTCTTGAAACAGTGGAATCGTTTGAATTTCATGTCGACCTCGTGTTTTTGGCGTCCCTTTGTTCTTCTTTGGGGAGTCGAGAATGCTTAAACCTTAAGTTGGAAAACAAATCTGTCGACGTCATGCAGGTGGTCGTGAGAATGAGGCCTCTGAACAAAGATGAGGAAGAAGGGGAACAGATTGTGCAGAAGATATCCACCAATTCTTTATCTGTTCTTGATCAGATATTTACTTTTGATTCTGTTGCAGGAACAGAGTCGACGCAGGTGAGCTGCTTGCTCAAACTTGAACTTTTTTTTTCTCCTTTTTTTTCTGTCTTTTCTTTGATGTTATACTGGGTACTATATGTGCAAATTCGTGCATCTGTAAATGGTGTGTGCTCTTAGATTCAACATTTTTGTTTGTTCCACCACCTTTCTGTTTTAGTGCCTACAGTTGATGCATCCTAGTTTATCTGAAACGATAAAAGATGGATATAGTGAGTGAGTTTTTTATGTTGAATTCATATTAATGGTACTATTTTGGTCATAACAATCCTGGACCTACTGTCTTCTCGCTGTTTTTTAATTTCACCTGATGGTCATGGAATTTTAATCTAAAATTCCGAGTTTTGATATTGACAGATGCTTGTTCAGGACGGGAGTGTCTTCTGTCTGATTTTTTAGTCTTTGAAGCCTTTAGCTCTTGTTGAAGGAAACATGTTGATTTCACACGTTCTATTAACATCATTTTCTTCTTATGTGCGGTTGAGACGTGCAATGTTTTCATTTTCAGTTTATGTTTTTTCCAGGAGGATATGTTCCAGCTTGTTGGTGTGCCACTGGTGGAGAATTGTTTGGCAGGGTTTAATAGCTCAATATTTGCATACGGTCAGGTAATAATCTTATCATTGCCATCATAATTAGTCCTCCAAATCTCAAAGCTCTCTTTCTATATTAGCATGAATTTCAATCCTGGAGAACATTGTGGTGGCATTTTTAACACATGAATTATGGTGTCTATTTGTTCCAGACTGGCAGTGGCAAAACTTATACAATGTGGGGGCCTGCTAATGCTCTTACTGAAGACAATTCTTCAAGTGCCCGCCTGGGTATAACCCCTCGTGTCTTTGAGCAGTTGTTTGCCCGAATCCAGCAAGTAGGTTTTGCCTTTTCCTTTCTTTCTTCTAATGCAATGCCTATTCTTTGATATGAAAAGGTTGGTCTTTTTAGTGATTTTGCTGTGTTTTTGAGATTTGTTTTGTATTTGCAGGAGCAAGTCAAACATTCTGACAGACAGCTGAGTTACCAGTGTCGCTGTTCTTTTCTAGAGGTAGTGTGATTTACAACTAAATTGTACGTGTCCTGATCAATTGATTCTGTTCTTCCCATACTTAGATTGTGATTTGTCAACATTCCAGATCTATAATGAACAAATTACTGATTTGCTGGATCCAAATCAAAAGAATATGCAGGTAGTAGTCATGCCCATGTTGTTGTATAAGTATTGTAACAAGATACTATGTTCCATCTGCATTATGTCTAACTTCCTGAATGCAATACCAGATCAGAGAAGATGTTAAAACAGGTGTCTATGTTGAAAACCTTACAGAGGAGTATGTGCATTCCATGAAAGATCTTACCCAGCTTTTGGTAAAGGTATACATGTCAGCTACATGCATCTGCATTTGATTTGTTTTTCTCTTTGCTTTCTTCAACTTGACCAGGTAAATTATTATTTTCTTTCTGGTAAACTATTATCAACAAACTATCTCATTTTTTTAATAATGCTGGCTTCAACAATTTGGTGCATACATTTAGTAGAGTCAATAAGACCTATCTTTTTTTAAGTGTTTGAGATTAATTTGGAAGGGGTTCAGCAAAATAATACAAAGCAAACAAGAAAATAACAAAGAAAAGTTTTAGATTACAAAAAATAAAATGATGCAAATATTGAACAATGACTAATTCACTGAAGGAAAATATGATGCTTAGTGCATAAAAAACTGTCAGATAACTAAAAAATAACAAAGAACTAATCAGGAAAAATATGAAACAAAAGCATACTGAAAAATAACAAAGAAAAGTTTTAATATTACAAAGTAAACAAGAAAATAACAAAGAAAAGTTTTAAGATTACAAAAAATAAATTGATGTAAATATTAATCAATGGCTATTGTAATTCACCAAAGGACAATATGTTGTTCAGTGCATAAAAAAATGTCAGATAAATAAAAAATAACAAAGAAATAATGAGGAAAAATATGAAACAAAAACATACAGGAAAAATAACAAAGAAAAGTTTTAAGATTACAAAAAATAAAATGATGCAAATATTGAACAATGACTAATTCACCGAAGGATAATATGATGCTTAGTGCATAAAAAACTGTCAGATAACTAAAAAATAACAAAGAACTAATGAGGAAAAATATGAAACAAAAGCATACTGAAAAATAACAAAGAAAAGTTTTAATATTACAAAGTAAACAAGAAAATAACAAAGAAAAGTTTTAAGATTACAAAAAATAAATTGATGTAAATATTAATCAATGGCTATTGTAATTCACCAAATGACAATATGTTGTTTAGTGCATAAAAAAATGTCAGATAAATAAAAAATAACAAAGAAATAATGAGGAAAAATATGAAACAAAAGCATACAGGAAAAATAACAAAGAAAAGTTTTAATATTACAAAAAATTGCAAAATGATGTAAATATTAAACAATGATTATCGTAACTCTCTAAAGCATTCCAAGCTGCTTAGTGCATAAATAGATGTAGGGTGACATCAAACAAATCAATAAGAAAAAAAAAGCAACATTGTAGTCTAGCAATGCTATCTACTGTACACTTGAGCAAAATTTAGTGATTTTGACCATGATACTAAATAGAAATTTCAATGTTATCATTCTTATGTTATCCTGTCATTATTATTTTTGGAAGCACAATGCACCTTCTGAACATTGTTGTCTGTGCAACACTTGATTGGAGGCATTAGCAGAGCACTGCTATCTGTTCCACAGACAAACCCCCCTTTTCTACAACTTTCCAATGAGTACAAAGATGAATTAGCTTTGATTGACTCTGCACTTGGGATGCTAAAGAAAAAAACATGGTCTCTGTGGATCTTATGGAATTTCGCTTGCTTGTTTTATTAATGGTCGGCTATAGTGCAAAACACATACAACAAGGTTATATAAAGGATCTGCAATGCTCTGGTTTCCTTGCTGATTTCAACTCCCTTTTGTCATCGTTTGTGTTATGCCATGTACCTTCATTGAGGCTGTAGAGCATGGATGATTAGAATATTCATTTTAGAAAAATGATGAAACATGGTCTCTGTAGATCTTATGGAATTTTACTTGTTAGCTTTGATAATGGTCAGCCATAGCCCAAAAGCAGCAAAACACATAACAGGACATATAAAGGATATGCAATAGTCTGGTTTCCTTTATGATTTCAACTCCATTTTGGGCATCATTGTATATCTTACGCTATGTACCTTCATTGAGGCTGTAGAGCACAAATAATTAAAAACCCTTTTAGACCAAACCAAAGCTTAAAGTTTAGGGCTATTAAGATACTTCAATCTCAAATTAGATTATTGGCTAGGTGAGTTTATACCAGTGCCCATGTTTAGTAGCCCAATCAGTGGTGCTCAAACAGCAATTCTTGTACCAAACCATTGTATCCCATTGGTTCCCTTAAAGTTGGTAGGCTGGTTGGAGATACTTCGATCTCAAATTAGGTTATTGGTTAGGAGAGTTTATACCAGTGCCCATGTTTAGTAGTACAATCAGTGGTGCTCAAGCAGAAATTCTTGTACCAAACCGTCGTATTCCATTGGTTCTTCTTCTTTGGGCAAAGGATGCTGCCTCAAAAACAAGGGGAAAAACATCCTGTTTATTCTTGATGGACATGAATCATGTACATAACAACCACCGTAGCTTTGTTGATCATCTCACTATTTAAGCAAGCTCTGATCATTTCAAACAATCTCGTTAACTTTTAAAAAAAAAATCAAAGAACTCAATGCAACAATATATATTCTGATTATAATTTCTCCTGTCCGTGACTATTTAATTTCATGGACATTTGAACAAGTGCAGGTTTGTGTCCCAATTTCTGAATGTCTGTCTTTTTTACACTAGCAGTAGTCATGCACACACCATGCTTAATGTACATGAGTAGGCAGTAAGAGTTTATACCAGTGCCCATGTTTAGTAGCCCAATCAGTGGTGCTCAGACAACAATTCTTGTACCAAACCGTCGTATCCCATTGGTTCCCTTAAAGTTGGTGGGCTAGTTGGAGATACTTCGATCTCAAATTAGGTTATTGGTTAGGAGAGTTTATACCAGTGCCCATGTTTAGTACAATCAGTGGTGCTCAAACAGAAATTCTTGTACCAAACCATCATATTCCATTGGTTCTTCTTCATGTGATGCCTAGCACCTGCATCATCTTTGGGCAAAGGATGCTGCCTCAAAAACAAGGGAAAAAACATCCTGTTTATTCTTGGACATGAATCATGTACATAACAACCACCTTAGCTTTGTTGATCATCTCACTATTTAAGCAAGCTCTGATCATTTCAAACAATCTCATTAACTTAAAAAAAAAATCAAAGAAGTCAATGCAACAATATATATTCTGATTATAATTTCTCCTGTCCGTGACTATTTAATTTCATGGACATTTTAACAAGTGCAGGTTTGTGTCCCAATTTCTGAATGTCTGTCTTTTTTACACTAGCAGTAGTCATGCACACACCATTCTTCATGTGAATGTACATGAGTAGGCAGTAATATCCCTTCCTTTCTGAATGGTTGAAAATTTTCCCTAATATGATAAAGGTAGAGGGTTGTATATGAATGCATAAAGCTTATTCTAGGTCAATCCCTTTTGTTTCTTTGAGTCAGTTTGTGGCTGATGATATCAAGCTTGCAAAAGTCTTCGGTCTAGTATTCATCATCTATCATTCTACTACTAATCTTGCTCAGTTAGGAGCTGAACACCTTATACAACAACTGTTTGATGCAGGGACTAGCAAATAGAAGAGTTGGAGCAACAAGTATTAATGCTGAGAGTTCTCGCTCACATAGTGTTTTTACTTGTGTTGTTGAATCTCGATGCAAGGTACCATTCTTTCTATATTTTTTAAAATTAGTTTTACTGTGCCCATGTGTAACATGCCCTTGCATTGTCATGAACTGGATAAAATTAAAGCATGATCATTGAGCACATTTTGAGGGGTAGTTGAGCTGGTATGTGGTGCATTCCATCCTTTGTCATGGAGTGCTAAATGTTTGAGACATAAGATGAATATATTTCATCGATAATACATTGTTTTATGTGAATGAATTTTTCATTACATTGAAAAGTTCATCCTTTTCCACTTGGGCTGAAGTAGATGGGATTTCTATTTGCTTAATGGAAAGGATTAATTAACCTTTGCAGAGCATGGCAGATGGCTTGAGTAGCTTAAGGACAAGTAGGATCAATCTGGTTGATCTTGCTGGATCTGAAAGACAGAAACTCACTGGTGCAGCTGGAGAACGTCTTAAAGAAGCTGGCAATATTAATCGTTCCCTCTCACAGCTTGGGTATGTATGCATTGAATATATTGAAAATAAGATTTTTGGTCGAACATAGCCAATGCTTTTTAGAACTTGAGGTAAATTACTTTGCTTATCATGGTCAAAGATCTTATTTCTTTCTGGTTCTTATTTGCACTTGATGGTGGATTTGGAGCATATAAATTATTGGTAGCATTAAAAATTTCAGGTTGGTTTGTGTTCTGCTCCACATGATACGATTGCCAATTAGAATTCTGTTTTTTCAGAAAGAAAAAGCTAAGGTGGTAGGTTGTGTGTAAGCTCTAATGTGACTTTCCATATAGTTATACGCTGCCAGGTTTTGTAGTAAAATGTGGCAATCTGCTATGTCAACCGTTACTAATAGGACAACTTTTGGCATAAAATGATAACACAGATACATCTATGTGACGCAATTGCAATTAACACAGGTTACTGCTACTGCATCTGAAATAATGCTTTGGTGGTTTTATCGAGAATTGTTGATTTTCTGCACTTTGATTTCAATAGAGCTATTCTTTTCTACTCTAAGCAAAAGATGATCAAAAGTGCTAATCATATATTCTTTTAAGAGCATTAAATGTCACACTTTCAGCTCCAAAAGGGATCCCATCTGAATCATTCTACAATCTGATCCTGCTGTCTCAAATGGTAGTTTCATCTGCTTTGCTTAGCTTAAGTGGTCTGCTCTCATCTGTGAAGGGAATCATCAATGTGACGATTCCATTGTCTTGTGTGTAAGCTCTAATGTGACTTTCCATAGTAAAATGTGGCAATTCTGTTAAGAGCATTAAGTGTCACACTTTCAGCTCCAAAAGGGATCCCATCTGAATCATTCTACAATCTGATCCTGCGGTCTCAAATGGTAGTTTCATCTGCTTTGCCTAGCTTAAGTGGTCTGCTCTCATCTGTGAAGGGAATCATCAATGTGACGATTCCATTGTCTTGTGTGTAAGTTCTAATGTGACTTTCCATATAGTTATACGCTGCCAGGTTTTGTAGTAAAATGTTGCAATTCTGTTATGTCAACTGTTACTAGGACAACTTTTGGCATAAAATGATAACACAGATACATCTATGTGATGCAATTGGAATTAACACAGGTTACTGCTACTGCATCTGAAATAATGCTTTGGTAGTTTTATCGAGAATTGTTGATTTTCTGCACTTTGATTTCGATAGAGCTATTCTTTTCTACTCTAAGCAAAAGATGATCAAAAGTGCTAATCATATATTCTTTTAAGAGCATTAAGTGTCACACTTTCAGCTCCAAAAGGGATCCCATCTGAATCATTCTACAATCTGATCCTGCTGTCTCAAATGGTGAATGTCAACCGTTACTAGGACAACTTTTGGCATAAAATGATAACACAGATACATCTATGTGATGCAATTGGAATTAACACAGGTTACTGCTACTGCATCTGAAATAATGCTTTGGTAGTTTTATCGAGAATTGTTGATTTTCTGCACTTTGATTTCGATAGAGCTATTCTTTTCTACTCTAAGCAAAAGATGATCAAAAGTGCTAATCATATATTCTTTTAAGAGCATTAAGTGTCACACTTTCAGCTCCAAAAGGGATCCCATCTGAATCATTCTACAATCTGATCCTGCTGTCTCAAATGGTGAATGTCAACCGTTACTAGGACAACTTTTGGCATAAAATGATAACACAGATACATCTATGTGATGCAATTGGAATTAACACAGGTTACTGCTACTGCATCTGAAATAATGCTTTGGTAGTTTTATCGAGAATTGTTGATTTTCTGCACTTTGATTTCGATAGAGCTATTCTTTTCTACTCTAAGCAAAAGATGATCAAAAGTGCTGATCATATATTCTTTTAAGAGCATTAAGTGTCACACTTTCAGCTCCAAAAGGGATCCCATCTGAATCATTCTACAATCTGATCCTGCTGTCTCAAATGGTAGTTTCATCTGCTTTGCTTAGCTTAAGTGGTCTGCTCTCATCTGTGAAGGGAATCATCAATGTGACGATTCCATTGTCTTTTGAAAGGAAGAAAAAACCACAGAAAGAAAAGAAAAATCCAGAGGAATGTGATATTCTGAGCATATTTCTTCTGGTCAGTTTGTACATACACAGTAAGGTCTCTTATATTTAACTCATTTATATTGTCAATGTAATCTAACTGAAGAAGCTAAGCTAATTTTTGCGCCCTCTGATTCTCAATAAGTATTTTCAATATTTTTTCATTCTCCTGAATCCCATGCACATTTTGGACCAATTTTGAATGAAAAGAAACACCACATGTTTACCGAGTTATATAGCTGACTACATTTGTGTACCCACAGATTACTTATAGGCAGTCTGATTGCTTTTCTTCCTCCATGCCGCACTCAATAACTATAATAATTCATAACAACAATCACTTATTGGTTCATAGGCTACTTTCAATTTTTTCTTGATATATGTGTTCACTTTTTGTAGATTTTGTGTGTGCCTTGCATTAATCACCCTTGAGTTTTGTTCTTTTCTGATGGACAGTGATAGATAGGATATTACTTTTTAAATTCAGTTTTCTGATGGACAGTGGTAGAATCAAATCTTTGACTCTCAGTCCTGTTTCTTTCAAACTTTATTATATGTGCTCTTATTCTGAGCAGCGAAAAAATATAATTTTCTGATGGCTGCATTTCTCTACAATGTCAGGAACCTTATCAACATTCTTGCTGAAGTTTCTCAATCAGGGAAGCAGAGGCACATTCCTTACCGAGATTCTCGCTTAACATTTTTGTTGCAGGAATCTCTAGGAGGCAATGCAAAATTAGCAATGATCTGTGCTATTTCTCCTGCGCAAAGGTTGTTTTTGAGACTTTTCTGAAGTGGAAAATTTCTTTGACATGAAATGGAAAATTTGGAAAATAATCTTTTGATGAAATTGCAGTTGTAAGACTGAGACATTGAGCACACTTCGATTTGCACAAAGGGCAAAAGCTATACAGAACAAGGCAGTTGTCAATGAAATCACTGAAGATGATGTAAATGTTCTACGCGAGCAGATTCGTCAACTTAAGGTTATTACTGGGCATCTTATATCATGCTAAACTAATTTTTACATCATTTATAATTCAAAAATTTGTAATTTTGTTACACATTTTTGGTTTGCAGGATGAACTAATAAGAATGAAGTCAAATGCAAATAACAATACAGATTGGAGTGGAGGCTATTCAACTGGATGGAATGCTCGCAGAAGTTTAAATCTTCTAAGAATGAGCCTAAGCCGCCCTTCAACATTGCCACCACATGCTGAAGATGATAGTGATGAAGAAATGGAGATAGTTAAGGAAGGTGTAGAAAAGCTGGAAACTGGTTTACAATCCATTGCAGACCATAAAGGAACTATGAATGAAAAAATTAGTGGTGATCATGGTTTGGAGGAGACTGATAATATGGAGGATTGTCAATCAGATGACACTAAGGAATCTTGCACTGATGCGCTTTCCTTGCCTAACTCTGAGTTGCTAACCAACAGTTCAGTAGGTGACCCTGATTCTGAACTGACTGATGGAAAATCAGCTAGTGAACTTGATATGACCATATCACACAGTAAAACGGTCAGTGGAGATCCTGAAGGCGGCAGTGCTGCAGCAGATCTGCCTCAAGTTTCTGTTTGCTCTCCAAGCACTGAACCTACAAATGATCTTAGCATTGTTCCTTGTCAATTGTTCCCAGTTCAATCTCCAACTTTGAGTGTATCACCTAGACTTGATGGTTGCAGCAGGAAAAGTTTAAGGTTGTCATCAAGTTTTTCTCCACGCCAGCAAGGAACTTTGAGAAAGTCTAATGTTAACCCAGAAGTACTGAATTTATCCTTTGCACTCTCTGTGGCTAACACTGCTGCCATCCAAACAAGTGAGAATTCCAACATGCCAACCGAGTCTATAGCTGCCAGTCTCCAACGTGGCCTGCAAGTTATAGACAGTCATCAACAAAGTTCTGCATTAAGGTCTTCCTCGCTTAGGTTTTCATTCAAGGCTTTGGATTTCAAACCATTTCAACCTGCTGAAAAGATTGATGCAGCTGTGCAAACTTTTCGTGAGACACCAGAAACATTTGAAGACTCATCTGAGTTTGTTTGCAGCCTTTGTAAGAAAAAGCCGTCTGAGGTTAATGGTAAAGACACTGATAGCATGGAATTGCCACTGGTGCCTATTGAAGTGTCCCAGTTGACTGATGCATCCAAGAAACAAGTTCCTAAAGTATGCATTTGTTGAGTGCTAAGTTGATTTCTTGCTTTTTCCATTTTTATTTACATATCTTGAGTATCTTGGTTGGTTGGATTAAAAGCTGAACTGTCTGATTAGGCCGTGGAAAAGGTCTTGGCCGGTGCGATTCGGAGAGAAATGGCGCTTGAAGAATTTTGCTCAAAGCAAGCAGCTGAAATAATGCAACTAAATCGCTTGGTAAGTTTTACATTTTGTTTTTCTCAACTCAAAAGATAGTTTTTGCCTGTTATACTTTGAAAACTAGTCTTTTCCTGTTATATTTTGAAAATCCAACAACAGGCTTAAAATTTGCAGACTCAGCAATATAAACATGAGCGTGAATGCAATGCCATTATTGAGCAAATTCGGGAAGATAAAATTTTCCGCTTGGAGGGTCTTATGGATGGTGTCTTACCAACTGTGGACTTCATGGAGCAAGAATTCCTTTCACTAACTAACGAGCATATGGTACAGTTACTAGGGATTGTCATTTCTGAATTGGCTTGCACCACCAGAATTGGTTTTCTCTAAATCATGTCTTGTTTCATTTCTGAATTGGTTTGCATCACCAGAATTGGTTCTTCTCTAAATCATGTCTTGTTTGGTATTTCTCTTTTGCTGCCTAAGTTTGATTCTCACCATTTAAAATTTCAAATTTATCCCTAGAAATGTTCAACACATTATGTTTCTTTTTCAATTATAGTAGGATGATTGCACCCAGAAACTAGAAATTCTGCTAACATTGTGTTTCTGCTATGTTTACACATAACAATGTTTTGGGAATTAGGGAAAAAGGAAAAGGAGTTCTTGGCAAAACTGTCACATCTTTTCATGTACTGGTAAATGTTCTGTTGAGTTTGGCTTTTTCAGGCACATTTTTCCCTTGATGAGACATTGTCTCTTCTAAACCTTCCGCATATACGATCAACAAGATTACTTGTGTCCAAGTCCAGAAGCTGGGATTTTACAAAGAGAATATTCTCTTTACATTTCTATTGAGACGTACTATTGGTTGCTTTGGCATGAAACTTAGGGTAGTAAGTTTCTTGATAAATATTCTGTTTTCATGCATTTCTGCCTTTGAGTGCCAATTTAGCATGCCCGTACTGCCTTTTAAGGGCTGGGATTTCAGCTTCAAGCTAGCTAACTTGTGTCCAAGTCCAGAATCTGGGATTTACAAAGAGAGTATTCTCTTTACTTTTCTATTGAGCCATACCATTGATTTGCTTTGGCATGAAACTTAGGGTTGTAAGTTTCTTGATAAATATTCTGTTTTCATGCATTTCTGCCTTTGAGTGCCAATTTAGCATGCCCGTACTGCCTTTTAAGGGCTGGGATTTCTTGCTTCAAGCTAGCTACGCTATTTCAAAGCACAAGATCATGCTATTTATGTTCCTCTAAAACACACATCTATCACAATGGTCATTGCTTCAACATGAAACACACATCTGTTTCATTCTAATCACAAGGTATTGTCATTAACAGTTTATGGTTGGTATACACAGCTACTTAAAGACAAGTATGACAATCATCCTGAACTTTTGAGGGCAGCAATTGAGCTAAAAAGAGTGCAAGATGAACTAGATCAGTACCGAAACTTTTTCGATTTGGGTGAGAAGGAAGTGCTTATGGAAGAGATTCAGCACTTGCGCAACCAATTGCAAAGCTATCTTGATAAACCACCCATGTCAAGTCATAAATGGACTCCATTGCAATTGACTCATGCTGGTGAAACTGTTCTTGAGACAATTCCAGAGTCTTCCAAGGAAGATGCTGAGGAAAGGTTTGAGCAAGAAAGACAGCGTTGGACTAAAACTGAAAGCGAATGGATCTCATTGGCTGAAGAATTGAGAACTGAATTGGAGGCAAGCCGTTCACTTGCTGAAAAACGACTGCTGGAACTGAATGCTGAAAAGAAATGTTCGGAGGAGCTTAAGGAAGCCTTACAGATGGCAATGCAGGGCCATGCACGTATACTTGAACAGTATGCAGAGCTCCAGGAGAAGCATATATCGTTGCTTGCCAGGCACAGGAAGATCCGTGAAGGGATTACAGATGTAAAACGGGCAGCTGCCAAAGCAGGGGTAAAGAGTGCTGAATCACGTTTCATCGATTCCCTAGCTGCTGAAATCTCAGCCTTGAAGGCTGAAAGAGAAAAAGAAAGGAGGTTTTGGAGAGATCAAAATAATGGGCTTCAGGCTCAATTGCGAGACACTGCTGAAGCAGTTCAGGCTGCTGGTGAATTGCTTGTAAGGCTGAAGGAGTCAGAAGAAGCAGTTTCAGATGCAAAGGTGAGTTTTCTATATCTGACCGTAACTTCTTGATTTATATATATTTAATCTTCAAAAACAAAAACTAACCTTTGGATTATGTTTATGTTCTGTTTGCTACTTTTGCATGTTATATTTAATCTTCAAAAACAAAAACTAACCTTTGGATTATGTTAATGTTCTGTTTGCTACTTTTGCACGTTAATGTTGGCTCCAAAATGATGTTTTGGGCCATTTTTTAAGCATATCCATATCATTGATTTTTTTACCATCTTGAATATTGGGACTTATGGAATATTATTATGCTAAACAAACCATTTGTATGGTTTGATCAAACATTTGGTGGACAGATTTATGCAAACAAAAGAGAGTCTACCCCACCTGATATGGTATGATAGTTCAGAACCACAATATGCTTTCTTATATATATGGTTTATCTATAATTAAACTAGTTATATTTAACATTCAATGCATTCAACTAATTGAAATGACTAAAATAGCCTTAAAAGATATATCCATATCATTGATTTTTTTACCATCTTGGATAATTGTGACTTATGGCATATTAGGTATGATTATGCTAAACAAACCATTTGTATGGTTTGATCAAACATTTGGTGGACAGATTTATGCAAACAAAAGAGAGTTCTACCCCACCTGATATGGTATGATAGTTCAGAACCACAATATGATTTCTTATATATATGGTTTATCTATAATTAAACTAGTTATATTTAACATTCAATGCATTCAACTAATTGAAATGACTAAAATAGCCTTAAAAGATATTTCCATATCATTGATTTTTTTACCATCTTGGATATTGGGACTTAGGCATATTAGGTATGATTATGCTAAACAAACCATTTGTATGGATATTTCTGAAAGTACATGATCACTTTTTAGGATAAAAAGTATCTTTTTCAACATTCAATGCATTCAACTAATTGAAATGACTAAAATAGCCTTAAAAGATATGGTATTTCTGAAAGTACATGATCACTTTTTAGGATAAAAAAGTATCTTTTACTTTTAAAATTCAAAGTAACTTAAAAACCTTAAAAATTGTGGTGTTAGGTGCCTAATCCAATCCGTGCCTACCATTTATGATTAAACCTATTAAGATGCTAAACAAAACATTTGGTGGAATGATTTATGCAAACAAGGGGGAGTACCTCACCTGATATGGTATTCAGAACCACAATATCTTTTCTTATATATATGGTTTATCTATAATTAAACTAGTTATGTTTCACATTCAATGCATTCAACTAATTGAAATGACTAAAATGGCCTTAAAAGCTATGATATTTCTGAAAGTACATGATCACTTTTTAGGGTAAAAAAAGTAACTTTTACTTTTAAAATTCAAAGTAACTTAAAAACATTAAAAATTGTGGTGTAGGTGCCTAATCCAATCCGTGCCTACCATTTATGATTAAACCTATTAAGATGCTAAACAAAACATGGATAGGTTTTTATAAGGTGGAATGATTTATGCAAACAAGGGGGAGTCTACCCTACCTCACCTGATATGGTATTTAGAACCACAATATATTCTCTTATATATATGGTTTATCTATAATTAAACTAGTTATGTTTCAACTAATTGAAATGACTAAAATGGCCTTTAAAAGCTATGATATTTCTGAAAGTACAAGATCACTTTTTAGGGTAAAAAAAGTAACTTTTACTTTTAAAATTCAACGTAACTTAAAAACCTTAAAAGCTATGGTGTAGGTGCCTAATCCAATCCGTGCCTGCCAGGCTACCTGGCTTATGAAGTGTCTTTTTCATTTTTCATGTTTTTCTTAAATCTTACTATACATGCTTTCTTCATGCTTGATTTTATAGGAATGGACTCTTGGATCGTCCAATCTGACACATGGCCTTTAAAAGCTATGATATTTTTGAAAGTACAAGATCACTTTTTAGGGTAAAAAAAGTAACTTTTACTTTTAAAATTCAAAGTAACTTAAAAACCTTAAAAGCTATGGTGTAGGTGCCTAATCCAATCCGTGCCTGCCAGGCTACCTGGCTTATGAAGTGTCTTTTTCATTTTTCATGTTTTTCTTAAATCTTACTATACATGCGTTCTTCATGCTTGATTTTATAGGAATGGACTCTTGGATCGTCCAATCCGACACATGGATAGGTTTTTATAAGGTTTGAAATATTCAAGCTCAAAATTTTATGTTTTAAAATTGTATAAGGACTCTTGGATCGTCCAATTCCGACACGTGGATAGGTTTTTATAAGGTTTGAAATATTCAAGCTGAAAAATTTATGTTGTAAAAATTTATAAGGACTCTCTTGGATCGTCTGATAGAAGTGTTCTTTTTGGGCAAATCGACCATGCCGAATGCATCTGCAGGGCCAAATTTGCGAAAAACACCCTAAAAACCCGTTAGCTCACAGTAGGCTCCTAGGGCACACACACACACACACTCTCTCTCTATATGTATATGTATATAACAGTGTATCATCAAACACTAATTTGGTCTGATGATATCGGATGAAACAACACTCTCTCTCTCTCTCTATATATATATATATGTATATGTATCATCAAACACTAATTTGGTTTGATGATATCGGATGAAACATGCACTGCTGATCACACGCGCGATCAATGGCGTGCACACATCTTTTTTATTTTCTGCATTTTAGCTCAAAGTAAAAAAAAGCAGAAAAAGGACGCGTGCATCGAATATCGTCTGATGATACTCCCGTCTCTCTCTCTCTCTCTCTGTGTGTATATATACACACCATACACATGTGTACATAGGGAAGGGTGTAACAGTAGATGCCCTTCTCGGCGGACACGTGCGCGCCACTATCAGGGGCGACAATCTTTATCGCAGCTAAAGCCCATTTTTGCTTTGCTGATTGCGCGCGCGATCAGCGGCACAACTGGGTATGCCGGGTAACAGTGGACAAAATACTATATATATATATATATAGGGTAAATATTTTCTACTGATTAAGGTAAATTCACTCTTTTCTACAAAAATTTTCAAGTTTTTGTAGTTCAAATGTTATGGATGTGATAATTAGGTTTTAAAGGGGTCCAAAAATCAATGGCCCATAATGTGACAATTTCACAATTCAAAAGATCATATTTTTATATCAGAAAAGCAAGATCTAAAGCTAACAAACAAACCATGTTGAATACATCTATGCGGTTAGATTGAGTTGATACAAACTTGCACCTATATATGGGAAAATATTTGCTACTAATGAAGATTAGTAGCAAATATTTTCTAGAAGGTGGTGACTGCTAACCACTTTTCTAACCGAGCTTTCGAAGGCTTTTCTGCAAATTTGACCATACATGCTTGATTTTATAGGAATCGATTCTTGGATCATCTAATTCCGATGAAAGGGCTTTTTCATGTTTTCTGCAAATTTGACTGTACATGTTTTTCATCGATGGTTTAAGATTTTTCTAAATATTCAAGGATTAAAAATCATGTTTTTCATCAAAAAAACATGATCCAAGTGTCATTTCCTAGTAAATCGACCATGTCGAACATATATGTATTGTCAGATTTAAGTAATACATGGGAAAAAACTAAGGTTTTAAAACCCAGTGACTCAAGACTCGACTCGTTCTTTATTGACTCGTGACTCGGTGGGTCAACTCGGTGACTCGGATCGGGTTTTGTTAACTTTTGATTTTAAAAGAAAAACAATATATAAGTTGTCATTTACATATATAAAGGTTTGTAAAATGACTTAATTACTAGTTTAATTGATTAATTAGTAAAATAGCATCAAGTAAAACTATATCTAACTTATAATTACTCATCTAATAGCAAGAACTCGAACAACCAAGCAAAACAATAATTCAATATTTCAATAGAAACAAACCCTAAAGTAAAGTTAAGTTAAAAACTTACAAGTGTAAGAGTAAAAACTAAAGTAAAGATAACCATACTTGAGCAATCTGCAATGCATTTCAGCAATTAACTTTCGCTTTTCAGTTTTCACTTCAATTTGTACTCGTATTGTATCATACGTAATGTACATCAAGTAAAACTATATCTAACTTATAATACTCATCTAATAGCAAGAAATCGAACAACCAAGCAAAACAATAATTCAATATTTCAATAAAAACAAGCCTTAAAGTAAAGTTAAGTTAAAAACTTACAAGTGTAAGAGTAAAAACAAAAGTAAAGATAACTATACTTGAGCAATCTGCAATGCATTTCTGCAATTAACTTTCATTTTTCCGTTTTCACTTCAATTTGTACTCGTATTGTATCATACGTAATCTGCAAATTTAATGAGTAACAACAATTCTAATTTTTTATGTACCAACTCTTAATATGTTGAAAATTTAGAAACATCTTTATACTTTATATTTCTTACTTGTACAATTGTACTAGATTGTGGTGAATGATTTATAACTTTACTCAACATCTTTAGCTTATCATGGATATAACACAATTACAAAGTTCATAAGTATAAAGTTAATAATCATAACACAATGACAAAGTCTATCACCAAATTGATACCCTAAAAATCAAGTTTCAAACATCCACAATTCATTCACTTTTGCAAAATATGATATCTCAAGTCAAGAGTCAAATCTCAAATAGAGACGAAGTGCTATTATTTGGAACTCATTTGAATCAATTCTTGAGTTGAAAGTAGAAATTAATGGCTGAATTGGAGTACTAGTGGTTGCATTTTTCCTTGCATTTTCATCTTCAAATCTATCATCACCTTCATGATCAATAAGACTAGCTTCTTCAATGTTTTTAACTTCCATCTCCAAGTCCCTTAAGAAATCCTTCATTCAATAAAATATGACACATTCTTAAGCATGCAATAGAGAAAGACAAATTTAAATTGAAAGAATTTTAATCAAGTTAAAATATCAAACAAACTCCTTCTTGCGTGACCCATTCATCCATTGGTGTTTGTAAGTAATATTGTCCAAAGAAATTGGGTCAAGACCTGTTCTCTTTAATTGCTTTTCTCTCAGATGTAAATTATAATGGACAAACACTAAGTCATTAAGTTTCTTTTGATTCAATCTATTCATTCTCTTAGTGTGAATTTGGTCAAAGGTACTTCAATTTCATTCACATCCAGATGAACATGTTTGACTAAGTATACGAATAACAATTTTTTGGAGGGGGCACATATTTCATGCATTTTTCATCACAACTCCATAAAGCCAAAACACACAAAAATGTAAAGTTGATTAAAAAATATCCTTTTGCACAACGCAACACATAGTGTTAAAGATCTATCACCTGACTTGTGTTCATCTCTAGTCATAACAGCTATAGAAGTACCAAAATCCAAGGTTTTAAAACTCGTTGAGTCAACTCAGTGACTCGGCTCGACTCAGACCTCCAACGAGTTAACCCGGCAAGGAAACTCGGTTTGTGAAGACTCGACTGCGACTCGGCATTGACTCGGCCTGACTCGGTTGAGTCATACTGGACTCGAGCGAGTTCTTGGCACTTTTGACTTGACAAAACTCGGGCGTTGGATCACTTGGATTCACAAATAATTATCATTTTAATGTATTTGACTATTTGCACTATTTTATCAAAGCATCCTGAAGTAAGGCGTGGTTTAATTAAATGTATTGAGAAGTTGGAGCCAAATATTTCAGCTAGAGTAAGAGCATGCAAGCAACTTTTGTTATTTGAAGACACAAGTGCAGA
Organism: Nuphar pumila; assembly: GCF_984573655.1. Taxonomy (NCBI): domain Eukaryota; kingdom Viridiplantae; phylum Streptophyta; class Magnoliopsida; order Nymphaeales; family Nymphaeaceae; genus Nuphar; species Nuphar pumila. The sequence continues at coordinate 123,069,910 of NC_143255.1, forward strand.
TTTTGGTACTTCTATAACTGTTATGACTAAAGATGAGCACAAGCCAGGTGATAGATCTTTAACACTATGTGTTGTATTATGCAAAAGGATATTTCTTTAATCAACTTTACATGTTTGTGTGTTTTGGCTTTATGCAGCAATGTGGTGGAAAATGCATGGAATATGTGCCCCCGATCTCCAAAAAATTGCTATTCGTATATTTAGTCAAACATGTTCTTTATCTCGATGTGAACGGAATTGGAATACTTTTGACCAAATTCACACTAAGAGAAGGAATAGATTGACTCAAAAGCAACTTAATGACTTTTGTCCATTATAAGTTACGTCTGCGAGAAAAGCAATTAAAGAGAACACGTCTTGACCCATTTTTTTTGGACAATATATACTTGCAAACACCAATGGATGAATGGGCATGCAAGAAGTTTTAGATGGTGAGGTAGATTCGTAAAAGTTTGTTTGATATTTTAACTTGATTAAAATTGTTTCAATTTAAATTTTTGTCTTTTTATATTTGCTTGCTTAAGAGTGTGTCATATTTTATTGAATGAAGGATTTCTTAAGGGACTTAGAGATGGAAGTTGAAAACATTGAATAAGCTAATCTTATTGATGATGAATGTGGTGATGGAGTTGAAGATGAAAATGTAAGGGAAAATGCAACCACTAGTACTCCAATTCAGCCATTAATTTCTACTTCCAACTCAAGAATTGATTCAAATGAAGTTCCAAATAATAACACTTCGCCTCTATTTGAGATTTGACTCTTGACTTAAGATATCATATTTTGCAAAAGTAGATGAATTGTGAATGTTTGAAATTTGATTTTTTAGGTATCAATTTGTAGACTTTGTCATTGTGTTATATGGCCATGAACTTTATGCTTTATACTTTATATTTCTTACTTATACAGTTGTACTAGATTGTGGTGAATGGTTTATAACTTTACTCAACATCTTTAGCTTATTATGCGATGATTTTAAAATTTTTGGTACATAAAAAATTAGAATTGTTGTCACTAATTAAATTTGCAGATTACATATGATACAATACGAGTACAAATTGAAGTGAAAAATAAAAAGCGAAAGTTAATTGCTGAAATGCATTGCAGATTGCTTAAGTATGGTTATCTTTACTTTAGTTTTTACACTTACTCTTATAAGTTTTTAACTTAACTTTACTTTAGGGCTTGTTTTTATTGAAATATTGAATTATTGTTTTGCTTGGTTGTTCGATTTCTTGCTATTAGATGAATAATTATAAGTTAGATATAGTTTTTACTTGATGCTATTTTACTAATTAATCAATTAATCTAGTAATTAAATCATTCTACAAACTTTATATGTTTAAATGACAATTTATATATTGTTTTTCTTTTAAAATCAAAAGTTAACAAAACCTGGTCCGAGTCACCGAGTTGACCCGCCGAGTCACGAGTCAATAAAGAACAAGTCAAGTCCCGAGTCACTGGGTTTTAAAACCTTGCCAAAATCTGCACTTGCATCTTCAAATGACTCAAGTTTCTTGCATGCTCTTACTCTAGCTAAAATATTTGGCTCCAACTTCTCAATACATTTAATTAAACCACGCCTTACTTCAAGATGCTTTGTGAATTGCATGAAATAGTGCAAATAGTCAAATACATTAAAATGATAATTATTTGCGAGTCCAAGCGATTCAGCGCCAGAGTTTTGTCAAGCCGAAAGTTCTCAGAACTCGCCCGAGTCTAGTATGACTCGTGACTCGGCCGAGTTAGGCCGAGTCGCAGCCGAGTCTTCGCAAACTGAGTTTACCTTGCTGGGTTGACTCATTAGAGGTCCGAGCCGAGTCAGCCGAGCCACCGAGTTGACTCGGCGAGTTTTAAAACCTTGTGAAAAACCCTTCAAAAGCCGGTTAGCATGGTCTGTTAGGAAAGTGGTTAGCAGCTACCATATATATATATATAGAAAATCTACTAAATGAAACATGCTATTGGATTTTCATGAATTTTCGTTATTTTTTTTTGAAATTCTGACTGTACATTTATTACAAATCACTTCTTGAAGCATTTGATTCTTCATGGATAGTTTTTTAAAAATCAATGGCCTACAATTTTCATAATTTTTGAGGCTCTAAATATCATTTTTTCCATCCAAAATGCATGATCCAAATGTCAATTTATAGTAAATCAATCATGCTATGGGGCCAGAATTTCGAAAAAAACACTGAAAATCTATGTTTAGTAGGTTCCCATTTCCGTATATATTGAAGGCAAGATGTGTTCAGCACGGTTTGTGTACTAATGATCAAATCTTGGATTGTGTTATTTCCATCTAAAATCATTGTGGGTAACTGAGTTTTGAAGCCCTTAGAAAACTTGCATGATCCACAGGGTGGCGGTAGGCACTGATTGGATTAGTCCCATTAACACCTGGCCTGGTTCTGGGCCATGTGAGGCCTAGCCGGGTAGATCCACAGGGGGGGGCGGTGGGGGGCTGCAGTAGATAACACTTATTTAAATGTGTGGGTGTTTGCTTTTGTAGAAAAATTACACAAGCAACACCCACACATGTACATGCATTACAAATCACTTCTTGCAGCATTTGATTCTGATGCATGGATAGTTTTTTAAAAATCAATGGCCTACAGTTTTCATAATTTTTGAGGCTCTAAATTTCATTTTTTCCATCCAAAATGCATGATCCAAGTGACAATTTCTAGTAAATCAATCAGCTATGGGGTCAGATTTTCAAAAAAAATGCTGAAAATCTATGTTTAGTAGGTTCCCATTTCCCTATATATTGAAGGCTTGAAACTATTTGAGCTGAAAATCAATACCTTGAAGCTTTATCGACTCAATCTAGATGTGTACAACACGGTTTGTTTACTAATGATTAAACCTTGGATTGTGTTATTGACTTATTTCCATCTAAAAACATTGTGGGTAACTGAGTTTTGAAGCCCTTAGAAAACTTGCATGATCCACAGGGTGGCGGTAGGCACTGATTGGATTAGTCCCATTAACACCTGGCCTGGTTCTGGGCCATGTGAGGCCTAGCCGGGTAGAAAAATCACACAAGCAACACCCACACATTTAAATAAGTACTGCAGCCCCCCACCGCCACCCCCATGCAAATAGCATATCTACTGCAAACATGTGTTTATTATTTGGTTTTGTAATATGGCAGTTACGAGCTGTCAGAGCAGAACAGGAAGCTGAGGAGGCCTACTTGGAGATTGATAAGTTGAAGAAAAATCATGAGAGAGAAATTGAGACTATGAAGCAGTTTTTTGCAGAGACGCGGTTGCCCAAAGAAGCTGTGAGACCAGAACAACATAAAGATGGTGGTAGTGACAAGTTTGATGGCCATGGGGTTCAAGGCTGGAGGGAGGAATTCAAGCCTTTTTATCGAGAAGAGAGTGATTTCTTGAGAAACACTGGGCCTTCTTGGTTTAATGGATATGATCGGTGTAACATTTAAGAATCAACATGGGTGACAACTGTATAATTATTGCATATATAAACTGGAAAATGTTGATGTTACATGATGTTTCTCTCTGAAAAATGTAATGCCCTTTGCTGCCAGTCTGCATTCTTTGTTTATTTTCTCACCAGTTGTGAGATGCATGTAATAAATGCTTATTGTCAAGCAATGCAGTCACTCTTGTAGGAGGGGGTAACTGGAATATGTAAACCAACAAAATATGTAAACTGGTATGCACAGAGATTTTCATAGTTTTGTTTATTTATTTATTTTTTAAATCTCACTGTATGAATGCGATCTAGAGGTATATAAGAAGGATCTTTTAATACTTGAAAATCAATGGCTTAGAATTTTTGTAAATGCACACAAAATCACATATTTTGATTTGATTACAATGAACCAATAATCGATTACAATGAACCAATAATCGATTCCAAGCAAATGGAAGACGCTGAATTTATATGAAGATTTGCAAAAAAACTTATGAAAATTTCGGTTCATAATAGTTTACATATTTTGTTGGTAGACTCTAAATTTTCATCTGTTGTTAAAAGCAAAGCGCAATGGCCAAATTGTGGGTCTAATGTAAATTTCATCATCAGCTATACTAGTTGTGTGGAGACTGAAGACAGATCTTCAATTGACCTCTGTCATGCCTAGTAGGTGTCAGTCACTCTTGTAGGAGGGGTAACTGAAATATGTAAACCAACAAAATATGTAAGTTGGTATGCACAGAGATTTTCATAGTTTTGTCTTCGTCTTGTTTTTTTTTTAAATCTCACTGTATGGATGCTATCTAGAGGTATAATAAGGATCTTTAAGACTTGAAAATCAATGGCTTAAATTTTTTGTAAATATTTAAGCATACAAAATCACATTTTTTGATTTGATTATGATGATCCAATAGTCGATTCCAAGCAAATGGACCACGCCAAATTCATCTTCAGGGTTAGATTTGCAAAAAAAACTATGAAATTCTCGGTTTCATACTAGTTTACATATTTTGTTGGTAGACACTAAATTTTCATCTGTTGTTAAAAGCAAAGAGCAATGGCCAAATTGTGGGTCTGATGTAAATTTCATCATCAGCAATACTAGTTGTGTGGAGACTGAAACCAGACAGATCTTCAATTGATTTCTATCATGCCTAGTAGGTTTCAGACAAGGGAAAATGCAGTCAACTGTTGCATAAAGATATGCGGCGCAGCTGAGAAAACAAGTTGCAATGTTTATCCACTTTCCATGTTAGATTTGAAAAGAAACCCTATGAAAATTTCGGTTCATACTAGTTTACATATCCCAGTTTCCCCTTACAGGAGACTTAAATTTTCATCGCGATGGCCAAATTGTGGGTCTGATGTAAATTTCATCATCCACAATACTAGTTGTGTGGATACTAAAACCAGATAGATCTTCAATTGACTTCTATCATGCCTAGTAGGTGTCAGACAAGGGAAAATGACTGCATAAAGATATGGGCCGCAGCTGAGAAAAACATGTTACAATGTTGTTTATCCATCTTCCATGTTCGCATTTATTTCCTTAGAACATTTATCAATTTTGTCATGCTGAGGAACTGGAACCAACCAATTTAAAATAAATCAACAATAATATAATTGTATTTCCTCTTAAAAATGCATCGAAGAAGCAATCTCTAAGGTTCAGAGCAAGAGAACTTGGAAGCATTGTTGTCAAGTGGATGGGGTGCACCTTTCAAGCATTTCAGACTGGTCTGTTGATCAGGGAGGCAAAGGCAGACAGGCAGGACACATACGCTAAGTAATGCTAGTCCCTTAGCTAAAAAGACTAAAGTGATAGAGACTCTGTCATATCAATGAGACCACGAGGCATTGAGCTGGTGCCCATGTCCTCTCTGTCATGAATGAACGGATAGACAGACCCACACAATTAATTAGAAGAGGATGAACGTGGCCCAGAGGCACGCTCTTCGGATACTACTGTAAGGGTTATAAATTTGTAGGTCATACTATTACATGGCATGGCATGAAATCAAGTCATCATGAATTGGTGAAAAAACCTGCAGCAATCATTTAACACCAGGCCTTGTTTTCATCCTTTAGTGAACACAGAAAATCACCAAAGCCGCAGGTAAAGCAATTCTTGTCTGGGTGAGAAACACACAGACATGATTGTAATTGATGATGCTCACTGATGGCAACAGGGACAGCTGGATGAAGGACCCAACAACAATTTGTAATAATCCACTAGCTTTGTCAAAGTCCCATCTCTCTGAAGCTGATGCAGATTGATAGCGAGATAAGATCGGGTCTAAAGGATTCGTTTGGATCCATTTTGATATTTTGATCATTTGGTTTTGGTTAGACATTGGATCTATTTTGAATCCATACCAGAATTAAGGCTTTTTAATACTTTTATTCCTTATAAATAGTGAGCGTAGGTCTCTTTCAGAAAGTTAGGCTTATTATTGATATTTATTGTTTTCTATTTTCTGCTAGTTTTCTTTGAATTTCATTATATTATAGCTCATCATAGATTGGTGTTCATCAGAAACCTTCTAAGCAACTTGAGAAATTTAAACATTTTGATTTGCATGCATGTCTGTGTGCATACGCGCACATGCATGTAACACCCTCTTGTCTGCATATGGTTGTGTTGGTGAAACATCACGCGATAGGCAAAGCATCATGATCGAAACACGAACATGAAATGAGAAAAAAAAATGATCGCATGCGAGCAGAGATAAAAAGTTAGACAGATTTGGCTGCTGGTAATTCATAAATTTGCACACTGACTCACTCAGATTAATTGTTTACTGGGCATGACCGAGTCAGAGCTCAAGCCCACTTGGACCCATTTGCGTCAAGTTGTGGTCTCCCTTAAGAGTGGTTTATCAGTTCAAGATTGGCTAACCAGTTTGTGATTGATACCTTGTTTCATTGAACATGTTGAATCTTGGTCCACCATCTTCTTGAGACAAGAATGCTTCTAGTAAAAGATAAGAAAAAGCAAATGCAGTGAACAACCTTTCACCATAAAAAAATTGTTTCTTTTTTCCCTTCCCAGATTCCTTTATACCTTTTCACTGTTTTAGATAGCTTAACTGAAGATAGAAAATCATCTAGAATCCTCGATTAACGCGGTGACTTTGGTAAGAAGAGGCTGGATTCCACTAGTAGCCTTTTTAAAAGCAAAATGCATCTTCTCCAACTCAACTCTTACCAAATTATTCTTACAACTTTTTGACAGTCAATCTGTGCATCTTTTGGCTAATGGTCTCCAAAGCCTTCTGTTTCATTGGTCCAAGTCAGCCTCAACTTCAAATCAGGCCACTTGGATGCTGTCTTCCTCAACACAAAGGAAAGCTCCAGTGTACCAGAATCCGGTCTGTTTTATCAATATGAGCAAGGTTAACAGAGAATTGTGAAAAGTAAGCAGACATCACATTTCTCAGTTTGTTGGCTGCCTTACACACACACAAACACCATAAAAAAACCTATAGTCTGAGAGAGAAAAGAAGAAAAGTCAGCTGCTAAATTGCAGCTGGAGTGCATTTATCACTGTGTTGAACCACCTACAATCTTGATTTACGTACATGTAACCCCCAAAAGCAAAAACTAACATTAGCATGTTCTGTTTTAGTATTTTCATGTGTTGAAATTGACTTCCAGTATGATGCTCTGGGCTACTTTGGAGCCATTCTCTATATGGGGGGGGGGGGGGGGGGCTCACTCCCCCACGATCACTGGGTGGGGTGAGGTTTATCCTCACCCACTGCGAGGGCTCTATAAACGGTGAGCCTTCCTGCCCCTCGATACACATAGAGTGAGAGAGCGTTAGGAGAAAAAAAATGAGAAAGAGTTATAGAGAGAGGGGGGAGAGGCTTACCGGAGCTCATCGCCAGCGACCACCGTAGGTATGCCGTCTTTCTCTTCTTCCCTTTTTTTTCTTTCTATTTGTTTAGAGGGTCGACAACCATGGTTGTCGGCAAGTTGCAGAAAACAAAAGAGACAACAAAGCCGACAACCATGGTTGTCGGCCTTGTTGATGAAAGAGAGTGAGAGAGAGGGTTATTTCTGGTTGCCAACCCCTCTTCAGCAGATCGAGAAGAGTCGAAAGGGGTTGTGCCCCTTCTGCCTTATACCTGAGTTTCGACTTGGGTTGGTTTGCGTGCAACCCAAATCAAGAACCAAGTAAAAAAATAAATAAAAAGAAATAAAAGAAAGGAAACCATACCGATCTAGACTAAACCGCTCCAACTTAGTTGTACCGAATTAGACCGACTGAGTCAGACTGAACCAGTTTGGGTGTGAACTAGACCAGGTTGAGTTTGACCAAGATTGACTCAATCTGGTTCAGTTCAAACCGAGTTTGGTCAACTGTTTCAGACTTGACACATTTGACCAAACCGATTCGGACAGAGTCCGGTCTTAGTTTCCTGCTTGGATCAGGTCTGATATAGACTAAACCGAATCTGGGTCAAGTTCAATCTAGTCGGTCTGAACCGATCCAAATTAAACTGGATCTAGACAAAAATTAGGTCTGGATCCTGTCTGACAAATCTGGATCTAGATCAAAACTAAATTTGGTTCGAATTAGTATTGGATCCAGATTAGAGCTAGATTTGGATCCAACTGGATTGATCAGCTTTGGATACAGATCAAAATTGGATCTGGATTTAGTCTAACAGTTCTGGATCTAGATCAGAGCTGGATGAATCCATTCTAGATCTAGATCAGAACAAGGTCTGAATCTAGTTTGATAGTTTTGGATTTAGACAAGAACTGAATATGGATCCAGTTTATGATTAATTACGAATTTTGAGAATCCAATTGAGTTTTTAAAGTAAACCTAGATGGGTCAAGACTCCAGATGGGTCAAGACTAGGTTCAGTAAACCTAGTACTGTAAACTTAAACTGAACCTGTTTTGACCTAGGATGAGTCAGGTCAAATCATAAGAGTTAAAATGACCAAATTACCCTTATATATACCCAATATTTGATTAAGTAAAATTGGTATAACTTTGCACTCTGAACTCAGAATTTAGTGAGGTTTAGTGTGTTGGACTTGTATCGTAGAGAAAAATCTTTTTGTCGTCTGGTTCTGGTGAAATCAGAGGCACAAAAATTGACATCTGACGAATCAACTCAGAAGAGGTATTTTGGTATTTTTTCAAAATATAAAGGAGTTATGTGTATCAATATAAACATGCTTGTATGATGATTAAATCCTATTGTTAGAGCTACTTGAGACTTGATTGCGACTAGAGTACAACATTCGTAGTTGAGGTAAGGGATATTATAAGTAATCTTAGTTGTCAACAAAACATATTGTGTTGCATATTATTATTGATGTTGTATATTAACATATTTAGAATTATAGCTCTTAAGTGTGAGCATGATATGCATAAAATGATTATGCACGATATAATTACAATGAGATGATTATATGCATACGTTAGTCATGATATGTCATGCATATTAGAAATATATTATTTTTATAATAACATATCTATATTATAATCTACATATAACATGCATTGTAATGAGATTATGATTAACCTTGAGTCTTTTGAATCAAGTCATGTCATGCGAATTTTATATTGAAATTAGAATGCATGACCCCTTAAATACCAAAAGTGGCGATCTGTGGAAATGATTGCTTGGTTCACAGCTAGACTGCAACCATTATGGAGAGTGGGCTACCGGTGATTTAATGACATAGAGACTCTACCTCGTTGCATGCTTAGTATGATACAAAGTGCAAACCCTAATGTCATTATAAGATTGAGAGTGAGATTCGTCATGATTATTTCACAATATCACTTGTGGGAAAATAAGTGAAACATGAGTTTGAGAGTAAGGTTCAATATAATGAACTTAAAATATGACTTAGGGTTATATTCACACAGTATTTGAGACTCTAGACAACCATTGATGATTGAAAGTTATTATGGTTAGGATGTAACATGAACCAGGCTGAGTTTGATTTTGTGTCTGACCTCCAGGTTATCTACCGGTGGGGTCCCCTTTGTTATTTCATTGCAGTGCCTGGTGATCTAAGGATCACAGGGAGTGTATGGTTTATAGTTTGACTAACAATGTAGAATTGAGGTATTCTACGCGAGTTTCTACGCTCATAGACAGGTATAACCGGTATAGCCGACTTAGTGTTATAGTTTGGTGTGAGTGAGTGTTTGATTGAGAGAGTTAAAGAGTAAAATTAAAACATAAAAGGCTTATGTGTTGTGTCGAAAACTAAACTCAGATTAGGAGCTTAGAGCCTACTACAGTTGTATGTTAAAGTCATTATTTGCTTATAAATATTCTTTACTGAGTTGTAGACTCACTCCTTGTATAATTACAACTGTAGGTTCTAGGCACACTAGCACAAGCAGGATGTGATCAACTACTCTGACTTTGCAGCAGAGTACTTGTTAGTTTATTTCTTTTCATTGAATACTTATGTTATCATTATTTTTGCAAGTTATGAATAATGAACTTTGTGAAAGAAATTGAGTTATTATAAAAAAGGAAAAAAATTTAGCCATGTTTTCTCTGTGTGAACTCTGGATGCTTTCTCTCTAGAAGATAATACCAACCGGACTTGGACTCTCGAGGTCCCAGATCAGGGTGCTATACGTACACTCAAGTGTGATTCGGCCAAGAGGTAAGCTTTTCCTTCCTATGCTTCACTTTCGGTTATGTGTTGAGATTAATAGCATAAGCAACCATGGTGATTGGCAACACCGATGATAGCTTTGTTCATGCCGACAACCACAATAGGTTGCTGCCACCAGTGATTGGGAGAGGACCGACTTGGTCTAGGCATACCCAGACCGAGTTCGGTCATGTGTGGTAGGACATAGAGAAGGCATAATATCTGTCACGACTCTTATCAAGCTCAGCTTGGTCTGGGCATGCCCAGACCGAGCTGGACTCAAACTGCAGTAAGGACAATGACCTAAAGCTTCCTATCTCAATATACATCAATGACCAACTCAGTCTGGGCTTCCTAGATTGAGTCAATTTCTGTCTCAACCCGTAGGGTTGCCCAGACCGAGCCAGGTCATCATAGCAAGGATAAAACAGAGAGCTACTTCTCTCTGTCTTGGCCTGAGGAACTGACCGCCTTGATCTGGATCTTTCAAGACCGAGTTGGGTCAGTTGTGCAAGGCAAAGGGCACTTGCTCTTTGTCTTTGCATTTTTCTCAGATTGGGTCAGGCCTGAAGAAAATGAGATAGAGAGTGAGAGATCTTTGTACCGGTTTGTTAGCAGGACCAACTCGGTCTGGGTGACTCTTTGTCTCGGCTTGAGGAACCGACCGTGTCGATCTGGATCTTTTCAGACCGAATCAAGCCAGTTGTGCAAGGAAGAGGGCACTTGCTCTCTATCTTTTTCTTTTTCTCAGACCAAGTCAGGCCTGAAGGAAATGAGACAGAGAGAGTTCTCTGTACTGGTTTGTTAGCAGGACCAACTCAGTCTTGGGATCACCCAGACCAAGTCAGATCATGCGAGAATTGAGATAGTGAGATTTTGGCTCGCTGTCTTGACTAGTTAAGTAGACCGACTCGGTCCGGGTTCACCCAGACCGAGTGTGGTTAAAGGAGCGATCAAGACAAAACTTGGCTTTGTCTTAGTTTTTAGGGTTTTAAGACGAGCCCTTGCCTAGGTGCAATCCAAATCGGGTTAGATGAGTTCACACCTAGACCAACTCAGTTTAGGTGAGTTTTTATACAATTCACAGTTTAAGTATAATATATATATATAAAATTTTAGGTGAATCTAAGAGAGTGATTGTCTTAATTTTCCACCATAAATTGGATCCAATAGGACCAAATCAGACCATATTAATTTTGGATCCTATTAGACCCAATCAAGACTGGGTAAGGTTTGGATCTAATTAACAGATTTGGATCTAGTAGAATCAAACCATAATGGAGTAGGTTTGGATCCAGTTCAGACCCAAACCCAAACTAGATCAGTCTAGTTCCATTTTTATACCAAACCTAGAGCAAACCAGGATTTGTATTGGTCATAACATATTTGGATCCAGTATATGAAATAGAGACTGAATCTCTATCCAGTTTGGGATCCACAGTAGAGTGGATTTGGATATGGATCTAAGTTGAGGAATTCAGAACTAAATTTAGAAAGATTCAGTTTGGATTAAATCTAGACCAGGCTAGTGAGGGGTTAGGTCAGTGAGAAGTTTTGATTTGAAGTATCCAGACCCGTTCGAGGAGTGAAATGACCATTTTTTCCTTGTTCTACTTCGGTAAAACAGGAATAACTCTTCACTCCGAACTCAAAACCAGATGAAGTTTGGTGTGTTGGGTTCAGGACCTAGAGAGGAATCTGACTATCCTGTTTTCATGGTCAAACACAACATAGAAAATGAGTACTAGTAAACCATTTTTGAGAAGGGTAGTTTGATAATTTTATAAAATATAAGAAATGTCTGTTTAGCAATTAAGTGAATCTTTATATACTGAACATATCCTAACAAGTGACTTGACTGCAGGTTAGAAGTTCAGTGCTTGCATTTGAGGTAAGGGATATTATAAATCAATTTGTTAATTGTATCCGTTAATCTGTTTGTTACTTGTATGAGTTAGCATACATGAAATCATATATGTTTGAGAATATAGTTATATCTTGTATTTGATAGAGTTGCATTCTAAATGTGTTTCATGTTACATGAGAAATAAAAATAAATGCATAAGCTGTAATGCCAAAAATGTTTTAATGTATTTATAAGTTCTTATATATTAAAAAGCTATGATATTTTAGACAAAAATACATATAGAGAATGTAGAACTACATGCATGAGAACATAATTGAGTACTTGAGTAAAGTCCTTGAAATTCCTTCTTTCAGTTAGGTTACTGAAAGTTTAAGTCAACTTAGCATGCTAGATTTAACCCCATAAATCTTAGAAGAGTCGACAGATAGAAAGGGCTACCTGATGACCGTTAGAGTGAGAGCCACCATAAGCGTGGGCCACTGGTAATTTATTGATCTAGTATCACTATATTGTCTATATACTTAAATCTTTTTGTGAATATCAGAGCCCTAAAATGAAGTTGAGAAACTTAGATAAGTTAAAGAGAAAATAATGAACTTGAGAAATGAATGAGTTGCTTAATGTATTCTAAGGATTATGTTTCACATAACAATTGAGACTCTAGACAGACCAGGATATAGCATGATCCACGAACCTTGGAGAGCAGGTATAACTCTCTAGTCTAATTAACTCTCCAGCTAGCTACTGACGAGTCTGCTTTCATTGCACTGCCTCGTAACTTTTGTAAAATCACAAAGAGTGGTTCATAATTTAGTCTAATTTCATAGAATTCAAGTATTCTACAGGGGTTTCTATGCCAAAAATAGGCTATTACCAGTATAACTAATTTAGTATAGTAGTTAGCATCAAGTGGATGCTAACTATGAGTTTTGAGAAGATTAATGAGAAAGTTTTAAAAAAAACAAATATGTGTGTTATGTAATGTAAAACTAAACTAAGATTAGAAACTTAGAGCCTACTACAGTTGTAAGTTAAAGTCTTCAGTTGTTTATAAATATTTCTTTAGGAGTTGTAGACTCACCTTTTTTTTCTTTTATAATTACAACTATTGGTTTCAAGTGATTGACTCAATGTCGCCACTGTTCCAACAGGTGTCCTTAGGTGGTTAAATGAAGATGAGACTTTATTTTATGTTTTTATTTTATTAAATGACATGTACGAATGATGTAGCCTGAGAGGGCTATGTGATTATGAAATTATGTTGTAAATTTAGAAAAAGTTTTATGCCATAGTTCTAATGTACTCACTTTGTATTTTTTTCTCTAAAAAGTAATATCTACAAACCCGAACTCAAAAGATCTCGAATCAAGGTGTTACAATATGGTATCATGGCTCAGGAACACAATATATTTCTCTCTCACAAGGATATATATTGGGATGCACACACATTTAAAAAAAGGACACAGAAGTCAAAGACTGCTGCTAAAGAGCTTTTTTATGCTATACTTAGTGCTGCTGGGGGCATCAGATTTCCGTCAGACTTTTGGGGGTTAGACGATACATATATATATATATAGAAAGAGAGAGAGAGAGAGAGAGAGAGAGAGAGAGAGAGAGAGAGAGAGAGAGAGAGAGAGAGAGACAAGGATGTGGACTAAAATAGCCAGCTTAATAAAATAAAAGTGCATTAATTGCAAAGATGGGTTCAGACTAATCATGAAAATGAATCAGGGATTTGCAGCGTGAATCACCACCTCTTCAAAATCCTAATGAATCGACAATTCTGAACAGTAGAACCATCAAGTCTGTCTGATCAAGAAGAAGGAGATGACTACAGACTCAAACATTCTCATTAATTACCAGTTACCATATTACATCTTACACGTGGTGAGAAGTTTTGCACCACAGGACGCAATTAGCTTAGAATTATACAATGGTTATACTTCCAAAAAAAATTAGCAAAAGAATCGGTTGCTAAAAAGAAAAAAACAAAGGTCCTGCTAAAGGATTTCCGGGAAACCTGTGTACGCAACCTAAATTCTCCTATATACAGAGGGCCGCCCTTCCAACCAATTAAAATTAAGTGTTCCTTGGAGCTTCTGAACTGCAGTTCTTCAGACAAGAGGGGGTGCTTCCAATTCATAAATTAGAGCTCAATTTTCATGTGGGTTGTGGGCAATGAGCCTGCATTAGCAAAATTTAAAGCCATGAGCATATAGTACATCGCCACAAAGAAAGCATAGAAATTGATTTCACAGCAAACAACTCTCCTACCATGACAATTTTGTGAGGTGAATGCAGCTTCCTGATTCTGTCCGAAACCCATCTGGACAACACTTTGAAGTTCATCGTCCCAAAACGTCGTGAGCTGGAAATTATACAAATTCTGTTATTGTTCAGGATTCCTGAATCTAATGTTTGTGGAGTTGAAAACTGAATGCAAGAAATTTATAGAATTACCTGTGAGCAAGCATCTCCATATCCATCAGTCAAAGGCAATTGCATGCCAAGACTTCTACACAGAGTTGAGTCTAATGGATTTACAGAGTACTGTGTCTCTGACGCCGAAGTGATGGAACTCTGGAGTGGTCCCTGTTGGGGATGGTTACCATAGGGAAATGCTGAAGCAAATGACTCTAATGGGTACATCATATGTGAAGAAGATCCACGTGACTGAAGCATCTGATATCATAGATTCAAGGCAAATTTAGTAAGACTACTGTACATGATAAAGTTATAAACCAATATACAAAGGTTAAAATGTAAGAACTTACATCCTTTGGAAGGAGGCCATCCATGTTGAAGTCTAGCCTTGGATTCACTGTGGCCAGCTTCATGGAAAGAAACTGAAATATGGAGAGTATACAGAATTAAGCAGTGCTGTAGTTTCAAGTTATCTTGAGGTTCTATTCAATCATGGAGATCAACTACACACCTCAACTTGTCGTTGCAAAGACTGCACGTAGTTTATGATCTCGTCGAGCATAACTGCTTTGCCAATTACCTACAATAACAGTTCACAGATTCAAGACAGAAACATTTAATTTATGATCTCGTCTAGCATAACTTCTTTGCTAATTAGCTACAAGCACAATTCATTGAATCAACAAAAACATCTACCCTCTTGCTAATTCTATGTTTAAATGCATATGGCTAACAAACAGAAGGCAAGATTACCTTATTGCAACCCGGGACAAGATCTTGCAGAAATTTCATGCGATCGCTTATCTTCTCCCTTCTCACCTGTCACAGAGCAGATAATCAGTTTAAGCCTTTGAACAAAGCAGAAAGAGTAATTCGCAGAGCAGCGATGGCCGGAGAGAAAAGTACGGTGCCCAATTCATACCCTTTCTGCAAGGCTGTGACTGTCTGTTGCTTGGCCCCTTCTAGCTCGGACATGGATGTAATCTTGCTTGGGGGGCTCAGTAAGTTTTGGGGTTTCTTTGGATTGCTTTGGATTTCTATCTCCAGGATTTGAACCACCGTTCTGCTCAGCCTTTAGATTTGTTTCATCTTTTTCTTTAGACCCCGATTCTGCACATTTGTTTCTCTTCATTTTTGACTCATCTGCCTCCACGATCTGCAGGCATTATCACAATCAAACCAAATTATGATATGATCCTTGACAAAGGCCCCTCGAATTCGCAAAATCTACATTTTTTCGGGTTGGTTGCCGTGAAACAGAAACTATTACAAGATTCTTGTGCCAATAGCAACAAATTAACAAAAGCAAATCTACATAAAATTGGACACAGCACACAATCGAACAAAACTGAACCAAAACTGAGAAGAAATGGCAGCACAAATACCTTTGCTTCTTTGCAATTTGGCGAGGTGGGTGTTTCTGCTTTCCCCTTCGGAATTGCCTTTCTCTTTCTACTACCAGTCTCGCCCGGAGTTTTCGATCCAAGCTCGCCGATGGCGACCTGATCAGAAACAGTTGATTCATCGCGGCTGCTGCCTAATTCCGCTTCGTCTGAACCAGGCGTGGAAGCCCTCGACAGCCTGCTAAACTTCCGATCCGGACCGCCATTAGCGCCACCAACACAGCCAGAAGCAGACTTCATCTCTGTTTCAGATAAATTGGCTGAGACGGTGACACCCTTCAGAGAGTTGTTGCTGGAGACTCTAGATAGCTTGCCACTGTAAGACATCTCGGGCTCTTGGAAGCCAAACCCACTAAAACCCCTGTTCCCAAAGGAGGAATACTTAGCAGCCCTCTCTACAAAGGCTGGGTCAGCAGAGAAGTGTGTCATGCTATGATGGGTACCCATTGAATTCCCAGAATTGGGCACACTACCATTCATTCTAGAGTGCTCCATGCCCAGATTCAGATTGGGAGGGGAGTTCAAAGGGGTGCTGTAACAAGAAGTATTAGCACTAACACTTCCAGCCATATGATTCCCCATTGTTTGTGATTGTGGGGAGACCTCCCCAGAGTTGCAGATGCTCCCCAACCTCCCAATTAGTTCTTTGATGGCGACGCCGGCGGTGGCCGAGGACGACGGCAAGGAGTCCATTGAGCTCAGAGACGGGTGGTATGGGATGCCCTGATCGATGGGCATCTCCCAATTCACGTTGAGGTAGGAACGAGGCAGGGGTTTGGATGGGGTGGAAGAAGGGATGTCTCTTGGGATATCCATTATGGTGGGTCTGTAGTTCAAAGTAGAAGGGTTGCTGCCGCTACCATTCATGAGGAAGCTATCTTTTTTCATCTCAAATGGGAAGAAATCACGAATTTATGCCCAATGAGAAGGTGCCCACAAAAATTTCAGCCACAGAGAATGAAAACGAAATGCTTTCTCTCTCTACCAATCAAAATGGTCGTAGATAAATACAAAAAACAAGTGCAACCCCAGTTACCCGCTAGCAAAACCCCCCTCACACACCGAGAGAGAGAGAGAGAGAGAAGAGGTTTGTTATAAGGAGAGGAAAGGGAACAGGAGTCGGATGATAAGGAAGAGGGATATATTGACCCTTAATCTCCGTAATCAATGGTGAACCGGCCTTCAACGTCAAACCAGTTGTGTCCCCTCCGCTCTGTTAACCCATCAAAGGAAAAAGAGAAATTTACTCAATCCAACTCCAAAACAGACCATCCACCCCATCTTCACCTTAAAAAAAAAGTCATTTGAGAGAGAGAGAGAGAGAGATGAATATGGCAATTTAAATGGAGAAACAAGCAAAAATACAGGAGAGAGAGAGAGGAATATGGCAATTTAAATCGAGAAAAAAAAACAAATATACAGAAAAATAATTTTTTATTTTATTTTTTTTGGTTAATAATTTATGTGCCTCTGGATTGCTGTGGTGGGCACATGGTGGGAAAAGAGATATAGGGATTAGGTTAAGTTTTTTTTTTTGTTTTTAAAGGTGGGTTTCCATTCTCTTCTTTTATTACAGCCTGCCTTCACCTTTTCTACCGTTATTAAATGAAGGGAAACGGAATAAAATATCATACAATGATTGAAAGAAATAGAAGGGAAGGTAAATGCCAAGCAGCGTGGTGAACAAAAATATTAATCAAAGAGGTGCATCATTTAATTTATTTTAATCGTCATTCCAACCCGCCCCGGAGCTCGAGTCAATCATTGCGCCTAATTTCTTCACCCCCATGGGTGAAAATGTTCACTGATTGGTTGTGTAGTTTGTGCTTCGTGCTCGCACGCACGTGTGCTGTTTGATGCACGCACGAGTGTGATAAGAAAAAGAATCCTTTGTTGTTGTTTGTTATCTGACATGGAACCATCACGGTTCGAAACCTGAGGAAGGTTTTTTTTTTTCTGCAAGGTCAAAGTTTAGTGTACTCGATGGTAAGCTCAGTAACATCAAGGGTTTTGCCTAAAGCTGGTAAACGAGCTTAACGAGCCTAGTTGGCTCATTCTTGTAGCGAGCCAAGCCGAGTTTGAGCTTGTAATGAGCCTGAGTTAAACCAGTCGAGTTCGAGCTGACTTGCTTTTAGAAAAAATACATTGGTTTAGAGCTGAAAGAAATAGGATTACAAAAACATACTTGTAAAATACATGTAAAATATATTTTTTAATACCTAACGAGCTTACGAGCCAAACGTAGCTGAGTACCTGTTATTCATACCCAGCTTACCGAGCCTATTTTATGAGTTTAAACGAGCACTTTACAGGCCGAACATGAATGGCTCAGCTTGTTTCCCAGCCTTAGTTTTGCTCAATGCTGTCATAATCCTTATTGGCCTTGGATCGATTTTCAAAACAATTCAAGGAATCAGCCTATTCCGATCCTGAATTGAATCAGTCAATTTTTAACCAGAAAATGCACGTCACAAAAATATTAAAATAACATTAAAATATAAAAAAATTATTTTAAAAATATAAAAAAGACAAATCAATTTGATTTCTTATCAATTTCTGACCGATACGAAAGGAATCAACCGATTCACAGTGATACTGTTGCCAACCGAAGGCCTATCAATATAAGGTCAGCGATGGGAGGGTTTTCTCTTTGCCTAACCAAAAAAAAAGGGGTCGAGCCTGCTCATGCGACACCTGTTTAAAAGATATTTTCACTTTGGCACTCAAGTTTAACCATCTTATATTGGTAGCATAATACTTTAAAGCCTTTAATCACCAAATTTTCTTCTTCCTGTTATGAAAGCTATTATTTATGGCTCTTAAAGCTGTTATTTATGGCTCTTAATGCATGAGTTTGATTCTCTTTGAAAAAAGAGAGAAGGGTTGCACTCCTATGAAAGCAATAGGAAATTGACTTTATTCAAGGAAACTTTGAGCAAGAGCGCATGCAAATTTGTGAGAGTTGAAGATTTCTCAATTTTCCAACATGGTACAACATACATTGTATATATAAACTGAAATATCTTTACCAACCAAATATGTTTGCTGGTATGAATCGAGATTTTCATAGGTTTTTTGCAATTCTAACCCTGTGCATTCGACATGGTCCATTTACTAGGAATCGACTGTTGGATCATCATAATCGGATCAAGAAATATATTTTTTTATGCTTGAATATTTATGAAAATTGTAAGCTATTGATTTTCAATCCTTAAAAGATTCTTCTTATACATAGTAATTGAATGATTCAAAAAATTGTTTTTATAAAACTAAGCTCGTACGGTGAAATTTTTGAAAAAAAAAACTATAAAAATCTTGGTTCATACCAGCTAACATATTTGGTTGGTAAACATATTTCAGTTACCATATATATATATATATATATGTATATATATATATATATATATATATATATATATATATATATATATAGAGAGAGAGAGAGAGAGAGAGAGAGAGAGAGAGAGAGAGAGAGAGAGAGGCTGCCTACCACAATCTACAGCGAGTTAATTAGGAGGGGGGGGGGTGTTTTCGAGTTTTTCTTTGCCGCAAATCTGACTCCGCAGATGTACTCGACATGATTGATTTGCTAGGAAATGACACTTGAATAGTGTTTTTTGATGAAAAATAAGCTTTTTTATGCCTTGAATATTTATGATATTTATAAATATTTTACACCGTCAATTTTCAAACCTTATAAAAGCTTACATGTGTATCGTAACGATGCAAGAGTTGATTCTTATAAAATCAAGTATATACAATACATCTGTGTGGTCAGATTTGAGAACAACATGAAAAAACTCTTCGAGAGCCCCATAGACTGTGAGAGATATGGATCGGTATAGGCAGCTACCCTCTCTCTTTATACACACGCTCGTGTATAACAATTTAAAAATTCTCAATCCTAAACAAAACATGAATACAATTTCAACTATAAATTTAATCGATGACAAATTAAAAAATACAAGTAAATACAAAATAAATAATGAAAATTGTAAAAAAGAAGAAGTTAGGGACATCGTGAAATTAAGTATTGACTATGTTTGACATAAATTTTATTGAATCTTTGAATTAAGTGTTGTGTGTCCAATGTCATACCCACGATACAAGACACGACAAACCTGCCATGTTAAGTGTGGCATAGGTGATACTTGATGTTGGGATGCCATGCTTAAAAATCATTCATGTACTCTGGTTTTCTTTAAACCATGTGTGTGTGCATGCATGAACACAATCACATGAAAACTACAAACTACAATATCTTCATGTGGTTCGTTTTTTTTTTTTTGGATTTTTAACCGGAAAAAACCACACCCGACATGAAAACCTGATCCCACTGGCTCAGCCTGCCATACCTATGATCATCGTGCCAACAATATAAAACTGATCTGAGACTAGGACCTCTGCGCCTGGGGTGTATGCTACACATTGGCTTGCGCAGAAGGGTGACACCCACGAGAATCCAACCTTGAGTGCCTGTCAAGCAGCCAAGGCTCCGCCCTACTATGCCAACCCCCTCTGGGGCTCATGTGCTTCATTTCTTTATGATAATTTTGAAAGTGCAATAGTTGTGAAAATAGTTAGCTAATCGTCTTGGCAAGAACCCTCTAGTGAAAGCAAATAACACGTCCCAGGACAAGAAGAGCTGACTCAT
Organism: Nuphar pumila; assembly: GCF_984573655.1. Taxonomy (NCBI): domain Eukaryota; kingdom Viridiplantae; phylum Streptophyta; class Magnoliopsida; order Nymphaeales; family Nymphaeaceae; genus Nuphar; species Nuphar pumila. The sequence goes on from NC_143255.1 coordinate 123,090,358, forward strand.
GCAAAAAAAAAAAGAAATCATGTTTTTAATACATGAAACATAATTTTTTTATATATTACACTTAAAATATACTTTTTAAATATTAATCTTAACAGTTCATATTTTACATGTATAAATTTTCATGCATCATTCTCTTTATATATATTATACTTAAAATATGTATCATGTATACGATACATATTTTTTTTATTTATATGAGATAACTTGAGCTGAGCCGAGCTTAGGGGTGGGCATCGGGCCCACCCGGCCCACTAATGGACGGGGCTGGCCCATTGGGAAAACCCTGGCCCGCCCACGGCCCACCCAAGCCTATTATATAATATAAATTATATTATATATAAAATAGAACATATATTATTAATTTGTATAATATATTATATTATATATATTATGTTATATATAATGTATTATATTATATATAACGTATTATATATATAATAACGGACTGGACTGAGCCAGAGGCCAGCCCGGGCCAAATATACTTGCCCAGGCTCGGCCCATGGCGGGCTGGCTTGCTGGCTGCCCGGCACAGTGCCCACCTCTAGCCGAGCTAAACACCCCGTGTTCGATGGTTTAAGCTAAACTAGCTGCTTGTGGCTTGACTATATAAGCCGATCAAGAACAAGTTAGTGACGAGCCAAATCATGAATTCGGTTCATTTACCAGTTAAAAGGGAAAAAGCTTAAAACTGTGGGATTATCAGACAGGGTTGGTGTCCGAGGGGCCCAGAGTACATGTGCAAGGTGCAAGTAGGTTTTCTTGCAATCTACATAGCGTGGTGTCAAGTGTCACCCTCTTAGGTGTTCATTATGGACAAGATTCCTATCTGTATGTCGTGCTAGGACATTAGAAATCCATTCCTGACGCATGAATGCCCAATATAAGAGACATGGTTTCAATATGTCTAATCATATGGATTTAATCAAGCTTGTTTTTCTGGTGACAGTTATCTGTGCAAAACCCAGGGGTAGTGGCGAATCACATAATTCGAGGTATGAAGAAGGGATAGATCCGAATCGTTTTGACATTATATGCCTTTTGCATGAACTGACCACTGAAACCTATATTTCTAAGATATTTTGAGTGAGATTGACTGAGTAAATGAACTTGAAATAATTGGTTTGTTAAAAATTGACCATTGAGTTATATATATATATAATGGGAGTAAGCAAATCGTTCACTGTTACGTCGAACAAAAGTGCAGCACTGATTGCACGTGGCAATTTTTTTTGCCAAAGATGATCCTTTAACAGCTGTGAGTAACCATTAAAAGTTTTGGGACCTTTAGCTGCAGTCACTGGCCGCTGTTAAATGGTTATTTTTGTGCTAAATTAGCACTATTGACGTGCCTGTCTCATCCGACATAACAGTGGACAACTTAGCATCCACTGTTACGCTCACATATATATAGTAGGGTGTTTCCTCAAACACCCAAATTGTCCAATGCTAAATCAGACAAATGTGGACGATCAGCGGCACACATTTTTTTAGGTTCAAAAAATAAAAAAAAAACATAATCGGGTGCACTGGGCGCTCCGACCTCGTTTAACGCCCAGCGCTTCCGATGATACATCATTATATATATATATATATATAGATAGATATAGAGAGAGAGAGAGAGAGAGAGAGAGAGAGAGAGAGAGAGAGAGAGAGAGAGAGAGAGAGGTTAAGGTTTGCTACAATCGTTTGTATGCATCCCATGGATGTGATCTGCATGTTATTTCTATCAGAAACAGGTTTTTGAATCACGGGAATTCAGCCTGTACACAGGTTGTTTTTAGTGATGCAAACATCACAATTATAAAAGCACTATTTTTTCTTAACTATAAAACAAACAATTTTTGGTAGAAAAAAAACATGATTCAAGGATCAATTGCTACTAATTCGCCCATGCTGAACACATCGATGAGGTTAAAACAATTCTTATCGTGAGATTCCACAAAGATTGTCAGTACAATCGACTGCAATATATATATATATATATATATATATATATATATATATATATATATATATATATATATATATATATATATATATATATATATATATATATATATATATATATAACAAATGGGGTGTTTAGGGGTTATTTTATTTTAAAATTTTGGCCATACATATGTGACCTACACACTCGATTTTATAAGGATCAGCTATTGGAGCATTTGATTATGACACATGAATAGGTTTCTAAATGGTTTAAAAGGTTGATGGCCCAAAATCTTGGTAAAATTTTGAGAGCTCCAAATATCATTTTTTTCACAGAAAAAGCATGATTTGAAATCTTCGTAAAATTTTGAAAGCTCCAAATATCATTTTTTTTCACGAAAAAGCATGATTTGGGTGTTGATTCACAGTGAATCGACCATGACAAAAACATCTACAGGGCTGAAATTACAAAAAATGCACCAAAGTCCTGAAAACCCCATTTAGCAAATTTCATTTAATGTCTTTTCATCACTATATATATATATATATATATATATATAGAGAGAGAGAGAGAGAGAGAGAGAGAGAGAGAGAGAGAGAGAGAGAGAGAGAGAGAGAGAGCACCAATCTATCATGACTTTGTGATGTTATTGTATAGTATGTGCAGATCTTGAGCAAAAAACTTTGTGTGAATGTGTATGTTTGAGTGCACACCCAGGGCTCATAAACTAACCGAACAGCTCGTGACTCATCTCGATTCAGTTCGTCATGAACATGTTTGTGATGGACTTATATATATAGCTATTGACCCAATCTACAAGCAGTTCGTTTAGCTTAAACGAGTCAAGCTTGAACATAGGGTGTTCGGCTCGCTCGACTTAGGAGGGCTTGTATAGATAAAAGATACATATTTTTATGCATAATATATATTTTAAATGTAATATATAAAAAGGAGAATGCATAAAATATATATACAAAGAGAAGGGCGCTTAAAAAACATGTACATAAAATATGAACTATGAAGTGTAATATAAAAAATATCTATTTTAACATAAAAAATATATTTTATATATAAATAACATATAATGTTTTTACATGAGTCAACAATGTTCAGCTAGTCTCATTCTCAAACTCGACTTGGCTAAACACGAGCACGAGCTCAATCCACTAGTAAACGAGCTGGGACCGTACATGCCCTGTTAGGCTGGTTCAGCTTGTTTGCCAGCCTTACAACCACCACACCAGCGCATTGGGGTGTCTAATAATATGCAAAGTTCAAGAATATTCGACCTATATGTGGAGATAGTTTCCATTGTTTTCAGTTTTTGGCATAAGGTAAGGCCTCTGCTACCATGGCTTAAACCTTGGTTAAAAGGTTTATATCCTAAAAGCTCCTATTGAAAACCTTGCTGGTTGTTTGCATAAAACGAGTCCCTCTTTGTTAAGAGTTCGGTTCCACTCATTCCCGGTATCATCCCCCATCTTCACCCCCCTCTTAAATATTATTGTGCAAGTTGTTTTTGATCAAATCTAACCTTGGATGAAATATGGTCGATTTAATAAGAATCAACCCTTGGATTGTATTTTTTGATGAAAAATATGATTTTTTAAATAAAAAATCTTATGTTTTGTCCACCATTGATTTTTGAATTGCCAAAAAATCCTGAACACAAGTCTGATTTTGGCCATGTAAATGTCAATTTTCATTAAATGAATGATGTAGATCACATCTATAGAGTCCTATTTGATCAAAACAACTTGCATCAATAAAATCCCAAGGAGCAGTATGAAGATGAGGATAGTAGAACCTATTTGCTTTATTAAAGGGTTTTATGAAGAAACCTTTAATCAAAAATGTTGAGAGCACTTCTAACATCTCCACATGGGTACGTCCTTAGGATGGTCCTTTATTTTGTGGATAAAGAGTGCCTCATAATCTTTTCAGCGCGTCTATGTCTCTGATCCTGAGGGTGGTTTCTCTGTGTAAATATCCTTTTTCTTCCTCCTCTATGTCACTTATCCTTAACTCTCACACAAGTGCAGTCCGAAGTGTGATAGCTTTGATATTCAAAGTCTAATTTCAACATGTAAGTGACATTTCTTATGAAAAATGGCTCCTTTGATGTCGATCCCGATCCATGATCCCTAGTCATCTCTATGGGGTCTCTTTGTTACAAATTGTTTTAATAAAATTAACCTCATAGATGTCATCTACATGGTTCTTTTAGTGAACATCTTTGAATTGCCAGAATCCGACATGTGTTTTAACATTTTTTAATCAATGAATGTAGAACACCAAAATGTGATGATTCAAAGAGTTAATGTCTTTTTGTCAAGAAGACTTGATTGAAGGGCTTATTCCTATCAAATCAACTATCCTGAATAATTTTGGGGAATCAGATTTGATGAAAACAACATGCAACAATGAGATCCCAGTGGTGGTATGACAATAGAGTTTGATTGGATCGTGCCCTTGATGTTCATTTAGGGCATGTTTGATGGTTTGTCCAGGATTGGAAGAAATGAAACAAAAAGGAATAGAACAGTCGTTTTGTTCATTATGTAATAGTTGTACCAAGTCCAACGTTTGTTTGGAGCCTACTCGAATGCTTAGTTCCAATTGTTTATTGTTTGATGATGATGTGCGGACAACTTGGACAATCATGGATAATGGGTAAGATTACTTCGTTTTGGACCATATGACCCGATCGCCCAACCATATGAGTGTTTTAACATGTTTATTATTTGGATTTTAACTTAGGATATAGATATCAGATTGAATCTAAAAACTAAAAATTGTTTATAATTTGGGTAATTTAAAAAATATAAGAATTGATATGTTATATATGTGCTTTAATCAAGTCTTATTAGATCTAATTATGAAAGTCTATCAAAAAATTATGGATTTTAGCTCCAAATATAAATCTCAATCTGAATCCAAGTATGAAAAATGTTTAAATTTTGGGTAATTTGAGAAAAAATAAGAATTCAATTTTTTTATATACAAACCAAAAACCATAAATAAATTATAAAACCCTAAAATGCGAGAAAATAAATCATAAGTAAACAAAAAAACCTTAAACTATAAGAAAAATAAACCATAAATTAAATATCTAAAACCTTAATTAAAGATATTTGATTCAAATCCCTAATCAAATCAAAGAAAATCACTAATAAAATTAAATAACAAAAGTCCTAAAGCCCTAACCAATAAAAAATAAAAAATCCCTAATCAATAAAAATTAAAAATCCTTAATCAATGAAAAACAAAGAAAAATCTTAATTAAAAAATAATAAAAAAGCCCCTAATCAAGAAGAAAATAAAAAAAACCAGAAGAAAAAAATGAAGAAGAAGAAGAATGAAGAAGGGGTAGAGAGAGAGAGAGGAACGAAGAAAAAAGGAAAAAGAAAAGGAGAGAGAAAACAAATTCACCACCGCCCTCACCTCTGCTGCCCCCCTCGGCCTGGCCACCGCCCCGCCCCTCCGTCGGCCGCTGAACAAAAGAGAGAGAGAGAGAGAGAGAGAGAGAGAGAGAGAGAGAGAGAGAGAGGGTCGGGCGCACCCGTCAATGTTTTTTTTTAATTTGTTTCTCCCGACCCTATTCTTTTAGTAATGGATGGTGGAACAAAAATAACACACTTTTATGAATGTGACTGATAGTATTTAGCGTGTCCATCACATCCACCGTTTGTTAAAATTGAAGTTTATGGCATTTTTTTTGTGTGCAGGACGCTCCATCGAACGCATGTGCCCCATTTAGGTTGTTAAACATCCCTACAACGTTGTGCGTTAAGGATTCTTATCCCCATCCATAGAGGATCAGATAAGGTCATATTGTACAAAACCAATTACCAATCTACGTTCATTATTGAATTTCCACCTTACACCTAACTCGAGAACAGATCATCTCACTGTCAGCTTGGAGGCTAAATATCAAACTCAATACAACAACGTGGTACACTTTTTCAAGAAAACAACACTTTGCCACCCTTGAATGGCAGGATCAATTCTCTCTCTCTCTCTCTCTCTCTCTATATATATATATATATATATATATATATATATATATATATAGTAAACTAAGGTTGATTGCCTAGAAAAGTGAAAAAAGGTTGGGAATCTATGATTTTTTTTGAGAAATTTTCATAAAGACACTTAAAATTTGGGCATTAAAAAAAAAGCATCTAAGTTTTGAAATGTTTTAAAAATACATTTAAAAAATATTGTGTTTAATTTAAAAGCCCTAAGAGTTTACTACCGTCAAATGTGATGTGAAAGTACCAGTTTACTCTCAACATCATATTTTCCAAAAATACACCTATAAAAATGAAAAGGCGTCTTTGAAGGGTTAGATAGCAAATTAACTAAATGGACAGAAGTTTGTTTTTGATTAACCGTGCAAAACTTTATGTGTCTTAAAATTTTTCCAAGACATAGGTCCGTTTTCAATTAATGCCCAAACTCTAGGTTCGTTTTCTAAAATCATCAACCCCATCTTTTTTGTATCGTGGAGAAACCACTGCTATGGCTTGGACTAATGTTGTTCGTATCTTTATCGGTTCTGAATTGTTGGGCCACCGATTCATCTGTATCCGGCCGATACCGATACTCAACTGAATACTTCTGTATTGGCTAAAAAATAATAAAAAACTATTACTTGCTAACCTGACACATGTTAAAATATTAAAATAATATTTCAAAATTATTTTTTGGTATTTTTATATTTATTAAAACATAACCAATTCAGGCCTGCAGCGTATCGGCATTCTGCCAATGCTATGCGTATCAGGGCTGATACACACCGATACTGATAACATTGGTTTGAACATTATATTATTGTGGGCAAGAGGTGCCACATTAACCATGGACAGATGTCTCAAATCCATGAGAGTATCCCATGTGGTAAGCGGGGCTCTGTGCCAAGCTGAAGGCCCAGGTTTGAATCCCTCTGCCACACGGGGGCTTAAGAGACATCGGGTAGGGTCTCCCTAACCCAAACTTGCTTTTTTTTTTAAAAAAAAATGTCACAAATCCGTGAGATAATTTGGCAGAAAAAAAGTAAAACAAAATCTTATTATTTATTTTTATTTTAGGATAATCACACCTCCTTTTAGAAACAGTTGAGCCATCGTTTAAGCCAGAAAGCAATTGGGTCGGTGAAAAGATCAGGTGCAATATGATTTCACAAATATTTGTGCATTAAACACTTGATCACCCTCCATCTTGGGGACAGGCCTGTCAGTTGTGCGGCCCAAGGCCTGATGGAAGGCAATCAGGTACTTAATACACACATCTTGTGGCCAGCAGGTTGTATGTTCCCCCGCGAACACAGGGATGCGTGTTCACGGGTCCGAATGAGTGCCACGTTGGCACTCATTCGGGAGTTATGTACGGAGGAATATCTTGGGATCCGCAATATTCCTTCGTACACACCCAAACTGACGAATGAGTGCCAACGTGGCACTCATTAGAACCCCCGAACACGTGGCCCCGTGTTCCACGGAGAACATACACCACCCTCTCCATTTTGTGCCATGTAATTCCTCCCGATCCCCACTCAATTGGGTCCAGCATGAAAAGCCCACTAAATTTTTGCCTGAACCCATCTCCCCTGTAATGAGGCATCCAGTGAGATCAGTTACACTCCTATAGTGACCCTTCAAATGACTATGCCTGTTCATGCCATCTAATTTTGACATAAACCTTTGGAGATGAGTATCTTTGTTTGGTGCATTTCCAACGGGAGCAAGTCATCGGAAAGAAGCATGTAGGAATGGCAGTGGACCGGGGAAACAGGGCCCCGCTCCGCCTCACCCCGTTTGGACCGGGGATGTAGGACATGAAACAGGGATGGAGGTTAAAATCCAAACCTTTGCGGGGATGGAGGTCCAGATTTTGAGACGGGGCGGGGGTGGAGGCCTTGTCCCCAGCCCCCACCTCAGTCCACTGCCATCCCTAAAAGCATGTTGAGCTTTGAAAATTTTGATCCTTTGGTTGGATAAGATGAAGGGGCATGGAGAGTCATGTTATTGGTATAGATGCATATCCACCGATACGTACCGTACGCGTATCGGCAAAAAATCAATTGCTGCACCCTGAATTGGCTATTTTTAAAATAAATGCAAAATAATAATAAAAAGTATTTATTATTATTATTTTAATATTATTTTAATATACATTGTCTTTTTTTTTTTATTGTTTTCTGGCCGATACAGAACAATTCACTTGAGTATCGATATCCGCCAATACAGCTGAATCAGTTGCCCAACGATTACGATAATGACCACATTTAAGTGACTGGCTTTTTTTTAAAATAAGAATATAAAAATGTATTATGACCAGAAGGGAGAATTACATGAGTGATGATGAGCTATCACCCATGCAATATATACAACAGTAGTTCCTTCTGACAATGTTGTTAAATTCGGTTTTTTAACGGAGCTGTTTTTCCAAACAATTCAGAAAAACGATCTGAATCAAATTGGGTTGACAGTTTATTTGAAAAAAAATAAATTTTAAAATTTTTATAATCGTAAAAAAACCAAAAAAAAAACAGAAAAATATGTAAAGGAAAATAATGAAATGAAGTAAATGGTAACTTAGGAGTACAACCAAATTCTATAATATGCATTTAATAAAAACGTAATGGCGAGCAAATATTATAATTATTACAAAATATTAAAAAAGAGAAATGATAATCATCAGGTAGGATGGATTCAATTTTAACAACATTGCTTCCTGTGATCAAACCTACAACAGGTATGGTATGGAGCAACATTAATTGTGGGCTTAGTCCAGTGTCCCAAGAGTATTTTGGTGGGGTCCACTATTGTGTGGGGGCTAATCAAAGCTCCGTCCTGGCCAGGGATATAAAAGTTCGGATTCAGATCGGACATGGCCAAATGTCATAGCCGACTAATTGGATGTGGGTCAAACGGGTTCGAATTCAGATGGTAAAAAAACTCGTATTGGATCTTCTTTTCTACATGTAAACGAATTCGGATATCCGTCAAATTTGGATATTTGTCGAATTCCGTAACAAAAAATCAAAACCATATCTACATAAGATTGTAACCGGATATTGTTTTGGCTTACCAAATGCAACTAAACAGAATCGAATTTGGTCATATATCAGATAAAATCCGATTGATTGGCATCTCCAAACCTCAGAAATTTTCTCTTATTAAAAAACAAAAAACAACTTTTCTTAAAATGTAAAAGCAAAATAATAACGTGTGAAAGTAGTGCCAGAGGAGAAAACAAAGATTCCATGACCACCTTTTTCTTTTATATTTACATGGAGAAACCGTCCCCAGAAACAGAAACCAAGCCATGCTGGCTCTGCGTGCTGTGCTTAAGGTCACTGTCCTGGTAGCCTAAAACTCCGTGGGCTGACTCCTTGCCCCAAGAGAGTTGCCATGCTTCGACTTGCGCAAGGGGTGACACCCTTGAGATTTGAACCTAGACCGCATGGCTAGCGGCCTAGGTCCCCATCCCACTATGCCAAACCCCTTTGGGGCAAACGATTCCATGACCACCTAGGTCATGTTGTTTTGGCATTGCACTAATCTGACGGCTACAAACAAACTTGAGGTAGCATGCATGGTAGACCGGGCATTAGTGCCACAAAAATCAATTTTCCAATCATGAAAACCCTCATCATTCTCAATCCATTAAGAATGAATCTCCCTTTCAATCATCACCCTCATTTAAGTTCAAAAGCATTCAAACTTTCCCTTCCCCGGCTGACCAGGTACTTGTGTTTGAAATTTGAACCATAGGCGCTCTTGCATTGATCAAAACCAACAAATGGGATCTTCAGTACATATCACAACTTGAATAATTATTACATAGTCACATCTATTTCTAGATCTAGAGCATCTTCATAAATTAGAAACCTACCACCTTATCAAAATCTTTAATTTAAAGAGAAAACAAGCAAAACCATGTGTAGACCTTGGTACAAAAGAACTAAAAAAATGAAAACTGAGTCAAGAGGTAATTGAGACGTGGCCTGTAAGTTCCATGGCTGACCGGGAACCGCCCCCTTCATGTCAGGAAGGATTCTTCAACCACAGATAAAATACTACTAAATGCCCTGCAACCAATGAAGATGTGCCTTTTCTTTTCCTCCTCCTGTCTTTGCTCTTTTCCCACATTTCAAAGGTTTTTCGTCACATAAACAATCCAATCATCAAGGCGTTTTCGGGTAAGTGTTTAATGGCAGATAAGTTAACTTTTTGCCAGGTGTTGATTGGAAGGAAACTATCAGTAAATAATTCGTTTTAGAAGTTAGGAAAAATGTGTCAGGGAATCACTGAAATCTATGAGAAAAAAAATGGTTGGTATGGTACCCGATTGGGATTATGAGTTTTCAGAAATTAATGATTAGGTGAGAGAGAGAGAGAGAGGGGGGGAGGGGGGAGGTGTTGGGCTGGGTAAATAATGCAGGCATGGGGAGTTGTTTGAAGAAACCATAGAGCATGCATGGGGTTAGAGCAGAATTTTTAAATTTAAAAATGCTCATAGTGGACTTACCCCTTTTCCTAGGGAGTGACGGCCATGGGATTTGAACCTAGACAGCCCAACGGCCTAAGCCCCTTCCCTCTATGCCAAACCCCTTTGGGGCAGCACTTTTGCTTAGATACTAAAAACCATAAGTTTTTTGGTTTTTTGTTATTAGTGCTTGAACAATTGAGCATTTGGTTTGTTGCGCTCTTTTTTTTCTTTTCTTTTTCAATTGAGTTGTTTGCATTATAACAAAATTGTTTAGATGAGATTGGTGTATAATGCACCTTTGGAGCAAAGATTTAAATTCTAATTAATGTGAGGCTGAGAAACAAGTTGAGTTGCTCGTGATTTGGCTCGTTTGAATAAAGAGCTCATTCAAACTATTAAAATAAGCTCCTCAAGCCAAAGGTGAACAATAGGTGATTGGGTCAGCTCATATAAACTTGTTAAGAAATAATAAATATATTGTAAATATATTTTGAATCATATAATATAGTGTAAAACAAATGATTGAAGTATTTGGCTTGTAAGCAATAGGTTTAGAGATAAAATCCTATTGCTTTCAGCTCCGAAAGATTGTATCTTTTTTTTCAGATCTTATTACTTCTGACTTTGAATATATATATATATATATATATATATATATATATATATATATATATATATATATATATATGGAGAAATGGGTAGGTGTTTAATGAAATATGCTTAATGATATGTGCTTAATGGGTTTTTCTACGCTACTGATATTTTTTTGCAGTTTCGACCCTATAAATGTGTTGGGCAATTTATGAGGAATCCACACCGGGATCATGTGTTTTCGAGAAAAATAATATTTGGAGTCTCGAAAATTTATAAAGATTTTAAACCATTGATTTTTTTTAACCTTATAAAAACCTGCCCATGTGTGGGACTGATCCCTATAAAATCAAGTACATAGATCACATATGTACGGTCAGAATTTAACAATAAAAAAAAAACTGAAAAACCTACCCCTCACGCTATATATATGTATGTATATTTATAAAAGGGTCATCTAGATCTCGACTCATTAAGCCCAGGTTCGTTATGTCCTTGAAGTCTCGACTCGTTAAGCAGCACTTTAGTTTTGTAATGCCAGAGTAGGACTGGTAAACAAGCCAAACTAGAAGTATTCAAGTTTGCACATTCTTCTGGCAAGCCCAGCTGAGTTCAAGCACATAAACATTTGTTTTTATAAGTGCATTATATCTTATGGAAAACTTATATCTAATTATTCTAAGATAAAATCGTAATTTTCTTTTTGGCATTTCAAGACTTGTAGAGGATGTTTATGTAATTCACTTGCATATTTGTTGAATATTATATGTTGAGGAAAAAGTTTGCTTCGTTTCCCATCATTTTCAGATGGTCGACATATCCCTCGAAGTTAACACCTAGGGGACAGGTTTGTCATTAAATAAAAAATGATTATTGACTTTTTAATCATGAAGTAAATGAGGACGATCTTCTACTCTTGGTGTCCTACGATTACTGTATGCCGACCACGTCAATGGCTGAGATTTAATCTTTGGGATTACTGGAGATTTAGACCAAGGTGGTCACATTTTCCAAGATTTTTAAGGGCCATTGATGTGACGTAAACCATAGTCACAGGTCTCATTTTCGAAAAAATGTCAGCAAGGGAAAATATCACAGAATCCAAAAATATCTGTTTATATAAACATATACATAAGAAACATAAATAATAAAAATTAACGAAAAAGTGATTTTATCGGGTTAGAAACGTGATATTTTGAAAATATCGCAATTTTAGGTCATATTTTCAAAAAGTTAGCAATATTTGTGACAATGATTGAAACTCAGATTATAAATGGATGGGTGGATCCGTGTATGCATCCAAATTGTGGGTGCTTTGGGTTGGACCCTCTCAAAGTGCATTTGAAATGGTTATGGATCTGGATATGTTCCACCGTAACCCCATTTGTTAATGGAGAATGGATCCTGGTTCTATCGGTTCCTAGTTAAGAAGGTTGCTTATCAGGGGCATGTGACCAAAGGTGCATCAGGGTGAAAATGCTCTAGGACCAGGTTGTGGTGTGGTCTAGTTGACCAGATCTGAGCCTGGTTTTAATTAAGCCATACTGGTAATTAATATCCTGGTTCTATATCACTTACTGCAACTTGTCCCATGAAAAGTCAAGAAAGATTAATTGTTAGGGTACCTACCATACTGAGTCAGCGAGCCAACCAAGTGGCCTGGCAATCAAACTTGCAGGAAAAAGATCTCTAGGCCAAATGGGGGACCGCTAGAACATTCTAACAGATTGGATATAAATGTGTTGGATCTGGACCCGACATAGTGGGTCCAGATCTAGGTCCTATTTGTATACATCTGTCACTTTCGGGTCCAACTGAGTGGGTCAGGATCTATGTGGTGCGTTTTCTAAGCCTGAACCTGGTTGTCGCCTGGTTTTAAACCACACAGGTAAATGTCCAAAGAGATCCAGTAAAATCCCATATTAAACATTACACATGCAATTACCATTGAGTAGCTCCCACTTATATATAAGACTCAGATCTGGCCTAAAACCAACTTGAACCCAGCTTGGATCCAAAGCCATATCCCATTATAAATGGACTAACCGGATCCAATGAACTGTTAGAGACCACAACATTCAGACTTTTTGCCAACTATAAATCTCCAACTTCAGGTGGATCTTCTATATTTCATGAAACAATCAAAGGACATATGAAGTATGTGTCCTCAATTATGACCCCTTTGGCTAACCAAGAAATTGGTTTCTCTTAATTAGTCTTGTTTCTCACAGTTTTCACTCTAGAGGTGCAAACTTCTTAAAAAAAGAAAAAGAAAAAGAAAAAGAAAAAGAAAAAGAAGTTTTGTGTGTTACAATGGATCAAATAAGCTGGATACTTGATTAGCATCGGACATGTTATTTCTGGATTTGGATCCATAAAGTAAGATCCTAATATGCATTTGGATCCGATTCAGATTTGCTAAATCAAATTATTTGAGAATTCAGATATGATTCAGGTCATTATTTTTGGTTGAATCAACAGATTTAGATCAAAGGCCGATATGACTGGAGTTTGTTACATGTAAAGAGCTTGTTTTTTTTAATTTTCTTTCCAGTTTTTATCGCATTTTATTTCAGATCCAGATTCAACCCTATCTCATTTGATCTGATTCTGACATGAACTCGGATTCAGATCCATGCTTTGTATTTCGGATCCTGATTCGGATCTGGTATGATCCGACCCGTATCTGAACCTTTGCAGAATTGAGCATATTTATTCTTGACCTTGTGTTGGTTACAAACCAGGTTGTAAAACCAGCGGCAAAACCGTCCCACTAATACGTAGCCTTGCAGTCACAACAAGAATAAAAAATAATATACTGTTAATAATTCACCTCTACAACATTAATAAATAATAATATAGTAATATACTATTAATAATTCACCTCTCTCTCTCTTCTAAGTGGATTCTTTCATTATTATATCGATTTGTTTAACACCAACCAATTTAATGATTATTTGGATGAATGCTTACAGTAAGGGAAGCCTCTCTCTTTCTCTCTGCTTTTATTATTTTTTAAAATTTTTCTTTAATGGCCTTTGAGTCTGTCAGTGAGCCCTAGATTCATGGCCCAGCTTTCCAACCCAATGCCAGGTTCATCTCCAACGCTTTCGGCACCAACACTCATGGCCTAGTAAACATAGCAATAAAGAAATTAACCACCCTACTCCAAAGGGTGGTGCCTTTGGTTTTAAAAGAGAAGGGGTTGTTGGTTCTATAGTCCTAGGGGGTATTAGGTATATGAGATTCCCATACCAAGAAAAAGATTTCACACGCATTCCTGTTGGATCACATGCGGTACAGGACGTGCTGAAGTGTTAGGGTTAGAGTTATTCCACAGTAGACCACGTCTCTTTTTAATAAAAAATAAATAAAAAATGTGGGCTTTGGAACTTAGCTTGACCTGTTTTCTTGTTAATAATTTGTGGGGTCTGGAGGTTGGTGAATAAAAATGATTACTTTAGTACTTTTATTTTTCTTTTCTTTTCTCTCTCTTTTTTTTATAGTTTTCTGAATTGTAATATTTTTTTTGTGTGTTCAGGACCAAAATATGAAAACTTTTAGTCCTGATGTTAGCAAGGTTCAGCAAAGTGAAAGCGAAAGTGAAAGTGAAAGTGAAAGATTGACCTTAGATTGCCAATCAGTGATTGTTAAGGGTTACATCGATAGTACTAGGCTAGGTTAGGCCTTGGTCACCTTTTTACCTCCACTCCGGTGCTTGAAACCGCGTCTGTTGAATTGACAATAAAGAAATGACCTACCTACCAAACATGAGGAACGTCTCTCCAAACACACACACACACATATATATATATATATATATACATGAGAAACTCAAACATGTAAACCACCAAAATATGTAAAACTAGTATCGACCAAGAATTTTATAAGATTTTTTTTTATAAAACTGACCCTATAGATGCATTCAGTGCGATTCATTTGCTTAGAATCGACTATTAGATAATCGTAATAAGATAAAAAAATATGATTTTTTATGTTTAAATATTTACAAAAATTTTGAGCCATTGATTTCAAGCCTTAAAAGATCCTTCTTATACATCATAATCAAATAATCTAAGAGTGTTCTTATAAAACCAAGCATTTGGATTGTATCTGTACGGCAAAATTTTAGAAAAAATAGAAAGACCTTATGAAAATCTCGGTGTATACCAATTTAAATATTTTGTTGGTTTACATATTCCAATTATGTAACTGGTATGCACCAAGATTTTTGTAGTTTTGTTCATATATTTTTTCTAAAATTTCACCGTACATATGTGATCTAGGTGTTTAGTTTTATAGAAACAGACTCTTCGATCATCTTATTATGATGTATAAAAAGAATCTTTCAAAGCTTAAATATCAACGACTAAATTTTTTTATAAATATTCAAGCATACAAAATCACATTTCTTGACC
The DNA here is from genome assembly GCF_984573655.1 of Nuphar pumila. NCBI lineage: Eukaryota > Viridiplantae > Streptophyta > Magnoliopsida > Nymphaeales > Nymphaeaceae > Nuphar > Nuphar pumila. The sequence continues at coordinate 123,105,796 of NC_143255.1, forward strand.
TGATTATGACGTTTCAATAGTTGATTCCAAACAAATAAACCATACCGAATGCATTTACAAAAAACCTTATGAAAATCTCAGTTCATACTAGTTATATATATACCTACCAAACATGTGGAACCTCTCTTTCTCTCTTTCACACACATATATGGTAATACATTCATGTTAAATATGATATGGTATTAAATGAAACATGCTATTAAAAATTTGTTTTTTTTTTGTTTTTACCGTACAAATGCGATCTATATGCTTGTTTTTATAAGAATTAGTTTTTGGAGCATTTGATTTCGATACATGAATAGGTTTTTATAAGGTTTAAAAAATCAATGACCTAATTATTATAAAATTTTGAAGCTCTAAATATCATTTTTTTATTCAAAATGCATGATCTAAGTGTCAATTTCTAGCAAATCAATCATGTTGAACACATCTATACCAGGAGGTAGAGGTGGGCAATGGGCCAGGCAGCCTATAGACCAGCTCAAATGTGTTTGTATGTGTATATATATATATAATATAAAATATATAATATACATACTAAATATAATATAATAGGCCCAACCTGATTAGGCCCTCGTGCCTACAGGCGGGCCATGGGCCAGAGATTTTCCAGCGGGCTGGCTTGTTGCCCACCCCCATCTTTATTTGAAAAAACACTGAAAATCCAATAAAATAATTTATTTAGCACTATGTTTAACATGGATGTATTACCTTTTATATATATGATAGAGAGTAATGTCGAACACCTTTGGCATCGAGTGGTGAGTAGTTGTACATCAAAAAATGTGAAAAACTTTTGTTTTTAGCGATAGTCAAGACCATGACTAAAGACACACTTCAGCTCAAACATAAAAGCGCTCGACAATAGCACCTTCTTTCTCTTATATATATATATATATATATATATATATATGTAAACAAGCAAAAAATATAATTAAACAAGGATGAATTGAGATTTTCATAAGGCGTTTTGCAAATCTAACCCTTTAGATGTATTAGGCTGTGGTCCATTTGCGTGGAATCGATTATTGAATCATTTTAATCGGACCAACAAATGCGATTTTGTATGGTTAAATATTTAGAAAAATTATGAACATTTGAATTTCAAGCCTTAAAAGATCCTTCTTATACATTTTTAATAGAATGATTCTAAGAATTAGTTTCTTTAAAATCAAGCATCTAAATCACATTTGTAGGGGTGAAATTTAAAATAAATAAATAAAAAAAACCTATAAAAATCTCAATGCTTACCGGTCACATGTTTTAATTACCGATACATATGTTTAGATATATAATTGGGACGTATTGATGTAAAGTTGTAAACTACATAGTGCATTTAATAGAATCAGCTTTTGAATCAACAAATTCGAACGCAGGTGCAAGTTTTTTAAGTCCCACTCTGGACCAATCAGTCTATCGCCTTAATGACTGACAATGGGTTGGATGGCGTGCAAAATCTAACTCGACAAATGAACCTGCCTGTCATGCCGCCTTATGCTGGACTGATAGGTTGGATCACTGGTAGTTTGGGTTTAAGTGGCTTGTCCTAACTAGATGGGGTCCACTTAAGACATTCAAGTTAAAGAATGTCAAGAGTTCGATACTTCACGTTCCTTGCCTTAAAGGAATAAACAGCCGACTACCTACGGTGCCCTTATGTCATCCCAATCTTCCTACTCCTTGCGATTTCATTGATGCATATGTTTTGATCAAATCAAACTCCACATATTCCGTCTACATCATTCATTCAGTGAAGATCGATATTTAAATCACTGAAATACAACTTGTGTGCAAAATTTTTTTTTAATTAATGATTTAAAAACCAATGATGGACAAAACACATTTTTTTTGAATTATTATTTAATTAAAAATCATATTTTTCATTGAAATGATCCAAGGGTCAATTCTTAATAAAATCTACTATACTAAGAAAAAACCACCATCGGCATTAGAGACCTAGTCGCACTGGCTAAACTTGCCGTGGTCGCTGTCCTGACAGTGTAAACCCGTGGCGCATCCTTTGCCCCAGGGAGTCACCCCGCTTCGGCTGAGCAAGGCTTATCCTTGCCCTCATTAATGCAAGGGGCTGACGCTCATGGGAATGAAACCCTGGCCAACGTCGGTCTAGTGGCTAGGGCCCCTTCCACTGTACTTAACCCCCCACAGGGTTTGATCAAAACAACTTGTACGAAGATGGGTGATGACACAGGGGATGAGTGGAACCCTACTGGTACAAGAAATGCAGCCCAATAGTTTTCTATCTTCAGTCTTTCCTGGATCGCACCACTGGCTGGAACTAGGGTATCCCTTAGTTAAACTTAAAAGAAGAGGTCAGTTTTTAATTGCCACAACTCACAAGCGTGTCCTTGTACAGGGAACTAATTAATCAGGCTGGATCCGGTTTGGATATAGGCAGAGCCGTACCTGTGTTTTATGGGGCCTGAGGCGGAGGAAAAAAATGGGCCCCTTATTAATAGTAGGAGTTCGAGGACAGGGTCTCCAATTTTTTGGGGTCCCTATTGAAAATGGAATCCCTATTAAAAATGGGCCCCTAAATTTTTTTTTCACCCAGGGGCCCTGAGGCCCAAGTCTCATTGGCCTCATGATAGGTCCGGCTCTGGATATAGGTATGATTGAATTTTGCACAATCAGTTTTTAGAGTAAACTCAGGCTCGGAAACACAAACAAGATCTGAATAACTTAAATAACTAATTGGATATAAGATTGACATATATTCAGATTCAGAGCTCTAACAGATTTGTATTCGATATGGAGTAGAATGTAATACTCAACCCAGATCGACTACTTATGTTACTGAGTCTGATTAAACGGATTCGGGTCGGTCAGATATCCGATCTGTATCTTAACCAAAAACATCCTGATCCTTGAATTGGTGGGACCAATGTTGTCAGTACTGGTATTGGCCCTGAATTGTTTGGCCACCGATTCAGCTGTATCGGCCCAGATCGATACCGATACTCAAGTGAATCAATTTGTATCTGCCAAAAAATTATCACATGTCAATCATAAAGTGACACATGTTAAAATCATTAAAATAATATTTAAAATTTTTTATTTTTTAAACATTTTTTTTATATTTTATTAGAAAATAGCTGATTCAGAAGTGAAGCGTATCTATTTTCTGCGGATACAATGCACAATGCGTATCGGCCGATACAGGCCAATACCCACCGATACTGATAACATTGGGTTGGATTGCCTTTCCCAAACGAGGCTAATATGCCTGACCTAGTTGATTAATTATGGCCTTAACTTCATAAACAGTTTATTCTCTGGGCCAACTTTAGAGTAGACCTTGGCTCAAGTACCTTAACACTAGGTACTTAAGCAGGTGTTCTGTTATTTGTGTCCCACAATGTAAATTTTAATCACTGATGCTTTATTTTTTTTTCTCTTTAATTAATGAATTTGGAGGTATGCAATCAAAGTATGAGCTTAGCTAGCAAAAGAAAACTGAAAGATAAATGGATCAGGTACTACTTGGGTGGGGAAGGTCCCAGTGGTATAGTGCAGAATTTGATCTCATTCATTGTATTGGTTAGAGTTTGTGACTTTTCCAACTTGGAAAGTTCTGGTGAATGCACCAAACATATTGTACATCCTCCAACTTGATATAAACCCTTTGTTTCTTACTCCATCACAAGGACACGCCATTTTTTATTGTGTCCCTGTGACATGACACTGATGCTATATATGACAAACTGACATGGCCACACCGGCACATATAGATATCGTTTCAATGTTATCCGATAGTTTAATTTAATACTTTGTTTAATAATATTTTAGTGAAAATATTATTTTAAACTATTAAATTGTCAAAAACCCAGAATTTTGTTTATTAAAAAAATAAATAAAAAATCCATGCCCGTGTCTTGTTTTACAAAAGAATTTAGAATTCATGTAGGGACGTTAGCTGATCACGTTTAGGTTGAATATCTGACTGAATCCAGCATTCGATTAAGAATTGGGTTTGGATGCACCATGCAATTTACATCCAAATTCATATCCAAATCAGAAAAAAATACAAGTCTGACGGGTAGCCTAAAACAATCATAATCTAAAACATACCCAATTTCAAATCGGATCTGGATTCAGTATCGCCTTTTTCCATCCGACCATGAACCAGAATAGGTCCAATTCAGTAATGCCTACATCAGAACAGAATCTGACCCATTTGCATCCCTAATTTTCCATGGCTTGAAAAAGGAGTGCCCCCAAGCTCCACCTACTTTTTTTTTAATATTTACACGGAGAAACCACTCCCAAGATCAGAGACCTAAAAGCGTTGGCTCTGCCTGCCGTACTCACGGCCGCTGTCTCGTGGGCTTACCCCTTGTCCCCAGGCAGTCGCCATGCTTTGGCTTGCACAAGGGGTGACACCCATGAGATTTGAACCTAGACTGCCTGCCTGGCAGCCTAGTCCCCATCCCACTAAGTCAAACCCCTTTGGGGCGGCTCCACCCACTTCTTGGTGTTCTTTAATTAAAAAGAGTTGTTCCTTGATCTAGTGAAGCTCGGACCATGGAGCCCAGGCTGGAGGTGTCAGCCTTAGGTCAAGTGGCAGTGGTTTTCATCTTGAAAAGCAGATAGCATATATAACACACTGTTGCTGCTCCATTCTGAAAGCCTGCAGTATATTTTCTGCACAGTTGTCCAGTGGCATGATTTTTTTATCTAACACCCCTGCAATTCATTATGGAAAAGAAAAAAGAGGCATATCCCTGCAAACTAGGGGTGTCAATGGGCTGGGTTTGGCCCGGACAGACCCATCCCATTAGGGTGAGGGTTTGGTGATAAACAAGAATGACCTATTAGAATGTGGGTGGGACCTGAAGGGTCCAATTAATATATGGATCCAGGTATGGTTTGTGAAATTTCATACTAGACCCGGTCTTGACCTGAGTTCCGACTAAGATCCGCAAATTTTCAATGTAAAAAAGATAAAAAATATTCTTTTACTAGGTCCGGTCCGGGTCTGGTTCATGGAATCCTTATAAGATCTGGGTATGGTTTCTCTTATGGTGAGTCCTCTTAGATCTGGGTTCGAACCCGCTATCATCATCTCAAATCGGTCCGAGCTTGGTTTCACATGGGTCCAAACCAAACCCGACCCATTGACACCCCTACCTGCAACCCTCTGCTCCCCCTTTATCCCATACAACCACTGGCTTTTCCACAGAATGGGACACAACCATCCATTGACAATTTTGCTAGCTGACCATAACCAAAGAGATGGGAATTACATATCACCTTTGAAGTAAGTGAGTGGTGTTTGGTGAACCCTAAAGTTGATTTTCTCAAGCCCTAAGAAAACTCTACACCCAACTTTAACATGGTTTTCAACTCAAATCAATTGGGGTACTGTAATGTTACATCCATGGTGCTAGTTGTATCCCATGAGCATGATATTTTGATAGTTGTCATATCTATTAAAATACTTTGGCCAAGCATGCACTAGTTTGTTCCACTCATAAATGTGGGGGGATGTATGCAACTATTATTTGACCATGTTGCAGACAAGGCCCAACCATGCCTACAAACAAGTGGATGGTCCAATTGTATGTCCTTCTATGAACCAAGTCAGGCCTATGAAAAAGATTCAATTGTCCTAGTTGTAAGCCGATGTTATCATGGACTGCGACAACAGTAAGCTTAAGAAATGAAGCACGCCAAGTTGGGTTGGGTTGGGCATGGGCTCGACCAGTAAGTGGGCTCCATTTTGAGGCCATGTTTGGACTTATGTGCCTACAAGTATGTTTGTACCCACTTCATGAAGAGGATTTAATTCTCCTGGTTGGAATGTCTCAGCAGACGTGTCTAGTAATGGCTTATGAATAGAGCCATTATTCACAATACCCATTAGACTTAAAACTGTAGAAAGCAATGACTTTACCTTCTATATTAACTAGTTAAAACTACTTTTATTTTTTTTTTTTTTTTTTATGAAAAAGGGGAGAAACCACCATTATGGTTTTGGAACTCCTGTTACAAGCCAAGAGGTGCCAAGTCTTTAACGCCTTGTTACAAGCCAAGAGTTGGCAAGTCTTTAATCTTGACATAAGGAACAAACACCTGGGGTATCGAACTCTCGAAGCCTTTCAATTTGAATGCCTCAAGGCAACCTGCCTAGTCAGGTGTGCAGAGCCCTAGTAAGCAGTTGAAACCATTTTCACTTTTTGATTGCACCAAGAGAAAGAAATTATCTTTAGTTTTTCAATTTACTGAATCACTTTCTTTTTTAAATATTTGATGTTAACATCTAAAATTTTTCTCAGTTACCTCAGTGATAATGGCAAGTCATGTCACAAAAATACAGGTACGACCCGTTGTGTGCCTCGAGTTTGACACACATGTATGATTTTTTTTTTCAAAAATAAAATACGGCGACACAAACTTTTTGAATGTTTTAATCAATAAAAAACTATTTTTTGATGTTTTAATAGATAAAAATGTATTCTTACTGAAATATTTTTAAAAAATAATAATAAAATATTTTCAAATATTAAATTAATGTTTGTACGTGAAATAGTCTTATCGGTGTGTGATAGCTTATCTGACTCGTGTCAGTCATGACACGACCCTAAATGGCGTGTCATTGTGACATAGATGACAAGGCTAGAAGATGTGGGGACATTTCCTTGAGGTAGAGCACAACAGTATTTCCGCATTAGGAAACCTCAAGGATCTGGTTATGTTTCTTTTCTTTGGAAATAAAGCAAGGAAATCACAAAAAAGTGTTGTAATCCTTAAGAGATTATTGCCCAATACATGGCTTGCAGTAATTTATTAAACCATAAACAATCATATGCTGTTCATTTGTTAAACGTGCTTCTTCATGGAGTCCCTTAAACGTTCTACTATCCTTTTCATGTTGGAAAGTACAAAAATGAGGAAGGCTGTTCTTTCTGCACAGCCTAGAATAACTCAACAGTGTGGAGACCATTATCAATTAAACAGTTTTTCATTGACACCTTTATAGTATCTATCAATCAATGGAACTTGCACTTAATTAGGACGTGTATTGCACATTCTTGGCATGTCTAGATTCTAGAGTATGATCATAGAGATAATAATGTTTTTTGAGAAACCAAGCTGTTGCCAGTATTCAATTCACTATTCGAGATATATGTTTTTACAGAAAGTAAGTACTGCCGGCACGACGGTAGTAGATCTCACAGGCCGAGCCGGCGTGATCAGGTCTTTGTGCTGGGTGCAGTTTCTTTGGGTTATAAATTCCCCCCAAAAAAGTACTCTCTCTTTCTCATGCACACAATAGTCTGGCGAACGATCAAGTCATGTATATGTTCTTAATTAAATTGGTGTATCTAAAAGTTGCATATGATGCTCTGCCCATCGTTTTGGGATTTGTAATGATACTTCAACAAAAATGTGTTCATGCTTCTAAAACCAAGTTGACCTCTACTATGCCTAAACACGATCTCTTTTAAAATCTAAATGTTTCTTCATGTTTGCCATTGAAGAACAGTGGATGCCACGCAATGCCTTCTGCCCCCTTCTCCCAAATGGGTGGATAAGTAGTGGTTCTGATTATTGGATCTCCTCCCTTGCCATTGTGATCACCACCGTGCTCTCTCTCTCTCTCTCATGCATGTATACACACAGAGCTGGTAAACGAGCTGAATGAACTGAACAACAGATGTTCAAGCTCAGATCGTTCTTGTGGTGAGCTGAGCTGAGCTGAGCTCATGGCCAGATCGGGCTTGTTTTTTTTAGAAAAAGAGCACATTTTTTCAATGCTGATCAAAATAATAGAATTAGTCTCTAAACCCACTTTGCCAGAAATCCAACCGGCTTATTCTGAAAATAAATCCATTGACACAAAGTTGTATGCAGTAGGATTTGAAATCTGACCTTTTATTGCTTTGTAAGTTAAGCACTTCAACATCTATGATGTAAAATATAATCATTAATTGCTAAAGAGCTTGTACAAGTCAAGCTGAGCTAAGCCGAGCTAAGCGAGCAAGTTGAATACTTATTGTTCATACTGTCAAGTGAGCTCTTTATGAGCCGATCCATGAGCGGCTCATCTCATTTTTTCAGCCATACACACTGTTTAATTGAAAAATCATCAGTGGGGATGCAAGCTGCTGGTTGGACCCCATCCATGCAATGATTTTTTCATAAAGTATGGGGATACCACCTTAAGAATCAGGGACTTAGTCACATTGGCTAAGTCTACCATACTTATGGTTGATATCCAGATTGTGTAAACACGTGGCACACCCCTTGCTCTCAGATTGATCAAGAGCTTATCCCTTGCCCTCATCCATGCAAGGGGGGTGGTCATTGGAATGAGACCCTAACTAACCACTGGTCTAGTGGCCAAAGCCCCATCCACTTCCCCCAAACCGTTGGGGGCTTCCCATCCATGGAGTTGAGCTCGAGCATGTGCCCAAGCCATTGTCACAAATCACAATCACTCTCTTTGGTCCCCCAAACCCAACCGTTAGCATTTGCTTTACGTACTTGGAAACGCATGGTGGCTCTGTCATTGATGGTACGTTTGTGGATCTCGGGTCCCTTAATTCTCGTAGTTTGGATTTTTTTTTTCTTATCCCTACCAAAAGGGTATCCCACTGGGGACACTCTGCCGGACCACCAGATAGCTGACCTTTCCGTATCCGAGTCCAATCAAAAGATTTCTTCCTCGAACGTCGTTTTCCCTTGGATATTGGTGCCTTCGCTGCCGTACGAAATAGTATCCAAAATCCAATACATACCACCTTAATTTATGGTTATGGTGCTTCAGTGCCAACTTACGGTCATATATATATATATATATATGTCATTTAGATTGACAAATTTCTCTGTGACATGTTATACGGCCATTGAATTTTTCAAGATAAAAAGGTCTCTATCTGCTGGATTCTTGAACATTTTGGCTCGATTGATTCTGTGATCCGTGTGTTGTTTGTTTTGATAGGACAAAGTTCTTGCTAATGTATGATTATAGAAAAAAGTATACTTTTTATGTTCATAATATTATGATAAGCCTTGATGTGATGTGTACAAATGTGTCTCATGAGCACAATTTCGGGGATTAGATTAGAGCACTTGGCTTGGCACTGATTGTTCAAGTAGTGGGTCAAAATCTAGTACAACTCGATTAAGTCATGACTGAGTTAGCCGAGTTTTAGCATAGCTCGGCCAAGTTTGCCAATGACTTAGCTGAGTCACGCATATAGTATGTTTTATATATAATTACATGCATTATATAAAATCTAATATAAATATTATATATAAAAATATGATTATACATGTATTAATAATATTATATATTAAAATATTAAAAAAATATCATATAATGCATATTATATAATATATTGACCACATACTATAAAATATACATAGTATATATATATATATATATATATTTATATATTTTATATACTATATAAACTTAACATGAGCCGACTGAGTAATCCAGTTGACCCGGCCCAGTCCAAGTGACCCATCACCAGGTTTTAAAACTGTGGATTAGAGGAGCCACACATTATCAACAGTGTCTACTTGTCATTTTAAATGATTGGTATTCAACAGGATTTTACTATGTATTTTTTTTTTTTGGAAACTGGATTTTATAATGTCAGGAGGTTCACATTTTCCCAAGATAATTTTCTATTGGTTTGTTGTAAAAACATGATCAAGGTGTGGATGGCATGACCAAAACAAACAAAGAAAGAGAGAGGAGAGATTATGGTAAAAACATGACCAGTGTTGATGCCATGACCACCGGGAAGAGAGAGAGAGAGAGAGGTTATGGTAAGAACATGACCAAGGTGTTAAATGCCATGACCATAGAGAGAGAGAGAGAGAGAGAGAGAGAGAGAGAGAGAGTGCAAATATTTTAGTCTTCAAAATCCAACTAAAGAAGGTGGCAAAATCCATGCCTTTAATTAATTTGCTAGGTCTGAAAATTGGTCGGTCTGATTTTGAACATGTAGGCCTTTTAGTGGGTCCAATATTGGGGCAGATGGAGATTTTCCTTCGACTTACTTTGTCACTATTTTACTGGATCCAGATATATATGGGCCCTATCTGGATATGAATATGTTCCTGCTCATGGGATTCTAGATACAAGTCATTTCAAGATCAGAGCGAGCCTAATTGCATTTTTATCACATCTATTGTAGATAAAAGAAGCATTTGGAGTATTTGGAATTTCTTCAAACTCGAACAGACTAGGACAAATTATCCTCAACAACTTGCTCATTATGAATTTTGGTTGAATTATGAACATCAATATCAATATATATATCTCAGTCTCTGATCTGGCTCACACTTCATCATAGTTGCATAGCAACCATATTTTGTCCTTCGAATCCCATTTCAGGCCTACCACTACCTGGTACTGGTCCAAAAAACACACCCAGAAACTCGTTTCTAAATGCATATGAAACTCATTCTCAAGAATATAGAAAACAAGTTTGAAACTAATACTAAACTTGGATTTATCTATAAATGCAATGCATATGAAACTCTTTCATAAAAATATAAGAAATCGATTTATTATTCAAACGAAACCAGTACCAAACTTAGGTTTCATCTATGGTGGTAGCAATGATTGTATACCTGTCAAAAAAGGTAAGACGTGTGATAATGGGACCTCTGCAACCCCTTCTTACACCTTATTATGTGTATCGACCTGACTTACATTGAAATCATCAATCTTCTCTCACTTTCATTGACGTTGTCAGGTAAGGTAATTATTTTTTAATCCAAATATGTTTTTTGTACTTTTATATCAATTTCTTGATTGGGACTTGAGAAGACATGCAAGAGTTCATTCTAATACTTGTATATAATTTTAATAAATTCTTGCAAGAAGCAACCCTTACATCATTAGCTTGAGATTTTTTCATGTTTTGTCTTTATTTAGTTATTATCTTAAAAACATATTGCTTTCAATATTTTGCTTTTAGAAGTTGCTTGAGACATTGACCCATTGTTATAGGTATTCATAGTGAAATTAGGTGATATTTTGATTTTTTATGCTTTTGCATTTCTTTTGTCACAGTATATATGATGATATTATTCTTATAACATAAATGATGAGACATAATCTCGAGAAACTCTTATCATAAAAAAAAAAAAAACAGGAACCAAAAAATCTCCTATCAATGTCTATTAGAAACTCATACCAAAATTTTCATAAACAAGTTTCAATAAAACTGTACCCAAAACTTTTGAGGGCCTTGTGTATCCGTACTAGTATCTGGTACCCATACCCGAATCTGGCAACTATGAGTGATTTTTCTAAAATATTCATATCTTGCTTGTGTGTGCATACGCACACACATATACAAGCACACACATGAGAGAGAGAGAGAGAGAGAGAGAGAGAGAGAGAGAGAGAAAGAGAGAGCCGAAAGTAATTCAACATTACCACTCATGAAGATCAACAAAATGTTGAACCCATGAACTGAACAAGAACAAAAGTCAAAACAAATAAAGAAAGCACAAGAAAAAAGAACATCAGACAGATAAAATGGGCTCACGCCGAAGCCGCTTGCCCAGATTGCGACAAAGGATAGGTAGCATCAACAGGAGGGAGTGGAAGATCACTAAGATGCATACGCAAGAGAGAGAGAGAGAGAGAGAGAGAGAGAGAGAGAGAGAGAGAGATTACATTTACTCAAGTGTAAACTTCTAAGCATGCGCAAGATGCTACATTGGCACGGCTAGGAGTAGCTGAAACTGACTGGCACCAAGTAGTTCCAGTCATCAGGGCTTAAGAGGGAGAAAAAGTTCCTTTCATATAGAAATGCACATGACAAGGTGGAAAATTTATTTCCCACATGGGTCTGTGCGGAAGGATTTTCATAGGAAAATCTTGTTTTTCTTAAGAAAACATGGATCGACTTGAACCCCATAGGAGTGGTTTGTTTCACACAATGTTTCAAAATTGGCCATTTTCATATGAATGAACTATTTTCCCACGGTATTGATTGAAACAAAGCGGCACTAAGATCCACAAACTGGTCTTTCAAAGAAATGTAGTGAACGTGAAGAGCAGATTTGGAAACTTTAACTCTTGATTGTTGAAAGATAAGTTGCCTAAAGTGATTTTTGAAACCAAGTAAATTTTATGGCTGCTCTAAATAAGTACTCAATATTTAACCTCTGTGCTAGATCAAGCAGACAACCATGAGATAAAAGTGGGGTACATATATAGGGGTGTGAATGGGTCAGATTTGGTTCAGACCCAAGTAGAACCAGATCAAAACCTGATTTGACATTATGGTACTGGGTCCAAACCCGGCTCCAATCAGACCCACCGTAAGAGAAACCATACATGGACCCTATAAGGATTACAAGAACCAGACACACAGACCATAACCGACAAAATAATAATTTTTTTTATCCTTTTTACAATGAAAATTTGTGGATCTTAGTCAAAACTCGGGTCAGGCTTGGGTTTGGTATGAAATTTCACAAATCATACCCGACTCCTTATATTAATTGGACTCGAATCCAACCCAGATTATAATTACACCTTATTTATCATCAAACTCTGACCCTATAGGGTTTGGTATGGGTTAGGTTCGAGTTAAACCCAACTCATTGACAACCCTACATATATAGTGATGACTTTGCCGCCAATTAATTCACAATCATCAAGGCACTTGCTTCAATCAATCACAAAATAGGCCATAAGGAAAATAAACTATTTTAAAATATTAACTTGTTTTCATAAGAAAACATGTGCCCACTTGAACCCCGTAGGAGATGTGTTTGTTTCAAAGAGTGTGGCAAAATTGGCCATTTTCATATGAAAATGGACTATTTTTCACTACAAGAAAAATGTTAATTAGTGACGGCAATTTGCGACGAAAATAATTCGTCACAATTTTGCAATGAATTAGCGAGAGAAAATTAGTCGACCGTAAAATTTAAATTAGTTGTGAAATTTGCGATAGAAAAATTCTGTCTCAAAATCCATCGCTAATTAACGACGGAAACGTTCTGTCTCAAACTTCATCACAACTTCACGATGGATGAGCGACAAAATTGTTTTCATCGCTAATCCATCGCTAAGTAGCGATGAATTTTGAGACAAAATATTTTCATCGCGAATCCATCGCTAATTTTCTATATAAAATGATGCAGCTAGGGCACGACCTCTCTCTCTCCTCTTCCGCCGACCGCCACCGCACTGCTCGCCATCTCCAGCCCCACTCTCCAGTGACCCACCGACAGCTCCCTCCAGAGACCTTGCCGGCCACCGCCCTCCGGCTTCCCTTCATCGTTCCCCCTCTGTCACCCCTTTCCCTCAGTTGAGCCGTCTCGCCTGCTCGCCATATTCTGGCCACCCAATGCCAGCGACCCCCACTCCGCGTCTGACCCACCCTCTCTGCCTCACCGGCAACCCACCTCCCTCTTCGGCAGCCTCGCCGGGCAACCCCACCTCCCTCTCCGGCAGCCTCGCCGGGCAACCCCACCTCCCTCTCTGGCAGCCTCGTTGTGCCTTTAAAAGAGCACAAAAGGTCGAACCCTCTCTGCCTTCCTCCTCCTCTCTCCTCGACTGCACCTCCCCTCTCACCGCCGCCCTCATCCTTCTTTGCCCTCTCTCCTCTCCCGTTCGACCTCCAGCCTCCGACCGACAAGCGTTGGAGTTCCCCCCCATCTGTGACCGTCGTCGACCTCCTCTTCTTCCTCCCTCTTTGGCAGCCTCGCTGTGCCTTTAAAAGGGAACAGAGGGCCGAACCCTCTCTGCCTTCCTCCTCTCTCTCCCCGATTGTGCCTCCCCTCTTACCGCCGCCCTCGTACCTCTTCGCCCTCTCTCCTCTCCCGTCCGACCTCCAGCCTCTGGTCGGCAGTCGTCGGAGTCCCCCCCCACCCCACCTGCAACCCTCGCCAACCTCCTCTTCTTCCTCCCCCTCTCGTCTTCCCCCATCCACAACCTCCTCGACCACTCTCTTCTCCCCTAACCCACTTAAGTGACCTTATCATCGGTCGTCCTCCTGTTCTAGTAGCCTCGCTCCGCAGCCAACCCACGGTCAGATCCCCTTGGCTGGTGAGTCTGCAGGTATGCCGCCTCTCTCTCTCTCTCTGCGAGGCGGTGGCAGAACTCCTGTCGCCTCTTGATGAGTTGTTGCCCCTGTCGTATATAAATGTGCATTGCAGTTGCGTAGCAGAGCAAAATGTGCAATGCTTAATGCTAAGCATCACATACGGTTTAAAATGCCATGCGAAAAGAAAACAAGAAAATGTAAATGCAAATCGGGTAAATACCCGTGGTGAGTAAGTGATGCAAGTGCATCACATGTTATTTACTTTCTTGGATGTAAGACTTTTTTGCTCATACACTCACTTAGTTGTGGATAATTAGGACTGTTTTGTTAGAGTTTGAAGATCATGCTGAGCATGATTTGAATGTATGAGAATAGAAGTGCTCTTATTTTTTTACTTCAGATTCCATGCTAGTTATGGTAGTAGTTAGCTGGATATTGGAGTGTGTTTATTGTAGGTACATGTTTGACATTGTTGTGATATGAATAGTTGAATGTATTGCAATGTTTGACATGACTATCCATGCTTGCATGAATTTATTTTCGATTTGATTATGCATTCCATGTAAAATTGTATCATCAAAATATTCTTAAATTGAATGTATCGTGTTTGTGAATGTGATTTTATTTTTCTAAATATCATTGTGATATATATATATATATATCAAATCATTATATCCACCAACAATGCATGATAAATTAGATATTTTCTTCATCGTCTCATTATTATGATTCTCTTTTAATGAGTTATGCAACTTTTTTCAGGATACAATGCATGACTTTTTACATGAAGCCATTCCCAACCTTATCCATAATGAGTTGTGCAACTTTTTTTGGGACAGGAGAACTTCGTCTGCATTCAACATGAGCTCTGGTGCCGGTCAGGTATGAATGATTGAATCACTATGAATTTTTATTGCTAGCATTAGAACACATATAAGTATGATTTCATCACTATGAAAGTCTTTTGACTGCCTTAAAACCCATATATGCATGATTAAATCACCATGAAAGTTTTTTGACAAGCTTAGAACACATATAAGCATGATTTTATCACTATAAAATTTTTTTGACTGCCTTATAACACATATATGCATGATTGACTCACTATGAAAGTTTTTTGACATCCTTAGAACACATATAAGCATGATTTCATCACTATGAAAGTTTTTTGACTGCCTTATAACACATATATACATGATTGAATCACTATGAAAGTTTTTTGACAACCTTAGAATACATATAAGCATGATTTCATCTCTATAAAATATTTTTAACGGCCTTATAACACATATATGCATGATTGAATCACTATAAAAGTTTTTTGACAACGTTAGAACACTTATATAAGCATGATTTCATCACTATGAAAGTTTTTTGACTGCCCTATAACACATATATGCATGATTGAATCACTATGAAAGTTTTTTGACAACCTTAGAACACATATAAGCATGATTTCATCAGTATAAAAGTTTTTTGACTGCCTTATAACACATATATGCATGATTGAATCACTATGAAAGTTTTTTGACAACCTTAGAACACATATAAGCATGATTTCATCATTATAAAATTTTTTGACTGCCTTATAACACAAATATGCATGATTGTGATACATAACACATTTATTTGACAACCTTATAAACCATGTATGCATGCTTGAATGACTATGACCTTTTTTGGACAACCTTAGAACACATATATGCATGATTGAATCACTATAATTTTTTTGTCAGCCTTATAACACATTTGAATTCTATTAATGTCCTTCACTTTATTGCTAGTCTATGTGTCATTCTGCCATGTTACTTTGATTGCCTTAGATTAGGTGCGTTGCATACAATTTATTTCATTATTATTTGTTTATCAGTACTAACATTTTGGTTCTCTTGTAGGATGTTGGAGATGATCAGCGTAGAGGAGCTGATAGAGGCATGGATGAAGGGGCAGATCCAGACAATGAAGAGGATGATGCTCCGAATCTTGGCGAGGATTAGCTTCATGTGTTGAATTTGTTTCATGTACTTGTTGTTTCAAACAAAACTCTTTGTATATGTACACTTGTAACTAATTAGAACTTGTCGAGGATTATACTGGGTTGTTAAATTTGTTTCACTTATATCTTGCATTAAATTTGTTACACCTACTTTGTATATGTATTTTTTATGTATACTTTATTTTTTATACATAGGTTATATAAATTGTATAACGAAATTTTTTTTTCTCGATATTTATTATATTTCAAACAATTTTTTTTAAAAAAAAATTGCAACGGATAATATCCATCACAAATTTAGCGATGGATTAGGGACGGATATTTATCTGTCTCAAAAACTGAATCACCCGATGTTTTGCGACGAAATGTAATCCGTTGTGAATCTGTCGATAAATGAGCGACAAAATTTAGCGACGAAAAAGTATCCATCGTTAAATTTTAGCGACAAATATGTATCTGTCGCAAAACCAAATCAGTCCTTATTTAGTGACGGATCATGACATTTGCTAATTTGTCGTAAAGTAGCTACAGTTCAGTTCTGTCGCTAATTACCGACTAGGAAATTGCGACAGACTCTATCCATCGCTAAGCCATCGCCAATCCGTCGCTAAACGGATTAGCGTCCTTCGCTAATCCTCAGAATTCTTACAGTGTTTTTTGATATATTAATTGAAACAAAGAGGCACTAAGTTCCAAAAACTGATCTTTGGAAAAAATGTAGTGAACATGAAGAGCACACTTGGAAACTTCAACTCTTGATCTGTTTTAAGATATGTTGCATAAAGTGATGTTTATAACTACGTAAATTCTATTGCTAAGCTTTTGCATGTGCTGGATCAAGCCACAAATTTTTGTATCTGAGACAACCATCCATGAAATAAAAGTAGGGTTATCTATCTATCTATCTATCTATATATAAAGGGTAACTAAATATGTAAACTGGTATGTACCAAGATTTTCATAGTTTTTTATTTATTTCTTTATAAAATTTTACCGTATATATGTGATCTAGATGCTTGGTTTTATAGAAAAAAATTCTTATATCATCCAATTACGATGTATGAAAAGGATCTATTTTTTAAGGCTTGAAGATCAATGATCTAGTTACACTTCTTGATCTGATTGTAATGATCCAATAATCGATTCAAGGAAATGAACCATGCTGAATGCGTCTTTAGAGTTAGATTTGTAAAACACCCTATGAAAATCTTAGTTCATACTAGCTTATATATTTCACTTTTCTTATATATATATATATATATATAATGTTGATATTGCCACAAAGTAGTTCACGTTAATCAAGGCACCTGCTTCAACCAGCGCCAAAATATGCCATAAGTTTAAAGTAAACTTTGTCTTCACTAACAAAGTGTGCATGCCACCAAATCCATGGGAAGCCTATTAGTTGGTGTGAAATTTTGTTGGATTATGGATTTGGATCCATTGTGGCCTAAGGTCTCACACCAAAACCCCAAGAGCCACAAACAATGATGGGATCATTAAGATAATTCAATACAAGTTTTATGGGTTGCATGTAACCTATAATATATGGGTTATGGAGAGGGTTATAGAGTATAATTGACATTATCTTCATGTTAATGGTGTAGTTAAGCCCAATCCTTCATGGATCCTTATATATAGATCCATGACCACGGCAACAGGCGTGGTAAAGACATGAGGTAGAAATGAGCTCAAGAGATGATTGAGAAGGAAAACCACCATGTGGAAAGGACTGAAATAGCTCAACCGATAGAGCATGTATCTTCATATAGTTGAAGGTTTAAGTCCTCCTTCTAGCGATATGCCCCATCGAATTCGATGATCCATCCATACCGAACTAAGGAACCACCAGGTTCTAACAACAATATCAGAGCCATGGTTTCGGTATGCAATAAGACTCATTGTTGATTGGTGCAAGTACAACCCTCGCAGGGAAACCTAGGAACCGTAGGTCTTGGCTGGTAGATGCCTAAGAAAATTGATACCATATCAGAGAGGACCCCTACCATGAGCGGCTGCTGGAGAGATGCAGTTGCAAAGGGTTGACCATACTTGTTGGCCCATGTTGTTGGTGTGAGGTGGCAGAAAAAAAAAGGACAAGGCTCCTTTTGTCAACACCATCGATCTGTAGAACGAGACATGCCCATGAGCATCACCAGGCAGCTGTAGCCCACCCACAACGTGTAGAGGAGGGTCTGCAGTAGCCCCACCGCTGCGCTAACTGGTGAAGCCCACCAGGCCAACCTGCAAACGACAATCACAACAGGCGGTGGTGGTTCTCAGAGGAGGGGATCAAAGCCCACACTAGTCACAACATTATCAAACGACCCATCGATCGTTTGACCGAGATTAGGGTAGATCCTGGTGATCTCTGTCACCGGCCTCACCCCATTCTTTTACCTCTTCTTCTTCCATTACAATATTGATGCCGAGATTAGGCAATTTATCCTCATCAATAAGTTGATGAGCGCCAGGGGTTTCATTGTCATGCTGACATTGATTTTGGTCATCTCGTGATATACTGGATGACACGAACAACAATGGCAGAGTACTCCTCGAGGTTGCATCCCATAGACATGACCAACTTGTTGTCATTCACATACTCATCATGAATGACAATGAGGCCTAGTGGCTCGATGAGCTCGTCGGGATCGTCATGGTGCTCGGTGTAGGGTAGCAAATCTTTTGAGATATGGTAGAGCTACCTTGAAGGGCATAGGAGCTGGCGACTGCAGAGGAAGAAGAAAAATGGGGTGGTGCTCACCTTGAGATCCGACAACACTGGGAGGAGGCGGAGGCCATCCCATCGGATGACCCCTGCGAACGACAGTGCTAAATTGGCGATGATAACTATGAAACATACGAAAGAGGGCAGCAACTGCTGCCTCTCCCTTTTCCCTCTCTCATAGAGAGGGAACTCGATTAGGGTTCCCCATTTTAGTGTAGAAAAAAAAGGAATAAAAAAGGAAAGAAAATAAAATGAAAAAGAAAATCTGCATTAAGATTTTTGAAGGGACGAGTCGGTTAAGTTACTCATCACTTTCTTTCATTTTTTAATTAGTGGGTTCATAAAATGTTTTGATATTGCATTTTGAGGCCTTTATTATTTTGAGAACAGAGGCTCTATTTTTGGAAAATTCCAAAAATAGGCATGTTGTTTGGTTAATATCCGAGACAAGGTTGTGACTTCTATTATTTTCAAAACTCTTAATTTTTCTAGAATTAGAGAAAACCACTTGGACTATTCTGTTTAACTCAATTTTTTTTAATATTCTATTTGGGGGTTCAGGTTTGTTGTTTTACCCATAAATACCTTCAGACTTTTCAATTTTTGCAGAAAAATGCTTTTGGTTTGCAGAATACTTCCTAGAGCTTTATTCAGACATATTTGGATCTGAATTAGATCAAATTGATATAGGTAGTTTCTTATACTTTTTTAGATCCGTAAATTTCATTTGATCCCAATTATGATCTATTTTGGATCTTTACACTAACATGTGAGAGAAATTTTTAGAATGCATATATTTATTGGATCATGAAATGAATTGCATGATTGCATATTATTTTGATATGCTATATATTTTGTTAATGTTCGGATCTTATTATATATGGATCTGGATCTAGTATGGTTTGTATTGATCTAGTTTTTATATAGATCAAGTTTAATTGTATTAGGATCCAATAGATGTGATGTTTGGGTCAAGATTGTATCTGATCAATATTAGATCAAATGTTTAGATCTAGTAAGGTGACATACATCTTGTTTGATCCTGTAAAACAATATTATATGGTTGAACCTATATGGATCTGGATAGATCAAATTGATTGAGTATAAAACCAATTCAATTAGTTTTGGACCTAGACAATACTATTAGATATTGTTGAACTTTAATGGATGTAATTATATCCAGTTAATAGGATATGAATGCAGATTTGATCCAGAGACAAATCAAGAAATATACTGACAGATATGAGATATAGAACTAGTTTTGATCTAGGGTTTATAGTGAATCTAGATAGTATCAAAACAAATATTTGGACCTAATAATAACATATTTTGTATGGGTCCTGGTTTAATCTGGGTAGATCTATATAAGTATAATGTTGGATGTGGGTATTTATTCATTTAAATTTGAAACATATGGATATGAATATAGATTTGCATTATGGATAAATCCTTTTGTGATCCATGGTTTTATTTTTTGAGATCTATTTGAGTACTAATATGGTTGTGTTGGACTTGATGAATAACATCTCAAGTCAGATTTATATATAGATTCATAGAAATTCAATGAATTTGGATCTAGATTCTTTTAGTAGATTCGATAATGGATTTGAACTTATATGTTCACAAGTTTGTAGATTGATTAAAGCCTTAGAATTGGCTTATCATGTTTGGTATATCCAAATGGTAATAGAGTAACTCCCATGAGATTTAGATATGAATATATATCGATTCAAAATGATCAAGTGGTGATTAACCTGATATAATTTTAAGCCTGTTGAATGTGATAATGCACATGAATAGTGGGATTATGAACTATGGTGAAAAGTTTGAAAAGTGAGAGTATTTGTTGTGTTTGGCAAATTATACTTTATCATAGATTCATGAATATATAAAATCTATAGTACTTTACTGTTGTACATGTGGACATGATGATGTCCTATGGTATGGTCATAGAAGAGCAATATGAAACCTCATGACTATGTGATACCCATATTATGATGTATTCACTTTGTCGAGAAGTATGAACTGTGTAGTTGAGTTTGCAGTGGATGGTGAATACTGAAAATAAATTATTACACATTGTATTGTATACACTACAAGAAAATTGCCAATTAGCGACGGATATTTGCGACGGATTTTTTCTGTCGCTAACTTGTCGCGAATTAACGAGTGAAACTAATTCGTCGCTAAGATTTGTAATATTTACGAAACTAACGACGGAAATACTTCCGTCGCTAGTTAGCGACGACAAATTTTTGTTGCAACACACGCGACGGTTAGCGACGACTTTAGCGATGAATGTTTTTCCGTCACTAAGTAGTAATGACGTTAGCGACAGAAATATTCCGTCGCTAACTGGTCATCTAAATTTATGATGGTTTTGCGACGGAATTTGGCCATTGCCAAATTCGTCACTAATTTTCCCATAAATCCCTAATCAGGGCCCTTTTTCCTCTTTCCGATTTCGTCTCTCCCGCCCGCCCGACGCAATCCTTTGCTGCCCGATGCAATTCTCCAACGCCCGATGCACTCCCCGGCCCGCTGCCCATCGCTCTTCGGTCCACCGCCGGGCCCGTCGCCCCCCATTCTGCCACCCGCCGCCCGGCGTCTCTCAGATAAATCCCTTTTTAGTTTTTTTTTTTATAAAAGGGGCGCCTGCCCCTTTTATTTTTTTCCGGCAGGGGGTCGGCCCCCCCTACCTCATTTGTATTTTTCAGCAGGGGGGCAACCCTCTGCCATGTTTTGTGTTTTTCGGCAGGGAGATGACCTCCTGCCTCGTTGTTTTATTCGGGCAGGGGGTCGCCCCCCTGTGTTTCTGGCAGGGGGTCGCCCCCTGCTGCGTTTTGTGTTTTCCGGCAGGGGGGCGACCCCCCTGCCTCGTTGTTTGATTCAGGCTGGGGTCGCCCCCTGCTTTTCCGACAGGGGTCGCCCCCTGCCTCGTTTGTTTTTTTCGGTAGGGGGCAACCCCCTGCCTCGTTGTTTTATTCGGGCGGGGGGTCGCCCCCCTGTCGTGTTTTGTGTTTTTCGGCAGGGGGCGACCCCCTGCCTCTTTGTTTGATTCGGGCAGGGGGTCGCCCCCTTGCCTCGTTTGTTTTTTCTGGCAGGGGGGCGACCCCCCTGCCTTGTTGTTTTATTCGAGCAGGGGGTCGCCCCCTTACTTTTTCGGCAGAAGGTCGGCCCCTGCCACTTTTTTTTCCGACAGAGGGGGTGGGGGGCGACCCTCTGCCTCATTTTTTTTCGACAGGGGGTCTTCCTCGTGCCTCTTTTTTTTTCCAACAGGGGAGGTGACCCCTGCCTCGTTTGTTTTTTTCGGCAGGGGGTCTCCCCCCATGCTTTTCTGGCAGGGAGGAGGGGGGCGATCCTGCCTTATTTTTTTTCGACAAGGGGTCGCCTCTCTTGCCTTATTTTTTTTGGCAGGGGGGCGACAGGTCGGGTGGCGCCCGACGATCGCCAGGTTCCTGAACCACAGCATCACTCTGTGCCAGTCGCTTTAGGGGACGAACACTGCCTCCAAAGACCTCATGTTGCTGTTGTACATCGCTAGCCTACTGGTTGGCCGGCCGAACTCGAGGGCGGTCGGGCCGAACGGAGAGGTGGTCAATGCCCGGGAGGCATTCTGCCTCGCCGAAATCCCATCTGACTTCGATATTTATTATAATTTTTTTCCTTTCGGCAGATGGTGACTTCATTTTAATACAGTGTCTTTTGCAGATTTCTCAATGGATCCCGCTTGTGCCCCGCCACTCGTAGTATGTAAGTGACAAAAATAATGCAAATCGGGTAAATACCCGTGGTGAGTAAGTGATGCATGCGCATCACATGTTATTTAATTTATTGGATGCAACGCTTTACTGTTCACACACTCACTGAGTTGTTGATATCTAGGACTGCTTTGTTGGAGTTTGGAGATCATGTTGTGCATGATTTTAATTTATGAAAATAGAAGTGTTCTTATTTTTGGAGTACAAATTACATGCTAGGCATGGTAGTAGTTAGCGGAATATTGGAGTGTGTTTGCTGCAGGTACATGTTTGACATTTTTTTGATATGAATGTTTTCGATATATTGTAATGTTTGATGTGATTGTATCCATACTTGCATGTAGTTACTTTCAATTTGATTATGACTTACATGTGAAATTGTATAATGAAAGCATGCTTCAAATGAATGTATCGTGTTATGAATAGTTTGCACATGAAAATATTAAGTTATCAATGCACGCATCATAATTCTTGTGATTGCATGACATCATATATTGCATGATAAATTTGATATTTTCATCATCGTACTGATGATTCTCTTTTAACTGGTTAGGATATTATTCATAACATCATATGATAAAATGACTGCAAACCATGAATGGATATACCGTAGGATAGTTAACAATGAGTTATCGCATGAATATATGGATGGTGTTGAAAGTTTTATTGAATTTGCAACGGCAAGTGTCAGTACAGTAGATCTTACTGGTCGGATTAGGTGTCTCTACAAGATTTGTAAGAACAATCGATTTGTAGAACCTCATGACATTAGACATTACCTATACAGGAAGAATTTTGTAAGTGATAATCAGAATTTGACACTTCATGGTGAAGAATTTAGAAACAATTTTGATGCACGGGTGAATGTGATGCACAATAATTCATATATAAATTTGACATTTTTTTGAATTATTTGAATGTATTGAAATGTATTTCATTGATGTGAATGATTTAAAACAATTTGAATGTATTGCATGATATTTTTTATTTGTTAAAATATGGTTCATGGAGCTTACAGTAGTCGTTCATCTAGTAGTAGTCAGGCTCAACCTTCATCTTCACGGGCTCCTTTGATAGGTATATCATTTAACTAATTGGATTCTTGATTAGTTAAAATGCACATTCTAAGAATTTCTAACGTATTTTTTACAGATGATGTTTCGCCTGTACATGACCCACCTATACCAGTTGATCATACAAGTCAGAAGTCAACACAGAATGTAGAGTCTTCTCACTCTGGCACAAGAAGACTCATTCAAATAGTGTATATCGATAATCGACCGTACATATTTCATTTTCACTTATTGCATATCTTATAAATATTATATATTGATATTTACTGTGTACCAATTTATGTGCAGTACGATGTTTGAGCCACAAGAAATAGTACGAGATATTAGGAATTCACTTCTTCAACATCTACTAGGACCGGTCGCTCAATGGAAAGAGTATCCAAAAGGGGTGATAGACAAATTGTGGTTCTCATTCACGGTATACAGTCATCCATCATAGTTAATGTGTTTCATATTTAATTTTTTGTTTTAGTCATGTCTACTAACTTTCTGAAAATATATATAGACTTTGAATCGCTTTGCGACTACGATGGAGGAACATGATGCAAGGAAGGTGTGACAGAAGGTGGTTGTCAATCGATTTGTAGCCATGCTGCAGAATATGAAGATTGCAACAAAAAAAGCATCTGGCAGAATAGATGATCCACTACAGTGGAAGGGCCATGACCCTATTACTGTCAGGAGACATTATTGAGAGGAAATGTGAGACAAGTGGGCGTGGGATGCATTTCGAAATCGCTCAGCGAAGGGTGCACAAAATTGAGCGAAAAAGCTCGAAGCCCATCTACACATAGGTGAATCTAGGACTTTTGGGAGCCACCTGAAGAAAATGGTAACTCATTAATATTTATATTGTCAATTTTATAAGTATTGTTGAAAATCTGTTAACTAAATCTTTTATCATTTCACTTTGTAGGAAGCATAAAAAGGAGGCATTGTACCATACAAATATGTGTTTGTTGAAACACATAAACGTAAGACCACAGAAGAGTTCGTTTCATAAAAGGCGAGAACGACAACAATATGTATTTATTGTATTAATAATCATTATAATATACAAGTTATCATAAACATTATAATTCTTAATTATTAATGCATACTATAAATATTATTTTATAGAAGGCATATGAGCAACAAATGGTAGAGCGATATGACGATGACTCTACTCAGCATCCATCAGTTGATCCTGCAGCATGGGTGACTGCAGCAGGTGAACCCAAAAAGGGTCGTGTGTTCGGGTTTGAGAGTAATATGAACACCTCACCAGTCGTTGCTTCCTCCAGTCACAGCTCACAGACTTCTCCCGTCGACATCAGCTCCAAGCATCCTATTTTTTCCAGTGATGATGTACGCCAGATCGTTAGAGACACAATGCGTGACTACTTTCATGAAATAATTGTCGACGTTCTCCAAGATGAGTTCAACAGTTTTTTGCAGAACAGGAGAACTTCGATTACAGGTGCCTCTCAGGTATGAAAGTTTCATGTGATATATTGCATGTCGTTAGATTTCATATAACTTTGATTGCCTTAACAGGTGCATTGAATATAATTTATTTCATTATATTTTGTTTATCAATACTGACCTTTTATATAATATTTTAGTATAATATTTTTACTGCTTTTGAACATATATGAGCATAATAAAATCATATATATAGTTTTTTTACTGCCTTAGAACACATATGAGCATGATAGAATCACATATACAGTTTTTTACTGCCTTTGAACACATATGAGCATGATAGAATCACAAAAACTGTTTTTTTACTGCCTTTAGAATACATATGAGCATGATTGAATCACATATAAAGTCTTTTAACTGTCTTAGAACACATATGAGCATGGTAGAATCACATATATATTTTTTTGCCTGCCTTAGAACACATATGAGCATGATAGAATCACATATACATTTTTTTAATGCCTTAGAGCGTATATGAGCATGATAAAATCACATATACAGTTTTTTGTCTGCCTTAGAACACATATGAGCATGATAGAATCACATATACAGTTTTTTGATTGCCTTAGAGCACATATGAGCATGATAGAATCACATATACAACTGCCTTAGAACACATATGAGCATGATATAATCACATATACAGTTTTTTGCCTGCCTTAGAACACATATGAGCATGATAGAATCACATATAAAGTTTTTTGACTGCCTTAGAGCACATATGAGCATGATAGAATCACATATATAAATTTTTTGACTGCCTTACAACACATATGAGCATGATATAATCACATACACAGTTTTTTTCTTGCCTTAGAACACATATGAGCATGATAGAATCACATATAAAATTTTTTGACTGCCTTTGAGCATATACGAGCATGATAGAATCACATATACAATTTTTTTGACTGCCTTACAACACATATGAGCATGATATAATCACATATACATTTTTTTGCCTGTCTTAGAACACATATGAGCATGATAGAATCACATATAAAGTTTTTTTACTGCCTTAGAGTACATATGAGCATGATAGAATCACATATACAGTTTTTTTGACTGCCTTAGAGCACATATGAGCATGATTGAATCACATATAAGTTTTTTTTACTGCCTTAAGAACATATATGAGCATGATAGAATCACATACAGTTTTTTTACTGCCTTAGAACACATATGAGCATGATTGAATCACATATAAAGTTCTTTTACTGCCTTAGAACACATATGAGCATGATAGAATCACATATACATTTTTTTTACTGCCTTAAAGCACATATGAGCATGATTGAATCACATATAAGTTTTTTTTACTACCTTAAGAGCACATATGAGCATGATAAAATCACATATACAAATTTTTTACTGCCTTAGAACACATATGAGCATGATAGAATCACATATACAGTTTTTTTACTGCCTTAGAACACATATGAGGATGATAGAATCACATATAGAGTATAATTATTTTAATATATTTTGTTTATCAATACTGACATTTCTTTTCTTGTGTAGGTTGCTGGCGATAATAAGCGTAGTGGAGTTGAAGGGACAAATCAAGACAATGAACAAGAGGACGCACAAAATCTTGGCGATGATTAGATTCATGTGTTGAATTTGCTCTACCTTCTTTTTGTTTCAAAAATGTAAATGTTGAATTGTAAATAATTAGAACTTGTGAATTTTAAAGTGAATCGATTAATTGTTTTAGTTTCTTTTTATATGTATTTTGATGTGTACTTTGTTTTTTATTCACAAGAAATATAAATTATACATGAAATATAAATTGTTGTATCGCGAGAATTTTTTTCTCGATATTTAATTTTCAATTATTTTTTTTTAATTTTTTTCTTGTTTGCGATGGATTAGCGAAGGATATATCCGTGGATTAGCGACGACTATAAATACGTCGCCAAACCAAAGTCGTCGTATAGTAACGACGACCTTACGACAGATGTTGGCATTCGTTATTCCATCGCAACTTAGCGACTGAACTGGCGACAGATACAGTCTGTCGCTACTTAGCGACAGAATGGGCGACAGATATATTCCGTCGCTAATTAGCATCAAAAAATTTGCGATGGAAGCTATCCATCGCTAATCCGTCGCTAAGCTGTTTAGCGACGGATTAGCAGCGGATTAACGACGGATTTACGTCGTCGCTAATCCACATGTTTCTTATAGTGATACTAAGGATTATGATTAAAATTATGATATGATGAGAAACCTTTATATTTATGTAAAATGAGTGCATGAAAGGATCATGATAAAAAACCAACATACTCGGTGAAAACCTCATGATGATGATATATTATAAAGGAAAAGTTCAACTAGTGTATGTAAAACCTGATGATGTCATGACCATACCCATACTACATGTAGAAAAGTATCATAGTTCATATAATGGTGAAAAACCGTATGATTATGAGAAAAATAACCCATAGCATATGTGAAAACCTCGTACTTGAAATTGAATAATGAAAAAATTTACATGATTATGTTAAAAATGACCCATAATGTGTGAGAAAAATATCATTGATATAACCCAAGAAATAATGCGTGTTTTATCATGAAATGCTATACATGATGCATCAATTATGATGCAATATGAGTGTTCGCTCTGTATGGGCAACTGAGTGATTGAATCATGGATTTTGATCCAATGTGGACATAGGGTCGCACACTGAAACCCCAAGAGCTAAAAAGAATGGAGGGCTCATTAAGATAATTCAATAAGTTTTATAGGTTGCATGTGACCTATAACATATGGGTTATGGAGAGGGTTATAAAATTTAATAAGGCAATATCTCCATGTTAATGGTGGAGTTAAACCCAATCCTCCGTAGATCCCTATATATATATTCATGATCATGACAAAGGCATGGTAGAGACGTGAGTTAGAAATAAGCTCAAGAGAGGATTGAGGAGGAAACCCACCATGTGGAGAGGAATGAAATAGCTCAACCGATAGAGCATATCTCTTCACATAGATGGAGGTTTAATTTCTCATCTTAACGACATGCCCCATCGACCGGATTGAGGAACCATCATGTTCCAACAAATTTGGTAGACTTCTAAGGTAAAACAAGATTGAGTCTACTTAATGTTGCATATTGTAAGGCTCTAGTAGTATTGACAAGTGGCATATCACAAATGGATCAACATTAATATTTTCATTTCTTCCAAGTGATGACTTTTTCTAAGAATCCTGTGAACAGCTTCTAAGTTCGTGTAGGGTGTGCAGAAGCAATTCATTAGATAGGTTCTAATAGATCTCTTGGTTAATGATCTATGCATTCTGTGTTGTATCTGAATTTCTGATTTTCTGATTCTGCATTCTGCATTTGGAATTAATTGAGGGGGTGATACCTCGTCACTCCAACAATATTGTTTTGCGCTTATTGCTATATCATTAAATATATTTTTCTCTAAAAAACAAAAACACATTTAGTAAAAAAGACATGAATTTATCCAAAGATTGAGGGCGGCCAAGTGCAGGGGCACACATTTTGTGTGCAATATAATTACACCTGATCCACCCTCTACATCTTCAGACCAATCTCATTGAAGCATTTTGAGTGGGCCAGCATTCAGTTGATGTGCATGTGGGGCCCACGTGATTAACCCGAGGATATTGGCGATGATTTAATAGACCATTTGTTCGCAATTCAAATATTACGCAGGTGATTGTATTCTATCAACACCATGGCATGAACATCTTCATTAGATTGGCCCCTTGGGACAGTCTTTAAGCAATTATTTTACTGCATCGACTCTTATCTGATGTAGGCATTAGAGATTCTCCACCTGTTCACAATTTTAGGTCTACTACTTTTTTTATCTTTTTGCCAAAAAGTACCTATAGTGACAGCTCCAATCCATTACTTAAACAGCAAAAAACGTCACTATAAGTAACAGTGACGGCTTAGTATTCAAGACTATAAGTTCTGTCACTATTACTTATAGTGACGTCTTCATGAGTATTGTATTACATCCTTTAATGATGTCACACAACTTTATTACCCAATTCTGTATTACATTCTTCAGCAATATAAATAATATCATACGTATTCCAGCCAGTTGTCTCATACATAGTTTAAGATTGTTTATCAAACTACGTGATTACCCATGTGGTCAGCGGGGTCTTGTGTCAAGCTGAAGGCCTAGGTTCGAATCTTGCTGGCGCATGAGTGCTGCCGTTGCTTTATCACGGTTGGGGCACGTAAGGCTGGGTGGTCGTGCCCTCAACTTGGTGTTTTACCTTGCAAGGAGGCGAGCCCATTAAGTGACTTGGTTCTCTATGAGGGTTCATTCATCAGAAAGAAAAAAGATTGTTTATCAAACTTAAGCAATGTCAGCGATAGAATCCAGTGCGGCTTGCACTGCTAAAGCAACCTCTTTCTTTGTCATAAATTTCTTTATGTTATATATATAGAGTTTGTTATGTGAATAAAGAGCTTGATATGTGAATAGGATGACCACATCCACCTAGAATCTAGCTGATTCAGTTTTTCAGTTTCATGCTTAATTCTGTGGGCTTTGCTGCATTTGGCCAAATATCTTCCACAATCCAAATAAGTTGTATTTTTGACCGATTTGAAGTAAAATCTTGCAATACACAAGTTGCTGGCCAATGCATGACTATCTTCAAATATTTGTTACCGTGTCGTGCTGAAGCAAACTGTAACCTAATCTGTGTCTTCTTGTGATCCCAAAATAATTAGCCCAATGCTTATGAAAAATGAATTCTTCTAACAAGCAACAAATCTATAATCAGTTGATATGCTCCATAATAAAATGCATATGAAATCTGAAAAGAATTCAACTTGATATTGCCCTTTCAAAGTCTCTCTTCAACAAGTTTCTCTTAGTTTATGGCCCAATCTCAAGCCCAATGTAGACCTATATTTATCAGAATGTATGCAACTAGAAGTATCTATAAAGATCATTCAATCCTGAAAATTATCAAGTTTTGATTTTCAACTCTTAAAAGGTGTAGAACCATGTCTATTTGGGTATTGCTTTGAACCTATGTCACATGGGTGCGGGGGTGCTGCACTTTCAAAAAACTTGGGTGCGGGGGTGCGGCAAAAATATATATAAAAAATTATATATATATATATATATTATAATTTTTAAGTTTTAACAGTTAACAACAGTAAACAGTATCATGTTTATGAACTGAGTTTTCCCTAAAATGGGTAATTTTTTTTTTCAAAAATGGGCTTGTTTAGCCGAGATTGAGAGAGACTGAGGTACACAGTAAGGGGGAAAAGATTGGCTACAGAGAGAGGCATGCAGGATGAAAATAGAGAAAAAAAGAGAGAAATAGAGGTAGTCGAGAGAGAGAGAGAGAGAGAGAGAGAGAGAGAGAGAGAGAGAGAGAGAGAGAGAGAGAGAGAGAATAACGTACCTCAGTCGCCGGCGCCATCGGCTTGTCGTAGCTCAACACTCAGCACTCGCCAACATCAGGAGGAGAGGTCAGGAGGATTAGGGTATCACAACTTAGCACTCCTCAACCCATTTCATCAGGTGAGTTTTTTTTTTTAAGTCTAAAAGTTGGACATAAATGACCCTGAGTGCATTGACCGCACCCAGGGTCGGGTTGGCCACACCGGGTGCCGCACCCGCATCTCATCGCGTCAACGCGGGTGCGGCACCTGGTTGGCTGAATCTCTGTGACATAGCTTTGAACTTGGATATTGTGCTATTGTTGTTTGTCTTTTCCATTTTTTTTATTTGATAGGCACATGTCCTAGCAATTTTCAGAGGCTCAAAAATATTTATCCAAGACATATCAGGCACTCATTGATCCAGTGTCTCGAGAAAACTGTGAAAAGTATGGTCACCGGGATGGCAAACAGGTTCTACACTTCCAAGCAGATAACATTAAGATGACATTGTAGAATGATATTTATTTCTTATTTCTACTTTGAGTTCAATTCTGGCTGCCATTTATCTGTTTGAATTTTGTCCTTGCCTCATCAATCTTGCAGTAATGGAGGTTTTTATTAAGACAACAGAGTACATGGAAATACCAGATTGTAGGAGTGACACTGAACCCCTTCAAAAGCTGTTTACAGTTGTCCACAGTGAGTTGGGTTTAGACACCAAGAACATGAGGCAAGGGCAAGCCAAGTTTTGGAAGGGGCATCCAGCTTTAGTAAAGGTCTTGAATTTCTGTAGCACAGTTTGGTTTATGTTTGGCATTATGTGCCATTAAACTTGTTGACCAATGGACTAATATGCAGAATTTTTTGCTGATTTTCTACGTGAGAGAAACAAGATAGTTATAAATTTTAAAAATTTGTCTTTCTTGGCTTCTTAGGTACTCAGGATATGCTTGAAATTATCTAATGTTTTTCGTGGGCTGCACTCGCAGAACAAACCCCACCCATCTTGCATAAGGATCATCAGTTGCCCTGCCTAATATCCATTTTTACTTGGGTACAACCCTTACTAGTGAACCATGTCCCACAACTCAAGACTTCACAATCTGCAGCCTTAGTCAGCATGATTTGTAGAGTACTTAAAAGAAAGCCATCTTCTACTGGTAAGTAGTTCTAGTGAGTTGAAGCTGCAAGCTAGCTCATAGGACAATACTACAACTTCATGGAAATATGAATGTCTCCTTTGGAAGATTTGGCATGCTATGAAATCAATAAATTGCTCACTAGATGATCAGATCAGTCTGAATTTAGTGAATTTGGAACACCATGGTTATGTTTTCAAGCACTGATTGGAAATTGTTGGTTCCTCTGGTTTGTTTCTATAGGGGTTCTTCACTATTTTTCAGCTTCTTGATAGGTTTTTGGTATATTTTTTAGTCTTCGTGCATTTCTGGTAATATTTGTAATCTTAATGGGGACCTTCTCTTAAACTATTTCACAATTTTTCTATTTGCATTTGTTTGTGCTCATAATGATACTAAACTATCTGAAACTATTTTCACTGATGCCCTTGTTTTTATTTTTCCTTTTCCCTTGCAAAACTCTGCTGAATGGTACCACCAGTTTGCAATTGGAATACAGATATGGTAGCTATTACATCTCTTTTCAGTATTGTTTTTTATATGATTTCGATTTGATGATGTTTTATTGAACAATTGTTTATTTTACAATTGTTTTTTATTATTATTCTGAAGCTATCATTGCTTATGGCTGTCTCCATTTTTTTTTTGAAACTAAGATAGCTGACAATAAAAATCATTGGCTATATTTCTTATTTCGACGATAATTTATTATCATTTTTAAGAACATAACCGATGTTATCGGCTATGTCAACATATATGATTTTTCAAAATTAATACGATGATAATTATCATCATTTTTAATCTATCTCCGATAATATTTTATTGGTTTTAACTGATATTGCCGATGATATTTATCATCATATGTAATTAATATTGCCGACAATATTTATTGTTACTTTAAATATGATATTACCGACAATCTCCTAGAGCCGACCATTTTATAGCGACGATATATAATTGTCTTCGGAAAGAGTAATATAAACGACCTTAAAAAGCCAATGACTGGTGCGACGATATTTATCGTTGTTGATATTATTGTCGACAATAAATTAGCTATTGCCGCCGATAATTATCCTTGGAAATAACCTGTTTTCTTGTAGTATTTTAACCAATTAGGCTTCTAGACTGTTTAGGCTCCGTTCAAAGGCCTTGAATTGGGATAGAAACACGATTAATTTCCATGTGTTGCTAAAACATGGTTTCCACTAAAATTTGGCATTGCCAAAATGTGGTGGTGTTGATGAATTGCCAAAAACATCATCTTGTGAATATTGTTGAACTGTGGCCTTTGGGTTTTCAACTCCATTGCCAACACAGAATTTTGACTACACCATTTCTCCCAAACAACAGAAAGTGTTAGGGAAACAACTACACATTGCTCCCGGGAAACTGCAATGCACCTCCAATTCCAAACAGAGCTCGTATCAAATCTCAAATCTCTTGTTATATTTGGTACAAAAGAGCAACATATCCCTTTTTTATATTTTTACTCGAACAAACCACCCCAGGATCATAGACCTAGTCGTGCTGGCTCTATCTGCTGTACTTATGGTTGCGGTCCTAACAGTGTAAAACTCCGAGGGCTTACCCCTCGCCCCCCTTATATCACTTTAGATTTAGAAGTAGGAACCAACCACCATAACATTACGCACATGTGAATGTCATTGCCCTATGAGAGATGCATATGACAGCTTCTTACTGCGAAACAGAACCATATGCAGTCATAACTATATCCCAACTTGATTAAGTTATATCATGGGCGTGGAGTAAATTGTCCTTGAAGGCTATAATTAATAAGTAATTGCTCAGGGCAAAATAAAAATAAAAATATATATGTATATAACAAAAATAAGTAAGAAAATGTCACATTTAGATAATAAAAGAAACAAGTAAAAATATAAATTTAAAAAGAAAAACACATTTAAGATGCAAAAAATAAGTAAAAACAGTAACAATAATTGAAAATAACTTAATATTATCATGATATTCCCATGATAATATCGCTATGTTATCAAACTGATCATATTTTCAAAATATCATGATATTTTACCTATAATATCGCTTGCTGAAAATGCAATGATAATATCTCAATATTTTGAAAATATCGCTGATATCTATGATCGAAACCACATCTGTACTGATTTTCTCCCTTCACATTTATGAGATTGTACAGTTGTATTTGTTTGAATCTTTATAACGCTAAGTTTTATTTTTCCTTTTTAAAACAAAAGTTTTATCAGTACTATGCCCCTCTATACACTATTCTAATTAGGAAAATGCAGCCGAACACATTCATGAAAATTCTCTCATTTAGGTCTCTGATTGGGAGCAGTGATTTGGCGGTGCATTGTGGTTTCCTCAACACCTACTGCTGTTTGGGAGCAGTGCTTTGCGGTTTCTTTTTTTTTTTGAAAGGCAGGCTGGGGTTTGACAGACCCCCACCAGTTATTATTCAACGTACCACAGGGGTTTTGAACCAGCGAAGTCCCACCGCAAGGAGACTTGCACTGACAGCTCCTACCAACCACGCTGAGCCCGGTCGGTGTGCTTTGTGGTTTCTGCAACACTGCATTGGGGATGGACTTGGCCACCACAACATCACACTTTA
This sequence comes from Nuphar pumila, assembly GCF_984573655.1. NCBI lineage: Eukaryota > Viridiplantae > Streptophyta > Magnoliopsida > Nymphaeales > Nymphaeaceae > Nuphar > Nuphar pumila. Next base: position 123,140,021 of record NC_143255.1, read on the forward strand.
ACACCACCCACAAGTGTGATTTTTGTTGTCAACTCCATCCCAAACAACACATTTTGACAATATATAGAAACATTTTTTCCATCCCAATGCAAGGCCTCCAAATAGTGCCGTAAAGAAGCATGAAAAGAATATGGTTGGGAAGAGCTATCCTTGAGAGTGTTCGCTTTCAATTTGTTTTCCAACATTATACCGAGCCAACTCTTGGAATGCTTGTTACAGCTCCATTTTTTGGTCCCAATTAATGTACTTCTCACACACACTTTTAATAGGTTGACACAGAAAGAAGGAAATGACAAGACAAAGTAGTGAACTCACACATGCATAAGTGAGCTGCAATTTGTGAAAGTACAACTATAACTATCTCAAAAGCATGACAACCCAAATGAAAAGTTTGTTCTACATAACCAAAAGATGGGCAGATGGTGATGGTTTTGAACATGTTCTTCTGGTTGACTCAATCATCTGAGTGTAAATTTACATAAAAGCTCGGATGTATCAGCGTTTTTGGTTTGGTTTCTTATCAATCCCAAATTAAGGTGGAGTTATCAAATAAAGAGTTCGTTCAAGTTCAAGATTCCTTTTTAATTGAAGGAGACACCAAAAATCAAGTTCAAGCTTCTTTTTCTAGAAGAGTCCTTTGTTAATGTAGTGGCCGGTGAACCGCTTCTTCTTCAATGAAGATTTAGACAAAACCGAGCTTGGATGGAACTGAACACGGTTTGGTGCAGGAACTTATGAACAGAGGGCATAGCTTGATGCCACAGAGAGAACTCTTTGCTTCACCTTTCGGGTTGTAGGTTGTAGGGAGCAGGCCAGGTTTGGATCAAGTAAGGGATCTTCCAACTTAAGTTATGATTCAAGATCATCAAATTGGTTTATATTGGATTTCTTTAGATTGTATAAGAATAAAACTAGATCTGCAACCTCCCTCGGTTGATGTTGGACTATAAAGGACTTTATCATGTGGATACTAATTGGCTTTTTATTTTACATTTTGGATAGTTGAGATCCATTCAAAGTTCAAGTATCATTTTTGTGCCAACATTCTTTCTTCTTTGACCAACAATAAAACAAAACTCTGCATAAGAAATTTATAAACATGATCATAAGCAAATTTTTTATCTACTTGTTTATTGACTACATGCAATACTTAGTTTTTTTTAATTCAGAAATTTATTTAATTCAATTTAATGATAAATTTTAATATAAATTCATTAATAATGAATTAATTAATAGTATTAATTAATAATATAGGTTAGTATATCATGTTGGATCATGAAAGTGAATCATATATTGGATCATGGATCTTTTAGATAGAATTCATAGTTCATATAAGAGAAAAGTCCAACTAAGAAACCCTTTAGAGAGAGAGATTGGGTTCCAATAAGAAACCCAACATTCCTCTATATAAAGAGGGTTAAGCCTTCATATTATAAAACACTAATCACCTTTTTGAGAAAGGGAGAGAGATAAACAAGTTTTGGAGAGAAAGAGAGTCAAGGAAGAAGAAGACTGACCAACTTTGGGTAACGATTTATTTTCTGTGATTTTTTTTGTGATCGGCTATAAGATATGATCATACTCGTGTTTTTATTTATTTTTGCATGTTGAATCTTATACAAGGTTTGTACCTTGGCCTTGAACAACAACCACTTGTGTTAGGGAAGGGATTTTCAATCTCTATCGTGTTCTGAGGGGGAGCTTTATTGCACTTTGATTTTCGTTCATGTGTGCGGTATTTTATTCATTTGTATTCACATCAAGATACAAAGTTTTACATTGTCAAGCATGTTTAAGATTTAGTATAGGCTGATTCAAGCAAGAAATTGAGTTAAATTTAGGTTGGATTTGTTTTAAAAACCCTATTTTTCTTTCAAAATAATTATTTTAATTTGTATGAGTGATTTAAACTATTTTTGTTGAAAAATTATTTAAATCTATGTTTAAATTTATGCTATAAGTTAAATGTAATGTTTGCAACATGCTAGATATGTTTATTCTTGAATTTAATATGGTTTTCATGACTTAAAAATTTATTTGAAGGTTTTTATAAACTCAAAATCTTTTTCAAAATTATTTTTGAGAAAAACATATTTTCTTTTGTAAAAACATTGGATCTTGTATTTAAATCATAATATATATGATACATATGTGTTTGCAATATCTTATATATGTATATGCATGTTTATGATCTATTTTTTATAAAAAAAAAGTTGTTGAAAGCATGTTCTCAGTGTTTTCAATAAAATATGTAAAGTTTTTGAAGTGTTTTCTTGAAAACTACATTTTGTTTTATATTTTTATTTTGACCAACTTTAAAGAAAATTATGGTTTTCTAAAATGGTGAACTCATACATCTTAAAAATTTATAAAAATGTTTCAAACATATAGACGCAATCCTAAAAAAAATTGAGCTCAAATGAGTTCCTAGTTTGAAATTACAATATCAGCAAGTTGATACAGAATTTTTGTACCGACAGAAAAATTGTATAGGCTACACATTTTATAAAATTTATTGCTCTCAAAATTTCTACTAATTTTCTATAGCAGACCGATCTTCTAAAATTTTTAAATTTTTTAATAATTACCCGTTGCGTATCTACACCAGGGAAATAGCAAACATGCAACCACGATTAGTTTTCAACAGTTTTGTCTTTTGTCACAGTCCACCTACTTGCCTTCTTTATGTAGGCACTCTTCTATTAGGTGCAACCTGGGAGCCACTCGCCGCCTGAAGTGCATGAGCTATCTTGATGCAAGTAGTGCCATAAGCAGGTTGATCGATCAGTCATTCAGACTGCCCTGCAGTCCTGCACCCAACCAACTGGGTGCAGCCTTCAAAGATCAAATGGGCAAAAACAAAAATAGACGGTTGAGGGGCTGAATGCAACACCCACGTTCAAATTCATTTTAGGATCAACGACCCAGTGATGATTATAGAGGATTCGAAAACCGATATGGATGTGGTCACCTGAATCAAATAAGGCATGTGCATCGGAAGGAGGGGTTGAACCTCCAACCTCGTGAATAACACACGCTCTCCCATTAAGCTATTACAACTATCTCCAAATTCTCAACTTTCTCATAGTACTTCATTAAAACTCTTATTATGCTTTAATCCTTACCATGACCATTAAGCATTATATTATATAGGCAACCAAGGAGGGTTGAATTAATTCCGCCATTAAACTTAGAGATAATGCCCCATTAATTTTGTAACCTTATTCATAAACACTTTATTAGGTTACAAGAAGCCCATAAATCATTGTAAATTACATTAATATTAATGAACCCACCATAGTGTGGCTCTTGGGGTTCCTCTTGTAAGACCCTATGGCTATATACAGATCTGGCACCAAGATCCAACACTTTTAGGAGTACAATACAATTTCCTAGACTCGTGCATATGAGGAGTGAGATGTCCCAGTCCAGAAATATAAGGCCAGTCAAGAATTTCTAGATTAGTTCTTATCCTTTGTGAGTAATCTCATAACTCATTGATAAACTGCAATGTGGAATGCACGCGATGAGAAAATCATGATTTTTCCCTTACATCGTTTCATCGCCCCATCGCCCCATCGCCGAATGATCGCACCGGAAAGTCATGATTAACTATGACTTTTTAGCGAAAGACATGCTTCATTGCTCAAACAGAACGGGTCCTTTTGTTTGCCCATAAATAGCTTCATCCATCGTTTCATCTAAACTTCATGAATTTCCAGTGGCTTTTTTTACCCCAAGAATTGTTGTGTCAACTCGTAACACCAGAACATCGAACCTAGGGTTGTCATTGGGTCAAACTATCAATTTTCCAACCCAATCTAAATTCGAGTTGAGTTAGAGATGTTATCTAAATAAAAATATATTATAAAGCTATTTTAAATTCTACTTGTCAGGGGTCTTAGCCTCGGAGTTTTACGTGGCACAATGATAGTAGGTATGGCAGGCTGAGCCAACACGACTAGGTCTTCGTGCCGGTGCGATTTCTTCGGGTTATAAATTCAAAAAAAAAGTCTACAACCCAACATAACAAGTGGTTGATTACTTGTTATATGGGCAAGTTCTTGTGCACCTTGACGGGTCAAATATCTCACCACTAATAGCTCTAACCAAACCTGAGCTTCTTACAGATGCAACTTTTTCAATGAAGTATTTTAAAAAGATATTTTCAATAAAAACATTTGTGCAAATCGTGCATCAAATTATAAAAATTGGCTTACACTAGTGGTGAAGTTTGGGTCAATCTCAGAGAACGAGAAATACGTTGTATTTAAGCACACAATCGAAACTATGCTTTATTGTCTTACAAAATACAAGATAAATTAACTAAATAAACAAGAGAGTGTTACCCCTGTAGAGGGCTTAAACAAATAAATAAATAGTTTTATTATATATCCAAATGAATTGAATTGAATAAAATAAATGCCTATTCTAAAAATAAATGAAAAGAGTCTTCAATACTTGAGTCTTTTGTCCCCTTGATCTTTGGTTTGCTAGGTTGAACACTTTTGCTCTCTGAGGACTCTTTGGTGGGGGGGGGGGGGGGGGTTCTGAGGACTTGAAGGGCCTTTTGAGGGGCCTTTTCAGGACCTCAGAGAGTACTTCAAGGGTAGATTTGAGGGTTCACCACACGTCTAACCACTTTATGCAAAACAAAAATCACAAAACACAAAAATGAGGAAGGAAACTATGAAAAAATCATAGGTTAATATAAGAAAAAAATCACAAAACATGAATGTGACTAACATGAAACGAACTAACTGCATATAACTATGAATTAACTTGTAACAACTTATAATGCTAAAAGACAAAATAGCAAAACAACCTAACTAACTAAATCAAACTAAATTGCTAACAAGCTAATGGTTAACTAATTCAAGAAATCAAGAACCTAATTAAACCTAAAGATCAAGAAAACAATCAGCTAAACATGGCAAACTAATTAATGACTTAATCTAATAACGACAAGATAATAAAAGTGAACAAGAACTAAGCAAGAAAATTAACTAACAACCAATGCTACTCGGCTAACCCGAATCAATTAAAATTTAGTATTAAACTATATGCAATATAAAAAAATTTAACTAACTAGCGGATGACAAAATAAATAACAACCTACACTATCTAATAACTAATAATCCTAAACATGGTCTGCGGATATAACTAATCAAATTTGAAACTTAATAAAATAAACTACCTAGCTATCTAGTCTAATGAACTAAGTAAATGAATTAAATAAAAGCAAGAATCGGCTAATAATTAAACACCTAATTAACACGCTAGTGACAATGCAACACTATTTTCTAACTAACTACCAGAATACATGCTGGGATAAAAAAAACATGATGTCAATAACTGATAACAAAAACAGAGAATAAATGCTATATTAAATCGGCTAAAAAAAATTCTAATTAATCAACTATCGATATATCAATTGACCTAGCTATTCACTCAAAGAACAGTTAGCTGACAACACTTAATCGACTGATTTAAGATAAAAACATAATATCAACTAAAACGTGATTAACTAAATAAATGAACTAATGTATTAATAAATCCAAACTAGAAACGTTAACTTCTAAAAACGAAACTTAAAAAGAGCAAAAATCACTGAAAATCCTAATCGGCTAACCTATATTTTTTAATTAAGTTACTTAACAAATACCAAAAATAAAGAATCTGATCTAAACCTAATTCTGGCCTAAATTGAATTGGAAATCACAAAAAAATAATTACTCTATACTAAATCTATCAATTTGCCTAAATCAAGATTATTCAATGCTTAAATCAAGAAAATGGCTAACCTAAATCAAGAAATCTATATCTTTTTATTTTTATTTTTCAGATGTAAAAAAAACTAAACTAACTAGATTAAATCATATGAATATGCAAAATATGCAAGAATCAACTAAAACTACATGCAATGCTATGGTTTATGTTATGCAAAACCTAAAACTATAGTGAAACGGGGAGAAGCAAACTGGACGATCCACTTCCGACGGATTGGATGAGAAAAGAAGATGACTGATCCCAGCTAAATGCACACCTCCTCGACAAATAAGAAGAGGTTGTCGACGACAAGAATGGTTCGAAGCAAGAAGAAGAAGAAGAAGAAGAAGAAGAAGAAGAAGAAGAAGAAGAAGAAGAAGAAGAAGAAGAAGAGAAATCAACAATAGAGGGAAAACAAGGGAGAGAGGGTGGAGAGAGAGGGAGCAAGGGGGCATTTTTTCAGAATAGGAAAAACAATTTTCCATGCTTAAATAATCCTATTTATACTAATATAATTAGGTTAAAATAAGTTTTTCAAAATAAGTCCAAAGAATTTTCAATAATTTTAAAAAAGGGCTCTGCTTAGAAAAACATGTTTCTCTAAAATATCTATTCCTAAACTAATTAATGTTAGCTAATTATAACATAATCTAACTAAACTATAATTAAGAAAATCTTAAACTAATAAAAAACACTAAAAAATACATAGCAAACTTTAAAATACATGATTTTCTAATATTTTTAATTCCAATGCAGTTTCTCAAAACTAACAATAAAACTAGGTTTTTAAAGCAGTTTTTTACTGGATCGTGCATAAAATAAGATGAATAAAATATAAAATATATGCATGATTGAATTCTCTCATGCTTATCGTTTGCTAATCCTCGAGCAAACTGAAGCAGAAAGCAAAAAGCAAAAAGCAAAAAGCAAAAAGCAAAAAGACTAAACTAATCAAAACAAAAGCCTAACTCACTTTCATATAAATCATAATTGCATTTAGCGTATGCAACAAACTCTTTCAACCCTTGACTTATCACAATGAACGAGTAAGGTCTCGTGAGGGTTTGCAGAGATGCTACCCACAAACATCTCTATCATGTATGCATAAAAATTCAACTTCAAAAATTATTAGGCAGTTAAGGATTTTGTTTTTATAAATATTTTGTCTTTACATTATCAAAACATGATTAGAGTATTTTACCTGCCACGATAGAATAAAACATTTTCTTTCACTTTTTTAAATATCATAATCATTTATGCTTTATTCTCAGAAAATCAAATATTTACATGTCATTATTTATCTTCTTACTCATATGTTTTATGTACAGGTTTTCTCAATATTTGCTCCTAAGTAGTGAACTTTTTTCTGTTACGCTCTTTTTTATTTTCTTGATTTTTAATTTATTTACACTTTTTCTTTCTTTCTTTTGTTGAGCATTATATCAAATTTTCAGTTTTTGTGACTCGTGTAATGAGCTTTGGGTCAGTGACTCCCAGGCCAGGTGACCTTAAGGCACCAGAAACAAAGTATCCCTCAGACTTAATTGCTCAAGTCACTAGACCTTTATTTTTTATAGTTTTATGTATAGCTCACTTTTCTGTCATGTGCAATGTCAACATCTATTAGGCTCTCTATAAAGTTCATGTAACGGGCTTTCATGCTAGTGACTCCCAAACCAGATGGCTTTAGGGCACCAGGTGTAAACACCCCTCAGGCTCTACTTGCTCGAATAAAATAGGCCATAGATATTAACTTAGACAAAGGAGTGATTTTCTTCGTTATCTTTTTCAACATAGGAATCAAATACTTCAACTTGTGTCTGAGCCCAGCTACTAGGGAATACAAAGAGATCAAACAACTAAATGTATGTTCTTTTTACTTTCTGAGCTTATGAATGCAATGTTGTTCATTTGCTTAGTTTTCAAAAATAAAATTGTGCATATTCATACTTATGATTCAAAATAAACTCTAACATGCATTTATCACAATTTCTTTGAAATCCACATAAATAACCATGTTTTTCTAGATCAGTGTCAGAAAAAAAATCGTGGAGCTTAAAAATTCTCTAAAAATATTAGATTTTGCAAAGCATTCGTATAAGTTCAAACTGATTCCTTAAAAATCTAATTTTTATGAGTTGTCATAAAAAATGTAAGTATAAAGACAAAAAAAAATGGGTGTGCAAACTACACCCTCCTCCATGCTTGAATGACATTGTCCTCAGTGGCACTCCCCCATATTTGCACGAAACTGAGTGAATGCACATGAGAACGAAAATCGATGAGAGAAAAGGAGTAGAAGTCACCTGATCTACATTGTGGAACTTTACCTGATACGATATATGAATGATTCTACATAGGTTTCACCTGTCTCATTAAATATAACTCATAAAAATGTACCAAATATAATGCATACATGACCTATCATTCATGCTCATAAACCAAGACATAAACAAACTTCCTAAGAAAATCATAAAAGAAACAAAAATCTAATCCTAAAAATACAACATACAAACCTTGTGTGTTGTCTCACTCATCCACGAGGTCAATGACCTCGATGTCCTAACTAACCACGACATCAGAAATGTAGGGCTTCAACAGTTGCCATTGACCTTGAAGGTCCCATTCATATAAGGATAAAAAATAACAACTGCTCCACATGTAAACACCTCTCGTACTATGAACGGGTCATCCCATATGGACTTCAGCTTCCCTGGAAAAAGATGGAGATGCGAATTATAAAGCCAGACCTTCTAACCAGGCTCAAACTGCTTTCTCAAAATATGTTGATCATGAGAATGCTTTGTTTGAGCCTTGTAGATCATGGCACTCTAGTAAGCCTCATTTCGCAACTCCTCAAGCTTACTCATCTGTAATTTCCTCTCTGCGCTAGCTTGGGCTATATCAAAATTGAACTTTTTGATAGCCCAATATGCCCTATGCTTCAATTCAACTGGGAGATGACATGGCTTTCCAAAAACCAATTGATACAGGGACATGCCAATCAGAGTCTTGAAAGCAATCTTATATGCCTATAAGGCATCATCAAGGCACTGGGACCAGTCCTTGCGGTCTGGCTGGACTGTCTTTTCAAGAATTTACTTGATCTTCCTGTTGGAGGCCTCGAGTTGACCACTCATCTGTGGATGGTATGGTGTAGCAATCCGATGATACATGGAATACTTCCTAAGTAAGGAAGCAACCTACATATTTCAAAAATGCATACCGCCATAACTAATCTTCGCCCTCGGAACACCGAACCTACTAAAAATATTATGCTTAATAAATTAAAGCACCTCTTTATGATTATTGGTTTTGGTGGCCACGACCTCGACCTACTTGGAGATATAATCAACTGCCGCTAAGATGTAAACAAAGCCAAATGATGGTGGGAAGGGGGCCATAAAGTCAATGCCCTAGACATCAAAAATCTTTACGACAAGAATGGGCAAAAAGGGCATCATATCGCGCTTGGAAATGCTACCTGTCTGCTGACAGTGTAGGCACCTCCGACAAAAATCGTGAGCAACTCTATGAAGTATCTGTTACCAAAATCCAAACTGGAGGACCTTTGCAATAGTCTTCCGGTTAGAAAAGTGGCCTCCACAGGCCAGAGAATGACAGAAAGAGATAAGAGAATCATACTCCTCCTCGAGGATGCACCTTCAAATCATCTAGTCAGGACATAATCGAAACAACTTTGGATCCTCCTAGAAATAATGTCTCACCTGCGAGAAAAAGTGATCTCTCGTATTTCGATTCCAATATGTAGGAAACTCTCCAGTTACCAAAAAAGTTGATGATATGTGTGAACCAGGGCAAACGCTTGACATGAAGAAACTGCTCATCTAGGAATGAATCATCAATCTATCCCTGATCAATAGATGTCTCCACGACAAGTCTGAACAGATGATCTGCTGCAAGATTCTCACATCCACTCTTATCTTGAATCACGAGATCAAATTCTTGTAGCAGAAGAATCAAATGGATGAGGCACTGTTTGGCATCCTTTTTACTCATCAAGTATCGCATGGCGGCATTATCAGAGTAAACAATGACCTTGGAGCCCAATAAATATAAATAAAACTTCTCAAGGGCAAAAACTATGGTTAGCAATTCCTTTTCAGTGGTCGTATAATTCATCTGAGCATCAGAGAGGGTCCTACTAGCGTAATAAATGATGTGAGACATTTGTTCTATCTTCTGGCCTAGAATGACTCCAATTGCATAATCAGAAGCGTGACACAGGATCTCAAAAGGCAGAAACCAATTGGGGGAACAAAGAATGAAAAATATGGTTAAGGCCTCCTTTAGAAATGCAAATGCCCTCAGACATGCATCATAAAAAATAAACGGTTGATCTTTCGACAACAGATTACATAGCAGTCTAGAAATTTTACTGAAATCATTAATGAATCGTCGATAAAAACATGCATGCCCTAAAAATGAATGCACCTACCATATAGAGGTCGGTGGAAATAATCTGGCAATCAACTCCACTTTGGCCTTATTGACCTTAATCCCTTTCTCGGACATAATATGTTCAAGAACAATCCCCTGTTGCACCATAAAAAGACTCTTCTCCTAGCTAAGCACAAGATTTGTCTCCATACAATGCTTCAGCACTCTCGATAACTTCTGAAGACAATCATCAAATAAAGAGCCATAGACCAAAAAATCGTCTATGAAAATCTCATAGACGTAATCTACCATATGAAAGAAGATCGCCATCATGCACCACTGAAATGTTGTCGGGGCATTGCAAAGCCCAAACGACATCCTCCTAAATGCAAAGGTGCCATATGGATAGGTAAACGTCATCTTCTCCTGGTCCTCGGCGTGAACGACTACCTGATTATATATTGAATAACCATCTAGGAAACAGAAATAATGCTAGCCTGTAAGTTTGTTCAAAATCTGGTCGATAAACAATAACGAGAAGTGGTCCTTCCGCATTGCATTGTTCAACTTCCTATAAAAAATACACACACGCCACCCCGTAGTAGTCCTCATGAGGACACTCTCTCCCTTCTCATTCAGCTTAATGGTGAGCCCAAACTTCTTGGAGACAACCTGGGTAGGGCACACCCACTAACTATTAGAGATGAGATGTATGATCCCAATGTCCAACCTCTTAACTACCTCCTTCTTCACCACTTCCTTCATATGAGGATTCAACTTCTTTGCATCTCTCTTGAGGGTTTGGCACCCTTATACATAATAATTCAATGCATGCAAAAAGGAGGGGTCTATCCCCTTCAGATCTGGTACCGACCATACAATCACCTCCTTATATTCATGCAAGACCTGCAGAAGTTGACACTCCTCAGTGTCAGTCAGGTCTGCAGAAATAATGATGGAGAGAGTCTGATCCTTTCCTAAAAAGGCATACTTAAGCGAGGCCGGTAAGGGCTTTAACTCAAGTTTAGGTGGTCTCTCAATAGAAGGTCGAGTAGGCTTCTCTGCCAACTCAAGGAGTGGTTCAAAGTGCCAAGTCTAATTCAGCTCACTTGACTGTCTATCAATCAATCCTAAGCTCTCTCCCTCGAGTGATGCATCCTCCTCCTCTTGAGGTGAATCACTCAACATCCAAATATGCTCCTCCTCTATAAAGTCTTGAATGAGATTAACCTCAAAAGAAACCTCATCGCCCGCAGGCCCCATCACGACATGAAAAATATTCAGCCTCATCTTCCAGTTGCCGAATGAAACGTCTATTGCGCTAGTGAAGCAATTGATGCATGCATTGGCAGTGACCAGGAAGGGGCAACCTAAAATGATGGGGGTTTATTGCTTATCATCTACTCCCTCCATATCTAAGATGATGAAGTCAATAGAAAAGTATAAGTCTTCCACCTTAACCAAAACATCTTCAAGAATCTCTCATGGGACCTTGATCAATATGTCTGCCAGTTGCAGAGTCATAGGTGTCGGCTTCATATCCTTTAGTCTGAACTTGTCATAAAAGAAACCTGATAAGATATTCACACTTGCCCCAAGGTCGAGCAAGGAACGCTCAACAGTGATGTCTCCTATGACACATGAGATAATAGGAGCCCCTGGGTCCTTAAGCTTCGATAGGATTTGGTGTTGTAACACCGCACTCACCTGCTTCGTCAGATAAATCTTTTTCGACACATAGGACCTCAACTTTCTCTTCTGTGTACAAAGCTCCTTCAAAAACTTTGCGTATGCAGGGACCTGTTGGATGACATCTAGCAATAAGAGGTTTATCTAAACGTGCTTGAATATCTCAGGGATCTCTTGCATGTTCATTCTCTTCTAGCCGAACGACTTTGGTCTCTCTAACGCCTGAGAAAATGAGGCTTTGGGGATATAGGACTTGGAAGGCTCAGAAATGAGAGCCCTCTCATTTTCATGAGGTATGATAGTAGGGACTGACTGCTTCTCACTAGATCTCACATTTTTTCCTGTAGCATCCCTCGACTGGTACTACTTCTCACTCTTAAGGGTGACAATCGCTTGAGCCTGCTCTTGATGGGTATCTGTCATATGCAGACCATGCATAAGCTCTTTACCCCGAGGGTTAACCAACAATTGGCTAGGTAATGCCCCCTCACTTCGCCTGCTAAGCGCCTCGGTGAGTTGTCCCAATTGCGTCTCAAGTTTCGCAATGGTGTGTGTGTGGGAACTCAAGTTCGCCTTAAGGTCCGAGAATGCCTACAACATCTTATCCTCAAATGACTGGCTAGAAGCAGACTCCTGGGATAGAGGCTGACTATAAAAGGACTGGGTTGGGGGGTAGTTCGATCGCTGAAAACTAGGCGCATAACCGCCTTGCCTGGGTTGGTTCTGGGAAAAGATGGGGGGTTGGACTTGTGGATTTCTTCATGGAAAATTAAGATGGTTACGCCAACCTGGGTTATAAGTATTGGAATATGGGTTCGGTATGGGCTTGGCAAAACCTTGTGCCATCTAAGCTTGTTCTCGAACAAACTCAAGGTATTGTGGTGCCATAAGATAGTCAAAGAATGGTGTGCTAGGCTAGCACACAACACACACACCTGCATGGCTGGGGAGAGATTCAACAACAACTGATTCAATTTCTAGGTCAGCAGGTCGACCTTGTTATGCAACTCAAGGTTCATCCCTAACTCGAAGATACCAACCTTCTTGGCTCCAACAGGGGCAGGTGTAGCCCTCTCAGATCATGATGCTGAAGCATGATGCATCGAATTCTTACTCAGGGTATCAAATAGAGCCCATGCCTCATCCTCACTCTTCAACATGAAAGTGCCCCCACAAGCATCATCAACCATTTGACGATTCTTCTCAATCAGTCCGTCATAAAAATATTGCACCATTTGCCAATGAGGCACCTGGTGGTGGAGACACTTCTGGAGAAGATCTTTCATCCTCTCCCACGTCTCATGAAACATCTCTTCCTCAATTTGTGAAAAGTTGGTGATGATTTTTCGATATTGGTTCATTTTACCAATCAGAAAATATTTTTTGAGGAACTCACTTTACATATGTTTCCAAGTGGTAATCTGAACCGTATCTAAAGCCTTCAACCAGTGCTTGACTTTGTCTTTGAGGGAGAAAGGGAACAATATTAACCTTAACGCGTCATCCCCGAAATTATTGATCCACACTATAGAGCAGATCTCAAAGAACTTATCGAGATAACGGTAGGGGTCTTCGTTGCTAAGGCTATAAAAAGATGGTAACATTTGGATGACACTACCTTGATCCCAAAATAGTTTGCTCTCATATAAGATTTTGTGATGCAGGAGGCGAGAATGTAAGTATTGGGCATGAAGTACTCTCTAAGAGGACAAATCAATTGTTGATCCTCAGTCTTGGGGTCGGGTCTGCGAGCTTTCTTAATAAGAGACTCGAGGTCTTCAACTAACTCTGCAAGCTTTCTTAATAAGAGACTCGAGGTCTTCAACTAACTCTGCAAGCTTGGCGTCAAGCGAGCGTCGCCCATGCATGCACCTTAGGGTAGACCGGTGCAACAATAGTTCTAAGGAACAAGTTTTTTAACTACCTAGCGTGCAGTGCAGCTAAACTACAGCAAACCATAAAGCAGGTAAAAGAAAAATAACAAGAAAGCAGAAAATAAACAAGCACCACACACTTGCACCCATAGATATTTTGTGAAAAGTAAGATATGAGTACGGTACCAATCATGCGCAGTCACCTCTAAGAGTATCCTAATAAGTGAGTCATGCAAGAAAGGTAAGTTGGTATCTAGAGTGTGTAAACACGTGGTTCTAAACCTAGATGCTGAAAAGAAACTAAACAATCCTAAACAAAGAGTAGAGAAAGAAAACTAAACAATCCTGAGTAAAGAACAGAAAGAAAACTAGCAACCTAACAAGACGAGAACAAACAATGACAATAAAGTGAATACTCATATTAATCGTCATTTTCCGATAACGATGCCAAAAATTTGATGCAACTTTTTTAATAAAGTATTTTAAAAAGATATTTTTAATAAAAATGTTTGTGCAAACCGTGCATCAAATTATAAAAACCGGCTCACACTAGTGGTGAAGTTTGGGTCGATCTCAAAGAACGCAAAATACTTTGTATTGAAGCACGCAATCTAAACTACGCTTTATTGCCTTGAAAAATAAAAGATTAATTAACTAAATAAACAAGAGAGTGTTGCCCCTGCAGAGGGCTTAAACAAATAAATAAATAGTTTTATTATAAATCCAAATGAATTGAATTGAATAAAATAAAATAAAAGTCTATTCTAAAAATAAAAGAAAAGAGTCTTCAGTGCTTGAGTCATTTGTCCCCTTAATCTTTGGTTTGCTAGGTTGAACACTTTTGCTCTCTGAGGACTCTTTGGAGGCCTTTCTGAGGGCTTGAAGGGTTTTTTTAGACTTCAAAATACTTTGAGGGTAGATTTGAGGGTTCACCACACGTCTGCATGTAACTATGAACTAACTTGTAACAACCTATAATACTAAAAGACAAAATAGCAAAACAAACAAGCTGATGTTTAACTAATTTAAGAAATCAAGAACCTAACTAAACCTAAAGATCAAGAAAATAATCAGTTGAACATAGCAAACTAATTAATGACTTAATCTAATTTCAACAAGGTAATAAAAGTGAACAAGAACTAAGCAAGAAAATTAACTATCAATGAATTAGATATGAATATTAAGGCATGGTTTTAAGTTATGATGGAATTATGACTAGCCAGACATCGGTACTGCAATTCCTCTGGTCAATGGAATTATTTGTGGAAGTAATCTGCTTTTCTGGGGGTGGGTTGGTTGGTTTAGGGATCATCATAATCTCTAACTAATCTGCAAAGAATCATCAGCCATGGAACCTATACCAAAAGATACAGTCCTTGAAGGAAATGCTATGTAACACCATCGATATTGAAAAGCTGTGCTGAAAGCACAACTTGCACAGTGTTTAACCTTGGCATCGTTAGACTGATCAACATGTTAGAACTTGGAACCAACTAGGTAGAATTCTTAATCTTAATTTTATATTTTTTCATAAGAACCGACCACTGGAGCATGTGCTGAGAGATTTTCTTGCATGTACAAAGATTTGCATTTTTTTTGCAGTACGAAGATTGCCAAATTAATAACGCAATTAGTTATTCAAACTGATGACCAACTATAGCACCGTTACTTGGAGGCCTGTTACTGAATGGGCGTATTGAAATTAACCTGGGCGAAAATGAATTTAGTGTAGAAACTGCAATCAAGGAGACGATTGTATTCTTGGATATAGTTGCATGGTGTTCAACTCATTTATGTTCATAAAGGAGCAGTAGAAAAGAGTATCATGGGAACTAGAATCAAAATTTGAGGCAGAGGAGAAAAAAGGGGAACCATCAGTATTGGTGCATGGCCAAATGACCTGTCATCCGTGTTTTAAAACCCAGTGACTCATCACTCGGCTTGTCCTTGAATGACTTGTGACTCGGCTGGGTCAACTCGGTGACTGAGTCAGATCATATTAACTTTATATAAAATATATAGTATTTTACCAATATATTATATATAATATTTTTATTATATATATATATATATATAACTCACATGACTCTGGCGGGTTTTGTTAAAAACGAGTTCAGCGTGTTTTTTGACCCGGTGACTAGGCAATCCGAGTTGAGTTAACTGAGTCACCAGGTCAACCTGCTTGTCATGGATGAATGTGAAAATAAGCAGTGACTGCAAATCATCATCAATTAAGGCCAACCAAGTGAGATATTCCAAACTAGACAAACCTTTTGGTATGTCATATAATGGGACACTGGCCATCGTCATGTTGTATGAAAGTTGTTAAAGGCAATAGTAGCATCACCCCCAGATAAGATTCGTTTGCGGAATTCCAACGCAGGAATTTCTTTCTTTCACAGCGCACGGACACCCATCAAGGAACGATCCCCAAACATAGCCTGAAATAAAGACCTCTCTCTCTCTCTCTCTTATGTATAACGCCTATGGGACTTCTTCTAGTTCCACGATATTCTATACATGGAACTGAGATATTGTAAAGGTATGTCATTTTTAGCAAAAAAAGCTTCAGGAGGGCATCTCAGGAGAAAGAATCCAACTTGTGATAGAGGGAGAGTTCCCTATCAGAAAAATTATTTATAAGCTAAGGTACCAGAGTAGAGAAGTAGATACTAATGGCTTCCGCTCTTTAGCAGCAAAAGTCTAGCGACAGCAAAGCTCTAATACAACCCACGGCTTGAAGCAACTCTAGATACAATAGACAGCAAGGCGCAGCCTAAACCACTAAAGATAGCTTCCAACGGGAGATGAAATATAACAGTCTAAGATTAGATTCAAACCAGAGACACGTAATAACTTTAAAGCCTCAACAAGTGTACATCAAACAGTTAAACCCACATTATTAGACCCTCATCAAGAATAAAAACCGAATAAGGTAGGCCACAACCTGACCTGATCACATGGTTTGAAAAAGATTAAAAGAGAATCAGAAATGATACTTGGAGCAGAGAACCAACAATGATTCGCAAAAAAGATTATTTGATTTAGTAAAATGTAACGAGAATACCAGCTTATAGAAAATGTAGCTTTACAGCAAAGCACTGAACTGCCAGTCAGGGACCGAACATACTGAAATTCTGATAGGGTCTCCGGAAAGAGAGGGAGAAAGAGAGCCCTACCTGGTTGATAAGGCAGCGAAAGGGAAAAAAAACTCAAAAAGAAAGGCCTAAAAGATACAAAATTTAGCACCATAATCAATCCCAGGTGACGATAATTATAGGGAAAAAGACCATCCTCGCTTGACTTCTAGTATAGTAGTAGTATGTATCCAAAAAGAAAGGAAAAATAACAAAATAAAAACAAAAGACTAGAATCCTAACAAAAACATGATCCGCAGATTATATCACAGAGTTTTCACTGCCCACCCAACTGTGGGAACTGGCCAGGATCCTCGATGCAAGGGGCAGATATGTTATCAGCACCAGTAAATTGCCTGCCAAAACCTCCCTGGAAAACCCCACGCTCACCTCGGCCACGTCCTCGTCCACCACGACCACGCAAACGGCCCACATAATTCTCACCATCAGCTGGTTTCAGGAACTCATTTATGCTCACAGACTGCAAAAATAATCATCTGGTTATTGGCAAGATCGATGGTAATTACCTTAGTAGTAAGAAAGTTGACAACAGCAATCGCAGTAGTAGCAGCAGTTCCGTTAGAGATGGCACTGCCCGTGTTGTATTAACCCAAGGAGAAGACCAAGAAAAAGGATGTCAGGCTGTGGCATCCAAGGTTGATTGCCTGCTGATGCTTCTGCAGCATGCATGCTCGGACAAGATTGTGACCATTTCCAAACCCAAAAATAATTTTTGGAGAGGAAAGATGTCAAAAATGAAAACCTTCTACTGCATTATAGCACGTGACGTCAAGATCAACTACTAAAACTCGGTAATCGCAATTTCAGCTACTCATCATTTAAGCACATTTTGACGGTGTAAACTGTAAACATTTGGAGCATGTACAGCTAAAGCATTTTCAGAACAGATAACAGTAAAAAACATATTTCCTTCTGATAACGCTATCCCCAGGGGATCCTAGGAACCCTATAATCCAGGTGTACCAAAAGTTGCTAGTTTGCTAGATTAGCAACCTGATGAATAAAGCAACCAATATGCAAAAATTATGTACAAGATTACAGGAGGGCACAATAATGCCCCTACATAGGAGTGACAGATACTATGAAAGTGATTGCAACATATCCTAGACCCAGAAACCTCTCAATTCAGCCTACTATTTTATATTGAAGCCAAATCCAGTTATTAGAAGTTGTGGTCCAAACACCCCTTGAAATCTACTTTCATGTGCATCACTTAAAGCTGAACGGTGTTATAGAAAGACCACGTGTAGCAGCATTATTGTCAAACAGGTATCAGAAGGAAAATAGTTCTTATTAGGCAAAAGAACATCATTATAATAAGTCCATGCTTATTCGAGTCTGGTTCTTTTCATTCATAGATCAAGGAATCTTTTTGCTCTGCACTGGCAGTTTAGTCACTATAATTGCAGCTTCCTTTGTTCTTTTTTTTTATAAAATGGGACATAGAAATTGCATTAACATAGTTTTTTATTGAGACAATAAAAAAGAAAGGCGATGGGGATTTATAATTGTGGTTATTTTCCTCATAATCATTCTTGTACTTGCACATGAAAAAAATAGTCATGAAGCAAAGCACAGTGGATCTAATCTCTTCCAACTATTGCTAACACCTTTCCCTGTCCTGCTATATATTTAGTTTATGTATAACCATCAAAGCAAAGTATTATTTTTCAAAAAAAAAATGCAGGTATTATGAAGAAAAAGATATTCATGCCTAACACTATTAGCATTTACAAAAAATGAGCATTGTGTTTACCCCCCTTACCATGTTGAATAGAACATACTGAACCAGTTCTTCCTCATGTAAAAGAATTTGCAAGGGAAAAACGTGCTTGTTTTGAACTATGGTTTTCCACAAGTGTAACAGTGAAAAAAAAAAGCTGTGCTCTGCTGCATTGGCTGTCCAGGAACAGTAGAATTGCCTTTCTCAATTTGATTTAGGGTGATAAATGTTTAATGGTCATGTATGAGTTACACAATCTTGAATGACCATATGTCAATACTTGAAAGTTATGTCACAGGGATTATTCGACTAGTCCTTGTGTCGTGTCTCTTTGTATATTATTCTTAATAGAAAATTGCACAAAAATGGTGTCTCGTGTCCTTTTACCCATATCCTTGTGACAGGTTGGAAACAGCAAGTTATATCTTTTCCTTCTTTCTGGGTTTTAAGAAAACAGAGGAAAAAATCATCCGATGAACAAATCAACTAAAATTTACACAGTTATTGCGTTATAGGGCATGCCACTATTTTTATTGACAAACATTCTCAAAATCCAAACAATTAATATCAAATGAAACTTCAGCTTTAGTGGCTCCCATCATTTCTACACATTGCAGCAGTTGTCCTAAGATGGGCCATCCCCTTTCAAGTCAACCAATATCAACTATCAGAGAAAGTTAGCCACTATGACTATCAACAAGATTTTGCATGCAATCTAGAAGTTCCATTAAATTTATAACTTGCAGTCAGATTGTCTAGTTTGTTTTTATTTCCTTGGCTATCACAATTCCATATGCTAACATCAAAACACAAGTATCTATTTGATTGCTCTCAGCATCCATCATAACACGGCATTAAAATGGTGCACAGCATTAAAATGGTGTTCCATTCTAGGTTACTCATAATCATTGAACAGACAAGACCCTATCTACCAACAGGAAAATGCACTCAAGAACATGCCATTCACAGAGGAAGAACTTACCCTTCGAACTCTCTCCTCTTTTTCAAGGACATCCTTTTTCTTAAGCTTCTCTTTCTCGGACTTCTGAAAGCATCGATGAAGCAACAAGAAAAATGATAAACCAATGGAAGCAATAAATCAATATTATGCATGAACTTCAAAAAAAAAAGAACGCACCAGCTTAAGCAAATTGTCATCATCTTTCTTCTTCTCCACAATTTGCATTTCCAGAAAGTCTTTGTCAAGAGTAACTTTCCTCTCCTCAGTTTTCAATGCTTGCAAGGCCTTCCTCTTCTCACTGAGAACCTTCTCATATTCATCCAGGGTCATTTCCTGTGCAAATGCAATTTTGCCAATATAAAATACCATATTTTCAATGCCAGGTATAAGTCAAAAGGGGAGAAAAGGCAACCCACCTTGTCTTCTTCTTCTTCTTCTTCTGTGACCTTTTTCTCAGCAGTATCTTGCAAATCAACTTGCTCGGATTTCTTTTCAGTCTCTCCATCTTTTGGTGCCTCAGTAGTCTCTGGAACATCCCTGCTCATGACAACAGTCATAAGTCATAAACATCATAAGCCAGTCAACAAAAAAACATAAAAAATAGATGAAAACAATAAAACCAGTACATTTAGTAAAAAATTGCACAAACATAAACATCGATTATAACCTAAAATACTAATCCAGAAGCACAACTTTAAGACATGATATTCACTTTTACAACACAACCAAATCCACAGTTTATTGACACTGACACTTTAGTGTGGGAAAACACACAGAAAAATAATGAAACAGCCACGGTACAGAATAAAGAAGAAACAAAACAGTGCCTTAAAATAAGATGGTTTAAAATATCTGCTGCCTTCGGCAGTTTTTATTTTCACCATCATATAAAGCTTCCACAAAAAAAAACAAGATAAATGAAATTATCTGAACAGTGATAGGCCAAAACATGCTGCATCAAATAGGGACCATTTTCTTGTTAAAACACTTGATCTGTGATACAAATTAATAAAAAACAGGACTTTGGAAACTTGAAATTGTTGCCTGGATGCCTAATCTCATAACTAAAACAAAGAAAAGTCTACTAGCCATGATGCATATGCATTTTGGTCTGCATCTGCATATAAACTTGAAAAGCATGGTTTGTTTAAGCATGTTAATTCATGTTTTCCTTAAGTTACCATATATAACAAAAATAATGAGAAACATGACAACAAAAGAACCGCAGAAGAGGCACAGCATGATAGAAAAACTAGAAAGTTAGATTCTTAATCTCATTGCTGGATTAGTGCGCCAGAAAGACTTGACTGCAGCTAATACACTGCTTAGTATACAAACGGAAAATATATTTCCATTGCAAAGATCTCAATGTAAGGCAATCAAAAGTACAAAAAAAAAGATGACTGGTCTGGCTATCAAACATTTCGGTTGGAAAGAATTTGAGATGTGCTCCCAAGTAGAATAGATCAGGAAAAGCAAAACTGGAAGGATCAAATGTGCGCACACCAAGGCTATCGATTCTAGCTTGTTTGTAGAATCTAAATGAGAGCATTTATATTACTCTACCAATATTGAGTGACAACTTAATCAGTTGAACATGAGTCATCTTGATCAAGCATGATAGATTAGGCTGTTTGATATCAGCATGTAGGACTCAACATTTCAAAATTGGTTTAGAGAGAAACTTCAACAGATCAAAACCATATACTTATACAGATATGTTCAGCAAGAAACCTGAATAACCAAGAAGATGGAGGTGTCCACAACATAATTATCTTTCACAACGGATGTAATTGAAGCAAACCCAAAAAGAAAAGGAAGAAGGAGCAACGGGGAAGATGGAAGGGGCATTAAATAATTCAAAAGCGGAAGAAAAGTTTACCTATGAAATAAGGAACATATTTTGACTCCAAAAATAAATTCAGTAGCCACAAAAACCCAAGTAAAAGAAGCAAGCCATACAATTACCAGGAAAAAATATCATTAGAATTTTCACTACATTCATGTATTAATGATAACAAGAATCTGAAAGTTGCAGCCAAAAGAAAATGATGAGACACCTAAACATCTGAAAAGAATGTAGCCCCGTAAAAGAATGAAGCAAAAGTTCACAAGTTAAAAGAGATTACCATCCAGTAGCCTCAACGCTGGTAACAGTTTCTTTATTCCCATCACCTTCCGCCTGCTTCTGTTCACCTGTATTCCATCGATCGTTTCTTCCATAACGACCACCTTCACCACCACCATATTGGCGCCCTTCACCACCCCTGAAATTCCGGTTTTCACCATTGAACCCCCTGTTTTCATTCCCATACTGACGATTCATATTGACATAATCCTTCCCATCTCCACCATGCACCTGATTCTCACTCCCCCGTCCTCCATAACCATGGCCTTGATCATCCCGCCCTCCATTTCCATAAACTCGGTTCTCGTTCCCAATCTCTCGGTCCTCATTAAAACCCCGACCCCTACCTCGGCCTCTCCCGCGACCACGACCGCGTACACCTTCTCCAAACTGTTTCCCATCATAATCGCCCCCATAGTTAATCTGATAGCCGTCCGAGCGTGGGCGCACATCATCAGCAAACCCATTACTCACTCGCCCACCGCTCCCAGCATCGGCACCACCCCTTCCAAGGCCCCGACCTCGGCCACCTCTTCCCCGTCCCCTCTCAGCCTTAACTGAAACAAATCAACCCCGTCATCTAAGCAAACCCAAAACAAAAAAAAAAATACCACAAAACCCTAACACCGGAAAATTAAGAAAACAACCACACACAATTCAACTGAACAAAAAGAAACCGAACCAAAACCCCTTTGAAATCAATAGGAAAACAACGTCGTCATCGAACAAACGCAATAGAAACACGAAGAAACAGCAAGCGAAGATCCCTACCGGCCTCCGCCGGGGGAAGCGGCTTGGAGGGAAGCTTCGCGGGGGCGGACGGCTGCGGAAGCGGCGCCGACTTCTTCTCGGGGGCGTCCAACTTGGTGGCGGCGGAGGCTAGGAGGGCGGAGACGTCGTCGCTCTCGTCGTCCACCAGGAGGGCAAAGGAGTTCCCCACACGAGCCATGGCGAGAGAGAAAGAACAAAGAAGGGAATTTCTAGGGCTTTCTTCCCCTCCCCTTCGGGGCTAGGGTTCACTGCTTAAACCCTAAGTTTCTGCGGAAACGAATCCATCGATCTCTCTCAAGAAAAAGGAATCGTACAGAAGGAGAGAGAGAGAGAGAGAGAGAGAGAGAGAGAGACGAGCGGTAAAAAAAAACGCAAAACCCTCGTCGCACCTGCAAGCCCTTTTATAGCACCTCGGTGTGACCTAACGCGGGTTAGATCTTAACCGTGGTTAACGAAGGCCTACCGCTGTTAGGAGTGTGATTACTTTGTAAGTAAGTTGGTAATAATTTGTAAAATGACCTATTTACCTCTGAAGTATGAGGAGGTAAATGGGTTGGAGCTCATCTTCGAATCCGGATAATAAATATTCGAATCCAAATCGGATTCAGAACATAGTTACATTACATATCTCGGTTTGGGGAATTCATCTGCAGAGGGATAAAATCGTGATATGAACAATTTCTTTTTTGCTCCGGAAAATCTTAGGAAAATATTGGTGTATTTAAATTTAAAAAATATAAGAATATATGCAAATGTACAATGAAAGAATAATAGAATATAAAAATAAATAAAAATTATCAGTATCTCGTTAATAATATGTTAATATTGTGATAAAATCAATCAAATATCAAAATCATACTAGGTTTTGAAAATATCAGGATAAAACCAGGACATTTTCAAGAAACTGCTGATGTTTGTTACTGTGATTTTTGGAACGAATGTGGTCTGATCCAGTCGGACCCTGGTTGGAGTCGAGCAAATAAATATGTGGAGAATCGGGTCTTAAACCACATAAAAATCGATATATTTCAACAGCTTTCACCAGAATGGGTATCTGATCATATCCAGATCCAGAATTTTGCTAGGGATGTGAGCCAGATCTGGATCCAAAATTGATTACCATTCATACCACTCATCTAGTAGGGGCGATATGTAAATATCACCAAGTTGACAAGAGGTCACAAGGTCGAAGCTGAATGTAATCCCAGTTAGGTAAGAAGGACACCAAGGGTTTTACCAACTAGAAGCCAGCTAAATGTGCAGTCAGTGACGAGGTTTTACCCTTTTCCCTTTAACAAAATAGATTGAACAATGAAACTAAGTATGCATGACAACCAGACCCGCCCAAACCAAACCCGAGTGTGGACCATGCTTTAACCCTGGTTATTGAGTTGCCATGCTGGAATGGAGGTTAAGTCTAATTACTTCGTAAATCATAAGCTGGTTAATTATAATAGATGAGTTATTTATTCTTAACAAACAATTATTAAGTTGATAGAACTAGGTTTGGGTGCAGTCTGCATCTGATCAAACCAAAGCCCATGAATGAAGTTCAGGCCAAGTTTGCAATGTTATAAAAAAAAGAGTCAAAGTTTTAGCCTTATAAAGTAAGAAAAAAAAATTAATATATATATATATAGAGGAAAACTGGAATATGCTTACCAGCCAAACACGTTTGCGGCCATGAATTAGGCATATTCAATGCTTTTTCTATAAATCCAACCCTTCAGATGCATTCGGCATAGTGCATTTGATAGAAATTGACTGTTGGATCATCATAATTGAATCAAGAAATGCGTGTGTATATAATATAAATGAGATTTTACCTGCCAAAAATCATGCCAATCCTACCCAATATAAAATTTTTGATGTTTTTTTCAAAATTTTGATGTACATATGTGTTCAGCATGATTGATTTACTAAAAATGGATACTTAGATCATGAATTTTGAATATAAAAAATGGTATTTGGAGCCTCCAAAATTTATGAAAATTGTATGTCAGTGATTTTTGAAACTTATAAAAACCTATCTATGCATCAGAATCAAATGTTACAAGAACTAATTCCTATAAAAACAATCATATAGATCCCTTTTTTCTTTGAAATTTTTTTATAGTAAATATTGGCTACTAATGAGTATAAATCACTTTTTTCTTCAATTTTATTTTATTTTTTGTAGATCAAATATTATAGATGTAATCTACCTGGTTTGTTTAGTAGGAAACTTGTTTCCAATTATGTGATTATAAAAAGTAATTAGATTTTTAAAGGGTCAAAAAATCAATGACCCACAATATGTGAAAATTTCATAACTCATAAGATCGCATTTTTACATAAAAAATGCACGCTCCAAGGTTTAATCTTAGCAAACAAAATCATGTTGAACACATCTGTGTGGTTAGATTGAGTTGATACAACTTGCACCTAATATAAATATATGTACATATATATGAAATGTTTTTCTTGGAGATCAAATGAGACTATAGCAACCACAAAATTTAAATCTAAGATTTGACATGACTTGAATCTAGGAGATTTTTTGGCAAGGACAAATGTCATAATCAATTGGAATTTTTCTTAAAATGTTTGGTCTTTCAAATTTTAGTGATTTTTTTAAAAAAATACTAGTGCATTTATAACTAAATCCATAAAAATAGTAAAGAAATTAGTAAAAGTATAAATCATAAAAAGTCAGAAATAAAAATAGCATCGTAATGACTTCTTGATATATTCAAAATAAAGTGGTACTCTTAATTTGTTATAGATTTATCATGAGTTCATGATAATTGATATGCATGTAAGAAATTAAAAAGCCACTTATTTTTTAGTTAATCTATTATTAAATCTCTTAGGTTTAACCTTATAAAAATAAGTAAAATATAACACCCTTAAAATAATGACAGTTTTTAAAATGCTAGGTTATTTTTTGATTGACTTAAAATTTAGAGATAGTAATAACCAACACTAGCCAACTAGATAAAGTTTGTGCAGTCGAGGGTAGGGGTGTCAATGGGTCAGGTTTGGTTTGGACCCAAGTGAAACCAGACTTGGACCCAATTTTCGGTTATGGTATCAGGTCCAGACCCAGGTCTAATCAGGTCCACTATAAGAGAAACCATACATGGACCTTATAAGAACTACATGAATTAGACCCTAACCATAGCCAGTAAAATAATATTTTTATCATTTTTATATTGAAAAATTGCAGGTCTTAATCGAAACTCAGGTTGGGCTTGGGTCTTGTATAAAATTTTATAAAATATACTTGAATCCATATATGAATTGGACCTTCGGGTCTGGACCCAAGTCCTAATCAGGTCTTTTTATTTATCACCATACCCAGACCCTATAGGGTTTGGTTTGGGTCAGGTATGGGCAAACAAGACTCGTTGACACCCCTAGTTAAGGGCCAAGATGAGCTTAAACAAGTCAAGCCCGAGCTGAGCTTGGGCTAGCTGTAACACTCTTAGATTTTAATCACTTATAAAAGCACATAAAAATTAAAACTTTTCTTTTCTTATTAAAATTGTCAGCAAAAGCCTTTTTAAACTTGAGTTCAAAACCTCAGGTGGGTTACATTCCACACAATAATGATAAGACTGAATTTAACATATTCAAATTTAGCTCCTAAAAAAGAAAAAATGACTGGATCTCATAGTTGCCTCAACATCCCACATCTATACCTAATAAGTCAACATTTTTGTTTATAAGCATGATGTGTCTTTCATCTAAGATATCAACATATTCATTCCAATTATACCGTGATCTATAGTCAATCTGAGTTCAACATATAATCATGCTACAACAATTGGAGTAAAGTCATATAGATTCACAACTGGCTATCCCAACTAGCTCATTCAATTATTGCAATTCATTACAATCAATATAATTAACTTGTTCACACTCACTAAGATTTATTACATATTGAAACGAGTACCTCGTCAGATTATTTGGTCTTGAAAACATACCTCCTCATAGGCTCGTCCTTGCCGGACTATCTGATATTGAACTAGTACACCCACACAGAATCATCCTAGCTTGACTACTGATATTGGACATGTACATCCT
Organism: Nuphar pumila; assembly: GCF_984573655.1. Classification (NCBI taxonomy): domain Eukaryota; kingdom Viridiplantae; phylum Streptophyta; class Magnoliopsida; order Nymphaeales; family Nymphaeaceae; genus Nuphar; species Nuphar pumila. The sequence continues at coordinate 123,166,563 of NC_143255.1, forward strand.
CATAGGCTTGTCTTGGCCGAACTATCCGGTTTTGAATATGTAAAACTTTACAAGATCAACATTTTGGGAACAATTTTTTAATAAGTTATTTTATCAAGTGGATTCTATTGCCATTAATGCATAAACATAGTTGATGGCTCATAGGGTCGATAGCCACTAATTGGTTACAAACATGTAGACATTCAACATGCATTATATCATATATCACATCATATAGCATTTCGAGTTATACTATCATGAATTTAGCATAACATTCAGGGTTCCATGAACCATAGTTTAATCCCAAGCTTAAATATTTATCACATACATTTATAACTGTATATTATGCAACATTTCATTCATAAAGGAACATCTCATCATATGCATTAATATCATAACATAGCCACTTGCACATCACATTTCATCATGAATATATAAATTGAATATCAAAGTATTTAATATTTTAATATGCATAATTCAAACTTGAAGCATACATATAATCATTGCATGCTTACGTATATCTAAGCATACATATTGGATAATATAAAACAACTAAACCTCAAAGTTTATGCATTTTTTATGCAATTTTGATCATGTATATGTAATTCAAATTATACATATACATTTTTTAAAGTACGAGCAATATCATGCATGCAATATATGTATTCAACTCTAAATAAGAAACACACAATTTCAATGTATATATATATATTTATATTATAAATTAACGAGCAATTAACATAAATACCAAAACCAACATGCATGCATTAGAATCGCACAACCATATGAGTTAGTATAGTTTTATTACCTCAAAGTACGTGAAAGAACACCTATAGGGATTCTCCATATGAAAGACATGTTTGCCGTCAGAAGTGAACATGGGCGAGGATGTGCAAGTGCCTTGGTTTTCATGCTGCTAGCATGGAAATGATTGTGCATGTGAATGTTGCATTGTAATGCGTGCTCGAGGTTGGAGGCAGTGGAATAAGTCATGATAAGTGACAACGGATTTGGCAAAGCAAGCAATGCAGTTCTTGAGGTGGTAGCAATCGCGAGTCCCATCCAATCCTACGGCGACAGCGGTTCGCGGGCCACACCTCTTTTTTCTTATTTTTTCTTTTTCTTTATTTTTCTTTATTTTCTTTTTGTTTTTTTCTTTCTTTTCTTTAATGGCAAAGGAATAGGAGATGTCGACCCCTCATGGTCGAGGTGAAGGGGGTGTCGCCCCCACACAGTAGTCCTCCGTCCACCAGCTGGAACCGCAAGCAACAACATGGAGCTTGGTAGGTGAGACAGTTTTTTGTGGACACCAGGGAGACAGAGAGAAGCAGGGTTATCCGACCTTCTCCGCCAGTGATGATGCAACCAAAAGAGGCGACAAGGAGTAGTAGGGCATGGGCCCTCGACTCTTTCTTGTCAGGTGACAAAATAGATGGTGGCAGAGCGGCACCAACCTCTCTGTTCTTCGGTAGGATCTTAGAGGAAGGAGAAGAGTGGTAGATGGGGTGGCTCCCTCATTCTTGATGGAAAAAAGAGGACACTAGGGAGGAGGCCCACGATGGTTGTTGTGGCCTTACGTCAGAGAGACAAAACATGAGGGAGAAGCTTGCGGTGAGGGTGTCGTGCAATGGAGGGTGTCTGAATGAGATAAAGGCCTGAAGATTGGGGCCTAAGGCCATGGCAGCCGAGCAAGAGGGAAGAGAGGTTCAGGAGGCAGATGGCTGGCAGGGTGTCGACCGACCTCTATGGGTAAGGAGGAGCGGCACTGGGAGGTGGCACCATACTAGTGCTACTGAGAAGTCGAAAAGAAGATGGTGACGGATGCCACCTTCGTTCATCAGAGAGGGTACATAGGGTGGAGTTGGGTAAGCTTATAAGGATAATGCTCATATGGTTATGTCTCCAGACAATAATGGTTTCTTAGAAACCAAATGCGCCAAACAGGTTTTGGATAAATCAAATAAAGTTAAGAAAGATAAGTCAAATGGAGTTACAAGAAGTTGGATTCAAACAGAAGTATTGTGAGCCAACCATGTATCTGATATTGTTGTTTTTGATAGAGTTATAAAAAATAATAACTACTATCATTTGTTAGTTGTTTTGTTATCATATCTAATTGTGTAAGTCGCTATTTTAGATCTGTGTATTCTAAACATTGTAAACATTATTTTTGCTTATAAATAGAATACTTGATCCTCTCAGTGGACAAGAGAGAGAAAATCAAGTTTATTGTCTTGTTCATTGCGCTTTTATGGTATCAAAGCTATCAAGCTCAAACAAGTTTTCAATGACTTCCTCATCGTCTCTTCCCTCTCCTATGACCCAGTGAAATGCTATCGTCAGCCTTTTCTCGATAAAATTAAATCAAGACAACTATTTGTTATGGAGATATCAGCTCGAATCGATCATGATTAGCTAGGATCTCTTCAAGTTTGTTGACGGCTCTTCTCCTCAACCAGATATCTTCATTGCCACTATAGATGAAGGTAAGATAGAGAATCTGAATAATCCTATGTGTTTGTTCTGGTAAGTTGGCTCTCAGCCAGATATAAGCTATTGTTTCTGGAACAGTTCTTAGTTAAATCATGAGAACAAAAATAACCCGTGAAGCCTGGCTTGTCCTGAAAAAAGTATATGGATCTTAATCTCCTTTGAGACTGATGATTCTGAAGAAAGACCTGACTTTTATTAAGAAAGAAAATATGTATATGCTATCATATCTAGACCGTATAAAGTTTCTAGCCAATTTTCTTGCCACTGCCACTCACCACGTAGAAGATGACGAGTTAGTTCAAATAACTTTGAATGGTCTTCCTCTTGAATACAAAAGTTTTGTGACTTACATCACCACCAATCTGGCTCTATATACTTTCATAGATCTATATGATCTGCTCCTTAATCATGAAAAATGTGTCATAATTCATGCAAAGCCTCCTGAAACACCCAAACCCCAGCAATCTGCCTTCACTGCCTTAAAGGGTCGAGGTCGTGGTTGTGGGTTTTATTGAGTTCATGGTAGGGGACAAAGGAGAAATTCCTCTCCAAACACGTCTAATAGCAACCCAGTGTCCCAAACTCAAGGTGGTTGTGGGGCAATCACCTGTCAATATTGTGGAAAATGCGGACATATTGCCAAAACTTGTTGGGATATCCCTAAAGCCTTCTCTGTCATGTCTCTTCAGCAATCCACATATGACTATTGGTATCCTGACACTAGTGCTATGAATCATCTAACTATGGATGCTCAACAATTCTTCAATAAATCATAATATCATGGGGGTGAGCAAATCATAGCTGGTAATAGTAAGATGCTTCACATCTCCTACACCGATAATCTCATTCTGAAATCTCATGGCTCTTCATTTGATTTAAAAATTGTTCTTCATGTCCTTGCTATCACGAAGAACCTTTTATCTATGAGCCACTTTACTGAAGATAATGATTATATTTTTTAATTCACTCCCTTTGAATTCCTTATCAAGGATCGTTAGACATGCAAGATTCATCTCAAGAGACCAAAATCCAGCGCTAGACTCTACCCAATCAAATTTGATGATCATATGCAAGTGACGACATATGCAGGCAAAGTGACATCTTTTGATATATGACACCAATGTTCCAGACATGCAAATAAGAAGATCGTTTCTTACTTAAACTCTAGTAATGCTATCACTGCTAATAAAAATAGCAAAATAAAAGTGTGAGAGTTGTCTCATTGGCAAAGCTCACAAATTTTCTTTTGGTCACTCTTTTTCTTCTACGCCATCCCTTCTTGAACTTCTCTACGCCGATGTCTGGGGGTTGGCTCCAGTCTTTTCATGCGATGAATTTCATTTTTAACTCCTCATAGTAGATGACTTTTCTCATTTTTCATGGCTCTTTCTATTGCATGCTAAGTCTCAAGTGTTTGAGTATTGCAAGTCTTTCAAGCATGTCACTAAAAAACAACTTCAACTCCCCATCTACGCTTTCTAAACTGATAATGGAGATAAATTTACTAGTCAAGATATTGAAATTTTTTTATTGGACCATGACATACTTCATCGGTTTTCATGCTTGCACATCCCATAACAGAATAGGCTCATTGAGCGTAAACATCGACATGTCATTGAAACTGGGCTAAGCCTATTACATGCTTCCTCTCTGTCATATTGCTTTTGGGTCGATGCCTTTCACACTACTATTTATATCATCAACTATCTTCCAACCTTAGTCCTTAATTGGAAGACTCCATACGAGCTTCTCTTCCATAAACCCGTTGACTATCATCATCTTCGTGTTTTTGGTGCTCGTTGCTATCCACTTCTAATGCCCTATCATACCTCAAAATTTCAGCCCAAGACTACTTCTTGTACCTTTTTGGGCTATGACTCTAGCCATAAGGGCTATCTTTGCTTCGACCCCTCTCAAAACCGCACCTATATCTCTCTTCATGTTTACTTTGTTGAATCTATCTTTAGACTCGTCTCTTCCTCTGCTTGTCCTTTCTCACATGATCTTTTTGAATGGGGTCTCTCTCAGACCGTCCTCCTCCTGATCCTCTCATTCGCTTCTTCCTAATCCAATGGTCCCTCCTAATATTCTTATCTCTCCTTATTCGCCTGCGCCTTCCTCTCCTGTGAGCCATCTTCTTGCTGTTGAACCAATCGATTCTTTTTCTCCTCTTTCTGACTCCATCGTTAGTCACCTGTTTGACCATACCCACCCTATGATCACTCGCTCTATGATCAACTCTCTTAAACCTCGTGCCTTTACCGCTACTTGATATCCCCTCTCCCTTGCCTATTTTAGCTCTGTTCTACTAACACCAAATCTACTTCGTTTAAATAGGCTAATCTTGACCTCAAGTGGTGCACAACCATGAAAGATGAGTTTAACACACTCTAACTTAAATCATACTTGGTACCTCATTCTGCCTTGTCCTCATTATAATATCATTGGCTCTAAATGAGTTTTTTTGGATAAAATCGACATGTTGATAGCTCCGTGGCTCACTACAAAGCTCGTCTCGTTGCTAAGGATTTTCATCAAGAGAACAATATCGATTTTTTTAAGATTTTTAGTCCAGTTATGAGACCCACTACCATCCACGTTGTTCTTGCTCTTGCGATTTCGTCAGATTGGCTGATTCATCAATTGAATTTTAATAATGTTTTCTTAAACGATCTTTTTTCTAAAGATGTTTATTTAGCACAACCTCCCAGTTTTAACGACTCTTCTTATCCTCAACATGTTTGTAAGCTGGATCAGGCCTTGTACGACCTCAAGCAGGCTCCGCATGCCTCGTAACAACGTCTCAACTCTTATCTTCAGTCCTGCGATTTTCGTATCTCTCTTTCAGATGCTTCATTATTTATTTTTCAAGATAATGGTCTAGTTATTTTTTTATTGGTTTATGTTGTTGATATCATTATCACCAGCAACTCTACTGTTGCCATTAAGCAGTTAACTCAGCGCCTTAGTCTTGCCTTTTCTATTAAATATCTCAACCGCCTAAATTACTTTTTGGGTATTAAAGTTCTTTATGCTTCCTCAGGTCTTTTTCTTTGTCAGCATATATATGCTCTTACACTACTTCGTCGTGCCTCTATGACTGATGCAAAGTTGATTTCTAATTTTATAAGCTCCACTACCTGATTATCTAAGGATGATGCTCCTTTTTTTCATGACTCTACTTTATATCAGAGCATCGTAGGCAGTCTTGAATATATCACCATCACATGGCTCGACATTGCCTTTGTGGTCAACAAGGTTTGTTAGTTCATGTATCAGCCCACAATTACCTGCTGGTTTGCCATCAAGTGCATCTTTCGCTATCTCAAGGATACCATTCAACATGGTTTGTTCTTCGCACAATCTTCCTCTCTCCATCTCAACGCCTTCTCTGATGCTGACTGGGCTGGTAGCCTTGATGATTGCAAGTCTACCAATAGCTTACTATCTTTCTAGGCTTTAATTTGGTTTCTTGGTCTTCTCGTAAGCAACGTACCATAGCTTGATCTAGCACTGAGGCCAAGTATAAGTCTATCGCTTGTGCTGCGTCTGATCTTCTTTGACTCAAGTCCCTTCTCACTGAGCTTGGCTTTACTTCTTCTTCGCGACCTATTCTTTGGTGTGATAATATTGGGGCTTTATATGTTGCAGCAAATCCTATTTTTCATGCTCGCACCAAACATGTTGAAATTGATTTTCATTTTGTTCGAGATCATGAGCAAAAAGATCATCTTTAACTTTAGTTTATCACCTCTTCTAACCAGCTCACTGACGGTCTCACTAAGCCTCTTCCATTTTCTAGGTTTGTTTTCAATTGTGACAAGCTCAACGTGGTCGACCCTACGTTGAGCTCACAGGGGCATAATAAGGATAATGCTCATACGGTTATGTCTCCTAACGATAGTGGTTTCTCATAAAGCAAATACACCAAACAAGTTTTAGTTAAATCAAATAAAGTTAAAAAAGATAGGTCAAATAAAGTTACGAGAAGTCAGATTCAATCAGGAGTATCATGAGCCAACCGTGTATCTAATATTATCATTTTTTATGGAGTTATAAAAAATGATAATTGCTGTAATTTGTTTGTTGTTTTGTTATCATATCTAACTGTGTAAGTCGATATTCTAGAACTGTGTATTCTAAACATTATAGACACTCTTTTAGCTTATAAATAGAATACTCAATTCTCTTGGTGGACAACAAAGAAAAAAATAAGTTTATTATCTTGTTCATTGCTCTTTCATGAGCTCCAACAAGCCAGCAGGGGCAACGCTGAAGTGGTCACCAAAAATGGAGGTGGCATCCGGCGGTGGGGGTGAGGGCAGAAGGAAGAGGCCAGGTGAAGTCGGTGGTGCATGGGTTTAATTTCATAAAAAACTATAGGGGGGGTAAGCTTTTAAATAAGAAATGAAATGGGTCTGGGTCAGATCCCAACAATAGGGGTTACAGAGTTAGCCAAGTTTGTGGCTAGTTGGGTCTAGTCTGGTTAGTGGAACCAGGGCATACACTTGGCTGATCCTAGATGCCAAGTGTCAATCTGGTGTAGGTTAACCAAAATACCCCTAATAAACAAAAATACTCAAATTACCCTTGGGTCAAACTGAAATTAACTATATACCTATAGTCAATAGAAAATGGACAAAAATGGCTTGTTCTCTGTTGACTTTCCTGATCAACTCAAAGTCGAACAATTTTGTCCTTCATAACCAAAATACCTCCGATAAATTTTAAAAAGACCATAAAGTCCCCAAAACTTCTCGAGCACGTTTCAAACTCATTTCAACTTCGTTTTCGATGAAACTAAGACTATTCTTCTTGAAATTTCGATATGAATAAAAAAAATCATAAAATATGCTTTCAAAATTACCATCATCCAGATATTATAAAAGTAAAAAAAATATCAAAAAATACTGGATATTAAATTAGGACGCCTGGTTGTACACCCCTACAGTCCACACCAAGATCTATGTCACAGGGACATGCCATTTTGGCTGTGTTCCTAGTGACATAAGCAGACATGGATCCGTACAAATACTTTTTTATTGTTTTTGATAGCATTTGAATACATGTAATCTAGATATTAAATTATTAAAATATTTTTTATTAAATAAAAACTAATAAATATGTTTCCTCATTTCCATTTTTTTTAAAGAAAATTTCAAAGTCGTAAGTTGAACCTGCATCGTAAAGTCACAAAAACCATAGAATCATGATAAATTCAATTTAATTTATCACCATATTTCTGATATCATGATTTTATTTTTTGCTTTACTTTTTCATTTCATCTCTTTTTTTTTTTATATTTGACTCTTCGAACTTTTCTTGGTACGTTCCTACAAGGGATTTTCAGTTTACCATGAGACCGTCTCTTGATCAAAATATTCCAAGAATCATATTTGTAGGTAGGGGTGAAAGTGGGTGGATTCAGACCAAAGATCCAACCCAATTGGCGTCATTTTGGGCAGATGCGGTCAATAAATAATAATCCAATCAAATAAAGATGGGTTTCTTTGGCTTTGGGTAAGAATTTAATGAATAAATAGGTTAAAAAACATGGTTGGAGTCGGGTCTGATCAGGCTCATTTTATTTATTTCACATGAAAACCAATAAGCTTGTCCTAGTATCAGAAAGTGTCAGATGATATTTGAATCTGGAGTTCTAACATGTGTTTGTTGTGCTTGGAGAACCACCACCATCGCCGGGTTCGTCTTGGGTTTGGTGAAGGGAATGGTAGAGGCATCGAAGAAGCCCATTGAAGGTCTCTCTCTCTTGAATCGTCTAGTGTTTGTGATTTGGGCATTCAACTTTATGATTAAAAATAGTTTTTTTTGTAGGGTTTTTATTTTTTTTCTTTGTTATTTTTCTTCACAATCGTTGGTTTTGACGGAAAATGGAAAATGGAAAATGGTTTCTTTTCCCTGTCTTTTTAAGTTTTTCTCTTTGAGCATATGTTTTTTTGTGTTTATTAATTGTGGGTTATCTTTTTTAGGCATCATTCTCATCACCCCCTTTAGTTGTAATTAGGGGTGGCAAAATCTGACACGACCCGCCAACCCGTTTCTTAGCTGGGTTCGGGTTTGGCTTAAACGGGTTCATGTCATAAACGGGTCCACCCACCTAACCCATTTATTAAACGGGTCGGGTTCGTGTTAGGGGTATGCCAACCCACCCCGTTTAATAAACGGGTTAGGCGGGCGGGTCAACCCGTTTACCCGAACCCGACCCGCCAACCAGCCCACCAACCCGTTTACCCGAACCCGAACCTGACCCGCCAACCCGCCTTCTAACCCGTTTACCCGACCCAACCCGTTTATTAAACGGGTTAACCGTATCGTGTCGGGTTACCCGTTTAATAAATGGGTCAGGTTCGTGTTGAGGTATGCTGACCCGCCCCGGACCCGATTGCCACCCCTAGTTGTAATCTGCTTGACCCTTTCACGTCAATTGGTAACCACAACAGCCACTTTGGTGTGCTTCATAGATGGCATTCTGGAAGTCAGGCACATCATAGATGCCTTATGTCATGAATTCTCCACCAATATGCCTTCTTGTTGTTTCCCTTCATCGGTTCATATATCCAGTAAAGTTGGTCATTTGGGTGTTAGACACTTGCCTATAGGTACAAACATTCTATAAACAAATCTTGTAAAAGTATTTCTCTCCATAAAGATGTTTTGACGAGTATCCTAAAGCAAGAAAAAACCTTGACGGCCATAAAGATTAGAGAGCAACTGTAACTTTACCAACACAAGAATATATTTCAACGTCTCTCAAGAATTGTTTTTTATGATAAAAATACAATAAAGAGATAGAAAACTAGAATTATCAACAAAAACATGACAAAAAAAACAGAGCTGATTGCAGAAATTTATACACGGCGAGAGGAATCATATTATAAGAGCTATGGAACAAACTTTTGATGACAGTCTTTGCTAGGATGCTGATTGATGCTTACTGTATAGTGCAGATAGTGGTGGCAGGGTACAAGCATCCGAAATGCACATGAGACTATGCAGAGTGTGTTTGTGATGATCACATGCATGTGAATGTTCTACACATTTATCATATTGCGAATGTCTGTTTGTACATGAAATTTTTATTTCTTATCTGCTGGTCAAAGTTATGGGGTTTTCTTTCCCATGGTTTTGGTTATTATTCATGAAGTAATAGTGGGTTGTGAGGAGATATATATGTTGTTTGCTGATGATATGCATGTGGGCATGTATGACATATTGTGCATCAATTCTATTAATCAATTTGTATTTATCAATTAATTTCTATGTCCCTTACATTCATATATGCAGTCATGCTCAATTGCTTTGACCATTCTAATCCTTTAATTTATTCTAGCTGATATTTTTGATAGGCACATTTCTGTTTTATGGTTTTATTTGGGGTGAAAGGCTATAGTGGTGGTGGTGATGCTATATATGGTTGTTCCTAGATGGATCTGTTTTTATTTCTTCTTTCTCTAATTGACTTTTGATGTGAGTGTCAACTTCTTCTTTGTAGGGTGAAGTGAAAATTAGGTTCATACTTTTTGTGTCTATTGTAGCTCCTGGAGGCTGAGAAGATATAGTAACCCAAAGACAAAAAGCATTAGACAATATGCAAAATATATTTTTTATGTCTGGCGACTTTGTTAGAGAACTAATACTTGATTGAGAATGCCATTAAACAATTATACAAAGAGAAAGAATATTGCATTCTTTGTCCGAAAGTTCTTTATTTTCAGCCTAGTAGTGAAAGGTGGTTTTGTTGTTTGAGTATGCACATCTGTTCATTATTGACGAGACAAAGTTGCAGAATATTTGTTTGAAAAATGAGGGTGCGCATGAGGTGTAATATAGCGTTGACAATTTATTTGATTTTGTTCATATTTCTTGTATTGCCTGTTTATTTGATTTATTTATGAGTATTTCAGTTCACACGCAAGAAGATCAAAAGGACTTCTTGTTTCATATATATGTTGCACTTGACTCAAATATATTTATAATGTAATAATGTTTTGAAACAAGGAATATTTGACATATTAATCTCACTCTTCCGACATATGTGTGCATGATTATAATGTATAATAAAGGTAAGTTTTCCTGTTGGCCTTGGTGATGATAGCTAGGAAGGGCGGCGATTTGGAGATCGAGCATCATTTTGAATGATGACTATTTTTTTATAATCTTTTTCTAGGTACAAATGTGCTCTAGTAAGATACATTTTATGTGGTTTTGTGTTTAGTTTCTCAAATTTGAATTTCCAACATCATTTGTAAGTTTCAAGAAAAATGACATGATAGCGTTGTAACATTTGAATGAACAATTGGTTGAGCAAGTGAGAGCACTCAGGATTCTTGTGCTTTCCAATGAAAACATAGTACATTAATGCTTGTTAGATACATAACATTAGTAATTTTTAATAAAAGGACGTTTGTTTTATAACAATGAAGTTATTCATTTTATTATATTTATTTTTTGCAGGTTCGAAGTAGTTGAGTGTTGCTAAGAACAGATGATAGTTATAGATTTATTAGTTCGACTGGAACTCTTTTTTTTGTCTTATTTGAATTTTTTCATGAGGACTATCTTTAATTTATTGTCTTGTAAATAAAAATGCTATAGCATACACAGTTAAACTAATTGAGTTTAACTTAATTACAACAACAACAACTACGCCTTCATCCCAAAACAATTGGGGTCAGCGATATGAACCAAAAAGAAATTCATTTTGGGTCTTCCACATGAATCCTTTTCCTCCAATCATTTCTATCCAACGCCATGTCCTCGGTGAGGTTCAAAGCATTCATATCCTTTCCTATCATCTCCATCCAAGTCTTCCTAGGCCTACCCCGACCTCTTTTAACTAATATATTTTCCCATTTCTCCAACCTTCTAACTGGAGCATCATTAGGCCTTCGCCGAATATGTCCATAACTTAATTATTTTATAAAAATTATAAAAATGATTTTCTCTATTCATATATTTTTTATTTGCTAATATATATGTTCTTTCTTACGTGTATGATGGTAAATTTGTTTGGTGATGGTGGTGGTAATTATGTTATTGATGAAAGTCAAGATGATGATAATATATGTGATTATGAATAATGGGTGGATAGTGATGGTGGTATTGGTGTTTTCTAAGGTATATCGTGAATGTTGATGGTGATAGTGACATAATTGATTGATGTACTTATTGATATATTAGATCATTTTAATTTTCATATATGGTGATGTTACACATTTGGTCTCATTTGGTGTTACACTTTTTATTTTCTTTTTCTTGTTGATTCATCATGTGCACAAGTACCTCTTAAGTATTGAATGCATATCTTGATTTTTTAAAATAATGATGGAGTTCATAGTAATGGCAATGGTGTAGTGTGACTATGATGATGGCTGCAGAATAAGACACATTGACATGCTCATGGTGTTGTTGTTTGCAAGTAATGAATGACAGATATGCTGATAATGGTGGACATAGCAATGTTTGTATTCATAATGGTGTTGCCTTTTATGGTGTTTTATACGAAAACTAGTAAAACTAAGCTTATGGTTATGTCATGATCAATATTGTCAAAACAATATTATCGTTATCATTATGTTCTTTTCAAAATTATTTATTAAAATTTTTATTATCAAAATGTTGGGTGCATTCTATCAATATAGCTTAAAATAGGTGGTCCCACAATTTTTTTTAGCACATAGTGATGGCTCAAGTCGTCACCATTGATTATATAAACATGCTCACATAGGGCTTATAGTGATGGTTCTACTCGTCACTATAAGTGTGCCTGATAAAGGATTAGAGACGTGAATAGTGACATCTCAAGCTATCACCCTTAACATGTATTTGTGACGACGAAACCGTCACCAATACTCATGAAAATGTCACTTGTATAAACCTATAATGATGGTCAAATAAGGGATAAGTGAAGACTCCAAATAGTCACTATAAGTAATAGTAAAAGAACTTATAGTGTCAGACACTAAGCCACCACTATTACTTATAGTGATAGTTTTTGCTGTTTAAGTGATGAATTGAAGCCGTCACTATAGGTACTTTTTGGCGTATAGTGTGTCCAAACCATATCATGTTTCCGAACTATAGTATTGTGCATGGTAGTTGGTAGACACACTTGTTTTCATGGATCTAGCCACTAAATGTTAGATCTAATAGTAAATATGTGGTTAACAAGGTTTATCTTTTACATTAAGAAGTTTTATCATCTCTAGTGCATCACAAGATTCAATCGTTGAAATAGTGAAAAAATTAACAGTTTACAATTCATGAAGATAAAGATAGTTTAATGATGGTATACAAATATCATGTTAGAGTCAACCTTAATACATGAAAGTGTCGGACATTTTGGTTTGGGTCCAACCCTAAGTATGACTCGGTTTGACACTAATGAAGAGGTTAGTGGGAAATTAGTGGGGAAGGAGTTACGTGAGTGTGAAAGGGTTCACATTCTGTAACCCCCCCCCCCCACTTTTCTCCCACTATAAATAGAGGCATGGCTACTTGATGAGGGTAGCCAAGGTGTCGTTGATTTTCTTATTGGGTTCAGGGTCTTGCTCACCATCAACTTGAAGACCTAGGCTCATCGTGGGCGTCAATAGGCTTAGGAGAATGTCGAGCACCTGCACTTCTCTTGGTTCATGGCATCTACATGTATGTATCATTTTCATATTTCAGTTATGTTTTAAAGATATGCCAACATTGGATTATGGGCCCACATCGCTCATTTCGCTGTGTGTGGGCGCGTCGGCGACGTTCATTCAATGCTTGCCAAATCTATTGTTGGTATTTTTTTCTCCCTCAAGATTTTTTGCATTTTTTCCCATCCATCGTCGTTGTTCGCTTGCTTTCAGAAGGCGCAACCTGGTCGGATGACTGGCTCAGGCAAGCGGACCCATCATGCTACCTGAGCTATGTGGCACAATGGTTGGAGGACTTGCAGGCGACAGAGTCCTCATGGAGTGGCCTTCACCCCTTCCAGTACCACTGATGGAGGGAGACCAGCGATAGGGAGTCACCGTCACCGGTGACATTTCCTTCAAGTCACCGGTGCTGGTGTTGGTGAGTAGTAGGAAACGGGGCCGGCATGCGAAAATCCTTGTCTGCTGCCAGTGTTTTATTTTTTCGCCAGTACAGAGGTAGACGATGGGTTCGCCGGTGCCATCGCCTATCCTCGCCGGTCAGGCAGGCGATGACAAGACGTCGGTGGCAACAATAGCCCCAAGGACAGTGTACATCAATAAAATGTTGTTACAAACCCTAACCTGCGATGATCCAGCTGTTGTCACGGGGAGGGGTGCTGATCGCCGTTGTCGACGAGGCCTACCCGATCCCCATCGTCGACAACCTCACCAAAGTTGTCCTCTGCAACTGGGGAGGGTGACTGTTTTCGTTTACAGAAATGATGGTGGGGGCGCATAACGATCACCGTTGTCGGTGAGGCATACGCCGGAGACAGAAGGGGGAGCCAAGAGCCGAACATTGTTGTTGTTGGCATTGTTGATGCCGTCCTCTGCAATGTGGAGGGCGACGACTTTGGTTTACAGCAACGACATGGATTTCTTCCCCTTTCTTTCGTCGGAGGGTCGGTGGTGGCTGACAACCATCGTCATCGCTATCGACCGATCATTGGGGCCAACAACCTTGATCGAATGTCGGTGGAGTGAGCAACCTCAACGACTATAAAAAAATGTAAACCCTTACCTTTTGCCGAGGGTATTCGTCGGGGGTCATCGTAATGGGGAAGTCATGGTCATCTGATCGCCGTCGCTGGCGGTTTCGATGGTAGCATACTCTGAGAAACGGAAGGGCGATGGGCTTTTGCCCTTTCAGTTTATGAGAAACTGAATTTCATCGAATGGGCAAAACTCATTTTTAATCACCCCTCTGGTCCGGGCGGATCGAGCCCAGATCCAAGCTTGGCATCTGGACCCGATCCTAGGAACTGGACCGAACCCGTTCTGAGGGTTCGACCAGACCTGGATCCATTTGGGTTTCAGGTATGGGTCTGATCTGAATAGTGGGTCAATGATCGGATTTAACCCAGACCCATTTGGGTCTCAGGTCTTATCTGATCCAGTTAGACCAAATCGTGATCCAAATCTAGGTCTGGTCCGGTCTGAGTCTAATCTTAATAGCGGGTCAATGATCGGATTCAACCCGAACCCATTTGGGTCCTGAGTCTTGTCTGATTCGGTTAGATCGGGTTGCGATCTGGATCCGAGTCTGGTCTGTTCCGATTAGAGCGGGTCGAGATCTAGATCCAACTGGATCTGGGTCTGGATCAGGTATGGTTTCTAGACCTGACCTGGGTCCTATTATGGACTAGATCTGGATTTGGATAATTGGATCCAATATGAGATTTGATCATTATGGGTTTGGATCTAGATTTGATCCGAATCGAGGAATCCAATTCGAGATCAATTGGAACTGGATCTAGATCTGAATTAGATTGGATAAGATCCGAAAAGGGGTCTTTAATATTTACACTTGAACTAGTTGTATGATCGATACAATGATTTTTTAGACTAGTTTAAAGCCATTTTTGATCAATTTTTCACTGGTTTCGGGATGTAGAGACCCTGTTTTTATAAATCCGTGAAAGAACAAGAATTTTCTTATTCAGTTATAGGGTTTTATGAGCTTTTGTTTATGTTTTGAACCGATTTATAATTTCTAAAACCGGTTCAGACCCTTAGATGATCCATTCAAGGTTGTTTCAGATCGGTTGAGAGTACTTTTAGACTGATTCCAGTCCAAGGACCCTAGGTTTTACCTAAAAGAGTTTGTTTTTGTTATTTTTCATGCTTTATAAGTGTTTAATGTTAAGAAAGCATGACTTATGCATGTCTAATAGATGTATTTTATGTTATTTAAAGTTATGCATAATGTTTTAAGCATGAATTATGACTAAATTGATGACATTTATGACATGTTTTTATCAAAATTAGTTTATGCATATAAGTTGAAGCATAAACCAATATTTTTGATGATATAATACATATTTCATCATGAATATACATGCATTATCGTGTGTGCATGGGCATGCTCCATAATAAGAATATATTTTCGATAAAAGATCATGATTAAGTGACTCATGCAATCATCAAAGTGATCTGAGTTATGTTAATTGAGGATTCTTTGGATTGTATTAAGATTCAATATTATAATTATGTGTGACTTTATGAAACAACAATTCTACCCAAAGGTAGGTCATTGTGTTTTAAATTCACATAGGGTGTAATAGTAGATGCATATACCAACCCATGATGCATGTTCGTACCTAAAAGGTACAATGCTAAATTACCTCCGGTTACATGATTTGCTAATTTCACTATTTGAAGTCAATTCCTTAAGAATTGAAGAGATGAAGCAACTATGAGTATAATCGTTTCTACCAAAGTGGAACGATAATGACCCAATTATGCTTGTTTTAGAAAAGGTGAATAATAAGGGGCTTTGTATTTACCTTTTCAATATGAATATCATATAGAGCGATTAATCTTTCACTCATACAGAGAATAAAAAGTCGTTCTAAAGGCTATCTATGAGAAGTGGGAGCACTTAGAAAGATGTCTATGAGAAGTGAGAGTGCTCAAATAATCTTAGCATGTTGCTTTTGTAATCGTGAGTGACTAAGAATATTTGAGGTGTAATCTCTCACTGCAGGACAATGGAGAAATTTTTGAAAGCCATTGGGACAAAAATTATTGATTTATACGAGATTTTAACTCAGGTCATATGGATTAGAAGTGTTATTATGGGTCTTGGGATTGTTGACTCTATTGAAAGATAACTAAAGATCTTTTGTGATTTGAAGCAGTCGTGTCTTTCTCAAATAACAATAAGAGCTCAACCTCGTGTTGACACATAGAGTTAAAGTACTTTGTTGTTAAAGAAAGGATTGAGAATTATCTGGTATGTATTGATACAATCGGTACGAAAGAAATGACTGTGGATCCCCTTGTTGGATATATGAATCGGGTCCAACCCATTGGGTGACCCGATTTGACATTAAAAGCTTAGTGGGTTAGTGGGCATGATAGTGGAGGGTAGTTAATGCCATAAGGGAGGAGGTTACATGAATGTAGATTGTCCATATTCACTGTACCTCCTCTCCCTCCTCCACTATATAAAGGGGTGGCTAGCTGCAATAGATGATGAGTAACCATTGCCATACAGTAAAAGCCATAGCCTAGTCCACATTCGGTTTATTGTGGTATAGAGTCCTGCTCACTATCGACCTAAGGCTTGGGCTCATCGTGGGTATCGACTAGATGAGGAGAACATCGAGCACCCACACGCACACTCTATGGCATCTTCATGTATGCTTTCTGTGTTTATTTATGCAGAAAATGCCAACATTGGGTTATGGGTCCATGACCATGCATTCCACTATGTGTAGATTCGTGCGGGCTTGCTGGTGTTTGCTGCGACTGTCGTCGTGGGGTAAGTTAAGTCGCAGGTTGACAGCGCCTGTTGATGTGAAGCGACTATAATAGATTGAACCTGTTGCCATGGGGCGACGTGGCTCATCTGTATTCAGCAAATGGTCGCCTGAACTCCGACGATTGTCGCCATGGGGCAACATTGTTTCCCGGCTAACACGATTCAATTCTGCTGATTGTTTGTCCTTCGGATGGCATATGAAAGCCAGTGATCGCCGACGTTTTTGTCGGTGCCACTGAATGCAGTTAGCCGACAACAGGTCACCGGTTAAAGGCGACAACCCATCACTGTGGGGCGATGTGGCTCGTCGGTTACCGGTCGACCATCATCGACATCAAATAGAAGATAAAAAAGAATAGAGGATCGGTTTTACCTGTGGTTGTTGGGCTGCAGGGGGTTCTGCTTGCGCTGGGGTAGCCATGGATCATCGTCGGAGGAGGGGGTGTTTCGCCAGATTGTCAGTGATGTGCGACGAAACCCTTCCCTGTTCTTGTTCCCCTCTACCGTCAAGCGGGGTGGGAATAGTCGTTGGATCTGTCTTGCCATCCGAAGACCATCGCCGCTTTGTTTCGTCGGGATGTTGGCGGCCATTGGGGCTATTTTCATCTCTGCCGATGAACGTCTGTTGCATCCAGGGTGTCGGACCCCCCCCCCCCTCTTTATGCCCTTTTTACTTCAGTCGTCGGGCTGTGTTAGGGCGATGGGTCTTTGCCGAAGATCTGGAAGGCCGGATGCAGGTCTCTATCGTCATCGGTTTGCTGCAAAGAGGGGGGAGGGGGGGGGGGGTTGCCAGATTTCCGGTGTCTGTCCGACGACGTGTGGATCTGGGGTTAAAAAACCCCTTCTCTACTCCTTCAACCGTGAGGCTGCAGTGAAATATGCCATCGCCGACGGAAGGCTCAAGGAGCGGGAGGCTCAGGCGACATGGGTCGTTGGTTGGCATCGTGGGTAGCCAGCAGGCGACATGGTTCACTGGCAGAGGTAGGCGACATGAGTCACCATTGAGGATGAACGCGTGTGTCAGTTTCTGAGAGAAACCAAGCACACATTTTTTATTTTTCTTAAAGTGGTAACCTGGGTCGGATTGGGTATTCAGACCCGGTGGAGACCCGATCCGACCCATTTTGGGTGGATCAGGCTTGCCCAGAACCACTTGGATCCGGTCTGCGATTTTGTCATAGGATTGAACCCGAACCCATAAGGCATCCGGGTCTGGGTCTGATCGTGTGGACCCGGACCCATTTAGTAGCGAGTCTGGGTCTGAACCAGAGTTTTGAATCAGACTTAGGATCTGATCCCATAGTTGAATCCGGATCTATTTGGGGTTCGGGTTGGTGATCGGATCTGACTCGGTTGGATCGGAACTAGACCCATTTAGTTCCAGGTCTAGTCTGATTCGGTTGAATCGGGTTAAGATCCATAACTATTTGGATCAGGTTATGATCCAGATCCATTAGGTATTCAGGTCTGGATCTAATCTGGAGGACTCAGATCTATTTTGGATCGGGTTAGACCTAGATCCAGTTCAGACCGGGTCAGATCCAGATACTATTTGGCCTGAACCGGATCAAAGACTGATATGACCCATTTTGGAACCGATTCAGAGCCATTTTGATCGATTCTTTTCGATTTTTCACCGGTTCTGAAAAGGGCCATGGATCATCGCCGGGGGAGGGGGTGTTTCACCGGATTGCCGGTGATGTGCAGCAAAACCCTTCCCTATTCTTTTTCCCTTCTACCGTCGAGCAGGGTGGGAATAATCGCCAGATCTGTCTGGCCATCCAAAGACCATCACTAAAGTGTTCATCGTCGCTTTGTTTTGTCGGGATGTTGGCAGCCATTGGGGCTATTTTCATCTATGTCAGTTAACGTCCACAGCATCTGGGGTGCCGACCCCCCCCTCTTTATGCCCTTTTTACTTCAGTCGTCGGGCTATGTTAGGGCAATGGGTCTTCATTGGAGATCCGGGAGGCTGACTGCAGGTCTCCGTCGTCCGGGGGGGGGGGTTTGCTGGATTGCCGATGTCTATCCGGGGATATGTGGATCCGGGGTTGAAAACCCCCTTCTCTTCTCCTTCAGCCATGAGGCTGCAGTGGAATATGCCATCGTTGGTGGAAGGCTCAGGGAGCAGGAGGCTCAGGCGTCATGGGTCGTGGGTAGCCGACAGATGACGTGGATCGCTGGCAGAGGCAAGTGACGTGAGTCACCATTGAGGATGAACGTGTGTGTCAGTTTCTGAGAGAAACCGAACACACATTTTTTTTTTATTTTTCTTGAAGTGGTAACCCGGGTCGAACTGGGTATTCCGACCCGGTGGAGACCCGATTTGACCCATTTTGGGTGGATCGGGCTTGCCTGAAACCACTTGGATCCAGTTTGCGGTTTTATCACAAGACCTGACCCGAACCCATAAGGCATCTGGGTCTGATCGTGTGGACCCAGACACGTTTGGTAGCGAGTCTAGGTCTAGGTCTGAACCAGAGTTTTGGATCGAACTTAGGATCTGATCCCATAGTTGGATCCATATCTATTTGGGGTTCGGATTGGTGATCAGATCCAACCTGGTTGGATCAAAACCGGACTCATTTGGTTCTGGGTCTAGTCCGATCCGGTTGAACCGGGTTAAGATCCATAACTATTTGGATTGGGTTATGATCCAGACCCATCAAGTATTCGGGTCTGGATCTAATTCAAAGGACTCGGGTCCATTTTGGATTGGGTCAGACCCAGATCCATTTCAGATCAGGTCAAACCCAAATCCAGTTTAGACTAGGTCAGACTGAGATACTATTTGGCCTGAACCGGATCTGGGACTGATATGACCCTTTCAGGACCGATTCAGAGCCATTTTTTATTGGTTCTTTTCGGGTTTTCACCGATTTTAAGATGCTAAGACCCTATTTTCATAAATATATGAAGATACAGGGATTTTGGCATACAGTTATAGGTTTTTTATGAACTTTTGTTCATACTTAGCACCGGTTCATAAGGTTCAGAACTAGTTTAGACCCCTAGATGAACAGTTCAGAGCCGTTTCAAACCGGTTCAGAGTGTGTATGGGCATGTTGTATAATGTGAATATATTTTCGGTAAAAGATCTTGATTGACTGATTCATGTTATCACCAAAGTGATCTGAGTCATGTTGATTAAGGATTCTTTAGACTGTATTAAGATTCGTTATTATAATTGTGTGTGAGTTTATGAAACATCGATTCTATCCAAAGGTAGGTCGTGTTCCAAATTCATACAGGGTGTTATAGTAGATGTATTTTTTTACCCTATAAAGCATGTTCGTACCCAAAGGTATAGTACTGAATTGCCACTGGTTACACGATTTAGTAGTTTCACCAATTGAAGTCAATTCTTTGAGAATTGAAGAGACAAAGCAACTATGAGTATTATCGTTTCCACAAAAGTGGAACGATAATGGCTCAACCATGCTTGTCTTAGAAAATGCAAATAATGAGTCTTATATTTACCTTTTAAATATAAATCTCATATAGAGCGATTTATCTTTCACTCATATGAAGAATAGAACATATGTTCTGAAGGTTGTCTATGATAAGTGGGAGCACTTAAAATGATGTCTATGAGAAGTGAGTGTTTGAATATCTTAGCCTGTTGCTTTTGCAATCGCGAGTGACTAAGAATATTTGAGATGTTATCTCTCACTGCAGGAGAGTGAACGAATTTCTAAAATTTATTGAGATAAAAATTATTGATTTTATACGAGATTTTATATCAAGCCATTTGGATAAGAAACTTTATTATAGGTCTTGGTATTGTGGACTCTATTGAGAGACCACTAAAGATCTGTTATGATAATGAAGCAACCGTATCCTTTTCAAATAACAACAAGAGCTCAACATCGTGTCGACACATGGAGTTAAAATATTTTATTATTAAAAAAAGGACTGAAAATCATCTGGTGTGTATTGATACAATTGGGACGAAGGAAATGACTGTAGATCCCCTTACTAAAGGGCTAGCACCAGGATTGTATTCCCAACATGTAAAGGGAATGATTATTTTTCATTCCTTCTGATGTATTACAATACATTATATGATCACATTTGTGTATATGAATTTGATTCTCTATGACTTTGTATATTGTTGATTTTGCACAAAAGATCTCCCATATGGGTTAGAGAGAATAACAGAATAACAATATTAAATGACCAATATAATAGGTAAGAGACCAACCTATTCATAAAGGTAATTTCAACATGCTAAAGCATTGAAGGTGAATTGTAGTGTAGTATATGAAAATATGACATTTTATAAAGAAATGTTCATCTACATGACTCATATGATTCATTCTTGTGATAAAGGGTAGCATGTGAACCCACATAAAGAATTAAATCGAGATAACAATTTAAACCTCGATTTAGTGTGCTTTTAATATCAATAGGTCAAGTGGGAGAATGTTGGACATATGGATCAGGTCCAACCCATTGGGTGACTCGATTTGACATTAAAAGTTTAGTGAGTTAGTGAGCATGATAGTGGAGGGCAGTTAATTCCATAAGGGAGGAGGTTACGTTAATGTAGATTGTCCACATTCACTGTACTTCCGCTTCCTCCTCCACTATATAAAGGGGTGGTTGGCTGTAATGGATGATGAGTAACCATTTTCATGCAGTAAAAGCCTTAGCCTAGTCCATATTCGGTTTATTGTGGTATAGGGTCTTGCTCACTGTCGACCTAGGCCTGGTTACATCGCGGACGTCGACCGGATAAGGAGAACGCCGAGCACCCACACACACACTCTATGGCGTCTTCAGGTACACTTTTTGCGTTTGTTTATGCAGGAAACACCAACACCCCTTACTAAAAGGCTAGCATCGGGATTGGATTACCAACATGTAAAAGGGATAGATTTATTTGATTCTTTCTGATATATGACAATACATTATGGTTATATGTAATCATATTTGTGAAACTAAATTGATTTTCTATGGTTTTGTGTATTGTTGATTTTGCATAAAAGATCTCTGATTTAGTTAGAGAGAATAATATAATAACAATATTAAAGGGCCAATAGAATATGTTAGAGACCAACCTATTCATAAAGGTAATCTTAACATGCTAAAGCACTAAAAATGAATTATATTATAGTACATGAAAATATGACATTTCATAAAGAAGTGTTCATCTCCTTGACTGATGTGATTCATTCTTGTGATACCAAATAGCATGTTAACCCACATGAAGAACTAAGTCAAGATAACAGTATGAACCTCGATTTTGTGTCTTTTCGTGTCAATGGGTCAAGTGAGAGAATGTTGGACATTTTGCTTTGGGTCCAATCCTAAGTATAACCCGATTTGACACTAATAAAAGGGTTAGTGGGCAATTAGCGAGAATTAGTGGATAAGGGGTTACATGAATGTGAAAGGATTCACATTCTGTAACCCCCCACTTTCCTCTCACTATAAATAGAGGAATGACTGCTTGATGAGGGTAGCCAAGGTATCCCTATTTTTTTCATTGGGTTCAAGGTCCTGCTCACCATCGCCTTGAAGGCTTGGGCTCATCGTGGGTGTCGATAGGATGAGGAGAATGCTGAGCACCCACACTTTGATTCATCCATAACGTTTATCAGTATATATCATTTTCACATTCCGGTTTTGTTTTAAAGATTAGCCAACAAAAGATAGTAAATGGAACATGCTAAACATGATCCAAAAGTTGGCTAAAAAATAAGCACACGTCCCTAAGAGTTAGATTAGTTGTGTTACTACTAGGGTTGTCAACAAACCGAGCTTTCACTAGATTGATAAAATCTTTCTACCTGTGTCTTTAACAAGCTGTCGAATACCATCCCAAGAATTAGCTGGGTCAATCAGATGCTTGGAGTTGATGCTGCCGGGAGAACTCTGAGAGCCCTGGCTGGAGGAGGCAACGACTAGTGTGGTGTTCATATTACTCTCAAACCCGAACACATGACCCTTTTTGGGTTCACCAGTTGCAGTCACCCATGCTGCAGAATCAAAAGGTGGATGCTGAGTGGAGTCATCGACATATTGCTCTACCATCTGTTGCTCGTATGACTCCTACAAAGTAATGATTACAGTATGGATTAATAATTAAAAATTATAATGTTCATGGTAACTTGTATATTACAATGTTTATTAATACAATAAATACATATCATTGTCGGTCTCGCCTTCTCTGATACGAACTCTCCCATGCTTTTACGTTTATGTGTTTCAACAAACACATCCTTATAAGGCACAATGCCTTCTTTTTTTACTTTCTGTGAGGTTAAATGATAAAAAAATCATTTAAAAAGTATGCAACAATACTTATAAATTTGACAATATATATATTGATGAGTTACCATTTTCTTCAGGTGGCTCCCAAAAGTCCTAGATCCATCTGTCTGTAGATGAGCATTAGGTATCTTCGCTCTGTTTTGTATAGCTTTTGCTGAGCAGTTTCGAAATTCATGCCCCACCCACTTGTCGCACATTGCATCCCAAAAATCTGATCTGATAGTAGGAGGGACATGACCCTTCCACTGTAGTGGATCATCTATCCTACCAGATGCTTTTATTATTACAGCCTTCATATTGTGCAGCATGTCTGAAAATCGACTGGCGCCACCTTCTGCCACACCAGCCTCGCGTCCTTCTCCTCCATAGCAATCACGAAATGATTCAAAGCCTACAAATAATTTCAAAAAGTTAGTACACATGACTATAAAAAAAATAAAATATGAAACACATTAGCTATGATAAACGATTGTATATCATGAATGATGACCATAATCTGTCCTACACTTCCTTCGAGTACTCTTTTCATTGAGTGATTGGTCCTAAAAGATGCTGAACTAGTGATTGCCTAATTTCTCGTATTACTTCTTATGACTCGAACTTTACGCTGCACATGAATTGGTACACATTAACTATCGATATACATTATTTATAAGATAAGTATTAGATAAGTGAAAATGAAATACTTACGGTCGATTATCGATATACACTATTTGAATGAGTCATCATGTGTCAGACTGAGAAGACTCTGCATCAGACGTTGTCTTGTGACATGTATGAATAGCTGGTGTAGGTGGATTTTGTGCAGGCGAAACATCATCTATAGAAAAATGAGTTAGAAATTCACACAATGCGTAGTTAAACTAATCAAGTATACAATTAGTTAAATGATATACCTATCAAAGCAACCTGTGAAGATGAAGGCTGAGACTGGCTACCACTGGATGCTCGACCACTGTGACCTCCATGAACCATATTCTAACAAATAAAAATTTTATTTGGATCAGTTACACAATTCTATATCTTCATGGACACATAATCAAATTGAAAATAACTTCATGCAATACATTCAAACATTACAATATATTCAAATCATTCAAATCATTGCAATACATTCAAATCATTCACATCAAACATTGCAATACATGCAAACATAAGATATGACATCACTTGCTAATCATGAATAACTTATCCTTAACTTGCAATACAATTGGATTAGTTACACAATTCTAAAAGATTACAATACATTCAAACATAAAGTATGTATTACATGATGTATTTCACTAGCTCGAGTATGCTGCCTCATCACTTGTTTGACTTTTATATTTTTTTTCTTTCTCCTCCTTTTCGTCCTCTTCTTCTTCTTCATTGGGCGCCCATCCACTTGGTATATCATTTGGATCACATTCTTCTATACGTGTGCCATCGAACAATGGAGATATGACATGCATACCATGTACGACATCGTGACCATAAGAAAAGTCATACATATCATCTGATTGATAGTAATCACCCTCTTCAACAATCTTGTCTTCCTGTAACTGATCATACTCTGGGTATAGTTTAGACTTCACCTTGCAAACTGCCAACCATTCATTTCTATTTGACTTCCTTGTATTCAGATATGAAGTATAGTAAACTTGTTGAGCTTGCGAGGCTAATATGAATGATTCATATATTTGAAACCTTGATTTATGATTCACTTCTACAATGTCAGAGGCTTTGTCGACTCTTGTTGCTGTGAGATTAAACCAATGACACTTGAATAAAGTTACCTTATTATTTATGCCTAAGTAAGTCAACTCCATTATTTCTTCTATGACATTGTAGAAGTCATGTTCATTATCACTATAGCTGCTATCCTTGACACACGCGCCACTATTCATCGTTGACTTGTTTACACTATAGTCTTTTGTATGAAATCGATAACCATTTACGATGTACCCATTGTAACATTGCACAACTTTGATCAGACCATTTTATAAATCACATATTCTTTGATCTTTAACATCACCATGGCAGACTTATAAGCATAAACAATGACTGTGATCATGACCAATTAAGTATCTTATTGTTGTTTATACGAAAAGAATGTATGCCATCATCCTTACCAACTCTTTCAACCATGTCATAAACTTATTTTCACGTTTTTTCTATACTTCTGAATTAGTGAGATATGGAAGTTGTCTTCGCAACTCTAGATCAAATTGTTTGCACTTAATAAATATTTATATTACTGAACCATGAACTCATATATAGAAGTTAGTGGTACATATTAAGTATACTTACTTGATGTAGGGGTCGATCGCTGAGCAATTAAAAATGATATAGATTTGTACTGCGTCTTGCTCTCGATCTTCCAAGAGTCTTGACCGGCAACTGCCAAAGGCATGCCCAAGTGGTTGAAATATCGACAGTTTGTCAGCTACAGTAAATTGTTCTCCATCATCATTACGAGGTGAGCAAGTGTAACGTGTTGGAATATGAGGTTCAAAGTACATAGATGAGAAATTTGAAATCTCTTCTAAAGTGTACGCCTCACAAATAGAACCCTCCACTCTTGCTTTATTCTAAACCTTTTTTTTAGGTCAAACATGCATCTGTCAATAAAATACATCTCGTAATACAATAAATTCTCAATAGCATTGAAGAAAAAAATATAAAAAAAATATACCTTTCAAATGGGTACATCCAACGATATTGCATAAGACCACCAAACCTAAGTTCATATGACAAATGTTTGATCACATGTTTCGTAACATCAAAAATGTTGGCAAAAATATCTTCTCTAGCAGACAAGTAGTAGTGCTGATAGAATCTTCGAGATTCTTTACCTTAGTTACTACAACTTCTGATGCATACAATATTCTAAAAAATCTACTCAACTCGGATAATACCCTCCATATAGGTTTGTCTAACATATCATGGAATGCTAGGGGAATCAACCATTGCATAATGACATGACAATCATGGCTCTTCAACCCATATAATTGTCCATAATCTATCTTTACAGCTCGAGCAATGTTAGAGACGTATCCATCTAGAAATCTCAACAGTCTCAACCAATGACATACCTACTTTACTTGATTTGGTCTAAGCACGTACCTTGCCTTTCGTTTCAGTACTTTGCCATTGTACTCTTTGAGTTTCAATTCTGGTCTTTTACATATTACTTTTAAATCCATACGGGCCTTCGGATTATCCTTTGTTTTCCCTTTGACATTCATTACTATATTGAACACATTATCAAACACATTTTTTCTCCACATGCATCACATCCAAATCCAAATTATGTCGTATCAATAAAGTCAACCAATATGGTAGTTCCCAAAATATAGTTTTCTTTGTCCAATTATGATCCTTCTCAAATCCAAGGAAGGGTGTCGAACTACGGGCATCTGTCAGTCTATATAGAAAGTATCGCAATTGTCTTAAAATCTCTATGCCAGACAACCTTGTAGGTGGATCTTCCATTTCAATTGTGCCTGCTCGAAACACATTTATTTATCGTCGGAACATATGGTTGCTGGGTAGAAATCAACGGTGACAATCAAACCAGCATGATTTCCTTTCATGCGTCAATCTACAAGATTTTGTATCCTCCATGCCAGTACGGACATGCCAACCTCTCATGTGTGCTCCAGGCAGATAACATATCATATGTAGAAAAGTCACTGATTGTCCATAGAACAACAACCTTTATATTAAAGTTTTATTTTTTGTGGGCATCGTACGTGAGAACACCGTCATTCCATAATATTTTCAGTTCATCAATCAATGACCTTAAATATACATCAATATTTTGACCCGGATAGGTCAGACCAGGGATCAATAGAGACAAGAAAAGATTTTGACGTTTCATACACAAGCTTGGAGGAAGGTTGTATGGGGTGACAAATACTAGCCAACACGAGTATGGAGTTGATCTACCCCAAAATGAATTAAATCCATCTGTACATAAACCTAGCCTGACATTTCTCACTTAAATTGCGAAGGTCTGATAAGTACAATCAAAGTAATTCCAAGTTTCTGCGTCAACAGGATGCGTGATCTTGTCTTCATCATGTCGAACTTTATTTGTATGTCATCTCATGTGTTTAGCTGTCCTCGAAGACATATACAATCATTGCAATCTAGGGGTGAGAGGAAAGTAGCGAAGCGACTTGAATGACACTTCTTTTGACCTCGTGCTATCATTGCCTCTTGTCTTTGGCTTGAATTAAGGATGCCCACATGACGAACATCATCTGCTATTTTCTTGATCTTTGAAATACATCATGCAGTTATTTGGACAAACATCTGTCTTTTGATACCCCATACCTAAAGCGTTGACCATACCCTTCACATGATAGAAATTTTATGGCAATTTCTCATCTTTGGGCAACATACTCTTCACAATAGAGTACAAACGGTCAAAACATAATTACCTCAAATTATACTCGGACTTCAAATTCATTAGTTGAAGAACTGCAAATAAGATAGTGTGACTCTCGTAACCATTTCACAGTGGCTCATCAACATCTCTAAGTAAATCATAAAATCTACTAGTTGCATCGTTTGTTGTTTCTTCCTCTACCTCAGTTGGTACATCACTAGGACCCATAGCAGAACCCAATTCTGGTCCTTCGACATCAAATATCAAATCCATATATAGATTATCATGCATCACATCCACTCGTGTGTCAAAATTATTCCAAAAATTTTCACCATGAAGTGTCCAATTCTGATAATCACTCATAAAACCCTTCCTGTATAGGTGATGTCTAACGCCATGAGGTTCTACAAATCGATTGTTCTTACACATCGTGCAGAGGCACCTGATCCGACCTGTGGGATCCACTATACTGACACTTGCGATTGCAAATTCAATAAAACTATCAACACCATCCATATATTCAAGTGATACCTCGTTGTCAACTATCCTACAATACATTCATTCACGGTTTACAGTCATTTTGTCCTATGATGTTACATATATTATCCTAACCAGTTAAAAGAGAATCATAAGAATGCTATGATGAAAAAAATATCTAATTTGTCATGCATTCATAGTGGATGTAATGATTTGATATATATATCTCACACACACACACACACATACACACACACACACACATATATATATATATATATATGATGATGTCATTTAATCACAAGAACTATGATGCATGCATTGATAACTTAATATTTTTATGTGCAAAACCATTCATTTGAAGCATGTTTGAAGCATTGATAACTTATCATTCATTTTCATGTGCAAACCCATTTATAACATGATACATTCATTTGAAACGTGTTTTCATGATACAATTTCACATGGAAGGCATAATAAAATTGAAAATAACTTCATGCAAGTATGAATATAGTGACATCAAACATTGCAATACATTCAAATCATTCATATCAAAATAATGTCAAACATGTACCTACAACAAACACACTCTAATATTCCACTAACTACTACCATGACTAACATGAAATTTGAACTTCAAAAATAAGAACACTTCTATTTTCATACATTAAAATCATGCTCAACATGATCTTCGAACTCCATCAAAGCAGTGCTAGATATCCACAACTAAGTGAGTGCGTAAACAAAAAATTATTGCATTCAAGAAATTAAATAACCTGTGATGCGCTTGCATCACTTACTCACCACAGGTATTTACCCGATTTGCATTTTTTTTCCTTTGCATTTTTTTCTTATTTCTTTTTGCATTACATTTTTAGCTATATGTGATGCTTAGCATTAAGCATCGCACAATTAGCTCAGCTACGCACTTGCAAAGTACATTTATATACCACAGAGGTAGCAACTCATCAAGAGGCGGCGTCAACGTCCATGAGAAGACAAAGGGGGGGGGGTCCTGACCCCTTCTGTTGGCCCGTTGAGAGAGAGAGAGAGAGAAAAAAGAAGAAGGAAAGAGAGGAGACGTACCTGGAGGAGGAGGTCGCCAGCATCGGTGTCGACAGACGAGCAAGAGGGAAGGAGAGAGGAGAAAGGTGGTGCCGACGAAGCTGCCAAAGAGAGAGGCGGTCGTCGAAAGGGGGAGAAGGGAGGGCGAGCAATGGGGCGAGAGAAAGTTGCCGATGTACGATGAATGAAACAAAAAGGAAAAAGAAAGCGAGCTTGTATTAGGGTTTTACGAGAAATTTAGCGACGGAAAAATTCTATCGCAAATGCCATCACCAATTTGCGACAGAGTAGTGACAAAAAAACGGTGTCGCTCATCCGTCGCGAAGTTGCAACGGAGTGTGAGACAACTTTTTTTCATCGCTAATCCATCGTAAATTTGCAACGGTGTTTGTCATGAAATTTTTTCGTCGCTAATTCTGCAACTAATTCTAATTTTAAAGACAGATAGTTTTCTTTTGCTAATCCGTCGCAACTTTGCGACAAATTATTTCGGTCACAAATTTCTGTCGCCAAATAGCGTTTTTCTTGTAATGTCTCCATAGTTGAGTAGAATACTTAAGTGTGCCCTATTGACCTATTGAGAGGGGGCACATAGACTCAAGTTTGGCTAGATCACATTTTAGTGAAATGTGATTTTGCCAGTGAAATTGAGATTAGTCTTGCATCAAAATAGTGAAAAACGTTTTAGCGAAACTCATCTGAGATTGACCTATACATCGAAATAACAAAATTCAGTGAGACTTACTTTTTTTCTTTTTAACTTATTTTCTTCTACTTAGGGGTGAGCATTGGGCCGGCCTGCCGCTAATGGACTGGACTGGGCTGGCCCGGCCCTTCAATGACGGACAATGCCAAAGGCCCGATTCAGGAGGTCGGCCCATTGATAAAACCCTAGCCCAGCTTGCCCAATAGCCCCATGGGTCTAATCAGGCCCGGTGGAGACTATTATATTTATGTGTGTTTCGTACTATTTAATAAACTATAATTGCACCCCATGTCTCATTAAACAATTAAAATATGACTAAAAGCTCTCCTTTTTAAATGTTTTATCAAGTTCACAAGTTTAATGCTTAGTTGTCCTCTATTTTTCTAGTACTAAGATTGTAACAGGCTAGGCATCTCAAACAACTAAGCTTTGCACACAATTTTGTTAATTATGGATTCAAACTTGAACATAACAGGCCTTGGCTTAATTTCACTAGCAGATGCCTGCACCATAACTTATTTAGCCCATTAAGGATGTGCTGGACAATCTGAATAACGGATGATTCAGTACAGACATGTTCTTGTCCAGAACAGTACGCACATACACCCACCAGATCAGCAAAACAGCATATACTAACTTGAGTTCCTACATCTCAAAATCGACATGATTCAAACATAAAACTAGCTCTACCTAACCTAACGAAACTAAGGCATGGTTATGTGATGTGACCCTTTTGAATAGGAGGAGGGCAGGCATGCAGCGTTCACAATACTATGCATGAGAGTCAGCAGAGAAAAGGAGGAGGAGAACAGCAAACCTAAACTCAGGCAACCTTTTCTTGAATGTAGGAAACTGCGTCCCAGAAATTGTTCCACACATTAGAGATGGAACCGAGCATCTCGGACAATTCCTGGATGAGCTCACCTGCCAGTTCCGGTATGCCCGCCAATGCACCTTTGGTCATCTCCACGAGCCCAGCTATGCCTGAATTGACCGCACCGACTGAGTCCGTGACCAAGCCCACCAGGACCTCTATGAGGCTCGAAATGATCGACGTCGCAAAATCCGTCACCGATTCGACAATGACTCCGCTAAGAGAATCAACAACTTGCACAACTTGATTGAGAACCTGGCTGGCCAAGACGGCGGGAACTCTTAAGGTCTTGATTGCCAAGATGGATGCAATGGCCAGCAATTTGAAGATGATCATAGAGAGCAGGTCCACCAGAGAGCAGAAGGTGCT
Source organism: Nuphar pumila (assembly GCF_984573655.1). Classification (NCBI taxonomy): domain Eukaryota; kingdom Viridiplantae; phylum Streptophyta; class Magnoliopsida; order Nymphaeales; family Nymphaeaceae; genus Nuphar; species Nuphar pumila. The sequence continues at coordinate 123,197,643 of NC_143255.1, forward strand.
CACCAAGAAGCCAATAGGAAAAGCCATGATTGTTTTCTTCTCTATAGAAGAAGAAACTCTGTATTTGATTTATTAAGGCTCCTAGAAGGTACGTGACCTCATGTAAATTGGAGAAGGCAAAGTGCTGATGATGCAGGTGATGATAAGGGTGAACTTGGTGACGATATTGGTCCGTTTAGGAAGTACATGGTTAACATCACAAGCGTGTTAGACGTTAAAATAAGAGTATTGAGCATAAGATATCTTCAACCACCACTAGTAAACGTCAGGAAGGACACTTCTATATGGTGGAGGTTGAAAATGAACTGATTGTTCCAATAAAGTACTGTTTTTTTTTTTCATTTTTCTACGAAAAACCCACATGGGGTCACTTAATGAGCCCCTGCGAGGTAAACCTTGGATGAGGTCAAGGGTGGGCAACAGGCCGGCCTATAGGCCAAGCCAAACCGGCCCTCCATGGACCGTGTTTGGGCCAAGGTTTTAGGCCTGGGTTATATACGTCGGGCTTAGGCCGGCCTGCAGGATACCAGCCCTGCCTGATGGGCCTGAGTTATTTATTATTTTTAATATTCAAAAAATAAATTTTTTTAATATTGCATAGTAACTTGGTAACTATAATTATTTACTTAATTAATTAGATTAATTTTATGAAAATTAAAAAGATAATTAATTGGGTGCATGAGAAATTAAAAACTTGTTAATTATTACTATTTGAAAATGGATTTGGCTCCAGCCGGGCTTAACCCACCTCCCTTCACATTGGCCGGTTGGGCCAATGGGCGGCTCTTCAAACCCAAGCCCATTAAGAATCAAGCCAAAACTCGGCCCAATAAACAGGGTAGGCTAGGCCGCACATAAAGCCCAATGCGCTGAACTCTAAATGGGCCCAAGTCGAGTTGGGCCGGCCCTGCCCGATGCACACCCCTACCGACACCTAAGCCAGGCCAACCCGATCCTACCAGTTAAAGGCACCTGCAAACCTGATGAGAGTCGAACCTGGGATGAAAGGGTCAGCACGCACCCGCTGCCGTTCGCACAACCTGGGCAGGTGTACAGAGTATTGGGGTTTTCCGTTGCTCAGTCTATTCGCGTTGCTGATTTTGCTGAATCTCCATTAGCATTGACGGAGACAGGTTGGGAAACAAGACAAGCTGCTTAATTGGCTTGTAAAGAGCTTGTTTGAACTCTTAAAATAGCTAGGCTCAGCAAGCTGAACATGAACACCATGTGTTAGGGTTGGCTCAACTCATATAGGCTCGTTAAGTATTAATAAATATACCAACGGGGGGCTCTGCTTGTCCGGTAGCAGCACCTAGTGCACATCAACTTGTATTGGCACGTTGCATGTTCAAAACCCAATGGTATGGTTGTATAACTAATAGGGATCTGCCTAACCCCAGCTTGCCTTTAAAAAAAAAGAATTAATAAATATATTTTATTGTAATCAAAGTGCTTGACTTCAAGCAATAAGTTCAGAGATGCTTCAAACGTGGAAAAACTAGGTATTTTTTTCCTGTAAATGAGCTAGCTCTAACTTGGCTCGTTTAAGTCAAGCTCATCATGAGTTCGAGCTCGGCTCGGCTTGCCGTAAAAACAAGACCAGCTTAAACACCTGATGTTCAGTTCCTCCGACTTGTTTAACAGCCCTAGTTAGACACTTAGACCATGTAATCGAGTTTTTCTTTCACAAAACCGATCATGTTAAGAACTGTAGTTGTACGTAATGTAAATAGAAAAAAAAGTTAGTGTTGGGGGGAGAGGGGGGTAATGATCTGGTCAGTGGAAGGTCACCTACTTGATGAATGCTGCTGATTAAATTGGTTATTTATTTTGAGAATAATTAATTTTCAATTGGTTAGTTGGACCCACCCAAGTTGGCTGCTGATTAAATAGGTTTCCAAATTCATGATGCACGGCTGCGTTTGGGAGTAGCCTTTTACCAAAACAGCGTTTGTTTCTTAGGTACATTTTTTCTTGTCATTTGTGTTCCGATCTTTTTTTTTTTTGCCAAGCCAGAGAAAAAAATCACCCCAGCACCGCCTGTACATTGGTAGGTTTTTCAGTTGATAAACCCTTGAGGTTCCCCTTGGCCACCCAGTTTCGATCTTGTGGCAAGCAGCAAAGTCTCCTGTGGGTTTTGATCTGTGGTCGTCCTATGTTGCAAGGACAAGTTCGAACATGGACACCGACACATACATATAATATTTTAATATTTTAAATGCTTTTAAAAGTGGTATTTCAATAAAAATATATTTTTAATATTTAAATATCACAAAATAGTTTTTATTGGTTAAATTTTTTAAAAAATCCATGTCATCATGTACTATTTTCCAGCTCAGTTCCTTTATTGGCTCTTTTGAATTTCACAAAACTCCTGTGGGCCGTGTCCCGTTGTGGTTTAGTTGGGATTTTATTCAAACTCGAGGGAATCTCTACAAAATTATTGCTAGTAAACAATAAAGTATCATCAAATTAAGAATAGGTCAGCATGGTTAACTTCAAGATGGGACCCGCTCAGAAAAAGAGTCATTGCTCTTTAAGGACCTCAACCATCCATTCGCTAACCAGTAAGCACCCCCCTGATAGATGTACCCCACCCTACTGGAAAAGTCTTTTTTTCGCTTAATGACAATAAAAATTGAACTAAATATAAATGTTTCACATTCAACAAGACTGATTAAATATGGTCTTAATTCTGTTTTAATTTTATAAAACAAGATAAAAAAAAAGGGGCCATGTGTAGGGCTGTCATCGGGGGTATAGACCCAAACAGGGGGCGGATCCAAGGGGGATTGCCTCTCCTCAAGTTTTCAAAATTTTCATTATTTTTTTTATAAAAATTTATATTGCCCCCTTTTATATTTTAGTTTTATATTTTATTCTATTATAATTTTTTTTTTGCTCCTTTAAGCAAAATCCCCCTCTTTATATTTTAGTTTTATATTTTATTTTATTTTATTTTATTATAAATATTGTTTGCCCCCAATTTAAGTAAAATCCTGGATCCAAACCCACCCATATAACAAAGTGTCATGTTCAGGTCACAAAAATAAAATTCTAAACCCGAACCTGCTTAATTTCATAAATTTACTTTTACTGAAAACACATAAAATACTTGGGTCAGGCACTCGTCCAAAAAGCTGGGTCGGGTACCTGGTAAAAATCATAACCCAAGACCAGCTTGCATATTGCTCGGGTTGGGTTAAGATCAACGTACACAAATATTATTCGGGTTGGCAAATTTTTATGGTCATACCCGAGAATTCGGATTTGGGGTTGGGTTGGATACCCACTATAAACCTGACCCAGTGACAGCCCTAGCCATATGCATGTAGGGATGGCAGTGGACCGGGGTGGGGGCGAGGGACAAGGTCTCCACACCCGCCCCATCTCAAAATCCTGCCCTCCATTCCCGCCTCCATCTCCGCACGGGTCTTGATTTTTTAACCACCATTCCCGTTACATGTCCTCCATCCCCAGTCCAAACGTGGAGAGGCGGGGCGGGGCTCCGTTTCCCCTCGGTACATTGCCATCCCTAAAGAAGGATTGGGGACGGGGCAAAAAAAAGCGTAAGCCCATCCCTTCACGGGTTTTGATTTTAACATCTATCCCTCGCCTCCATCCCCATTTCATGTCCTACATCCCCGGTCAAAAAAGGGCAAGGCGGGGCGGTGGCCCGTTTTCCCCTGGTCCACTGCACTTGAGATTTTTCCTTGGAAATTAAGACATTGTATAAGAGCAACGGACGTCAAATCCCGGATCCGATGTGATCAAAACCCAAGATCATGTGAAAATGAATCCAAATTAAAGTTAACGTTTCCAAATCAACCTCTACTTTTTCAAAGAATATTGCACCCGAGGACATGAAATTTTCATGTTCTGTGGGTGCGTTTGCATGCTGCAAAAAGCACAATCCGTTCTCAAATCAACCTATGCATTTCCCAGGGCAGATCAGGTGCAATCACATTTCATGCTTTGAACATACTGCTGCACCTGACTGCTCTCCATCTTTGGGGTGCAGTATGTCAGCCGTGGAGCCCAACGAAAGATGGAAGGTGGATCAGGTGCAGCAACACACTTTACATGTGATTGCACCTGATCCCCTGCCCGCCTTTCCATAAGCCACACTGCAGAAACGAAAAGCAAGCTTTCCACGGAAAGGGAGCTGCATTTTTAATGTCCCATGGTAACCTTACCCATGGTGTGGGTTTGGTGGCATTTCTATTCCTTTCCGGCTGAAAACACATGCTACTTGGGGATGCAACGGGTGTTTGTTTCGTACATTTTTTTATGGAAAATAAGACTTATTTCCCTAAAAAAAAAGGTTGAAAAAAACATGTCTATGGCAAATCTATGGTGGGACCTACATAATAAATTCCAAAACACAGTTTCCTATCAAAACAGGTTGATACTCTTCCTGGGAAAGTACTTCAGCTCCAAAGTGGCACTTTCAAAAGAAAAGAGGCTTCTCTTGAGCATAGTTAGCAAAATTCTGTTTAAAACGTGTTCCTTTTAATAAAACTTTGAAAAAAAAAATCAAACTGTGTTGTCTTAAAAAATTAGCTCAAAAACATGTTCTTTTGAGAAAAGCGTTTAGAATACAAAAGTTTATATTTAAACAAAATACTTTTTAAAAAAAAACTCAATTATGGATCTAATTAGATCGAATCTTGAATTCGAATCATAATGATTCTTGAATTTGGATCTCATTGTTCCTAGCTTTTTTTTTCTTTAAAGAAGGGATCCTTTCCTAATTACATATAAAACCCATGGCATCCCGACAAGGAAGAGACGCATGCACCCGGTATCAAACTTGCTCTGACATATTGACATGACCTTGACATGTACGAACATCATTTTAAAAATTATAATAATTTAAAAATACCTTTTAATTATTTTTCAATAAGAATGCAATTATACATTAAAATATCATAAAATAGTTTTTATTAATTAAAAATTTGAAAACCCCCTACATGAATCATGAATGTATGTATGTCATCACCCTGACGAACGTGGCTAATTTTTAATTATAACATAACCCTACTCTAATTAACCATAAAAAATCATAATGTAATTAACATTTAATATATAATTCCCTGGGTGTGTTTGATTGTCTGGGATCTAAAATGCTAGGTGATATTAGGATCTCTGATTCACAGATCTGTGGGCCAACCCTGCCCCTTCAACCAAGGGGGGCTTTTGAGGATCGCAGATCTTACGTTTGAAAAACTAGGGATCTAACCAACGGGGGCTCTGCTTGTCTGGCAGGAGCAGTTAGTGCGCGTCACCTTGTGGTGGGACGTTGCAAGTTCGAATCTCAAGGGTATGGTTGTATAATGGTTAGGGGTCTGCCTAACCCCAGCTTTCTCTGTCTAAAAAAAAAATTTATGGATCTAACATGAGCCCTACACAAGATCAGACTGTGAGAAATGAGATCAAGGCGATCAAACTCCCTTACGTGCGCATGCCCGAGTACAAGCATGTTTTATGCAAGTGCATATAGTTAAATGCATGTAAACAACCTATTCTGCAAAACCATACATGAATGTCTTGGGTGTACTTACATGCAGTTTTTGTTGTTGTTGTTGATGGTGAACCGAATAGGTCACTCAATAGACTGCCCTGCCCCTCTTGAATCATTTACCTAGTCTAATTAATAATAGAACTAACAAAGACATAGATGTCACTCAATTTTCAGACCATTCCTTGTTTTGACTGAGATAAAAAAAATATGACAAACATAGCCTATTCACTGCTCAAAATATGACAAAATCTAGCTAATTGATTTTTTTTAATAGTTTTACCCTTTTATTGCCTTAAAAAATTAGGTTTGTCTAAGTTGTTGCTTGAAAAAATTAGGTGTTATGTAAGTTTGTCACTAGGAAAAATCAGGTGCCATGTAAGTTGTTACAAAAAATAAAACCAATCGCCATCATTTTCGACCAAACAAAAGAGCAAAATTGTCAAGAAAACAGTAAATGATCATCTTTGTTATATTTTATAGTTCACAGTCAGTTATTTTCACGGGCTTATTTCCTTCAATGGGCCAGCGCGGCGCAACGGTCCTTTCTCATCCCCGCAAGCCTACTAGTCAGCTCGCTTGCCGATCGCGGAAGCTTGTAATCAGAGTGCAAGATAGCAAGAGAGAATGGAGGGAGAAAAATTGCAATCACAAGAAACAATCACAACGAGGGTGAACAAAAAAAAGCTCAACGCATTTACTTCATTCACAATTTTGCCTGCAGGCCATTATAGCTCAAGTATACGGGCTGCCCCTTCGGGGTATTGATTCACCTGAACCAGGCATCTTACATCAGACTCAACAAAAGCAAAACAGTCTCTAAGCGCAACTGTACACTATAAGTCGCAAGAGAACAGTTATAGTATTGTGCTAAAAATTAGTGTCATCTACGTCATTATCGTATGGTGATACAAATTTTAAGTTGTCAATTTGCATCTTCAAACATAGATGAAGGGCTTATTTTAATGCAGAGGCAGTTTTCTGTTGCAGACACCAGGGAAACGAAGAAAAGCAAGGTCATCTAGCCTTCTCCGTTGGTGGTGGTGCAACCAGAAGAGGCGGCAAGGAGGAGCATGGCATGGGCCCTCGACTCTATCCATTCGTGTGACAAAAAAAGAGGCAGTCATGGAGGCACAACATTCTTCAGCCTGTCGAAAAAACAGAGGGTGGCAGAGAAGCACAAACCTCTCTATTATTCGGTGGGATCTCAAAGGAAGAAGAAGAGCAGTAGATGGGGCAACTCCCTCATTCTTGTTGGACAACAGAGGACAATGGGGAGCAAGCCCACGATGATTGTTGTAGCCTTACGTTAGAGAGACAAAACAGGAGGGGAAGCTGGCAGTGAGAGTGTCGTGTGGTGGAAAGTGTCCGAAGGAGAGAAAGGCTGGGAGATCGGGGCCTAATGCCATGGCGTCCAAGGAAGAGGGGAGGGAGGTTTAGGAGGCGCCTGAGTGGCAGATGGTCGACTTTGCTATACGAGTAGGGAAGAGTGATGTTGGGAGGTGGCTGTTGGATTATAAATCCACGTAAAACTAAAGCAAGATCGAATACACGTTCTCGGTAAACCGTTGAAATAAAAAATAGGAATCAAACTTAAAGTGAAAGCTATACCTGAATCCATAGTGCTCTGGTTGATCATTGACGAGTATGATCTTTCATAACCTGTATATTTGGCCATTTTCCTTTCTCTAAACCTGATGAGAGGGACTCAATCTCTTTCTAACTTATGGGGAATCTGAAGAGGGAAGACCTTTATATAAGGTTTGAGGACCATAACTTAATCCATTTAGGGGTCTGTCTCCAATTCAACTCATTATAGAGTTGTAGACAGGGCAAGTCTCTCCACATAGTATTTCATACCATTTGAGATACCACAGAACCCATCCAGATTATACCACATGAATCGAGCTTGAACCTAAGACAGACTTACGATGTGTGGTTCAGCGTATGTAGGCCCACACGATTTTCTAACAGTGGCATCACACTGGTGCTATCGAGAAGTCAAAAAGAAGGTGACGGATGTCACCTTCGTTCAGCATAGAGGGAACAGAGGGTAGAGCTGGCTGAGCTTTGACAATCCAACCAAGGCGACACTGAGGAGGTCACTGGAACGCAGGTGGTATCGGGCTGTGGCGAAGAAAGAGACCGGGTGAAGTTGGTGGTGCATGGGTTTAATTTCATCAAAACCTATAGAGGGCATGCTTTTAAATAGGAACTAAAATGGGTCTAGGTGGGATCCGATCCAAATCCCAACAAGAGGGTTACAGGGCCACGTAGACTGAAGTTTTGCTTGATCACATTTTAGTGAAACACGATTTTGCCAATGAAATTAAGATTGATCTTACATCACAATAGTGAAACTCAAACGTTTAAGCTAAACTCAACTTTTGCCAATGAATTTTATATTGACCTATACATCAAAATAACAAAATTCAGTTTGTAAGACTTACTTTTTTTTAACAACTTTTTTTCTTCTACTTAGGGGTGAGCATTAGGCCGGCCTAGCTCGCTAATGGATTGAGCCAGCGCTTCAATGATGGACAAGGCCAAAGGCTCGGTTTAGGTCGGCTCATTGAGAAAACCCTAGCCCAATAGACCTATGGGTCTAATCATGCTGGGTCAAGCCTATTATATCAATGTATATTATATAAACTATAATATATATTGTATTATATATATATGTTATATAAATAATATATATAAACACGGCAAGGCCAGGCCAAAAGCTCAGTTCGTGTAACGCTCCAAAATTTTCTACTTTAAAAATGTAGAACTTAAACTATTTTTTTTTTTTTGAAATAGCACAACGGATATAATTGGATTTCAAAAAGTTGGACAATCTCGATGGGTTATAAAACTGAAATAATTGCTTGCGAAATAGATTCATCCTTAACTCACAAATTGAAAAAAATGATTTCCATTCCATCGGTCTCACATAGTTTGAAATATTAAATTACAAATCTCCAAATATCATCAAAACATCTCATTTATAATAAGATACCTAAAAGTTTGTCCAAGGACTGCCAAGACTGTTAGGAAATGATGGTCCGTGGCTTGTCTAAAATTGTAAATACTGTTATTTTTTAGGATCATTTACTATTTCTTGATATTACTTTTAGAAACCTCAATTTATGAAATTTCTATATCGGTCCTTGTTTTATTTTTAGAAATTCCAAATCATAAAATTTCTACTTTTGAATCTTTTAGTTGGATTCGATCCAATTGGATCCGATCCAAATCTAAAGTAGATGCAAACTCTATAATAACACTTTAAAAGATTTTTTTAGTTTAAATTCATTGTTTAGGGAATAATTCAAATGTAATTAGTCACTTAAGATTAATTAGACATAATTTTTAATTAATTATGATTAATTAACAATTAAACACTAGTTTAATTATTTTGGCTAATTAATACTTAAATTTCAAATTCTAAAACTATGAATAATCTTAATTAGTTAAGATAAACATTAAATCAATATTTTTGCAACTTAGATTTTTCACATTAAAATTTCTCTTTATTTAGATTAAAATCTCAAAATTTTTTTGGGTCTTACAGTTCGGGCCAAGCTGGGTGGCTGGCCCGATGCTCACTCCTACTTTACTTCACTCTTGTCGTTCCCATAACTACCACCAATATCACCATTGTCATTGTCATTACCACCACCATCATCAGAATTCGACGAAAATCAGGTGAGTGGGTATGCATGCGAGAAATATTGCAATATCTTGCAGATACAATGAAATATCATTATCTTTAGTGATAGTCTGATTATTTTCATATTTTTTACATAATTAAAATAAAAATAATTCATGGGTAAATTTAAATAAGTAACTAAGTGGAGAAAGATCTGGTGCAATCACATTGCACGTTTCAAATGTGTTGTTGCACTTGAGCACCCACCATCTGCTGTTGGGTCCCTCGGCAGACAGGCTTTGTGGGAAAGATGAAAGGTGAGCACATAAAAAATGTGCAATGTGATTGCACTTGATCCAGAGGGAACAATCCAAGCTTATTATAAGAAGCTCAGGCTCAAAGCATACTGGTCATTTAATAGATCAACCAAACTAAAGGTTGAATGGTGACAAAAGATAAAAACGTCAAAAATCTCGGCAGGCAAAAAACTCGAGAGATTTTGAAAATTTTCATAAATCTTGCATTATTTTTGGCAAAATCTTGGGAATAAAAAATAAATTAAAATATAAAAAATAAATTTTATAAGAAAATATAAATAAAACATATTTAAAAATAAAAATCTTGGTGGTTTTTATGATAAATATCTTTTAAAAATATAAATATTGAGATATTTGTCACGGTTTGAAAATCTCACGAGAAATTGCCCTTTTAAACTTTCAGGCAATTTCTCGCGATATTTGTCACAGAGGGTTGATTGAACCCACCTCATTAAAGCTTAGTAACCTAGTTAAGATTTAAGCATGCACAATAATATCATCAAGAAGAAGTGTAGGAGTGATATTTATGTGTGTTTCGTACTATTTAATAATCACGAAGAAGTAAGAAGTGTAGAAGTATCTCATTAAGCAATTAAAATATGACTAAAGCTCTTCTTTATAAATGTTTTAGTAAGTTCAGAAGTTTAATGGTTAGTTGTCCTCTATTTTTCTAGTATAAGATTGGAACAGGGTTGGCATCTCAAACAACTAAGCTTGCACACAATTTAGTTAATTATGAATTCAAACTTCAACGTACCAGGCCTTGGCTTAATTTTACTAACAGATGCCTGCACCATAACTTATTTAGCCCATTAAGGATGTGTTTGATTGCTTATCCAAGCTGGACAATCTGAACAACGGATGGTTCCGTAGAGACATGTTCTTGTCCAGAACAGTACACACATACACCAACCAGACCAACAAAACTGCATATACTAACTTGAGTTCCTACATCTCAAAATCGACTTGATTCAAACATAAAACTAGTTCTACCTAACCTAACGAAACTAAGGCATGGTTGTGTGATGTGACCCTTTTGAATAAGGGGAGGGCAGGCATGAGCCCCCTTTTTAATAGATGGGGGTAGGAGATGGTTATACCGGCAGCATAAATCTCCAAGGCTAGGACCCCAGCCATAAGGCCTATGCTGGGTGTTGGCTTGTTCAGAGGGGTGCCGTCCATGAGAATCGAACCTTGACCACACTCCTACTGGCCAAGGCTCCAACCCACGCCAACCTGCCTCGGGGCTAAGTGCCTGGTTTTAACTAGTGCACACGGAGAGAGAGAGAGAGAGAGAGAGAGAGAGAGAGAGAGAGAGAGAGAGAGAGAGAGAGATCATCACACGTCTTCAATTTCTTTTCCACATCTATCAATCAGGTTCTCATTTTGGGAAGCATTTAATCCTATGATTCTATTATAAGTACATTTCTAGGCCACCACATCTGTTCGCAGCGTTCACAATACTATGCATGAGAGTCAGCAGAGAAAAGGAGGAGGAGAAAAGCAAACCTAAACTCAGGCAACCTTTTCTTGAATGTAGGAAACTGCGTCCCAGAAATTGTTCCACACATTAGAGATGGAACCGAGCATCTCGGACAATTCCTGGATGAGCTCACCTGCCAGTTCCGGTATGCCCGCCAATGCACCTTTGGTCATCTCCACGAGCCCAGCTATGCCTGAATTGACCGCACCGACTGAGTCCGTGACCAAGCCCACCAGGACCTCTACGAGGCTCGAAATGATCGACGTCGCAAAATCCGTCACCGATTCGACAATGACACCGCTAAGAGAATCAACAACTTGCACAACTTGATCGAGAACCTGGCTGGCCAAGACGGCGGGAACTCTTAAGGCCTTGATTGCCAAGATGGATGCAATGGCCAGCAATTTGAAGATGATCATAGAGAGCAGGTCCACCAGAGAGCAGAAGGTGCTCACCAAGAAGCCAATAGGAAAAGCCATGATTGTTTTCTTCTCTATAGAAGAAGAAACTCTGTATTTGATTTATTAAGGCTCCTCGAAGGTACCTGACCTCATGTAAATTGGAGAAGGGTGAACTTGGTGACGGTATCTTTTAGGAAGTACATGGTTAGCATCATAAGCGTGTTAGACGTTAAAATAACTATTTGAGTAAAAGATATCTTCAACCACTTCCATATGGTGGAGGTTGAAAATGAACTGATTGTTCCCATAAAGTACTGTTTTTTTTTTCTACGAGAAACCCTCATCAATTAATGAGCCCCCTGCAAGGTAAACCTTGGGTGAGGTCACCGACACCTAGGGTCGGCAACAGGCCGGCCGGCCGATAGGCCAAGCCAAACCTGGCCCATTAATAAACGGGCTAGGCTGAGCCGCAGTTAAAGCCCTACGAGCTGAGCTCTAAATGGGCCCAGGTTGGGCCAGGCCGGCCCGATGCACACCCCTACCGATCGACACCTAAGCCCGCCCATTTGGATGCTACCAGTTAAAGGCGACTGCAAACCTGATGAGAGTCGAACCTGAAATGAGGGATCAGCATGCACCCGTTGCCGTTCGGAGAACCTGGGCTGGTTTACGGCGTTTTCCGTTGCTCAATAATGATGTCGATTCACGTTGCTGATTTTGCTGAATCTCCTCTAGCATTGACGGGGACAGGTTAGGAATCGAGACAAACTGCTCATGGTTCAGCCAGAGTGCTTAATTGGCTTGTAAACAACTTGTTTGAGCTCCTAAAATGGCTAGGATCAGCAAGCTGAACATGAACACCGTGTGTTAGGGTTGGCTCAACTCATATAGGCTCGTTTAGTATTAATCAATATATCAACAGGGGGTTCAGTTCCTCCGACTTGTTTAACAGCCCTAGTTAGACACTTAGACCACGTAATCCAGTTTTTCTTTCACCAAAGCGATCATGTGAAGAACGGTAGTTGTACGTAATGTAAATAGAAAAAAAAGTTAGTGTTGGGGGGTAATGATCTGGTCAGTAGAAGGTCACCTACTTGATGAATGCTGCTGATTAAATTACTTATTTATTTTCAGAATAACTAATTTTCAATTGGTTAGTTGGACCCACCTAAGTTGGCTGCTGATTAAATAGGTTTCCAAATTCATGATGCACGGCTGCGTTTGGGAGCAGCGTTTGTTTCTTAGGTACCTTTTTCTTGTCATTTGCGTTCCCATCTTTTTTTGCCAAGCCAAGGAAAAAATCACCCCAGCACCGCCTGCACATTGCTAGGCCTTTCAGTTGATAAAGCCCTTGAGGTCCCCCTTGGCCACCGAGAAGTGCACCCAGTTTCGATCTTGTGGCAAGCAGCAAAGTCTCCTGTGGGTTTTGATCCGTGGTCATCCTATGTCGCAAGGACATGAATGGACACGTTCAAACATGGACACTGACACGTACATATAATATTTTAATATTTTAAATGTTTTTAAAAGTGGTATTTCAATAAAAATATATTTTTAATATTTAAATATAAAAAAATAGTTTTTATTGATTAAAAATTCCATGTCATCATGTACTATTTTCCAGCTCAGCTCCTTTATTGGCTCTTTTGAATTTCACAAAAACTCCTGTGGGCCGTGTCCCGTTGTGGTTTAGTTGGGATTTTATTCAACTCGAGGGAATCTCTACAAAATTATTGCTAGTGAACAATAAAGTATCATCAAATTAAGAATAGGTCAGCATGGTTAACTTCAAGATGGGACCCAATCAGAAAAAGAGTCATTGCTCTTTAAGGACCTCATAGATGTACCCCACCCTACTGGAAACGTCTTTTTTTTTCGATTAATGACAATAAAAATTGAACTAAATATAAATGTTTCACATTCAACAAGACTGATTAAATATGGTCTTAATTCTGTTTTAATTTTATAAAACAAGATAAAAAAAAAGGGGCCATGTGTAGGGCTGTCATCGGGGGTATAGACCCAAACAGGGGGCGGCGGATCCAAGGGGGATTGACCCCTCCTCAAGTTTTGAAAATTTTCATTATTTTTTAATAAAATTTTATATTGCCCGTTTTTATATTTTATTTTATTATAGTTTTTTTTTTGCTCCTTTAAGCAAAATCCTCCTCTTTATATTTTAGTTTTATATCTTATGTTATTATAAACATTTTTTACCCACAATTTAAGCAAAATCCTGGATCCAAACCCACCCATATAACAAAATGTCATGTTCAGGTCACAAGAATTAAATTCTAAACCCGTACCTGCTTAATCTCATAAATTTACTTTTACTGAAAACACATAAAATACTTGGGTCAGGCACTCGACAAAAAAAGCTTGGTCGGGTACCTGGTACAAATCATAACCCAAAACCAGCTTGCATATTGCTCGGATCGGGTTTAGATCAACACGAATATTATTTGGGTCAGCAATTTTTTATGGTCATACCCAAGAATTTGGGTTCAGGTCGGGTCGTATATCCACTATAAACCTGACCCATTGACAGCACTAGCCATATGCATGTAGGGATGGCAGTGGATCTGGGCGGGGGACACTCGCCCCATCTCAAAATCCTGCCCTCCATCCCCGCACGGGTCTTGATTTTAACCACCATTCTCGTTTCATGTCCTCCATCCCCAGTCCAAACGTAGAGAGGCGAGGAGGGGCTCTGTTTCCCCTCGGTACATTGCCATCCCTAAAGAAGGATTGGGGAGGGGGTGGGGCAGGGATTTGTTGGGGGGGTGTTCGGGGGCGAAAAAAAAAAAAGCGTAAGCCTATCCCCGCACAGGTTTTGATTTTAACATCTATCCCCTGCCTCCATCCCCATTTCATGTTCTGCATCCCCCGTCCAAACAGAGCGAGGTGGGGGGCGGGGGCCCGTTTCCCTCTGTCCACTGCCATCCCTGAAGAAGGATTGGGGACGGGACAGGGCGGGGCAAGGCATGGATTTGTCGATGGGGACGGGGCGGGGAAAAGCGGAAGTCCATCCCCGCCTCTTTGCCCACACGAGTTTTGATTTTAACCTCTAGCCCCACCTTCATCCCCGGTCCAAACAGGGCGAGGTAGGGCGGGGCCCGTTTTCCCCCGGTGCATGAGATTTTATCTTGAAAATTAAGGCATGGTATAAGAGCAACGAACGTCAAATCCCGGATCTGATGTGATCAAAACACAAGATCACGTGAAAATGAATCCAAATTAAAGTTAACGTTTCCAAGTCAACCTCCACTTTTTCAAAGAATATTGCACCTGAGGACATGAAATTTTCATGTACTGTGGGTGCTGCAAAAAACACAATCCGTTCCCAAGTCATCCCATGCATTTTCGAGGACAGATAAGGTGCAATCACATTGCATGCTTTGAACATACTGCTGCACCCGACTGCTCTCCATCTTTGGGGTGCAATCTATCAACCGTGGAGCCCAACAGAAGATGGAGGGCGGATCAGGTGCAGCAACACACTTTACATGTGATTTTCACCTGATCCGCTGCCTGCCTTCCCATAAGCCACACTACAGAAACGAAAAGCAAGCTTTCCACGAAAAGGGAGCTGCATTTTTAATGTCTCATGGTAACCTTACCCATGGTGGGGGTTTGGTGGCATTCCTAATACTTTCGGGCTGAAAACACAGGCTTACTTGGGGATGCAACGGGTGTTTGTTTCGTACATTTTTTTAAGAAAGAGGCTCTATTTTATGGAAAATAAGACTTCTTTCCTAAAAAAATATTTAAAAAAACATGTCTATGGCAAATCTATGGTGGGACATACATAACAAATGCAAAAAAATAGTTTCCTGTCAAAATAGGTTCATACCTCTTCCTCGGAAAGCACTTTACCTCCAAAATGGTACTTTCAAAGTAAAAGAGTCTTCTCTTGAGCATAGTTAGCAAAATTTTGTTCAAACCGTGTTCCTTTTAATAAAACTTTGAAAAAAAAATGAAATTGTGGTCTTCAAAAATTCGGCAAAAAACATGTTCTTTTAAGAAAAGCGTTTAGAATATAAAAACTTATATTTAAACAAAATACTTAAAAAAACCTCAATTATGAATCTAATTGGATCCAATCTTGAATTTGAATCATAATGATTCTTGAATATGGATCTCATTGTTCCTCTCTTGTTTTTTCTTTAGAAGGTATCCTTTCCTAATTGCATATAAAACCCATCGCATCCCCATAAGAGAGAGATACATGCACCCGGTATCAAGCTTGCTCTGACATATTGACATGACCTTGACATGTAGGTACATCATTTTAAAACTTTTAATAGTTTAAACATACTTTTTAATTATTTTTTAATAAGAATAATGTGTGAGTGGAATCTCTTTACCCTATAAATAGAAGGTCTCGTCCTAGGGAAGAGCAATAGATAAATTCTTTTAGGTAGCTTTGTGCCATGTAGCCAATAGACAAGCCTAGATCTACCCTATTTGGTGTGCTCGTAAACCTAGGGTGGACATAAAAGCTTTAGCCTAATTCTATTTTGATAGTAATTCAAGTTAAAGTAAGTTTCTCTTGCCTTGTGCCTTATTTTTTTTTTAATCAACATAGATTTAGATTTATTTAAATTCGTGCTTGGATCTTCTAAATATATTTGGTTTATATCACATCGAAAATCAGATAGCAGTTGATATAGTCAGCTTGCGAAAGCCATAACTTCATAATCATATATGAGAAATTAGTGATTTTCAATGTGTTGAAGAGCTTATTCAATTCTCTAAATTATGTCCTCTTAAGCCAAAAGCAAATTCCTCCTCTATTATATCTAAAATTTCATGAAAAATAAATTTTTTTTGTTTTGATAGATTTGATTGCTTATTTAAATAAGCTTGATCTTGTTTATGATTACATATTTATTTTTAATTACAAGTGTCTATTATTTGAAATTTGATCCATCTAGATAAACTTAAATATTTTAATTGATTAAAACTGATTATATATACTAATTTAGAACATTGATTTGGTCATAAAAAAATCATGTGCATATATAAATTGACATGTCACATGAATCATGTGTAGAAGTATACATCTAATCTGATTACTATAATTATTTCACATTAAAAAAATACTGGAATGTGTTTGTTTCTAAAATAAAGTAATAAAATTTTATACTTAATTGCAATCATAGATATGTCATACTTGATTAATAATATTTCTTATAGTATTTGAATTTCATAAAGTTTATAGGTTATTTTTAGATCTTATCCTACCATGTTTTTCAACAAAAATAATCATATTCAATTTAGACTACCTCACGATGACTTATGCCACATCCATCTTCAGTTGTTGGGTTAACTTTCTGCCCACTATGTACCTTGGTCTACCTATCAACACCCGCCTGATCTAAGCCTCACTTTGGCACCCAATACTAGATCGTATTGACTCAAGGCAGCACTCTTTGAGGACCAAGCAACTTGCCTTGCTAGGCCATGTTTTGCTCATTAAACATGTTTTGACAAATATCCCAAGCTATTACATGTCAGTCTATAAAATGCGGAATTAAATCACTAAGCACCTTAGATCCATACACAAATTAAAATTGGAACAAAGTCTATCTCAAGCTATTACATGTCTCTGTTGTTCTTACAATTCATTGGGATGATGAATTCTAGTGTTTTACTTGAAGATTGACCAGTTTTTTATATGCGTCTATTGGAATATTATGAATTTAAGTTCTTCATGATTAGTTTCTTTTATGAATTTGCAGTTATAGCTTTTCCAAGACTTGAAGGATTAGATGAGATTCAATCTATCGTTATTTTATCTTGAGTAGTAATCATATAAATTATAAATAAAGTTTATTGTTTTGGATCTTGAACCTGTATAAATATGTAACTTGAGAGATTGAATAAATGAGAAAGAAATAAGGTGTGAGCTTTTTTTCATGGATGTAGGCCTTTGGATGAACCACATATATTTGGTGTTTTTCTTCTTTTCTTTATATTTTTTATTTAATCTATATTTTATTTTTTCACATAGTATCAAAGTGAGATTTGATTCATCTTCACCAACTTGAAGGCTGTAATTTTCTTTTAATCAGCAAGTTTATAATACAATCAACATGTGCATTTTTCAGCAACTTTGGTTTAAATTGTAGCTCAATATGTTGTTGTTGCCCTATTATTACCGAAACATTCACTATAAGAAATCATGCTTTTATTGGTGCTAAACTAGCATCAGTAAAGGCCTATCGTGCACCAGTAAAGATTTTTATTGGAATGCAAAGTCCCACTAGTTTTGCCGGTATAAGATGTACTAGTAAAACTTTTACCAGTGTTAATACATGGTGCCAGTAAATGTTGTTTTTACTGTGCTATTTTAGCGCCAGTAAAAGACTCTAATAGAAAAAATATATATATAAGTGAATGCCAGGCCCTTTTACCCTCAATACTTAATGAATCTTCAAAACATGAAACAATGGCACACACAAAAATCCAGCAAATGATGCTAAAACAACAGCAACTAAGAAAAAACATGTCAAGAAAAAGGTACCAATGGTAGCATAGCAATCCGAGATGAGTTTTGCCAAAAAAAAGTGTCAAAGAGTAACAAATCCCAACCAAGAATACAGTCAATCCCAAATGACTCAACTTCAAGATGAGTTTTGCCATAGAAATAAGTAAAATGAAATCATTTTCCAATAAAAAGGATCTAATTGCCCTTATTTAGATCTTCCAGTAAGACAAACAAAAATTTCTTTCTCTAACAATTGCAGCAACTGACAAAACAACAATAATGCAATAAATAAATAAATAAGATGCACAATAACTTTCTCACTAAATGGACAAATGCAAGAGAAAAAACAACAATAAAAAAAGTAAAATCACATTTCAAATAAAGTTTGGTGCAATTTTCTTGCCTATCATTTTTAGATTTCAGTCTAATATTTGCAAGACGATTGGTGGTTGATGCCAAATCAGACATGTCAGAATGAATGTTTTTATGATACTCCACATCTCAATAAGGATGGATCAAGATTTTTATCACTTTCTTCTCTCTCACTTGATGATATCAAATACAGATTCTCCACTGTCATGATCCTCAAATTTGTCATCAAATGGTGAGAACAAGAATCCATCTTGAAGCAAGAAAGGGGGCAATGATCATAATTTATTATTGTGCATCGACTTGCAACATCTCAAAGCAATTTTAGTAAAAAAAAGTGCAAAGATCACAAATGACAAAACTTAGTGATGTTTCACCATAATCCTCGTAGAAAATTTTGAAATCCAAATACAACTTAAAAAGTTTTCCTGTAGAAATAACTGCCCTTGCATATACCAATAAAACCATAACATATCATCGAAAAATAACTCCAAAAATACAAAGAGGACTTCCAACAGTCTGTCTAAAAGTTTAGGCCGCACCTCGTCATATCCAACTTTACTATATCAATTATCTCGTGTAAATTAGCACTGAAAATATCCAAATAAGTTAACAATTATTTAAAAAAAAAAAACAAAGTGCAGGCGCTAGCAGGACAGGGATAGGTAATGGTGTCGCTGGATCGGCTAGCAGTGATGATGGAGAGGGGAGAGTATAGGATGATGGGGGAGGTAGATGTGTGTTGGGGAGGTTGGTGAAGTGTGATGATGGGAAAACAAGTGGTGAAATAGGGAGGCAGGCGGTGATGGGAGAAGGGTCGGATGGTAGTTTATCTGATTCGGCATTTTGTTGGTGAAGTATCATCTTCATTAACACTAAGGTCTACTGCATTGGGTCTAGGGATGGCAGTGGACCGGGGGGGAAAGCGGGGCCCCGCCCCGCCTTGCCCCGTTTGGACCGGGGATGAAGGGTATGAAACAGGGATGGAGGCGGGGACGAAGGTTAAAATCCATCCCGTTCGGGGATGGATGTACCCTTTTCCCCGTCCCTGCCTCATTCCCGCCCCGCCCCACTGCCGTCCCTAATTGAGTACAATCTTTATTGCATCTCATTATATAGTCAATTCCTCTTCGCATCCAATTTTACACTCCCCATGTGCATGTCCATGACATCCACTTTCTTTTCTCAACATGGCAAATACGATCAAGACGGGCTCTGATACAAAATTGATGTAAACAAAAAGGGCATGATTTAAAAAAAAAATTAACCCATTATGAATTATCTAGATAAAACAAGAAATTCAAAAAAAAATGCTAAAAAATTATAAGAAATTGCTGGAAACTAACCAAAACAGAAAATAATTGAAATAAACTGTAAATAACAGTTTTTGAATTTTAATTTTAATATCCTTAACTTTGAACTATCTAACCTCTTAAGCCTTTCCTATATATATATATATATATAGGAGATGAATTCTAATAGTAGTAGACCCAAACTACTATTATTGATAAACACAAATTAAGAAAACAACTCCTAATTCTACTAAATTACTAAAAGAAAATACAGATCAATTATTAAGATTCAATATCCATTACAATGACTCAAATAAAAAATATTCAAACTAAATAATATGGATCTCAAATGATCCAATGAAGGATGTACACCCGGATATGCATGGCGTTGCTCCTACGTCATGGTCCCCATGGGAAAGCAAGGATGATTGGGTCCTTGTTCTTGGGACCCCCTTGGTCACGCGCCTTTCCTCATTCACGCAGTTTGCCTGGACCAAGGTCTACCCGGAATTTCGTTCAAGTATTGGTTCGCTGGTCGATACTGATGCTAGTTGAATGTGGCTGTGTTCGAGCTACATTAGAGTTCTCTGTCTCTTCCTCTTATTTCTTTCATGTAGATTCTAGTTTAGAACTACTTCATGTTGAGCGTCTATGGGTTCGGGTCCATCCCCCTGTTCTAGATGCTTCATTTGGCTGCTCCTCTGGGATCGGGTGCTCACTCATGATAATTTGCAGAGAATAGTATTCCAAATCATCAACTGCTGTTGCATGTGTGCTGGTGCCATGGAAACTGCCTCCCATCTGTTTTGGAGATGCAATTTTTTTCAACTTTTGTTCATACATCTTGACATTTCACCAACCTCTCTTGATCTGCTCCTTGGTCCTAAATCGGCTGTCGCATCTAGGAAATGGTCTTCTGTTTGGCTGCTTACCTGATGGCGCCATTACAGAATGCTATCCCATTATTAATTGTCGGTACTTCTGTTTCCTCTTCCTTTCTACATTAACTCTACATGGAAAAGATCAAAGGTGAAACAGTTTTTACCAATTCAATAAGTGACCATGCATATAGAAATAATTGACTAGGCTGACAATTGTGCATTGGTTGGTAAATTCATGTCAGTTAGGTGAACATTGTCCTGTGTCCATGTACAGAACTACAGGAAACTAGTTTCGTCCATGTCTGACCATTTTATATTTAACACATTTTCTTAAGATTCTTTTAATTTTTGAAGCTAAACCTATTAAGTGGATTCAGTTGGATCGAGATGTGGATTAAATTTGTCTACCATATCCATATCTATATGATATGTCACTACAAGAAAATAGAGAAACAGTGACGGTTTATACTCCATCACTGTTGAGTTTTAGTCATAGTGACCGTCAGAACCTTCACTAAAATGCAAAACAAGGGTGTGGCCTCTCGTTCATGTCCATAACCATTTTTTGCATGAATGTTATTCTGAGGTCTTATCTAAATTGCCTTACTGGCCATATTCAGACGGCTTGCTATTTAGCTTTTAATCTTCTAAGGGTTTAGAATTAGTGTTCTAGTTTGCCTTGAATTAAGAAAAGGGGCAGCTCCACCGTGAGAGGCACAAGAGTCCAGCCTACCATCCAATAGCCTACATAAATCGAAGGAATGGGCAGCAAGATGAAGTTGATGGATTAACAAAAGGAATTAGAGGATGCTAAAGGGTATAAGCTTTGAATAGGGACAAATTTAACTACACCATGGTTCATGGAGACTTGGTTGCTTCAGCCTGATTATTGCAAGATTTTTTTATTTCTTCATCTAACATATATCCTACATTTTCAGCCTTAAAATAAGCCCTTCATCGATCTATGTTTGAAGATGCAAAATGACAACTTGCAATTGGTATTGACAGATAATGACGTAGATGGCACTAATTTTTAGCACAATACCATAACCGGCCGTGAACTAAAAATTATAATAAAGATGACCATTTACTGTTTTTTTTACAGTTTTGCTCTTTTGTTTGGTCGAAAATCATGGCGACTGTTTTTTTTTTTTTTGACAACTTAACATGGCGCCTGGTTTTTTCAGGCAACAACTTAGACAAGTGGTGTGACCAAGGTGCTAATTTTTTAGGCAATAAAAGTGTAAAACTACTAAAAAAATCAATTAGCTAGATTTGTCATATTTTGAGTTGTAAATAGGCCATGTTTGTCATATTTTTTTTATCTCAGTCAAAACAAGGAATGGTCTCAAGATTGAGTGACATCCATGTCTTTGTTAGTTCTATTTATTAGTTAAACTAGGTAAATGCTTCACGAGCAGGGTATCCTCAGTCTATTGAGTGACCTCCTAGTCTTGTTCACCATCATCAACAACAGCAACAATAAAAACTGCATGTACGTACACTCAACACATTCATGTAGGGTTTTGCAGAATAGGTTGTTTGCATGCATTTCTATATGCACTAGCATAAAACATGCTTGCACACAGGCATGCGCACATAAGGGAGTTTGATCGCCTTGGATCTCATTTCTCAGTCTTATCACAAGATCCATAGTTTTTTTCCCGACAGAGAGCTGGGGTTAAGCCGACCCCTACCCATTATACAATCATACCATTGGGATTTGAACTTGCAACGTCCCAACACAAGGTGACTTGCACTAACTACTACTGCCAAACAAGCGAAGCCCCCGGTTGGTTAGATCCCTAGTTTTTCAAACATAAAAACTGAAATCCTCAAAAGCCACCTTGGTTGAAGGGGGCAGGGTTGGGCCAGAGATCTGTGAATCAGAGATCCTAATATCACCTTGCATTTTAGATCCCAGGCAATCAAATACACCCCTAGGGAATTATATATTAAATGTTAATTACAATGGTTAATTAGAGTATGGTTATGTTATAATTAAAAATTAGCTGTGTTCATCAGGGTGATGACATACATACATTCAAGTAGGGGGTTTTCAACTTTTTAATTAATAAAAACTATTTTATGATATGCCAACCTCTAACCATACTTTATTAATTGATAAGATCACCCCTTATTATTTAATATTTTTATTTAAAATATGACTCTAAAAGTTATAAAGAATTTAAAAATACCAAAACAAAATTTAACATATATAATAATTACAAAAATATTCCCAAAACAATATTTACAAAATTCTTGTTTGTCACATCTTTGACTTTATATATACATATTTACTAGTATACTAATTGGGACTACATTGAAAGACATACTAGGTGTGGCCTTAATATAATGTACTCACACTAGTTACCATAATGAGCACTAAAAAAGTTTTGTTCACCCATTACATACACATGGTATCAATGTAAGACATGTTTAAGACATCATCTAAAACCAAAGTTCACGTAGTCAACCTTATCTTGAAGGCTACTAATGAGTGTGGTTATTAACCATTGTCTCTCAATAGGGCTACCTACTCCACGTATATCAATTTGTCTAACTAACATAGCAACAATATAAGGTCTATTGTAAATATATGTGCTCCATGCTTCACAATCTATGTTGGTTCCTCGGGTGATTTGTTCATACTAGCATCATGAGTAGATCTATCTCTTGAAGGCCTTATCTTCAAGAGACTACTATAAAAAAAATATATATGGTAACCTGCATCACCCCAACTCACTCAAGCTTATACCCCTAACCTTATTTGTTTACATCAAAGGCAGTGTATCCAAAGTTTGAGGTTAAAAAAAAAATCATGTCGAAATTGACACAACTTATATAACTTTTCCGATGAGCTAATCCTCCAACCAAAACTTGTAAAACCATGATAAGATCTTATTTAAGTTATAGTTACATACAATACCAAAACAACAATTCATTAAAATAATATCCATAGATTTTATCAGAAGTTATGCAAGGTTATATCAAATTTTCAACAATTTTCAGATATGTGCTCATTGATGTGCAGCCCAGATAATAGCACAAAAGAGTTAAGGATGCAGCTAACTTTGGTACGAAAAAGTTTGATAAACCTTCAGCGGCCAAATCAAAGAGAATGGGTGAGAGTGGGCACCGCTGCCGCAGGCCTTTATATAGGTCAAAGAAGCCCCATAGCGTGCCATTAACATTCACGGCAGCAGAAGAGGAGGTGAACAAAGACTTGATCCATTGAACACCATTTAAGACCGAACCCCATGTGCTGGAGCGTTTGAAGTAGGTAATGCCATGAGTTAGAATCAAAAGCCTTCATAGGACAAGCTTAAGCAAACCAGAGATATCATGTAAGACCTCATTGGCAAGCAGCCCACAAAATTAAACTTCAATTAAAGAAAGTAATGAATAGTTCCAATAATATGCTGAAAAAACCAACACTTCGGTCCAATTTGGATCTTAGACAGGCTGATTTGAGGGATGTAAGTGTGTCAGACTCGGGTTGGGTCTGGGAATTTATCAAATCCGACATTATTGGATCTAGCCTAATTGGATTTGAAGCTGAATGGGAAAAGGTGATATTGAATCTGATTACCTAATTGGATATATGTAATATGTAATAAGGTTGGATAATCCATCACTTCCATATTCAGATTTGGATGCAAATTTGCATGCTGAATCCAGACCTGATTGTTAATCAGATCTTGTTTGCTTTACCAAATCTGATTATTCGGTTTCTGATTCTGTCAGATATCCAACCAATTTGATATCGATTAATCGGATTCTGATTCCATGGGATATCCAACTAATATCTAATGTTGCTTCAATTGAAAACAATCCAACTAATATCTATGTTGCTTCCATTGAAAACTGATGATGGTAGCACATCTGTTTGAGTGGACATTTTCCCAGTGATAGATGGGATAATTTTAACCTTGATTTGATCATAGTTACTAAAACTTGGCCAAGAACACGTTCCTTCCCGTAAAACTTTGAGAATGATAAAAACTAAAACTCGCTTTTTCAAAAAAACAGGCAAAAAAAACACGTTCTTTTGAAAGAAGTGTATAGTTTGATGATTTTCAGTTTCAGGCCAAACCAACAACGTAATTAGGGTTATCAACAGATCGGGTCTAAGACCAATATCCAACCAAATCCAAATTCCATTAGACGGATTCAGAATCTAGTTAATAGTCGGATCCTGATTCAGTATGCAGATTTTCATCTGAATTTGAACATAAACCCAATGGATAATCTAACCCTGTTGTTTATAAAATATATCCAATTAGTTAATTGGATCCATGTTGGGTGTGTCATTTTTCCATTCTGCTCCAAATCTGAATTTGAATCCAATTAGGTCAGATGACTAGATCTGAACCAAGTCCAACCTATTTATATCCCTTGCTGAAAGTGTGCCACAAATGCTAGACATATCAGCCTAACATACATGCATACCATGTATATATGTCGGCAGATATATGTGTTATGTGTACGTGGGAAAAATACATTTAGAAAAGCAGCAGAGTTGTGGCAATTGTCTTCAATTCCTATTTCTTACTCCAACCTGAATCCATAAACCGGATCAAGCTGTAGCAGTTGTTACAGAACATGTGTTCAGTCGATCTCAAACACACTCGAAAGGAGTAAAATAGCCCCGAGACAGCTCATGGACACCAAGTTGAGCCACTTTGAAGTGGGTTTGTGCCCGTGTTCTAGGATGAAGCACCGGCCACCTCACTCCGATCTAATAGGGCCAACCCTCGCCTTTAAGCCTATAGAACAGTGACAAATGTCACCAAGATTTTGAAAATAAACCTGACACCCCGACAATATCAAGAGATTTTCAAAATCTTGCCTATAACTGTCTCATCTTTGCAGTGCCCTTATGATTATGCTGTGTTTGCGATTTGGAATCTCAAAATGTGAAAACTTTAGAATCACAGGGTGTTGCAAACATGCCCGCTCAAGCCCAACAAGTATGTAGATCTCAACCAGGGTAACAATTACACTGCCAATACGGGTGTATGAAACTCGCGCATCTTTAGAAGAATGACGATCATAGGAAGCAAGCAGCAAAAAAGAAAAAAAGCGAACTAACAAATAATTATAATACTAGTGAATGACATTGGTATTACATCATTAGATATCTCGTAGTCCCCCAATGATGAGATCAATGTTGGACAACTACAGCAATAAACTAAACCACCCTCTCTACATTCTCATTGGAATAGTCTCTTCGCAACATCCAAAAGAAACAGAGAGAATTTCTCCACCATAGCCCCACAAAAAAACACCCAAGAAACCCGGAAGAAAGAAAAGAAAGCAAAAAGGAAAGCTAAAAACTTGCAGTTGGAAGGCATACAGATAAACAAGAACTCCTCGGTTTCCTAGTACCTGTAGTGTGGTGGCTTGTAGGGACCTTCCACAGGCACACTGATGTAGTCAGACTGTTCAGGGGTGAGCTTGGTTAGATGGGCACCAAGCTTGCCTAAATGCAGAGCAGCGACCTTCTCATCTAGGTGCTTGGGCAACACATAGACCTTCTTCTCGTATTTCCCGGTGCCCTTCTCCTTCCACAACTCCAGCTGAGCAATCACCTGCAGAAGAATTACAGCATAATTAACAAAAAAGCAAGAACTCATTCTTCTGATTAGTAGAACCCGGAATAATGGCAAGACTTTGATCTTGAAACTGTGGTTTACCTGGTTAGTGAAGGAACAGGACATGACAAAGCTGGGGTGTCCAGTAGCGCAGCCAAGGTTCATCAGACGACCCTCAGCCAGAACAATGATGCCCCTGTTAGTCTCCGGGAAAACCCAGCGATCCGTCTGGGGCTTGATTGTGATGCGCTTGATGCCCGGATAAGTCTCCAGTCCGAGCATATCAATTTCATTGTCAAAGTGGCCAATGTTGCAGACGATGGCGTTGTTCTTCATTTGCTTCATGTGTTTCACCATGATGATGTCCTTGTTTCCGGTGGTGGTGACGAAGATGTCCGCCTCAGCAACAACGCCCTCAAGGGTGAGCACTTGAAGGCCCTCCATGAGTGCCTGGAGAGCACAGATGGGGTCGATCTCCGTCACAATGACACGAGCACCAGCCTGTTTAAGAGCAGCAGCACAACCTTTGCCAACATCACCATAACCACAGACAACTGCGACCTTTCCAGCAATCATCACATCGGTGGCCCTCATCAGCCCATCAGGGAGTGAGTGTCTGCACCCATACAAGTTGTCGAACTGCAAGCAACCGTTACAGTTTGCTAAGCAAAATAGCATTAAGGACTCCCCAAATGCATGTAACGCCCAATGCACCTAAAGCACTTAATATCTGGACTAAACTATATCAGCAGCCAATGATACTTATTAAAATCATCCATGCAATGAAATTTAAAACTAAAACATTTCAAAACATGTCCACCGTGGGTTCAGCACGCATTAGGGAGGGGTATCTCTCAAGAAATAATGTAAAACAGAAAAACAGAGGACCAAAACGAAGAGCAAAAAACTTTCTATTTTCAAAACACTCAAGCAAATGAAAATTACAAATCAGAAAACCGTCTTCTGGATCAGTAGGTGCGCATCCTCCATTCCTCCCTAGTGGTGTACATGTTCAAACAAACAATTGAAAAACATAAAGCTCAGGAAAGCATCGTACTACAGTTTTCTCCCTATTACCTTTTTCTTTAATGAACTACACCAACCATTTATTCGCAATCATTCAAAATGTTACTGGATATTACCTCTTCAAAGCGAACCACACCATTGATTCCTAAAAAAACAAAACTTGTTTTTATTATGGTTGTGCATCCTTCCACGTGCACAAGCATATGCACATTGAAGTACAAACCAAGTAAGTAATTAAGCTACTGAGGAACTCATAAAACAACTAGCAAAGCATTTCATGTGCAAAGAGTCGACTTCTGAGATCTCATCAGATGTAAAGAAAACACGGTCCGACATTCAGTGTAAGTTTCTACACCAAAGCAGATAAATGTAAGATCTGTTCAAGTGCTCAAGTAAGTAAATTGCACATGCAATTTGTAAACATAGATCTAGCTTCCAGAATTCATCAGAACAGATCCAAACTCAGAACTTCAAAAATTCGAGCCAACAAATGCAAGATCTAAATCATGTGAAAAATCACACTGAGCTAGAATTTCCCGACACATAAACTTTAGAAAAAACTGAGATGGTATTAAATTTCTTGTGAGAAATGCTCAAGATCCCATTGCTTCAGAGTATTTTCTCAGATCTCAATTTAGGATTAAAAAGCCGAGAAATCAACATTTGGATACAATGCAAATAAATAAAATAGGATTTCCTGATATGAGCTAACATAAATATTAAAAAACAATAAGATCAAGATCCACTAAAGTCTATAGCCAGCACCTCTCCAGATCTGGCTGAGTCTGATACTGATCTCAGCAGATCCCAACTCCAGATCGTAGGTTCCACCATGAAATGTCAGATCTACTAATAATAACCAAAATTCTCCGGATATTGCCCCAAAGAACAACGAACCGTAACTACAAACTCTGAATCTAGAGATCTGGCAACTTCCGAAGGTTAACCACAAAACTATGCATCTAGAGATCAGATTACTTGCGATAAGTAACTATATAAACTCTGCATCAAATGATAACTAACTACAAAATCCACAGATCATGTTGCTTCCGGTAAGTAACTACAAAACTATGCATCTATAGATCGAGTCTACAACGGATAAGAAATCCATGAACCAGGTCTGATCCTGGTGCCAAGGCACGTAAATCTGGAAAGAATGAACCAGGTCAGATAACTCAATCGGCACAAGAACAAGAAGAAACCCGTCTCACCTTGCTCTTCGTCACGGAATCGTTGACGTTGATGGCGGGGAACAGGAGCGTGCCGTTGACCTGCATCTGGTAGAGCCGCTTAACACCCGTGGTGGTCTCCTCCGAGACGCCGACGAGCCTCTCCTTCATCTTGTGGTACCTCATGGGATCGGCCTTGATCCCGTCGCGGATCAGGCCGAGCACGATCTGGAACTCGGCGTTGGCGGTGGACGCCGGGTCGGGGAGATTCCCGGACCTGGCGTACTCCTCCTCGGCCTTGACACCCTCGTGGATGAGGAGCGTGGCGTCGCCTCCGTCGTCGACGATCAGGTCTGGGCCGCCGGCGGGGCCCCAGTCAAGGGCGCGCTCGGTGCACCACCAGTACTCCTGGAGGGTTTCCCCCTTCCAGGCGAAGACGGAGGCGCTGTCGCGGGCGATCGCCGACGCGGCGTGGTCCTGCGTCGAGAAGATGTTGCAGGAGCACCAGCGGACATCGGCGCCCAGGGCGGTGAGGGTCTCGATGAGGACGGCCGTCTGGATGGTCATGTGGAGGGAGCCGGTGATCCGGGCGCCCTTGAACGGCTGGGAGGGGCCGAATTCGGAGCGGCACGCCATGAGCCCGGGCATTTCCACCTCAGCGAGCTCGATCTCCAGGCGGCCGAAGTCCGCCTGGGACATGTCCTTCACCTTGTACTCCCTTCCGGACACCGTCTTCTCCACGAAGAGAGCCATCGCGATTCGGCAGAGAGGACGTGAAGAACGAAGAAGGAGAGACGGACTCCTTCAAAAAATGAGAGAAACGGAACGCCCCCTTTGGTACCGGATCTGGGAGGGCTTTGATGTGGAAATGGAGGGAGTGACCTTGGCATTTTATAGAGAGAAAGAGGAGGGAAGTTAAGAACGACGACTCCCCACATCTCTGAAGATATTTTTTTATTTTATTTCTTGTTTTTGGTAAAGAGTCTGGGAGTGAGGGGAAATGACAAATAAGGACAAGAAGAAAGTTGGTGAGAGAGAGAGGTGGGTGGCTTCACGCCTCTCTTTCTAAACGGGTCGGATTCAGGTCAGATTTACGACCGAATTCGAATCCACTAATTCGGTTTCCGGTGCTAAAGTTAGATCCTATTAATAAATCCTATTAATAATCAGATCCTGTCTCAGCATCTGGTTTTACATCTGAATCTGAATTTAAGCGCAAAATCCAAATCTGATTATATGTAAACATTGGATTTTAAAGTTGTTGGATCAGATCCAAATTCACAGTTTTAGCTTATCCCCCATCCAACTCTAAATCTGAACCTGGATGGTTTGCATTTAGGGGTGTCAACGGGCCGGGTTTAGTTCGGACCCAGGTGGAACCAAACCTGGCCTCAATTTTTTGGTGTGGTATTGGGTCTGGACCCAGGTGTAATCAGATCTACCATAAGAGAAACTATACCCAGCCCCGATAAGAACTACATGAACCAGATCCGGTAAAATAATAATTTTTATCATTTCTACATTGAAAATTTGTGGGTCTTAATTGGAACTCGGGTTCGGCCGGAGTCTGGTATAAATTTTCACAAACTATACCCGGCTCCATGTATTAATTGGACCTTTGGATTCAGACCCAGGTCTTAATCAGGTCTTCTTATTTATCACCATACCCAGACCCTATAGGGTTTGGTAGGGGTCGGGTTTGCATGGCTTTGTTTATGAACGTGCCTGATTTTGGTTCTTGGCATCTGGATCAGGTCCTAATAGAGTCTGAGTTTGGGTGGGATATCAGCCTAACTTGGTTTGAGAATGCCTAGGCTAATCGGCTTCACATAAAACTTGATTTGGATCCATTTGGGTAGGACCAAAACCAAGAATAATAAAGAAGCAAGGTTCAAGAACCTAGTAGTCTTTTATTTTCCAATTCAAGTTGAGGATCTGACTTGCACTGGTTCCTCATGACATCCAACTTTTTCAAGTCTTCAGTGGGAAAATGAATCAAATGACCTCCTATATGAGTTTAAAATATTATTATCAATGTGTAAACACCTCAATTTTGACTAATCATATTATTGTGATTTGCTTCGAATGATTGTTTCCTTGAAAGCTAATGTCTAAAATGATTGTATCTATTTCAAGTTCATTTTTTGGCCAAGGATGTGATGTTTTCAAGATTTACACTAAAAACATAAAATAGATATTACAAGCTTTCCAACAAGCCAAAAATCATGTACACCTAAATAAAAGTGTATGGCCAAAACAAATTTTGCCGTCAAAATGGGTTTGATCAGAATCCAAATTCAATTTGAATAATCATATGGACCCGAATTGTCATCTAGGTTGGGGTCTAGTATTGGATTGTTGTTCAAGTTGTTGGACCTAATTTAGATCCAATTGGTTTATCTTTGAATTTGAATCTTAGATTTGGTTGGTTTGTTGTTTAGAAAGTGAAATATAACCAAGATCCAAATTTACTATAGAACATGCTATTTTGGGCCCCACCAACCTTCCAAAACTCTAAATTAGCATTCATTTTTGTTTCAACGTCCACATTCAATGAACCTATTCTATCGTCTACAATCAATGAATCTAGTCAACTTTAGATTTCTTATAACTAATCATAAGCTAACTACAGTGTAGCAGCTGCAGTTAGGAACTTAGATCCAAAATTCTATAAACTTAGATCTAAAATCCAAAACCCATATATTGGAGTCTACCCTCTTGTTTTAAGTATATAGAATTTAAGTAAGAAATTTGTATTGCATTGACAGTCTAAACCTGGCTTAGTAACCCCAATTTGCCAAACTAACAAGCCTATTTGTTCGTTATATGTCCAGCCCTAAAGTCCACTCTACCGTACCCGAGCCTCCTTGATATCGTGCCATGTGAAGGTGCTGCCAGATTTTGTACTCATCAACTAGTCTAAGGAGGGCTCCTCGAGCCCACGGTGAGTTCACTTTCTTTTAATTTAATTTTATTTATTTTAATTAGATTATTTAGAGTGTCTTATCTAATATTCATAGTTTTTTTGTCTGCAAAGCTTTTTCTAGTGTTTTTAGTGCTTCACACCATCAACCTTGCCTTTTTTTTATGAGATCAAGTTGAAGGATATTGAATTGCACATAAGTAATCGAACCTAACAGTTACAATCTCTGCTCAAGAGAGGAGGAGAGACACATTTATTAAAGAAGGAAAACCATATCCCTTATTACAAATCCGAATATATATCAACAATTTACTTAAAAATTCACTTCTATTTACTTCAAAAATATAAATTCACATAGTGAAATAAGATTTAAATGTGTATTTGGATTAAAGGGCATATGCCCACCTTGACCCAAGAATCCCCAACAGGAAGTTTAGGCCCTAACTCAAAACTATGATTTTTCAGTAATAAAGTGTTTATTTTCTTCTTTTTGGTGTTTTGACATTATGTAAGCTATAATCGCTTTGTCAAACTTTTGCTGACCGTTTGTGAGCTCTCTGACAAAAGATTTCATATAGTAGAAGCTATTTAACATTTATTCTTATTGAAAAACACACAATAGGCATGTTTCTTTTCCTCCCTTCCCTTGTACTTTTCATTTAAAGCACCTTCTTAACTGACATATCTAACTTATTAGTTTAAAACTCTCTCCTTATCACTAATGGATTCTGACATGACATAAAGAAATTTGACAAAAAATATGTTCATTAAAATGAGGTATATTTAACAAATGGGTCATATTCATAATGAGCAATGTCAGATTTTGTGGTAAAAATGAGATGGCTCATTTTACGATAAAATATTATGTTTCCCTAGGGAATTCATGTCACAAATTGAAAATCAAAAGAAATAATGCACAAACTCAAAAAAGTTACTCATTTTGGCTTTTAAAACTCTTTACCGTCCCTATTCCCTCATACATAACAAGTATTTATAAAAAAATAAAACCCTAACCTTGTGACATATCTTGGATAAGATCTAAATACAAAAGCAAACTCAAAACAAAAATCTAAATCTAAATCTTAAATACTAACTATGAATCTAATTGGATCTCTTATAGACCCGGATTGTACCTTGCTTTGCTCCTGCATCATTCTTTCTAAGTTGAAAAAAATACTTAGTCACAAGTCTCATCCGCTTTTGCTTCTTCCAGTTTCACTTGTGTCGAAGGAAACAACAAATTGTTACAACTTTTGAGATATGCACATCGGTTAGTCCTCATGAAACCAAGTTCAAAGAATGTCCAAGCAAGTAAAAAATGATGATTTGATCCTTTGATAGTGGACTTAGCAAGAAAATAAATGGGTCTTCATTTTGATCACGAACCAAACTAGAAAAGCCTAACTTAAGGAGCACTTGGAACCTTTTAGAATTAATTGGACCCAAATATACCTTAAATGGATCGAAGTATGCTTGGATAAGTCTTGGGTCAAAATTGTAGGATAGGTTTTTAACATAGGTTGGTTATAGTAGGTTTGATGTTGGACAGGCTGATTTTGGGTTAGGGTGGGGTTTGGTTCATTGATTGGATTCGTGTTTGAGTGTTTGGGATAGTAGGTTTGGTAAGGGTTCGATTGAATCTTGAACAGATCAAGAATATATTGATTCGTGGAACCCAAAATGGGTTGGATAGGGACTTGAGAAAGATAAGTCTAGTTTAACCCCATTCTAGATACAAAATATGTTTGGGTCTGATCTTGACCAAATTCGGATTGGAATTAGAGCTCCATTCGGGTTCAATTAAGTCCGGTTTGGATTTGGATCTAAAAATTCGAACCAAAGTCAATGGATTGGGCCCAACCTAGAGGTGGGACCCCCTAGACCGAGCCCACATAAATTGGAGTGTTGTGGGTCTGAACCCATGAAAACAGGCCTGAATCCAAACCAAAAAACACTTGAAACTAGGTCTTACCCAGTACCCACTCTGAACCGGTTCAGCTGGTTCCTTCACAGGAAGCCCTTCCCCCACGTTTGATTTCTTGCATCATAAAGGTTGATGGCTTTGCTTCGGATGGTGGGTTGATTGAAAACATGGTATCATTCTCCACTGAAACTCCTTCCCTGTTGAATGTCGTCTGAGGACTAATGAGTGTGGATGCCGCAACATCGATCTCTTTTGGGTGCTTCTCATCTTCCATTGATCACTTTTGTAGTTACCGTTCAATACCCTTCCTCACCTCAAGTCGACGATGCATTTTTCTTTGGTCATCTTGTACCTCATTCATCTTCTTGTTTATAGACGTGATATCATTGCTCAATCAAAGAATAACTTTTGTCAATGATGTCATATTCGTCGACATGTATCCAACATCGTTTTTGGGTTGAACGTTTAGCGCTTCTTAAAATCAACAAGATTGTTCCTTGAATGTACTTGAAGCGAAAAACTTTGCTCTGATACCAACTGATTTAAATCGAGATGGGTCAATTTACGATAAAATGTTATGTTATGCTACTCCTAAATTTATACTACTAAAGAAGAATAATAGAAAATAAAAAAAAATAATGCATAAACTTAAGAAAAAATACTCATTTTTATTAGTCAAACTCTTCAATATCCCTAATCTCTCTCATATAACAAGTATTTATAGAAAAATAAAACCTTAACCTTACAACGGGTCTTAGATAAGATTCGAATATAAAAGCAAACCTAGAATAGAAATCCAAATCATAAATAGTAACTACGAATCCAATTGAATCTGTTATGAACCCATATTGTAGCTGCTCCACTCTTGCATTAGATTTAGATCATGTTTGCAACACTTGTGATTTTGTAACTTTCACAGGTTTCTTATGATTCTGAATCACATTTTAAAACTTTTATGAGCATTGCAAACATGCAAAAAATGCAACTCATGAATGTGATTATCATATGTGAATGATGAAGCCTCAAAACTTGTGAAATTTTTACACCAGTCTAACAATATACAAAACTTTCAAGTGATCAAAACAAACATGCCCTTAATCAGATCTCAGTCAAAATTAGACATAAATCTATTCGCAACTGGGTTTGGCATGACCCGTTTGACATATTTTATCAGAAAACCAATATAATTGACCCATTTTTTGCACATCCAATGTCAGTAGCGATGTGATCACATTTGGATCAAGAATTCTATCATGTGTTCCATATCTAGAATTGGCCCACTTATTGAAAATTGAAGACAACGCCAGATCAACCCAAACCCAGCCAATTTGCAACCTTGTTCTATAAAGCTATACACATGCACACAGATGTAAAGGAGACATTAAGTTCATATGTAGCATTTACTGAATCAGACCTAATCAGATGCAGAGTTACATTCAAATTTCAAATTCAGATGCAAACAAGATAGTGTTGGATCTAGATCCTATTAGATAAGATAGCTAACCATATACATTTTATACTTATATTTGGATTTGGATGTGGAGCCTCAAACTGAATTTGAATATGCACCATATGCTTCTTTTTTTATTAGATGACCAACCAAATTTGAACATTATATATATATATATTGAGAGAGAGAGAGAGATTGATATCTGGCCATACAGATGTGATCTATGTACTTGATTTTATAGGGATCAACTCTTGAAGCGTTCAATTCCAACATGTGTGTGGGTTTTTATAAGGTTCAAAAAAATCAAGGGTTTAAGATCTTTGTAAACTTTTGAAGGTCCAAATATCAAAATTTTTTATCAAAAACACATGATTCAGGTGTAGATTTCTCATAAATTGACCATGCCCAATACATTTATGGGGTCGGAAAAAAAATAAGGAAAGGGCAAAAAATCCCATTTAGCATGTATCATTTAGCACCTAATATGTGAGCAGCTACCAATATATATATATATATATATATATATATATATATATATATATATATATATATATATATATATATATATATATATATATATATATATATATATATATATATATATATATATATATATATATTACTATGTGTCTCTGCCCACTATAGTTTGGATTTTGGCTCTGCCCAGGTTTGAATTGGATTTACATTTCCATGAATGGATTTTTTCCAATTTCAATGCAAATTCATATTCTGCTTTCATTGTATTAATCACCAATGCACTCTATTTGTACTTTTTATGTGTAAAAGCCTTATTTACAACCTTTTATAATGGAACCAACATTATCATCTAGAATTCAGATCTATTAAAGGGACACCCTCCAAATTAAATAGGGTCTTGTATTAACATACGACACAACACGACACACGTACATATCATGTGATGGCACATCCTTGGTTTTACCATGACCCGGCTTGTATCCAGTATTCTCCTCGTTCGACCCCTTATAAAGAGGTAAAGAGTTTTTTGTTTTTTGTTTTTTGTTTTTTGTTTTTTGTTTTTTGTTTTTTGTTTTTAATGATGGGAAACCTACACCGAACTAGCGCGATAAAACTCCTGGGGCCCCACAACCACCCAGCCTTACATGGCTAACCTCTCAAAGCTACAAACACATCCGGTGTCTTCAACTCAATGCCTTGACTCCAATGGCCATGCCAGGGTGCGGTGGTTGTAGAGAGGCAATGTAGATGTTAGGGTAATTTACATATAAACATTTGATGTAGCACAAATTTAGGGACTTAGTTCTCAAATACTTAAGATAAACATTTATTTTTAAGGAAATTGCTTTGATAACTCAACGAGTTACTTTTGATATCACCTTATTTTTACCACCACAGGGTTGCCAGAGTGGCCACTGGGGTGGTTATGAGGGTGCTGAGATGAAGACACCAGATCAAACCCCGCTTGCCACAGGTGTATTTGTAGCTTTCTGAGGTAGGCCTCATAAGGTAGGATGGTTGTAGGGGCCCACCCACGGTTTTCTTCGCTTCGACAAGGATTTTTCATCATAAAAAAGATATCAAGCAACTTTAGTTAACTAAATTTTTGTAAAGAAACTAAATTTAGTTAAGTATTTAACGTTACCAATGGTAGGAGCAGCTAGTGCATGCCACCTTGTGTTGGGACGTTGCAAGTTCGAATCTCAATGGTATCCTTGTGTAACTGGTAGGGATCTGCCTAACCCCAGCTTGCCTTTAAAAGAAAATACTATTTAACGTTACACATTTAACATTTTCCTTTCTTTGAATTATTGAATGCCACTTTTTTGTTTTTACTTTTCATTTTAAAGCTATTGTTATAGAGATCAATAGGTAATTGTAAAGGTAAAATTGTAAAAAGTTAAATGGGTGGCCGTGTGAGAAATTACTAAAAAAAAATAGTAACAGGTCATTTTAAAATTTTCAAAACTGTGTCTGTTAAAAAAAACTATATACAATGATGATTGATTACATACGTATGTTAAGTTATTTAAATTTGTATGTATTTTTAGGAATATATAAATTTTGCGTATCAACTTTTCAGAAACACGGACTTCGTTCATTCCTCAGTTGCATCAGAAAATTTAGTTTTGGTAGAAGTTGTTGTTGCACCACCGAGGTGGTATCCCAAGTAGGGATGGCAGTGGACCGGGGGAAAGCGGGGCCTTGCCCTCCTCTCTTTGTTTGGACCGGGGATGAAGGGTATGAAACGGGGATGGAGGCAGGGACGAAGGTTAAAATCCATCCCCGTTTGGGGATGGACGTACCCTTTTCCCCACCCCTGCCACTTTTCTTTGCCTCATCCCCGCCCTGCCCCGTTCCTGCCACTTTTCCCTGCCTCATCCCCGCCCCGCCCCGCCTCATTCCTGTTTGAACCGAGGATGGAGGACATGAAACGGTGATGATCCATATCCTATCGTGGGAGATCTAGCGGTTTCACTTTCCTTATTTCTCTCGTTAACTTTCTGGCATGTATATCTTTTTACTTACTTTCCCTATCTCTGTGAGATTGTTATTATAAGTACCTCTTTTTGTTGTACTCAAAAGCATGAGAGAATAAAAGATGAATGATCTTCCTCCGTAGATATAGGCTACACAGGCCAAACCACGTAAACCGTGTGACAGCTTCTACTGTGTTTTTTATCTCTTCATGGTATCAGAGCCTGGTTCATTTCCTAAGCAAGGCTGATAGTCACGGGTGCTGCAAATCATGACAGATCACCACAATCACTCTATCGGTGAAAACGCTGGACAAATTTCTCATGGTGAAGGATCTACCACCAGAATCATGGTTCACGAACAAGGTAATCTGAGTCTCAAGATCACCAATACTCTTTTAAATGGATTTAATTACCTTGCTTGGTCTAAAGCTGCTACTCTCTTCTTGAGTGGAAAATCCAAACTTGGTCTGATCAATGGAAGAAACCCTAGACCTCCTTTGGATGATCCTAAGTCTGATGATTGGGAGTCCAGCAATCATCTTGTAATGTCATGGCTCCTAAATTCTATGGAACAAAAGATAGCGGATGGTTTCTTATTTCTCGAGACTGCCGAAGCCATATGGAATGTTGCCTGTGAACTATACAGCGAGCAATACAACATTGCTCGCATGTATCAACTTACTCAAGAGATCCGAAATAAAAAAAAGGGGACTGCTCCTTTAAGCGAGTATTTGGGCACGTTGAAAGGAAAGTGGGACGAACTTGACTCCTACATTCCTTCCACCACAGATCCCTCGCAGATCAAAAAAATAAAGGAACAAGAAAGAATTTTTCAAATTTTTGCTGGTCTTGGAAATGAGTATGAACAACTCAGGAGTCAGATTCTCATTACCCAAGATCTTCCTTCTTTAAGTATTGTCTGTTCCACTCTCATGCGTGAAGAATCTAGACGTCGAGCAATGTGAACTCATCATGAAATCGTTCTGACCGACGATGCTGGAAAAATAGACAAATTTGCTTTTACTAGTTCACGAACAAATGCTAATGAAACTGAAAATAAGTTCCAACTAATGGACCGAAAGCCACGGTGCTCTCACTGCCGTAAGGTGGGGCATATAAAAGAAAATTGCTGGTTCATTATAGGTCGTCCTGGAAAGAATGGTGGTTATACTCACAAGAGGAACTTTGATCGAAATGACCACAAAGGGAAGGCAAATTAGGTCTACGCTGAAGATAGCCAAGTTACATTGGAAAAATTGGCTGAGATGATTAAATGTCTTCAAGCTCAGAAGTCGGTTGGAATGGTCATTGAAACAACAAAGCCGGCATTTGCTAACGCAGGTATGATTCAAAAGTTTGATTGTTTTTGTAATATTCAATGGGTTGTGGACTCGGGAGCCACTCATCATATGACGAACCAAGGCAATATCTGTGATAATCTCGTTCCATCCAAAACCAGTAATCCGATTATTGCCGCCAATGGTACTCATATACCGATCGAAGGAATAGGCACTATTCGGCTGCTTGATCATAACTTTGATGCCCTATACATGCCAAACATTTCAGAAAATCTTCTATCAGTTGCCAAAATTACAAAAGATCTAAATTGTTATGCTATTTTTTCTGACTCAAATGTGGTATTTCAGGACAAGAAGACTCGAAAAATGATTGGTGAAGGAAGTCTTACTAACGGACTTTATCGTTTAACTATGATTGACAAAGTTCTCTTTGCAGGAAATAATGAAGGAAATAAGTGGCACAGAAGGATGGGTCACCCTTCCTCTCGTGTTTTAAATTTTTTCTTTCCCAATGTTCAATTCAATAATAGTCTATGTGACAATTCAATAATGGTAGGAGCAGTTAGTGTACATCACCTTGGGTTGGTGTGTTGGGCCTAAGTTCAAACCCAAACCCAATGGTACAGTTATAACCGGCGGGGTCTCCATGATAAGAGACTAATCACGTGAAATTCATTTATGATTATTTTGCATTAAAGAAGCATAAGGAAGAAAGAAGCGATTTTGGAAGCCAGAAGCAATATAAAATAGGAAAAGTATTTAGGTTAATGAACCCCATAGTTGAAGTGGGAGGTTGTTTTGACAAAATCTAACATTATTGATGTCTTTATCATGGTTATAATAGTAGGAATCAACTCTTGTATGTGTATTTTCAACGTAAATATATAATTTAAAGAGGGTTGAAATTTTATTTATCGCTGCATGTTGTTTTATAGATTAATATGATCTAAGCAATGGTTTCTGCTTACCCAAATATGTAGATCATAACCCAAATATGTAGATCACATATTATGTGAAAAAAACTAAAAATAAAATAAAATATCCTAAATGTTCACTAGCAAACATCAATCCTATAAATTAATAGGTAAAACCCATATTTTCTTTTTCTAAATGTGCACATCATAGATATAGGGTTATAAAAAGTACGACAAACGACTGGCAAAGCCAGCTCGTGGTGATTTATTCACGTAAATATAAAAATAATAATAATAACTATCAAGGGCACAAAATATGAGACATTTAAAAAAATGGTCATGACATTTGCAAAATTCTGCATATAACCAAATTTTGACTTGGTAAAAATTTTAAACAATTTTACCCTTTCACATGAAAAATAAGCAGCTCCACTTAGATGTTTAAAACTACTATTTTTATTATCAACTGAAGGGCTTCCCTAAGACTTTAAACCCAAAAAACATGAAAAATTTAAATCTTTTTTTTATAAAATATCATTAAAAACTTTCATAATTTTTTTGTCAAAACCTTAAGCAAGTTATAGAATGATTAATCACAATAATATTGAATTTAAAGCAATTAACATCTACCAAAATTATTTCATTTTATAAATACAAAAATTTGAAATAATACTAATGTTTTCCAAAATAACTAGTGAAGTATATCTAAAAACTCAGTTCTCGAAAAAAAATGATTAGCTTTATGACGCAGTTTCATCTACCCACAACCGCAATGTCTCAACTACTTAGTACCTAAAATGATTTTAATAGGAGGTTAGAATCGCCTTTAGTAGAAATACAATAATGTAACATACTTGCATACAAACAAGTAAACATGAAATAACAGTCTTTTCATATAAATAAGCAACTATCAATGTAAATAAATAACAGTTCAATATCATACATAATAGTCTTAGCTATGCATGATCATTCAATTTATGTGTGACTTACCAGCATAAGTGAAACAATCATCATAGGCATGAATAACTTATAATTCTTTTTAGTTATATTTTTCTTTCTTAGATGATACATGCTATGCTTCACTATATGCACATTAAACTTTTGTTTTTCTTTCATAACTTTATGTGGGTATGACACATATATACAGATTAAATGATTGACACATGGGTATATTCAATCAGCTTGTATTTTATTACCTTGTTCTTGCACATTCTCTCAGGTCTCAGAGTGAGAGACGATACAATCGAGAGATAAACCCCAACACCTGCAACTTGATATATCAGAATTTACTTTCAACTGAAACCTTATTCATTACCACCCTGTGACCTTGATGGTAGCTATCTCTTATCTTCGTGGTTGAGGAAGCAATATTTCATGCTTAACAATATCCCATGAAGCCTTATGTACTGCTTATTCTTTCGTTGTAAGATGCAAAAAAATTGCTATACACATTCTTTATCGTTTAATTAAATTTTTTTTACATACTTTAAACAATAATTAATTTTTTATAGCTTCAATAGCTTCTACTAGGCATAAGCACGTTTACTTTCAATTAACCTTAATATAAGTTTTTTAGCCACCCATTTGAAGTACTAACACATATCGATTCAGTTAACCGTGCACAAAGTCGAGAGCCACTCATCTGAGCTCAAACCATAACAATTTCATAACATGCTTTTCATTATGGATATTATACAATATATACATACATAATTCAATATGTGTTTCATCATCCATAAGCATAAACATCATGCTAGCATGTATCGTAAATTCTAAAATACACTCTTAAGTGCATGTTCAGAAAAATTCAAAATATGCAAATATGCTCGTAAAGCTTGAACATATAAGTGTTTTTATTGAAAACATATTTGAAATATTCATATATGTATAATTTTGAAATTTTTTTGCACACATATTTTTGCTCATAAAATCCAATGATTTCGTAATATATATTTTTTTCGAAAAACATGCAACACGAATAATTTCTAAAACCATATATAATATATATATATATATATATATATATATTATTTAAAATTCTACGTATTTCAAGAAACCTAAAACTATGCATATATGATAAGTCATCGTAAACCTATCTCGTGATGTGTGTGATCTTATGAAGAATAGAAAAATCTCAAAAATATCCTTGGAGATTCTTCTCGATGAGCGAGCGTAATGTGGTTCAAACTTGGCCAAAGATCCAGATATGAACAAGGACGTGTGTGATTGCCTCGGGGTCCCGTATTGCAAGTGCACACGCGTGTGATGACATTTCGCTTAAGCGGGTTTGTGAACCAAGATGGTGGCAAAACCGCATTAAAGCGGCGGCAACAAGGTCGACAAAGGCTGGACCTAGAAAACAAACCCAGCAGAAGCGGCGACTGCAGTGACTGTCGGCGGTCTTTGTGCCAAGCCCGTGCTCAGCTGAGTGCAGCTCGACTGGGCCTGAGTTGTGCTCGGCTGAGCTGCTGGCTGGGTAGTGTCTGGTTGCTCGGCTAGGCAGCAGGCTAACAGCAGGGAGACGACCTGCATGTTGTCTGGTAGAGGTCACAACAAAAGAAGAAGAGGTGGGGACAGCGGTGGCAGGCGGGCAGTGAAGAAGGGTACAGGTGGTGCGGCTGGGGTAAATAGTGGAAGGAGTAAGGTGGTGGATCTGGCTGTTCCAGGTGGTAATGGAGGTGGCAACAAAGGGGGAGATGGAGAGGATGGTGGTGTTCGATTGGTGGGGGTGTAGGTGACAATGGCAGTAATGGAGGTGAGTGAAAGAGTGGTGGCAAAGAGGTGCTGTGGGTGAGCAGGATGGTGGTGGCAATGACCGCTAGTGGAGGTGGTCTTGTGGCAGTAAGAGTTGGAGGCAAGGTGGGCAGTAGTGGTAGGGGTGTTCGGTGATGGGAGTGAGAGAAACATGTTGGGGAGAAATGTTCTCACGGTGGTTCACCGTGAACCACAAGACGGAGAAGGTGTAATAGGGGAGTGCGTGGGTTTCCGTGAGAGTGTTAAGTGGGATATTGAATGAGAGGAAGTGAAGGGATAAGGTGGTATTTACAGGAGAGAGGAAGAGTGGGTACGTGAGAGAAAGAAGAGAAAAGGAGGATGTGAATGAGAAAATATTGTAATTAGGGAGTGAAAAAGGGGATTTGAGTGGGTGTGGGTAAGTGATTTTGAGGATTGGATGGGGTTTGAGAAGAAAAGAAAGAGGTGATGCATTTGGTGAGACCCACTTAGGTCTCATTAAAATTAAATTAAATTTTTAATATTATATATATTAAATTTATTTGGGTTTTATGTGGATCTAAAATTTTATTATATACATTTATCTTTGTGGAATTTATTTGGGTATTTCAAATGGATTCAAAATCTTATTGGCTTGATGGGATTCAATTGAGTATAAAACTAGACCCAATATCTTAATTTCTTCATTAAATGGGTTTTTAAATGCATCTAAAACTCAATTAACTTAGTGGGATATATTTGAATATTTAAATAGATTCAAAACACTTACTACATTAGAAGGATATCCATTTGGGTTTCAAATAGATTCAAATTTCTTCTATGTTCGGTTTAAACTTTGATATGAGTCTAAACCTTATCCAAAACTATGTGGGTTGATCTAAAGCATAAATTATCAGATTAAACATCTAATAACTTGAATAAATGTCAAAATATTATCAACAATAAATTTGCTAATTAATCGATTGATAATTTACCAAAAATAATATTTAACTAAAATAATTCACAAAAATTCTTCTTTCGTTCATTTTGAAAATTTCAAAAAATTTATTGATTTTACACTCACCTAATTGTGTTGGAACTTTGCAAGTTCGAATCCCAATGGTATCATTGTATAACTTGCCTAACCCCAACCCCAACTTGCCTTTAAAAAAAACTATTAATTTTCTTTCACTCTACCCTCATCATTCTTGTCACCACCACCACTTCTCCACTGTTACCATTTACTACAACCATTCACCACCACCACCACCACCGTTATTATCATTACCATTGCCACCACCTCTATCTAGCATCACCACTATCAGTCATTACCACCATTACCACTACCATCTATCACCGCCACCCTCGCATATCACCATTGTCATCATCACCAATTTTGCATTCAAATGGAAAAAGAATGTACTATCCTATTTGCATTCAAATGAAAAAAGAAAGTATTAAATTCAGATCTGACTAACATAGAATAACTAATAAAATGCATATTTACGTATCAAGATACAAATTGTTCATCGATACTCTTCTCTACCAAATCTGAATAAGCAGATTTGGATTTAGTCAGATATCCTACTCAGATCCGAACCATTGACAACACCCCTAATGCAGATGCTCAACCCGAAATGCAGAGCATGCATGGATCAATTAAGATCCAATCTACAACTTTTCTTCATCCTCAGTAGTGAATGTGGCTGTGGAGAACAGTAACACTGGCATCATATCCCTTTCTGCTTGAATAGGAAATAATCTTGTACCAGAGTACCATTAGAGATGTTAATGGGTCAGACTTGGATCCAATATCCAACCCAATCACAATCTGATTAGTTGGGTTCGATAAAGCAAGTTGGATCCATTTAATAATTGGATTTAGATTTAGATTTGGTATGTAGTTGGCATCCAAATCAACAGGTGAGAGGCAATCCGACTCTATTACGTATAAAGCAGTAAACAAGGGGAGCCAGGAATATAATCAAGGGTGGGCACAAATGCTCAGTATAAAAATAAATCAAAACCCTGAATTCTCACAATATGATTCATAGATATGTTAATTGGAAAAATATAAAACCCTTAAAATTCTAACTAAAATCAAACATGTATTCAAGAATTCATGTTTACTGTTGATTGAAATAGAAAGGACAAAAATGCTTAATTAAATAT
This sequence comes from Nuphar pumila, assembly GCF_984573655.1. Classification (NCBI taxonomy): domain Eukaryota; kingdom Viridiplantae; phylum Streptophyta; class Magnoliopsida; order Nymphaeales; family Nymphaeaceae; genus Nuphar; species Nuphar pumila. Next base: position 123,241,675 of record NC_143255.1, read on the forward strand.
TCATGCCATTAAAGAAACCAAACAAAAAACTTAAATTTTAAAAAAAAATAAAAAAATTAGGGGTTTAATAAGTAATAACCAAAATCAAACATTCATTAATAAAATCTTGCTTAATGATATACAAAATATAAAAATATAACACAAAAAAAGAAAAAAATTATAAATAAACATTTCTATCATTTGAAAAAATGCTAACGAATACCCTAATCTCTGAAAATTTCATGGATTTATGTTTGTTAAAAAACAAAATCAAAACCTCCAATATTCTAACTAAAATTAAAGGTGGGCCGGTCCGAGCCCATTTAGAGCTCACCCCACCGAGCTTTAAGTGTGGCCCAACCGGAAGATGGCTCGGTTCTTAACGGGTTCAGCTTTAAAGAGCAGCCTATGACCCAACCCATTGTCCCAATGAGCCAATGAGAAGTGGGCCCGGCCCAGCCCAGCCCAGCCCAAACCCAACTAATTAAGTAAATAATAAATAATTAACAAGTTCCCATGTACCCAACTAATTATCTTTTTAGTTCTCATAAAACTAATGCAACTAATTAGGTAAATAATAATAGTGACCAAGTTACTATGTAATTAATCAATTTGTTAATTTTTATACTATTAATAATTAATAAATAGCCCAGGCATGTCGGGCCAGCCCGATAGCCCGTGGGCCGACCCGAACCCTGCCCACGGATATAATGGGTCGGTTTCAGCCTGGTAGCTAACAAGCTCGGGCCTAAAACCTTGACCCAAAAAAATACATATAATATATAAGAAAACAAAATAAGGAAACATACACAACACTAACGATTCTTCAAAAACTAACCATCCTAACGAGTTTCACTGGTTTATGCATAAGTTTCACTTGTTTTTGGTAACTTTAAGTTTTACTTCATATCAGAAATCACTAAGGTGTTTGCTCCGACGGAGACACCGAGTCAACGGTTTTACTCAGATGAGTTTGCCAACTATCCTCTGACCCATTTGGGTCGAACACGAGTAGTGCTCACCCCGACCCGGGGCAATGTTCACCTGCAGTCCGGGTCAGGGTGGGCACTACCCACCTACGCTCTACCGTTTTGAGCATTTTTTTTTTTTGGTCAGGGTGGGCAATGTTGCAAATCAATTATTTGTAGGAATGTTGCAAATATATTAGGGTATACCCACCGAGTTTTAAGCTGCTAGAACAAATACGCTAGTCAGAGCCAGCGAGGTTAGGTCTCTGATCCAATATCATAAAAGAATGAGACCCTTAACCTAGGGACTCACCCGAGCAGTTCAGGATGTGTATATTGAGTAAATCATGTTGTTATAAGAAAGCCACATAATTAATGCATCTAAGGCTTTTGGGAAATATGCACATGATGACATCAATTCTTCCGCGTGGTCAGGTGCCCTGTAAAAGTTTTGCTTTCAAGTCCTTTTCCGCAAGCCCTAAAGGGGTTTGGCCCATAGTGACAAACGTTTTTGAAAGGCAATTTCTCGTTTCTCAAAAACTTGCAAGAAATTGATTTTTTTTTTATAAATCTCATTATTTTTTTGGCAAATTCTTGACAATAAAAAAATAAATTAAAAAATATATAAAATTTATTTTTTATAATAAAATATTAATAAAAATTATTTAAAAATAAAAATACATGTTTTTTTAGCGATAAATAGTCGTTTAAAACATAAATATCATGTTTAAATCACGGTATTTATGTCTTTTCATAAATATTGCAAGATTTTGAAAATCTCACGAGAAATTGCTGTTTTAAACTTTCAGACAATTTCTTCATCATCAAAAAAAGATTTTGACAGCCTTGGCTATCTCATTTTGACCTGCCATAACAACAAATCTTGTTATAATGAATTTCTATTTAGTGCAAAATTTTATGATAAACAGCAAAAACCGTTTATTGATAAATTATTAAACAAGTATTAAAATGTACAATAATAAATAAAAAAGAATATTAATGAAACATCCAAATCGCAATACAATCATATATTAGATAAAAGGGTATTTGCTACCGCGGTGGGTAAGGAAACTTCTAGTTGGAACTGATAAGGAGAGGTAGTTTTGACCAAATCATATCTTTCAAATGAGTTCAACATTGTCAAAATAATAGAAATAAACTCTTAGATCATATTTTTCTGACATAAAAATATGATTTTTTTTTAGAATTAAAAAACTGGTATATTGCAAGCTGTTAATTTGTTTTTTCGAATTCTGAACCAAACATGCAGACCACATTTGGAGGGTCAGATGTGCAAAAGAAATAAAAAAATAAAAAAAATAGCAATTTTCACCAAGCTTTTTGTGCCAAAAAGGGTGGCAATTTCACAAAATCTCATCCTCAGCGAAATTTCAGCGAGGAAAAATCCCGTGATATTTAAAAAAAAAATATGACTTTTTAATGAAAATCTAGAAAATGTATCAACATATATTAACTAATAAAAAACATATAAAATGTAATACCATTGAAAAAAATATTTTTCATTATGCATCACTTTTCTTACATTTTTCTCGCTTTCAAATGTGCCCACATGGTGAGAAAAGAAAAGAAATGCCAGCTCATTAATTTCTCATAAAAAGATGCATGAAAAAACGAGCCCTGCTAAAAACATGAGAAAAGTGGTGTGCATTTCCTAATTTTTCTTTACAATTATGAGAGAATGATTCTCATTTGAGCCAAGCATCCACGCACTAATTAATTCTTCAAAAAATGTCATATCCCAAGGCATGTGAATGCTGTGAGATCCTATTCCTTTATTACTCTCGTCCCCTTCCAACAAATGTATTTTTTTGTAATGACCACAAACCCTTGTCCCCAAGTAAGGCCCCACAACGACTTTACTTTACCAGGTTCACCTTTGAAAACTATGGATACACCAGTGTGCCAGCGAGGTTTGATCTAAGGTCTCCAACCTTCACAGCCACCCCCACTGGCCACGTAGGCAACCCTCACGGTGGTCCTTTTTTTTATTAATAAATAATGCTAATAAAAAATCAATAGCAGGTTGAGTGGTTGGTGGTGCAAAGGTACGAGTTGGGTGGGGATGTGGGGACGTCCAACCGGCAATCACAGTCCAGTCAAGACTGAACCGACAAATTTCTCCTCTCAGCGAAACCTACCTGCCATTCACCGGTTCTACCGGTCACTCCTTAAACTCACTTTAGAAGAGACAGTCAACATACTCCAAGGAGTCTCAACCAAGTCAGAATGGCAGTGGAAGGGGCGGGACCGGAGGACAAGGTCTCCACCCCCCGTTCCGTCTCAAAATTTTACTATTCACCGCCGCTTCCATCCCTGCATGGGTTTTGATTTTAATCTCTATCCCGGCCTCCATTTTCATTTCATGTCCTCCATCTCCGGTCCAAATGGGGCGAGGCAGGCCGGGGCTCCATTTTCCCTCGGTCTACTGCCATCTCTAAAAAAGGATGGGGGACGGAGCGGAACGAGGCAAGGCGGGGATCGAGGATGGGGACGAGGCAGGGCTGGGGAAAGTGTAAGTCCATTCCTGCACGGGTTTTGATTTTAACCTCCATCATTTCATGTCCTCCATCCCCAGTCTAAACGGGGTAAGGCTTGGCAGGGCCCCATTTCCCCTGGTTCACTGCCATCCCTACAACCAAGTAACCATCATAGTAACAAATATCATTTATATTTTAAAAATATTTGTAAAAAAAAAATACTTTGGCTGTCATTTCAAACAGCCAAAATATCCTGATATTTTCAAAATATCAAGATATAAGTATAAGAAATCATGACAATTATGTTTATATTAGCTATGTCTCGAGATAAAAATGGGCTCGTTATATATATATATATATTCCTTTTTATGCATTTTGGTTCTTAATTTTTAGTTTATTTATTAATATCAATTTTTGTGTGAATAAAAATAGAAAAAAAATTAGTTTGTCAAAGAAATTTGGCTGCCACTATTTTGTCGCTTCAAACTTGACACTATGAGCTCGAACTTTGGTCACTATGAGCTCATAAGAGGGGTCAATCAACAATCTACCCCTTCCCATCTCCTTGGAAAGGATTTAGACTGTTCGAATTCAGACGGGATAATCGATCTAATCCGTATTGGATTAGTCAGATTTGGAAAAGCAACTAGAATCATCAGATTTGGATTCAGGATGCAGTTCTGCATTGGAATCAAAATTGAAATTTGAATATGAATCCATCAGATAATCCCACATGATTGAATGTATATATCAAACTAGCTACTCTAATCTGGATATGATATTGCACTTTTCTTATCCAACCTGAATCTGAATCCAAATCTGAACCAAATTAGGCTAGATATGATTAAGTTGGATTCAGTAATGCCTAAATCCAGTCCCAATCCGGCTCCTTATATCCCTAGAATAATGGCTGCATTCGGCATGGCCCTTCATATATATACTAGCCTTAATTAGGGTATCAACGGGGCTGGTTTACCTGGAGCCGACCCGAACCAAACTCTATAGGATCTGGGTATGGTGATAAATAAGAAGACTCGATTAAGACCCAGGTCTGGACCTGAAGGTCTAATTAATACATGGACCCAGGTATAGTTTGTGAAATTTTATACCAGACCTGGACCCAACCTGAGTTCGGATTAAGACCTGCAATTTTTCAATGTAAAAATGATAAAAAAAAATATAGTTTTACTGGGTATGGTTCATGCAGTTTTTATCGGGTCTGGGTATGATTGTTCTTATAGTGGACCCAATTAGACCTGGGTCTGGACCCGATACCATACCTGAAAATCTGGTTCAAGTCTGGTTACACGAGTCCGAACCAAACCCGATCAGTTGACACCCCTAGCCTCAACCCTAAATTAGGCTGAGTATGATGAGAAACAAACATTTGATCAGCCAAGCATAAACCCCCACCACCATACATTTGTGGGCTAGCTCACCTTCCAGGTCTCCGCTGCCTACAAGAGTGTAGGCTCAACTTTGACTTTGCGGCAAGAGACACCACCCATGGGTTTGAAACTTGTGACATTCACAAGTCGCCCCTACCAGATGAGAGCCTTGTGGGCCATCCAAGCATAAGTTATTTGTTATATACTCTTACGATAGTGTACTTAGGACTATTAAACCTTATATTCTTCCCAAAATACTAGCTAGCAACCTTCAAGAATTAAGTATAAAAATAAAAAAAACAAATCAAAGGGAAATCGTACACTTTCACTAGCCAACGAGTGTTGGTCAGCCTAAATGTCCTACCTACCCTAACTTGAGAGCTATATATGAATTCATTGCTTATGAAATAAAAATACCACCCTATAATTTGTGGGGAAATCGAGGGTGATGTCTTGGTGTTAGAAGGAAAGGAACTACCCTTACAGAATTGAGTATACTACCCTCAAACTAGCTCGACATGACTTTATTCTTAATATTAGTTAAGAGAGAAACTATTCTTACATATTGAGTATGCTACTCCGTGGGCTTACTCGGGTAAACTAGTCATTGGCTAAACATTTTCACTGGCGCTGAATTTGCGCCAGTAAAAAGCTTTCCAGAAGTATCACGTTTTCGCTGGCGCCATGTTTGGCCCATAGTGCACTGGCGCTTAATTTACTCCAGTGAAAACTATTTTCGGTGGTGAATGTAAATTTAGCCAGTAAAACCTTTATCGACGAGACTTTTACTGGTGCAGCAATTGAGCCAGTAAAGACTTTTACTTGCATAAAAGCTGCGTAAGTAAAACCTTGTTTGCTTGTAGTGCCCCTTGCCAGTAGACACACTTGGGCTTGGGTAAGGGGTGACACCCATGAGATTTGAACCTAGACCACCTGCCTAGCAGCCTAGGTCCCATCCTACTACGCCATACCCCTTACATCCTATCTGGCCACCATTTCAATGCTTCCGGCTAGTGGCTGCGTTAGACTTGTAGGTGTGCCAACGGGTCGGATTTAGGCTGGATGATGGTAGATCTGAATCCGAAATGTGAACAGATATCCGAATCAGATCCCATGAGGTAAGGTTGATTTGGGTCCGAACTGCATGTGGTAAACTGGATCCAGTTAAAAAGTAAAAAAGCAAGCTGTTTACACGTGAAAAGTGCAAACGGTTTGGATTTTGATCTACATCCCAATTAGGTTTTGCTTGCAATATTGATCTGAATCCGATCCAAATACGAAAACATGAAAACAATTCGATTTAGAAAATCCAAATCCAACCCTAATGCATATTTGGATCTTACTTCAAGGATCTGAATCTGAAAAACAACGAGCGGACTTCGATCGGATATCCTGTCGTATCCAACCGTTTGCAAACCCCACATTGCAGTGGCTAATATAACTCCACATGGCAAACTTCTAGGGTTGGGTGATTCTTTGGCAGCACTATGAATATTCATTCCAACGAAGCATTGAGCTGCATGGATGTAAAGGCCATAACATATCATGCTTGCAGTTTCATTTCTGAATGCAAACGGGTTGGACTTCCGATCTGGATCTGAACATGATCTGACTCATTACTGGATTGAGAACAGATATGGTCAGGTCTAAATGGATCTGGAATGGAGTGAACAGATATTTCTGGATCTGGGATGAAGTCGGGTCTAAGCAAACCTATTTTGCCATTTTCACATGAAAAATCACTATTGCTCATTTTAAATGGATCCAGTACTATAGGGTATTTACTGTGAGTCGGAGTCGTATCCCGATCGTGACCTAACTTAAAAAATTTGGATCCAGTGTCACGTAAAGCGTGGCCCAAACCCATACCTGACCCGTTTTCATCCCTGCTTTCAGTTGTTGACTGTGGGTCCCACAGGAAAATGGAGTTGGCATGTTTGTTTCACTTGCATAAGAAAACCGAGGTTTCAGACGTAAACCATCCATTTTTTTTGTGTAAAAGGGGTGAAACTTACATCTTCACGGAAATACGTGGTGGGGCCCACATAATAAATGCAAGGAAAAGCGTGTTACCAATCAAAATGAGTTCACAACTCGCCCACAGGGAAGTTACTTTCTCCTGGGCATCCCTTTCGAGGGAAAATGGCTTCCCTTGAGTGGGGTTGTAACAAACGCCCCCTAATGATCTAGTTGGTGGTAGATGTTTCTCACCAAATTGCAATCTCTCTTGATTTAATGCTTTACAGGCAACAAAGTGGAGAAGGTCTGTGATTTGTGCAAATAAGAATGCCGTTTTAGTAGACAGCAGTGCTCTGGCTTCTGGAGGTGTTGGGTCAGTGAGTTTTAAGAAGAAGGCAAAACAAAGGAAAAACAGATATACGTGGTTGGGCTGAATAGCCTACATTCACGACAATGAGCACTGCTTTTTCTTATTCCCTTTAGCCCTCACAATATTACAATATATAGAGCTCAGAATATCATTATACATGCTTTTCTTTATTTACAAACTTAGATACATATGCAACATAAAGTAAAGATTTTTGCAGTGAAATGATGCAACAAATGAAAATTCTGCAGTGAAAATGAGAAGATGTTACCATAGATTTCACTTTTGGGTTTTGGGGGCAGCTGCAACAAGCCTTGTGTATAAAATTGAAGTTTAGTACATCTTTTCATCTCCAAATCAATGACTAATTATAATGAACTATACAAACTCTAGAAGATATGTTGAGAGCATGTATGATGGATTTGAAAGATGATTGGGGTGTACACGTCATACTCGCAAAATTTGCTTACAACAGTAGCTACGATGCTAGCATCAGAATGACTCTATACAAAACATTGTATGGAAGACCCTGTCAATCATCAATCTACTAAGCCAAAGTTGATGAGTGAACCATAGACTCGTCAATAGTACTATAGCACTATACTCAACAAGTATAAATGATCTGAGAGAGACTATGTATAACTCAGAGTCAACAAAAGAGCTACGCAGATCAACGATGCAGATAACTTATATTCTCAGTTAAGGGTATGGTGTTTGTCAAAGTATTGTCAACCAAGAGCGTATTTCAATTTAAGTAGAAAGAAAAATTAAGTCTCTAATATGTAGGACCATTCAAGATATTAGAGCGGATTGGAGAAACAACTTACTTGTTGCACTACTTTCTTAGTACATGCAGATACACAATGTCTTCCATATATTGATGTTGAGGAAGTACGTCCCTAACACATCACACATTATCCAGTATAAGGACGTAGACATCAGTGAAGACTTGACTATAGTGGAACATCCTGTGGAAATTTTGGACCGCAAAGAGCAAATATTGAGAACTAATATCATTTCACTTGTCAAAGTGTGATGCAACATCATGCGATTGAGGAATGTACGTGGAAATCAGAATCCAGCATGAGAGAAAAGTACTCAGAGTTGTTTGAGTAGTCCTTAAGTAAAAATTTTGAGGATAAAGTTCTTTAAGAGGGGTAGGATATAATATTCAAAAAATTTATTGAATATTTTAATAAGACATAGAGAGTATGTTATTTAATGAATTATTATTATTCATGGTGATTTATTGTTAATTAACAACTTTAATTAAAAATTTATGAGGTTCGGTATAAGGTGTTTGGATCTAGACCTCCATAAAGATCCAAATTGGTTTACCCACACAAATGCAAGTCTGAACTATCTGAATAAACACATTGGATCCATTGAAGACCCAAACAGATCTCATAAAGGTAATCAGGATTTTAGATCCATTTGGGAACCCAAATGGATCTCATTTAAGGTAAATTGGATTTGGACTCATTTGAAACCCAAATGGATCTCACTAACATAAAATAAGAATTGGATCCATTTAGAGCCCAAATGGATCTCAATAAAATAACTTGGATCCATTTGGGACCTAATTGGATCATATTGAATATAATATAATGCACATATTATATTAAATATATATTGTTTGTATATATTAATGATAATAGGTTGAATTTGATGAGAAGCAAATAGAGTCTCACCAAATCTAAAATGAAACACAAGATCTTACCCCATTCTCTCTCAAATTTCAAGAAATTCAAACCTTAGAATTTTCCAAAACATTTTCCCTCTCTTTTTACCTTTTATTTGTTTTCCCAAAAAAGGCATCCTCTTTAACCCTATACATACATGACTTCCTTTTTTAGTTTTTTCCATTCAAGAGTCTCTCTCTCACTCTCAGGATGGCCACCGTCACCCGGCTTTGTATGGTGAGCAAACGTCACCACATACCCTTCTCTTCTTTTTTTCTAGTGAGCAAGGCCACCACCAGTGGCAACAACCACCAGCCACCATCGATGATAGTTCAGGGTAGCCACCCTCACTTAGTTTTTTTATAAGCAGAAGTCACCCCCCACATGCGGTCCTCCCTGCACCCACTGCAACCACCAGTATCTCTCTCATCCTTGCGATTTCAGGTGAGCTGATGCACCTGCCATCTTTCCTATCGTTGCATGACCGACCTCCTCCTCCCTATCACCCTCTCTTGTGTCTACGAGAGTCAGCCTGTCATGCACAGTATGTGAAACTGTGGCACATGTGTGCCATGGCATAGCTAGGTTGTCTTTTTAGCTTCTTTAGCCATATATAGCCTTTCTCTAAAGTCTTGTGTGACTCAATGGGACATTATGGCCTTGTAAATAGCTTAAGATGAGACGTGGTGCCATGAGGTTTGTGTCAACATGTGCCCATGTTGTCACCCATGGTTAGGGAGAACCCTCCTTTTAACTGTATGGTTTCTCAAGTGTTTTTGGGGTTCCTACTATCCTTAGGAGTTCAACACTCATAATTCCTTTAGAGAAAAACTCGTTAGTAGGTAGAGATCCCCTCAAAGGTCCACTCTTCAAGATTGTCCCACCTTACATTGCCCCATAGTGAGTCTACATGTCGTGTCTGTATGTGCCGCTTGGCCAACTTATGAATACAAATTGAATTATTGGAAATTGTGTTTGTGCCCCTTTTTGTTTGCCTTGTTCTGTGTTGCACCGCTTGTGTGCTTGCTTGTATTGCTTGTAGGTTGTTCATGCTCTTTTGGTGATTGCTCGCTGCATCACTTGCCTTTGTGGCGTCACATATGGTCATCCCTTCCAGATTGTTGCTTGACCACGAGCCTCTAGCCTTGTTGGTTGTCCTAAGTGTTGGGAGCATTGATTGGGCATTTGCTCCCACATGGTGGCCTTCGATAGTTGCCTCTCACATGTCGTTTTTGCTCCTCAGTGCCTTCTCTCAAAGCATCGCCTCGTGTTGCTCCTGGGTTTGCTCCAATGTGACGCTTTCGCATTGTAGGCTTGCCTAGTCCACATCATAGGCGCCACATGGTCCTAAAAAAAGCCATGACAACTGGTATCAGAGTCATCGTTTATTGTCACCATGTCAGTTGACGAAGGCTTCATCCCTGTCAAGCAAAGCAAGAAGAAAAGACCCTTTAGCTCTTCCTTTGGAGTGACACAAAGCTCCCTCTGGTCCCTCTGATGAGTTCCCAAACTCTTGTTGCCATGTTCACGGTAGAGGCCCTACTCGAAGGTGGTCTGATTTGCATAGAAGTGGCCATTGATCGTATTGATGGAACTCTCAATGTGGTTGGAAGAATCATTGTCAACATCGGTGAGCAACACCATATTTTAGAACTTGATGTACGACCTAACATCAATGCTTTACAAGATGTGTTGGCTAGGGTAACCGAACTTGTGCCCATTCATAATCAAGTAATGGAGTTGCTCTCCCTGCTCACTGTTTGTGAACAAGTGAGTGATCTTATATCATTGCTCAAAAAAGTGCCCCAGCTATGGGGATGCATTACCGAGTTGGAAGGGAGGAATATTCAATGCTCTGCTAATGAGTACTTTTGAACACCTCTTGCAAGGCGGTCTCATTCAAGGTGGAGTCATCGTCCACTAAGAAGGTCACCGAAGAAAGCTTCCCGGCCCTCGAAAGTATGTTGGTGCTCAAAATGAGAGGAAATTGGATAACTTCATTTGGGGAGTGGAACACTACATGAAGGTGGCTCAAATTCATGATGATGAAGCTAAGATCGACACCACTGTGTCATTCTTTACCGGTGATGTCACTCTCTTATGGCATCGATGCCGCAAAGACATTGATCGTAGGTTGATAGAAATCGATATATGGGAGGACTTCAAAGGAGAGTTGCAAGGTCACTTCCTACCCACCAATGTAGAGTTTGAGTCCTGTTCTAAGTTGATGGCCCTTCGGCACATTGGCCCCATACATGACTACGTTAAGGCTTTCACTAACCTGATATTGAACATTTCTAATATGGTTTTACTTCATACATGGCTTACAACCATGGGCGAAACAAGAAATTCTGAGGCAACACCCATAGAATGTGGCAGTTGTTGTCACTGTCGCAGAGCAACTCATTCACTACCACAAAAATGAATGTTAAAATGATAACCAAGGTAAGTCTAATATGCTCCACCATCAACATAATGACAAATGTCTCCACAAGCACAAAAAGGGGGATAAGGAAGCATGAGGGACACAAACGTGATGCCAAGCAAGAATCCCATCACCTTCCTCATAAGCACGATGATGTCTATCACCCTAAGGGCAAGTCCAACTACACAGGGCACCCACAATGCCCTAACTCTCTCTGCCTCATTTGTGGTACAATGCATTGGATGGTTCAGTTCCCCAAGCACTTCGACTATCGAGCCAACATCAATGCAATTTAACTCGAAGAAGAGAATTGAGGTGAAGAACCAAAGATAGGGGCCCTTCAGATGCTTAATGCACTTAAGGGAGTCATGTCTCTCCTTTAGCCTCCTGTAAGTAAAAAACTTATGTACCTAAATGTTTGCATCAACAACAAAACCACCAGAGCCATGGTGGATACAGGCGCTACTCATAACTTTGTTTCTCCTAACAAAGCTATATGACTTGCCCTCAAGGCCAAAAGAAAAGAAAGTTGCATGAAAGTGGTGAACTCGGAGGCTAAGCACATCCTCGGTTAGGCAAACAATATAGCTATTCAAATTGACACATGGAAAGGTTCTTAAATTCTTAGTGGTGCTCCTCAATGACTTCAAAGTCATTCTCGGCATGAAGTTTATGCATGCCCATAAGGTCATTCCCATGTTGCATTTAAATTCGATGCTCATAATGGTCGAGACGTCCCCATGCATGGTCCCTGCTTACTCCATAGGCAGCGGCAAGTTGCTGATGGTGTCAATCTTGCAGCTGAAAAAGGCTTTAAGAATGAAGATGAGACCTTCTTAATGGCCATAAAGAAAGAAGACTCGTCGGTGCCAAAGACAGATGTCCCTCTGAAACTCATGCCCATTCTGAAGCAATTCAATGATATTATGCCCGTTAAACTTCCAAATTATCTACCTCTGTGTCGCAAGGTTGACCATCAAATTGAATTGGTCCCTAGCTCCAAGCCTCTTGTTGTGGTACCCTACCCCATGGCGCCTCCAAAACTCAAAGAGTTGCATTGCTAACTTGATAATATGCTCAAAGCTAGTATCATATGCCCCTCTAAAGCTCATTTTAGTGCCCTCATTCTCTTTTAGCTCAAGCATGATAGGTCAAAATGTTTGTGTAAACTACTAGACACTCAACTTGATTACAGTAAAGAACAAGTATTTGTTCCCTCTCATTGCAGACTTGTTTGACCAACTAGGAAGTGCCTGCATGTTCTCGAAGCTTGACCTCTGATCTGGGAAATGGCAGGTTCAAATTATCGAAGGTGACAAACCAAAGATGACTTGTGTGACTCGGTATGACACCTACAAATTCTTAATAATGCTTTTCGGCTTAACCAATGTGCCAGTTACCTTCTCAATGTTGATGAACAAACTCTTTTATCCATACTTGGACAAGTACGTGGTCATCTACCTTGACAACATTGTTATCTACAACAATACTCGGAAGGAGCATGCTAAGTACTTGTGTCTTGTCTTCCAGCTCTTATGGGACAATGATTTGTACGTAAAAAAAAGAAGTGCATGCTCAACAAAAAAAATTGAGTTCTTGGGGCATTTCATTGGCAAGGATCAATTGTGTGTGGACCCGCAGAAGATCCAAGCCATCCAGGACTGGGAGGCCCCTACCAAAATTTATGATCTGCGGTCTTTCTTTGGCTTGACCAAGTATTATTGACGCTTTATTTTGGGTTACTCACTCGTGGTTGCCCCTCTCACCAATCTTACCATAAGGGATCAGAAGTATGTTTGGACAACAGATTGTCAGACTGCCTTCACCAAGCTCAAAGTTATCCTCACAAGCGAGCCAGTTTTGCAGTTGCTCGATCACTTAAAACCATTTATGGTGCACATTGATGCCTTAGAATTTGCCATTGGGGGTGTTCTCATGCAAGAGGGCTACCCCAGTGCATTTGAAAGTAGAAAGTTGAATGACACATAGCATCACTACTTCGTGCATGAACCAGAGGTGACCACCATAGTCCAGTGCCTCAGGATATGACATCATTATTTATTGGGTTCTCCTTTTGTAGTCTACACGGATAATACAGCCACAAGCTATTTCCAAACACAAAAGAAGCTGAATCCCAAGTAGGCGCGATGGCAAGAGTTTCTAGTCAAATTCGACATGACATTACTCTACAACCCATTGAGTACCAACTATGTCGCTGACACACTCAGTAGAAGGGATGGGCTGGCGGCTCTGAGTGAAGGATATACCCTTCTTGTTCAGCTAAACATCGACCTCCTTGATCGAATCCGTGAGGGAATGTGTTATGACCCTATGGTCCCTTAACTGCATTACCTGATCAAGGCCGACAAAATGATGAAGTATACCTTTGAAGATGGCCTAATCTTGATGAAGGAGTGAGTCTTCGTCCCCAATTGAAGCTCACTGCAGAAAATTATCATTAAAGAGTGCTATGACACCAAGTGGGCAGGACACAGTGGCCAAGAACACACACTTTCTCTCATCGAAAGGGCTTACTATTTGCCTCATATGTGAAATGATGTTGAAGAATATATGAGGACTTGCTTTATTTATCAACATGACAAGTCCAACAATCTGAAACCTAAGGGTCTGCTTCAGCCTCTGTCAATCCCCAATCATCCACGACAAAACATTTTCATGGACTTCAGCTTAGCATTTCAGGTTGTCGATGATTTCATATCAATCTTTGTAGTGGTGGACAAATTTTCAAAATATGCCATCTTCATCCCTGCTCTGCCTACGTGCACCACCGATTATATTGTCCATCTCTTTGTCAAGAATGTGATCAAATATTGGAGACTACTAGAAGATATCGTCAGTGATCATGATCCTCACTTCATTGGCAGATTCTGGACTAAGGTGTTCAAACTCTTGGGATCAGAATTTTATTTCTCAACTGCCCTTCATCTGCAGACAGATGGGCAAACTGAGAGAATGAATGTGTTACTTAAAGATTATCTGAGGCACTTCGTCAATGCCAACCAAAGAGATTTGGTGAAACTGTAAGATGTTGCTCAATTTAGTTTCAACTTGCAAAAAAGTGAATTTACAGGGCATAGCCCCTTTGATTTCATTACCAAAGAGTAGCCCCTGACGCCTCATATCGTAGTTGTCCGCTATTCAAGCAAGATCCCCTAGCCATTAGTTAATCCATGACTGGCAAGAAAGAACATAACTTGCACAAAAAATCCTACAGAAGGTAGCTATGCCCATGAAGAAGTGGGTGGATCCTAAACGTCGACCCCTGACTTTCGACGTTGGTGACCAAGTGATGGTCAAGCTCGACGTGGAATAGATTTGTGCCTTTCGGAAGCTACACAAGGACCTTGTCTGCAAGTATGAAGGCCCATTTGTTGTTGTCTAAAAGGTAGGCAATCTCACCTATAAGTTGGAACTCCCCTCACACTTCAACTTGCATCCAGTCTTTCATGTCAATCAACTCAAGTCCTACCGTTCTGACAGTGAAGATCATAGTAAAAGCCAACCAATGCGCCCCCTGATACCACTCCGAACTATTGATAACTAGAAAGTTGACTACATCCTCAACCATAACACGAATTTGCGCGGTGGCTATAAAGAATTATTTCCCAATTTCAAGCAAAGCTCGATTAGTACCTCGATCGACTATAGCAGTTGCTGAGGAGGATGACATTTTTGGTTGGGGAGAATGTCATGCACAATATGCGCAACCATGGCATGTGCATGCCATGGCATATCTAAGTTGTTTTTTTTTGCTTCTTTAGCCATGTATATCATTTTCCTAAAGCTCTGTGTGGCTCATTTGGACATTATGGCCTTGTAAATAGCTTAGGGTGAGACGTGGTGTCATGAGCTCTATGACGTGCGCTCATGCTGCCACCCATGGCTAGGGAGAACCCTCCTGAAAACTTTATGGACGACGATAAACACCATCTTGAAAGAAAAATCCTTAGGGGTATTTTCAAGATTTGTCGTTACTCGTAGGATTTCAAGGTAGAAATTTTTTAGACCTCTCTGCGTAGGAACTTTTAATATTAAAATAATCATGTATGTTTTTTCATATTGAAAATGTGCACATACATATTCTTGTATGTTTTCCGTGATAAAATAAATGTATTGGTCAAAGTTCACGAAATATTATTCGCATGCATAAATTAGTTCATGTACATGCTTTAAAGATGTTTCTACATAAATTAACTCGCGTAAATGATATTTTTACATATGCATATCAATGTTAGCTTACGTATAAAAGAATTGCATGCACATGTTTTTTCCAGAGATTATTTATGCAAAATGGTTTACATGCATTTTTGTTCAAGATGTCCACGAAAAATGGTCGCATGCATGCCTTTCAAAGATAATTTTTGCATGCATGCCTTTTAATAAAGCTTTACATGAGATAGTTCTCACGCATAATCGTTCAAGGAAATGTACTTGAGAAGAATACCGGCATAATAATAAAATAAACATTTACTTGTGAATTTTACATGCATAGAATGATGAATGAGGTTAAAAAAGAGATAGTACACATGAAATGTTTATGACTCATGTTGGAGCCTATGATTCTAAGAACCAACTATGAATTATTTATTGAAGTATGTATGTTTTGGTACTATAAGATGCACACTCACATGCATATATGGGTATCACTTCTGGGGAGAAAGGGGTTGTTGTGAACCCAGTTGAAGGCGCAAAGCTCTCTCGTTTATGGATTACAAATATATGCACACAATTAATATTGGGATTCTCGCCTGTAACACATATATACATGTATCACTCTTGGGGAGCAAGGGTACTCTGATCTTATCCAGACTACCGCCCGTAACCCGCTCAAAAGTTGTTTAAACCTTTTGCATGATAAATATCATTTTTTTGTTGATTAAAGTTTAAAAGAAAATTTTCAAATTTTTGTTAAAATTTTAGGTTTAGATTTTCGGAGAGTTCATGCCTTGTATCATTTGGCCAATGATTCAGGTGAATTGGCCAATACTAATACTCAAGTGAATCATTCTAAATTAGCCAAAAAATAATTAAAAAATATTACATGTCAATCAGAACATGACACATGTTAACATCATTCAAATAATATTAAAATAATATTACAAAAATAATTATAGTTATTTTTTTACATTTATTAAAAAATAGCTTATTCAAGGGTGAAGCATATCGATTTTTTGCCCATATGATACGGCCGCTGATATATATATATATATATATATATATATATATATATATATATATATATATATATATATATATAGGTGTATCATCAAACACCCATCTTGTACAGTCCTAGACCATCGATAAAGGTCTGGTTTCCGCCCAAACCTTTAGGGCAGTCCAAGACCACTGCTAAATGTAAAAAAAAAAAAACATGAACGCATTGTGTGTGTCTGACATTACTCTGATTTGTGTGTATATATATATATATATATATATATATATATATATATATATATATAGTGAGAGAGAAAGAGAAAGAGAGATGTATTGTAAACAAGCATCGCTGATCGTGCATGCTATAAGCAGCGCTCTACTTTTTTCACACAAAAAACACATTTAGCTGTGGCCTTGACCATCACTAAAGACTTGTTTTTCACCCAGGTCTTTAGGGGAGATCAAAGACCGTGCTAAATAAATGTGGTTTTTTTTAAGGCACGGTGTTGAACGGCGCATCTGATGAAAGGGGTTCGATGTTACCCCTTCCGTGGGTATATAAAGCATAGTCGAGTCTAACGGACCCTATCGACAAAGCGTTTTCTAGCAGTTTTCATGCTGAAAATGATACCACCTTGAAGGGCGGGTGCTGCCGTTAGGACTGGCAAGGTGTTCAAGCTTGGCTTTTTTTCTTTTATTAAACGAGTCAAGTCGACCCCATGATGAGCTCAACCTGGCTCGTTTACTAAGATAAGAAAACATCATTTGAAAACAAGGAAGAAATTGTATTTGACATGTATGGCAATTGAGTGAAGCTCAAGCCAACTTGTCTTGGAATTTGAGGATAGAGGTCTGTAATGAGTGTTTGGTAGCCGGATCTGAGTGTTAGATGGAGGTGATATGGGTAGTGGTGATAGTGGTGGGTGGTGGTGGTGAGATGGGTCGTGGAGAGTGTAAAAATAAAATTTCTCTTGGTAGGAACCATTCCTTTCACTTTCTTTGGAGGAATGTTTTCTAAAAAAAATGTACTTGGAATTTGAGGACAGAGGTCTGAAATGAGTGTTGGGTCGTCGGATTTGGGTGCTTGCTGGAGGTTAGATGAGTAGTGGTGTTGGTGAGATGGGTGGTGGAGAGTGTAAAAATAAATTTTCTTTTGGTAGAAAACATTCATTCACCCCCTTTGGAGATTTTTTTTTCATCAAAAAGTGTATTTTTTAAGAAAAACTCTCTCGAAAAATCTATTGTTTGGAATGGTCAGAAAATCCGTATGGATTTTTTCATTTTGTATCACTTTTCCTACATCTTTCGCGCTTTCAAACGTGCTCTAAAGGGGAATTTGCATGTCACCTAAGAGGAAGCTGCGGCACTTCTGTCGCAGTTTCCTCTTCAGCAAAAATGGTATTGAACTCCCCTGTAAGAACACTTTCCGTAGAAAATGGGTCCAGCGTGCATTTTGGCACGAGTTAAATCCACACTCACATATTTGTTTCAAAATTTTAAGCACCTCAAAAACGCACGTCCGTCAATGGGTTTCCGCAGAAAATGCCCATTTTCCTTTGATCAACGTGACACCTCTCGACCCATGAGTGGTTTCTCCGTTCTCAATAAAAAAGAGAAAAAAGAAAAAAAAAACTTTGTAAGCATGGTCACTGTACGATGAGGCAGTACCATTCTATGATACGTGTTCTCACTCAAGTTAGAAATACTGGCCACAGAATGAAGATAAGAAGTACAAAACCCTTAATGTGCAGATACATCAATTTTCTTATGTCATGAAACGTGATTTTCAGCGTTGATCTTGGTGGATGGATTCAACATCCACCGTACAAATGGTGGTGCTAGTGAATGGAGATGGCGAGAAAAAAGAGGGAACCGGGAAGGGGGTGTGGATAAAGAAGGAATTAAGAGGGAAACGTGATTTATTGCAATATTATCATATTGTTAATGCGACATTTATATTTCTCATACATAATTTTTAATATTTTAATAATTTCCTTATATTTTTAAGATTTAAATATACTGATATTTTGTTGAGAAAGACAAAATTTAAATTTATCTTTAGATTTCATTTGACGAGAAAATCCCGATCGCAAGATTTGTGCCCTTATGGTTGGGTCGGCATGACGTAATCCAACCCAATGACCGTTAGGGCCGGACAGATCCGACCCGATCCTTGTCGGATTGAGGAAGGGCCCTGGTCTCACGGGGTCAAGGTCCGTTTCAGGTTTGGTACGGGTTGAGTAGCACGGTCGCTTGGTGATATCACGTCGCACAGAAAAAAAAGTGAACCCGCACGCTTCCCTTCAGCGTAGGCCAAAAATTTATTTGAACGTTGCGATTACCTTCCATAATTAGGGCGGTTCCATCTCCTCTCTGCAACAGGCGAAGGCCAAACTCTCTCTCTGAGAGGAATCCGAATTCCGGCCGATCGCCGGAGATGCCGACGCTGCACTACCCGAGCTTCCATACATCCAACGGCGATCTCCAGAAGCTCGTCGGAATATTTTCTCTCCGACCGTCCTTACAAGGGAGGATATGCTTCCCAGGATGCCTCGGCCGACTGATGAGGAGACCTATGGTTTCCTGCGTTTCCGGGGTGAGATTCATTTCTTCTCTTGAGTTTCCTGCGAATATCTTTACTATCCGAGTATCCGGTAGTCTCCCTGTGATCGAATTGACCGTTTTCCTTTAGTTTCTGAGATCGTCAGTTTCGTGGAGCGGAATCGTGGTTTCTTCTGTTGATTTCGTTAGGATTAGAGTCTGTTTTGTTCTTTCTATCGGATAGCGGGGATTCTTTTAGCTACTTTTGCGCGATAATTCCTTGAATGTTCGAAGTGATGTGAGGAATTTGGTGAATTGATGGTTCTAGGGATATCATCGAGCTATGCATTGATCATTTGTATTGACTCGTAGATTTTGAGTTTCTTTCGTTGATTTTTTTGTCTGAAATAGCTTCTATTTTGGGGATGTCAATGAATCAGATTGTTATCTGGTTTCCGACCTAATTCGATTCAGTTTAGTTGCATTTGGTAAGTCAAAATAATATCCGATTATAATGGGATGCATATATGGTTTTGATTTGTTGTGACTGAATCCGACAAATATCCAAATTTGACTGATATCCAAATCTGTTTACATGTAAAAAAGCGGATCAGGTAGGAGCTTTTGGCCATCCAAATCCAAATTGGAATCCGTTTAGCCAGCATCTGATTAGTCGAATATGATATTGGCCACATACGATCAGAATCCGAACCGTTTACATCCCTGCTCGAGTTTTTTTTTTACAGAATTCTTTCATTCTGTTGGACACTTATTAAAGAATCACACATGAATTCATATCGCTAAACA
The DNA here is from genome assembly GCF_984573655.1 of Nuphar pumila. NCBI lineage: Eukaryota > Viridiplantae > Streptophyta > Magnoliopsida > Nymphaeales > Nymphaeaceae > Nuphar > Nuphar pumila. The sequence continues at coordinate 123,261,464 of NC_143255.1, forward strand.
TGTGGAAAATGAGAAAGGAGCTCCCGCTTTAATTTTTTGAATTGTTTTATCACATGGTTAGAGCCTTGTGGACTAGGATCACTGTTGTTGATTAGCATTTTAGTATACTGGATTTTTCATAGATTGCACGACTTACTTTTCTGTAAATTAGCTTATGAATTACATTCAAGAAAACAACAGGGATAAGTGATATATTGACGACTTAAAGATTTCAAATTAGCTAATAATAGCCGGGCTATAAATTAAGGAACTGGACTAGCTTGTTGTTATATGCAGAAACATGCCTGCTGATTTAATGAATTTATGCTGCTAGAGCAATTGTGAATGCTTTGACATAGAGATTAGGATCTATATATAAAGAAATGCAAATAGTTATGGAGCACCGATAGGAAAACAAGAACTATGTAGCTTGACAATTTAAATTAGTATTTTGAACCTGTAGGCAATTATTGCAAGTAATCCCGGCTGGCAAGAAGCCTTATAAATTATGATACTGGGGACATCGTTAAGGGGTTTTTAGTCAGAAAACAAAAATTCTGCATAAGGAATTACGTGAATTATTGACCTAGAAGCAAAAAGTAATATATCAACCTTGAATTAGGTATAGCAGGAATATCTACATGATAATAGCCACACGAATATTGTATTGCTGAAAGCCTCCTCGAATAGAGAATTATGCCTTGATACCTTTTACTTCACTGCAGTTTGAGACATGATATCTGATTGAAAATATATATATTTAATTGATTACTACAGATTTGATGTGGAGATCTGTTATGGCTGTTTGTTTTGGTGGGGAACCTGATCAATTTCCCATTTTATAGATTCTCCTGTTTAGGCTCCATTTTACATGAGAAACAAGTGGTGTCTTCTGTCTTTTGAGGTGATGTAAAGCTATAGGTTTTCAAGATGTGTCAAGATAATATTAGAAACATATGAGAAAAAAAAGGAGATGAAAGAGCACAGATTATCATAGTTGGGTTTCATTCTATATGGATAGTTTTATAAAAAGAAAAACCCATTCCAAATATGATTTGAAGAGAAATAAAAAGGAAAAAAAGGAGCTTCATCCTTTAAGGCTTATGTCTTAAGAGGAAGTCTTCATAGATGAGGCACAAGGATCTCCAAGGTGATGTGTGAACATCAATATCATGTAGCAAGCAAATACTTTGTCGTTCAAACTTCAAGGATGTGGAATGCATTGAGCTGTTTAGTGAAAATCCTATCTCCAACATTATAGTGTGCTTCATGGCCAAGAACTTATGCATTTCATTGATATGCACAAGCTATATCAATCAAGAACTATATGGGCTTAGTAGTAGAAACTTCAGCTGTGGACTGTGAATAATGGATCATGTTCAATGTCTCCGTAAGCAACTAAATGAGAGTATAAGCTTTATGGTAAGCTGGAACCACATTTACGAATGTATACTGCAGTAACATGGTTCATCTTTTCACACACACATACACATACTTCCTCACACACACACGGACACTAGTTGATTTGCCGATTATACAAAATGAATGTCTCCTTATTACTCTCCTGAATCTTGGGCATCTAATTCTGCCCAATCATCATGAGAAAGGGAAGGGAAAGTATAGCCTTGATTGTTTTTCTCTAAGGGAGACCATTGATGACATGGAAGCAAGCACTATGCTTGTTTTTCTGAAAGGAGCAAGCATTGACATTTTGGCTTCACTTGCTTCTGTGCTGCATTGACATTTTGGCTTCACTTGCTTCTGTGCTGCATTGACTTTGTTGATCAAATATCCAACTGAATTGAACTTCTAAAATGTGTAACCTAAACCAAGAATCTGATTCTTTTGTTGGAAACACCTATCATGGTATGACTTAGTTCATTTACTTTTTTCTTCTGAATTCAATTCATTGGCACGATAACTGTGAATTTTACATTTTTCAGTTATCTGTACAAGTGTAAACTGCTTACCCGTGTATTTTTAAATGATCACTATGTCTTAAGGAGATGGTAAATTTGTGTCTTTTTTCGTGCAAATTGGTCGCCTTTGGTACCTGTGAAATATTTTATGCTTTTCTCCAAGATCAGATTTCTCGCGGCAACTAGATCGATTTTAAAAAATCCAGATATTGCTGAACTTAAATATTGTACCTTTTAGGTCATGCCCAGCATCCATGACTTGGATGGAATATATTGTTTATGGCATGGGCTCTTGTACTTGTGTAATTGGTGGACGTTGCCATGCAGGAAGAGGTGAAGATGCACCAAATCAGGAAGTATTGTCCAGTTCTAGAGCATCCACCATCAGCAACTAATAATATTATAACCTCATGTGAATGGAAGGTTGTTCCAGATATTTGGAAGACATCAGCTGATAGATACGGCGATAGGGTTGCATTGATTGATCCTTATCATGATCCACCCTCAACATTGACGTACAAGCAGGTCAGCATATCTTTATGGTTGAGGAGGCTGATTAATTATTGTGCTTAGATCTTAGTTGTGAGAATCTGATCAATTTATGCTAATGGCTGCATCCAGGATCTCAATACAGAGGCTTTTGGATGCATGTGTGTGTGTACGTGCGTTTAGAATACTATATAGAAAACATACAAAAATTCACTATGCTAAGGATTTTTGACATGGATGTTATATTGCGTGTTTGTGCAGTCACATGCATGCACATACACATGCATGTATGGGTGTTGTTTTCTTCCACAGTCCTTTTGTACCTAATGTGCTGTACTGTTCTGAAAGTTGCATAATTCCCTTGGTAGCATTTAATGAAGATGCTACCGCGAAATTTGTGGTGATCTTGCTATCATCCTTTAGAGGCAGCTGTGGCTGTGTATTTTTCTGAGGGTGTAGTCTAGTGCAAATTTGATTTGTTTTATAAAAAAATTCAAGAATAACACATGTTGGTTAGACTGTTAATGTAATGAAACAAGAGCCTTCAATCAAGAACACAAAAGTTCACCAAGGATCCAAGTGGGCGAATACAACAAATGTCCACTAAGGACACACCAACAAAGCCCACAAAATGGCATACACAAGAAGGCTCAAGAATGTAAAAATAATATTTTATTCAATCCATAAAATACTAGAAAGTATTAATACATTGTGGGGATCACCCCTATTTATATACAAAAGGGCAGCTCAAGAGAGAAGCTCTTGAGAGACTCAAATAGAGTCATTGGAGCAAGTCCAACGACTCTATTTGTAGCCATTGGACTAGCTCCAATTCAACAATGTGTTAACTAGTTTGAATCTAGTTCAAAATAAACTAGACAAAAAAAAAGAAAGGAAAAATATATATAAATATACATATATACTATATATACATATGTATATATATATATATAATACATGTACATACATTGGTATGTACATATATATATATATATAGATTATATACATCATATGTATAGCTATATATATATACACTTTTAACAGCTAAGAGTGTTGTTTTCTTTTTTATTCGTGTTACAAGCATCTGGTATTTTAAAGAATGTAATTCACATTACATAGAGATAAGGATATATAGAATTATAGATCTTCTCGTCATTGTTATCCTAATTTTAATGAAAATGGAGTTGGATTTAAAAATTGTTTTTCTTTGCAGATTGGGTTTTCGTGTTACAAGCAGCTGGTATTTTAAAGAATGTAATCCACATTACATAGAGATAAGGATATGTAGAATTATAGATTTTCTCATCATTGTTAACCTAATTTTAATGAAAATGGAGTTGGATTTAAGAATTTCTTTTCTTTTCTGATTGGGTTTTGTTTCCTTTTTGATAAATCAAATTTTTGAAAGAAATGAGGAAAATAAACTATGACTTAGGCCCTGCTTGGATATGTTTTTATTTATTGTTTACATGCATAAATTAAAGCACATTTTGTAAAGAAGAATCTTGCCTTTATTTTTAATTAGGTGAATGTTTGGATCATACATTATTTAAACTTAAATGAAAAGGAACATAGATAAGTATGAGTAGTGGTGATGGTGATGGTGATGGTGATGGTAGTGGCTGGTAATGGTGATAGGGTGTGGTGGTGGTGATAGTGATGATGGAGGTGGTGGTTATGGTGGTAATGGTAACAGAGTTGCCAGTCGAGGAAGCAGGAGTGAGAAGCGATTCGGGAAGCCGAAGAAGGAAGCGAGGCACTTTCAAAATTTTAGGAAGTGGAAAGCGCGGGACGACTTAGAAGCGAACCAAGAATCATCTCGGAAGTGACCTAGAAAGCAAAAAAAGAAAGAAAAATAAAAATGAAAATGAAAAAAGAGGGGGAAGCACGCTTCCCAAAAATTTTTGGTGCTTCCCAGTATGTTTCAGAAGCGACACATTTCGTGCCTCCGAAACGCCCTTCGGGGAAGCGCACTTCTCCATGCCCTATGGCACTTTTAGTAACCCTGAATGGTAGTGATAGGGTGATGGTGATATTTGTGATGGTGGTGGTGGTGGTAGTGGTAGTGGTAGTGGTGATATTTGTGGGGATGGTGATGGAGGTGGTGATGGTTGTGGTGATGATGGTGGTGGTGGTGGAGGTCACAGGGTGGTAGTGGTGGTGATAGTGATGGTAGTGGCAACAATGGTGGTGGTCGTGATAGTGAAGTGATGGTGGTGATCGTGGTGGTAGTGGTGATGGTAGTGGTGGTGATGATAGGGTGAATGTGATATTTGTGGTGGTAGTGGTAAAGGTCATGGGGTGGCATTGGTGGTGATAGTGATCATAGTGGCAACAATAATGGTGGAGAAGTGGTAGGGTTTATGATGGTGATGGTGGTGGTGGTGGTGACGGTGGTGGGATGGAAGAAAATAAATTGTTGTAAAAGAAAAAAAGGTAGGTCCCTCTCTATTTCTGAAAAGGTGGATTATTTCTTATCAAATTTATAAAAGCTCATTAAAACAAATAACAATAAAAGATCTAAACACCAAAACTTGCTATTTAAAATAAGTATAAATGACATGGAGCTATTTATAAAGAGACCGGAACGGGTTTTACATATATCAGAAGCTAAATGTAATAATTGATTTTTTATATTTTGAAATGAGAACTGCCTTCATTATTTAATTTGGACCCTTCTTTCTGACGGATGACCTATATATATATATATTGGTTAATTGTTTGTATTTACAAATGACTTTGCAACTTCCATTCTTTTTGTTTTTTTGGTCCAATCGACCCCATGGATGTGACCTACATGTTTTTAGTGGGAACCGACTTTTGAATCACCGAACTCCAGCGTGTGTACAATATTTTCTGGCGATGCAAAAATCAACTGTTGTAAATGCATTATTTTTTGTGACTCAAGAAACCATGTTTTTTCATTGGAAAAACATGATCCAAGGGTTGTTTCTCAATAAATTGAGCATGTTGTACACGTCTAAGAGGTTAGATTGAGTCAAAACAACTTGCATCGTGAGATCCCAACTAGTTTGTACCTACAATCGACTATATTAAATTTAACCTCTCTATATATATTGTATATATATGTATGCATGGTTAATGTTTGCTACCCTCGCAGGCAAGGAATCCCCTAATAAAAAACTGTAATATTTTTAATTTTTTAATGTTTGTTGATCCCCATATGTGATCTATATGTTTGGGTTAGTAGAAATCAATGCTTGGATCATGTTATTCCAACATACATGTAAGATTTTACATGCCTACCACATTTTCATCGCTCATCAAAACGTATTTTTACATTAAAAAAAAGATCCAAGAGTTGATTCCTACTATTTTGACCATGATGAACAGGTCCATAAGGTTAGATTTGGTTAAAACAACCTTTCAGTATAAACTTCCCACTAGGGGGTTCCTTACCAATATATATATATATATATATATATATATGGGATAAGTCTCTTGTGCAGATTTGCATATGGTATCAATCAGTTGAAATACACAATATCTTATTTCTCGTGTTCTTTTAAGTGGACCTTACCTTATAGACAAGATCTACATGGTCTCTTTGGTGGGGATTGACTTTTCGATCATCTAAATTTGGTGTGTACAAGTTTTTGGTGATTAAAAATTCAGTGGCCATAATTTTGTCAATTTTTCATGACTTAATTTTTTTTTTGTCAAAAAAACATGATCCAAGGGTCAATGTCTAACAAATTGACTACGATGAACACATCTACAAGGTCAGGCTGAGTCAAAACAACTTGCACCTATGAGTTTCAACTCATTGATAACGCATGCACATCACATCTACAATTGTTTGTATGTATAAACAACTTAGCAAACTTCATATTTTTTTGGTCCAAATGACCCCATGGATGTGAGCTACATGCTGTTTTTAGTGGGAATTGGCTTTTGAAACACTGGAATACGACCTGCGTATAGGTTTCCCTGGCGATGCAAAAAATGATAGTTGTAAATTCACTGATTTTTTCAACTAAAAAAAACAAATTTTTTCGACGAAAAAACATGATCCAAGATTGAACACACCTACGGTGTTAGATTGAGCCAAAACTACTCACATCATGAGATCCTAAGACAATTGTACCTATAATTGACTTTACTAAATATATACCTATATATATGTAGTCAAAACAACTCACATAGTGAGATCCTAAGAAGATTATACCTACACTTGACTCTACTAAATATATACCTATATATACGTGTATATATATGGGTGCTTCTATGGTAGTACTGTATCACCTTTACATACATCTAAGCTCCAAATGCAAAATCTAACCTTTGGATCATGTTTAACATGTTCTATTTACTATTTCATGTGTTAAAGTTGATTGAAATATGATGTTTTATGCCATTTTTAAACCATCCTTATTTTCATGAGTTGTGAGCCTTTGATTTTCACTATCTTAAAAATAGGACCTTATGATATATTAGACATGATAAAACCTTCCAACATACTAAATTAACCATGCTAAACACATCTATACGGTTAGATCTACCTTTTGGTGGCTAGTTCTATAGAAACAAGGGTGTGTACCACCGTATGGTATCATGGTACATAACCACCATATATATATATACAACAACTACGCCTTCATCCCAAAACAATTGGGGTCGGCGATATGAACCAAAAAAGAAAATCATTCTGGGTCTTCCACATGAATCCTACTCCTCCAATCATTTCTATCCAATGCCATGTCCTCGGTGAGGTTCAAAGCATTCATATCCTTTCCTATCACCTCCATTCATGTCTTCCTAGGCCTACCCCGACCTCTTTTAACTAATATATTTTCCCATTTCTCCATCCTTCTAACTGGAGCATCATTAGGCCTTCGCCGAATATGTCCAAACCACCGTAAACGATTCTCTCTCATCTTATTTTCAATGGGTGCAACACCTTTCTTACGTATCTCCTCGTTCCGAATCTTATCTTTTATTGTATTTCCACACATCCATCTCAGCATACGCATCTCAGCTACACTCATTTTTTGAATATGATGTCTCTTGGCAGCCTAACATTCCGTACCATATAGTAAAGCGGGCCTAATAGTCATCGTATAAAACTTTCCCTTCAACCGTAATGACATTCTACGATCGCACAACACTCCAGTTGCACTTTTCCATTTCATCCACCCAACTTTTATCCTATGATTTACATCTCCATCAATTTCTCCATACTTTTGAATGCTAGATCTCAAATATTTGAAACAATCATCCACCAATATTTCTTGCTCACCAAGCTTCACTACACTCCCATCACTACTTCGTTGCTTACTAAACCGACATTCCATGTATTCTGTCTTACTCTTACTCAACTTAAAACCTCTTGCTTCTAATGTTTGTCTCCATAATTCTAACTTAGCATTAACCCCAGCTCTAGACTCATCAATCAAAACAATATCACCAGCAAACAACATACACCACGACACATTTTCTTGAATTGATCTCGTAAGCTCATCCATCACTATAGCAAATATATATATATATATATATATATATATATATATATATATATATATATCCTACCCAATTTAATCTCCTAACCGGCTCCAAAACATAGAGGCAGGTGTTTATTTAATTTTAACTTGTAGATATACTCTATAGCTTAGTAGAAGAATATATTAGTTTAGGTGTTTTTCATGTCTGAGTGTGCCTTTAGAGAGATGAAAAATCAACAACCATATGTCACTAGAAAACTCTGATAAAAAATCAAGCTTTTACATCAAATTTTTTTTATTTATGTATGTGCATGCATATGGTTTTTATGGCTCTCTTCTGTAACGACCCCAACTCATACCTATTAAAAAGTGTTTTTTTTAAACATTTGCGGAAACATTCCCAGATACCCGGGGCCTTTACGATCATAACCAATCCACAACAAGGGATCTTGCACTACCATCGTCCAAACCAAACCAACTTTATTAATCAAAAGCATAGAGTCTGAGAACACGATACAAAAGAATATAAATGAATAAAAAAGTAGAGCCACGTTGTTCCTAAGTAAAGCTGTCAAGCGGTCGTGTAACCTTCATAGCTCCTCGTACTAGCAGGTCCCTTCATTGGGCCTCAGAGGCTGTGAAAAATACAAAAGTAAGGGTGTTATAATCAAAGATCATGTGTACGAGTCCCTATAATGAATCAAATAAGTAAAAAGAAGATAAATAAGATTCATGCAATATATTAGAGGGATGCAATTATAACAAATTTATAATTCAATTAACCATTCATGCATTAAAAAACTATTACGAAACAATAAAAAATAATTATTAAGCAAGAGAAAATAATTATTAAACAATAAAGATCACTATTAAGCAATATTGAACACTTATCTTGCATTATGGAGCAAATATCATGCAATCATTAATTTAGCACGAGTAAGAAAACAAATAAATATGCATGATCTAATGCATAACAGGATTATGCATGATTTCAGTGCACATGCATGAATAAATTATCTTTTATCAGAGTTTGCTTTTATATGCATGTCCCTATTAAATGTACACAAACTTTACTAAACAATAAAAAATAATTATTAAGCAAGAGAAAATAATTATTAAACAATAGGGATCACTATTAAGCAATAGAGAACATTTATCATGCATTATGGAGCAAATATCATGCAATCATTAATTTAGCATGAGTAAGGGAACAAGTAATTATGCATGATCTAATGCATATGATTATGCATGATTTCAGTGTACATGCATGAATAAATTATTTTTTATCAGAGTTTGCTTTTATATACATGTCCCTATTAAATGTACACAAACTTTACTTTCTTTTTTTATTACCATTGCTCGCAAATACTAAAAAACAGGTGAAAATTTCTCAGGGTTAAATTAGGTTCTTAGTTGCAGCTTAACACACCATTTGTATTTTATTACTAGGTTTTACTCTTAGCCCTCGACCGATATCAAGAATCAACATCATCCATCAGAACATTAGAAATCAACATCTAATGTCGAGACATTATGAAAATCAACATCCACTAATGTCACTTTATTGGTATATCAAAAACAACAACGGTGTCTACATACGACTCCCAGGCAAAGTGGCAGAATCTCTCTAAAACTGTGGCCGGAAGATGAACCACCTAGTTGGGTTCAGGGGTACAACAACGCACACGGAGTTATAATATTTTCACGGTTCCCCAAATCCGCAAGTCTAAGATTCCCATACTAAAGAAGGGACATTCGGGAAGTGTGAATTACACTCTTCTCTTCTTTTATCTTTTTATTATTTTAATTTTTTTATTTTGCAAATCAATATGAAAAACCAACAATATACATTTCACAAATCAACATACAAAACTCATCACGGGACCACATCCCGTGGCAACATGGAACAGTGTAATTAATTCAATAAATATTAAGTTGATTTTTGCGATGCATAAGAAAACTAAGGAAGGAGCAACACCTGCTCAAGGCCTACACGACTTGCGATGATCCACTTTTGATTACCGATGCATCTAATGCAAAAACCATGGTGAACATGTAATTTATGTAACCAATCTGCATATACTTTCATACACATTAAGAATGCACATATTTAACAAACTCATATGCTTATGAACATAGGCTTGAAAACACACATCTTGTTTCACAGGATTGTCTCATGCATTTAATTCAAATCTGCGCATGACTATGTTAACACTTCATAAGCTACTTCCAATATTTCAACCATCGGAATTATACATGTTTATACTATGAAAAGATTTTGTATGAGACTAAGCCATGTAACACCATTGTGACACTTTGTGATACTATTAATATAGGCTTGAAAACACACATCTTGTTTCACAGGATTGTCTCATGCATTTCATTCAAATCTGCGCATGACTATGTTAACACTTCATAAGATACTTCCAAGATTTCAACCATCGGAATTATACATGTTTATACTATGAAAAGATTTTGTATGAGACTAAGCCATGTAACACCGTTATGACACTTTGTGATACATGATTATGCAGGCAAAGGTATGCATGCATGTGAGTTCCATTTAGCATCATGCAAATAACATATTACTCACTTATGCAGCTAACACACAATGCATATATAATGCTGGACATTCAGAACATGAGTAGATGTTGCACTTACAAAACTGAATAGAGGTACCCAAAACAGAATTTTAATCATGCCCAAATCTGTGCAATTAACATGGATATTCTGAATATTTACCATATATAAGTCTGGTCATAATCTTGACATGTATAACGAATTCAATGCGTGAATCACATAAAAGATCGGAATGCATAACAGGCATATATCAACATGAGTACTGTGTCCAGCATGTGTAGAAAAGTTCTGTTTTTTTTTTTGTCGCAAACTGGCCAACTCGACCCAGCCGACGGCTGGGCCAGACACTGCCCAGCCGGCTCAATCGGCTGGGTCTGGGCTGAACAGCTGCCCAGCCGATCCAGGAAATCGGCTGGGTCCAGAACAACAACAAACAACAACAACAACTACGCCTTCATCCCAAAACAATTGGGGTCAGCGATATGAACCAAAAAAGAAATTCATTATGGGTCCAGTACATCAAAAAATATATAAGTTAATATTCCCTATCTTTTTTTTTTAAACTGCAGGCACCTGGCCCACCCAAACCCAGTCGGCTCGGTCAGTGCTCAACTGAATTGCACCCAGTCGATTCAGTCAGCTGGAGCTAAAAACTGAGCCATCTGTGCTGGAGCTAAAAACTGAGCCATCTGCCCAGCCGAACAAGTGGCTCGACTGGGCCCACCGACAACTAAAAAGAAACATTTATTTACTCTCTAGTTTTTTTTTTGAAATTTCTGTTTTCCGTCTTTTTTTTGACAATGTGCCAGCCCCAGTCGGCTGGGACTGGACTGTTCCAGGTTCAGTCCAGCCGACTGAATTGACGCTATATATATATATATATATTTTATTTTCTTTTCTTTTTAACAAAGGCCTAGTTCCAAACCAGACAGTCGTCTGAGACTGGACAGCAGATTGACCTATCCCAACCGACTGTCCAGGCTCTGGACAAAAAAGCACAAAAGTCCAAATTTTTCTATTTAACTATATATATATATATTCTTCCATGGATTAGGTTCGTTTTTAGGAACCACAGTCCCGTGTTATCTGTTTGGATGTACACACTGTCCCTATGTTGTCAAAAGCGCTAGGCGGGGCTAGTCGGTGGACCTTCCGAAAGGCTTAGGGGGGCCGACTAGGCGGGCAAAAAAATTTAAGAACAAACAATGTAGAAAAAGATAAACTACACAATAGTGAGATAAATAAAGCATGTATGAAGCATAACAATTAATATTAAAGGGTCAAAACATAAGAGTGAATGACATTAAACATCGAACAAACAATTAATATTACTTGGGTTTGCATATTCTATTGTTCTAATTAAACATTTCAAAACAAACAATTATTAATCAATAAAGTAGATAAACAAAACATACACAATATATATATATATATATATATATATATATATATATATATATATATATATATATATATATATAACAGTATGTATAAACTGTTCAGTATATAAACAATACATATATAAAATATATAACTGTTATATATATATATATATATATATACACACTGAACCGACTAGGTAGCTCGCCTAGTCGAGCTAGGTGGCGCCCCCTAGGTGCGCCTTTGACAACATAGACCTGTCCAGCAGACAGATATGTCCAGAATGGACAGAATAGGCAGAATAGACAGGGACTCAGATCTAGCCATATCTGCACATCATCACGATGGCCAGATCTGTCCACTAAACACATGGGACAGATCTTTCCAAAGTGTCCATGGAGACACATATATGTATACACATTTTATATATATATATATATATATATATATATATATATATATATATATATATATATATATATGTATGTATTTTCTTTTTAACAAAGGCCTAGTTCCAAACCAGACGGTCGTCTGAGACTGGACAGCAGATTGACCTATCCCAACCGACTGTCCAGGCTCTGGACAAAAAAGCACAAAAGTCCAAATTTTTCTATTTAACTATATATATATATATATATTCTTCCATGGATTAGGTTCGTTTTTAGGAACCACAGTCCCGTGTTATCTGTTTGGATGTACACACTGTCCCTATGTTGTCAAAAGCGCTAGGCGGGGCTAGTCGGTGGACCTTCCAAAAGGCCTAGGGGGCCGACTAGGCGGGCAAAAAAATTTAAGAACAAACAATGTAGAAAAAGATAAACTACACAATAGTGAGATAAATAAAGCATGTATGAAGCATAACAATTAATATTAAAGGGTCAAAACATAAGAGTGAATGACATTAAACATCGAACAAACAATTAATATTACTTGGGTTTGCATATTCTATTGTTCTAATTAAACATTTCAAAACAAACAATTATTAATCAATAAAGTAGATAAACAAAACATACACAATATATATATATATATATATATAACAGTATGTATAAACTGTTCAGTATATAAACAATACATATATAAAATATATAACTGTTATATATATATATATATATACACACTGAACCGACTAGGTAGCTCGCCTAGTCGAGCTAGGTGGCGCCCCCTAGGTGCGCCTTTGACAACATAGACCTGTCCAGCAGACAGATATGTCCAGAATGGACAGAATAGGCAGAATAGACAGGGACTCAGATCTAGCCATATCTGCACATCATCACGATGGCCAGATCTGTCCACTAAACACATGGGACAGATCTTTCCAAAGTGTCCATGGAGACACATATATGTATACACATTTTATATATATATATATATATATATATATATATATATATATATATATATATGTATGTATTTTCTTTTTAACAAAGGCCTAGTTCCAAACCAGACGGTCGTCTGAGACTGGACAGCAGATTGACCTATCCCAACCGACTGTCCAGGCTCTGGACAAAAAAGCACAAAAGTCCAAATTTTTCTATTTAACTATATATATATATATTCTTCCATGGATTAGGTTCGTTTTTAGGAACCACAGTCCCGTGTTATCTGTTTGGATGTACACACTGTCCCTATGTTGTCAAAAGCGCTAGGCGGGGCTAGTCGGTGGACCTTCCAAAAGGCCTAGGGGGCCGACTAGGCGGGCAAAAAAATTTAAGAACAAACAATGTAGAAAAAGATAAACTACACAATAGTGAGATAAATAAAGCATGTATGAAGCATAACAATTAATATTAAAGGGTCAAAACATAAGAGTGAATGACATTAAACATAGAACAAACAATTAATATTACTTGGGTTTGCATATTCTATTGTTCTAATTAAACATTTCAAAACAAACAATTATTAATCAATAAAATAGATAAACAAAACATACACAATATATATATATATATATATATATATATATATAAACAATACATATGTAACAGTATGTATAAACTGTTCAATACATATATAACAGTATGTATAAACTGTTCAGTATATAAACAATACATATATAAAATATATAACTGTTATATCTATCTATCTCTCTCTCTCTCTCTCTCTATATATATATATATATATATATATATATACACTGAACCGACTAGGTAGCTCGCCTAGTCGAGCTAGGTGGCGCCCCCTAGGTGCGCCTTTGACAACATAGACCTGTCCAGCAGACAGATATGTCCAGAATGGACAGAATAGGCAGAATAGACAGGGACTCAGATCTAGCCATATCTGCACATCATCACGATGGCCAGATCTGTCCACTAAACACATGGGACAGATCTTTCCAAAGTGTCCATGGAGACACATATATGTATACACATTATATATATATATATATATATATATATATATATATATATATATATATATATATATATATATATATATATATATATATATACACACTGAGAACACAAAAACATGCAGAGATAAAGTAGAAAATTAAATCTAACATATTCTAGACATACCTGCATCGATTTTCATGGATTAAATAGTAGAAAATCAAGATAGAATCCATGACTCTCTACAAAAATATTGCCTAAAGCCTATTTAGGCTCTTTTTTACTCATCCGATACAAGAGATAACATCCATACGTTTTTTTGAAGCTTTCGAAGTTCCAAGAAAAACGATGGATGGTTGGAGAGGAAGAGGATTTGCTCTTCTTCTTTCTCCTTATTCTCCTTTTTTTCCTTCTTCCCTTCTCTCTTTCTCTTTCTTTTTGTCTCTCTTTCTCTTTCTTTCTTATTTTTTTTGACCCTTTTATAAAAAAATAGGCCCTTATCCTTCCAGCCCTTCTAATGTGGTCTGGAGAGAAGACTTCCCATTTGGGAGTCCTTCTCCACCCTCTTTCCATTTTTTTTTGAAATTCTTTATATGTTGACTTTTTCAATTCTTTCCCAAAGAAGTCTTTCTTCTTTTTAATAATTCTTTTTATTCTGATCTCTTAGCAATTTGGAACTCTTTTAGGGAGTCCATTAAGTTAACCAAATATGAAATTCGGAATAAATTTTAATTTAATAATTAATTAATTATTAATAATTAATATTCAGAAACTTTCAGAGGGTACCTTATCCCTTTGAGAGTCAACATAAATATTAAATTTAAACTTTAAAGTTGTCTTTTTGTTGGGTATGGATTTTGGATATGGATCCGGATCCAAGATCCAGATCAACATCCACATCCAAAATTCATTTGGATCCTGGGCTGAATCAATTTCTAATTAATATGAGTCTTGGACTGAGTCCAAATCCATATTAATTTGGATCATATGTATTGGATCCAATCCTAATCCAAATTCGGACCTGGCCTGTCGAGGCGGTCATTTTTTGAAAAATTGCAATTTTTGGGCCAACCGTAGCCCGAATTCGAAAAATTAAAATACTATAATACTCAGAATTTTGAGATGCAACTAACAATATATAACTCGAATTTTGCCTTCGAAATTCGTCTGAATTTAACCCAAATTTCGCTCAAATTTTGCTTGAATTTAAAGGTCGAAAAAAAAAACTTTTTCTCACCTTTTAATTCGCTCGTTTAGGTATTGTTGATGAGACCTGGGCCAAGCCCAGACTCAAATATCGCACCCTAACATCGAGGGTTCTACTTATATTTCTACAACACTTGGCCAAATTTTCAACAGTCTATGAATTTAACTAAGTATGAAAATACACGATATTACATCTTCGGTATATTGTTAGTATCATACTAGTTAGTATATAATCATAGTTGCAGGTAATACTTAACCGAACCTATTAGATGTGTTTGCCATGCCTTGTTTACTGAGAAACATGCTTTATATGTAATTCATATTAAACTAGGCACATGTGAAAACCTGTCCAAACATCAAAATCTCAGCCATGAAGTTCACTTTCAATGCCATGATTTTGTTCATGGATTATCCACTGTTCTACACCCATTCTTGTTTTTTTCAAAAAATTGAAGATATCTTAGTAGATAAAATCTCACCTAGGCTGCCTATGTGCAAACCTACTTCCTAGAGTGCCTAGGCGAGTGCCTTTCGGGGGGATCAAGATTGGTATTATATATTTTTTGGTTAAAAGTAACAAGGAACCTTTAAATTCCTTTGCTCTCGTCTTAGTAATCTATGGAAAACATGTAGTGCCCGATTAGAACATCCCAATTCATAAACTTTTTTTTTCAAAGTTCTTCTTTCTTGATTTAGCTATAGGCACACGTGCATGTATGAACAAACACTACCCTTGCTAGTTGTTTGAGAAGATCCTTATGACCAATTTCTGCTTTTGATTGACTTTTTGCAGAATATGTTATTTGGTGTTTTGAACCATGTGAGCATGTGTTGCAGATCTCTATGAATTGGTACTCCTGTGCACCATGCTATGGTGCATTGGATCACATGCTATAGTTAATAGTTAATACATGTATTTGCTAGTTCATCCTGTGCTAAATATATGCACTGCTTTTATGTCACCTCCCTTTTTTTCAGGTGTAGCTTCATGGTTGTTATGGCAGGGTATTGCAAAGTATCCTATCATGGTCACAGCCTAATGGGGAGTTGATTATTGTTCAACAAACTGGCCTGTCATTGCTTCATATGCCATCTATTGAAATCTGTTTGTTATCTTTTGAATGTCAGCTGGAGCAAGAGATTTTGGATTTTGCTGAGGGGCTGAGAGTTTCTGGGATCTTTCCAGATGAAAAAGTTGCCCTATTTGCTGACAATTCTTGTCGATGGTTGGTTGCTGATCAAGGTAAGGTGCAACATTTCCATTATTTTATTTTTTCTAACTTTAAGTATCATTTCTGGTAAAGAGGCGTATTGATGAATACACTATGGATGTCTTTTATTTTGAATCTAACAATGGATGAGATTTCATGTGGCTTTGGATGTTCTAAACTGAAAACTAAAATCTGTGCTTGCGCTATGCTGCTTCTATGAGCATGACTGTTGGTTGCAATTTCTTAGGCTGTTAGGAATGACATGTCTTGCAATTATTTGTTTTTGTTGTACTTAAGGGCATCCTGGGTATTATTTGTATTTTAGTCATATTGTATTGTTAATAGGGGTAGACTGGTCTTTTGTCTAACCATAATGAGATGTATATTATGTCATTGAATAGAATAGAACCCACACAGAAAATCAGACGTGGGCATTGACTGCTCTCTCTCTCCTCTACACTGGAACTCGTGAAGGCTCTATTTGTTAGTTATCCCAACTACATGGGGTCGGAGTTTTAGTATAGGGCTATGACACATGGAATTTGTGGACTTTTGATTAAAATACGTCCTTGCTAAATCTGGCATAAAGGTAAAGCTTCCAATGAACTTGTATTATGATAGTAATGCATACGTTCAATGGAGTTTTAAAAATTGCTATATGTTTTTAATGTTCTTTATATGTTTATGTTTCTCTAAACATGAGCTATGGATTGTCATAATTGATTACTGTTGGACTTATTATGTGGGTTGGTGATTTTTCAATTGTTGTCTGAAGTTGATCATTGTTAGATTACAGTAGTTTTTTTTATATTGTGCATTGATTGGAGACTGTTAATAGTTCAAATATGGCTGCTGACTCTGTGATGTCCATTATTGGGTTTGATTCAGGTATTATGGCAACTGGTGCAATAAATGTAGTTCGCGGATCAAGGTCCTCTGCTGAAGAGTTACTACAAATATACAATCATTCTGGCAGGTTGAACATTGACACTCTTGTCTGTTAGCATAAGTGCATTGGTAGCATCATTGTGAGTCTTGACTGATCTTCAAGGGTAAATCAATATATGGTGGCCTTTGATGCTGACTATGTCACAAAGACATGGCGCATGTGCATGTGAGACACGGACTTGATGTGCATATATATATATATATATATATATATATGGTTGCTGACTATGTCACAAAGACATATATATATATATATATATATATATATATATATATATATATATATATATATATATATATATATAGAGAGAGAGAGAGAGAGAGAGAGAGAGAGAGAGAGAGAGAGAGCCGGACCTGTAAAGAGGCCAATGAGGCTTGGGCTTCAGGGCCCCTGAGCTCAAAAAAAATTTAGGGGCCCATTTTATTGTTATTTTGATTCTTAAAAAAAAATCGGAGGCGCTGCCCCCGAACTCCTACTATTAATAAGGGGCCCATTTTTTCCCTCCGCCTCAGGCCCCATAAAACACAGGTACTGCTCTGTATATATATATATTGCACTATTTGTAGGTGTTGTAATAGGAAATACCCATTAAGGGTATTTTTGTCTTTGCACAGCATTGTAATAGGCTGTGCCCGTTAGGAGCACAACAATACTTTTATATTTTTTGCTTTATTTTTTGTTACATGTCATTTAGCTTAAAGCTAAAGGACATTTATGTCTTTTGTCCTTAGAGTCGTGGGACCTCCCCCAATGACTATTTCTAGCCGTTGGGGAAGGTCCCAAGGCCTCTAGTGTGTAAGTGTGTGTGTTGTGTATAAACAGGGTTGAACCCCCTCTTGAATTTTGCTTCTCTAGCAATTACAATTCAATAAGATTTATATTTTTTATTGTTTCTGCTCTCTTTAGCTTGTTGAAGTTCTTATTTGCACTTTGTACTTGTGTAGTGACTTAGTGCCTATGTATTGTACATTAAGTGGACTTGTATTTTTGCATGTCACATTGTATTTTTGCTTTAAGCTTGTTTTATTATCCAACTGTTAAAAGTTGTGTAAAATACTGTATTACTAGTTGTGTGCTGCCCCTTTATCTCTTAATATTCTTTCGTACATTATAACATAACCAGGGATAGTTTGGCCCTGTACATTTTTTTTTGGTCTTTTTTTTTATGTATCTAGGGTGGGTTGACCGTTAAAAGGGAACCCTAATAATATGTGTAGCTCTAATAAGAGGTCATCTGGAATTGAAGGAGAGTATCAGGAACTTCAGTGATCGTTAGCACTGTTCTTGTGGGCACGAATCTCGAGGTGTTGAGGTCAACACGCTCGTTTGTGCATGTGCAAAGTTGTGCTTTAGTGCCTGTGTATTGTCCAATGGACTTGTATTTGTACATGTGCACATTGTATTTTTGCTTTACGCTTGTTTCATTACACATCCAACTGTTAAAAGTTGTGTAAAATACTCTATTACTAGTTGTGTGCTGCCCCTTTAATTGTTGGTATTCTTTTGTACATTATAACATAACCAGGGTTGTTGGGCCCTGTACATTTTTCTTTTCTTTTTTTTGTCTTTTGTTTTTTCATGTATCTTAGTGGGTCGACCGTTAAAAGGGAACCTAATACGTGTATCACTTTGAATATGGTATTAGCACTAAGAAGAGGTCATCTGGGATTGAAGGGGAGTATCAGGAACTTCATTCTGTGATCGTTAGCACTGTTCTTGTGGGCACGAATCTCGAGGTGTTGACGTCAACAAGAGTTGCAGTTTGCCTGATTTGAGTTAGGGCTTTGTTAGAGGGTCATTTTAGAAGTTCACAAAATAAAAGATCGTGGCAATCGGATTTATGGCTGATTTTCTACGATTTTTTCAATATTTTCTGAGTTTCACAGTGAACAGTGTCCAGATTTGAGTTTTGGGGTTGTTTTGATCTTATCGGTGGTTTTGGATCCCTTAAAAGGGTTGTAATCTGGTCGTTTTTGCCCTATGAAGCTTTTAGAAGTGGTATGGTGGTTTGATATTGCGATTTGGAGCAGATTTAACGTGTTTTGGGGGTTCCTTTTTGTAGCAGTAACAGGGTTATCGTGTTTTTTGGATCTTGGTGACCAGATTGATGGTTTTGTACCACTTAAAAAAAGTGTAATTAGGTAGTTTTCACCCTAGAAGGTTGTTGAAAGTGGTTTGAGGGGCTGATGTGGTGATTTGGAAGAGTTTCTTAGTGTTTTTGACATTCCTATTGGTGGCGGTAACAGTGTTTCTATTGTTACACCTTGTTTTGACTGATGTAGCTGAGTTATTGCAGCATATTGGTGTTAGAGGTGTTTGGCCATCCTATCGCCCAGCCTTAGTTGATTTTTGTCTGTGTGATGTGTTTTTTATATGATTTTGGCATTAATACTTGCATATTGGAGATAGTGTGGAGACTTTAGGTGAAGCTTGTGTTTGGGTATTGTTGTACGTTTTGTATATTGGTTTTCTGTTATTGCTTTCTTGTGCAACACTATATTTTTTTGTTGATATTGGAGATAGTGTGGAGACTTTAGGTGAAGTTTGTGTTTGGGTATTGTTGTACGTTTTGTATATTGGTTTTCTGTTATTGCTTTCTTGTGCAACACTATATTTTTTTGTTGGGGGTTTGTCTGAAGTATGGAGAAAGAAGAAATTTAGATTGTTCCAGTAAAGCTGGATGAGACAAATTACACTTATTGGGTTGATTTTATGACAACCGTAATAGTTGGAAAAAGGCTTAGGGGTACTTGAATGGCTCAAAGGTGAAACCCAAGCGTATTAATGCTGATTTTGACAAAGTTATAGATGAAAGAGTTATAAATAATGCAAGGGTTAAGGCTTGGATATCAGGTTCAATAGAACAGAGAATAACTATAAACCACTCCAAGTTTCAGGAAGCTAAAGAAGCTTGGGCATATCTCAAACAAGTCTACAAGCAAGAGAATTGGGCTAGGCAATATCAACTCACTTAAGAATTGAGGGGTATGCGTCAAGGAAGCAAGTC
This sequence comes from Nuphar pumila, assembly GCF_984573655.1. Lineage (NCBI taxonomy): Eukaryota > Viridiplantae > Streptophyta > Magnoliopsida > Nymphaeales > Nymphaeaceae > Nuphar > Nuphar pumila. Next base: position 123,281,979 of record NC_143255.1, read on the forward strand.
AATTGAAAAATTTTACTTTGATATGCAGAGAGTTTGGGCCTATCTTCTGAACGCTTGCTAGTAAGTTTGTTTCTTTTAATGTTGTAAATTTGTGTATATGTGTTCCAATTTATTTCACAACAAGAAGATGTAATAGGTTGTGCTAGTAACTTGAAGGCAATATGTTAAAGTAAAGGGTAGTCATATCTATATGTGACTCACCATGTAAGAGGATAATCATAATCTTTATCTATCAACCCCTCCAAACCATCAAATCATCCCAAAGAAAACTTTGAATACTCACTATGCACATTCGTATTTTGTCCAGCATCCCAAAAAATCTTATTAAAACAAAGAACCCTATTTCTTGCTAGCTTTGAATCCTTATGTAGTGGCATTCGACCAACACCTTCACCTAGACACTTTTTTCCTATAGTACTTTGGATTCAATTAATTAGCCATGCACTGCAGAGGGGTGTTGCTTTTGTCCCATCGTGCTATCAATATTTTGTATACATGATCATAAAAAACTGTTTTCAAAGGCAAAAGTTTTCTTTTCATGTTTAAAAATTGCATTTTGCACTTTCTCAATCATGGTATCCCACATCTCATAAACCCTATGCAACATAGGAACATCTCGATCAACAACTCTCAACATCTCCTAAATGGGCTCTGGGAACTCAAGAAAATAAATGACATTGTCCCACCACATGTCATCAACAATGCATCTTTTAATAGCTTGGACTTTTACAACATCATCAGAACAATAAAAAACTCAGTCACTATCAGTAACCATTTGAAATAGTGCATTCTTCACTTCTTTAATTCTTTTAAACATAACAATGATAAATATAAAACGAGTCTCAACAACTTGGTGGTTTACAATAAAGTTTCTAATGTTCTTAATGTCATTCTCTAGCCCCTCAATCCATGAACACAATTCGTAAGCAATAGGATTTTGTTCCATACTTGGTGGATTGCATATACTCTTAAGAGCCAAATTTAAACTATGTGTTATGCAAGGAGTCCAAAATATGTGAGGATAATCAATCTCTACGGATATACCAGCTTTTCTACATACCGGTGCATTGTTAGTAATTAATTGAATAACTTTGTCATCTTTAATTTTGTTGATGCATTCTACAAAAAGTCCTTTCATATACTCCATATCCTTGTACTCCCCAGATGTGTCTATTGTTTTTTAAAACATTGGCTCTTTTATTGAAGCTGCAATGAAATTGATCAAAAGGTGCCTTTATATATCAGTCCACCCATCAGACACTATGAAAACACCACTTTCAGCCCAAGAAAACTTTTTGTACTTCAACACTTTATCCCTCTCCTCTCCCAAAATGGTTGTTCGTAACTTCTCAGAATTGGGAGGCACATACCCACCGAAGTTAGAATTTGCTAAAAAGGTAATTAGATCCTTCCAATAAGGATTTCTAACTACGTTAAATGGATGAAACTTGAAACAAAAAATCTGCCGACTTTTCTATCCATTTTTTCCCTTCCACGTGCATTAAACGAGCATTCAATTGTTTTTTGGCTAACATCCAATCTCCTTCTCTTCATAATGATATATGTGCCCTCACCACTCTTATGGCTAGATATTGGTATGTTAATACAACTTGATGCTACCATGACCTTTCTTTTATCAGCATTTTCTTGTTCCTTCCTCAATTGCTTAAGTGTGGAATCATCAATGCGAGTGCACTTCCTAATACGTTGTTTTTTCATCTTCAAGAGATGGGCTTTTACTCTTGTGTATGATCCACTAAACTTTGTATCACAAAAATTACACCTAAATAGCACATTCCCCCCTTTCCAGGACATTTCCCCAAGTTTGTTATGCTGGCCCCCAGTGGCTGAACATCAGGTGCCACACTAGAAGCGCAACTTGAGCTTGTTGCCGCCCTGCTACTCGCACTTGCAGCTTGCTTTCCTTTATCAGCCATCCTACACAATCAAACAATTCAAAGCAAAAATACCACATAAGAATAAATCAACAAACCATACATGACAAAATAAAAAACTAACAATCTGAATATAAACTGAAAATATACACTGAATACAAACTGAATATAAATTGAATAATCTAAATTATAAAGTGGATAGTATGAGGACATTATGTTTCACATAGTATGCAGCTTTTGGAATGAAAAGAAAAAAGTCACCAAGTTCATTTGCATGGTCCCATGGAATATCAGAAAAATTTTCATCAATTCCCAACTTCTTTCTAAATAAGCGGACTGAGAGACCAAATCTTTTTGTTTGAATCATTTGCAGCAAGGTCGGGCGGCAGATTCATCGTGATTAATAATGGTACTTTGACAGAACAGAATAACTCTCCTTGTTTTTGAGACTGAATCATTCTCAGAGACAAGGCATCCACAACAATTCTTTTCAGAGTCAATGAGGACAGTATTCATGAGATATTAAGTACAGACTTCTAGATCGTTTGTGCCCTTCCAGCAGGTAACACGGATATTAGACTTCAGTCCAGCTACTTGTGTAGTCCCTGCTAGCAATCTGGACAGTCTATAGAAGTGGGAGAAAAGGTCCAAAAAGGAAAACAAAATAACTTGTTAGTTCTGGTGAGTGATCTTTTCCATTGGCCAGATACCAAAGATCTGAGCCTCTTATTAACACTCAAGCAAGAAGAAATGGAATGGAAGGCCTGAATCAGGTCATCGAAAGGTATGAAATCGTGCCAAGGAAATCACATAAGAAGGGGTTTAACACAAATTATGCCTAGGACTAGATAAGGTATGTGCTCAGTTCTTACATGGATATGTTTGAATATCCTATAGGAATTAAACTACAAAAACAACATATGGAGAACCCTCTGACCATATTCATGTGCTTCTATTTCTTCCAGCTACCAACCTCATAGAGTATGCAAGACCTCTGATGTGAGAGGTGAGAGGCGAGTTGAGAGGGACACAAAGAGAGGCATATGTCATGAAAATAACACAAATCATGATGCACTCTGGAATGGATACCAAAAACCCAAAATACAATGTATTTGAATACATACTCACCATAGAAGTAACAATGAAACACAAGAATTATAAAATGAATAATTTCATTAAGCATGAAATTTAAATAATACAAAAAAAATGCAAAATTACAAACAACCTCACTACAAACACTCAAAAGCTTAGAAACTACCCATCACTCTCTCACTTTACAAAGGCACACACCCACCCATATATATTGACACAAGAAGGAAGAAGAGAGAGAGAGAGTTTAAAGGAAAGAAGTCTTCTAGCTGTTGCACTAGCTTGCAATGACTAGAACTTAGTCAACCTAGGTTGACTAATATATATATATATATATATATATATATATATATACACACACACCAAAGAATATATCCATCTTAACACCCCTCCTCAAACTTACATTAATACATCCCCTCAAACTTAGAGTGACTCACTGAAAGTTTGAAATTACAAAAGAAGAAACCCATTATATAAAATGTCTCCATAGACTTCATCAAGTTCTTTTGTTTGATATTTTTTTAGAGGGTGCTCAATCATATGCTCCATTATGTAGAGGATCTTCAATATCATCAATTCTTGAAAACCTATAAATAGAGCTAACAAAACATCCCAAATGTACGCATATATATCATAAGAAAAAGTCAAAGGATAACTATATTAGTTATATATTATGGAGAGAGGATGACCAAGCACACAAACATAAATATATAGAAAATATTTAATAAGTCAATTTAACAATTTTCAAAATCATTTAAAGTAAAAATTAATTATTAAAAGTTATTAATTTAAAAAATGATAGTCATTAATCACTTTAATCATTCATGAAAATCATGCACACATATATCTATCACAAAAGGTATATTAATGCATAACATATATGAATTTTCAAAATTATCAATACTATTAAGGAATAACTCACAAAGAAGTATAAATAACAAATCATTTTTATACAACGAAAGATAATAAAGATTTAAGAAAAGTCAAATACGCATAGATCAATTTTATTTTAGAAGCAACATTAGCCATACAACTAAAAAAGGTCACTTGTGGACCAATTTTAAGAGATAACAATGAAAAACTTTCAACTAACACATGCTTAAAAAACTAACTAATGAAGCCAACAATATCTCAAAAAAATACCACAAAGGCTACAATGAAATATTAATATGATAGTGGTTACTTATGGACCACGGAAAAACACACAAACAACTCACAAGGTAAAAATAATATATCCTTCATTAACAAATACTTAGAAAGAATTAATTAAACTTATGCAAAACATGCAAACGAGTTTAGAAATTTAAAATTTAATGCAAAATGCATGAAAATATTTTAATAACCATTTCTCATATAAGAACAAACTAGTTTAGAAAAATTATGAGGAGATTTAAAAAATCTCATATAACATAATAAATAATATATTTCAACAATTGTTTTTCCATCACAAACAATCGCTTCACTAGACCTCCAAACCTCAAAAAAAAATCTAGTATATCAACTACTAGAGCAAGAACATAGCCATAATGCCACTAAAAGGCTAAAAAACACATAAAAAGTGTGAATAACCAACATCTCTTGTCTATATAAATTGACACTTAAAACAAGTGTGTCAACGACTAGAACAAGAGCATAATCAATGGGTGCATATAACTCACCATATTTAAAATATCATCTCTTATCTATATATAATGATAGTAAAAAATAAGTGTATCAGCTACTAAAACAAAAGTATAATCACAATGTCACTTATGGGCTAAACAAACATACAAAAGTGTGAATAAACATCTCTTGTTTACATATAATGACACTCAAAATAAGTGTATTGGTGGACTGATATACAAAGTGTGAATAAACATCACAGGTTCTTATACGTGTGTGAAAGCACATCTTTTGCATATTCGTGGTCAAAGAATTAGGGCATGTTCTGGGGTTGACAAAGACATGTTAAAGCAATTAAAAAAAGAATAAGAGGAAGCTGAAAAAAAGAAAATTGCAGAGATGAGAAACGATTCGATTAATTTGTCTTTTCCTACTGCTAGTGATATACAAGAAGAGCTTTTAAAGAAAAGAAAGATGAAAAGCAATAAAACAATACGAATGTCATTCAAAAACATGGCAAGAGCAGAAATTGATAAAAAGATTGGTCGATTCTTTTACTCAAGCTCAATTCCTTTTAATGTAGCTAGAAGTCCATACTGAAAAGATTGATTACATCTTTGGCTAATTGTAAATTGAGTGGGTATGTGCCTCCTAGTTCAGAAAAACTAAAAAGTCATTCTTGCAAAAGAAAAAAAATAGAATTGAAGACTTGTTAGAGACCAAAAAATTTACATGGAAACAACATGGAGTGTCGATTGTTTCTGATGGGTGGACTGATATACAAAGGCGACCACTGATAAACTTCATTGCTTACTCACTTAATGGGCCAATCTTTTTGAAGACTGTTGATGCATCTGGAGAGTATAAAAATGTTGAATATTTAAAGAGATTATTTGTCGAAGTGATAAAAGAAGTGAGTGAAGAAAGTGTGGTGCAAATCATTACTGACAATGCTCCAGTTTGCAGTCGTGCAGGAATGAATTTGGCAAGTGAAGATACATATTCACATATTTTTTGGACTCCTTGTGCAGCACACAGTTTAAATTTGGCACTTAAGAGTATATGCAATCCATCAAAAGATGATGCACATGCACATGAAATATGCTTATGGATTGAGAAAATAGAGCATGATGTTCGAAATATTAGAAATTTTGTTGTAAACCATCATCATGCCCTTTCTATATTTAATAGGCATTCTGATCTCAATTTACTGAAAGTTGTTGAAACTCGTTTTGCTTCTCTCATTGTTATGATAAAAAGAATTAAGCAACTCAAGAATGCATTGATGATGATGGTGGCTGTTCAAGATTGAGATTTTTATCGTACTGAAGATGATGTCAAGGCTCAAGCTATCAAAAAATGCATCTGTGATGATTTTTGGTGGGATAAAATTACATATTTTGTTGAATTTACAGAGCCTATTTGGGAAATGTTGAGAGAAGTTGACAAAGATGTACCCATGCTTCATAGAATTTATGAAATGTGGGACAATATGTAAAACCCGGAAATTTTGGTTACAAAATATTTTTTTAAATTAGGCAAATTGGGCCTAGATCCAAATTGCAGATCCAGGACCCATAAAGGGGGTAATTAGGATTAATCGATTTAAACCTCGATTTAATAAATAAATAAATAAAATTTTAAGTTTTTAAATATTTATCCGAGGATCGACAGTTGGATCCATTTGGATCCAACTTAATGGATCCATTTTGATTTCTGGGGCCGAGTTACGGGTCCCGGGTTCGGACTCGAGCCGCGCCCCATGTTACAGCCTTTTAAATAAAAAGGGCAACCCGATAACGGTTGCCCGATAATACCTAACAGGAAAGGAAAGGGGGGGGGAAGGGGGGGTTACGTAGGGCGTAACCGACCTCCCCCCATCTCGGCTAAGAAGGAGGGGGCTTGGGGCTGATAAAGGGGGGAGTGGAGAGGGGGGTCTCGCCCTCTTCACTCAGTCCCCCATCTCTCTCTACTCAGTCTCTCCCTCTATCCCTCTCTCTCTCTCAGTCGGTGTGCGTGCGCCGGAGGAGAGGAAGTCGTCGGCGAGCTGCGGCAACCAACAGTCACCACATGCCACGGCGAGGACTTCCTGTCACGGCAGCAGCAAGGAGCGTCAGCCGCGGCCTTACCCACGTGGTTTCAGCCTCCGATCGCCGGAAAAGCTTCAAAAAGGTACGGGTCTTCCTGGAAATGGGGTGAGGGATCGAACAGGGATTCGATTCCGTGTGTGTGACTTGGGGTAGTGTCCACCGAAAACCCCCATCGGCGCATGTGTCTTTCATTTTCAAAAGGGTAAAAAGGGGTTTTTCAGTGGTCGGGGCACCCGATTTGGGAAAAATCAGGGTGTAGCCCTAAATCGATACCCCGATTTGGGGGTTCCCTGGTTGGGTACCCGTGAATATGCATGGGAGGAAAAAAAAAAGGGAAAGGTTGCCTTCGTATGATTCCTATGTTAATTAAGGGTTTGAGATGCCGATCATAGTTCAAATGCTAAGGTTCATTTCATGCTTTGTAGGCTTACCCAACGGCTAGCCATTTAGGCAATCTACACGTATCTCATCCAGTTTTGTTTCTATTTTTAATTAATTAATTAGTTAATGTTTCTGATAAGAGTTTACCTTTCATGTTTAAATAAGGTGCCATGCATTTTTTGAGTACCTTGCTGTTATATTGGTTTTTAATTGTCTGATTGTTGTGTGGTACTCGAATACTATTTCATTGTTCAGACAAGACAAGGATGCTTGTATACTATGGACACTGGGATCCATGTCAATGCTTTTGTACATTAGCATTGCATGTTTGCTGTAGTGCAGATATACTTTCCCATGAGTATGCACATGATTATGGGATTGCAAGATGAACGATAGAACATGTTAGTTGTAGGAGTCAGTAAGTGCACTAGATGAAATGTGTCCGGGATTTTACTGCCCATTCCAGAAAAGTGGCAAATATATCATATTGTTTGCAGAAAACATTTTTATCTTGAAACTGTCTTCTTCATTTGTGAAACATAGTCAATCTTGGTCATACCCCAGGCTTGTGCAAGACAGTATGAACGACAAGTTCCTTGTTGCTTGGTGTAGGGCTCATATTTTGTTTTCATTTCATAGCACAAAGAGCTTTAATATGTATATACCGAATATAGGTTTAATATGAAAAACATTGAATCTGCACATTTGAACTTTGTACTATCTGTTTATGCAATTACTCAATGGGTTGTAAACTCTTAATGCAAAGGTATGACCATCTGGGACCTCATCATGTATAGTGTTAGGTTCAAAAATTTAGTAATCATTAGAAGTATATTTTGCTAAGATAAATATCGGTTAGTGTTAATTGACTACACTATTAGGTGTTGAACAATTATTGTTAATTGAATACTCTTTTAATGTTAATAAGCATGCCTCTAAACAGGTTATGTCAATTGAATACCTTGGTGTATGCTGAACAGTTAATAGAAATTGTATACTCTGTGATATTCTTATTATCATACCCTATTATACTAGCATACCCGGGTATCCTCTGATTTGATACAGTTGAACTGTATTGCAACAGTATGACCTGCTTTCGCCATACTGATTTTTATTGCACCATTATGAATTTCTTTCACAGCTTTGATTTTCTTGAAACAGTAGGAATTGACTTCACTTGATTTCAATAACATTGACTATTGGATTTTGTATTAGGTTACACCAGATCGTTTACTTTTCCTTACTTATGAATGATTGATATAGCTTCTCTTGAATGTCGTGTACTATTAATATGATTACAAAGTTTGTTGGTGGGGGTACATACATGATGTGAATGCGTGCAGCCCTGACATATAAATTTCTAGATCCGGTTTATGTGCTTGTGTGGGGATGATAACTCATGCTATGAATGAAAGGTTTTATGTATCTACATGATGAGACATGTTTAATTATCATGCATAAATATTCTCATATACTTATGAAACTATGGATGAATGCATGTGTGTTAAGTGATTACATAAAAGCACTTACACATGAATGGTCATACATGCATAGGTCTGTGGAAGCTCATGCACATTGTTAAAATGGTATGAATGAATGTGCATTTGGAATTATGTTGGTATTATTGCATACATTGCAAGTTGTTATGATTTTTGCATACGATGCATCGATGGCCTAGATGGACCATCATCGGCCTGGAGAGCTGTGGGTTTGGTTTTCTTTCACATATGTTTTTAACTGCATCACTTAAACCACATAAGATGGTTTGGCACATTAATACACTGTTCTAGTGGTTTATACGGGCTGAAGTCCTGAATGAGTCCCTGCAAGGGAGGATGCGGGTTTTCACTTTACTTTTGCATATTGTGTTGCAAACTTAAAGAATGGAATTAAATAAAAATATAATGAATAAGAACAGTGTAATATACATTCTGGGATATCTCATATGGAGTATGAGAATCTTAGTTATCCGGTCTTGGGGAGACTGTGAGGATACAAAAACTCCGTGTGCGTTGTTGCCCCTGAACCCGATATTGAGGTTCTTCTCCTGGCCACGGTTTTAGGGAGAGCCCGCCACTTTACCCGGGAGTGGTGTGTTAGTCACAACTATGAGTTTATGGTACCAAGGAAGTGGCACTTGTGGGCGTGGGGTGTCCCTTGTGTCCCCGACATTAGATGTGGAGGTCTAATGTTCCGATGGATGGTGTTGTTTCCTGATATCGGTCGAGGGCTAAGTTGGAACCCAGTAATAAAATATAAATTGTGTGTTAAGCTACCCTGTGAACCTACTTGACCTCGGGGTTTGTACCCGTTTGGTGTATCCGCGGGCCATGGTAATTAAAAAGAGGAACTTAAAGGTGTGTGCATTTAATAGGGCATGTATATGGAAGGATGAAACTTAAATGAAAGATAACAGAAGAAATCATTCATTGCACATAATCATGCATTTTTCTGTTATGCATTAGATCATGCATGTTTGAATCACTCTTGATATCATGACATGATTTGGTATTAACATATGATTGACTTCTTGAAATCATGCTGCAAGGTTTAATTATTTAGTTCCTGATATATATACTGATTTACTATTCTTGATCGGTGAGCACATGCAATTGTTGGTAGTTATAGATATTTGAATGTTGCAAACTTTATATCTGCACTCACTCAAATCACTGCATGAAATCTTATCCATGTTCTTTCTCTCACCTGGTTTCTTTAGAAGTTGGACATGCATCTGGGGATGGATGAGTTATACTTGGGCTTGTCAGCTTCAGTAGAGGACATCGTGGCTCTTTCTTTTGTCTTTTAGTTCTTTTAATTTCTGCAATTGTTACTTTACTTTCAGTTGAAGAAAACCTTGTCTTTAAAATTTTCTTACTCATTAATAAAAGAGTTTTAGTTGGTTGATATGGATGATAATTGCAACTTCGTTTGTGGTGGATGGGCTATCCAATGGAAAGTGGAACTGTGAGGACCCCAGATCTCTGGGAAGGTTTCCGCAACTCTTAGAAAAAAAAAATATTCCGCATTTTTAAAGGGTATGGATTGGGGTCGTTACACAATATGATTGAAAAAGTTCAAAATATCATTTTTAAACATGAGAAGAAAGATATTGCACTTGATGATTCAGAATTTTACAATCATGTACATTCAGTTTTAGTGAGAAGATGGGATAAAAACAATACACCTTTGCATTGCATGGCACACTTTCTCAATCTAAAATACTATGTAAAAAAATGGTTGACAACCGGTGTTGGTCGTGTTTTTTCAAATGAAGATCTTGAGATATCAAGAAATAAAATGATATATTTGGGAAGACTTTTTAATGATCCTCACATGTTTAAGGTTGTAAATAGTGAGTTTGACAAGTTTTCTACTGGGAGATTTGATTCTTTAGCAACACTTGTGGCAAGGGACGGGGAAGATCCCTTTAATTGGTGGGCAACATATGGACCAGAGACACCAAATTTGCAACGTCTTGCAATGAAGTTGTTATCCCAACCTGCTACATCATCTTGTTGTGAAAGAAATTGTACATATGTTCAAATTCACAACATTAAAATAAACAAACTCACTAGTAAAAGAACAGAGAATTTGGTTTATGTTCACTCAAATCTACGATTAATTTCTCGCCACACCAAAGAAGAGTATAGGTACTTTTTTTTCTTTGTATTCAAAGTTTGTATTTAAATATTTGTATTCAAAGTTTTAAGTTAGATACTAATATAGTCATTTTTTGATGCAGTTGTGGGCCATCCAAGAATTGGGATGGTAAATCCAGAAGATTTTGACTTGGAGGGAGAACATAATTTGCATACTCTCAACATGGACTATCTCGATCCTGTTCTTTCCTCTAATTCAGACGATGAGGCAGATTTATGATAAGTTTTGTTGTTTATCACATTCACAAGCTTCTTTATGTGTTATATTTTGGTAAGTTTGTGTTGTTAAGAATTGTTTTTTTTATTTTTGCTTTAAAATTTATAATTTTTATGTGTTAATTTATTGTTATATATATATATATATATAGCCGAGTCCCCGTGTCCAAATTTTTTGGAATTGCACCGCACCCGCACCCATCTGACATAGTATAAGAACCAATTTGAAAAAAACCAATTTTCAAATCAAATCCAATAAAGGTAAATGAAACCTTAAAATGAATATAGTGCAATTATATGCATAATAAGATATCAATTGATGCAATCATATGCATGGTCAATACAAACAAGTCTACTTATGAGACAACAAAGACGTACAACATTAAAGAGGGCCAAAACATATATAGAGATTCTCAAAGAACAAATAAATCACCATATATTTAGAGTTTCAATAGCATGCATAACTATCACCAATCATGAACCCACATATGTCGCACAAGAAATTTTATCACAATGAAACAAATATAAGATTTATAAAGACCATAATGCACAAAAATCTTCTAAGAGTTGCAAAAGTGCACAAGCACTCACACACCTCAAACAAGAGGCAAAAACAAACCCACAAACAGGGCATAAGCACAATAGCCACTTAGGGGCTTAAAAAAATACTCACAACATGAAAAACATATAATCTTTATTCACTAACAAATGCATAATCCGTTCAAAATTATTTTATGCATTCATGATGATAAATCATAATTATTCCATCCAATAGTTATCATATAGACTACTTGTGGCATATACCTAGGAATATATTGCAAGAATATACACAAGCCATCAACTTGAGAATAATTTTTACTCAACAAGACATTTTTCAAAAAAAGGTAATATCACTTAAACATATATGGAATAATACATTCACATAATGATAGAAGGACCTTATAAATGCATGGAAAATATCCATGTTATCACTAAAGACAATACTATGCAAAGAATTTCTAAGATTCATAATATTAAGTTCACAAAACCAATTCATGCTTGGTGACATAATTAAAATTATTAAGGAAACATCATGATAGACTAAAAATCTCAAAGATAAGCCATATATACACATATGAGCATAAGAACAAGCATATACATGCGTTAAGAGATATTCAAGGGAGAAATACAACATAAAAATTCAGTATTTTGAAAAACATGAAATGCATATAAGAATATAAGAAAGCACATACTTTTGTAAAATATAATTTTTCAACGTACATATCCATGATCTAAAACATATACTTTATATATTAAAAGACAACAAATCCTAATTTCGAAAAGGACATTTTAATATAATCTTATAAAAATACCTATCATACATATGAAACCAAAAGGGCCAAAGATACATACCGAAAGGGGAGGACCTTGAATCCATACCATACAAATCTTTTCCAAGACCACGATGCCTTCTTGCTCTCTGATACCATGTCATAAAAATGATACGAATCCCGATGCACTCGAGAATGAATACCAAGAATTAAAAATACGATGTATTTGAATACATACTCACCATAGAAGTAACAATGGAATATAAGAATTATAAAATGAATAATTTCATTAAGCATGAAATTTAAATAATACAAAAAAATGCAAAATTACAAACAACCTCACTACAAACACTCAAAAGCCTAGAAACTACCCATCACTTTGTCACTTTACAAAAGCACAAACCCACCCATATATATATATAGAGAGAGAGAGAGACACAAGAAGGGAGAAGAGAGAGAGTTTAAAGAACATAAGTCTTCTAGCCATTGGACTAGCCTGCAATGACTATAACTTAGTCAACCTAGGTTGACTAAGATATATATATATATACACACACACACACACCAAAGAATACATCCATTTTAACCACATAGAGATGGGTGATGTGACGAGAGGGAGACAAACATGTGAGGGGCGAGTCGAGAGGGAGACAGAGATGCGAGAAGCGAGTTGAGAGGGTGACAGAGAGAGATGAGAGAGGTGAGAGGCGAGTTGAGAGAGAGATGGAAAGAGGGACAAAGGTGAGAGAGAGGGACAAAGAGGAGAGGAGTACCTGAGTTGCATAAAGAGGGCGACACTGCGAGGAGTTGAGAGAGGCGATGCTATGAGGGGCAGAGCGGCATTGTGAGGGGTTGAGCGACTCTGTGAGGGGCTGAGAGAGCTGAGAGAGAGTGAGTCGCGGGGGTCTTTAAAAGAAACCGAAACAGGTCAAGTTTTTTTTGGACCTGACCCTACGCAGTGCGGTACTTGATCCATGGCGTACCCGCACTACGTTTGGTGGCGGTACCCGTGTCGACACGGGTACGACACCTTAAGTGGAGTGTCGGTGTTACATAGCTAGAAAGGGAGCCTCTCACTCCCATTTCTTTATATAAATATGGGGTCTCTTCCCCTTCAAATGTAATGCGTTTTATGTGCATTGTTATTATTCAATAAAGATTATATTTTTATCTTGTGTGTTATTTATTGGTCCATAAGTGGCTTTTGTTTCTTGGAACCATAGTCGGCAAACCTGGCGAGTCGACTCAGGAATCGCCCGAGTCGACCCAGATCGGACCCCAACTGGGTCACTGATTCAGGACTGCCAATCCACATGCCTCTTATGTGTTTTTTTTTCATGCATTTTGTGATTTTAATGCATAATTTCTCATAAAAGAATACTTGTTATAAAGAATTATATCTTTTTAAATCATAAATATTAACAATTATGTATAGTTTAATACTTATATAGCTTAGTCATTATGTCATGTGCTAAATTTAGTGATTATACAATATGAATTTTTATTTTTTCCATATATATAAAATGCATAGTCCTAACTCGTCCGAGTTACCGAGTCAACCCGTTGACTCGCAAGTAAAGGGTTGGGCGATCCGACTCTGAGTGACGAGTTTGCTAACTTTGCTTGGAAACACTTGAGAGTGTGTTTGTGCCCATTGCTTGAGGTGATATATATATATATATATATATATATATATATCAAGGGGACCATGTTGATCAATATGGACCTTTCAGCTGCTTGTGAATTGACAGTCTAGATTGATGTAGGCATGTCCTATCTCCTTGCCTGCCCTCCGTCTCCACCCCTCGTGTTGTGCCCTACCCCCACCTCTTCCTTCCTCTACCTTCAGCTAGGTTGTTAAGCGACCTGATGGTTGGCGACAAACTGTCTCCTTCCCACCTATGCAACTCACGACTTCCCCTGTCCCCCACCCTCTTTCTTCTCCCTCGTTTCACCTTTCCCTCCCAGGCAACCCACCACCCCTCTAGGCAGCTGGTTTTTGGCAGACGACAGCTGAAAGATCGCCAGCCGATTGCTAGCAGCCACCGACAACTCTCTCTCTCTCAGCATCCCTGACCTCTAGGATGACCCAACTGTAAAAGTATCTTCAACAAGGTACTATAATCAAGACCCAATATTCTTGATGAAAGACAAGTGCACACATGCACAATAAGAACATAAAGAACACTTGTGCACAAAAGCACAAATCAATCAATCTCACAAATGCACTAAAAAATGAATATAAGCTTTATTGAACACTTGGGCTTTGACCTAAAACCATACCAAACTCAAGGGGGAACACCCCTATTTATACACAATGAGAGGCCATGGAGGGGCTCCCAATATGATCGTTGGGACCCCTCCAACGGTTTATAACTATTGGATGGCCCAACGATCATGTTGGGTGGGCCCCTCCATGTGCTAAAAGCAAAAAAATTAAAAGAAAGAATAAAAGAAAAAAAAGAAAAGGAAAGAAAAAGAAAACAAAAAGGAAAATTACATACATATTCTCAAAAAAGAATGTGTAAAATGATGAGAATACCCTTACGGCTAAAGAGAAATAAATATATATTATATATATATAATAGGTAGATACATATATTATATATATGTATTACCTTATATATAAAATATATATTGGATTACAAAATTTGATTACATAATTTAACACCGACATCCCTTCCCCCCCCCCCCCCCCCTCCTCCTTTCTTGCACCAGCTGCTTGCTATCAGTAGTCAACTTGATGGCCAATTGCCACACCAGTGTCTAGGCTGGTGGTGGAGGAAAGGGGTAAGGAGGGTGGATCATTGTCGGACCAAGAGAGAGAGAGAATGCACCCAGGACTATGAAAGCACTCAGACAGTCCAGAGTGGGTTGGGAAGTTTGGACCATCCTTGGGCTGGACAGTCTCTTTTCTTTATATGCATCATCATCCATGGAACACTATTATATTAGTTCATGCTTATCATGTAACAATAGTTGATTGTAATATTTTAGTTTCTTTGTAGTTACAATGAGATCTTATTTCATTTACAATGTTCATTTGTTATAGCTTGTCTTCATTTGTTCTCATATTTCATAAAAGACACTGTTTTAGTAGATTATATTCATAATTCTTATTGTTGGAGCTGAAAATAATGACCAGATCTTGTTTTCATCATCAGTGTTGCACTTGTCGTGGACAACCCAGTTTTTTTCAGCAAGTTCGCCTATAGTTTCAGTATTCAGGCAAAATTAAGATTTGTTGTGCTCCTTTGGGGCGAGAAATCATCTATTCATGGCCAAATGGTGGGAGATGTACCAATTTTCACTTATAAGGAAATTGCAGGTATTGGACAAAGCAGCCGTTTTGCTTCAACAGTTTCACAAAAGGAAGGTGATGCTTCCAATAAATTGATACTCTTTAATAACTTTATGCTTCATGAATTATTTGTTTACTGGTTTGGTGACATACTTTTGTTGAATTATCTGGATGTTTACTGAGGCCTTTACATTTCACATGGGGCTAATTTACTGATTCGAATTTTAAAAGCTTTTCAACTAATAAGGCATTTACTGGTCATAGAGCTACCACTTCTCCGTAGGTTATAAATGTTCAATGTGTTGTAGATTATCACAATCCAAATAAATAACTCCAATCTAGGCCCTCAGTCCAACTCCAAGCTGTACAATAAGAGCTGTTAAAATAGTGTATATGATTTTGTATCTAACTGATATATGTATATTTATACAATATACATATTAGGGGTATTTTGGTCATTTCATGACATGTAATAAAATACAGTCCAATAGGAACTGTAGTGTCTTTTTATTTATTTTTATTTTTCTGCCTTTTTATATGTAAGTCAAACTTGACTGTTAGGAGGCAGTCCAACGACTGTTGGACTGCCTCCCTTTCTTGTATGTGAGGCTCTATAAATAGAGCCTCACCACTTCATGTAAGGTATGTTTTTCTAAGCATATTTGTTGGGAATACATAGATTATTATTTTCTACATTGTGTTCTATTGAAGTTTGTGGTTTAGATATCTCTTTTATGAGATTGTTATCGGTCCATTAGAAATCATATTGTATTTGTGCACTTGTGTAGCCCTTCATTGGCATTGTGATTGTGCACATCTTATTTCATTTCGCTGCCATCCACCCAATGCATATGTATTTTTTAGCATGATTTACTTGAGAAACTCTGTGACCTTATTTCCAAACTGCTGCAGAGAGCTTTCAAGCATCTGATATGTTCTCTTATGTCTAGCCAATCTTTGAGAATCTTCTTGGAAGGGCATTTTCTCAAACCCAACCACCAAGACCCAAAGAAGTGATAAGATATAAAGAATGATTGTCTGGGAGTGCCAAAGGAAAAAAATGGGTCGCAAGGCTCCTAGGGGAAACTCCATACTCCATTGGTTACTCTGAAATCAAGTCCAATTAGCCTTCTCCAAGTGACCCCACTTCCATCATCAACCTTTAATGTTGCTTAGCATAGGCTGCATGGTTGGTTATCCTAAGGAGAATTTGAGTGGAGCAACCTCTAGTTTAGTGAAGTGATTCCTATGTTGCCTAGCGAAAGCTTGATAATCAAAAGTGCTAGGCAGTGCGTAGGCATTGCCCCCCCTAAGCACTATGTGGCGTTGTGGATAGAAAATCCAGGAAATCATATTTTTATTTGAAAAGATAAGTGGTATCTTTGAAATGAAATAAACAAAACTACAATAGTGGCCACTAAGGGCTACAAGAAATCACAAACACAAAGTGGTCACTAATGGACCAAATACTCTCCCGCAAAGGAGATACACAATAACACTTCACAAGAGAGCCAAAAATAAAAAAATTTGATTGTATTAATCCACAAAATGCTTAGACAAGCATGCATTACAATAGAGAGAATGACCCTATTTATAGAGCCAAGCAACAATGAAGGGAGGCAGTCCAACAACAATCGTAAATATGACTGTTCGGAACAGTCCACAGTCCAACAGCTAGTTGGACTACCCCAACAGTCATACTGACTGTAAAACAAAAAACAAAAAACAAAAAACAAAAAACAAAAAACAAAAAAAAAATAAAAATAAAAATAAAAAAAAAGCAAAAAAAAACAGCCTCTACTAGCCCGTCCCTATTACAGTAGAGAAAATGACCAAAATACCCCTGATATATATAGTTCCTCCTAATGTTGGGAGGGTGTGGATGACTTAGTTTTGGATGTTTTGAGGTATGTACCAGACCCTAAATATATGTTCAACATGGACCATTTGCTAGGAATTGACTCTTTGATCATGTTATTCGATTAGAAAACATTATTTTTTGAGTTTTGAACATCTTGAAAACTTTTGAGTCTTGAAAATCTAGAAAATTGTGGGTCCTTGATTTTTGAAGCCCTTCAAAACCCTGGTTACATATCATAATCGGATGATCAAAAAAGTCATTCCTTGTTGAACACACAACGTAGATCACATATGTAAGGTCATTTAAGAAAGTAGAAAAATAAAAAACTAGCACATCTACACCCTCCTAATGTTATAAGGAACAAAAAACTTCTCATATATGGTCTAGGTTTAACTAACTTGGACCAAGACCACTCTTAAATTTGAAAACTTTTATGGATCAATTGCCATGGGTTTGTGGTGGAAAACTGTAATATAAGGGTATTTTAGGGTGGGTTAGTAACTTCAATGAGAGAATAAGGAGAGTGATAAACTGAGAGATGTGGTAGGTCAAGGGTTTTATCAGTTTGTATGGTTGCATTTTCTTCTTTCAGTTTTTGCAATCATCAAATTTCAGTATTTAATGTGAAAAGCCAAGATTTTTTTTGGTGTGTGTATCCATCTGAGACTGAATATTAATTTATGCACATATTATGCTGCTGGAATTTGTGCAGCATCTTCATGATAGGTCAAGATGTCTGTATGCCTTTGAGCTTATTGTGTAATTGTTACCTGAAAATGAGTTATTTGCCTGTGCACTTCATTTTATTTCTTTTATTAATTATATGGGACACTAGAAACAGTTTTTTCTTTTCCATCTTTCTGACACTTTTATCTTCCTCTGATGCCTGTTGATGCCTTTTCATCTTGTTTATTTTCAATATCAACATTGGTGTATTTTAAAATGTGATTATACGAAGACCCATCAGGCTCATTTTACTACTTCACATGAAATTTGGATATATTTGCATCTCCTAATGTGAAGCTGTACAACAATGATCTGAAATACATACCTTTTGTAGGCCAGCAGTTTACATACAGCCCCATTGATTCAAAGGATGTTGCAACTCTTATGTACACAAGTGGAACAACAGGCACTCCAAAAGGGGTTATGCTGACACATGAAAATCTCCTGCATCAGGTTTGGGAAGTCATCATATGTTGGTGTGTTAAAATGTCAATCATGGAGTTCTCTCTTCTGCTGGAATTTTAGAAGCATTAATCATTTACTAGATGTCAATTGTCACTGGAATGGAAAATTTTAATTGTCAGAATGTTTTTATGCAATGCCCCAATTGATATTTTTAGGGTATGTCGCTTGTCATTGAATGCCTATTTAATGTCAGATTTCACTGTAATCTGTCACATTTAAATATAGATATTGATGGCTTTTTAAAGCATATAGCCAATTATTGTTAAAGATATTTTTTTTCTTTTTTGACATTCTTCCAGATAAAAACCTTTTGGGACATATTGCCTGCTAGAGCTGGTGACAGGTTCCTGAGCATGCTTCCATCTTGGCATGCATATGAGCGTGCTTGTGAATATTTCATTTTTACCCATGGGATACAGCAAGTGTACACAAACATAAAGAACTTAAAGGTACTTTTCTTCTATTCTTTCCGTATTAGTTTTTTTTTTTTTGGTGACAGGTTGATTTGTTTGTAAAAATAATTTTCTCAATGCAATCTACATCTTGTGCTCTGTTTGGAGGTAAAAAAATACTTGTAAGCTTCATTTTCTAATTATTCTACCAAAATGGTTATGCTTATATGAATCTGTACTATGACTTTATTGGCTTCCTTTCTGTTGGATTTTACGTAGAATGACTTACCTATCAATATCACTACTGCTTTATGTATTTGATTTGGTTGCATATTACCTTTTATTACTGAAGATGGTTTTTGTTAATTTCATAATGTGTCAGGCATATGCCAACATTGTGTGATATCAATTACAAAGGCATATAACAATTGCAAACATGGATGCTCTGCCTGTCTAGTCATTCTAAATTACTTTCCAGATCTTATAACCTTCTACTCAAGGATTTGAACTCTTCGTATACATGTGGACTTTATACTTGGATCGGAGGTTCTTGCGCCTTGTAGGGCCATAACATTGATAACCTTTTTCTTTTCTTGTATAATGAAGAATACAACCTTGATGTTCCTCAAATTATCAATGAGATACTTCTCTGTTGTTTTTTTACTTTTATCTATATGGTTCATTAGTTCTTTAATGTTGTAGGAAGATTTACAGCGGTATCAACCACATTACCTTATCTCTGTGCCACTTATTTATCAGACACTTTACAGGTGATTCCTTTGACAGATGTGCTATTGTCAGTTATTAATTTTGTGTAAATGGGTAGTTGCTAATGTTTCTTTCACCAGATATGACTGTGGACATTTGATTGTTCGAGAAAATCATAATGAAACTATGGGTCTTGTGTTGTGATTGGATACTTTTGATATGTTCACATTGTGAATAAGAAGTGAGAAGAAGAGGTCAGGAAAAGGTTTTGGCTGCCAACGACTAAGACTTCTGATGGATTATGGATGGATGTCTCCTTCATTAAGTGTGTTCCATATATGTCTACCATGCTATTGGAAAGAAATTGTGTTATATATATATATATATATATATCAAATCCCTACATGTTTTTTCCTTCTCTTTACTACTAGAAGACTATAGTTGGGTTAAGGAATGGTGCCTTCAGTGAGGATATGTGGCATTTCATAGCACTGCTACTTGTGTTTAAGATTCTGGCTTTCAGAATCGTAATTTGTATAACTTCTCTTGTTCTAAAATTGTAGCATATCTTGGCCAGTTAGGAGTAGAATTTCACTGGATGAACAAACCCCTGTGATCTTAGTTTCCATTAAATATTTTTTGTGAGTTTTAGAGTAGAGAAGGGGATTGTTGCAGCTTGTTTAGTGAAAAGTATTGAATTGTTATGTTAGGGTCTGTCTATCTTTTGGACTTGGTAAGTAATAGAGGAAAAAATCCAGACCTGCTGATGTAAGCTGTTTATGTCTAAAGTTGAAGTCTTGTGGTTGTAATAGTTTTGGCTTAAAATCTACATGTATGAGGTAAAATTAATGCCTTAGGCAATTCAAGGTCTTTCTATGCATCACAAAATTAACCTCTAGGTTGAATTGATGGGAAAGCAGAGAGATGGTTTCTTGTCAATGCAGTCCATCTATTAAAGTTTTTTAGCAGATCCTACATTGGTTGTGAGAGTTCTGTATCAAGGATGTATCTTATAAACACTTCAGTGGTTCCAGTCAACTGGTTAATGAGATAATTTCCATTCTTGTTAATTTGGAACTATTCTCTAATACTATTTTTATTTGGTCTCAGTGGAATTTATAGGCAGATATCTGCAAGCTCCAGTGCAAGGAAGATTATTGCATTAACTTTCATAAGGATAAGCTTGATGTACATGGAGTTTAAAAGAATATTTGAGGTTAGTGGTTGACCAGAAGCTTTGTCTTTTCTTCAGCTAGCTATCCATTCTTCTTTTGTACCACACTAAAGCTTGTTCTACTTGTACCAACCTTTTATATGCACTTTTCTTTGATGGAAGTCTTTTGAATTGTCTGCCAACACATGCAAGCAGCTATAATTGATTATTATGCACGATAATATATTATGTTGGATAGGGTAAGTAAAAACACATTTGATTTGTCTTGTAGGGAAAAGTCCTGCCTAAGATGCAGAATCAGCAATCTAGTTTTCCTCCCATGTTGGTGTGGCTATGGGCTGGAGTTATTAGCGCATTATTGTGTCCTTTGCATATGCTTGCTATGAAGCTTGTCTATGGTAAAATTCAGTCAACAGTTGGAATATCTAAGGTTTGGTTTACCATGTTTTATGTTTTTCATCTGGTTTACCATTTTTATGCCTTGTTAGGAAAATTGTTTTGTTGCAGCTGTTTTGCTTGATTTATAGTAGTTGCATGAAATGATGTGTAAACTGTGATAAATGGTGGAGCTTGTCATGAAATCTTGCAGGCTGGTATAAGTGGTGGTGGAAGCTTACCTTTGCATGTGGACAAGTTTTTTGAGGTTAGCATAATTTGAGTTCATATAGAAATTATACTGAACTTTATCTTTTATTTGATTATTTATCGCACTGTTGACAGGCAATTGGGATTAAGTTGCAGAATGGTTATGGTCTGACAGAGACATCGCCTGTTGTCGCTGCACGTCGACCCAAGTGTAATGTATGCGTGTCTCTTAAAAATGAAGACAAATCATCTTACAATAATTATTATGTTCAAATACTTTATGGCTTATATTTCCTAGATATGCATGAATCCTATAGAGTCACTATTAGGTGTTAAAATTATTTACTTCACATTACCGCATGTATTTTCTATCTATGAGCGATGTAGCTTGTAATGCTGTCTTCTTCCAAAAAAAATGAAACTGGTAACTTTTGCAGTAAATAAAATATCTTTACAGTACTGCCAGACATCATGCTCTTTAGAGCTGATCTTTTGTGACAGATGGCCCTCATGCCATTCATCATAGTTTCATATGCAATGGAAATCTGATGACTTCGTAAGTTCGTATGCATTGTAATGCTTTGCAAAAATAGATATTCTGTAATGTCACCATATGTACTTCATGTATGCAATCTCACAGTTGATTGCACATGAAGTAAGTTTGGTTCTTTTAGTCTGTTATCCTCACATTGAGAATGCAGGAACTCTGTGCCCTCCATGATATGGAGAACCTGCTGCCATAACATTTCATTATATTTCTCCCTCGATATTTCAATGGCCTTTTGCCCTTTTCTTCTTTTGCCATTGTGTAATCAAATATTACCAGTTTACCATAGAAGAGACAGTTCACTGGCACAGAGCTTTCAACTATTGATCCTGATGAAGTCATTGCAAGGTTGTATCTTTTTCATCTAGAAATACTTTTAGGAATTAATTAAAATGAAAAGTTTAGGGAGGGCCAGCTAGCAAGAGAATGAAAAAGGTTTCAAGCATGACGCCTAAAGATGTCTTGAGGAGGGTTTGGACACTTGAATCCTTGTCCAAGGGAACATGTATTTGCTGCCTTGCATGAGTTATCCACAAGTTCAAGGGGACTATTGGTGCTTCTGAGAAAATCTCTCCGGAATGAGTGAAGTGGCCTATAGGCTGGCTAACTATCAGTGGTTATGAGACTCCAGTCCATGGCGATGAGAAAATCTTGAACCTTGTCTGATGTAAAAAAAATTGATTTTGAAGCCTCAGTAGCATAAATTTTCATGGAACAAAGTTCGTTGGTGTATGGCCTGAATGTGAACCTGAAGTCAAAAAGAGCAAAATGCAGTTATGATGAAACATGTGCTATCATAGATTTATGTTACATAATTATTCAAGTCCATGACATGAAATCAAGATTGGCACTTATAGATACAAAAATACCTTAGTTCTGATAATAGCTCTACCTGCCTCATTTCCAAAACTTCCTTTTCACCTGTCTTTATCTTTCTGATTCAATCGCTTTGAAATCCTGATTGCTGTAAAATGTTAAGGACTTGAGCTTTGATCTTGAAGCCTTGGTAGCAGAAAATTTCATGGAACATTTGAATTGGGGTATGGCCTGCTTCCTGATACCAAAGTCAGGCAAGAATTACTTTGTGAGTGTTACAGAAAAGAATGACGATAAATTTCTCTAGTCATAATGATATTAGAGTCTTTGATACGTCATAGGGTGGTATTTGTAGGTAAAGAACTTCACATCGTGAAAAGATATATGACGTTGCAATTCCAAAGCTGCAGATTTCACATTTTGAACTTGAATTTCTGGTTCCACCATAGTTCTATTGGTATTACAAGTCACAGGATACAACAGATTGTAGATAATAGTGACAGCATTTTCATTTTCTTGCAATTTTGAAATTTGTAAAGGAATTTACTCATGAATTATCTTCTGAATGTGTTATTTTTGGTCACTATCTCTCCCTTTGCCCCCCCCCCCCTTCACACGCACATACACAAAAAAAAATGGCATACTAAATATGGTTTCCAAGCTATATGATCACCATGGATTTTTGTGCATGTTGTTTATTGTTTTTCTAGTTACCGTTACTTATTTATTATAATGGTAAAGGTTTAAAATTGATTCCAAAATTTACAATCTTTTAGGTTCTTGGAACAGTTGGACATCCTCTTCGAAGTACAGAAATTAAGATTGTCGACCTGGAAACAGGTAGTGATCTTCCACCTGGTTCGAAGGGAATCATAAAAGTTAGAGGGCCACAAGTGATGAAAGGTTATTACAAGGTTTCTTCATGGACCCTTTTCTTTATTAGTTTAATGCTAGGAGAATATTAATGACGTTGCTATAGGAGGTTACTTTGAAAACATTTCAACATTATACTTCAGGCTATTCTCTCTATGCATCTTGATGGATATTGAAGTTGTTCTCTTCGTGATGTTGAACATACCAGGATTGAATTGAACTAATTATACTGTAACCAGTGTTGTTAAATTTACAGTATTACATATTTCTACTTGGCTTCTCTTACATGTTTATTTTGTTTCATGAAAAAGAATCAAGATGCTACCAGTAAAGTCTTGGATAAGGAGGGCTGGTTCTATACTGGTGATGTAGGTTGGATTGTACCTAGTTCTTCCTCTGGACCAAGTCGTAATTGTGGAGGGATGATTGTTCTAGAAGGCCGTGCAAAAGATACAATTGTTCTTTCTACAGGTATCTATCTGTTGCATATATGGAATGATACGTGGAGAAGATGAGCTTGAAATTCTCATTTCCCCTCTTTCTTTAGTCTTAGCTCTTGGATCATCCTGTCCATGGCACTTCTTTATCATGTTTAGTAATGTGATGGTGATATTCACCTACTCTCCTAGGCACTTCTTGTCATGTTTAGCAAATGTAATGGCAATATTCACCTTTTGAGAACATTCAAATGTTAAAATTATGCTAATGCTGGGTTGTTCAACACCATTCTGGATGTAACTTAAATGTTCTATATTAGCATGTATTGTGTGCATGCGTCTGCATCATGTTCATGTCCAATTTCTGGATTCAGGTTGAGATCTACCATATCTGACCGGTTTCTCCCCTACTATAAAGGAATTATACTGTACAACTTGACAGGAAAAAAATATAGGATATGCTTCTTTGACCATGTAACTCGGACTGTGGTCTGTGTTTCCTTTGTTGGTGTTATCTTTTGTAATATGTGTTTAAGTTTGTTACCTTGTTCTTTTAGCAAGGACTGAGAGTGACCTTTTCAAATTGGGCCTTTGGCTGTATCAGTGATAGAAGCAGATTGCTGATTTATGATCTTTTCTGTATTTTTAAACATTGTGTTTTGGATGATTACTCTATTAATTTAGTTTTCCAGCATGTTTTGTTATTTTCATGTGGTCAATATTTCCATTTCCATTAAAATGCAATATTTATTGTGTAAAATTGTTAATCTCTTTCTTACATTTTGTAATCTAAAATTTCTCACACTTCTCAGGTGAAAATGTTGAACCATCAGAAATAGAGGAAGCTGCCATCAGGAGCAGCCTCATTCAGCAAATCATTGTGGTTGGCCAGGTGAAAAATTCAGCATCCATGTTCAATTTATGGTTGGGATTCAAGCATTCCTTATTGTCACTTCAAGCCAAAAGAGTTTGTTTCTGAAACTTGTGACCTATATGCTCTTTTTCAAGTTATAGTGGATGTGCATGTAGAAGTGGAAGAAAGCACATATACATTTCAGAACAATTGGTGGATCGCTGATAGGGTTTGAGTTGTGACAACATCATAGATAAGTCTGAAACCAGCCTTATTAAGTCTGAAGCATGAATCATATCCATCTGCAATTCATAAGCACACTTAGAAACATCAAACTGGATAGAGGGTTCGGTATGAAAGTAATAAGGCCACCTTGAGATACTATTGAAAACAGCCCATTAATATGTGACAGAAATTGCTTTGGGGTGCATGCCCTGCAGATCCCAGGATATGAATGGGAGAGAAATAAGAAAGTAGAAAGGATGGGAAGAACTCAATGGATCGTGCTTCAGCCCTTGGGTCATGTCCTTTTATATTAAAGTATATTTCTTTGTGATACAAAAATACCCTTTCAAACAAACAAATAATATAACATTATCCCAATGTAAGAAATGATGCAAATACCCCTGTTATGAAATACGATGACTGTTTCAATACTCCCCCTCAAACTGTACATGGATTATTCAGAACCATGGACAGTTTGCTTTTGACAAACCAATGTCTTGAACAAGTTAGGGGTTTAGTAAACGAGTCCACCACCCATTCATCTCCTTTGATAAAAAAAGGAGCTGAATTTTCTTACTCTCCACTTTTTCACGGATGAAATGCTACTCCAGTTCAGCGTGTTTCATTTTACCATGCTGAATTGGATTCATGGCAATAACAACAATGCTCCTATTATCACAAAATAGCAATGATTTGTCACTGGGTTATAAGTAAATGGTGGATCCATAGAACTGTTGTCAGTGCTGCCATGGCCCTATACTCAGCTTCAGTGCTAGATCTTGCCATTGTACGTTGCTTGTGACTCGACCATGAGACAAGATGACCTCTAAGGAAAACTCCATAACCCGTAGCAGAACGTCTAGTCATTGGATCTCCTGCTCATTCTGCATCTGAATATGCCAATACAACTAATAAAATTAATGAAGAACAAACAGGTCTTACTCTATACACCAGGTCATTTGTAACAGTCCCTTTAATGTACCTCAATATCCTCTTGGCTGCATCCATATGACTTCTCTTTGGTGCATGCATAAATTGGGAGTTTTGGTTCACAACATAAACTAAATATGGCCGCATAAATGTCAAGTATTGCAATACGCCAACTAAAGTACGAAATACCTGAGGTTCACTGAGCAATTCATCATCAGGATCATCCTCTATCAATTTGGTATTTAGGACAACAGGCTTGCAATCCAGCAGTCCAAACCTATTAAGTAAATTGAGAGCATACTTGTGCTACGTCAGAGATATGAATCCGGGATTTTTGTCCACTTCAACTCCAAGAAAATGCCTTAAATCACCATATGGAACTTTGAGCTGATAATGCCTTTCAATTTTGCAATTCGGTGTTGGTCACTACCTGTAATAATAATATCATCAATATACACTAAGAACCAATGTAATATGGCTTCTATCATAGTGAAAAAATAGTGAATAATCACACTGGGTGCGGGTGAAACCAAGGCTGCATAAGGCATGACTGAAAGTGTTAAACCAGGCTTGAGACGCTTACTTTAAACCATAAAGAGCCCTTTTTAACCGCAAAATTGTGGTCTGAGGATCCCCTTCCGAATAACCAGGAGGATGCTCCATGTAAACCCCATGTAAAACCGTGTGAAAGAAAAACTTTTTTCGCATCCATCCGACTTAGCCTTCAATTGTATAAGGTTGCAAGAGAGAACCATTTTAATAGTTTCCATGTGTCTCACTGGATTGAATGTTTTATCAAATCTAGACCATGCTCTTGTGTATATCCTTTTGCCACCAGTTGTGCCTTAAATTGCTTTATGCTTCCATTTGCTTTGTACTTGATTTTGTATACCCAGCGACACCCTACAAGGCTACAACATCTTTCCCGTTGGTCTTGGTACGGCATCCCAAGTATCACATTCATATAATCCTGAAATCTCCTCATTCATAGTTTCCACCCAATGGCTATTTCGACATGCTTCATGGTAAAACCTTGGCTCTTTTTCATGTAAAATGTTTGCTGCAAACACTTGAAATTCTGGTGAAAAGGTGTCATAACTCACCCAACGTGAGGATGCCTTGCTCCGGCCGATCTTCTAGGCTGAACAGGAGGTAAAAAATTTGGGTAAATGGAATTCCTTGATTCATATGTTATACTTTAATCTTTGGATCCCGCAAGTATCCAAATTAATATCCTAGATTTAGCCTGGGTTCCATTGCTGCCAAACAATATGAGAGAATGAGAGCAGTTGAATTTCTGTATGTTATAGCATGCTGTCCAACTCCAATTTTATAGTAAACGTCCAACTCTTGTTTCCTTGTATAGGATCAAAGGCGTCTTGGTGCCTTAATTGTTCCAAACAAGGAGGAACTCTTAGCGGCAGCGAAAGAATTCTCCAAATCCAATGAACTTGATCCTGCTTCAAGCCATGAAATATTCAGCAGACTGATACGGGATGAACTTTCATTTTGGTAAGCTTTAGTTATGTTTTGAGATCCTTAGTCAAGGCATGAAATGCTTTTTGCCTTTGAAGGATTACAATATATAGTGAGGGAGTTAACCGCCCTTTGACTTTTCCCAACCTTATGTATTAACCCTTGCAAGTTTTGGTAGACAAGCTACTTGCTAGTACATTTTGAAACTGAGATGATCTTCTGTACTATTAACATGTTCATTTTTTTGTTCTGTAATACTGCTCAAAGCCGCTCCTTGGGAATGACCAAACTTGAGTAAGTGCTGGCCTGTATTTCTAATCTTGTAAAACGGTGCATTGCCAGATACTGTCTGCATTCCACTGCAATTCCATAGAAATGTACATGTATTAAATCAATTTTTTGTATGTTTCCATGTTAGCAACAGTTTTCACCTGTATCAAAAAATGAATAGTAATACTTCTTATTTCTTGCAGGACTTCAAAATGTTCATTTCAGATCGGCCCATTCCTATTACTTGACGAGCCTTTCACTGTATGTACGATTTTCATCTCCACAATGCTTGTGTTCGTTTTTATTATATATGATGCGCTGAATATAAAGCATGACTGTAGGTTGATAATGCCTTGCTGACACCAACCATGAAAATTCGGAGAGATCAGGTCGCAGCTCGATACAGTGATGAGATCGCAAAACTCCACATGTGAGGTGCTAGGTTTTTCCTTAGAGTAGCATTAGATAATTAAATTAAAGCCTGATGATGCTCCAATGCTGGAAAAGAGGCGTGTAACAGAAAAATGTATTTTTTCCTTTTTTGCCTTGATTTTCCTCCTTTACCAACATTTTGAAGCTCACATGGTTAAATGGTGTCCTTCCTCTTTGGTAAGACCACGTTGTAACAGATCCTGAGATGTATCCTTCTAACATGCTCACTAATAAAATGTATCCTTCCTTTGATGAGTCATTTTCAGCATTTCATTATTTATTTTCCTAACTTCTGTATATATAATTCATTGTGCTCTGTATTTCAGTGACTTGTGAATTATTAGGAATATATTTGCTGCGGCCAATTGTATGTGCATGCAATCTACCTAGCAAACCTTTTTTCTTCACAAACCTAACCTTATAGATGTGATTTATATGCTCTACTTAGTAGGGAACTGCATTTGGATGGCGGAATATGATGTTGTGCAGTTTTTTTTAGCGATGTGTTTTAAAAAAAAAACTCACAATTTGCCAAAATTCACCTGATAACCAAAATCGCAAATGTTAGGTGTTAAAATGATGATTTTAACCTTCGCATGTGCGGACCTCTTCAGAATATGCGAATTTCTTTTGTGACAGGCATTACTACTGATTTTTGACTCAGAAATTTAAGGATTATAGAGAAACAAAAAAATAAATAAATAAACTAAACAGAAATATCTTTCCAACAACATTTGAATCATTGAAAAACGTTGAACGGGCACTGAGATACAACTTTAACAGTGTTTCGAAACAAAAAGAACAGGTGCAGTTGTACTAAGCCCGATTATTCTATGTTATTTTTTAGCCACTTGTGTTAAAACATTTAAAACATAATAAAAAAGATAAATAGATCAGTGTGTTAGCTTTTCAACGTCATCAAGATTGCCTTGATCTAATGAGTGGTTTGAGAGAAATGTCATCTGAAAAATAGACTTTTTAGAGGTATCACACCATGTAACTAAAAAAGTAGATTCACATAAATTTTTTTGCGGACCTCACGAAGATCACATAAATTGTAAGAAAAAATGACTAATATTTGCGAGAATGAGAAAGTTTGCATAAAATATAGGTGAAGACGAGGAAGTTTTCCTATATTTTATGCGAGGGTGAGAAAGTTCACATATATTTTATGCAGACTTCGTGAGGTATTCCTCATAAAATATATGCAAACTTTTTCATCTTCACAAAAAATACATGCAAACTTTCTCGTCATTGCACGAAACATATGTTAACTTCCTCATCCTTGCACAAAACATATGTAGACATCCTCATCCTTTCACACAATATATGCAAACTTTTTCATCCTCGCACAAAATATATGCGGACTTTATCATCCTTGCAAATATTGGTCAATTTCGCATCTATTTTATGCAGACTTCCTCATCCTTGCCTATATTTTATGTGAACTTCGTGATGTCCACAAAAAAATTTGTGTGAATCTACATTTTAGTTACATGGTGTGATACATCCGAAAAGTCTATCTTCCAAAAAATGTTTCTCCTAAACCGTTCATCAGATCAATGCAATCTTGGTGGTTTTGGAAAGCCAACACGTTGATCCGTTTGTCCTTTTTTATTGTTTTTTCATATTTGAAAGAAAAAATGAAGGTAAATTTGAAAATAAATTTAAATTTAAAAATAGATCAGAATTTGAGACAAGAAAAAGATCGCTTTTTAACTAACATGCCTTTTCTCCTTCAATGAGCAGGGATCAACTACTACAGGAACTTCAAAATCTTTAATGGCTGGGCTTTAGCATACAAGTGCATCATACCTTTAACATGCGAAACACCACCAACACTCGAAAAAGCATGAATAAGAACAAATATACTAGATTAAAGACAAATACACTCTAAATTAACTAAATAAAATGAACAAAAAAAGAAAATGAACTCACCACAAGCTTAGGTGGCCTGCATAAGATGACTCCCACTACAAGGAACAAAGTCAATAGTGACAACTCTTTAATGGTGACAAAAAAAGTCGCTGCTATTGACTTAGCAATAACGGTTACTTTAGATATCTCAGTGAATGCCTTGGCCCCACACAAATATCGCTATTAAAAACATGTCTATAACGGTGCCTTTATATATCGTTGTTACATGTATGTTTATAATGGCAATACTAGTATGCAAGTACAAGGTATCTCTCTCTCTTTCTTCTTCCTCCTCCTCCTCCTCCCCTTATTGCCACAGGTGTGGAACCCAGCCCTACTAGGTTGGGTTTGGCTCTCTAGGTCCCAACTTTTATAAAGCCTACTCAAAATTTAGACCCATCCATTATACATGAGGAAACTGTCAGCTGAAACATGTTTCCAATTCTCCTAGGTGAATCTTCATACAACTTTCTTAGAGAAATCAACTCACACGTTAATTCAATAAATATTGTTAGCTATATGCAAAACTTTTTTGTTTGTCTATTTTATTGTTTAGCGTTCAACTGATGAATTCCTAAGATGTTCCTAGAATTATTCTTGGTTAGTGACATAAACAATTTCTTCATTTAGAGAAAAAAGCAAATAAAGGATGCACAACAATTGCAAGTTTGTGATTAATCATGGAAAAAGTGTTACACAGAGATCAAATAGTGGACTAGAATTTATAGATGTTTTGGTGTCACTGTTATGGCAGCATAAGCACATTTAAGAATCTTAGTTTCAAAAGAGACCTTAGAATGATCAGAAAGTGTACAAAAAAATCTGTAGGTGGAGGGAAAGGAGAAAAGGGGTTAAAGTGAGTCCCCTATGGCCAGTGACTTGTTCAACCTAATTTTTTCCAGTTTCCTTTGACTTATGATTAAATTTTCTTAGCTCATTGTCTAAATCATTTTTCTGAGGTCTATGTTCTAATACTTGCCAGTCTTATGGAGGACTCACAGAGTGAGCCAATGGGTCATTTTAACTCAATCTTATGTAAAATGCACAAATATACAATGCTTAGAAGGTGAAGCTCCTGCTGATGCCTTCAATGCACAAGTAAAACATTAAATGAGTTGGAAATCCCGGTCTTGCTCACCTTAGAGGACAGACTCAACAAACAGATCAAGAAAGCTGCTAGAAGCATACAGTTGAAAGAGTGATCAGAAATTTATCAGTGTTAGAGAAAAAAAAGTTTGTCCAACGTTGTAACTTTCATCTTTTTGGTATCACTAAACTAAATCAAACCTTCATTGGGCAGATGTTTCTAAAATACTAAACAAGTTATACATCATTTAATCATTTTTGGTATAGTCTTAGTTTTTCACAACTAAATCTCTAAATGGTTAGATAATAAGATTCACTTCAAATATAGCTCACTTCTTTGGTTGATGTTTTCTTGGAATGAAGAATTTCTTAATTATATTTGAAGTGATGCTAATGCATGAGAAATGATGCTAATGCATAATCACGTGTTGTGAGCAATATTTGAAGTGCATCTCATGGACAAATATTAATCATATGATGATTGATAAATATTTTGATGCATTGAACATTAGATTATTATGAGGATTATTGCAGACGTTGAAGTTTGTTCTGATTCTTATGATCATGTACATATTTTCAGTATTAAAACTGTTCCCTTGCGACTTACAGTGTACAGTTGCGCTTAGAGTCTGTTTTGCTTTTGTTGAGTCTGATGTAAGCTGCCCGGTTCAGGTGAATTAATACCCCGAAGGGGCAGCCCGTATACTTGAACTGTAATAGCCTGCGGGCAAAATTGTGAATGAATCAAATGCGTTGAGCTTTCTTTTGTTCACCCTCGTTGTGATTGCTTCTTGTGATTGCAACTTCTCTCCCTCTATTCTCTCTTGCTCTCTTGCACTCTGATCATAAGCTTCCGCGACCGGCAAGCGAGCTGACGAGTAGGCTTGCGGCGGTAAGGAAGGACCGTCGCGCCGCGCTGGCCCATTGAAGGAAATAGGCCCGTGACAAGTGGTACCAGAGCCCGTTCTCGTGCTGGGGAAGGGACTCCGGAGTCGGTGTCGACAGACACGCCGACAGGCTGCGATTTGTGAGCAAGACATCGTGGCGCCTTATCAATACTTGCGCAACACCAGAGGCAAGGCAGTTGCCGAAGCTGAGGAGATGGATTCACCTCGGGGCCAAGAAGAGTTGGCTGCAACTGTTAATAAGTTGGTGGAAGATGTGACTTCGCATGATGAAGCGATTTCACGCGCATGTGAATCATTCAATGGATTGAATGATGTGGTGGCGAGCCTGCAAGAGCAGGTGAACTTACTAATGGGGCAGGTCACTTCGTTGACGACTACAGTGACCGATCTTGAGTTGAAGAACCGTACGTTGCAGCGGACGGTGACCCTGAATGGCGGAAATGGTGAGAGACCATCAAGGATTGATGTACCTAGACCCGCAAAATTCAATGGTTCTCGCGACAGCAAGGCTATTGAGAACTTCTTGTTCCAAGTAGAAGACTACTTGGATATCCAAAATGTGACCCTTGAAGATCTGAGGATCAAGGCTGCAGCAGCCTTACTTGATGGGGATGCTATTGCTTGGTGGAGGCGGAAGCGCAATGACATGGAGAGGGGTCAATGTGTGATAGACACCTTTGACGACTTCAAAGTAGAGTTGCGCAACTACTTCATGCCAAGAAATGCGCAGAGACAGGCTTACCGGATGGTTCGTGAACTCAAACATACTGGTTCGTTGCAAGACTATGTCCGAACGTTCCAGAAGCTTATGCTGGAGATACCTAACATGCCAGAGGATGACATGCTCAACTGGTTCATTGTGGGACTTCAACCATGGGCACAGTCCGAAGTGGAAAAGAGCAACCCCCGTATTTTGGAAGATGCATATGTGGCGGCGGAGCGCTTAGTTGATACTCAGCGCAAACCTTTCACCCCATCAACCAAAGTTGGGAAGAAGCCTGACCACGGAGGCAAGAAGGATGAGCAGCGCAACGATAAAGGTGAGGCGTCGACACGCCATCAACCCGAAAAGAAACAGAACTACACAAAGCATAACAACAGCAACAAGGGTGCGGTTGTGACATGTTGGTTCTGTGGTGATAGACATATCGCTCGGCAATGCCCAAAGCGCCTTGTAAAGGACGACGGGCAAGCCAATGCTGCACAGGAAGAATGCAGCGACACTGAAGGCAGTGACACTGAGACCATGCAACCGAGGATGGGCGCCATGCGATCGATTAACGCAGCTAGAAGTTGCGCAGCTAAGAACATGCAGGTCAGTAAGGAACTTATGTACGTAGAAGTCATTATGAATGGAAAGTCTACTTCGGCAATGGTAGACTCCGGGGCCACACACAACTTTGTCTCGCGGGAAGAGGCAGAGCGGTTGGGCTTGAAAACTGGGCCAAAGCAGAGGACTATCAAAACAGTAAACTCTGAGGCCAAGCCCATTCTTGGTGAAGCAAGAGATGTGGCTACTCAAGTGGGGAGTTGGGTCGGCAAAGCCAACTTCTCTGTGGTGCCCCTGGACGATTTCAAGGTGATTCTGGGTATGGAGTTTCTGCGAAGCCAAAATGTGATGATGCTGCCAAAGTTTAACACGTTGACGATCATGGGATCAGACCTATCCCACACAGTGCAGTGCCTCACGCAGAAAGGCAAGTCTTCAGTGTTATCAGCAATGCAACTGAAGAAGGGTGTCAAGCATGGGGAGCAGACATTCCTAGTTGCAGTGCGTGCAGATGAAGGGAAGGTAGAAGCAGCAGTGCCGCCGACCCTAGCCCCTCTATTGGAGGAGTTTCGGGGGGTGATGCCTCCGGAATTGCCAAAGCGTCTTCC
Source organism: Nuphar pumila (assembly GCF_984573655.1). Lineage (NCBI taxonomy): Eukaryota > Viridiplantae > Streptophyta > Magnoliopsida > Nymphaeales > Nymphaeaceae > Nuphar > Nuphar pumila. The sequence continues at coordinate 123,316,084 of NC_143255.1, forward strand.
GCCAAGACGCGAGGTCGACCACAAGATTGAGTTGACCCCGGGAGCAAAGCTTCCCGCAATGGTTCCATACCGTATGGGGCCAGCAGAGTTGAAGGAGCTGCGCAGGCAGCTAGACGAGATGTTGGACGCAGGCATTGTTCGTCCATCAAAAGCCCCATTTGGTGCCCCGGTCCTTTTTCAGATGAAACATGATGGCTCTAAACGGTTATGTGTGGATTACCGGGCCTTGAACAAGGTCACGGTGAAGAACAAGTACCCATTGCCATTGATAGCAGACTTGTTCGATCAGCTAGGCAGTGCCCGTATCTTTTCCAAGCTAGATCTGCGATCGGGTTACTGGCAGGTGAGGATTGCCGAAGGTGATGAGCCGAAAACAACTTGTGTCACCCGCTATGGTGCTTACGAATTTCTAGTAATGCCATTCGGGTTGACAAATGCTCCAGCCACATTCACGACTCTAATGAACCAGATTTTCTACCCTTACTTAGACAAGTTTGTGGTAGTCTATCTGGATGATATCGTGATCTACAGCAATAACATGGAGGAACATGTCGGGCACTTGCGAACAGTGCTTCAGGTGCTGAAGGAGAATGACCTCTGTGTTAAACGAGAGAAGTGTCTCTTCGGGCAGGAGGAGATCAGCTTCCTTGGCCACGTTGTGGGGCGTGGTGTGCTGCGTATGGATGGGCAGAAGATAAGGGCCATCCAGGAATGGGTTCCGCCAAGCAAAGTGCCAGAATTGCGGTCATTCCTCGGCTTGGCAAATTATTATCGACGTTTCATCGAAGGTTATTCTCTCATTGTTGCGCCTCTCACAGACTTGTTGAAGAAAAATCGGGTATGGCTCTGGACAGGAGCGTGCCAAGATGCCTTCGAGGGCTTGAAGAAAGCCTTAGTGAGAGAGCCAGTGCTGCGACTGCCTGATCATTCGAGACCCTTCGAAGTCCACACTGATGCCTCAGACTTTGCCATTGGCGGAGTTATTATGCAAGATGGGCATCCGATCGCATATGAGAGTCGTAAGCTGAAGGATGCAGAGAGGCGGTACACAGTGCACGAACGTGAGATGACCGCCATTGTGTATTGCCTCAGGACCTGGCGGCACTACCTTTTGGGTGCCGAGTTCGTCGTCAAGACGGACAATGTGGCCATGAGCTATTTTCAGACGCAAAAGAAGCTGACGCCCAAGCAAGCTCGATGGCAGATGTTTTTGGCTGAGTTCGACTTTGCCTTGGAGTACAAGGTTGGAAAGACCAATGTTGTGGCGGATGCCCTGAGCCGTAGGGCTGAACTGGCAGCTGTGCGTGCGGAGTCTTCTGAAGTGCATTTGGAGGGTGCATTGTTGAGCCGCATCCGCGAGGGTACGCAGCAAGATCCGACCGCACAACACCTTGTTTCTCTGGCGCAGGCAGGGAAGACTCGGCGATTTTGGCTACAAGACGGCCTCCTCGTAACAAAAGGGGGGCGCATCTTTGTACCACGGTGGGGAAGCCTCCGCCGAGAGCTACTCAAGGAGTGCCATGATACACTATGGGCCGGCCATCCTGGTCAGGAGCGGACCTTAGCACTCCTTGAGCGCGGCTACTATTGGCCGCAGATGAGAGACGATGTTGAGGGGTATGTGCGGACATGCCTCATCTGCCAGCAAGATAAGGGGACAAACCAGAAGGCTGCCGGTCTCCTTGAGCCTCTACCAATTCCAGAACGTCCTTGGGATAGCATCTCCATGGACTTTATTGTTAGTCTGCCAAAGGTAGAGGGCCTCAGTTCTATTTTGGTTGTGGTGGATCGTTTCTCAAAGTATGCCACCTTCATTTCAGCTTCTAAGGAGTGCCCTGCAGAGAAGACTGCAGAGTTGTTCGTAAAGCATGTGATGAAGCACTGGGGCATACCAAAGAGCATTGTGAGTGATCGCGATGCTCGCTTCACGGGCAAGTTCTGGCGTGAAGTATTTCAGCTACTTGGCTCTGAGTTGCTGTTTTCAACTAGCTTTCATCCGCAGACTGATGGGCAGACAGAGCGTATCAACGGGATCTTGGAGCAGTACCTCAGGCACTTTGTTAGTGCCAATCAGAAAAATTGGGTGAAGCTCCTTGATGTGGCACAGTTTTGCTATAATCTGCAGAAGAGCGAGTCTTCAGGCCACAGCCCGTTCGAGATAGCCACGGGGCAGCAGCCACTGACCCCGCACACGCTTGCCGCACAAGAAAAGGGAAGGCCATCCTTTGCCTATCAGTTTGTTCGCGACTGGCACGAGCAGAATGAGTTGGCGAAGGCATTCCTACATAAAGCGGCAAAGAGAATGAAGAAGTGGGCGGACAAACACCGTCGGCCCGCAGGGTTCCAAGTTGGGGACCAAGTGTTGGTGAAGTTATATCCTGGTCGCACAGGCATCTTCCGCGGGCGGCACCGCGGACTACTCAGAAAGTATGAGGGACCCTTCACCATCACAAAGAAGGTGGGCAAGCTAGCCTATAAGCTGGAGTTGCCCCCAGACTTCAAGGTGCACCCCGTGTTTCACGTGTGCAACCTCAAGCAGTTCCATCCAGATGATGGATACCCAGAACGCAATGTGCCGCAACGCGCTCCCATCATGCAGAGGGCCCCGGCAGCACAACGGGCCGAGAAGCACCTCAGTCAGATCCTTCGCCACAAGGTCAACTACTTGGGGCAAGCGAAGAAATACTTGGTGCAGTGGGAGGAAACAGCGGAACCAACGTGGGAGCCTGCATTTCGAATGAACAGCCGCTACCCGGCTGAAGTCAGGGCTTACCACGAAACAGATGGCGCCGAGGACGGCGCATGATTTGAAGGGGGGAGCATGTTCCCTTGCGACTTACAGTGTACAGTTGCGCTTAGAGTCTGTTTTGCTTTTGTTGAGTCTGATGTAAGCTGCCCGGTTCAGGTGAATTAATACCCCGAAGGGGCAGCCCGTATACTTGAACTGTAATAGCCTGCGGGCAAAATTGTGAATGAATCAAATGCGTTGAGCTTTCTTTTGTTCACCCTCGTTGTGATTGCTTCTTGTGATTGCAACTTCTCTCCCTCTATTCTCTCTTGCTCTCTTGCACTCTGATCATAAGCTTCCGCGACCGGCAAGCGAGCTGACGAGTAGGCTTGCGGCGGTAAGGAAGGACCGTCGCGCCGCGCTGGCCCATTGAAGGAAATAGGCCCGTGACAAAAACAACTCTATGTTATACCAAATTTTGTGAATTTGAGTATCACATTTATGATAAATAGCAGTGCTTGTAATATATATATCTTCTTATGACATGGTGATGTGACCTACAATTGTTTGTATCTATCCAAGTATTCTAAACCTAATGTGTGGTCCAATTTGACCCATATATATATATATATATATATATATATATATATATATATATATATATATATATATAAGATAAGATAAGACTGTAGAATGTGTTCAATAAAATATATAATTGATGACATGTCAATCATCATAATCTATTTATGGTTATTTTTTTTTATTTTTAAATTCTTATCGTACAAATATTGCTAAAAAGTCCTAATTGGCTGGACTCATAGCTAGACTCAGAAATTGATATAAGTGCAGTTGAATATCTACCTATTGAATAGTTGACAACGCATCTAGGGTCATAAAAGAATTGTATTGTAAGTGCCTTTGTGTTTTTTTTTTCTCTTAAGCACGAGTTCAAAAAATGAAAATGACCCTTGTTTATATTTCATAATTGTATGATATCTTAACTCTATGATCTTATTGTTGTCGTTCATTTTATTTAATGTTGTTTTTGTATGATAGTGAATATTCTTGTGTGATTTAATTTTGTATATTGTAGTTTGAACTAATATTGCTTGCATAAAATTAACAAATGTTGACATATCATTCACGATAAGAAAGTGGGTGTTCTTCCCCCAGTGGATTAGTTCACCACCCGCCAGCCAAGGTGAACACCTAGACGAGATCAACTTCAGATCATAGGTGGGTGATACTTCAAGGGAGGAAGAGGAGACCCTACACACACCATATGTTATTGCAACTCTAGAGTCATCCACGGTGGTCTTAGGTAAATATTAATATAGTATTTTTTTAGTATAATTAAAAATTTATTATTGTCATTCCCATTAATATTTATTTCTTACAACAAATTAGCAACTACAAAATCTTCTCAGAGAAGAACAAATATGTAGCCCACTAGAAGCAAATCAAGCAATGAAAGACTTCAATAACTATTAAGCCTGGGACACAAGGAGTCGTGGGCAAGAGCACTTTTGTATTCTCTAGGCAGCTTTCTTGAATCGTCAGAGAGAGGGCTAACATCACTCACAAGTCATGGATAAAGGTCTTAAAAGACGAGAAGATGTTGCGTGAGATAGCTTATATAAGTATATTACCTAACTATATTTTGATAAACAAATTAATTTATAAAAAAATGTTACTAATTGTATTTTGATAATTTGGTGCAGACCAAGTTTGATTTATATAAAGATATAACTAAACATCGTATTATTGTTGATAAGCAACTTCAGCTATCATATTTAAGGGTAGAAAAATGTTTTTATAATTATTACAAGTTTGAAAACCACAATGAAGTAGCAAAACATCCTTCTAAAGAAGTCAACTCTGAAGTGTGAAAAGAGATTTGCAACTATTTCATCAGAGACTATTGGATGGTAAATATTGAATATATATTCATAAGTAAATAAATATTCAAATTTTTAGATTTTCGTGAACTAATTGATCTTCCTTTGGTTAACAAGATACGCCAATTTTTTTTTTTGTGAATAGAGCAAAAATAGACAGTCCAACATACCAATAGATCATCTTATTACATCCAGAGATTTTATATGATGGTAAGTTTCTTATTTCTTAAGTTTATTTTTTTTATATAATAGTATAATGCTAAATATATTTGATTTAATATACTCTAAATTTATTATTTGCAAGCTGAAATTAAATGGCACGAACTGACAATAAGTGCATTCTATAAAGAGATGCACACATATTCAGATCACACAACATTCATCCGCAGCGAAGCAGAAGACACCTTTGTAAGTAACTCACACTTTATAGCAGCGAAGCAAAAGCCACATTCATTCATCCTGTTTTGTATATTATCATTAGTTATTGATAACCAAATATTAATGTTGTGTAGAACAAGATGCACTCAGTGGGGATTGAAAGTGATGAAACATGTTTTTTACAAGGAGGCTCATTGATGTCGCAACAAGACATCTTTGCTTAAGTTCTCGAGGAGTGGTATGGACATGTGAGAGGGATGTGTGCATTTGTCATTTCATCCAAAGGCAAAGCCTATTTTTTAGAGTTATCTTCTCAACTAGAGACAACACAGTCAAAACTCTAACAATTAAGAGAAGAACAAAAGATGAACAGAGTTTAATGAGAGAGAGAGAATAACGGGAGTGAGAGAGAATAACGAGAGTAACTCCTTCAGTAACTGAAGTGAGAGAGAAAAGATCAAAAGCGACAAAGAGAAGAAACTAGAAAGCTCAAAGAGCAGATGCAGACCTTCATAGATTCTCTCAGACAAAACCCCTCATCCTAGATCACTCTTATTTTCTCGTAGATAAGATCGTCAAATGCCTATTTATTGAATGAATATGTTGTAGTTTTTTATGTCCTGCTATGGTATAATGATACATGTCTGTTTATATCTTCTTTGTCTGTTTGGCCCGTATTAATTTTTACCATAATGAGATATTGTAGTTAGTGTAAAACTGATTATATATATATATATATATATATATATATATATATATATATATATATATATATATATATATATATATATATATAATTGAAGTTGATATCTTCTTGAATATGATTCTTTCATTAATTGGAGCGAGAAGAAAAAGACCGAAAGCGATAGAAAGAAGAAACTGGGAAGCTCAAAGAGCAGATGCATACCTTTATAAATTCTCTCAAATAACCCCCCCCCCCCATCCTAGATCACTCTTATTTTCTCGTAGATAAGATCGTCAGATGCCTATTTATTGGATGAACATGTCATAGTTTTTTATGTACTCTTATGGTATAAGGACATATGTCTATTTATATCTTCTTTGTTTGTTTGGTCCGTATTAATTTTTACTATAATGAGATGTTGTAGTTAGTACGAAACTGATTATATATATATATATATATATATATATATATATATATATATATATATATATATATTGTATTGAAGTTGATATCCTCTTGAATGTGAAAAAATGTTTTGTTAATATTATCTTTATGCTTCCAGATTCTCAAGAAAGTGCAAAAAAAGGCAAAAGCATCATCGAGCCTTCAATCTGTGGAGGATAACAAAACATTCTAATGTCAAAAATTGCATTAAAAAATGTTTTGTTAACCCTATGTCATCGTTATAACCTATAACAACAACTTAATTATCGCCTTCATAGCCTATAACAATGACTTACTTCTCATTGTTATCGACTATAACGATGAGTTAATTTTCTCCGTTACAGGCTATAGCAGCTACTTAGAATGTCATTGTTATAGGGTGAGTCGCCACTATTGGTGTTCCCAGTTTTAGTGAGATTCTTCGTTGGTGTTGAGTCACAGACGACCTATAAATGTTGTCATTATTACTCAACTGAGGAAAAAAATTGATCATTTTTTGTCGTTGTTATAGACCTATAGCAGCAATAAATAGGGTAATAGTGGCGATAAAAGTTGTCGTTATCGACCCTCATCCTTGTAGTATCTGATGAATGACAAATTAGATAGCACCTATTTAGGGAACAAGCTCAAAGAGGTTCAAATCCAACAAAATAGATCCTAAGATAGGTGATTCAGACGTAGATTTGGCCAATAAGTTCAGCAGAGTAAGAGTATATGGATTATGTTAAGCTCTCACATCAACAACAATACTCTCACACCCAAGATCTAGGTTTAGATGTCGGGGAGGAAGCTTACCGCTCTATTTATAAAATTTTTGTTGGGTATGAATCCTAATCATATTGAGCCCAAGATCCAAAGATCTGAATCCACTTTCAGATGAAATGGCGAAATCCTATTGGTTGAAAGTTTAGAGATCTTTTTCTGATTGGTTTTTGGTTTCTAAGCTTAATCATATTGATTGGAGTTACCTTGCTTAGAGGCTAAGCAACCTAAGACTGATAAATTAAGTTAAGTGAATCTGATAAGAGTAATCCCTAAGGCCCATTGAATATGGGCACTTGGATATGTTCATTGAATCTAGATCTAGATCAAGTCAAATGATCGGGACAATAATTCGATTTGGATTAGGTCCAAAGATTATAAACAATAATTTCATGTAGATTATGTAGAAAGATTCAAACAATAATTAGATCTGGATCAGGTCTAAAGATCCAAATGACAATAGGATTCTGATGGATCAAGGCGACCATTCATGTCAGATCTGGATTAGACCTATTTTGACAGCAAAACTTTTTTTTACCGTGTCTTTTCAATGCAATTTTTGATGTGTTGAAAACTAACATCCTTTACTTTAATTTATCTTTTAAATAGAAAACCAAATTCAATTTTTTTAGTAGTTAAAAATTCACTTAAAGTGGGTCCTATTTGAAAAACAAGATTTTTGCTAAAAAAAAAGTCTTGTTTTGGTGATAACTTTATACATGTATTGCCTTTATTTTTGTTTTATCAAAAAGATAAAATCCTTTAGTTTATTTCATCTTTTGGACAAAAATCTTGAAAATGTAGTTTTAAAAGCTTTGAACACTGAATTTTTGTCAAATTTCACCCTCATCTAGACAAATTGTTGTCTTTATGCAAGCCTTGTACGAGAGGGGCACGGGTATTCGCAGCTAGAAACCAACAAAGCTAATCTTGCTTTCTTGGCTTGCTATATTTTGTCCAATGATTCGGGGTGCAGGTTTATCAAGACAAATACCTAGTGGGTAATACCAACGGGGGCCCTTCTTGTTTGGCAGGAGCAACACATCACCTTGTGTTGGGACATTGCAAGTTCAAACCCCTAATGATATGGTTGTGTAACTGGTACGGGTCTGCCAAACCCCAGTTTTCTAGGTCTAAAAAAAACTATCAGGCAAAGAAGCAGGAGATCTTGGGACTGGAATGGCATAAGATGGGACTGGAAGGAAGTCTAGCAACACATCTCCTGATCGGTTGGTGATGGAAGGTTTGATTCTGGGCAGAGAAAGCCATGGTGTGACTTGATTTTTGCTGATGAAGTGAGAGGACAGGTTTGTGAGATGATTGAGATGCAACTAGAGAAATCTGTGGATGAGATCATCAACCACCCATTCCATAGATCACTAGGTGCACATGTGGCTCCTACGCAAGCCAACCTTGCTACTCTTGAGGGGATGCAAGGGCGTTCGACTCACCAGGCGTCTTCTTTGGAATGAGGTTTGGGCTAAACTTCCCCAACATCTCAATTTTCTCATCCAATTCCCCCCCGTAGGAAATAGTTGAAGAGGGTGTGCAGTGGTCAGAGTGGATTGGATCCTGGTTTCCAGGCCCTTCAACAGCATTCTAACTTCATTTTTTTGTCTTAGAGCATGGTTCTTGTGTTGATACTGGTGCTCTCATTTTTTGTCCAATGCATGACGCAGGTGAGTGGTGTATGTTCGCCCCCGATGATTCACTGAATCCCACGTCTGTGTTCGGGGCTTTGAATGAGCATCACGTATACAAGCACATGGGGCTCGTATTCCCGTGTATGTTGACATAACTTTGCATCGGACTCTGGTGTTGTTGCAAAGACTTAAGTACCCTTTCTTGCTATTCTTCTCATAAAGTGATGGTTTGAGAAAATGACAAAAATGCCCTTCATTCAAAAAAGAAAAAACAAACAGTTCAAAAAAAGGACAAACATGTCCTCCATCCAGAAAGTCGAGGATGATGTTGACTCTTCAAAGTCTTCTTCTTTTTCTGTTCAAAAAAAGGACAAACATGTCTTCTTCTTCTTTCTCCGTAAAACACTGTAAAACCCTCTCCCTCTCTAGAGAAGAAATCAAGGGAAACAAAGAGTTCTTCCTGGAGAAGGCCATGAACAACAACCCTTTCACTCTCTCTCTCTTCTCTCTCTACTTCTGTGCACATCCAACAGACGATCCTACATTGCTCCATCGTCATCTTCTTCTTCTTCCTTCTTCGTAAAACACTGTAAAACCCTCTCTCTCTCTAGAGAAGAAATCAAGGGAGGTAAAAGGTTCCTCCTGGAGAAGGCCATGAACACCAACCCTCTCTCCCTTCTCTCTCCCTTCTTTCTCTACTTATGTGCCTGATTTAGAGTTGTTGCCCTTACAAGAGGGGGGTCCGGGGGTTCATCCCAGTGTGGGTAGCATCATTCAACTAAATGAGTTGTAGATCCTGATTCAGAGTTTTTACCCTTACAGGAGAGGGGTCTGGGGGCTCCTCCCAACGTGGGTAGCATCATTCAACTTGAAGAGTTGTGGAGTCTGATTCAAAGTTTTTATCCATTCATATTTTAAGGCATTAGATCTCATTTTTGAACATCCACGCATGTGCAGTTTGCTTTCATCATGTTCAGTTGCTTTCTAGATTATACTTTGAATTCTTGTGCATTTTAGATCTATCAATTTGTATGTAACCAGAGCTCATTTTAACTTGAATTTTTTACTGCAACTTCATGCATATGTCTTCATGCTCTCCACCAAAAATCAAATCATTCTGAGTTTGTTTGACCCATTTTAAAAATCGAGATTCAAAAACTGTTATTTTGCACCGTCAGGATTTTAGCAGAATCAGGACCAACTTGCGGAAGTGATTTCTCCCTAACTAGAGATGATCTTTCCGATCCGTAAAAAGGGTTGTTTTTTAAATTAAATCTAGTTTGTTCATACCAAATTTCAGCGATTTCTATAGTGTTTTCGTACCAGTTTCGGGTAAAAAACCATAACCCTGTCACCCTGTGTCATTTTAACGACTCAGATTTTGATCCATTTTGTTTGAATTTTATTTTCCTAATGGAAGATCATTTTTCAATTCTGTAAAAAGGGTTCTTTTTGTTTATGTGTCTAGTTCATCCCTATAAATTTTCAGAATTTTTTATGGTCAATTACTATTTTATTTTGATTAAATACCAGAACCTTGTATCCAGATTTTATAAATGTTCTGATTTTGGCCCCCATATCATGACTGTTGTAGCACTTCTTCAATAAATCGTTATTTGATTGACAATATTCTTCAGCAAATTATTATTATGATTTTTTTGAGTCTCTAATGAGTCTCTACTATGATTTGTAGTATTTTTGGGTCCCCAACGAGCCTCACAATGATTTATAGTGTTGTTCGATCTTTTAACTATGATTTATAGTGCTTTGGGGTCTCCAATGAGCCCCACAACGATTTGTAGTGTTTTTCGGTATTTTAACTATAATTTATAGTGTTTTCGGGTCTCTAACGAGACCCACAACGATTTATAGTGTTGTTGGACCTCGCTATAGCGATTTGTAGTGTTTTTCGCTAAACACTACAACGATTTGTGATACAAATCGCTATCTGAATCAGGACCAACTTGTCAGGGTCATATCTCCCTAACAAGAGATCGGATTTCAAATCCGTAAAAAGTGGTGTTTTCGTTATGAAGTCTAGTTTACTCCTGTAAATTTTCAACGATTTCTATGGTCATTTGATACCCCATTTGGATCTAAAACCAAACCCCTATCAATCTGCCTTATTTGAGTGACATAGGTTTTTATTTCATTTTGTAAGAGTCAAATCTCCCCAACGGAAGATCATTTTTCAAATCCGTAAAAAGGGTTTTCTTCCTCTATGTGTCTAGTTTATATCTGGAAAGTTTTATAACTTTTTATCCTCATTTGAGATTTCGAACCTGTTAAAAACTGAGACATGTTATAAAATGTTATAAAACTTAAAAAGTTTGAAACTTCCTCTATGTGTCTCGATTTTTAACAGATTTGAAATATCAAATGAGCATAAAAAGTTATAAAACTTTCCATATATAAACTAGACACATAGAGAAAGAAAACTTTTTTTATGGATTTGGAAAATGATCTTCCGTTGGGGAGATATGACTCTTACAAAATGAAATAAAAACCTATGTCACTCAAATAAGACAGACTGATAGGGGTCTGGTTTTAGATCCAAATGGGGTATCAAATTACCATAGAAATCGCTGAAAATTTACAGGAATAAACTAGACTTCATAACGAAGACACCACTTTTTACGGATTTGAAATCTGATCTCTTGTTAGGGAGATATGACCCTGACAAGTTGGTCCTGATTCGGATAGCGATTTGTATCACAAATCGTTGTAGTGTTTAGCGATTTGTAGTGTTTCTCGCTAAACACTACAGCGATTTGTTATACAAATCACTATCTGAATCAGGACCAACTTGTTAGGGTCATATCTCCCTAACCAGAGATCGGATTTCAAATCCGTAAAAAGTGGTGTCTTTGTTATGAAGTCTAGTTTATTCCTGTAAATTTTCAGCGATTTCTATGGTAATTTGATACCCCATTTGGATCTAAAACTAGACCTCTATCAGTCTGTCTTATTTGAGTGACATAGGTTTTTATTTCATTTTGTAAGAGTCATATCTCCCCAACGGAAGATCATTTTCCAAATCCGTAAAAAGAGTTTTCTTTCTCTATGTGTCTAGTTTATATATGGAAAGTTTTATAACTTTTTATGCTCATTTGATATTTCAAATCTGTTAAAAATCGAGACACATAGAGGAAGTTTCAAACTTTTTAAGTTTTATAACATTTTATAACATATCTCAGTTTTTAACAGGTTCGAAATATCAAATGAGCATAAAAAGTTATAAAACTTTCCAGATATAAACTAGACACATAGAGGAAGAAAACCCTTTTTACGGATTTGAAAAATGATCTTCCGTTGGGGAGATTTGACTCTTACAAAATAAAATAAAAACCTATGTCACTCAAATAAGGCAGACTGATAGGGGTTTGGTTTTAGATCCAAATAGGGTATCAAATGACCATAGAAATCGCTGAAAATTTACAGGAGCAAACTAGACTTCATAACGAAGACACCACTTTTTACGGATTTGAAATCCGATCTCTTGTTAGGGAGATATGACCCTGACAAGTTGGTCCTGATTCAGATAGCGATTTGTATCACAAATCGTTGTAGTGTTTAGCGAGAAACACTACAAATCGGTATAGCGAGGTCCAACAACACTATAAATCACTGTGGGTCTCGTTAGAGACCCGAAAACACTATAAATCATAGTTAAAATACCGAAAAACACTACAAATCGTTGTGGGGCTCGTTGGAGACCCCAAAGCACTATAAATCATAGTTAAAAGATCGAACAACACTATAAATCATTGTGAGGCTCGTTGGGGACCCAAAAATACTACAAATCATAGTAAAGACTCATTAGAGACTCAAAAAAATTATAATAATAATTTGCTGAAGAATATTGTCAATCAAATAACGATTTATTGAAGAAGTGCTACAACAGTCATGATATTGGGGCCAAAATCAGAATATTTATAAAATCTGGATACAAGGTTCTGGTATTTAATCAAAATAAAATAGTAATTGACCATGAAAAATTCTGAAAATTTACAAGGATGAACTAGACACATAAACGAAGAGAACCCTTTTTACAGAATTGAAAAATGATCTTCCATTAGGAAAATAAAATTCAAACAAAATGGATCAAAATCTGAGCCGTTAAAATGACACAGGGTGACAGGGTTATGGTTTTTGACCCGAAACTGGTACGAAAACACTATAGAAATCGCTGAAGTTTGGTATGAACAAACTAGATTCAATTTAAAAAACAACCCTTTTTACGGATCGGAAAGATCATCTCTAGTTAGGGAGAAATCACTTCCGCAAGTTGGTCCTGATTCTGCTAAAATCCTGACAGTGCAAAATAACAGGTTTTGAATCTCGATTTTTAAAGTGAGTCAAACAAACTCAGAATGATCTGATTTTTGGTGGAGAGCATGAAAACATATGCATAAAGTTGCAGTAAAAAATTCAAGTTAAAATGAGCTCTGGTTACATACAAATTGATAGATCTAAAATGCACAAGAATTCAAAGTATAATCTAGAAAGCAACTGAACATGATGAAAGCAAACTGCACATGCGTGGATGTTCAAAAATGAGATCTAATGCCTTAAAATATGAATGGATAAAAACTTTGAATCAGACTCCACAACTCTTCAAGTTGAATGATGCTACCCACGCTGGGAGGAGCCCCCAAACCCCCCTCCTCTAAGGGCAAAAACTCTAAATCAGGTTCCACAACTCATCAAGTTGAACGATGCTACAGTTAGTGTGCAGGTCAGTCGGTGTTTGATGGAGAAATGTTGGATCGTTTGTTGGATGTGCACAGAAGTAGAGAGAGAAGGGAGAGAGAGTGAGATGAGGTTTTACCCCTCTCTTGTAAGGGTAAAAACTCTGAATCAGGATCTACAACTCATTTAGTTGAATGATGATACCCACGCTGGGAGGAGCCCCTAAACCCTCCTCCTGTAAGGGTAAAAACTCTGAATCAGGCTTCACAAGAGTCAATGTATAGGTCAGTCGGTGCTTGATGGAGCAATGTATGATCTTCTAATGGATGTGCACAGAAGCAGAAATAGAAGGGAGAGAGAGAGTGAGAGGGTTGATGTTCATGGCCTCCTCCAGGGGAGATTTCTTTCTCGGATAATCCTGCAGTGCAGAAGACTGGGTCTTAAATAATCATCTTCGGGGCACTTAAGTCTTTACAACCACTCCTTTTCAAGAACCGTCATTTTTTTTTGCACCAATGGAGGAGAGGGTACTTAAGTCTTTGCAATCTTATCAAACTCCAACGCTAATTAATGTTGACAAACATGGGGATACGAGACGCACATGCTTATATACGTGGTGCTCTTTGGGACCCCCGATCATGAGATGTAGCTAACTGCCCTGTTCGGGGGGGGAACATATAACCTGCTTTGGGTCTGCTGCTACCGCAATGAGTGCAATTTGTGCATGTGATTTTCTTGCTTGCATAGCTTTGTTTTGCTTATGTATATCTATACATACAGATTCAATATATATATATATATATGAGAGAGAGAGAGAGAGATCTGTGTCAACCAGTGAGGTATGACTCAATCTCACCCACCCCGAATTCTATAGGGTCAAGATTTGGTTAACAAATGGAGGGCCTGATGAATTATTAGAATCAGATTCAGAAAGTTCAATTAGCATATGGAGTCGAGTATGGTTTATGAAATTTCACACAAAAACCAAATCTAATAATCGTGATTAAGATCCATACTTTTGTATTATAAATTAGTACTTTACTGGGTTTGTTTAGGATCTGGTTTACATTGTCCTTACAGGACCCCTATATGGTAGGACTGGTCAGACCTAGACAAAAGCCTGGTATGAGCAACTTAGAGTCAAATCCAGTTCAGACCCACCCAGGTAGGGTGAAGGTTCAACCTAGGAGTGTCAATGGGCTGGATCTGATTCGCACCCAAGTAGGATCAAGCCCGTATCCGATTTAAGGTGCTCGTACTGGGTAGGGTCCAATTGAACTCACCATAAGAGAAACCATACCCAGGTCCTATAAGGATTACATGAACAAGACTTGGACAATACTTGATAAAATAATCATTTTTTATCTTTTTTACATTGAAAATTTGAAAATCGAGTTTGGGTCTGGTATGAAATTTCATAAACCCTGACCCTATAAGATTTGGTACTGGCCGGGTATGGGTCAAACCCAACCCATTGACACCCCTAGTTCAACTTAGGGGTGTCAATGGGTCGGGTTTGGTTCGGACTCAGGTGAAACCAGACTTGGACTTGATTTTCAGGTATGATATTGGGTCCAGATTCGAGTCTAATCAGGTCCACTATAAGAGAAACCATACCCGGACCTGATAAAAACATGAACTATACCCGGTAAAATAATATTTTGTATCATTTTTACATTGAAAATTTGCGGTCTTAATCGGAACTTGGGTCCTGCCCAGGTCTGGTATAAAATTTTACAAACTATACCCAGATCTATGTATTAATGGGACCTTTGGGTCCAGACCCAGGTCTTAATCGGGTCTTTTTATTTATCACCATACCCAGACCCTATAATGTTTGGTTCGTGTAAATCCGATCCGTTGATACTCCTAGATCAACCCGTTGACTCCTCTAGTAAGTATGGGCATGAATCGAGCCATACGACGACACTCGTATCCTAAATCAGACTCTCACAGATCTAGGTTTGGTTCTCATCAAACATCATGTTCGCCATTGGGCATCCGACCCACCTCTCTGGGTCCAACCCGGGCTCGTGTCCCCACAAAAAGTTGATATACGGTGAAAGAAACAATCAGAGGTGGAGAGAAGCATCCAAAAGAGATCAAGATCAAACGGAGCCAGCCCCCATTAAAGTCACAAACTTGGTCACTCTTTTCGTGTTGCTTCAGCTCTTACCACAAGAAATCGAGAGAGAGACCAATTCCATAGTAGCTCCCTCCAAACCCTTCCCTCTCTGAGAGGAAACCCCAGATCCCAAACCCCCAATTTCTTTCCCTAGGAGTTCTTCCCTCCCCTCGTCTGCTTTTCGATATTTGGGTAGCTTCAAAATCGACGGAAAAACGCCGGATTCTGAGACCCTTCTCCTCTCTGCATGGTTTTGGCTTTTGGGGCCTTTAGGGATTGATGACCAACTTGGGAATTTGAGGCCCTTTTCGATCGGGACGGTTCGAGGAGGATGGAGCAACTGAAAACCATCGGGAGGGAGCTCGCCATGGGCTCGCAGGGAGGTTGGGGCCAATCTAGAGAGTTCCTCGACCTCGTGAAGTCCATCGGCGAGTGCCGATCCAAGGCCGAGGAGGACCGCATTGTCCTCCAGGAGATCGAGACCCTGAAGAAGAGGATCGCCGAGCCGGACGTGCCCAGGAGGAAGATGAAGGAGTACATAATTCGGCTCGTCTACGTCGAGATGCTCGGCCACGACGCCTCCTTCGGCTACATCCACGCAGTGAAGATGACCCACGACGACTCCTTGCAACTCAAGCGGACGGGGTACCTCGCCGTGACCCTCTTCCTCAACGAGGATCACGATCTCATCATTCTGATTGTGAACACCATCCAGAAGGATCTGAAATCGGACAACTATCTCGTCGTCTGCGCTGCGTTAACCGCCGTCTGCAAGTTGATCAATGAGGAGACGATACCTGCGGTTCTTCCTCAGGTGGTTGATCTGCTCGGCCATCCGAAGGAGGCGGTGAGGAAGAAGGCCATCATGGCCTTGCATAGGTTCTATCAGCGGGCTCCGTCGTCCTTGTCTCACCTCATCTCCAATTTCAGGAAGGTGTGCTCTCTTATGATTTTTGGTTTAGATTTTTCTCATGCTGTATTGTGGTATTTCGCAGTTCAGTTTAGTTTTTAGATTTCCTGGAACTTTTCTTTTTCCCTAATTTTGGATCTTCCAGTTAAAGCATTTTGATGGTTGCAAGTTCACAGCGATATTGTAGACTGTAGTTCATGATATCAGGGAGTGTGATTATTTTGTTCATAGAATTTTATGGGTTTGAATAAGTAGTTGCGTCCTGTTTTTCCTTTTGCTTCAGTCATGAAGTTTCTGGATTGGTATTTTTTGTGGTTCTATGTAGTTGTTTTCAGTGAGAGCATTTTGATGGGTATATGTGCTGTTATGAGTTCACAATTTGTTGTTGGTTTTAGTTATGGATCTTAATGAAATTCCAGTAGATTTTATACGAAATTTCATTGGTGGTCATCTCATGATCTGATCGACAGTTCTTCTCATTTGGGTTGATTAATTAACTCAACTTTTTGTGTTTCTTTTGTAGAAGCTATGTGATAATGATCCTGGGGTCATGGGTGCATCACTATGTCCTCTATTAGATCTTATTTCAACAGATGTAAATTCATATAAGGACTTGGTTGTCAGTTTTGTTAGCATTCTCAAACAAGTGGCGGAAAGAAGACTTCCTAAGAGCTATGATTACCATCAAATGCCAGCTCCCTTTATTCAGGTTTGTTTGGTTAATCTGCTTCACGAATGAGTATTGTTTCTTTTGTGAATACACGGATGGTTTCAAGTTGTTCAATGTTCACTGTTTTGATGAGAACACGTGCGTTGGGTTCAATTTATGCTTGTATACTTTTTTGGGTGGTTTTGGGCCTGGAAAATGTGATACTACCAGGCTTTTCCTAGAGCATGAAGCATATGGACTTTTATAAAAATTACATCATTAGAATTGTTTGCATCTATGCTGATCCTATCTCTGTAGCTTAGAGATTGAGCTGCAGTGTGAGCCTAAAATTGGCTTTGGCATGACAGTCTCCCCAGACTAATGCACTTAATGGTGATATGGTGTGTCTCGGCGCTTATATCCCATGCCTCTTGGTAAAGTGCATGCCATAATTGCAGCATTCAAGATTCAATCTTTTATTTACTGGACGGAGCTGGTACATGATTGTGTTCTTGCTCAACCTAATTCATGGCTGTTACTATAGCTGCAAACAAGCTAAGCTGACCAAACTGGAAGGTCATCAAATTGGGAGTAGGATATGTATGGGGTCGGGCTCAACTCACTAACCGGTCATCTGTACAGAGTAATTCTTCTTCTTCTAAGTGGAATATGGCAAAGGAGTAACCAGACTTCAAAGCTGCTCCCAAACAGGCATAGTAGGAAATGCCAAATCCATAATCTACCACTTTGAGCATGGAATTTGCAAATCTACCCCAAACTATCGGCTCCCAAACAGAGCCTTAGTCTTTTTTTTTGTTTTCTCCTTTGCCTGAAAAAAGAATTGCAATAAGTTGCATCTAAGTGCTCATATTTATGCTTATGATGTGCATTTCTAGACAAATTGAGAACTTAATCAGGTACTTATGTCTCATTCTTTTGCAGATCAGATTACTTAAAATTTTGGCATTGCTTGGTAGTGGTGACAAGCATGCTAGCGAAAATATGTATGCTGTACTGGGGGACTTTTTTAGGAAGTGTGAAACAATAAGCAACATTGGGAATGCAGTTCTCTATGAATGCATATGCACGGTTTCATCTATATATCCCAGTCCTAAATTACTAGATGCTGCAGCTGAAGCAACATCCAGATTTCTAAAGGTTTGTTCAATGCAGAATAAATTTTTGGTTTGCTTCCTAGGTATTTAAAGTGCACTTAATAGGTCAGATGGTTAAACAAACCTGGCCCTCTTGAGATACTGAAGGCAAGATAGTGTTCCTGATCCTGAATATGCTTTTCTGATGTGAACAGAGTGACAACCACAATCTTAAATATATGGGCATTGATGCTCTCCGTAGACTCATCAAAATAAACCCGGATATTGCAGAGGAACACCAGTTGGCTGTGATTGATTGTTTAGAGGTGAGCCCCCAATGCTCTATTCAGTACGCTGAGCTGTTTTAGGAGTTAATTTGTAGTAGCTCATAAATTTTTTTCTTTTTTTCTTCATGATTAAGAATGCATATATCCATTCAAAAAATTTGTTTATATGGATTTATGTTCAAGTTGACTGCAAGCTCTTCTGAAAGATTACATTGTTGAACAAGTTTACTGCGAATGTTGATATCGTTCTTGCTTCACAAGGTTCTTGTTTGAAACCTTCTTTTGCTTATGCCCTTTGTCTATTATTTTTTTTGGAAATATTTCGTTTATTCTTTTCTATTGAGATGGCCCTTTTCTTTCTTCATTCTTTTTTTTCTTCTCCTACATATCTTCCTTTAGGTGTTTTATTTTATATATCTGAAAAATAAATAAATTTCCAGTATTCTAGTTTGTTGTGATTAACTTTTAATCCGGATTTTCATAAGTAATATCCTTATAATCTAATCCTTTTCTGATCATTTGCCATTCATAATGTTCTCATCACTTTTACCCCTTTTCTGGGGAGTTCTTTATAGCTGGAGAAAGTGTTGTTTTTCATGAATATCATGCATCTTGAGGTTTCTATTCTGTTGGATGCTCATGACATCTTTTCATTAAATGCTGTTGTCATGTAGGCCAGTGAATCTTTTTGTCGAGGATATCTTTTTTCTTTAAAGTTCTTGACATTTTAGTCTTGAATTTGAATGTATTTCTTCAACAGGATCCAGATGACACTCTAAAGAGAAAGACCTTTGACTTGCTTTATAAAATGACAAAATCCACCAATGTGGAAGTGATAGTTGATCGCATGATTGATTACATGACCAGCATCAGTGACAACCATTATAAAACAGAAATTGCAAGTCGATGTGTGGAACTTGCAGAGCAATTTGCTCCGAGCAACCAGTGGTTTATACAGGCACGTAAAAAAATGGTTTCTTGAGAAGCTTCCAATTTGTTGACATGTGTTTCATGTTGGTTCTTATTAAAGATCTCAGTGCCTTAATCTTGTTTCTTTTACAGACCATGAATAAGGTCTTTGAGCATGCTGGGGATCTTGTTAATATTAAAGTGGCACACAATTTGATGCACCTAATTGCAGAGGGGTTTGGAGAGGATGATGAAGATGCATATAGCCAACTGAGGTCCTCTGCTGTATGTCGCTCCATTACGTTACTTGCATTCTGGATTTGTATATATTAAAACTGATCATGTGAAGTCTGTGCTTGTATTCATCAGTAATATGTTTGATCAAGAAGTTAGGTTTTGTATTTTTTTCCTGTTTTAGCATTGACACAATCATTTTGCATGAAAATATCAGAATATTAATCTTCATGAGAATCTCTTTGATGTGGGACAACTTTTTGAAGGTGTTCGACTATAATGTTTCTTTTCATGACATACCTGCTGATAAATATTTAATTTTCTTCTGTGGCAGTTTCATGTGCCTTATAGAGAGATCCTCTGCCAATTTTTTTTAAAGAATGGACTTTCTTGGATCTTTGGTACTTGTTTATAGCATAGGGCCTAAAGTTTGTATAATTGCTTATTTGGAGATGCCCTTCAAGATGGAGTTTTCTCAATTTCACTCTCAACTTCTGTGTTAACATTAAGAAACTTTCATTAAGTGGCATAATTTGTATGCATGCATTTGTGTATATGCGTGCGTGCATATGTTCTAAATGTTGGTGCACATGCATGTGTGTTGGTATATATTTGTTTAGGCTGTATAGTGCTAATAACATTGTTGTTCTTGTACATGCATGCATGTTTCTGTGTGTAATTTTTGGTAAAAGTCTTGGACTTGAATCCCCCACAAGCGCACACACAGGCAAGTATCAGATGTGTCTGTCATTTTGCTCCACCTTTTGTATTGATCTGTGATATTTTTTCTTTTTATTTGCAGGTGGAGTCATATTTACACATTATGGGGGAGCCTAAGTTGCCTTCTGTTTTTCTGCAAGTACACATAATCCTTATGTTTCACACTTGTTTATCTGCTGCTATTGCTTGTGGTTAAGGAGAATGGCCAATTTTCTTTTGTTTGCAAGTTTATTTATTTTTCTGTTCAAATTTCAGGTTATCTGTTGGGTGCTTGGAGAATATGGAACAGTTGATGGGAAGTACACAGCTTCTTACATAACCGGAAAGTTGTGTGATGTGGCTGAGGCCCACTCAAGTGATGACACTGTTAAGGTAATGCTGCATTTGAACCTTAAGGTTGTCCCATTTTTTCCATTGTGGTATTTTTCTTTGTTGGGAATGTGCATTCATGGGTTCATTGAAATACATTGATATCTAGAATGTTTATATCTGAAGATTGTGGTTTCAATTATTTTCCCATATTTTCTTCATTTGATGGAAGATTGATGAACCTCAGTTTAGGTAGAAAATTTAAAGAGAAGACCTTCCATATAAATGTATGGGAAAACAAATAAAACCTCGAGGTAGATATGGTTATCTACTTGTCTTGTAAAGGTGTGGATACATAAACTCCAATACCATCTCAAATTTGGAAGAAAAAAATAATAATTGGAAATGAAATAAGAAGTTATATTAATCTCTTCTCTGTGGTGGTTGCTGATGGTTCATACATGATTGTGTATCTATATTGGAAAGTCTTTGGATGACAGAAGAATGACAGGACACCCTTTGGAGCCGCGAGTCTTAGTACTTATGTTAATAATGTCCACTGTCTAGTCATTCCATATTGCAAAAATTACCCATATCCACCCTTTCTAATAAAAAGGAATAGAAAACCCACATGCCAAAGGTAGGGTAACCAAAATATCCTTTCACTGAAAATTGCATAAGTACCTGTTCCCAGTGTGACATACTGGGACAATATCATCATGGCTAGCTTTAAAAAGGAAAAAAAACTTAGCATAAATTGCTCCTGAATAAAAATGAGCTGTCCAAATATCTATAAAAATAAAATGTTTGCATTTGTTTTATGAGTGATGTATCAAAAATTGCAGCTCGTTGGCAAATTTTTGTGATTTAGATTGTCTTGATTGTTTGAGCTGCATGATGACATATTTTCTTTTGCTTTTTCTTCATTCTTTTTGGTCTCTTAAAGGGCTATGCAATAACAGCTATCATGAAAATATTCGCCTTCGAAATTGCAGCAGGGAGGAAAGTGGACCTGTTGCCAGAGGTAATCTTCTTTTCTTGTTTTCCTGTACAGGTGCTTTGTATATATATTTTTAATTTGAGGTCATTTTTGCACTCTTTATATGTTGAAATTAAATTAGAAAAAATAGTATCTTAATGTGATTAAATTGTCCATTCTTGCTCTGTTAGTAGAGCTTGGCCTTATGAGTCTTGGTTCCCGTAATTTTGAAATTCATTATTGTTTTGTACTGTTTTCATGTTTTTAACTTCTCTGTTTCATGCCCTTATACCCTTTGATGGAACACCTTTTCTTTTCCTTTGCCTATGTTTCAGTTTTATTTGGCTCCCTATTAGTCAACAAATATATTTTATTTTTTGTAAACCCTCCTACAATGTGTCATAATAAATAGATCTTAGATGTTGACTATTTACTGATACACTTCTATGCATATTGTTATTGCTTTTAAAGATGTAGCTGCTCTTGGTGATATCCTTGGTACTTCTGTTGTACTAGAAAGAATCGCGTGACATTAGAACTTATGATATCTTGTGTTTACATGTATATGATGATTGTGCATAATGACCTAATAAATAATATATAACTGATAATGATAGGTCATTTATCTTCATTCCATCAATCTTCAACATTAAAGTATTTATCTCCGTGGTTACTCTTGCTTATTTATTATGTTCACAATTGTTCGGTATCTACTTGTCTATTTAATATTTTTCTTTGTTTTTGAGATTTAATGTCCTTTTGCACACATCAGAATAAATAGCACAATGTGTTTACCTAAACAAGTGAAACTCAGCACACCGCTCTCTCTCTCTCATTGTACTGGCGGCTTCTGTCACTTGGAAACCCACAAACTGTGAACCTTGTTATTATGATCTAAACCTACATAGAACCCAGATTTTGTTTATGGATGAAGCTGGAGGTACTGAGAAGGAAACAAAAAGGGTTGCATATGTCGGTCAAGAGTATCTAACAAGTAGCCTTTGTCTATTGCTTTAATTTAATATCTCCTTTGATAGACATTAGTCGACCCTGAACCGAAAAAAGAAACTTTTAAGGATAACCATAATTCTAATCTACTTAGCTGCATTAGAAAAATAGAATCTATTTAATATATTCTGTATGCTCAGTATTTTAAAGAGAAAATGCCTGTTCATGCCCCGATTGAATGAAAATTGTGACTTTCATCATTAGTGTGAAGCATACATTTTGCTCCTGAAATGATGAAAAATTTGCAGTTCTGTGGCTCCCCTGAATATATCTCTAGAAACCACTTGCTTCTAGTGAATGTGCCAGCTTATACGTTTGTGTCCCTTTCTTTGACATTTTTCTCAAAAGGTACTACATAGATGCACATGAGTATGCATACTTGGATTTGCAGAAATACAACCTTGCAGTGGATGAAGAACATGCCAATTTGATTTTGCTTTGTAAGAAATGTGAGACATTTTTAGCTGACTAGTTTGCTGTGATTGTTATTCTGCATGCCTGTTTAAGAAATTCTGCCATTTATGTGGAAACATGACCTAAAACCGTGTTCTTATGTTTTGGTTTTTCAAGAGGAACAAGGCATTTTAACTAGTTAGTAGTGATACCAATGATTGCCATCCTGTGATCCTGACATTTCATCTTTGGTGATCTTATGTTTCCCTTGTTGCAGTGTCATGCCTTAATTAATGAACTATCAGCATCACATTCCACTGACTTACAGCAGCGTGCATATGAGCTACAAGTGCTGCTTGGATTGAATATGAATGCTGTTGTGAGTATAATGCCGTTGGATGCAAGTTGTGAAGATATTGAGGTGAGCACCAAAGTGACACAGCTTTCCCATTTGGCATTGCTATTGCAAGTTTTTGTTTCTTGGTATTTTGATGGCACTCCTTTATTTTAGTCTACACCAATCAAATTTTGCCTGGACAAATTACTTTTTTTACTTCAGGCGTTATGGGACAACTACGGTTGTCTTTCTCATTCTTGTAGAAGTTCCTGTGTTAGACAATGAACAATTTATAGCTTCAATATCTTTTCATTTGTAGAAGATGGGCTCATCGTTGGTACTATCCGTGGTATCATTTCATCTAGAAGTCCCATTGATTTTCTATCATTTGCATTGAATGTTTTGTGGATCTGATTGTACATATGTGATCCCCATAGTTTTACTTTTGTGGAGAATATGTATCAGAGTGGGAGATTTTGATGTGAAGGCAGGTTTTTAAAGGAATCTAAAGAACAATGGCCCATAATGCACTAAAATTTCACAATTAAAAAAAATCAATCTTTACATCAGAAAAATTGGATTGGAAGCGTGTCTCTTAGTATACAAACCTTTCAAACACATCCAGAGATTTTGGTTGAGTAAATAATACATGCAACTATGACTTTCTACTAATAGTATGGAACCATAGATGGTACCAAAGATAAGCTTGAAAAGGTGACACTTCCATAACTTTAATCTATTTTCATAATAATACAAAATGTTGATCCCTTGACAGCAGACAGTTAACAGGTGAGCTTATGATTTTTGGCAGTAACTTCTTCTTAGGCAGGATATGGTTGTGAAATGATTTACAATGTGTTCATAACATGATACAAGGTGCATTCTGTGCATACATGTGTGTGTGTGTGTGTGTGTGTGTGTGTGTGTGTGTGTGTTCCAAACAAACCCTACATTCTTGTCCAGGACAATATTTGTCTAGCACAAGTGCATAGGAAAAAAAGTGTTAGACAAATTCAGATAAATTGCTGCATGTGGATGTGGTAGTCAAAAGGGCTAGTGGACGCCTAGGTGTCTGATGTCTAAAAGGCCTAGTTGGGGCCTAAGCGGGACTAGTCAGCCTAGGCAAAAAAAGAAACAAACAGAAAATGTAGAATTTACAATAATATATATTTATATAAGACATTAAGACTTAATATAATCTATACATGCATACATACATATATAGAGCCTATATATACATATATTTGAAAAAAAACAGAGAATATATATTTTGGACAAAACTGGACTTGGTTAGGGTTAACTGAATCTGCTTTTGGACAAAAATGGACCTGTGTGGCTGACTTCACCTGACACAAAGGAAGCTGTGTCCAAGTGTCGCACCCGCATGGGTGCAGATGCGGTGCCTAGGGATGCACACGAGCCGGGTTCGAGCTGAGCTTGGGCTGGCTCGGCTCGGCTCGGCTCGAGAAGAAAAACTGGCTGTTCAAGCTTGGCTCGAGCTCAATCCAAGCTTGAACAGCCTATGCTCGGGATCGGATTGAGTCGAGCTCAAGCAAAGCTCGGCTCGAGCTGAACACATTTATAAAAAGAATTCAAAGTTTTTTTAAAAATTTGTGTCAAAAGTACTTTTTGAAAGAAACGTAAGTGATGGGATTTGAACCCAGGCCACTTTCAAAAGAGTCCAAAGACTTACCCACTAAGGTAACACCTATTTTTGTGTTCATGTAAAGAAAAATAATATACATATATAAAATGTAATTTCATTATATAACTATGTGAACCGAGCTTAATCGGGTTTATCGAGCCTAACCGAGCTGGACTACCTGTTCAAGCTTGGCTCGTTTATGTGTATTGAGCCTAAACCTTTGTTCAAGCTCGGCTCATTTATTTTTCGAACGGCTGAGCTCAAACGGGTCGAGCCCGAGCTAGCTTGGCTCTTTGTGCATCCCTAGCGGTACCTTGTTAGAAGAGTCCGTGTTACTTAGTTTTTAAATTATTTTTTGATGTATTCCTTATAAAAACGTGGGAAAATGAATAATTTCAAAATCTCACAAGAAAAAAACTGGCATTACTTTCCCATTTTCAATGTTTGTCACTATGTGGGAACAAATTAGGTAGAATGTTTTTGTGTAAAACCAACCACTAGTCAGGCATAACACTTGTCCTGTGTATTGGGACTTGCTACTTTGGATGCCAAACAGTGCTGGTGTCACGTCCTTTGTCGGCAATTAACAAAAAAATGTAGGAATGTGTTGCAGTGATCCACTTGATATGAAAATCGTGAACAGTAGGTGTCAGTCCAGTCTGAAGATGAAATTTTTGGATTCTTAGACCCCCAGAAACTTTGCTGCCTCTGTGTTGGTTTCTTGGACATAATTGTATCTCTCCATCCATTATAACCTAAAATGTATGTTTAGACATTGCACACATCTATTCTTAGTGTTTCCCTTTTTCTTTTTTCTATTTCTTTGGGTAAATTTTTATTGTTCTGTACATTTTAGGTTTGTTATTTGTCCGTTATCACCTCCTTTTGATTTTTGTGTTTCCTGTCCATTGTGGTTTATGTCTGAGTTTTCTCATATTGCTGATAATGAACATCATTCATTCATGAAATGTTTTCTCCTGAATTATTCTTCTCATTAACTGAAAATGCTGTTTCAACTGATTTTGCATCTTTTTGAAATTGATGATCAGAACTTTTTCAGCTATTTTAGCTGCTGTGTCCACTTATCTATAGCAATCTCGGGTCTCTGAATGTGTTGATTGTTCCTGCCTACAGGTGGATACAAACCTTTCATTTTTAGAGGGCTTTATCCAACAAGCCTTAGTAAATGGAGCTAGACCTTATGTTCCTGAGTCTGAACGGTCTGGAATGGTTGACATCAGTAGCTTCCGTAATCAGGACCAACATGATGCTTCTGCTCATTCTCTCAGATTCGAAGCTTATGAGGTTCCAAAACCACCAGTGCCAACACGTGCTTCTGTGGTTCCTCAAATACCTTCGACTGACATTGTTGCAGTATCTGATTCAATAACTATGAAGGAAAGTTATCAAGCCTCTGCACCATCATCCATCCCTGACACATCAGCTGATCTTGGCATCAGGCTTCGACTCGATGGTGTACAAAAGAAATGGGGCCGACCAACTTACTCTTCAGCAGCTCCATCTGTCACATCCTACAGTAGTAAAAAAACTGCCAATGATTCTGATTCATATGCATCCAGTAGCTCCCAAACTAGAGATGTACCATATGATTCAAGACGACAGCAGCCTGAAGTCTCTGCTGAGAAGCAGAGACTTGCAGCCTCTATATTTGGGGCATCTTCAGACAAGAGTGAGAAGAAAACATCAACCAGTTCAAAGGCAGTGAAGAGCAACCATGCAAGAGTGGAGAAAGGACCGCCTTCAACAGCAGCTGCTGCATCTGCTGAAGTCCCTATCGAGAAAGCTGTTCCTAGCCAATCTCCCCCAGACCTCCTTGATCTGGGTGATGACAATGGACCAAGCATTAATGCTTCAGCTGTTGAAGACCCTTTTAAGCAATTGGTAGGTCTTCTTGCCCCATCTCAGGCTCCTTCATCCGTCCAGCCTGAAACATCTGCTCCCACCCAGCTGGTTGGTCTCATGGCACTTTACACTGACACACCAAGTGTAGCAAATTCGACTGATCTGGGTTCTGTGTTTCTTGCATCCGAATTGTCTAGTACCGGCAGGGATGCTGTTGGAGCAACTATGACTGCTTCAGTGAAGAAGGGCCCATCTCCTCAAGATTCCCTTCAGAAGGATGCACTTTCAAGGCAGATTGGAGTAATACCTTCAGGCACAAACCCGAACCTTTTCAAGGATTTGCTTGGCTGAATGGTGATCTTAGATTGCAGCTATCATGATGGTTAGAGTAGCATTTGAGAATTCCTGAATGAGACATTGATCTCCAATTCACATTGGCTTCTGGGGCAATTGCTTGGTTGGATTGGTATTCAGAAGCAGGGGGCTAAAAACTGGAGAAAAGTTGCAGAAAATTATGTTCATAGTCAGAGAGGTATGGTATGATGCAGGGCATTAGCTGTTGGTGGCTGAGTTTTCGGGTAGTTGTAGGATGTTGTACACAAGACTGGAAGTTGACAAGTTGAAACGAAGGATGTGAAATGTGTAAGGCAGGCTTGAATGAAAATTTTGCACCGATTTGTTTAGTTGAATGGTTATCCTGCGAGAGTTTTGGAACTGGCCCTGTTCAGATTTGTGTTACGATCGTGTTAAGGGCCTCAAAATTCTTTAACCTGTTGTGTGAGTGATTTGGGATATTTTGAGCATGAATGCAATAAGTTGTTTAGTATTATGGTTATAAGCATTTATTTGTTTATGTTTTAGTTGATTAGCACTTTCAATGATGAGATTTGGTAAGGGAGACAATGGCAAATATGTGTGTGCAGGCCAAGGGAGAAACCTTTCCATCACTGACCGCACATTGGTAGGGCCTCTGGTTAGTAAATCCCTTGAAGTCCCCTCCCATAGGAAAGTACACCTAAGCTTCGATCTTGCAGCAAGAGATGACCTCTATAAGTTTTTAACCATGGTCATTCCATGTCAGGTGAAGGCAGAGCCCCTATGCATGGCACATGCTTGACCAGCAACGTTACCACGATTTAGTGTGCCCCATCAAGATCTGTTCAGCTGAGGGGGCTGGATTTGGTTGGTGTTGATTAAGATCCAGCTTTGTTTACATGTAATAACAGATCTGTTTAAGGGTATAACTTTATTAGATAATCAGTTCTGGACCAGGATATGAGCTCTCCTTTTTGAAGTCCGAGTCTAGATCCAGATTTGATCATGCGACATCTGATTATGTTGAATTTGGCAGTCACCCATCTGAACTGATTCCTTTTTTCAGATAGGCAAGCTGGGGTTAGGGAGACCCACACCAGTTACTCAACATACCATTGGGTTTTGAACCTGCAACGTCAAACCACAGGGTGACGTGCACTGACAGCTCCTACCAACCAAGTGGAGCCCCCCTTGGTGTCTGAACTGGTTCTTGACCATGTACATTGTTGGCTCCTCCAGCACTTTTTAGGGAAATCAAACTTGAGTGTCTGATTGGATCATCTTAAACACATGAACATCCAGTCATAAGCCATGACGTGTCCACATCAGTATCTATGAGCTGTCATATACAATCAATCTTGATACATGATTCTCTGTCTTTTTTTCTCTTTTCCTGCTTTCTTTCTTAAAGAAAATAATTAATTGGGTGCCTAAAAATGGGGAAGGTTATCATATTAACCTTTTAGTGAAAGCTTAACTAAGATAAAGGCAAGCTCTATTATATGTCAATATCGATGGAGTGCCTAAAAATGGAGTCTGGCATTCTTGCTGCCATGAGTTTAAACTCAATTGGTGGTTTAGAGACTTTTAGGAAAAGAAGAGGTGGTTTTGCCTAACCATTTCACTTAGGAGTGGAGGATATTAAAAAAGAAAAGAAAAGTAAGCTTATGACTAAGAATTTTACTTGAAGCTGGAAATTGACAGAAATGAAAAATATAGATTATGCCTCGCAATTTTGCTTAAAAATGAAAGTTTTAGAAGGGAAAAACGAAAAAAGAGGTAGCATGTGCTTAATAACTCTTCTTAGAAGTGAAAAAAGAAGAGAAGGTGGGTGATATGATCCTTGATTAGAGCTTGATGCCCAACTTAGGGCACATTTGGAAGCAAGAAAAAATCTTGTAGGAAAAGAAAAGTTTGCCTACGAGTCAAATGAAATTTTTTAACTTATTTTGTTTAGCATGAGAACAGAGTGAAAAAATGTGAGAAAAATGTGTGTGAGAGAGAGAGGTAGGTCGATCACACCCAAGAGAAAGAGAGAGGTGGGTAGACCATGCTAGAGAGACCTGAAAATGATGGAGAGAGAGAGAGAGAGAGCCGAAAGTAATTCAACATTACCACTCATGAAGATCAACAAAATGTTGAACCCATGAACTGAACAAGAGCAAAAGCCAAAACAAATAAAGAAAGCACAAGAGAAAAGAACATCAGACAGATAAAATGGGCTCACGCCGGAGCCGCTTGGCCAGATTGCGACAAAGGATAGGTAGCATCAGCAGGAGAGAGTGGAAGATCACTAAGATGCATACGCAAGAGAGAGAGAGAGAGAGAGAGAGAGAGAGAGAGAGAGAGAGAGAGAGAGAGCAAAGCGGGGTGGAAGAGAAGATGGAGGTTCCTACATGGAGGAAGCTGATAGATGGGGTTTCATACAGGATGGGTGCTGTTTTGACGGAGCAAGGGAGGTATTACTTGATCGTTGCCATCGCTCGCACCTTGATCTCGCTCGCCGAACAATCATCGGCTGTGCGCGCAGCCGTCGGCAGCCTCGAATCTGCCATGGCGGCAACGCAACTTTCAGCACTTCCTTCGGTCGCCCAACTGAAGAGCCAGGCGAAGGGCATGCGAATATGCGTGAGATTGTCGGGCTGGTTACATCGATCCTCCAGGAAGAGGGTGGTGGAGACGATCATTGCAGTTGATCTTTCAATACACGGTTCCATCTTGGGGCAGAGGCCCAAATGCAAAATTTTATTTTTGATAGAAATTATTTCTATAAATAAGTGTACTTTAAAAACAAAAAAGTTTTTATCATTTGGAATAGTTTGAAAAGATGTACTTTTGTCTTTCCTAGTTTCACTTTTCCTACTATTTTCTCACTTCCAAACATGCATTTAGTTTTGCTTGTAAGTAAGCCTAAGAATTTAACGTGAGGTGTACAAATAAAAAAAACGAAAAAAAAACGAAGGTAATCTATGTGCAGGCATCCTTATTCCACTAGAAAAATAAGGAAAAGCTCTCCACGTAATTGTGCCCGAGAATTGTACTCAGGTTTACTTGAAATATATAGACAACCATAAATAAATATACAACAAAAATGAATCGGTGATTTTTTTGTCTGAGCCCGGGTTCGAACCGGGGACCTCTAGTGTGTGAGACTAGCGTGATAACCAACTACACCACCCAGACGGTTGGTGAACTATCACAATCTAAGAATATATAAATCTTAGAATTTATATCGCCATATTTATCACGGACGCTGTTTTGTCTCCAATGGCATTTCCCCCACTAGGAATGCAATATCTCAATGCTCAGTCCCTCCCCAACTTCACACAAATCCTCACACTCCTCCGACTCTCTGGAGCGAACCAGACCGCATCCCTTGGCCGAATCCTCCATGGCCTCATCATCAAAACCGGCCTCCACAACTCCACCCCAATACCCTCATCATCATGTGTGGTGGGTGCGGCTGTCTCCCGCACGTCCCGCAAAGTGTTCGACCAAATGCCTCAGAGAGACGCCGCATCCTGGGCATCCATCCATCCTCACCGGTTACACCCACGCCGGGCGCTCCGACCTCGCCCTGGACATGTTCGCCACCTTAGCTAAGGCAGACGGCGTCGCTGTCGACCACATCCTCTATGCCACGCTCGCTCGGGCGTGCGGGAGTATGGGTGCGCTGAGGCAAGGCAATCAGGTGCACGCCAACTTCATCTCTTCGGCCTTCGGGCGCGACGATGTGTCGAAATCCGCCTTGCTTGATATGTACGCGAAATGTGGGTGCGTCGACGATGCGCGGTGCGTTTTCGACGCTATGTCGACGTGGTCGTACGTCGCCCGCACGGCCATGGTTAACGGGTACTTGAGAAACGGACGTTTTGGCGATGCCCTCCGTCTCTTCCGCCAGTTTCCAGGCCTGGACGTGGTCTCCTGGACTGCCCCTATATCCGGCTTCTTCCAGAACGGTGATGGTTGTGGTGCTCTTTTTCTCATCAATGGGATGAGGGGAGATGGTATCGAGGTCGACCCATTTGTTCAGTCGTGTGTGTAATTGGCGGTTCCGCTAATATGGCTGCGTTGGAGCAGGGTAGGCAGCTCCATTGTCTTGTTATCAAAGCTGGATTTGCGTCTAGCGTGGTTGTGAGTAACGCCCTTGTTGACATGTATGCTAAATGCAGCAACGTTGGAGCTGCGCACAAAAGTGTTGGAGGCATTGCCTTCGATGTGCAATGATTTGAAGAGGTCTCGAGACAGGCTCTTGAGTCACTGCATGAGTCAAAGCATAACTCTTCTCTTAATGTTATTTTTTAAAAAGACATTAATAGCATACCAAACGATGTGCAATGATTTGAAGACCAGTAATGGGGGGAAACCAAGACTGAAACACTACCAGTCATAATCTTAGAGAGGGTGGTGTATGTTCCCCCGAGATGATTCATTGATTTGGGGACTTTGAATGAGCACAACGTATACAAGCACATGGGGCTCGTATTCCGGTGTATGTTGACAAAACTTTGCATCAGACTCTAGACTCTGGTGTTATTGCAAAGACTTAATACCCTTTTTTGTTATTCTTCTAATAAACTGATGGTTTGAGAAAATAACAAAAATGCCCTTCATTCAAAAAAGAAAAAACAAACAGTTCAAAAAAAGAATAAACATGTCCTCCATCCAGAAAGTCGAGGATGATGTTGACTCTTCAAAGTCTTCTTCTTCTTTCTTCGTTCAAAAAAAGGACAAATATGTCCTCCATTCAGAAAGTCGAGGATGATGTTGACTCTTCAAAGTCTTCTTCTTCTTTCTCCATAAAACATTGTAAAACTCTCTCTGTCTAGAGAAGAAATCAAGGGAGGCAAAGAGTTCTTCCTGTAGAAGGCCATGAACATCAACCCTCTCATTCTCTCTTTACTTCTGTGCACATCCAACAGACGATCCTACATTGCTCCATCAAACACTGACTGACCTGCACACTGACTGTAGCATCGTTCAACTTGATTCGTTGTGGAGCCTGATTCAGAGTTTTTGCCCTTACATGAGAAGGGTTTGCGGGCTCCTCCCAGCGTGGGTAGCATCGTTCAACTTGATTCGTTGTGGAGCCTGATTTAAAGTTTTTGCCCTTACAGGAGGGGGGTCCGGGGGCTCCCCCCCCCGGCGCGGCGGGGGCCAGGGGAGGCCGCCCCTGGCGGGGGGCTCGGGGGGGGCAGCGCCCTCCAGACCAAATTTTTTTGGGGCCTTCCAACAGCGATTTGTAGTGTTATCGGGCTTTCTTACAACGATTTGTAGTATTTTCGGGTCTCCAACGAGCCCCACAATGATTTATAGTGTTATTCGGTTTTTCAACAACGATTTGTAGTGTCTTCCGCAAATCGCTATAGCGATTTATAGTGTTTTTAGATCTCACTATAGTGATTTGTAGTGTCTTCCGCAAATCGCTATAGCGATTTATAGTGTTTTTGAATCTCACTATAGCGATTTGTAGTGTCTTCCGGAAATTGTTATAGCGATTTATAGTGTTTTTGAATCTTACTATAGCGATTTGTAGTATCTTTCGCAAATCGCTATAGCGATTTATAGTGTTATTCAGTAAGCAAATCGTTGTAAATCGTTACCCGAATTAGGACCAACTTGTCAGGGTCATATCCCCCTAACCGGAGGTCATATTCTAAATCCGTAAAAAATGGTGTCTTCGTTATTGAGTTTAGTTTATTCCTGTAAATTTTAAGCAATTTCTATTGTCATTTCATTCTCTATTTTAACTAAAAACAAGACCCTTATTATTTTGTGTTATTTGAGTTGCACAACACCATTCTCGCTTGACATCCACATCTTGATTCTGGCATGCTCCCTGTTGGATTTTCCATTGATTTCTTCCAACCTTGCTTGGAACAAACATATGTTTTTCTCACTACGACACCCGGGACTCGTGCCGGGGGGAGCCCCCGGACCCCCTTCTTGTAAGGGTAAAAACTTTAAATCAGGCTCCACAACGAATCAAGTTGAACGATGCTACCCACGCTGGGAGGAGCCCCCAAACCCTTCTCCTGTAAGGGCAAAAACTCTGAATCAGGCTCCACAACGAATCAAGTTGAACGATGCTACCCGCGCTGGGAGGAGCCCCCAAACCCTTCTCCTGTAAGGGCAAAAACTCTGAATCAGGCTCCACAACGAATCAAGTTGAACGATGCTATCTATGTTGGGAGGAGCCCTCAGACCCCCCTTCTGTAAGGGTAAAAACTCTGAATCAGACTCCACAACTCTTCAAGTTGAATGATGCTACTCACGTTGGGAGGATCCCTCAGACCCCCTTTTCTGTAAGGGTAAAAATTTTGAATCAGACTCCACAACTCTCAATATGCAGGTCAACCGGTACTTGATGGAGCAATGTAAGATCTTTTGTTGGATGTGCATAGACACAGAAATAGAAGGGGGAGAGAGAGTGAGAGGGTTGATGTTCATGACCTCCTCCAGGGGAGATTTCTTTCTCAGATAATCCAGTAGTGCAGAGACTGGGTCTTAAATAATCATCTTCGGGGCACTTAAGTCTTTACAACCACTCCTTTTCAAGAATCGTCATTTTTTTTGGCACCAATGGAGGAGAGGGTACTTAAGTCTTTGCAATCGCATCAAATTCCAATGCTAATTAATGCTGACAAACATGGGGATACAAGACGCACATGCTTACATACGTGGTGCTTTTTGGGACCCCCGAACATGAGATGTAGCTAACTACCTTGTTCGGGGGGGGGGGGGGGGGCATATAACCTGCTTCGATAATCTTAAGTTGGGCAGCCTTCTATAAAAGCCATTTGTGAAACTCCTTGGCCCCAAACTCAAAACATGTAAAAGTACATTTTCATGTGGGCCACAGATCTTAAGGGAATATTTGTCCAAAGATTTTTTTGTTGGATTTTTGAGTCGGATCAGATCCAACCTAGTGCGACCCATATATCACAGGGTTATGGTTGTAGGGCAGTTACGTAATTATGAAGAGGTCACATAACTTACGAAGACGTCACATAACTGTTCAATCAATGTACCAATCATAACCTCCCACCATATCCCACTATAAATAGGAGACCCATGATAATGTGATGTTTATTACATACATGTTATCATTCTCTCATCCGGGTTTTGGCTTCTGATCACCTTTCGACCTAACGGCCTGGGTTCATCGGACACAATTTGCTCCTGATCATCTTTCGACCTAACGGTATGGGCTGATCAGACATGTGAACTCATATAAAAATTTGATTAAGATAACAGTAAATAACTTTGATATTGTATTTTTTTTTAGTGTCAATGAGTCAAGTGAAAGAATGTTGAATTTTTGGGTCAGATCATATCCAACCTGAATGTGACCCATATTGACTTAGGGTCCAAATGATTGTAGTTGTTCATGTCATTGGGGTTATGGTTGTAGGTCATGTGGCAATCATAACCTCCCACCATATCACACTATAAATAGGACAACCATGATAGTGTTACATGTTATCATTTTCTTATTCTCTCCGAGATTCAAGAGCCATGCTTACCGCTTGATATAATTAACGGCATGGGCTCATTGAAGGCATCGATTGGCTGAGGACAATGTGGATAACCCAATTTTATCGAAGCTTTGTCCAAATGATCCATGTTTGCTTTTTTGATCCATTTAAACTAACATTTTTAACCTAAGATTTTTGCCATATTTATTTTCTTTCTTTTAGCTTTTTTTAGTAGGCAAGCTGAGGGAGGTTAGCAGACACCCTATCAGCTATATAAGTATACCCGTCAGTAGTCAAGTCATGATTCTGGTATTGACACTGAGTTGATTTTTAAATCCATTCAAGGGATTCACCATTTCAATTCTTAATTGAATCATCAAATTTTTAACAACAGATGTCACAAAACTATTACAAGTATTTTTAATTATCTTTTAAAAATATTTAAAAATAAGCAGAATCAGCTTGGTTTCGTATCAATTTCTAGTCGATACAATACTACAACATTGGTCATGACATCCCAGCACATTGGACGACCAGAATCTCCTCGAGCATAGCGGAAGACCCGGGTCAATAAAGATCTAATTTAGTTTAGAGTTATTTATTTAGAACTGGATCTTTTATGTAACGAATCTATCTCAAATCCAAAGTAAACCTAAGGTTTATTGTCTTTCTTTATATATACTTATTATGACAAATTTTGAGAGATCACATAGTAGAGTTGGATGAATGATTTTTTTATTTTTATTTTTTGAGTTTATGCATTGTTTTTCCTAAATTTCTATTGGGAATGCTTTTGTAGCTTAATTTTGGTAAGAGTAGTGTAATAGAGCATTTTATCGCAAATCGAGTCCTTTTGATTTACATTAATTTGCCTGTACTCTTTACATCGGATTACGTGTGGAGAGTCGTCGTGGAAAACGTTAGCACTTGTACATTCTCCCAGCTCTTAAGGCAAGATAATAATAGAACATAAACAATTGAATAGATTTGTCAATTTTATGAGATTAATGATTATTAGGCGAACAAGACATGACAACCTAAAGGATAAGACCAGCAGGTGATCGCCTTTGTTTAGTAAAAAACTCATGTGGTTCACTTGGGGGTGGGGTGCGTTGTCTGGCAGGAGCAATTAGTGCAAGTCAGACGCATCTCTGACCCGATCTGATCTGATGTCCACATACCAGGATGAAGGTTTTGCAATTTATTTTGGGCTGTTCTGGATCCTATTCCCATTCGAATCTTCATGTATTTAACTACTCTGGATCCGAACCTTTTACATCCCAACTCCATACGATCACTCTTGCAGCTGATTGGTTGAAGAAAAGTGTAGGGGATGATCCCCTGGATCACCTCATCCTCTATACCTGACACCTTATGACTGGCTGGTAAGTGAATTCTTAATATTTGTTTTTAGTCGCCTGCTGTTGTCAAATAAATAAAGAGGAGTGTGGGTATGCAAGTCTACCAATCTATCTATCCAACCACAACCAATTGGGTATTGTGCCTTATGGGTAGGCAACCACCAGCAGCCCGATGGGCCAAGCCAACCTGGCCTGCCATGGCCCTGGTTTGGGTCATAATTTTAGGTTCAGGCCCCATTAAGTACCAGGCCCAAAACCCAGCTCATTATATATGTGGGCTGGGCTCGGCCCACCTGATCATAGGCTTGAGTTATTTATTAATTTTTTAATAATATATAAAATCTTAAAATTAACTATTACATAGTAACTTGAATAACTATTATTATTTACTTAATTAGTTGCATAAGAACTTGCTATTTGTTAATTATTATTATTTATCTAATTAGTTGCATAGGGACTTATTATTCTCTCATTAACTCATAATTTAAGTCAAGCATTCATGCATTTTAAAGATTGGTCCCATTGGCCTGTTGAGCCAATAGGTTGGGTCATGGGATTCCTAATCAAACCTGAGCCGGTAAAAAACTGGGCCAAAACCTGGTCAGCTAGTAAACGGCCTGGACTAGCCTGATCCAGGCCCGATACCCACCCTTAATTGTGCTCTTGGGCAATGGCTCACGTCACAAAGATAAGCGTCTAACTCAACGCATGAAGCGGGTTTGAGGCACAAATTATTTTTTTTTCTGAAAAATAACACTTGAAGATATAGATTTATTTTTTAATAAATAAAAATAAATTTTATTATTTTAATATTTAAAAATATTTTTATTGAAATATTATTAAAATACTGAAATTATTAATATATCTACATGTCAATGCCCTGGCCACAAAGTTGGCAAACTTGGCGAGTCAACTTATGACTCGGCCTAGTCAGCCAATAACTGAGTCTAGTGAATTTTATCTGTGACTCGGCCAAGTTTTTTTTTTAGGAGGTTATGACCGTTTTTTAACCCAATCAAATGTGCTTCCTTCATTACTTTAAGGTGTTTTAGAAAAAAAAAAATCTGACCTTTTGAACACTCAAGTACGTTCTGGCCGGGTCAGGCAAGATATCCAAGTCCGACAAAAAAAAAACCATACCTCAAACACAATACAAATATTTTAGGTTCGGATCCACACAAATGACGTTCATGTTGGCATTTCTGTGCCCATACCTGGAAATTCAGCCTCGGATAGTGTCACAGGTACCAAATACATATCCGACCTGTAGAACTTGGGTTTGACCCGGTTGTGCTTATTGAAACATATCAGGTTCTATAATCAGTTCGGATCCACAAAATCTGAATAGTGCTCAAACCAGGGTCCATTTTGGCTCTTAAAATTTCAAAGCAGAAGGAGATTCGATAACCAACACCTCAAAGGCTGAAACTAAGTTGGGCCTTTTACCGGATCCACCAGATCGGGACTAAGCCCGATCCGTGAAAAGCTAAGTACCGGGTCGGACCCATAGTAAATCCTTTCCTGATTCAACTAACCCGCCGCCCACCACTGTCGCCACAACAAACGCTCACACGCTTCTGATGTTTCTGAATTCAGTTTTGTCGCGATTCCTCTGACTAACTTGCCCGATATGGCTGGACGGGTGGTCCGTCCTGCCAATCTTCCTCCGCACGCCTCCTCTTCGTCAACTCCCTCTCTCGGAACTCGGGCGCTCGGTATCGCAGCTCAGGGATGCATCTGACGCTCTCGGACGGATCGTCGCTAGTATTTGAGCTTCCGAAGGATCTGCAGCAGACGTGGCGGCGGAATGGAGGTTTCCGGCGGTGGAGGTGGCGGATCGCCGGCGCCGTTCCTGATAAAGACGTACGACATGGTGGACGACGCGAGCACAGACGGGATCGTGTCGTGGAGCTCCACCGGCAACAGCTTCGTGGTGTGGAACCCGCCGGAGTTCGCCCGCGTTCTCCTCCCGACCTACTTCAAGCACAACAACTTCTCCTCCTTCATCCGCCAGCTCAACACCTACGTGAGTTCCGATCCCCGCCCGCGATCGACCGATCGGATTCGGATCGATCAATCTCTTTCTCTCCTCTTCGTCTCCTTTCGTTTTCCGAGTGATCGTCTGTCCGATTGACGTTGTCGTGGATGCGTGCGGGGATTCTGGTTCGGTGACTCTGTTTTTTTTTTTTGGGAGAATTGTGGTTTTTTCCTTTCTCTTATATTTCTGCTGTTGACGAGCTGAATCGAATTTTCGTTTCTCCTTTTGAATTTTAGGGTTTTGTTGTTTGTTGGCTTTGTTTCGGGTTTTAGTTTTCGAGTGCAGGGGATCTTTTCTTGCCTGTAATCGTTATTGCATTCGTGTTGGGGGGAATTTGATTCACTCAGTTTGTTTCTCGCCTGTTTGATGATTGTTGTTTTATGCACCGAATTTTGTTTCATCTTTTATACGTAATGAAATTGGGGGCGGATCGCACCCAGCTGTTTATCTGGATAAACAGGACCTGCGAGCAAAATGCATCGGGAGGATTTCACGCTATACGACCAAATTTCCCACTTTTTTGAGTAAGTGGGTGAAACGAAAAACCTCTTTTTTTGTATTTTGTCCTTTTGTTTTATACAACGGAGGGGCCGAGGGGGTATTCTTTTTCTTGCAGCTGTAAATTGTCCTGGGTCTTAAAAAAATTTCTTGTTTGATTGCTGTACTCTGTATGGGAGTTCTGGGCTTTTCTCTTAACTTCATCTTTCTGGTTCTTGTTGGTATTGTCAAAGGTTTCGTTCGTTGTGTTGGGTTTGTCTTGCATTTGACTTCAGATATCAAATAACAGCACAGAGTTGATGAAAAATTCTTTGCTTTGGGGTTTCAGATATCTCTGCTTTTCTACGTTGTTTATTGATTTTTGTTTCTTGCGTGAAAATTCTGACTTATATCTTTTATCATTCTCTGTTCTTTAATATTACTCGTATTATGTTTGCGAATTTCATATTAATCGCAAGGAAATTTCAACTTTGTGTTCAAATTTTTCACCAATCTAGTGTTTTGGGGATTTTGTTTTATCCAGCGAATGCCCATGGTGTAATAATATATTGGGAGATTTCTTCCTTTTCTTTCTTTCTTTCTGGTGGTCGAACATTTCTCTTCAGAATAAAGTTACATTGTTTTTCGTTAGGTCATGCACCTGATCCCAATTCACACTCCCGTTGGAAGGTTCTATTTCATATTTCCATCAGGTTTGCAACTGAATGGGAGGTGAAAGTACACTCCAATAAATTATGCTCTCAGAGTCAGAACCATTAAATAAGCATGCTATATCTATCCCTAACCACAAATATAAAAAAATACGCTTATGATTGTTCTTGATTTTCTGGAGCAAGAGTTACGGATAAATGATTTTCATATCATCATAATATCATGTATGTGCATTTATTCAAGTGAAAGGATTACGATATTGGATGTCCTATAAATGCAATTGGATCCCCACATAAGTAAACAAAGCATGCCTAATAATTTCATGGATATTCTTTCCAGTTCATTTTGAGTCTACGTTTTTTATTTTTTCTTGAATTGCTTCCTCTTTTGTAATATTCACAACCCTCTTTGCATGGCGCTGCTTCCTTTCATACCCTTTTTAGCTTGAGCACTTGTGGGAATAGCTGGGGGCTGTTTGTTGAGATGAGACCTTCAACAGGCCCCTGATCAGGTTTGGGGGCTAATAAGGATTATCACCCTTGGAGATAGGCATTTGAAGTTTTTGAATACAGAGATTCAAAGCTTGTGCTAATGGAATCTACTTCATAGCCAGAGACAATTGCCCCAATGATAGCTACCAAAAAAAAAACTCAATTTTTTTCGTACTAAATATTTTTCTGATCCCTTTGTTTTCATATGTGAAATTCATATTTGATTATTTTTAAGAGTAAAAAAAAAGGAAATAACGAAGAGACTAAGTTACTAACTTTATCTGAAATGTTGTCCGTATTGTACCGCATCGTACGATATGGTACAATATGTATCATATCGATGCAAGAGATCGATATGATACACATGTGTATCTCGATATGGGTGTATACCATAGGTGTATCACATGTATTGTACGATACGGTGCCTGCAGACTTAAAAATGGACCGTGCATTTATGTTTTAGGGTTTTAAAGAGTTTTTGAGGGCCGAAATCCTCATTTGTATAAAACATACTAGAGAGCTTCCCACACACCTTACAACCCGTCGCCAACTTACCGTGGAGTTGAATCTGCGAAAATTAAAGATTTATATTAAGGTAGAAATCAGTCTCTACACTCTTCCAACAAAGATGGCATTGAGCATAACAATGGGGCACTCATGTAATGAGTGAAAACCTATTGAAAATCGAGTGCAACTATTGCCATAATATTTTTGTTTATGTAATATGAAAGTATGAGTCTTGTGACATGTTCTTAATTGCAAGATATTTAATATTTTGCATTGTTCTTGTGAGATAGTTAATGTTTGATGATGTCTTATGCAGTTCATAGAGACATAAATGCTTCATATGTGATTTTAAGGTTGCGTTTTGTTTATTGTTTCATGTACTATGATTTTTTAGATTTTTTTTTTATTTTTTCTGGTTTTTTTAGAAATTTTCAATTTTTTTCAAAATTTTATGATTTTTTACGATATGATACGTATTAGGCCCTACCAATACAGGTTATGATACGATACTTACAACCTTGGTATAAATATTTTTTCCCCCTAATTTCCATATATTAAATGCATGTGAGATTATTTTTAAGATGCCAAGAAAGAGATAACGGGACAACGAAATTACCTATTCAATTCAAATATTCACCCACTATAATTGTCGGTGGATAAAGTTATCAAAGTGTTATTAATATCTGCGTATGGTTTTGGAGTGATTCTGACTATGATTCTTCAACTAGATTGGCATTTATTGTTTCTGGATTAAGAATGTGTCCACTGCCTCAAGCATGATGTCCAATTGTTATGGCCACTGTATATGA
Organism: Nuphar pumila; assembly: GCF_984573655.1. Taxonomy (NCBI): domain Eukaryota; kingdom Viridiplantae; phylum Streptophyta; class Magnoliopsida; order Nymphaeales; family Nymphaeaceae; genus Nuphar; species Nuphar pumila. Next base: position 123,356,924 of record NC_143255.1, read on the forward strand.
ATTGTTCTTTGTTATTTGTTATTTGTGGTAGGGGTTTCACAAGATCGATCCAGAGCGTTGGGAGTTTGCCAATGAAGAATTCTTAAAAGATAATAAGCATCTGCTTAAGAACATCCATAGACGTAAGCGGATTCATAGTCATAGCCAGCCACCTTGTCAACCTTCTAGTCCTTTAGGAGACACTGAAAGAGCAGCACTTGAAGAAGAAATTCAGAATCTTAGGAGAGAAAAAAGTTCCCTCCTGACGGACCTTGCTAGATACAGACAGCAGCAGGAAGGGACAAAGATCCAACTAGAAAAACTGGAGCCACAGATTAGCGACATGGAAAAGAGACAGCTCAGATTGATGCAATTCTTGGCAAAAGCAGTAAAAAACCAATCTTTTATTAACAATCTCGTTCGTGAGGTGGAAAGGAACATGCAGGTCATGGCTATAAATAAGAAGAGACGGCTACCAAAACCAGATACATGCTGTGAAGTTGTGGAGAACAACTCTGTCGACAATCAGATCGTACAGAGATCTTCGACCACAAGAGTGCCAAAGGCTGTGATTGGAGAAATTGACAACTGGGACTTTTCAAACAAGTTAAGGCTAGAGCTATCACCTGCAACTTCTGATAATTTGGTGCCAGCTAGTGGGCATGGTTCTAGTGAAGATGGAGGGAACACTCAACACGTGCAGCCTAAAATAGGAGGAAACGATCTGGCCTCCAGACCTGAATCTTCATTTGCAAATGAGTCATTAGAGCTTCTGGATACTGGTACATCTTTGACTTTTACAAAAAACGGTTCCTCTTCGAGGAAGTATTCAACTTCGACTGAGGAAGTTGATGGTGATATCCCCTGCCATTTGAATTTAACACTTTCTTCGGCCCCGTTACAAGCTGCTAAATCTGGTGTCTCAGTTAGAGTTGGCTCCTCAGTTCGAACCAGGGATAAGGAGGCCAATGAGAAAACTGCAGTTGATAGGTCTGGTGGCAATGCAAGCGTGGCATCATCAAAAGAAGCACCAGTAAGTAATCAAGCCTCTGCTGCTTCTGTGGGAAGAGTCAATGATGTGTTCTGGGAGCAGTTTCTTACAGAAAGGCCAGGCTCCTCAGATATTGAAGATGCAAGCTCTAGTTTTAGGGAAAGCCCTTGTGAAGAGCAAGACGAAAGAAACTCCGTGCTGGAAAGATCGTGGAATAGTAAGCAAAAGCTGCAGCAACTCGCACTATAAATGGGAGTCTTGAGGCTGTGAGGTACGAGCAGTCCTTGCTTTTTTGGTGACGTGCGATCTGTATCTATTTTATTTATGATCATATGTAAAGTCTGATTGGAATTTTAATTGAATAATCCTGTGATTTACTGTACATTACTCATTACTGAATGAAGAGGTGTATTTGCTGCTATGCCCATAGTTGGCAAACCCGGCGAATCGACTCGGCAATCGCCCGAGTCTGGATCGGACCCCAACTGAGTCAATATTCAGGACTGCCGATCCAACCCATTAAATAAAATTTTTTATCATGCATTTTATTATTTTAATGCACAATTCTTATATAAAGTCACTTGTTACGAAGAATCTAATATTGTTTAATGAAAAAAGTTAATAATCATATTTAATTATATGTTTTTGCAACTTATCTATTGACATATTAGCTTGAAGTTTAATTATTTACATGTCTTATTCATGTGCGTACACTATAAAATATAGTCCTGACTAGTCCGAGTCAACCTGCTGACTCAGGTGACCCAGTAGGGGTCCGATCCGAGCCTGGGCCACTAGTTTGCCAACTATGGTTATGCCATAAAAAGAATCCCACCACATTTTGTGCCTCAGACAATACCTCAAAGCAGAAACAAGAGATTTTAACAAGAAATTCTTTATCAAACTACCAATGTGTTTGATGATAAGTTGCATAGAGAATAGCATATGCATTTCATTGGGAGTCCTTAACCTTGTGGATGATTTTCTGCTGGTTTGGCCTTGGACTTGTCAAATGCATTTTTGTCATCCTTTTCTTTGGTTCATGAGCAAGGGTATTTTGTAGCAAATATTACGGATTTATGCCAGAGCTCGGTTTGTTGCGTGTTTTTGAAAAATGATCCGCAAATACATTAGGATTATTCTGTATTCCTGTTGATCATTCATTTCATTCGCCAAATTTTGGACACAATTTATTGTACGTTTTACTCGCATTCCAATCACCAATTTTTGACGCGATTCATTGTATGATTCACTCACATTGTGCACTTGAATTTACTCTTGGAGCATGTTTGGAAGTGGGGAAATGGTAGGAAAAATGTTGGTGTAAAAGAAAAAGGTGCAGTCTTTCCAATTGTTCCAAAGGGAAGATTCGGGTGAAAATTTTCTCCCAAGTCGAGGATTTTCATGCCATTTTGAAGCTTCTTATAAAGGAAACTTGTTTTGCATCAATTTACCCTCGCATCAACTTTAACAAGTGGTACGTGCTTGTGCTGGAGAGGGTGAAATTTCTGGAATTGTGTTTTCATCATGGAAGTGATTGATTATGGAAATTGGACTGTTCCCTTGATCCAAATGCTTGTCATTATTTGGAAAGTAGTGCATCTTATCAAAGTGTGGAAAATTAATCCAATGAAAATGATATAGATGAAATAGACCTAGCTTTAGTTTCGGTTGTGGAAATGGCTACACTTCTGATGTCGGTGTTTTGCAAGGGAAAGATCGATGGATACAATTCCTGCTTGACATACGTTTATCCTGGACGATCCTTTTATGCTAACTACTTTGTAAGGGTAGTTGTGAGGGTGCTGAGATGAAGGCACCAGATCAAACCCTACTGGTGCACGGCTGTGTCCGTAGCTTTCCGAGGTGGGCCATGTAAGGCAGGGTGGTCGTGGGGTCATGTAAGGCAGGGTGCTCGAGGGCCCTTTGGGATGAACACATCAAAGAGATCATCAGGGTACCTCTGACCTGATCCGCAGTCCTGTCCTATTATCTTTTCCCATTTTTATTCATTTTGAACCATCTTTTCTTTATTGGGGCCAAGTCAAAACAAAAAGCTCCTACTGATCGATAAACGTTGGCCCAACAATTGATGGCTGTTGTGGTGGTTGTCATGGTTTCAACAGTGATACGGTTGATGCCAAAGTTTACCTACTTTTGATTAAGACTTCTTTTTGGATCACAGAGGCACAAGAGGATATTAGCAAAATTATTCCATTAGGCTCCCTCAGATCCCACTCTTCCCGTTTGCTTCCAGAAACTGAGTTGGGAGGACAGTTGTCGATTCGCCAGCAACCCATTTTTCTCAACTTTCATAGATTCACTGACATCCTATGGTACCTGGACACTCCATTTTTTCCTCCGTACCCATGTCGATACGATACGATACGCGTGTCCCCTCATTGACACGCGTCAACAGCAGGACACACCATTTTACCCTCTGTACATACAAGTTTGTATTCAATTTATAATTTACAATTACATTTTCAGTTTATACCTTTATTTTTTAGTATAAAATATATATTTTAGATTAACATATATATTTAGATTATATTCAATTTGTTTTGAATTTATTTGATATATATATATATATATATATATATAACCGTATTTTTGTACTCACATTTTTTGGAATTGCCTTGTCGTAAGCTTTGCCGTTCACAGTTTTATACTTTTATGCTAAGCCAAGGGAAAATCCTTCCATCACCAACTGCACAATGCACATTAGCAGATCTCCTGTCAGTAAAACCTTTGAGGTCCCTTTACCTACATTGGAGTTCACCTAACTTTTTTGATGCAATAAGAGGCTGAAACTTAGTTGATTCTGCCACTTGCAATACCTCATCCTTATGGCATGGGGCGCATCATGTGGGTTTTGAATCATGGTCATTTCATGTTAAGCGACAAGCCATGGTCACTCCTAACTAGAAAGGCGGAGCTCTGGCAGGACTATTAACTGTTATGTACTTAAAATGTGAAATAAAACACACATTTCTATTTCAAATTTAACACCTAACAAAAACCTTCATGCCTTTTCTCAATTGTCCAACTCCTCTTTTCTCTCTTTCCACTAAAACTCCTGGTCCAAACTCAGTTTTTCCATCATCATCTGTCAACTGTTGAATCCATAAAGAGAGCACGCTTTGCACTTTCATAATTCTCAAAAAGCAAGTTCAGTGCACATAGGTGTCCACTACCATGCCAAAACACAAAATATTTGATGGGACATCATAAAAGCTTTTCTCCTATCACATTGCTTGCCATCCGATCAACAAGATTTAGATCGATCCATCATGAGCTGTTGCCCAGTGAATGGCCACTCACCATGGTCCATACCAGCCACTACATTTTCTTCCATATATTCTGCCTTCCACAAAGCACAGTCAGAATTGCCAATGGCAAAAACCAAGATCAGTGTCCTTTGTTCAGTTTTCTCTGCCATACTTCTGCTAGCTCATCTCCCAGGGGTCCTGGGAGAGCCTCAGTATGGACACTTCGGATCTGAATTATGGAGCGGCAGTGCGCACCTGCTTGAGTGGACAGCACAAAAGCCCGGTTGCAAAGGAGGAACTATTGGAGACTGTGGGACTGAAGATGAAAGCCTAATGGACACAGAGGTTAACAGGAGAATGCTTGAGATGCAGCAGCAGTACATAAGCTACAGGTCTCTTGACAGAGATGCAGTCCCTTGCACAAGGCCAGGAGCTTCTTACTATAACTGCCATCCCCATCCACAAGCTCATCAGGCTACCCGCGGCTGCGAGATGATTTCCGGCTGCGCAAGGTATAATGGACCCTAGAAGGCAGAGGATCTGCTCTGCTTTTCATCCTTGTGTGAACTATATGGAACCAGGATAAATTGAAAGCACTTCTTTGTTAAGTCCAGTTTCTTTTGCACGTATGCATGCCTGGACAAGGCTCTTCCAGCCCAACCTTCCAGAGTCCTGCGTTAGAATCCAGCACCAAAGTTGAATTTATTGTGATTTATCACAATAAATACAAATTTTTTTCATTTGATTTTATACTACAGTATATATTTCTCTATGTTATTTTCATTTCTAAGTTGACTTGAACTCTTCTATTATATTTTTCAATGAAACAAGAATTTTTACAATATCATTGGATGCTTGAAATCAAATATTCAAGTCCAGTTAAGATCTGTCTGCTCATTTGTAAAAGCTGAATTGATAAGGGTAAAATTCCAGTCCTCCGTCATTTAGTCCTTGTATTTCATGTCGGACATTTGAAATCCAGGCATGTCAAACGATGAGGCTAGATTCTCGACTGCTGCCTTGAGGTCTTCGATGTCCTTGTTCACCAAACCCTTGTTGAAATCCTTCAGCAGCTTGCCATGCTCCTTTTGAACTTTCAGTGTGACGGCGACTGCCTGGTGAAGGAATTCTGCTCTGTTGAAAGTCCTTGTTGGTCCCAGGTACGAAGAAAACGAAATTGCAGATAGAGCAATTGGGTAGGCTGCTTAGGGCATCCTACCACCTTGAATCTGCAAGGGTCGACTTAGGCAAACAATATTCTGTTTGATTGGGATGTATCTGAACGCTATCCCAACTGCCTTTTATAGATCAGTCCTGTTGAAACATAAACAATCCGTTGAACGGCCCATCTTTGCATGCATGCGATTCCAAAAGAACGGTAACACATGCACATTTATTTTCAAAACTATATGGTTAATTTTCAAAATGGTAAATTTTGTAAAACGTTGAATGATGCACATGCATGAGGCCATCTTGGCCATATCGCATATTTGTCATGGTTCACACATTTGCCAACACTTCTCCACCAAACCCCTTGAGGCCATTGCAGGAGTACTTGCAATTACAAGTTTCAAATTGCATGTCATCAGGAGAATTATGAATTCTGCAATCTGCCAACCACCAGAACCTAACAACCAATCTGTTGAGAAACATTTGAGAGTGTTCTCTGTATTTTGCAGCTTTTATCCTTCGTTTCTTTTTCCGTTTTAACTCCAAACTTCTTTCAAGTTTGAAGTAGAAGTTTATTTTTCTTGAAACAAAAAGAAAGTGATTGATCACCAATGTCCCTAAAACCAATATCAGACTGTAGGATTTTCTAATGCAATCTGACAAGCAATTTTGCATGAAAGCACAGAAGAAAGCTAGCGCAGTAAAACTTATTAACAGAAGTAGCAGAGAAGACCCTCGGTCTTCTCTTGAAATCAAGGAGAGCCGGATGTCTCAGATATCTCCAAAGAAGCAGGCGTTACCTACCATGCATATCTCAGATGACAAGAAAAATCGTGAACGTGATCCATGGCCACAATGTGTAATCGTTACATGGGTCAATATGTAAATCAGATAAATTGTGAACGTGATCCATGGCCACAATGTGTAAATCGTTACATGGGTCAATATGTAAATCGCTACATGTTACCTACTATGCATATCTCGGTATCTAGGATATGCAAGATATGCATATCTATGCTAAAAGCATGTCTATCATGGATAACAAACTTTCTGTTTGTAAATCCACCTTTCCAAAAGATAGAGCAAAATAGTGGGCTCTATATATTGTAATATTGTGAGGGCTAAAGGGAATAAGAAAAACCAGTGTTCATTGTCGTGGATGCAGGCTATTCAGCCGAACCACATGATGAGTTGTGGAGCCTGATTCACTGTTTTTGCCCTTGCAGGAAGGAGGGTCCGGGGGCTCCCCCCCAGAAGAAATTTTTTCTGGGGCTTATGTTTGGGACCCGGTTTTCAGTGGATCCGACCCGATTTGGTTAGGGTTAGGGTTGTCGCCCTTGCCTTGTTTATATTCTCGCTTTTCTTTCCCGAGCTGTAATTGTCTGTTAAGAGTAATAATATTTTCTCTCTCTGGGCGGTCGTGGTTTTTTACTCTCTCTCGTATTTGAGGAGAGGTTTTTCCACGTAAAATCTGTGTTCTTCTTGTGTTTAGTTTGATCGTTCTTGTTCTTTGTTTCCTTTTGATTGTCTCTTGCTCGTGGTTTTTCCTAACACCACGTATATCTGTTTTTCTTTTGTTTTGCTTTCTTCTTATGGTATCAGAGTTATGGCCTCTTCTTCTGTTTTAGCCTCGATCAAGTACCCATATCCATCCACCCTAAATGTAGCCAACTTTGTTTCTATCAAACTCTCAAACTCGAACTACTTGATATGGAGAACACAGGTGTTGGGGCTCATTGAATCTCAAGATCTTCAAGGGTTCGTTCATGGTACCACGGTTGTTCCACCTCAGTCTATCATTAAAGATGACGACATTGTCATGGTAAATCCAGATTATGCTGCTTGGTGAAAGTTTGATCAGCTTTTGCACGGGTGGGTGACCGGCACTCTCTCAAAAGAAGTGCTTGGATTTGTGGTTGGAATAGATTGAGCCGCTTAGGTATGAAAAACTCTAGAAGATAACTTCACTTTAGACTCTCAAGAACGAGAGTGTTTTCTCATTCAGAAAATGCAAACCTTTAAAAAAGGAGCGTTAACTATGGCTGAATATCTTGATGTTTTTAAAAATATTTGTGATGAACTTGCAGCCATTGACAAGCTCCAATCAGACAAACATAAGGTTTTTTCACTTCTCAATGGTCTAGGAATTGAATATGAATCATTTGTGACCACCATGTTGAAATCGTTGATTTCTGCCTATTCACGTCTTATAACTCCTCTTCAAGGGCATGAAACCTCTGATTTCAAAGTCTTGCTGGAAGCTTACAATACCTCACCTTCACCCGACCTGATCTCTCCTACAATGTCAATTTTATATGCCAATACATGCATGCTCCTTCAAAGTATCATTTTCAGCTTCTAAAGTGTATTCTTCGCTACATTAAAGGAACCATTAATCTTGGGATTCATTTACATGCTCGTAATACTTTCACTCTTTATATCTTTTCTGACTCTGATTGGGTTGGTTGTTCTACTACACGTCGCTCTATGACTGGCTTCAGTGTGTACTTAGGCAATAATTGTGTATCTTGGAGTGTGAAGAAGCAACTCACTGTTGCCCGATCCGGTTCAGAGGCTGAATACTGGGCACTTGCTTCCACTGCGACAGAACTTACTTGGATCGGCTTCATTTTTTGAGATCTTGGCATCTTTATCTCCCATGCACCTGTCATTTATTGTGATAACATCTCTGCCCTCCATATGAATGTTAATCCAGTTTTTTATAACCAGAGTAAACATATTGCCATTGACTATCATTTTGTTCGGGAAAAGGTGGCTCAATGTTAGCTAGAGACGCATTTTGTGTCTTCCTCCCTTCAAGTGGCAGCTATATTTACAAAGCCTCTCACTAAAGCTACCTTTCATACTCTTTGACTCAGGCTCGGCCTCACATTGCCTCCTGAGCCTTGCTTGAAGGGGGGTATTAACAAAAGTAGCAGAGAAGACCCTTGATCTTCTCTTGAAATCAAGGAGAGCCGGATCTCTCGGATATCTCCTAAGAAGCAGGCGTTACCTACTATGCATATCTCAGATAACAAGATAAATTGTGAACGTGATCCACGGCCATAATGTGTAAATCGTTACATGGGTCAATATGTAAATCAGATAAATCGTGAACGTGATCCACGGCCACAATGTGTAAATCGTTACATGGGTCAATATGTAAATCAGATAAATCGTGAACGTGATCCACGGCCACAATGTGTAAATCGTTACATGGGTCAATATGTAAATCGCTACATGTTATCTACTATTTGATCTCGGATACGCAAGATATGCATATCTATGCTAACAGCAAGTCTATCATAGATAACAAACTTTCCCTTTGTATCGATGGTGATGGCTGATGCCATCAGTGGTGGTCCTATTCCTCAGAGAAAAAGAAGAGAAGGGGAGGGGGTGACATCTGCTCACCGAACATAGCCGGGTGAAGATGGCCACCCATAGAGAGAGAGAGAGAGAAAGAGAGAGAGAGAGACTCGTGAATGGCAAAAATAAAGGGGAGGGGGTATTTATAGAGAGGGTGTTGTGTGTTCTCCCCCGAAGACATATTTGCGTGTTCCGGTGTGTACAGAGGAATATCTTGGGACCCATGATAATTCATATGCCAATGTTACCCATGGCAATATTATAATAAAATAACATATAAAAAAGTTTGATATGCGTTTGACAAAATGTTCTCCCATAAAATAGATATCCGTTGAACAAAAATGTCCTCGTAAATAGCTTTACATATTCCAACGACTCTTATCATTGCCTAAGTCGGATCCCATCGGCTCTTTCAAGGGGGCAGTGCCTGAGCTGAAGTTTGTGAAGCATATTCTCAAGAGTGCACCATTGCTAGAGTCTCTAAGAATCAACCTCAGTCTGAGAAAAATGGTGCAGTAGGCTGTCATTACTAATGACCTTGTTTGCTTGGAGATGATGTATCCTTAGCTGCACATAGAATCGCTTTGCAACAGAAAATGAATTCGACGATGAATGATATGGATATTTTGGTGATCTCTTCTGTAAAAATGAGAGTCTCTAGAAGATATGTGTTTGACGGTAATGTCCTCCCATAAATAGCTTTTCACATTCCCGTGAGTCTATATTCTGGATCACCCATTGACAATGCACTCTCTGATCTGTTTTCTACTGTAAATCGCTACTCTCTGATCTGATTTCTACTGTAAATCGCTACTCTCTAATATGATTTATACTATAAATCGCTACTCTCTAATTTGATTTTTACTATAAATCGCTACTCTCTGATTTGATCTATGTTATAAATCACTACTCTTTGATCTGATTTCTACTATAAATCTTTACTCTCTGATCTAATTTCTACTATAAATCGTTACTCTCTGATCTGATTTCTATTGTAAATCGCTACTCTCTGATATGATTTCTACTGTAAATCGCTATTCTCTGATCTAATTTTTATTGTAAATCGCTACTCTCTGATTTGATTTCAACTGTAAATCGTTACTCTCTGATCTGATTTCTACTGTAAATTGCTACTCTCTCATCTGATCTCTGTTATAAATCACTACTCTTTAATTTGATCTCTATTATAAATCTCTACTCTTTGATCTGATTTCTACTGTAAATCACTACTCTCTGATCTAATTTCTACTATAATTGCTACTCTTTGATCTGATTTATACTATAAATCGCTACTTTTTATATGATTTTTACTGTAAATTGCTACTCTCTAATCTGATTTTTACTGTAAATCGTTACTCTCTAATCTGATCTCTATTATAAATCGCTGTTCTCTGTCTACTCAGTTCGACGCTGCCACCATTATTTCTTCTGTAAATCGCTATTCTCTGTCTATTCAGTTTGACGCTTGCACCCTGATATCATGATGAATAATAGACAGAATGTTGATTCCTCTAATAGTTCAACTATTTCTCATGAGCAGACAATGACAAAAGGAGCTCCAGCGGTAATAAACGATGATAAAGGGTGCTCCGACGACAACAGACGATGACAAAGGGTACTTTGATGGTAGCAGACGATGGCAAAGGGTGCACCGGCGGCAGCAGATGGCGACAAAGGGTGTGTTGTCAAAGGGAGTTCTTGTTACAGTAGATGGTGCATTGTCAAAGGGTGATCCAAAATGTTTAGGGCAAAATATTACAAGGATATCCTGTTACAGCAGAGGAGTTTACTACTTAGGGCAAAAATAGAATATTTGGACTTTAAAGAGTTAAGATCATCCTCTCTTTTCTAGATGAAGAACATTTTTGTCCTTTTCTAGAATCATTGTTTCATGGCAAAATTGATGAGAAAGTGTACTTAAGTCATTGCAACCACACCAAACTCTGATGCTAACTGATGCTGACACACACGAGGAAATGAGCCCCACATGCTTATATATGTGGTGTTCATTCAGACCCCGAAGGTGAACCTCGTGTTCGGGGGGGGGGGGGCACTATAAGAAAAACATTATTTAACGATGGAATTTTGAGACAAAAATAATTCGTCGCAACGTTGCGATGGATTAGCGAGAAAAAACTATCTATCTCAAAAATTGGAATTAGTTGTAAAATTTGCGATGGAAAAATTCTATCGCAAACGCCGTCACAACTTTGTGATGGATTAACGATGGACAAATTTCGTCTCACACTCTGTCGTAACTTCACGACGGATGAGCGACACCAATTTTCCATTGTTACTCCATCACAAATTTGTGATGGAATTTTTCTGTCGCTAAGCCATTGCTAAATTTCTCGTAAAACCCTAATGCGACCCATTTCTTTGCCCTTTCTGTTTCATTTTTTCACCCTTCGCCCGTTGCCCACCGCTCGTCAATCGTCACCCATCTCCCATCACTCGTCGCCCATCGCTCACCGTCCTCTCCTTCACCTCCTCCTTCTTCCCTCACTTCATCTCTCACCGTCGTGTGCCACCGCTGTCGACCCCCGAGCATCGACGCTATCGTGTGTCGTCTGCCGCTGCCGACGACCCCCGAGCACCGATGCCGCCGTGTGCCACCATCACCGACCCCGAGCACTAATGCCACCGTGTGCCATGTGCCGATGACCCTTAAACAACCTGACTCGTTGACAGTGCCTCATGGTGCGATAGGGTCCGGACATGACTGAGCTCTCACCCTCTCCGGTGCCCCCTTCTAGGGGACTTGGGTCCAGTCCGTCGATGAAGATGCTTCTACATACTACAATTTGGTAGGCGAAGCCTACCGATTCTCAAGCTGGGCTATTCCCGGTTCACTCGCAGTTACTAGGGGAATCCTTGTAAGTTTCTTTTCCTTCGCTTATTGATATGCTTAAACTCAGCGGGTGGCCTCACCTGACCTGGGGTCGCTAAGCTGAGACGAGAAATTGCCTTTAGAGTTCCAATAAACTTCTAACGCTTCATGTGAGTTGCGACAATCCACCGCACACAAAGTGCACAACTATGGTAATCCCCTGCTTGCCTCATCGCATTGTGCCGTGAGTCAACATTTCAACCGACGATACACCCATAAAAAAGGCACCGCAGGCCAATCCTCCATTTGTATATTTATGCTTTACAGGTGCGTAGCTGAGCTAATTGCGCGATGCTTAGTGCTAAGCATCACATGCGGCTAAAAATGCCATGCAAAAAGAAATAAGAAAAATGCAAAGGCAAAAGCATGCAAATTGGGTAAATACCCGTGGTGAGTAAGTGATGCAAGCGCATCACAGGTTATTTAATTTTTTGGATACAACACTTTTCTGTTCACACACTCATTTAGTTATGGATATCTAGGACTGCTTTGCTGGAGTTCGGAGATTATGCTGAGCATAATTTGAATGTACGAAAATAGAAGTGCTCTTATTTTTGGAGTTTGGATTTCATGCTAGTCATGGTAGTAGTTAGCGGGATATTGGAGTGTGTTTATTGCAGATACATGTTTGACATTGTTGTTGTATGAATGAGTGATTGTATTATCATGTTTGATATGATTGTATCCATGCTTGAAGGAAGTTATTTTCAATTTGATTATGACTTCCATGTGAAATTGCATTATGAAAACATGCTTCAAATGAATGTATCGTGTTGATGAATGTGATTTCATCATTCTAAATATCCTTGTGATGAGTGTAAATATGATGTGATAGTTTTGCACATGATAATATTAAGTTATCAATGCATGCATCATAGTTCTTGTGATTGAATGACATTATATATATATATATCAAATCATTACATCCACCATCAATGCATGATAAATTAAATATTTTCTTTATCATAACATTCTTATGATTCTCTTTTAACTGGTTAAGATAATATTTGTAACATCATAGGACAAAATGACTGCAAACTGTGAATGGATATACCGTAGGATAGTTGACAATGAGGTATCGCTTGAATATATGGATGGTGTTGGCAGTTTTATTAAATTTGCAACGGCATGTGTCAGTACAGTGGATCCCACTGGTCGAATCAAGTACCCCTGCACGATGTGTAAAAACAATCAATTTGTAAAACCTCATGAAGTTAGACATCACCAATACAGAAAGGGTTTTGTGAGTGATTATCAAAATTGGATGCTTAATGGTAAAAAATTTTGGAATAATTTTGACGCACGGGTGGATGTGGTGCACGATAATCCATATGTGGATTTAATATTTGATGTTGCAGGACCAGAACTGGGTTCTGCTATGTGTCCTAGTGATGTACCAACTTGGGTAGAGGAGAAAGTAGCAAACGATGCAGCTAGTAGATTTTATGACTTAGAGATGCTGATGAGCCACTTTGGAATGGTTGCGAGAGTCACACTATCTTGTTTGCAGTTCTTCAACTACTGAATTTGAAGTCCGAGTATAATTTGAGTCAATCATGTTTTGAACGTCTATGCTCTATTGTGAAGAGTATGTTGTCTAAAGATGAGAAATTGTCATAAAATTTCTATTTTGCAAAGGTCATGGTCAACGCTCTAGGTATGGGGTATCAAAAAATAGATTTTTGTTCAAATCACTATATGTTGTATTTCAAAGATAAAAAAATAGAAGATCATGTTCGTCATGTGAGCATCATCGGTTCAAACCAAAGACAAGATGCAATGGTAGCACGAGGTCAAAAAAGTGTCATACAAGTTGTTTTGCTACTTCCCTCTCACTCCTAGATTGCAACGATTGTATATGTCTTCGATGACAGCTAAATGCATGAGATGCCATGCAAATAAAGTTCGACATGATGAAGATAAGATTACGCATCCTATTGACGCGAAAGCTTGGAAGCACTTTGATCGTACTCATCAGACCTTCGCAATGGAAGTGAGAAATGTTAGGCTCAGTTTATGTACAGATGGATTCAATCCATTTGGAGATACATCAACTCCATACTCATGTTGACCAGTATTTGTCACCTCATACAACCTTCCTCAAAGCTTGTGTATAAAGCATCAAAATCTTTTATTGTCTCTATTGATCTCTGGTCCAATCTCTCCAGGCTAAAATCTTGATGTATATTTAAGGCCATTGATTGATGACCTGAAAATATTGTGGGATGACAGTGTTCTCATGTACGATGCCTACAAAAAATAGAGCTTCAATATGAAGGCTGATGTTCTATTGATAATTAGTGACTTCTCTGCGTATGGTATGTTATCTGATTGGAGCACACATGGGAGGTTGGCATATCCGTACTACATGAAGGATACAAAATCTTTTAGATTGACACCATCAATTTTTACCCAGCAACCATATGTCCCGATGACAAAGGAATGCATTCTGAGCTTGCATAATTGAAATAGAAGGTCCACCTACACAGTTGTTTGGCATAAAGATTTTAAGACGATTATGATACTTTTCATATGGACTGACAGATGTCCGTAGTCTGATGCCCTTCCTTGGATTTGAGAAGGATCATAATTGTACAAAAAAATCTATATTTTGGAAACTACCATATTGGCCGACCTTATTGACACGACATAATTTGGATGTGATGCATATAAAAAAAATGTGTTTGATAACGTGTTCCATACGATAATAAATATCAAATGGAAAATGAAAGATAATCTGAAGTCCTGTTTGGATTTAAAAAATAATATATAAAAGACCAGAATTGAAACTCTAATAGTACAATGGCAAAGTACTAAAATTAAAGGCAAGGTATGTGCTTGGACCAGATCAAGTAAAGCAGGTATGTCAGTGGTTGAGACAATTGAGATTTCTAAATGGATACGTCTCTAACATTGCTCAGGTTGTGAAGATAGACGAGGGATAATTATATGGGTTGAAGAGCCATGATTGTCATGTCATTATGCAACAATTGATTCCCCTAGCATTCCATGATATGTTAAACAAACCTATATGGAGGGTATTATCAGAGTTGGTTAGATTTTTTAGAACATTGTGTGCATTGAAAGTTGTAGTAACTGAGGTAAATAATCTCGAGGATTCTGTCGTTACTACTATTTGTCCGCTAGAGAAGATATTTCTGCCAGCATTTTTCGATGTTATGGAACATGTGATCATATATTTGCCATATGAACTTAGGGTTGGTGGTCCAGTGCAATATCGATGTATATACCCATTTGAAAGGTACATATTTATTTATATGTTTCTCTCTAATGCTATTGAGAATTTATTGTATTACGAGATGTATATTATTGATAGATGCATGTTTGACCTAAAAAAAATGTTCGAAATAAAGCAAGAGTGGAGGGTTCAATTTGTGAGGTGTACATTTTAGAAGAGATTTCAAATTTCTCATCTGTGTACTTTGAACCTCACATTCCAACACGTTACACTTGCCTACCTTATAATGATGATGGAGAACAATTTACTGTGGCTGACAAACTATCGATATTTCAACCACTTGGGCATTTATTTGGCAGTTGTCGGTCATGACTCTTGGAAGATCGAGAGCAAGATGCAACACAAATCTATATCCTTTTTAATTGCTCAGCGATCGACCCCTACATCGAGTAAGTATACTTAATATGTAACACTAAGTTCTATATTTGCATGGTTCAGTAATATAAATATTTGTTAAGTGCAGACGATTTGATCTAGAGTTGTGAAGAGAACTTCCACATCTCACTGATTTAGAAGTACAGAAAGAACGTGAAAATAAGTTTGGGGCATGGTTGAAAGAGTTAGTAAGGATGATGACATGCATTCTTTTCGTGTAAACAACAATATGTTACTTAATTGGTCGTTATTATAGTCATTGTTTATGCTTATAGGTCTGCCATGGTGATGTTAATGATCAAGGAATATGTGATTTACAAAATAGTTTGACCAAAGTTGTGCAATGTTATCACCTGTACATCATAAATAGTTATCGATTTCATACAAAAGAGTACGGTATAAACAAGTCAATGATGAATATTGACGCATGTGTCAAGGGTAGCAGTTATGGTGAAAATGAACTTGACTACTACGGTGTTATTGAAGAAATAATGGAGTTGATTTACTTAGGCATAAATAACACAGTAACTTTATTCAAGTGTCATTGGTTTGATCTCACAACAACAAAAGTCGACAAAGCCTCAGGCATTGTGGAGGTGAATCATAAATCAAGGTTTGGAACATATGAACCATTCATATTAGCCTCGTAAGCTCAACAAGTTTACTATACTTTATATCTGAATACAAGGAAATTAAATAGAAATGAATGGTGGGCAGTTTGCAAGGTGAAGTCTAAACTATACCCCGAGTATGATCAGTTACAGGAAGACAAGATTGCTGAAGTTGGTGATTACTATCAATCAGATGATATATATGACTTCTCTTATGGTCACGATGTCATACATGATTTGCATGTCACATCTCCATTGTTCGATGACAGAGGTATGAAAGAACGTGATCCAAATGATATACCAAATGGATGGACGCCCAATGAAGACGACGATTAAGAGGATGAAGAGGAAGAGAAAGAAGAAGAAGAATATGAAAGTCAAACAAGTGATGAGAAAGCATACTCGAGCTAGTGAAATACATCTTGTAATACATACCACATCACTTTCTCATATTGCAATGTTTGACGTGACTGTATCCATGCTTACATGAAGTTATTTTTGATGTGATTATGTATCCATGTTCATGGAATTGCATATCATGTTACATTTTATGCATACTTAGCATGTACATGCACAATTATCATGTTACATTTTATGCAATGTTTGATATTTTTATTTATTAGAATATGGTTCATGGAGGTCAAAGTGGTTGAACACCCAGTGGTCGAGGACCAAATGGAGGCCGTGGAACATCATTAGGTAGATGTCTTTGTTTTATATTTAAATATAGAAATTCATTATATCTTTTCTTATATGTTGATATAAAAATTGTTACTTGTTAATTATCTTTATAGGATCCCAGCTCAGTGATAGCCAATATCAACCTTCGTCTTCACGTAATCCTTCAATAGGTATATCATTTAAATAAATATACAATTGATTAGTTTACATGTGCATTGTATGAATTTCTAACTCATTGTTTTGTAGATGATGTTTCGTCTGCATATGACCCACCTACACCAACTACTCATACACACCACGAGACAACGCCGGATGCAGGGTCTTCTCAGTCTGACACACGATGACTCATTCAAATAGTATATATCGATAGTCGACCGTAAGTATTACATTGTCACTTATCCAATACTTATCTTATAAATAATGTATATCGATAGTCGATTGTTAATGTGTATCAATTCATGTGCAACACGAGGTTCAAGTCACAAGAAGTAATACGAGAAATTATGAAGGCACTACTTCAGCATCTACCAGGACTGGTCGCTCAATGGAAATAGTACCTTAAGGAGGTGTTGGAAAGATTATGGTTCTCATTCATGGTATACAATCGTTTATCATAGCTAATGTGTTTCATATATGATTTTTTGTTATAGTCATGTGCATTAACTTTATGAAATTATTTGTAGGCTTCAAATCCCTTCGTGATTGCAAAAAAGGAGTAGGGCACAAGGATAGTGTGGCAGAAGGTGGCTACCAATCAATTTGCTGACATGTTACACAATATGAAGACTGCAACAATAAAATCAACTCGTGGGATAGATGATCCACTATAGTGGAAGGGCCATGACCCTTCTACTATTAGAATGGATTATTGGGATGCAATGTGCGATAAGTAGGTGAGCCATGAATTTCGAAACCGCTCAACAAAGGCTGCACAAAACTGAGCAAAGATGCCCGATGCCCATCTACACACTGGTGGTTCTAGGACTTTTAGGAGCCACCAGAAGAAAATGGTAACTCGTCAATATATATAATCAAATTTATAAGTATTTCTACATACTTTCTAATTAATTTTTTTATCATTTAACCTTGCAGGAAGCCAAAAAAGAAGACATTATGCCTTACAAAATGTGTTTGTTGAAACACATAAATATAAGGGCACGGAAGAGTTCGTATAAGAGAAGGCGAGAGCGACAACGGTATGTATTTATTGTATTAATAAACATTATAATATACAAGTTACCATGAATTACATTATTATAAACATTATAAATATTAATTATTAATTCATATTATAATCATTACTTTGTAGGAGTCATACGAGCAACAAATGGTAGAGCGATACGACGATGACTCCACTCAGCATCTGCCTTTTGATCCTGCAGCATGGGTGACTGCAACTGGTGAACCCAAAAAGGGTTGTGTGTTCGGGTTTGAGAGTAATATGAACACCACACTAGTCGTTGCCTCCTCTAACCAGAGCTCTCAGAGTTCTTCCGCCAGCATCAACTTCCAGTGTCTGATTGACCCTACTAATTCTTGGGATGGTGTCTGTCAGCTTGTTAAGGACACAATGCATGACTTGTTACATGAAGTCATTTCTAACGTTGTCCATAATGAGTTGTGCAACTTTTTTTGGGATAGGGAAACTTCGTTTGCATTCAACATGAGCTCTGGTGCCCGTCAGGTATGAATGATTGAAACACTATGAATTTTTACTACTAGCATTAAAACACATGTATGCATGATTGAATCACTATAAAAATAAATTGGATGCCTTAAAACACATATGTACATGATTGAATCACTATGAATTTTTATTACTAGCATTAGAACACATGTATGCATGATTGAATCACTATAAAAAAAAGTTGACTGCCTTAAAACACATATATGCATGATTGAATTACTATGAATTTTTATGGCTAACATTAGAACACATGTATGCATGATTTCATCACTATGAAAGTTTTTTTACTATCTTATAACACATATATGCATGATTAAATCACTATGAAAGTTTTTTTGACAAACTTAGAGTACATATATGCATGCTTGAATCACTATAACATTTTTTTGACTGCCTTATAACACATATATGCATGATTGAATCACTATGAAAGTTTTTTGACAATCATAGAACACATATAAGCATGATTTCATCACTATGAAAGTTTTTTGACTTCCTTATAACACATATATGCATGATTGAATTACTATGAAAGTTTTTTGACAACCTTAGAACACATATAAGCATGATTTCATCACTATGATTTTTTTTTACTGCCTTATAACACATATATGCATGATTGAATCCCTATGAAAGCTTTTTTGACAACCTTAGAACACATATATGCATGCTTGAATCACTATGATATTCTTTTGACTGCCTTATAACACATATATGCATGATTGAATTACTATAAAAGTTTTTTGACAGCCTTAAAACACATATAAGCATGATTTCTGTTACAACAATGAAGCCATACATGATACTTCAAGTACAAGGTTTTGATGATGAGCAAGTAGAATCAACTGCATTTCAGCTAAAGCTATGAAGAAATTGAAGAATTCGGTAAAGAATCCTTGAAGACTAGTGTGCAAATGTTTAATTCATTAAAAGTCTTAGATTCTTGTAAGAGCCTTACTTAGAGTGCATATTTAGGTTGCATTTCACCTTAAAAGTCTTTAGAAAAACTTTTCTAAAAGAAACTCTTTTGAAAATCTTTTTAGAAAACTCTTTTCTTAAATTTTCATGTTTATTAGTTCACCAATAGACTTATCAGTCGACTAATCCTTTCGCGTCATATTTTCTAAAAAGTCATTCTTGTCAAATTAGTCGACCGAAGATTTTATCAGTCGACTGGACAGAATGTCTGTTTTCTGGAAAATTAGCAGCAGTCGACTAATGGTTTTATCAGTCGACTGAACAGAACATGTGTTTTCTGAAAAAATTTAGCATCAGTCGACTAATGCTTTTTATCAGTCGACTGAACAAAATGTTTGTTTTTTAGAAGTTTTTAGCAGCAGTCGACTAAAAGGTTTTTCAGTCTACTGATGATATTATCAGTCGACTAACTTTTCTCAAGTCGACTAAGTTTCAAAAGTTCAGATTTTCAAACGGATCGATTAACAGATCAGTCGACCGACGATAACTGTCAGTCTACTAATAACTAACTATTAGTCGACTAACTGATGTTTCAGTCGACTAATTTTGCCATTTTTCTGAAACTTCAAAAAAGGCGTGTCTTTTCATTTTTCAAACGTTTTGATCGTTCAAAATGGACACTTTTGACACTCTTTCATACTCTCAACGTATGGAATCTTTTAACTATAAATATGAGTGCATTCTACACTCAAAAACATCAAATTCAATAGATTTATATTGAATTACTTCTTGCTTTTCACTCTTATTCATTCAAGTATTTGTTTTCTCACTCACGTGATATTTTCACTTCAGTTTTTCACTCAAATCACTTTAAGAGATAGTGAATTCGTGAGTAGAGTGTTTCAACAACCTCAAAAGCCAATTGCATCTCATTTGCATTCAAAAGGAAGGCTCATAGGTTGTATTGTAAGTTGTTATTTCTTTTGTGTAAAAAAAAGGACTCCTTGGTGTAAAGGAGTTGTTTGCTTTCAGTAGGATTGTTACTGAAAGTGGGACCGATTATGGTCTATGTGATCTTGTAGTTTACAAGGTTGATAGTGGAAAATCTCAAGCGGGTTTTGCTTGGGGACTGGATGTAGGTCGGGTTTGACCGAACCAGGATAAAATCTTGTGTTCTTTGTGTGTTTGCTTTGAGATTTGCAAAATCATTCAATATTCTGCAGAAATTTTTTAAAGCACTATTCACCCCCCTCTAGTGCTCGTTGCCTCGATCCTAGTGCACTTTCATTTGGTATCAGAGCAAGGTTTGCTATTACTTTGATTTGACCATTATCTAGCATGGCAACTACAACATCTCAGCACAAAGAAGGAAGCTCCTCTGTTCGTCCTCCTCTCTTCGACGGAACAAACTATGGATACTGGAAAGTAAGAATGACAATATTCCTGCAATCCATGGATCTCGATATCTGGAGAGTTGTTTCAGAAAAGTACCAAACTCCATCAACTGATTTCAGCCGATGGACCGATGATGAAAAGAAGACTGCTTCACTTAATGCCAAGGCAATGAATGCCTTATATTGTGGCGTTGACAAGGTAGAGTTCAATCGCATCTCTCAATGCTCTACAGCTAATGAAATCTGGCATACTCTTCTCGTAACACACTAAGGTACGTCAAAGGTAAAAGAATCTAAAATTGATTCTTTAGTTCATAAATTTGAATTGTTCAAAATGAAGCAAAATGAATCTATATCAGACATGGTAACTAGAATGACCGATATAACTAACACTTTGAAATCCCTTGGAAAAGAATATTCACAAGTGGATTTAGTCAGAAAGATTTTAAGGTGTTTAACTCCTGAATGGGAGAGAAAAACCACTGCTATTGAAGAAGCAAATGATCTCAATACTCTCACTCTTGAAGACTTAGTTGGTAACCTAATGGCATATGAGGTCCAACTTCAAGACAGACAAGAAGAAGAGCCTAAAAAGAAATCTCTTGCTTTTAAGGCTACTTCTGACTCAGAAAATTCTGAAGAAGATGAAGATGAAGATATTGCCCTCATCACAAGGCAATTCAGAAGATTCATCAAAAAGGGAAGATTTCAAAGAAAGGCAAAGAAAGCAGATTCTTCCATTCCCAATGAAGTAAAGTGCTTTAACTGCAAAAAGGCAAGACATATCAAGAAAGATTGTCCTCTTCTCAAATTCAAGCCCAAGGACCAATTCAAGAAGAAAAAGGCATTTCAAGCCTGTTGGGATGATAGTGACTCCTCTTCCGATGAAGAATCAAATGAAGAAGTCGCCAACATGTGTTTTGTAGCACAAGAAGATTCGGTAAGTCAATTTGACTATGATGAGTTATTTGAAGCATTTAATGATTTATATGCTAAATTTAAGAGTCATAGTTCTAAAAATAAAGAGTTAAAAACTGAAAATTTAACTCTTGACTCTCAAAATAAAGTGTTACTTCAAGAAATAGAAGATCTCAAGAAGGAAAATTCTTGCCAAGCAATTAAGATAAAAGAAATTGGAGTTAGAACCAATCTCTTACAAAAGAAAATATCTAGTCTTAAAGAAAAGTAAAATGATCTTCTTTCTATAGTGACCAAATTCACAAATGGTCAAGAGAATCTAGAAAAACTTCTTGGTTCTAAAAAATGCTCGGTTAATAAAACCGGATTGGGATATAGCTTCTTTGATACTCAAAATAGACCAAACTATGTGGTGAAAAATCAAAGACATTATTCTCAACCTTTTGTTCATAAAACTAAACTTTCTAGTTCTAATAGAAATGCATCTAGAAATGATTATTCTAAATTCTTTTATAGAAAAAATATTTATTATCAAAGGAAACCAAAATCCAAATGGATATGGGTTCCTAAGACTAACTCTCATGGACCCAAAAATAGAAAGGGGTCAAATGCTCTGTTTTCTGATTTTGTTGTAGGTACACAATATAAGGAGCAAATGGATATTGGACAGCGGTTGTTCCAAACATATGACTGGAAGGCCGGAGTTATTTTCCACCCTCCAAAATAAGGATGGAGGAACCGTCACCTTTGGTGACAATAACAAGGGAAAAGTGATAGGTATTGGTAATATTGGTAATCCAAAATTTCCCTTGATAGAAAATGTTCTTTTAGTAGATGGTTTAATGCATAATTTAATATCTATTAGTCAATTATGTGATAAAGGTTTTCATGTTTCTTTTGAAAATGATTTATGCTTAATTTCTGATTTTCAATCTAAAAAGATCATTTTTAAAGGTAAAAGAAGAAACAATGTGTATGAACTATATCTAGATGAATTACCCTCTTTTAATGAAAAATGTCTTATTGTTTAAAATGAAATTCAATGGTTATGGCATAAGAGACTTGGACATGTTAACTTTAAAATTATTTCAAAATTATCCAAGAATGATCTTGTAAGAGGCCTACCTAGAATACCATATAAAAAGGATCACTTATGTGATGCTTGTCAAAAGGGTAAACAAATCAAGAGTTCTTTTAAAGCTAAAGATATAGTTTCAACAAAACGTCCTCTTGAACTTTTACATTTAGATCTATTTGGACCATCTAGAATTCAAAGTTTGAATGGTAGCAAGTATGCTTTTGTTATAGTAGATGATTATTCTCGGTTTACATGGGTGATTTTTCTAAAAAGCAAAAATGATGCTTTTTCAGAATTTTCTAAACTTTGTAGAAGAATTACAAATAAAAAATCTACATCTATTATTAAAATTCGTAGTGATCATGGTGGTGAATTTGAAAATGAATCTTTTCTAAAGTTTTGTGATTTACATGGTATATCTCACAACTTTGCTTTTCCTAGAGCGTCTCCACAAAATGGAGTTGTTGAAAGAAAGAATAGAACTTTGCAAGAATGTGCTAGAACCATGCTTCAAGATAAAAATTTACCAAAATATTTTTGGGCTGAAGCAATTAATACAGCATGTTATGTCTTAAATCGTGTTCTTATTCGACCAATTTTACATAAAACATGTTTTGAATTGTATTATGATCGTATACCAAAGATCTCATATTTCAAAAATTTTGGTAGTAAATGTTTCTTGTTAAATACCAAAGATAATCTTGATAAGTTTGATTCAAAATCAGATGAATCAATATTTCTTGGATATTGTTCTAGAAGTAAAGCATATCGTATTTTCAATAAAAGAACATCTTGTATTAAAGAATCTTTACATGTTGCATTTGATGAGAATTGTGAGCAGGTTATTCCTCTAAGCGAAGAAGAAGAAGCAATACTTCAAGAAGAACCCTTGATAGAGAGTACTTCTCAAGAAAATATTCCTCTTCAACCGGTTTGGAAAGAAGTTCCTAATCATCCACATGAACAAGTTATTGGTGAAATAAAGAGTGGTGTCCAAACTAGAAGGCAGTTAGAAAAATATATTGCAAATGTTGCTTTCATATCTAAATTAGAACCAAAGAATATCAATGAGGCATGCGATGATGAATTTTGGCTTTTAGCCATGTCTGAAGAACTTAACCAATTTACTAGGAATGATGTTTGGGATCTAGTTGATAGACCAAAGGATCATCCAGTAATTAGAACAAGATGGGTCTTCCGAAATAAGCTGGATGAAAATGGTGAAGTCATTCGTAACAAAGCAATGCTAGTGGCACAAGGCTATAATCAAGAAGAAGGCATAGATTTTGATGAAACCTATGCACCAGTGGCTCGATTAGAGTCAATTCGTATGATGTTTGCTTTTGCTAGTTACATGAACTTCAAGTTATATCAAATTGATGTTAAGAGTGCATTCTTAAATGGACACATCAATGAAGAAGTTTATGTAGAGCAACCTCCAGGCTTTGAAAATGAGAAATATCCAGAAAAGGTCTACAAATTGAAAAGAGCTTTGTATGGACTCAAACAAGCACCAAAAGCGTGGTATGAAAGACTACGAAATTTTCTAGAACAATCTGGTTTTTCCATTGGTCGGGTAGACTCCACTTTATTTATTAAACATTTTAATTCAGATATTCTTATTGTGCAAATTTATGTTGATGACATAATATTTGGTTCTACTAATGATTCTCTTTGTAAAGAATTTGCTAAGGCTATGCAGGAAGAGTTTGAAATGAGCTTGATGGGCGAATTAAACTACTTCCTTGGACTTCAAATAAAGCAAACTGAAGAAGGAATCTTCATTAATCAGGCTAAGTATACAAAAGAACTTCTCAAGAGATTTGGGATGGACTCATCGAAATCAAGAAGGAATCCTATGAGTACAACTACTTCTCTTGATAAAGATGAAAATGGTAAAAGTGTAGATACTAAGCTCTACAGAGGTATGATCAGATCTCTATTATACTTAACTGCTAGTCGACCTGATATTATGTTTAGTGTTTGTATGTGTGCAAGATTTCAAGCTTATACAAAGGAATCTCATTTAACTGCAGTAAAACAAATTCTTCATTATTTGAAAGATACTTCAGATTTCGGTTTGTTTTACCCAAAATCATCTTCCTTTGATTTAGTTTCATATAGTGATGCAGATTTTGCAGGAAGTAAATCTGATCGCAAGAGTACTAGTGGAACTTGTCATTTCTTAGGAAATTCCTTAGTCTCTTGGTTTAGTAAAAAGCAAAATTCAGTATCACTCTCAACAACTGAAGCAGAATACATAGCGTCTAGTTTAGCATGTTCACAAGTACTTTGGATGAAACAGACCTTAAAAGATTTTGGTTTGAATTACTCCACAACAACTATTTATTGTGATAACACTAGTGCTATAAATCTTTCGAAAAATCCTATTCAGCACTCAAGAACTAAGCATATTGACGTTAGACATCATTTTTTAAGAGATCATGTGTTAAAAGGAGATATTTCGTTAAATTTTATTTTCACTAAAGAACAACATGCCGATATCTTCACTAAACCTCTTAAAAATGAAGATTTTATGAGAATTAGGAGAGAACTAGGTATTTGCTCATTTTTGGATTTATAAAAATGCTGATTTTTGAACAAAATCTCAAAATCGCACTATATTAGTCGACCGATAAAATTTTAGTCGACTGGTGTTTTATATTTTGGAATGTATCGCACCATATTAGTCGACTGATATATTTCTAGTCGACTGATGATATTTTTAGAATAAGTCACACTTTTTAGTCGACCGATAAAGTTTTAGTCGACTAATTTTTTTTAAAAAAAATTTAAGTGAAGGGACCCGACACCCCTTGGATTTGTTTTAAAACCCGTTTTTTTTTTTTAAAAAAAAGAGGCATCGTTGCACTTCGTACCTTTTCATTTTTTCTTAAAAACGAAACCCTTAAACCCTTCTTTCTCTCTTGCCTCTCTCTCTTCCGAAAAACCCTCGGAGTGCCGTTCGACTCCATCATCGCCGGGATTTTCTTACCGTAACAGGGAGACGCCGAAATCTTCTGGCCATGATCTTGAAACGCCGAAATCCTCTTGCAGTGACTGGCGCATCTTCAAAACACGCCGGAACTCTCTTGCCGTGTTTTAAAATAGAGATACGAGTTAAAAGTCTATTTTGCTTATGCTATTTTTGCCCTTACTCTTTTTTATTCTGATAAAAGGGGAGAAAAAGATAAAGATAGCATTACTTTGAAATTGTAGGGAGATCTTGAGAAAAAGATGATAGCAATTACATTACAGGAGATCTTGCATGAGAAATGCAAAATTAAGAGAAAAAAAAAGCTTTGAATGAATGTATTTCTAAATGCATGAAGAAATGATGAATGAAAATGCAAACCAATCAATACCTGATATATGTGCTTTAAATGTGCTAACTTTTAATGTTTTGCAGCATATTGATAGGGGGAGTAATATCTCCATCTATGCATCTAAATGCTTCATCTTTGATTAAGTTTGTCATCATAAAAAAGGGGGAGATTGTTACAACAATGAAGCCATACATGATACTTCAAGTACAAGGTTTTGATGATGAGCAAGTAGAATCAACTGCATTTCAGCTAAGGCTATGAAGAAATTGAAGAATTCGGTGAAGAATCCTTGAAGACTAGTGTGCAAATGTTTAATTCATTAAAAGTCTTAGATTCTTGTAAGAGCCTTACTTAGAGTGCATATTTAGGTTGCATTTCACCTTAAAAGTCTTTAGAAAAACTTTTCTAAAAGAAACTCTTTTGAAAATCTTTTAGAAAACTCTTTTCTTAAATTTTCATGTTTATTAGTCGACCAATAGACTTATCAGTCGACTAATCCTTTCGCGCCATATTTTCTAAAAAGTCATTCTTGTCAAATTAGTCGACCGAAGATTTTATCAGTCGACTGGACAGAATGTCTGTTTTATGGAAAATTAGCAGCAGTCGACTGAACAGAACATGTGTTTTCTGAAAAAATTTAGCAGCAGTCGACTAATGCTTTTTATCAGTCGACTGAACAGAATGTTTGTTTTTTAGAATTTTTTAGCAGCAGTCGACTAAAAGGTTTTTCAGTCTACTGATGATATTATCAGTCGACTAACTTTTCTCAAGTCGACTAAGTTTCAAAAGTTTAGAATTTCAAACGGATCGATTAACAGATCAGTCGACCGATGATAACTGTCAGTCTACTAATAACTAACTATTAGTCGACTAACTGATGTTTCAGTCGACTAATTTTGCCATTTTCCTGAAACTTCAAAAAAGGCGTGTCTTTTCATTTTTCAAACGTTTTGATCGTTCAAAATGGACAGTTTTGACACCCTTTCATACTCTCAACGTATGGAATCTTTTAACTATAAATATGAGTGCATTCTACACTCAAAAACATCAAATTCAATAGAATTATATTGAATTACTTCTTGCTTTTCACTCCTATTCATTCAAGTATTTGTTTTCTCACTCACGTGATATTTTCACTTCAGTTTTTCACTCAAATTACTTTGAGAGATAGTGAATTCGTGAGTAAAGTGTTTCAACAACCTCAAAAGCCAATTGCATCTCATTTGCATTCAAAAGGAAGGCTCATAGGTTGTATTGTAAGTTGTTATTTCTTTTGTGTAAAAAGAAGGACTCCTTGGTGTAAAGGAGTTGTTTGCTTTCAGTAGGATTGTTACTGAAAGTGGGACCGGTTATGGTCTGTGTGATCTTGTAGTTTACAAGGTTGATAGTGGAAAATCTCAAGCGGGTTTTGCTTGGGGACTGGATGTAGGTCGGGTTTGATCGAACCAGGATAAAATCTTGTGTTCTTTGTGTGTTTGCTTTGAGATTTGCAAAATCATTCAATATTCTGCAGAAATTTTTTAAAGCACTATTCACCCCCCCTCTAGTGCTCGTTGCCTCGATCCTAGTGCATTTTCAATTTCATCACTCTGAAAGTTTTTTGATTGCATTATAACACATATATGCATGATTGAATCACTATGAAAGTTTTTTGACAACCTTAGAACATATATAAGCATGATTTCATCACTATAAAATTTTTTGGCTGCCTTATAACACATTTATGCATGATTGTGATATATAATACATTTATTTGACAGTCTTATAAACCATATATGCATGCTTGAATGACCATGATATTTTTTTGACAACCGTAGAACACATATCTGCATGATTGAATCACTATGATTTTTTTTTGTCAGCCTTAGAACCCATATATGAATTCTGTTAATGTCCTTCACTTTATTGCTAGTCTATGTGTCATTCTGCCATATTACTTTGATTGTCTTAGATTAGGTACATTGCATATAATTTATTTCAATATATTTTGTTTATCAATACTAATATTTCAGTTCTCTTGTAGGATGCTGAAGATGATCAGTGTAGAGGAACTGATAGAGGCATGGATAGAGGAGAAGATCGAGACAATGATCTGAATCTTGACGAGGATTTGCTTCATCTATTGAATTTATTTCAAATGAAACTCTTTGTATATGTTCACTTGTAGCAAATTAAAACTTGGCGAGGATTATACTGGGTTGTTAATTTTGTTTCACTTATAACTTGTGTTAAATTTGGTTCACCTACTTTATATTTATATTTTTTATGTGTACTTTATTTTTTATACACAAGATATATACATTGTATAACGAGAAATTTTTTCTCGATATTTATATTTTAAACAAAAATTATATATTTTTTAAATTTTTGTGATGGATTAGCGATGGATAATATCCGTCACTAATTAGTATCGACCTCCAATTTATCGATAATTATTTATCCGTTGCAAAACTGAATTGGTCGATGTTTTGCGATGGATTATAATCCATCGTAAATCCATCGCTACAATAGCGACAGATGTGTATCTGTCGCAAAACCAAATATCTGCGGATTAGTGACAACCTAGCGACGAAAGTAGTGACAGATATGTTCCATCGTTAATTAGCGACTAGGAAATTGCGATGAAAGCTATCCGTTGCTAAACTGTTTAGCGACGAATTTGTGATGGATTACGTCCACCGCTAATTCGTAGATTTCTTATAGTGGGGGGAACATATAACCTGCTTCGGTATTTATAAGGTTAAGAGTGTGCCTTTTTTGGAAGAAAAAGTGAAAGGTAAAAATATAAAGAAAATATTTTGAGAAATTCAAAGTTTTTAATTTCTTGAAATTTGGGAGGGAATATGGTTAGTCTTGGGTTTGGTGAGACCCTGTTTGGGTCTCACCAAATACAACCCATTGTCATTAATATATATACATATATAATATAATATGCATATTATATTATATTCTATATGATCCAATTAGGTCCCAAATGGACCCAAGTTATTTTATTGAGATCCATTTGGGCTCCAAATGTATTCAATTCCTATTTGGTCTTAGTGAAATCCATTTGGGTCTCAAATGGGTCCAAATCTTATTTATCTTGAATGAGATCTATTTGGATTCCAAAATGAATCTAAAATACTGATTACCTTTAAGAGATCCATTTGGGTCTCTAATGGATCCAATGTATTTATTCGGACAGTTCGAACTTACGTTCGCGTGGGTTGACAAATTTGGATCTTTACTGAGGTCTAGATCCAAACACCTCATACCGAACCTCATAGATTTCTAATTAAAGTTTTTAATTAACAATAAATCACTATGAATAATAATAATTCATTAAATATTCAAAATTCATGAGTGTGGATCAGAATTGGAACGAAAAAACTCTCTATGTCTCATTAAAGTATTTGATAAAATTTTTGGATATTACATGGCCGATACCAATACTAACAACATTGATATATATATATATATATATATATATATATATATATATATAAGAGTAGTAGAGTAGTGTATCAACATATACTAATTTGGTCTGATGATATCAGACGAAATGCACGCTGGATCAACAGTGCACACGCATCCTTTTTTTTGTGTTTTAGCACCTTTAACGGTGGTCATGGATTGCCTTTAAAAGTAAAAAAAGGACATGCACATTTCACGCGTGTCCGTTGATTGTCCGATGATACTCTCTCTCTCTCTCTCTCTCTCTCTCTCTCTATATATATATATATATATATATATATATATATATATATATATATATATATATATATATATATATATGTGGGAAAGGGGGACCACCCAACCTAAAGAATGTCCAAAATCTATAACCAACGACATTAGGATGGCTCCTCTTCTCCAATGCTTGAGCATCTCATTGATCGGACCTCATATATGTTTTTATAATTTATTTAGTAAGAAATATGCTTTAAACTAAGACTTTATGATATATATACATGTTTTACCAAATGTGCCGCTCACAATGCATTTAAAACTTTATAATGCAAAGTATTCATTAAGTTAGAATAAATGCCTAGCCACTCCATCCATATCCATGTATGTTCACTTTCAGTCAAGTATTTTGAGTTAATTTCATGGTGAATTGTTTACACTTTAGGTTTTTGATTGCACACACCTTGAAATGTGACGTAAAGTTGGATACTGCATTAGATTCCTGTATAAACGGCTGCATCAAAATTTTCTTTCAATGAAAGGTGTTTCATACCATGCTGTTTTGAATTATTAGAGTTTATTTCATGTTCTTTCTTATGAAAGAGACCTTTTTAGGAAAGGAAAATGGGCCTCTTTCCGAAGGCGGGCTGAAACAATTGTTGCCGTGAGAAATATGTAGTGGAGCCTACATAATAAATGCCAACAACTACCATTTCTATCAAAATGGATTCATACCTCTTCCTATGGGCAAGCATTTATGCTCTTGAACGCCCTTTTTAGGGGCCGTTTGTTACACTCTAACCACTCCAACCCAAGGAAAACCTCTTTCCTTTAAAAGGGACACTTGGGGAAGAAAGTGATTCTCTATGAATCCATTTGAACACGAAAGATGTTTTTTTTTGCATTTCTATGTGGATCCCACCATGTATTTCTCATAAACATGTTTGTTTCACACTTTGTAAGAAAGCGACCCTATTTCCTGAGAAAGTAGGCATCTTTGGTAAGAAAGGGCATGACTTCTATTTGGATGGGGTATAACTAATGGTTAAAGGCCCATTTGTTCCGTTCTCAGGGAACAGGCTTGTGCCAGCAACGCCTTTTAAAATGTCGTGCCAGCATGGCCTTCTCATGAAATACCTTCCCCATGAGGGGAGCAGTGCATTGTATACACATGAAAATAGGAAGTGGGAAATGTTGAACCCCACTTAGCCCAGCATGGACTTCTCCCACGTACTTTTACGTGTGTTTCACAACGATAGGAAGGGAGTGCGAGCAAGACAATTTCCCATGAAAATTGCCTCAAATAAACGTGCCTTAAGTGAAGGTAGCTTTTATGCAATTCAAAATTTCAAAGGTTCTCGACCTTTATTTTCCTAGGAAATTGTATTTCTCGATTCTGAGTTTCAGGGAGTTCATGAGATCAAATTCCCGTTTCAGCGCGTCAGCTTTCTGCTCCACCGCATTCTAAAATGTAGAAATACTCAACGTTCTTCAACATTCTTACATAAGCCATGTTTCCCCAAGATTATCTCACAAGAAGCCGATCGATTTAAAGCTTCTGCAGAGAGAGGGAAGAAACATTCGAACGTGAAGCTGTCAAATCAGATGGCATTTAACATAAATATGCTGTTACGTTCACGTTGCTTGTTGACCAACAGAAGCAAAAGAGAGAGAGAGAGAGGTCATAACTCATTAATGTACAAGCACGCCTAAGAGAGAGAGAGAGAGAAAGAGGTGTCATAAATCAACTGAGACACGCCCACATGACCTCTTCTCCTTCCACCTCGCTCGTCCATCCGTCTCATGTCCATGGTCGATCCGACGGTCAATACTCATACAAAACCCGAAGGAAGAGAGAGAGAGAGAGGTCATAAGACTCACCTCAATAATGTACAAGCACGCCTGTGAGAGAGAGAGAGAGAGAGGTGTCATAAATCAACTGAGACACGCCCACATGAACTCTTCTCCTCCCACCTCGCTCGTCCATCCTTATCATGTCCATGGTCGATCAGACGGCCAATACTCTTGGTACAAATTGATTGACATTCACTCCTTTCTCAACCATCCCAACTTTCGACAACTCTCTCTCTTAACTCCAGTAGGGAGAAAAATACGGCCACTGCCGCCAAGAAAACCCGGAAAATAAATCTCCCGTTCGCCAACCTCGCATTCTCTCATTTACGGCCCCCCCTCACACTCTTAGTAAAGGCCATTCAATGCACGCTGCAGTGCAGAGTGCAGACTTTGACGCTCCCTTCCCGTTCCCCAACAACACCGAGTCCAAAGACCAAACCAGAAAAAAGAAAATCTCATTAATTGTTGTATCTTTTACTTTAAAATCTTAAGTACAGCCCGATGGCACCCTGAATTTCAGCCAAGGTTAGACGTACTTCATCATTCTTTAACCGTATCAAGAACACCCTACAGCTTTTACCAAAATACCAACAAAAAACACCTTAACGGATATTCTCGGAGCTTAAAACAATAAACCAAAATACCTCAAATAGTCTCAAGACTCCCAATGCTTACTTGTATTTTAGAAATAATTTAATTAAATTTGGGCTACATGCTTTTGAAATTCCAAATATAGGCCAAACTTTTTCTGGAAACTGTCAAATAGTCATCGTATCGGAAAACGTGAGTCGTTTATGGTTTCTTGTATTACCCCTTGAAAACTGAAAAATACTTTCTTATCTTCATAAATAAAAGAAAAAGTAGTGTGAACTTTTAACGATGAAGATCACTGTTGTAATTTGACTTATGATTTAACCTGAGTTAAAGGACAATACTAAATGCAGCCCCTTTCAGGAAAAAATTTAGCTCATATTTAAAATTTTAGAAACGTGTGACAATATTTGTAATTAAGGGGAAAATGTGGACCCAAATGAAAATTTTCCTGTATTTTGTAGACTTCAAGGAATTTTTTAAATTACAGAAATGGCTGAAGAAAATTTTCTTTTCTTATATATATATATAATATATATATATATATATATATATATATATACGTTATCTTACAGAACTTTTGCATTCTGTGAGAGTGAGAGACAGAGATATGGGCGTCTTGCTTGGCTTCCTTATGCTATTTGCTTGCATCTGCGTGGTGCTA
Organism: Nuphar pumila; assembly: GCF_984573655.1. Classification (NCBI taxonomy): domain Eukaryota; kingdom Viridiplantae; phylum Streptophyta; class Magnoliopsida; order Nymphaeales; family Nymphaeaceae; genus Nuphar; species Nuphar pumila. The sequence continues at coordinate 123,389,617 of NC_143255.1, forward strand.
GCGGCGCCACCGGAGCATCTTGTAGCCCGTCTTCCCGGACAACCCTTGGTGAGCTTCAAGCAATATGCTGGCTATATCAACGTAGACGAATCAACAGGCACCAACCTGTTCTATTACTTCGTTGAGGCTCACGCCAATGCTTCTTCCTTACCTTTGGCTTTGTGGCTCAATGGAGGTGAGTCCTTTTTTTTTCTGCATTCTTTTCCATTACCATTATTACCACCGTTTCCATTGCTTACTTCAATGTTTCTCTTTCACTAGCTTAGTTCTCTCTCTCTCTCTCTGATTGTATATGGTGGGATTAGCTCGTTTTTGTTACTCTGGTACAAATTACCGATTCGATTAGATGGCCAGTTCAACTACGAGCATTGGACCACACTCGACTGAGACACCCACATGCCTTATCGAATCGGACTCGGGTTTTCGACTCGGCTCATTTTCTGTTTTGTATAGTGCCATATGGGGATGCCCTTTTCAGACTCTTTTATTTTATGGGCACTCGAAAGCAGGGTCATGTCTTTTCCTAGACTCCATATTCCCACTTAAAGTATCCGATTTGTTCATGTCTTCCATACATAACATGACTCGGTTTAACGTCTCGTCTCGGACACGTTGAGAAGACTCGTATTCAAGGACCATGGTTTTGTGTAGGACCCGGGTGTTCTTCCATAGGGGGTGGAGCATTCACTGAGCTAGGACCCTTTTATCCTGACGGAACAGGGAATGGACTCAGAGTGAACCCTCACTCGTGGAACAGAGGTGCCATCTTTCATCCTTATTATCAAAACCCTCCATCCTTTTTTTTTATATATATTTCATTAATTGTTCTTGCCTCTCTATCTTCTGATGAACGTTTATAATGGTGGTCAGTGGCGAATATCCTATTCCTGGAGTCCCCTGCCGGTGTGGGCTGGTCCTACTGTGCTAGGTCACCCAGTGAGTACAACTACAACGATTGGAAAGTAGGTAATGATCACAATCCTGCGACCGGTTCCTTCCGAATCTCTCTCAAGCAGAGTCCCTCGATTCTTAGCGTATGCCCATTGCCCTAAAACTGAATCAATGTATTGTTGTTTTCGTGGCTGTTTTTGGACAAAATGGTGGTCACATGCAGCCAAGGAGAACGTCGTTTTTCTTCTGAAGTGGTTCGAGAGGTTCCCAGAGTACAGAAAAAGCCAACTATTCCTCACTGGCGAGAGCTACGCAGGTCTCTCTCTCTCTCCTTACATCGTCTCGTGATTTCACGAATCATTATAAAAAGAGGTTTCGTGTCTCCATTCGCTACAGGTCACTACATACCGCAGCTAGCCTCATTAATACTGAGGCACAACAGACGCGTCGTTGGTGCTCGAGGGTTCTTATTCAACCTAAAGGGCATCCTGGTAATTGTTGCGAACGGAGTATTCTTATCTAGTGCACTTTTTTTAAGTAATAAATAGAATGAGGGTTAGGTGATTACTCTTCCTTGCACGGAGCTGCATGACAAGAAAGGGTCGCCTGCTTTAATTGAAGTTTTGGCCGTGTCTGTTCTGAACACGGTTTGGCTTGCTGTCAATTTGCCTTAATCGTAGTCTTGTTTTTTTGGTGCATTTCTTTAATCTATTGAGCACCCATTGGCCTATATACCACATTCAAATTTTGAGCCCAAAATGTAGAAGCTGGCCAATGTGCAACTTATCCAATACCATGTGTTTTTTTTTTTTCACTTTCATAACCGAATACATGACAAAGCCATTCAACTAATTTTGGTTACTTGAGCTAAATATTGGACACCATGTTTCCTACAATTTTCATTTTCCAAGTGCATGAGTTTTTTTTTTTGGATTAGCAAGCTGGGGTTAAGCAAACCCCCACCAGCACATCGGCAAAACAAAATCAGAAAAACCAATCAGGTGGTTTGTCCCAAGTTACCGGAAGCTTGGAATCTCTCTTCTCCAAAACTCATTTTGAAAGCTCGATACTCCTTTCTTCCAAAAAAAATCTCCATTCTCTCGGGGTTCTTCTATGCTTTCCACACACATGGTCATCCTACACGTGATCTATGATTTTTATATGCTTTTCTTACAATTTTTTTTTCATATTTTTCATGTATTTTTTCTCACACTTTCTCTCGTTTCCTATTTACTTTCCCTAAATTGATAACCACAAAAATTAAACTTTTTTTATTGAAAAATCATCAAATATAAAAAAAATTAATTTTATTTTAATTTTTATTTGTTTCTTGTTGAATTGCTATTCAGTTACCATATTGCTTCATTTTTTTATTGATACTTCCCTTCTCGCTTTTTATAAATTTCAAAATGTCCTTCTCTCCTTCGCTTCCCGTATCTTTTTCCACTTTGAGTTCCTAGTTTGTAACCTTGGTTTGTTCTTCCAACAAGGTCACAATGCCCACCAAGAGAAAAACTAACCAAGTTGACTGTCACGAGTTCAAAAATACATGCATGCGCCTTCTTTTACACAGGCTTGAAGCTGAGTGTACTCTCCAGTGGGTGAACGGGACTCGGGATTTTATGCCAATGAACTCAGTGTGCGAGACAGTTTATACCCAGTTACCTAAAAAAGAGTGTTCTACTTCTCAAGATAAAGATCTCTGTCACACGGAATCTCCAACATACCCCATGTAACGTCCCGCAGTGTACTGTTCTTAATGGAAGCTTATACAAAAATGCCGTATCTCTTCTATGTATCCTTGTGACATAGCTTGAAATCGAACAAGATGCAGTATTGCAGAAGCCTGCAGCATTGGTTACCACAGTTTTTTTCTGTGCTCCAAGCTTAGGCTTAGCCAAAGTATGGTCTATGGTTCTCAATGTGAGTTTTGAACGAGTTGTGGTGCATTCGAGACCTTCACACTCTTTAAGCCAAAAAAACTGGAAGTTGGTTCGGGAAAGTTCGAACCAAATCCATACTCAAAACCTTACCGGAAACTGCGGCAGGGTCTTGACTCTTGACTTTTGAGATGCAAATCAATTTGTCCTGTGTTTGATGCGTATATTAACCATGTCTAGAACTCCTTGAGTCTCGAGTCTTGACACGTCTGGTGGGTGCTTGTGGTGGTGGTGCGTGTGTTTGGGGACTTGGTAGGTAGGGAATCCGCTCCTCAACTACGGGCTTGACACAAGGGAGACGTATTCCTTCCTTTGGTCGCACGGCCTGATCTCGGACCGGACGTACCGAGGGGTGTCTTCCTCCTGCGACTTCAGCTTCGGCTACACCGGCGAGGGCTCCGGCGACACCGGCAACGCCTGTCCCGGCTTCCTCGATGTCGCTCGGGCGGAGATCGGCCACTCCATCAACATGTACGACGTCACTCTGGACGTCTGCCCTCCCCCAATCTTCCACCAGGCTCTCAGGCTCCAGAAAATGGTACGCCCATCCTTCTCTCTCTATCTCTCTCATTCTTCATTATGCTGGACTTGGGTTCCATGGCTGGAATTCCTACTCATCTAAGAAATCCAATGTTTGGATTCTTTCTATGTATAAACCTAACACACCTCCCGTTCAAGGCTCCCAAACAGAGCAGTAAATCATAACATTGTCCATCTTTTCTCCGTCGGGCACCACAAGAGCATGTGTGGTTTAGATTCAGTATCACCATAAAGTAGTCATATTGAATACGACCAGACTTAAAAGAATTGACCTGATCTCGTTTCTCAGATGGGTTACCCTGGACGGAAGAACGAGGTGGACGTGTGCATCGACCACGAGATCACGCGCTACTTGAACCAAGCAGCAGTGCAGAGGGCCCTCCATGCCAATGTCACGTCCCTACCTTACGCCTGGGAGGCATGCAGCAGGTACGCTTACGCTAAAATGTAAAGAGTTGGGGACACTGGCTTGCTGAACCATCCCCATCTCCATCAATGTCAATCTGTCGTCGCTTTCTTTCTTGGGGATCTTGATTATCTTTCTTTCTTCTCGCAACCTTTCCCCTCTTGATATGCTTTTCTTCCTTTTATGTTGAACGTCCATCACTACTCATGTGGTGCTTGTTTCCATATACCAAAGTAGCAACCATAGTTTATTTTTTTTGGAATATTTTCTTCCCTGACATCTAGGCTTTTTACTTTCTTCTGTTAATGGAGATCAAACAACTAAACTGGGGTGAAAAAGTACCCTGACAAACTGCTGTGGATAGTTGGCATGAGTACACTTCAGAGGGCGTTTGATAGCCTTCGAATTTCAGATGTATGGTATCTGCTCAGAGATGCTCCGGATTTGAAATCCAAGGATTTTCGAACCCAGGGAGTAGGTCTCTTAGATCCCCTTGTTATTCTCACTAAAGTGAGGATCTCAAATCCTTCAGCCAGAGGATTGGAGATCCTGCCTTTGGATAAACCAAGGATCTTGGTGTGGGACACTAGCCACATTAGCACTCTCCATGCCAGCTCAGATTAAGGGTGTAAGATCCCTGGCTATGTCATCCCTAGATATGATATGTATAGGATGCATTTTTTTGGATTTCATTGATGCAGGTTGTTTTCATCAAATCGGACTCCATAGATGTGATATATATAGGCTGCATTTTTTATACAGCGCTGCTTCTGCCACTGACAGCCACCCATCTCAAGATGTGTGGTTGTATGGGCGATGCACGATGCAGGGTCGCCACAGTACACACACATACAGAGAAATCAAAACCTACAAAATACAAAACCTAAGTGTATTTTTGGTGTTTTGTTTTTGAAATTCTGACCCCATAGATGTGTTCAGCACAATTGATTTATTAGAAATCGACACTTGGAGCATGCATTTTGGATAAAAAATAGTATTTGGAGCCTCAATTTTATGAAAATTGTAGGCTGTTGAATTTTAGAACCTTGTAAAAACCTATCCATTGTGCTTCTTATAAAAATAAAACATATAGATCACATCTGTCAGAATTTCAAAAAAACATCAGAAATTCATGAAAATCAAATAACATGTTTCATTTAATAGGTTTTGTATTACGTAGGTTTCCATTTCTCATATATATATATATTGCTGTCCCATGTCCTGGGTTTATAAAAGTTTGGTGTTGCCCTAGGTGTGTCCTTGGTGTTGTGTCTGGTACTATAGGACAGTCGGAGTTTAGTGTACTTCGTGGGCAGACTGGGGCATGTGATGGTGTTGTTTGGACCAATTGACCAGCGGTCATTCTCCTCCTCTACTTGATACAATCGGTGTCAGGTTTACAGCATGAGCATCGTTTCTTGAAATCACAGATCATCAACGGCCCGTAGAGAGAGAAGTTCATGGCCGGACCATGTTGTACCAACTCCCATCTGGATCCAGTTTTGAGGTCCGAGCTTTTTGTTTCTTTCTCTGATCACTCTCGTGTACTTTCCTGGGGTATCTCTGTACCCTTTTTTATATGGTCTGCTCCTTTGTTGTTTTGAATTGAGGGAACCATCTGGAGACAACCGTTTGGGCTCCACTTGAGTGGGGTGACCTAAAAAAAGGCTACCCTAGTGGGGCCTACACAGTCATTTTTTATGATGCACCAAAAACTTGTGATGCTTACCATGCACTCAACACGTGTATGGGCCTAATCAACATCACTACTTTTCCGTGAAATTGGATATGACTTGCCCTCTTCTCGTAACTTGCAGAGCTGGAGGTCTTCCATTTCTCCAACTCCCCAACTCTGTCGCCTACTTCCCAAAGGAAGCAGTATGAAACTTGGTTGAGTATGTAAAGGTAGAGGTCAATGGGCCTCCCATGGGCTGGGTTCGGGCCATTAAATTTGGCCGTCTCGGCCTGAACTGAGACAGTGCCCCGGCCCGGCCTAGCCCAAAGCTGGCTGACATGGGATGGCTCGGCCCAACACACACACACACACACACACACACACACACACACACACATATATATATATATATATATATATATATATATATATATATATATATATATATATATATATATATGTGTGTGTGTGTGTGTGTGTGATAAGCCTTTGTCCGAGACGTCGGCATCAATAAGTGGAAACTGGTAGGTGCAGGTTATTTGGACAAATGTGGTCAGTATATTCGGTGCGTATTGTCCTGTATTGAATGGACCGATACATACAGAAAAATCGATACACATCAACCAAGAATTGGCTATTTTTAATAAATAAAAATATTTTAATATTATTTTAATGGCTTCAACATGCACGTAATATTTTTTGGCCTATTAAGAACGATTCACTTGAGTATCAGTATCGTTCCATTCAACTGAATCGTTGGCCAAATGATTTAGTGCCGAAACCGATACTGACAACATTGGGTTAATAAACCGTGCAAGATCACGTCATTAGTGTCTGATCCAGTCAAAACAATTTGCACTGCACCTATAAGTTTGGACTCATTGAAACCCCAAGGACATGTGCACCAACGACTTTCCCTTGTATAGTAAAAAAGCGTCACAAGTCTTAACCAAGTGTGGTGTGGTGAATCAGGATAGTGGAGTACAGGTCTGTTGATCAACTGAGCGACATGCTGCCATTGCTCTCTCTCCTTGTGAAGGACCGTGTGCGCATCTGGATATTCAGGTAATCCCCAATCCAATACTGACACCAACAAATAATGCTTCCACTTCTGGTGGGCAGTCTGCTGCATCTAATCTTGGTCATCCATGAAATTGGTTTATTCTTCTCATCGATAAATACAAGCACAGGAGTCGACAGTCTTGTCCCGTATTCCCCCACATTTCCAAGAAGGCAGTAGGAAGAATGTAATGTGTTTATTGATTGCTGGGCACTAAACTGTATACTTTGTATGAGAGTTTATGATGGTTCCAAATCGGTGTGTGTGCAAAGTGCAGTGGGGACCAAGATGCCGTGGTGCCTCTCACGGGGACGCGGTTGCAGATGACGAGGCTGGCTCAGCAGCTGCATTTGAAAAGCATCATACCATACTCTCCATGGTACGCAAATGGGCAGGTACAGATATCCTTGATTCTTCATAATCTAATCATTTAACCCTAGTTAGATTAGGAATTTGGCCCAACTTGGTTCCCAAGACATATAGTCAGACACATTCTTATATTGAATGACGCCCGACGCAATCATGGTGAACCCGAGCTGAGTGGTTAATACTCTCTCTCTCTCTCTCTCTCTCTCTGTGTGTGTGTGTATATATATATATATCCCTTTGAGAGTTTCTCTTTGATTCCTTCAACTCTCTTGAATCCACCTCTCTCTCTCTCGACTTTTTTTGTGCCCCTCCCCAGCTCCCCATGACCCACAGCCATAAGGCTCGGGTGACAAGCTCATCAGCCACGGGTGACCACTCACGACACACCTCACTCGAAGTTTTGCAAGGCTTTAGCCATCGCCCCTAGTTCGGAGACGCACCACACACTCGACCAAGTCCTCTCTCTCTTTCGTTCCTGCTCTACCCAGTGCCCTGTGCCAAGCCATTCATCATCTGATTTCTTCTTTTTCACATGTTTTTTTAGGATTAAGGTTTTTTGTGATTTTTAATTACTATTTAATTAGTTTCTTCAATTAGCATATAACTAGGGTTATGATTTAGGATTTTGGTTTACTTTTTCATAAATAGTTGCATTTCAATATCTAGGGTTTAGGACTTTTTGTGTTTTTTTCCAATTAACATTTAGGTTTTTAATGTAATGGATATTAATTAGTTATTTTTGTATTTTTAATCAATATTAGACATAATCAACATGTTATTTTTTTGTTTCAATTAGCTTATGCATGAAAACTATGAATAATGTTTGTCTGGATTGAGTTTTTTATTTATTTATTTATTTTAATAGCATGAATATTTAATTAGCTTTTAGAGTTTTTGTATATTTTACTAATAGTATTTAAATAAATATTTAATGTAGGTATTTTTGTATTTTTAATTAATATTAAACATGATTCTACGTGCTTGATTAGTGTAAATTCATAATTCATGATGTAAGAATTAGAGTTTAAATTTTGTATTTGTTTAAATGATATGAATTTTGGATTGTGCTTTTAGGGTGTTATGTATTTTTTCTTTTAATTATCCTTAAACATGAAGAATAAATACTTGACTTTGATTCAAACTTAGAATTTTAGGGTTTTTTTGTTTCAACTATTATAGATGAGAATTTTAGTTTCTTTTTGTTTTGTTTCATATAACATGTATTTGTTTTTCAAATAACAATAATCATGATTCTATCATTGATTTTTGCTATGGTTTGATGGTTTTTTTTTTCTTCTGATTTTTTTAGCATTGGATATATTATATATTTTTAGTATTTGATATATGTATATTGTCATAACAATTATTTTTTCCTTTTACTGTACATTTGTGCCTACCCTAGTTTAAATTTCTCGCTCCAGCCCGTGTGTGTGTCCTAGTGCTACTGCGTCTGTTTTGCATGAAACAATTAGTGTAGCGTCCGGTTATAAATGAGAGTAAATCCAGGTGTACATTGCAAGTAGGGATGTAAACTGTTTGGATTCGGGTCGGATTTAAGCATTATCAAGTTCAACATAATTCAGTTAGGCCTAGTCAGGTTTGGATTCAGATTCGGATTTGGGTAGAAAAAGATCAAGCCAAACCAGGATCTTACTAATTAACTTAAAACCTGGAATTTACACTTAATCGGGTCAGGTTTTTTGTTGGAGTTATGTTTTAGTCGTGTTTGGGTTTCAATGCAAAACATAATATCAAACCTGAATCAGATCCAGATTTGGCTGCCCAACCTACTTAATGGCTCGGATTTAGTTTCTTGTATCGGGTTGCACTGTTTACATCCTAATTGCAAGGTAGTCAGTCCAATCACTAGATGCCATGCATCCATTAACTGCGTAGGTGGGTCCTACAAACGAGGCATGACGTCCTTTCATTGGGAGGTACCAAGCCAAGTACTAAATCTGCTTTCCTTGTAAATGGGTACAGTTTGCACTTGCCGGATGTGTAGTATCGTACTTTATTATGTATTGAAGCCTTTGGTTTGATATTCTCTACTTATAAAAATTTATGCATTTTTGTAAAGACCTAGTGTGCTAGGTGTCTTATGCTTTGATATGAAATTTATGGTTTACTAGTTCGGGATGTCAATGGTTCGGTTTTGGGTCTTGAATGCGCATTGCTACATTTTTAAATGCCTGTGAGACTTCATATCCTTGATGCAAATGGTTTTATCTTCCTATACATATTTAACAAGAAATGATATGTGGGGGGTGGTATTGTCCAAGAATTCATGATGCTGATGGTGGTCTCAGGTTGGAGGCTGGTATCAAATCTACAAGAATGCTGTGGTCTACGCAACGGTGCGCGGCGCGTCCCACATGGTTCCATACGCCCAGCCTGAGCGAGCCTTGATCCTGTTTAGAAGCTTCCTTCATGGAGAGCCCTTGCCTCGCCACTCTTGAAGGTTATGTGTTCATGTAAAGTAGTAGTCAGGGTGGGTTTCCACCTTCCATGTGTTTTGTTTGAGCCTTTGTACCTTGGCTTCTGATGGATTTCACTATTTTATACTGTTGGCTGAGAAAAGCAAGTTTTCTCAGACAGTGATTTACGTTTAAAATGCACAGCAATTAATCGGCAGAGTTATATCCATATAACATAAAAGTTAAGGTGCTCCCGGAGCACCTACTCCCACCTAATAGAAGCTTCAAATTTTCAAAAGTCTAGTGTTTTTTTTTTGTTTCGATATGATCTACAATCATTATTTTGGGAAAAAAGGTTTTGGATCATGTGATTATGTCCTACATGTAAGTTTTTTAAGATCTTCAAAAATCAACGGCTCACAATGTACCAATTTTTCATGACTTAAAAAAACCTATTTTGAAGTATAAAAAATATTATCCAAAACATGGTTTCTATCAAATAAGTTGTGTCAAGTACATCTATAAGGTTTGATTGATAAGATGCAACCTACAACTATGATTTCTATTTCTAGTAGATGGGAATAGAGCACCGTAGCATTTACATTTAAAATGGCTATTTATCTGGTATGCCCGTATAAAGTTGCTCACATCTCTACAGTTACATGCAACATAGAGCTAGCTAGGCCTAGCTCACTCAAACCAACTAGGTTGGCTTCAACTTAAAGGGTTCGGCCAAATCAAATTATATTTGAAAACAGTCTCCCACTCTATGTGCATTTATTTGCAAAAACTTTGTGATCCTCCCTGCCCACCGGAAAGTATACCCAGCTTCAACCTTGTGTCCGGAACCGATTCCGTGATGTTCGAACCGTGGTTGTCCAGGAATGCGAAGTTCACGTTCGCAAAAGTAGCTTAGGTTTAGGTAAATGAAATACTTGAAAACAAAGGAAGTGAACTCTAAGCTATTTGAATTGTGTGAATCTCAAAAGGCTTGATATAGATACACTTGGGGTATTATGTGTACCGATCCTGACCAAGATAGAGTGAATTGTGATTGATTGAAGTAAATTCATGTACAAAGATGTAAATCAGCCACATTAAGATTGCCATCTAAAGAAGTTCGTGTAATATCCAAACGCTGTTTAGCAACGATCAGACAAGCGGGGGCTTTACTTGTCTGGTAGGAGCAGCTAGTTCACGTTACATTGTATTGGGACGTTGCAATTTCTAGTTTCAACAGTATCATAGTATAACTGATAGGGGTTTGCCTAACCCTCGCTTGCCTATAAAAAATAAAATTGATTGTATTGGACGGATAATTTGACACAATTCTCTAAAAATCTTACAATATTTTATATTCTTTCGATGTCGAAACTTGCAAATATCTAATATTGTTAGGACTCTTTTACCCTTCACAACTGGGAATTGATGACTTATTAGGAAAAAATAGTACTACCTGTCAATTAGTCTAAACTCACTTAAATCCAGAATTACATGTTTTTTAATACAGACCTCACGAACTCATATAAATTTATTTGCGAACCTCCTCTTGTGAATATCTTATTTTTTCGCATATACTTCATGAAATCACACAAAAATATATGTTCAAACCTCCACTTAAAGAGAAACAACAAAAATCACAAATATTCTACTTAAATATTTGCAAACTTATTATTATATGTGATTTTTTTAAATATTTGCAGGAATCATATATATACTCATTTTTTATTCAAGGGTTTATTCTTTTCCTTTGGGTCTCAAAAGAACTTATTTATAGAAACTTTGCAGCGATTCTCGTGTAATTTGGTTCTGCATTTCGAGAAGGTTGTGGTATCATTCTTGTCATCGACTTTCTTATTTATAGGTTCAAAAGGTGAGCTTCATATAATATATACATGCATATTCCTATTTAATATGACAGCTTACAATCAGGGGTACAAATTGACCCAGCGAAAAAGTATGATAAATGCGATTTCAGTAGTTTTAGCTTAAGTGAATTTTTGCACATAGTTTATGCAAATTCATGAAGTATATGTGAACGAGTAGGATATTTATAATTTTTAATAATTTCAGCAGTTATGTAAAATAGTAGGATTTTTGCAAAACAATAGCATTTTTGTAAATATGTTTATGCAAACTCAAAAGGCATGATATATGCGATTTTAGTGGTTTCAGTTTAAGTGGAGTTTTGTGCGTGTATGTTTAAGCGAATGAGTGAAATATATGCAAACAAGGATAATATTAGTAATTTTAGTAGTTTCAAATTAAGTGAAGTTTTTCATACAACCCAAATAACAGTGATTGTAATCAAATACTGCAATATACTATCAAACTAAATATATAAATTTATGTCATTTGCACACTATATAAAAATTTATTTATACAAACATATCTAAATGTATAATTAATAAAAACCTCATTCAAATGATATTATATACAATCAATGAGTTATAATGTTGATCTTTGAATACATACCAAAAAATAAAAAAACAATCACATGAATTTACTATTGAGGATGTTGTGATTGGTGCAATCATAGCCCTAGATGACCTTATTTGCGTTTCATTGATTACGTATCATTTTCTTTAGTATGCAGATTTCTTTAAGTGCAATAGCCAACTCTACCTCCAATCTACTTAAGGCTCTTTTGTGCTTCTCTCCAGCTTTCTCTTTCTCTTGAATGGCACTTTTTATGGAAGAGGAACATGCAATCTGCTGAGCAATTATAAAATCGTCATTTGTGGCATGTGCCATGAACGACAAGCCGATGTTTTTGCCACCCTCATGTCAGTCTTGAAGTTTGCAAAGAAATACCATGGGGTAATTTTTAATCTGATTATTCATGGAATGCGATAAAAATTTGCTAACTGTGCCAGGGTGACTGAGTGGTTGCTGAACAAACTCAAACAATCAAATGACTTGATTGACCATTTAGCATTCAACTTCATTTGTTTTGTGCAACCAAATGTTCTTCCTCGCGATGTCCTTCGCCCCCATAACTACATCGACATTCTCCTCCAACTTCAACGCCTTCATAGGAGCACCAGTTTACCTACATTTTCTTTATGGTATCTGTAGCATTTCAATGAATATGTGCTTCCATATCCAAACTTGCATAACAATGATTAACAAAGATTAATACAAAATATATATCAAAATACATGTAAGTATAGTGTATGAGTATAAATACCAACATCTTGATAAGATTTTTTGTTTCACTCCTAGTGCTACTCAAATTTGCATACAGGTATGCAAGTGAGACTGCTCTCCATGTATATTGATCAATATGATCAAGCACCACCAACAGTTCGATGTACGATGCATATATTGACTTTTCACCAGTGACGATGAATACATATGAGCCAAAAAAAGTATAGCAAAAATGATTTCATCGACATGTCCACGCTTCCACCGCCCTTCTCTATAACATATGGTAGTTTTTCCTTCATCCTCCTCGCCCTACTGAGGACATAGTATCTCATAACCCATAAAAACATGATTCTTTTGCCTTTGAATACATCATAATTTGCTTGCAATTAAATACCACATAAGTGCTTAAAATATCTCCACCATTGTTCATTCACTGGCTCCTTATGACACTTTATTCTAGTGATTTATGCGACATCCTCTAACGTGATAGTCATCTCAAGATGTCTCAACTAGAATGTATTGATTTTCAAATTAAAAAATTGTACAACGGCCTCTAAGAGGGGTGACTGATACATTTGATTTAACAACTCATTCGCTTTCTCTGTTAGTATAAAAAATCATTGATGTGCTTGATTCAAGTAGAACAAGTGCATGCAGGATACTGTCTTTTTTGAATCAATTGGTTGAAGACTGTGTAATCAAAATTAATTTTATTGAATTGAGTCAATTTCAATGAATTTCTATATGTTTTACACATACATGACAAACTAATCAATTATATTCATAGATAGTAGCAACATTAAACTAATTAATGATTGAATATATATATATATATATATATATATATATATATATATATATATATATATGATAATTTAATCAATGATCAATTGTAAAACTGAAACTGATTATTACAAAATAACAAATAAATAAAATACCTATCTAAGCATTAAACCTTCCCAGCTGCGACATCTTCGTTAGAGCTTGAACTTTTTTCTCAGCATGAGGAGTAATATTAGACCCCTGAACATTGTTCGCATCTGATTTAGCCATATGACAATCACTTACATTCACTTCCTGAGGAGGGTCCACATTAACCTTAGCCTTTTTGTTAGGTACCTCATTCGCCCTGTCACCACTGTCATTATAGGTGACCGTATCTCCAGCTCATTTATTCAGGCATTGAGGTTAGCAACAATCTTAGTGCATGCCAATGGGTCACCCTTCTCCTCCTTAGATGCTTTCGGGGTAAGAGACAAGAATGTGCCCATAAACTACTTAACTTTTTTTGCATATGCTGCCTTAGATATAGGCCACTTTAAAATTTGTAGTTGTTCTTTGTACGACAATTAAGTTTTTTTTTTGTTGTTTGAGTACAACTTTATGTGATTATCGAGGGTAAATTTTTTGTGAAAAATGTCGAACACCCACAATGTTGGCTTTGGATATGGCTATCGCTCTATCCACTTCTGCATACTAAGCTGCGGTTGTAAATTATCAGGATGACCCAATTTATAGTTCTTCGTAGGATTTTGTTGTTGTGATACGATATTAGAAGATATGTGGGTGTGAACCCCTTCAACACAGTCTTCATATTGGTCATATTATTTTAATAAACAGATTCACTAACTAAATTAACAAAACGGATCACTGTTTGATTTAGCCATTAAATAAAAGGAAACACTGTGCTTACTGAAAAAACACGTCATCGATAGTTCAATAGTGATGAAGTGCTGCATATAAATAGTGGCTGAAAATAGTTGTAAAAAATAGATGCCAAAGGAAAGCAAGTTGGGGATTACTGGTTGGGAACAAAAAAAACCCTAGATTATGTGAAAAGAAGTAGGTTGGGGATCACAACGAGTTTATATATGATTCAAAAAATTTGTAAAAAATAAGAAATATCACATATTTTGTCATAAATTTGCAAAATATTTAAGTATGATATATTTGTGATATAGCGAGATTGACAAATACCTTTTTTGAGATCATAAAATATATACAAATAAGTAAGATATTTGAGAATTTAGTGGGTTATAGTGTTTCACACATATATTTATGCAATTTCATGAAGTATATGAAAAAAATAGGATATTTGTGAGAAGGTTCACAAATATATTTATGCAAAATATTGATGTATATGCAAAAAAGTAGGATATTTGCGATTATGGTGGTTTTAGTTTCACCAAAAATTCACATGTATATTTATGTGAGTTCGTGTGATACGCATAAAAAACCGTGCGATTCTGGATTTAAGTGAGAGTTTGCACTAGCCGACAGATGATACAATTTTATCACAATAAGCTGTCAATTCACAGCTGTGAAGGGTAAAAAGGTCTTAGTGATGTTAGATATTTGCAAGTTTGGATATGGTTATTAGAGAATCATGTCAAATTATTCATAAAATATAGTTATTTTTTTGAAAGAAAAAACAATCAAACAAGCATGTAATGTTAAGGTGAACCAAAAACGTTTGGGTAGAGCCAAATCTAAATATTAGATAGGTACCCTTGTTTTAGTAAAAGAAGTAGTTATCGACCTTGTAGACTATACCCATGGATAGAGGTGGTTAATAAGGGAGGTCACCATGTTAGTGCACTTTGAAAATAACATTGTTAACAACTTGAAGGAACTTCTTGTCCAGTCATGGTACACCTTGCATTCATTTTCTCTATTTTTTTAGTTGCAATACCTATTTCATTTACTCTGAACTTCCCGACTTTTAGTCTAGAATTGAAAAGCTTGAGGGTGTGATTATCGTCTTTCCTGCTCTACATTTACTTTTTTTTTTTTGGTAATTTATGGAAAGCGATGTGACGTAATTGTTGGCAAGGGTAATTTGCTTTAGCCCAAAACATCGGAAGGAAACCCATTTTCATATGAAAATGGACCCCTTTTTCAGGGATGGGTGTTTCACAAGAAACAAGGTTTTCTTAGAATGAGCCCTTTGACAGTATATTCGAGTTACCGTAGCAAATATTTCTCATGAACTTTTTTTTGAAAGGCAAGAAGCTGGGGTTAGTCAGACCCCTACCAGTTACACTGTACCACTGGGTTTTGAACTTGAACCTGCAACGTTCCAACACAAGGTGACGCGCACTAGCTTGTCGTACCAGACAAGCTGAGCCTCCAACGGTATAGTTGTATATAGGGGTGGCAATCGGGTCAGGTTGACGGGTCAGCATACCTCAACCCGACCCGACCCGTTTATTAAACGGGTCGGCTGTGGCAAACACGAACCCGAACCGTTTATTAAACGGGTAACCCGACATGACCCGCCAACCCGCTTAATAAACTGGTTGGGTCGGGTTGGCCGGTTGGCGGGTCAGCGGGTTGGTGGACGGGTTGGCGGGTTGACCCGCCCGCCTAACCCGTTTATTAAATGGGTCAGCCGGGTTGGCATACCCCTAACACGAACCCAACCCGTTTAATAAACGGGTTAGGTGGGTCGACCTGTTTATTAAACAGGTTCGTTTTTTGCCCAACCCGAACCCGCCTAAGAGGCGGGTTGGCGTGTTGTGTGAGGTTTTGCCACCCCTAGTTGGGGGGTTTGGTAAGGGTCACCTTGTGTTGGGGCGTTTGGTAAGGGTCTGCCTAACCTCAGCTTGCCTTTCAAAAAAAGAAAAAATTATTTTTATTAAAAATACATATAAAATACTCAGATAGGGTGCCCGGACAAAAATCATGACCCAAACCCAACCCACATATTGCTCCGATAACTTTCTGGTGGACTAGAATATTATTCAGGTTGGCACTTTTGTTGCACATACTTTAGAATTTAGATTGGAGTTGGGTATCCTATACAAAACCAACCCTTTGACAACCCCTAATGGTATCAGTCCTAAATCTATTTTCAAAACGATTCAAAAAATCAGCTCATGTGGATTCTGAAGCGAATCATGCTGAATTCATCATTTTTACTTTTGTAATATAAAAAATCATTAAAAATTAAAAATATTAAAATATTTGAAAATCATTAAAATATTAAAAAACAGCTAAAAGTTGAATCAAGTGATTTTGGAAACAATACGATAATTGCAACACTGATCTAGCTCATTGTCACACCTTGTAACAAAAACAGGTTCCCGAGTTTTTTTTTTTATAGAAAATGGGGGAAGCCCCCCCCCCCCCCCCTCCCATCATTTTATTAGATCATAAAAACAGAAATATACAACAATAAAATAAACAAAAATTAAATGCAAAACTTTCTTTTTTTAAGGTGAGGTTAGGCAGACCCCTACCAGATTCCCATGTGGAAGAGGGATTGGAACCTGAGACTTCAGCTTGGCACATGACTCCGCTTACCACATGGGATACCACCTTGGTGGTTTTTACTCAAAAACTTTCTTTAACCAGATTTTGCCATTTTTAGGTTTCTTCCAATGTGAAGCAGGGAGTTTGGCTAAGTTGCAAGTCGTGCTTTTGGCTTCTTGCCTATCAAAAGTAGGACGTGATTGACTCGCAACTTGACCGTGAGGCTAGCCTTGTACGTCCCACATCGTTCTCGTGTCCTGCAAGACGCCGCTGACCCAAAGGACACGTTAGTCGTGGACTTCAAACTTTGGTGGGTGTCTACATCAAGTTGACCCGAGGGGACACGACTTGATTTGGAAGAACAAACATGTCTGTTTCTTCGAGGCCGTGGCCGTCTGCCACTGACTTAACTAGGCACTTAGGATAAGGTTCTAAAAATTAAGAATCCAGATCGGGTGCAATCACATGGCACAAATTTTGTGTATTAAGCACTGATGGCCCTTCATTAGGCCTTGGGCCTTACAACTGACAGGCCTGTCCCCAAGATGGAGTAGAGATGGCAGTGTACCGGAGCAGGGGCGGGGTGCAAGGTCTCCATTATCGTCCTGCTTCAAAATTGCACCCTCCATTCCCGCCTCCATCACCACTTTCATCCCCGTTTCATGTCCTCCATCCTCGGTCCAAACGGGACGGGGACTCATTTCCCCTCAGTCTGCTGCCATCCTTAAAGAAAGAGAGAAAAGTTTACTAACCACGATTGGGATTTAGCGGGGCAGGGCATGGCGGGGTACGGGGAAAGCATAGGTCCATTTTTGCACGGGTTTTGATTTTAACCTCCATCCCCGGTCCAAACGGAGCAAAGCGGGACAGTCCCCCTCCCCACCTAAGGTGGAGGGTGATAAGGTGAATAATGCACAAATATTTGTGCAATCATATTGCACTCGATCTTTTCACAAAAAATAATAGATTCTCACACATTTTTTATGGGATTAGGACTACCTAAGATACCGAGGTGGTATCCCATGTGGTAAACGGGGTCCTGTGTCAAGCTGAGGGCCCAGGATCGAATCCCTCTGCCACATAGGGCGGCTGTTGTTCTGGTAGGAGTCCTCCTAACCCCAGCTTGCCTTTGAAAAAAAGGATTACCCTAAAATGGACCACTTTGTTATAAAGTTTGGAGCCGCAGCAACATTGTACTTGGATCAATGCATCAATCTGAATTGAATCCAATCAATTTGCACTTTTTACATGTAAAAACCATGTTTGCAGACTTTTATTTTTTACTGATTCCAGCATTACCACATCGGACCTGAGTTCAAATTATTTTGGATCCTTTTCATACACTAATTCAAACATATTGTTTAAATTTCACATTCGGGACTGTATCATAACCATTTTCACACCTCATTAGTATAAACATGATCATGATTTCCAACTCTAATATTGAACCAACCAGATTAAATGGACCACACTCCTGCTCCCCCTTTCTTCTCGGGTTGGAAACCTAACAACCAAGTGCAACCCAATCATCTAATATGGAATGAGTCGTATCCTATACCAGAATCTTCATATGATTATCGGATTTGGGTCCAAATCTCCCTTAAAAGATCCAATCAGCTGAGAAGTGCCCTATTTAACTCGGTTCAGTTTTATACTGCACCCAAACACAATTTACTAGGAGCATGGTCGTCGGTGCAAATGGATCGGCTTCGGTCAGACCTCTGATCAAATCCAGCTATATATTTCTTGATGTGGATTTTTAAAGTAAGATCTGAGATATTATAAAGTTTGGATTCGGATTTACCCGTTCAGATTTATTTCAGAATTGGATTGGATTTGGATCAACATTTTGAGTTGGATATGTGTTCGGAATTGGATTTACCCATTGAGATAGTTTCCATATTTTACATGTGAAAAAACTTGTTTTAGGTGTAGGGCTGGGAAAAGAGATGAGCCGCTCATGGCTTGGCTCATGTTCAACTCATAAAGAGCTCGTTCAAACATGTGAAATAGGCTCGACAAGCTCGAGCATGAACAAGTAATGTTCATCTTAGCTTGCACTACAACAAAGCAGTAGATTAGCGACGACCACCTTCCGTCGCTAATCCGTCGCTAACCATGTTAGCGACGGATTAGCGACAACGCGGCGACAGTATGCTTACGTCGCGAATATTTCGACGCTAACTGGCGACAGAATAATTCCATCGCCAAGTCCGTCGCTAATTGCGACGGAATAACGAGCGCTATATTCCGTCGCCAATCCGCCGGTACTAAACGGCGACCACGGCGTGGCGACGGATTTAATTCCGTCGCTAAGCCGTCGCTAGATTAATATGAATAGCGACGGAATCATCCGTCGCTAATCCGTCGCAAAAACGAAAAAAAATCAAAAAAAATTTATTTAAAAATTAATTACGGAGAACTGTACAATTTATATTTCCTGTACAATTTATATTTCCTGTAAATAAAAAACAAACCACACAAAAAAATTCATATAACAAGTATCTATAATAATTAATCGTTCCACCTTAAAACTAAGAAGTTTAATTATTTACAATTCAACAATTACAATTAGGAAAAATAAAAAAAATAGAACTTCTTCAACAAAGTCCTCTAATCATCGCCAAGATTTTGTGCGTCTTCTTGTTCATTGTCTTTATCTGTCCCTTCAGCTCCACTACCCTGATTATCGCTAGCAGCCTACACAAGAAAAGAACAGTCAGTATTGATAAACAAAATATAATGAAATAAATTACACACTATATGTGATTCTATCATGTGCTCATGTGTGATCTAAGGCAATAAAAAAACTCTATATGTGATTCTATCATGCTCATATGTGTGCTAAGGCAGTCAAAAAATTGAATATATGATTATAGCATGTTCATATGTGTTCTAAGGCATCTAAAAAAACTCTATATGTGATTCTACCATGCTCAGATGTGCTTTAAGGCAGGCAAAAAACTATATATGTGATTCGATCATGCTCGTATGTGTGCTAAGGCAGTAAAAAAATTGAATATGTGAATATAGCATACTCATATGTGCTCTAAGGCAGGCAAAGCAAAAAATTTTATATGTGATTCTATCATAAATGATATATAACATGTTCATATGTGTTCTAAGGCAGTTAAAAAACTCTATATGTTATTATAGCATGCTCATATGTGTGCTAAGGCAGTCAAAAAACAGAATATGTGATTATAATATGCTCATATGTGTTCTTAGGCAGTCAAAAAACTGAATATGTGATTATAGCATGCTCATATGTGTTCTAATGCAATCAAAAAAACTTTATATGTGATTCTATCATGCTCATATGTGCTCTAAGACAGACAAAAAGTTAAATATATATATATGTGATTCTATCATGCTCATATGTGTGCTAAGGCAGTCAAAAAATTGAATATGTGATTATAGCATGTTCATATGTGTTCTAATGCATATAAAAAAACTCTATATGTGATTCTACCATGCTCAGATGTGCTTTAAGGCAGACAAAAAACTATATATGTGATTCGATCATGCTCGTATGTGTGCTAAGGCAGTAAAAAAATTGAATATGTGAATATAGCATGCTCATATGTGCTCTAAGGCAGGCAAAGCAACTTTATATGTGATTCTATCATGCTCATATGTGTGCTAAGGCAGTAAAAAAATTGAATATGTGATTATAGCATGTTCATATGTGTTCTAAGGCATCTAGAAAAACTCTATATGTGATTCTACCATGCTCAGATGTGCTTTAAGATAGTCAAAAAAACTATATATGTGATTATACCTGAGAGGGACCTGGAATCGAAGATCCCCTATCCTGAACAGCGGCCTTGATCTCATTTCGGAGAAAGGGGGCGACGGTGTATTGGAAGTAGTTATTCAGTGATTCATTAATGATCTCGCGTACATCATCACCGGAAAGAATAGTCGGCTGCTTTGAGCTTATGTCGGCGCAAGAAGTTGGTGAGCCGTAACTGGAAGAACCAATAACTGGTGAAGTGTTCATATTACTCCCAAACCCGAACACGCGACCTTTTTTGGGTTCACCTGCTGCAGTCACCCATGTTGTAGGATCAAATGATGGATGCTGAGTAGCGTCTTCACCATATCACTCTACCATTTGTTGCTCATATGCCTCCTACAAAATAATGTTTAAAGTATTCATTAATAATTAATGATAACATTATGATGACTTGCATATATATTGCAATGATTATTAATAGAATTAATACATACCGTTGTCGTTCTCGCCTTCTCTGATACGAAGACTCCCGTGGTCTTCCGTTTATGTGTTTCTACAAACACATCCTTATATGGTACACTGCCTCCTTTTTCTGCTTCCTGCGAAGTTAAATGACAAAAGATTTAGTACACAAATTTGCAACTATACTTATAAAATTAATATTATATATTGATGAGTTACCATTTTCTTTAGGTGGCTCCCAAATGTCTTAGATCCACCTGTGTGTAGATGGGCTTCGGGCATCTTCGATCGATTTTGTGAAGCCTTCGCAGAGCGATTTTTAAATGCATCTCCCGCCCACATATCGCACATTTCATCCCAGTAATCTCTCCTGATAGTAATAGGACCATGGCCCTTCCACAATAATGGATCATCTACTACGCCAGATGCTTTTTTTGCTGCAGTCTTCATAGTGTGCAGCATGTCTGCAAATCGATTGGCAGCCACCTTCTGCCACACCTTCCTTGCATCATTTTCTTCCACCGTAGTTGCAAAGCGATTCGAAGCCTACAAATATTTTCAGAAAGTTAGTAGACATTGCTTAAATAAATTAAATATGAAACACATTAACTATGAGGAACAACTGTATACCATGAATGAGGACCACAATCTGTCTAATACCTCCTTTGGGTACTCTTTCCATTGAGCAACTAGTCCTGGTAGATGTTGAAGAAGTGAATTCCTAATCTCCCGTACTACTTCTTGTGGCTCAAACCTCGTGCTGCACATGAATTGTTACACAGTAAATATCAATATAAAATATTTAAAAGATATGCAATAATTGAAAACAAAATACTTACGGTCGATTATCGATATACACTATTCGAATGAGTCTTCTTGTGCCAGCCTGTGAAGACCCTGTTTCCTGTGTTGGCTGTTGACTTGTGCGATCAACTGGTGTAGGTGGGTCGTGTACAGGCGCAACATCATCTGTAAAAAAATACACACCAAGTTCTCAGAATGTGCATTTGAACTAATCAAGCATCTAATTAGTTATATGATATACCTATCACAGGAGCCCGTGAAGATGAAGGTTGAGCCTGGCTACTACTGGATGAGCGACCACTATAACCTCCACGAACCATATTCTAACAAATAACATATGTCATACAATACATTCAAATAATTCACATCAAGTATTACAATGCATTCAAGTCATTCACATCAAGCATTGCAATGCATTCAAATAATTCAAATCATTGACATCAAGTATTGCACTAATTCAAATCATTCGTTAATTGCATAAATTATAATACATTCAGATAATTGAAATCATTCATATCAAGTATTACAATGCATTCGAATCATTCGTATCAAGTATTACAATACATTGAAATAAAATTTTTAATCATTCACACCAAGTATTGCAATACAACTCACATCAAGTATTACAATGCATTTAAATAGAGGTTTCTAGTATAAGATTTTGCTCACTAGCTTGAGAATTCTTCCTCGTCACTAGTTTGACTTTCTTCTTCTTCTTTTTCTTCTTCTTCTTCTTCTTCTTCTTCATTGTTTGCCCATCCACTTGGTACATCATTTGGATCACATTCCTCTATGAATGTTTCATCAGCCAATGGAGATATGACATGCATATCATGCGCAACATCGTGACCATAAGCGAAGTCACAGACATCATCTGATTGATAGTAATCACTGTCTTCAACTAACTCATCTTCTTGTAACTGATCATACTCGGGGTATAGTTTGGATTTCACCTTGCAAACTGCCCACCATTCATTTCTATCTGACTTTTTTATACTCGGATATGAAGTATAATAAACTTGTTGAGCTTGCGAGGCTAATATGAATGGTTCATATGTTCCAAACCTGGATTTATGATTCACCTCCACAATGCCTGAAGCTTTGTCGAGTCTTGTTGCAGTTGGATCAAACCAATGACACTTGAATACCGTAACCCTGTTATTCATGCCTAAGTAAGTCAACTCCATTATTTCCTCTATAACACCGTAGTAATCATGTTCATTTTCACCGTAGCTGCTACCCTTGACACACACGCCACTATTTATCGTTGATTTGTTTATACCGTAGTCTTTTGTATGGAATCGCCCAGTTCTGATAATCACTCACAAAACCCTTCCTGTATAGGTGATGTCTAACGCCATGAGGTTCTACAAATCGATTATTCTTACAAATCTTGCAGGGACACCTAATCCGACCTGTGGGATCTACCGTACTGACACTCGCCGTTGCAAATTCAATAAAACTATCGACACCATCCATATATTCATGCGATAACTCATTGTCCACTATCCTACGGTACATCCATTCACGGTTTGCAGTCATTCTGTCGTATGATGTTACGAATAGTATCCTAACGAATTAAGAAAAAAAGAATCAGAATGCGACGATGAAGAAAATATCAAATTTATCATGCAATATACTATGTCAAACAATAACAAGAATTTTGATGCATGCATTGATAACTTAATATTTTCATGTGCAAACTATTAATGACATGATACAATCATTTGAAGCATGCTTTTATTATAAAATTTCACATGGAAGTCAAAATCAAATTGAAAGTAACTACATGCAAACATTGATACAATTACATCAAACATTGCAATACATCATAATCATTCATATCAAATAAATGGCAAACATGTACCTGCAGCAAACACACTTCAATATCTCACTAACTACTACCATGCTTAGCATGGACTCCGTACTCCAAAAATAAGAACACTTCCATATTTCTACATTAAAATCATGCTCAGCATGATCTCCGAACTCCAACAAAGCAGTCCTAGATATCAACAACTAAGTGAGTGTGTGAACAATAAAGTGCTGCATTCAATAAATTAAATAACATGTGATACGTTTGCATCACTTACTCACCACGGGTATTTACCCGATTTGCATTGTTTTTGTCATTTACTTACCACAGGTGGCCGAGCACGAGTTGGTTCCGTTGAAAAATCTGCACAAAAACAAAACAAATTAAGTAACAAACTAACTAATCATGAAACAAGATGAAACACTAACTAAAAAAATTAAAACAAATTAAAACAACTCTAACTAATTGAAAGAAGAGAAAAGAAAAATAGTATATATGTTAAGCCAAATCTAACTAGAAGATGCTAATTTAACAAACCAGCTATAACATGTTGAACCAGTCGACTAACATAAAGTCATAGACAATTTCTAATCTGAACTACTTAGCAAAGGAATAGTAAATCAATCAATTAGTTTACTAGAAAAGATGTGAACTCCGTTTAACCACCACTATCATAAAGAATTCAAATAGCCCTAATCTAACTAACTGATTGTGAGAACATTAAATACCAATCTATCTAAGAAAAATATAATTATAAAAGACTAATAGATTGAAATACTCTAACTAACCAGATTTCAAGAAAACAAATTGAAGTAAAACTAACTACCAGTAGACATTAACAAACTAACAAATTGAACAACATGGACAACTTGTATATATACATTACAAAAAAAATTTCAACTTAAAATCCATATGGACAACATATATGCAAACTACACTTAAAACCATATGGACATCTTATATACACATATTACAATTTTTTTTTCAAGCTAATCACATGGACAACATAGGGATCACATAATAACTTTTTTTTTTTTTAAAAAGAGATCACATGGGCAGCATAGGTATCCATAACAAAAATTCTTTTCAAAACAGATCACATAGGCAACGTAGGTATCTCATAACAAATTTTTTTTCTAAAAACAAACACATAGGCAACATAGTATTCCTACTAAAGATTTTTTTTTCAAACTGATTTACATAGGCAGCATATGCATTAAAAAACAAATTTTTTTGAAATCAATTCACATAGACAGCATAATATATCTCATAACAGATTGTTTTTTTCAAAAGCAATACACATCGGCAGCATGTTATTCCTACTACAGATTTTATTTTTCAAACGATTCATATAGGCAGCATAGGCATTCAAAAACAGAATTTTTTTTGACAAGTCACTTAGGCAGCATAACGCAGGGGGTCGACCCCCCCTGCCGGAAAGCACGGCAGGGGGTTAAACCCCCTGCCTTTCCGGCAGGGAAGGGGGTTAAACCCCCTGCCGGAAAGGCAGTTCCGGCATGGGGGGTTGACCCCCTGCCGTGCCTTTACGGCAGGGGGGTCGACCCCCCATGCGTTTCCGGCAGGGGGTCGACCCCCCATGCGTTTCCGGCAGGGGGTCGACCCCCCATGCCTTTCCGACAGGGGGTCGACCCCCCTTGCCGGAAACGCAGGGGGTCGACCCCCCCTGCCGGAAAGCACGGCAGGGGGTTAAACCCCCTCCGTTTCCGGTAGGGAAGGGGCGTACCCCCTGCGTTTAGAAGAAGAAGAAGAAGAAGAAGAAGAAGAAGAAGAAGAAGAAGAAGAATATTACCTGCGCTTCGCCGGACGGTGGCGGGAGGTTGACGGGGAGCGGCAGCTGGCGAGCGCCGGCTGGCGAGCGGTGGACGGGGAGCGGCGGCTGGCGAGCGGCGGTGGCCGGACGGTGGCGAGAGCCGACGGGCGGCGGGAGGGAGCAATACAGCGAAACAGGGAAAAGAGAAAGAGGGATGGGATTAGGGATTTACGCGACATTTAGTGACGGCTTAGCTACGGAAAAATTCTGTCGCTAAGCCGTCGCGAAACCCAAATACCAAAAAAGCGACGGAATATATTATGTCGCTAAGCCGTCGCTAATTAGCGACGGATTAGCGACGACAGAGTTCCCTCTCTAAATCCATCGCTAAAATGGTGTTCTTGTAATCAAAAGTAGCGATAAAAACATGCAGTCGCTAATCCGTCGCTAAGTAGCGACAGATTAGCGATAGAAGTCGTTTCTTCGCTAATCCGTCGCAAATTAGCGACAGATTCTATCTCTAGCTAATCTGTCGCTAAGTAGCGACGGGAAAATCCGTCGCTAATTTCCGTCGCTAATTAACAATTTTCTTGTAGTGTTGGCTCATTTATTAATAATAAATATATTTTGCGCATATTTTTATATTTTATAGAATGAAGATGGTTGAAGTGTTTTGCCTGCAAGCAATAAGTCTAGAGTTCAAATCCTATTGCTTACAAGTTTGAAACAATTATTTATTTTGTAAATGAACTAGCTTGAGCTTGACTTAGTACGTTGGGATCCAAATTCTATTGTTTTTAATATATATATATATGTATATATATATATATTTTGTAAATGAGCTTGCTCGTGCTCGGCTCGTTTAGCTCAGGCTTTTCATGAGTTCAAGTTCGACTTGGGTCGACACAAGAAACAAGCCAAGCTTGAACACCCTCTTTTTGGTTCGTCCTGCTCATCTAGCAGCCCTAGTTTTTGGTCTTCTTCAATAGATCCAATATTATCACACATATGACATATTTCAGATAAGGATTCAACTGTACATCATTGAGTCTCACAACGGATGCGGATTCAAATTTACGGTACAAAATTTAGAATGGCTTTTGGGTCAGGCAAGATTGAGCCCATATCTGATCTGTTAGCATCCATACCAACCCATAGTTCATTACGAGTGGTAACAATGTGCATGAGTTTAATCCGGTTCTAATTTTATAAATAAGTTGAAAAAAAACACAAATGTAAATAAGTCTTTTTTCCTTGGAAATGAAGTTAAGGTATATGAACTATTGGCTATAGCCGCTATATGATATTATGACCCTGGGTAACTGGAATATGTAAACCTGCAAAATATGTAAACTAGTATGTAGTGAGATTTTTTTAAGTTTTTTTTTCTAAAGATGTTTTATAGAAACATACTCTTAGATCATCCGATTACCATGTATAAGAAAGATCTTTAAGGCTTAAAAATCAATAGCTCAGAATTTTCGTAAATATTTAAGCATACAAATTCATATTTCTTGATCCAATTACGATGATCCAATAGTCGATTCAAAGCAAATAGACAGCACGGGATACATCTGCTTCTGCAGGGTGAGATTTGCAAAAAACCCTATAAAAATCTTAGTTCATACTAGTTTACATATTTTGCTGTTTTACATATTTCAGTTTTCCTTGTGACCCATACTTGAGATTTGAGGAAGTGTTCACAGAATATGCAAAGACACTATATTATGCATCGCCCACACAGCCATCCGGCTCCCCATTTCTCGAGATGGGAGTGGTCTCCATCTTGAGAAATGTTGAGATGGGCGGTTGTCAGTGGCAGCAGCAACATGGTCTCCATCTTGAGAAATGTTAAGATGGGTGGCTGTCAATGGCAGCAGCAGTGCTGCATCATACAGTGTCACTCACTGCATAAAAAAATGCCCTTTAGACAAAATTGAATCAAAATCAGAGTTTCTTTAAAATTTATTTTTAATATAAAATTTAGTTTTTTCTTGCTACACCTACTGCACATTGACAGGCCAACGGTTGGTAAATATGAACATGTTTTGAACTTTTTCATCAAGAAAACAAACTTATGTCTTGAAAAAGACCGCGTTACGTAAGTTCTTTTCGGTTTTGGACATTTCTACAAAAAACTTGGTTTAAGGCAGAGTTTTGCTACCAACGGGGGCTCCGCTTGCCTGGCGGGAGAGGTTAGTGCACGTCACCTTGTGTTGGGGGCGTTGCAAGTTCGAACCCCAAATATTATGGTTGTATATCTGGTAGGGTCTGCCTAACCCCAGATTTCTCTGTCAAAAAAACAGACAGAGTTTTGCCATAGTATCCTAGCCTCATCGCGATTAAGTCTTATCCCACCTACATGTAACCAGCTTTATGATTTGTTTTTTATTCGTTTTCAATATCATATTTGTTTTCAAACTCATTTGTAGAATCTTTATTTATTCATTTTTTACTAAGTTAAGGAAAACCCTTCATTCGCCAACCATGGCTTGGTAGGCCTGAGGTCTCTTTACTCATGAATAGCTAAAGACCCAATAAATTAAACATTGATTCCTTCGGTCGTGTCAATTGGGCAAATATGTCTATAGTGATTAGGATGGATACCTTGTATATGAAAACAAACAATTCTTTCTGTCAATCTCCCAAGACCCAAATAACTCAATTTTCACCCATTAACTATATTTGTGTCAATGGATTAGTTCGATCCATGACTTGAGATATAGAGTATAGGCCAAAAAATGATTCATAAGTCGTTATTAATGGAGTTGAAGTTACCAAATTATGAGCAGTCGGTATCAATTTATGCCAAATGGCTCCACATATAGTTCCTCGCACTACATTTTCCAAGCGAACCAAATTCAATCCGATTACAGATCCGTATAATTGGTATTGGTCTGCCTAACCCCAGCTTTCTCTGTTACTGATGCCAACCCTTCTGACCTGCAAAGATGTCATGGGGGGTGAAGCTTGGGTTATGTGGGGGAATAGTCCCACATTGCTTGTGCTTGAGTTTTCTGTGGGCTTTATAAGCCACTTGAGAACTCATACACTTGTTCTTGATAACAAGAGAGTGGGATGACCACCACACACATGCGCGCGTGCGCCCACCCGCCGTGCTGTGCCGGGCTCGGGTTCGGGTTGAAAGCATGATATGTCCTGTTGCAGGTTGTCTCATTTTGCGCCTTCCTGTTTCATTCTTTGAATTTGTGGGGGAATGTTAGGTGTAAGAAGGAAGGGAGGAAGAATTCAAAGGAGAAACTGAGTGGTTTAGAGGAAGTGGTCTTGATGAGGTGGAATAGTCCCACATTGCTTGTGCTTGAGTTTTCTGTGGGCTTTATAAGCCACTTGAGAACTCATACACTTGTTCTTGATAACAAGAGAATGGGATGACCACTACACACACGCGCGCACGTGCGCGTGCACCCGCCCGCCGTGTCGTGCCGGGCCGGGTTCGGGTAATTGGCCCTTTAGAGTCATATCTAATCAAGACAAAGTACCTTTTTACCCAAAGTTTCTCTGGTTTTTGGATTCGAAAACGGGTTATGGGAATGGATAACGGGTCACGACTCCTCGGATTCCGTAACGGGTCTCGATCTTTCGAAGACCGTTAACGGATCACGTCTCCTCAGAATCCGTAACGGGTCCTTCCACGTTTCATAACCGTTCGTGGGTTATAAAAGCATGGTGAGGGTTGGGGTTACGCAGATGCTGAGACAGGCGAATTTCTGATGCTCTGCGATTTCCCATCTCCCCTGTTGCTCTCTCTCTCTCTTTCCTGAGTTATCCTGAAAGGGGTTGTTCTGCAACATTTGGTTCGTAGAGGTTGTTTTCGAAGGACGACCCGCCGGAGTGCACCGTTCGGTTCGTCGTGGCTATTGTATCCTGGGGGAAGGACGCCGGACCCTGATCTGCACAGTATGTGGGGGCGAATCTTCTCTAAGGGGAGTACTTTCGTACGCCTTAACCTTTTACACAGTATTAACATGCGTTCGTTGTTTTCATTGTGTTCTATGCAACTGTTTGTCTGTTTGCTGTGGTCTGGATTTTGGTTGCTTGCGGAAACCGACATGCCTGCACCCTGTTATTGTTTCTGTCGTCTGTTGATCATGCTTGATCCTTTGATGTATTTCCTGATTTATATCATGTTTTATACCATGATGATGACTGTGAAACTGTGTGATCCGAAAAATGATCCAAGAGAAAGAATTAAAACCCAAACCCGACTTGTATTCGAAAAAATACAAGAACATGCTTCCTATTCATAAAGTTTATCCATGATGGGTGAGGGTTGATGAACGGGGTCTCCGCGTTTGTGTGGTAGGAGCAGCTAGTGCACGTCAATCTCAATGGTATTCTTGTATACCTAAACCCTGCTTGCCCTTTAAAAAAAAAATGAGGAGTGAGGGTTGAGGTGGCCATTTGTGTGAGGGTGCCCGACTGCCATAATGGTTGAGTACTGGACTGCAAAAATGCAGTTCAGGCCCTGTAATTGAGTTTGATGCGGTCCAAAAGGTCCGGCTTGAGCCTGATTATAACTAGGTCCGGTTGGGCTGGGCCCGATGGCCACCCCTCCTGTTCTTAACTAAGTTTTCATCATAAGAAATAAATAATATATTTTTACATTAAATTATATTAAAAAATACTCGTGTTGAGAAAGATTGGATTGAAGTAGATGTCCAACAAAAATCACAGCTCAAATCCCGCCTAGTACGGATCCCATCCTTTGACACAGGATGTGTGTTTCATCCTACATTGAATCCTAACGATCCAATCAACGGCTGGGATCATCCTGTGTCAAATAATGAGATCCTTTCTGGTTGTTGAAGTAGACCTGAATAAATAGTAATAATGGAGTCAGCATTTTTATGCCCGCACCTGAAAAGAGATGATCAGGTCAGGCCTTGGAGGCCGTTCATCTTAAAAAATGAATGGCACCCATCAGACAGCGAACAAGGCTCATTGTGAGCCATTTATTTTAAACCATCCAGATGCCATCCATTTTGACATACGATGCGTTTCATCCTACAATGAATCCTAGTGATCCGATCAATGGTTAGGATGATCCTATGTCAATGGACAAGATCCTTTTTTTTTGTTGTGTGATTAAAACTGAATAACTAGTAATACTCAAACTAGAAATTTATGCCCACACTTGATAAGAGAGGCAGCTTTGAGGGTGACACTGTCACAGGAGACATGGATGCGGTTCATCTTATAAAAATGATTGACATCCATCAAACAACCAGCGATACCAATAAAAAAGTGGGTCCCGTCTAAGTGTTGGGCATCTCATTTGTATAGGTTTGGATCACGTTCATCTTATCCAAAGGAGCAGAGCACAGTCTGACCAGATCCCTTATGAAAATTCTAATCAAGTTCCAGGGGCCGAGCCACATTATGGGTAGGGTGGGCAGTGCCCAACCTAACCCGAACTACAGGTGGGCAGTTCGCCAGGTCAGGGTGGGCACCACTCGTGCGGCCCGACCCAATCATGGTGACCCTGAGCTGAGTGGTGAATACTCTCTCTCTCTCTCTCTCTCTCTCTCTCTCTCTCTCTCTCTATATATATATATATATATATATATATATATATATATATATATATATATATATATATATATATATATTCCTTTGAGTTTTTCTCTATTCTCCTTCGACTCTCTCGAACCCACCTCTCTCTTTCTTGACTTTTTGTGTGCCCCTCCCCAGCTCCCCATGACCCACAACCACAAGGCACAGATGACAAGTTCATCAGCCACCACTCACGACACACCTCACTCAAAGTTTTGCAAGGCTCTGTTCCGAAGGTAACCTAGCTACCAAGGCATCTCTCTCTCTCTCT
Organism: Nuphar pumila; assembly: GCF_984573655.1. Taxonomy (NCBI): domain Eukaryota; kingdom Viridiplantae; phylum Streptophyta; class Magnoliopsida; order Nymphaeales; family Nymphaeaceae; genus Nuphar; species Nuphar pumila. Next base: position 123,420,756 of record NC_143255.1, read on the forward strand.
CTTTCTTGCTCTAGCTGGTGCCCTACGTCAGACTATTTATCATTTGATTTCCTTTTTTTCACATGCTTTTTTAAGATTAGGGGTTTTTGTGATTTTTTAATTAGTATATAATTAAATTTTTTATAGTTTTTCCAATTAGTATATAACGAGGGTTAAGATTTAGGATGTTAATTTACTTTTTCATAAATAGTTGCATTTCAATAATTAAGGTTTAGGGTTTTTTGTGCTTTTTTTCAATTAGCATTTAGGTTTTTAATGTAACGGATATTAATTAGTTATTTTTGTATTTTATAATCAATGTTAGATATAATCAATATGCTTGATTTTAGTTAGAAATTTAGAGATTTTGTTGTTTTTTGTTTCAATTAGCTTATGTATGAAAACCATGAATAATGTTTTCCATTTGAGGTTTTCATTTATTTTTTTTAATAGCATGAATATTTAATTAGGTTTTAGAGTTTTTTGTATATTTTTTAATAGTATTTAAATGAATATTTAATTTAGTTATTTTTATATTTTTAATTAATATTAAACATGATACCCGCTTGATTAACATAAATGCATAATTGATGATGTAAGAATTATAGTTTCAATTTTGTATTTGTTTAAATGATATGAATTTTGGATTGAGAGTGTTGTATATATATATATATATATATTAATTAGCATTAAACATGAAGGATGACTAATTGACTTTGGTTAGAACTTAGAATTTTAGATTTTTTTTTTGTTTCAACTAGCTAGTATAGATAAGAATTTTAGTTTTTTTTTTTTGGTTTCATATAGCATGTTTCTATTTTTGATTTTTGTTATTATTTGATGGTTTTTTATGTCTTTTTTGATTTATTTAACACTGAGTACATATATATATATATATATATATATATATATATATATATATATATATATATATATATATATATATATATATATATTATCATAAAAATGATTAAATTTTTTTACTGTACATTTGGGCCCACCTTAGCTTAAATCCCTTAGCTCTGCCTAGCATGATCTGACCCATCGAAAATTCCACGAAAAGACGAACCTGCCCTTGAACCACAAACCAGACCGTCTCAAAGACTTGATTCCAATACGACTGGTTCTGCTTGACATCCTATACGAGTTACACCAAAGGAGCCGTGGAAGCATCACAGTTTCCGAGCAAAGTTAAACAAGAGACAAGAAAAACGGGAAAAAGGAAAACCGAGAAAAGGAAAGGGAAAAGCAGAGGGACCGAAGTCAGGGCAGCGCCCAAAAATTATGACCGTTTGGAATAGAAAACCAGGACGCGGATGGCCCCACCACCTGCTCTCCCACTGTCTCACCCCACTTTGTGTAAAGTTTTCTTATGGAAAACCTACTTTCTTCCCTGAAAATATATTTCTTGTACCATCTTTTCTTTATTTTCTGTTACAGACTTAACTTTTGCTTACCGTTACCAAATAAGGCCCTTGGGTTAACCTAACCTTGGTGAAAAACAGACAAACAGGAAACGTTTAAACTTAAATGTCTCTCTCTCTCTCTAAAAAAGAAAACGTTTAAAATTGTGTGAACTTATTTTGCCCATATACACACTAAAAACACATGATTGTTCTTGTAAACACATGGAAATAACCTAATAGGGTTCAGGTCAGGGTTAAGTCTGGTTCTGCTAGATTTGCTTTTGAACTTAAAAGTAGGCTCGAACCTGACCCTATTTGATTCAAGTTCAAGCCCGGATTTGGGTATGGCTGAAACTGGAGAATCATATGGTTCAGCAGGTTCTGGTATAAGGGGTAAGGTATTAAACGGGCCCGTTCTTTAATTGAGTTTGAAAATAACATTCAAGTCCGACCCAATATGGTTTTACTTTAGGTTCCGTTTCATATATATCTAAACTAAAACACTAGACCTGTATGAGTTAATGGGTTTTAGTGTGAGCAAGCTTTAAAACAGAACCGTTTTTCAATTGGCTTAGGAATGGAGGTTCTAAGAAGACTATACATTAACAAATTTCACTATAAAGAATTGATGATATATTAACAAGCTTCACTATTCTTCTAAAAAACAAAAAGCTTGACTATAAACAATTGTAAATTGAATGCCTTCTAATAGATAATGAAGCTGATATAAATTTACAATCTACTTTGAGCTTCCTCTTATATGCTTCATTAATTTTTAAGCAAACTAATTTGACTTAAAGATGGCTACACGTCAGTGAAGAAAGAGGAGTAATGGGGACTGTAATGAAAAGAGAAGGGTGAAGGCTATCTCTGTTGTTTCAAAAAAGAAAAAAACTTAGGTTAACTAAAAGGACGATAGTTATTATTTGACAAATGTCAGAAAACGTTATTACCTGTTAGGACTCTATCTTGAAAAATTAGAAATAAGAATACTGAAACTGAATATCAGAAAAAATGTAGGTTCCTATCAGAAATTTCCGTTCTTTTTTTCTTCCCCTTCACACAATAAATCCTCCAAGTAAAACCCTAGATTTTTCGTTCAGGTTGTGAGGAGCCACTTTCTTTTTCCCCGCTATTTCCTTGGTGGGGGCATCATCATAAGCGTACCCTCTGTTTTAAATACCCCCAATCTCCATTGTCTAACACCAACGAGACACACCATCCCACACCTTCTGCGCTTCCCACTCCATTTAAATTTCCCAGCACCATCCTTCTCTTCCGAACGCCCTCGATCCTCTCACATCCTATACACACATTCCACCACCGACTCACTTCACTCCCCACCAGAGGAAAAGACGGGGAGCAACAGAATGGTGGTCGATCTCCTCCTCTTCCTATTTTTCTTTGGCCTGACGAGTAAGCACGTCCACACAAAGCCCTCAACTTTTCTTCTCATTTCTATGGAAACCTCATGCAAAAATTTTGATTGGTATCTCCAAAAAGGGGAGAAAAAAACCATGACCTCCACTCATTTCTAAGGATGAATTTGATGGGTATCTCAAAAAAACCCAGGATTTCTGCTCATTTATGGGAAAATCTGAGCAAAAGCATCGATGGGTATCTCAAAAAACCCAAGATTTCTGCTCATTTGTGTGAAAATCTGAGCAAAAGCATTGATGGGTATCTCAAAAACCCAAAGATTTCCACTCATTTGTGTGAAAATCTGAGCAAAAACATCGATGGGTATCTCAAAAGCCCAAGATTCCTACTCATTTTCATTTGTATTTTCCACTCGTTTTTGTGTGAAAATCTGAGCAAAAGCATTGATGGGTATCTCAAAAACCCAAGATTTCCACTCATTTGTGTGAAAATATAAAGAGCTAAAACATCGATTAGCATCTCAAAAACCCAAGATTTCTACTCATTTTTGTGAAAATCTTCGCAAAATCATTGATGGGTATGTCTCTTGTTTCTGCAGATGGGGCGGTCTCGAGCCAGATTGGGATAAACTACGGCCAGCTCGGCAACAACCTCCCCTCCCCATCCCGCTCCATCGCGCTCATCAGGTCCCTGAGAGCCGGCGCGGTGAAGATCTACGACGCGAACCCGGCCATCCTGGAGGCCCTCTCCGGCACCGACCTGAGGGTCTCCATCATGGTGCCGAACCAAGCCATCGCCAACCTCTCTACCTCCCGAGCCGCTGCCGACGAGTGGGTCCGCGCTAACCTCCTCCCCTTCTACCATAGGGTCAAGATCCGCACCCTCCTGGTTGGCAACGAGATCCTCTCGGACCAGGCCAGCCGCGCCACGTGGTTCCAGCTCGTCCCGGCGATGCGCAACGTGAAGCGCGCTCTCTCGGCGCTTCGAATCCGCGACGTGAAGGTGGGCACGCCCTTCGCCATGGACACGCTCGAGTCGTCCTTCCCGCCGTCGAGCGGCACTTTCCGGCGGGACGTCGCCGTTCCGGTAGTCCGCCCCCTCCTGAGCTTCCTGTCGAAGACCAAGTCCTCCTTCTTTCTCGACGTCTACCCTTATTTCGCCTGGTCCGCCAACGTGGATTCGATCTCCCTCGACTACGCCCTCTTCCGAACGACGAAGCCCACCTACACCGACCCTGGAAATGGGCTCGCCTACTCGAACCTACTCGACCAGCAGCTCGACTCGGTGGTCGCAGCCATGGCTCGGCTCGGCTTCCCCAACGTGCCCATCACCATCGCCGAGACCGGCTGGCCCAACGCCGGTGACCTCGACCAGATCGGCGCCAACATCCGGAACGCCGCCATCTACAACCGGAACCTCGCCCGGAGGCTCGCTGGTGGGTTCGGCACCCCGGCTCGCCCCGGCAAACCCACACGAACCTACCTCTTCTCGCTCTACAACGAGAACCAGAAGCCCGGAGCCGGCACCGAGCGGCACTGGGGCTTGCTGTACCCCAACGGGTCGGTCGTGTATGATGTGGATCTTACTGGAAAAAGACCCGAATCCGATTACAAGCCCTTGCCGGAACCCACCAACAACAAGCGGTATCAGGGGAAGATCTGGTGCGTGGCCGACTCGGCTGTCGCCGGCCGGAGTGACAACGTGAGCCAGGTCGCCGCTGCACTGCAGTACGCCTGCGGGCAGGGGAATCGGACCTGCGATGCGATCCAAACCGGGAAGGCTTGCTACCTGCCTAACACCCTCTTGGCCCATGCGTCGTACGCGTTCAACGCTTACTGGCAGCAGTTCAGGAAGGCTGGTGGGACTTGCTACTTCAACGGGCTCGCTGTCCAGACCACCGTCGACCCGAGTAAGTTTCATACCTCTCTCTCTCTCATGAGTTCATAATCGCTTCGTGGTCTGGACCATTGTGTCAGTACTTCGAGTTAGGTCGGCCTAGTTTGGTCGCCTCAACCTCTATGTTTTTTAATTAGCCTAGTCACCCATCGTACTATATATTTAACTTGGTAAAGACAACGGTGCTTTTTAGTTTTTTTTTTTCCATAAAAACGAGAGTCAAAAGATGTGAAAAACCGTCTGCCTCTTTATGTACAATACATCTCTTATAAGATTCTAAATGCAGTAAAGACGTATTAAATAACATTGGGAAATTTCATTGGGGAGCAAGTTTTGCCCCTAATCGCAAAACGAGGCCTCACATTTCTGAATTTCCCGATATGGGGCTTTATTTTTTTGACCCATTAACTCAGGTTAAATCTGATTTAAATTGAGTCAAATGTGACAATAATGCCTTCAAATGATTAAAATACCTTCTCTTTTTTATGAGGGCAATGTAGAAAACTTCAAAAAAAATCACGTTTTCCAAAATGTTAGAGGTTAACCTGATTACCTGAGGCCTCCATTTGGCAGTTTTCAGGAAATCTATGGCTCATTTTTTGTATTAGGGACAAAGGGATGACCATTAACTCATGTTAAATGCCAATGAGAAAACAACTATCATGAGATTTGGAATCCTCATGCAAATGGGAGAATGAATCACATTGGCATCGGCTAAAGAAACACCAGAAATGAGGGTGAATCAGATTGAATCACATTGCCTTTACCAGTGAGATTTATTTTCCCATTTAAATGAGAATCAGAATCACAAGTATGTTTGCTTGCATGAGATGGAATCGCATGTGATTTGGAGTCATATGATTCCTAATCACAAGGTGGAATATGTGATTTGAAATCACCTGAGATACGAGTAAATTCACCAAAATGTGATTTCAAATCACATTCCCTCTCTGATAGCTCATTTTCTGATGCTTGCTTAGCTATAAAAATGGGATTCATTCTATTTATTTGAATGAGAGTCTGAATCTCATGAGATGTTACCAAAACATACCAGCCTCATGTGATGTGATTCTGATTCATATGACTCCAAAACAAATTTGATTTGGAATCACATGTGGCCCCAGCAAACCAAACTTAAATGTCAGTTTGAGATTTTCTGTTAACGAAGCTAATCAAGTTCAGATGGTGCATTTATTAAGAACTTTTACAGCTGCTGAGCTGCATCATTGGGTGCAAGTTGGCCAAGTTTGGCCTGGTGTGACTTGAGCTAAGCATGGAAACCAGCTTGTCAGGCTGGTTCAGTACTAATTTGTACTTGTTTGTCTGAACAAGTGGGCTCGAGTCTGGCTGTGAGAACCACATGCTGGGTTCTGCAATGTGGGATCTTGTACTTGAGTCAAGGTTCGAGTTTTTTGTATGCTTTTTTCTTAACAAGTTTTGGATCTTGTAAATGCAGGTCAGGGATCGTGCGTTTACCCTGCACTATAGAGAAATGCAAAAAGGTTTTTGGAAAATTTGGAACGCAGAAGGAAGCTCTTTTCAGCGTGCAGCTGATTTTGGTTTTTGGAAATTCCTGTGCACCCTCTATTTATTATGCACGTGGTTGTTCACTGTCCGTTTTGACCTTCCTCTCTTTGTTTTTACTATTGTTCCTTATGATATTTGGATAGTTGTGTGAATAAACAAAGTTTATTATTGGATATTTAGCTCGGACCACTATTTCATTATCAAAGTCCTTATGTGACCTGAAAAATGAAAATTAATCTGAAGACAGGTATTGGAACTGTTTGTTTTATGAAATCAGTGATTTGCAATGCAATGAGCCCCTCGTTAAGTATGATGCTCATGTAGATTTCAATGAGCCTCACAATATGGCCCCTTTTTTTTTTTATTATTATTGAACACAATGTGGGCCAGTTAAAGCTCAAATTGAACAATGGGGTTGTGTTGCTTTGAAATATTACAATATGTAGCAGCAGTTCACACATCCAAACTGATGCTAACTTTTGTGCCTTGTGTATCAAGTGGCCACTCTTTAAGGGCGTGTTTGCGTGTTGCGGAAGGATGGCTCCGGACTGCAATCCGCACAAAGCGTCCTTGGGCGTTAAATGAATCAGACACACCCACACTGGAACGGGGGAAAGAAATCTTACCCCGGTGAAAGTGGGGTTCACATTGATTTTGGCCCTTGCTTTCCTCGTGGAAAGCGGGTGCCTGTGTGTGGGCCCCACGAAAAAGGTGTGGGTTTTTATGCCGTAACGCAACCCCCCCTCCTCCTCTCCCTTTTTCGTGACATTCAAACGGGCCCTTTAGGAGTTGAGCGGGTGATTTCCTGAACTTTTTATCGCTGTACCAAGCTCTGTAACAAATAACGCAGATATTTATAAAAAATTTGATGATAATATCACGAGAAATTGCCTGAAAGTTTAAAACTGCAATTTCTCGCGAGATTTTCAATCCGTGACAAATATCACAATATTTACCATTTTAGCAGATATTTATTGTGACTTTTTCATTTTTAAATGTGTTTTATTTGTATTTTTCTATAATTTTTTTATATTTTTAATTTATTTTTATTGTCGAGATTTTGCCAAAAAAAAAAGGCAAGATTTATAAAAATTTTCAAAATCTCCTGAGTTTTTTACTCCGGAGATTTTGCCCTTTTTAACTTCTGTCACTATGATACCAAGCAATGGCCCTCACGTCAAGGTTCTGTTTGGAGACTTGAATCTAAGGTGTGTTGTGGTTTCCCCATTGATCTGTAGTGTAGCCAAAACACTGCATAGAGAATGAAATTGGCCTGCTCCAACACTATATTTCAACACCATTCAGAAAGGGGCTGTTTTTAGCTACTCCATGCTGGACAAATTTTTTTTTTTGGCAAAACCATATGAACACGTATAATTGGCTTTTTCATTCCATTTTAAGGCTCCCAAACAGAGCCTAAAAGAAAAAAAAAATATGAACCCAAATAACGATTATGGCGTTGAAGTGTTGAATAACAAATTAGGCAGAGCTTGATGATCAACTTAACTTTTTCATTTAAAAAAAAAAAATTAGGAACTGGTCAGGTGCAATCACATTGCACAAAATTTGTGCATTAAGCACTTGATCACCCTCCATCAGGCCTTGGGCCCCACAAATGACAGGCCTGTCCCCAAGGTGGAGGGTGATCAGGTGCTTAATGCAGAAATATTTGTGCAATCATATTGCACCTGATCTTTTCACCACTAGCAATGGTTTCAGTAAATGGGAAATCTTCAAATTGGCACCTAACGTTCTGACATGGTTCAGAAAATGCAATTAATTAATGTTTGAATAAAAGCCAACAAAATTTTGTTTATGTAGATGAAAAACAAATCTTTTTTTAAAATTAATTGCAGTTATTACTGCTTTTTATTTTTTTTTATATAAGGAGCGAGGACTCTATCTCAAGTTGGCACAAAGTTTTCACCCACCAACATGGTTATTTGTGATCAAAATAAAAATGTATTTGGTACCATCGGGTGAGAAACACCCTTGTTGAAACTCATAGTGAGACGTTTTGATGGCCCCATTGATTTTTTTTTTTAAATCCCTGCAAAATCTTACATATGCGTTGAAATAACATAATCCAAGCACAGATTTGTACTAACTCAAACATGTACATTACATCCGCAGGGTCAAAGTGCATTCTTTTTTCTAAAATATTACGGTTCTTTACTGGGGATGTCCCTTACCCATGCATGAGGCCGTAGCAAACATCACCCTTTTAAAAATTAGACAATATCACAATATAGGTTCATCTTTGAATTATTAGGTGTCAATTTAAGGATGTAATTTTATTTGATTCGTTAGTCTCACGTTGCTTTCCATAGATTAGTGGGGGCCCACTTTTGCCATTTTGCAACTGGATCCAAAAAAAGAAAATGAAAAAAGGAGTGTCCTTTGTCAAATAATTGGTGATGAAGCATTGGTGTGGTGTGGTGGCCAACCTAAAGCAGCGGACATGCTAAATATTCATTTCTTTTTTGGTGTTTGATTCATTGCACTTGAGGATTTTGAAAAGTTGTTCACTAAACCATTGAAAAAGTTGTCCTAAGAATATCAAGACATCACTTTTTTTTTTCTTGGTGACGCGGAACCTTAGCCGAAGGGAGGAAAACCTCGGGTTGGGGAGTCATATATAGGTTGCCCACCTCTAAAAGCTACAGACACACCCCTGCATCAGCGGGCTTCTTCATCTTAACACCCTCATAAATCAACACATCACGTAAACTCCAATGGTAGAGAGGAAGCAGGATGTGATTCCGCTCCATAGAGTCTACTTGGGGTTGTGTTGATATTGAATCATCGTGTCTGATTCATATTTATAGATAAGTTTATCTCAATAAAAGGTTTATCCATATTAGGAAGATGGGGACTACTATAACTAGAATTTCTCATCTAGATGAGAGATTTAGGAAATAAGACAGTTTGAGGTTGAATCATGTGATAATTTTTAGATATTTCAATTTCTTGATATTTTGTGCTTTTGATAAATAGTGATTTTTTTTTTCATTTATGCTTTTTTCCAAGATAATTTCAGTTTATAGTTATATCGAGGTATGAAGTTTGCAGGTTTTAGTATTGACCCTCCTGAACCTTGCATCATGTAAGCGAGAGCTAAGGTACGGCCTTTGGAAAGATGACTGCCTTTACTAACTAGAACTTGTTGCTGTGGGTTTGAATCTTGAATCCAATTAAAATAATTCTTGTTTAATTTTAAAAATCTAAATGCCCTCATCTCCCATGATGTGGTGAATACTGATCATAATTTAAAATATCCACAAATTTTTTTTGTGCTGATGAAGAACCCTCGCCTAAGTGAGGAAAACCTCCGGCTTAGCCCCCATGACTAGGGGTGGCAAAATCTGACACGACCCGCCAACCCGCTTCTTAGCCGGGTTCGGGTTTGACTTAGACAGATTCGTGTCGTAAACGGGTTGACCCGCCTAACCCGTTTATTAAACGGGTCAGGTTCGTGTTAAGGGTATGCCAACCTGGCTGACCCCTTTAATAAACAGATTAGGTGGGTGGGTCAACCCGTTTACCTGAACCTGACCCGCCAACCCGCCCGCTAATCCGTTTACTCGACCCCGACCCGCCCGTCAACCCGTTTACTCGTACCCAACCCACCAACCTGCCCGCTAACCCGCCAACCTGTTTACCCGACCCGACCCTTTTATTAAATGGGTTAATCGTGTCGTGTCGGGTTACCCGTTTAATAAATGGGTCGGGTTCGTGTTTGCCACAGCCGACCCGTTTAATACACGGGTCGGGTTCGTCGTGTTGATGTATGCTGACCCGCCAACCCACCGACCATACCCGCCAACCCTACCCATGACTACCCTGCCTTACGTCACCCACCTCTGAAAGCTAAGGACACACCCGTGCCGTGCCCCAGTGAGATTTGATGTTAAGATACTTTCTCATTCAGCTTTCCCAAACTAAATTATAAAATTTCACAACAAATACAACCCTAAGATACATGCAAACTTTTAGCATAAACTTTTCATTTAAATGTGGACCATACACTTTATTGTACGGACCAAATCATGATGGCCCAATCTAGGTCTTTTGCTTTAAAGGGGATTTTGTTAGGTTAAGTGAATAGGGACAACAAAATATGTTCAAAAATAATTTATCCTCCTCACTTATGAAGTGATGTGTGATTGATTTCTTGTATGTGTGTGTGCTGGTGTTAAAGCCTTGCCCTAAGGCTGAAAAACAAGTTAGAGCTGCTCATGACTCAGCTCATGTTGGTCTTATAAAGAGCTAGTTCAAACTCGTAAAATAGGCTCGACAAGTTGAATATGAATAATAGGTAATGGGCTAGGCTGGACTGATGGAAACTCGTTAGGTAGTAAGAAATATAATTTAAATATATTTTACATGCCGCAAAAACGAGCCAAGCTTGAACACTGCAAGCCCGTCTCATCCAGCTCGTTTACCATCCTAGTTGTGCGTATCTTCCTAGTGGGCGAGGGGCGATCTTAGAGCTTTACTGTCCAGTAGGGGGCTGGTTTATGTGGGGTTCAAACATACCTGACATCCTAGACAGGTTTAAAAAATGGATAATTATGATTCATGCCCATGTGGCTCGCATGACTTAGGACACATAGGCAGATGGATATTAAAATATCCAAAAATGATTGTGCAGTAAAACAAAAATGATGCGTTTTCTCTCGTACATTTGAGAATTTTCTCTCAAAATATGGAATATGGGAATGTCCTCCCAAATAAGCGATTTTTCTCTCAGAACATGCTAATGTTGTATTGTATTTTGCAATTTTCTCCTCAATATGCATTTTTAAGCGACATTAAAAGTTTCAGTGGTGCTTTTGAAGTGTAGCTAAAGGCCCATCACATTTTTGGAACATTGCTAAAGGCTTTAGTGGTATTTTTGAAGTGTCGTTAAATGCTCTTTTAAAGTCTCAATTTTTTCAACAAACTTTTTTTTTACTAAAAATCACATAAGGGACACATGCATGAGGACACCCACAAATGTGAAAGCATGGAGGAGGACATTCGGTAAATGCGTGAAAGAAAATTCACATATTTGAGAGAAAATTTACAAAAAATATGGGACAAAATTCACATATTTAGATATTTGAGAGAAAAGTTTGCATGTCAACGAAAATTCACATGTGCAAAAGATGAAAAGGTCCCTTTATAATCGAAAAGTTGTGGTTTTGGACACAAACACATTTTTAAAAATTATAGTTTTTTTTGAAAAAAAGCATCTTTTTTGTTGTAAAGTAAGATAATTTTTTGTTAAAATATTTGATTGCTTCCCTCTTCCTTGCACTTGGTTCCCCCATAATACTTAGGGATGGCAATGGATCGTGGTGGGGGCCAAGGTTTCGACCGGGGTCTCCACCCCCACCGTGTCTAAAAATTTTGCCCTTCATCCTTGCATCCATTCATGCATTTTGATTTTAACCTACATCTCCGGTTCAAAGTGGGGCAAGGCCCCGTTTTTTCCCAGTCCTTTTCGCCGCTGCCTTCTTATGCCGTTAAAGAAAAAAGATGATGGAGAGGAGAGAAATGGAAGCTTGCGTAGCTCGTTAGAGAAAAGAGAAAATGAGAGATTCCAGGAAGAATTTTATGTGAGGGTTATATATATATATATAAGGTATAATAATAATTTCCTTAACGGGGATTGGAAATCGGTGACGGGACAGAGAGGGGGAAAAAAGTAAGTCCATCCCCACACAAGTTTTGATTTTAAGCTTCATCCTCGGTCCATTTCTTATTTCTTGTCCTTCATCCCCCTATCCAGTCGAAGCGAGGCAGGACAGGGGCCTGTTTGCCTCTGGTCCACTGCAATCCCTAATAATACCCCTTGAGACAAGGCGGCTTGATTGATCTTCTCTCCCACAAACTGCCCAAACCCCTTACATTCTATGCCATTGCTTAAAAGGCTGAATATTGATTCACACGAGTTGTCCACATTTTTTTATTACCATTTATCACGTAAGGCCTGTTTTTAAAGGTTTATTCATTCCTTATAATAGTAATAAAAAAAATCACGTGATGATGAATAGCACTTAGTTTGGAATTCAAATTTGGATGATGTGGGTGGCCAGAAAGTCATGGGAGTTCTTAACAACCATAAAATTACAGTAGTCAAAGTGACGGTTTTACTTTCCGCTTTTTCAAACTCATCTAATTCAAAATTATTATTCTTTTTTCAATTGATCAATAACATTATTTATTACAAAACCATTGTGGTGTTTCCCGCGTGGGCAGCGGGGTGGTTGCTGAAGACCCCGGATCAAACCCCTCTGGCACACGGCTGTGTCGAGGTTGACCACTTAACCCACCCGGGTATTCCCTCCCTTAGGGTTCCGGTTCCTCATAAAAAAAAAACATTATTTTATTACAAAAGATTTTCAGCTCGTGGAAGTAGCTTTATTTTTCTGTACATTTGGTAGGTTTCTCTATTTGATGATTTAGGCTTATTTATGTTAAAGTTGAGGCTAAATGTGTGATTTAGATTCTAAAGTTAAGCGTGTTTTGTATTATTGCCAAAATTTCAGGTGTGTTTTCAAAAAAAATTCAAAAGAAAAAAGTACTATTTCTGAGCGTAAATAATTTATTTTATTCTTTTTACTCAAATTGGAATAATGACAACCAAAGTTAAAAGGATCAAAGCATGTTTTGATTTACGGAAGATAAGGTAGGTGTAATTTTAAGAATAGAAAAAGCGCGTGTTTTCAATTATTATCAAAACTTTAGTCGTGCTTTTGAAAATTTCCCTTTAGGCTTTTAACTTGTAACTTTTTACATTTTTTGACAAAGTTGTTTTGTTGAAAAATAACTCTTTACCACTCGCATTTGGTTGGAGCAGTCAGTGCACGTCTTTTGTGGTGGGACGTTCCAGGTTCAAAACCCTGTGGCACATTTGAATAGTAACTGGTGGGGGTCTGCTAACCCCAGCTTGCCTTTCAAAAAAAAAAGAAAAAGAAAACTAAATGAGCAATGAAAATATGCAAGCTCTCCCAAAGTTGAATGAACAATGCATTGTCATAAGGCCTTAAAACGCAGAACAAAAGAATCAAGGAAAGGGGCATCATTTATTATTAGAATATATATATATATATATATATATATATATATATATATATATAGAGAGAGAGAGAGAGAGAGAGAGAGAGAGAGAGAGAGAGTAATGCGCTGTTGCTGCCCTCTTTTCTCATTCTGCCCTGTTAGGCCCCTTCAAAAATCATAGTTTTTTGGTTTTTTTCTCACATCTAACACCATAGATGTGATCTATAGATTTTTTTTTAGTGGGAACTGACTTTTGGATCACCAGAATCTGACCTGTACACAGGGTTTTCCCGTGATCCAAAATCAATAGCTACGAAGACATCAATTTTTTTGGGCTCATAAAAGTACATTTTTTGCCGAAAAAACATAATCCAAGAATCGATTCTCACTAAATCGAGCATGATAAGCACATCTAAGATCTATCATAAAACACTTCAAACTATGGGGCCTAAGGGGACATAATGAGAAAAGGAAGCCTAATATGTTCAGTTCTCATATATATATATATATATATATATATATATATATATATATATATATATATATATATATATATATATATATATATATATATATATATATATATATATATATATATATATATATGCAGCAAAACAAGTTTTGTTAATTTGAAATAACTGGCCGCATGAAATGATGCAAAAGAGATGTTTACGTTCTATATGGCTCATCTTAACTACCTGTTTATTTTATTAAGAGGCAAAGATGCAGATGGCACTCACTTTTAGCATCATTCTTGTTTAGGAAGATAAAAAAAATATAACAAACATGGCCAATTCATGACTCAAAATATAACAAATAATTGATTTTTTTTTCTATGAGTTTACATTTTCGTCTTACAAAAAAATTAGACAAATTGATCAAGCCACTTGTTTAAGTTGACGCTTGAAAAAATCAGGAACCATGTCAGTTGTCACATGAAAAAATCATGTTTGTTATATTTTCTAGCTTGTGGTCAGTTATAGTATTGTGCTAAAAATTAGTGCCATCTACGTAACTATCCATTTTATTAATTCATGATTTGATAATATTGATCATATTTTACTATACTTATAGCTCAAAATGTTTTCAAATATCTATCCAAAGTCTCGATACGTAAATTTTGATATTTTCATCATATCTTCTATTACGTTTTAAACATTTCATCTTCTTGCGGGATGACTCCTTGATTTGGTCCCCATCTTTTGTGCGCCATTGCTTTTTTTTCATGTGCATTTGAAAGTGGGACCCACCTATACAAATTGAAAACTTGTTTTGTTTTTTTTTGGTATTTACACGGAGAAACTACCTCCAAGATCAGAGACCTAGCCATGCTGGCTTTGCCTGTCGTACTTACCATTGCTGTTCTGGTAGCGTAAAACTCCGTGGGCTTACCTCTCAAAAACTTGGCTTAAAAAACTTTTTATTTGTTTGCAATGCCGATCAACCACGCCAGGGACTACCTAGAAATCTAAACAGTTCAGATTCAGGTCAGATTTGGCCAATACCAGATCCAACTAATGAGAGTTGGATTCAGATTCAGATTTGGATGACGAAAAGCTCATACTGAACCTGATTGTTTTTCATGTAACCGGATTTAGATATCTGTTGGATTCGACAGCAAAACTCAGAACCAAATCTGAATATGATTGTCAATTGGATTCAATTTGGCTTACTGAATCTGACTAATTGGGGTTGGATTCGATTGAAAATCGGATAAATTCTGTTTAGTTGTGCTCAGCACACCTGGCTAAGTGTGTTGGCTTAAGGGTTGCAAGTTGAAGGAGGTTGATAGTTCGATATCGGGGTGCATGTCCTTTGCCACAAGGCATAAGCAAAATGGAATGGAGGGGGTGAGTATTCATGGAGTTTTAACTGCGGACACCGAACCAGGTCCACGGTCAACATGACACTTATTGGGCTGTAGTCAATGGGATGTCCAAACCATACGGTGATTTCTTCATGCTAAATCAAGAAAACATGGTGAATCAAACTTGATTTAAAGATTTAGAAGACCATTTTTCCCAGTTTCCTTCAAAGATTTAATATCAGAAATCAGTAGTTATTTCCCTGAATACCCTGATTACAAAAAAAAAGAAAAAACACTGATCTACATCGTAGCAATGCAACACTCTTTTGTACCAACTCCGAGTGGTTGGTCGGAGCTGTCAGTGCACGTCTCCCTGTGGTGGGACGTTGCAGGTTCAAAACTCCAGTGGTACGTTGAATAATATGGTGCAAAACTGCAGTTATCATATGATTCAACTCATATTCTAAAGAATAATTTGAGTTACCGTCAATAAACAATTGGAAATAGAATATCCATGTATAAATTGGATGATGTCCTACAACTTGTCCAGTCCAGAACATGATTTGGATAATCTGATTGTGTTCGTAAGAACGTTTTCTTTTTTGTAAATCAACAGTCCAGAATGCACCAAAATTTCACGACTGGAAATCATGTTTTTACGTGAAACAAAACCATGCTGAACGCATCCATGAAAAAATTTAGAAAGGTCCACGTTTAGAAAGGTCTTTTAAGTAGTTGATCCTCTCAAGAATACATGCAGTCTTTGAAAGCTTACAAGATTTCGTCTTTAAAATCCATGTTGGTCGACCTACTGGGTATCCCACCTTTCCTTAAATTTACATTGGATAGAATCCTTTCACTAGCAAGAGCCTTATTCACACAAGACTCAACGTTGGAATAGGTCTTTACTTGAACTCCAACGCTAAATCTGGATCTTGATCTTGATCTTGATCTTGAATGCATGAGAAAGATGGATCTTGACCACATGTCTTAACAATGAACACCTAAAACAAAACAAAGGATCCCCACAGGCCTTGTTGCTCGAATTTACTTAATAGTAAAGCCCCAAGCCACTATCCTTTTATGCCACGCTAATGGAGGGAATACATCATGTTTCCTCTTTTAAAGGTACTTTTTATATCTTTTTTTGTTGATATTTTTATTGAGAAACCGCCCCCAGGATCAAAGACCTAACCTGGCTGGCTCTGCCTTCTGTCCTTACGATCACTGTCCTCACAGCCTAAAGTTTTGTGGGCTTATCCTGTTTCTTGCCTTTATCTGCAACCTTTGTTCAGCTTACCACCTGTACATGCTCTTTGATCTCGTAGAAAATTAAGGCGTTTTAATGACGTGGAGGAGAGATCCATGGCTTTGATCTTAGAATCTCAAATCCCTAGGATCTCAGATTGCCTGGCATCTAGAACAGGTGTCACCTAAAAACTGACCAAAATTAGGTTGGATGTAAGCAGCTAGATTTGGTTCTAATGTAGGCATTACTGACCCCCAACCTAAAAGAATATTTCATAATCATATAATTGGGTTCAATTCAGATAGGAAAAAGGTAACATATATGTCTTACCTACCATTGGATTTGGATTCAGGTCTGAATGCAAAACTGTACTGAATCTGAATACTATTATCAATTAATAGAATGCACTACTTAAAGATGTCGTGCATCACTCGGCGCGGCAGCTGCTTAACAAAATAAAGATTCCATGTTCTTGCTATATATATATAGGAAAAAGGGTTGGTGCCTTAATCTTTTTGTGCCTATCAAGCTTGAATAAGGGTTTTCAGGTTGTTTTTTTAAAATCTGACCATACAAATGTGTTATGCATGATTGATTTACTAGGAAATCACACGAGAAAAAAATAAATTTTTAAGCATTGTTTGTTTTTTAAAATTGTAAACCGTTGATTTTTTAATCTTATAAAAACCTAACATGGTGTTGGAATTGAACATCCAAAAGGTCGATTCCCACAAAATCAAGCATGTAGATCACATATGTATGGTCAGAATTTAGAAAAAATAGAAACAATTTTTCCAAAGCTTGGTAGGCACTTTGTACGAACAAGGCTCAGGCACCTACCCTTACTCGTATATATCAGAGTAATGTTTGCTACCCTAGTGGCTAAGGAACCCTTAGTGAAAAAGCGTAATGTTTATATATATATATTTTATTTTCAGCATGTGATCTACATATTTAAGTTTAGTAGAAATTGAACTTTCAATCATGTTTTTCTGATGTATATGTTAAATTTTATGGGGGCTGAAAAATTAACCACCTACAATGCAACAAATTTTCAAACCTCATAAAACTATATTTTTACTTTGAAAAGCGTAAAATATAGTGCTATTGAAGAACGGGGGTCATTGAGTATAAATGACATTCTTTTCATGTTTTCACTACAAAAAAATAGTTGATTTGCGACGGAATTTAGCGACGGAGTTATATCGTCGCTACTTAGCGACAGATTAACGAGAGAAATGAATCCATCGCTATATTTGTAGAATTTTACGAAACTAGCGACAGATTATATTCCCTCGCAAAATCCGTCGCTACTTAGCGACGGATTGTGCGAGAGAATATTTTGTCGCAATAAATACGACAGTTAGCGACGGAATTGCGACGGCTAAAATTCCGTCGCAACATAGCGACGGCCTAGGCGACGAAATATTTTCTGTCGCCTTTTTTGTTTTTTGAATTACGATGGCTTAGCGACGGAATTAATCCGTCGCTAAATGTCGCATTACCCCTAATCCCAGCCCTCTTTTTCCTTTCTCCTTTCGCTGCTCCCGCCCGCCGCCCTCTCCCTCCTGCCGCCCTCTTCCTTCGGCCGCCCTATACATCCCGTCGACCTCTCTGTCGGCCCCCACCGTTCGCCGGAAGTCGATCTCCGTCAACCTTCCGCTGCCGCCGTCGCTGCCCGGAGCAACCGCAGGTACGTATTTCATCTTAAATGGATTGGAGGTCGACCCCCTGCGTTTTCCGGCAGGGGGTCGACTCTGCCAGGCGGTCGACCCCGGTAGGTGGTCGACCCTCTGCCGTGTTCGGCCGGGGGTCGACCCCCTGCCGTGTCCGGCCGGGGGTCAACCCTGGTAGGGGGTCGACCCCCTGCCGTGTCCGGCCGGGGGGGGGGGGTCGACCCCCCGCCATGTCCGGCAGGGGGTCAACCCCTTTTGATGTCCGGCAGGGGGTCAACCCCCTGCCTTGTCCGGCCGGGGTCGACCCCCTGCCGTGTCCGGCCAGGGGTCAACCCCCTGCCTTGTCCGGCAGGGGGTCAACCCCTTTTGATGTCCGGCCGGGGGTCGACCCCCTGCCGTGTCCGGCCGGGGGTCGACCCCCTGGTTTCTTGCTCTTTTTTTTCTTTTTTCAGAAATTAGGGTTTTTATTTTATTTTTATTGTTTAGTTTTCTTTGATTTTCATTGATTAGGATTTTTTATTTTGATTTTCATTTATTAAGCAATTGAATCAAATTTCTTAAATTAAGGCTATTTGTAGTTAATTTAATTAGGGTTTTTTATTTGATTTTGTTTTATTAGGGCTTTGAATCAAAATTTAAAAATTAGGGCATTTTATAGTTAATTTGATTAGGGTTTTCTTGGATTTGATTAGAGCTTTTATTTTTATTTTCTATGATTAGGGATTTGAATCATAATTTTTTTAATTAAGGATTTTTAGTTAATTTGGTTAGGACTTTAAATCAAAATTTTTTA
This sequence comes from Nuphar pumila, assembly GCF_984573655.1. Taxonomy (NCBI): domain Eukaryota; kingdom Viridiplantae; phylum Streptophyta; class Magnoliopsida; order Nymphaeales; family Nymphaeaceae; genus Nuphar; species Nuphar pumila. The sequence continues at coordinate 123,439,516 of NC_143255.1, forward strand.
ATTAAGGCTTTTATAGTTAATTTGATTAGGTTTTTTTTATTTATTTAGAGTTTTTATTTTTATTTTCTATAATTAGGGATTTAAATCACATTTTTTTAATTAATACTTTTTAGTTAATTTGATTAAGGATTTTTTTGTATTTGATTTGGGCAGGTTTTTTCCTTGTTTGATTAAGGTTTAAATTGTGGCTTTTTTATTTAATTTTATGGTTTATTTTTCTTATAGTTTATGATGTTTTGGTTTATTTATAATTTATTTTCTTGTATTTTAAGGTTTTATGATTTAATATGGTCGAATAATTTCATGGTGACTTCATTTTAAAACATCATTTTTTTTTGCAGATTTCTCAACAGAACTCGCTTGTGCCCCGCCACCCGTGGTAAGTAAGTGACAAAAACAATGCAAATCGGGTAAATACCCGTGGTGAGTAAGTGATGCAAGCGCATCACATGTTATTTAATTTATTGAATATAACACTTTATTGTTCACACAGTCACTTAGTTGTTGATATCTAGGACTACTTTGTTGGAGTTCGGAGATCATGCTGAGCATGATTTTAATGTATGAATATGGAAGTGTTCTTATTTTTGGAGTACGGAGTCCATGCTATGCATGGTAGTAGTTAGTGTGATATTGAAGTGTGTTTGCTGCAGGTACATGTTTGATATTTGTTTGATATGAATTATTTCGATGTATTGCAATGTTTGATGTGATTGTATCCATGCTTACATGTAGTTACTTTCAATTTGATTATGTCTTCCATGTGAAATTGTGTACTGAAAGCATGCTTCAAATGAATGTATCGTGTCATGAATAGTTTGCACATGAAAATATTAAGTTATCAATGCATGCATCATAATTCTTGTGATTGTATGACATCATATATTGCATGATAAATTTGATATTTTCTTCATCATAGTATTCTGATGGTTCTCTTTTAACTGGTTAGGATACTATTCGTAACATCATACGACAGAATGACTGCAAACCGTGAATGGATATACCGTAGAATAGTGGACAATGAGTTATCGCATGAATATATGGATGGTGTCGACAGTTTTATTGAATTTGCAACGGCAAGTGTCAGTATGGTAGATCCCACAGGTCGGATTAGGTGTCCCTGCAAGATTTGTAAGAATAATCGATTTGTAGAACCTCATGGCGTTAGACATCACCTATACAGGAAGGGTTTTGTGAGTGATTATCAGAACTGGACGTTTCATGGAGAAGAATTTAGAAACGATTTTGATGCACGGGTGAATGTGGTGCACGATAATCCATATACGAATTTGATATTTGATGCTGCAGGAACAGAACTGGGTTCTGCTATGAGTTCTAGTGATGTAAGAACTGTCGTAGATGAAGAATCACCAAACGATGCAGTTAGTAGATTTTATGATTTACTTAGAGATGCTGATGAGCCACTTTGGAACGGTTGTGAGAGTCACACTATCTTGTCTGCAGTTCTTCAACTAATGAATTTGAAGTCCGAGTATAATTTGAGTCAATCATGTTTTGACCGTTTGTGCATGATTGTGAAGAGTATGTTGCCTAAAGATGAGAAATTGCCACAAAATTTCTATCGTGCGAAAGTTATGGTCAACGCTCTAGGTATGGGTTACAAAAAGATTGATGCTTGTCCAAATCACTGCATGTTGCATTTCAAGGAGCAGGAAAACGACATATCATGCCCGTCATGTGGGCATCCTCGGTTCAAGCCAAAGACAAGAGGCAATGGTAGCACGAGATCAAAGGAAGTTTCATACAAGTCGCTCCGCTACTTTCCTATCACTCCTAGATTGCAGCGATTGTATATGTCTTCAAAGACAGCTAAACACATAAGATGGCATGCAAATAAAGTTCGACACGATGAAAACAAGATCACGCATCCTGTTGACGCTGAAGCTTGGAAGCACTTTGATCGTACTCATCAGAACTTCGCAATGGAAGTGCGAAATGTTAGACTCGGTCTATGTACAGATGGATTTAATCCATTTGGGGGTAGATCAACTCCATACTCATGCTGGCCAGTATTTGTAACTCCATACAACCTTCCACCAAGCTTGTGTATGAAACGTCCAAATCTTTTCTTGTCTTTGTTGATCCCTGGTCCGACCTCACCTGGCCAAAATCTTGATGTATATCTAAGGCCATTGATTGATGAATTAAAAGTACTGTGGGATGACGGTGTTACCACGTATGATGCCCACAAAAAACAAAATTTCAACATGAAGGCCGCTGTTCTATGGACAATCAGTGACTTCCCTGCATATGGTATGTTATCTGGTTGGAGCACACATGGGAGGTTGGCTTGTCCGTACTGCATGGAGGATTCCAAAGCTTTTAGATTGAGGCATGGAAGGAAGCCTTGCTGGTTTGATTGCCATCGTCGATTTCTACCCAGCGATCATCCGTTCCGACGTCAAAAGAATGCATTTACAGCAGGCACAACTGAAATGGAAGGTCCATCCTCAAGATTGTCTGGCATAGAGATTTTAAGAAGATTGCGATACTTTCCAGATGTATTAACAGATGCCCGCAGTCCTACACACTTCCGTGGATTTGGGAAGGAACACAATTGGACGAAAAAATCTATTTTTTGGGAACTACCGTATTGGCCGACCCTATTGATACGACATAATTTGGATGTGATGCATGTAGAGAAAAATGTGTTTGATAATGTGTTCAATACAGTAATGAATATTAAAGGAAAAACGAAGGATAATCCGAAGGCCCGTATGGATTTAAAATTAATATGTAAAAGACCAGAATTGGAACTCAAAGAGTATAATGGCAAAGTACTGAAACCAAAGGCGAAGTACGTGCTCGGACCTGATCAAATAAAACATGTATGTCAATGGTTGAGACAACTGAGATTTCCAGATGGATATGTCTCTAACATTGCTCGGGCTGTGAAGATTGACGATGGACAGTTATATGGGTTGAAGAGCCATGATTGTCATATCTTTATGCAACGATTGATACCCCTAGCATTCCATGATATGTTAGACAAACCTATATGGGGGGTATTGTCTGAGTTGAGCGGATTTTTCAGAACATTGTGCGCATCGGAGGTCATTGTATCAGATGTAAAGAATCTCGAGGACTCTGTCATCACCACTGTTTGTTTGTTAGAAAAGATATTTACGCCAGCATTTTTCGATGTTATGGAACATTTGATCATACATTTGCCATATGAACTAAGGGTTGGTGGCCCTGTGCAATATCGATGGATGTACCCATTTGAAAGGTATATGTCTTTTTATATTTGTCTCTTTAATGACAGATATTTAAAATTTGAAATGTATATTCTTGTCAGATGCATGTTCGACCTAAAAAAAAAGGTTCGTAATAAAGCAAGAGTAGAAGGCTCTATTTGTGAGGCGTACACTTTAGAAGAGATTTCAAATTTCTCATCTATGTACTTCGAACCTCATATTTCAACACGTTACACATGCCCGCCCCGTAACGATGATGGAGAACAAGTAACTGTAGCTGACAAGCTGTCGATATTTCAACGACTTGGGCATGCATTTGGTAGTTGCCGATCAAGGCTATTGACAGATCGAGAGCAAGATGCAGCACACATCTATATTCTTTTTAATTGTTCAGCGATCGACCCATACATCGAGTAAGTATATGTATATGCAACTCAATTATAAATCCTTTTATGTTCTATATGTGGATACATTGCTCGGTAATATAAGTATTTGTGGTTTGCAGACGATTTGATCTGGAGTTGCAAAGCAAAGTTTCACATCTCACTAATGCAGAAGTACAAAAAGAACGTGAAACTAAGTTTGTGGAGTGGTTGAAACAGTTGGTAAAGAAGCTAACATAAATTTTGTACTTATAAACAACACTAAGTTACTTAATTGATCGTGATCACAATAATTGTTTATGTCTGTGCGTAGGTTCGCCATGGTGATGTTAAAGATCAAGGAATATGTGATTTAGAAAATGGTCCGACCAAAGTTGTGCAATGCTACAACGGGTATATCGTAAATGGTTATCGATTCCATACAAAAGACTACGGTATAAACAAATCAACGATAAATAGTGGCGTGTGTGTCAAGGGTAGCAGCTACGGTGAAAATAAACATGATTACTACGGTGTTATAGAGGAAATAATGGAGTTGACTTACTTAGGCATGAATAACAGGGTTACGGTATTCAAGTGTCATTGGTTTGATCCAACTGCAACAAGACTCGACAAAGCTTCAGGCATTGTGGAGGTGAATCATAAATCCAGGTTTGGAACATATGAACCATTCATATTAGCCTCGCAAGCTCAACAAGTTTATTATACTTCATATCCGAGTATAAAAAAGTCAGATAGAAATGAATGGTGGGCAGTTTGCAAGGTGAAATCCAAACTATACCCCGAGTATGATCAGTTACAAGAAGATGAGTTAGCTGAAGACAGTGATTACTATCAATCAGATGATGTCTGTGACTTCGCTTATGGTCACGATGTTGCGCATGATATGCATGTCATATCTCCATTGGCTGATGAAACATTCATAGAGGAATGTGATCCAAATGATGTACCAAGTGGATGGGCAAACAATGAAGAAGAAGAAGAAGAAGAAGAAGAAGAAGAAGAAGAAGAAGAAAGTCAAACTAGTGACGAGGAAGAATTCTCAAGCTAGTGAGCAAAATCTTATACTACAAACCTCTATTTAAATGCATTGTAATACTTGATGTGAGTTGTATTGCAATACTTGGTGTGAATGATTAAATATTTTATTTCAATGTATTGTAATACTTGATACGAATGATTCGAATGCATTGTAATAGTTGATGTGAATGATTTAAATTATCTGAATGTATTATAATTTATGCAATTAACGAATGATTTGAATTAGTGCAATACTTGATGTCAATGATTTGAATTATTTGAATGCATTGCAATGCTTGATGTGAATGACTTGAATGCATTGTAATACTTGATGTGAATTATTTGAATGTATTGTATGACATATGTTATTTGTTAGAATATGGTTCGTGGAGGTTATAGTGGTCGCTCATCCAGTAGTAGCCAGGCTCAACCTTCATCTTCACGGGCTCTTGTGATAGATATATCATATAACTAATTAGATGCTTGATTAGTTCAAATGCACATTCTGAGAACTTGGTGTGTATTTTTTTACAGATGATGTTGCGTCTGTACACGACCCACCTACACCAGTTGATCGCACAAGTCAACAGCCAACACAGGAAATAGGGTCTTCTCAGGCTGGCACAAGAAGACTCATTCGAATAGTGTATATCGATAATCGACCGTAAGTATTTTGTTTTCAATTATTGCATATCTTTTAAATATTTTATATTGATATTTACTGTGTAACAATTCATGTGCAGCACGAGGTTTGAGCCACAAGAAGTAGTACGGGAGATTAGGAATTCACTTCTTCAACATCTAACAGGACCAGTTGTTCAATGGAAAGAGTACCCAAAGGAGGTATTAGACAGATTGTGGTCCTCATTCATGGTATACAGTTGTTCCTCATAGTTAATGTGTTTCATATTTAATTTATTTAAGCAATGTCTACTAACTTTCTGAAAATATTTGTAGGCTTCGAATCGCTTTGCAACTACGGTAGAAGAAAATGATGCAAGGAAGGTGTGGCAGAAGGTGGTTGCCAATCGATTTGCAGACATGCTGCACACTATGAAGACTGCAGCAAAAAAAGCATCTGGCGTAGTAGATGATCCATTACTGTGGAAGGGCCATGGTCCTATTACTATCAGGAGAGATTACTGGGATGAAATGTGCGATATGTGGGCGGGAGATGCATTTAAAAATCGCTCTGCGAAGGCTTCACAAAATCGATCGAAGATGCCCGAAGCCCATCTACACACAGGTGGATCTAAGACATTTGGGAGCTACCTAAAGAAAATGGTAACTCATCAATATATAATATTAATTTTATAAGTATTGTTGCAAAATTGTGTACTAAATCTTTTGTCATTTAACTTCGCAGGAAGCAGAAAAATGAGGCAGTGTACCATATAAGGATGTGTTTGTAGAAACACATAAACGGAAGACCACGGGAGTCTTCGTATCAGAGAAGGCGAGAACGACAACGGTATGTATTAATTCTATTAATAATCATTGCAATATATATGCAAGTCATCATAATGTTATCATTAATTATTAATGAATACTTTAAACATTATTTTGTAGGAGGCATATGAGCAACAAATGGTAGAGCGATATGGCGAAGACGCTACTCAGCATCCATCATTTGATCCTACAGCATGGGTGACTGCAGCAGGTAAACCCAAAAAAGGTCGCGTGTTCGGATTTGGGAGTAATATGAACACTTCACCAGTTATTGGTTCTTCCAGTTACGGCTCACCAACTTCTTGCGCCGACATAAGCTCCAAGCAGCCGACTATTCTTTCCGGTGATGATGTACGCGAGATCATTAATGAATCACTGAATAACTACTTCCAATACACCGTCGCCCCCTTTCTCCGAAATGAGATCAAGGCCGCTGTTCAGGATAGGGGATCTTCGATTCCAGGTCCCTCTCAGGTATAATCACATATATAGTTTTTTTGACTGTCTTAAAGCACATCTGAGCATGGTAGAATCACATATAGAGTTTTTCTAGATGCCTTAGAACACATATAAACATGCTATAATCACATATTCAATTTTTTTACTGCCTTTGCACACATATGAGCATGATAGAATCACATATATATATATATATATATATATATATATATTTTACTTTTTGTCTGTCTTAGAGCACATATGAGCATGATAGAATCACATATAAAGTTTTTTTGATTGCATTAGAACACATAAGCATGCTATAATCACATATTCAGTTTTTTTACTGCCTAAGAACACATATGAGCATATTATAATCACATATTCTGTTTTTTGACTGCCTTAGCACACATATGAACATGCTATAATAACATATAGAGTTTTTTAACTGCCTTAGAACACATATGAACATGTTATATATCATTTATGATAGAATCACATATAAAATTTTTTGTTTTGCCTGCCTTAGAGCACATATGAGCATGTTGTATTCACATATTCAATTTTTTTACTGCCTTAGCACACATACGAGCATGATCGAATCACATATATAGTTTTTTGCCTGCCTTAAAGCACATCTGAGCATGGTAGAATCACATATAGAGTTTTTTTAGATGCCTTAGAACACATATGAACATGCTATAATCACATATTCAATTTTTTGACTGCCTTAGCACACATATGAGCATGATAGAATCACATATAGAGTTTTTTTATTGCCTTAGATCACACATGAGCACATGATAGAATCACATATAGTGTGTAATTTATTTCATTATGTTTTGTTTATCAATACTGGCTGTTCTTTTCTTGTGTAGGCTGCTAGCAATAATCAGGGTAGTGGAGCTGAAGGGACAGATAAAGACAATAAACAAGAAGACGCACAAAATCTTGGCGATGATTAGAGGACTGTGTTGAAGAAGTTCTATTTTTTTTATTTTTCCTAATTGTAATTGTTGAATTGTAAATAATTAAACTTCTTAGTTTTAAGGTGGAACGATTAATTATTATAGATACTTGTTATATGAATTTTTTTGTGTGGTTTGTTTTTTATTTACAGGAAATATAAATTGTACAGGAAATATAAATTGTACAGTTCTCGGTAATTAATTTTTAAATAAAATTTTTTTGATTTTTTTTTCGTTTTTGCGACGGATTAGCGACGGATGATTCCGTCGCTATTCATATTAATCTAGCGACGGCTTAGCGACGGAATTAAATCCGTCGCCACGACGTGGTCGCCGTTTAGTATCGGCGGATTGGCGACGGAATATAGCGCTCGTTATTCCGTCGCAATTAGCGACGGACTTGGCGACGGAATTATTCCGTCGCCAGTTAGCGTCGAAATATTCGCGACGTAAGCATACTGTCGCCGCGTTGTCGCTAATTCGTCGCTAACATGGTTAGCGACAGATTAGCGATGGATTAGCGACGGAATGTGGTCGTCGCTAATCTACTGCTTTGTTGTAGTGTTTGTACATCTTTTTTTAGATCGGATCTTATAGATGTGATCTGCAAAGTTTGTTTAGTAGAAATTGAGTTTTCAATTAAGGGATTATGACATGCAAGTAGGTTTTTAAGGGTTTCAAAATCAATAGCCTACAATACACTAAAATTACATGACTCAAAAAATTATATTTTTAGATAAAAATAACATGATTCAATATTTGATCATTATTCAATAAACCATTGTGAACACATCCATATGGTCAGATTGAGTCGATTAAGCTAAAACCTATGATTTTCAGTTAAATAGTTTTATGTCTTTAATATCCCCAAATGTTAACCTAATGAGAGAGAGTAAATGTATCATCAAACATCCAAAATGTCTGATGCAAAATGGGATGAATTTTCGTGGTCAGCGACACAAAATACACTTTTTAGTGGTGGTCTTAACTGCCACTAAAAATTCTCTTTTTTTATGCACGGCGCACAACCACATGTCTGACCTCGTTTGATGCCAGATGCATCCACCGATACAATGTTTATATATATAGTGGACGGGATTCTTGTCAAACAAGGGTCGGGCTCGCCTTGCGTGTTCGATTTGTACGACCGCCACTAATGATCTGGGCAGAAAAAACAATACCCCACCACTGATCTTTGTGTGATCAGCAGCGGATATGCGTCCAGTAACAGTGCACGATTTTGATAAACAGTCCACTGTTACTAGACGCTTATCTGCCACTGATCTCACAAGATCAGTGGTGGAGCGTCGTTGTTTTGCAAAAAAAAAAAAACATTTAGCAGCGGTCACGACCATCGCTAAATGTATTTTTTCTGCCCAGCACATTAAAATCGGTGCACCAAGTGCGTCTGATCTGTCATTCGATGACTCATTGTCTACTATTATTCATTTCTCTCTCTCTCTATATATATATAGTTATTAGAATATAAGAACTAGAAATATGGGCATTTCCAACACTTTTTTTTGCAAATCCAACCATGTGGATGTGCATGGCATGGTGAATTTATTAGGAATCAACCATATTGGATCGTGTATTTTCGATGAAAAAAATGCAATTTTTGAATGCTAGAATATTTATGAAGATTATGAGGCATTGATTTTAAAGCCTTAAAAAAACCTCATTTATGCATCAAAATCGGATGATTCAAGAGCGGGTTCTTATAAAACTAAGCAAGCAGATCACATCTGTACAGTTAAATTCAAGAGAAAAGATCAAAAAATCCAGAAAACTCACGGTTCACCCATTAGTTCTCACATGTGTTATTTGGCACAGCGTGACACGAGTTTCTTCAATCTAAGTTAACATGGGATCATCAATCCCTTCAATGAAATAGAAAAAAAATTAGAATAAATAAACCGTACGATATTGCCGACTAAAAATGCACTTATCCATAATAAAATCTAGCTCTAATCAAGAATGACAAGTCTTGAGGTGATGCACTGTTTATCATGAATCATGAGGGCACTGTTTATCATGAATCATGAGGAGGACATCTAAAAGCAACAATATTCCAAGATGAAAAGCACCGAAAGAAATCAGTGCAACTTGTGCTCCATAACTGTGGGTTTTTTTTTCACCTTAGCTGGCAGGATAAAAAGCATGGGTAAAAGTAGAACGAGCTTCTTTTCCCGGAATCAAAGTGAACCCACTCATGAATCCACATGGCTGCACGTACTCTTCAAAGACAACTTACTAAACTTTGATAATAATGGAGAGAATATATAGTGACATAGTGACCAGGGTAAAGAACCCAGCTCCTTCATGTCATTATGTCTGGTATGCAAAATTAAGGTATTTTAGGCATTAACCTAGGGAGAAGGTGCTGACTCCTTTATCCCAGGTTCGATTCTCACCTGATGTACGGATGCCTTTCATTACTGGACTCCGTAAGGGCTTGGTGTTGGCGACCCTACTCAGAGATTACTCCGCTTTTGCCGGGGAATTTCGTCGTAAAAAAAAGAAAAAAGAAAAGAAGAAAAGAAAAGAGTGTCCTCTGATATGTATCTTGAGCAAGCCATTTAATCATTATGTTCACATGACTAGTGATCGAGTAATTCACCAATTAGAATTTTCATTCAACATCTCTACATGTTCTTCACAGTGTATTGTGCCTTCTTAACAAGTTAAACAAAATATAAAATTATGCGTATAAAGTGCAAAAGAAGGTACTATTGTCTAAAAATGACACTATGAAGGATAAAGGTCCAGCATTTTGAAGTACTAACAAAGAGAAATGAAGTTAGTAGTTGTAATATTGTATAAGACCTCATTGTAAGTTGGCAGGTTCTTGAGCCTGCCATTTCAAGGGCCAATTATTGGATTGTGGTCTGTTTTTGTGATCGAACCCAACTAATTGTTTGGAGTAAGTACCAAACTGAACTGGATTTGAACTAATTTACCTGAACCAAAGACCTTATTTAAACCTCATCTGTTCAAATGCATATAAAACTTTATATTGGTTCTATAAAAGGCATGCCAATCTGATGTGGACCCGAACCAATTTACTCGAGCCAAGAAGAACCAAACCTAAACCTAATTTTCAAGAGAGAGAGAGAGAGAGAGAGAGAGAGAGAGAGAGAGAGAGAGAGAGTAATTCAACATTACCACTCATGAAGATCAACAAAATGTTGAGCCCATGAACTGAACAAGAACAAAAGCCAAAACAAATAAAAAAAGCACAAGAGAAAAGAACATCAGACAAATAAAATGGGCTCACGCCGGAGCCGCTTGCCCAGATTGCGACAAAGGATAGGTAGCATCAACAGAAGGGAGTGGAAGATCACTAAGATGCATACACAAGATCGCATAAACATCTACCAAGATTTTATAAACCAGGTTTTGAATGTTAACTGGAATATGACGAAAATGAGCATCGTTTTGCGCCATCCAAACAAACCACCAAGAAGTAAGCAACCACGTCCGCCAGATGAACCTCCACCTCTTGCTGCACCTAATACAAACCAACCCAAAGATCAGATCTAGTGCAAAGGACTCCTCCTTAACAAATACTTTCGGATGCCTCCAGGTCCTACTAAAGATTTATACAAATATTGGGCAAGACCAGAACAAGTGAAACGTAGATTCTTCTGCAGCTTGACAAAGCACGCACCAACTCGGGAGTTGAATGCCCCACTTCTTTAAATTACTGTGGGTCTGGATCCTATCGTGCAAAATTAACCAAGCCAGGACTCGAGAACGGGGGAAAGGACCCTTCGCCCAAAGCACATCCTCGGGCAACCAATCAGCCCCTAGCAGTAGCAACGATCTATAGACTTTTTTGGTGAGAAACTCACCGCTTGGTGCCAACGCCCACTGCAACCACTGACCAAAATTTTCGGAGACCTCAAAATGGTCTCTAAAGCAGGCTAAAGCCCTCAACCACGATTTAGGCAAGTGCAAGAGCGCCAAACCTCAGGTTCCCAGACGAACCGGGATAAGAGCTGGATCCCCATATTTAGCAAGAAGCAAACTAGCACAAGGGTTATCCGGTTGGTAGGCCAACCAACATTGCTTGGCGACAAGAACAATGCTTCGCAGTCTAGGCGCATGAATGCCTAAATCAGCCATACGCCGAGGTAAGACCACCGAACGCCAACCAATCAAGTGACGCTTACCTTTGAGTTGACACCCAGACCATAGAAAGCCTGTCAGCAAGCGCGTCAGCTGTTTCTCTACTCTCACAAGCATCACAAACATATACATGAAAAATTCTGGAATAGTTGAAAGAACATGTCTGACTAAGGTTAGACGGCCAACGCTAGAGAGATAAGACGACTGCCATGAAAGCAATTTGCGCTTCACTTTTTGAAGTGTCGGAGCCCAAGCAGCTGAAGAGAGGTGCTTCACTTATAACGGCAAGCCAAGGTACATAATAGGCAAGTCAGAAGTAGTGCAATTAAAAATTCTCTTTCGAGCTGCAAACATATTGGCATTAACATTGAACATGGTAATAGAGCATTTGGTCTCATTTAGAGAAAGCTCGGATAGGGAGAGAAATAACTGAATGATAAGCTTGAACCTAAGCATCTGTTGAACATTTGCATGACAAAAAATGATCATATCATCAACATAAGTAAGAATATGACCCGGGAAGTCGGAAACCTGCAAATGATCAATGAAACTCGATACAACAATTCGCTTAAACAAGACCACAAGACTCTCAGCAACTACATTGAACAACAAAGGCGATAGGGGGCACCCTTGCAGCAAACCCCGCCCCAGCTTGAACCGGTCTCCTCTAATACCATTGATATTTAACATGGTCTGGGCATTTGAGACCAACTCTCTTACCCAACCAGAAAAACGACAACCAATACCGAAATTTGCTAACATTTGAAATAAGAATGACCAATGCACAGAGTCAAAAGCTTTATGAAAGTCTAATTTAAGGACAAAGTAAGGTTGACCACTATGCTGCAAGGAATGAACAACCTCGGACGCCATGATGAACGAGTGTTGGACCCTCTTATTACGGATAAAGGCGAACTGAGAGTCTGAAAAAATCTGGTTAGCCACCGATTTCAGCCTATTCACCAAAACCTTGGCAAACATCCATAGAGAGCACTCATAACTGAGATTGGTCGGAATCGAGAAATATCAGTGGCCTCATTATCTTTCGGAATGAGCGAAATAATAACAACATGCAAATGATAAGGCAGTCTGGAGTTACGATGAAACTCATCAAACATGCTCACCACGTCTGATTTAACACAGTCCCAAAAGATTCTAAAAAAGTCGACATGAAACCCGTCAATGCCAGGCGCTTTCTAACCCGACAGATCCTTAATGGCCGAAAAAATCTTATCGTCAGAGAACCTTCTTTGCATAGATCTGGCTTGCTGAGGCTGAATTGAACCAACTAGGATATTACCAAAGACACCCTCCGCAGTTAACGAAGCAGAATATAAGTCCTTAAAGTATAGCGAGACTGCCGAATTAACTTGTTGATTGAGATAAGAAACACCCTCAATGGAGATAGAAGGAACAACCTTCCTACTATGACGATGGGAAGCATATGAGTGAAAAAATTTAGTGTTGCCATCACCAACCGCAAGCCATTTCACCCTAGACCTTTGCTTCCAACGAATTTCCTCTTTGATCCTCCAACTTTTCAAGGAGAGAGAGAGAGAGAGAGAGAGAGAGAGAGAGAGAGAGAGAGAGAGAGAGAGAGAGAGAGTTGCCTATAAGGTTTAGCGGCTTGATGCAACCCAACTCTAGTTTACATCAACAGCTGCCTGAAGGAACTGACACATCCACCCAAGATGTTGTTTTAGTGAACCCAATGCATGAACTACATGGGCCTGATGTAAATCTTACACTCAAACACGAAGGTGAATTCGGCTTTGGGCTTGAACTCAAATTTTAGACATGGTCCATATGTGGGTTTTGGCAACATTTTTCGAGATTTTGGGCTGCTGTGAAGTATAATAATATTGAAGTGATCCTTACTGTGTTAATATCATGATCAATCGTGTTTTTTTTGGAACCTCTGGCTGGTAAAACCCTTACGTCCCCCTACCCACTAGGGAGTACACCCTGCTCGGCAAGGGATGCTACCCATGGGTTTCGAACTTGTGATATCCTATCAATGTGGAGTCATTCACAAGTCACCTCTACTAGATGAGCTGAGCCCTTGTGAGCAATCGACTCATTGTATACTTTTAAAAAGGTAAAAAGGGTGATATTTTGAAAATATGTTAAAGTACAACTTATCTAGATAAGGAAGCACACGACAGTTTCCCATCTTAACCTATCGACCCGGATACATGGTTGTGTTCAAAGAGCTCCATGGAATCCAATGGTTGCGTTTGTTTCTGGTACTCGACCCGATTGAAACCCTGATATCTTCACATGGACATAAAAATTGCTGTTGTGAATGTTATCCAGTGTCGACCCAATCCACATGCAGGTTGAGTTTGAGCCGAGTTTTGCCAGACATCCTACCCAAACTGACTGACCCGAGTGTTTTCTTATATTTTTTTATGTAAAAAAATCTAAATAACCTCTGAATTATGTGGGTCAATTCAACTTTCTCGACCTGATGAGGATGGATCATCTGCAATCACATTGCACACTTTGAGTGTGCCACTGCACCTGACTTCCCTCCATCTCTGAGGTACAAACTGTCAGCTGTGGGGCTCAACAGAGCATGGCAGATCAAGTGAAGGGGGGCACACTAAAGTGTTCAATGTGATTGCACCTAGAGGTGTCAAAGGGTTGGGTTTGGTTCGGACTCAAGTAAAACCAGGCTTGGGCCAGATTTTTGGGTATGGTATCAGGTTCAGACCCAAGTCTAATAGGGTATACTATAAGAGAAACCATATCTGGACCCGATAAGAACTATATGAACCAGACCCGGACCATACCTAATAAAATAATATTTTTTATCATTTTTACATTGAAAAATTGATGGTCTTATTCGGAACTTGAGTCGGAACCAGGTCTGGTATAAAATTTTACAAACTATACCCGGATCTATGTATTAATCGGGCCTTCAGGTCCGGAGGCCAGGTCTTCTTATTTATCACCATACCCGAACCCTATAGGGTTTGGTCCGGGTAAACCTGACCCATTGACACCATTAATTTCACCTGATCTGCCATCTGCAACCCATTGACAGCTATCAGTACTACTAAGGAACCCCGAGGAATATGCTCTTCTACCTGATTAGAGTTATCAGCAGCTCGGCTCTTGTGAGACAGGCCAATCTTTCCAGATCCACAATGTCAGAACGACTCCCCATGGTGATTAGGGATGTAAACAGAACGGATTTGGGTCTGGTAACCGACCGAACTGAACCCATTTACTCGTGTTTGGTAGGAAACTTAGGAACTGATTAATTATTGGATGTGGGTTTGGTTTTGAGTTTTGCATTCAAAACCAGAAACCGATTAAAACCCGACATCATTAATTAAGTGTAAATGCCGGGTTAGGGTCTGGTCTGACTAAACCCGACCCATTGACACCCATACGGTGAAGATGTCAAATCATCTGATCTGCTCTCGGTGTAAACCGCTTTTCTTTGCAAATTTATGTCTAAAAGGTTTAGGGTAATTTACATTATTTCTATTTTATGATGAAGTTCTCCCCCTGAAGCGGGTAATCATATTTTTTTTTCTTGTTCCGCCCTATTAGGCTCTTTCAAAAATCATAGTTTTTTGGTGTTTTTTCTCACATCTAACACCATAGATGTGATCTATAGGTTTTGTTTAGTGAGAAACGGCTTTTGGATCATCGGAATCTGACCTGTATACAGGTTTTTTTAGGTGATAAAATTTCAATGGCTATGAAGGTATCAGTTTTTTTCATCTCATAAAAAAATATTTTTTTTGTTGAAAAAATATAATCTAGGAGTCGATTCTCACTAAATAGAGCATGATAAACACATCTAACGGTTCAGATCTATCATAAAACACTTCAAACTATGGGGCCTAATGGGGCAGAATGAGAAAAGTGAACCTAATATATTTAGTTCTCATAAATAAATTATATATATATATATATATATATCTATCTGAACCATTACATGTGTTTTAACATGTTGGATTTACTCGGAATCGACTCTTGGATCATGTTTTTTTGAAGAAAAACATGTTTTTATAATCCAAAAAAAACTGATACCTTCATAGCCATTGATTTTGGATCACCGAAAAAACCTGTATACAGGTTAGATTCAGGTGATTCAAAAGGTGGTCCCACTAAACAAAACCTATAGATCACATCTGTTGTGTTAGATGTGAGAAATAAATGGCAAAAGTGATGATTTTTTAAGGGGGCAAAACAGGGCAGAATGATAATATATATATATATATATATATATATATATATATATATATATATATATATATATATATATATATATATATATATATATATATATTCTTTGGAATAAACTTGGGTCCAGTTCCTTGGTTTACCAGTATCAGATTATCAAATTACACCTATTCATAGTGGCTGGTGCTTCACGTCTAGCAAACACTTCCTCACACGTTCTAAATGGCAGCCTTTGGCTAATTTACTTCAATCGCCATTTTTTTTCAGTCATTCTCCGTCTCTTGTAACCATACACTGCGCACCACCGCTTTCTTGTGAGCTACTTGTTGTTTTAATGTCTCTTCTTTAGTATGTGCTCCAATTCGACACAACTACATATCGTTTTGTCCAAGGAATGAAAAATCTTTCTTTCGGTAGCTTATTGTTCAACCCTGTTAACACATCATCCTTTTGTTTTGAATAACAAGGAAAAACCATCTCGCTCCCTCGCTCATGAGCTCATTAGTTTGAAAACCCTGACAAGGACAATGATAAGGTGGTTACAACTAATAGAGATAAGGATCTCTCATAAAGCAACTTCAACGACTACTTAGACTCATTCTATTAAAGCTCTCATGTTTTGGATAAACCAAATGAAGATCAGAATTTTCGTGAGATCAAAACCAAATATAAGCAAGATTATCGTGAGATAAAAAATTATCATTTTTTATAATATTATAAAAAATGCTAATTATTGATAATTGTTATTTTTTTATAGTTGTTATTTGTTATCATATCCAAACCGTGTATTCAAACTCTTGTAACACTGTTATGTTTATAAATAAAATACTCGATCCTCTCGGTGGACAAGAGAGTGATTAACGAGTTTATCAATAAAGTTTCTTATTCTTTCATGGTATCAGAGCTATCAAGCTCAAACGAGTGTCCAATGGCCTCATTGTCGTCGCTTTCCTTTCCTACGACCAAGTAGAATGCTATTGTCACTTTTGTCTCAATAAAACTAAACCGAGACAACTATTTACTTTGGAGATCTCAGCTTGAATCAGTCATGATCAGCCAGAATCTTCTCAAGTTTGTCGACAACTCTTCACCTCAATCAGACCACTTCATTGCTGCATCATATGGAGGTAAAACATAAAATCTAAATTATCCTATTTGGGTTGGTTCTGATCAGCTGGCTCTCGGCTGGATCAATGCTACTGTTTTGAGACAAATCATGAGAACAAGAACAACTCGTGAAGCCTGGTTTATCCTGGAAAAAGCATATAAATCTCAATCAGTTTTGAGACTCATGATTATGAAGAAAGACTCGACTTTCATCAAGAAAGAAAGTATGAATATGCTGTCATATCTAGACCACATAAAATTTTTAGCTAATTCTCTTACCACTACCAATCACCCCGTAGACGATGAAGAACTAGTTCAAATAACTTTAAATGGTCTCCCTCTCGAGTATGAATGTTTTGTGACCTCAATCATTACCAATTCAGCCCCGTATACCTTCACAAATACATATAATTTGCTTCTTAATCAAGAAAATGTATGCTTCTGATCAATGCCAAGCCCACTGAAACACCTGAAACTTAGCATACTGCCTTTTCTGCCTTCATGGGTCACAGTCGTAGCTGTGGCTTTTATCGAGGACGTGGCAGGGGACAAGGGATAAATCTCTCTCAAAACTCGCCTAATAGCAACCCAGTTGCACAAAATCAAGGTGGCGGTGGGGTAGTCACCTGCCAATACTGTGAAAAATGAGGACATATTGTCAAAAACTGCTGGGATATCCCTAAAGCCTTCTCTACCATATTCCTTTAGTAATCCATCGATGACTTGGTATCCTGACACTGTTGCTATAAATCATCTAATTATGGATGACCAACAACTTTAGAATCAATCCCAGTATCATGGGGATGAGCAAATCATGGTTGGCAATGGTAAGATGCTTCTCATCTTCCACAATAATAATCTTGTTCTGAAATCACATGACTCTTCCTTTGATTTAAAAAATGTTCTTCATGTTCCTGATATCACGAAGAAGCTTTTATTTATGAGTCAATTTATTAAATATAGTGATTGTATTTTTGAATTTATGCCCTTTAAATTCCTTGTTAAGGACCGTCAGACAGGCAATATTCGCCTCAGGGGACCGAAATCCAACGCGAGGCTCTATTCAATCAAAAATGATTATCATATGAAAGTGACGACCTATGCAGGAAAAGTGGCATCCTTTGATTTTTGGCATCAACATCTCGGACATGCAAATAAAAAGATAGTTTCTTACTTAAATTTCAGTCATGCAATTTTTGTTAATAAAAATAAAAGAATAAACGTGTGTGAGAATTGTCTCATTGGCAAAGCTCAGAAATTTCATTTTGGTCAATCTCTTTCTTCTGCATCATCACCTCTTGAACTTCTCCACGCCAATGTCTAAGGACCTACTCCAATCTCTTCCCGCGATGGGTTTCATTTTTATCTCCTTATTGTAGATGATTTTTCTCATTTTTCATCCCTTTTTCTCATGCATTCTAAATCTCAAGTGTTAGATTGTTTTAAGACTTTCAAGCATGTCACTGAAAAACAACTTCAACTCTCCATCCATGTTTTTGAGACTAATAATGGAGGATAATTTACTGGTCATAATTTTAAAAACTTTTACATGAACATGGCATTTTTTATCGATTTTTGTGACCACATACCCCTGAATAGAATGGGCTTGTTGAGCACAAACATCAACATGTCATTGAAACTAGGCTAAGATTGTTATACACTTCTTCTATGTCCTATCCCTTTTGGGTAAATGCCTTTCGCACAACCATCTGCATTATCGACCGTCTTCCAACCTTAGTGCCTGGTCGTAAGTCACCGTATGAGCTTCTTTTTCATAAACCTACTAACTATCACCATCTTCATGTTTTTGGTGCACGTTGCTATCCACTTTTAACTCCCTATCATACCTCTAAATTTCAACCCAAAACCAAACCTTGTATTTTTCTTTCTTGGTTATGCCTCTCATCACAAGGGTTATCTTTTTTTTAATCCATCTACAAACCGAACCTATATCTTTCATCATGTTTTCTTTGACGAGCCTGTCTTTGGTTCTGTGTGTCCCTCTGCTCGTCCTCTCTCACCTGACCTTTCTGAGTGGGGTCTGTCTCAGCCCATCGTCTTACCCCCTCCCTATCCTCCTCACAAAAATTTTCCCATTATGATAGTCCTTTCTGAATTTCTTGTCTCTCTTAATTCGACTGTTTCATCCTCCTTTGTGATCCACCTTTCCTGCTGATGACCCACCCAACTTTCCTTGGCACTCACCCTCCTTTTCTATTGAACCTTCTTCCTCTCTTGTTGATTATATCATTAGTCGACCAGCTGATCATACCCACCCCATGATCACCCACTCTATGACCAACTCTCTTAAACCCTGTGCGTTCTCCGCTACCTGCTACCCACTTTCCCTTGCCTACTTTAGCTCTGTTTTACTAACACCCAAACCCACTTTGTTTAAACAAACCAACCTTGACCCCAAATAATGCACATATGCAGGATGAGTTTCATGCGCTTCAACTTAATCATACTTGGCATCTCATTCCTCTTTTTCCTCACTATAATGTCATTGGTTTCAAATGGGTTTTTCAGATCAAGAGAAATGTTGATGGCTCGGTTACTCACTACAAGGCTCGTCTAGTCACAAAGAGTTTTCATCAAAAAGAAGGAATCATTTTTTTTGAAACATTTAGTCCCATTGTTAAACCCACTACTATTCCAGTCATTCTTGCTCTTGTGGTTTCTTTACACTGGCCTATTCACGAATTGGATTTTAATAATGCCTTCTTAAATGATTTACTTCCTGAAAATGTTTACATGGTCCAGCCTCCAAATTTTGAAGACTCTTCTTATCCTCAACATGTGTGAAAATTAGATCGGGCCTTGTACGACCTCAAACAGGCCCCACACGCCTGATACTAGTGTCTCAGCTCTTATCTTCATCCCTGCAAATTTTGTATCTCACTTTCTGATGCCTCATTATTTATTTTTCAAGAGAATGGTTTGGTTATCTATTTACTGGTTTATGTTGATGATATCATCATCACCAAAAGTTTCATTCTTACCATTAAGCAGTTGATTCAATGCCTAAGTCTTGTTTTTTTTCATCAAAGATCGTGGATGCCTAAATTATTTTTTAGGTATTGAAGTTTATTATGCCTCCTCAAGTCTTCTTCTCTGTCAGCGCACATATGCTCTTACTTTACTTTGTCGTGCTTCTATGGCATATGCAAAGCCTATCTCTACTCCTCTGAGCCCCACTACTCAGTTATCCAAAGATGATGCTCCTCTCTTTCATGATCCTACTTTATATCAGAGCATCGTAGGCGGGTTATAATATCTAACTATCACAAGACCCGACATTTCCTTTGTTGTCAACAAGGTTTGTTAGTTCATGCATCAACCCACAATTACTCACTGGTCTGCTGTCAAATGCATCCTGTGCTATCTCAAGAATACTATTCAACATGGTTTGTTTTTTGCATGGTCATCTTCTCTCCAACTTAGCATCTTCTCTGACATTGAGTGGGCTGGCAGCCTTGATGACCGAAAGTCTACCAACGGTTTTGCTATTTTTTGGTGCTCTAGCTTAGTTTCTTGGTCTTCTCGCAAATAATAGACAATAGCTCATTCCAGTACTAAAGCTGCGTATAAATCTGTTGCCTGTGTTGCGTCTGACTTTCTTTGGCTCAAGTCACTTCTTACTGAACTTGGCTTCATTCCTCCTTCACCACCTACCCTTTGGTGTGATAATATTAGGGCCTTATATATCGCTGCCAACCCAGTGTTTCATGCTAGAAACAAACATGTGAAAATAAATTTCCACTTTATTTGGGATCATATACAAAAAGGCCATCTTCAAGTTTAGTTTATCACCTCCTCTTACCAGCTAGCTGATGACCTCACCAAGCCTGTTTTGTACTTTCAATTTGTTTTCATTCGTGACAAGCTCAACGTGGTCGACGATGAGCTCATAGGGGCATGATAAAGATAATGATAAGGTGGTTACAACTAATAGAGATAAGGATCTCTCAGAAAGCAACTTCAGTGACAACTTGGACTCATTCCATACTGGCTCTCATGTTTTGGATAAACCAAATGAAGATCAGAATTATCGTGAGATCAAAACCAAATATAATTAGGATTATCGTGAGATAAAAAATTATCATTTTTTATAATGTTATAAAAAATGATAATTGTTATCTTTTGATAGTTGTTATCATATTCAAACCGTGTATATCGACACATCAAAATTGTGCATTCAAACTCTTGTAACACTGTTATATTTATAAACAGAATACTCAATCCTCTCGGCGGACAAGAGAGTGATTATCGAGTTTATTAATCAAGTTCCTCATTCTTTCAAACCCTTGGTCCACCTTTTTCACTAGGAAGTACACCAACTTCTCTCATAACATATGCCCTCATCCAGTGTGATGCAGGAGTGGAGCAATGTGCAGCCCCGGTTCACAAGATCCCATTTGGATCTGGTTTAAATTTAGACTTTTATTTTTTGGATCCAAAATAAACTTAGGATTTTTCATGTTTCCCTATAAATGCTCATTATAGGGGTTTCTGAGTTAGAGTTGATGAATGAAAACCTTTGTTTTTCTTTGATTTATTAAAGTTTAATTCTTGTTTTCTATTGTCGTTCTTGCTTTCTTTTTTATTTTTGTTGTGTAGGAGTACTGTAACACAAAGATTATCTACATCTTAGGGATTGAGGGTGCATCAAAGTGGTATTAGAGCCGCACTTTGATCATGCATTCACAATGCGTCATAGTTTGAAAATTGAATGGAGAGAAACAGTAGAACCGTGTGTGGGTTATATGAAGACCTACATGCACACGATAATGATGAAGTTCAAAGAACAGTTTGGGTCATGCATAGAGCGACAGAGGTCCGTATTCAAAGTATCAGTGAAGGTTAGAAGTCAGTCATCAACCCATTGCTGCTGAAGATATTCACGATCTAATTGAGGGTCGGTGGATGTCCAAGGCAAATCCCAATCCGTGTTCAAGCTCACCGAACAAGAAGAGGTTGCTGGAAACTCATCATCCTCGGTGGCCGTGACTTCATAATAGAGGGGCGCGGGCCACTATGGAGCAACATATGTATACATGCAAGTCACTCACTCAAACCCTAATGGAGAAGAAACATGACCAAAGCCAGGGTTTGTTTCAGACACCGAGGATCAACCGCTAGTTGGAGATGGCTGGAGGAGCCTTTGGCAAGTAGTCAGAGCTAGCAATCTAGCTGAAGAACACTTGCATAGTCCGACCGATCCATTGTTGGCTGGGACAATCCAATCGACCAAGAAAAACACCACCACTGACCATGGGCCCACAAGCCACTGACTGCCAGCTGGATCTGGCCGAAGGACACTCCCTTGCTGATTGGGGTCAACCTTGATAGCCCAGGTGGGATAGCAATGGGGATAATCCTCACCACCTTTTCCTCTTTTTCATCCACCCTTTCCAATCAGATGGAAAACCACCCATATGGGACAGGTTCTGTCCTATTTTGGACCAGTTATGGGGTGGCCCAGACCAACTCCAACCCGATTTTCACTGGTTCTCGAGTATAAAAGCAGTTGCCACAAGTCTTGGACTTGGATCCACCTCCTTCTTAAATTCAATCGAATTTGGTCTGAATTCTTTCTTGGATCAAATCCAAATCCATGTCTTTGGTCCTAATTCTAAATGCCCTGCATGCTACTCAAATCCAAATTTCATGTTTTTCATTTGACCCAGGTCCTACTCTAACACCCAATACAAACTTGAACCCAATTATAAAATGTTTGGATTCACTTAAACCCAATTGGACCCAAAAACATTTTCAAGTGGATTTTTCTTACTTGGATTCATTTGAGAACTTTTTATACCCACCAAGAAACAATTGTATCTATATGCTTCTCCTATTGGGGTCTTATGTGAAATGGATCTTATTATCATCATTTTTTCTGGATCTGTATCAATCCACACTTGTTAGAGATGGCGTCACATCAATGGTTCTTAGGAGTCGAGTTAACTAGAAGAAAAGAAAGCGGGGACCAGACTCGAGGCCGAATTTTTTTCCAACCTGAGGCGAATATGTAAGAGCATAGCATCATCAGGTCCAAGAGATCCATTTGAATCTGATTTTAGTTTAATCTTTTATTTATATTTTTTAATATAATAGATCTATCTTAAATCCAAAATAGAGCTAGGGATTCTCAAGTTTCCCTATAAATACTCATTATAGAGGATTCTGAGTTAGTTGATGAATGAAAACCTTTATTTTTCTTTGATTTATTAAAGTTGAATACCTGCTTTCCATTGTTGTTCGTGCTTTCCTTTGATTTTCATGAGTAGGAACAGGGTAACGTAGGGATTTTCTTCATTTTCAGGATCTAGGGTGCATCACAATGGTTTCTAACTTGTGGCATCCTTTCAACTTGGTGACGTTCACGAGTTGCCCTTTTCATCCTTTTTTTTATAAATACATTATATTATGTTTTTTTAATTAGGACCACTTTATCCATATCTTCTATTTCTCCCCGAATAATTTTTTTATTTTCTTTGATTTTTTTTTTCTAAAGTGGGCGCTATTTGCATCGTACGCATTGTATTAACTTGCTTTGTTCAACTCTTCGTACAGATATGCTCCGAGCGAAACAACATTTTATAATCTCCTATTGTCACCTAAAAAACAGTCAACAATTCTATTTTGATGGCAGATTCTATTGCTGACAAAATAATAGGATTTTCTTTGCCATTCACACCTTGACTGAGATGGAAACGGATTGAACCATTGGTTTATTTTATTTATTGAGTGTAACGCATTTTTTTTTTTTGTTGAGCAGCAAAGGATAGCAAAACTAGTCAAGGAGCAAAAAGTATTGTGGGTCAACCACTTAGAACATTGACTTTGTAACGACTTAAAATGTGCCAATCTAGCTATTTCTACGGTCCATCATGTGCAGTACCGAACATGATAGTGATAGCATAACACAATAAATAATACTAGCACCACAAGAAAGTAAAAACAACAGTAGAAACAGAAACAGGCGAAGCTGTAACAGATGGGAGCCATGCTGATGGATATATGCTACTAATTATGAGTTAGATCCATGATTTAGTAAAACTCGGATGTGTCAATGAATCGGATTTGTTCAAATCAATCCACTTTCTATAATGGTTCAGTTCATGCAATGGTCCACAAAAACCATGATCAAACCAGATTTAGACAGGCTTACAAGAGATATCTTATCCAGAACCAAAGTGAACAACCCATATATGTAGAACATGTACATGTATCTTATCAAATCCAAATTTAACACGCAGTCATTTGATTCATGTCAGAATCCAGTCTGATTCAAAAGTTTATTAACATCATGTTGCACATGAAACAATGTGATCCAAATCAGGATTCAGAGAAAACCTACTATTGGCCGAAAGACTATATGAAGCCTCACCAAACATAATAGTAGTAAAACAGTTTCATTAACACCCACAGCAGTATCAACAACCACCATCATATGATAAGAATATTAATAATGAGATAGGTCCATGGTGTTTCCGAGAACAGTGTGTTCCATACTATATTGGGATATATCTGATCTGGCTCCAGAGTTCCGATTGGGATTAGTTGTATGCTTTAGGTGATCCAAGCTGGTTCAAATCCAATCCCAGCCATCCAGATTGGACCTGATCTGTTCCTTTGGTGTCCTTATTATAGTCTTAATGAAAACACAATTTGGTGTTTGTACAAAGGAGCAACCATAACCACCACAATACCTCAATGCGGCAGGCTTCCCAATCTGAATTCGTTTTTTCCTGAGAAAAAAAACTACAACACGACCTGGGGATAGCTATTTTAAAGTATGGTAATGATAAGGTGCTCCCAGAGTTCCTACTCCCACCTAATAGAAGCTTTAGATTTTCAAATTTCTTAAACTTTTTTTTGTTGATCAGACCCTACAGATATGATCTATAAGCATTATTTAGTAGAAAACAAGTTTTAGATCATGTGATTATAACATACATGTATGGTTTTTTTAAAACCTTTAAAAAATCAATGGTTCACACTGTATCAAAATTAGGTTAGGTGGTATTAAAAAAATGGAAAATGATAATTGAGCCGATTCCTTAAAAACCCCACAATTTATAAAATTCTCCCGATGTTCAAAATCACAAATATTCGATATTGTTAGAATCCTTTTACCTTTCGCAACTGTGAATTGAGGCATTATTGTGATAAAATTGTACCACCTGTCAGCTAGGTCCAACTCCCACTTAAATATACATTCACAGGTTTTTTATGCCAAACTCATGAACTCACACAAATTTATTTGCAAATTTTTGGTGAAACTGAAATCACCAAAATCGCAAATATCCTAGGCTTTCGCATATCTTTCATGAAATCACATAAATTTACGTGCAAAACTCCCTTTACTACTAAATTCACAAACATCCTACTTTTTCGCATATACTTCTAAAAATTGCATAAATTTATTTTCAAAACTTACTACTAAATTCACAAATATCCTATTTTTTGCATATACTTTTAGAAATCACATAAATTTATCTATGAAACTCGACTTACCACTAAATTCACAAATATCTTACTTATTCGCATATACTCCACGATCTTGCATAAAGTAATTTGTTAATCACTTTATATCGCAAATATCATACTTATATATTTGCATAATTATGTAAAATATGCAATATTTCTTACTTTCTAAGAAATATTTTCTTGAATCATATATAAACCCATTACGGTCGCTAACCCGATTAATTTCACATAATCTAGTTTTTTTTTTGTTCCCAACTAGTGGTCTCCAACTTGCTTTCCTTCTGACAACTATTTCTGACAATTATTTTCAACTCATTTGCATATATCACACTTTTTCACATATGCGTTCCAAAATCTCATAAATTATATTTGCAAAAATCCTACTGATTGGCAAAAATCTAACAATTTTGCAAAATTATTTCTCCATGTATAGACAAATCAATATGATTAACATAGAACTAAATATAGTTGGTTTGCAAGAAATCAAATAACTTAAAGTTTAACAATTACAAAGTTACAATAAAAGTTTAACTTGATCAATTCAATTACAAAGTTTAACTTGATCCATCCAAATACAAATGTAAGTTTAACTTGATCTATTACAAAGGCACATAATTGTCCACAACTCAGCTAGCTGGACAGACTCTTCCAACACCTCTCTAGCCGATGTCTCCGCTTTTTCATTATCTTTTTTACCCTTGAAAACCTTTTCCTTCATCTGATTCCTTATATTTTTGCTTGACAATTTCTCATACAAATAAGATATATTCGCCTAAATGATTTTCAATTATTCTTCATTGTATAAGAACCCATTGAACGAGAACCAAGGGTTCACATTCTTGAATGCCATTGGTGCATTGCTTTTTCCCGCCCTTATTTGTCTCATGTCATCATCGTCTTCATCATCTCTTATTGACATGGTATACTCATTATCATTCAATTATTCACTATCAACATGATCGTTGTTGCCAATTGTTCAGTTGTATCAACTAAATCAAAATTCATTGTATTTATCACTTCATTTGCTTTCATGCTTGCATCATTTATGCATTTTCATTATTAAAGATTAACCATCAAAATATCACATTCATCATCACATCTATATCTCAACCATAAATTATATTAAAATTACAACTTATACCTAGTATTGTCGTATGCCTAAGAAGGTTACATGTCATTCAAATTATTATGATGAAGGTCACTGGTATTTTACCTACACGATTACATATTCTTTGCAGTGATTCATTGATCATGTAAAACACCAATATCATCCAGTATTTGAGATAGTTAGATAATTGGCAAATGATACAACTTGATAGATGGTGACTCAGATATATGCACATTCTTCACAAAATTCATATCATTCCATTGATCAACTACTCCTTGTTTAACTGCTCATTCATTAACTTTACATACTTTCAAGTAAACATCACCACTAAATAACATCCATTCTACATCCTCCTCCTCCTCAACATCTATCAATATTTATTTTTTGTTTAAGTTTGGAGAATAACTATACCAGAGGCTCAATAAGTCTTCCATATATCTAGTTTTATGAGATATCAAAGCTATAAATTCCTTAAGGGTAATATTTTTTTAGACCATTATAGATATTTAATTAGTATAATCAGACCTACGATAGTATACTTTAGTCCTTTCAAACACCATCATTGCCTACCTACAACAATCACGATAGTGTACTTTAGCCCTTTCGATGCATGTGTTCAGTGAACCCTAGCCCCATTACACCAACACAAGAACAACAAATATTAACTAAAGGACAAGTAAACAATAATAAATCATTTACAATAATATATATTTATATAAAAGAAATGTAAACATAGTAAACCATAAACAGTAAATTTAGTGGTTGAAAAAGTCAATGACAACACAAGAAAACATATAAAACCATCCATAGTAACAACCAAACACAAATACACATGGGGATATTCAATGATCACGAGCTGGATCCATTTACATTCTGGATTTTTAGGCCACCATATTAAACAAAAATACGCATGGGGATACACATGTATATATTGTATAAAACTTACCTTTCAAACTTGTAGATAGGGAAGTCGATCATAAGGATGATGCCGCAACCTCCTTGGATTGCAGGAATCACCATAAGGGAATAAGAAACCCTCAAATAAAAATGAGTATATATATGATTTGACAAAATCATAATTATTAAGAAAAAACATATATAATAAAACTTTCATAAATATTCAAGTAGGAGATTTGTGATTTTGTTGTTTCCTTTTAAGTGGACTTTTTACACATAAATTTATGCACTTTTGGGAAGTATATGTAAAAAAATAGCATATTTATAAGAGGTGTTTCACAAATATATTTATGCAAAATAATGATGTTTATGTGAAAGTGTAGGATATTTGCGATTTTGGTAGTAATTTCAATTTCACTAAAAATTCATAAATAAATTTATGCAAGATCGTGAGGTCTGCATAAAAAAATATGTGATTCTGGATTTAAGTGAGAGTTGGACCTAACCAATGGGTGGTACAATTTTATCGCAATAATGCCTCAATTCATAGTTGTGAAGGGTAAAAAGGTCCTAACAATGTCAGATATTTACAATTTTGGATATCAGAAGAATATAAAAAATTTTAGGTTTTTTAGAAAATTGTGTCAAATTAGACACATAGTACGATCATTTTTCATTAAAAAGGGACCCCGGATCATAATTCATATATTATGTCAAGGGGTAAGATTTGCTACCCTCATGGGAGAAGGAACCCCTAGTGAAAAACAATAATATTTTTATTTTTTTAATGTTTTTCTGCACATCTGACCTTCCACATGTGATTTATTTGTTGGTTTAGTAGAAAGCGACCTTGGGATAATGTTTTTGTAATATGTAGGGTGAGTGTTGATAAAAATATTGAGGTTGAAAAAAATGGGATTTACTTGAATTTGCAAAATCCTCTTTAGAAGTGTTGAAACGTTGTTTGCAAGCTCTGACCATCTTTTGCCCAAAGGAAAGGTAAAGTCAAACTAAGTTTCTCAATTTTTGAAGTTAGGATTACACCACCATGAATTTCAATATACAAATAAGAATTAAGCGTGTATAAGCACCTAATCAAAAGAATACATAAAATTGAAATAAACATATTAGGGATATAAAATACCTTTTTTGGACTCTATGGTTTGTTTATCGTTCAAGTTTTTTTTTGTTTGTTACCATCACATAGGTGCGAGTGTTCATTAATGGCAACGAGACAGAGTGCCAACAAGACTTGAGTTGGCTTGTTTCGCAGAGTCAGGTACATGATTTTCAGATGATCAAACTATAGGGGTGAGCCCCTATTCATAGAGTTCAGAACATGATATAGATTACTAGATTTTTTAGGTTTGGATCTAACCCCAAACAGATCTAAGACTATTATGGATGAGGATAAGGCCTATTTAAGAGGGTCTTCTCGGAAGAAATCTCTTTCAAGAAGAGTCCTCCTAGCCTGAAAGATGTGCAAGATATTAGAAAGAGAGGGATAAGTCGTTTGGCTTATGTACGCATTTGGTGCAGTGGATAACGAAATGACTATGTCATCCCATAGTGGATGGAATTTTGTTCTGTCATCCCGTAACAGATGGTGTTCCGTTCTGCCATCCTGTAGTGGATGACAGTTTAGTAAGTCATCTTCTAGATGGATGACAAAATCTCGTTCGCCATCCAAGTTGGAGAGTTGTCTGATTCCTGCTTAACACTTGTCAAAATATATTAGCAATTGGCATAAAAAAAATTGGTATCTATATATGCCCCTCTTTGTCATTAATCGATGTGATTCAATTTATGATAAAGAAGTAGACACTCAAGGCTAGAAACACTAGGTTTTCAGGACTAAATTCAGTCATGCCGAATGATATCGAGCTAGTGTTTGAAGAAAAACTGAGTTGCCGAGATCGTGATTGGTCTCGCAAAATGAAGTCGGTGCCAACATCCGAAGAGAGGAGTTAAACCATTGAGACCGTTATGGGTCTCACTAAACGAGGTCAGATCATTTTGAGGACAACTAAATTACAAGACATTTAGTGGTCTTGTTGAGCGTGGTCGCACTACAAGAAGTCTGTAGATTAGCGACGACTGCATTCCGTCACTAATTCATCACCAGTCCCTCACTGTAGAGTTTAGCGGCAGATTAGTGACGGAGTAGCGACGACTAACTTTCATCACAAATTTTTAGTAGCTAATTAGCGATAGAACATATATGTCGCTACTTCCGTCGCTAAATTGTGATGAATTAGTGAATGCTATGATTCGTCGCAAGGCCGTCGTTAATCTGCAGAGACTTGGGTTTGCAATAGATATGAAACCGTCGCTAATTATGTCGCTATTATAGCAAAAAAATTCCAATGAATTAAAATTCATTGCATAACATCAGCCGATTCAGTTTTGTGATAGTTAAATATTCGTCCCTAATCCATCGCTAAATTAAAGGCCGATACTAATTAGCGACAGATAAAATCCATTGCTAATCCATCGCAAAAAAAAATAAAAAAAAAATTAAAATTTTTATTTAAAATATAAATATTGAGAAAAAAATTCTCGTGATACAATTTATATATCCTGTGAATAAAAAACAAAGTACACATAAAAATACATTTACAAAGCAACTACAAACAATTTATCGATCCACTATAATCCTCGCCAAGTTCTAATTATTTACAAGTGAACATTTACAAAGAGTTTCATTTGAAACAACAAGAAGGTACAATAAATTCAACATATGAATCTAATCATCGCCAAGATTTTGTGTGTCATCTTCTTCATTATCTCGATCTGCCCATTCAGCTCCTCTACGCTGATTATCTCCAGCATCCTACAAGAGAAAAGAAAGGTTAGTATTGATAAACAAAATATAATAAAATAAATTATATGCAATGCACCTAAGCTAAGGCAATCAAAGTAACATGAGTGAATTACACATAGTCTAGCTAGCAATAAAGTGAAAGATATTAACAGAATTCATATGTGTTCTAAGGCTGACAGAAAAAATTCATAATGATTCAATCATGCAAATATGTGTTCTAAGGTTGTCAAAAAACTCTCATAGTGATTCAATCATGCATATATGTGTTCTAAGGTAGTAAAAAACTTTCATAGTGATGAAATCGTGTTTATATGTATTCTAATGTAGTAAAAAAACTTTAATGGTGATGAAATCATGCATATATGTGTTATAAGGCAGTTAAAAACTTTCATAGTAATGAAATCATGCTCATATGTGATGAAATCATGCATATACCAGCTTAAAATCTAACGACATGAAACAAATGACATGAAACTTTCATACCTGACAGGCACCTGCAGACGAAGTTCTCCTATCCCAAAAAAAGCTGCACAACTCATTACAGACAACGTCGAAAATTGCTTTATGTAAATAGTCACGCCTTGTGTCCTTAACAAGCTGGCAGACACCATCCCAAGAATTAGGCGGGTCAGTCAGATGCTTGGAGTTGATGCTGGCGGGAGAACTCTGAGAGTTGTGACTGAAGGAGACAACGACTGGTGAGGTGTTCATGTTACTCCCAAACCCAAACACACAACCCTTTTTGGGTTCACCTGTTGCAGTCACCTATGCTGCAGGATCAAAAGGTGGATGCTGAGTGAAGTCATTGTCATATCACTCTACATATTATTAAACACATTTTTCTCTACATGCATCATATCCAAATTATATCGTATCAATAAGGTTAGCCAATATGGTAGTTCCCAAAATATAGATTGTTTTGTCTAATTGTGATCCTTCACAAATCTAAGGAAGGGCGTCGGGCTATGGGCATCTGTCAATCCATATGAAAAGTATCACAATCTTATTAAAATCTCTATGTCAGACAACCTTGTAGGTGGACCTTCCATTTCAGTTGTGCCTCTTTGAAACACATTCCTTTATCATCAGAACAGATGGCCACTGGGTAGAAATCGACGGTGACAATCAAACCAGCACGACTTTCTTCCATGCTTTAATCTAAAAGATTTTATATCCTCTATACAGTACGGACATGCCAACCTCCCATGTGTGCTCTAACCAGATAACATACCATATGCAGGGAAGTCACTGATTGTCCATAGAACAACAACCTTCATATTGAAGTTTTTTTTTTGCATCATACATGAGAACACTGCCATCCCACAGTATTTTCAGTTCATCAATAAATGACCTTAAATATACTTCAAGATTTTGGCCCGGAGAGGTCGGACCAAGGATCAATAGAGATAAGAAAAGATTTTGATGCTTCATACACAAGCTTGGAGGAATGTTGTATGGGTTGAAAAATATTGACCAACATGAGTATGGAGTTAATCTACCCCCAAATGGATTAAATCCATCTATACATAAACTGAGCCTAACATTTCTCACTTCCATTGCAAAGGTCTGATGAGTACGATCAAAGTACTTCCAAGCTTCAACATCAACAGGATGTGTGATCTTGTCTTCATCATGCCGAACTTTATTTGCATGTCATCTCATGTGTTTAACTGTCATCGAAGATATATATAATCGTTGCAATCTAAGAGTGAGAGGGATGTAGCGGAGTGACTTGTATGACACTTCTTTTGACCTCGTGCTACCATTGCCTCTTGTCTTGAACCGAAGATACCCACATGACGAGCATGATCTACTATTTTCCTAATTTTTGAAATACAATATGCAGTGATTTGGACAAGCATTTATCTTTTGATACCCCATACCTAGAGCGTTGACCATAACCTTCGCACAATAGAAATTTTGTGGCAATTTTTCATCTTTGGGCAACATACTCTTCACAATAGAGCACAGACGGTCAAAACATGATTGACTCAAATTAAACTTGGACTTCAGATTGAGTAGTTGAATAACTGCAGACAAGATAGTGTGACTCTCACAACTATTCCAAAGTGGTTCATCATCATCTCTAAGTAAATCATAAAATCTACTAGCTGCATCATTTGCTGCTTCTTCCTCTACCCCAGTTGGTACATCACTAGGACTCATACACTACAAGAAAAATGCTAATTAGCGATGGAACTTTGCGATAAAAAAATCCATCGCAAAGTGGCGACGGATTAGCGAGAGAAAACCATCCGTCGCTAACATGTGAAATATTTACAAAATTAGCGACGGAAAACTTTCCATCACCAAATTCGTCGCTAAGTAGCAACGGATTCACGATAGAAGTGTTTTGTCGCAAAACCAGGCGACCTTAGCGATGAATATAGTGACGAAAAACTTTTCATCGCTACTTAGCGAAAGAGATTGCGACAGAAATATTCCGTCGCTAAATGTCGATGTAAAACGCTCGCTGCTTAGCAATGGAGTAGCGACGGAATATGTTTGTCGCTCATCCGTCGCTAAATGTCAATTTCAAATGACCTAAGGCACGAAATCGATTTTTTTTTACTCTCACCCGTGCCGCTCTCTCACCCGTGCCACACCGCTTTTCATCCTCTCTCCGGCAACCGATGCCTCCCTCTCTTAGGCTATCGGCGACCGCCCCCCTTTTGCTCTCCGTCAACCACCCCATCCTTCTCTGCGGCTACCGACGACCGCCCCTCTCCTGGTTTTCGTCGTCCGTCACCACCTTCATCACGACCCCTGAGGTAAAACCCTCTGCTTCCGCTGAGCTTTCCGGCACCAGCGTTTGACGACCCCTCAAGTAAAGAACCCACTTCGTCTGTCTTCTTCCTCTTCATCTTTTTCTTTCCTTTCGTCAGGCGGCATGGTTGTTACCGCTAGTGGGTTTTTCGATGGGATGGGAGGGAAAAAATGGGAGGGGGTAAGAGGGAAAAGGAAGGGGACTGCAGTATTATGAAAAATGGGAGGGGACTTTTGTCACCTATATGGAAATTACCATCTTTCTTTCCTTTTTTTAGTTCTTTTAAAAAAAATTACATCACCATTTGTATGCTTCATGATCCAGAGGACATTTACTGTAATATGAATAATTTATCATCAAAATTTTGTACAATAGCAACCATTCATTTTTTGCCACTTTAAAATACATGTCTGAGCATCAAGATGCTTAATCAATATCATGTTTTTTTATTGAATAAACAATGATAAACACGTCTAACGATTCAATTTATCATAAAACACTTAAAACTGTGTTTTTTTTAAGGCAACAAAAACTTTGAGCCTAACCATATATATATTTCCACACGTGTGAATCCATGATTTATCGTACAACTGTCATATGCGTTCTATAATGTACACATCCTTATAAAATATAATATATAGCTGTGTGAAACATGCAACATACATTGCCTTCATATGCATCCAAATCCATAAATATTTTAGTGGTATAACACATCATGTGCATGTGTATTTTTTTGTGTTTCTCCGCATGCATGTGTGTATGTGTTAGCCGGTGTCAGGACCACGTGTGCATCCACAAGATGTCTACTATACGCCCATGCATCATGTGCATTGTGTAAAATATATAGCTATATAGTACAAGATGAAAAAACAATGTGGCAAAAGTTTCTATTACACACACACACACACACACACACACACACACACACACACACACACATATATATATATATATATATATATATATATATATATATATATATATATATATATATAATAAACTGTTGAAAATTCTTTTGCTTCTTTGACATGAAAGTGAGACCCAAGATCACCTTTAGCATCTTTTTGCACATGTTCGTGCTTGGGTTGCTTGGGTACCCACCAAAACCCTAAATCTTCCTCCATCTCCAATTTCCAAATCCTTTTTAACACTAAGACTTGATTTTTTTTCTGTTTTTAATGCGCACGTGAGTTAGTGGCATGTGAGTTAAAATTTTCAATTTGTTTGGTAGAAATGTTTTTTTTTTCCTTCTAGCACTGCAATTATAATAGTTTGCAATATTTGATGTAAAATTATAACATTTTTATTTGTTAGAATATGGTTCATGGAGGTCACAGTGGTCAAGGACCAAGTGGCAGTCGTGGGACATCATAGGTAAATATTTTTGTGTTATATTTAAATATAGACATTCATTATGTTTTTGCTTATATGTTGATATAAACATTGTTGTTAATCGTCTTTATAGGATCCCAATTTAGTGAGAGGCAGTCTCAGCCTTCATCTTCACGCAATACTTCGATAGGTATATCATTTAAATAATTGTATACTTAATTAGTTTAAATGTGTATTGTGTGAATTTCTAACTCATTATTTTGTAGGTGATGTTTCGCCTACACATAACCCACCTATATAAACTACTCATACAGATCACGAGACAACTTTGGATGAAGGGTCTTCTCAGTGTGACACACGATGACTCATTCAAATAATGTATATCGATAGACGATCATAAGTATTTAATTGTCACTTGTCTAATACTTATCTTATATGCAGTCGACCGTAAGTATTTAATTGGCAGTCGATTGTTAATGTGTATCAATTCATGTGCAGTATGAGGTTCGAGCAACAAGAAGTAATACGAGACATTAGGAAGTCATTACTGCAATATCTTTCAGGATCGGTCGCGCAATGGAAAGAGTACCCGAGGGAGGTGTTGGACAGTTTAATGTCTTCATTTATGGTATGCAATTATTTATCATAACTACTGTGATTCATATTTAATTTTTTGTTATACTCATGTGTGCTAACTTTCTGAAACTATTTGTAGGTTTCCCATCACTTCACGACTACGAAGGAGGAGAAAGACGCGATAGTAGTATGGTAGAAAGTGGCTGCCAATAGATTTGTTGACATGCTGCACAATGTGAAGACTGCAGCAAAAAAAGCAACTGGTGGGATAGATGATTCACTGTAGTGGAAGGGTCATGGGCCTTCTACTGTCAGGAGAGATTATTGGGAGGGCATGTGCGACAAGTGGGCGAGCAATGAATTTTGAAACCGCTCAGCAAAGGCTGCACAAAACCGAGCGAAGATGCTTGATGCCCATCTACACACAGGTGGATCTAGGACTTTTGGTAGCCACCAAAAGAAAATGGTAACTCATCAATATATATGTTGTTAAATTTATAAGTATTGTTGCATACTTTTTAATTGTTTTTTTATCATTTAACCTCGCAGAAAGCAGAAAAATGAGGCCATGTGCCTTACAAAGATGTGTTTATTCAAACACATAAACGTAAGACTACCAGAGATTTCATATCATAGAATGTGAGAGCGACAACGGTATGTATTTATTGTATTAATAAATATTGTAATAGACAAGTTACTGTGAATTACGTTATCATAAATATTGTAATTCTTAATTATTAATTCATATTCTAATCATTACATTATAGGAGTCATACGAGCAACAAATGGTACAACGATATAGCGATGAGTCCACTCAGCATCCGCCTTTTGATCCTGCAGCATGGGTGACTGCAACTGGTGAACCCAAAAAGGGTCATGTGTTTGGGTTTGAGAGTAACATGAACACCACACCGATCGTTGCCTCCTGCAGCCATGGTTCTCAGAGTTCTCCCGCTAGCATCAATTTCCAACGTTCGATTGACCCTGCTATGTCTTAGGATGGTGTCTGTTAGCGTCTTGAGAACAAAATGTTTACTTTTTAAATGAAGTCATTCCCAACATTGTTCGTAATGAGTTGTGCAACTTTTTTCAGGACAAGGAAACTTCGTCTGCATTTAACATGAGCTCTGGTGCCCATCAGGTATAAAGTTTTTACTGCTTTATAACACATATGAGCATGATAGAATCATGTATAAAGTTTTTTTACGGCCTTAGAACACATATGAGCATGATAGAATCACGTATAAATTTTTTTTACTACTTTATAACACATATGAGCATGATAGAATCACATATAAAGTTTTTTTACTACTTTATATCACATATGAGCATGATAGAATCACATATAAAGTTCTTTTACGTCCTTAAAACACATATGAGCATGATAGAATCACGTATAAAAATTTTTTACTGCTTTATAACACATATGAGCATGATAGAATCACGTATAAAGTTTTTTTACTGCTTTATATCACATATGAGCATGATAGAATCACATATAAAGTTGTTTTACGGCCTTAGAACACATATGAGCATGATAGAATCACGTATAAAGTTTTTTTACTGCCTTAGAACACATATGAGCATGATAGAATCACATATAAAGTTTTTTTACTGCTTTATAACACATATGAGCATGCTAGAATCATGTATAAAGTTTTTTTACTGCCTTAGAACACATGAGCATGACAGAATCACATACAAAGTCTTTTTACTGCCTTAGAACACATATGAGCATGATAGAATCATATATAAAATTTTGTTACTGCTTTATAACACATATGAGCATGATAGAATCATGTATAACGTTTTTTTACTGCCTTAGAACATATATGAGCATTTTGTTTATATTTTGTTTATAATTACTAATATTTTGGTTCTCTTGCAGAATGCTGGAGATGATCAACGTAGAGGAGATGATGGAGGTATGGAGGGAGGGGTAGATCGAGAAAATGAAGAGGATGATGCCTTGAATCTTGACGACGATTAGATTCATGTATTTAATTTGTTTAACATACTTATAACTAATTATAACTTGGCAGAGATTGTATTTGGTTGTTTAACTTAGAACTTGTGTTAATTTTGTTTCACTTATATGAATTTTTTGCGTATATTTTGTTTTTTATAGGCAGGTTATATGAATTGTATAATATGAACTATGAGAAATTTTTCTCGAGTTTCATATTTAATTTTTTTTTAATTTCTTTAATATTAGCGACAGAACTATCTGTCGCTAGCCCGTCGCCAATTTCAATCAGGTGATTGTTTGCGACGAACGTTAATCCGTCAGTAATCTGTCACTAACTTATCAACCAAAAGTTAGCGACGAATTATATCCGAATATCATCCGTCGTTACGCCGTCGCTAATTAGCAACGACATAGCGACAGATATACGTTGTCGCTAATCCGTCGCTAATGAGCGCTGGATTGACGACAGATAAAATTTGACACAATTTAGCGACTAGGATTATGCGACGGACGCTGCCCACCGCTAATCCATCGCTAAGGATGTTTAGCGACGGAGTAGCGATGGATGCGAACAACGTCCGTCGCTAATATGCATTTTTCTTGTAGTGATAGCAGAACCTAGTTCTGGTCTTGCTGCATCAAATATTAAATCCATATATGGATTATCGTGCACCACATCCACCCATGCATCAAAATTATTCTTAAATTCTTCACCATGAAACGTCCAATTCTGATAATCACTCACAAAACCCTTCCTGTATAGGTGATATCTAACGCCATGAGGTTCTATAAATCGATTGTTCTTACACATCGTGTAGGGGTACCTAATCCGACCTGTTGGATCCACTGTACTGACACTTGCCGTTGCAAATTCAATAAAATTGTCAACACCATCTATATATTTAAGCGATACCTCATTGTCAACTATCTTACGGTACATCCATTCACAGTTTACAGTCATTTTGTCCTATGATATTATGGATATTATCCTAACCAGTTAAAAAAAATTATCAGAATGCTATGATGAAGAAAATATCAAATTTATCATGCATCACGGTAGATGTAATGATTTGATCTCTCTCTCTCTCTCTATCTCTCTCTCTCTCTCTATCTCTCTCTCTCTCTCTCTCTCTCACACACACACACACACACACACACACACACACATATATATATATATATATATATATATATATATATATATATATATATATATATATATATATATATATAATGTCATTCAATCACAAGAACTATGATGCATGCATTAATAACTTAATATTTTTATGTGCAAAACCATTCATTTGAAGCATGTTTGAAGCATTGATAATTTATCATTCATTTTCATATGCAAACTCATTCATAACACA
The DNA here is from genome assembly GCF_984573655.1 of Nuphar pumila. Taxonomy (NCBI): domain Eukaryota; kingdom Viridiplantae; phylum Streptophyta; class Magnoliopsida; order Nymphaeales; family Nymphaeaceae; genus Nuphar; species Nuphar pumila. The sequence continues at coordinate 123,477,772 of NC_143255.1, forward strand.
ATACATTTATTTGAAGTATATTTTTATAATACAATTTCACATAGAAGTCATAATCAAATTGAAAGTAACTTCATGCAAGCATGGATACAATCACATCAAACATTGCAATACATTCAAATCATTAATATCAAAACAATGTCAAACATGTACCTGCAACAAATACACTTCAATATCCCACTAACTACTATCATGACTAGCATAGAATCCGAACTCTAAAAATAAGAACACTTCTATTTTCATACATTAAAATTATGCTCATCATGATCTCTGAACTCCATCAAAGCAGTCCTAGATATCCACAACTAAGTGAGTGTGTGAACAAAAAAGTGTTGCATCCAAGAAATTAAATAACCTGTGATGCACATGCATCACTTACTCACCATGGATATTTACCCGAGTTGCATTGCTTTTGTTACTTACTTACCACAGGTCATGGGGCACAAGCAAGATTCGTTGCGGAATCTGCAAGAGACACTATGTTAAAATAAAATTTATTACCCGATGACAAGGAGGGTGACACCCCCTGTCGAAAATGAGCCCGAACAGAGAGACACAACCCTCTACTAAAAGCGAGACAGGCAGGGATACCAATAGTAAGGTTAAGGCAGGGAGCGAAACCCCTTGCCGAAACATTCACAGGAGGCAGGGGGTGGAACCCCCCGAAGGGAAGCATCAGGAGGCAGGGGTTGAGCTCCCTACCGGTAATCAATCATGAGGTAGGGGGGTCACGCCCCCTACCGAGGCAAAATTTCTTGGCAGGGGGATCCACCCTCTGCCGAGAAAACAAACAAGCATCATGGGGGCTTCGCTCCCTATCAAAATTATAGAGGACAGGGGGGGCGAAGCCACCCCCTGCCAGAGAAAACAAAAGGGCAGGGGGCTTCTCCCCGTGCTGATCATTCTCTGACAGCAGAGCGGAGCCCCACTGCAGAAGAAGTCAAGAGGACAGCCCCCCCTATCGGCATTCGAAAGGACAGAGGCAAAACCCCCTGTCCTACAGAGATCGAGGCAAGGGGAGGGACTGGTAGAGGCGATCGGGGCCTCTGCTAGCCCCCACCGACTACAGAGGGGTGGGGAGGGCCCGATAGATTAAATGAGTGATTTTATGATTTAAATGTCATATGAAGTGATGTATGATATGATGTATTTTGATTGTATACATGTTTATGCTCGTGCTGGTGGCTATAGATTCTAAGAGTGGTCAACTGTATTGATGCATGTATGACAATAGTTTTTATTGAGTATGATACCCATTGAAGACTTGTTTCTAAATAATTCTATATGAGGGTGTGCATGACCAGATCAGGTAATTCGGCCAGAGTGGTAAATCTCTATGAAGAAGTGCATTATCTAAAAGCAGGTAGCCCGCGAAGATGATATATTTCTGTGAGAAAGTGTATTATCTAGGATCATGCAGACCATCCATCTAGGGCGGTAACTTCTTGTGAGGTTGTATATTTTTCAGACCAGATGATTCAGCATGGATCTTGTAAATCTTTTTTTATGATTAAATGAAATGTTATGATTTTCTGAGTTGATTGAGATAACCAGTTATGAATCTATAGATTTGGCTTTTCTATTGTAGCATGATTATATGCTAAACTTAGATGTGATAATCAGATTCTTATTAATCTTAGATTTTGATATGAGGTTATGATTGTGATGCTCATGTTAGCATATAGATAAATGACACATCACACCTACATATGACTATGTTGACTTATTAAGTGAATGGCATATCATGCCTACAGAGTTTTGTTACAAATGATTGCATTATGATTGTCTCATTTAATTATATTACACCTATGTATCATGATTGATGTATATCATGAGTATCTAACTGATTTACTTAGAAAGTATGTGTATGTGTTTCATGTTGGCATAATCAAATATGATTTGACCTATTGTTTATAAGAATTATGAATGCATATGAAAATGATGCAATGATCTGAATGTCTTAGATGTATATATGTATTTATGTGAAGGCCTGTATGTCTTGATGCATATGAATTATGCTTTATGATATGACTTCATGTTGAATAAAATATTAAGTGATGAAATTCTTTTAAATGCCTTATGTTTAAATGCTTGAAGGGATGACTTATGAGATGTTGTCTCCTTGTCTGTCACTTGATGATTAATGAATAGTATATCATGTTTTTACCCTTGAATTCTTGATATGTTTTATTTAAGTTTGAGTTTGTGTTGTTCTTCCAGACTTTAGTGAGTCTGACCCCATTTTGTGGGGAACATGTAATGTAGGTAAAGTATGATGACTAACTGAAGTGAAGGACTGGTCGAGCTACATCCTCAAGGGTCCACTCTTACCTTACGATCTTGGTAGACATGATCTTTTTGTTTTAAGTACTTGATCATGTAGCGACTGAACTATTGTTTTTATAATCTAATTGAAAATAAAATTAAAACTCTCCATATATTAGTCTTATATTGTACGTGGTTTGAAATATGTATATCCCATATATTTTGATTTGATTGTTATCTTTAATGTAACCTTGCCCAAAGTCTTAACCATTTTTTAAAATTATTTTTGCATTATAATATCTGATTTACTTTTATACTTTTATAATAGTTAAAAAAATGGTCTCAAAATTTAATATTTAAAGAATAATCAAGGTTAAAATTTTGGGAGAGTTACACCAGGCCTTTAGATGGATCTGACTTCCTATATATGTTGTTGTCTTTGTTGTTCTTTAAGAACCCATTATATACTTCTCTCTTGATGCTTACCTCAAAGCCGATAACCTTTTTGATGAGTTCGATATAGGTTTCAACCTGAGTCATGCTGATAAGGCTTCGTAGAGGTTGAGAGATGTTGTCTATCAGTATAACCAGTGCATAAGAGTCTAAGATCGACTCATTCTTCCTATTGACCATGGACCGCCACTAGTTGATGAATTCATGAGCGCTTTTGTCCTTCTTTTGTTTTATATTATAAAGCTAACTTATGGTAGGGAGGGCCTCAAATTAAATCTTAACCTCTCCATGAACAGGTTGATGACCTGCTTAAATTCTCTGATATTTTAGAGGTTTAGAGTGACAAACTATTCCAATGCTTCTCCTTTCAGGCTTCTAGGAAACCAATTAATTAGCCTCCTATCATTGTTTCAATATTTGATCATACTTCCCATGAAAAAGGACAAGTGACTCATTGAGTCCTCTTTTCGTTGAACTTTAAGAATTTTGGAGGAGTCTCATTATCCTCATTATCATATCCCTCTTGCAGGAAGTCATCTATGGAGTATTTTCTTCGATCCATGTTCATGTATCTCATTCTCAAGGTTAGGCTCTAGACCATGTGTTCCAATGATTTGATCCTTCTGTTTGACTCAGACAACATTGTTTGGACTGGACAGGTCGGCCTGGGTATGTGGACTCTCATTTTTACATCAGACACTTGGGACTCTCCCCATTGACTGCACTCTTTGTCCTCTTGCAGCTCTGGAGTCTGTTTGGTCCTTTTGATTTCTCTGTTGGCCCGTGTCTCCTCATGTTCTGATTCGTGGGCTCTTCTGGCTCTTCTTTTAGCTCATGCTTGTTCTCGTCCCAACTGCTCTTGGATTTCTCTGATCTTTTCCTCTATCCTTTTCATGTTTTGTCTTGCTTGTGCTAGTATATCCATTTCTTTAAACCGAGTTTTGAAATATGAGGTCTTAGGGGTTTATCCCTTGGTGAATTCACCTATGCTAGAACTATTCATCTTGTAACCTGCATAAGGGATTTTACGAGATCAGTGAGGGTGTCATTTTTTAGACCAATCTTTTAAATGCAAGGTCATGGGGATTCATCTTTTGGTAGACTCATCCATGCTAGAATTACCCATCTCGTAACTCGTGTAGAGGACTTTACAAGACCGATGGGGGTACTGATGTGAGCTGGACTCAAGGAATATTGGGGCTTTTCTCCTTTTTTTATAGTCCACAAACTCATCAAGGATGTCAGTGTGAGGATCCTCATTGAATATTATGTTTTACATTATATGGGGTGACATCCCATATGCGGGATTCTTCAGAGGTGGTTTCTCTAGGATGGATTGGATTTGGAGTTTGCAGGTCTTAGATTAGATATTCATTATACCTAGATATTCATTATACCTTAAACAATTGATTCACATAGGCCCAAACAAATGTAATAAGGCTAAACCGAATGTTGATGCATGAATCTAATGCAAAACAACATATTCGTGAGATAAATCAGCTAAAAAAGTTAAACATAAAATGTAACAAAAAGAAGAAAAAGAAAACAATGGTGATTTGCACCACACTGCATAAATGTCAGAGTTGTCTGGGCAGCAAAAACCTACTAGATGACCAATCTGTCAGATTAATTAAAGGATCTAATAGACGGTGGAAGTTGCCAAGATTGCAGACATGAGTGCTTGCAGATGTTGCTGTCTATAGATGACATAACCTATAGACACGAGGGTCTACGGACGACACTGTCAATAGATGACAGAACCTAAAGACACAAGGGTCTGTGGATGACAAAACCTACAAACACAAGGATCCGCGGACAATGCTGTCTACATACAACAAAACCTGAAGACACGAGGGTCTATGGACAACACTGTTGCAGATGGCACTATCTGCGGATGGCAAAACCTATAGACATGACGATCTGTAGACGGTACTACTGCAGACAACGTTGTCCATAGACGACACTGTCTGCCAATAATTTTTGTCGATGCTAGAGACAAAGCTGACGACGATGTCTGTGGACGATGTTGTCTGCAAACAACACTATCTACTGGCAGAGGATCAGACATACGACATAATCTGGACATCACAATGTTGCTGAACGGTGAAATCTGGAAGGCTAAAGGCTGATGGGTGGCGGTCAGTGGATGACCAAAGCCCAACGAATGACAAAACAAGGTTTTGACGTCCGGACAGAGATAATAACCCCAAAAACAAAGATTTTGGGATCGTTAGGGCTCAAAATCTCCCTGAAATGCAAATTCTAGCTACGAAAAAAAAAATATGGCATCCCATCATGGTTGCCAAAAATTGTTGATAAAATTATTGAGGTTAGAAAAGATAAGACTTATCTGGATTCCCAAAATCCTCTTTAAAAGTGTCAGGACGCCGTTTGTAAGCTCTGACTGTCCTTTGCCCAAAAAAAAGGTAAAGTCAAAATAGATTTTTTGAATTATGGAGTTAGAATCGCACTGCCACAAATTTTGATATGCAAATAGGAATTAAGCATATATAAGCACTTAATCAAAAGAATAAATGAAATTGAAATAAATAGATTAGGGATCTGAAAAATACCTTTTTTGGACTCTATGGTCTGTTTATCATTCAAACTTATTTTTGTTTATTAGCACCATGTACTTACGAGTGTTCTTTAATGGCATCGAGACATAGTACTAGCAAGGCTTGAGTAGGCATGTTCTGTAGGGTCAATACTTGGGTACATGATTTCCAAGTCATCAAGCTATATGAGTGAACCCCTATTTATTGAGTTCATAACAAGATATAAATTACTAGATTTTTCAGGTCCAGATCCAACCCCAAATGAATCTAGATCTATATTGAATGATGATAAGGACTATCCAAGCGAGTTTTCTTGGAAGGAAGCTCTTCCAAGAGAAGTCCTCCCACCTTGGAAGGCGTGCATGGCATTAGAAAGAGATAGGGATAAGCCATTTGGCTTATCTACGCGTTCAATGCAGTAGGCAACAAAATAACTGTGATGTCCCATAGTGGACAACGCTCTGTTTTGCAGTCCATAACGGACGGCATTCCATTCTACCATCCCATAGTGAATGACACTTTAATAAGCCGTCTACTAGATGAACGACAAAATCTCCTTCGCAGTCCGAGTTGGAGAGGTGCTTGATTCTTGCTTAACACCCGCAAACACTTATCAAAAGATATTAGCAATTGGGCATCATAAAATTTTGGTGTCTACGGTGAAATTTTTTGGGGGTTAAAAAATCAAGAAGATACAATGTACCAACATTTCAACCCTCTAAAAATAGTATTTTATGCCTAAAAAATATGATCCAAAGGTCCATTTCTATAATTTTGTCCATGCTGAATACATCCTTGGGTTAGATTTGCTCAAAACAATCTCCTGCTAGGGCCGCACGTGGGTACCAAATGCTTTCCATGATTTCCCATTATGTAATTAGTACAGAGTATCCGGCTCCAAGGAGCTGATCCAAGCTTTGATTTTGGACCACTTTATCTGACCAATGGCCCATGCATAAAATTTCGAAACTCCATTTTATGGGAAGCAGATCAGGTCATGCTGAACATGAGCGTTTTTGCTCGTGTTGACATAGTGGCCATCCCGTTTGCATTTTAAAAAGCTCAAAAGTCAACAAAACCACGTGGCATTCATCCAAAATGCAAACAGACGGCCATGATGTCGGCACGAGCAAAATCGCTAATGTTCAGCATGACCTGATCTGCTTCCCTTTTTATGCCAGTTTCCCTTTGAGTATAAACTAGGGGTTTCAATGAGCCAGGTTTACCCGAACCAAACCCTATGGGGTTTCGTTATGGTGATAAATAAGAAGATACGATTAAGACCCAGGTCCGGACCTGAAGGTCCAATTAATACATGGACCCAGTTATAGTTTATTAAATTTTGTACCCGACCCAAGTTGCAATTCAGACCCACAAATTTTCAACGTAAAAATGATAAAAAAAAATGGTTTTACCGGGTATGGTCTGGGTTTGGTTCATGTAGTTCTTATCGGGTCCAGGTATGGTTTTCCTTATAGTGATCCCGATTAGACCCAGCTCCAGATCCGATGCCATACCCAAAAATCTGGGTCTGAACCAAACCCGACCGGTTGACACTCCTAATATAAATGTTAGATATGCTGCATTAACCACATAAAACTATTTCTCTAATCAAAATACTAAAAATCTTTGCACGACTCATGGTTTCTAATGAACAAGGACAGCCTACAAGGGGCCCGCTTATCTGGTAGGGACAACTCATGGAAGTCACCAAGCAGGAGGGAAGTTACGAGTACGAAACCCACGGGTGCACGTCCCTTGCTGCGAGGCCAAAGCTGGGTGTAGTATCTGGTGGGTAAAAGTGAACTGGGGTTTCTACACAAATCAGTTCAGGAGTGGTGCTTTGCCCTCACATCCTAAAAACTCACAGTGATCGTAGAGGACTGGTGTTTATAGAAGGCCGTGAAGATCACATATATTGTGAAATCTCTTTGAAACTTGAATGCAAAATACCAACAATTTTTTTTTAAAACTTTTTGCACTAGTGCATTCTTGCCAAATGGTCTTAGAGCAATAGACGTACTTGCACATTTATATAGATTATCCTACAAAGAATCAAGGCCAAAATCTTAAATTTCCAGAAAATAAAAAAAAGGCTTCATGTGGAAAATTGTTATGGCATTCTTGGAATTTCCCATTTTATGTTTTTATGAGCTTACATGCAAAAGGGAGGAAACAATTTGCAGGCTAAGTCCGAATTTTAAAAATACTTGGCATGGGCTTGTCGAACAAGTTCGTGATAAGCCAAACCAAACCGAGTCAAGAGCTGCTCGGTTCGATTACTCTTTTTTATTTTGTTTCCATTATTATTTCCATAAGCAACATTTGTTTTTTTCTTTTCCTTTTTAGGTGCAAGTGGCAACCAACAGGTTGTCAGACAGTCTCAATAGCAAGTAGTCATTCTGCAAAATAGCAAAAGGCTACTATTTTGGGATTCACTCTGTGAGGAAAACTGTAAAATAAAAGAACACAGCAAAGAATCAAAGGAGAAGACTTTGCGTGGTTCAGCCAGTATGACTTACATCCACGGTACAACCAGAGAGTAATCCTTTTTCATATGAAGAACAACAAATACAAAGGGCTTAATATAGCCCAGCCATAAGAAGCGATAAGCATAAGGAAAAGGAAAGCTAATCTTTCCAAAAAGGAGAAAAGGAAAGCAGCTCAGGTTGCACAAGGAAAGACAATCTTAACACTCCCCCTCAAGTGGGGAATGTATATCAAAACAACCCCACTTGTTCAAAATGATTTTAAATTGAGCACAACTTAATCCCTTAGTGAGAGCATCGGCAAGCTGATCTTGACTCTTGGTAAACGGAGTACATATTTCTCCTTTTTGAATTTTTTCTCTAATGTAGTGGCAGTCAATCTCGATGTGCTTCGTTCTTTCATGAAAAACTGGATTGGCAGCAATATGAATAGCAGACTTGTTATCACAATACATATTTATTGGCAATTCAACGCTAACTCCTAATTCAGTGAGAAGAGACTTGGTCCATATCAATTCACAAGTAGTAGAGGCCATTGCACGATATTCGGACTCAGCGCTGGATCTTGAAACCGTGTTTTGTTTTTTGCTTTTCCAACAAGTAATATTTCCTCCAACAAAAATACAATATCCTGTGGTAGACTTTCTGTCTGAAGACCCTGCCCAGTCGGCGTCAAAGTAGCCTTCAATTTTATGATGGTTATTTTTTGTATAGAGAATACCTTGCCCAAGACTACTTTTGATGTATCTGAGAATACGATCAATAGCGTTGACATGGCATGGCTTTGGATCATGCATGTATTGGCTAATAATGCTGACAGCATAAGCAAGATCAGGTCTTGTCATAGTAAGATATATAAGCTTTCCTACCAGCCTCTGAAATTGTTCAACATCTCTTTTTGAAAGACTTTCTTCATCAGTATCAAACCTGACATTAGTCTCAATAGGAGTATCGGCAGGCTTAGATTCAGTTTTACCTGTTTCTTTGAGAAGATCCAAGGCATATTTTCTTTGAGATAGAAAGATTCCCCTTTTTGAGTAGGCAACTTCTATTCCAAGAAAGTACCTCAATTTTCCTAAGTCTTTAATATCAAAGGCTTCATGAAGGTACCTCTTGGTATTGAGAATTTCATCCTCATCATTTCCTGTTATTATAATATCATCAACATATACCAATACAACAGTGAGATTGTGACGATTTTTAAGAACAAAGAGAGAATTATCAGAAATACACCTTTTGAAACCTTTTTTCTCAAGAGCAAGACTGAGTTTAAGATACCAAGCTCGTGGAGATTGTTTTAACCCATAGATAGCCTTTTTTAATTTGCAAGCAAGTTCTGGATTTCCTTCTTGGGGGTGTCCAGGAGGTAACTGCATATAAACTTCTTCTTCTAGATCTCCTTGAAGAAAAGCATTTTTAACATCAAGCTGAAACATTTTCCAATTATAATTGCAAGCCACAGACAAAAGAATCCGAAGACTATTCATTTTGGCCACTGAGGCAAACGTTTCTTCATAATCAACACCATAAGTTTGAGTAAATCCCTTAGCTACTAGACGAGCCTTAAAGCGCTCTATAGTACCATCACTCTTATATTTTGTTTTATAGACCCATCGACATCCTACAGCCTTTTTATCTTTGGGTAGCTTGCAGATTTCCCAAGTTTCATTTTTATTTAAGGCATATAATTCTTCCATCATAGCTTTAATCCAAACATCTTGACTTTTTGCCTCATTAAAAGTGCCAGGTTCTTGCACAATAGAACTAAAAAAAGCAACATAGCTTTTTGAGAGATTGTTGTAGCCAATGCATTTTTCAATAGGATGCTCAGTTGTCATGTAAGTGACAAAATCTCTAAGATAGCTTGGTGGCCTAATAGTCCTCTCAGATCTTCTTATAGATTGCTCCTCCGACTGATTTAATGAGTCACTTGGCTGGGTGGCTTGGATATCACTTGGCTGAGTATGAGTTATAGCTTCAGTGTTGCTAGCTTCAACAGGTATCACATCATCAAAAGGGCTTGGCTGAGTATGAGTTACAACTTCAGTGTTGCTATCTTCAACAGGTATCACATCATCAAAAGTGCTAACATTAGGAAGGACAATAGAATCAAATATATTTGTCTCCCCCTGATGAAGATTTTTGGTTTCATCAAAGTTTTCTGAAAAATAGGGAGCAACTTCATCAAAACTAACATCTCTAGAGATATATAAACGACTATGAGTAACATCATAGCATTTATATCCTTTCTTGGACGAAGAATACCCTAAAAACAGGCACTTAATAGCACGGGGAGTCAATTTGTCCTTTTCATATGGGCTGGTGGATACAAACACAGAACAACCAAAAGTCTTAAGATGACTAAGACTCAATTTCCTTCCTTTGAGAATTTCCATCGGAGATTTTCCATTAAGACGTTTACTAGGGAGTCTGTTGATTAGATAACATGCAGTAAGAACAACATCACTCCAGAAGTATTTGGGAACATTCATTTGAAAAAGTAAAGCTCGAGTTTTTTTCCAACAAATGCCTATTTTTCCGTTCGGCGACTCCATTTTGTTGAGGTGTCCCAACACAAGAAAATTGATGGTCAATACCATTTTCTTTTGCAAAAAACTCAAAGAACTGATTTTTAAATTCAGTTCCATTATCAGACCGAATAGCTTTAATTTTGGCTCCATATTGAGTCTCAACAAACCTGTAAAACTCCCTGAATTTAGAAAGCACTTCATTTTTGGTTTTCAACAAGAAAATCCAAGTAAGTTTGGAGAAATCATCTATAAAAGTGACATAGTATCGAAAACCAGAATATGAATCAATAGGGGTTGGTCCCCACACATCAGAATGAATCAATTCAAACATGCAAGAAGAAACAGTCTCTGAAGTAGAAAAAGGACGACGTGATAATTTTACAAGTCTACAAATATCACAATTATTGCAATCAAACTTATGACCAAAAAATAAGCTTTCAAGAGCATAATTGGATGGATGTCCAAGACGAAGATGCCATAATTTACTCTCTTCTCCCCTTGACATGAACGCTCTACAGTTTTGCTCAAGAATATAAAGCTCATGAACTTTTTTTCCTTCACCAATCGTCCTCCTCGTCTTGCGGTCCTGAAATAATACATTAGTTGAAGAAAAGGTGACAGTACAATCGAAGTCTTCAACTATTCTGGCAACAGACAACAAGTTTGATGTAAACTGAGGAATGTAAAGAACTTTGGAAATAGTCTGATTGTTAAAGAAGTGGATTTTTCCAATCCCTTCCACTTGAACGATTTTTCCATTGGCAACAGTAACAAGTCTCTTTCCATGATCATAACTGAAATCTTCAAGAAGAGAAACATTTTTTGCAATATGTTCTGAAGCTCCACTATCAATTATCCAGGTGTCATAAGAGTTAGAAGGCATACCTTTATTTGTAGAGCTTATGGCAGAATGGGAGAAAGCAGTTCCGGTCTGACCATCTTTTAGAGATTGGAGAATATCAAAGATCTTGTCTAAAGACCGAGTGTTATCAGATCTTTGTTCTATAGCAGCATGCACCAGTTTTTGCTTTTCAGTGCCAGGTCGACCATGTAGAACCCAACATCTCTCACGAGAGTGTCCCTCTTTTTGCAATGAGTGCAGAACCATTTCTTGTTTTTAGCCTTTCCACGATCATCAAGAGTTTTCAAGGCTTCTGTTTTAACACTGAAGGCAGTTTTATCAGGAGTTTCAATCCTGCTGACATGGTTCATAACCTTCCTTCTTGATTCTTCTCTCATAAGAGTAGCAAAGACAGAGTTTAATGAAGGAAGCTCAGAATTCATAAGGATCTGGCTTCTCATTTGTTCAAAATCAGATCCAAGGCCAACGAGTAATTGAAAAATGTGTTCTTGCTCTTTGGCTTTATGGAGAAGCCTAAGATCAGTGATAGTGGGAGAATAGGAGTCCAATTCATCCCACATCATACGCATTTTACTAAAGTACTCACTAAGAGGAAGATCACCCTTTTTTAAATCATGTATGTCTTGAAATAATTGATATATTTGGGCAATATTATATTGTTCTCCATACAATTCACAAGCTGACCGCCAAACATCTTCAGCAGTATTAAGAAACAAAAAACCTTCAGCAATTTTTGGTTCCATAGAGTTAAGTAACCATGACATAACTAAGTCATTATTGGATTTCCAATCATCATATTTTGAATCTAAAGTACCGGGATTAGTGATTTTCCCGTTTATAAAGCCAAGTTTAGATTTGCCACTCAAATAGAGTGAAACGGCTTTAGACCAAGCAATGTAGTTTGTCCCATTTAATAATATAGAAGTGATTTTGGAGCTAGGACGGACCTGTTCGTGCACAAAAACAGTTGTGCTGGATGAAGACTGACTAGGATTTTCATAATGTCGATCCACCATGATAAAAGGAATGACAACCCCTCTAACTAATCTGACAAGCTTCAGCCCTTCTAACCGATCTAATAAATTTCAGCAATATGAACCCACTATTCGGACAATACTGGTAGCAACAAAAAAACACAGGCGACTATTCTTGGATATGCAGCAGCGAACTCCGAAGAGGCAAACACAAACAGTGAATGCAGCAGCAACTCTGGATGCAACTCTGGCTGTTATCAGATTCGGGTGCTGGAAGGCATCAGCAATCAACAAAAAAATCCGCAGAAGTGTCTGCTATCAGATCCGGATGCTGGAAGGTGTCGGCTTATCAGATCTGAACACTGAAAGTCTCCACAATGATGATCTGGAATAGCAGCAGATCACCCAAACGTGCAGGAATCCTGAGAGCTCTGATACCATGTAAAATAAAAGAACACAGCAAAGAAGCAAAGGAAAAGACTTTACGTGGTTCAACCAGTATGGCTTACATCCACGGTACAACCAGAGAGTAATCCTTTTTCATATGAAGAACAACAAATACAAAGGGCTTAATATAGCCCAGTCATAAGAAGCGATAAGCATAAGGAAAAGGAAAGCTAATCTTTCCAAAAAGGAGAAAAGGAAAGCAGCTTAGGTTGCACAAAGAAAGACAATCTTAACAAAAACCTCTTCCACAATTACACGTGACATCTGCCACGGGGGCGGGGAATCTACTAAGCACATGATACGACACGACCAAAGAAACGTCACCCTTTGCTCATCAACGTTTTGGCAGTAAATTTCTTGCCCCCCACAGAGAGATCAGAGATGGAAATACTGTGAATGCTCAATATTCCCCACCAAAACTTCTCACTTCCCATTAGTTCTCCCAAATTCCTAAAGTGGGAAAAGAGTGACCACTTTTTTCTTTTGGTATAGTCTCACAAAGATTGCCCCAAACCTAAACAATAGTGCTCATCACACCCCACCACCCACATGCCCTACAAGTCCTAGTCATTCCAACAAAGCCCATCCACATGCACCCAGGAAAAGAAACTCCATTCCCCCACCTCCCCACCAAAATCAATGCCTTTCCACCCATCCATGTGATGCCATCCTTATCCTCCAAAGGGCTACCAAAGAACCTAGCATGTGATGATTCTTTCTTCTCCCACCAATAACCGACTCAGGCTGGCATTTGCAGGAATGCAGCAGAGCTTCTCATAAAAAAGTAATTCAAAAAGTATGAAAAGGAACACACAGCTCTGAGCTCATCAGCATCTTACATGAAGAGATTAATGTTCAATAAATCGTGCTAATGATACTAATATACACATACAGACGTTTACAGATCGAAATTTTACACTCACCGTGGCATTTCCTCTAATCTCCTACTACAACACTTCGCAGACCATCCTAGAAACCAAATATGTTTGTTTCTCTTTTTTTTTACAAAGGAATGAAGGAACTACAAATAAGTAAAAAACCCCAAACACCCCCCCATTCACCCACCTAGAGCCCAAGCAACAAAGTATTCAGCTAAGTCTGGTCTGCAATGCAAAACAAAGAGACCGGCAGCAGATGCAGCTGAGATGGATGAAAAAAACGAAAAAATAACCACAATTCGGAAAAAAAAAGAAGCAACTGCAGAACTGAAACTTCTCTGCCTTTTCTTCCTTTCTCATCTGCGATTGGCAGCGTCCGGGAAACAAGCCGTACTGACTGGTATACCAGACTGAGTATTGTCGATGGTTGTGGTGCTGTCTCTGTAAAATGTCTCTGTCATCATGGAGGTGCCTTCATTGGTTTGCCATCTCTGCAGGGCAACAGAGAGTGGTATATCATAGTTGACACATTCAGAGCTTTCCTCATCCCTGCTGCAGGGCTTCCATTGTTCCACCAGTGGGGCAAGGACATTGACTGCATGGCTCATGTCTGGCCTCTGGCTGCTGTCCCTTGCTGTGCAGTGGCCAGCTAGCTCAGCCACTGTACAGATGCTTTTGAATGTTTCGTCATCGTCCACATTGATGGTTGGATCGATGGACTTGCTTATGTCGCCCTTGTTGCTGATCAGAATTCTGCGGAACCATGTGACTAAATGGCAACTTTCTTCTGGCTGTGATTCATCCAGGGCTTTCCGACCTGTAATCATTTCCATGAGGACCACTCCGAATGCATAAACATCAACCTTGGTTGTCACCCTTCCGGTAGCTGCAGAAAATAGCAGAAGAGGAAGCTTTAACAGAAATGTCAAAAACTTAACACGACGAAAAGAACTGATTATGAGTTTTTGTTATTTAAAACTCAACTAATGCTCTATCACAAGATGCAATAAGGTGACATTAAGATTGAAGTAATATTCAAATAGATAACGAAAGAACAAATAGGAAGGAGGAAAACTACAAATTAAATGTTTCTCATAGGACAAGTTAATGGCCTTGAACTGATTCTAAAATTACAATACTTCTTGGTGTTACACAAACAAAAGTAGCAAGGATCGGATATCAGAGCTGAAAAGCAAGAAAACTTAGTGTGATGAATATTTAAAACAGACAGTGTACAAGAAAGGCAAGTAATTTCTGCCTCTCAAATGCAAGAAAATTGTAGCCTCAACATTTCATATTACTAAAGGAAATCCCTAATTATTCTCTAAGTAGAAAAAATTACAGATCTATTATAAAAGATCTTACCAAGACTGGGGACTGGGATTCCTAACAGCAAACACTTGGATGCTTTCAAGGCCCTATTTGTACAGGAACAGAAACATAAACATAAAAGGAAAATCACTCACTGAAATTTCCCTCAATAAGTAGTACTTAAGTCTTAGGATTTTGCAAATGTGCAATGAATTCTTGGATTGAAAAAACTATGATGATCAATAGTTTGTCTACTTTCAGTTAATCGTCAGGATAACAGACATGACACTCGATGATATAAAGAATCTAACATTTTTTTCCAGTTATCAGTCTAAGCGTCATCACCTTGCTAGCCATCCTTTCTATAAGTGAAAAAAAATCCTTGACTGTAATCTGGAAATGAAATTGTAGATACCATTAACTCTGACAGCTGTTTTTAGTAATATCTGCAACTATGTCAAATTGGATTCTAAAAATGCATTATCTAATAAATAAGCATAGATTGCTAAAGTGATTCAACATTAGTACTACATTCGCAAACTACAATAAGGCAAAACATAAAAATCCAAACAAATTTAACAATGCATCCAAGCAAAAACGCAGAAACAGAAAAAAATCAATGAAAAAAAAAACAATCCACTTACTCGCATACTCCGGTGCAAGATATCCAAACGTCCCGGCCAATCGCGTCTCCACCGAGTACTTCCCTTCAGGGGCGAGCTTGACAAGGCCAAAGTCTGAGACTTTAGCTCTCATATTGTCGCTTAGCAGTATATTGGAGGGCTTCAAATCTCTGTGAATGAAACTCTTATGAGCCAAACTATGCAGGTACTCAACTCCTCTGGCAACATCCAGCGCAATCGTCACCCTTTCCTTCCAATTGAGGAAAGAGAACCCGTTCTCCGGCCCCTCAAACAGGCGCTGCCCCAACGTACCCTGCGGCATGTACTCATAAACCAGAAGCCTTTCATTCCCCTCGATGCAGTACCCGAGCAACGCCACCAAATGCCGGTGCCGAACCTTGGTCAGGACGCCGATCTCTGCGAGGAACTCGCTCATCCCCTTGTTCCCCATCGCCGATCCTTCCATCCTCTTCACCGCGATCTTGGTTCCGTCGTGAAGCTCTCCGCTGTAAACGACCCCGAAACCGCCCCGGCCGATCACGTTGGATTCGCAGAAATTGTTGGTTACTTGCTGAAGCACTTGGATGGATATAACCATGGTGCCTGGATCTACCAAACTGCCTGGTCCGCTGCTAGACACGCTGTGTTGCTCGCTCGTCACGTACCCATTTCCATTAACAATGTTAAGCTTAACGTGATCTATTCCATTTGCAGGAGGAGGAGAGGGGCTATGCATTTTGGCAAATTTTGCGCCCTTCGGCTTGTGCCGGTAAAAATACGCCAGTCTGGCGATTATGAGAAGCGCCATTGCGACGCCTATTCCTACTCCAATACGAGTGCCGATCGAAGAGGATGAACCGCCATCAGCCCCATTTCCATTGCCACCGGAGGAATTACCGCTACCCAGAAGCACATTGCCGGATAACTTGAGCGTAACGCTGCCGGAGAAATTGGGCACGTCTCCGGTGAGGTTGTTGTTCGAGACGTCGATCGTCTGCAAATTCGGCAGCGTGGTGAGGCTGGCGGAAATCGTTCCCGTCAAGTTGTTGTTGTTGAGGAGCAGCGTCTTCAGGCCGGTCAGCTTAGCGATCGCCGGCGAAATGGTGCCCGCCAAGTGCTGGTTCGCGAAGTTGAGCACGGTGATGGCTCCCTCCGAATCGCATGTGACGAACGGCCAGCCACCGCAGGGGTCGTTCCCCTTCCAAGAAGCGGCGAAGGCGGCCGGATAATTCACATCCGCGGCAATGGCGAGGAGGATATCGATCCGTGGGTCGCAGGGTCCTGGTTTCTCGAGGCAGAAGCTGTTGGTGGTCTCTATATCGAGCTGGGTGACCGATTTGGGGAAGCTTGGAAACGGGCCCTGGAGCTGGTTGTTGGCCACAGAGATGTTTTGCAGAGAGCTCGGGGAGGTGAGGGAGGCGGGGACGACGCCCGTGAGGGCATTGTCCCTGAGCTGGAGGTCGAAAAGGGAGGTGCATTTAGAGAGGTCCGGGATGGGACCTGAGAACGCATTCGAATGAAGCCAGACCTGAGTGAGCTCCGTCATCTGGCCGAGGACTTCGATCGAGCCGGCGAGCTTATCCCCCTGCTGGTTGTTCAGCCAGAGAACCTGTATGCCCGATTTCGCGAACGAAGTGGGCAGCCCGCCAGTGAGGTTGTTGTAGGAGAGCTTGAGCTCCTGGAGGTTCGGCATCAAGCCGAAGAAATCCGGGACGGTGCCGATGGCGTTAGCCTTGCGGGCCGCGAACGACTGGAGGTTGGTGGACATAGCAAGGTCGGGGGGGATGGACCAGGGGCCGAGTGGGTTGAAGTCGAGGCGCACCATATGGAGGGCAGTGAGGCCGAAGAAGGCGCCTGAGGGGAGGGAGGAGAAGTTGTTGTTGTCGAGGAAGAGGGTCTGCAGGTAGGAGAGGCCGGAGAGGACGGGGATGGGGCCGGCGAGGTGGTTTCCCTGGACGGCGAGGATTGTGAGCTTGGTCAGCTTGGAGATGGAGGAAGGGATGGTGCCGGAGATGCCGGCATTCGCGAGCTGGATAGAAGTGACGCGGTTGCCGTCGCAACCGACGTGAGGCCAACTGCAGGGGTCCGGGCCCTTCCACCCCAGCGACTCTCCCCCAATGGCCTCCGCCAGGTCGTGCATCGCCTTGGCGTCGTCGGGGAAGGTCGCAGCCCAGGCGGCGGACAAGAAGAGGTGGAGAAGGAGGAGGACGGTGGTGGTGGTGGCCGGACGGCGTCGAAGGCGAGCCATGGAGAGAGAGAGAGAGAGAGAGAGAGAGAGATGTTTTAGGTTCGTTTGTTTTTTTCGAAGAGACCGTCGCAACGGTTTCTTTTGTATTGCTCCGGTTGTGTTCCGGAAAAAGGTTGCTTTGTTGTTTCTTTATCATATTACTTGTTTTTTGGTGTTTTTTATTGGTCTTTATTTGCTGTAATTTGACTAACTTTCCATAGACAACGAGTCCGTTAACCTCTTTTTTTGTAGTTTTGAACACGGGCCGGTTAGGGTTGGCCCGACCCGAAAAGGAGATGGTTGGGTCTGGATCCTTAAGGCTTAAAGATTCATTAAATAGTGACCAAGGAAATGTGTATGGTTGATTTAATTTAGTTTTGGTTTTATTTTCTCAGTTTTAATTTTAAAAAAGAAAGCAAAAATATGAGCATATATATATATAGTAATAGAATATGAGAACTAGAAATATGGGCATTTTCAACACTTTTTTTTCAAATCCAACCATGTGGATGTGCTTGGAATGGTGAATTTTTTAGGAATCAACCATTGGATCATGTATTTTGATGGAAAAAATGTATTTTTTGTTATGTTTGAACATTTAAGAAGATTATGAGCCATTAATTTTAAAACGTTAAAAAAATTACTTTTATGCATCAAATTCGGATGAGTCAAAAGTGGGTTCTTATAAATCCATGCATGTAGATCATATCAATAAGGTTAGATTCAAGAGAAAAAGACAAAAAATCTATGAAAATAGTGGTTCACAATTAGTTGGCATATTTTCAGTTCTTATATATATATATATATATATATATATATATATATATATATATATATATATATATATATATATATAGAGAGAGAGAGAGAGAGAGAGAGAGAGAAAAAGAGACGAACTCTAGCCACATGTTCAGCCAACATTGAACCTGTCGAAAAATGCAAGCCAAGAAGCCCAAAAAAGAAAGTAAGATACAAATACAGTTGATCGACGATCGTCACTCTGGTTCAGAAGGTGGCGATGGAGGTTGATTGGGCTGAAGCTCAGAAGAGAGAGAGAGAAACTCAAATATGAGAACTCAAAGATGAAAACTAGAAATATGAGCATTTTCAATACTTTTTTGCAATTCCAACCATGTGGATGTA
Organism: Nuphar pumila; assembly: GCF_984573655.1. Taxonomy (NCBI): domain Eukaryota; kingdom Viridiplantae; phylum Streptophyta; class Magnoliopsida; order Nymphaeales; family Nymphaeaceae; genus Nuphar; species Nuphar pumila. The sequence goes on from NC_143255.1 coordinate 123,496,530, forward strand.
CTAGGCATAGTGAATTTGCTAAGAATCAACCATTGGTCATGTATTTTCCATGAAAAACGTGATTTTTGAATGCTTGAATATTTGTAAAGATTATGAGCCGTTGATTTTAAAACCTCAAAAAAATACTTTTATGCATCAAAATTGGATGATTCAAGAGTGGGTTCTTATAAATCCAAGCATCACATCCTTATGGTTAGATTTACGAGAAAAGAACAAAAAATCTATGAAAATAGCAGTTCACACATTAGTCATCGTATTTTCAGTCTTCTCTCTCTCTCTCTCTCTCTATATATATATATATATATATATATATATATATATATATATATATATATGAATTTTTTTGTTTAAAAACCAAGGAACAGGGACTGTGGGAATCTTTTGTTTTTTCTTTTTATTGCTCTCTAAAAAAAAGGAACTTTATTTTTTATTATTAGGGTTTTTGAAAATTCTATTTGAGGAATACCTATTTAAATAAAGTTTTGCTAACTATGCTATGCAATTGAGGATTGGTGAACTAACTTTAATATCAATTTGAACATGTTTCCAAATCATGCTTTGGAGAAACATTTTAAGAAAACATGATTTGGGTCCGACAGATACCCGGCCCACTTTTCCATCATGGCTCTTTGTTTGTTGCCTCCATACTTGGAAATACAATAGCCCCCTATTTCTTAGGGGGACCAAGCATACACTAGGCTCGGTCTGGGTTCTTGGCCATAGTTATCAAAACTCCAGTTTGTGCCAGAACATTGAAATTTAAAAAATAAATAAATAAAACTTTATTTTTTTCAAAAACAGATAAAAAAGGTCCATCTGAGTGAAGCATTTAGAAATTAGAATACAAAAAAATTATATTTGGAAAAATAAATTTGCAGCAAGACTCATACATTTTTTTTGTGTGCACGATTACATTAGGTGTTGAACTCAAATGCCATATTTGTTATACCCTAACTTGATTATGAAGGAAAACATTTATCATTTTTTCATCTGATTTTATATAATTAAAACCGAATTAAACCCATCTAGACTATTTATCAAAATTTTAACCCATCTTTTTACCACTTCTTTCATAATGTAAAAACCTTTCAATCGTTCGTGCATTCCTTGACGTTCCCTGTATTGCTAACTAATGTTCTTGACATATCAACCATAATTCCCCTCATTTGGTTGAAGTTTATTTTTTTTATTAAATAACAAGAAAATTATATTCTTATTGAATGGGAATAAGATGAGTGTGAACCCAGCAGGCCCTAGTGCAAGCCTCCACAAGTAAAACCTTGCGGTCCACTATGCCTTTGGTACTGTTTATAGTAGGGATGGCAGCGGACGGGAGAAAAACAGGGATTCGTCTGAACCTGCTCCATTTGGACCGGGGATGAAAGATATAAAACGGGAATAAAGGTGAAAATCAAAACCCGTATGAGGATGAAGGCGGGAATTAACTTACTCTTGCCTCCGCTCCGCCCCCGTCTTCATCTTCGATTCATGTTAATGAAATTATTAATATATCCTTATATATTATAAATTATTTTTATATATATACATATATTCCTGACCTTAAACCCTTTCTCTCCTTATTTTTTTCTTAATCCTCTTAAAATAAGAATAAAGTTATTTTGAGACAGAAATGAAAATGAGAACAGAGATGAGGATGAAGATGTGGATTTTGAGACAAGAATGAAGGGCAAAATTTTGAGACAGGGCGGGAGTGGAGACCTTGTGCAACGTCCCAACACATGGTGATGTGCACTAACTGATCCTACCAAATAAGTGGAGCCCAAGATGGTAACTGGTAACTGTGACTTTGAACTTGCAACATCTTATTACATGCAATTAGGGGTGTCAACGGGTTGAGATCCAGGTGGAACCAGACTTGATCAGATTTTTGGGTATGGTACCAGGTTCGGAGACGGGTCTAATCAGGTCTACCATAAAAGAAACCATACCTGGACCCAATAATAACTACATGAACCAGACACAAACTATACCCGATAAAATAATATTTTTTATTATTTTTACATTGAAAATTATGGGGCTTAAACAGAACTCGGGTCAGGCCTTGGTCTAGTATAAAATTTCACAAACTATACCTGGGTCCATGTATTAATCGGACCTTCAGGTCTGGACCCGGGTTTTAATTGGGTCTTCTTATTTGTCACCATACCCGGACCTTATAGGGTTTGGTCGGGGTCGGGGTCGGGGTCGTGTCCGGATCCAGGTAAAACCGACCCGTTGACACCCCAAACTTGTGGGGGAAAGGACACGCCTTTAGGGGAGTGTGTGTGTGTGTGTGGTGGGGGGGGGGGGGGGGCCTTATTTTTTGTTTTTTCGTTGCCTTGCTGTTCTGCCCAAGAAAATTGGACCTTATATCCTCTGATTTTAGATTTCTTGAAGTTGAAAACTATGTTATATTGCTGATATTTTGAGTATATTGCGGCTTTATTGTGATATTTTCAAAGGCCATTGTAGTAACCAAAAAAGTGTTATCTTTAGAATATTCTTTATTTGAAACTATTACTCTCTTTTTTTGTGATATAAAAATTTGTTTAATATTTTTGTATAATTTATATTTATATTTATATTTTCATATAAGAAAGGACAAGCTTAGAAATGATTCTGTCAAAAAAATGTCTAGGAGTTCTACCTATAAAAGAAAAAATCAAGGAAATATGGGGCGGCTGTTGTTCTGGTAGGGGTCCGCCTAAACCCAGCTTGGCAATTATGGTGATATATTTATTTTTTAAGTTTTTTTGAGAAAAATTAGATTTCTTAGAATATAATAAGATTAAAATTTGTAACATTGGTTAAAGAGTGTTTTCCTCGCAGGAGGTAGGCCCATTAAGTGATCTGATTCTCTCTTCAGTAAGGCGGCCGCCGGCCTAGGGTGCCGCTAACAGGAGGTAGACAGACTCTTCCCGGCCGGTGGGCGGCCCTTGGGTGGTCAGACAATAGCTCATGAGGAGAGTGAGAGAGAGCAAGGAAGACGGCCTGAGAGGCACGCCCGGTGGTTCTGGCGAAATCGGTTCGGTCTCTCTTATCTCACCCATTTGACACCTGTATCGGCTCAAGGAATCGGTTATGTCATTCGGGATCGGTTCCCACTCGATTATGAGTCTATGACCTCTACAACCTTCTTTTGTACCATTTTTCACCTGGACCCCATTGAACCATAATAACTTCTTAAATCCTTTTGGACTTATTCGACTCCAACTATTTATGAAACTAACCCATGTTCAAAGCCTAACCTTTCCATTTGAACCAGGTCCTACTCTAAAATCCATTAAAAACTTGAACCCAGCTATGAAATATCTGAATCCACTTAAACCTGATTGGATTCCAAAGCATTTTCAAGTGGACTTTCCTTGCTTGGCTCAAATATCATGTGTGGATCCATTTCAGATCTTTCTATACCCATTAATAAACAATAGGGTTCACATGCTTTTCTTATTGGGAACATGTGCGAAGTGGATCTTACCATCAGTCCCACCTGATTTACATGCAGCAGATCTGCAAATTCAAAGAGTTGTTTTCATTCATTACTTTTTTAAAGTTGAACAAAATTGAAAGAAGCGCACGTGATCGACTCAAGACTGAATCTTTTCCAACCCGAGGAAAATGATGCAGGCTGACGAGGTGCACCATTCGCATGAATTTATTTTTTTCTTCTAAGATTTTTATTAGATTTAAAGTTAATATTGGACATTGGATTGATTTTTGTTAGGTTTTGGGCTTTTCTATATAAATACTTATTGTAAACGTTTTTATTTTCAGAGGTGGATGAATGAATTTAGTGATTATTTTCGTTTAATTTCTTTTGTTTTTCATTAGATCATATATTAAGATAGAATAGTTCCTAGTTGGTAGATGGTAGCTTAGTTTTCTTGCAAATCAGGCATCAATTTTCCTTGATAATCAAAAAAGCCAAAAAAAAAAAAAGATTGATTGAAGAGTAGCATCCTTTGCAAACCACTCAGCAATGCTAGTAATTCATACACGGGTTCATACAACCATAATTTAATATTAAAATATAAAAAATCATTTTATTGATTAAAAGTTTCAATAAAATCCATGTCGTTGTGTCCAATTTTTGAACAATTTTTGGAACTTTTGCTAGTCTAACCCGTATCCCGTGTCCTCGTACCTATGTCTATCTGGGACACATCCTGCCAGGTATTTTGACTTCAAATTGTTGGGTCCTAAAAGGCTCTTTTTAAATGCAAAATTTTGAAGCATTCTGTGTATGTGTGACCTACTTTGTACTGTCTAGAGTTTATTTTTTTGTTGAGGGTTGTCGTAAACATTCAAATTGTTATATATATATATATATATATATATATATTCAAGAAAACTTTTTTGGTTTTACGATTCTTATGCTATTTTGAGAATTTCTTTTCTCTCTCGTATGACAGGACAGTGAAATGGAGAGCATGAGGCCTGAGTACCAAGTAAGGTACTTGCCCCGAAAAACACAACACGTGTTTCTCCTACCGTCTTAAATGAATTATTTATTGCATTTCTCCTTGGCAATTTTCAAGAGAAAATAGAAAATAGTTGTTATGTTCAGCGACGAGTAAACACATCAGCTCTGCTCGATTAAGTGGTAAGTCAGATCAGATCATTAGCCTTCAATGAGCGATTAATTTTCCCTTAGTTTGCGTGCCACAACTTTTTCACCCCCCCTTTTTTAACCAATGATGACAAAAGATTTTGCTGTTAATTAGTGATAGAAATAATCTCTCTCTTGTGTTTTTTGTTTTTTCTATAAGAAATTTTATAAAAAGGCACCTAAGTTTCTTGAAAATTTTAAAAACACACCTAAATATATCATGGTTAATTGAAAAAGTCCATGAGTTTGCAATTATCATTTCACCTCCAATATCATATTTTCAAAAAATGCACTTAAAAAAGAACGAAGAGACCTTGAAGGGTAACTAATAAATTAACTCTTAACTCATCATGGGTATGAAATAACCTAGGTTAATGGGAATAAAGTTTGTTTGTTTTTTTGTCAAAGGTCCAAAAATTTAATTACTGTGGATGTATAAGACTCATATTCATCTCATAGATGCTTCATTGTTCCAAAAAAGTCAGAGAAACCTTGAGTATCCTTCTTGAGATTATGAATCTCGCAGGACAACTGATACATACGAGCTATATTGTTTTGCTCATTGTACATTTCTTCAGCAGTGGTCCATATTTTTTGAGCGATATTTAAAAATAAAAAAACCCTCAACAATTCGATTTTTCATCGAATTAAAAAGCCAAGATATAACAAGGTCATTGGCAGACCTCTAATCACGATATTTGAGGTCATTTATGCTTGACCTAGTTATTTCTTCATTAATATATCTGAGCTTAGATTTATCGCTTAAGTACAGGAAAACTGATTTGGACCAAAAAAGATAATTTGTACCATTCAATAACATCGATGTGAAAACCAAAAGTAGAGAAGGGCCAAGTGAGACCCACCTTAGGGGGCCATCGTCCCCTATTTCTCAAAGTCCATAGAAGTCAAGGGTGGAGTCTAACTAGTTTTAGTTTTTGCTTATTTAGGTTATATCTAGAATTAGGTTTTTATTTATTTCAAGTACGGTAGCTCGTATAGGCATTATGTGCTCCCTTGGCCTATATATAGAGGCCCTTGTATTTGGTTTGAGTCTGAGAATTATTAATTGAATCTTGAACTTGTTCTTTTATCTCTTTCTGAAATTGTTCCTCTCTCTCTTTGATGACTCTTACTCTCTTTAGATCAAGTCTCTCTCTTTACTCGACTCCCTCTCTCTATTGTGAGTCCCTACCTCCTAAATCGTCTCTTTCTCTAGGGCTAGTCCCTATACTAAAACTGAGTGTGTTGGTCCCTTGTAGCTCACTTCAGTGGTCCAAGGTTGTTGCCAAGGTCGACTTCAATCTGGTCATTCGAGCTTGTATTCTCGATGGATCCAACCTTCCAAAGCATAAACCATGAATCTCTGACCTCCCCCAACTGTACCAACTTCTGTAAGTCGTTTAAACCCCTCTCATAACCCTAAACCTATTTTAGAAGCCCCCGATTTCAAATCAGCTAAACCTGATTTCTGACCTACCCTAAAAATTAGCCTAACTTTGTAAAATCATCGAGTCCAAATCATAGGTCCTATGAGTATAAAATTTTGACTCAGCCTACCTTAGGATGTCTAGTCTTTACCCTCAAAAAATCAAGATTTATTGCGCTATTGTACTGAGATATTGATTTTATAATTTTGCTTGTTTGTCCTCAAAACCTAGTTTATCCTTGTCTCATTTTGCCACTTGTTTGAGTTAGTTATACATGTCCCTATGTCGAATGCCGCTCAGAATTGAATTGTACCTAGTTCAAGGTACCCAAAATCATTCCTTAAAATTTAGGATTTTTCTATGGTATATTTTGGGCACATTTATTTTTCTACGTAAACTTGTAAAGTGAACTTTTGTTTACCTTTTTTTGTCTATTGACTTAAACCTAGACCTAATCGAGTTTACTCACTGCCTAAATTTTTTTAACCTAGCTCAAAAACACATCAAAGGAGGTCTTATTTGAGAGTTGGATGGAGTGTATTCAAGCTAAAGTAGAAAATGTTGTGTGCGGCTTGAACATGGGTTCAAACATGTGACACACTTGTGCCACATAAGACACTTCTTTAAACTCTTTTTCTTGGACTTATTTTAGAAACTAATATGAGTTTAGAAGTAGGAATCATATGAGATTCCTTGGTGAATAAGGTACCTACCTTTGGAAATTATAAAGAGAGGGTGTGCTCTCTTTTGGAAGTGGATGTGAAGTACTAGATTTAAGGGAGAGAGAAAAGGGATGATATCTCTCTTTCTTTTGGTGCTCTTGCTAGGGAACATGAGAGTGGGTGTTCCTTTTTGACTTTTGGCTCTTGACCTTAAGGGTGAATAAGAGATAGTGGGTTTTGGCTCTCGTGATGATGCTCTTAAGGTTTGAGCTTCTCTTGGGTATTGAGATAAGTGGTTGAAGGAGAGAGAAGGGTATATCTACTTTTTTTACCTTACGAAGAGTAACATCTTGGCTGCACGCATTGATACTCTTGTTCGATCAAATAACTAGGTGCCATTGTTTTCGTTTGTGATTTTATTTATTCTCTCTTATATCAATGATTGATTATATTAATAAAGACTCTTGATTCTCTCTTCATGAATGTAAGTAGTTTTGTTCAAACCAGGTAAAATCCTTATCTTGTGATTATTTTCTTCTTTGCTGGTTTTTATTGTGATTGTCAATGTTTCTAAATCGCATCAATATCAAATATGACATAATGTGATCTTGGGCATGAGCCACAAAATTGCAACACTTCTCATTGAGAGAAAAAAACCACTTTGGTACTATTTGGTTGACACTCAAAACTTGCTTTGGTGGTTGTTTAGATGCTACCTAACTTGATTTTGGGCCAACCTGAGGCAAAACTGAATTTTCGTCCTAGTTTTGCAAAACACCCATGTTTTTAACAACTTGGTCTATTGGGAGAAGGGCCTATTCCCAACCCCTTATCCCTTCTTCCTTAGTAAGCCCCCCACCACATTAAGAATCTGGTGGCCAGACTGGCAGGGCCATCACCAGGCGGTACCAGTTTGACCATTTTCTGCTAGTGACCTGCCAAAAAATGAGTGAAAAATGTTAGGTTCTTTTTCCTTTTTTTTAAAGGTTGGTCAGTCATTTTTTGGCCAACCACCGACCAAAAAAAGTTCCAAAATCATTTTGTATTTTTTTTTTTTTTTTTTGTAAAAAGAATAGTTGGTCGACCATATTTGGGCCAGCTACCGGCCAGGAAATAGCAGGGCTGGTGTCGCCCGAGCATGCCACACCGGTCGGTGGCTGGGTGAAAAATGGCTGACCAACGTTTCTGTTTTAACAAAATGGACGGGTCAGTATTGCCTTCGCTTGAAGGAAGCAGATCAGGTCATGCTGAAAATGAGCGTTTTTGCTCATGTTGACATCGTGGCCATCCGATTTGCATTTTAAAAAGCTCAAAAGTCAACAAAACCACGTGGCATTCATCCAAAATGCAAACAGACGGCACGATGTCTGCATGAGCAAAAACGCTCATTTTCAGCATGACCTGATCTGCTTCCTCGCTTGAACGACACTAGGTTTGTCAAAATCCGGGTTTTAGAGGCAAAACCAGATTTCTCTTAAGCCAGGTTTTGCCTCACGTCACCCAAACTCGGCCTTTGCTTTCTACAAAAAATGGTGAAGTCTCTTGTTGTCGGCTCTTGCTTTTGCTGACCTGAGGGATGAATTTTATAATGATGCTTTTCCGCGAGAATAGTTCATTAGTCCAAAAACATGAGTGCCAATTGATTGATAGGATGGACACTATAGTGGCAGAGAGAGAGAGAGAGAGACAGTGTTTGGGGGTTAAGGTGAGTCCCGATCAGGTGCCATCACATGGCACAATTGTTTGTGTCTTACGCATCTGATCACCCTTCCGGATAGGAACTGTCAGGTGTGGGGCCCATGGCTTGATGGAAGGTGATCACGTGCTTAAAGCACAAAAAATGTGATCCGACTCAGTTAAGGTGGACATTGCTCATCCTAAAGCAGTTATTGTTCTATTGTATACGAACATGAGTGGGGTAGAGATGGGAATGGACCGAGGCAGGGGTGGAGAACAAGGTCTCTCTACCTCTGCCCCCATCTCAAAATTCGACTTTCATCCCGGCCTCAATCTGCACGGATTTGGATTTTATCCTTCATCCTCGTCTCCAGTGAGGCAAAGCTCCATTTTTCCTCGGTCCATAGTCATCCCTAAAGAAAGATTGGGGACAAGGTGGGGGCGGAGCTCCATTTTTCCTCGAACCATTGTCATCCCTAAAGAAAGATTGGTGACAAAGTGGGGCATAGGGATGGCAGTGGACCGGGGCGGGGGTGGGGGACAAGGTCTCCACCCTGCCCCATCTCAAAATCCAAACCTCCATCCCCGCACGGGGATGGATTTTAACCTCCATCCCCGCCTCTATCCCCATTTCAAGTCCTCCATCCCCGGTCCAAACGGGGGCGAGGCGGAGCGGGGCCCCGTTTTTCCTTGGTCTATAGTCATTTCTTAAAGGATTGGGGATGGGGCGGGGCGAGGCGGGGTGGGGATTGGGACGAGGACAGGACAAGGTGGGGTTGGGATGAGGACAGGGCAGGATAGGGGAAAGCGTAAGTCCATCCCTGCCTCCATCCCCGCACGGAGATAGATTTTAACCTTCATCCCCGCCACTATCCCCATTTCATGCCTTTCATCCCTGGGCTAAATGGGGTGAGGCGGGGCCCCGTTATCCCCTGGTCCAGGGCCATCCCTAGTAGGGTAGGGATTAGGACAAGGTCTTCACCTCTGCCCCGTCTCAAAATTTTGACCTTCATCGTTGCCTCCATCTGCACGGGTTTGGATTTTATCCTTCATCCTTGTCTCCATCTTTGTTTCATCCTCGGTTCAATTGGAGCAAGGTGGGGTGGGGCTCCATTTTCCCTTGGTCCATTGTCATCCTTAAAGAAAGATTGAGGGCGGGGTGGGGCGACAATTGAGACAGAGTGAGGTGAAAAAAAGTGAAAGTTCATTCCTGCCTACATCCTTGTTTCATGTCCTCCTTTCCTGATCCAAACAAGACGAGACGGGGTTGAGCCCTGTTTCCCTCGATCCACTACCATTCCTAGAATCAGGCATGGTGTGTGGTAGTAATGGAATCTAATATCATATAGAATGACAATAACGACTGTCACTTTTGAGCCTCTATTCGGGACTTTTGGGTTAGGGTGAGAATGTGCCAACATTGGCCAACTATTCCCAACAGTCTTGGACCAATCTGGTTCCAGGGAGCGGCTATATGCCATGGCATATAGCTCAAAAAATGTGTAGAAAATGGAGACATTGTCTTTCCATTTTACCCTTTTAAATTAAAAAAATTAAAATGTTCCCTCTTTCCTGTGACGATGTCGAGTTCTACCGGCTGAAAATAAACGATGGTGTTAAAACCTGACCGCACACACATGAGATAGACAATGATTAACGTGGTTCGACCATATGAACCTACATCCACGGGAAGAAGAGGCAAATTGCCTTATGCTATTACCAGCTGAATGCTTAGCCACATACAAGACATCCTTTTTTATAGGGAGAACAATGAGCAGATCCAACCAAAGGAGGAGACTAAGAGATAAATATATGACCATCAACAAGATAAAGATAAGACCAAACAAAAAAAAAGTAGAGGGACTATGCAGCAGTATTCCTTCAGTTATCGAATATAACAATCTCCCCCCTCAAGTTGGAGCGCAGATGTCAATCTGACCCAACTTGACGCTTAATTGGTGATGCAGCTCATGACTTAGGGACTTGGTGAAAATATTCGCCAATTGCTCTTGACTTCCAACATGAGAAGTACAAACTTCTTTAGATTGAATCTTTTCCCTCACAAAATGATAGTCAACCTCAATATGTTTAGTTCTTTCATGAAACACTGGATTAACATTGATGTATATAGCAGCCATATTGTCACACTTGAGTTTCATTGGTTGAGAAATTTTTAGGCCCATGTCAAGGAGAAGAGCTTTAATCCAAATGAGTTCACACGTGCACACAGTCATAGCACGATACTCGGCTTCAGCACTGGATCTAGTTATAACAGATCATTTCTTGCTTTTCCAAGTTACAAGATTACCACCAACAAAAGAACATAAACCTGTGGTTGATCTTCTATCATTAGGATCACCAACCCAGTCTGAATCAGTAAATTCGACAATGTCTAAGTTTTCATTTTTCTTCATAAGAATTCATTTTCCTGGACTTCCTTTGAGATATCGAAGAACTCTGTGGGCAACTTCGATGTGAGTGGACCATGGCCAATGCATGAACTGACTGATAATACTGACAACATAACTGATATCAGGATGAGTAATAGTCAAATAAATTAATTTTCCCATGAGCCCTTGAAAACTTTCAATGTTAGTAGCGGCTTCTCTATCATCTTTCTTGAGTTTGCAGTTAGGTTCAGGAAGATTATCAACAACTTTTGCCCCAATTGTCCCAGTGTCTCAGAGAATATCTAATATGTATTTCCGTTGACACAAGAAAATCCCTTTAACAAAGTGAGCTACTTCTATGCCAAGAAAGTATCTTAATTTTCCAAGATCTTTGATCTCGAATTTGGAGTGCATGACCTCTTTAGTTTTTTGTATCATAGCTAGATTATCTCCAGTTATAATTATGTCATCAACATAGACCAATAGGATAACAGTGCTCTGAGAAGAGATATGCACGAACATAGTATAATCGACACTACTACATTTATATCCAATTTTAACAAGAACTTCAATAAGTTTTGAAAACCAGGTTCGAGGTGATTGTTTAAGGTCGTAAATAGATTTTTAGAGCTTGCACACTTTTTTAAGATCACACTCAAAACCAGATGGAGGGTTCATATAAACTTTTTCTTCTAAATCACCATGGAGGAACGTTTTTTTAATATCTAGTTGATAAATATCCCACTGTTTATTGGTAGTAAATGAGAAAAGAATACAAATAGAACTCATTTTTGCAATTGGAGCAAAGGTTTCAGAGAAATCAATACCTTCTTTTTGTGTATACCCTTTTGCTACGAGCCTTGCTTTATATCTTTCTACAGATCCATCACTATTATATTTAATTTTGTATATCTATCGACATCCAACCATTTTCTTTCCTTGTGGTAGCTTGACAAGAGACCAAGTATTGTTTTTTAGCAGTGCTTCCATCTCGTTGTTCAATGCCTTTTTTCATCTGATATCTCTAACGCTTCTTTAAAACTAGATGGTTCATGTTGAGAATAAATTTTAAATAGATAGGCTTGATAAGTCTTGGACAACCTTGAGAAATCAAATTGAAGTTCTATAGACAGGGCTTTGGGATTTTTAGTGGCAGAATAAGAGTAGTAATCTCTGAATCTGACTAAGGGTCGAGTGGGTCGAGAAGATCTCCTTATATTACCACTCTCTTGGATGGAATTGGACGTGGTCTGGCTTGCATAAGGCTCAGAAATGGGATTTGGATCTAGTATAGAAGGGTTGACTGTTGCTTGGATTTGAGAGTCATCTGGGTCATTAGGGATGGATTCAAAAACTGTCTCTGGGATAGGTAAGAAGGTTATGGGACTGGTCATATCGAGATGGTTTTCCTCCTTATTGGGACGTGTAGTAGGCTTCATTTTCAAAGAATTTCATGTCCCTCAAAACATGCAACCTTTTTGTGATAGGATCAAAACACTTAAAACCCCTTTTTGAAGTAGAATAATCGACAAAAAATGCATTTAATGGCTCCTTTTTTGAGTTTGTTTCAATTTTTTTCTTGAAGGTGGACAAAGCACTTGCACCCAAAAACTTTCAAATGATTGATAGAAATTTTGCGATTTCTCAAACTTTTCATGGGAATTTCATTATTCAAACTGAAACTTGGGATACGGTTTATAATATAACATGCGATAGTTATAGCATCCGCCGAATATTTTTTTGGCATGTTCATTTGAAACATGAGAGACCGGGAAACATTGAGTAAGTGATGGCTTTTCCTCTCTGCAACTCCATTTTGTTGTGGAGTTCTGACACAAGTGGTTTGAGGCAATATCTCTTGTTGGGTCAAGAAATCACCAAGAACTTCATTAATGTATTTTCCTCTATTGTCCGATCTTAGATGTTTTATCTTGCACTCATATTGAGTGAGTACAAGGTTATAAAAAAATTTGAACACTTTGGCCACTTCGTGTTTATGCTTTAAGAAATATACCCAAGTCACATGAGATTTATCTTCAATAAAGGTAACATAATATTTAAAACCAAGAATAGAGTCTATGGGGGGCTCGACCCCACACATCAGAGTGAACAACCTCAAAAAACTTGCTACTACGACTAGAAAATTTTTGGAAAGGAAGTCTAGTTACCTTGGCAAACTCGCATGCATTGCGCAATAAATTATCATTATGAAGTTCAGAAAGTAAGAGTTTTAGAATTCTGGCTGGTGCATGTCCAAGACGAGAGTGCCATAAACTATAAGTACCGCTATAACATAAAAGTGTTTTACTTGGTTGACTGAATACGTACAACCCGTCACATTCAATGCCTCTACCAATCACCTTCATTTTTCTGTCCTGAAACATCATATCCTTTGAGGAGAAAATAGCCAAACAATCATGAGTTTTTATAATCTTACTCACAGATATCATGTTAGCTACAAGTTTAGGGACAATAAGAATTGTATAGTTATAATTGATAAGTTTAATATTTTTTTCTTCGGATACCATCTGCCATATATACCAATTTTTCAAAATTAGTCAAACTGTTGACGTGGTCTGTCATGTGGTCCGGGGCCCCAGAATCAACAATCCATTCATTATTTGAGAGACACGAGAAAAAAGTTTGAATCTTACCTTGTTGGTCTGCAAGGACATCGCTGACTGGTGACGTAGTGGCCCGATTAGTCTTGGCCATCTGCCAAAAGAACCAAGTCAAATCATCTTTAGTGACAAAATTAGTTGAATCTCTTTTTGTACCCATTTTTTTGTCACGGTTGGGCGAACCAACGGGATCCCAGCAACAATCTTTGGTGTGACCACTATTAGGCCTTGTTTTGATTCGGTCCTGGATAATACTATTAGTTGTCTCAAAGGGAGTAATTAAGATGTTTTTTGAAACCTACTTGAAATGCCATTTGTGTTGATTGTTCTTCCTTGTGCTTTGGTCCTGGATTCATAACTTTCTTGTAGGTCTCTTCACGTTGAACCATGGTGCAAACGGTGTTGTATGATGGTAGGGAAGTCGATATTAAAATTTGGCTATGCAAGTTCTCATAGTCAGGCCCAAGGCCGACCAGAACTTTCAAAACTTTATCTTCCTCGAGGCGTTTCTTGTTTTCAAGAATGTCACTCGTTGGGGGATGATATTTGAGCAAGTCATTCCACATTCTCTTAAGTGTGACAATATATATGATAAAAGGCTTATCTTCGCGATTATACTTAGCAATTTCAAGCTGCAATCCATATACTCTTGCAAGGTTGAAATGTTCACCATAGATTTCTTTAACCGCATCCCAAATTTCTTTTGCGAAGTTCATAAACAAGAAACTTCTAGCAATGGCTGATTCTAATGAGTTTAATATCCAACTCATGAGCATATGGTTTTTATATTCTCATTTTTTATAGGTAGAATCTGAGGGATTAGGCTTCACTTTTTTTCCAATGATGTATCCAACTTTGAATTTTTTACTTAAAAAGAGTTTTATAGCCTTTGCCCAACTTAGGTAATCAGTTCCTGAGAAGAAGGTGTTGGTGATTTTGAGTAAGTGTATATTGTCGGTAGTCGATCTTCTGTCTTTTGTCATGAGAGACTACGACCGGTGAACACCATAAAAAATCATGAAACTGCTTTGATACCATGTTAAAAACTTGACTGCACATGAGAGAGACAACGATTAACGTGGTTCGGCCATATATATGGACCTACATTCATGAGAAGAAAAGGCAAAGTGCCTTATGCTATTACCAGATAAGCAAGATAAATATAAGACCAAGCAAAAAAAATGGTAGAGGGGATCGAGTCTTCATGGGCAGGACTCTCAAGGGCGTCCTCCAGTTACCGAATATAACAAATGGGAGGTTGTTCTAAGGGAGATCGAGCTTCGGAGGCCAAACGATCGAAGCTCGTCAGAATCCTGCCGAAAAGGAAGTTTTCAGAGAAGTTCAGTTTTGTGAGATTGTGGAGGTCCCCGACCATTTGCAGGATCTTGCCGGTCGACCGGTTGGAACCCAGGTAGAGTTGGCGGAGCTGTATGAGTCGGTCGATTGAGTCTGGGATCGAACTGGTCAGGCAGTTGCATCGAGGACAAAAAAATGAGTCAGGTGAGGTTGCCAAGTCGGGGCGGAAGCCTTGAGGTCAAGGCAGGCGAGGGCTGCGGTACAAGTCCGGCCGGTTGCTCAAAAAAAAAACGGCCGGCAGGGCCCAACGTTCATCACAGGAATTGAGGGAGAGGGTATTTTTTTCAGTTCGGAAGGGTAAAATGGGAGAGACAATGCCCCCATTTTCTCCACGTTTTCTCAGCCTGGACTGCTAAACCGCGTGTCAATAACGATAGAAACGTGTAACTCCGTGGCCGGACATGTGTCCAAATGTGTACGTGCTGACAAGTCCAAACAACGACATCCACGTCATGTGACATTACCAATTATACCCCCAGCCAAAACCGAAAAACTCTCAAAAAAACAAAAGTAAACCACACTTAATCACATCAATTCAACAAGGGCAAAAGAATCATCTGACTGAACACGTCAGCATGAGCAGAGCCCGTGCCGGACCCACTCCGGCATTCTCCGTACGTCTCCTACCACGTGGCCTTACTACTATATAAACCCTAACCCGAACGCAGCCAAGCAGCAGCCCAAAAAGAGTAACAGAGAAAAAAAATTTGTCGAGATGTCTTCTTGTTCTTCTATTAGTCGCTTACTCTTGTTAGTGATCTTCATCTTCACGATTTTTCCTCTCAAGAGCGTCGCCGACTCCCCGCCAGCGGAGTGCAAGGCGAAAACCGGCGGGTGCCATGACCCAGCGGCGGCGCTCGGGTTGAAACTGGTGGCAATATTCTCCATTCTGGTGGCAAGCATGGTGGGGGTTTGCCTGCCGCTGGTTACTCGGTCCCTGCCGGTGCTTAACCCGGAGGGAAAGGTGTTCGTGATCGTTAAGGCGTTCTCGAGCGGGGTGATACTGGCGACGGGATACATGCACGTGCTGCCGGACTCGTTCGACGACCTGACGTCGGAGTGCCTGCCGGAGAACCCGTGGCGGAGGTTCCCGTTCACCACGTTCGTGGCAATGGTGTCGGCGGTGCTGACGCTGATGGTGGACTCGTTCGCAACGAGCCTGCATGAGAGGATGGCGCCGGTGGAGGTGGCAGCCGAGATGGTGGAGCTTGGACGTGGGGACGAGGAGGCGACCGCCTCGGTTAAGGATGGAAAGGGTCGAAAGCTGCTTCGGCACCGAGTAGTGGCTCAGGTATGCGGGAGTTCGGGGCTGCGCACATTTTTCTTTCTCTCTCTCTTTTTTTTTGTCTTTTTTAGTGTTTGCTTGCTTGTCTTTGGGAAGCTATTGTCGTTCCCGTAGTATCTAGATTTACTCTCTCTGGCGTGATTTTTTTTTTCAATTTTCGATGTCTATGCTATTTTGAGAAATTTTCATCGCTCTCTCTCTCTCTCCTTCTTTAAGTTTAGTGTTTGCGATAGGTGGGCTGCAGAGATTCCGTTGTTTCTGGAAGATATCGTCGTTGATGTAGTATCGCAACTCTCTGTGTCTGTCTCTCTCGCTCTCTTTTAAATTCAGTTTCGCTTGCTTGTCTTTGGGAACATATCGTCGTTCCCATAGACTCTCTCTTTCTCTCTCAAGTTTAGTGCTTGCTTGCTCGTCTTTGGTAAGATATCTTGTTGCCGTATTCTCTCTCTCTCTCTCTCTCTCTCTCTCTCTCTCTCTCTCTCTCCATGGCCGCCTTTTTTCATTTTGCAATTTCTTTGCTATTTTGAGAAATTTTCATTACTCTCTCTCTCTCTCTCACTTCTTTAAGTTTAGTGCTTGTGATAAGTGCGCTATTGGGGTTTGGTTGTTTTGGGGAAGATTTCGTCGTTGCTGTAGTATCGCGATTCTCTCTCTAAGCATCGTTCTTTATTTTTACATTTTCTGCTATTTTGAGAAAATTTCATCTCTCTATTCAAGGCAACTTTTTTGGTTTTATGATTTTTCTGCTATTTTAAGAATTTTTCATCTTCTCTCTCTTAACATTTTTTTATTAATTATTTATTGCATTTTTGAAGGGTTAACTAGTAAATTAACTCTTAAGTCATATTGCGTTTTTTAACATTTCCCTTTGTTATATCTAATGAGAAAGTGATTCACTTGCAGGTATTGGAGTTGGGCATTGTTGTTCACTCCGTGGTGATAGGCTTGTCGCTAGGGGCTTCTGAGAACCCCTGTACAATTAGGTCTTTGGTGGCTGCCCTCTGCTTCCACCAACTCTTTGAAGGCATGGGTCTAGGTGGTTGCATACTCCAGGTACGTCAATCAATGCTTTATATATATATGAAAGAAAATCAGTGCTTCATATATACTTTGTCGCTTTAGCATGGTTGTGGCACGTAAGGCGGTAGTGTTGTCAATATGAAAGAAAATCAATGCGTCATATACTTTGTTGCTTTAGCATGGTTGTGGCACGTAAGGCTGAGCGGTAGTGTTCTCAACTGGAAGTTTTACCTTGCAATGAGGCGGGTTCATTAAGTTACCCGGTTTTCGTTGAGGGTTTTCCTTATATATATATATATATATATATATATATATATATATATATATATATATATATATATATATTGAAGGTTCAATGTGATAAAGTTGTGTTCCTGTGCTGCTAAAATCTTCAGGCTGAATACAACATAAAGGTCAAGGTCATTATGGTGTTCTTCTTCTCCATCACGACACCATTTGGGATCGGCTTGGGCATTGGCTTGTCTAGTATTTACAGCGACAACAGCCAGACTGCACTCATTGTGGAGGGGGTGCTGAACGCAGTATCAGCGGGGCTGCTGAATTACATGGCGTTGGTAGATTTGCTAGCAGCAGATTTCTTGGGGCCCAAGTTGCAGGGCGACCTCAAGCTTCAATTTAAGGGCTATGTAGCAGTGTTCTTGGGTGCTGGTGCCATGGCTTTGATGGCAAAATGGGCTTGAGAAAAGAATTTGCGTGTGTGAATATATATATAGTATATGTTGCTCCATGTTGGGGAGAATGGATGGGATGTTCCTTTTTCTCTTATTGTTGGTTTTCCACTTCTCTTTTTGTAATTTTGGTTTGGAAAGTAATAACAAGCTTTATTTTCCAATCTCATGGTATGGTCCTTCCAGAAGGTGTGGCAGTAGGGATGTCAATGAATCAAATTTTATCGATATCAGACCAAATTGTATCCATTTTGGTTGCATTTGGTAAGCCAAAATCATATGCAATTATTCACTCCCTCCCTAGAAATCGTTTCCGGACTAATTGCACACAGTCGCGTCAAGAACTTTCAACAATGAGTCTCGGTGCATCCATGTCTTCCATAATCTCTATCCACCACACCCAGTCCCAAACTGTTAGAGCCGCTTCTCTGACCAGACATCCCACCTTTATAAAACAAACAGAAACAGGGCAGGGCAGGGCAGGGCGTTACAAGTCAGGGTATAACAACAAAAAATTTAATCATATTTCGCTCTGCCTTTCCCAATCCAGTCCATCGCTTGACCTGGCGACCTTCTTCGAGCTTTGTCGGCAACTTCCCATCTTACTTTGGCAAGACGTGTCTGAAGGCCATTGCACTAGCCCTTAAAAATATGATGATTTCTTTCTAACCAGATAAGCTTCCATGATACGAGGGACCTGCACCAATGCAAGTCAAGAGAAAGGTCTTCTATATCTCATGAGTAGCACATCAGAGAGGCTCGCTTTTATCGCCCAACTTTGCACTCTTCGCCCAACTTTGCACTCTTGCAAGGGGTTCGATGAGTGCATATTGAGTGACAATGATTTCTTTTGGCTAAGAAATTTTACTATGCCATGCTAGCAACTAGGATATGTTCTATGCTTCACAGAGTCTGCAGGTCTCAAAATACAATATGCTTCTCATTTGGTGGGTTTCGAAAACCCAATGTTCACTCAAATGTTTGTGATGTTTATTCGGACGTGTAGCTGGCTCTACGACCCTCAATTTCTCGTAAGCTCATCACAAGAAGGCAATACACTTGCCTTTCGTTAGCTTGGACGCTTATATGCCAAAGGCTTTGGCATTGCTGCACTACTGACTCATTCAACACTATTGCTTAAGACAATTTCGTTATGCTAAAAATGCATGAGATATGCACCGCCTCGACTCCGCTTCCGCTAGGTTTACATAGCTTCTGAACTCTAAGGCAAGCTACGTGTTGCAAGACCCAAATAACTGCCAAGCTCCCTCTTCGTGTGAGACAGGAAGTGTAGAGAAAAAAAGGTCATGGCAAGAGTTCAGTCGTACAACAACTAAGATATCTCTAAGGAAAATAAAATTGTCTCAAACCAAGTTAAAATCTTCCAGACACGGTTCAACATGTCACTCATCAAGTCACAGTCCCAAAATATATGAGAGAGGGATTCCTCTGTGCATATAAACATAACACACACATCTGTTGGCCATGTGAAAACCTTGACTTTTCAATCTGAGCTCCAAATTGACTTGACCTTGTACGATTAGTCAACCCATAAGGGAGTCCCTTAGAGGGAGACTCCCTCCCCCACAATGCCCTTCTTAGAGAGCCAAGAAACGGACGAAGTACCTAGCATCTTATACAAGGAAGATGTTTTAAATTTGCCATAGCTCATTAACGCCCACTTAATGGAGTCCTCACGCTGCACAAATGAGAATTACGATAGTTGGCTTGTAAGAACCATCCATTGTTGAAAGGCCAAGTCAGGCGAATGCCTTCACAAAATGATCTCCCAAACTCCATCCATACCTCCTTGACTTTAGATATTTACCTCTTATGGTGTCATAGAGGCTAGGGAACTCCTTGTAGTCCTGGCAAAAAGGAGTTATGTTGCCATCCCTCACCACTAGCTAGATGGCCTGACAGAAATCATTAAGGACCATGAACCATCCCTTCCAAACACTTGAGCCACGCTTCTATCTCTAGTTTTCTTACCAGTTCCAGGGCCAAGATCATATTGCATTTTTCAATGAAAACAATTGCTAACCTGCCCTCTTTCTTACATATTGCCCACAACTATTTTGCCAATAGTGCCTCATTGAATTTATGTAAATTATAAACTTTGAGTCTAATGGCGACTTCTAAGGGAGATACGGGATATGATCGTGTCCCCAAACACTAATATACATAATTGGCATACATGCCCCAAGCAAAACCTAATAAATGCTAACAAGGCCCACAATCTAGGCAAAACTCAAAATATCTTTAATATGGATGGATTTTAAAATGTATATTTGGACATCCAAACACTTCAAAAATAATACTCTAATACATGCAAATACAAAATAAAATTAATAAGAATATGCACCAAAAAAATCAGACTTAATTAACATATTCAAACTTGTTGAGGCATTTCACCAAACACTTGGTGAGTGCCTCGAAAACAGAAATTTGGCAAGGATTTTCTATATAGGTTCAATAAGAAAAAATCATGAAAATGTCTAATAAATCTATCCTAAAGAGACATGCGATGTCCAAAACTACGCAATCTGGTTTACCAAAATTTTCATATGCAAAACAATCAACATGAATCGAAAAAACACAAAAGAAACAAAAATATATTCATAACAGAAATTTCTATGAAAAGAATGAAAATCCACACACAAAATACATAGTTGATTCAGTCTGAATCAACAACCTCACAACAGCAAAAATCAGATCTGATAAATTTCAGTTTTATAAAGTATAACAGTCAATACGAATCAAATCACCATAGATTTGGGAAACTGAATCAAACGCATTGACAAATATTTTTCAGGGATTGAAATCAAATTTCAACCATTAATGAAGCAACACATAATATTTAATTTCAGCATAAACATCCAACGATTTAGGAATAGCACCAAGAATGAAAAGAAACGACACAAGAAAAGAGGAACTAGAGGGGTTATGCGCCAAGGAGAAGTTGAGACATCTTAGCTCCTGAGATGAACGTCAGTCAAATCTTTCATGATCATTAGCACCAACATTGCTCCAGTCGGACCAATGGTCGCTCAACCAGCAACCTAAGCAACTCTGTTTACTGGAGCTTTTTTTGTAACTCCCCAGAATTTCCAACTCAAAATAAGTAAAATTTTCAACCAGTTTTTTTTTAAATACATTTCAACTCGAATGAGAGGATCAATACACAACAAACATAATTTTGGTTTTTGAATTGGACAACCCTGGGGGGATTACAGAAACTAACAACTCTAAATTGGACTGGATCCAAGTTTATACACTAAAGATTTAATCGAAAATTTGACTCCACATGAAAGGAAAGAAAATAAAATATAATATCATTCCAACATAGATTATAATGTACCAACAATTATTTGAACAAAAACATGTTCATATATACGAGTGAAAAATCATCTTAGTCTAAATAAGATACAAAAATACAAAAACATTATAGGATCGATAGAAGGATAGAAACATGATCTACAAGCCTTGCCCTTGCATTGCACTATTACACTGCATATCAAGCATCACTTATAATATCCATGAAATAGAGTATGTAACACCCCAAAATTTGTATCTCAAAAATCATAGAATTTTTTTAAAATACTTTTAAATTCTTTTATAAAATTACAACAGAAAAATCAAATGAAACAAAAAACATAGCACGTTACTTCTCGTTTACATTCATAACCATACAAGCATTTAAATCAGAAATCAACATTCATAAATTGAATTAAAAGTCCATACATGTCCAAATTAAATATAAATATTTATTTAACAAATTAAATTATCAGTTTTTGAGCAACTAAAATTGCTCTTAATCCAAAACGTTCGAAGATTGGAAAAGGCATAGCTTGGTCCCCACCGCAACCTCCCGTCATCTCATATGAGCTCACTCACTTCCTAAAAAAATATTAAATTTTATATGGTAAGACAACACTTGTCTCAATAGAGTAGAACTATACAAAACACATAAATTGAAACTTGTAGGCAGGAATTACTATAAATTTTTATGCATTTAATTACAAAAGTAAATACAACAAATTTAAGTATGCATTTCTAATATCTAATACAAGCATATATTTGTGAAGTTAATCTTAATACATCATTCATTCAAGCATAAATAATTAAAATTGTATGAACATAATTAAAAATGCATGCACTTACCATTATAAAAGCTTATCATATGCATGAGCTAATTCTTATCTTTAATTAACTTTTCTTTCTTAGATGATGCATGCCATGCCTATCTAATGCATATTCATTTAAGTTTCACTCCTTAGCTACGTGGGTACAAACATAGGCTTATACCTGGATCAAGGCCATGACACAGGCAATATTTTCAAACAGTGGTAGCTTTGGCCTGGCATGACGCCTTTCTCCAGTACCGAGGGAGAGACGACATGAACGAGAGAAGCTCTCAACACCATTATCCTGGTTCATAGGACTTCCACTCATAAGTTTCTTTTTTCTATATTGCAGTCTAGTGCAGAGGGTTTCCTCTATCTTCGTGGTTAGGGAGGAGCAATCTTTCGTGCTTAAAACTTATTTTCACGAAGTCGTAAGTATCGTTTGCCCTCTCCTTGCAAGCCCTTACTTTAGTAATACATGTTTAACTTCTTTAACTTAAATGTTTTACATACAACACCGTATAGGAATCTAAAAAGAGGATTTGGCCAGTTCATAGCCAATGGATGCATAATTTATACATTAGGTTTGATAACATATTCATACTTCTTTCTTTGCAAAAGTATGTGCATACACATAAATAAAATGATAGTTTTTTTTAATCATTGCATGCATCCATTGCATTAACATCATCATCATTATCAACATGATCATCATGACAGTCGTATAAAGGAAAAACATAGCATAAACAGTCAATTCACAATTGTCATTAGTTTGCAATACATATACATTGGTCCTTTAAGTAGTGAAAGGTCATATAGGCATGCACATTCATTCACATAGCATTCAATTCAAGTCCCATGAATGGGCACATTATTCCATACAAAAATTTTTGTTTTAACAATGCATATACAGTCTGACATCCATTCGTAAGAGCATGCATTCTAATACATAATTTATGTAAGTATTCGGTAGCCGGTTCCTGAGTTGGTTCCATATTGCGAAAAAGCTCAACTTTGTTCGACTGTTATAGAGATTACAGAAAAAAATTTAATCGATGATCATAGCTTAATTTTTCATAGTTTACAAAAAAATTTATGAGCTTTCCGATGCCGTAAACCGTTTGTAAAAATTCATCCATATGAGGGAGTTACGAACATTCTGGTGCATACCCATACTTTTTTGTTCTGAATATCACAAAACAATGCTCAATCTATGAATAGAGCTCAAAAACTCATAGTAGCTATGAAATTTTGTGCTTTACACGTAGAGGTATAATAAAAACATTAATATGTATCACGTTCTCAATAATAAAGTTAATAAAACATGTTTTAGGTGTTTGAAAACATTTTTATGACTCTCTAACTTGCCTTAAAACCCTTTTCTTTATTTGCCTTATACATTTTTTTCCCTATCTAGTAAGCTTAGTCTATTATTTTATATGGTATACTTAGTGGATATAATGTAAAATATAGATCTACATAGGCTGGTCGACATCCACCCTTGGGGGTTTCTAACCTTTCCATATGCAAGAGTTGTCAAACTTGCTCGCTTGGCAAGCAAGTTTGACTAGGTCAAGTTTCTATTTTTTTTTTCTTTTTTGTTTCATTAGGTTACTATATTTATTTTTAGTTCAGCCATCTCCCTCATTTGAAATGGACGTCCCTCTCATAGAAGCTCTCTCTCTCTCTCTCTTGTATAAGAAAAAACAAGTTTTGACTTTTTGTTTTTATGTTTTGCTATTTGGCAAGTTTTAAGATAAATTTGATTTTAAAGCTCACCTATGGACTCCTACATAATTATAAAATTTAATTAATTTTTGAGTTTCATTCCACTAAGTGAAATTCTAAATTAATTCACTTTAAATTTGAAATTCAATTCTTTAGAAATTCAAATGTGGAATTACATGAAATGACACTAAATGAAATTTGAATTAGGCTTAAATGTAATTACATGTCCTCTATTAAAATTTGAAAATCCATATATTTAAATTATTTATCTTGTGTATCCTTCCCAAGGATAATTTGGATTATTCAGAAATAAATTTTGAAGAAATAAAATTCAATAGGGTCGATGAAATATATTTCATATACTTAGAATTTTTTTCTAAGTCCTACTTAGCCTATACATAACACTTGGTTCTACTTATCATTTTCAATTTATCTAGATTGTGTAATTTTTTTTCTAAAATTGTCATTTCCTCAAAAATGAACTTTGAAAGCGATTTCTACCAGGGTCAGCAGGACCTAGTGTCGATTTGAGTATTTTATTTTATTTTTTTTTTATAAATTAGATTTCAAACTCATTAAACTAAATTCAAATTTATTGAATTCACATTACATACATATCAAATTAGTCGATTCATCTGAAATCCTATTCGACTTTATTTCGATGAAATTTACCAATTATTTAATTAAATTCTACTTTTTTCATAAATTTGATTCTGAATGCGAATTTCACTTAAAACAACTTTAATTTTTTCATAAGATGTTTCTTATAAATTTTTTTAGGCTAATTTATATTTTTTTACACTTCCTTCTCATAAAGTTTATCATTAATATTATTTTATTTATTAAAAGTATACTAAAGAGTCACAGTTACATTACTCTTGAATTTAATTTAAAATTCAATTTCAATATAATTTTTTTTGTATTTATTTCAAACTTGAATTAACATTCAATTAAGTTTTAATTTATATTCAAATTAAACTATAATCTAATACATATATTTAAGATATATTTATTAAATCAAAATTCAAATTCAAATCCGATTGAAAATTGAAACCCTGATTAAGAATAAATTCTCCACTAGAAATTTATTATGAATCCTAATAAATGTTTGAATTATAATTTAATTCTCATCTTAATCTCAAATAATATTTTAACCTTAATTCAATGTTATTTCTCATAAAATATCAAAAATTTACAGGTTTTACAGGGTCAGACTTATGAAAGCCGATAAGTTTATACTACTAATATTAAGATTGTATATGCTAGAACATTTACTACAATATGATAACATATTTCAACAAATAACATAATTATGATATAATTGGAGCAGAATAAAGAGAAAACATATATCTTAGGATTAGAAAACAAATTACAATCATTGTGTTAATGCAAGTCTGGTTTTTCTTAATTAACATCTTTGGGTACTTGGGTATAATTCTCATATCTAATGAGGAGGGTGTTTATTATGCCATATGAATCATTATTTTAAAGTGCCTAAAAGATCGAATATTTAAAATGGGCAACCCTTGGCCAAGAAAATTTTCACAGTGGCATAAACATTCAGTAAAGATGCATCTATGACTAACTGCAGTAGTAGAGTATATCACCTAGGACACTTAAATATCTTTGACCTCCCTAACTCCAAGTGACTGGAGACTATAGCAATGTCATTGCTCCCATAAACATTCAGTAAGGCATGTAGATGAATCTACATATATTGGTGTCACTCGATGTTGTACCTCTTACATTCTCTAAGGTAGAACATCAATGTGAATGGGCTATAGAGTTTTTTCTTAATTAAATGCTTTATCATTTTTTATTAGGTAAATCAAGGCTTAAAAGCCCAAGTACCCATCAAGGGCAACAATCATATCATGATGTAGTAATATGTACCTAAACTCATTATGTGTTTCTTTGGTGCCCTTATAGCCCATATGAGCACTTCGCCAATGAAGGCGAACATAACAAGTCAAATGTGTGAAATGTGTGCATGTATTATTCAAAGTATAGTGCTTTCTTGCTATCTCTTGTGTTCTTATCAGACCCGAGCTCGTACATGAGCTATGCCAACATGGCTCACATGCATCACCATATTAAATGCAACAATAGTACTATTCACACAATTGTGCTTATTGGCACTACGAGGATTCCTTAAATTGTATGGTCAAACACAGACAATAATAGTGCAATCATGCATCTTATACATAGAACATCATGCATATCGTGTTTAGCATTCATGACATACATTATTATTGCATATTGAGTTCATGCATTCATGCACTTGCCTTATCTCGAAACTCATAATACATGTGAAGTTTTACATTTCTGAAATATTAACAATATGTAACCAATTTCAGACTTAGTAAAATAAATTAAACTTATGTATATTTGTTTATATCACATGCTCCAATATATATATTTACTTCATATATAATTTCAATCGTAATTCTATCTTCACAAAAATGCATTATCTATCTTTGAACCACATACTTTCAATCTATATATATATATATATATATATATATATTTGAAACTACATATAGACCTCCCAACTGCATATATACATATTTTTGAAACAATATTTTTTGAACTACGTGTATATATATACCATATATGCATATTTTTTAAACTGTATACACTTGTATATATATTTTTATGAAATGGTTTGCTCCAGGTCTTGCCGGTCCAGATTTAGACTGAACCTACATAGCACGGTTCAGACCTTGATCTGAACACACACACACACATGTGGTTAAAGTTTGTATATTTTTTTGAAACTAGAAAAAATCACTGCACAGGGCACGAACAATTTTTTTTCAAAATCCTTGAAGTCTTTTGAATCATTGCAAGATACCTACAGATTTTTAAAACAATGTAGGATTGCGAGATATCACTGCTATATATATATATATATATTTTGAAGCACTGCAATCTTGCGAAAAATGCACAAGTTTAAACAATTTTTTATAAAACAGCATAGGCTTTCAGAAATACTGTGGGTTTCTTTAAACAAGATTTTTTTTGTTTTTAATATACAGACTTGCGCCTATGCAGTTTGCATATGAATTGCAGACTACATGTAGCAGTGGCTGCTATATGCCAATTGCATGCATTATATATTCATAAATCAATATTTTGAGAACCAAAGAAAATGCAGACCACTAAATCTAACTCAGGCTTTCAAAATGCACTTGCACCTACACAACCTACATATGGAATGTAGACTACATATTGCGTTGGCTGCTATATGTTGACTACTAAAACAAAAACAAGTACCCATTGTTTTTCTAAATTGCTGGAAGAAAAAAAATCGGACATGCAGGAAAGAAAATCAATTGTGGCATGATATAGGGTAATAACATACTAGAAACAAAATCAAACATGTGGGAAATATAAAATTAAACATGCTGGGAATTTAAAATAAAACAAAGCATGAGGTGAAGTAATAACATGCTGGAAAAGAAAACACAACACAGTTTAAGGTGATGACACACAACATGATTTAAAATAATATGCTGGAAAAGAAATAAGAAAAAAAAAACAGCACAATATACGATAGTAACATGCTGAAAATGACATACAACATGATGTGAAATAACATGCTGGAACAGAAAATCAATTATGCTGGAAATATAAAATAAAATACAGCATACCAGCATAGTAGGCGGCTTTAAATCATTTAAACAAGGTAACTAGATTAACACCTCATCTGGATATTTGTTCTAGACAAAAAATCCAATCCTTATGGCATTGAACCTTACATTGAACTGAAACAAAACAACAAAGAATCAGCTCTTCAAATCTGTGTAGAGAAGAGTTCAAGGTTTACCCTTCTCTACACTAGAGTTGTTAAGGGTGTGGCCTCTCAAGAACTTCCCACTCAAGGCAGTGAAAAAAAATGGTAGGGAGGTAGAGGGAGGAGAAGAGAGGAGACAAGAGAGAAAAATCTTAGCAAAAACATGAGAATGGGCAGCCCCTTCTCTAAAAATGTGTTTTTAAAACATGATGAGCAGAGGAGAATGAGATGGACAGTTGAGAGAGAATAAAGGGAGTTAGAGGGTTGAGCTCAGTCAACCCTCAACCCCTTTTTCCTTTCTCCCAAACCCCTTTTCCATGTTTCACAAAAATGAAAAAAAAGAACAAAGAATAAAAAGTTATAAATTGGCTATATTAGGCTTACCTTGAAAACAAGCATGGGCCATTCAAATGGCACCATGAGAGAGAGAGAGAGAGAGAGAGAGAGAGAGAGAGAGATGGGGTGTCCTCATTGAGTGTGCCCCACTAATTTCCCTCTTAAATTCAAAAATTCATGGGGCCTCCTATATGTTGGTTCTGGCCCAACCCATTTGAAAATGGGTTGGTCCATGATCCGTAATCTCATAGGAAAATGCCCAACTCAAAAAGCTTTTCAATAAATTTATATATATATATATATATATATATATATATATATATATATATATATATATATATATATATATATATATATATATATATATCCAACCCAAATAAATATAGAAATGATTAATTTATTTTTACTCAACTCTTGGCTAATTAATTTATTTTTACTCAAACAAATATAGAAATCACAATTCAATTCGCAATAAACTCTAAAATTAGATCCAAGTTAAACCCAACTTAAATCCAAATTAAATTTGATTAAAAATCTAAACCCAATTCAAAATAATTTTTCAGCTTAGGATTCATCCCAAATCCATTAATTAAACTATCTTTAAATTCTAAGTGAAATTCAAGTCTATTTTAACTTCGTATCAAGCAAATTCTCAAACTCTACTCAAGTGGTAATTTAAATTTTATGTTGACATTAAATATTAAAAATCTATATATTATTATTTAATTAATTCTAAAGAAATCACAATCGTTATAGAGATGCTTTTAACGCCTCTCTCGAGCTTTCAAGTGCCGCCCCAAGGGCCCAATAGCGGGTCTTTGGGGGGCCAACAGGTTGGAGGCTTAAATGCGCCTCTCCCTCCCCCCTCCTCCCAACTGGATCCAAACCAGCAGTTATGCTGGATTCAGATCTGCCCCAGTTCGGATCTAGCATGATTGAATTTAAAAATTAAGCTAAAAAATAAAAAAGCATCATAAAAAAATATAAAACTACCAAAAAACCCGCAACACCCTCCGATGGCCTAAACAAATCCTAACAGCCATAGAAAACTATCTTAATAAAAAATAAAAATACAAAATGCATAAAATAAAAATAAAATAAACATAATTATTTAAAAATAGAGTTTGGACTCCTCACGCTTTGAGTGAGCTGTGTTCAAGTGACAAGGCTTGAGTAACCCTGATGCAATGCATGAGAGCCCCCCTAGATGGAGGAGTGGTTGGAAAACGACTGGCCAGCCCACCAAAGCATTGGGGCCACCATCTACTTTCCCGGACAATATGAACCGCTGAAAAATAGCATTTATGCATTTTTCGACCATCTTAGGCATCTTAAAACTTTGCAATAAATGCACATATTCGGATCCACCCTTTCCACCCCATCTCTTGACGTCCTCCCATGAAATCATTTCCAAACTAATTGCACACAATCTCATCAAGAACTTTCAACAATGAGTCTCGGTGCATCTACGTCTTCCATAATCTCTGTCTACCACATCCACTCCCGAACTGCTAGAGCCGCTTGTCTGACCAGCCATCCCACCTTTATAAACTTACCGTTGTTATTTTTGACTGTTGATATTTGCTGTAAATCAAAGGCTTTATGCAACCCGCGGGTGCAAGTCTCCATCTGTTTGCATACAACCATCTTAAGCTCACTTGATGAGATGAGTGCTTCATCAACGGTAGGATGTATTTTCGAATTTTATCAAGGGTTCAAGAAACAAACACTGTCTCGAACATGCTCGTCATTGATTTTGTGCCTCCCATAAAAATCTGACAACCAGTTAAAAGATAACCCTCCTACAAGCTTTAATGTGAACTCCAAAAAGTCTTCTAACCTGGCACCATATAGAAGATACATGTGGGCAACATAGAAAAATATGATCAATAGTCACTTCTTGAAGCTCGCGTAAGCAACATCTGTTAGCTAACTAGAACCCAATCTGCTAAAGCTTAACAAGAGTAAGAACACCCTCTAAAGCAATACGAATCGTTGGAGCTGCCCGAGGACTATACTCGAGTGCCATGGATAAGGATCCGCGCGCATGGTTCGAACTTGGTCCCATTCTTTCTTAGAAGAAAAGTCTTCAGAGTCTGTCCAAGTTAGCTGATGTGCAATCGTAGCGTTCAATCCCGATTTGGCCATCTCAACCAAATTTTTAACCTGCGTATCTTTTGTTTTTTAGAGAACAAAAATTCCATTATTGTTGCAGTAGAAAAGGTAACAGATAAGATTCGGAACGAGGAGATACCTAAGAAGGTAGGTGTTGTACTCATTGAAAATAAGATGAGAGAGAATCGGTGGTTTGGACATATTCGGCGAAGGCCTAATGACGCTCCGGACGGAGAAATGAGAAGCATCACTACATTACATGTTCATGCGTCATGCATGATGCAAGAACTTACACAAATTGGACGGCACACTTTCATGCAAACATAATTCAACAAGCACATTAACTAATATTACATGTTCTTAACTTCTTCACTTGGCAATTTGAGATCGTCGATGAACGCAAGAATATTCAGATCCGACGACCCACCTTCGTTCGCAGCCTTCCTAGCCATGTCCCTCCACCTCAGGGCATTCTTCCTCATCCCCTTCCCGCTCTCTTCTCCCATCACGAGACTCACACACCTCTTTAGTTCCTCTCTACTCATCACCCCATCCTCATTCCTCCTCGCACGAACGCCAATCTTCCACACATGCTCCACCAACTTAGCGTTGGTTGGTTGGTCACTCCACTGAGGAAAGCACACCATTGGCTTCCCATTCACCAAGCCCTCCAACGTTGAGTTCCAGCCTGAGTGAGTCACAGAACACCCCACAGCAGGGTGAGCTAACACCTCTACTTGGGAACACCACTTCAATACAAGCCCCCTCTCCTTCACCACCTCATCGAAGCCGCTCGGAAAACCACTGTAGTTTTCCGGCGGCCGCACCACCCATATGAAGTAGTGCCCGGATTCCGATAGCCCGGCCGCGATCTCGTCGATCTGCGTCTGTGATGGCACCGCAAAAGTGCCGAAGGAGACGTAAAGTACCGAAGAAGCTGGCTTGGTGTCTAACCAGTGTATGATATCATTGTGGGATTTGCTGCTGCCGTTCAAAGTAAGGTTTAGTAAGTCTGCGCCGAATGCAGTGTCCTTAGAGTTCTTGCTCTTGTCCAGGAAAGCCGACGGGATCAGCGGCCCGACTCCCATGAGATTGATGTTCAAGTCTTTCATTGATGATACGACGCTTTCCTCTAGCTCGTCGAAGGAATTTACGAGCACCCACTTTGATTTTGATTCATCGATGGCTCGAAACATGCGGGAGAGTATCGGGATGACGACAGAAATAGTGTTTTCTGGCAAGATGAAAGAAGGGAGGTCATCGGCGACAAGAGAAGGTAGGGCAGGAAGCTGGATTTTACTAGAGAGATCAGTGAGCAAGTGAGGGGATTTCACGATACAATGGTAGTATATAGAGAACACTGAAGAAGGTTGTATCCATTGTAGAGCTGACGGCACGCCGAGGTAGGTTGCGACGCCGGCAACCCACGGGAGGAGGAAATTGTAGACAATGCAAGAGACCGGGTTGCCGGAGTAGGCGAAAGAGCGGACGAGGGCAGCGAGTGAGAGCGAGCCGTGGTGCTCGAACTGCGCCATGTATATGGGGCCTGTGATGTCTACTGTTAGATTGGATTCATCACCATCGGAGATGGTGGCGAAGGAAATTCCAGTAGTGGTGGTGGTCGAGGAGATGCGGTTATAGGCCTTTGTGGTGGTAACGAAGGTGGCGTGGACGCCATGTTTGGAAAGGAGTTTGGCGAGTTGCAGGGTGGGGTTTATGTGACCTTGAGCAGGGAAGGAGACGAGGAGGACGTGGGGCTTCATGGTGTGCTTGCGTTCTTCAACTTTGGCTTCTCCCTTCTTTCTGGAATTTGGTGTGTGCAACTTGAAATTTATAGTGGAAGAGAGTGAAGACCAGCAAAGCCTTCTAAGGGAGCTTCCTAGTTGCCATCCAAAATTTTGTCTTTCAATTCTGACCATCAACCAATTTCCAGTTCCTGTCCTCTGACTTATGATGCAGATGATCTTAGGACGATCCTAACCGTCCGATTGATGCATTTGCACAGCTAACCAAACGTGTGGTTTAGAATCTCATGAAAATGAAAAGCGAAGCAGAGGGTTTCTCGATCGGGTGCTTTAATCTAGCGACCAAATCAGATGAACATATAATGACATCACATTGTGACGAGGGGGATTTGTACCAGAGTGTAGAATTGGGTTCTTGTTTGGCCAAATGGAGAGAGGGCGGGGGCTGCACGGACCCAAGACGTGCCGTCCCACGCTGCTTCTGAACCGATAACAACACCGTTTATATTAACACGGATCTCCTCTCCAGTCTCTAGAATGAGTAGGACCAGCCCAGCCCAACTCTGACACGGATCTCATCATTTGAAATAGGATGGGTTCAATCCTAGCCGTCCAATTCATGGCCAAATCGTTTTGGATATAATTAGGACAGTAAAATCATAACCCAAACTGGGGCTGCCTGCAACGAAGTTTGGATTGACCCAAATAATATTCGGGTCCGTATTTTTATGCCCGTACATGTAACTTCGGATTTTTGTTGGGTCAGATGCCTGATACAAACCCGACCCATTGACACATGGGGCCCAAAGTCTATAGTTGCTACCCAAGATTTTGGAGAAATCATGCTAATAGTTTGCAAACTTACTTGGCCCAACGACTGGATCGATGCAAAGCATCCCATCCTCTCCTCCCCCTCTCAATAGCTGATTAATGTGACCTCTTACGTTACTCAGTCTGATCACTAGATCTGCTCTCATGAGCAAGGGCTAGTAAACTAGCCCAATAACTCACTCCTAACTCAAACTAGGACTTGAACTTGTGATGCACAGAGCTACGCTTAAGTGCATGATCGGTTTGTTTTTAAAAAAACAACCCTGAAAGATCTTAACCAACTGTTTCATGCTTTACTATGTTACATAAATCATATTCAAATTATATTTATTTATTTATATTTACACTTATGCAAAGTTAGCAAAAAAAAATAGTGTGATAGCTTGGGGTTGGGGGCAGCGCCCCAGAATTTTTTTTTTAAGATAAAATAAAAAATGGCTACAATTATTAATAAAAATCTATTTCATATCGACAAATCAAACTATTTGCTCCAATCTTTCTCAACCTCGACACGGAAAGTTCTTAAACATTATCTAATGGCAATATATAACACCGGTGCGATAATTTGAAGTTCATAAAATGCATAAATTTTATTTATGACAAAATAAATCTAAATACAGCCCAAAACCC
The DNA here is from genome assembly GCF_984573655.1 of Nuphar pumila. NCBI lineage: Eukaryota > Viridiplantae > Streptophyta > Magnoliopsida > Nymphaeales > Nymphaeaceae > Nuphar > Nuphar pumila. The sequence continues at coordinate 123,529,574 of NC_143255.1, forward strand.
TAATCCCCAAATACACCCAAAATCTCTCTCTTTCTCATCGTTATCCAAATTTGATTTCAGAAACCAATTAGGCCACATACAATTATTTCGGGATCATTATAGCCTACATCTAAACCAAATCCAACCCGTTTATTAATTCTTTGGAATATCATCACGATCCATCATGACCGTTCATTGTGCAAACATTGGGGCCCGCCCCAATGGGGCTCATGATGTCATCATCAGCGGCCCCATCGATTGGTCATAGATTGTCACAATCGACAGTGATTTGGCATATCACCCGATCTCTTACTTCATGCCTCCAAAAGTGGAGCCGTATCTTGGTCCAACCTTATTGGATGGACCACTTATTAAAGATCCACACCTGTATCGGCTTTATTCGGGCAAGATCTTTATTCGAGCAAGAACTGCACCAACTTAGCAGGGGTCCAGCTAGTAAGCCACTGCCCCACCAACCCAATAGCCCTATTGGACCCATTTGGCCTTATCCAGGATTTGGATCCTACCGCAAGGTCAGGCCCGACCAAATTGACAGAGAAAAATCAGTAGTAATATTGAACTTGGAATCATTTCCAGAGAGGCCAAGTTCAACGGTAAATCAAGGTACCTGGCTTAGTACGGAAAGTGGATTTTACCACTCCCAATGATATCCATGACCAGACACCACCAAAGCCCTCATCCTGTAGTATTGACTAGACCATGTAACCATCTTTGTAAACTAGCTAGAGAGAGAAAGAGAAGCATACATAGCTATGCTTGATATAGTGTTCTTAGGTTCATTGGCTTTGCGGCAAAGAACCTGGAGAGAGAGAGAGAGATGTGTAAACAGTTCAGATTTGGATGGGATATTGGCTAAACATATTCAAATTTGGATTTGGATGGTGAAAAGCTCATACCATATCCACATTTTTACATGTAAACAGATTCTGGTATCCATCAAATTTGGATATTTGTTGGATTCAATAGCAAAAAAAGCAAAACCATATCCACATCTATTTATCAGAGCCGGACCTGTAAAGAGGCCAATGAGGCTTGGGCCGCAGGGCTCTTGGGCCCAAAAAAAAATTAGGGAGCCATTTTTAAGGCCAACGAGTATTGTTAGGTAGTTTATATAAATATTTTATACATTCTTATTTAATATAATATAAATATTTGAAATATTATATTTGTTTAATGTGAATGTAAATTTTATTGTTATTTTGATTCTTTGAAAAAAAAATTCGGAGGCGCTGCCCCCGAACTCCTACTACCATTTTTAACCTCCGCCTCAGGCCCCATAAAACACAGGTACGACTCTGCTAATTATAATCAGACATGATTATGGTTGCTAAATGCAACTGAACAGAATCAATTTTGGTCAGATACCGAATGAAACCCAATTCATTGACATCTCTAGAGAGACCAAAGGGTATGATACAAGTATCTTAGGATATGTGAATTCTGCCAAATTTAAGGACTATATAGAAAATGAAACGAGAGAGATTAAGGCTGTTTGGAAACTGTTAGCTGGGATAGAAGTTGATGCTAGGACTGGGCTTTTAAAAAAAAAATTAACTGGGCCAGGAGGCAGGACTAGGCTACAGCCCAGCCCCCCCCCCCCCCCCCCCCCCCCACCCCCCAGCTCCGCCTTTGACCACAAGCGAGCAGGCATTTTCAAGTTGTTTTTCGTGAATTTGACCATGTGCATTTGACATAGTTTATTTGCCAAGAAACGGTATTTTGACCATGTTTTTTCAAACAAAAGATAATTTTATAAGTTTTGAATATTTATGATAATTTTTAAATTTTATAAAAACCTATCGGACTGTCTGAACGGGACAATCCAAGAAAGCATTTAGGTCATATCATAGAAAAAAACCTTCAAAAGCACGGTAGCTTATGGTGGTCCAAAAAAAGTTATAGATAGCTGTCTATAACTTTTTTGACTACCAATATATATATATATATATATATATATATATATATATATATATATATATATATATATATATATATATATATATATATATATATATATATATATATATATATATATATTAAACTACCATATGCTACCTTGTTTCATTGAAATCAGTAAGTGCAAACGTCGAAACGATCGATTCGATGAATCAATGTGCATAACTCCTTCAGTGTGAGGTTGCAAATTCTTGATTAGTCTCACTCTAATGAAGATTCACACTTCCTAGACACAACAGAGGGAGGAAAAAAACAAAAAAGAAAAGAGAAAAGAGAGAGAGGGAGAGAAAAGAGAAGAGAGAGAAAGTTAAAAAATCTAAAGGAATCCCAAGGAGGTGTGGGGGCGTGAGCCCCTCTTGGCCCTTTTTATATTTCTTCCCCTCATTTTCAACCTTCCAAATCCTTCTAAGTTTTCAGCCCTAACTTTTCCAAATTCATTTTACAAGTTTTCTAAATTATCTCTCCTTTATTTTTTTAATTCTACTTACTATATTACATAACTATATATTAAATTTTATATAGCCACATTAGGTAGCTACATAATGTATATCACAAAGTCTAAGTAAGCACATGGTGTCCACAAGCATGGGACGCACCCCTCTTGTGTTGTCACACCTCCTAAATACCAATCCATATAGTTTAGATCCTAGTACAAACTTATTTGGTAAGTTTTGACTTTTAATTTTTTTTCTTTTATTTTTATTTTTATTTTTATTTTTTTATATTTTTATTGCCTATTATTCCTACCATGAAAGCCTTCTAGGATGTGATGTCTCACCCTAGAGGATGTCCTTTTTAAGTCTGAAATTCTACACATGTTTCCTTGTGTTGGTTTTTGGTAAGTTTTAAAATTTTATTTCTTTATTTTTTTCTTTTATTTTATTTTTATGAAACTTTTGAAATATTATTTTCTAAGATTTTAACTTACAAATTTTCAAACTAAATTTTAGCATGAGATGCTACATAGGATGGGCCCACATATATAGGGGGACACCCACCCTATAAACCTCTACCATTTTATGAAACTTAATTAATTTAAGTTTTTTATTTCATGAAATCTTTATTTAATATTTTATATTATTTTAGAATTTAAATTTCAAATTCATCCAAAACCAAATTCTAATTTCATACAATTACATTACATGGATATCAAATTAAACCTAAATTTATCTGAAATCATATTTGACTTTATTTCGACAAAATTTGTCAATTATTCTATTAAAATTTAAATTTTTTAAGTTAAATTTTGAATGCAAATTTCACTAAAATCAACTTTAATTCTTTAAAAAAGATCTTTTAAAGTTTAACTTAAACTAAATTGTTGTTTTACATTTCTTTCTCATAAAAATCTTTATCAATATTATTTTAAATGTTTTAAAAAATCACAAGTGTTATAGTATGTGCGGCAATAACTAATTTCTTTAAGACTTAAAATTTCTCCAATGTATCAATCATGCCAATATCTTTTTTATTCTGAAAGTGGAAAGGAAAAAAAAGCTCAACCAGTACAAACCTGTCAGTTTGTGCAACATTATGTACAAGATTATTACCAAAATTATTATGAACATACAAGGGGTTCTTGAAAGAATCATAAGCAATATTTTTGAATGAGAGATCAATTCAAGAAAGCATTCTCCTAGTCCATGAAATGATAGACCCCATGACAACAGAAAATAAGAAAAATGTTATGTTTAAAACTGACTTGGTGAAAGTGTGCGACAAGATAGATGAGAATTTTCTATAAAACATGCTTAAAAAATTCAAGGTTAATAAAAAATGGGTTGAGATCATTATGCAATGTGTTAGAAGTCCCTAGTTTGCAGTCATTATTAATGGTGAAGCAAGTACTTTGTTCCCTATCAAGGATCCTATGTCCCTATACTTATTCCTGATGGTTATGAAAAGATTGACCCAATACATGAATAAGGAAGTGAGGACAAGCCGATTAGCCCCTATGAAATTTAGAAGTTTCACATGTTACCATAGCTTATGTGCAAATGATGCTCTTTTCTTCATACAGGACAAGAGGCAATTTATTCGGCATTTCCAATCCTTAATGGAAAAGTTCAAACAACAATTGGGCCTTCAAATCAATAAAAAAAATTGCTCTTTGTTCATTTCAATTTAACCCTTGCTTGGGTCACCCAAATTTAAAGGTGGATGGGTTGGTAGGCCAAAATACTACATGTTACTTATTTGGGGCTCCCACTCTTCAGAGGAATGTTAAAAAAGGGCATGTGTGGGAAGTTAATTGATAAATTTAGAGCCCGAGTAGAATCATGGCATGATCAACTTCTAGCATTGGCAGCGAGAACTATTCTTATTCGGTTTGTCCTTAGCTCATTTGTGATCTTTTGGATGAGCTATTTTTGTTGCCTACCTCGACTACTAGAGAACTCGAGAAGATCATTCACAACTTTCTTTGGAATGATCATGAGAGTCGCAGACATCATCACCTGATAAATTGGGAGTAGGTATGTATACTCAAGTAGGAAGGGGGTTTCGGCATTAGAAGCGTCGAGGATACTAATAGAGCAACTTTAGCTAAGCTAGCTTGGAAATTTTGTCAGAATACCAACAGTCCATGGGTTGAATTGATAAACACCAACTGCATGCAAAAAGAATCAATGAGAGAGAGAGAGAGATAAGAAATTCTCAAAATAGCATAAGAATCGTAAAATCAAAAAAGTTGTCTTGATTTCTACGGTAAATCACTACTCTCTTATCTCATTTCTACTGTAAATCACTACTCTCTTATCTGATTTATATTCTAAATCGCTACTCTCTGATCTAATTTTTATTATAAATCGCTACTCTCTGTCTACTCAGTTTGACGCTGTCATCATTATCTCTTTTGTAAATCGTTATTCTTTGTCTACTAAGTTTGATACTTGCACCTTGATATCATGATGAACAATAGATAAAATGTTGATTCCTCTAATAGTTTAACTATTTCTCATGAGCAACCGATGACAAAGTGTGCTCTGACGACAATAGACGATAGTAAAAGGTGCTCCGACGGCAGCAGACGATGGCAAAGGATACTTCGACGGCTGCAAACAATGACAAAGTGTGCTCTGACAACAACATACGATGGTAAAGAGTGTGTCGTCAAAGAGAGCTCCTATTACAGCAGATGGTGCATTGTCAAAGGGTGATGTGAAATGTTTAGGGCAAAATATTGCGAAGTGTTTTTGTTACAACAAAGGAGTTTACTGCTTAGGGAGAAAATAGAATGTTTGAACTTTAAAGAGTTAAGATCATCCTTCCTTTTCTAGATGGAGGATATTTTTGTTCTTTCCTAAAATCATTGTTTCATGATGAAAATGGCGAGAAAGGATATTTAAGTCTTTGCAACCGCACTGAACTTCAATGTTGACTGATGCCAACACACACAGAGATACGAGCCCCATGTGCTTGCATAGATGATGCTCATTCAGACTCCCAAAGACGCACCTGCGTGGGGGGGACATATAATGTGCTTCGCTCTCATATATATAGGCAATAGATAGGAAATTGCTTACTCAAATCTGTTCTAAGAAGTTAGGGTTTCAATCGTGAATTTTGCAAACAAGCATAAGAATAAGAGGAACATTTGTTCCTTCATTGCCAATGGATGGTTTAGATTTGGAGAAGAGCAACCAACCTTTTTCTAATAAACTAAAGACCTGCAGTTAGTGTGAAGTCGGGTTTAGAAAGATGGTCAGGGAATAAATTTAAAAGAAAAGGGTCAAGGAAAGTTGAGACATAACCTTTCATGTTGTAATATGGCATATATGAAAAAAGATGGAATGAAGCTATCATTGGGGATAAAGGTACGTAAATCTAAACAGCAGAAGACCACATATGTAATCTTTGGTGTGCGAGAACAAGTCATGTACATTTTTGAAAATTCATCCTATCTGATGACGTTTAATTGAATGTTTATAGACATCTTTTATAGTATAATTATGAGAGAGACAAAGTTAGCTTTAATCACTGTAAAACTGAAGGGGCAAACAACAAGAATTAGAAAGATCATCCCCTGACTCGAGTAGTCCACCCAACCCCAGCTTGGAGAGGGTGGTGTATGTTCGCCCCCGATGATTCACTGAATCCCACGTCTGTGTTCGGGGCTTTGAATGAGCACCACATATACAAGCACATGGGGCTTGTATTCCCGTGTATGTTGACATAACTTTGCATCGGACTCTGGTGTTGTTGCAAAGACTTAAGTACCCTTTCTTGCTATTCTTCTCATAAAGTGATGGTTTGAGAAAATGACAAAAATGCCCTTCATTCAAAAAAGAAAAAACAAACAGTTCAAAAAAAGGACAAACATGTCCTCCATCCAGAAAGTCGAGGATGATGTTGACTCTTCAAAGTCTTCTTCTTTTTTTGTTCAAAAAAAGGACAAACATGTCTTCTTCTTCTTTCTTTGTAAAACACTGTAAAACCCTCTCTCTCTCTAGAGAAGAAATCAAGGAAAACAAAGAGTTCTTCCTGGAGAAGGCCATGAACATCAACCGTCTCACTCTCACTCTCTTCTCTCTCTACTTTTGTGCACATCCAACAGACGATCCTACATTGCTCCATCGTCATCTTCTTCTTCTTCCTTCTTCGTAAAACACTGTAAAACCCTCTCTCTCTCTAGAGAAGAAATCAAGGGAGGTAAAGGGTTCCTCCTGGAGAAGGCCATGAACACCAACCCTCTTACTCTCTCTCCCTTCTCTCTCTACTTATGTGCCTGATTTAGAGTTTTTGCCCTTACAGGAGGGGGGTCCGGGGGTTCATCCCAGCGTGGGTAGCATCATTCAACTAAATGAGTTGTAGATCCTGATTCAGAGTTTTTACCCTTATAGGAGAGGGGTCTGGGGGCTCCTCCCAACGTGGGTAGCATCATTCAACTTGAAGAGTTGTGGAGTCTGATTCAAATTTTTTACCCATTCATATTTTAAGGCATTAGATCTCATGTTTGAACATCCACGCATGTGCAGTTTGCTTTCATCATGTTCAATTGCTTTCTAGATTATACTTTGAAATTCTTGTGCATTTTAGATCTATCGATTTATATGTAACCAGAGCTCATTTTAATCTGAAATTTTTACTGCAACTTCATGCATATGTCTTCATGCTCTCCACCAAAAATCAGATCATTCTAAGTTTGTTTGACTCACTTTAAAAATCGAGATTTAAAACCTGTTATTTTGCACCGTCAGGATTTTAGCAGAATCAGGACCAACTTGCGGAAGTGATTTCTCCCTAACCAGAGATGATCTTTCCGATCCGTAAAAAGGGTTGTTTTCTAAATTGAATCTAGTTTGTTCATACCAAATTTCAGCGATTTCTATGGCGTTTTTGTACCAGTTTTGGGTCAAAAACCATAACCCTGCCACCCTATGTCATTTTAATGGCTCATATTTTGATCTATTTTGTTTGAATTTTATTTTCCTAATGGAAGATCATTTTTCAATTCTGTAAAACGGGTTCTCTTCGTTTATGTGTCTAGTTCATCCCTGTAAATTTTCATAATTTTTCATTTTCAATTATTATTTTATTTTGATTAAATACCAGAACCTTATATCCAGATTTTATAAATGTTCTGATTTTGGCCCTCATATCATGACTGTTGTAGCACTTCTTCAACAAATCGTTATTTGATTGGCAATATTCTTCAGCAAATTATTGTTATGATTTTCTTGAGTCTCTAATGAGTCTCTACTATGATTTGTAGTATTTTTGGGTCTCCAACGAGCCTCACAATGATTTATAGTATTGTTCGATCTTTTAACTATGATTTATAGTGTTTTGGGGTCTCCAACGAGCACTATAAATCATAGTTAAAAGATCGAACAACACTATAAATCATTGTGAGGCTCGTTGGAGACCCAAAAATACTACAAATCATAGTAGAGACTCATTAGAGACTCAAAAAAATCATAACAATAATTTGCTGAAGAATATTGTCAATCAAATAACGATTTGTTGAAGAAGTGCTACAACAGTCATGATATGGGGGCCAAAATCAGAACATTTATAAAATCTGGATACAAGGTTCTGGTATTTAATCAAAATAAAATAGTAATTGACCATGAAAAATTCTGAAAATTTACAGGGATGAACTAGACACATAAACGAAGAGAACCCGTTTTACAGAATTGAAAAATGATCTTCCATTAGGAAAATAAAATTCAAACAAAATGGATCAAAATCTGAGCCGTTAAAATGACACAGGGTGGCAGGGTTATGGTTTTTTACCCGAAACTGGTACGAAAACACCATAAAAATCGCTGAAATTTGGTATGAACAAACTAGATTCAATTTAGAAAACAACTTTTTTTATAGATCGAAAAGATCATCTCTGGTTAGGGAGAAATCACTTCCGCAAGTTGATCCTGATTCTGCTAAAATCCTGAGGGTGCAAAATAACAGGTTTTGAATCTTGATTTTTAAAGTGGGTCAAACAAACTCAGAATGATCTGATTTTTGGTGGAGAGCATGAAAACATATGCATGAAGTTGCAGTAAAAATTTCAGATTAAAATAAGATCTGGTTACATACAAATCGATAGATCTAAAATACACAAGAATTCAAAGTATAATCTAGAAAGCAACTGAACATGATGAAAGCAAACTGCACATGCGTGGATGTTCAAAAATGAGATCTAATGCCTTAAAATATGAATGGATAAAAACTTTGAATCAGACTCCACAACTCTTCAAGTTGAATGATGCTACCCACGCTGGGAGGAGCCCCCAAACCCCCCTCTTGTAAGGGCAAAAACTCTAAATCAGGTTCCACAACTCATCAAGTTGAACGATGCTACAGTTAGTGTGCATGTCAGTCGGTGTTTGATCGAGAAATGTTGGATCGTTTGTTGGATGTGTACAGAAGTAGAGAGAGAAGGGAGAGAGAGTGAGATGAGGTTTTACCTCTCTCTTGTAAGGGTAAAAACTCTGAATCAGGATCTACAACTCATTTAGTTGAATAATGATACCCACGCTGGGAGGAGCCCCCAAACCCTCCTCCTGTAAGGGTAAAAACTCTGAATCAGGCTTCACAAGAGTCAATGTATAGGTCAGTCGGTGCTTGATGGAACAATGTATGATCTTCTAATGGATGTGCACAGAAGCAGAAATAGAATGGAGAGAGAGTGTGAGAGGGTTGATGTTCATGGCCTCCTCCAGTGGAGATTTCTTTCTCGGATAATCCTGCAGTGCAGAGACTGGGTCTTAAATAATCATCTTCGGGGCACTTAAGTCTTTACAACCACTCCTATTCAAGAACCGTCATTTTTTTTTGCACCAATGGAGGAGAGGGTACTTAAGTCTTTGCAATCTTATCAAACTCCAACGCTAATTAATGCTGACAAACATGAGGATACGAGACGCACATGCTTACATACGTGGTGCTCTTTGGGACCCCCGATCATGAGATGTAGCTAACTGCCCTGTTGGGGGGGGACATATAACCTGCTTTGCCAGCTTGACTATAAAAACCAAAATTGTTGATATCATATGGGGTAGTTGAGCTTAGCAGCCTTTGCCTAATTAATCATGGTCGTTGGAAAGTTTCCATCTTTCATTCAAAGATAATAATTATAATAATAATAATAATAAAGAAGTTTCTTTTCATTTTTTGACTATTCACTTATTTTGTACGGGCTGTTGACTTTTGGACTCTTTAAAAACTTAATTACTTGTAATAAATCACATTATTCGAAACAAGTTTCTTACTAAACAAACCATGTAGATGACATGTGTAACATTTGATCTATAAAAAAAATGAATTCTACTCATCATTTTGGTAGCTTCATTTATTAGTAGCCAATATTAATCCTATAAGAAAATATGTCTAAAACTTTGGCCAACAAAAATTAGAAGTACAACTACATCCTGTCCTCGTACGTCTTGCATGATGCCTTTCCTTTAGACCATCCAAAGGCCGTCGATCAGGATAAAGTTGGACGAATCCGACGGCCAACATCGCACTTTCATGCAAACACGATTCAATAAATAAATTCACTGTTCTTCCATCTTTTTATCTTCTTCACTTAACAATTTGAGGTTGTCAATGAACGCACGAATATTCAGATCCGACGACCCACCTTCGTTAGCAGCTTCCCTAGCCAAGTCCCTCCACCTCAGGGCATTCTTCCTCATCTCCTTCCCACCCTCTTCTTCCATCACGAGACTCACACACTTCTTTAGCTCCTCTCTACTCATCACTCCATCCTCATTCCTTCTCGCACGAACGCCAATCCTCCACACGTGCTCCACCAACTTGGCATTGGTTGGTTGGTCACTCCACTGAGGAAAGCAGACCATTGGCTTCCCATTCACCAAACCCTCCAACGTTGAGTTCCAGCCTGAGTGAGTCACAAAACACCCCACAGAAGGGTGAGCTAATACTTCTACTTGGGAACACCACTTCAATACAAGCCCCCTCTCCTTCACCACCTCATCGAAGCCGCTGGGAAAACCACTGTAGTTTTCCGGCGGCCGCACCACCCATATGAAGTAGTGCCCGGATTCCGATAGCCCGGCCGCGATCTCGTCGATCTGCGTTTGCGATGGCACGGCTAAGCTACCGAAAGAGATATAAAGCACCGAAGATGCTGGCTTGGTGTCCAACCAGTGTATGATATCGTTGCCGGATTTACCATTGCCATCTGAAGCTTGGCTGAGTAGGTCTCCACCAAATGCAGTGTCCTTAGAGTTGTTGTTCTTGTCTAGAAAAGCCAACGGGATCAGCGGCCCGACTCCGATGAGATTGATGTTCAAATCTTTCATTGATGATACGACGGTTTCTTCTAGCGCGTCGAAGGAATTCACGAACACCCACTTGGTTTTTGATTCATCAACGGCGCGAAACATTCTAGAAAGTGTTGGGATGCTTAGAGGGTAAGGATTACCCGGCAAGAGGAAAGAAGGGAGATCATCGGCGACAAGAGAAGGTAGGCCAGGAAGCTGGATTTCATGAGAGAGGTGGAAAGATTTCACTATATAATGGTAGTATATGGATAACACTGAAGATGGCTGTATCCATTGCAGAGCCGATGGCACGCCGAGGTTGGTGGCGACTCCGGCAACCCACGGGAGGAGAAAATTGTAGATGATGCAGGAGATCGGGCGGCCGGAGACGGCAAAAGAGCGGATGAGAGCCGCAAGCGAGGCCGAGCCATGGTGCTCGAGCCGCACTGGGTACATGGAATCGTTGATGTCGACCATCGGAGCGGATTCGTCACTGTCAGAGATGGTGGCGAAGGAAATTTCAGTATTGGTGGTGGTGGTGGAGATGCGGTTGTAGGCCTTGGTGGTGGTGACAAAGGTGGCGTCAACCCCGCGTTGGGAGAGGAGTTTGGCGAATTGGAGGGTGGGGTTTATGTGGCCTTGAGCAGGGAAGGAGACGAGGAGGACGTGGGGCTTCATGGTGTGCTTGTGTTGTTGAACTTTGGCTTCTCCTGTGAACCGTATCTAAGATCTCCCTTCTCTTTCCTGTATGATTTCTTCTCTGTGATGGTCTCTCCTCTTCTTTTTGGTAGCCTTTGGCGTGTGTCCTTGGTATTTATAGACCAAAAGAACGGGGACAGCTGAAGACCCAAGAGAAAACCCTCCCAATTCCCGCCCTAAATTCTACAGAGAATTGCGTCCTTGTTTGGCTAATAGGAAGGAAGTCCACGGAGCACATGGACAGTGAGCGGCTGTTCGCCACGTGTCCAAGCCTTGAGGTTTGGGAAACGTAGGGACAATGGGGAAGATGTTTCCCATTTTACCCTTTTAAATACGAAAAAAAGAAAAGTGGGCTCCTCATGGTGGATCACGATCTTCGCTGACTGCCGCCTGCCGGCCCACTGCCCCTCGTGGTGCACATTTTTTTGGGTATTCTTTTATGCTTTAACAGTTTTTTTTTTTTTTTTTTAAGGGTAAAATGGGAAAACATTGCTCCCATTGTCCCCGACGTTTCTCCAACCTCAAGACTTGGACACGTGGGGAGCGGCTATATGCGAGGCTCCCTTGTACCGGACTCTGAGCACTCTAACGTTGCTTCTGAACCAAACACCCATTTTACTTTGGTTATCTCCTCTTCTCTACAGAACGAGGGGGATTCGTTGTTGAGTTGATTTGTTCGAGGGTTGAGGCACAACGACGAACGTTGCCAGATCTTTGAAGATATTGCGCGATATTTTTTTTTTTCGAAAATATCATGATGTTATCACGCTATTTATGCTCTTACAAATTTCCTGTTTTAGTTTATGTTACATTTATGCTCTAAAGCCGTTCATCCATGTGATGGACGGCCGGCAGAACACCATCAAGTTTGCTTTTGTTTCATTCATTTATTCATTTTTTTTTCCACTAAAGATGCTGCTCATCTAACACTTGAATGGCTCTCGAAGATTTTATGGGGTTCATCTCTAACAAACAACATATCCATCGATGGTGTTCGTGCTGCGCCTCATCAAATGGATGAACGGCATCCAATGGCAGCTCTTCTTAATGATCAAAGCACTATCAGAGCAAACTTTGATTTAATTAATGCCCTCTCGAATTTAACCAGGACAGTAAAAATCACGTTACCTCTAACAAACTAAAGACTTTACCACATGGCTTTCAGAGGTGGGGCAGCTTAAGCAGGGTGGCTGTGGGACTTTACCTGAGGGTTTTATTTTTTTGGCTTTCACTAGGTTTTTTGTCATAAAAAAAAGAAGAAGCAAAGTTCAAAGTCAAAAGTTGTCAATCTAGCTTCTGAGCTGTCATCACGGGGAGTATTTTGTAGACGCACATGTTGGATATTTTGGGTTACGGGTTCAATCCAAAGTCTGGCCCGGTTTGACACCATCTTAGTGGGTCACGTAAGTGGCTGAATAATGAAGATAGTGTGTGGGAGTTACGTGAATATGAAGAGACCACATTCACGTAACTGCCCAATTCCTCCATTATATAAGGGGGTTAGGGGTTACGAAGATGATAAGAATTCATAGCCATGTCCTGTCCAAAATCAGTTCTGCATTCAGATTTAGCAGAATAGGGTCCTGCTCACCGTCGACATTAGACCTGGGCTCATTGTGGGCGTCGACTGGCTAAGGAGAACGTCGAACTACCTACACGGACAATGGCGAATCCAGGTACGCTCCCTGTCATCTTGTTTTTACAGGGTTTCGCCCAACATTGGGTTATGGGCCCACTAGCCATGCATTTTCCGGTGCGCGTGGCCGTGTAGGCCGTTTCGGCGTTTACGGCATCGGTGGAGTCGTCGTGGGGCAACATTCATCGGTAAGCGGCTGATCATATCCTTATAAAAGAAAAAGAAAGGATGATCAAAATATACTTGTGGCCGTCGGGCTGCAGGGATGATCCGCTGTTGCCGGGATGGTTGTTGGAACCATCGCCTGAAATTTCCCCGTAGCCATCGGGCGGGTTGCTTTTCGCTGGAGTGCTGCCGGTGACAGCGACGGTCATGTCGGCGCCATTGATAGCCCCACCTCATCGCCGAAGAAGCCTGTAAACTGGCGACAAAAAAAAAATTAAACCCTTACCTGTTGCCGGAGGGGGCTGTTTTCGCCGGGGGAAAAGGATCGTCGTGGGGCGATTTGCCGACAAGGGCTGACATTGGTCGGCGGCAGCCTTGCTGGCACTGTCGGGGCTGCCGTCGGACCGGCAGGCGGTGCCGGTCTTCTGTCATTGAACTGCAGAGCGTCGCTGTGGGGCGACGTCATTTACCTGGGGCGGGGAGGCTGTCGCCAGACCGGCGTCACCGTGGGGTGACGCAGGTCACCGGCAACCGACGCCGGTCGCCGTGACGGCGATGTGGGTCATCGTGGAACCGAAAACCCCCTTTTCGGTTTCCCTAAAAATTAAACAGAAACCCATCGGGTTTCTGTTTCAAATTTTTATCTGGGTGCCCGGATCGGGTCTGGCGAGGAGACCCGATGACAGAACCGATCCAAACCCTTTTGGGTGGATCGGGTATGCTGTTTCACTTTTTGGATATGACCCGGAGCCATAAAGGTACTGGGTCTGGGTCTGATCCGGAAAGAATCAGGTCTTTCTCTCGGATTGGGTTTGACCCGGGTCCATTTAGGACCGGGTCTAACCCGGTCTGATTTTGGATCGGGTCCGATCCAGACCCATTAAGAGTCGGGTCGTACCCGGGTCCATGAAGGACCGGGTCGTACCTGGGGTCCGTTTCGGACCGGGTCGAACCTGGGTCCATGAAGGACCGGGACGAACCCGGTATCCGGTTTGGACCGGGTCATACCCGGGTCCATTTAGGACCGGGTCTGTTTTGGACCGGGTCATACCCGGGTCCATTTAGGACCGGGTCTGTTTTGGACCGGGTCCGACTCGGGCCTGTTTCGGACCGGGTCTAACCCGGGTTCTGTTCGGGCCGGGTCTGATCCGTATTTAGTAAGGGTCGGGTCAGACCCGGATCCCATTTAAACCGGATCAGATCCATGTAAAGCAGGATCCAAACACTATTGAGACTGAATCGGATCAGGAACTTGATCTGACCCTTTCCAGAACCGGTTCGGAGCCATTTTTGACCAGTTCTTTCCAGTTTTTCACCGGTTCGGGATGCTGAGACCCTGTTTTCTTAAATATAAAGAAATACAGGGATTTTGGCATACAGTCATAGGGTTTTATGAACTTTTGTTCATATTAAGTATCGGTTTATAAGGTTTAAAACCGGTTCAGACCCTTAGATGACCGTTTCGGGGCGGTTTCATACCGGTTTAGAGTGATTTCTAGACCGGTTCCTACTTGAAGACCCTGGGTTTTACCCATATGGGCATGTTTTTGTTATTTTTCATGCTTTATAAAGTATTTATTTTGAATAATGCATAACTTATGCATGTTAATTCATGTATTTAGTGTTGGTTAAGTTGTGCATGATAATTTTAAGCATGAATTGTAACTAAATTTATGAAAATTAGTTTATGCATTTTGTTGAAGTATGAACTGATATTATGTCATGTATATACATGCATTAAAATGTGTGCATGGGCGTGCTCCATAATACGAATAGATTTTTTCGGTAAAAGATCTTGATTGACCGATTCGTGTAATCACCAAAGTGATCTGAGTCGTGTTAATTAAGGATTCTTTGGACCGTATTAAAATTCGTAATTATGATTGTGTGTGAATTTATGAAACATCGATTCTACCCAAAGGTAGGTCGTTGTATTCCAAATTTACACAGGGTGTGATAGTAGATGTGCATTGCGGCCCATGAAGCATGTTCGTACCCAAAGGTACAGTGCTGAATTTCCTCTGGATTCATGATCTACTAGTTTCACCAACTGAAGTTAATTTCTTGAGAATTGAAGAGACGAAGCAATTATGAGTATTGTCGTTTTCACCAAAGTGAAACGATAATGGCTCAACTATGCTTGTCTCAGAAAAGGTGAAAAATAAAGGGTCTCACTTTTACCTTTTCAACACGAGTCTCGTCTGAGCAATAATAGTAATGTCTTTCCGTTTTTCGTTCCTTGATTTATCAGGTTCCTTCCATATCGACGGTTCTAGTAGTATCCCTATCTTAGACGGATCAAATTTTTTGATTGAAAAGAAATCGTGTTATTTACTTTGAGCTATATGGATTTAGATCTGGCCCTTAGAATTGACGAACCTTCCACTCTTACAGAATAGAGCACAGCCGATCAGAAGGTTGCCTTTGAGAAGTAGGAGCGCTCGAACAGACTTAGCATGTTGCTTTTACAATCTCGAGTGGCTAAGAATATTTGAGGCGTCATTCCTCATTGTAGGATGGTTAAGGAATTTCTGGGAGTCATTGAGGCTCAATTTGTCACTTCTAATAAGGCAAGGGCCAGTACCCTCATGTTCAAATTGGTGTCTATGAAATATGCTGGTGACAGTCACATCCGACAGCATATTTTGGAAATGAGGAATATTGCGACTCAACTGAATGACATGAAGTTCGCCATCTCTGACTCTTTTTTAGTCCATCTGATCTTAACCTCGTTACCTACTGAGTATGGACCCTTTAAAATCTCCTACAACACACATAATGATGAGTGGTCTTTTAATGACCTCTTGAGTAAGTGTGTTGAGGAAGATGAGAGATTAAAGGGTGAGAGGGTGCTTAGTGCACATATGGCCTCTCATAAGGATAAACAGAGGTCGAGGTCAAAGAAAAGCTCCTTCAAAAGAAAGAATCAGAAAAGAGTCACTGGAGAGAGTTCAAACTCTCAGGCGAAAGCCAAATCCCAGTTAGGTGGCCCTTCTATAAAGTGTTTCTTCTGTAAAAAGAAAGGGCATAAGAAGGTGGACTGTTTGAAGTTCAAGAAGTGGCTCAAAAATAAGGGTAATAAGTCATTCGTTTCTCATGAGTGCAATCTTATTCATGTTTCATTGCATAGTTGGTGGATTGATTCTGGTGCCACGGTGCACATTGTCAACTCTTTGCAGGCATTTTTGAACAAAACGGAACCAACGGAGCATGAAAGATGCATCTTCTCAGGAAATAAGATGCGTTCGCATGTCAAGAACGTTGGGGCCTGCAGAATTGTGTTGAAGTCAAGATTCATGTTGGATTTGGTCGATACATTTTATGTTTCATCTTATAGTCGGAACCTAATTTCAATTTCAAGACTTGACAAGTTTGGTTTTGTTTTTAAATTTGAAAAATCTGAACTTATTATTATGAAAAATTCAATGAATATAGGTTCTGCATATATGTGTGATGGTTTGTATCGATTAAAAACCAAACTCAAAATTCAAAAATCTCACTCTATTGAAAACATAATGATTGGCAATAAACGTGGTCTAAAGGATGATCAATCATATTTGCTTTGGCATCGAAGATTAGGTCATATCTCGAAAGAGAGAGTCCAAAGACTCATAAAAGAGGGAATCCTTTGATCCCTTGATTTTACGAATATAGAACCATGTGTTGACTGCATAAAGGCTAAGCAGTCTAACACATATAAGAAAGATGACAGACGTAGCAATGGAAAGTTAGAAATAGTGCATACGGATGTCTGCGGCCCTTTTTCACCGTGTTATACGGGTGAAAAATATTTTGTCACCTTTATAGACGATTACTCACGGTATATGTATCTTTACTTATTATATGAAAAATCTGAAGTCTTTGAGGTTTTTAAGGACTTCAAGAAAGAAGTAGAGAAACAAACCGGTGAAGTTATTAAGGTTGTTAGGTCAGATAGAGGTGACGAATATTATGGTCGTTTCACAGAGATGGGACAAAAGGAAGGTTCATTAGCGTGGTTTCTAAAAGAGGAAGGCATTGTACCTCAGTATACCATGCCTGGTAGTGCTTACCAGAATGGTGTAGCTGAAAGGAGAAACCGTACGCTTAAAGAAATGGTTCGAGCGATGTTGAATCACTCAAACCTTCCTTTGACCTTGTAGGGTGAAGCTCTTAGGACTGCAGTGCATATTTTGAATAAGGTTCCTACGAAGGCTGTTCAAAAGACTCCTTACGAGTTATGGACAGGTAGAAAACCTTCTTTGTCATATATGCACATATGGGGATGTCCAGCAGAAGCTAAATTGTATAACCCACATATAAAAGCTTTTGATCCTAGGACAACTAGTGGTTTCTTCATTGGTTATCCAGAAAGATCGAAAGGCTTTAGGTTTTTTTGTCCATCTCATACACCACAAATAGTGGAAACAGATAAAGCAAGATTTCTTGAAAATGGTTCTGTTGGAATAGATGCATCTCAAAATATTAATTTTGAGGAAATGCAGGATTCAGGTTCTACACCTGCTGAGGATAATGACCCGATTTTCTCTATCATTGTTCATTCGAGTAATGTAAGAGAAAGTCCAGTCAATGAACATCAATCCCAACTAGATCCGGTTGTTGATGAGGATACACAACAACAACAGGATACAGAGGCTCATTTTGAACCACCTGTAGCACCTGTATGGAGGTCCACCAGAATTAGAAAATCTGCTATCCATTCGGTCTATGTGGTGTATTTACAAGAGTCAAATGATTTCATAGACATTGATGAAGATCCCTTCACATTTGCAGAAGCCATTGAAAGTGAAAGATCAACACATTGGATCAATGTCATGAAAGAAGAGCTTGACTCTATGGCAAAGAACCAAGTGTGGGATCTTGTACCTCGACCTGATGGAGTTAGACTTGTTGGTTGTAAATGGGTTTATAAAACCAAAACAGACTCTAAAGGTCATGTGGAGAGGTACAAGGCTAGGCTTGTTGCAAGAGGTTTCACACAGATAGAGGGCATTGATTATAATGAGACTTTTTCTCTTGTCTCAACTAAAGAATCATTAAGGATAATCATGGCCCTCATAGCTCATTTTGATTTAGAGCTACATCAGATGGATGTGAAAACTGCTTTCCTGAATGGGGATCTGGATGAGGAGGTATACATGCAACAACCTCCTGGTTTCAGTAAAGATGACTCAAATAACTTAGTTTGCAAATTGAATAAGTCAATTTATGGACTTAAACAGGCCTCCCACCAGTGGTATAAGAAGTTCAATCAGGTAATTATGAACTTTGGATTCACTGAAAACATTGTTGATCAATGTATTTACATTAAGACTAGTGGGAGTAAGTTCATAATTTTGGTTTTATATGTTGACGATATTCTTCTTGCAACTAATGATTTGAGTCTTTTACATGAAACAAAAGAATTTCTTTCTTCTCATTTCGATATGAAAGACATGGGTGAGGCCACTTATGTCCTTGGAATCGAGATCCGTCGTAACATAACTAAGGGTGTCCTTGTCATATCTCAGAAATCCTATATCCTTAAGGTTCTTAAAAGATATGGGATGGAAAATTGTTCTCCTAGTTCGGCACCTATAGTGAAAGGGGATAAATTGAACTTGAAGGACTGTCCTCAGGATGATATTGCGAAGGCTCAGATGGATGTTGTCCCATATGCCTCGACAGTTGGGAGTTTACAGTACGCACTGACTTGTACTCGACTTGATATAGCATTTGCTATAGGAATGCTTGGTAGATATCAATCAAATCCAGGCATTTCGCACTGGAAGGCAGCGAAGAAGGTCATGTGCTATTTACAAGGAACGAAAGACTATATGTTGATTTACAGGAAAGTTGACCACCTAGAGGTCATTGGATACTCTGATGCGGACTTAGGAGGGTGTATTGACAGTAGAAAATCCACTACTGGATACATTTTCCTTCTACCGAGTGGTGTTGTCTCATGGAGAAACGGAAAGCAGTCTACCACTGTTGTTCATACCATGGAGGCGGAATTTATTGCTCTATACAAGACTTCGTCACAGGCCATTTGGATAAGAAACTTCATTATGAGTCTTGGTATAGTGGACTCTATTGAGAGACCACTAAAGATCTTTTCTGATAATGAAGCAGCTGTGTCCTTTTCAAATAACAACAAGAGCTCAACATCGTGTCGACACATGGAGTTAAAATATTTTGTTGTTAAAGAAAGGACTGAGAATCATCTGATGTGTATTGATACAATTGGGACGAAGGAAATGATTGTGAATCCCCTTACTAAAGGGCTAGCACCGGGATTGTATTCCCAACATGTAAAGGGAATGGGTCTTTTTTATTCCATCTGATATATGACAATACATTATGTAATCACATTTGTGTTTATGTTTTGATTCTCTAAGGTTTTGAGTTATTGTTGATTTTGCATAAAGAATCTCTCATATGGGTTAGAGAGAATAGCAGAATAACAATATTAAAGGACCAATAGAATATGTGAGAGACCAACCTATTCATAAAGGTAATTTTTTTGCATGCCTAAGCACTGAAGGTGAATTGTAGTGTAGTACAAGGAAATATGACATTTCATAATGGGGTGTTTATATCCTTGACTCATACGATTCATCCTTGTGATAAAGGGTGGCATGTGAACCCACATGAAAAATTAAATCGAGATAACGTTATACACCTCGATTTAGTACACTTTTGGTGTCAATGGGTCAAGTGGGAGAATGTTGGACATTTTGGGTTACGGGTCCAACCCACAGTGTGACCCGGTTTGACACCATCTTAGTGGGTCACGTAAGTGGCTGAATAATGGAGATAGTGAGTGGGAGTTATGTGAATGTGGAGAGACCACATTCACGTAACTGTCCCATTCCTCCATTATATAAGGGGGTTAGGGGTTACGAAGATGATGAGAATTCATAGTCATATCCTGCCCAAAATCAGTTCTGCATTCAGATTTAGCAGAATAGGGTCCTGCTCATCGTCGACATTAGGCCTGGGCTCATTGTGGGCGTCGATCGGCTGAGGAGAACGCCAAACTACCTACATGGACAATGGCGAATTCAGGTACGCTCCCTGTCATCTTGTTTTTACAGGGTTTCGCCCAACAACACATCCACCTCTGTGTCTCAATCACATTGAACAAATGCAATGTGCCGATTGCACCTGATCACCATCCATTTGCTGTTGGCCCCCCCTCTAAAAAGTTGTACAACAGAAGATAGCGGGTAACCAGGTGCAGCAGTACATTGCATTTGTGCAATGTGATTGCACGTGATCCTGACTAGCTCCATGGCGTCCGGCAATTGGATTTACCTTCAAGGTACCCATGGGAAGCATTAACCAAATGTTTTATACTTATACTGTGTTACATACTGAAATTATGTTTTCTTAAGTGAATGTTGATTTATTTATTTATTTACAGCCCATGTTGATGATGCGTTTGCACAAATCATCCATGGCTAATCGCCATCTCATAATTGGAAAATGTGTAAGCACAATTCCTTTTGGTTGCTTGCAAATAAACCATGAAGTTTACCCTTTTAGTGCTAAGACAGTAGGCTGATTTTGCTCTTGCACTAACATTTGTTATTGTCGGCAGTGCCACCGTGTTTACAGTGGGACGCCGGGGTGTTGCACAGCCTTAGTCGCCTGCAACAGTAAGAGAGAGAGGGGAAGATAGAGAGTTCCTACTCTCCGTCTCAACCCCAAAATGATGGACTACCTGGGTCTGAACACGCCAGCAGACCAAGTCTGGTTGAAAGGGGTGCTGGAAACTCTCTGTCTTGTCTCTGACAGCATGCCCAACCCGGTTTGGGTAACCAGACTGAGTTGGGTTTGAGAAAAAAAAAACAAGATAGGGACCTACTCGGTCTGGAACACAAATCGGACTAAGTAAGTCGGCCAGACCGCTCAGTCTAGGTGTGACCTAAACCAAGCCAGGTCAACATTAATCTAGACCAACTCAGTATAGGATGCCCTTGACCGAGTCAGAGAGGGTCGGTCAGCCGACTCGGGTTGGATGTAGTCCAGACCGAGTCTCGCAATGAAAATATATATATATAAGACCGACTCGGTCGAGAACAAGTCAGGTCTGTTATTAATAGACCAACTCTGTCTAGACCGAGTAGGCCATGTTTTTAAGAAAAATAATTTATAAAATAAAAATAATAAAAATATGTATATATATAAGAATATATATATGTATGCGGATATATCTATGTATATTAAACGGAGCAAAAGTCGAGACAGTGAATGTCTCAATTTTTCAATACAAGTTGAATATGGGTTTGGATCTGAATTGGATCCAAACTCATATCAGATCTTGTGTACATACAATAAATCCAAAACAAATTTGATTCAGTTGAATTTAGTTCAAACTTAAGTTTTTTCATCGTTGACAAAACACTCATACCAAACCTATTGTGAACAAGGTTTGGATCGGTTGTATCAGATCAAGGATTCAGTCTGGTTTTTGTTCAAAAACTTAAATATCTATATTAGAATAAGATTAGATCTGGATCTAAAACTCAATCAACAAATTCAATTGAATTAAATCTGGACGAGAATAAATATGAATTAGGTGTGGCGGTGTAAAGACAAGATAGAACTCGGCATAAAATGAATTTGAGAAAAAGTTTCACAAGCCTAGGGATGGTCAAAAAGTCAAAAGACCATTTTGCCCTTGATATGCCCGATTAATAGATTTGGCATAACTTTTCACCCAAATATCGGATTCATGTGAATTTTAGATCCTTGAATTCTTCTTTTTAAGTAGGATCCATTAGCATAGGGACATGATGACAAACTCTGAAAAAATAGAGTCAAAGTTTGGCATAAAAGCGTACGGATATTTTTAGAATTTAAAAAAAATGAAACTCTAAATGATGATACAAGATTTTTGTCTATTTCATATCAGAATTTGTGAGAAGACTAAGGTGATTCTTTAGAATTGAAAATTTAAGTTTTTTAAGTAAGTGAACATTTGCAAATTCCTCCTTAGTTAAATAAAATACATGTTGATTAGTTTAGGCATCTTGCAATATAATTTCATGTATTATAAGTATGTTGATGTTATCATGTTTTGAATAAAACAACTGAATAGCATGCTTAGGAATCCATAATTTTGATGTTCAGTATGATGCTTAAAAATATTGATACATATTACATATTCTTTTAACTTATGACATGATTTCAATTATGAATGTATCTTGTATGGAGAAAATCATGACATTGATGCATGTAAAAATATTGCTAGATATTAATGTTTGATTTTGAAAAATGAGAATAGAGTTCTAGAGTTTCATGATAGGACATGTTATGAAAATGTCACGCGTATGCCTTGGAAGGGGCATTGTAAGTGTTGTGACGTAATGAGTTGACTTTGTAATGGGTTGTTATCTTTAGAAATATAATATGTGTTAACATGTTAAAAGTAGTTAGTGAACATACATTAGTTATTGTATAATACACTAACACCAAGAAGTAAAACCTAAAAGAATAATATGTATAAGATAATAATACATAGATGATAAGGAACTCTACTATGAGAGACATGGTCTGCGACATTGTTTAGGGTGTGTGTACCTCATTTGAACCTCAGGATTTGTTCAAAAATTCCTAGGTGACCTTTAGGAGTTGAAAATATTGCCCACTAGACACGTGTGGGATGTAACATGAATCACAAACTTTGGGGGCATGTATAGCTCCTCATACATCTTGGGAGCAAGTATAGCTCATTGTGCACTGTAGGGGCAGGTATAGCCTCTCAAGCTCTTCGACTAGCTATCAATGAGCATTTTTAGGCTTCTAGCTTACAACCAGATAGCGAACTACAGTGATTATGAGTCCATAGTTTAGGCCGGTTTGAAGTATATTGTTGTAAGTGGTTCATATGTCTGACAAAAAATGTAGACTTTGAGTTGTCTACATGGGTTGTTATGCCCAATAAGGCTATTTTCAGAATAGCTGATTAGAGTAGAATGTGAATGTTTATTTTGAGAATGAGGATAAAGAAACAGTAAAGACGAATAAAATTCATAAATAATATGTGTGTTTAATTAGAAAACTAAAGTAAGATTAGGAGTTTAGAGCTCACTAAAGTTGTAACTCTCGTATCTAATTTGTAAATGTGAACTTACTGAGTTGTATACTCACCCCCTCTCTCTTGGATACAATTATAGGTTCGGAGACTGTTGTTAACCGAAGGATTAATTTGATCTTGAACTCAGACTCAACTACTACCAGACTTTTTTACTATTTAGAGTATTTTTCATCTTACATTTTTTTTTCAGTCAGAATATGTAATTTAAATACTTTTTATTGGGATGATAATCATTAAAATTGATGGATGTATGGACCTTACTATCATTAACATTTAAAAAAAAATCTGAGCTTGATTTTGAGATTATTTTGGTAATTTTTTTGGGGGAACTAATGTCCACAAACCTGAGCTCGAGAAGCCCCGGTTTGGGTCGTTACAAATTTTCACTGCACTAAATGTTCAAATGAAATAGAAATGAAAAACAAAAGCTACCAAAATATTGCAACATACAAAGGAAAGTTTAGATTATACCATGAACTATAGGAATTAGTGCTTAAACAGAAAGGAATGGCATGAAGAAAAAAATAAGGTAAATAGAGTGCAACTTGTAAAGATTTACAAAAGAAGACTAGACCTCCGACCATGACAAACCCATAAAGTGAAAGGAAAAATAAACAAAAAAAAAAAAGATGATGGAGGGAAAATAAAAAGTAGCTACCTTCAATACAATGGATGACAAAATATCAATAAAATGAAGAATCATGAACTCTCTCAAATGAATACCTTAAAAATCAGCTTCTTCCTAGACCCACATCATTTTGGAAGGCAAAAACTGAAAAAAATAAGAAGAAATTATAGTGGTTTTTATTCAAAACTTATTATGATATATCACTATATACTTTTTTTTAATTTATAGGTTTTGAAGCAAATGGAGATATATCACTATATATATATAATACTTTATCCGATCGAGGTATGATTTTCTTTCACTCGAACCAAAACCTGGACTTAGTGGCTGGACAGCTCACCAACGTGATTCACACAAAAAAATGTTCCCATCACTAGTGGGTTCTTTACCCACGAATATATATATATATATATATATATATATATATATATATATATATATATATATATATATATATATATATATATATATATATATATATATATATATATATATATATATATTGAAAGGCAAACTAGGGTTAGGCAGACCCCCTAGATAGAGACTAAGAAAATGACTGGATGAGAACCTGCATCATGGCTGTTGGGAGTACTGGCCTTAAAACAACAGGCTTAGCTGCCTTTCCTTACTCATGATGATCAATGCAATGTGGGTATCGTTTTTAATTCACAGCTGTCTTCATCTTTCATTAGAAAAACAAAGTTCTCATCATCTTCTTTTGCACCATGTAACTCACTTTCTTTGTTCTGAACGAGACGTAGCTAAGTCTCTTAGCGTGGGGATGGACAAAACAAGGAACATGTCTCTTTCTTTCACAGATCAAAGCGTCATGGATTACGTATATAGCACCGGGTGTCTAGATATTAGTTTGTAGTCATTATGTGAAGATTGGCTTCTTTTTTGTTGACGTCCTTACAAAATCATTAAGACCACGACACACACATATACGTGTGGATGAAAGTTCTCAAAACGTCCTTAAATCGCTTCAGAAATTCTGAGGAATATCTTCTGTGATGGCCTTGCATCATATAAAGAGGTGTGGATGGAAATTGGTTGGGTTAAGGTAAACCAGCCGGGACTTTTGTTGCCTGGTAGAAGCAGTTGGTGCACGTAGCCTTATGTTGGACCGTTGCAAGTTCGAATTCCAATGGCATGGTTGTATAACTGGTGGGTCTGACTAATCCCAGCTTGCCTGTCAACAAAAAAAAAAAAAGGCGATGCTCATCGGAGCTGGTTCCACTTATCTCTATCATCATGTCCTAATATCATACCCATTATATCTTTAGCACAAGCTGTTCGTCAAATCTGACACTGTAGGACAATTCAGTATAGGTGATTTGATGGGAATTGACCCTTGGATCCTAGTTTTTTTAACAAAAAAATGATTTTTTAACAAAAAAATGATTTTTTAACAAAAAAATTTTGATACTTTTATGGCCATTGATTTTTGCATCATCCAAAAATCCTGCACACACAGTTCTTATTTTGGAGTTCAAAATATCTAGACTCATTAAACAACACATCTACTCGGTCAGATGTGATGAAAACAATCTGGAACAGTGAAATCTCGCAAGGATTATGATAGCAGGGTACGAAGATAGGGATGAGTGGATCCTGTTTCAGGCAGTTCGGGTTGGTCATATGATGGGCCTCCATCATATGACAATCTTGATTGCACACCATTTTCTTTTTTGTAACACAAAGAAACCACACCCGGCACGAAGACCAGGTCGCACTGGCTCAACCTGCCATACCTACAGTCATCGGTCATCGTGCCAGCATCGTAAATATATGAGGCTAGGACTCAATCCTTATCGTAACTCCAACAGAGCTATATAAAATCTGCGGTAAGGCCAGATTGGCCTAACAAGGAATAAGAGGCTCATTTCCCGTGGATGTAGGCGCATTAGCCCAACCACGTATATCTGTGTTCTGTCCTTCTTTATTTCCTCTTTTGCCTTTCTTCTAACGAGTTGTGATTTCGTTTATGGTATCAGAGCCACTATCATACTATTTGTTCGGTCTCGCATCTATGGCTTCCATATCCTCTACAGCCCACTCCTCCAAGTTCCCATACCCCCACAACATTAAACATTGTAAATTTTGTGTCTCTTAAGCTGACACACACGATGAACTACCTCCTTTGGCAAACTCAGCTCTTGGGTCTCAAGCCAAGACCTTCAAGGATTCATAACTAGTGACGTGACTGTTCCAGAGCAATACATGAATATCAAAACCAATGGAGTAGGATCTGAGAATCTAGATTTCACTACATGGAGGAAATCCGACTGGTTGTTAAAAGGGTGGATAACCGGTATCCTTTCTTAACAAGTACTTGGTTCCATTGTTGGCCTTGACACTGCCGCTCAAGTATGGTCAGCATTAGAGGAAGCGTTTGCTCTTGACTCATAAGAACGTGAGTGTTATCTCCTTCAAAAAATGCAAACTTATCGCAAAGGTAATTTATCATTACCAAAATATATTGTCACCTTCAAGAATACTTGTGATGAGCTTGCAGCTATCGGCAAGCCCGTTGATGATCAAAGCAGGTTATATGTCCCCCCCCCCTCCCCCGAACAGGGCCAGTACTGAGATCTCATGTTCAGGGGTTCCAAATAACGCCACGTATAAGATCCAGACCGGCATGGATCCCGATGTCTGCCCGCATCATACTGCATCGTAATTTGGTGCCGCAACAAAGACTTAAGTACCCTTTACCGTCATTCGCTTCCTCTTCCTCGAACGAACATAAATGCCCTCCTAAAAAACTGAATCATCGGTTCGTGAAAAGGACAAAACTGCCCTCCATCATTATCGCGCCAAAACGTTTTGCAGAGTTTGCGTATGTAGCAAGCGTTATTTTGTAGGATTCAAATAGTTCAAAACAATCCATTCTCGCTCTAAGCACTCTACCGGAGATTCTTTGCTTTCATCTGGAGTCGTCGGAGCATCCTTTCCCTTTGTTCCAGAGCATTTGTTTCCGTCTTACGCGCAACCGCAACATAATAACCACCTTCTGTTGCGTATTAGTTGTTACCACTGCTTACTCTACAGTTGGAATATCCAAATTCTCATCGTTTCGGTGAGTTTCGTGTAAGGTTTCTTTCTTCAATCTGAAGATTGCTTCTTATACAATGATTTGTTTCTTATGAACCCAAATATTACGACGATTTTTAATCATGATGATCGTGTAATGTGTTGTGCAGGTTAGCAATGTCTGCGCCTCATCAGATTAGAGATACCCCGTCGTTCTATGGGTTGTCTATTAGAGAAGTGATCCGCCAGTCTCATCTATCAAAGATTTTTGAAAGATACCAAAATATACTTAAGATTGAGAACAATGAAGACAGGGAAAAAGCCTTGGAATCGTATTATGCGGAGGATTATCCATCAAATATCGAGGCTGCGGACCAAAGGAAGAACTCTGAAGAACGGAAGATGCAGAACAAGGATGACAAATTGAAGGCAAATGCAAGAAATATTGATGAGAATATAGATAGAAAACGCACAGGTGATGGAAAAGATGAAGAAGAATGTGGAGGAGTTTGGAAGGTATGTTAGCTATTTAGTGGAGGACACTAAGGCGGCATGTAAGAGGAGAGACTTGGAGCGTAGTGCAATGCGAAACAAGGCAAGGCTAGTGAAGGAGGAGGAGGAGAGGCGAAGGCAAATGAATAAGGAGGAGGAACAGAATATTCCTCAGTATGAGGAAGAAAAGGAAAGGCGAATGAGGGTGAAGGAGTTTGAGGAAGCTAAGGAAATGCAAAGGCAGGAGAAGGAGAACGAGGAAAAGAAGGAAAGGCAACGGAAGGAGAAGGAGGAGGAGGAAGAAAAGGAAAAAGAAAGGAAGAAACATGAGGAAGAATTGCAGGAAAGAAGAAAACAAGAACTGGAAGAGAAAGAAAGGCGGCGGAAAGAGAAGGAGGAGGAAGAAAAGGAAAGGGAAAGGAAGAAGCAGGAGGAAGAGGCGAAAAGGGAGAGAGAAAGGAAGCAGAAGGATGAGGAGAAAAAGCAGAGAGAAATGAAGGAGAAGGAAGAGGAGGCGAAAAAGGAGAGAGAAAGGATGCAGAAGGAGAAAAGGGAGAGGGAAAGGAAGCAGAAAAGGAGGAGAAAAGGGAGAGAGAAAGGAAGCAGAGAAAGGAGCAGGAGAAAAGGGAGAGAGAAAGGAATGAGAAGGAGGAGGAGAATAGGTTGAAAGAAAGGAAGCAGAAGAAGGAGGAGGAGAAAAGGGAGAGAGAAAGAAAAGAGAAGGAGGATGAGAAAAGGAAGGATGGAGAAGGAGGGCGAGAAAAGGAAGGCGAGAGAAAGGCATGCGATGGTGGAGCCGGTAAAGATGGAGATTGAAAGGCAATTGGAGGCAGTAGACCCACCAGAAAGTCCCAGGTTGGATAGAGAACAGGAAAAAATAGCGACCAAGGTAAATATATTCGTTCTGTCTATGAAGATTTAATAACATGTTTAGCGATTTTGGTATAGCGATTACTGTGTTAGGTATTAATATGTATAGCGATTACTGTGATAGTCTGTCTGCAACCAATATTATTTATAGCGATTAGTAGAATAGTATTTATAAGTACAAATGGAACTAATTTACAATTGGTAGGAATAATATGTTATTTTGTGTTACAGGGAGTTCACAGGAGAAGTAGAGCACCAAGTGAAAAGCTCAGAGGTCGGTGTCAATGGCCTGTAGTTCTGTCGTGGTATGGTCAGCTGAGTGCATATCAGAAGGACCGATTACGAAATATTCACTTCGGTGGCCTTTTGGACCAACAATATTTTGAAATTTGCTGGAATACCATGACCCACCTGGTAAATAAATGGAATGATAAGACGAACACATTCCAGTTTGATTCTTTTGAGATCACCATGACTCTAGAAGATGTGGCGAGGATCACTGACCTTAAGTGTGATGGCAGTGTTGTCCTGTTACGGCATTCAAACTATAACGCAAGGGAGAAATGCACGGCCCTGTTAGGAATGTCGATGGACGAATAGAGTCAATGTATTTCTGGTGGAATGAATTCCACATCAATGAAAGTCTCATTTTTTCGTAATAAATGGGAAGGGCACTCCGCTACTTGTGCATCTGAAATAGCTGACCAAGAGTTGCGCGGCTTCCTTCTATATTTTTTTGGTCTTATATTATTTTCCGATTGTTCTGGTTCGAGAATAAGTTCCATGTGGCTGCAGTACCTAGCAGACCTAGACGAAGTCGACGACTATGCATGGGGTGTCGCTATGCTCGCACACTTGTACAGTCAACTCCACCGTGCGAGTAATGGTACGAAAACTGTTGGTGGATTTTGGCCATTTGTTCAGGTATTTGTTGATTACATACTTAGTAATTGTAGACAAATCTCATTGCAGGTTGTGGTGTTACTAATAATATTGTTTTTGTTAGGCGTGGGCGTTGGAACATATTATCTCATTGCGTTCACGTTGTGGCCCTCCGATTTGTGGTTTTCCAAAGATCGGTCGTTGGGCTAGAATAAACGTCGCAGTTTATAATGCTAAGTCCATTTTAGATGGGCTACAACTAAACGAGGTAAATGTTCTAAAATTGTTTACAATCGCGTCAGCATTTACCATTGAGTATTATAAATCGTTGTAATGTTCAGCATTCTTAAGTATTTATCGCTGTAGGATTGTCTTCCGTAGTACATATCGTTGTTGCCATATCATGCGTAAATAAATTTTAATATATTTGTCATTCGTTATTAAAAAGAATTATCAATGTACAGGTTTTGTGGAGACCTTATGGAGATGGGAATGACGATGATGAAGACGTTGTTGCGGAGGCTGCTAGATTGTCTGACCGCGATTTTTGGCTATTCTGCAATTTTGAAGCCGAGTTGCAGCAAGGTAGTCGAGTTCTCTTACAATCTGGCTTGGGGCAGTCTATCCCAAATAAGCCTTTGGAAGTGAGAAGAAGGATGAATAGTGGTGGGGGCAGGAACGTGAATTGGCCCGATCGCTACAGGGACGAATTATTAAATTGGAACTCAGGTGGTTTGATCCCTTAGTTTTCGAAACCACCTGAAGGACGACAATTTGATCCCTTCTATTTCGAAAGGTATTGGGAACCAATGCGGCGAAATCTGAAGATTGAAAAAATTGTGAACCCATGCCTCCCAACTGCCCCTTCTCATGTTGCAGCCCAACCTCTACAACCAAAACGTCGTCTCTCTCCGGTTACTACGACTGGTCTCTCAGTAACAAAGCGCTAGGAAGAGCGAACACTTGCACTAAAAGAGAACATTGTCTCTGCCGTAAGGTTCGAAGTTATGGAGAGGGAGAATAAGAAATTAAGGGCAGAAGTAAGCACTATGGGGATTCAATTGAACTCAGTGGTAGAGATGATGACCAGTTTTCTTAATAAAGGTCTCGCAACGAAGATGCTACGCAGGATAGACAGTGCACAAATAAAAAGTGAGAGACAAGTCTATGATATTTCATCTGATTCGTCAAGTGCCTCGGAATAAATCGTAGTTTTCCATTTTTATCATGCTAGGTTTTTGTTGTAATTGTATAATGAGTTGTAGTAACGTGACATTCTTTTATTGTTTAATTCTTTATTATTATATCTTTTCGTCTGTGGATCTCGGTAATAAATAAACTTTAATCGAAAATAGATGTTTATTCAAAAATCGTGGCATTGCCTAACCTCTCTAGCATCGCTAAGATATACCATTTCTGTTTAGCAATCGTTGTATTTGTCTCCGCCTCGAAAGAATATCGCAAAAAAGATTGGCGATGTAAGCCGTGAACAATAATTTAATGAGTTCTGACGGTGTAAATGATAACAGTCAATAACGATAAGAAAAGAGTTTGTTGTTAAAAAACCATTGAGGAAAGTATGTTGCATGAATATATCGATGTATCCATATCCGATAATCAATAGAATAATCGTGAAAGATTATTCATACCTGAAAGATTGTAATAATGCGACCGACAAACGACGAGGTTTTAATTATTTAAAAGTGAATAATTTAATTTGCGGGGTGTTTCTGAAAAAGTCCGACATGTGAGACGACGTATTTTTAATTATTTAAAACGCAAAGGGCGGTTTGTGGAAAGACGTATTTTTAAATACTTCGAACGCAATCATTTAATTTGGCGACGACTATCGAAAAAAGGGTGGCATGCGAAAAGACGTATTTTTATTTATTTAAAACACAATCATTTAATTAGCGGGTTGTTTTCGAAAAAGGGCGGCACATTAAAGGACTTTACCTTTGTATTTGACTGAGGACGACGTTTCCGTATCTGCGTTGCAAATGTGCCATCGATATCTCCGTCCAGGCATGACGCCGAAGAAGGGGACAATCAGAGCAGTACGACCAGCCATGGCGTCCAAGAAGAGGACTATAGGGAAAATCTGACCCGGCACGACGTCAAAGACGATGGGAGCACTACGACCGGGCACGGGGGAAACGAAGAGGACGATGAGAGCAAAACAACCAGGCACGGCGGCAACAGAGAGGACGATTGGAGCAAAACGACCAGGCACGGCTCCAAAGGAGTGGACAGTGGGAGCAAAACGACCAGGCACGGCGCCAACGGAGAGAATGATGGGAGCAAAACGACCAGGCACGGCGGCAACGAAGAGGACGATGGGAGCAAAACGGCCAGGTACGACGCCGAAGAAGAAGACAACCACATCGACAGTACCAACATTAGCGCTTAAGACGTATATTTTTTGAAACGCCTGAGCGGTTTAGTCAACATTTGCCTTTTTATGTCGTATTTGGAATATTGTTGTTTACTGTAGACAATAATTTCAATGTCGAATCCTGAATACCACGCTCATGGTGCACACAGTTCAACATCCACAGGCAAGGTTGGGCGGCAACGCCCTGACGAGTGCGTAGATGACATCGAGCAGATGCAAGATGAATTTGCAGTTGGGAACACTATCAGTAATTTTGTAAGTATTTAACCACTATCAATTTCTAGGTCATTCCGGTTTGTATGTTTTGAAGTTTGTAAATTTGTGTAACCAGACAATGTGTGATTTTGTCAACTACATCCAGAGCAACCCAAAGAGCAATATAGTACGCATCATCAACCCTTATTTCACGGTATGTTTGGTCCGTTGTTGTTTTGTTTGCTTTTATGACGTACTCACGTTTCTTGGTGGTTAAATCTTACTATTTTGTGCAACAGATGTACGCCTGACGAAATCCATACAACATTGGATTCACAGATGCACTACCTTGTTGGAACAGCGATGATGAGTGCCTAGACATTTCAAAATTTGGAAAGGTAAGTGAACAAACCTTTTCTCCAAGGTTTAGTCGTAACATCCTCATCACGATATGTCTCTGGAATGAAAAATTATTTTATCGATTCACAGATTTTACTTCCTACACTCTGGCAAAATCCTGACCATTGGGTCCTATACGAGATGAATTTTTTGGAAAAACAACTATGGTGCTACAACTCATTGGACTGCCACATTGGCGTAGAACGCGACGCTATGAATTTGGTAAGCTTGTGCCCATAGGTGAATAGTAGCTATTCGAGGTGGATCGGACTGTAATATATTATCCCTTTATCACAGGCGGGATTCCTTAACGGGCTTAGTGTTGACATTGCTGAGTGGATGTTGCTCTGTGCTGACGATGCTCTTTTACAAAGTAATGGGGTTGATTGCGGCATATTCGTAATGAAGCATATTGAAGCAATATACAATGGAGAAGAACCTTGTTTCCACGTTGTATGAGTTTTGTATCCGATGTTATTGTTTATTCCTGTTATATGTTGGTTTCACATTACATGTTTTGTTGCAGGATCATATGTCGAAAATACGCTACGAAATATGCCAACAATTGATTGAGTTTAAAAACAACGGCAGACAAAATATGTAAAATGAAACCTGTCGATTGCTCTGTCTGTACAACCTAACGAGCTCCGCCATCACCGTTCTCGCCCTCCTCCTCCACAGCAACCCAGTCGGTGCAGTCGCGCTGAGGATGACCAGCATGAGCTCCACCATTGTTGTATACGCATAACCAATGCTGGTAAAAGTTGTTCTTCAGTAATGAAAAATACTGTACGATGAAAGATCTTTCTAAAAATCGCATTCCGTGAACTTATCAATAAGAAAGGTTTGTTCTCAGAAATCGCTGTATTGCTGAACCTACGATAATGTACACTGATGTACACCTAAGGCAATTTCTTGGGACGCGTGTGAACGTACTTGTAGATTTATTTGATATCGAAAAATTTGGTCAAATCGCAATGATTACTATTGAGAATAGCCCTCTGGCATGACATTGTTTTATTTTTGTCATTAATGCAGAGTGTATTTTTATTGAAGATTTGCTTTTGGTTTAATGAAACTGACGTATATACTTGAAAACTGACGGAGGGTGATAGGACGTTTCATTAATATTTGAATGACACAACACATACTTCCACTTTGCTTCGCGAATAAGGAACCGACAAATCGATAATTCTTGCATATAGGCGGCTTCGACGTAGTTGTCGTATCCATTTATAATTTTTTCATATGTCTGCAAGATCATAATTGAAGGAAACGTCATTTAAAATTCAAGAAATTTTCAAAATCTTTCACAAGTTTTCATGGTGGTAGCAGTGTAGTTGACGGTAGACCACTAAGCGTATCGCTTTGTACTATTCGTAAAATACGAAAGCTACATTAATGGCTCTTATTCACCACTTTTTTCATATGCCAGCAATAAAGCGATGTTTAAGCATACAACATTTCATAGCGATGTTGAATATTATCATTTCGAACATTAGAAGTCTTTGTTCATTAAAATACATCGCAGTCTCACTCAGCGACTGTCAACCACGCGGGTTGAGCGCACATCTTTTATCAATTACAACCCTTTTAGATGCTCGTGAGGCCTCCGTCAGTTTCTCCTCCGCAATTAGAAAGAACGTCAATTTTTTGCAGAGTTCTTCACGGAATCCGGGTATATCAACCTGCAAAAACAGATTATAAAGTAGAAGCAATAGACATGCACTTAATCCCCAATAACAGAGGCAAAGAAATGGCATACAACGTCGAAACAGGGTTCTGCACCATTATATATTGCTTTAATGTACTTCATTACAAATACCCCGCAATCAACACCATTATCTTGTAAAGGAGCATGGTATGTCGTGCGATAGATCCACTCGCTAGCATCGACTCCCAAAATGGCTTTGAGGAAACCGATCTGAGAATAATGCGACCGACAGTAAATTCATGACCCCAGTACACGACTTGTTCCTCACATAGATATTGAAACTTACGAGATGGAAAATGTCTAGCCATAAATCACTGTCAACTTCCAACAAATTGTAACACCATAGTTGTTTTTCGTGTAAATCCATCACGTATAAGACTCAATGCTTTTCAGATTGCCAGAGTGTAGGAATCAATATCTGCAAATAGATCGAAAAAAATGATGTTAGCACTTGTTATGCTGTAATATTGCACTCTAGGTTTGTTTGGTTACCTTTTCACTTGACAAAAGGTCTCTGCAGTGATTACCGTTAACCCAATAAGGTATGCCATCTTGAAATCCACTAGAGTATGGCAAACGGCGTAAGATAGTCTGCAAACCGAAACATTGCTAACACCAACGATAACATACAAATCAATTGGACTAAATCAATAACGAAAAACAACATAAAATAAAATTGATATACCATGAAATACGGGCTTACGACTCTTATAGTCTGGCTTGGTGCGTTGCTTTTAATATAACTGACGAAATCAGATATAGTCTGTTTGCAGCAAATATGTTGTTGTTAACCCACGTACACATGGCTTACGTATATAGACAACTGCTACTAGTTTCATACTAACAAAATTACTGATCATGTTGTATTGTGCGAATTCACTGTGCATTCGGTTGATGTCCTCCAGGAGTGATTGACTAAGTTTTCGCCCAACTTCGTCGGTGGATGTTCGACTGAAATGAATGTGGACATTGCAACGAACGATATTGAAATTACATTATACAGTACACAAAAAACAAATTGCAAAAAACGACATGAAACAGACGGATTTTGCTGAACATGTAGACGATGTGTAGACAATATACCCATGATTCGCCATTGTTGATCGTGTAGCTGTCTTCGTCTGCATTACCGACCACAACTTTGTATGTTGGAGGACGGATCTCCAGGTTTATGAAGGAACCGTCAGTTTGATTGTTGCTAGTTCACGAAGTAGAAGACAAACACAGCTTCCAGTACTCGTGCGACTATTTATGACCTAAAAGATGTACTGCTCAACCAACATGATCAATGAATTCTGTACGACAAATCAAACATTTATTGTTATCCGTTGTAACTGAGTAATTCAACTTCATATTTGCTGCATAGCGAGTTGTGGTTATCGCGGGAAAGCGATTTGTGCAGCAATACTCGACCTTTGTAAAGGGTGTTAGTCAATGCTGATTTGCGGTGTTAAACGATACTAGTATAAATTGATAATGAACGTTTGTTGATAATAACCCCACAGATATAAAAAAAAACCACAGGTTGAACTACATAGCGATTGTGATAAATTGTGGAGTACCACTCACACTTGCACTTCCGCTGTTAAAGCGAACAAAGTTCCCCTGTACCAGATGAAGAGGTTGACTTACCTCTTAAGAAATGAAGTGAGGAAGATAAAAGACACATTGAGTAGCCTTTTATTTATAATATATGGATACAACTTTTCACAGGATAACAATAATGATTTCAAAAGGCAATTGGAGGTGTCACAGTAATCTCGTGTGGGCTATTAATTTAGTTGTCATGCCTCTTTGCATGCCCCGATCTCCACAATGCCGGATTTGTTTTTGAGTTTATAGTCATTTGTCACTGACGACTTGCGGTCTGTGGTTGGATTTGCTTAAATCGATAGATAGCGATTTTTTGCTTCTGTAGGAAGTCGATTGATGACATCACTGTATGGCAATTTGTGGTTATCGTTGAATAGCGATCTGTGACATCGCAGCATAGTGATTTGAGAGTATTGCTCGACTGTCGATCTAAGCAGGATGACAAAGGTTGTTCAAGTAACCTTTTTTTGGGCATTGAGCAAGGTTGCGCTTCATTTTATGATCTAAGTAGGCTTTCAACCGCGCAAGTATATCAACTCAATCTAACCACATAGATGCATTCTTCATGGTTTGTTTGCTAAGGGATCAAGTCGTGGATCATGCCTTTCTGATGTAAAAAATGGGATCTTTTGAGTTATAAAATTTTGACACATTGTGGGCCATTGATTTTTGGACCCCTTGAAAA
This sequence comes from Nuphar pumila, assembly GCF_984573655.1. Classification (NCBI taxonomy): domain Eukaryota; kingdom Viridiplantae; phylum Streptophyta; class Magnoliopsida; order Nymphaeales; family Nymphaeaceae; genus Nuphar; species Nuphar pumila. The sequence continues at coordinate 123,565,738 of NC_143255.1, forward strand.
AACTAATTACTTGTCATAATCACATGATTCACAACAAGTTTTCTATTAAAAAAAACTATGAGGATCACATATGTAACATTTGATTTAGAAAAAAATAAAAAAAAATTGAAGAAAAAAGTGATTTCTATTCATTAGTTTCGTACCTTCATTAGTGATCAATATTAACCCATAATATATATATATATATATTACATCACAATGGTACTGTTTAAAAATCTGATTTGATTGGCCTTTTGGTCCCTCTTCCTATTGTTATTATTTTCTATTTTTTTTAAGTACCTGGAGCAATTCTGGGTTTACCAAAACTCCAAGGGGTGGGGCCACCTCAACAAGTGAACAAGATGAGGCTTTGTCGAATTGAATTTAGCCACTCTTGCCACTTGCATGTCTTTCTTTTTTGCACTGCTACCTATTAATAGCAGGAAAATGAAATATCCAACCAACTGCCAACTAACTCATGGCCATCAAATTTCAGAGGCATAAGTCTGGGTGGTCGTGGGGGGCCACTCGAGTTTTTCTTGCTTCGGTGAGGGTTCCTTGTCATAAAAAAACAACTCATGACTTTCAAATTTAAGATCATTTGGTGGTACCAAACACGAGTTTGATACACCAACAGGGCTCTGCTTGTTTGGTAGGCACTGTTAGTGCACTTTACTTGGAGGTTGCAAGTTCAAACCCCAATAGTATGATTTATAACTGGTGGGGGTCTGCCTAACCCCATCTTTAATCACGAGTTTGGTGCTCACAAACATCGATCGTCGATATCATTTGATCTTTAATCTAGCTTGGATGTCCACACATACGGATCCCTAGAAGTGATCATGATTTTATTTATTTAGGTTGTTGAAATAAGTAAAAATCTGATCAAAGTTCACGAGATCCACTTCCACTTCTCAATCCTGCAGAACATTTGATCCCTGCCCTGTATATTTGCAGTCGATATTTCTTTATTGAAAAAAATAATTAATGGCTAGTCATGGGTTCCAAAACTACGAGTGGAAAACATTATTTTTTATTTGTTATATATCAAACCCATCAGATGTGATCTACATGGCCACATATATATGTACATTTTCAAGGGTTCAAAAATTAACCGCTTATAATGCACCAAATATTTAACCTTCAAGGACCACAAGAATATGTTAACTAGAAATAAGCGAACTGGAGTATGCATTAGGAATTTCTAACACTTTGTTTTGCAAATCTAACCCTGCAAATGTATTTGGCATGGTCCATTTGCTAGGAAACAATTGTTAAGTAGTTTATTTTTTACGGAAAATGCAATTTTTAGATGCTTGAATATTTATAAAAAAAAATCTCAGCCATTGATTTTCAAGCCTTAAGAGATCTTTCTTATGCATAACAATGGGATGATTTAAGAGCTGGTTTCTATAAAACCAAGCATTTAGATCACATCCATACAGTAAAATTTAAAAATAAAAATTGAAAAAAAAAACTATGAAAATCTCAGTTAATACTCCAATTCACATATTCTAGTAGCCCTACCCCTCAAAGAATGTTGTAATAATGTGATGCAAGAGCCCATTCCTTACTATTTGAATCATGTTAAGTAGATTTATGGTGTCAGATTTGGTCAACACAACCCGCTCCTACGTGTTTCATGTAAGGGGTGGGCCAACTTTTCCTTTTCTGAAATTTCAATGATAAAATCTTCTAAAAGTTCGGAAATCCTTGGCTTGCCTAAAAGTTGGTGGCATTTTTTAATGCCACTAAAAACCCACCGTGACTAGTGCCATTGAACCAGAAGAATCCACTAAATTTTGGTTTTTTCAGTTGCAACAAACACTTGCCACATATATCTTTTTTTTTTTATGACTAAGGAACCCTCACAGAGAACCAGGTCACTTAATGGGCTCACCTCCCTGCGGAGTAAAACTCTGAGCTGAGGACACGACCACCCAACCTTACGTACTGCTGTGATACCCCATGCACCAGCAGGATTCGATTCTGGGCCCTCAGCTTAACACAGGGCCCTGCTGACCACATAGGTAACGACAGCAGTGGTACCTCCCACGCATATCACAAGGGCAATTTTCAACCCCAAGATTTGGGCGTTGAGGGGCATTCACATAGTTTTGCACAGCTGGGACGATGACTGTAGGTATCACGTCTGCAATCAAGGTGTGGTTTCTCTGTGGACCTTAAAAAAAAAAATACGTGAAAATACAAACGTACTCATCACTCTTTCTCAAATGCTAGGTAGGTTTCAAACCAGTAGGATATGGTCAAGTACCGAATCTGAATCAAATATATTTTTTCAAATTAGGATCTTTCATGTAAGAGTTGAGTGTGCATTCAGATCACATTCAGATTTACTTAATCTGATAATTCGATTTTGGACTGGTATTTTAAGTATTATATAAATAGGATTTGCCGATTTGGATTAATTTCTAATGTGATTGCAATTTTCGCATGTAGAGAGCCTGCTTATATTTTTTTTTTTAAATAAAAATTAATATATTTTTTAAAAAACTCATAATTTATCAAAATCGATCCGATAACCAAAACTGCAAATGTTGAACACTAAAATAACCATTTTAACCGTTGCATGTACGAACCTCTCGAAGTAATGTGATTTTTTTTGTGACAGACTTTACTATTAAATTTTGACCTCAAAATTTAAGAATTTTGGAGAAACACATAAAAGAACAAATAAACTAAACAAAAATATATTTCCAATGACATATGGATTGTTAGAAAATGACTAAGCTGAGATACAACAACCTTAACAAAATTAAAAAAAAAAAAAGATGAACATGTATGGTTGCACAAAGTGCCATTATTCTATGTTATTTTTTGGATATTTGCATAAAAAATCCAGAAACCAATAAAAAGATAGACAAATCATCGCATTTGCTTTTCAACGCCACCAAGATCACATTAATCTGATGACTGGTTTGGGAGAAACTTTCTTTGTAAGATAAACTTTTCAGTTCCATCACACCTTTGACTAAAAAGTAGATTCACATTATTTTTTTATGAACCTCACTTAATTTGCATAAAATATAAATGATGATAAAGTTTGCATAAAATATAGGCAAAATGATCAATATTTGTGAGAATGAGAAAATTTGCATATATTTTATATGAATGTGAGAAAGTTTGCATATACTTTATGCAAGGATAAAAAACTTCACATATATTTTATTAAGAAGGCCTCACAAAGTCTACATAAAATATATGTGAACTTCCTCATCCTCGCATATATTTTATGTGAATTTTTTCATCCTCTCAAATATTGTTCATTTTTACATATATTATATGCAAACTTCGCGAGGTTCATAAAAAAAATCATATGAATCTAGCTACTTTTAGTCTATCTTCCAAGAACATTTATCATAAACCACTCATTAGATCAAAGTGATCTTGGTGGCGTTGAAAAGCTAATATCCTAATTTGTCCATCTCTTTTATTGTTTTTTTCGATTTCTAATATAAGTAGCCAAAAAACAACATAAAATAACAGTGCCAGACGTAATCACACATGTTCATCTTTTTTTTAAGGAATGTTATTGGAGCGGTATCTTAGCGTTCATTCACCATTTTTCAACGATTTAGATCACTACAAGAAAAATGCTAATTAGTAACAGAAATTTGTGACAGAAAAAATCCATCGTAAATTTGCAACAAATTAGCAAGAGAAATATATTTGTCACTAAAATATCGCTTATTTGCGAAATTAGTGACAGAAAACATTCTTTCGGTAATCCGTTGCTAATTAGCGATAGAATTTATTATGTCTCGATATCCGTCGCAACTTAGCGACAGAACTATTTTGTCGCTACCCCATCGCCAAATAGCGACGACCTAGCGACATAATTTGTCCGTCGCTAATTCGTCACTAATTTTCTCGTAAATCCCTGATTTGAACCCCTTTTTTTCTTCTTCGCCGCCCGTCTCCCCCTAGTCTGCCACCCGTTGCCCCCCGACCTGTCTTCTGCCTCCTCTCGACCGTCGCCTGCCATCTGCCGCCTCTCGGTCTGTCAACTAACACCCAACGCTAGTCGCCCGACCCCCTTCAGCTTAAGTAACCCCCCGACTCCCCTGTCTATTTCTTTTTTTCGCTGGCAATTTCATTTTTCGGTAGGGAGGGACCAAGCCCCCTCCCTGTCTTAGGGGATGCGAAGGAGGGGCTCAACCTCCTCCCTTTTTTTCCCCAGGGAGGGATCGAGCCCCATCCCTGTTTTGTTTTTCGCCAGGGAAGAGCTCGGCCCCCTCCCTGTCTTACGGGATGGCCGGGAAGGGCTCGGCCCCCTTCCCTATTTTTTCTGCCAGGGAGGGGTCGAGCCCTCTCCCTATTTTTTTTATTCACCAGGGAGGGGTTGAGCCCCCTGCCTGTCTCCCTATCTTACGGGATACAAGGGAGGGGCTCAGCTCCCTCCCCTAAATTTTTTTTTTGCCATGGAGGGGTCGAGCCCCCTCCCTTTTTTTTGGCTAGGGAGGGGCCGAGCCCCCTCCCTTTCTTACGGGATGCGAGGGAGGAACTCTGACCCCTCTTTGTTTCCTTCTTTGTCAGGTAGAGGTCGAGTCTCCTCCCTATATTGTTTTGTATATTTGTGCTTTGCAGGTACGTTGCTGAGCTAATTATGTGATGCTTAGTGCTAAGCATCGCATGTAGCTAAAAATGCAATGCAAAAAGAAATAAGAAAAAAATGCAAAGGCAAAAACAATTCAAATCAGATAAATACCCGTGGTGAGTAAGTGATGCAAGTGCATCACATGTTATTTAATTCATTGGATGCAACACTTTTCTATTCACACACTCACTTAGTATTGAATATCTAGGACTGCTTTGATAGAGTTTGAATATCATATTGAACATGATTTTAATGTATGAGAATAGAAGTGTTCTTATTTTTGGAGTACGGATTCGATGCTCAACATGGTAGTAGTTAGCGGGATATTGGAGTGTATTTGCTGCAGGTACATGTTTGACACATTGTAGAAAGCAGAAAAAAAGACATTGTACCTTACAAGGATGCATTTGTTGAAACACATAAACGTAAGAGCATGAAAGATTTTGTATTAGAGAAAACGAGAGTGACATCGATATGTATTTATTATATTAATAAACATTATAATATATAAGTTACTTTGAATTACGTTATCATAAGTATTGTAATTCTAAATTATTAATTCATATTTTAATCATTACTTTGTAGGAGTCATACGAGCAACAAATGGTATAACAATATGACGATGACTCCACTTAGCATCCGCCTTTTGATCCTGCAGCATGGGTAACTGCAACTGGTAAATCCAAAAGGGGTCGTGTGTTTGGATTTGAGAGTAACATGAACACCACACCAGTCGTTGCCTCCTGCAGCCATGACTCTCAGAGTTCTCCAGCCAACATCAACTTTCAACGTTCGATTGACCCTGCTATGTCTTGGGATGGTGTCTGTCAGCGTCTTGAGGACAAAATACAATACTTTTTAAATGAAGTCATTATCAATATTGTCCGTAATAAGTTGTGCAACTTTTTTTAGGACAGGAAAACTTCGTCTGCATTCAATATGAGCTCTGGTGCCTGTCAAATATAAAGATTCATGTCATTTGTTTTATGTCGTTAGATTTCAAGCTAGTATATGCATGATTGAATACATATATGCATAATTGCCTCACTATGAATTTTTTTTACACCTTATAACACATATATGCATGATTGATTCACTATAAAAATTTTATGACACCCTTATAACACATATACACATGATTGAATCACTATAAAAGTTTTTTTACATATATGCATGAATTCATCACTATAAAATTTTCTTAGTGCCTTATAACACATATGCATGATTTAATCACTATAAAAGTTTTTTGACAACTTTAGAACACATACAAGCATGCTTTCATCACTATGACAACCTCAGAACACATATGAGCCTGATATTAGCATATATGATAGTTTTTTAATGTCTTATAATGCATATATGCATGATTGAATCACTATAAAAAATTTTAACTGCTTTAGAACATGATACGCATGATTGAATCACATATAAAGTTTTTTTACTGCCTTAGAACATATATGAGCATGATTGAATCACTATAAGGTTTTTTTATTGCCTTAGAACATGATACACATGATTGAATCACATATAAAGTTTTTTGACTGCCTTAGAACAATTATGAGCATGATTGAATCACTATAAAAGTTTTTTGACTGCCTTATAACACATATGAGCATGATATTAGCATATATGAAAGTTTTTTGACAACTTTAGAATACCTATATGCATGATTGAATCGATATGAAAGTTGTTTGACAACCTTAGAACACATATATGCATGATTGAATCAATATGAAAGTTTTTTGACAACCTTAGAACACATATATGCATGATTGAATCAATATGAAAGTTTTTTGACAACCTTAGAACATATATATGCATGATTGAATCACTATGAAAGTTTTCTGACATCCTTAGAACACATACAAGCATGCTTTTATCACTATGAATTTGTTTTACTACCATAGAATACACATATGCATGATTGAATTACTATAAAATTTTCTTTAGAACACATTTATCCATGATTGAATCGAAATTAAAGTTTTTTTTACTGTTGTAGAACACATATGAGCACGATTGAATCACTATGAAAGTTTGTTGACAACATTAGAACACGTATAAGCATGATTTTATCACTATGAAAGTTTTTTTACTGTCTTGTAACACATATATGCATGATTGTGATACATAACACAATTATTTGACATCCTTATAAACTATATATGCATGCGTGAATCACTGTGAAATTCTTTGACAAACTTAAAACATATATCTGCATGATTGAGTCACTATACATTTTTTTTCGGTCTTAGAACGCATATTTGAATTCTGTTAATGTCCTTCAGTTTATTGCTATTATCTATGTCATTCAACCATTTACTTTGTTGCATTAGATTAGGTGCATTGCATATAATTTATTTTATTATATTTTGTTTATAAATACTAACATTTTTGTTATCTTGTAGGATGCTTGAGATGATCAGCGTAGAGGAGCTGATGGAGGCATGGAGGGAGGGGCAAATCGACAAAATGAAGAGGATGATGCCCAAAATCTTGGCGAGGATTAGATTCATTTGTTTAATTTGTTTGACGTATTTGTAACTAATTATAACTTAGCAAGGACTGTATTTGGTTGTTAAAGATTGCTTAACTTATAACTTGTGTTAAATTTGTTCCACTTGTATATGTATTCTTTATGTGTATTTTGTTTTTATAAGTAGGTTATATGAATTGTATAACGAGATTTTTTTTTTGAGTTTCAAAAAAATTCAAAAAAAAAATTTAAATTAAAAAAAAAAATTAGCGATGGATGTTATTCGTTGCTACTCTGTCGTCAATTTGAAGCAGTCGTCGGTTTGCGACAAAATTTAATCAATCGTTAATGACCGTCGCCAAATTGGCGATGGACATTAGCGACAGATACATATCCCTCGTTAAATAGTAGCGACATATTAAATTTCATCTCAAAACCAAATCAGTTTCTATTTAGCGATGGATTAACGACGAACATGATCCACCGCTACTTAGCGAGAGATAAATTCTGCCGCAGTTTAGCGACTAGGGTTATGCAACAGACATTATCCGTCGCTAATCCATCATAAAATCTATCATTAACGTCTTTAACGACGGATTTGTGACGACTTAGCGACGGTTGGCGTCTGTCGCTAATACACAATTTTCTTGTAGTGGATGTTGTTGAAAATGTATTTCTATCTAGTTTTTTTATTTTTTTATTTGTTTCTTCAAAATTCTTTCTGGATAAAAAATTAGTAGAAACCTCTATCATAGAGAAAAATCACATATCTTCGAAAGGTCTACATAGAAGGTTTAAATGATCATTTTAATGCTCACCTTTTGCAGCTTTGGTCATTGGGTAGATTTTGGTAAATTCTGAGATAAAAAAAAATACATTATTTTTGAGATATAGTAATTTTGGATAGTTTTTTTTCTACTGGATCCAATATTACCACTTACATCTTGGATTCAGATATATACCTAGCTTATTGAATATGATTGTGACTCCCATTTGAATATATACTGTTTGCATTTTAGATTGATATCCGGAATTGGTATGATCCATCCGTTTGTATCCACTCCCGTCATTGGCAGTGCCGAGGTGGGAATTAAGTTCGTATTCTCCACTTACACCAATTTGATTTTTAGGGAATCTACTCAATTTTAAAATCTTTACTATCACAAGAGTGTGCTGCTGCAAATTCCAAAAGTCCAAATTAGAGATCATATTTTCTTTTTGGTAATCATTTTAATGTCAACCACCACCCCCACTTTTCATAAAGTCTCTTCCAAAAAAATATTCAGAATATCTAGCTTATTACTAATATTTTATTTTTGGATAATCCAAGGGACCCACCGAATGCATGTTGGCTGTACTCCGGTTAGTAAAACCTAGGGCTGAAAAAAAAGCTGAGCTTCTCGTGGTTTGGCTCGCTATCAACTCATTCGTGCTGGGTTCATGCAGCCACCAGTAGCGCCTTAGCTAAGGACGTTGCAGGGTAACTGGAATATGTGTTGGGATGTACCAAAATGTAGCCCAGCTACCAGTAGCCAACATGCAGTGGGCGCGCCCAGCCACCGGTTACTTGTGTTGTACTAAAATTCTGTATACGAATGAGTTTAGCTAGTGTAAGTCACCATGTGTTGGGACGTTGCAGGTTCAAAACCCAATGGTATAGTTGTATAAGCAGGGTCCACTTAACCTCAACTTGCCTTTAAAAAAAAATAAAACTATATATGATCCCTCTGCATCCCTGGTTCTTACGGGTGCAAATGGGTAGGATATAGACCAAGTCACATTGTATCCGAGAGAGGATGCCAGGGGAGGGCGAGGGGCTCGAACCCCTCCTAATGTTTTGAAAAAAAACATTATTTTATTATAAAAAAATTATATTGCCCTTTTAATATTTTAGTTTTATATTTTATTTTATTATAAAATTTGTTTGCCCCCGTTTAAGCAAAATCCTAGATATATTTTAGTTTTATATTTTATTTTATTATATATATATTTTGTTTATGCTTTTTTTTTACCCCTTTAAGCAAAATCCTGATCAGCCACGGATAGAATATGTTACATAAAATCTGTTATCGTTCCAAGTCATGCTTTAACAAACTGGATTCAGACTGTTTTTTTTTTTTTTCTGATGACGAATGGAAACCCCACCGCGAACCGGGTCACGTAATGGACCTGCCTCTTTGCAAAGCAAAACTCCAGGTTGACTTGTTTGAGCTGCTTGAGCACACAACCACCGAGCCTTACATGCCCCAACCGTGAGAAAGCAATGGCAGCCCTCATACACCAACGGGATTCGATATCGGACCCTAGTTTCTGACTAGTCTTTGGGCAAGATGTAGCCCACAAAATGCCTACCATGAACACAAAAAAAAAAAAAAAAATAATGGAAGAAGAAGAAGAAGGGCGGCCCACAATAAAGGGGGGCAAACTCTTAATAAATGTGATCGCGGCTGAGCGTGTCATCATCTCTGCATCCGCAAATCAACGGTCGAGATCCAAGCAACCACGTCACGCAGAATCCAACCTATTCTCGACACGTTTCCGTACAAGATGTCCGGTTGAGATCTTTCCCTGGGTTCGAGATTTTATTTTTTAAAGATAAAAATGGGAAAAAAAGAAAGAAAGAAAGAAGTAAATAAATTCTTTTTTGTCATTTTCTTCGGCGTGCTTGAAAGGAGGGAGTTCAAAGAGGAGTTTGCAGACGTGTGTAGAGAGGAAGGAGTCATCGAGTTGGGGCTTCTTCTTCTTTTTCTTCTAATGTAAGATTAGGAAAAATATTTTTTCTTTTCTGTAATCTATTCTGTGCCGTTGGATCGGCGATTCGGCGGGGCCGTCTTCGTCTAGCCGAAGATTATGCTCTCGCTTCAGACCGACTCTCAGCTACAGCAGCTGCTGCTGCTGCAGCATCAGTTCCACGGATCGGGCAGCAATGTCGGATTCGCTAGGGTTCCCGTCAAGACCGAACACGAGGATTCGTCGTCGTTCCTCGCCTCACAGATCGACTCCTGCTTGAAATCCTCGGGATCCGTCGTCGTCGAATCGCGCGAAGGTATCTAATGAATCTTTTTTCGTGTTTTCTGTCTCTTGTCTTGGCCGCCGAATGGGTTTGGATTGGAAAATGGATGATTTTTTATAGGGTTTCTGGTGATGGAGAGTTGGAAGGGAGCACCAACGGGGGCTCCGCTTGTCTGGTAGGAGCAGCTTGTGCACGTCACCTTGTGTTGGGACGTTGCAGGTTCAAAATCCAATGGTATAGTTGTATAACTGGTAGGGGTCTGCCTAACCCCAGCTTGCCTATAAAAAATGAGCTGCGGTTTATTTACTTGCTTATGTGTTGAAATTTTGTTGTGATCGGGTCTTTTGATTGATGAATTTGGGTTTGGTTTGTTTCTGTTGTCATGGCGATTTGCTTCACCAGAATTAGTAGAAGAAAAAGAAAAGAATTAATGCGTAGTTGTTGAAGATTTTTTATGCGTGTTTTTTTCGAGTTATTTTTGGCGGTTGATTCCACTGGACTTTTGTTTTCTTGTCTTCGTTAAAATGTTTCCTTTCTGCAATTGATGTTTGTTGTATTTGTTCTTTTTGGATATGATAATTTCATGCGGTAAATTTGAATTGTTTGATGCGGCTGTATTATGTGCTACTTCCGGTCTAATGCGTGCCGGATATAACTGACCACTGTTTGCAAAATTTTTGCCAATGATGTGATGCAGTTGATGAAGGCACACTTTTCACCCTTGCTCATCAAAAGTACAAAGCTGGACATTATGAACAAGCTCTTGAGCACAGCAATTCTGTTTATGAAAAGAATCCTAGGCGTGCTGACAACCTTCTTCTTCTTGGTGCAATTCATTATCAGGTGTTTAGATTCTCAGGTTATCGAAAGTATCAGTTTTCTGTTGGTTGGCCTATTTTAGATAATAATGAGAGCGTGTCGTGTTCCCCTTTTGGTGCTATCACAATTTTTAGGTGATTTCTCAAATATGTGAATCCTTGGAATAGAGAGAACTTGCTGATATTCATAATATATGGTCTTTTCGTTTCCAGCTTCACAACTTTGATATGTGCATAGCGAAGAATGAGGAAGCCCTTCTCTTTAATCCTCATTTTGCTGAGTGCTTTGGTAACATGGCCAATGCTTGGAAGGTAAATGGTGTTTGAAAAAAATATTGAAATGATGTTCTCTTTATCCTTTGTTTTGAATTTAGTGATTGCTAAGTGTCCTTTTCTTCTGATTGTATCTTCATTTTTGCTTTTCAACTTAAGTTTAGATGAATATTTACACACATTTTCCTTTTTTTTTCTTTCCAGGAGAAAGGAAACATCGATTTGGCAATTCGCTATTATATGGTTGCAATAGAGGTCAGTTGGAAGTTGATATCTTTTGTACTGGCAATCCTTTTTCTAATGCTTTAGGCCCTTTTTGGGGAAAGGGTTGTTGGAAGGGCCTTGCGCTGCTTTGAGGGTGATTTGGCGTTCTTTAGTCCATTGAAAACTAAAACCAGGAGTCTTTCCTACTGGATCGATATATGTGGAGCTATGTCACATGGATATGGCTGCAGACACGGGGATAACGTCATTTTTCACAAAGTCTCCAACACTACTAATATATAAGGGGACACGGAGCTGAAGTTAAAATGGAGTCTCTGTCACACATAGCTCTGGAGTCTGTGTTAAAATGTACTCAATGTATATATATATACATTGAGCCCGATAAAGGGTATTTTTGTCATTTTATCTTTTACACATATTTCAATTGAAATATGGTTGTATTTTTTACATTTATTTTTTCTTTTTCTTGTCCTTTTTGTACCCATCTTGGGGGGGGGGGGGGGGGGCAATGTAGTCATTGGGCCACTCCAACGATCACAAATGTGACCGTTGGAGGGGCTCCAACGACAACATTAGAGCTCCTCTAAGTGGCTCCTTTTGTGTATTATAAATAGGGGACTTCCCCTTGTATTTGAACAAGCTTGAGAGCTCAAGCTCCTTCTCTTTTCGAATATAGACATTCTTTACATGCCATTGTGCATATTTGTGTTATTTTATGCCTTTGTGCATATTTGCTCAAGTGTTATTTGAGTGCCTTCGTTCACATCTCTTGTGAGGTATTAGTGCATGTATGCGTATTGTCTCTTTGTAAACATTTTCACATGGTATCAAAGCTTAGTTTGAAGAAAGAAGATCATGTGGCTATTCACGCTATTGGGGTGCCTCGAAAAACGTGCCTTCAAATTTTTGGGTGATTGGCATGGAGTCTTCTCTTCATTCAATATTTTAGAAGCATATTCTACCAACTAAGATAAAAAATCTTATTGTGGTACGTACTTTTTTCTCTCCTCTCTCTTCTTTAATGGGTGAAAAAGATTCCCACTTTTCTCTTGGCTTCAAACTTAATGGCTCCAACTATCATGTTTGGGCCAAAAACATGAAGTCCCATATCAAAGAAAAAGGGCTTTGGGGTTATGTCTAAGGTTCGATTTCGGAACCGGAGCCTAAGATCATCTTGATGGAAAAAGGTGAAATTAAAATTCTTGAAGGTGAAGAAAGAAATAAAGCTCTTGAAGAATACTTCAAGAAGCATGAAGAATGAAAGATGAGAAATTTTAAAATCCTATCATGGATTTTTCTCATCTGTAGAGACGAGGATCAATGCCAACATCATTAAATTCAAAAAGGCTTCTCAAGCGTGGGAATATCTTGAAAAAATGTATACTTCAAAAGATTTGTCTCACAAATACTATCTTCAAAATAGAGCCTTGACTCTTCAACAAAATGAGATGTCTATTAGAGAATATTTTGTGAAATTATCATCCATTTGGGATGAGCTTGCCATGCTTGAACCTAAGTGGAGTGGTGAAGCCAGCAAACTTAGATATAAGCAATTGGAGGAAGATCACCTTTTTAACTTTTTAAATGGGCTTAGACTCGAATTTGAGCAAATACGATCCTCTCTTCTTTCTTCTTTTACTTCCCCTTCACTTGAGGATGTTATTACGAAACTAAGTGGGGAAGAGACCCGTATGGGTATAAGCAAAAACAATCTAAGTGTCTATGCAACTCCCTCAAATCAAGAAGAAAGTGATGGTGTGAATGTCGTCTCAAGACCGGGGAACAACTTAAGAACCTACAAACCTTCCCATTTCAAAAATCAAAATAAAGGATCAAGTAGTCAAGGAGGTAAAAGAGACTATAGCAAGGTTGTGTGTCATTTTTGTAAGGAATCGGGCCACATCAAACCGGTTTGCCCAAAATGGAAGAAGTTGCTAGCTATGGCTATCAGATCTCAACCCCAAAAGGAAGAAAGTTCATCTTCTTCAAATGGAGCTCTATCGTTATATCAAATTGTGGAAGCACTTCAACCACTTCTCAAGGGGGCAATTTCTGGAGCGGCTACATCCACCTTCTCTCCTCCTGGTAAGACTTCTTGGCTTTTGGATTCGGGTGTCTCTTTTCATGTCTCCAAATATTTTGTCTCTTTTTGAATATTTAAAAAATTCATCTCTTACTTTTGTTTCAACCGCGGATGGCACTTCTCCTGAAATCAAAGAAATCAGAAATTTTGAAGAACAAGGTTTTTCTATTCCTAAAATAAGATTTGTACCAAAATTGAATTTAAATTTACTTTCAGTCTCTCAACTCTTGGACCATAGATGTGATATAAAATTCTCATCTACTAAATGTTGGATATAGGATCGTCGATCTGGGAAATTGATTGGGGGAAGGCTCTAGGAAGGGAGATCTATACTATGTGGACTTTATTCATATTCTAAAGAATCTTTTTTGTAATATTGTGCAACATAAAGACATTAATATGTGGCACAAAAGACTTGGACATCCCAATGTCACCAATATCTCTTATTTACCTTTTGCCAAACATCTATGTAAAATGATTTTAAATATAATGATTGACTCTTGGAAAAATGAGAAGTTTGCCTTTTTATCAAAGATCTATGTTTACTACAAAACCATTTGAACTTGTCCATTCAGATGTTTGGGGACCGACACCCGTTATCTCAAAAGGCGAATTTGCATATTATGTGATCTTTATGGATGATTATTCCAGATATTCTTGGATATACTTTCTCAAACATAAACACGAGGCTTTTGCAACATTCAAAACCTACCATATGATGATTAAAAATCAATTCGATGAAAAATTAAAAAAATTTAGAACTGATTTAGGGGGAGAATATCTCTTAAATGAATTTAAGAGCTATATTGAGGAATATGGAATAATCCATCAAAAATCTTTCCCCAAAACACCTCAACAAAATGGTTTGGCCGAAAGAAAACATAGGCACATCATTGAGACATCCAGAACCCTACTTGCTTCATAAAACATTTAAAAAAAAAATTGGGCCGAGGCAGCTCTTGCATCCGTCTATCTCATAAATCGTCTCCCATCCAAAAATTTAAACAAGGTTACACCTTTTGAAATTTTGTATAAAAGAGACCCTGATTATAGTAGATTAAGGGTTTTTGGGTGCAAGTGTTTTGTTCTTACAGATAAGAATGATAAACTCTCACCGAAAGCCATTCCATGTGCTTTTCTTGGATACTCTGAAACTCAAAAGGGTTTCGATGCTATGATATTGACAAATTATATGTATCTAGAAATGTAAGTTTTCTAGAAAATGTTAGTGGTTTTGAAAGAAATGATTCTCATGAGGAAAGTGTAGATTATTTTTTTCTATTCGACCTATTGTCTAGAGATGATGACATTAGTGATGATGAGACCATACAAAATAATCTTAGTGATAATGAAGCAGAGGAAGATAACAATCTTACTCATCCTCCTATCTATCAAGAGATTGATGATAGAACAAACAAAGAACCTATAACCTATACACATAGAGATAAAAACAATTTTAAAAGTGCTATAGAAAAATATAATGAAACAACTACGTTAAGTAGTGAAAGGTCGCAAAGAACAGAGAGAAATAGGAAACCCCCTTCTAGATTCATATCCTATGACTCCTCTCCCAAGCATAGAGCATGTCTTAATGCCATTCACTCTTACGTAGAACCAAGAAATTTTGAAGAAGCAAAAAAAAAAGATAAATGGATAGCGACTATGAAAAATGAAATTAAGACTATTAGAAATGCTAAAATATGGGGATTTCAAGATCTTTCCAAAGGTAAGAAAACTATAGGGTGTAGATGGGTTTTTAAGGTTAAAACCAAGAGTGATGAGACTCTTGAATGATATAAAGCTCATTTAGTTGCTAAGGGTTGTGGTCAAGAATATGAGGTAGACTACAATGAAACTTTTGCTTTTGTTGCACGTATGGTTACAGTTAGGTGCCTTATTACCACTGCGTCAATTAAAAAAGGAAACATATACCAAATGGATGTTAAAAATGCATTTTTAAATAGTGATTTAAATGAAGAAGTTTACTTGGATGCTCCCTCTGGAATGAATTGTCCTAATGGAAAAGTTTTTCGTTTACGTAAAACTCTTTATAGCTTAAAACAGGCTTTCAAAGCTAGGTATGATCGTTTTAACAACTTAATGAAAGAAAATGGTTTTATATCATGCTATACTGACACTGCTCTGTTTGTAAAGAAATCAGATGTAGGAATTGTAATCTTGCTTATTTATGTTGATGATATGATAATTATAGGTAATGATGTCAAGGGAATAAAAAGAATTAAGTATGCCTTGACAAAAAAATTTGAGATGTCAGATTTAGGTTTTCTGACATATTTTTTAAGCATTGAAGTTGCCTTCTCTCATAGGGGATACTTCTTATCCCAAACTAAACTTGCTTGTGAGATCATTGACCAGTCAGGTATTTCTGATGACAAAATTTGTGAAACACCAGAAGTAGTTGGGGCAAAGTTGAAAATTGATGACGGGATTCCTCTAGATAATCCCATTTCTTACGTACAACTGGTTGGTTCATTGATGTATCTCAGCATCACCAAACCCGACATATCTCATGCAGTTCATATTGCCAGTCAATTTCAGCATGCTCCTACAACCGTTCATACGGGTGCCGTTTTTTGCATCATCAGATATATAAAGGGGACGATAAATAAGAGAGTCTTTCTTTCCTCATCCTCTGAATTAAATTTGATTGCATATACTGACTCTGATTGAGGAGATGACCCTAATAACCGTCACTCCACCACTGGTTTCTATATTTTTTTAAGAAAATTATTAGTCTCTTGGAGATGCAAGAAACAACAAAAGGTGTCTCTATCCTCTACTGAAGTTGAATATCGTGCCATGGCGTCCACAACCATGAAAATAATTTGGATTCGACGTTTGCTAGAAGATATGAGAGTTCACATTTAAGAATCAACAAAGTTGTGTTGTGACAACAAGAGCACAATATACATTGCCAAAAATCACACCTTTCATGAACATACGAAGCATATTGAAATGGACTGCCAATATGTTAGAGAAGAATATCTGAAGAAGGTCCGAGTATCAATTGGCGGACTTCTTCACCAAGGTGCTCTGCTCTCCTAGATTTAATTTTCTCCTTGGCAAACTTGCGGTCATCACTCCTTAAGTTTGAGGGGGGTGTTAAAATGTACTCAATGTATTAATGTATATGTATATATATATATATATATATATATATATATATATATATATATCACTCTTTGTAAAACCCGATAAAGGGTATTTTTGTCATTTTATCTTTTATGATTGTATTTTTTACATTTATTTTTTCTTTTTCTTTTGTCCTTTTTGTACCCACCTTGGGGAGCCCAATGTAGTCGTTGGTCACAAATGTGACCGTTGGAGGGGCTCCAACGACCACATTGGAGCCCCTTCAAGTGGCTTCTTTTGTGTATTATAAATAGGGGACTTCCCCTTATATTTGAACAAGTTTGAGTGCTCAAGCTCCTTCTCTTTTCGAATATAGACATTCTTTACATGCCATTGTGCATATTTGTGTTATTTTATGCCTGTGTGCATATTTGCTCAAGTGTTATTTGAGTGCCTTCGTGCACATCTCTTGTGAGGTATTAGTGCTTGTATGCGTATTATCTTTGTGTAGACATTTTCACATTCTGGAGTCTGCATAATATGCTCCTTTTCGTCCATATCCTTAATGCAGCCTTAGCCATCATAGAGTAGTGGGGTTGTGTGACTTCGGTAAACTTGAGCTTTGTTTAGTTTACTTGGCAAGCTTGACCTCCATTTTGAACTCAATACTTAAATTAAAACACTTGTGTATTGTAGGTGCATCGGAGGTGGTCTGGTGTATCTTTTAGATAATTGTTCAAGTCATTATTAACATTTAAAATATTTGCTCCTTATGGTGTTTCTGTGCCTTCTTTAGGTTCTTTCATTTCCAAAATTCTTATTTTTTGCTGTGGTCTTTCTGTAATGCTTATGAAACTCTGTTTGCAGTTACGACCTAATTTTGCTGATGCATGGTCAAATTTAGCTAGTGCTTACATGAGAAAGGGAAGGCTGAATGAGGCAGCACAGTGTTGTCGCCAGGCTCTTGCGCTCAATCCTCGTCTAGTATGCTTTTGTTATTTCCATTTTGTTGTTTCATCCCCCTTCTTTTGTTTTCATTGCGCTATCTTGAGATTCTATTGTTTCTTTTGTTTTTAATTGATTTTCATACTTGGGTCAGGTTGATGCTCATAGTAATTTAGGGAATCTTATGAAGGCTCAAGGCCTAATACAAGAGGTACGTTGCTTCATCCCTTGGGAGGAGGTTTCCCATTTGTATTCCTTCCATCTGGAGTTGTAGCAACTTGTGTGGTTCATGATTATTCTGGTAGTGTCATTAGATTGAGGTTTCCTGTCCTCTTCCTTGCTTAGTGAAGGGTGAAAGATATTCCTTTATGAAGTTGAATTACATTCTGTCCATCTGGATCTGTAGCACGTTGTGTGGTTCATGGTTTTATGGCGACATGGATTCTTTGGATTTTCTGTTTTTTTTCTTTGCTTTTGTCAAGAGTTGAAGATAACCCTTGCAAAGTTGAAAACCACTAAGAATTTCAAACTTGTCTTCTGTGTCACAAGGACACAGAAAAAGGGCAAGGGATGCCATTTTTTGGAAATTTCCATTAAGGATGGCGTATTAGAGGACATGACACGAGTGAATTGGAGTGTCCCTGTGATATAGTTTGTCTTGGGTTATCTTTACTCTTGCTTTTGTTTAAGCATATGTCCTATTCTCTTGTTTGGTTTGTCTAGTATTTGCAGCAACTTTAAATGCATTGTAATGGAAGTACGGCCAGATGTTTCTGGTTTTCTTTTAAAATTTATTCAGGTCCATTTTTTGGGGACAATTCTCCCTCGTTCTTGTTCAACACATGATGGAGTTATGGTGTTGCAAGGTTCTCTTTATTCCAGTAGTTGAGAAACTTATTCAGAAAGGGTTTACTTGGAGGATGTTGTCAGCATAATGATAATCAAGCAACTTATTAATTACACAATGCCATAATCTTTCAGGCATACAGTTGCTATGTTGAGGCCATACGTATTCAGCCGTCTTTTGCTATTGCTTGGTCTAATCTTGCTAGTATTTTCATGGAGACTGGAGACCTGACAAGAGCACTCTCGTACTATAAGGTATGTACTGCCACCAGGAGCCAAGATAATTTGTTATGCTAATGCACTTATCTCGTCATATTTGTATTGCATTTAGAATATTCAGGGTTTACACATTGAATATGACCTAAATCCTCTAATTGGCAAATGTTGCCATTACATAATCAGCAGCATGAGTGCTTTAGACAAATGATTTGGCAATAGGGTAGGGCTTCTTAGGCAGCATTCCTACTGATGAGGTATCCTATGTAATGCTTCTACTGTACCATACAATATGCTATGATATGTATTGTATCGATGGGGGTATCCCGATACGATATGCACCTGTAACTTGGCACGGGTGTGTATCGTACTTGTGTCGGGTGTATCTTATGATATGCCCCTATATCTTACAATACACCCTGATATGGGGTATATTTTATGATGTGCTATAAATGCAGTTTAAGTTGCATTTATTTATTATTTTTTTTTGAAACATATAAGGCCCCTTGGAGCCAGTTCATACTTATGATTGACGTTATCTAGTTCATTTTTTTTTTAATTTTGAAAAAACTTGGTTATATAAAATTTTTAAGTATTGAAAAACATTTTATGATATTGTTTTTGTTTATGTTAACAAACATTATTCTGAATCTTGTGACTCATTAGCTTAGTTTTGTTCTCTAATATGTGTATTATTTCATAGTTTGCATTTTTCTTGTGATATATGCATACCATTTATGGCATATTATCTTGATTATTGAATGTTCGATTCCTTATGCATGCCGTTCATAACACATAATTGTTTTAATATGTGATATTATAGTTTTATCTTATGCAAATTCATCATTGTTTCTCGTGTTATGATTTTTTTAGATTTTTTCTGAGTTTTTTGGATTTTTTGATTTTTTTTATTTAAAACATACAATTTTTTATATGTATCGTATTTTGGGCCTGGGCAATATGGGTTACGATACATTTTTGCAACCTTGCTTCTACTTGTTTTCAACTTGTACTTTGTGCTTGGTGTGTGTAAATCTGACAAAATGGAATAACAATCCTTAGAATCTCGTAACTACTGCAAAAATACAAGTTTGATAATGATATCCTTTTGATTGCTTATACTTCTCTGACGTGATGATGAAAATATATACCTTTTCTACGCATCTGGTGTTTTACAAAGAACGATGATCCACCTAACTAATTACGTAGTATCTGGTGATTATGGTTGTCTTCGAGTGCAATGCATATACACCACATGTCAAAGACAGGTCAAAAAGTGAAATATTCTAACTTTTCAGTCTGGTTCTTTGCTAGCTAGTGCAACCAGTGGAACTATCTTCTCACTAGGTTTTTGCCTCTGGATGATGTTCTAAGCCCTACCAGGCTACCACTTGTTGGTCATATTATGCCTAAGATAGTTCTTAGGGACATTCAAATGCTCTGTCAAATCCGTGAAAGAAAGTGAATATCTAGGCATCCCAGCAAATGGGCTTCCGGATATGGTGGAGCATGTACCTGGATTCAGTAACAGGACCTAAGTCCACTCATATTGAGGGACTGTCCTTTCTCATTCATTCCTCTTTAATACAAGAATGTTTACGTTGTCAAGCTCTGAATTTGTTTCATCTCATGCCTTCAATACTTAAGATCTTTCATTTTGAAAAGTGCATCCCCACTTAATTGTCCTTAGATGTTTTGAGGTTTTTATCTGCCTCTTAAGCTGTCGTTTTTTGGCTTCATAAATGGATTGCTTCCAGTGCTCAACTCGTGAAAAGAAGGCCGTTGAAAGATGAGTTGAATAACTAAATAATCTGGTGATGGAGCATGTTTCATTGCTCTGTTTTTCAAGCACAAAAATGGTAGAGATGATGGGTCTTAAACATCTGTTAATTTTGTTTGTTTTATGGATTAAGTTGCATATTAATGTGGTTATAATGTTTGCTACCCTCGTGGGTACGGAACACCCTAGTGAAAAACTGTAATATTTTATTATTTTTTAATGTTTTGTTCACATCTGACCCTCATGTGATCTACATGTTTGGTTTAGTAGAAAACAACCTTTGAATCATGTTCTTGCGAACTATATATAGGATTTTCTGGGGGTTGAAAAATCAATGGCAATTTACCAAATTTTCAACATCCAAAAAATTGTCTTTTTACATTGAAAAAATCTGATCCAAGAGTCTATTCCTACTATTTTGACCATGCTGAGCACATCCATGTGGTTTGGTTTGTGCCAAATAACCTCTCCCTATGAGTTCCAACTAAGGGGTTCCTTACCCGTGAGGGTAGTAAATGCTTTTCCATTAATGTGTCTAGAAGTCTGTCATAGGTACTACAACTAAGTTGCATTTTTTATTATCTGTTACATGTTTTTCCAGGAAGCCATTAAGTATAAACCAACATTAGCTGATGCCCATTTGAATCAAGGAAATATCTATAAGGTAAGCTATCATGTATTGTGGCAGTATGATCAGCTAGCGGCAGATTGCAGAAGTGGTTTTGGGTGAAAAACAGATCTTTCTTTTGCCTTTTCCAGGCCATGGGAATGCCCCAGGAGGCTATGACTTGTTTTCAGCGTGCTATACAGGCCCGACCAGACTATGCAATGGCTTATGGTAAGCTTTACTTGCAGAATGATGTTCATTTTAATTAGTATGCCCTTTTACTAGTCAAGTTTTACTTGGCTGTTTCTTTCTTGTTCTATTGAGTTCCTTGTGAGAGAAATTTGTTGCGTGAAATGTTGCCTTTGTGTCTGAGGTCTGTTAATAGCATCATTCAGATTCTAGAAGGCATTGTTTATTCCGTGCAGGCAATGTGGCATGTTTACATTATGAGCAAGGTCAGCTGGACCTGGCAATTCTTCACTATAAGCAAGCCATTACTTGTGATTCAGGATTTGTCGAAGCATACAATAATCTGGTAAGACCTTTACAGTTTGCATGATTTACACAAATATGTGTTTGGTTTATGATCTGCTGACAAAACACTGTTTGCTAAACAATTGATCTCCTGAAATCAATTTTAAAATAATCAAGGGGAATGCCCTCAAAGATGCTGGCAGAGTTGAAGAAGCAATTAACTGTTATAGGGTCAGTATCTATCCTTTGACTACTATACGTTAGTTTCATATGTAATATTATGTGACTGTCATTTATCTTATTTCTGTTGTCATATGAAGTCATGCCTGGCACTCCAGCATAATCACCCGCAAGCTCTAACTAACCTTGGTAATATATACATGGAGTGGTGAGTTTCTTTTCTCCATTTGAATATGTATTGTTATCCAAATCTGTATGATGCTGCAAAGTACTCACCAAAGACCTGAGATAACATTGACTGTGGACTTTAGGAATATGACAAATGTTGCTGCCACCTTTTACAAAGCAACATTGGCAGTGACAACAGGATTGTCTGCACCTTTTAATAATCTGGCAATATTATACAAGCAGCAGGTTCCAACATCACCTCCAATTGTTCCAAAAGCCTGGTATGGCATCTCTTTTGCTATAATGAAAGCTGATTGCTGATGTATGCAGGGAAACTATGTGGATGCAATATCTTGTTACAATGAGGTTCTTCGGATAGACCCTTCAGCAGCAGATGGGCTGGTGAATCGTGGCAATACACTTAAGGAGGTTGGTCGAGTTACTGAAGCGATTCAGGATTATATTCGTGCAGTTAAAATCCGTCCAACAATGGCTGAGGGTCATGCTAACCTTGCATCAGCTTATAAAGATAGGTTGAACTAGGAGTTGATTGATCAACTTTATATTTTTGAGGTATTTCATGTTCTCTTCTCATCTCGACGTGCTTATGTACAGTGGCCATGTGGAATTAGCGATAAAAAGCTACAAGCAGGCATTGATTTTGCGTCCTGATTTTCCAGAAGCAACTTGTAACCTGCTACATACATTACAGGTACAAACGGAACTCTGTGAACACCTTGACACAAATGGTAGATATGAAGTTCTTGCAGGGTGGCAACTGCATACTTGGTGTTTCTACAAAGTGGGAAACCCTTCACCTAACTTGATCTTTCCCTTATTAATATAGAAGCAGAAGTTTTTTTTAGAAAGTTTTCACCTAACCCGTCTTCTTGTCAGAGTACCCTTCAGTATACAGTATACTGTCTTGTAGAAGTGATACTAGAATTTAAATGAATTTGATCACCTTGAGATAAATGATGTTTTGGATGCTAACATGAGGGCTATGTCACAAGAACACAGGCAGGGGCAGGGGCAGGGGCAGGGGCAGGGGCAGGGGCAAGGACTCGATACAAGTATGAGATGCAGATATGACTACAAAAATGTATTTAGTATTGAAAACATTATAAAAAACTATTAAAAATAGTAGAATAATTTCTGTATCATGGCATTTCTTTGTGTTGTGTCCCCTAGACATTGGACCCAACATGACATATGCCCGTGTCATTGCTTGGAATGATACTTCATGAGACAGTCCTTATTGAACAATGTTACTGAAATATTTTCTCATCGGTCTTATTATTATTGCACTCAACTTGGTCCATGAAAGCATGTATTTGAATTTGATTTCGTCATCCAATTGTTAGTAGTGCATTATTTGATCTGATGTCTGTTTTTCTTCTCTGTTGTTTTCCTTAGTCAAATTTTCTTGCAGTATGTGGCTGTGGTGTGCACTTTCTTGCACATATCAGGCTGACATGCTTCTATGGCTTGTTTTTTCCAGTGCGTGTGTGACTGGAGTGAACGCAAGAACAAATTTCTTGAAGTTGAGAACATTATAAAGAGACAGATTAAGGTTCGATTTTGACCTTGCACACATGGGTATTTTGTGTTGTTTTAGGTGTCATTCATATATATGTTTTTTTTTTCCTGTTTTCCCAGATGTCTGTTCTTCCTAGTGTTCAACCATTTCATGCAATAGCATACCCACTTGATCCGATGCTTGCTCTTGAAATAAGGTGCACGTCTGTTACTTGATGCATTTGATGGTGTTTGATATACACTTATTCTCCTCTGTGTTTTTGCAGTAAAAAATATGCTGCACATTGCTCTTTATTAGCATCTCGTTGTGGTCTTCAGGCTTTCAATCATCCTCCTGGTATACCCACTAAGAGTGAGGGTGGGAGTGGAAGACTAAGGGTGGGGTAGGTTGCTTCTCATATGAATCTGAATTTATAATTGTCTTGTCTATTGTGCATCTTAGTCTTTGGTGGCTTTTCAGATATGTAAGCAGTGACTTTGGTAATCATCCACTTTCACATCTTATGGGCTCAGTGTTTGGCATGCATAGCAGAGAAAACGTTGAGGTTTTGTAGACAATACCCTTTTGTGTTTCATTATAGTTGATCATTGTCTTTGGGGAGTTTATAAGTTCTTTTGGTCAGTTCTTTTGATGAGTTCGGTCATCACTTGCAGGTTTTCTGTTATGCATTAAGCCAAAACGATGGCACTGAGTGGAGGCAGCGAATCCAGTCTGAAGCTGAGCACTTTGTTGATGTATCTTCAATGTCTTCTGATGTAATTGCCAGGATGATTAATGATGATAAGATACAGGTCCTGGTCAACCTGAATGGATACACTAAGGTACTTCTCTACATATTTACATTGTTTCATGGGTTGATAAGACAGGTAGACTAATCTTTAACTGAAGCACCTCTGCCTCACATCCCACCAGGGCTATGTGATATCTTGGCCACCAAAAGAGGAAAGAAAGGCCGTAAATAATTTAGGCTAAACTTCTAGCAAACGTGATATACATGTCCCTGTGCGAAGCAATTTTTCCTCTTTTTTTCCGTATATCATCTATTGAGAATTTCAGACAGCAGTGCAGTCATCAGTGATTTTTTAAGCACAACCGACATCTTTTCCGTCTTTTGATGGTGTATAAACCAATTAAAACTTGGAAAGTTAGATGAGTTGTTCCTTCATAAAATGAGAAGGCTTGTCGTAGCAATTGAGAATGCCGAAAGTCATTTTTAGGCATTTTCGGTTCTGTTTCGCAATTTGTCCTTTTCTCCTGATGTTTGGTTCTTCCCCTTTTATCTTTCAGGGTGCAAGGAATGAAATCTTTGCCATGCAACCTGCTCCTATTCAAGTGTCATACATGGGTTTTCCTGGGACCACTGGTGCAACTTACATTGACTACTTGGTCACTGATGAGGTTTGGCTTGCACTGCAGGGCATCATGATCATGATCCAACTTTGTCAGCAGTGTTCTAATGAGTCTAATTTTGAGAATTTACTTTTGCAGTTTGTGTCACCTCTGCGGTTTGCCAATATTTACTCTGAGAAACTTGTACATTTACCACACTGTTACTTTGTCAATGACTATAAGCAGGTGACCTCTTGAACAAGTTTGATTTTTTCTGTTTTTCTGTTATCAACAATGCATCTCACTGGCTTACACCCTTTTGGGGAATTTCCTTCCAGAAAAATCGGGATGTTTTGGACCGTGTCTGTCAACATAAACGATCTGATTATGGTTTGCCTGAGGATAAATTCATATTTGCTTGCTTTAATCAGCTATACAAAATGGACCCAGATATCTTCAACACTTGGTATGTGTTTGTTATTCATTGTGTGCTTGGTGTCTCCTGTCCTTTTATACTCGGCATCACCTGGTCCTTTATCCTTATAAGAAAGAGCTATCTGCTTAGATTTTGCCATTTTGTTTTTCTGTTTTGCAACTTCAGGTGTAATATTCTTAGGCGTGTCCCCAATAGTGCGTTGTGGCTTCTCCGGTTCCCAGCCGCTGGCGAGATGAGATTGCGAGCATGTATGTACTATCTTAGTAGTTGGCTGATCTTCTATCTATTTGCTTTCATTGGGAACTTGTCTTTAATAAATTTCCTACTTTGTTTGTCGTTACTTATTGGCATTGATTACAACTCGGTGCATAACTGACCATTACTTCTATAATCAGATGCTGCAGCAAGAGGTGTTCGGCCTGAACAGATCATCTTCACTGATGTTGCTATGAAAAATGAACACATCAGACGCAGTGCTTTGGCTGACCTTTTCCTGGACTCGTAAGACATCTTTCATGTTCTTTAAGGAAATGCTGTTTTGTTTATTCCCTGAAAGTTCATCTCTGGTCGGTGGTGGTAGTCCGATTGAGTTGTTGAGACGAAAAGAAAAATCATGATATGCTAATTATGAAATCCATGGGGATCATTTTATTCAACGTTATGGCTTTCATTTTCTGCCACAGCTAATTTGTGTTTGTGATGATTAGGCCATTGTGCAATGCGCACACGACGGGCACCGATATTCTTTGGGCTGGTCTGCCGATGGTGACACTGCCCTTAGAGAGAATGGCTACTAGAGTGGCAGGCTCACTGTGTTTGGCCACTGGTGTTGGTGACGAGATGATAGTTAGCAGGTTAGTTGAGAAAAGGCTAATATTGAGGAACTGCAGTAAATCCTTGTACCTTGAGCTAATGATTTTCTAATGATATTGCTTGCAGCATGAAGGCATACGAAGAACAGGCTGTCGCTCTGGCTGAGAACCGCCCTTGGCTTGAAGCCCTGACCAACAAGTTAAAGGCAGCCAGGTTAACCTGCCCTTTATTTGATACAGCACGTTGGGTGAGTTCGTAACCAATGGTACTTGAAGCTTTTTGCTATGGACGAAGTTGCAAGTCCTTTTCTGATGGTGGCTTTGTGTTGCCTGATTTTGTATTCCAGGTTAGGAATCTGGAAAGAGCATATTTTAAGATGTGGAGCTTACACTGCTCAGGGTTGCCTCCTCAGCATTTCAAAGTAACGGAGAGCGATGCAGAATTTCCATCTGATCGGTAATTTAATGTGTAAAAATCCATATATATATATATATATATATATATATATATATATATATATATATATATATATATATATATATATATCAGCACACACAGACACTGGGCGATACCCACTTAGACAAGACAAAGAGAAGTTGGTTTTCTAGATGATGCACTGAGGTATGCAGGCAGTGCTGAGGAAGCCACTGATAGTCTGTAAATTAAATGAGGGAGTTTTGCAAGATACCTAAGCCATGAAACGAGAAATTGTGCCATGCTGCTTGTTTTCCCTAGCTTCATATATATATATATTTTCCTTCATGTCCCTTTCCAATTGAAGAGTGGATATTTCATCTGGGGGTGATGGTTCTATGATCATGGTGATTGGTTACTTTCCCTTGAGAAGCTTCCCAGGTAGTTGGTGAATTTATTGGCAGTTTTGTTAGCAGTGTTCATTTTATGGTTGGTAGTGATTGGAGGATTTATGGGTGGTGATGGTAGATAATATGGAGACCAAGTGTGCTTGCAATGCCCTGTGATTCTTGGATTTTCTCAGGATCCCCTGATTGTAAATCACAATTACAATACTTTCTCAAGGTTCTAGTGAAACATGAGAAAGTTACAACTTGCCAGCTATGATTTTTTTTGCCTGTGACTAACAATCATAGCTTTAATTTTTGCAACTGTGATTGTTTTGTATTTTTTTAAAATGGTTTTACCATTATGCCTCTTCTTGATAAATTCTCCAATCCCTGCCTCTGCAAGACAAAAGAGCTTTCGATGATCATATCGAGGATCCCCCTAAGCAGGCCATTAATATCAACAATTTTTTTCTTTTCTTTCACCTGCACTGCCCCACACCTTGATTCGAGATCCTACAGTGGTATCAAAGCTCGAATACGGTGGTTACTGGGGAGTTGTTTGCATGGTTTTAAAACTTGCTGAGTCAACTCGTTGACTCGGCTCGGCTCGGCCCTCTAACGAGTCAACCCGGCAAGGCAAACTCGGCTTGCCAAGACTCGGGCTTGACTTGGCTTGACTCGGCCTGACTCGGGCGAGTTCTGGGATGTTTGAAATTTGATTTTTTATTTGCGTTGAAACAAACATGGGATGAAGTACGGTTGTTACAGACAAAACATATGTTTTGTCTGTTATGTTCTAAGGGTCTGTCCAATCTTGGACAAACAATCAGAGAGACCCTTAGGGTCTCTTGTGAGTGTGTCCTTAGTGGTCCTTGTGTTGGCTGATTTGGTGGACTGATGTGCTCATTGGATTTGTGGTATGTGTGCTCTTGGATCTTCCCTGTGTGTGTGTTAACTTCGTAACAGGTACTAGGTATCACTATCATAGCATAATCAACTATAATATTCATCATGTATTATCAGAAGCATAAAATTCTAAGTATATGTTGGAAACTGACAATTGGTCTTGTGGTAGCCAGTAGCTAGAAGTCACTCAAGAGAGGATTCGTAACGTTTTCATAAATTTCTACCAATAAGACAAATGTCAACAGAGCTTCACATAAGTTCTTGATTGCTTGACAATGCACAAAATCATCAAAATACAAAAATCCCGCTAATTCATAAGAAACAACATTAGGAGCCAGTGTTCATAGGGAAAAGAGTTTTAGCTCTATTTGGGAGTGAACAACCAGGATTTTATATGCTGCATCTCTTTCGAGAATTTTTGTCATGCCACTTAATTTCATATTTTTCAACTTACACCATAGTTATTCTTCAACTTACTCCATAGTCCTTTGTCTAAAAAAGAAATTTGAAGGCTATTTAGCAGGCTATCCTAGAGTTTTTTGCTACAACATTAGTTGCTTTTAATGACCTTTGTTCATTTGTCAAGGATGTACATTTATATATGGTCACAAGGATAACAAAAAGGACACATGGCATGCCATTGTTGTTCAATTTTTCATTAAGAATACAGTATAAGGGGGCATGACACAAGGGTAACTGGTAAGTTGGGAATATTCCTGTGAGATAGGCTGGCAGAGATCAGCCTATGCATTTTTCAATGCTACTGCTCTCTATGAATGGTTTAACTAGAAAATGACAAACCCAGGAAGTAATACAAGCAAAAACCAAGCTAATTTAGTTGATGCCAATTGTTATCAGTTCAAAAGCAACCTAAGAAAGAGTCACATCTCTCTCCCAGTTTCAGTGATTACATGCCTTAACACAACCCAAGGATCTCTTGTTTACTGAAAAACATGGTTTGAGACAAATTATAAATTGTTTTTCTTTTAAAATCAAAAGTTAACAAAACCCGGTCTGAGTCACCGAGTTGACCCGCGAGTCACGAGTCAATAAAGAACGAGTCGAGTCCCGAGTCACGGGTTTTAAAACCTTGGTTGTTTGAACTCTCCTTGCCAAGCTAGGATACAGATGCCAGTGATGTAGGTGGACGACCAGAGAAGGCACGGTCGGAGAGAGGCTGTCGAGGTAGCATCGTCGGGGCGCTTTGTGCAGATGATGAACCACGCTAGGGTGAGGGCCTCAATCGTGCTGATGCACCTCATCTCCTTGACGCATTCGTTTTGACAACGATAACGACCTTGCAGGGTACACAATTAGCTATCGCCAGTTAGCGTGATTCACTAGCGCAGACTGCCTCATGGCAGTTGGAACTTGACAAATATTTTATCTAGAGTTTCTCTAAGTGATTGATGGATTGTTATGGCATAAGGGCATCAGGGTGCCAAAGTTGTTGACGAGCAGTCATACTCCTCTCTCTCATGACATTACATGAAGGATGCTATATTGCCAACTACACTGGCCAGAATCATCCTCCGAAAATTGCAAGCACGACCATCAAAGACCGTTCGAAGTCGGCAACACATTCATCCCCACTATCTTTGGCGTTGTAGCAGTTTTCGTTTGCCTCGTCCTACTCTCCATCCTCTGCTGTGAGTTCTCAAAGAGGAAGAAGGGCGACCGATCGTCACCGTCGGTCGACCCGAATCTTCGATGCTTCTCGTACTCGCACATCCGTTGTGATGCTGCCTCCTCGTTGGATAACAAGCTCGGCCAGGGCAGCTTTGGATTCGTTTACCATGGTGCGCTAGACTCCGACCAACATGTCGTGAAGAGCATGGCCATCGGCTTGCTGAGGCGAGCGCAAGTTCCAAAACAAGCTCTCACTTGTCAAGAAGCTCGCCGCCTTCGATCGTGTGGCTGCGCTCCTAGGATCTTGCTTGGATCGGAAGGATCGCCACCTTGTGTTCTACGAATTTATGCACAATCGAAGCCTCTAGGATACCCTAATCGATCAAAAATGCCCGCAACTCATGAATTGGGAGCTCTGGTTCTTGATCGTCCTCGATGTCGTCAAGGGATTGAGGTTTCTGCACACTGCTTGCGATCCGTCGATCATTCATGGGAACATCAAGCTGAGCAACGTCCTCCTCGACCTCCAGTTCTTTGCGAAGATTGTCGATTTTGGCCTCGCGCGACTCAAATCGAAGATCGAGGCAAAAGCCGTCGTCCTGGTTATGGAGGCAGATTGGATCAGTTGATGGGAGAAAGAGGAGGAAGAAGGATGAGGCGTTGGTCGATTTGGAGATGGAGAGCGTTGCGATGACGGAGGATGCAAAGGGGGTCAGATCGTCGGAGAACCTTGTGAGTTTCTTCTCTTCAGAGTCGGGCCGAAATCTCCGACAGAGGGCGTGAGCTCCTAGGACACTTGATCCGTGCACAACTGCAAGATGGATGTTGTTGTTTGCGGCATCAACGACATGGAGTTCTCCTTTGGTGGGAAACATGCACTAAAGAAGGAGAAAGAGCGCGATAGAGCTGAAGTAGTGGAGGAGAAACCCTATTGCAGACATTAGGGTGTCAAAGCTGCCGATGTGCAATGGGGCTCCGGTCGGCTGACCGTCGAAAGATGGTGGTAGCCCTTCTGTCGTGGGATGGTGTGTCGAAGGTGGCGCGGTTGCACTAGAACCCACGACGCATCTCACGTTGAAGTTGGGGTGAGACGACCGTCTCACCCTCTCTTCAGTTCCTTTGGTTTTTTCCTCTTTCGTAAAAGGGGGAAACCCTAAGCGTCTCCCTTTTTATGAAAATGTTAACCAAAAAAAATACTAAAGGGTAGGGTTTCAGAATCTAGAACCTACTCATTTTTTTTAAAAGCCCCTTCCTTTTCTATTAATTCTGCTTGTAATTTTTACTGAAAATATCAGAGACAGGGTTGAGGATTTTCTCATAATTGTATTTTTAAACTTTTTTGAAATTACAGAAAAGCACCTGCAATTTTTTATTTAACTAAGAAAATTATGTTTTAGTGTTTTGGATTGTTGATTTTACCCAAAACTGTTTTGACTTTTCTGTTTTTGCAGAAAAATGCTTCTGGTTAGCGAAATACCTCTCATACTTCCTAGAGCGTTATCTAGATAGGTTTGGATCTAGTTAATACAGGTAGTTTCGTAAAGACCTGGTTGGATCCAGTAAAACTTCTTGAATCCTGAAATTCTTTTTGTTATTATATTTTTTTATGCTTAACATTATATTTATGTTTTGGATCATATTATATCTGGTGATATAGATACAGTTTGATTCAGTAAAACATATTAGATCTCTTGAACATATACGGATCTAGATAAATCAAATTGATTGAGTATAAATCTAGTTGAATTAGTTTTGAATCCAAACAATGTTATTGGGTTTTGTTAAACTTGTATGGCTCTAGATTTGATCCAAGTTTGTGATTGATTTAGGTAAGTCTAATTACCATATGGAATATGGATATAGGTTTGATTCAAGATTTATGATTGGATTTGGATGAGTGTTATGTCCGGATATAGGATATTGATCCAAAGAATATATATATATATATATATATATATATATATATATATATATATATATATATATATATATATATATATATATATATATATATATTGTCAGATATATTTTATGGATCTAGATCAGATCAAAGTTTTATGTTGAATATGGATAGTATCAAGCCAAATATTTAGATCTAATAATGATATATGTTTTGTATAGATCTGGGTTTGACACGATTAGATCCAGCTAAGTAGAATGCTAAATGTGTAATATGAATCCTTTTGCATTTGAAATATATGGTTTTGGATATGGATTTGAATTATGGTCAAATCCTGAGTGATCCATGGTTTTATTTAAGCTTGTATGGAGATCCATTTTAATATGGACTGTGTTGGACTTTAGAGATAACATCTCAAGTCAGATTTGAAAATGGAGTCCTACAAATCCAATAAATTTGGGTATATACATATATATTAGTGGATCCGGTAAAAGAGTTGAACTTAAAAGTTCAAGCTTGTGGTTGATTAAAGCCTTGGAATTGGCTTATCATATTTGGCATATCTAAATGATAATGAAATAACTCTCATTGAATATGAATATGGTGTATATCTAAAATTGGTTTTGGATATAGAGATTTATGCTTTATTTCATGATGAAAAATGTGAATATCCTTGTGATGGTGATATATCATGAAGGAAAAAGTTCAGCTAGTGTATCTAAGACCATATGATGTCATGACTTAATGCAAATATTGCTTAAATGCGATGCATTGAAAAAGTGAGAGTTGCATTATAATTTTACACATGCACGTGAGGATATTTATTTGTAATAATGATAAATAATCATTATAAATAATGATTCCTATGGTATGCTTATAAATGCATGAATGAATATTTTGTTTTCATTCATGAAATGTTAAATGGTGTTGGTCGTCATATTTATGACTATTTGGATCCAGATATACTGATCAGGTAATGATCAACATGTGATCATGCAAATGAAAAGTGCGAGTATAAGTTGTGATGAAAATTTAAAAAGTGAAAGTATTTGTTACGTTTGGCAAATCATGAATTTATAAATTAATAAATTTCATATTACTTCAATAGTGTGCATGCTTATATTATAGGCATTGAAGAGCCACAAGAACCCCATGACTATGTGAGACCCACATTATGATGTATTCATTTTTTATTTATGAACTGCATTACTTAGTATGTAATAAACTATAAATATTTGAAATAGACTTATATATAAATCAAATGTTATAAAATTTTATGACATGATGAAAAAACAACATAGTTTGTGAATAACCTCATGATAGAGATATATCATGAAGGAGAAATTCAACTAGCATATGTAAAACTTCATAATGTCATGAGTGCAATACATAATGTACTGGTTATAATACAACATGAGTGTTCGCCTCATATGACCAAGTGAGGATAAATTCTTCAGCTCTTGCCTTTGCAGGACACACACAAAAAAACTTTCAATAATCATATTGAGGACCTCCCTTGAAGCAGGCCGTTAATATCAACAAATTTTCTCTTCTTTTTCACGTACACTGCACATACCTTGATTCAAGATCCTACATGTTCATCCCCACCCAAAGCAAACATGCTCGAAGTGCTAGTTATCAATGGAAAATAAATTATGAAGCCAACAATTTAGGTTAGTATTATTGCATGCATAAATTTCTTTTTCTGAAAAAAAAAACCAACACAGAAATTGGTTTCTTATAAGAGACCAGGAGACCAAATACTTATTGTTTGGAGTTCCGACATGCCCTTCACCTATCTTGGTTAAGACTGGAAACTCCTCAGATTGATGCCTGTGCAAAGACACCGTTGGGAAGGAGACAGCTTTTCACTGATGAAAATGAATTTTTTTTTATAGACATCTGATCACATTTGATTCATGCACATGGGAAAAATCTTTTACCATTTGTTTTTCATGCACATGGGAAAATCTTTTCTCATGTGCATGAATGAGATGCTTCATTTCATCCAGGAAATGCCATCGCTTAACCAATTTGCCGTGAGAACGATTTACAAGTCCAGATCTGATTCTATCCGTCTAGGCTTCGAAAACAAGCAAATTGAATGGTCTGAAAGTGGAACTGAATGCTTAAGCGGAAGCTGATGACTAGTAGCGGAAATTGGGCTTTATTTACAGTGTTAGCTACATATTTCTTTAGTGTTAGAATAGACGGTGAACGTTTGCCGTCATACAAGGCTCTTCAGTAAATGGTAATTTGTTTTTTCATATCTATTCTTTTAGAGTTCAGGTTTCAATCTTTAATTGATTAAAAAACAAAGCTAGTGAAAGGATATATAAAGCCAATTGTTTCACAACCAATAATGTAGGTTTCATGATAAAAAAAAACGAAATTAGTGAATAGACAATGCTGGACAATCGGTTTGTGGACTTCGACATGAGGCACAGTGTAAGCTCAAAGCGTGAGACTATTTGTAAGATGAAATGGGTGAGAAGTATTTGCTGAGGACGACTATTTCTTTTCATTTGGTGGCATCCCATTGTACAGAACGTGTAGTTCAAAGGCTTCTAAGCATCAATGGATCGCTTGCCCTTTGCAGATGGTACGGGTTTTTTTTTTTTAAGGATGGCAGTGGATTGGAGCGAGGGTGGGGGACATGGTCTCCACTCCTGTCTCGTATCATAATTTTGCCCTCCATTTCCACCATTCTCGCACTGGTTTTGATTTTAACCTCCATTGCCGGTCCATTCTTTGTTTCATGTCCTCCATACCCGATAAAAAAGGGGTGAGGTGGGGTGGGGTTCCGCTTTTCCGGTCCTTCCGTCATTAGAGGAAGGAGAGAAGAGAAATGAGAGCTTGTGCGGCTTGTCACAGGAAAGAGAAAGAAGACATTCGATAAAGGGTTTTACGATAGGGTTAGAAATATATATAATATGTATAAAGGTATAATAATAATTTGCTTAATGGGGATTGGGGATGGGGCTAGGTGAGGCAGAGTTAAGAGTAAGTCCATCCCCGCCTCCATCCTCATATGGATTTTGATTTTAACTTCCATCCCTGATCCAAACAGGCCCCATTTCCTCCTTGGTCCACTGCCATCCCTAGTTTTTCTCATGAAAATATTAAATAAAAAAATACTGTCTGATATTTTTTGATAAGAACTCTAGAAATGAATTTTTATTTTTTAAGTTCAACTTTAAGAATTAGTTATTTTAAAATTTTAAATAAAAAAATTATCCTTTTTTTTCCAAAAAAACCTGAGATTTATAAAAAAAAATCTTAAACATCACTTGATTTTGGCTGCCAACATTTACACAAAAAAACGGTTTGACTGGCTGATATTTTCTGATAAAAGCTCAAGAAATTAAATTTTAACTTTTAAATTCAATTTATAATTTTCCATGTGAAAAATAATTTTAAATTTAGGCTTTTCATTTTTCAATTGAAAATTTTGCCAAGCTAGTAGTAAAAAAACACGAGATTTATAAAAAACTTCAAAATATCACTTGATTTTGGCTGCCAAGATTTACCTCAAGAACGGTTTTTGCTACCATGATTGGCTGACAGTAGGTGAGAAATACATTGAGAGGGTCGTTAGTGGGGATGTGAGGGCATGTTTTAGGTTGGATATTCAACTGGCATAAGGCTGTGTTTGGGAGGAGGTATTTGAAGGGTTATGAATGGAGTTGAGAAAAATCAAATTATAGGAATTCAAAGGAATTGGTTTTGAAGGAAAATGTGGATTCTATTTTTCGTTTGGAATCTAAGAACTCAATTAAGGGAGTTGGGGCATTTTGTGTTCATGTGGACACGTGGCACCTTTTTTCATAAAGACACTTGCACACCAGAACTACTTCAATGAGGAGTTGTAAATACCTCCTCATTCAAAAAGGAGTTGAAATTGATGAAATCAGAGATTTGGGAGCTCCTGTTTCCTAATCGATCCTTATGACTCCCTCAAACCCATTTTCCCAAACAGCAGGCAAAGACGTTGTGAATGCTTAACTGCTTGTAACTGCTTTGGACGCCTTCTCATTTCCTCCGATCCCATCCTCTCAAACATAACCTAAATTCATTTAATTGGATTTGGTATAAAGTACATCGAAAACATGTTATCGCATGACCAAATCCTTCAAATTTGAATTTAGTTTTACACAAATTTTTTTTTCGACAGATAAAGCTGGGGTTAGGCAGACCCCTACTTAAAAGGAAACTAAATACATTAACATTTATAAGGGGGGAGATCCATTGAAGCTTTTAATCTCAAATATGATCGAGTTACGTATGTTCCAAATCTTCCAAATCACAATTTGGAATGCGACCAGCCATGCTTTATTCAAAACTTGAATCCTCGTTTACCCTATCTCTCTAAAGACGATGCCACCCATCCTCATGAATATTCCCACCTCCCAAACTGTCGACACTTTGCGATACACATCATTGAATAAATAGATGATCACCCGTTTCTTCTTTCCCGCAGAAACTGCACGACTTGCCATCGCAAACCCCATGGATTTAAGCCGATCTTGTGTGAGGAGCTTCCTATGATACGCAAAAAACAGAGTGGTGGCCGCCCCGGGGAACTGGCCTTTGCACCAAATAAGGTGCGTGCATGGCTGCTTGGGATGCTGCTGCCTTGTGACTTCCCAAAACGACTTTGTGGAAAAATCTGAAGGCCCAGCCCATGCTATGCTGTCTTGAACGTCCTGATGCATATTCACATCATCTAAGCAAAACCCCTTGTCCTCCAAGTATTGTTCTACCTTCATAGGGATATCAAAATCTGATCCCTCGTTAGAGTTTAAAAAAATCAGCAACGCCATTGTCATGCAAATACTTGGAATGTCTTAGGCACCGGGTATCCTACATGATCGATCAAAGGTGAAGGAGGAATCCAAGGATCCAACCAAAACAATGTCCTTTGACCGTTGCCAATGTGCTATTTGAGGTTGTCTTTGATTTTCGTTGAAAACAAAAAAAACTAGTTGAAAGAGAGCAACTTACTACATGATATTACGTGGTTCGGTGTTGGGATCACCTACATCCATGGCACAAATACTCAACTCAACGCCTTGAGTAGGTTCCATTATTGAAACTCTTTATATAGTTTTTACAATTATATATTTCAAACATATCTGGACTCTCTCTCTTTATGATTCACATGAACTCCTCTTAGCCTTAGCTTATTATTATCGATAACCTTCATTTGGTTATCAACCTTATCAATGGACTCCATTTGCCTTAGCCATTGATGATCACGTGTTCGGTTAGCCACCTCATCATGAACCTCCTTATCGTGAACTTCCTTATCACGTATTCAGTTAGCCACCTCATCATGAACTTCCTTATCATGTATTTGGTTAGCCACCTTATCATGCTCCTTATCATGAACTTCCTTATCAATATACACCAGTCGGTTATGTCTCTTCACGTGCATCAGTCGGTTATGCCTTTTATCATGAACCTCATTTTCTTTATCATTATCATTATTATTCCCCCTCAAACTCGAGTGGGGGTGAATCCACAACTCAAGTTTGCTACGAAATCGATCAAAGGCAATTTGAGGAAGAGCCTTGGTTAAGATATCAGTTACCTGTTGTGATGAAGGAATAAACTTAGTGATATGACTGCCACAAGCCACCTTTTCCTAAACAAAGTAAAAGTAAATATCAACATACTTCATGCGAGAATGAAATGCTGGTTTAATAGTCACTTGAAGAGTTAAAGATTATCACAAAATAGAATAGGCAGTTCAGATAAATATATCCCAATGTCCCAAAGGATAAATGATAATCATGTAAGTTCTATTGCAGTTGACGTCATTGCCTTGTATTCTGCTTCAGTGCTGGAACGAGCCACTGTGTGTTGTTTTTTAGCACTGCAAGATATGCAATTGGCACCAAGGAATGTGCAAAAGCCTCTGGTGGATCTTCTGGTAAGAGGACAACCTGCCTAATTTTCATAAGAAAAAGCATATAATTGAATTGGAGTATTAGTCAATAACTGAGTTTCATACTCAATAGTGCCATGAATATATCACAAAATTCTTTTCACCATTTGAAAGTGAAACTCAGTGGGATTTTGCATGAATTGACTAACATAATTTACGTTGTATGAGATGTCGGGTCTAGTAAATGTCAAATATTGTAACCCTTCGACCAGACTTCCATACAAAGTACAGTCATAAAATAAATTTTCACTTTCTTTAATAGGACAAAGATTAGATGCCATAAGAGTGTAGACAGGCTTGACGCCAAGCATCTAAGCATGATCCAATAAAGCATAAGCATACCATTTTTTATTTAGGAATAGGCCTTGAGCGAAGCGATGGACCTCGATTCCTAGAAAGTAGTGAAGATAGCCCAAATCTTTTATAATAAACTCATTGCTAACTTTGGTAATAAACTCATTTATCATAGTGAGATTGTTTCCTATGAGAATAATATCGTCAACATAAAATAGAAGAAACATTATCACATGATAACTTTGATAAATAAATAGAGATGAGTAAGCAACACTGGAATAAAATCCCATAGAGAACAAGAATGTGCCAAACCTATCATACCAAGCTCGTGGAGCTTGTTTCAAGCCATATAAGGCTCGATTTAATTTACTCACAAAATTAGGTTTATTTTTATCTCTGTACCCAAGGGGTTGATCAATATAGACATCTTGAGTTAGGAACCCATGTAAAAACACAATCTTAACATTTTAGTGTCTGATATCCCAATTATAGGCAAGAGCAACTATTAGAACAATTCTAATTGATGAAGGTTTTATGATAGAGGAGAAGGTCTCGGAAAAATCAACTGTAGGTATTTGACTGAATCCTTTAGCCACTAAGTGAGCTTTAAGGTGTTCTACGTTCTCATCACTCTTAATCTTTGTCTTAAATACCCATCTACTCCTGATCACATTCATATTAGGCGTACGAGGAACTAGAACCCACATATCATTCTGTGCTAATGCAAGCAACTCTTATTCCATAGCTTGATGCCAGAACTTTTCAATGCCTCACTAATTGTTTTTGGTTTTAGTGGTACAGTTAGGGCTAACAAGTATTTAGGATTTGGTTTGAATATTCCTTCTTTCGACCGTGTGACCATATGATGAATGTTCTGAACATCTATCCCAGCAACATCAGAAGTTGCAGGTTGAATGACACATTCTTCAGGTTAAGCATCATGCTCAAGAGAAATCGAATTTTCATGATTATCTTGAGAATTATTTTGACTCTCGGTAGGAAATCTAGAAGTATTATTATGAAAAACACTAGTTTGATGGTCATCATTAATGCAACCCTTCTCCATAAAATTATCAGCATGATGACAGTGATTTAAATCAATAAAACTTATTAGTTCTTCATTATCAAATATAGACTAAAATATGGATCTGCTTGCGACTCCAGAAGTGTAAATAGTGGTTTGACACCCCTATCGAGCTGCATCAGCAGATAATAAGAGCTTCCACATTGAGGAAACCCCATTAATAACAAATCCGATTCATTTGTTATGATCTTGGGTAATTTAACAATGGCAAAACCCTGTTCATACACCTGCAAGGTATACATAATACATGGTGGATATTACTGACAGAAAGGACTTCAAACAAACTAACAAGACATGAAAAGAAACAAAGCATTAATAAAATCAAGTTAGCAACAACAAGGACACATGACAATAAGTAAAAGAATAGAAACCTTCAAACATCAGAACCACAAAATGTAAAAAACATTTTAGAACATGCTGATTCTGCAATAGGAACAACTAAATAATGAAAAGAGGCAACATTTTAAATAACCTCATACTGTTACAACATCGAAGGTCCGGACTTTAAAAGCTATACCTACCATGGTCCTATCATGAAGTGAAAGTTCTATTTATATTAAAGAACTCTAGTAGTGTGATGTACAAATAGTAGTCAAGTGTGCAATACTACATGCCATTTATGAATGACATTTGAACTTGAGAAGGAAAACATAAACCAATACGTAAGCTAAAGAAGACTTCAAAACTAGGAGTGGTGCTTCCAATGAGTATGAATAGGTTCGTCATAGTATCACATTCAAGAAAGGCAGTAAACATACTCAAAGCTTGTACATCAGTCATTCTTTTACGGTGGTCCTTATTGAGCAACCTCTTCACAAAATCTTTTGCTTCAGGAGATACTGCGAGCCATGGCGCATCATCAAAGTTAGGATCTGCCCTAAGGACAGAACGAAATATTCCAGACTCCCCAGAAAGGTCTGCTACCACATAATAAAATGTATGTTATAACACCTATGCTCCAAATATCTGCTTCCATGCTATACGATCTATGAAGGACTTCAGGAGCAACATAATATGCACTGCCAACAATATCATTCAATCTTTCATCTGCACAAAACAAAGGATTATACTTTTAGCTAGAATGAATTTGTAATCAAACACATGCACCTAATCAACCAATGATTAGGCAAAATTGATGGACCATGATATGGAGGTGGGGAATCCAAAAGATAATCCTTCTGGTTTTCTTGGAGCAATAGTAAGACATAAAGGAAGTAATGGCCTGATGCATAAAAGCCAACCAGATCTGCCGTGTCAATGTCATTCCCCAGCTATCCTCTTCCTTTTCGACAACTATGAGAGAAAATTATGTCAGCATTCAGCTAAGATAACTTCCAAGATACCAAAGAGGAAATAGTCACTACACCAGCTGCAAACAACAGAATGTTTTATTAATAGCGCATCAGTCAGTCAATATCTTAACCTTGAAAAATTTATCAACACCACCATAAGAAAATAGCCACATTAGAGAAAAGATATAAGACAAAAGTAAAACCATAATATGTCATAAAACAAATGGAGTTCATAACTGCTCGCCATAAACAATTTCCTGAGCAAATCTTGAGAGAGTACATTCTAAGAAGCAAAAAATACTAGCAAACAGAAATTTAGGAATCCAAAATCCTTTAAAATTTGGGAAACATATTTTATGAAATAATGGAGAAGATCAGTCTCATGCTCAAACAAACCTACTGGGCCTACTCTGCCAGCTTCACCAGCCGATGAAGGGTACCCCTGGCCACTCTATTTCCAGGATCAATTTTCATCACCATCCTCAAGTCCTCAGCTCCAAGCCTGTATTTCTCAGTGTTTTCATACAGAAGCGCACGCTGAAGTAGCACCGCAACATTCTCGCCATCGTGATCAAGGACCTGCATTTTAACAACCTGACACACTAAGACTAATATTATGAACAC
Organism: Nuphar pumila; assembly: GCF_984573655.1. Taxonomy (NCBI): domain Eukaryota; kingdom Viridiplantae; phylum Streptophyta; class Magnoliopsida; order Nymphaeales; family Nymphaeaceae; genus Nuphar; species Nuphar pumila. Next base: position 123,606,132 of record NC_143255.1, read on the forward strand.
AAAGTCTCGGCCGAAGAGATTTGAACTATATACACAAGCACACGCAAAACCTAACAACAACCAATACACAGTACCTTGGAACAATCTGCAATAGCCTTCTTATACTCTCCCACTTCTTTATAACAAGAAGCTCTGCAAGACAGAACCTCCACATTGGATGAATCAGTACCCGCTTTCTCTAGAAGCGCCATTGCCCACGACAGCCATTTGATCGCATCGGCAAACTGGCCCTGCTTGTAGTTCTCTAATCCCTTTGACTTAGCCACCGAGGCAGTCACCCCTGAAGGTGGTTGTGGAAGCCCTTCAAGATCAGTGGTTGTTCCCGTATCAACACTCCCTCCGAACTCCGAGCCGAGGCCCCAATCATCAACATCCGAAGGCGGTTGCGGTTGGTTGGCAGAACCTTGAGCTGCTGAAGCAGAGGATGATGATGAAGACGATGAGAACAACATGTCCAGAGGATCAACACCTCCAGATTTACCCACCGGTACTTGCGAGTAGCCAGCTTGAGTTGGAATTCCAAAAGAATCGAACGACTTTGGAGTAGAAAATGAAGGGAATGCCGAAGAGGACGCGGACGACGACGGAGTCGACCTGGGGGAGGAGGGAGGCGAAGTGCCCTAAGCACTATGTAACGAGAGAGAGACAGAGAGGGAGGGAGAATTTAGCACCCTAATTTGACACTTCTAATTGAAAATTAGCGACGACATTAGCGAGGGAAACGAGACGGATTCAAAACAAAATATTTTTGCCGCTTAGTCATCGCTAAGTGATGGATCTTGCTATAAAAAGTTTCCCTCGCTAATTATGTTGCTAATTAGCGACGGATTGACGACATAAGTTTTTTCGTTGCTAATTATGCAAATATTTTGAAGGCTAGCGATGAATAGTTTTCTCTCGCTAATTCGTCAAAAAATTATGACAAAATTTTTTTGTCGCAAATTTCTGTCGCTAATCAAGGTTTTTCTTGTAGTGAATCTTCATTTGGTTATCAACCTTATCAATGGACTCCATTTGCCTTAGCCGTTGATGATCACGTATTCAGTTAGCCACCTTATCATGAACCTCTTTATCGTGAACTTCCTTATCAGGTATTCAATTAGCCACCTCATCGTGAACCTCCTTATCATGAACTTCCTTATCATGTATTTGGTTAGCCACTTCATCGTGCTCCTTCTTATCGTGAACTTCCTTATCAATATACACCAGTTAGTTATGCCTCTTCATGTACAGCAGTCAGTTATGCCTATTATCATGAACCTCCTTTTCTTTATCATTATCATCATCAATGTTGACAAATGCTTTTTCAACCAAATGATCAATTAGTCATAAAATGGGAAAACCAAACTTAAGAGGTTCGTGTTAGATTAAATGACTAGAGAGAACACCACTCACCAAAATAAGCCATTGTCAATCTAAATGAGGCTTCGATGGAGGTGGGTTGTTGGCATTCTCCTCAGCCAATCAACGCCCTCGATGAGCCTAGGTGACTATGTCGAGAGGTGAGCAAGACTCTTTAACTTCAAAGAATGAGAGAATGGTATCACACACTTAGTACCCATCATACTACAATATTGATCTATTTATAGTGGGAGGACTCTTAATGAGTTTAATAGAAGGTTTCAATACATGGACACTTATGAGACTTTTTCACATTTTCATAATTGTCCTTCAACCTTAATTGTCCTTCAACCTTCACAACTGAGACCTTTGATGTGCTCATATCAATATAGATCACATCAGTGATCTAAAATCCAACATTTTCCCACTTGGCCCATTGACATAAAAAAACACATTATCGATGTTCTATATTGTTATCTCAATTCAATTTTCATGTGGGTTCATATGATTTACTGAATCACAAGAATGAATTATACAAGTCATGAAGATGAACATCTTTATATGAGATGTCATATTTTTATATACTAAAATATCATTTATTTTAAGTGTTTAGCATGTCAAGAGTACCTTTATGAACAGGTTAGTCTATAACTGAGTCTTTTTGGTTATTTTAATATTGTTATTCTGTTATTCTATCTTCACAAATGAGAGATACTTTACACAATCAATAATGCACAAAGCATAGAGAATCAATTTAGTTTAAAAAATATGATCACATAAAATCATAATGTATTGTCATATATTATAAGGAATCAATTAGATTCATCATCATTACATGTTAGAAATACAATATTGATGATAACCCTTTAGTAAAAAGATTCGTAGTCATTTTCTTTATGTCAATTGTATCAATGCATACTAAATTATTCTCTCTTCTTTCTTTAACAATAAAGTATTTTAACACCATGTGTCTACACGAAGTGGAGCTCTTGTTATTATGAAAGAAAGACACAATAACTTTATTATCACAAAATATCTTCAGTGGCCTATTAATAGAGTCCACAATACTAAGATCCAAAATGAAGTTTCTTATCCATATAGCCTGAGGGAAATAATTTTTGCCTCAATGACTTTCATAAATTTCTTTATTGTCTTGTAATGAAGGATGACGCCTTGAATATTCTTAATCACTCGAGATTGCAAAAACAACATGCTAAGCCTATTTGACCAATTGTTTTATATGAGATTCATGTCGAAAAGACAAACATAAAACCCTTTAATATTCACTTTTTCTAAGGCAAATATAATAAGGTCATTAGCATTCTATTTTGGTGAAAATAATACTCCTGCAGCTAGCCGCCATTGTCTTTGGTCATCCACCTGCGATAGCAGCCAGACAAAGACTTAACTGAAACTGAATGTGGCTTTTACAACCACAGTCTCTAGTGGCAGCCACCAGCAGTTGGCCACGACTGTCGTCGGCCATGGTCAAACTCTGGTACCCAGCTGCCATCAATCTCGGCCATCTACCAGCGATTGTAGCCATGTCTAAGGCCCTGTTGAGATGGTTGTTTCTTTTTATGACCCTTGTCATCCGTGTCTGCCAACAACGGTCAACCATTGCTATCGAGTGTGACAGTCAGCCTCCTGCAGTCGGCCACCCGTCTGCCTGAGCAATCTGCCGGTGGCTGGTAGTGGCAAAAACAGAAACTAAAAAGAAAGGGAAGGAAGGGGGATGTGGCCAACCGTGTCCCGGCTCCCAGCATCGCTGCTCACCGATGGCGACCATCGTCAGCCTCAACTGGGCCTGGACAACATCTGATCCAGGCCTGCAGGCATAGGGTCGTCGGTCGACACCTCCCCCCTCGTAGCCAATTTGGAAAAAAATGAACGAGAGTCTGGCGGGAGAGAAAAAACCATCGACAAAAGCAAAAAAACCATCGAGCATGGCATGGATGCCGATGCACCCACATCCAAAACACGTGCAACAGAATCATGGTGAGCCCATAACCCAATGTTAGATTAAAGGCCAGAGAGAACACCAGTTACCAAAAGTAGCCATTGCCGATCCAAACGAGGCTTCGGTGGAGTTAGGTTATCGGTGCTCTCCTTAGCTAATCGACGCCCTCAATGAGCCCGGGCCGCTATGTCGAGAGGTGAGCAAGACCCGTCACACTACAATAGCGATCTACTTAGAGTAGGAAGGCTCTAATTAATGGGTTTAATGGGAGGTTTCAATGTATGGACTTTTATGAAACCTTTTCACATTCTCGTGACTGTCCTGCAGCTTCCATAGCACCCTTGACATGCCTCTGTCAATACGGGTTACTTCAGGTTGGATTTGATCCAACAATCCAAAATCCAACAGTCTGGCGACACTTGCATCGAATAAAACTGATCTAGGGAGACAGATAAGCACGCTAAATTGTGATCTCTTAACGATTTGATCCCCAATCCCCCCCCACTTTAGTTTGACAGACATTGTCCAATGCAATCAATTGAACGTGTCGGTTGGATGGTGAATCATATCAGATGAAAATTCATAGTTTTTTCAATTTTGAAATAACTGAACTTGAAATGAGAAAGCAAGAACTCCGATAACTAGGAAAGGATGCCAAGACATACTTTATGGGAACCACCTTCCTGCCATAGAGAGTGGCCTGCTGCACCAGTTTTCGAGAGTTTATTGACAAACTTTTTTAATAAAAGTTCGCATAAAGATAAACTGAGTTGAATAAAGGTAGGTCCAAATATTTGATAGGAAGTTGAGCGCTTAATTTGCCACCCACTTAGAGATTCAATGCAGGTCGACTGACTAAAGAAAATGTTGAAAGGAATGAGCATAAATTTCCCTAGGATGACTAAGAGAAATTCAAAAATCATTGGGGTAATTATGAATTGACCGCTTTTTATCCTCAATAAAAAAAATAAGACATCATCAGCAAAAGAAAGAGTGACTCGAACCAAATCCCTGCCCAAGACTCAGCCTGAAGCAGACATCAACTAAGTCTGCCACATACCTCTACTGTTGGGGAACTCTAGACCAGGTTCACCATTTACCACCACAGAGAATTTTGGGGTTTACACACATCATGTAACACGATGAATCCAAACATCTACAAACCCGATCCCCAAAGAGTGTCCTCAAGAAAGAGTCAGTCCACGAGATCACAGGCTTTCACAAGGTTCATTTTGAATACAAATAGAAGGGGGCTAGCTTTTTGCCATAGAGGCAACAAGCTCATGGGCAATAAGGATGCCCTCTTGGATGTTATGACCCCTTAGAAAAGGCTCTTTGGTTGTGAGAGATAATCAGGTTGCAAGATGAGGATCATGCAAGTCACCATTATCTTAGTTATAATTATGTAAAAAAAAAAAAATTTGCACAAGCTAATGGGATTGAATTTAGAAAGAGAGTGAACTTTTTCTTTTGAGATTAGGACAATGTGGGTAGAGTTTTTCCCTTCGAAATCCTTTATAGCCTCACAAATATCCTTAGATATAATCGACAAAAAAATTGCCTGGAAATCCATTCCGTCTTGGAGAGCTGTCCCCATCAAGGTTGCCAAACTAGGAAGCGAAAGCGGCAAACGATACGAGAAGCGGAAGCGAGGCATTTTAAAATTTATACGAAGCGGAAAGCGAAGTTTCAATTTAAAAGCAAGATATGAATTAAAAAAAATGAAGCAATATGTAATCAAACAAGAAACAAATAAAAACTAAAATAAAATTGATCATTCTTATATTTCATGATTTTTCTGTAAAAGAGTTAAATTTTTTGTTAAAATCTAACAATGGTGGTTACCAATTTAAAGAAAGTACATGAAAAGTGAGTGAAATCATGAGAGAAAACACATGAAAAAGATAAAAAGAATGTGAGAAAAGTATATAGTATGTATAGACCATGTGTATGAGAAGCATATATAGAAGAAGCGTGGAAGAATCGAGCTTCCCATAAAGTTTCTGAAGCGAGGAGTATATCGTGCTTTCAAAGCGAGTTTCCGGAAAGCGAGCTTCCCACCTACCTAAGAAGCTTTTGATAACTCTGGTCCCCATCAAGACTGCCAGAAGTAATCTCTTTATCCGAGATAGGCTGAAGAAGACTTGCATTTTCAATCGAGAAAACAAAAGAGTCCAAGAGACCCTCAAATGGATGTTGATCAATTTCGGTAGGGGTTAAGAACTTGAAAAAGAACGAGGTAGCTTCCTTGACAATATCCTCTCCCAACTACATCAGAGCCATAATCTCTCTCAGTCCAGTGAATTTGCTTCCTTTGTATACGATGTTCCTAGTAGCTAGTAGATGGAAATAATGACTGTTCTGTTCTTCCTTAATCCACCTACATATGAGAATCTCCCCACCTGCCCTGTTTGAACCGGTGATGGAGGAAGGAATGGAGGTTAAAATCAAAACCTGGGAAGTGATGGAAGCGAGTATGGACTTATGCTTTACCCCGCTCCACCCTGTCCCCGTCCCAATCTCTACCTTGCCCTGCCCTGCCCTGCCCCGCCCCGCCCCGCCCCGCCCCGTCTCATCCCCAATTTTTTTTTAGGGATGACAATGGACCAAGGGAAAAGGAGAAACTGGGTCTGTCTCGCCTCGCTCGGTTTAAATAGGAGATGAAGGGCATGAAAGGAGGATGAAGATTAAAATCAAAACTCGTGCAGGAATGAAGGGGTGAAGTCCTTGTCCTCCCCCCCGGTCCACTGCCATCTGACCGGGCAGGTTGATCACTAAACTCTTTTACTGTTCGAAGAGTGCACGCATACTTGGCATTTAAGCCACGTTCAAAGTGGATACAAAAGTGTTGCATGTTCTGGGATCTGGCATAGATTGAATTAAACAGGTTGTCTCGTGACTGACGAGGAATGGTGGGTGCCCCATACAGTGAGCAGAGAAACAACCACAAAGATATTGGGTTAAGATTTGCTGCAAGAAACCCCCCACAAATACTGGATTAAGATTTGCTACAGTTGTTTGTATAGCAAATGTAAGCTCTTTTTTTCTTTTTTTTACATATAATACTAAATATGTGATCTACATATTTTGTTTAGTGAAAACCTGCTTTTGGATAATTGAAATCTGATCAGTATACAGGTTTTTCAAGCTATCCAAAAATCAACGGCCATGAAGGCTTCTATTTTTCGACTCATAAAAGCATGTTTCTTGATTCTTACTAAATCATGCTGAATGCATTTATGAGGTTAGATTGTGTTAAAACAACTCAGGTCCTGAGATTCAAACTAGATTGTAGGTTCAATCATTTGTACCAAATATAAACCTAATTTTAGCTGTATCCATTCTTTTTTTTTTACTTTTAAGCTTGCCAAATAATATCAATGTTGGATTGAACTACAATAATGATTTTTTTTTTCTTTAGGCCCTGTTTGGAAACTGGTAGTCAGATAGAGATTATGCATTTGAAAAGTGGTAACTGCCAAATCATAGGTGGTATCTATCAAGTCCATTCTTTAGTGTAAATACAAAAGAGAAAGGCCCTCACTTCCCATCCCAATTACCAGTTTCTAAAGGTCCACTACCAAGGTAGTTTGATCAAGTTTTTACTGATTGCATTAACTTTCATCCCAACTATCAAGGTAGTTTGATTATTCTAATGAATTTTGATCACATTGGTTTTTATTTAATAAGGGGTGATTTTATATTTGACTTTGAATCATAGTCCAATTTAAAGGAAATCCAATTAACTAGGTTTGAAATCACTTACATTTAAACTGATTTCAACCTGTTTACATCCGTAATTATTAGTGGATCCCCATATTATTCTGAGTTTGGGTTATGATATTTTTGTTTGATATCGCGACCAATCTGGTTAGACCTGAGCGTTTTAAATTATATAAACTAGGATTTGAGAGGTTTGAGATTTCATTTTTATTGACCCGACAAAACTTGAACCCGAATCCCATTCAAGCAACTAATGATTTGGGCGTGCTTGGGTACACCCTGATGTGTTGGATACCCGACCAGTTGACTGCCCTAAGTTTCGACCCAGGTCCCTTTTATACCGAATAACAATGCTACGCGGAGAACAGAAAGACTTGCAAACATCCAAACACCAGGAAATATTATGTAATATTTATCCATCTGATTTATGTATTTTTTATCGGATCTGGGCACGATTTTTCTTATGAAAAGTCCGGTCAGACCTGATCTGAATTCGATACCCTCATCGGTATATGGTTACTTAGTCGGATCTGAGTTTGGACCACCCATTTTAGTGGGTATCGCACCCTTTGACACCCCTATATGTACCCCAAAGATGGTGGGTGATCGGATGCAGCAGCACACTCAAAGTGTGCAATCACATCGCACCTGGGTCTGGAACCCCTAACCACCGTTCATCAGGTCCAAAGGAGCCTGTCACCGCCGTTGGATCCACGAACGCGGCACGCCGGTTTCACAAACCCAATCTCCTCGAAGCCAACGGCTATAAAAAAACATCCATTCTCCCTCTCCCTTGCCTTTCTCCCGAAGCAAACGTCTTTCCCCAAATGGCGATCTCCGTCTCATCGATGGCTTCCTTCGTCCTACTGCTCTCCTTCACCGTCTTCCTCGTCTGCCCTTCTCTCTGCAACGCCCAACTGGGGGGCAGAGTTGGAGGGAGATCGGACATCCCCCACGTGAAGTCGAACAGAGAGGTTCAGGATCTGGGGAGGTTTTCCGTGGACGAGTACAACAAGCAGCAGCACGCGAGCATCTCGTTCCTGCAGGTGGTGTCTGGGCAGCAGCAGGTGGTGGCGGGGATGAAGTATTACCTTCGCATCCAGGCCGTCGACGGTGGTGCCACCAAGCTCTTCGATGCGGTCTTGTGGGTCAGGGCTTGGCTCGGGTCCAAGGAGCTCCTTTCCTTTGACCCCGTTGCTTAATGGCCATCTCTCTCTATGTGAGTTTGGGGGTTTTCGGTGAAGTTGGGTGTGTGTATTTCTGGGTAAAGTGGATTGGGTTCAGGCTGGGGTTTGAGATTTTGGTGGCGTTCTATGTATTTGGGTGCGTGGTTTTTTGTGTATGTGATTCTGTGAAAGTTTTGTTTCGGTGAATTCTGTATGTTTTTTTGTGTATGTTCGAAGATTTTTTTTTTGGTATCGTCTTCGTGGGGATTTGGGTTTTTATGAGAAATTTGATGCTTTCGAGGGCCTATTTCTTTATGATCGAAGTTGCTTGTGGCAAATTACCATATTATATCCTGTGGTTGAAGGGTAATGTTTGCTACCCTCATCGGTAAGGAATCCCTTGGCTAAAAAATATAATGTTTTTATTTTTTTCAGTTTTTTTGCACGACTCCCTTCTGATGTGATCTAAATATTAAGTTTAGTAAAATCTAACATCTAAATCATGTTTTTCCTTCCTATATCTCAAATCTTATGAGGATTGAAAAATCAACAATGTACAATATACCAAATTTTCAAACCTCAAAAAACATATTTTTACTTTGAAAAACTGTGATTCAAGGGTCAATTCTTACTATTTTGATCATGCTGCAGATTTGGTCAAAACAACCTCTCTCTACCAGTTGCAATTAGAGGTTCCTTCCCAGCAAGGGTAGAAAATTATACCTTGCTTGAGAGAGAGAGAGAGAGAGAGAGAGAGAGAGAGAGAGAGAGAGAGAGAGAGAGATGTAAGGGGTTTAGAGATCATCCAAGAAAGAGAAGCGCAGGTCTTGCAAATTTGTAATGCAGGGTTTGGGCTTAATTGGTGGAAGAGCCGTTTCACAGTTTTGCCTCCCCAACGTTCTTCCTACAAATGACACCATTTTTTGGATCTTAGACTCCCCCAAACGCGTGTTAGGAGGAGAGAACAGGGGTATAATAATCCAAACGAAAAACTTGAAATTTTTGGCCATTTTGGAAACCTGAATTTGGTCACCATCATTCGTTAACTCAAATTTGCCAAGATATTTTTGTTCATATAGGAACATTCCCAGTTGGTATCAATCAGCAGTGCTCAACCTTTAAATGTCTAACAATATAATATTACCCACTACATTTATAAAGGGAAATGTCTTTTTTTTTAAAGACTAGCGTTTGAATACCGGACAGCGATGGACAGGACAGCGTGGGACGTCCTGTCCATCCCTGAAAATGACAGGACATGCTGTCCCATCCTGTCCACGTGCCATTATTTTTTTGTTTTGTTTTTGGGTGTCCATGCTTGTCCGTCTTTCGCTGTTCCGTGGGGGGCACGTAACAGTCGTTTTTGCATCCGTGGGATGCACCAAAACAGTGTCCCCGCGTCCTACGTAGCGTGGGTGTGCGGACGTGGACTGAATTCGCCCCGTAAAAGGAAAACGTCTTTGAGAGAACTGTTTGATGTTGTGTGGCGACCAAAGACTGGTGCTTAGCAATATTGGGGTTCAAACTTGGAGTGGACTTCATTCTTGATGTCAAGTGACTTTGTTTGTTTATGCAATGCAACTACACAAGTAATACCATGTTTTAGTGACAATTGTTGGAGTGTTCAACAGAAAGCAAAGAGCATGTTGAGAAATAAATGGACCACGACTCATGAATCATTAGTGCTGTAATGCTCATTCGACATTAGATCATGATGCATTTCTATCATTTGGATTTTAAATTATTTGTATTTTTTAAGATCGGATCTGTCTGGGATTCATATTAGATTAGGCTCTCTCTCTTTTGCCTTAAAAAGTATTCATTATGGGGTTGTATTTAGAGAACAGATGGTTGAACATTCAAAAACTTCATTTGATTTTTTTTTCTAACTTTCACTTTAAATCTTTGCTTCTTCATAGTTTTGGTTAGCATAGGCATAATAGGGCTACCAAACAAACCTAACAATTAATGGGTCATATTTTATGTATATATTTTCTTATGATCATTCTCTTTGTATATATATTTTATCTTGATCATTCTCTTTGTATATATATTTTGTGCATATTTATATATTACACTTAAAATATATATCATACATAAAAATATATATATTTGATGTAAACTAGCTCTCCCGTGCCTAACACAAAACAATGTGGTACAAGGCAAGATGCAATGTGTTCGACCTTGACTCGTTTAAGCTAAACGAGCTGCTCATGACTCATCTCACCAGCTATATGAACCGATCACAAACGAGTTGGTGACAAGCCAAACCGAGCTTAGTGACAATCTATTCAGTTGGTTTACTAGCCCTGAGCATATATACCAACAACGAGATTGCATCAGTTCATCAAGGGCTCCCACCTTCTTGGTTGGGTGGTTCAAAACGCATGGTGGGTGTTCCTTGCCGCGAGGTCAAAGCTCGGTAACTCCCTGATGAACAGGAGAGACCTTGAGGGTTTCACTGATGGAAAGCCTGCAAATGTGTGGATGGTGACGAGGGATTTTTCCTTGGCCAAGAAAAAAAATCATCTAAGGGCATGTTTGAAAGTAAGGAAAAGATTTATAGGAAAAGAAAAATTTGCCTATGAAAAGTTTTGCTATAATAACTTTTACAAATAAAAAATTTACGCTTGTTTTGTTTAGCATGAAAAAAATAGAATGAAAATTGTGAGAAAAATGGGAGAGAGTGACCTGAACATGGTGGTGGGTGGGAGGAAGATGAAGATGGAGGAATCAATGAAACTCTTCCTATAGTAGCCCATGGAATGAGATGTGTTGTAGGCGAATGGTTGCCATAATGAAAAAAGATTTTTTCCTATGAAAAATCAAACTTCTAGAAAAACTTTTCTTTCAAAAACTTTCTCTCATTTAGAACAGATGGAAAGGTTAGAATTTTCACTTTGGCGCCTTCACTTTTCTTATTTTCCCACTTCAAAAGACAAGGGAGACATAAACAAGGAAACAGATTTAGGATGGAGAAGGTGCAATTACATTGGCATTTTCCAAACAATGGAAATTCGGAAATCAGATAATGGGAGGCATCGCGATCCAAAACGCGTGTTTCCGTTGGATTTTATCACTTTTCCACTCAAAATTCTTCGAAGTTTCGAACTATCACTATCAGTTCAAAACTCCAAACGCTTTAATGGAAGATGCAATGTGAAGTGAACCAACCATATGTTGACTGGGGACCATCCACTTGGTTATCGATGGCAGGTGATATTAATGAGTGGGGATGGCTGAGCCCGGATCAGGTCCATTAGAGCCCATGGACTTGAAGCCCTGGTCCACTGCTAAGGGCAAAAAACTAGCAGACGCATGATGAATCGTTGCTGATCCGAAATCCAAATCCAAATGAGACTTTGAACAGGCTACACTTTTTTGATCTGCATCAAAATCCAAATACAAATACAGTCCAACCACACAAGTCTGAATCCCATCTGTTTACACAATTGAGATCCTTTTCCAAGAAAAACACATTGGACCTGAATTTGCAACCCGACCCGATGCTAGCTCTGGTCCAGCATTTAATCTGGCTTCGGCCGCTGGACCCTTTTTAAACCATGACAAGACACAGTTCAGGGCTCACTATGTGTAGGGATGGCAGTGGACCGGTGCAGAGGTGGGGACAAGGTCTCAACCCCCGCCCCGTCTCAAAATCCTACCCTCCATCCTTGCACAGGTTTTTATTTCAACCTCCATCCCCACTTTCATCTCCATTTCATGTCCTCCATCCTCGGTTCAAACGGAGTGAGGCGGGGTGGGGCTTTGTTTCCTCTCAGTCTACTACCATCTCTAAAGAAGGATCGGGGATGAGGCGGGGCGGGGCAAGGCGGGGATCAGGGCAAGTCGGGGATCGAGGATGGTGCAGGGTGGGGGAAAGCGTAAGTCCATCCCCGCACGAGTTTTGATTTTAACCACCATTCCCATTTCATATCCTCTATCCCCGATCCAAACAAGGTGAGGCAGAGCAAAAAAAAGTAATAACAACACACGATTTTGTGTCCTTATTACTAATAATGATAATTCATGAAAGTAATAACAATAAATGATTTGTCGTTATTAAAACTAGATAAAAATAGGTCCGATAGATAAACTTGTTTAAGCCATAACTTCCTACCAGATATCTGTTTGAGGTGATTTTTATTGCATTTGAAAGCTAACATCCTCAACTTTAATTCAACTTTTGAGTGAAAAACCAAAATTGATCGATTTGATAGTCAAAAACTCAATCAAAATAGAACTTACTTGGAAAATAAGTTTTTTTAACTAAACATGCTTTTTACTAAACAAGTCACCTTGTTTGGTCATAACTTTTTAGTCTCATGCTTTTTTATTCGTTGAAAAGATGAAAATCTCTAGCTTAATTGTTGCTCCAAGAATCACTCGACTCCACTTCATAGCCTCAAAAAACCCTATTTTTTAAAACGTTTGAAGAAAGGCCAACAAAAAACATTGTTCATTAAAGAAGAAGAGATCCTCACAAAAAGGGGCAGGGGTCATCGATGGTGAAAAGGCCACAATAGTAGCGATGGTTGATGATCCATAGGGGCGATGGTGACAAGCGCAACAACTGTGGCAAGAGAGTAGTGGGAGTCCGAGTGGGGAGAGGAAGAGAGGAGAGAAAGGGTAGGGTTTCTTTTTTCTCAATGTTTATGTAGTAATGTTGGATACAACATTAAGTTTTGTTCAGCACTATATATATATATATATATATATATATATATATATAGAGAGAGAGAGAGAGAGAGAGAGAGAGAGAGAGATATGTGTGTGTTGAAAGGCTTTAAACCTGCAAACATTCCATCACAGGGAGACATGCTCTGACAACTACCCATCGCACTGAGCCCCTACTGGTAAATGCCTATATATATATATGTGTGTGTGTGTGTGTGCGCGATCTATAGGTTTTGTTTAGTAGGAAACTACTTTTGGATAATCAAAATCTGATCATTGTAGAGGTTTTTTCGGTGATCCAAAATCAATGGCTACGAAGACAATAATTTTTTACGGCTCATAAAAATATATTTTTTCATCATAAAAAAATATTTTTCATCAAAAAAATATAATCCAAGGGTCGATTTTCACTAAATTGAGAATGCTAAACACATCTAACGGTTCAGATCTGTCATAAAACACTTCAAACTTTAGGGCATAGTGGGGCATGTTCAGTTCTCATATATATATATATATATATATATATATATATATATATATATATATATATATATATATATATATATGTGTGTGTGTGTGAGAGAGAGAGAGAGAGAGAGAGAGAGAGAGAGAGAGAACCAATGCAATAATTTTAACGAAAAAGATCAAATTTGGATTTGATTGAGATAGAACCCTAATCATCAGCTGAAAGCAAAATTTTTTGAAAAGGAAAGGTTGTAGAAGACTGGTCTCAACATATGGAGGAATTTTTGAATTCAGATCCATGAGAATGAAACGAAAGGAAGGGTTATTTATCAGTATATTGCAGTGGATTTGAATAGAGTTACAGATGAGCCGGTAATGAAAATATTGACCACTGGGATATTCAATTAATGAAAAGAGTTACTTGTGGCACTTTGGAACAAAAATGGCTCTTAGGCTTTGTTTGGGGGTTAGTTTTGGTAGTGGAGAATTCAATGGTTCTATGAATACAGCGTAAAAAGCAATGTTGTTAGTATCAGAATGGGCTTGTATCTGTGATACTATCCTGAATATGCCATTTTTTAATAAATATAAAAAATGCTTAGACTTAATTTTTAATATTATTTTAATAGTTTTTACACATGACAAGTTCTAATTGACACAATATTTTTAATTATTTTTTTAGCTGATTTAACCTGAATTTTTGGCCATCCTCGCACGGGTTTTGATTTTAACCACCATCCCCGCCTCAATTCCCGTTTCATATCCTTCATCCCTGGTCCAAACAGCAGAGCAAAAAAAAGTAATAACAACACACGATTTTGTGTCGTTATTATTAATAACGACAATTCATGAAAGTAATAACGACAATTCATGAAAGTAATAACGACAAATGATTTGTCGTTTATTAAAACTAGATAAAAATAGGTTCAACAAGTAAACGTGTTTCAGCCATAACTTCATATCCGAATATCCGTTTGAGGTGATTTTTATTGCATTTGAAAGCTAACATACTCAACTTTAATTCATTTTTTGAGTGAAAAACCAAAACCAATCGATTTAATTGTCAAAAACTCAATCAAAATAGAACTTACTTGAAAAATAATTTTTTTTTACCTAAACAAACAGGTTTTTTACTAAACAAGTCACTTTGTTTGGTCATAACCTTTTACTCTAATTGATTAATCTGATTTTTTATTCGTTGAAAAGATGAAAACCTCTACTTTAATTGTTGCTCCAAGAATCACCATTGTTTTTTAATGTTTGAAGAAAGACCAACAAAAAAGCATTGTTCATTAAAGAAGAGATCCTCATGAAAAGGAGGCAAGGGTGGTGAGAAGGCCACAATGGCAGCGGCGGTCGATGGTTCATAGTGGTGGTGGTGGCGGGCGCAACGATTGTGGCAAGAGAGGAGTGGGAGGAGAAGAGGTATATGGGCATATGAGAGGGGAGAGGTAGAGAGAGAAGAGAAAGGGTAGGGTTTCCTTTTTCTCAATGTTTAAGTAGTAATGTTTAATAAACATTAAGTTTTGTTTAGCACTATATATATATATATATATATATATATATATATATATGTGTGTGTGTGTGTGTGTTGAAAGGCTTTAAATATGCAACATTCCACCACAGGGAGACGTGCCCTGACAACTCCTACCAATCACACCGAGCCCCTATTGGTAAATGCCCATATATATATATATATATATATATATATATATATATATATGTGTGTGTGTGTGTGTGTGTGAGAGAGAGAGAGAGAGAGAGAGAGAGAGAGAGAGAGAGAGAGAGAGAGAGATCTATAGGTTTTGTTTTGTAGAAACCAACTTTTGGATAATCAAAATCTAATTAGTATATAGTTTTTTTCGGTGATCCAAAATCAATGGCTACAAAGACAACAATTTTTTACAGATCATAAAAATATATTTTTTCATCAAAAAAATATAATCCAAGGGTCGATTCTCACTAAATTGAGAATGCTAAACACATCTAACGGTTCAGATCTTTCATAAAACACTTTAAACTTTGAGGCCTAGTGGGGCAGAACCAGAAAAGATGGGCTAATATGTTCAATTCTTATATATATATATATATATATATATATATATATATATATATATATATATATATATATATATATATATATATATATATATATGTTTGTGTGTGTGTGTGTCTCAGCCAATGCAATAATTTTAGCTCAAAAGATAAAAAATGGATTTGATTGAGATAGAACCCTAATCATCATATTGAAGGAATGGGCAGCTGAAAGCAAAAAATTTTGAAAAGGAAAGGTTGTAGAAGACCGGTCTCAACATATGGTGGAAGTTTTGAATTCAGATCCATGAGATTGAAACGAAAGGAAGGGTTATTTCTCAGTAAATTGCAGTGGATTTGAATAGAGTTACAAATGATCCGGTAATGAAAATATTGACCACTGGGATATTCAATTAATGAATAGAGTTACTTGTGGCACTTTGGAACAAAAATGGTTCTTAGGCTTTGTTTGGGGACTGGTGTTGGTAGTGGAGAATTTAATGGTTCTATGAATACTGTGCAAAAAACCAATGTTATTAGTATCAGCTTGAATTGTCTTGTATTTGCGATACTAATATGAATAGGTCATTTTTTAATAAATATAAAAAATGCTTAAACTTAATTTTTAATATTATTTTAATAGTTTTTACATATGACACGTTTTAATTGACACAAGATACTTTTAATTATTTTTTAGCTGATTTCACCTCAATTTTTAGCCAAATGATCCCGAGACAACATTGATAAAAACTACAATTGCTTATATATATATATATATATATATATATATATATATATATATATATATATATAGGTCATCTAACGTTAAACTAGTTGGGTTTAACATTAGAGAGATTCAACCTCATTAAAATGACTAAAAGGCCTTTAAAAAATAAATATTTTTTTAAATACATGATTGCTTATTGAGTTAAAAACTCTAACTTTGTTACGTTCAAAAAGTTACTTTTTTAGAAAAGGTGTTTGCCTTTTCATTTCTCAAAAAAATAACTTTGCATTTTTTTAAAATGTCATTGTTTTAAAAGAATGTTAGTTATTTTAATGATGTATATATCTAATGTTAAACAGCTTAATGTTACATTAATGATATATATAAAGGGTGTCAATTGAAACTCTTTTCTACCCTCCTAGTAAGTTGAAAGATCAAAGTAGAGAAGAAGATTAAAGCGTAGTTCACAAGTCAAAGTAAATAAATTTATTATTTATGCATCTTGATAATTATTCAATCCTTTGTCTCTCTTATATCCTTTATTTCTCCTCAACTATATAAACATGTGTTTCTATAACACATGTGGATATGGAAAATGAATATGCATATTATTATTTTTCCATCTTATGTCTCTTTCTTAATCCACACAATTTTGAAAATGTTCATGTTTGAAATGGAGAAGCACCCATTTCAATAGTGTTTTCTTATTTCAAGAACCATGATCAACCATAAAAAAAATAGTTGGGTTCATAGAGTTTTCATTCTTAAAGAGTTTAAGCATCTCAGGATTTTCTTAAATTCACCTAAGCTTACTTAAGAAAACCATAGTAATCTATAATTTGAAAGACTCTTTGAAATCCATGTGAATATGAGAATTTAAAACTTGATTTTATGGAAATTCATGTGAAGATGATGAGATTGATTTATAAGAAATGTTTTCTTAAAAATAATTAATGTGAATATGAAAATTGGATTTTTGATTATCAAAATTCATATGAAATTGATGAAATCCATGTGAGGAAAATGAATTAATAATAATTCATATAAGTATGATTTAAGTTGTAAATCGAAAGTTGATGCTTTGAGTAATTCACATGATCAAGATAGAATTTAGTTTAGCATTTGGTTTCTCAAAATTTTTAGATGAATGTGATATGAGAAAGTAATTCTTGAAGATTAATAATTTAGAAAGCCTTCTTGAAGATTTTACAAAAACAATAAGGGAAAATGCTTTTGAAGACTTTATTGATTTCTTGAAGAATTTGTATGATTAGAATATGATTCACTAAATGAAAATGAATTTAAAAAATTTGGATGATCATGATTTACTCAATGAAAAATGAATTTGGAAAATTCAGATGATCATGATTAACTCAATGAAAAATGGATTTGAAAAATTTGGATGACTATGATTCACTCAACGAAAAATGAATTTGAAAAATTTGGATAATTATGATTCACTCAATGAAAATTTTGGATGAATATGATTCACTCAATGGAAAAGGAGTTTGGAAATGAATCACTCAATGGAAAGACAATTTGGAAATGATTCTCTCAATGAAAATATTTTTTTTGGAAATTTGGATAAATATAGATTTCCAAAATGAGAAGTGATTATTTAGACATTAACTACTCAAATTCCAAATTTCAAGTTAAATAAAAAATTAAGGTTTCAAGAGATGGAGTAGGTATTCAACATACTATTCACAAAGCTAAACTTAAGGTCTCATCTTTGAAATTGTAAATCTGCAAATAAATCTTCAAAGGTTTGGACAATTTTTCAAAAACACTCGAATATGCCTACACGGTTGGACAGACCAGTCCGGACCAGTATGGTATAGACTAGGCCTGCCCCAATCAGACCACACAGGTCTGAACCAAACTCAGTTTAGACTTGGGACACTTAAATGGTCGGCATAGCCAATTGAACTGGGTTCAGTTGGTCTGCACCAAATCTAGTTGGAACTGCCTAGACCAAGTAATTCAGTCCAACCTTGGTTCAAAGGAAATGTTGTTTGTCCCATATCAGCCTAGACAGACCAACAACCATTTGGTTTGACCTTGAGGAAAAATCAAGATAAGGAAAAACGAAAAGAAAAAAAAGAAAACTGAAAGAAGAAAAAGAAAGAAACCAACATTCAGTTTTTTTTTTTTTTAGAAAATCGCATTTGTAGTATACAAAAAGTTTCTTTGCAAAAGCATATAAGATTTTAGAAAGTGTATCAATACGAAGCTTATACACACTTTAGGAACAAAGTGTCCAAACTACGAAGAAAAGAAAAGAGTTTGTATTCAATACTCGATTACGCTCGAGTAAATTGATATAGCATGATTCAAGAATCAAACACTTATGATTACACAATGTTGTGCCTTAGAAAGACTAGACATATCTATACTTAAACTCTAGTCAATGAAATTTGAAAGAATTCACAAGTTTATGCATATACAAGAAGCATGACAAAAACACTACAAAGCCTATGACAAAAACTAGGCGACAATGCGATGAAAATGTTTATGAGATTCGTCAAAAATCGTATACATATGCTCATGAATGTAACGAAAGCACATTGAGGTAAAATAACACACTTATGCTTGATTTCGATGTGCAAATGTCTTTGCATAGGTCAGGTGCCATCTATATTACACTTGTGTGATAGTGTGCTATATTGTTGTGAACACCCCAAATTTTCCCAAAAATCCAAAAATTCCTTCTTTGCCCCTGACCTCCGTCTTCTAAATAATTTGGATCAATTTTTAACCAAAATTTCATTCATTTCTCGGATTCACTGGAATCCAGACTCAATTTTCTTTATTCTGATCCAAATCGGATATCCGGATCCAATTATGGTCCCGAATCTTTTATTGTTCAAAAATTCAATTCTTGAATGTGATCGGATGTTTTTGTCTAGATCCAATCATAATCCGAGATTCAAACTCAATCTAGGGTCCAGATCCATTTTGAGGTTCATTTTCTAAAACAAATACTGCATTTTCACAAAAACCTCATTTTAGAAAAAAATTAAAATCTTAAAACAAAAATTTTGTAAAAATGCTTCAAAGACCTCATTTGGGTCCCGCTTCCCTAAAATTTCCTTGCATTTTTTAGAACTTCTCTCAAAAACATAAAGAAAGCATTTTTTTGAGGAAAATAGTTTTTTTTTTGAAAAACATTAAAACATAAAATCCTCTTTTGGAAAATTTCATAAAAAATGTTGGACCTCCATTGAAAATAAGCCTAACGGCTTTTCCGTTACGAAGAAAATCGCAGAGGCCCTCCCTCCTTATCGATCCTTCCAGCTCTTCTATAAGAAGAGGCATCTAGGCCTCTTCTCATTCACCGCGTTCCACCTCTCCACAACATTCTTCTCGATTCATCTTTCTTTACTTCTTCTTCAACTCCTTATTTCCCGGTCTTCCCCATCAACGACTAAAGAGCAAATAGTCACTCAGGAGAGACACAAGTGAATACAGGAATAGCAATATCCAGGAGAAATTCCATTTTACCTCTCAATCCGGGTCAGTTCACGGTAAGCATTGACTCTCTTCTCTGGTATTTCTTTTTCATTCCAATTCATTCAACAAGCGAAGTTTATCTTTCATTGCTTTTTTTTTATTTCTCTTTTCCTTTTTTTTTTGTTAAAATTTCTTGTTTATGGCCCCATTGGAGCACCCTTGGTAGCATCGTGTTGTTTGTAGCAATCTCGAGCTTCCAATGGGCAATATCAATAGGAATCCTCAGATTCCAACACCATCTCTGTTTCATAATTTGTTCATTTTTCGTTCTATTTGTGTTATGAGAGTCGATATTTTCTACAACTTGTTTTCAATTTCATTTTCCCTTTGATTCAAGGCCTCATTCTCTCTTTTCGAATTTAGGTCCCCTGTTCATGTGATGTTCCCTTCTTTTAATATCAGATTTCTCGTTTTGTGTGGTATGTCATCGTAGTTTCATTTTTTTTATTACTCATTACCCCAATTTGGCATATGCATTATCTCCCGATTAAACAACAGATCTGCAAGCTTACTATGCTTCAGATCTGTGTTGAAATCACATACCATGATGGCCCTTTACCCCCCTGAAAACGTGATGGAGGCGAGCAGGATCCTGGCTCAAGAATATTGAGTTCCGTGGGAATGCACGCACACGAGTTATAAATCATTTCTACCAACCTGTGTATCATCCTGTTAATGCCGATGTGGTCCGTAGAGGACAGTCTGGTACCAGTCTAAGGGAGCTAGGTCTGTAGAGAAGAGATGTATGTGGAGGTAATCAAGAGTAGAGCCTGCGTGTCTTTTTTTTTTAAGTTATATGCTGAATCTCTCTTTCTTAAAAAAAAAAATGCTCTGATGGTCGCTGCTTTAGATACATTGGGTTGGTTGGTATTTTCACTACGAGCATGGATGTCATACCACCTGAGTAATGTTTTATTGAGAGGATAATGTTGCGTCTGCCATTAATCATTTCATCTTGCTTATTTTGTTTTCCCTTTTTTTTTTATCATCAAGTCCCCTTTACTTACGAACTATCTTACTTAGGTTCTGCATATTATGTTTAATGTTTCATCACCTCCCCTCACCCTTTCTTTTTATTAGTTCATAAGCCCCATTTATTAATCTCATACCATTTTTTTTGAGCCACTGCTGGAGGTATGTGTCAGGCATTCTGTATATCTCTGTGTGATTTTACATCCATCATCTCAGCATCTGTTGTCTTCTCTCCTATAACATTTTTTGAATTACTACATCATAGAAGTCAGTATACTTTTGAGTTCTTAACTTGCTCGGCATAACCCCATCTCCATCCACTGCAATGTAACAGTATATCATTTCTGCATCATCATTTTAAGATTCCAGGTCATTATCATCATCTGTCTTCATTGCATAAACTACACTGATTTCATGCCCATTATTTGCGTGAATCCTTTGGTCATCCAATATTTCGTTTTCTGCTCACTAAGGATGTTTTGTCTTCGTAAGACAATTGGCAGCAAGTATTGCATATCAACCATCAGTAACTCTTTAACTGGCATGTTTGTGAAATGAGCAATGTAAGAAGAGAACCAGATTGTTCAGGGAACGCTGGAGTAAAGAGTCTTCAAAATATCCCAATAATCTCTACCATCTGCAAAGCACTCGTAAAATTCATCCTAAGGTTCTAAACTCACTGTGGCAACACATTACGTGACGAGCCAAGATTGGACGCCTTGTGGACTCACGATCAAGACTTCTGATTTGTTGTAAAACTTGAGACCTGCTCAGGTATTCTGATAGTTCAAAATTAATAAGCATATCCCTTCACTAGCACAACACCTGTAACTCCCACAGCAGGCATACACATTAGGTGCACGTATTCTCCATTCATCTCTATACTCTCACACACACTTGCAATATTCAATACTCATCTTATTCCCATCTATGTGTTTTCTGCTTCATCCTTATGTATATTCACTGCAATCGGGTAGTAGCATCTTTAGTCGTACCTCATCTGCATATGATCCATCTCATATTTATTTATATATCCCTGCAATGTCTGTGCATCTCACTGTAAGTTAAACTCCGCACATTAGCATTTGGTTTGGATATTTGTGCATCAATTGTAACATCTCTTTTAGCATATGTATATATTTCAGTGCACCTATATATTAAAAGCATTTTCCTCTTCTCTTTGCATTATATGTTGAATTGTCCCTCTGTTAATAATGAATCGTGCTTACAATCGTCATATTCTGGATGCCTCTTGCTACCCAAACATCTCACTGTAGAAACTTGTGATCACCTCACTAGGTTGAAAAGCAAAACCAGTAAATTTCTGGGCTTAAAGTTGTTTTCATGGCACATGTGACTGACCTAAAGCTTCGAATGTCTATAGAAAATGGTCTGGTACACTAAGATTATCTTTCCTGCATTAGCTGCAAAGTGTGGTGTCTTTTCGGGCATGTGGAGGACTGTTGCTGAGCATTTTTTTTTCTTCTTTCTCTTTCTCCTTTTCTTCTTTTGTTTCTTTTCTATTTGTCTCCTCATTATGTGGCACATCTTTTCCTCGGCCCTATCCAAATTGGACACTGGTTAGCTAGGTAAGCTTGGTGGAGTCGGACAAGAGTACCATAAAATACTCAATTGCTAGGCTCGTGAGAGAGTGGCCTATTACCCTTCTGTCAAGGATGAAAAAAAAATTCAATTTGCTGAAGCCTTGATCACCATATGACATATGATCGTTATATCAGATTACTATTTGTTGCATGTGTTTTCAAATTGTTTATACGATTCATTTAAAACCCTCTCCAGTAGTACTTTGTATGTGACTCATGGGCAATTGTAACCCATCCTTCACCTTTTCCACCACTATTAAATTACCCAAACCACAGACCTACAGTAAAACATTCATTAAGTTCACCTCCACTGTGGGCATCACTACCACCGTTGGCATACTCACATCAATGTTACATTCGGGATATTCACTATACTACACTTTTCATAACATTTTCAGCTATCCCAGTGCCAGCCAATTGTGCACCCTGCAAATACCCCTTCCACCTTCAATACTTCCCTCACTTTCAATTGCCAATATGCACATCATGATGTACACTCATTTACCTGTTACTTGCAACAGCATATCAGTTGCTTTCATTTCCTACGCATCCCATTTCCACTGCCTTCCTTCATACATTTCCACTCCATAACAACACTCCACCTATCTGCTGTAACCACTTACAGCGAGCCATCCCCACTTCCTTCATAAAAAGGCATGATACCCCATTACAGTATGTTGTTACCCACTCCATTCCACCTATTAAACATATTCTTCTCACAACATCACACACTATCTTCAGCATTACTTAGAATAAATAGCTTCGTTTACATACATATCATCACAGCTCTTGCCGCACCTACATAAACCTATGCACCTTCTATCATCTCTGCACTATTCCAGCACACATCCTCACATTCCAGCATCCACTAGCCCTCCAATACCCTACTGTGTGTTGTAGTGCTGCATGTTCAACATAATTGTGTACACTCGGTGCATTATCCCAGGGTCACACTGCCCTGATCACCTGCGGCATCACCAATAGCTGCTACCATAACTCCTCTTTCTTGCATCATAGTTCACCATCCGATGCATCTATTGAATATTCTTCCACTTTATTGATAATAATTTTGTGTTCATTAGTCTTAGGCATCCCATATGGGGTTAAGGTGTACCCTCCATCATATTTTTATCTTCATTATAAACTATATCCTCACCATTTAGCACTCATTGGCTGCATCTCCAGCTCATCTTCTTCTGCATCTTCCTCTGCATGTCATATGTGCATTATCCTCATATTTGCATTTTCCATAACGTATCATATAGGCATTATGGGTATTCATCCCATCATTTCAATACACTTTAATGCTTTCTCATTCATGGAACATTATAATTTCATTAGCCTGAAACATAGGCAAGAGTATCCCACCATTTTCATCTTAACTTCAAAATATGATGTCTCTTGTGATATGCTAACTCTGTTTTTGCAGGATTTCTTTTCTTAGAATAAAGACTTTTGATACTTTCAAAATTCAACTTAAATGATGTAATAGCTATATTTGAATGAGAATTTATACTTTCTGCCTTAGAATGAATGAGCATTGTAAATATCATGAATTATTTGTTTTCATGCATTTTTGCCTTTATTCTTCAAATTCTCACAAATGGCAACACGAATGACACGTGCACCATTTCGTAAGAGGTAAATTAATCCTAAGTTGATGATTTACATCAACGGCCATAGTCGGGATGTAAACAAGACTTAGTGTTTTTATCTTTTATAAAATAACACTAGATCCACACTGGATCCATTTTCAAAATTCATCATATTTTCCTTGAATGTTTTCTTTTTTTATCAGAATTTAACTTAAAATTAACTCAAAATATATACCAATGGCCATAGTCAGGGTATATTGAGGGTTCATTTCATTTTAAATTTTATAAAAGCACCAAAATGTATTTCATTCTTCTCTTGAATTTAAGTATAGATTATTATATAATACATTCAATGACCATAGTCGGGGATGTATTATATCTTCAATCTTGTTTCAATTCATTTAAAGAATGGAATAGCTTTTCAAAAATCCAAATCCAAATTCTTCAAATTCATTCATCATTTAGGATAGAACTGCATCATGTCTTCAAAAGTTTCTTTTCCAAAATCCAAGTGACGTAAATATCTTCCTCAATCTATCTTCAATCCTTATCAAATCTGATTCATCCTTTCATTTTTCAAAATTCTATTTTATTTTTCAAATCTCAAAGTTTAATTTAACTTTGAGATTTCAAAGTCATTCTTTATATTCAAATTCAAAAACAAATTTCAAAGTCCAATTCGACTTTGAAATTCCGAAATTCATTTTATATTCAAAACTCCAATCAAACTCAAAAATCAATTTAACTTTGAAGTTCTTGATTCATCTTCTGAACTTAACAACTCCAATTCCCCTTTAGGATCCAGAATCTGATCTCACTTTGGATCTCAGACTTCAGATCCAAATCCATCTTAGGATTCAGAGTCCAAACTCTACATTGGATCTCAGACTTCAGATCCAAATCCATCTTAGGATCCAGAACCCAATTCTACTTTGGGTCTTAGACTTCAGATCCAAATCCATTCTAGGATCTAGAATCCAATTCTACTTCGGATCTTAGACTTCAAACCCAAATCCATCTTAGGATCCAGAACCCAATTCTATATTTGGATCTCAGACTTCAGATCCACTCCATTTTAGGATCCAGAACCCAAGTCCATCTTGATTTCTAAATCTCGGATCCCATTCTGTCTAAGATCCGGAATCCAATTCCAATTCTAGATTTTAAATCCATTTTCGGATCTAATCTGAATCTCCTAAATCCATTTCTATTCTTAAATACCATTTGATTTCTCAGATCCATTTTAAATTTCAAACTTCAAAATCTAAATTCAATTCCATCTCAAGTATTCATTTCCTTTCCTAAATTCAAGTTCAAATTCAAAGTCCATTTCGACTTTGGAACTTCATTTTCAAAAGCTTCAAATCATTCTTTCTCAAAATCAAGATTCATTCTTCCAACTCTGATTTACTTCAAAGACTTAGAACTTCTCTGATCTATCTCAAGTTCTAAGTTAGATTCAATCATTTTTTTTCACTCCCTTACCAAGTTCATCTCAGAATACTTGGAAATTTTCAAAACATCTTTCAAAAAGAGCATACATCCTTGCGTTGCACAAGCATGATTCTTTGTGCAGTTAGAATAAATTCTTAGATTATATTTAGGCAAAGCAAAAGGCATAGATTCGATCCTTGGTTCGATTACCCCTGGTAAATGCGCCAGGAACGGTCGAACCTCGTACCGATGAACAAATCCCGTCTCTCCAGTTTTCCCGCAAATATTTCAAAAACGGAGGCGAGTAATCTCTTAAACCTTTTTCAAATCAAGGTCAAGTGAGACCGCGCAAAAGAGTTCCTCTTCTCTTTCTCTTTCTTTCTTTTTCTCTTCTCTTTTTCTTTTCTATCTTTTTATTCTTCTCCCTTCAAAAAGGAGAAAAATAGAGGTTAGAAAAGGAAAAGAGAAGGAAGAGAGAGAAACCCCGAAAGAGGGAAAATTTTGCGAGGATCACAATTGTCTATTAAATGAAAGATTAGGCAAAGAAGAAAATGCATATGACATGTACATGCATAAGTAGCATATGTTGCCTAAAGGCCAATGACTCCAATGTTCATGTTTTATATGAATTATCTCTAAATGATTATGATGCCTATATGAAATGATAATACATATATTTGCATCTAAATTATAATGCTATGAATTGATGTAATGAGGCACGATAAACATCTATTGACTTATGTGTAGAATGAACAAATTGCAGAAGGCATTAGAGTTCTAATGAGAGCATAGATGGGTTGCGACCCCACGTTGTGAGAGTAAGTCCCACTACATGTACTAACTACCACACATTAAATCATGGATATACATAGTCACTGGCAAGGTGCTTGTTTGAGAACATGTGATTTAGGTTGGGCATAGACTTTGTCATGACATACTGTTCTACAACGAGTATGGGGCTATTAAGCCTTAACACCTCATATGACGCGAGAGCATGACTACTAATATTTTTCATAATGAAGATGGACCCGCCCACGTCATTCATTCATAAATTGGTTCACCTAAGAGAGGGTGGATGGTACAACCTCGAGTGACAATTATTGCATATAGATTTAGACTATATGTCATATTGACTTGAAAAATGAGAAGCGAGGAGCGAGACATCCTCAGACCTCCGTCACTCAGAGTCAGTGAGGTCCAGGTCACCAGACAGAGGGTAAACCTTAGTTGTCGCAGTGATAGGGATTGCAATCCGAATGTACCCATGCACTGATCATCTCTTGATCATTTGAAAGTCGTAGCTTGGGTTAGGATCCGTTCAGTAGGTAATATAGCAAATACACAATTTACATAATAAACATAGTAATATACTTTAGCTGACACGATGACAGATACCTCTCCGTACCCAGAGAAGTAAGCTTATCGAAACTTAATACTAACTCTGCTAACTCACTAACATAGTTAATTGTGATTTATTTGAGATTATGAGTATGTTATTCTTATTGTTATTTCTAAGGTTATGATATTATGATTCTCATTGATATCTCATTA
This sequence comes from Nuphar pumila, assembly GCF_984573655.1. NCBI lineage: Eukaryota > Viridiplantae > Streptophyta > Magnoliopsida > Nymphaeales > Nymphaeaceae > Nuphar > Nuphar pumila. Next base: position 123,632,894 of record NC_143255.1, read on the forward strand.
TTATGATCATGTTATTCATGTTGTTATCAAGATTATGAACTTGTCATTATATATCTAAGATTATGATCACGCTGAAACTACATAATTGAAATCACGATAGATGCTTTTGATTACTTATCATAATGCATAATGCTTAAGTTTGCTTACCAACTTGTAAGAATTTTGACCTCGTTTCATGGAGCGTAGTTGATGAACAATGATGCGGTGCGAGAGCTCGATGTGCGGCGAGGCCCTGATCCAACCTTCCTTAACTATGTTTTCGATCTTGGAATCAGCCGTCAAATGTCTCATTTTAATGAGATATTTTATTAAACCTTTGAAGATGTATAAACTTTGAATTATCTATAATGTTTGAAATGATATTTACATCTCTTGGTTATGAGATGAATCCATATTTCAAATAACAAAACTCATTTCTGCAACCCATCAAAATTGTTTAACTTTTTAAAACCCAAACTATTTTCACTGTGCTATTTTAAAAAAAAAATTGGGTTAAAATTCTCTGTTTTTAAGTTAAAAATTTTAGGGCATTACAAAATATAAAAAATTGAAAATCTAAAATACACTGCTTACTAAATGAATGATAAAAATCCAATATGTAAAGTCCAATTGATGAAAAACTTGATCATTCTTGTAGATGTTGGATCTTCCTTAACTTAGTTGGATGTTCCCCCTTTCCTATATATATATATATATATATATATGGAAACTTGCAAAATGCATTTAATATTTTTTCAGCACCTGTTTTTTTCAGTTTTGTAGATGTTTTGGCATGATTGATTTGCTAGGAAGTAAACCTTTATCATGTTTTTTCTTTTAAAAAACGATTTGAGACTTGAAATTTTATAAAAAAAATTGTGCAGTTAAGGTTTAAACCAAATGAAAATTTATGTGCCTATGGTTCAAGAGTTCGGTTGCTTGTGTCCAAACAAGGTGACCCTCTTGGGGCAAGGGAGGTACGACAGATTTCTAATGTGGAGAAAGCTACCGTAAGAAAGGCAGGCTTAGCCAGCACGACTATGTCTCTAATCCTGAGGGTGGTTTCCCGTGTCAAATCAAACAGGTATATCACATCTATATAGCAAAAAAAAAAAGATTAAGAAAATCAATTTTGCGTGTTTGTTTTGCATATCCTAAAACATGTCAAATTTAGAGTCGCTATGGTGGAATCTTTTTCTTTGTTCTGAGAATAAAGAATCGACAAAAAGAACTGTTATAAAAAAGAGAAGAACAAAGTCATAAATCCCTCTAGTGACAAGGCGTCACCAGAGTTATGAGAACAAAACAGTAAAAAATGTCAAAAACTAGTAAGATCTGTTCTTAGGAGTTTCACTAACACCTATCATGCTATGTGGTGGAATCTAGAATCTAACTTCACGATCAGGAATTAACATATACTGATGATTCTAGCTAGATTCGAATCATGGGCAACGATTGGAGACTATTTTAATCAAAGTGATAAACATAAGGAGAGACGCAGAGTATGTCTCCAGTGCAACATTTTACCTCACATGCTCATAGTTCTTGAAATAGTTATTCATTCTTCGATTGCACTGGGAGGCAAAAAGAGGAGAGATTTAGAGAGTCAGATTGTACCCAACAAAAAATACCCTGCAAACGATCTTAATTAGAACATCATAGATTAAATCACCCTGAAAGAAATTCCCATATAACATCATTTGATGGCCCTTATTGTTTGGGAAAACCTCTTGTATACCATCAAACGGCCTCACCAACACTAGGGATAAACAATGACCAGAGAAACTTTAAAACCCAGGATATGCTTTTGTACAAAGACTTCGAACAGCTCCAAGCAAACGAAATCATTACTTCAATCATTTTAACCAAATCCTCCACGATTCTTTGCATGCGCTTGAGCATCACATTTTTGCCATCCATCCCTAGTTCCTTCATCAGAGAAACCGTCTTCTTCCAAATTTTGCTCGTTAGATCTTTGAGATGATTGCAAGCAGAAACAAGAACAGAAAGGACTCTCTTCTTAGCGCTCTTCAGAAACTCGATCAATTTATTGATGGCGAGTTGTATTTTTGAAGCATCTAATGAACTGAAGCGATCGTCGAACTTGGCTTTCATCATTTTGAGCAAAGCACATGTTTTTTCTACAAAGCTGGTTGCATACTTGTACAGTTGGGATAACATGCTTCTTGAGAGACGGATGGGTTTCTGGATGGCCAATTTGAGAGCAAGAAACGTGCCTTCCCTGATGGTTTTCAATAGACTCAGAAAGACAGAAACTATTGATTTTGTTACATGGAAGAGAAATTTGAGGAGAGAGGCAGAGATGCGAGAAAAAGTGCATTTTAGGCATCGGTGAAGAACGGATCTGAATGATGCAAGAGGAATGAGGATTGCTCTAGACAACGTGAGAAATGCAACCGGGATGCCCAAGAGTATGAGGATGAATGCCAGACCGACCATCTGAATTGGCAATTGGACCAAGACGCACACACAAGAAGTCATCTCTTTCTCCTTGTTTTCCTTCTTCCCTTATTTTTTTGGCAGTGAAGAGGGTCATCAAAATTTGCATCCGTGGTCACGAAGATGTGCTGTGTGCATGGAGGTATAAAAGTCATTCCTGTGACTTAGTCAATGAATTGTGCAACTTACGTCAGCATTTGGGTCGCTTTTTGGTCGTTTTCAAAAACTCTCTCTCTCTCTATATATATATATATATATATATAGAGAGAGAGAGTTTATGAACTCTTGGATGTCTCTCCTTTATAAATTGATGGGGTATTTATAGGGTTAAAGTAATGATTACATCCAAGATGTGTAGCTTGAATCAATTACACGAAATCAAGAGTTGACATTTAATCATCTTAATTCTCAAAAAAAATCTCTCAAGCATAGCCCTTGACTTCTATATCACATGTAGAATTTTCTTAATATGAAAACCTATTCCAAGCTAGAGATTCTAGCTTCTCTACTTCATTTGTTCTAAGTATGATATTTTGAAGATTCACCTTGAGATTGGGTGTATCTCACTTGAATTCAAAAATCCAAATCTCATCATTATAAAAAATGTCCCCCTCTAATTGTACTTTCATTTAGTTAGATTCAAGCTATCATTAGTACTTAGTTGTCTTTTTTCTTTACTTTAACTAATTATTATTTTATTATTTCTTAGATATTCTATTTAGTTAGATTCAAACTATCAATACTACTTAGTTGTTTTTTCTCTTTACTTTAACTAATTATCATTTTATCATGTCTTAGATATTCTAATTAGCAACCTCAACTAATGCTAATCTCATATTAGATCTTATTTTCTTTAAAATTCTATATTGAGTCTTAAAATTTTCAAAATTCTATCTTGAGTCTTTAATTTTTTAAAATTCCATTTTGAGTTTCTGAAATTCTATTTTAACTCTTTATTTTTCTAAAATTTTATTTTAAGTCTTTATTTTTCTAAAATTTTATTTTAAGTCTTTATTTTTCTAAAATTCTATTTCAAGTCTTTATTTTTCTGAAATTCTATTTTAACTCTTTATTTTTCTAAAATTTTATTTTAAGTCTTTATTTTTCTAAAATTCTATTTCAAGTCTTTATTTTTCTGAAATTCTATTTTAAGTCTATATTTTTTGAAATTCTATTTCAAGTCTTCCTTTTTACTTTGGACCTTCTAGCTTGTAGTCCACTAAGTTAAAAACTTTACATAGATATTGTGATTAAATAAAATAATGGTTTAAGGCATAATTCATAAATAACTACCCTTTAATTAGATCTCACTTTTTAAACCAAATTTAATAAATAAGTACTAAATGAACATTTTTGGTGAATTAATATGAAACCTCTATATTTTAGAAATATAAAAAACATATAGAATCAACATTTTCACTTTTAAAAGTCTTTTATATTGTATTAAAATATCTGAAAATTCATGGGTCTTACATATTTAGATGTATTTGAAAGCACTAAAAATCAAAGGCCCACAATACTTTTGTATTGTAAAGTATTAAATATTGTGAGCTGTCTATTTTTTATGTATCGAAAAACATGTCTAAATGTTGTAAACTCTTTGCGTAAATCATATTTGATACTAAATAGATTATAAATAACAAATATATAAAGTCTGATAAGACTTCAAACATTAAAGAAGGGAAGCCATCCAATCATCATTGGTTGTAGATTTTGGACCTTCCTTTGGTCGGAAGATCCTCCTTCACTATATATAGGAAAATGGAGACCTACAAAATCAACACGGTGCTAAATAAAACATGTCATTGGATAATCGGTGTTTTTTCAAAATTTCAAAATTATAGATTTAATCTATATGCTTGTTTTTAGAAGAATCACTTCTTGAATCATTTAATTTTGATACATGGATAGGTTTTTATAAGGTTTTAAAAAACAACAACCTATAATTTTCATAAATTTTTGAGGCTCCAAATATCATTTTTTCCATCCGAAACAAATTATCCAAGTGTCGATTTCTTGTAAATCAATCATTTGTAATTTCAAAAAAGGCACTGAAAATCCAATATAGCATGTTTCATTTAGCACCATGCCCATTTTGTTGGTTTCCACCTTCATATATATATAGGGAGAGAGAGATGGGTGTATCGTTGAACACCCAAAAAGTTTGAAAAAAATCATGCGAGTTTGCTGCCATGGTCTTTTGTAGTGGTCAGCATCTGCTGCAAAAAGGGGCTTTTTTATACACTCGGACACACAATTGCATGTTCGAGTGTTCGTCCCTCTCTCTTAGTTCAAGGTTACATTGTTGTGCATGTGTGTGTGTGTATATCATGTCGGACGCCCTTTTGTCGAACCAGAATCAGGTGTGCTAAGGCACATCCAAGTGTTAAAAAAAAGACATTTAGTAGTGGTCTTTGACCACCGCTAAATGTCTGAGGGGAATGGTATTTAGCGGCAGTTACGAATGATACTAAAGACCATTTTAACAAAAAAAAATCTGCCTCTGTTTGCGCATGCAATCTGTGGCACAAACACATCCGAGTTTTATCGAACGAGATGGGTGTTCGACAATACACCCATCTATATATATGTTACTATCATCATTAACTAAAAATGCCTTTTTCTTTATTTTTTTTACTGTTTTTCATGAAACTAATCTTACAGATGTGATCTGCATGCTTCACTTAGTGGAAACCTTCTCTTGATCCGATTAAGACACCTAGGCAGGATTTTATAAGGCTTAAAAAATTGAAGGCCTACCATGTATGATACTTTTCCGGCTCATAGAATCTTTTTATTTTTCACCAAAAAGAACATGATCCAAAAGTCGTTCCCACTATTTTTAACTTGCTGAATCCATCGATGAGGTCAGATGCATTTGTATATATAATGACGCCATTACTAAAACATTATGCTATATATATATATATGGAGAAATGACAACCTAAAAAATGGGCACCGTGTTAAATGAAACATGCTATTGGATTTCTAGTATTTTTTTTTTAAATTCTGACTACACAAATGTGAACTATATACTTGTTTTTATAGGAATCACTTCTTGGAACATTTGATTCCGATACATGGATATGTTTTTATAAGGTTTCAAAAATCAACGGCCTATAATTTTCATAAATTTTCAAAGCTCTAATATCATTTTTTTGTCCAAAATGCATTATTCAAGTGTCAATTTCTAGTAAATCAATTGCTTTGAATGTATCTATGAGGTCAGAAATTTGAAAAAAAACATGAATAATTCAGTAATATGTTTCATTTAGCAATGTCCATTTTGTAGTTTTCATCTCTCTCTCTCTCTCTATCTATCTATCTATCTCTCTCTCTCTCTCTCTCTCTCTATATATATATATATATATATATATATATATATATATATATATATGTGTGTGTGTGTGTGTGTGTGTGTGTGTGTGTGTGTGTGTGTGTGTGTGTGGACTAATTTTTATTTCCATGGTTGCTGAAGCAACAAAATTGGGGTGGCACCATTTGCCAGAGATCAACCATATGCCATATAGCTGCCTCGTGTGGTTCATCCATCATGAGAGTCTCTTGAAGAAGCTTCAGTTTGCATCCTCTACGCTCCATTTGTTAATGGTTTTGAATCCCCTCATGAATGGGTCCATAGACAACAGGGATTCCTAACCCTCACCATAGGCGATGGTCAATGAAGTTTGATATCATAAACTTGCAGTTCATTTGTAATTTATTTAGTGTACCTAAATTATTGAATAGGGATCCAGAGAGGTGCCATGACTATTCAACGCAGCCAATCACATGACAGCATTTCATGTGAGGCCTGCACTTTGTAGCTGTGGGCCCATACAATGCTGTCATGTGATTGGCTGGTCATGGCACTTACCCGCTCCTTTGATCTCATAAACTATTCTTTGACCAGTCAATTTTTAACTAAATTACAAAATGGCTTATAAACTGTTCACATAAACTTGTCAACTCTTCATTTTATGATATTCAACTTCCTACTTTTCTCAATGCATCTCAAAATACTGCCTCAGATATCCAATTGCTTTTTGGTATTTTGATGAGAAAACAATTTGTCTTTGTTTGTTGACATGTGAGAACTCTACCAACTCTACACCGATCGTTTGTGGGGATGAATTGTGGTACCTCGATTCGGGGTCATCTCACCACATTACACCAGACTTGAATTCACTCTCAATTCATTCATATTACAAAGGATGTTGTTAAGGTTTTTTTTTTTTGGACGAAGAAAGCTGGGGTTCATAATATGTTCCTTCATGGATCTTTAGAAGATGTTTACATGTTAAAAAAAAAGACTCAACAATGTGGATTTCAAGACCCAAATTTTCCCAACCATTTATGTTGGCTTCATAAAGCCCTATATGGCCTTAAACAAGCTTCATGTGCCTGGTTTCAAGAACTCAACTCAGCTCTTGTAGCTCACAAATTTAAGGCATCCAAAACTAATCCTACTTTATTTATTCTCAAAATTACAATCTTAGGATTTTTGTTTGATGATATACTAGTAATGGGTAACTCTATAAAATATGTTAAAACTCTCATTTCTTATCTTAGCAAGGAGTTTGCCTTGAAGGACCTTGGGTCGCTTCATTTTTTTTTGGGAATTGAAGCAATTCACATATCCCAAGGCCTATTGTTGTCACAATGAAAATATCTTTTAGTTCTTCTCAAGCTATGGCCTGTTATACTTGTCTATCTACTAATGAAGGCACTAGTTTTGATGATCCTATATTGTATCAAAGTGTTGTTGGAGCTCTCCAATATGCTACTTTTACCATGCCAGCCTTATCCTTCATTGTTAATCGAGTATCTCAATATGTACATCATCGAACTACTGAGCACTAGGCAACAATCAAAAGAATACTTTGATACATCAAATACACTATTCAGTATGGCCTTCTCATTAATTTAACCATCTTCAAATAGAACTTTATTTGTTTAATTTAACCATCTTCTGGTTATGCTATTTTCCTTAAAAGCAATCTCATTTCTTAGAGCTCGAAGGAGCAACGTGTTGTTGCCCTCTCTAGTAGTGAAGTAGAATATAGTGGTTGTCAATGTTGTTGCAGAAGACACTTGGGATACATCTTCTCGAAAAAACTCGGCTACTCATCAACTATTCCCTCTATTTGGTGTGTGATGGTATCTACACCACTTACCCAGCCGCGCATCCCATGTTTCACAACAGTAACAAACAAATCAAATTTATGTGCATTTTTTTTAGACAAAGTGGCAAAAAGACTCTTCCTGTTCATCACATATTCACCAATGATTAAATAGCAGATGTTCTTAACAAACTGCTCCAAGTGCACATGTTCAACATATTTCGATGCAATCTCAACGTTACTAAAGGCTCGTTAAACTTGAGGGGGGTGTAAAGAAATATGGATCTCAATGCAATTCCAATGAGGATACAAATCCTGAAGTTAAACAAAAAGTTGTTCATGATGGCCCCAAAACAATAAAGATTCTCACATGGCAAGATAAGAACAAGTTGGCTTCATTCAAATCAAATGAAACCCCTTAATCAGATGGTGCACAATTGTTGAGAATATGTGGTTACAAGGTAACCGTTGGAGAGGGTCACCTCCAACGGTTACATGTCTCCCAAAAAATAAGTTTAATAAGTGTGAATCCAAGGGATACAACCCTTGAGTTAAAGGGGCACTTTTACACTGGGCATGTCCTAATCCAACTCTCTTTTAAAATTATATGAAGGGCCAGATTTGGATGTGCATGTAAGTGCATTGTGCTATTGAATTTATGGAATATAGAAATAAAAAAGGTGAAAGGCTAGAGGTTGTGAGGAAAATTATCTGTCTGTGGCAATTTTCTGCGTAACAACACATGCCCTTTGACTTAGGTTTGCCCTGCTGTGTGTCTAAGGTCTTACAATGGTATCAAAGCGAGTTGGTTCCCCACCTTATTGGTGTTCGCAACAGTGTTCCAGTGTGTGTGCATCGACAATCATTCCTGAAAAAACAAAAAACAAAAAACAAAAAACAAAGAGAAATTTTAGAGGAAAAGGTCAGTGAAAATTATTTTGATTAACAAACAATGAGTACTTTTTTTATTGTGGAAACTAAAATCCAGTAAGGGTGCTAATACATACTCGATTTTTGGTGGCCAACAACTATCTGAGTCTGCCACAGGAAAAGTGCTATTGGAGCCTCTCTGATGACACAGTCTGACCCTCTTTTTCTCTGCATTAAAAAAAAGATAAAAGAAGTGTGTGACCAAATATGATAAGAGAAAAATAATAATAAAATTATATATTCTATGTGCATCATCGAAAGACACCAGGTATCGCCACTGGGCAAGATCTCCAAGTAGTGTTCCCAAGCAATGTGGAAACCACTCGTTAACAGTACGGTACCCATTTGCATAAAAGGGGAAAACCAATGTTGTCAGTATCGATGTGTATTGGCCAATATCGATCGATACTTATAGTATCGCCAAAAAAACCATATGATACTTAACTGAATCAACTATTTTTTAATAAATGTAAAAATAGCTTTAAATTAATTTTTATATTATTTTAATGATTTTAACGTGTCACATTCTTATTGACATGTAATATTTTTTAATTGTTTTTTTTGTCGATTTAGAATAACACACTTGAGTATCGATATATATCAACCGATACACATTAATCGTTGGCCAAACGATACAGGTCTTATTTTAATACTGACAACATTAGAGAAAAACCTAAGAAAGAGGGAAGAACCACAACAAAGAAAGAAAGGGGTTATCCCAGAAAGATGGGCATGTCAGAGGCAGAAGCAACTTTGGCGAAAACCACCAACCAACCATCTGGAATAAGCATTCACTAAAAAAAATATAAAATTATGGATTATAATTCAAAACCCTTAAAATCTAAAGCATACATAAAAAATCAGATTTAGCATGCTTTCACTCAATAAATTATAAAAATAACAATTATAATGCAAAACCCCTAAAAATCTAAAGCATACATAAAAAAATCAGATTTAACATGCATTCACTCAATAAATTACAAAAATATGAATTATAATACAAAACCCTTCAAATCTAAAGCATACTTAAATCCAAAAAATCAGATTTAGCATGCATGCACTTAATATCAGGCCTTCTCTACTATTGCATCTAGTACGAAGCCTTAAATCCTTCTCCTTCCTATTACCATTTTTTTAGTCAAAATTTCATATAGTAGCAATTACATTCCATTAAACACAAGATTACCCCCTACCAATTGATCTAGTGTGCACATTTCTAATTAAGAACAAACAAACATTACATATCCAAGGAAAGGAAAACGAAAAGACAAAGCCTAAATTCAACCACCATGCTCTCTTCTCACGATAAATACAATGAGACCAACTTCAGAGAGTGAGAACGATAGAGGGACTCACCATCCTTGTAGAAAACCCCCCATGCCTTTCTGTGCTTACCATCCTAAAAAAAATAAAGTAGTGAATGAGAAACCATTGATGATCAAAACCCTGTAAAATCTTCGTTGATGCAACCGACAAAACGAAAAGGCAAAAAAAACCCTAGTTTGAGGAAAGAAAAGGGGGGTCACCTTATAGAGATTGATCTTGGTGATCTTGTAGTAGACGTTGTCCAAGTGGCACTTGGTAGGGTGATACCCCAACCCCTAATTGAGCAGAAACTGGGCAACCCTGAAGAGGTTCTTCTTCTTCCTCTTCTTCGTAGCCTGTTGCGTCACCATCGAGGTTGGTGCCTCGATTGCATAGCTCACGAGATTGGTGAAGGAGAGCCAAAAAATGTCACTGGTTTTGTAGGTCACTTTCTAGAAGAGCGAAGCCACACCATGCATCACTCATACAGAAGATAGAGAGAGGAAACACAGAGAGACAAAGAGAGATGGAGAGAGAGAGGATGATGGTGGTAGTGGTTGGTGAACATAGAGAGATAGAGAGAGAGGAGAGAGTTTTTTAGCATGTGAGAGAGAGAACCTGCAAACGAGTGAAAATGGTTTTTTTAATGTATTTCTTTTTTACTAGCACACTTTTTATGTGCACCAGGAAATACTATTTTGTACTAGTGCACTTCTTTGTTGCACAAGAAAAATTTTATTATACTGGCGCACTTTTTATGTTCTCTAGAAAATTTTAATTATACTGGCGCAGTATATATAGCACTAATATAACTCACTTTTTTACTTGTGCTAAGTAAACTAGCGCCAGTGAAATGCTCTTTTATTGTTCCCCCAAGGGGGGGGGGGGGGTTCCAGTAAAAGAGTTGTTTCTTGTAGTAAAGTCATAATAATAAATTGACTCTTACGAATTGCCTTCTTGGTAAATGACATAGGCTAATTTTAATCACTATGAAATATCATTAAAGTTTTTTATAGGTTATCAAAACAAGTTCTGATATCATTGTTTAAAAATGTGGTAGGACCGGTTATAACACCTCAGAATTTTAACTCAAAATAATTTACAAATTATTTTTCTTTTAAAATCAATGAAAATAATCTTTTTCTTTAGGTTAAACATTCTAGGCGGGTTACACAACAAACAATTATCATAACTAAATGAAAATGAGAATAACATACACTATTAAAATTTATATTAGTGTATTTTTAGTCTAAAATACAATAAATATTTTTTCAAAACTATCCTCAGAAAAGGAAAAGGTTGGCTCTCGACGCCGCCTTAGGATCCCGCATCCGCTCTGCAGCTATACCTCATATTTCACCTAAAAACTCATAAAATGGGTCAAACTCGTGAAAGCTTGGTAGAGAATACTAATACAGGTAAATCAAATGAATATACATGAACACATTTCAATAAATTCACACATTAATTCAGGCAATTATCCATTTTAAGTATGCATGATATCATAGTTGCATAACATGATTGATATTCACAAATAACTACAATTTTATGCATGTACAAAGAATAATGCATGCACTTAACAATGCAAAACACATAACCTTCTCATGCAATGCAAAATAAATAACCTTCTTATGCATGAGTGACTTTTAATTATCTTTATTCAAGTTTTCTTTTTACATGATGCATGTCATGGCTATATAAATATACAAACATTTAGGGTTCCACTTCTTAGCCATGTGTGTACTAGATAGGCTTAACCTAGATCAGAATCACGATCACGATGGCATATTCAAACAATTTGTGACTTAACCCTACCTGGGTACCTTTCAACAATACTGATTGAGGGACGACCTGGTTGAGAGAGCTCTCAATACCACCACCCTGATACATCAGACTTTACTTATGACTTCCTTAATCTACCACCTCGTGGCTAATGTAGAAGCTTTCTCTATCTTCGTAGTTGAGGAAGAGCAACCTTCCGTGCTCAAAAACTTATTCCACAAAGCCTAAAGTACTGCTTACCCTTTCATTGTGAGCTTTAATAGAATTAATCCTTATATAATATTCTTTCAATTACATTAACTCTATTGCTTTCATGCACACATACAAGATGAATCTATATCATTCAGATTCGAGCCTCCAATTTGGGCACATAGATGCATGATTCAATGCCAACAATGCTTTCATGCTATGCATGATAATTGTCACACACTTTCTTTTCATATATGCATCCATTCACATGCATTGAACATTACAATATGTATCCATATATAATTATATGCCACTTTACACTAAACATCACATGCAATTCAGTTGTAGTGTCTCATTAGTCATAAGCATGCAAGATAATTCATCACATGTCATGCTCTTACAAAATTTAAGACATACATACACCACATTACTCTGCACAATTCATGTTATATGCATATTCATATGCTGGCCTTCTTATAAAAAATCAATACTTTGCTTAGCTTAGCTGGTCTATCCCTAGTTTGGTAACGGGTTAGGCAAGAATATGTCATGTTGTTCTGACAATAACTATTCTGTATACAGAAAGAAGACATGCCTCAAATTTTTACAGAACGTGCAAAAATTTGTCAGCTTTCATACACCACAAACTGTTCATAAAAAATTCTCCAAATGAGGAAGTTACTGATGTTTTACTAGAAAGTAGTCAGAAGCCTTACAAGATGACGGGTTTGCCCGAACGGTTGAACAGTCAAATTGAGTCATGTACAATACCGAATTCTATTTTTCTGTCGTCCATTACCAATGAAACAAAATGCATTTAGTTGATATAACATTATGCATGAATTATTTTAATCTAAACAAACTATCAAAATATATTTTGCACAATTAAGATCATAATGCATGCAATATTACACCTTTCAAGATACGATGACTTACAAAACTGAATATCGATTAAACCAAACATGAACTTCGTCAATGAATGTTTACAAAATTGAAAGCATGATTGAATCACGAAGGATTCATAACTCTATTATATATTGAAACTATACAAAACAATGATATACAACAGTTCAAAAATAAACATGTATTTCTATCTAAATATTTTTCAATAGGAACATGGATATATGTATTCTTTCTCTATTTTTGTAAACCAACAATCTCATACATATATCAGGGCTGATCTTGTCTAGTTCAAGTTGAGGAAACACTTAAAAATGACTCAGGGTTGGTCCATCCCTCAATATGAACAAGGCCAAATACCCTTACCCAATTTTCCCCAAGGTAGATTTTTTTGAAAACTTTTTCTTTTCTTTTCGCAAATCGAGAAACACATGCATATTTTTTAGAAACCAAACCCATCCAGAATACCTTAAGACTGAACTAAATCATAGATAGAGTTGGATCAGAACCGGTCTACGAATAAATCAATTCTTGACCCTACTTGCATCTGTATCGACGAAATCGCTTAATTGTGTTGGCCCAATATACGAATCCAGCACCTAAATAACTTAATCTTTGCCTCCAAATTGAATTTTTATAAAAACCGACCTATCCAGGGAACTGATATGGTTATTTACAACCATATCTAGGTCTGATTCAATCTTTACAAATCTGATCCACTGTTTATTTTGGGAAAAACCTAGAATCTATGCCGAAATTAGTGTTTTTCTCAAAGACATTTATGAGTATTTATGGGATTAAGATCTATATCAAATCTTAATCTCATTAGAACTGATATAAGTCTCAAATACAAATCTTAAATCTCAAAAATATGCCCATATATATAGATTTTAATCTACATAAATCAGATTAGAACCCCCTCACTGAAATTGGTAGATGCAAAAAATAACTGAATAACCGGTTTGTAGGCTTGAACCGCATATCTTTCGAAACGTGACTTTAACTCCTTGGTTAAACTCTCTCTAATGGAGTTACAACACCTCTCAACAACAATGGAGCAAAAGAAAAACAATAGAGAAGGAAAGAGAGAGAAGTTAGAAAATAAGAAAAGCCAATAAGGGGTGAGTTGCTCCTAGACCCTTTTATATTTTTTTTTTAAGTTTCAAAATATTTTAAACCCTTTTCAAACTCCACCACTAACTTTCTAAAATTTCATTTTGAAAATTTCTAAATTATATCGCTTGTAATTCCTTGATTATACTTTATTGTCTCAATATAAGTAAGTTCTAAACCTTACTTTATGTAACTATATAATATACATAATAGTCTATTATATCTTACCTCTTAAAGAGGTTCCAACTAAGAACATGGGGGCCAACAAGCATGGGACGTCCTCTCTTGTGCTCTCTATCATACTAAAAACAAAACATAGAAATTTAGGTTTTAATACACTAACCTATTTAACTTTTTTAGTAAGTTTTGACTTTTTTTTGTTACTTTGCTTTGAGATATTATTCTAGCCAAGGGAGGCTCTCTAGGATGGGATGTCCCATCCTAGGAAGTCTCCTTTTTATTCCTCTAAAGTCTTGGCTTAGATATTTTTTTCATGCTTTTCTTCTTTTTTATTTTACCTAATTTCATTTTAGGAAACTTAGATATAGCGTTCAACTGAATTTCAACTAGGGTTTAACTTACCAAACTTTTAGAATTATACCTAATTGACATGCCACATAACATAGGCCCATATAGGGGGATGCCCCACTCTATAGACCTCTACAATTTATAAAACTTGTTTTAAATTTTATTTTTCATTCCATAAAATCTTTATTTAGTGTTTTTCATAACTTTTAAAATTTTGATTTCAAATCCAACAAAAACTAATTCTAATTTAATAAATCACATTACCTCTATATCAAATTAAACCTAAATTCATACAAAATCATATTTGATTTTATTTAAACTAAATTTACCATTTATTTTATTAATTTTTTTTTTTATAAATTCAATTTTAAATACAAATTTTACTAAAATCAAACTTTAATTCCTCATAAAATAGATTTTATAATTCAACTTAGATTAAATTGCTTTTTTATATTTCTTTCACATAAAAATCCTTATTATTATTATTATTTTATACATTAAAAATACTTTAAAAAATCAAAGGCGTTACACGAGATCCAAAAATATATCCTATAAACTTTATGAAATTTAAATACTACCAGAAATATTATCATTCAAGTATAACATAACCACATATGATTTATAATTAAGTATAAAATTTTATTATTTTATTTTATGAGAAACAATCACAACTCTTTATTTTATTATTTGAAATAAACATAGTAATGAGGTAAACTATACACTTCTATGCATGATCCATATGACATATCAATTTAAATATGCAAATGAAATCTCTATGATCAAATCAATGTCCAAAATTATTATATATGGTCATAAATAATCAATTAAAATATTTAAACTTAGCTAAATGGATTAAATTTTAAATAATAAACACTTGCAATTAGAAAAATATGTAATCATAATCAATAATCTTAAATATGATTTTAGTTAAAATCGAAAATAAGATCAAACTTATTTAAATATGCAACCAAATATGCCAAAACAAAAATTGTTTGATTGTTATGCAATTTCGTATATGAAAAAAGAGAATTTTTTTTTTGTCTTGAAAAGACAGAATTTAGAGAATTGAATAAGCTTTTCAATAGATCAAAAATCAATGAATTCTAATATATGATTACAAAGTTATGACTTCTGCAATCTAACTATATCACATGCTATCCGATTTTGGGTTATGATCTGACCTGAATATATGTATAGGATCCAAGCACGAATTTAAATAAATAATACACATAAATTAATAATGACTTTAAACAAAGATGAAGAAAAAGTATACATTTCACTAACCAAAAACTTTTCAACCCATGTTGATTAAAAATAGAAATAAAAATAAAAATAAAGTACAAGGCTAGATCAACTTACTTTAACTTGAACCACCATCAAAATAGAATGAAGCTCATGTTTTTGTGTCCACCCTATGTTTAGGAGCACACCTAAGAGGGCAGACCTGTGTTTGCCCAATATTCTATTAAGAAAATGAGTCTCAATTGATGTTAACTTACAACCATACTTTCTTAATTGATAAGGTCACCCCTCATTAGGTAATACTTTTAATTAAAATAAGATTTTAAAAGTTGTAGAGATTTTATGGATGTCAAAAATAAAATTTAACAAACACAATAATTATAAATACATCCTCAAAACAAGATTTTACAAAAAACTTTATTGGCAAATCACAACTTAATTCAATATATACATATTTTACTAATGTACTAACTCGTACCACATTAAAAGACATACTAGAGGTTTGGCCTTAATATAACGCACCCATGCTAGTTACCATTACAAGTATAAAAAAAGCTTTGCTCATCCAATATATAGACATAATATACCAATATAGGACATGTTAATTGTCAAGACTAAAGTTCGCATAGCCAATCATATCTTGAAAGCTTCTAACAAGTGTGTTTATTAACCATTGCCTCTTAATAGAGCTACATGCCCTCGGACATATCACATTGCTTCATTGGTAAAGAGACAATGTCTGGTTAAATGCAAACATATGTCACCTGCTCCATGGTTTTTGTCAGGTCCTCGAGTAATTCTCCCATACTGGCGTTGTGAGTAGGTATATCTCTTGAAGGCACCCTACTGCAGAAAAAAAATACGATACACTACATCACCCTCAACTCACTTAAACTTATACCTCTAACCTGATTTGTAAGACATCAAAGGCGATGTATCCAAAGTTCTGAGGTTGAGGTTTTTTCCTATATCTAAACTGACATAAACTTATATAAGTTTTTAGATGAGCTTATCCTACAACCAAAACTGGTAAAATTGTGATAAGGTTTTGCATAAGTCATAGTTGCATGCAATACCAGGACTACAGTTCATGGACATAATCACGATCATATTTGAATATCCTTGGGTTTCATTAAAAAGTTATATAAGGCCATATAAAATATCCCACAATTTTGGCATCTTGTAACTAATAAAGTTTGAATATTGGTTTTTGAATTATGTTCAAGATCTTAGTGTGGTATCAAATCTATATTAAGATTAGGGCTTTCTTTTGTTTTCTATACTTATTGTAAAGAGGAAGAAAAAGAGATTGATGATGGGTTATTGATCATTTTTGTTATTTTTTTTGCAATTTTTTGTTATCTTTCATTAATTTCCTGTGTTTCCTTGTTAATTATTTTGTAGCTGCATTAGGGTGAGTTCATCAGCAATCATCATGTTCATTGCATCACTGAGCAAGTAGCCAATCAAATAGTGACACATATTTGGCCTCAGTCAGAGACTCGACCAGGTTACATGCTTGATCACCTTAGCTGATAGCTTCATTCTTTGTTGATACTAAAGGCCAGAAATTTATGTCAAAAAGGACGTGTGCCATTTTGGCAGAAATTTAGCTACACTACGCTGACATGATCGGGACAATACATACGTTATTTTAATACTTTTGATGATTTTTAATAAATTCTAATAACATTTTAATAAATTACATTTAGAAATATTAACATATTAGAAAATATTTTTTTGTTGATTAGAAATTAAAAAAAAAATGTCCTATTTTATTTTCCCAAAAAACAAAATCAAACTCACTTGGTGAACTGATGCTATCTGTTTACTCGTACCTTTATCTTTGTGACATGGCCATAAATAAAAACGTTCCCGAACAGTGAGTTTGATTGCATGGGCACCCAGTACACTATTGGCCAGGACAAATCAGGTGTTTGAAATCGAGAGAGGAGCGGGTCAGAGGCCGACGGTAACACTGTGAGAGGCAGCTCGGATGGGATGCCGTTCATCTTAAAAACGAACGAACAAAGTATAATGCTCATTGTGAGCCGTTCATTTTAAATGATTCAGATGCCATCGTGCCATCCATCCCAAACACAAACAACATCGGAAAAAAAACGTGGGGGCCACCCAAGTCATGAGCATTTCATCCGTACAGGTCCGGATGCTATTCATCTTGAGATCAATGACATCCAAAGGAGCTAGATGTTGAATGCACTCTGACCTGATCCCATCTCTTTGAAATCAGCACTTTTGGTAGGTCCCACTGTTTGCACAAATGAATGATGATGAAGGCCGTAGGAGGTGGTGATTTAAAACCATTTTGCATTGGATGATAAAACACAAAAAAATTGCGTTTTGACATATCATCTGATCCAAAAAGTCAAAAAGCCCCAAAATGAGTTGGACATAATGACATGGAATTAAACCTCATGTAATATATATGGGTAAATATTGGTTACTAATAAAGGTAAGGAAATAACGAGTAGAAATCGCTCTTTTTGTTTAAAAAATTTATTTATTTTAGATCGAATGTTACAGATGTGATCTACATGATTCGTTTAGTAAGAAATTTATTTTGAATCAAGTGACTATGACAAGTAATTAGATTTTTAAAGGGGTCCAAAATTCAATGGCCCACAAAGTGTCAAAATTTTATAACTCAAAAAATCACATTTTTACATAAAAAAAAACACGATACAAGGTTTGATCCTTAGCAAACATGCAAACCATGTTGAACACATCTACGTGGTTAGATTGAGTTGTTACAACTTGCACCTATGATTTCTAGCTCATTAGTTCTTTACCTTCTTAGTAGTAAATATTTTCCCAATATCACATCAGATTTGGTCAGTCTATTACAATTTTTGTTGGGGGGTTTTCTGCCCACAAAGAGGAGCATTACCTTGTTCCTTTAAATGTCAACCTACCCATATGACATATTTCATCATAAGACACGGGACGTCTTGTTTTAAATCCAATTGGTTTTGGAGAAACGAGTAGCAGGGTATCCTTTATTTATACAATCATAATATGCTTTGCCTTGAGCTTGCACGCTACTGATGCCACCTTTCTCTCTTGCACTATTCATTCAATTCATAATACATACACAAATGAATGGAAATGGAAAGGAAGCAATGAGACGACCCTGCTTGCACGTTGTGGTTGCTGAAGCACCAGGCTCCATGATGGGCCTGGCCTTCATGGTCATCTTCATAGTCATCCCAATCGGATTAGCAATGGCCATTCAATCATTCAGCACTCCCCTTGCAGCAATCAACTCCTCTCTTCAACATGGTGTCTGCATTCTCACTCGGATATGTACCTCTTTCCTCATTCTTTTGTTCAATATAATCACCTTCATAATTCAAACATGTTTGAATCTCTTGAAATCCATTATCACCTGTTTCTTTAGAGCTCTCATCTCTGCAATTCAAAAACTCTCCAACGATTTCATGAACCAACTGGTTGATCCATCTAACTCCGCCATAAAGAAGCTGATCGCCCATCTGGTCAAGTCAGCTGCTTCCCAAGTGCTCGACTGGTTGAAGACTTCAATCACCAACTCCGTTAGTTATGTAATCTCATCAACAACAGAACTTCCTGCCACATTATATGACCTATTGGGTGGTGATGAAAGAATAGGTGCTAACATATCACGCTTGATCTACAATTCATTCCAATCCAACGCCTCGGAGATTTCGGGTGCTTTGAAAGACCATGCTGCCAATTTGCTAAAACATGTCGTCCCTTTCGTCCTCGAATTCGCCGAGGGTGGCTCGAAGGAGCTTGTCGAGCGCATCAGCGAACTCTGGGAGAAATGGAACTCAATGGTGGAGCGTGTGGAGAAAATTGTATCCATCACTTCTAGTTGCTTGAATTTCATGAGGAGCACCATCCCAGGCTTTGACATTGCAATTGTTACAGCTATTGTTGTTGTGCTAGCCTATGCCTGGTACTTTGAGCGTGTACAGAGTGTTTGGGATGCAATTGGTGTCATCCATGGTAAGGCATGCCAGCTGATGGAATATTTGCTTTCGTTAAGTTGAGGTCCTTGAGGAGGAGCATTGAATGACTCATTCATGTGTTACGTTCTAGTGTAAGTAAATTCATAACTAACTATTATATAATAAGATAGTTGATGGATATATATATATATATATATATATATATATATATATATATATATATATATATATATAAACTTCTATTTTGTTTTTGTTTACTTGTATTGACTTTTGAACTCATATGCAGTCAAGAAAAAAAATGATGAAAACAGGCCTAACTTTTGAAATATTACAAATGCATGCCTAACTTTTGAGAATTGCTTTGTTAACTAGGCATGTAATATCTCAAAAGTTAGGTTGTATTTGTAAATAAGCCAAAAGTTAGGTCTGATTTTGTAAATTAACAAAAATGAATTCACAGGGTATTAAATCCATAACTTGGATATCAGGTGAATGTATTACTGTGTGTTTTTCTAGGGGGAATGTAGTAGGGTGTGTTGTTACGAAGTCCTAACATATTACATGAACCTAGATATGGGGTGTACTTGGAATTTAATTTCAAGATCAAATTTCAGATATGGAGCCAATTCTAACACTTGAATTGCTAACTGGATCCTGGAATCCAAAGTTAAGCTGATTCAAATATATGTTTTCGGATTCAATTAGGAGCAATAGTTACCAAGAAATCTAACACAACCATATATCATTGGGATTCGAACTTGCAACGTCCCAACACAAGGTAAAGTGAACTAACTGCTCCTGCCAGGCATGCGGAGCCCCTGTTGGTACTTTAGTAATGTTTTTAACAAAATTCAATTGCCATGAATCTTTCCTACCAAGAAAAATCCAAGAATGCTTTTTTTTTTTTTTCATTTATAACCCGAAGCAACCGCATATGGCACAAAGACCTGCTTGTGCTGGCTCAACAGGCCATACCAACTGTCATCATGCTGCGGCGTAAAACTCCGAGGCTAGAACCCCTGCTCCCGAGGCCTATGTTGGGCTTCAGCTTGCACATAGGGCCGACGGTCTTGGGAATCAAACATTGATTGCCTGTCAAGTGGCCAAGGCCACACCCCACTAGGCCAACACCCCTTGGGGCTAAACCCAAGAATGATATTTCTGAATATGGTTTGAACTTATCCAACCCACCTTGATGTTCACCACTAATTAGCATACTCTGCATTTAGATGGTTTGTGGGACCTTGATCCTCCTACCAATGGAGTTGTCTTCTTCCATGCTAAATGGCAATAGTTACTACTCATTTTCTTTAGCATTAAAAAGGTGTGCAAGTAGGGGCATGTGCAACTGCAGAACTTGTTGTGACATGTATCCAAGCATGTAAACACATCCTCCACCAAGCACACCCAACAAGAGCAAAAATTCATATCAAGCATTAATTATGGCATTGCCATGGTTGATCCATTGAAATGCTGAGTATGCCCTGCATCCTAAGTGGCGTGTTTTCGACATTGCCACATGAGATGTCCCCTCAGCACAGTGTTTTTCCTGCAATGTGAACTCTGCAAATTAAGGAACCGAACAACGCCAAGGAGCGTGTGGCTTGTTCACTTACAGACTCAGATTGGTTTGTCATGAGTCGAGCCTGAGCTTGATCATCTGGGTAAGAGCCTAAACTAGCCAACCTTAAACAGCCGAAGCTGGGTTCCTTAGGCTGGTTTGATTACCAAGTCTATCCTAGCTCTTTCAACAAAGCCACAGTTATTTGTTTGGACTCAACCAAACCCCTGGTTTAGGCTAATTATGGTCATACATGTTCAGAGCGAGGATCCCCATCCCAGATCCCATTTCTGACTAGCCATGTGTTACGGCTCAAAATTTAGAAGAGGATCCAGATTCCATACCCAGGATTCAGACGCCATCTACAGAGACCCATGTGGGTCGACCAAAAGTGTGACAGTCTCAAGGTGACAACATGGTAGTTGAGGTAGCTTCTCAAATTAAGGCCAAAAGTGTGACAGTTTCAAGGTGACAACATGGTAGTTGAGGTAGCTTCTCAAATTAAGGAGAGGCTAATTGTTCAGAGTCTCAGTCAAACAGAAGAGAAGCTGGACATATGGTGTCCCCATAAAGCAAGGAAATTAGCAAAAAAGCCCCCACATAAGGGGGCATGAAACCAAAGAGTCCCAAAGGATGTCTCCTTCAAGAAGTTAATTAAGTTAGATTGATTACTTTTAATTAACAATCCTCAATTAAATTAGTTAATTAGTGTGGAGACTTCAGTAAGTAGGAGTCCTAGCTTAGTTGGGTTATTATCTTTTCTAATTAGATAAAGTTTTGATAACTAGGAATCAACCCCAACTCCCTCTATCACTACAAAGTTGTGGGTCAATAGCGGCAAAGTTTCAATTCGGAATTGGCCTATTTATCTTTGTTTTAGGTCTATAATGCTGACAAATAATGACTGCCAATTTTTTCCTTTAGTTGAGTAATAACGATGACATTTAAAGGTCACTGTCAATGTGTGACCCAACACCGGTGATGAATCTCGCCATAACTGAGAACACCACTAGCGGTGACCCACCCTATAATAGTGACTTATCTATAACAACAATATTTTTGTGTCTCTGTTATAGCCTGTAACAAAAAGAATTAACTCATCATTATAGTCTATAATGGTGAGAAGTAGTCATTGTTTTAGGCTATGACGGTGACAATTACGTCATCGTTATAAGTTGTAATAGTTATATAATGTTAAGGCCTACAGCAGTGACACATAAATATCCTCATTATAGGCCTTAAACCTGCAAAAATAAATTTTTATATTAGTTTTAATTTTTTTATATTACATTAAACAAAATGAGAAATACAATTCAAATATATACTTCAAATATCCTCAAACATATATCCATTCAAATATAAACATACACTTTTCCAACCTTCTGAAACATGCAACTTCAAACATGCATTCAAACATAAATATATAATTCAAAAAACAAATATACTTCTTCAATATCTTCAAACATTCATCCTCTACAACTCCCTCAAACATGTACTTCAAAAAACAAATACATTTCTCCAACCCTCTCAAACATTCATCTTCTTTAAACCCCTCAAACATTCAACTTCAAACGTACATTCAAATATAAACATAAACATCAAAAAATAAAACACTTTTCCAACCTCTTCAAACATTCAACTTTAAATATACATTCAAATATAAACATACACTTCAAAAAATAAACACATTTATCTAACCTCCTCAAACATTCATCCTCTCCAACCCGCCCATACATTCAAATATAAATATACACTTCAAAAAATAAGTGTGCATCCTCTTTAAACCCTTCTATTATATCATCTCCAAACCTGCAACAAACACACTTCAAGAATGAATACAATTTGACAATTCAATTATGACAATATTATTGATGATGATAGCAGTATAAGAATTTAGTCTGATAACTTATAATTATTTTAATCACATTAAAATTGAAAGCTCAATAATGCTTTCGTCTTTTCTTGCACTTACATGAGAATCTGAAAAAGTATAAAGATAACATTAATTAACAAAACATTTTTTCACAGTGAAGACGATATCAACTTCAATTCTATATATATTTAAAATTTGTTTCATACTAACTACAATGGAAAGAAATTTAATACAGGTCAAACAGAAAAAAAAAAAACTATAAACAGGTATGTGTCCTTAAAACATAACATGACATTAAAAACTATGACATGTTCATCCAACAAATATACATCTTGCGGTCTTATCTACTAAAAAATAAGAGAGATCTAGGATGGGGGGTTTCGTCCCAGAGAATCTATAAAAGGCTGCATCTGCTCTCTAAACTTCTTATTTTCTTCTCTTTCTCGCTCTCGCTTAAATTGTTCTCTTAACTGTTGAAGCTATGGTTGTATTGCTTTCAGATGAGAAGATAGCTTTGAAACACATGTTTTGCCTTTGGATGGAATGTCAAATGCACTCATCCCTCTCACATGTCTATATCACTTTCCGAGGGCTTTCGCAAAGACATCTCACTGCGATATCGTTGGGCTTCTTTGTGAAGAACATGTTTCATCACTTTCAATATCCACAAAGTGTAACTTGTTTCTGCACAACGTTAATATTTGGTTATCAGTAACTAATGATGATGTACAAAATAGAATAAATGAATATGGATTCAGCTTTACTGCTACAAAATATGAGTTACTTACAAAAGTGTCGTCAGCTTCGCTGCAGATAAATATCATCCAATCTGAATGGGTGTGTGTCTCTTTGTAGAATGCACTCATTGTCAATTTCTGCCAATCTATTTTAGTCTACAAATAATAAATTTACAATCTATTAAATCAAACATATTTAACACTATACTATTATATGAAAAAAAAGTTAGGAAATAGAAAATTTACCCTCGTATGAAGGAAGACCAATTAGTTCATGAAAATCTAAAAATTTGGGCATTTATTTACTTATGAATATATATTCAATATTTACCATTCAATAGTATCTGATAAAAAAGTTGTAAATATCTTTTCACACTTCGTAGTAGACTCTTTTGAGAGGATGTTTTGCTACTTCATCATGGTTTTTAAACCTCTTGTAATGCTTCTAAAATCCTTCTCACACCCTTGAGTATGATAGTTAAAGTTGTTTATCCATGGTAGCACGATCTTCAACTATATCCTTATCTATATCAAATTATCATAATATAGTTAGTAACACTTCTTTTATGGATTAATTTGTTTATCTCAAACTCTCACGCACATTTCTAAGTGTCCCTAGAACCTCTGGACCAGAGTCTTTCAGTTCTGAACCGAAACTACACTAAAAATGTTTATTGGTTTCAAACCACTTACCCAATTTAACCATTTGGTCATATTTTTTTTTACCAGCCAAACCACTAAGATGTACCGTAACATAGGTCTTGAGGTTGCGGGTAGATTAAAATTAAAAATAATGATGGATTAGATTCAGTTTGGGCATGTACATTATTAAATAAAACTAATTGGATATTGCTCAATCATATTGGAAGTTGGTTTCTGATTTTGATAGAAAATGCTAATAGGTAATCTGGTTCGGACTAACTTTTTTAATATTTACATGGAAAACTCACTCTCAGGATCATAGATCTAGCCACACTGGCTTTACCTACCATGCAATCGTTGTAAGCTTGTTCAAGGGGTGACACCAATTTGATTTGAACCTAGACCACTTGCCTAGTGAACAAGGTCCCATCCTACTATGCGAAACCCCTTTAGGGCTGGTTCTGACTAACTTAAATTGCTAACCAGATGTACATGTTACATGTAATTAGCTATGTTTTCTGCTTGGATTCAGATTCAAACTCTACAGCAGATCCACATCTAATTATTAATGGGCAATTGTTTACTCTATTGAATTTAACTAGATCTAGTAAGCCCAATGAAAAGTTGAACACAAATGACATGTCAAGGACCAGTCTCACCAAGTGGTACACTTGCCATGTATTGGACCGCAGGTGAACATGTGAAAAGATCAGGTGCAATATGATTGCATAAATATTTGTGCATTAAGCACCTGATCATCCTCCATCTTGGGGACAGGGCATGTCAGTTGTGCGGCCCCATGAGGTGCTTAATTTGTGGAGGCCTATGAGGTGCTTAATGCACAAATTTTGTGCCATGTGATTGCACCCGATTCGGATTGGGTGAACATGGACCCTTGAACGTTTTCAATTTTAAATGACCACCTTCAAACCCTTCATCTGTATGAATTGATGCAAAAACTCGATACCAACTGATGTAAACTCCAAATAAGTTCTTGGAGAAATATTTATTCAAACTATGATTATATATCTAAGAATATTGGAATATATTATAATATCCACAAAAGCAAAAAGTAACAGGAAATAAATATAAATTAAGTTATATCTTAAATCTCAATTGAATTGCTAAACTCCTTGGGATTTTCATCTATTTACAAATGCGAACTTCCTAATTTCGACCAACCAAACTTCTAATATGGAAAACCTTAAATAAGATAATTTTTTAATTATGTTTGACTCTTTGTCTAAACATAGGTTGATTATTTGGATCTAATATCCAAATACAATATAAAAAAATCCAAAAATAAAAAAACAAGTGTATAACAGGATCCAGTTGGATCCTATGGGCCCAGTAGCATGCCCCTCCACTCCTGCATCAGGATTGTCAACACAATCTTGTGATGCTCATTCAATACTTAAACATAAACAAATGAATGAAAAAGCAATGAAAGCAAACAATGAGACCCTGTTTTTACATTGTGGTTGTTGAAGCACCAGGCCCCATGTGTTGGAATAAAGCAAAGATATACGCAACAACAATATAAAATATTAACTTAACAATGGAGTAAAATGTTGAAAATCTTTAACATAAAGTAAAATCAAAAGGTGAGAGATTACACATCTCGTACAACCTCCAAGACTCTCTATTTATAGCTAAAAAAGTAAACCTATAACTATCACTTCCTCATTAATAACCACTACTCATGACCCATTTATAACCCATGAATTACATAACTTACTCCTTAAGTTTAATAACCACAATACAATCGTGGATTCCAAAACGTCTCTAACGCATACCCACTAACCCATGACTTATGGTTACCCATTCACGTAACCCCCATATTCTATCACTCCCCCTTGATGCAAAACTCGATACACCCAAAGTGGATCTAAATTTCACAAACTTTGAATAGCTAAGTGCTTTTGTAAATCCATCTGCAATTTGGTCATTTGTAGAACAATATTTCATTGCTACAGCTCCATCGACAACAACTTGTCTGATAAAATGATGACGCAACTCAATATGATTGGTTCGTCCATGGAACACATGATTCTTTGTCATGGCAATGGTTGCTTGATTGTCACAATAGAGTTCCGTTGCATTCGCCTGTTCTTGATGCAAGTCTGCCAAAATTCTTATTGTCCAAATAGCTTGACATACAGTTGCATTCGCAGCAACATACTTTGCTTCTGAAGATGAAAGTGCCATTGTTGCTTGCTTCTTTGACATCCATGACACGACTTCTGATCCAAGATTAAAGATGAATCCACTTGTGTTTTTCCTGTCATCTACAAAACCAGTCCAATCACTTTCAGTAAAACCAGTTAATTTAAACTCAGGATTTGATTGGTACCAAATCCCATAATTAGTGGTTGCTCGAATATAACAAAGGATCCATTTTGTTGCTCTAAGATGATGTATTGTTGGACACTGCATAAACCTTGAAATTAGGCCAACAACAAACACGATATCTGGATGAGTCTGTGTAAGATACATTAGCCTTCCAACTAAACTTCTATACAACTGTTCATCAGCCTTCATAGTACCGTCATGTACTGATAATTTCTCATTAGTATTCATGGGAGTGGAACACGGCTTGCATGACACCATTTTAAATTTCTCAAGTAAGTCTAAAGCATATTTTTTTTGAGAAATAAAAATACCATCAACACTTTGTTGAACTTGAAGTCCCAGAAAATAGTGTAACAACCCTAGATCTGGCATTTCAAATTCATGCATCATGTCCTCTTTAAATTCTTCAAAAATTGTACTCGACGAGCCTGTATAAATTATGTCATCTACATAAACGCAAACAATAAGAAAGTCAGTACCCGATCCTTTTACATACAAAGTGTGTTCACTCTCACTTCTGTGAAATCCTCTTTGCATTAGGTATGAGTCTAATCTCCCATACCAGGCTCGTGGTGCCTGTTTAAGGCCATAAAGCGCCTTTTTCAACCTGTACACCTTTTCTTCCTTCCCTTTAACAACAAATCCTCGAGGCTGGCAAACATATACCTCTTCTTTCAAGAACCCATTCAAAAATACAGATTTTACATCAAATTGAAAAATTGACCATTTCATATGAGCTGCTAATGCCAAAATAATTCTAACAGTTTCAAAACGTGCAACAAGAGAAAAAGTTTCTGAAAAATCTACTCCAAATTCTTGAGCATACCCCTTAACGACTAACCTTGCTTTATATTTTTGTATGCTCCAATCTGCATTATATTTAACCTTGTAAACCCATTTCACACCAATAGCATTTTGACATGTGGGTAAATCTACAAGTTTCCATGTATCATTTTTCTGAATGGCTACCATTTCTTCTTCCTTGGATCTTACC
This sequence comes from Nuphar pumila, assembly GCF_984573655.1. Classification (NCBI taxonomy): domain Eukaryota; kingdom Viridiplantae; phylum Streptophyta; class Magnoliopsida; order Nymphaeales; family Nymphaeaceae; genus Nuphar; species Nuphar pumila. Next base: position 123,660,572 of record NC_143255.1, read on the forward strand.
CATTCTTGTTTCTCACTAGCATCCTCGTAGCACATAGGTTCTTCAACCAACAAGGCAAAAGTACATGATTCATAAATCTCTTTTATGGATCTTACCTTTTTAGGTGGTGGGTCTGTGTCCTCATTATCACCATTGTTTTGAGACATACTTGTTGAAGCTTCCAATGTCTTATCAGATGCAAGGGGAACAACCTCCATTTTTGAGCTTATACAGTGTTTGAGATGCAATTGGGTGTCATTCATGTTAAGATCAGACTGATCATGGAAGCCGTTGGCTACTTAAAGGATTCCATCACATGACTCATTCATCGTTTGTTTAAGCAATGTAGCTCATATTTGTTCCCGTTAACCATCTCAAGATAGTTGTTCGTGCATGATTAATTTTTTATCAAATCTGACCCAACAGATGTATTCAACATGATCAATTTGATAGGAATCGACCCTTGTGTCATCTTTTTTCTATGAGAGAACATGATTTTTCAAAATCATTAATTTTAGTGTTGTTGCGACCGTTGATTTTTGAATGGGTCAGATTCCGGCAACTCAAATACAGATCTAGATCATGTAGATGACATCTATATAGTAAGATTTGATCAAAACAACTTGCAACAATCAGATCCTATAAAGGTATGACAACAGTCATGATTTTGAGATGTTTGCACACTGTTCATTAGTGGACACCATACACTTGTATAGCCAATTCGATATAATTATTTTTTAAGAGAAGCGATTTTCTCTTCCCTAGTGGGGGTGCATGAAACTTTATTAGTGGGGTGCATGAAACTTTATTTTGTGTTTGTTTACTTGGAGATAATGACTTGATAATTCATAAAGCATTAAATCTTGATTCCAATTAGAGAAATGCTACCAGGTAGTGTGGAGGGCCACTACTGGTGAAACCAACGCAGCTGGTAGAGGCTGCCTCCATTGAGTACCCCCCAAAGCATATCCAGTTTTCGGGGCCGAACACTTATAAAGTATTTGGGGGCAATGTTATCAGTATCGGTACCAGCCCTGAATTGTTTGGCCAACGAATTCAGGTGAATCGGCCCCAATACCGATTCTCAAGTGAAACATTATGAATTGGTTAAAAATAATAATAATAAAATATTTTGTGTCTAAAAATGTGACATGTTAAAACTATTAAAATAATATTAAAATTTTATTTAAAGTATTTTTATATTTATTAAAAGTAGCTGATTCAGGTCACCATCGTATCGATTTTCTGCCTACGTTTGGGCATATACACACCGATACTGACAACATTGGTTTAAGAGCCTTATAAAGTGTTCGGCCCAACACTGGGTTGCCACTTAGTGATAAGGGGCACGCCTGGCCCCCTCCTTTAAAGGGCAATATATATTAGGGGTGGCAAAACCTGACACTACCCGCCAACCCGCCTCTTAGGCGAGTTTGGGTTGGGCTTAAGCCAACCCGTTTAATAAACGGGTCGACCCGCGTAACCCGTTTATTAAACAGGTCGGGTTCGGGTTGGGGGTATGCCAACCCGCCAACCCGGCTGACCCGTTTAATAAACGGGTTAGGCGGGTGGGTCAACCCTCCAACCCGTCTACCGACCCGTCAACCCGCCAACCCAATCCGTCAACCCATCAACCCGACCCGCGAACCTGAGAACCCGTTTACCCGAACCAACTCATTTATTAAATGGGTTGGCGGGTCGTGTCGGGTTACCCGTTTATTAAACAGGTTGGGTTCGTGTTTGCCACAGCCGACCCGTTTAATAAACGGTTCGGGTTCGGGTTGAGGTATGCTGACCCGCCAACCCGTCGGGTCGACCCGCCAACCCGACACGATTGCCACCCCTAATATATATATATATATATATATATATATATATATATATATATATATATATATAGAGAGAGAGAGAGAGAGAGAGAGAGAGATTGTTTTTGGTTCGTTCATGATATTGGCATTCATGTGATTTGATTATTTGATTTTGTTAAATTCTCATAAACTGGTTGCAAATGATATTGGCGTTTATCTGATTTTCGCTTTTTGAGTAAATGAAATTAGAATTTTGTCTCCACCGAGTGTGATCATAAAGATATGGATCTAGATATAGATCTACGCAATGTGAAATTGGATCTGAAAAAAATGGGTTAAACTAGCATGGCTCATATCCATTGCTCATGTATCGGAAAGGAACAAAAAGGAACCTGTTGAACCCCATCCTAACCTGAATGTCACACACATGGTTACCTATATCCAGATCTAACAAGAATGCCCGTACACTAAATATACCAATGCAAAAGTCGCTAGCATGCAGGCAATCCCAATGTTGTCAGTATCGGTATCGGCCCTGAATCGTTTGGCCACCAATTCAGCTGTATCGTCCGAGACCGATACTCAAGTGAATTGTTTTGTATCGGCCCAAAAATCAATAAAAAATTATTACATGTCAATCATAACGTGAAAAGTGATAAAACCATTAAAATAAATTTTAAAAAATATTAAAAATTTATTTTTGGGTGTTTTTATATTTATTAAAACATAACCCATTCAGGCTTTCAGCATATCAATTTTCTGCCGAGATGCGTATCAGCCGGTACGCACCAATACTGAAAACATTGGGCAATCCTGTCAAGCAATCATATCCACCTGGTGGGTCCAAGTTCGCTCTCACCCAGACAACCTGGACTCCGTTAATCATCTTTGTTTTGGAAGAAAGGCATTTTTGAAAGAAAGGCATTATATTTAGCATACATTCACTAAAAAAAGTTACAAAAATATGAATGCTTTTAAATTAACCTCCCTAGCTAGAAGCATCGAGTCGGGCTAAAATTCTCACTTTTAGATTTGAGTTTTTTTTTCATAGTCCAAAGTAGGGGTGGGCATCAAGCCAGCCCGCTAATGAACCAGGCCGATCAGACCGGCCCGTTTACCAACTGGTTGGGTTTTGGCCAGGTTCTTAAGGGCTCGAGTTTGAAGAGAATCCCATTGGCCTAACAGGCCAATGTGAAGCGAGCCGAGTCCAGCCCGGCCCGTCCCAAACCCATTTATTTCTTTTTATTTTCATGATACGACACAAAAACCTAATTCTTAATTAATGCAACTAATTAGGTAAATAATAACAATTAACAAATAGCAAGTTCTCATGCAACTAATTAGGTAAATAGTAATAGTTATTATGTAATAGTTATTTTTAAAAAAAATTATATTATTAAAAAATAATAAATAACTCAAGCCCATCGGGCCATCCCAAGCCTGACCTACATATGTAATGGGCCGTCAGTCCTGTACCTCATAGGCCAGGCCTAAAATCATGGCCCAAACCTCGCCCAGCCTACTGTTGGTAAAACATTTTAAATGTGATACTTTTTTAATTGGCAAGTTGGGGTTATTTCAACCCTTACCAGTTGTACAACAATACCATCTGATTCGAACTTGCAACGTCTCAACACAAGGTGTGATGTTCACTCACTGTTCCCAAGCGGAGCCCCAGTTGGTTTTAAATGTGAGATATGACATATGGATAAACATTAAAGTTGAGGTTAGGGATAAGAAGTAGCTGGCTCCACTGGGGACCACGTTAACCAAGGTGTTGTGTTGACCCAACCATGATTGTGGGGGTCAAGACTCCAGTTGGAGTTGTAAATGCATTACACAAGTTTTGAAGAATGCCCTTACTGGTTTAGGTCCAAGCTGGAGTTTGACCCAATCCATTCACATGAAAGACTTCAAAAGTAAACAGAAACAACTCATCTAACAAACACGTGCGTCTACATGGTAAGCGTGCAAATGAGTTGGATGCAAGATGAAACATGGTTGATCCAGACCAAATATTAAGTATCAAATCCAAATCCAAGTCTGGGCCTAAACAAATCACGTGAATTCAGATCCAAATTCCAAGCCAAAATAGGGATCGGATAAATAAAGGTTTCAAACAAGGGGTTTACATGTAGAAAAAATGCAAGCACATTGGATTTGAACCTGATCCAGTATCAGTCCAATATAAAGTGCAATATGAATCCCAAATTAGGAGCGGCTCAAGAGAAGTTGAGGCCTAAGGCATATTTCACTGGAGGCCCATATTTCTTCATATTTTTTTCATTATATCCCATGTTTCATTTGAAGCCCTAGGCTGTGGCCTGATCATTTGAGTTCGATTAGTCCAAATATGCATTTGTCTTATATTAAGATCTGTATCAAACACCAACGAACGGCTTGTTTGGTAGGAGCTGCTAGTGCATGTCACCATGTGTTGGACTTTGCAAGTTCAAAACCCAGTGGTATGTTGTGTAACTGATGGGGTCTGCCTAATCTCAACTTACCTTTAAAAAAGAATAGATCTGTATCAAGGTAATCTCTCTCTCTCTCTCTATATATATATATATATATATATATATATATAATATATATATATATATATATATATACAACAACAACAACAACTACGCCTTCATCCCAAAACAATTGGGGTCAGCGATATGAACCAAAAAAGAAATTCATTTTGGGTCTTCCACATGAATCCTTTTCCTCCAATCATTTCTATCCAACGTCATGTCCTCGGTGAGGTTCAAAGCATTCATATCCTTTCCTATCATCTCCATCCAAGTCTTCCTAAGCCTACTCCTACCTCTTTTAACTAATATATTTTCCCATTTCTCCAACCTTCTAACTGGAGCATCATTAGGCCTTCGCCGAATATGTCCAAACCACCGTAAACGATTCTCTCGCATCTTATTCTCAATGGGTGCAACACCTACCTTCTTACGTATCTCTTCGTTCCGAATCTTATCTTTTATTGTATTTCCACACATCCATCTAAGCATCCGCATCTCAGCTACACTCATTTTTTGAATATGATGTCTCTTGGCAGCCCAACATTCCGTACCATATAGTAAAGCGGGTATATATATATATATATATATATATATATATATATATATATATATATATATATATATATATATATAGAGAGAGAGAGAGAGAGAGAGAGAGAGGCTATTTATAGTAGATTCTATGCTTGGATAACGATAAGAGTGAATGCTTAAATCTTGTGTTTTTCTTTTTGACGTGGAACCCTCACCCAAGAATGCCTAAATCTTGTTTTATCTACTTCTAAGGGCTCCATGTGGTTAGGTGGCTTAATTTAAGATGTTTAAGCTGAAAAATGTCAAGAGTTCGAAGTCTTAGGTGCACGTCCTTTGTCAAAGCTTAAGGGTTCGTTTGGATGACGCCCCAAACCGGGTTGAAAGCCCGGTTTTGGACATTAGCCATGTTTTCAAGGAAAAACTTGGTTTTATGCATCGATTGGATGCCACAAAAATCATGTTTTTTCATAAAACTGGGTTTGAGTCAAAACCTAGTTTGTGAAAACCCAACCCACCTCAGTTTTTCATTAATCAAACCTGGTTTATCGAGGTGGGTGGTGAATAGCAGCCCTCTCGCCCTTCCCACCCATAGCACTTGCAAATGCCTCCTACACCAATATTTCACTATCGGTATCGGCCCTGAATCATTTGGCTAACCATTCAGGTGAATCAGCCGATACCGATTCTCAAGTGAATCGTTCTGAATCAGCTAAAAAAATATTAAAAAATATTTCATGCCAATCAAAACTTGACACTTGTTATAACTATGAAAGTAATATTAAAATATTTTTAAGTACTTTTTACCTTAAATTTTTTCCAATACGATACATATCGACTGATACAAGCCTATACTGACAACATTGCCCTACACCAAACCACTGTCCGGCCACTTTCTAGCCACCCACTGGCTGGAAAATGGTCAGGCCGATACCTTCCTACTCTGGCAGTACCAGCCCGACTACTTTAGAGCTGGTAATGGCTGAAAGATGGCTAGGCAATTTTTTACTTTTTTAGTCACTATTTTTTGTTTGGCCATTTTTCCGCCATCCAACGGCAGAAAGTAGCCGGGATACCACCAACCATTAGCAGAGGGCATCAGGCCAGCCCAATCAACAGGCAGGGTTTTGGCCCGGTTCTTAATGAGCTCAGGTTTAAAGAGAAGCCCATGGCCCGATTAGCTCGTTGAGCCAATGTGAAGTGGGCTGAGTCTGCCTGGTCTAATCTTAAAATGCATAAATGCTTGACTGAAATTAAAGGTTAATGAGAGAATAGCAAGTTCTCATGCAATTAATTCTTAATTAGTACAACTAATTAAGTAAATAATAATAATTAGCAAAAAGCAAGTTCTCAGGCAACTAATTAGGTAAATAATAGTTATCCAAGTTACTATGTAATAGCTAATTTTTAAAAATTTATATTATTAAAAAATTAATAAATAACTCCAGCCCATCGAGCCAGCCCACGTATACAACAGGCCGGGTTTCGGCCCGGTACCTAACAGGCCTAGGCCTAAAATCATGGCCCAAACCCAGCCCATGACGGGCCAGGTCAACTTGGCCCATCGGGCTGCCCGGCCGGTTGCCCACACTTACCAACCATGCAGGGTGGTGGTAGCCCAGTCATTTTCTAGCTAGTGGGTTGCCAAAATTTGATTTTTTTTTTATTATTTCTTTACTGTTTTTCATCATTTTCCGACCACTCACTGGCTGAGAAATAGCTGGATTCTTACCATCCAACGTAGTTGGTAAGATCTCATCCATTTCCAGCCTTTGGGTAGCCAGAAAATGATTGGCCTCTATTTTTTTTGTTTTTTGTTTTTTAATTTCTTTCAAGTGTTTCTAACCAAAAACTTGAAAACCAAGTATTTGGTCAGCCAAACAATAAAAAACAAAGCAATTTAGGTTTGTCTAAAACCTGATTCCAAGCCAAAACTAGGTTTCTCAAAACCTAAGTTTTGACCCAGCCTGATGGTTTTAAACTTTTTACATCCACACGGAGCAATTGGCAAATGGCGGTCGAGACCATGAATCCTTCCCTAATCATCACGGGCAGTACGGGAGTCAATGGGTCCGGTTTGGTTCGGGCTTTGGTGGGACCAAACCTATATTTGATTTAAGATTTGGTACCAAGTTTGGAATTGGATCCAATTCCTACCCACCATAAGAGAAACCATAACCGAACCCTATAAGGATTACATGAACCAGACCCAGATCATACTTGGTAAAATAATATTTTTTAATCATTTTTACATTGAAAAGTTGTGCATTTTAGTAGAAACTTGGGTTGGGCCCTGGTCTGGTATGAAATATAATAAACCGTGTCTGTCTCCATATATTAGTTGGATCCTTTGAATTTGACCGGGGATTCTATTGTTATCACCAAACCTTGACCCAATAGAGTTTGTTATGGGTCGTGCTCGGGTCAAACCCAACCCATTGATACCCCTAATGCATAGAGCCGCACAATAAGCCGAGCTCAGTTAAACCCGACTAGGACTCATCCAAGTAAGTAAACAAGCTAAGCTTGATTAAACTCGATTAGCCTGATTATGTTCAATTCAAGCTGAGTTTGTGCACAACATTTGAAGCTCGGATCGATTAAAGCTGAGCTTTTTGACACTACAAAAAAATTGTTAATTAGTGACGAAAATTTGCGACGGATTAGCGAGAGAAAATGAGTCATCCCTAAAATTTGATTTAGTTGCGTAATTTGCGATAAAACAATTTTGTCGTCAAATCCATCGCTAAGTAGCGACGGAATTACATCCATCGCAAACTATGTCGCACCTTAGCGACGGCTTTTTCCTGTTGCTACTCCGTCGCTGATTAGCGATGGTGCTTGCGATAAAATGTTTATGTCGCAAATCTGTCGTTAAGTAGCGTCAGTGTTGGTGACAGAATTATTCCGTCGTGAATCTGTCGCTAATTTTTGATGTAAAACCCTCATTTAGGGCACAAAATTAACTATTCTCTCTCTGTCTCACTCGCATTGCTTGCTCTGGCCACCTACCTCTCTTCGGCGACCGCCCCGACCACCTACTGCCCTCCGGCGACTGCCCCGACGACCCCGAGAACCCCTCTCCCCCTCTTTGTGTCTCCTCTTGTTTTTCCAGCGGCCACCAGAGACTAGAGTCGTCGGCGACTGCACTGACGATCTCCCTGTCATCGTCCCTCTTTGACCTCGCTCTCCAAGAGGCTCCCTCGATCGACGACCTCTTTTCCCCGGTGACACCTCCCTCTTCAGCTCAGGTAACCCCCTACTGACCTCTCTCTTTCTGTTGCATCGTCAGTCGTTTCATTTTTCGCCAGGGAGGGGCCAAGCCTCCGTGTCTTATGGGATGCAAAGGAGGGGCTTGGCCCCCTCCCTGTGCTTTTTTTGTCGAGGAGAGGCCGAGCCCCATCCCTGTCTCTCTATCTTACGGGTTGCGCTGAAGGGGCTTGACCCTCCCCTTTTTTTTGCCAGGGAGGGCCGAGCCCCCTCCCTATCTCCCTGTCTTACGGGATGCACGGGAGGGGTTCGACCCCCTTTATTGTTTTTTTTTTCGCCAGGGAGAGACTGAGCCCCCTCTTTATTTTTTTCGCTATGGAGGGTCGAGGCCCCTCCGTGTCTCCTTGTCTTACAAGATGCGAGAGAGTGGCTCGGCCCCCTCCCATGTTTTTTTTTTTGCCGAGGGGTTGAACCCCCTCCCTGTTATTTTTTTTGCCAGAGAGGAGTTGTGCCCCCTCCCTGTCTTACGGGCTGAGAGGGAGTAGTTGGGCCCCCTCCCTGTCTTACGGTATGCGAGGGAGAGACTCCGACCCCTCCCTGTTTTCTTTTTTGCCAGGGAGGGGTCAAGCCCCCTCCATGTATTGTTTTGTATATTTATGCTTTGCAGGTACGTTGATGAGCTAATTACGTGATGCTTAGTGCTAAGTATCACGTGCGGATAAAAATGCAATGCAAAAAAAAAAAATGCAAAGGCAAAAGCAATTCAAATCAGGTAAATACGTGTGGTGAGTAAGTGATGCAAGCACATTACATATTATTTAATTTCTTGGATGCAATACTTTTCTGTTCACACACTCAGTTATAGATATCTAGGCCTGCTTTGATGGGGTTTGGAGATCATGCTGAGCATGATTTTAATGTATGAAAATAGAGATGTTCTTATTTTTTGAGTACAGATTCCATGCTAGGCATGATAGTAGTTATCAGGATATTGAAGTGTGTTTACTGCAGGTACATGTTTGACATTGTTTTAATATGAATGATTTGAATGTATTGCAATGTTTGATGTGTCTGTATCCATGCTTGCATGAAGTTATTTTCCATTTGATTATGCCTTCCATGTGAAATTGTATCATGAAAACATGCTTCAAATGAATGTATCATTTTATGAAATATGATTTCATATTTCTAAATATCCTCGTGATGTGTATAAATATGATGTGATGGTGTTACACACAAAAATATTAAATTATCAATGCATGCATAAATAGTTCATGGAATTGCATTTTATGTTAAGCATGTTTGTGGTGTATAGGAAAAGAAAATTTATGCATTAATTGAAATAAAAAATTGCTCACAAACAATCACCAAACAAGAATTAATAGATAAATTAGATGTGTTTTTCATCATAGCATTATTAAGATTCTCTTTTAATTGGTGATGATAATATCTGTAACATTATAGAACAAAATGGTTATAAATCGTGAATGGATGTACCGTAGGATAGTTGATAATGAAGTGTTGCATGAATATATGGATGGTGTTGACAGTTTTATTGAATTCACAATGGCAAGTGTCAGTACAGTGGATCCCACCGGTCGGATCAGATCCTCCTGCACAATGTGTAAGAACAATCGATTTGTAGAACCTCATGACGTTAGACATCACATATACAGGAAAAGTTTTGTTAGTGGCTATCAGAATTAGACACTTCATGGTGAATAATTTTGGAATAATTTTGATGCATGGGTGGATGTGGTGCACGATAATCCATATGTGGATTTGATATTTGATGTCGCAGGACCAAAAATGGGTTCTGTTATGGGACATAGTGATGCATCAATTGGGGTAGAGGAAGAAGCAGCAAACGATACAGCTAGTAGATTTCATGACTTACTTAGAGATGATGATGAGCCACTGTGAAATAGTTACTAGAGTCACACTATCTTGTCTGCAGTTCTTCAACTACTGAATTTGAAGTTAGAGTATAATTTGAGTCAATCATGTTTTAACCATCTGTGTTGTATTATGAAGAGTATATTGCCCAAAGATGAGAAATTGCTAGAAAATCTCTACCGTGCAAAGGTTATGGTCAACGCTCTAAGTATGGGGTATCAAATCACTGCATATTGTATTTCAAAGATCAAGAAAATAGCAGATCATGTCTGTCATGAGGGCATATTCGGTTTAAGCCAAAGACAAGGGAAAATGGTAGCATGAGGTCAAAAGAAATGTCATACAAGTCACTCTGCTACTTCTCTCTCACCCCTAGATTGCAACGACTATATATGTCTTCGAGGACAGCTAAAGAAATGATATGACATGTAAATAAAGTTTGACATAATGAAGACAAGATCACACATCCTGTTGACGTGGAAGCTTGGAGGCACTTTGATTGTACTAATCAAAACTTCACAATGAAAGTGAAGAATGTTAAGCTAGGTTTATGTACTAATGAATTTAATCTATTTGAGGGTAGATCAACCCCATACTCGTGTTGACTGGTATTTGTCACCCCATATAACCTTCCTTCAAGCTTGTGTTTGAATAATCAAAATCTTTTCTTGTCTCTATTGATCTCTAGTCCAACTTCTCTAGGCTAAAATCTTGATGTATATTTAAGGTCATTGATTGATGAACTGAAAATACTGTAGGATGACGGTGTTCTCACGTACAATGCCCACAAAAAATAAAACGTCAATATGAAGGTTGTTGTTCTATGGACAATCAGTGACTTCCTTGCATATGGTATGTTATCTGGTTGGAGCACACATGGAAGGTTGACATGTCTGTACTGCATAAAGGATACAAAATTTTTTAGATTGACGCATGGAAGGAAGTTGTACTGATTTGATTGTCATCGTCGATTTCTACCCAGCGACTATCCATTTCGACGACAAAGGAATATTTTTCAAGTAGGCACAACTGAAATGCAAAGTCCACCCACAAAGTTGTCTTGCATAGAGATTTTAAGAAGATTACAATACTTTTCATATGGACTGACAGATGCCCGTAGCCCTTCCTTGGATTTGGGGAGGATCACAATTGGACAAAGAAATCTATATTTTGAGAACTACCATATTGACAAACTTTATTGATACAACATAATTTGGATGTGATGCATATGGAGAAAAATGTGTTTAATAATGTGTTCAATATGGTAATGAATGTGAAAGGAAAAACGAAGGATAATCTGAAGGCCCGTATAGATTTAAAAGTAATATGTAAAAGAACAGTATTTGAAGTCAAAAAGTACAATAGCAAAGTACAAGAAAGTCAGATAGAAATGAATGGTGGGCAGTTTGTAAGGTGAAGTCTAAACTATACCCTGAGTATGATCAGTTACAGGAAGACAAGTTAACTGAAGAGAGTGATTACTATCAATCATATGATATGTATGACTTCTCTTATGGTCATGATGTCACACATTGTCTGCATGTCACATCTCAATTATCCGATGACACATGTATTGAAGAATGTAATCCAAATGATATACCAAGTGGATTGGCACCTAATATAGAAGATGACAAAGAGGGGGAGGAGGAGGAAGAAGAAGAATATGAAAGTCAAACAAGTGTTGAGGAAGCATACTCGATCTAGTGAAATACATGTTTGAGTGCTATGAATGATTTGAATGTATTGCCATGTTTGATGAGGTAATAGTTATGAGGTAGTAGTTAGCGAAATATTGGAGTGTGTTTGTTGCAGGTACATGTTTGACATTGATATGCTATGAATGATTTGAATATATTGCCACGTTTGATGTGACTGTATTCATGCTTGCATGAAGTTATTTTGGATTTGAATATGTATTCATGAAATTGCATATCATGTAACTGATCTAAATAACATTTTTATTTGTTAGAATATGGTTTGTGGAGATCACAATGGTCGAAAACCAAGTGGAGGTCGTGGGACATCATTAAGTAAATATCTTTTTGTTTTATTTAAATATAGGCATTCATTATGTTTTTGCTTATATGTTGATATAAACATTGTTACTTGTTAATTGTTTTTATAGGATCCCAGCTCAGTGATAGGCAGACTCAGCCTTCGTCTTCATGCAATGCTTTGATAGGTATATCATTTAAATAATTGTATACTTGATTAATTTAAATGTATATTGTGTGAATTTCTAACTCATTGTTCTGTAGGGGATGTTTCACCTACGCATGACCCACTTACACCAGCTACTCATACACATCACGAGACAATGCTGGATGCAGGGTCTTCTCAGTGTGACACACGATGACTCATTCAAATAGTGTATATCGATAGTCGACTGTAAGTATTTCATTGTCACTTGTCCAATATTTATCTTATAAATAGTGCATATCGACAATCCATTGTTAATGTGTATCAATTCAAATGCAGTGCGAGGTTCGAGCAACAAGAAGTAATACGAGAAATTAGAAAGTCACTATTGCAGCATCTTTCAGGACCAGTCGCGTAATAGAAAGAGTACCCGATGGAGGTGTTGGACAAATTAATGTCCTCATTTATGATATGCAATCATTTATCATAACTAATGTGTTTCATATTTAATTTTTTGTTATACTCATGTGTGCTAACTTTTTGAAAGTATTTGTAGGTTTTTCATCGCTTCGCGATTGCGAACGAGAAGAAAGATGTGAGGGTAGTGTGGCAGAAGGTGACTATCAATCGATGTGTCGACATGCTGCACAATATGAAGACTATAACAAAAAAAATAGCTAGTGGGATAGATGATCCACTGCAGTGGAAGGGCCATGAACCTTCTACTATTAGGAGAGATTATTGAGAGGGCATGTGCGACAAGTGGGCGAGCAATAAATTTTGAAATCGCTCAGCAAAAGCTGCACAAAATCGAGCGAAGATGTCCGATGTCCATCTACACATAAGTGGATTTAGGACTTTTGAGTGCCACCAGAAAAAAATGGTAACTCATCAATATATATATATAAATATATATATATATATATATATATATATATATATATATATATATAAATATAAAATCAAATTTATAAGTATTTTTGCATACTTATTAATTAATTTTTTTATCATTTAACATTGCAGGAAGCAGAAAAAAGAGACATTGTGCCTTACAAGGATGTGTTTGTTGAAACACATAAACGTAAGAGCATGAGAGATTTTGTATCAGAGAAGGCAAGAGCAACATCGGTATGTATTTATTGTATTAATAAACATTGTAATATATAAGTTACTATGAATTACGTTATCATAAACATTGTAATTCTTAATTATTAATTCATATTCTAATCATTACTTTGTAGGAGTCATACGAGCAACAAATGATAAAGCAATATGGCGATGACTCCACTCAGCATCCTCATTTTGATCCTGCAGCATGGGTGACTGTAACCAGTGAACCCAAAAAGGGTCGTGTGTTCGGGTTTGAGAGTAACATAAACACCACAACAGTCATTGCCTTCTATAGTCATGTCTCTTAGAGTTCTCTTGCCAACATCAACTCCCAACGTCTGATTGACCCTGCTATGTCTTGAGATGGTGTCTGTCAGCATCTTGAGGACAAAATATAGTACTTTTTAAATGAAGACAATCCCAACATTGTCTATAATGAGTTATGCAACTTTTTTCGAGACAGGAAAACTTTGTCTGCATTCAACATGAGCTCTGGTGCCCGTCAGGTATAAAGATTCATGTCATTTATTTCATGTCGTTAGATTTCAAGCTAGTATATGCATCATTGAATACATATATGCATGATTGCCTCACTATGAATTTTTTTGACACCTTTAGAACACATATGTGCATGATTGATTCACTATACAATTTTTTTGACACCCTTATAACACATATACGCATGATTGAATCACTATGAAAGTTTTTTACAACCTTACAACACATATATGCATGATTTCATCACTATAAAATTTTCTTAGTGCCTTATAACACATATATGCTTGATTGAATCACTATGAAAGTTTTTTGACAACCTTAGAACACATACAAGTATGCTTTTATCACTATGACAACCTTAGAACACATATGAGCTTGATATTAGCATATATGAAATTTTTTTAATGCCTTATAACATATATATGCATGATTGAATCACTAAAAAAAAATTGACTGCCTTAGAACATGATTGAATCACATATAAAGTTTTTTTTATTACCTTAGACATATATGAGCGTGATTGAATCACTATGAAAGTTTTTTGACTGCCTTATAACACATAGAAGCATGATATTAACATATATGAAAGTTTTTTTGCTGCCTTATAACACATATATGCATAATTGAATCAATATAAAAGTTTTTTGACAACCTTAGAACACATATATGCATGATTGAATCAATATGAAAGTTTTTTGACAATCTTAGAACACATATATGCATGATTGAATCACTATAAAAGTTTTTTGACAACCTTAAAACACATACAAACATGCTTTCATCACTATGAAATTGTTTTACTGCCTTAGAACACACATATGCATGATTAAATTACTATAAAATTTTCCTTAGAACACATATATGCATGATTGAGTCAATATGAAAGTTTTTTTACTGTCTTAAAACACATATGAGCATGATTGAATCACTATGAAAGTTTTTTTACAATATTAGAACACATATAAGCATGATTTCATCACTATGAAAGTTTTTTTACTGTCTTGTAACACATATATGCATGATTGTGATACATAACACATTTATTTGACAGCCTTATAAACCATATATGCATGCGTGAATCACTGTGACATTCTTTGACAACCTTAGAGCACATATTTGGATGATTGAATCACTATAAATTTTGTTTCCAGTCTTAGAATATATATCTGAATTTTGTTAATGTCCTTCAGTTTATTGCTAGTCTATGTGGCATTCAACTATTTACTTTGTTGTATTAGATTAGGTGCATTGCATATAATTTATTTCAATATATTTTGTTTATAAATACTAACATTTTGGTTCTCTTGTAAGATGTTGAAGATGATTAGCATAGAAGAGCTGATGAAGGCATGGAGGGAGGGGCAGGTCGAGAAAATGAAGATGGTGATGCCCAGAATCTTGGCGAGGATTAGATTCATGTGTTTAATTTGTTTGACGTACTTGTAACTAATTATAACTTGGCAATGACTATATTTGGTTGTTAAAGTTGTTTAACTTAGAACTTGTGTTAAATTTGATTCACCTGTATATGCATTTTTATGTGTACTTTGTTTTTTATAAGCACATTATATGAATTGTATAACAAGAAAATTTTCTCGAGTTTCAAAATATTTCAAAAAAAAATATTTATTTTTTAAAATTAGCTACGGATTAGCGATGAATATTATTAGTCGCTACTCCGTTGCCAATTTAAATCAGCTGTTGGTTTGTGACACAATTTAAGCCGTCGCTAATGTTTTTCGCCAATTTGGCGACGGATACATATCCCTCGTTATAAATTAGAGATGGATTAGCGATGGATTAAATTCCGTCGCATAACCAAATCAGTCTCTATTTAGCAACAAATTAGC
Organism: Nuphar pumila; assembly: GCF_984573655.1. Classification (NCBI taxonomy): domain Eukaryota; kingdom Viridiplantae; phylum Streptophyta; class Magnoliopsida; order Nymphaeales; family Nymphaeaceae; genus Nuphar; species Nuphar pumila. The sequence goes on from NC_143255.1 coordinate 123,676,109, forward strand.
GACGAACATGATCCACCACTAATCTGTCACTAAGTAGCGATGAGTTTACGACAGATAGATTTTGCCGCAGTTTAGCGACTAAGGTTATGCGACAGATAGCGTCCATCGCTAATACGCATTTTCCTTGTAGTGTGAGCCTAAGCTCAGCATGAACAAACGGTTACCTTCAATGTCAAGAAAACAAGGACACCCGCAAGGCCATAACCACCCTTATTGCAATTTCAATGCAAAGATTTGGAAGGATCCGGAAATGAGCTTTCCCAGCCCCGGTATTTAACAAACATGAGCCGCTTGATGTGACATAATCATGATAGGAGTGGGAACGCCAGCTCCCATTCACACCATTATTCCAGCACATCAATTATCTTCATATTGGTAAGTTAATTAGAGTAGGAACCTGATTATTATAATAATATTCCTTGCATAAAAAATTTATTATAATTCAAACACCAACTCTTTTGGCATATAAAATAGGGCTGGGTGGCTAGATATGCTTATGGTTCATCTAGCCAACATCCTATAAGTCCATAGTTATCCCTAGGTTTTCTGTTATTTTATTATTTTACAAGGACTAGGAATATATGCACCGTCTGGTGTGTTAAATCAAAGGACATTATCACCAAAGTGTTTAATAGGGGGATTAAAGTGACACCCATAAGATGGAGAACAAAAAAAGAAAACAGAATACGAAGATTCTTGGAAAAAAAAATCATTAGGAGAGCTAGATATTTAGTGGACCGAGTAATGTGCTTGCTTCTGGATGACATATCTGAAATGCTTTTGTTGTATTCTGGTATCTACTCTAACACACCATTGTTATCATTATTATCATCATTATTGTTATTCATATTTCAAAAACTCATTATTATCAGAAAAACATGTTGCATTCTGCAGTGAAAATCAAGCGCTAGATTCACTGAATGCATGTCCTGCCCCCCACCCAGCTTCATTACTTTGAGAACGGGACCGGGGGAACACCACTTAAAAGAAAAAAAAAAACTCAGGCGGAGGGGGGCTCTCTCTCTCTTCACCTTCATTCTACTTCTTCTTTGATTAAGACATTTCTTTGATTAGAGCTTTGAATCAATTTTTTTTTAATTTGAGTATTTTATGTTTAGTTCGATTGGAGTTTTTTTGTTGATTTGATTTGGGCTTTTTTCTTTGATTTTTTTATTAAGGTTTTTTCTTTTACTTTTATTTATTAGAGCTTTGAATCAAATATCTTTAATTAAGGTTTTTGATATTTAATTTGATTAGGGCTTTTCTTTGATCTGATTATGGCTTTTTTCTTTAATTAGGGATTTAATCGCATTTCTTTAATTAGGGCGTCTTATAGTTAATTTGATTAGAACTTTTCTTGTATTTTATTAGGGTTGTTTTTCTTTGATTAGAGTTTGAATTAAGAGGCTTTTATATTTAATTTTGTGATTTATTTATGGTTTCTTTTATTTTATTATTTTTTTGTAGTTTGGGATTTTTGGTTTATTTATGTTTTTTATTGCATTTTAGGATTTATAATTTATTTATGGTTTTTGCATTCCTATATAAAAATTATGATTTTTTTTTTCAAATTACCCAAAATTTAAACATTTTTTAGTACTTGAATCTTGTTCGAGATCCATATTCAGGGCTAAAATCCATAATATTTTGATAAACTTTCATAATTGGATCCAATGTGACACTGATTAAAATATTTATATATAAAAAATATCAATTTATATTTTTTCTCAAATTACCTAAATTTTAAATATTTTTTAGTGTTTAGATCTAATCTGAGATCCATGTCTAAAGCTAATTCAAATTCATAATAAACATGTTAAAATTGTAACACCCCAAAATTTCAGCCCAAAAATACATAAATTTTTTCTATACGAGATCTCATCTATGACATTGCCTTAACCAAATCAAAATTTAAGGAATCAGCCTACTCCAATACCGACATTTACTAGCTTCCTAGAACAACATTTGAGATAAGACGACCAAATGATAAAACCCATTGATTTCAAAATCACAACGAAAATGTTATTTTGAAACCGATTAAACATTTTGAGTGAGTTATAGTTGGTAGATAAAAACATCACCACCAAACTATAATAAATTCAATTCATTTATTCAATGAAGCAATTATTTATAAGTCTAAATTAAGTGAATTAAATAAATATATAAATTTAAAAAGTCTCACAGGGATCAATAGTTGGTTCGCATGGCACCCCTGCAGCCTCTAGTCTCTCGCAACTGCTCCAACTCAACTACCTGTATTTGTTGATTTTAAAATACGAGGTTAGAGTTCCATAGTCTCAGTAGGAAAATACATCAACAAGGCATATATACATAGCACAAATTATACATGCACATGTAATTGATAATCACAAGTATTCAATCAAACAATCAAGTTCAGAGAACATGATATCCAAATATGTCATAGTTAAATATTATATAAGCAAGAGCACACTTTAAACACGAATGCAATTATGAACATGCATGTAATATTTATAAAGTGTTCATACTCAACTAATGCATTGTTTCATTTTTTAATAACTCAATGGGTACGCCAAAGAGCCCCATAATCCAGTCAAAATCACTTGAGACAAATTGTTCAATGCATTTTAATTAAAACTGAGTGATTGGTTGAACTAAACTCACCTGAGAGAGGTTCAATGCAGAGAGAAACTCACTAGTGGCTACAAACATAATCAATTTGAACTCTACAGAGACAGAGACATACCGTCTAAGACTCGTTTAGGTCTTCTAACTCCATGGACTGAGGATCAATGACACCTTTTACCCACAAAAAATAAGGTTCACGCAAGTTGTACCGCCGCCCTCTCCAAGGCAGGCTAGGGAAGTCGGATCACGTGAGTTCAGTGACTAATTCCACCCTGAACGGCTAATATGATCCTTCATCCCACGATTTTAACCACTAATTCCGCCCAAAAATCGTCAATAGAGTTCTCTTTATTAAGGTCATAGGTCAGTGCAGTTGGGTTGTCCATCTACACTGTGTGTCTTACGTTTATACTTTTGAAACCAATATGCTTGTTTGTTATTATGCGCCACACATACATGCCAAATTTTATAGTCCTTCTATGCACAATCATGGCATACTACACTTAACCATTATCACATGGACATTAACATATCATAGGCAAGAATCACATGGTCACATGTTATATTTCAAACATTTTATGTAAATAGAACCTCATATGCATCATATGCATGCATACTACATGTCATAGCTCCATATGTATTGAGACATATTACATGCATATCATAAACATGTTATTCAATGCAAGCTCATGTAGTTTATCAATTTATAAAAGCATGTATAACTATAAAGCGCATATCAAAAACATTAAAAGAATACATATTGATATTCAATCATTTATGTACTCATTGGGTTCAATTTTGAAACTCAACCATATCCCAATCGATCCACTTTTGAAACCTAGACAACATGAGCCTAAGAGTTCCAACTCGAAACTGTAGAGACTCAATTTTATTAGTTAGTATAAATTCTATCTCGATCAAATTACAATGATAAAAAAACTAAAAATTTTATAGTAGATACATGAATGTGTTAGCTAAACGTAGCTACAAACATTGCCTCAATCTAAGTTTGGAGCAGAAAGAAATAATTATTTTACCGAAACTGATTTTCTGCTTCAGAACTGACCTATTCAGTTTGGCCTCTCTGAAGAAGCATCGATTAAGTATCTTTACAGAACCAAAAAAATTTGTAAAAATTACTGTAAATGGATAAACATGTCTTCAAACTCCATCAGAGCTGTGAATTAAAATTTATGAACTGCAGCCTATTCAAGTTATTAGACAGGTTGTGCTTAAAAAAAATTCAAGTTTCATAGACAACTTTCGTGATTGTTAACTCACAGACAGTAATAAATATGTGCATCAAATTTTTATTAGAACTTCCTCAATAAGCCATGACCATGAAACATAATTAGAGAAATAAAATTGGCAAGACAATTAATCAAAATACAGGATGTTTGTCGGATAGAAATCTTGTTTTAACTTTTGGAGACCGTAACTTCTTATCCAAAACTCGAACGGAGCCAAAATTTCTTTTGAGAATTTCTCTATGAGTTTGAAGCATTTCTCTAAAATTTGAAAAATTTTGGCCAAGTAGTTTGAACTTATGATAAAGTTCTTAAAAAGTGTTTGTGATCTTGAAAAATAAGGTTGTGCCTTTTCATGAAAAATAATGTATAATTTATATTTTTATAAAATAAATCATATAAACATGATTTTCATGACCTGATTTATCATAATACAATCAATAACAACTTATGCATGCATCAACATGATTTTATACTATAAACAAATTAATCTAATGCATAGAATCAAATATAAACACATAAAAAACCATTTATTTTAAAAACAAACTCTTGTACACTGAAATAAATATCAGATAAATAATTTTGAATCGAATATGAATCATTCACATGTATATCAGATCTAACATAATGAATAAAATATAGGTTGATCATGAATAAATTAAGTACATATCACAAATAAAATCACATAACTCGCATTTTTTGAAAAAAGCTCTCATAAATCTTAATCGGTGCGAACTATATAATTTTATTTATGATATTTAATTTCACCCATGTATAAAATCATGAATCATACATGAATATGGGTTAGATAATTAAATACATGCATATTAACATGAATCATAACAACAAATAATATTTAAACCCATTTTTTCATAAAGAAACCTGAAATCCCCAAAAATCAATTTTTTATATTTATGTTTTAGTTTTTTTAGATTTTATTTGATTAAATACTATAAATATTAATTTTAATATGATTTAAATATACTGATCACATCAAATACACATCCAACATAATTTAAAAATATAAATCATACTTTTTAAGAACTACAATAAAAAAACAAGGTTTTTTAGAAATTATTTTTGGTAAAAACACCTTTCGGGGTCCCATAGACCTTCAAAAACATTGGATATCGATCCAAGCTCATGGTTGGAATTAATATCACCTTTAATACATATCTAAAACTTTATCTCAACATGTGGATGTACCCTTAGTGTTACACATACATGCATAAGTCGATGGTTTCTTACTTGTAATCACATAGGATGAAAAATTGCCAGACGTTCGGTATTGATGCAGAGCTTTACCACCTACATGTTGCAACTTCAATGGCTGAAACTCTCACACGTTTTAGAGGTTTCTACCTAGGGTCATGGGTTAGGGAAGAAGAAAAATATAGAGTTATGAGAAGAGAGAGAAACTTAAAGAGAGACAAAAGAGTTTTGAGAAAGATAGAATAGGGGAACGTAAGAGGCCTCTATATAGGCCCTCACATCCCTTAATTCACATTAAAAGGGGTCTCTCTCTCTCCCTATCGTGTGGATAAAGGGAGAGAGTCCCTCTATGTTTTGACTTGTTCATGTATTAACTAATTAATAAATCCAATTTAATGGGGACTCCTACTCCCTTTAGAGTCCTCTTAGGATCTGGATGGGGGCATCCCACCCTCTTCTCACCTTCTTGATTAATTAATTAATTAATTGCCACATTGGCAATTGGGTTATAAGTGAGGCCCATCTAGGGTAGTCCCACCCTATGGTTCGATCCACTTGAGATTGGATCCAAAGAACAAATTAGGTCTGATCTGAACTCCTTAATTAAGAGTCCAAACTCATAAAGCTGATCAAAACCTATATTAGATCCAATTAATAGGGTTCAGGTTCATATCCAATATATCCAATATCCATTATAAAAATATCTAAGATTTAATTACAAATTAAATTTTAAATTTTCACACACATATATGAAACATAAAATGCATCTTTATTTAATTTATATTAGGAAGAATTTGCAAGTGTTACAAAAACACTCATATGGTGGGGCAGATCGAGTTGTACTATCCAAGACGAAGTTATCCGACTTATTATCCATATGTATCCAAGCTATCTACACAGTGTAAAAATCAAACACCAGACACAAAGAACACAACTTTTTGTTCATCGAAACAAACAAACTTTGGACATAGTACACTTGTTACAGAACGTGTGTTATGTTATGCTATTCCATTCAATCTTGGACAAGCAAGCAAACACACCCTAAGGGTCTTTGAAGCTCGTGGGGTTTATCCCTAGCTTATAAAGCGGGGGAAAAATATTGAACTGATATAAACATGCACTAATTTTATGTTAAAAAAATTTCATTCAAATTAGGTGTTTCCTTAAGCAACCCTAGTTACATAAATTACAACAAAAAAATAGAAAAAAAAAGAAAACAACAAAAAATAGCTAGTCCCTTCAGACTTATTTGATAGGTTGTGCTACATAAGCTAGACCTATATCACAATAATTTCGTAGACTCATGGATGTGGGATTCGAATTCAACTCAAAAATTCATTTTTTTCAAAAAATGAGACACGAGGACACATAATTTTTTATTTTTTAATTAATAAAAAACTAATTTCAATATTTTAACATTAAGATAGTTTTTATTAAAATAAATATATAATAAAATATTATTTAAAATATTTAAATAGTATCGTACATCTCAATATCTGAGTCAGTATTTCCGAGCATGTCCACTTGTGCCACCAGGGACACGCAGCCAAAATGGCAAGTCCTTGTGACATAGAACTATACTGTCATTGGTTAAATTATCACGTAGTTTCACCAAAGGGGTAGGTAAATTCTTAGATCATTAAGACTATTTTCAATAAAATAATAAGTGTTAGACCCAAGGGGTTTGGCGTAATGGGATGGGGGCCTAGACAGTTTGACGGACAATCTAGGTTCAAATCTCATGGGTGTCACCTAGATAGTTTGACGGACAATCTAGGTTCAATTCTCATGGGTGTCACCTAGATAGATTGAAGGACAATCTAGGTTCAAATCTCATGGGTGTCACCCTCCTTCGTAAGTGTAAGCCGAAGCTTGGTGATTCCCTGGGGTCGAGGGGTAAGTCGTCGGAGTTTTACGCTGACATGGACAGAGATCATAAGTACGGTAGGCTGAGCCAGAGCGGCTAGGTCTCTGCGCTTGAGGTGGTTTCTTTGAGTAAAATAAAAGATAGTAAATGTTGCCAATGAAGTGGAGGCTCGCTTGAAACGCACTGCACAAGCTTATGACGATGTCAAGAACTGGCTTGTTCAACAAAAATATATCTTATCAAAGTTAGTAATAATGGGATTTGAACTATATACCTATTGAGCCAAGCTCAAGCTGACTTGTTTATAAAAATACAATACTTTAATGTTGGAAGCAATAGGATTTGAAACTTATTGCTTGCAAGCCAAACGCTTTGACCATTTATTTTGTACTACATTATGTGATCTAAAATACATTTATTATTAGTTAACACGCTTTTATGAGCTGAGCCGAGCCGAGCTGAGCTGACCGAATAACTTTTGTTTGTGCCGAGCATGTTTTACAAGTTCGAATGCCCTTTAAGAGCCTAGCACATGCCAAACTGCAATCATCTCGTCTCCCAGCTATAGTGACAAATATCGTGGAGATTTATGAAAATCTCGCAATAATATCGTGAGAAATTGCCCGAAAGTTTAAAACGGCAATTTCTTGCAAGATTTTTAAAATATCATGAGATTTATGAAAAACATAAATACCGTGATTTAAATGTGATATTTATGTTTTAAATGGCTATTTATCATGAAAAAGCCATGTATTTTTATTTTTAAATAATTTTTTTATTAATATTTTCTTATAAAATGTATTTTTTATAATTTTTATTGCCATTATTTTGCTGAAAAATGCAAGATTTATGAAAAAATTTCAAATTCTCGTGAGTTTTTGAAAAATGAGATTTTTCCATTTTTAACGTTTGTCACTATGCTCATAGCTCAGGATGGGTTCCAAACTGGAGAAGTCCATCAACTAAACGTAGTGCTCAAGCAGCACTAGCTGGGTCCGATTTGACAATCTTAGCCTGCGTTAGGTGGTTGCAACCAATATCCTAATCCAAGCCCAATAAACATTCTATTTGCTGCAGTCAGGGCGGTAGCAGAAAAAAATTATTTGGTGTGATAGTGGGGGGGGGGGGGCAGCGCCCCCCCAATTTTTTTTTGAGATAAAATAAAAAATGACTGCAATTATTAATAAAAATCTATTTCATATGGACAAATCAAACTATTTGCTGCAGTCAGGGCTGAGCTGGGCTGGGCTACAAAAAATCGATAAAAATCTATTTCATATGGAATCAGGGTTGGGCTGGGCTAGACTAGGACTGGGCTACAAAAAATGGATAAAAATCTATTTCATATGGAATAAAAAAATGGATAAAAATCTATTTCATATGGAATCAGGGCTGGGCTAGGATTGGGCTTTAAAAAAAAAATTAACTGTTTCGGAAGGCAGGACTGGCTTGCACAGAGAGGCAATGTCGATGAGGAATCGAACCTTGACTGCCCGTCCAGCAGCCAAGGCCCCACCCCACCATAGCGACAAATGTTTTTATCGGCAATTTTTTGTTTTTCAAAAACTCAGAAGAAATTGAAAAAAATTCATAAATCTCGCATTTTTTCAGCAAAATCTCGGCTATAAAAAAATAAATTTAAAAAATATAAAATTTATTTTTTATAAGAAAATATTAATAAAAAATATTTAAAAATAAAAATACATGTTTTTTCGTGATAAATAGCCGTTTAAAACATAAATATCGCATTTAAATCGCAGTATTTATGTTTTTTTTCATAAATCTGGCTATATTTTGAAAATCTTGCAAGAAATTGCCGTTTTAAACTTTCAAACAATTTCTCACAATATTATCGCAAGATTTTCATAAATCTGGCGCTATTTGTCACTATGCACCCACTACGATAACCCCATGGGGGCGCCAAACTCAATTTATGGAAGTAGAAAACACGTCCTTCAGGTGGAACTTGGGAGTCCAGTGTTGTGAGAGGCGTACGCCTCAGTACCTGAAGCGTACGCCTCAGAGGCGAGGCGCACGCTCAAGGTACTGAGGCGTGCTGTGATGCGCAAATTGCCGGTGGATCCACCTACTGAAGCCTTCCTTCATCCCCAAGTCTTCCTCCTCCGCCCGATTGGTCGGCTGTGCTAACCCCAAGTGCCGGTGGATCCACCGCCAGGTGCCGGCCAGCTGCTCCACCGCCGCTCCTTGCCTCCCCTCCCACCGCTTCACTTTCATACCAGTTGTGAGAGACGCCTCAGTACCTGAGGCGTACGCCTCAGAGGCGAAGCGCAGGCTCAACGCCTCGCTTCGCCTCATCGCATTTAACAACCTTGCTTGGGACTGCAAAACATTGTGATCTATTTGAAAATATGGTGAACACTTATTTCAAACGTTAAATATTGCTATGATTTCATTTAAATAAAAATGTTACAATTTTTTTATCAGTACAATAAATACATGAAGAACTAAAATGTATATTTTTGTGTCTTATTTTTCTGTAATATTTTTTATTTTTTTCCTGTTTTCTCAAGAAAAGTGGGGTTGGATAGAGCAGCAGCAAAGGCGGTGAAGGGTGGGGCCCACCCAATTTTTATTTGGAGGAGAAGCGAAGGAAATATACGCTGGAAATAAAGTCATAAACAAAGAAAGCAATCACAAAAATCGTATAAATAAGCAATTCGAAAAAAAAAAGAGTTGTGGGCTCACCTTTTTTTCCTTTTTAATTTCCTCCGCTTCTTCCTTCCTCTGCTCCCCGTATTTCCTCTCTCTCTCATACAAACTATAAAGAAAACCAGGCCTTCTCCACAATGTGATTCCGATTTCCGACCGATCAAGAGCCAAAAAATCTTGTTACCGATTTCGTCGTTCTTCGGTGCCTCGCCTTTCGTCGGTGATCGTGGGTATTGGTTTGTGATTGCCCTCATTGACGGGTAGGACATCTGCGGATGATTCTCTTTTTCTGTTTTTCGTTTTTTTGGTACGTATGTTTTTGTGACTGATGACGTTGGGAACCAAGTTGCCTAACTTGTGATTGCTTTTGGTGTCTGATTTTTCGTTTTCGTGAGTTGCTTTCTTTTGATTTTTGTTTGGGTTTTTTTAATGGGGATTCTTATTATTGAGTTTGCTGCCCATCTTGTATCTTAATTTTTTGTTGGTGTCCGATTTGTTCATATATTTGGATTTTTTTCGTATCGGCTACGCGTTTCTGATGAGTTTTATGATGCTTGTTTCTTTACTTTTTACCTTCTATTGAAATATATTGATTTATTTTCCCTATTATCGAAGTTTGATCCGATTAAAAATGGTGATTAGTATGAAGGATTGGTGGCTTATTTCTTTTCAAGTTTGATCTCGTTTGGTTGGTGGTTCTCATTGGTGGTCTGTCTTAAATCCATTGCGATTTGTGATATCGATTTTGTAGAAATTTGTGGGAAGCCAATGTTTGTTCAATGAACGAAAAAGTGGCGGTATGCTTCAATTCACAGATCTCATTCTTTATTGATATTCTGATTCCGGAGCAATACCAAAGTATTTCAAAGGATTACCTTAACGTAGGCCTGCCTCTCTCTCTCTCTCGCGCGCGCGAGCGCGCGCGCGCGCGAGCGCGCGCGCGCGCGATAGCTCAAATATTTTCCTATTTGTTTCAATTTTTTATTTGATCCATGGATTTGTGCCTTTTTATTTAAGTTAACATAAAAAAAATCTTATGAGCACTCAAGTATTTGAGTCTATGTTACCAAAGCCTTTGGTGGAGTTGGAAATCAACTTCCTTGCAGAGGTCAGCTGTGTCCACTATGATAGGGCATTGTTTCGAGGTATACTTAAAAAAAATCTTGGTTTTTTAACCAATGTTTTTAATTTTTATACATACTTTTTTTCTTTCCTTTTTTTAGATCCTCATAGGCTTATCTTTTTGTTGATTTTTATATCCAAAAACCTACGCTAAAACAATTCCATATTGGGATGAGGTCCAACACCTTCTTGCCCCTTTAGAAAAATTTGGGGCTCTTCAGGTTGTGATAACCTCAGAATCTCGATTATCCCCAAGCTGCATTTCTTGCTCTAGTCAAATAATTGTGTCATTGGTTGCTTGCACTTCTCACATGCGTACATGTGCTTTTGGTTATGCTGTATGGGAGCTCGTAGTTTTCTCTAATTCCTTGCAAAATGTGTGGGTTCTTTCTAGTAAGAATCAACTAAAATACGTTTTAGCACATCCTTCTTTTCCTTTGAAAGGAATTAACAAAGTTTATATCTGCGCAGGTTGGTTACACAGGTTACTTGACATCTGGCTGTGTTGAAGGTTAATGGAGCAGGTCATTAATCTTGAATCTTTTTTACTAGTTAGACTGAATGCTGCATCTACAACAGTTATGCCTAAGATGTTTCGGACTATCATGGTTATTTACAGATGATGTCAGCTTATTTCAGCAGATAAAAGCTGTATCCAGAAATGTTGATCATATACTGGTTGGTGTTTAATTACTCATGTCATCAAAAGAGGGTCTTCCAGAATGGATTTTATTTTGTGTTCCCGTTTAGAGAAGTTTTGAATTTCAAAGTCCAAGCAAGTGAAAGGTACTCAGTCACTAGCATCACCTGTGTAAATAGTCAATTAGAAGTTCAGTGAGGCACTGCCAATTGGGGCTGTGGAGAACTGAAGTGATGGAAAGGTAAGTTTGCCATTCATGTAAAGTTTATCTATTGTGTAGCTTTTATTTGCTTATGTATACACATACTTTTCTTTTTTAGAAACAGAGTCCTGTAACTCTGATCTTTTTGTAGGTATAAAGTCATTGAGGAATTAGGAGATGGGACTTGTGGAAGTGTCTATAAGGCACTCAACCTAGAAACCAGTGAGATTGTAAGTTTAACCTCTTGTTGACTGAAAAAAGTTAGGTGTATATGGTTTGGATGTCAGTATTACCAACACACACAATGATTTTGAGTCTTTCAAAAATATCATGTCATAATAAATGTGTTTCCTGTCATTGTTATATGTACTATTAGCAACTTGCAAAGGCTGTATCTCTGTTTATGTTGCATGTTTTTTTTTTCGTGAGTAGCAAGCCATATATCCTGGCTCTTAGTGAAAGGGCTGCACATAATTCTATTCATACTTGACGTGTTTCGGTGTTTGTGTCATTTTAATGCTTATGAGTTTTTATTGTGTTACACCATTAAAACTGTTGGGAACAGCCATGTTTATATATATACATACTTTTGGTTTTTCAGCAACATCAGACATACTTTCTGTGTGTTCACTTCGAGAGATCACCTTTTGATCCATGCCATATGAATTCTATCATTCTATGTCTAACAAGTCCATTTGACATTTAAATGTTTTGTGTAAACAGGACAAAAAGAAAGAAAATTTAGCAAATACTAAAAGTTTCATTGTTGTATCACTATATGAGAAGTCGAAGTTCATTTATGACATGCACATCTGTAAAAGTTGTTCTGGTTTTTATAAGGGATATGTGTTTCATACAATTGATTGTAGGTAGAGAATCTCATGACGCAAGTTGTTTTGACTCAATCTGACCTCATAGATGTGTTCAGCATGGTCAATTTAGTGGAAATCGACACTTGGATCATGGTTTTTTTGGATAAAAAATTGTGCTTTTTTTTTAGTCCAGAAAAATTGGTGGATATACAACCATTGATCTTTGGATCGCTGAAAAAACTGTACACAGATCAGATTCTGGCAATTCAAAATCTGGTTCCTACTAAAAACATGTTGATCATGTCCATGGGGTCATTTGGACCAAAAATCAAACAAAAATATAAAAAAACAGAGTTTGCTAACTCGTTTGTACATACAAAAGCTTGTAGAAAACTTGACCCTTTTATGAGATTGTCATTCTTCCTTTCTGACTTATTTATGTGTTTTCCTCCCATATTAAGATAGAACTTTGTGGGTGATCTAAATAGATAGATGGATGGTTTGGTCACTTTATCATAACCAAGGGGTCTTAGATCTGAATTACATGGGGGTTATCCCCCAGCTTGCCTGTCAGAGAAAAATATAGAACCTTGTAACACCAAACCGATCGTGAATGCCAAAGAACTCATATTCACCGCAGCTTTTTTGGTGGTTCACTGGATCATGTATGATTTTTTGAGAATTAGGCTGTTAGAAACATCTATTGCGGAATGCTCTTACCAAGTAAAGTAGTTATTAGAGTCAAACAATTATTGTAATTCCGAGTAATTGGAAAAGATAGCATTATCAACAATGATGCTTGTCTCTAGTCTATGTAACCGCAACACGCTGTTTCAGTTGTTGTACCTGTGTCGACACGCATCGACACGGGGGCGGGTACCGGGCGCAGTGCGGGTACGCCGCGGGTTGGTTCTAACGCAGACCCGAACCTCAGAAAACATTTACAATGCCCCCCCCCCCTCGAAACCCTTGACTCTCTCTCTCTCTCTCTTTGGCTCTTGTCTTCCCCTCATCTCTCTCTCTCTGCTCTCCCAAAACCCTCGACTCTCTCTCTCTGGCTCTTGTCTTCCCCTCCTCGCCTCTCTTGATTAACCTCTCTTTCTCAATTCCCCTCTGTCTCCCTCTCTCTTATCTTCCCCCTCTCTATCTCCATCTCTCTCTCTTCTTCTTCGTCTCACTGCAACAAACAGAGAGAGAGAGTACCTCCTCCTCTTCTTCTTTGTCTCACTGCAACAAACAGAGAGAGAGAGAGAAAAGGGAAACTGGAGAGAGAGAGAGATAGAAAGAGAAGGGGGAAGGGCCATTTTATAACTTGGTTAAATCAAGTTGGTTTCGTTGACCAGGTTTGGACAACCATCTCTCTCTCTCCCTATATATATATATATATATATATATATATATATGTGTGTGTGTGTGTGTGTGTGTGTGTGTGTGTGTGTGTGTGTGTGTGTGTGTGTACCCTCCGTATCTGTACCCAGGTGACATAGTCTCTAGTAAAAAATAAACTGTTTATTCGATGGGTACCATAGGTTGCATATTCTTCCAAAGGTATTCTGGGGCCATGATGTGCTACGGTAGCCAGTAGCATATCAGGGAGCAGTATATTCTACTCTATTGGCATTCACTAATTTGTATTTCACCCGTATAATACAGATATAAGGATGCACCTAATTTTTTGGAGTTTGTCATTTAGGGTGCTAAATCAGATCGCCGCATTCCATTAGTTCATTAAGCATTGGAATCCTTCTATGTTGGCATGTGAATGGGTTTTTTTTTTGTAATATATACACTTTGAAAATGCTTTCTATATAACACATTTGATATTTATTAGTTAGTTCCTTTCCTGGTTCTCAAATTTATTAAGTGGAGCTTGTATTTAGGTCGCCATTAAGAAGATGAAGAGAAAATTTTATGTCTGGGAAGAATGTATTAATTTGCGGGAAGTGAAGGTATGTTACCTATATGGATCTAGAAATAGCATCACAACTTTATTTCTTTCACCTTGACAACAAATGAGTTGTGCTTTCCTTTATAGTTTGCAAGCTAACGTACCTTATTTTGCAGTCCCTTTGCAAATTGAACCATCCAAATATTGTCAAGTTGAAGGAGGTTGTCAGGGAGAATCATGAGCTTTTCTTTATCTTTGAATACATGGTTGGGACATGGCCCTTAAAGAGTTCACAATTTAAGTTGATACATAATCTCTGTATAGTGTATCCTTGATCCTGAAGTAATGGATTTTTCCCATATGAAAAACGAGTGCAGGAGTATAATTTATACCAGATCATGAAAGACAGGCAAATTCCATTTTCTGAAGCTGAGATACGGAATCTTATGTTGCAAGTCTTGCAAGGTCTAGCTTATATGCATAAAAATGGATATTTTCATCGTGACCTTAAACCAGGTGTGAAGGTTTTTCTTCTCTCTTCTTGCATTCTATACTTTATCAATCATTTCAAAGGGCTAAAATACTGCGTACGATAATTTCAAGCATTTCCTGAGCATGGCAATGATTTGTTGAACTTTGTTTATACAGAGAACTTGCTTGTAACTGAGGATGTTATTAAAATTGCTGACTTTGGCTTGGCAAGAGAAGTATCATCCAAACCACCTTATACTGATTATGTTTCAACGAGATGGTGAGTTATTTCATGGTTGACTTGTGTGTATGTGCTTCTGTTGTTTTTGCAACTTATGTGTGATTTCAGATTTTTGCTGTTTGAATTTTCAGTCTTATCTCTCCAGCGTGTGTATGTTGGGAAAGTTAATCTCTATCCTTTATGTGGACAACGCTGATATTGAACAGTGCATAAAAACATAGAGCAGGAATGCATTTCTATTGATTTTGTGGAGAATTTCTTTTCTGGATGTGGAAACTGTAAAACTGTTGGAATTTTGCTAGGCAATTCTACACCCTAAGTAGTGAAGGTTTAGACATATTTATGAAAATGCAATATTGTAATGTTTATGGCCTTTTGAACCTGGGAGAATTCAAATGATGCTGTAACAGTGTTTTTCTCATTATGGTGTGACACTTTCTTCACGTCTTCATGTTAATTAGGTACCGAGCACCCGAAGTCTTGTTGCAATCTTCAACATATACCCCTGCAATTGGTATGCAATCTTTTAATTTGATCTTTCAAGGAATAATATTTCAAATTCAGTATATTGTAGGTTTATGCTCTGTATTTCCAGTACAGGTCCGTCAAGAATTTTGGATAATTATCCCATGCTGCTGCTGATTTCTCCCATTAATTAGTCTTGAAGCAATGAATGGCCTAATATATTCCATTAGTTTATGATTTAGTTGACATTAGTAGATTGGTGTTCTACTGTAATATCATTTTGTTTGCATAGGCATGTTTACTAATTCATAGTGTTCACAGACATGTGGGCAATTGGTGCAATACTTGCTGAGCTTTTCACATCATCTCCTCTTTTTCCTGGTGAAAGGTAAATTAACTGATCTTAACATTATCGATCTGATCATGTCCTTCCCTCGAATGTGCGTTCACACACATAGGCAGTCCTTTCATCTTTGAATTTTTCATTTTTCTAGATTTAAGTTGCTCTGTTTATCAACCGACTTGCTCACCTTGTTGTGACAGCGAAACAGACCAAATATACAAGATATGCAATGTGCTTGGGACCCCAAATTATACTACATGGCCTGATGGGATGTATCTCTCACAATCTCTAAACTTCTGCCTTGCACAGGTTATAATGATCATATTTCTCCGTTGATTACATTTGATGTTTTCTTATGCTTGCTGTTCATGTGTTTTTCTTTGAACGTCTTTCCTTCAATACTTATTTCCATGGTTTTTTCTCTTCCTCTGTTCTCTGCAGTTTATTCTTCTTTATTTATCAAGTGTTTCTTTACCTATGTAGGTGAAGCCTGCTAAGCTTTCGGAACTTATTCCTCAAGCCAGCCCAGAAGCAATTGATTTGATTATGGTAGGTGTTGTTTCTCCTTTATGTTTCACATTATTCAGTGCAGCGTCCTTATTTAATGAATAATTTGTAGCATCTATGTGCGTGGGATCCACAAAAGCGACCTACAGCGGAGCAGTCGCTACATCATCCCTTCTTCAATGTAATTTTATACTCTTCGACCTTTCCAAGTGTACATTTAAAGATATGTTCTAACATTTTCCATTTGAAAAGGTTGGCATGCTGTGTGCTTTTCCTTTTCTGTTGACAGATGGTTTCAAAGAAACCCCAAATCAAGCTGGTGAGATACAAAGATACTGTAAAATGACAACTGGCTTGATGTTCTAGTGACCATTTTATTTATCATATTATGTTCTGATCTCAACAGAATCTGAGCCAAAGTTGGAGCTGAATCTATGGGATTTTGGTACTGCATCAGACGATTGCTTTCTTGGGTTGACACTGGGGATAAAACCCAGTGTATCTGATTTGGGTAATGTGATCTGGTGACTGGTTGTTTCTTGCAATAAGCACATTCTCAAATCTTCTGCTAGTTTGGATCAGTGTTGTGAGAGGCGTACGCCTCAGTACCTGAAGCGTACGCCTCAGAGGCGAGGCGCACGCTCAAGGTACTGAGGCGTGCTGTGATGCGCAAATTGCCGGTGGATCCACCTACTGAAGCCTTCCTTCATCCCCAAGTCTTCCTCCTCCGCCCGATTGGTCGGCTGTGCTAACCCCAAGTGCCGGTGGATCCACCGCCAGGTGCCGGCCAGCTGCTCCACCGCCGCTCCCTGCCTCCCCTCCCACCGCTTCACATTCATACCAGTTGTGAGAGGCGTACGCCTCAGTACCTGAGGCGTACGCCTCAGAGGCGAAGCGCAGGCTCAACGCCTCGCTTCGCCTCATCGCATTTAACAACCTTGGTTTGGATATCTCTTCACAAATTCCCCAAAGAACAAAAGATTTGAAAACACTCTGTAGATCCTATTAGTAAGTCATTAATTGAAACCATAAATGCTACTACTAGCTATCTAGAGATGTGCGAGCCACATGTTTGGATTTTGATGGGTCCTTGTAGCTACATCTATTTAGAACTAGAGCTGAATATATCAGGTTGAGTCTGTTTTCTAACAAAATTTTCCTCTCTACAGGTGGTATCCACAGGATGTCACGTATCTGTGAATCTGGTTTCATCAACATGCAGGGAATGTTGCTTGATTCTGAATTTCAGGACTACTCTGGGACATCAAGTATTGAAAAATTGCCAGTTATTGCTGTTATTGAAGTATTGTACTGCTGGGCATGCTCTCACATTTATTTCTGACATTTTCCCTTCTTTTTATGTTGCAGCATTTTGGCCATTGTTAACATTGGCCTGCAGTTCTAGTGCTGTTCCTGTGAGTTCCTCGTTGCCAACTTCCTATTTGATTGACAGCAGGTGATTACGATCTTGTACTGAATCGGTGTTATTTTCTTTGTGTTCTCTTTCTCGATTGTGCTTTCTGCTTGTTGAAGCTAAAGAACTGCTTCTTAATCCTCATTGCCAGTCATGCCATGCCCTCAGCTGTGGGAGTTGGCGAATCTTCAGAGTTTGCAATTGCCGCAATGCGATCCAACAGTTTAGATAGGCATTCAATTGGGTTGGCGATCTCCTCATCCTTTCACCATGGGCATATTTTCCTGTAATAGTATGACTCATAGCCCTGAATTGAAGATGGTGCCGTGCTAATCATACTCTTTGACACTAACATTTAATTTTTTTTTTCTGATTAAAGATGTTTTGGTATGGAATTTGGTGAAGCAAGTGTTAATGAACTGAGGTGACCATGTGCCAAATTTCTCTCCAAAGTTTTGTTAAATGAGATTCTTGTGAATGTACATACCACATTTTTGATCGAGGAATATACATACCACTTGGTGGCTTCTTTTATATCAGAGCACAATTGCAATGCTTATTTTCTGTTTATGCACAGCTCGTAATGCATCCTGAGAGACTTTCCTACTAGAGATAGCAGATGCAGCGGCTTAAATGTGTAACTCAAATCAATCGATATTCTTGAGGCTATAAAATGCTGGGGCTTACGGATGGGTTGGCAAGTGATGATGCGGATACTGATTCACAATGCAGAATGGCAGGTTGCTGGTCCTGCGTGCGTGTGTGGAGAGAGAGAGAGAGAGAGAGAGAGAGAGAGAGAGAGAGAGAGAGAGAGAGAGAGAGAGAGAGAGAGAGAGAGCATAACCCACAGGCGATTGTAAGTTAAAAAAATAGTTATTTGCATATTGAACTAGGAAAAGAAAAGAACTCGTGGAGTTAAAAATAAAGCTTTCTGGTTATCCAAACAAAAAGGGTTATTTTAATAGCTCGACTGCTGTAACTCGTGCTATCTTGGACAAGGGGAAGGGGGTTCAGCATCTTGGTTGACCTAATATAAAAAAAAATGAGTAATTAACGGGGTTGTTGTCTATGTGTCATAATAATAGACCAGCCATTACTGAAATGGTAATGACTGTTTTGTTATTAGTGGCCCAATTGGGAGGTCCAATGAGGGACCCAATTCACGTTGAAATGCACAGTTACGCAAAAGCATGCATGGGGTGATGCATATGAATGTGTGCATATTGTTAATGAAAGGTTGCTGGTATGTTGCAGTGCAAGTGTGACATCAGTGAATTGAGCATGCATGGTTTTGCTTGTGTATAGTTCCTATTTGTATGGCAATACAAAATTATTGTGCCGTCAGAAGCGCCTTGGATGTCATTCATCTTAAAAATGAAGACACCCATTGAATTAGTTCGTTTTGAGCTGTTCATTTTTTCATCTTAAACCATTCTGATGCCGTCCATTCAAATTATGAACATCCAAAAAAGAGGGGCATTCTATTTGTACAGGTTTTGAATGTCATTCATCTTGAGATCAATGGCATCCATAGATGCTCTCTAACCTGATCCCATCTCCTTTTAATTCATCATCTGGTTGGTGTGACCGGCTGGCCTCTTTGATATTTGAGACCACCGACTAATGTCTCAAATAAAAAAAAATTAGAACGCTTATATTTCACATGCTGAGGACCTCCAATGAAGGATGACACATGTTCAGGGCCTCCACTAAAAAAAATATGCCTAGGGCCTCAACTTCTCTTGAGCCGTCCCTGGGTGTGACAGAAGTGCAACTTCTCATATGAGAGAGAAAGAGAGAGGAATAATAAGCATATAGGGAGGTAACCGGATCCAAGCATCAGCAATTAGGGGTGGGCAATGGGCCAAGCCTACCCAGCCCGTCATGGGCCAGGTTTGGGCCAAGGATTTAGGCCCAGCCTGTTGGGTACCAGGCCATAACCTGGGCCGTTATATACATATATAGGCCAGGTCTGAGCTCGGCCGGCTCGATGGGCCTGAGTTATTTATTATTTTTTTAATAATATAAAATTTTATAAAAAAATTATTACATAGTAACTTGATAATTATTATTATTTACCTAAATAGTTACATTAATTTTATAGAAACTAAAAAGATAATTAATTGGGTGATTGGAAAGTTGAGAACTTGTTAATTATTACTATTTATAAATGGATTTGGGCTGGTTGAGCTGGATCCGACCCGATTCACATTGGCCCGTTGGGCCAATGGGCCGGACCATGGGCTGCTCTTCAAACCCGAGCCCCTTAAGAACCAGGTCAAAATCCAACCCATTAGTAAATGAGCTGGGACATCTTCGGGCTGGGCTGCAGTTAAAGCCCGACCTGCCAAGCTCTAAACGGGCCTGAGACAGCCCAATGCCCACCCCCTATCAGCAATGTCATAACTAAAAACAACAACGTTCCATGGGCCCCAAAACAACTGAATGGTGGCTCCACCGTCAAAACAATACCATGTGATTGGTATCTTAAAATCGTTCATGCTCGGGTCCTATCTCTCTGTAGGGACCCAATAGCGTTTCACAAAACGTAGATGTAGTCTTTTTGCATATTTAACAAGGAAAAAAAAAACGGCAAAACCAAATTATTATGGATTCATAAAACAAAGTTTTTTCATATTCATATTCTGATATGGAGAACTAGATTTCATCAGATGTTATAGAAAGAGAATGATAACGCCCTCCCTATCTCTGAAGCATTGATGAACATCCTGGAGGGGAGCCTCTTATAAAACCCGAGGAGTCACTGTCCTCAACACAATGAGTTTGTCTTGAGCTCAAGTCTTTGATGTAACGTGAAACTTGCACCTTGGTGGTTGCCCCCTTGGAAACAGGGCCGGCTGCCGCCTAGGGCCTCAAATAAATAAATATATATAATGCTTATATTTCACATGCTGAGGGCCTCCAATGAAACATGGCACATGCAGGTGCCTCATGCTGAGGGCCTCCAATGAAAAAAAATATATTGAGAAATATGAGCCTCCAACAAAATAGGGACCCAACTTCTCTTGAGCCGCCCCTGGTTCGAAGCAGCCCATTTCCGTCTTTGGAGTCATGACAGACTACCCTGTCAAGAAGGGTAATTTCGTGACATGTACTCCCATTGTATATTTTGTTTTTCTGAATCAGACCCATGAGGTTCGATTGTTAAATGGGTTGGGTATGATTTATGAAATTTTATACCAAACCCGGATCCGACCCGGGTTTTGATTAAGATCCACAACATTTTTATGTAAAAGACTTTAAAATTTATTATTTTATTGGGTATGGATCAGGTCTGGTTTATGTATTTTTTTGGGGATCTGGGTATGGTTTTTCTTATGAAGAATCCGGTCTGATCAGATACCTGCATCACTTAGTTGGATCCAGGTTTGGAGTCATCCATTTTAGCAAGGGTCCAACCCGTTGACACCCCTAATTTGAACAATCCTGAAGTAAAATTCCTACTACCATTTTTTCAAAAATTTACATTTTGTTGGGCAGTCAAATCTTTTTGTCAGATAAGGGTCCGGCTTCTAAAAGATTGGGCTGGGTATGACCAGACCCAATAAGCTGATCACGTTTACTTAGGGACATCATAGGTTGTTGCCCCACGAACCATTGCAAACTCGGATCCTTGGATAGCCCATGGTAGAAAACCCAAATGTATTTTTCTTTGATTTTGTGGTAGGATATCAGTAAATTTAATATATATTTTCTATTATTTACAATTTTATCAAAATCTTAATGTCGTTTACTCTCTTTTCTATTTTTACTTTTTTTTTTAGGTGAACATTTTTTACTAATTTTTATTTTAATCCTCCTTGTTTTTGTTTGCATGCATCATGTCTTTGTATATATTTCCCATAAAAATTAGAAAACATTGAAATATTTTCTTTCAGAAAAGTTTTATACATCCATTTTTTGTGACTAGGAGGTTTGACCTTGGACCAGACATGGGTCTGATTTTGAGGCACTAACACTTAACAGGTCAGTAACCAAGTCCGATTGAACCTAACAAGAACCACAATTGAGTAGTCATAGATGACATACCAAACCCAGTAAGATACCAACTCTTTTTGTTTTAGTTACACGGAGAAACCCAAGGCCTGGGAACAGGTAGATCACAAATAGACCCCTCAGGGGCGCCGGGGGGACTCTTGCCCCAGGGCCTATGCTGGCCATCGGCTTGTGCAGGGAGGTGACGCCTACCAGGATAGAACCTTAACCAACCTTGACCACCCGAATGATAGCCAAGGTCCATCCCCACTATGCCAAACCCCCTTGGGCCGGTAAGTAAGATATTAATTCTTCATATTTGCATATTGAAAATTTGCAGATCTTAGTCAAAACCTGAATCCATTACTTTTCGGATCCAACAGGCCTCTTAAGATGTGAAGCTTGGACCCACCAAAATCTGGACTTGGACCAAACTATGGCTATCACTGGCTTTCCAAATAAAACATGGTAGGGTGTGTACCAAACCCAGACCAGGTTTGCAGTGATATTGAAGCAAACCTGTGTTGAACCCAAAATTGAATTGAAATCCAAATTTTGTAAACTAAAAGATGGAAAAGAAAAAGGTATGTTCGACTCGGTTAAAACAGATGTGGCTTTAGCCATAGATACCCAACCAAAACTGGATCTACCTGAGTCAGATCCCACTAGGTCGTCCCCAATCCTGCACCTCACCTTACCTCAGCGGCTCAGCCAGGTCTAATTGTACATGGGCCCAGAGCGTCTCTCTCTCTCTCTCTCTCTCTCTCTCTCTCTCTCTCTCTCTCTCTCTCTCTCTCTCCATTCGTCAACACCATCAACAAAAATGCAAAATCAGAAATAAAAGGAATCAGACTCGAGGACATCATTCTTTTCTTGATACACCAGGCAGGAAAAGGCAAAATTGAGAATTAACAGACATCTCTACCTCAAATATTCAACTGTAATCCTCTTCACATGATACATGTTTTCCTTATAAACACCATGAATATGTGAACGCTTTAATTTACAATCAACAAGATCAACTCAATCTCTCTCCGTGCATCAAAATCTAGATTGCACCAGCACATCATCAATCAAAGATGTCTTGAGATTCGATTATGCTGTGCTGACTAAAAAACAAGACACAAACTCAAAAGGCTTAGCAGGTGAAATTTAAAAACCTCTTTAAGAGATAATACACAAGAATACCAAGCTTTTACTTACTGATCATCCTTGGAGATGCGATAATATTTCTCTGCATGCTGGCGTTGGCCGATAAGCTGGGCAAACCTTTCATCGTGAGTAATGACTATCAGCTGAAAATTTTCCTGACTTTTTCTGTCCTCCATAATTCTGATCAAACACATGGACGTTAACTCAATGATAGGCATATTACTGTATCCATGCAATGTACAAGTGGGTTGCACAACATTGGCTTAGAGAAGCAGAGATCTAAACCAATGTCCACACTACTAATTTGGCCGGTGGTTACTCTAATGAGAGCTAGTGTTTGGCAAAACATGACTGTCAAAATCCAGAACATGCCAGGCATGGCTCCCCATCAGTGGAATAAAGAAAGAACAAAAAGAAAAAAGCAAAAAAAAGGAAAACATGAATGAAACTAATCAATTGCTTTGAGAGTTGATATAAATGCTTAAGATGTAAGAAAGCACAACACGAGGCCTCTGGCTGCATCGATTTGGGTGACTCAGCTGAAGTTGCAGATGCATAGACACACTTGTGACTTCAAAGTAGCAATTCCGAAATCCCGCCAAACCTCAAACACTAGTCTTTTTTTATATCAATTGCACGTACCTTAGGAGAGCAGCAGCAAGGCTTTCACTGTTTGGTCCATCCAAGTTCGTTGTCGGCTCATCCAGTGCTAGTATTCCACAATTAAGACAGAAGGTCTCTGCTAATGCCAATCGAATTATGAGAGAAGCAAGTACCTGAATGGTTGATTATAGCAAGCTTTAGTAACAGGCGATGGAAGTGTCCATGAAGACTTCACCCACAATAAAACATCAAGTTATGGTCCCAGGCCTAACAGTTGAGAGAGAGAGAGAGGATGCCCTTTTTCACTTGACCATTATAGAAGCTGTATTCAGGGAAAAAAATACAAGAGAGCTGCTTAATAATTTAAAGATTTCAGCTTGTATCCATATTCCGTTGCTGCACTCGGAAAATAAAGGATTATTTCTGATTCTAGAAGATTTCATCTTGTAATCTCTATCATAATATCATGGATGTAAAGGAATCTCAGTTTTGACTGGCAAAATACCCAAGTCAAAAGTTCACTATAACAAAAATGAAGAAATAAAGGGCCCACTTCATACTTAAAAATAATATAAATGCTACTAGGTGTAAGAAACAATTGGTTTGCAAGTTACAAGGTATTTAGCACTATGTTAATTCATATTGAGAAATGAATAATGGTATGAATTAATAACTCTAAAGCCACACCAAATTTCTAGGCTTGAACACTTTATATTGTTTTACAGCCTCTAGCTTGCACGCATCATCTTGGTGCTGTCAAATGATTGGATAAATGCACAAAGTTCACTCATGCAAGTAACAAGTTTTATGTCAAGGAAAGAACCAGTGCTATCGATTCATTGTTACTTAGGCATAAACAATTCTAATCAAAATTGAAAGGAAAAGAACTCTTTCATGTGCAATTTTTTTTATCCTTTTTATACATCCAAACATCTCTTTCTAAAAAAATGTTCCGTTCGTTTGTCAATGAGCACATTGAGCAGTGAGCCCAACCAGCATTTCTTCAATGTCTTTGTTATTTCTGATGCATTGCTTATGTTCTACAAATTGAATTAGGGGCCATTTGTTCCACCTGACTTCCCATGAAAGAGGCCTTCTTTCACATAAAAGAGGGCCCCTTTCTCACCAGGGTGAAAGGAGCACCCTGGTGCATAGTTGCCAAACCCGACGAGTTGACTAGGGAATCGCCCGAGTCGACTCGGATCCCAAGTGCGTCACTGATTCATGACGACTGATCCACAGGTCTCTTATGTGTCTTTTGTCATGCATTTCGTGGTTTTAATGCATAATTCTTATAAAAAGATGATTTTTATATAGAATCATATATTTTTAAATCATAAATATCAACAATTATGTATAGTTGAATACAAATATAGCTTAGTCATTGATATCATGTGCTAAATTTAGTGATTATACAGTTTGGAGTTTGATTTTTTTCATATCTTAACACTAAAAAATGCATAGTTCTAACTCGTCCGAGTTACCGAGTCAACCCGCTGACCCGTGAGTCAAGGGTCAAGCGATCCGGATCCGAGTCATGAGTTTGCCAACTATGCCCTGGTGACAATCAGGTAGTGGGCCCACAAACCCTTTCGTAGCAAAGGGCATTCCGCCCTGGTGGGTTGTAACAAACGGCCTTAGAGAAAGAAATTGTACATGTTGCCAAGTGTGGTGATATTCCTAATAGCTAATCCTCTGAGCCTACTGCAATGTTTTCTTCCAACTTAACAGAGTATGTAAATTTTTGTTCTGCCCATCATGATGAAAATAGCATAATCTCAAAGAATTTGCATGTTCCAACTAGATTAGACATCAATCTAGGACTTCTAGTAAGCAGATGACAGGATCCAAGATCGCCAATGGGTGCAATTGCAAAAGGTCAGAGAGTGCATACTGAAAGACTAAGATAAGCAGCCAACATGTGGCTGGGTCTTTTTTATACAACAAATCACCAGTGACAAGAACCCTTGAAACCCAGAATCGGGCTGCAATTCCAGCCTTTCAGCACTGAAAATCCACCATCATAGCTGGATGAGTGCTCCAAAAATCCACATAAAATGATAATATTCAAGGACTGATGAGAATAAAACTCCATCATCTGAGTGAAATAAACTACCCAAGGATATTTATAGAACAATTTCTATCTATAAAAACCAACAGACCTTCTGACCAGCACTACATCTTCCTCGCATTTCCAGCTCTGCATCACCAGTCTGCATTACGACCTATACTTAAGGTATAAGAAATAGCTCATAAAGGTTATGCAGCCCCAAGTACACAAAAGGGATGGGTAAAACTAAAATAAAATAAACATATTGCATACCCGATAACTATAGGATCGAGTCCCAGCACCTTCAGAATCAGAATGAATGCTTATATAATCAATGTCTTGTCCCCTATATGTTTGCTGCCATAATTCTTTTATAATCTTATTTATTTCTTCCATCTTCATTGTGTGGAAACGCATGAGTGCTCTGATACAACACAGATTATTACTTCATAAATACTGTTTCACAGCAAACACTGATAAACACAAACATAAATAGATAGATCAAAGTTACAACTAGAATGGTACTACCATTCACATAATGGAGAAACATTACATAGTATAATTTGATTTACACAAGTTCCTATAACATGCAAAAGAACCAGATGTTAATAGATATAATGGATAAGGAAAAACTCCTAATTGCCAGACCTTTTTTGAAGTACTAATTCACATTCATGATCTGATAAATCATGCCAAGGCTATGTCACACGGACTCTTCTAACAGGGCACCGCATCGCACCCGCACCCAGGCGGGTGCGACACTTGGACACAACTTCCTTTGTGTTAGGTGAAGTCCACCACATTGAGGTCCATTTCTATCAAAAAGTAGATTTAGTTAACCCTAATCAAGTCCATTCTTATCTATATTATATATAAAAATACATAAATGCACACACATACACGTAGTGTTAACTTAAATCTGTTAAAAATTATATATATACCCTCCCCGCACCCAAGTTTTTTTAAAGTGCCGCATCGCCGCACCCGCATCCGCACCCGCACCTATGTGACAGTGCCAAGGACTTAGAAAAAAAATGGAATGTTTGAATTAGGAACTGGATTCCACCACGGGATACATACTCAAGATTTAATATCAAATGGAAGCAAAAACAACCAGTCCCCCAAAGTTTTTCAATCCAGGAAGAGAAAAAGGGGAAGTGCAGGTAACAACATCAAACATAGAAATTAACTGCAAACATTCCAGTACCATAAAGTAGAATAAAGTGTCGTTAGAAAGCCAAGGAGTGCCGGAAAGAACATTTAGATCTATACAAGCATCAAAAACAGGAAACATAGGTACAGATAAGTCACAGAGAGTAGGCAGCAGCATCGAAAACAGAAAACAGGATTCCAAGAATTTAAAAAAAAACACCAATATTTTAACAGGCACCACAATCTTGTATAATCATAAAAAGATGACATCATCCTTATGTCTCCAGTCAAATAATTTACATGATCACAATCTCACAAGCACCAATTGCAGATGACACCCAAATTGTTCGAAGCCAAATGTGACACAAAATGAGAGCTCGAATTCTCACTTGTCAAGTGCGTTGTAATATCTGTCCAGGTCCTTATTAGCCATTTCAGTCGTCTGTCATTATCATTATCACAAAATTAAAAAAAGAAAAACAAAGAAGAGAAAGAAAGAGTTAGCAATCAAAAGCATAAGAAGCGTAACTAGCGAATCATGCAGCAATTAAAACTAAGGAGTTGATTTTAACAAACCTTTAGTTGGATGAGTTGATCAAAATACCGCTTGTCAATGTCATTGTACTGTGACTGTTTAAGATCAAGTTTGTACTTCGAAATGTTGCTCTGATATACGGAAAGAGTGCCATGACACCTATTCAGCTGTAAACATGAGAAATATCAAGATGAAGAAACCGTAACATTAATTAATCTTAAAGCATGAAGAGTGCAAGATACCAATACGATCAGAATTCAAACTAGAATGAACAATACACATGCATATTCATATTATGGAATTTTCTTGATTTAGGCCTAATAGTCGTCCTATAAAACTTTCCCTTCAACCGCAATGGCATTATATTCAAAAAATGAGTGTAGCTGAGATGCGTATGCTGAGATGGATGTGTGGAAATACAATAAAAGATAAGATTCGGAACGAGGAGATACGTAAGAAGGTAGGCGTTGCACCCATTGAAAATAAGATGAGAGAGAATCGTTTACGGTGGTTTGGACATATTCGGCGAAGGCCTAATGATGCTCCAGTTAGAAGGATGGAGAAATGGGAAAATATATTAGTTAAAAGAGGTCGGGGTAGGCCTAGGAAGACATGGATGGAGGTGATAGGAAAGGATATGAATGCTTTGAACCTCACAGAGGACATGGCATTGGATAGAAATGTTTGGAGGAGAAGGATTCATGTGGAAGACCCAGAATGATTTTCTTTTTTGGTTCATATCGCCGACCCCAATTGTTTTGGGATGAAGGCGTAGTTGTTGTTGTTGTTGTTGTTGTAACAATGATAAGCCATCAACCAGGCATTGGCGTGAAAGAAATAATGTAGAATGCCATCAACAAGGTATTTGCATGAAAGAAATAATGTAGAATACCAAGTGTGGGGATATTCCATAGCTAATCATCTGAGCCTACTGCAATGATTTTCTCTACTAACTTAACAGAGGAATACATAATCTTTGTTCTGCCCATTTTGGTAAAAAATAGAATAATCTCAAAGAATTTGCATGTTCCAACTAGATTAGACATCAACCTAGGACTTCTAGAAAGCAGATTGCAGTATCCAAGATGGCCAGTAGGAGCAACTGCAACAGGTCAGAGAGTGCATACTGAAACACTAAGAAAAGCAGCAGCCAAGATGTGGCTAGGTTAGGTATACAACAAATCACTGGTGACAAGAACCCTCAAAACCCAAAATCAGGCTGCAATTCCAGCCTTCAGCACAAAAAATCCACCATCATAGCCAGAAGAGTGTTCCTTAAATATTCATTCGAAAGGGATAATATATTCAATATATTGTTACAAAATATAACACAAATCAGAAACATCTCAGGCACGCACACACACACACATGCACCCCCCCACACACACACACACAGGTTCTTGTCACCTAGACTTGGGCTGAAATTCCAGCTTTTCAGCACTCTAAATCCACTACCATAGCAGGATGAGAGTCCGCATCAAGTATTCATTAAAAAGGGATGAACATAATATTCACTCATAGTCTAGTCGAAGCAACTAACATTCACTCATAATCTAGTTGAAGCAACTAACTAACCACACGGACACACACACACACACATGCACGCACATGCACACACACAAAAGAGAAACCATCCTGAACATGGCAAAGAGAATGTTTCTTAGTACTCCATTAAAGGAAAATATGCAAAAGAAAGCAAATTTATTATGCTTTACAAGGAGTCATGTGCTACCTCTGAAAGAAGTCGCTCTTTCTCTTGCATGTGTCTTTTGAGATCTGCTTCATAAGATGGAACACCACCAATTTTCACTATTTTATCCTCCAGAGATTCTATCTCACGAGCAAGTTCATCAACCTCAGCCTTTGTTCTTCTGTAATTCAAGTTATCATCAATGTTTCTTTTCAGTTGATCTTGCTTATGAAGCAGCTCTTTACTCTTGCTCAGATCTGCAGAAATTTCTTGTTTCTTGCTCTCGCATTGACGCAACTGAGATTCAGACGAAGACTGTTTTTCTTGGAGCTCCTTCAGTTTCTCATCTTTCCTTGAGTCAACATATCTAGCAAGTGGCATCAACCCAATTCAACTTTCAGTATCAAGAAACAGATGAGGAAAAACACAATTACATTCTAACGTTTAAATCATACTCTTTAATCTTTGAGGCAAATGTGGCAAGTGCCTCCACTTCCTGCTGGAAACTTCTCAACATTTCAGCCTGCTCATTGCATTCATGCTCAAACTTGACTTTCAAATCTTCATAATTCTTCAACAGTTTCTCTTTCTCTCGGGATAATGGAACAAGGGCTTCCACCAAAATCTAAAAAAATTCAATGATAGGAAAAAAAATTTACATTACATACCATCATGTGATTATTATTTAGCGTATAAAAAGTTAACCAAATTCCGAGTAACTTCAACACTATCCGAGAAGAAACTGTAATCAAATAACAATGAAGAATACAAGGCTATAAAGTATAAGCCAATAACACATGCCACTAAGGGCAATACAAATGCACTAAGGCAAAGAGCAAGAGAGCAACACATAAAAAATAAATAATGCTATTGAAAAATAATGCCCACAAAAGCATATTTTACAATGGGCAAGATGCCCATATATGTACACAAAGAGTGAGAAGAAAAGGACAGCCAACTAGCCATTAGGCATGTCTAACGGCTAGTCTAACTAGCTGACATGCCTAATGGCTAGATAGCTCTAACAGCTAGTTAGAAAAAAAAAGAAAAAATACAAAAAATATCATGTAAAAGAAAATTAAAGAATATATATATATATATATATCAAATACATCAATACTTAACAGAAACTAGTAATGTCAATGGCATGGATGTGTTATGATTTACATGCAACTGTTGTTCAAATCATTCAATACAATGGGCTCATAGAATGAGTCAGAACTAGACAATGACTATTTTCAAACTGACATTAAGCCTGTGTAACATAAAACCATAAATGTGCCATTAGTGCTCCATGCCCTTTATGCATTGTAATTTAGTTACATGCCCTTTATGCATTATAATTTATTTACATGCCCATAGAGAAAATAATGATATGTTCACTGACAGCATATCAGTTACTTTCATATTCTGAATGGATAGAGCATAGATATTACAGTTCATTGCCTTAACCACATCTAGGATTTTATAAGCAGAACAGTAGCTTGTCCTTTTTCTGCAATTCATGAATAGGCATCTGAAAATAATGATTTGCATGAGACCATTATCATGACCAAATACTATTTCAGGTGTCTGCAAACTGCCTGAAGATGTCAAGTCTGCCAGATAACTAGCCTGACTTCAGCACGACATCCATATAATTGGCAACAGAGAACCAATCAAGAGGCAAAACAAGTTCCTATGGTCATTATTCAAATCAATATTACATCTGGTTGTGCTGCTGATACAAACATTAATGAGTCATCTTGGGACCAATGCTGCTCAGTTAAAGGCAAAGGGCAGCCACAATTGCTTGGATATTTAGAAACACATTTCTGAAACAGTTATAGATGTTTTTTCCTCTTTTTGGTCTATTTGTCACATTTGTAAGGTTACTCTTTCAATTTATTCCGCTTCTATTTCATTCAAGACAACAGTTTTAGATGTTGGAGGTAGCAAGCATTTACAAGCAGACTTGCTGAAACTCTCATACAAATGAAAACAGATCAGCTTAAACTCAAGCAATAAGCATAATGATAAACACAATATGACAGCATTAAGTAATGCAATGTACTAAGTGGGAGTGGAGAAGAAACACAGCCAGTGGAATATCAATGGACACCAGCAATGATCTACAGCCATCAGGTTAAATATTTAGCAATTGGCAGGATAACTTTTACTCTCAGCATCATAAGCAAAATCTGCAATTCACTAATTTGCATATAATGGACTAATTTGCATATAATGGCAGTGAACAAGCGCACAAAAGACTTTTTCATTAAAACTATCAGATGTCTGGAACAAAGAAGCAAACTCATACTTTGAATATAAAGAGTTTACAGAACTAATTGAATTACAAATAAACAATAATTAAATCTTCAACCAAT
Organism: Nuphar pumila; assembly: GCF_984573655.1. Classification (NCBI taxonomy): domain Eukaryota; kingdom Viridiplantae; phylum Streptophyta; class Magnoliopsida; order Nymphaeales; family Nymphaeaceae; genus Nuphar; species Nuphar pumila. Next base: position 123,707,361 of record NC_143255.1, read on the forward strand.
GTTGAGCATTGAGCCAAATCAAAGAGCGATTGAATCACTCACACATATTCACAGATGTTAACCCTTGTAGCTCACTGTAGGAGTCTAACCCCTAGGTCCATTCCAATTTAGGTATCATTTCATCCCATTTTGTCAAAAAGTTTACCATTTTACCCCTAAGTAACCCTAGATCCTTGTTAGTTAGGCCCAACCAAACTCATTTTAAGCTTAGAAGAGTTAGGATATCAGTCATTTCTAGCTCCCCGGAGCTCACAATGAGTAGACATTGTTCATTTCATCTAAATCTGGTTCTTTCCATGTGAAATCAGCTCATTCCAGTAGATCCTATTCCCTTGTGTCTAACTTGAGCTCACTAGGAGTTCAAGTAGTCCAACTTCAACTCAACCTTGTTTTTCCACATTGTTGGAGTTCATTTTTAGCTCAATTCAGCTCATTTCAGCTAGAATTGAGTTAACCCTAGTCAGCCCCACTAAGATTTAGTTTGTTTAAGCTCCGGATTTAGTTCACCTTAGTTCAATTGATTGTTGTTTTAGTTCAAACCCAGTACACTCTCGTTACTCACTTCACTCTACAGTGAATTTCTCACCAATTCACTGAGAATTGTGTCTGTTTTCAATCATCTGGTCTGGAAATCTAGTGGAGATAGTGTCTTTTTAGTTCACCTGAGTTCAGAAACCTTAGAACTCTATCCAACCCAGTTCAAACCTTATTTTCCAAATGTCATTCTTCATTCAACTTCACGCCCCCTGCCCAGGAGGACAAAATCGTCCATACCTCTATTCATGTTTCAATCAGGAGCAGTTCAATCAAATTCTAAATCAGAGGTAATTCCATATTCTTATTCTGAGATTATATCTATATCATATATCCAATTCATTTGATATCTGATCTGATCAAATGTTGAATATGATGTCCAGTATCCATTTTCTATTCTGAACCTGAATTTTTTTATTCAATTCATTTTATTATCTGTATCCAGGGTCCATTTTGTTCTCAGACCTAGATCTCTACATTAGATATCCAAGGTCTACTTATCAATCATTTACTATTCAGGATTCGTTGTATAATTCTTATATAATATCCAGGATCTATTTCCACCATATTATCTTGATTTGGGATCCGCTTATGCAAGTTCATCATTGATCCAGAATCCAGCTTATCCTTTCACTATCCAGGATCGATTTTAAATGCCTTATCTTTGATCCAGGATTCGTCCACCATTTTTAAACATGGACTAGACTCGTTGTCTGAGATCCAAATCCATTTTGTCATTTAAAACTTCGGATCCATATTCGAGTTCAAAACTTTCTTCAAATTTCAAACCTGGGTTCAAAATTGATCTTTACATTTTAATCTAAACCGGTGTTTTACATTTGATATTTTGAAATGCCTTTTCAGAAAAATAATGTGTACCCGATCTGGATCCAAATTGGATTTTGATTTGGATTTTTGTCAGGCTCGAATTTCAAAATGAATTTTAGATCCAATTCACATTAGATGGGACCCACCAAGGTGGCATCACCTCTTGATTATTCTCTCCATTTTATTTTCTAGTTTTTGTCATTTCAGACAACTAGTCGATTTAGGATTTTATTTTCGCTTTTTATCTTTTGTTTTTAACTTTTTTTTAACCTTTTATTTGTTTTAAAATCAAATATGGACCCCACTCAAATGGCGCCACATTTGGATTCTTTTTTAGGTATTTTAATTAGTTTGAAAAAAGGAAAAAGTCAAAAATAAAACCAAATGAGGACTCTTCTAAAGAAGTCGATTTTCTCTAATTCTTCCTAATTTTATGCTAATCAATTTCAGCAAATGTGGGACATTAGAGGATCTTTATCCTCTTCTATTTTTTTTATAAAAAGGACTCAAAGGGGGGACGTCCAGCCCATGCTCTCTCTCTCCCTCTTCTTGATTTTCCCTTCTTTTCCTCCTTCCCTAAGTGTCGCCCCTCCTTTCTTCCTAGTTTTCTTTCTTTTTTCTTCGGCTACAGTGAAGGAGGAACCACAAGTACTCCTCTTTTTATTTTATTTTCTTGTTATTTTATTTGTTATGTTTTTTTTCCTTTTACGACCATGAGAAGGCTGGAACTCGGTTTCTCTTAAACCGAGTCCCTCCTTCTAATCGGCTACAGAAAATAGATCCCATGCATTGGTTTTCTTTTCTTTTCTTTATTATTCATATGCATTATAGATCTTGATTTACGTTGCTTTTGCATCCATACAAAATCAAGAACATTATCTTTTCTTTTTCGTTTTATGTATGTTTAGATTAGGTTTGCTTTTGTTTAATAGCTTGTGCTCTAAATCTTGATTATGGCATTCACGTTAGCATCATTATTTTATGTGCTTATTTTTATCTTTTCGAGCTGAAATTTCTATGAGGGATATATCCATATGCATACGTGAATCTGGCCAAGTTTCATGATTTTTTGGCATCTTTTGACCCGCTTTCAAAAATAAGAACTGAAACCTATTTTTTGCACCATCAAAACGTTGTACATAACCTCGGTCATCTTGCCAAAGTCATATCTCCCTAACCGGAGATGATTTTTCAGATCCGTAAAAAATAACGTCTTTGTCTGCATGTCTAGTTTCTTTCAGGTGATTTTGGTGATTTTTTATGATTGTTTGCTCTTTTATTTTAGCTAAAAAACAAAACTTGTTTTTCTGTATCGTCAGACTATATTCATAATCAGGGTCATCTTGTCGGAGTCATATCTCCCTAACTGGAGATGATTTTTTCGATCAGTAAAAAGAGATTTCTTCATTGTCATGTCTAGTTTATTTCTGAAAAATCTTATGATTTTTCATCTTTGTTTGCTATTTTATCTTTGGTCTGAAACCGTGATAGGCACAGAATACCCCATTATGGGGCCTGTTTTCACTTATTAATTTGATATCTTTTCCCTGAATGTTTATTAAATTTATTTTCTTATTGCATACTATTTTTAAGGTTGTCAAGGATGTTCATCTCGATTTTCAAAATTTTTAAGTCATTTAATATTTTATCTTGTTGATTTCCAAGAACCAGTTTCTTGGAGAGCCCTGTTCTGTAGAAATAAGGGCAAATTTGACATTTTCTTGTTTATATTATCATTTTTAAAAATAGTTTTTATAGTTTTAACATTTGGTTATTTTCTTGATCATGTCAGGGTGCTTTCCACCCGATTTGGTGTCGTTTTGAGCTTGTTAGCCTTTCAGATTATACATACTTCAAAACCTGTTTCTAAAACCCTGATTTTTAAAGACTATTTTGGTAATTAATATCAATTTCAAAGGGTATTTTGGTTATTTTGCCTTCAATTCCGAAATTATATTTTCTAAAATAAGTTTAGTTTTACAGTTTATTGAATCATGCATTTTCATTTATTTTATTTAGAATTTTTGTTTTATGAATGCATGAAATAAAGGCTTATTTCAGGATAATATCCCTCAATTTTTAGATATTATTGGATAAATCCCAAAAAACCTACATATTTCTACTAACATGTTTGTTGATTTTGTAGGAAAGTTCAAGACTTTTATTTTTTCTTTTTCTTTCTTTATTTTACTATTCAATTTTTCAATGTAAATTATAATCAAATACCAAAAATAGTGAAAATTTACTTTTATGCATAGCTGCATAAGAATATAGTTTATTTCTTAATATTAATTGCTATTGTTTGTCATGCATATACACGTTTTAAATTTCATAATGGTGAAACACGAATGACACATGCACCTTCTTTTAAGAAATTAATAAACTTAATAGAATTCGTATTTGTCGCCATAGTCAAAATACGAATGAAATTCAAGTTTTACTAATCTCTTTTAAGTTACAAAAGCCTAAACACTTATGTTATTTTTCAGTCATTGCATATTTTTAAATCTTTCAAAGTGTTTTTCCAAAACCTTCCTTTTAAAATTTAACGAGATATATTTAAAACATACTCGTGGCAATAGTCATGAATATGTGGCGAATTTATTTCGTTGAATTCTATAAAGCACAAAAACCCCTTTTCTATCAAAAGAAATTTCTAAAACAAGGAGATTTATTAATGATTTTTCTCAAATCTTTCAAAAGAAATTTTGGTAAATTGCATCCATGTATCATTTAGACTTAGTTTGCATCATGCATGAGCCCACCAGGTCACACACCCAATCATTTGATCCCTTTCAAAATATCTCAAAATATTTTCCTTTCAAAAGTGTTTTCAAGAATCTAGTCATGCATCATGTTTTCAATAAACTTCTTTTCCAAATCATATTGTTTATTTCTTTCTGCATTGTAGGACTTAGAATAATCTCTTAAACATTTGAATAAAACAAGACGTATTGTTGAATCCTTGGTTCGATTACCTCTGGTTAAGGCGTCAGGAACGGTTGAACCTCGTACCGACAGGCGAGTCCCCTCTCTCAAGTTTTTTCATATTTTTCGAAACGAAGGCAAGTTTTCCTAAAAAAACTTTTTCAAAAGGTCAGTTGAATTGCAAAAGTAAAATTTTGCATGATAACAACAACCTCTGTCAAGTTGTACATTTCTTTATCATTGACAACTTGCCTTTAAGAAATAAGAAACCAGAATCATGCCTTCCATAGCTCTTTCGTGAATACATCAACCACCTGATTTTTAGAATCAACAAGCCTTGCTTCTATCTTCTAATCTTCTATTTTCTCCCTAGTGAAATGCTGATCAACAGGGTTCATGGATACCCTGATAGCACGTTATCACAATATATCAGGAACTTTCCAATGCTCTGGTACCATAAAAAATCATGCCCTCCACCAAGATCTGAATGTGCGTGTGAGAAAGGAGAAGAAAGGTGAAGAGAGTGCAGCCAAATCCCATGATTTCTCTCTTGTGGGTTCTGTTCTCATTAATCAGTATATAAACAATACATTAGGGTATGACAAAAGACTGGTTTACCCTTAAAACAAACAGCTAATGACATGACAATACAAACATAACATCAGACTATTTTACCCTTACATACAAACACAGCATTCTGACAGACGACTCAAGATAATCAAGATTAAAAAGGAACACAGGTAAAAGAGCATCATTACCTTCTCATCAAGCTCCAACTGGGATTTTTGCTCTGACAGCCGATCTAATTCATCTGCTAAGTCTTTGACTCTAATTAATTTAGTTGATGCTTGTAACTTGTCCTCTCTGGAAGTATGCCATCTCATCTGTAAATTTGATAAATCATTGTTCATGTATCTTTGTTCTTCTTGAAGATTCTCTAGTTGCCTGTTCAAGTTGTCCCTGCAGACCCACATCAAGACAAGATCAAGCATATATAAGAGAGATGACAGATCAAATCAGTTAAATTCAATTAGCGAAGCCACAAAGGAGGAAAAGACCATTATACCCTTGTTAGAAAGAAAGAAACCAAATGAAACCAACTTCAACCTGTCAAAGGGCATGCAATGGTTTGGGAATTTCTTGTACCTCATCTCATGCAGACTATTCAGCTCTATCTGAATTTCTTCCAAGGATTTCACTCCTTGAGTTCTGACATCAAGCTTATACTCCAAATCATCAACCTGTCGTTGCAAGCTCTGTATTTCTTGCCATAAACGATCTGCATTTTCAACTGGCTGAACCAAGCTTTCCACCAAGTCCTTTTCAGCCCTTGTCTGAGCTGAAATACCTACAAGCTGATAGGCAGCAGCATTTAAAGATCCTCAAAAATACTCAAACTTCATGAACGCATTATTATAGAGAAAAAGCACAAAGAACCTTATATTAAAGCATCCATCATTTTCAATTGTCATTGAAAATAACACAATTAAGATATTCAGATCTCATAGCAGGATCGTCAAAAGTTGCCTGGAAATGTAAAGTAGCATGTACAGCTGGTAAAACACAAAGCATTTTTCAAAAAGACTATGCAGGCATGTCTGCACGTGTGTGTGTGTGTGTGTGTGTGTGTGGTTGAGCGCATGTACATGCCTGCATGTGGACTACACAAAGAACCTTCCTAGAAAATTAGAAATGAAGAATATAAAACACACATGAAAAAATATTAAACATAGAAAACAGATTATATACATGGAACTATTCATAAACCAAAATATTTTAAAAATATTGCCAAGATTTGCCTGTGGTTGTGTTGCCCACATGATGAAAAGGTAAATTTTTGTCCATGCTTTTAGAATTTAATGACACAAAACTCGAACTGCTTATCATTCAGAAGACGCACCACCAATCTCTCTCTACAAAAACTTTACATAGATGTTAGCAATTCTACAAAAGCAGGAACTAAACAAATGACACACTATTTGAACTATGGAGAGACAGAAACCAAGGACCCTTAAAGAGAAAAGAGAAGATAGGAAGACGTGATTTACTACTTTAACTGCACAGAAAATAGGTTCTGGTATCAACACTTCATATCAGACCATATCAAGGAAAAGGGCATGACAAAAGAAACAAGAAAATAAAACCAGGTAGGCACTAACCTACAAAAGGTTACGTGATAAAACCCATAGAGAGTCTTAGGGAATAAGCAGAAGTGGTTTTGATATTAAGCAATACACATCCAAAGATCCAGAAGTGACTGCCATGATATATCCATCAAATGATTGTTAAAGAAGGTAAAGAACCAGACTGAGATGACCGAAAAGAATTTGTACATAAGAATGGTCACAACTCATGCATGTAATAAAGGATTGTGACACACAACATATAAACAGCAGCAGTTTCAAGGTCAACAAGATACACAAGCATAGACATAAACATGTGCGCAACTGCAGAGATTGTTTTTGCAGCTAGCAAAAGAAGAAAAAAAGTAACCACAAATATATTCTTCCTTGGAAATATTACCAAATCTGGCCAATGTAACATTGCCAACATGACCAATCAAACCAATCCAATTGTAATAATATATATATATAAAGACAAACCAAAAGAAAGTAACTTCTACTAAAGAATAGTCATTACATCGTCAAGTGCAATAGACTTTTGCTGCAGCTCTTCAGCAAGTTCCTTCAAACTTCTCTCAGTTGATGGAATGGTTTCATTAGCAAGTTTGGTATATTCTTCATAAACTGTACGAAGCTTCTCCAATTGCTGGAAATGTGCATCAGCATTTGAGGAATTTAAACCCAACGACCTCAAACGCTCAACGGAATTCGCACTTTTTACTCTTTGCTACAAGAAGAAAACATATCAAACATGGGACAGGAAACTATGAACTGATCAAAAGTAAACTCTTTATTCATCCAACAAGTCATCAAAAGGTTATTGCAACAAACCTTCCTAACAAAATTATCCTCCTCCTCTGGTGAAAATGGACGCTCACAACATGGACAATAATGATTAGCACGTGCAACTCCTTCAAAAGGATCAAACATTTGTCGCATGCCACATGCAATAGAATAATCCCTGAAGATAAATGGCAGAAGCCTAGATGTTATGATTGGCAATGCTACAACAAAATCACTGACAAAAAAGAGAAAGACGTCAAAAACCTCCGCTGTATATCTCTTTTCTCCATAGCCTCATGTAGAACTTCAGGGAAGGTATCAACTTCGACTGAATCATGAACTAGCGACTGAAGCTTTCCATCAATATACTTCTTCTTAGCTGTAAGACAAAAGATTGCATCCAGCATGTAAGCAAAACAGCTTGAATCCTTATGAAATCAAATCAGATAGTTGAAACAGCTGATGTTCCTGAAAGAAGGAACCTACAAAAAATGTGATGCAAGGCACACTCACTTGAGAAGAAAGAAACAAGCTAAAAGATTAACTTACCTTCCATGTCTTTCTGCAATTTCAATAAGGTTTGATTAGTATCTTGTATTTTCATCTCCACCAATTTCATCTCTTTCTCTGCTTCCATGGATTTTACACTTATGTCATCATGCTCTTTTCTTAGAACACTGGAGGAAAACAAAAACAGCACTTAGTCATGCAAAATAATATATTAAAACATGAAAGGAAAAAAGAGGTCAAGACAACCCCAAGGCACATGTGATGTCCTTTTTAAGATCTTTGTCAGAAGGAAGTCTTCCTTTCAGTGCACTCCTTATTTTATCCTTATAGTCGTCCATACTGTCCAAACAAAGAAAATGAGATAGCTGTCACAGAAGGGAGCAGAAAGAATGAGAAATTAAGTTAAAAGGTGTGCATCATTGCTAAAAGCATGGAGAAATGCAACCAGGTTACTCGTTTAAATCCTCATTCAGGCCAACTCCCTAGCCTCCAAGAGAGCCAGACAAGCAGGAAGTGATAGAACTCTGCTTGGCTTGGGTGTTTTTCATAATGTCAATCAAACACCACCCATAAAAGCATCAGTAGCAGTAGCACCAAGGTTTGTTGGGCCAGTTACAGAAATTACAATGAATCTGGATCTCTTAATTATGATGAATTCAACACAAATTTCAAGCAGGCCTCTCAAATTTGTCAATTTGGATTTTTGAGCAATGGAAAATACAAGAAAGAGCAGCGAACATTTTTGCACGCTTTCTCTTGCAGTCTTCCAATTCTTCCTTCTTCAGACCCATTTTCACTCTATCTTCAGAATCACTGGCAATGACATCCTTTTCTCTGTAAAGTGCTTTTATTTTGTGATCCAAGCTAAATATTTCAGTCCTCTTCTTCTGTATGTTTGACTCAAAATCTCTCTCTGAAAGTTGAAGTGTACGCTTGTGGACCTCCAATTCCTTCAAGAAAACAACCAATTGTTCGTAGTTATTCACTGTCAGAAGCTAACAATCATATGTTCTCCCAACTAACCAAGAATAATACCAGAAGTTTCTCTTTTTCATCAATCCGGGATAGATCCACTTCAGATAGTTGAAGTACACCTAATTCCCCGTCCACTTCTTTCATGCGTTTCAAAAGATCCTCCTATAATTGCACAAATGACATGGAACAAATCAGTTCTGAATAAATAATTTAACTATCAAAAGATTTTGAGAATGTAATTCATTTCAGACCTTCTTTTCTAATTTGGCCAACTTCTGACCTTCAATTTCACTGCACCGAGAACTAACTGACTCAAAGCTTTTCCATAGCACCTTAAGTTCCGCATCATTACTTCCCTGAAATTACTTCTTTTGTCGAATCAAGTAACACAGACATTTTGAAGAATGACAGGGTTGGGAAAGAAAAATGACAGAAATCAGAAAGGGTGGCACCAAAAAACATATGGGACAAGAGCAGATTATTGCATCCTCCTAATGTCAGGTAGATGATGTGATCATTAACAACAGAGATCCTATAATTTGTATCTCAATCAATGTTGTTTATATCATATTGTATCGTACGATACACAACTGTATCTCGATACGGGTGTACATCATAGGTGTATTGCATGTATCATACGATACGGTGCCTGCAAACTTAAAAATGGGCAAAACATATGTCACATGGGTGCAGGGGTGCGGCAAAAATATAAAAAATTATATATATATATATATATATATATATATATATATATACAAAGTCCAAAAGTTGGACATAAATGACCCTGGGTGCGTTGACTACACCCAGGGTCAGGTTGATCGCATCGGGTGGGGTGCGGCACCTAGTTGGAGAGTCCCTGTGACATAAGGAAAAAACGTGCTTTTATGTTTTTGGGTTTTAAGAGCTTTTGAGGCCTAAAACCCTCGTACTGAAAAGCTTCACACGCACCCTAGGAGTCGTGAGACCATTTTGGGGGCCGATCTTTGCGCCAGTGAGAGGGCTTTCGTGATTTTGTCAAGAGTGCATTTTCCATCATTTTTTCACCCAAAGAAGTGGGCTAAGGTGAAAAAAATGTGCTTTCACCATTTTTTCACTAAAGAAAATGGGTTAAGGTAAAAAATCTTTATTATGGGGCTATACAATGCTCCAACAAAGATGGCATCAGATGATCCAGCATGGCAATGGGGCACTCAAGTAACGAGTGAAAACCGATTGAAAATCGAGTTCAACTATTGTCATAATATTTCTGTTTATGTAATATGAAAGTATGAGTCTTGTGGCATGTTCTTAATTGCAAGATATTTAATATTTTGCATTGTTCTTGTGACATAGTTGATGTTTGATGATGTCTTAAGCCGCTCATAGATATAAATGTTTCATATGTGATTTTATAGTTGCATTTTGTGCATTTCATCATTGTTTCATGTGTGATGGTTTTTTAGAATTTTTGCTATTTTTCTGATTTTTTTAGAATTTTTTAATTTTTTGTTTCAAAATTTATGATTTTTTACAATAAGTATCTTATTTTGGGACCGACAGATACGAGTTATGATATGATACTTACAACCTTGATCTCAATATGAAACCGACTCAAATAATCTTGCATCGGACCAAGGGCCGATTCAAGTTCAGAAGCAGCTGCAGTTTCCAAAATAAAGTTCGCAATGATCCTTTATCCAATAAATAAGAAGACCATGATTCATTTATGAATAAAATAAGAATTCAAGTTTTACTTGCAACTATTAGGCACTTATATGAACATGAAGAAGAAAATGTTCAGCACTCATAAACAAAGATGCAAGCACTAAAGAACCAAAAAGTTTGTACTTGCTTTGTTGTCATGTAAGTAGAGGCACTGAAGATAATAATGCCATCAAAATCCATAACACTTTGTACAACATCCAATTAGTGAGCCCGAGGTAACAAATGCACGACTCTCATAATGCCTAAATATCATCAAGTGAAAACAGCAAGCCTAAACAACTGCCATATTTGAGAATCTCTATCAGTGAAAATAAACCACCATAGAAAATCTCAAAGGTTACCAAACCATCAGAGAACCAATTCAAGTAAATACACTGCTAAGGTAAGGCACTGTAGCATTTTAGATAGCATCCATGTATATCTTGGGAGAAGACCACATTAAAAGGTTGACACCTTTTTAACAGCAAAGACCATTAGGAATTACATTTGAGAGCCTAAAGTTATCTAAAGATTGCTCGATCCAAAAAGTCCATGTCTAAGAAGCATAATATGTTCACAGATAGAGAGGAAATTTCTGCACCCTTTATAGTTCCATGCACTGTTTAAGATTTAGCAATTTTCATTACTTTGAGTGCTGCAAGAGCAAGTTGCCAGCAATTGTATCCTATGCCCATGCATATAGACCTATCTTTTGATGTTCCTATGATAATTTTTATATTTTATCATCCATTAAAATTGTCAGGACGCATAATTCACAGTGCACCAAAAGAACTGTGTAGGATTTTGCACGACTCGAACAAAGGAGTGTACATCCCAACATAGACTACACTCTCTGCATAAAAACCAATTCAATATAGTGAAGCTTTCTGATATATTATTCTTGGGCTCCCTAAGCATTGAAAAGCAGACTTGACAGAGAATTGCCATTAACTGGCTGGACCAGAAAATGCCATTTAACATGTGATCATAGTCTTCCACACAGAAGCATTACAACAAAAGACACTAAGATAAATGCATTCTGGTGTTTCCAGAGTATATTCATCCTACCCTTTTAGCACTTAAGTCTTTCTGAAGGTCCTTCAATCTTCCTTTGGCTCGATTTGTTAGGTTAACTGCCACATCATTGCTAAGAAGAATATCACCAACAAAGCCCAAATTATGTTTCAAACATATCCTCTTGATTGTTGTATCACGGTCATGCTTCAGGGCCAATTGAGCCTGGAGTGCATCAACAAGTTCTCATAATACATGCAATAATCTAGAAAGACTCCAAAACAGGCATATCACAAGCTTAGTGAACCTTACATCAGCTTCAGCCTGAAGCTTTCCAGCCTCTCGAAGAGAATCATTAATGGCCTTTGAATGAAAAGCACTTGTTATCGTTGTGTCCTCCAGATCCCTTTCCAGCTTATTTATTTTAGTTTGCAGCTGTGCAATTCTTTCTTCAAACTTAGCTTGCCATTCCACCAGCTCTTCATCAGTGTCTGATATAATAAAGTTCATCAGTCTCAAATAAGATAACAAATAAAACAGTTATGAGACAAGATTCTCTGTCACTTTTGAATCCTGAGAAACTTACCTTCATTCTCCTCAGCTAGAGCAGCAAGTTGAGATTGTTGAAGCTTAAATAATGTACTTCTTTTGGTAGTACTCATATTTATTTCATCCTGCAACTTTCTCAAATCTTTAAGTGTTGTCTCTGTGTGCTGTATCTTAACTTCAACATCTTGAATTTTCTTTTCCAGCTGAAGGATTTGAGTTTTCACAGATTCTGCCCTCTCTTGATCTTGTGTGATGCTCTCACGGAGCTGTAAGGACAAAATTCCTCAACATCAAAAGGCAGATAAAAGTGAAAATTACAAAATGGAACTTTAACATTAGTATTCGCAAGCAATGTATACAGCAAAGATGACATGCCAATTGTATATCTCCAGTGTTAGAATTTGAAAAGTAGTCTGGGTAAAAGTTCAGTTGACGAAATTTAAGATGCATGAAGCCAGGAAATCATCAACATCATCATGCTTGCCCCATCTACATGGGTTGGACTACAATAAGGACACCTGAAATATAAATCAAATACCTTGATGACAAGCAATATATTCAATGTGACCCATGAAAAAATATGACTACATTATTGCTATGAGCACACCATTTTCATCGAAGTTTTGCAATTTTATGATAAAATTCATCAAATATGCACACACCAAAAAAATGATCACAAACGACCTAATACACATGTTTGATAGACTTAACCTTTTTGTTGATAAAATGTGAATCTTCAGCTCTGTTATTTACTTACTGATTTCAACCTTTAGGTTCTTCATGAAAAATATACATACACATGTACGGGAATATCATTTTTATTACTTGGTATCAACTTTTTAGAATTTGTCTCAATTTACTTAACAACCATACCAATGCATATACACACCAATTTTGAACCATACAAATATCGGTTTAAATTTACACTAAAAAGAGCCCTAAACATTTTAGACCATCACTACCAGCACCAATATTCACACCTATGTTACTGGACACTGACATGTGTCTGTGTCAGAGCGGTGTGAAGTATTGAACTTGGCAAGCCTTAACAAATAAATATGCTTTATTTTATTTTCACAACTTTTCATTGATCTGGACAGATTTGGCAAATCCTTGCTTTCTTTTTTGTTTTGAGATTTTTAATCAAAACCTAAGGTTTTAGAATAATTAGAGTTTTGTTATTTTGATTGAAAACTAAAACTTAGATTCTGAATATTTTGATTTTATAATCCTCAGGCTTTAAAAGTTATTTTTTAAAGCAAGAAACTTATGCACGTTTTTCCAATGATTGTCCAGTAAAGGTACAAAGTCCAATGCTTGTGTTGAGAGGAGCTTGGAGTAAATGCTGTTGATGATGATAGGATGGAGACAAGAAAAATGTTTAAGATATGGATGCACCATAACTTCACAGTGTCCATAGACTCCATACTCCACAAACAGGTGTCAGACACTTGACATGAGTTCATGCAGGGAGCCTTTGTTGTGAACATATAAATACAGTTTTAATAGCTTGAGCACTTTTGACAACCTATTAGTGTTGATCAGTACATGGTATTTTTTATCAACAAGGCTCTATGTTAGTAACTCAAACCTATCATCTTCTAACTCATGTTGGCCAGCTAAAGTAGAATATTTCAGAAAACAGAATAAGAACAAGCAACATTGCACTAATTTCATCATAGTATGAGCATAGAGCAAAATAAACCAACAAAGCAGATAACAGTGCACAGAAATCTAGAGAATTCAACAGATGCAAATTGTTACTGTAGAAATAGTAGATAAAGAAAAAAGGTACAATGTCCTTGTAAACAATGCAAGAATTCAGGCCAAACAGATACTTAATGATTATCAGTAAAGCACCTTCAATGCCGCATCTTTCAAAGTCTGAAGATTCTCCAATTTAAGCCTATACATCTTTAACTCCTGTGCTTGATCCTTGTGAAGCTTTTTTATTACCTCTAGGGCTTTTGTATATCTGATTAGGAAGACATAGCAAAAACAATTATAGTTGAAGAAAATAAATCTATCTCAGTGAACTTTGTGCATCCATCAGATTACCTGCACAGAACCAAATTATATGTAAATAATAACGCAAAAGACATAAGCATTACTATGAATCCAGAATGCCCCAAAATGTAATCCAAAGTGCATAAGGTACAGTATTGTCCAACAGTTAAGAGTCATTTAGATGCCAAACAGTAAAACAAAATGTAGCACTTCAGTCTATGTATAAGGTAAGAAACATGGGGCACATCGAGTTGCTTGCAACTTCAGCAAGGTGAGAAAATGGTTCAAAAGACCTTGCATCAGTGTGAAGGCTAGGATTTCCCATGTGAAAATGATTTACATGACCATCTCGCCATGGAAAGATTGCAAACTGTTGCAACTGTGCCAACCTAAGCTTGGAAAACTGCATCAGCATCACAGTTGCAAATGTGCCCATAATGCATCCTAAGGTATCTTATGGCACAGAATGTATTATGTATGTAGAAGACCATCATCATGGGCTCTTTAATTAGCTAGAAGGATGGAATGTGCTGTATTGTACTTATCATGCAATTGTTAAAATTATGTATCAAATATTGCAATCTCATATATATTTTATATATATATATAAGGTGATACATATATGATATATATGTATATGTATCTACCTAATTATATATAATATAAAATATATACTTCTTTATTATTAGCCATAGGGGTAGTTTAGTCATTTCTCAATTTTTTAGCATATTCATTTTACGAATATGCTTGTAATTTTGCTTTTTATTTTTTCCTTTTCTTCTTTTTTATTTTTCTTTTCTTTTGACTAAAGTCAAATGCACCTTGGGGGGCCACTCTCATAGACGTTGGGCCCCTCCAACGGTCACAATTGTGACCGTTGGAGGGGCTCTAACGTCTATGAGTTGGCCCCCTCCAAGGTCCTTCTCAGGGGCATTCCCCCCTTTGTAACTTCATGGCTTTGGGTCAAAGCCCAAGTGATTCATAAAGTGTTTGCATTTCACTTTTAAGTTGTGCATTTGTGAGATTTGTATTGTGCTTTTGTGCACAAGTGTTCTAAGTGTTCTTATTGTGCATGTATGCAAGTATTTACTATCAAGAATATTAAAGTATTGATCATAGTATCTTGTTGAAGATACTTTCACATGGTATCAAAGCCACGTTTGAAGAAAGAAGATCGTGTGATTCTCCACATTCTTAGTTACCTCGAAAAACGTGCCTTCAAGCTATTAGAGATTAGAGTGCATCACTTCCTTCGGACAATATTTTAGAAATCTTCTTTGTCAAGAAAGACTTAAAAATCTATTGAGGTACGTGTTCTTTTTTTATTTATATCCTCTCTAATGGGCAAAAAAGACTCTCACTTCTCCCTCGGGTTTAAACTCAATGGTTCAAACTATCATGTTTGGGCTGGTAATATGGAAGCTCATATTAAAGGAAATGGGCTTTGGGGGTATGTTCAAGGTTCGAGACCGGAACCTGAACCAAAATTTACCATTATCGAAAAAGGAGATATAAAGATTCTTGAAGGACAAGAAAGGCAAAGAGTTTTTGAAGACTATTCCAAAAAAAAAACATGAATGAAAAATAAGAAACTTCAAGATCTTATCTTGGATTTTCTCATCTGTTGAAACCAAGATCAATGTCAATATCATCAAATTCAAGAAAGCTTCTGAAGCTTGGCTATATCTTGAAAAAATGTATACATCAAGAGATTTATCGCACAAGTACTACCTTCAAAAGAGGGCATTAACCCTACAACAAAATGAGATTACTATTCGGAAATACTTTGATGAATTGTCTTCCATTTGGAACGAGCTTGCTATGCTTGAACCCAAATGGAGTGGTGAAGCTATCGAGCATAGACACAAACAACTAGAGGAAGATCGCTTTTTTAACTTCCTAAATGGCCTTAGACCCGAATTTGAACAAATTCGATCCTCTCTTCTTTCTTCTTTCTTCTTTCTTCTTTCACATCTCCCTCCATTGAAGATGTAATTACTAAATTGAGTGGGGAATAAACCCGTATGGGTATTAGTAAAAGCAACCCTAGCATCCTTGCTACCTCTTCTATTCAAGAAGAAAGTGAAAGGGTGAATGTCGTTTCAAGAGCGGGTAACAATGTGAGGACTGAAAAACCTCCTCACTTTAAGAATCAAAATCAAGGAGGAAATGGGTAAAATGGAAAAAGAGACTATAGCAAACTAACTTGTCATTTTTTGTAAAGAACCAGGGCATATCAAACCAATTTGCCCAAAATGAAAGAAATTGCTTGCAATGGCTACCACAACTCAACCGGAAGAACGGCCATCATCTTCTAATGGGTCTCTTTCTCTACAACAAATTATGGAAGCTCTTCAACCTCTTCTCAAGGGAGGAATTTCCGGAGCCGCTATGACAACCTCTTCACCCCCGGTAAGATATCGTGGCTTTTAGATTCTGGTGCATCATTTCATATGACCCCAAGTGTTTGTTTTCTTTTCGAATATTCTAAAACTTCTTTTTCATCTTTTGTCTCAACGGCGGATAGAACATCTCTTGAAATTAAAGGAATAGGCAATTTCGGAAAACAAGATTTTTTTATTCCAAAAATTAGATTCATACCAAAACTAAATTTGAATTTGCTTTTGGTTTCTCAACTCTCGGACCATGGTTGCGATATAAAATTCTCTTCTGATAAATGTTGGATACAGAATCGTTGGTCCGGGAGGTTGATTGGGGAACGCTCTAGGAGAGGATCTCTACTATGTCGACTCTCTCCAAGTTCCCAAAAATCAATTTTGTAACGTTGTCCAAAATAAAGATATTCATGTATGGCATAAGAGACTTGGACATCCCAATATTGTTAAAATCTCATATTTACCTTTTGTTAAACACTTTTGTAAAGAAGATTTTATATGTCATGAATGTATTCTTGGGAAAATGAAAAGTTTACCCTTTTATCAAATATCCATGTTTACAACAAAACCTTTTAAAATCGTTCATTTCGATGTATGGGGTCCGGCTCCCGTGATATCTAAAGGAGGATTCTCATATTATATGATTTTTATTGACGATTACACTAGGTATTGTTGGATATATTTTCTCAAGCATAAGCATGAAGTTTTTTCGACTTTTAAAACTTTTCCTATGATGATTTTAAATCAATTCAATGGAAACTTAAAAATTCTTAGATCTCTGGAGGAGAATACCTCTCAAATGAATTCAAGAGTTATCTTGAAATTTATGGTATTCTCCATAAAAAAATCTTGTCCAAAAAACCCCTCAACAAAATGGATTAGTCGAACGAAAGCATAGGCATATTATTGAAGCAACTTGAACTTTGCTTATTTCACAAAACATTCCAAAAAAACTCTGGGTTGAGGCAGCCCTTACTTCAGTCTATCTCATAAATAGACTTTCATCAAAAAATTTGAACAAAATCTTTCCTTTAGAAAAATTATACGAGAAGAAACCTGACTATAGCAGGTTAAGGGTTTTTGGTTGTAAATGTTTTGTCCTTACGGATAAAAATGATAAGCTTTCCCCAAAGGCCATTCCTTGTGCCTTTCTTGGTTATTCGAAAACCCAAAAGGGTTTTAGGTGGTATGATGCTAGAAATGACAAATTATATGTTTCCAAAAATGTAAGTTTTTTGGAAAATCTTAGTGGTTTTGAAAGTCTTAAAACTCATGATGAGAATGTGGATTATTCCTTTCTATTTAAATTGTTAGCTAAAGATGATGATACAAGTGATGATGAGTCAACTCAAAATGACTCAAGTGATAATGAAATCGAGAAAATTATCACCTCTCTGCTCTCCCTGAAAGAACTCCTAAAGAATCAAGGAATCGGTGTGTGAGAGAGAGAGAGGGGAGAGAGAGAGAAGAGAGAACTCGATATTTGGGAACCGGTTGCCACTTTTTTCTTAGCAGCTGCAGTAATGCTACATTACTCTTAATAGGGTTACAATAACCTTACAAGGACAAAAATGCCCCTCATTAGTAACACATGTTACATTAGAATACAAAGGAAACAAAACACGTGATTGGATATGGATCATTTATCGGATCCATATCCAATCCATACCCCATATTCTAATACCCTCCCTCAAGTTGTGCATGGGGTTGAACCATGTGCAACTTGTTCTTCAGATACCAGAAGCGGTGACTTGTGAGACCTTTTGTAAATATATCAGCAACTTGGTCTTCTGAAGGCACATAAACTGGTTCAATCTCTTTGTCAGCTATCTTTTGTCTGATGAAGTGTTGATCAATCTCAATATGCTTAGTCCGACTGTGATGAATAGGATTGAATGCAATTTGTATAACACTTCTATTATCACACATAAGTGTTGAGTTTGAGATATCCTCTCTCATCTCTGTAAGTAGATGCCTAATCCAAGTCACTTCTGTTGTGGTAGCTGCCATAGATCTATACTCTGCCTCTATGCTAGATCTTGCAACAGCCTTCTGTTTTCTGCTACTCCATGAGACAAGATTTCTCCCAATGAAAACACAGTATCCTGAAACAGACCTCCTCTCATCTGGATCCCCTGCCCAGTCTGCATCTGTATAGGCCAGTATGTCATGTTTTGGTGTCTTCCATGAATATTGAATATATGTGAGTTCATCACCCACCGTTCCTTTTAGGTAGCGAAGGATGTGTTTGACAACATCCATGTGACCAGTCTTTGGTTCATGCATAAATTGAGATACTTGATTAACAAAATATACAATGTCTGGCCTATTAAAGGTAAGGTATTGTAGCATACCCACTAAACTGCGATACTTGACTGCATCAGGATATAACTCACCATCACAAATACTGAGCCTCTGGTTGACAACACTGGGTGTGGGTAGAGGTTTACAATCTGTCATTCTTGCTTTAGCCAGAAGATCAAGAGTATATTTATGTTGAGTTAATGACATTTTTTCATCTTGTCTGTCTACCTCTACACCAAGAAAATATCTCAGCTCCCCAAGGTCTTTCATTTTGAATCGCATACTCAGCAAAACTTTAATTCGCTGAATGTGGTCTGGAGCATTACCAGTGATAACAATATCATCAACATATATGAGTAAGAAAACCATAGTGGTATCGTCCCTATATATAAACAGAGAATGGTCAAGTTGAGAATGAAAGAAACCGTGTTTTTGGATTTCTAAGGAAAAGCTTTCAAACCATGACCTAGAAGCTTGCTTCAATCCATACAAAGCTCTGGTTAATTTGCACACATATTCTTTTGGGTCTCCCTCTGCATAACCTTGAGGCTGCTCCATGTAGACCTCTTCCTTTAAGTCCCCATGAAGGAATGCATTCTTAACATCAAGCTGACTAAGGATCCAACCATGTTCAATCGTCAAGCCAAGTATAATGCGAATAGTTCCCATTTTTACCATTGGGCTGAATGTCTCATCATAATCCTGACCATACTCTTGAGTGAAACCCTTGGCTACAAGACACGCCTTGTACCGTTCAATGCTACCATCCAGTTTATATTTAATTTTATAAACCCATTTGGAACCAACAACATTTTTATCTGGAGGGCGGCCAACTATCTCTCATGTTTGACACTCATGAAGTGTCTTGATTTCCTCATTCATCGCTTCAATCCATTTGTTGGATTGGATAGCTTGATGAAAACCAAGAGGTTCATCATGTTTTTCAATCTGGGATAGAAAAATCTGAAAATCCATAGAAAAGTTGTCATAACTAACCCACTTTTCAATAGGATGCCTTATCCTGCCTGATCTTCTTGGTGCTTCTCTGTTATTAGATAATGCAATGTGTTCTTCAGCAGGTACATTCGTTTGCTGTCTAGGTCTCCTAGTATACACATTACCTTTGTATCTCAGACACTCTGTTTGTGATGTATCATCTAAAACTGTCTCACCATGTATGTTTTCAGGAGTCAAAATAGTATGTTCAGCAACATGTGAAATAAGTTCAGCATTAAGCCATGGGTCATACCAATTAGCAACTGCACCAATATGTTCACGATTGACGTCTGCTTCTTTTCCCAGAAAACTATTTTCATCAAAAACAACATTTCTGGAAATTCTAATCTTCTTATTGGCAGGATCATAACATCTGTAACCCTTGTGTTCATCTGCATAACCTACAAATTGGCATATAGAGGCTTTGTCCTGAAATTTAGTCCTCATGGATTTGTCAATATGTACATAACATGTGCATCCAAAAACTCGTAACTCATTATAATCGGGATGTGCACCAAAGAGAACATAATAGGGATATTGATTTTCAAGAATAGGCATAGGAAGACGGTTTATCACATAAGTGGCAGTGTGAAAAGCTTCAGTCCAAAGTGCAATGGGTAAATTACTCCCATGCATCATACTCATTGCACTTTCCACAATATGTCTGTGTTTACGTTCAGCAATCCCATTTTGTTGTGGAGTGTACGGGCAAGAAACTCTACGATGCATCCCATTATCTTGGAGAAAATCTAAAAATTCTTTGGAGGAATACTCACCACCTCCATCACATTGGAGAATTTGGATATTTTGAGAGAATTGATTTTTAACATAGGCATGAAAATGACGGAAAATGGAAAAAACTTCTGATTTATGTTTCATAAAGAATATCTAGGTAAAACGAGAGAAACTGTCAATAAAAGATACATAATATTTACTTCCAAAAGAGGAGGGATTAGGGGCTGGGCCCCAAACATCTAAACATATTATCTCAAAAGGCATGGAAGCTCTTTTATTTATTTGATGAAAAGGGAGTACATGACTTTTGCAGACTTGACAACTGGGACATATTTTATCCTTCAATGAGGGTGAAACAGACTCTGAAAGAAAACCATTGGACACTAACTTTTCAATAAAGACTTGACTACAATGACCAAGACGAGAATGCCAGAGATCTGACTTATTACATTTGGATGTACTTAGGACGCTTTTAGAGATGAGATCGGACTTGAGCTTCAGGACACTGGAGGCTGGATCTTCATTAAAGACATACATGTCTCCACGTCGCTCTCATTTAGCGAACATCTCCTTCGTTTGAAGATCCTTGACAAAGACAGAAGTAGGAGTAAATTCCACAGAAGAATTGGTAGAATCAACAAGTTTAGAAACAGATACAATATTTTTCTTTATGTTCGGTGCATGAACAACATCAGATAAAGGGATAGATGACTCAGACAAAGGAATGAGGACATTGCCTATGTTTGAAATAGGGTGGTGAGTCCCATCTCCAGTTACAATATTAGATTTACCAAAATAGGGAGTCAAAGTAGAGTCGGTGCATGAACAACATCAAATAAAGGGATAGATGACTCAGACAAAGGAATGAGGACATTGCCTATGTTTGAAATAGGGTGGTGAGTCCCATCTCCAGTTACAATATTAGATTTACCAAAATAGGGAGTCAAAGTAGAGAACTTACCTGCATTGCCAGTGACATGGGTTGCTGCTCCAGAATCAACATACCATATTCCATCATCATTCTGCTTCAGATTCAAGTTGGCCATAGCAGATAGTAGAAGATCCTTAGCATCATCACTGACCCGAAATGTACCTGCAATTCCTGATATACCAACATTTCTATTGTTTTGCATTCTATTCCGATTTTGTGGGTTGAACCAGCAGTTGGCCTTTATATGACCTCGTTTGTTACACTGATAGCATGTGGGAACATTCTTTGAAAAACTGACATTGGAAGTTGGTGTAGGTAGTAACCCGCGTCCACCCTGGATTGGATTTCCCTTGCCTCTGCCACGTCCTCCTCGTGCACGATCAGCTATCACTCCTGTGGCAAGGACCTCATGCGTAGATGATTGTCCTGTTGAAGCTTCAGACATGCTTTTCAGTGTCATCTCATACTGAAAAAGTTTGGCGCGTAATTCCTCAAAAAAAAGCAATGCAGGCAAGCATAATAAGGATGTAACAAGAACATGATATACTGATCCTAGGGCATTCAGTGTTTGTTGCACCTTTTCTTTATCTGAGACTGAACATCCAACCATGGCTAATTGATCTGTGATGCTTTTGACTTGATTTAAGAATTCAACAATGCTCATTCCACCCTTTCTTAACATTTGAAATTCGCGTTTAAGAAACAACACTTTAGCCTCTGATATTTGAGAATAGTGAAATGAAATGGGGATCTTCGAAACACGAGCTTAGATTAACAAGAGCAAGTGTCAAGAATGACACTAAAGCATAACCCTTAAAAAGGGTATAACTGGAAACAAAATAAAAATAAAAATGTATTCTTTATTGATATGAAAAACCAATTGCTTAAGAAGCATTGGAGTAAAATACAAGAGGGGCTGCACCCCTTTATATACACAGCTGAAAGAGGACTCAATAGAGCTGTTGGGCACAGTCCAACAGCTCTATTTAGAGCTGTTGGAATGTGTCAGTCCAACAGCTCTATTAAGAGCTGTTGGACTGTGTCAGTCCAACAGCTCTATTGCTAGTCAAGTCTGGACAGGACTTGACTAGCAACAGTCATTCTAGTTCAAACTGAACTAGATGACATAAAGACAAAAAATAAAAAATAAAGGAAAAAAATTACAGAAAAGAAAGAAATGAAAAATGTATATATATATATATATAATATAATATTATTATATATACATATATGTACAGTTTTACATTTTAACACTCCCCCTCAAACTTACGGTACAATGAGCGAAAGTTTGTCTAAGAGAAAGTGAAATCGGGGAGCAGCGAGAGGCTTTGTAAAGAAGTCTGCTAACTGATATTCTGAAGTGACATATGGCAGATCAATTATCCCGTGTAGATATTCCTCTCTGACGTAGTGACAATCCATTTCGATGTGTTTGGTGCATTCGTGGAATGTTCTGTTACTGGCAATGTAGATCGCACTTTTGTTGTCACAACACATTTGTGAAGCCTTTGTTGCTTCAACTCCCATGTCAGCAAGCAGTCGTCGGAGCCAAACTACTTCCATGGTCGTGGTTGCCATGGCTCTGTATTCAGCTTCGGTGGATGAGAGAGATACCTTCTGCTGCTTTTTACACCTCCACGAGATTAATGATTCCCCTAAAAAGACACAAAAGCCAGTGGTTGAGTGTCTGTTATTGGGATCACCTCCCCAATCAGCATCAGTATATGCAATTAAATCAAGAGAAGAGGAGGAAGATAAGAAAAGTCCTCGTGAAAGAGAGGACTTGATGTATCTGATAATACGCATGACTGCTCCCATATGAACAGAAGTAGGAGCATGTTGAAATTGACTTGCTGTATGAACAGCATGTGCTATATCTGGTCTGGTAATGGATAGATAGGAAAGTGCCCCGACAAGCTGTCTGTAAGGAGTAGGGTCTGCAAGAAGTTCTCCATCATCAATCTTCATTTTAACATTAACAACTTCTGGAGTGTCGACTTTCTTATCATCAGTAATACCAGACCTGAAAACAATATCAAAAGCAAATTTAGTCTGAGATAATAAATATCCTCTAGGAGAATAAGCAACTTCAATGCCTAAAAAATATCTCAACAAGCCCAAATCAGTCATTTCAAAATGAGATTTAAGAAGTGTTTTGATTGTTTCAACTCCCTGTTTATTGCTTCCGGTGATGATCATATCATCCACATAGAGAAGAAGCACAATGATCCCTGCATCAGAATTCTTAATAAACAAAGCAGTGTCAGTTAAACAGAATTGAAAACCAATATCAATCATAACACGACTAAACCTATCATACCAAGCTTTTGGTGCTTGTTTAAGTCCATAAAGAGCTTTTTCTAAGCGGAGGACTTTACCCTTAGGAATACTTAGACCAGGAGGGGGTTCCATATATACTTCTTCAACTAGCTTTCCATTTAAAAAAGCATTTTTGACATCCATTTGAAAAATAGACCATTTTTTGATAGAAGCTAAGGCAATTAAGGTTCGGACAGTAGTCATACGAGCCACCGGAGCAAAGGTTTCTTCATAATCAATCCCATATTCTTGGGCATAACCTTTGACTACTAAACGGGCTTTATATCTTTCAAGAGTACCATCACTCTTGGTTTTAATTTTATAAACCCATCGACATCCTATAGTTTTCTTCCCTGGAGGAAGATCTTGAATATTCCATGTAGAAGCCTTTTCAAGTGCATCTAATTCAGCTTTCATGGCTTCTATCCATTTGATATCATTTTTTGCTTGAAAATATGTGGATGGTTCTTCATATGAGTGAATTAATGCAATAACTGCCCTATATGTGGGTGAGAAAGACTCGTATGATACAAACTTTCCTGGAGGCCTCGAGATTCGGGTTGATTGTCTAGTTGGAATGTTAGAATATTTCTCAAGTGCACATGGAGGATTAGACTCTTGTCGCCTGGAATATTGAATACTAGTATCTCTATGAACTTCTTCATTTTCAACATTAAGATCAATAATTCTTTGATCATCATCAAAGTTACAGTCAAGGTCATATTCATTAGATGTTGATGTTAGATCTAGCAAAAAGGAGTATTCAGTGACGTCTTTTAATTTTCTAAAATCAAAGAAGCTCTCCTTTTCAAGAAAGGAAACATTTCTAGACACATATAGTTTATTATTTTTGAAGTCAAAACATCTATAACCTTTCTGGTTTTCAGCATATCCTAAAAAGGCACAGGGAATCGCACGAGGGGAAAGTTTATCATTTTTGTCAGTAAATATGAAACATTTGCACCCAAATATTCTTAGTCTAGAGTAGTCTGGAGAAATGTTCATAAGTTTTTCAATGGGAGTGATATTTTGTAACGAAGAAGATGGCATCCTATTAATGAGATATGTGGCAGTTAAGGCAGCTTCTGCCCAAAAGTCTTTCGGGACTTGATTTGCTATTAATAAAGTCCTAGTGGTTTCTATAATATGGCGATGTTTTCGTTCTGCCAGTCCATTTTGTTGAGGTGTATAAGGACAAGATCTTTGATGTGTGATGCCATGCAATTTAAGATAATTTTGAAAATCTGTGGATAAGAACTCTCCCCCTGAATCTGTGCGAAAAATAGTAATATCATTTTGAAACTTGTTTTTAACCATATTATGAAAAGTTTGAAAGTATGAAAATACTTCAAACTTATGTTTGAGAAAGTACATCCATGTATGTCGGGAGAAATCATCGACAAAAATAACATAGTAAACAAATCCTCCTTTAGAAATTACTGGTGCAGGACCCCAAACATCCGAGTGTATTAATTCAAGTGGTCTTGAAGAGAAAAAGGTTCTGTTCTGAAATGGTAATCTTTTCATTTTGCCGAGAATACAATCTTTACAATCAAATGATTCAGAATTACAAAATTTCCCTAGATTTGGAAAATGTTGGATTTTGGCTATATGTGGGTGACCAAGTCTCTTATGCCACAGTTCCAACTCTATTTTTTGAATATTATAACAAAAAGCTTTCTTTGGCATTTCCAAAAAATCCATGTAATAGAGTCCTCCTTCTCTATGGCCTTCCCCAATCAGCTTGCCTGACTGGCGATCCTGTACCCAACAACCATGAGAAGAAAAAAAAATATTACACCCATAATCAGAAATTTGAGATACAGATAAAAGATTTAAATTTAATTTGGGAACATGTCTAATTTCTGGAATAAAAAATTTTTTTGTTTTATACATTTTTTCAAAATTTCCTATTCCTTCTATTTCAAGAGAAGTCCCATCAGCAGTAAAGACCTTTGACACACTTGTTTTATTTTTAACACATTTGGATAGACTTTGATTATTTGGGGTCATATGAAAAGATGCACCAGAGTCAAGAAGCCAAGAAATTTTACCTAGATCAGAAAAAGATGAGGCTGTTGCGCCGGTTGAAGCTTCAGATGAGGAAGAGGCACCTTTGATGAGAGGCTGAAGAATCTCCATTAGTTGGGTCAGGGAAACTGGTGCATCCTGATCTTTAGGCTCCGATCCAGCAATTGCAGCTCTTTTTTCTCTCAGCTCCTTAAGTTTGGGACATTGTGGCCTGTAGTGTCCCGGTTCATGACAGTGATGACAAATAACTTTCTTCTTATCATAGTCACCATTTTGTCGGTTAAAGTGAGGAGGCCTATATGATCGAACATGATTCTCTGGTCTAGACACGGCTAAAACAGAATCATCTTCAATTTTTAAAGAACCTTTCCGGAGACGATTTTCTTCCATTGTTAACTCTTCAATAGTTTCAACAATAGAAGAAATTTTTCCCCGGTGAAGTAGAGGGCCGATTTAGTGGTTTCAAATTCCGGCCTTAATCCAGTGATAAACTGGTAAAAATGTTCGGCATCGAGTTGTTTCTGACGAAGCTCGATGTCTTCGGCACAATGCCACTTTGGTTCTAAAAGGGAAAGTTCTTCCCAAAGTTCGGACAACCCATTGTAATATTCACGAATAGTTTTGTCTCCTTGTGTCATCATTCGAACTTTTTCTTGGAGGTTGCACACGTGTGCAATATCTTTAAGGGAATACATATTCTTAAGGTATTCCCATGCCTTATCGGCATGATCAAATTTGGCAAGACTTGAGCATTTTTTAATGTCAACGCTATTGATAAGCCATGACATTATCTTCGCATGAGATATTCTCCATTCTTTCCATTTCTTCTCGTATGAGGCAATAACCTTGATTTTCTCTTCTTCCGATGGAGGGACCTCTTTATCTCCCTCCTTTTTAGTAAGAGATAGCTTAGGTTCCGAATCGGAACCATCCACAATCCCCCATAAGCCTTTTCCCCATATATGGTGCTTCATGATTGAAGCCCATGTTACATAGTTCGTATCGCTTAGTTTCATAGGCATGATGGTGACTTTATCATTGTTATCCATCGATTACAAGGAGAGAAAGAATAGGGATAGAAGAGAAACAAGGAAAATGAAAAAGAAAAAAAAAAAAACAATACAACAAGATGTGAAATCTTCTCCAATGAAGTGATAAAACACTTCTCTTCAAGTGGCGAACACTTTTGCAAACGGGCACGGAAACCGAGGCAGCTTTTCCTCAAGATTTAGTACTTCTGCGGCTCTGATACCATGAAATGAAATGGGGATCTTCGAAACACGAGCTTAGATTAACAAGAGCAAGTGTCAAGAATGACAC
The DNA here is from genome assembly GCF_984573655.1 of Nuphar pumila. NCBI lineage: Eukaryota > Viridiplantae > Streptophyta > Magnoliopsida > Nymphaeales > Nymphaeaceae > Nuphar > Nuphar pumila. Next base: position 123,734,327 of record NC_143255.1, read on the forward strand.
TAAAGCATAACCCTTAAAAAGGGTATAACTGGAAACAAAATAAAAATAAAAATGTATTCTTTATTGATATGAAAAACCAATTGCTTAAGAAGCATTGGAGTAAAATACAAGAGGGGCTGCACCCCTTTATATACACAGCTGAAAGAGGACTCAATAGAGCTGTTGGGCACAGTCCAACAGCTCTATTTAGAGCTGTTGGAATGTGTCAGTCCAACAGCTCTATTAAGAGCTGTTGGACTGTGTCAGTCCAACAGCTCTATTGCTAGTCAAGTCTGGACAGGACTTGACTAGCAACAGTCATTCTAGTTCAAACTGAACTAGATGACATAAAGACAAAAAATAAAAAATAAAGGAAAAAAATTACAGAAAAGAAAGAAATGAAAAATGTATATATATATATAATATAATATTATTATATATACATATATGTACAGTTTTACATTTTAACACTCCCCCTCAAACTTACGGTACAATGAGCGAAAGTTTGTCTAAGAGAAAGTGAAATCGGGGAGCAGCGAGAGGCTTTGTAAAGAAGTCTGCTAACTGATATTCTGAAGTGACATATGGCAGATCAATTATCCCGTGTAGATATTCCTCTCTGACGTAGTGACAATCCATTTCGATGTGTTTGGTGCATTCGTGGAATGTTCTGTTACTGGCAATGTAGATCGCACTTTTGTTGTCACAACACATTTGTGAAGCCTTTGTTGCTTCAACTCCCATGTCAGCAAGCAGTCGTCGGAGCCAAACTACTTCCATGGTCGTGGTTGCCATGGCTCTGTATTCAGCTTCGGTGGATGAGAGAGATACCTTCTGCTGCTTTTTACACCTCCACGAGATTAATGATTCCCCTAAAAAGACACAAAAGCCAGTGGTTGAGTGTCTGTTATTGGGATCACCTCCCCAATCAGCATCAGTATATGCAATTAAATCAAGAGAAGAGGAGGAAGATAAGAAAAGTCCTCGTGAAAGAGAGGACTTGATGTATCTGATAATACGCATGACTGCTCCCATATGAACAGAAGTAGGAGCATATTGAAATTGACTTGCTGTATGAACAGCATGTGCTATATCTGGTCTGGTAATGGATAGATAGGAAAGTGCCCCGACAAGCTGTCTGTAAGGAGTAGGGTCTGCAAGAAGTTCTCCATCATCAATCTTCATTTTAACATTAACAACTTCTGGAGTGTCGACTTTCTTATCATCAGTAATACCAGACCTGAAAACAATATCAAAAGCAAATTTAGTCTGAGATAATAAATATCCTCTAGGAGAATAAGCAACTTCAATGCCTAAAAAATATCTCAACAAGCCCAAATCAGTCATTTCAAAATGAGATTTAAGAAGTGTTTTGATTGTTTCAACTCCCTGTTTATTGCTTCCGGTGATGATCATATCATCCACATAGAGAAGAAGCACAATGATCCCTGCATCAGAATTCTTAATAAACAAAGCAGTGTCAGTTAAACAGAATTGAAAACCAATATCAATCATAACACGACTAAACCTATCATACCAAGCTTTTGGTGCTTGTTTAAGTCCATAAAGAGCTTTTTCTAAGCGGAGGACTTTACCCTTAGGAATACTTAGACCAGGAGGGGGTTCCATATATACTTCTTCAACTAGCTTTCCATTTAAAAAAGCATTTTTGACATCCATTTGAAAAATAGACCATTTTTTGATAGAAGCTAAGGCAATTAAGGTTCGGACAGTAGTCATACGAGCCACCGGAGCAAAGGTTTCTTCATAATCAATCCCATATTCTTGGGCATAACCTTTGACTACTAAACGGGCTTTATATCTTTCAAGAGTACCATCACTCTTGGTTTTAATTTTATAAACCCATCGACATCCTATAGTTTTCTTCCCTGGAGGAAGATCTTGAATATTCCATGTAGAAGCCTTTTCAAGTGCATCTAATTCAGCTTTCATGGCTTCTATCCATTTGATATCATTTTTTGCTTGAAAATATGTGGATGGTTCTTCATATGAGTGAATTAATGCAATAACTGCCCTATATGTGGGTGAGAAAGACTCGTATGATACAAACTTTCCTGGAGGCCTCGAGATTCGGGTTGATTGTCTAGTTGGAATGTTAGAATATTTCTCAAGTGCACATGGAGGATTAGACTCTTGTCGCCTGGAATATTGAATACTAGTATCTCTATGAACTTCTTCATTTTCAACATTAAGATCAATAATTCTTTGATCATCATCAAAGTTACAGTCAAGGTCATATTCATTAGATGTTGATGTTAGATCTAGCAAAAAGGAGTATTCAGTGACGTCTTTTAATTTTCTAAAATCAAAGAAGCTCTCCTTTTCAAGAAAGGAAACATTTCTAGACACATATAGTTTATTATTTTTGAAGTCAAAACATCTATAACCTTTCTGGTTTTCAGCATATCCTAAAAAGGCACAGGGAATCGCACGAGGGGAAAGTTTATCATTTTTGTCAGTAAATATGAAACATTTGCACCCAAATATTCTTAGTCTAGAGTAGTCTGGAGAAATGTTCATAAGTTTTTCAATGGGAGTGATATTTTGTAACGAAGAAGATGGCATCCTATTAATGAGATATGTGGCAGTTAAGGCAGCTTCTGCCCAAAAGTCTTTCGGGACTTGATTTGCTATTAATAAAGTCCTAGTGGTTTCTATAATATGGCGATGTTTTCGTTCTGCCAGTCCATTTTGTTGAGGTGTATAAGGACAAGATCTTTGATGTGTGATGCCATGCAATTTAAGATAATTTTGAAAATCTGTGGATAAGAACTCTCCCCCTGAATCTGTGCGAAAAATAGTAATATCATTTTGAAACTTGTTTTTAACCATATTATGAAAAGTTTGAAAGTATGAAAATACTTCAAACTTATGTTTGAGAAAGTACATCCATGTATGTCGGGAGAAATCATCGACAAAAATAACATAGTAAACAAATCCTCCTTTAGAAATTACTGGTGCAGGACCCCAAACATCCGAGTGTATTAATTCAAGTGGTCTTGAAGAGAAAAAGGTTCTGTTCTGAAATGGTAATCTTTTCATTTTGCCGAGAATACAATCTTTACAATCAAATGATTCAGAATTACAAAATTTCCCTAGATTTGGAAAATGTTGGATTTTGGCTATATGTGGGTGACCAAGTCTCTTATGCCACAGTTCCAACTCTATTTTTTGAATATTATAACAAAAAGCTTTCTTTGGCATTTCCAAAAAATCCATGTAATAGAGTCCTCCTTCTCTATGGCCTTCCCCAATCAGCTTGCCTGACTGGCGATCCTGTACCCAACAACCATGAGAAGAAAAAAAAATATTACACCCATAATCAGAAATTTGAGATACAGATAAAAGATTTAAATTTAATTTGGGAACATGTCTAATTTCTGGAATAAAAAATTTTTTTGTTTTATACATTTTTTCAAAATTTCCTATTCCTTCTATTTCAAGAGAAGTCCCATCAGCAGTAAAGACCTTTGACACACTTGTTTTATTTTTAACACATTTGGATAGACTTTGATTATTTGGGGTCATATGAAAAGATGCACCAGAGTCAAGAAGCCAAGAAATTTTACCTAGATCAGAAAAAGATGAGGCTGTTGCGCCGGTTGAAGCTTCAGATGAGGAAGAGGCACCTTTGATGAGAGGCTGAAGAATCTCCATTAGTTGGGTCAGGGAAACTGGTGCATCCTGATCTTTAGGCTCCGATCCAGCAATTGCAGCTCTTTTTTCTCTCAGCTCCTTAAGTTTGGGACATTGTGGCCTGTAGTGTCCCGGTTCATGACAGTGATGACAAATAACTTTCTTCTTATCATAGTCACCATTTTGTCGGTTAAAGTGAGGAGGCCTATATGATCGAACATGATTCTCTGGTCTAGACACGGCTAAAACAGAATCATCTTCAATTTTTAAAGAACCTTTCCGGAGACGATTTTCTTCCATTGTTAACTCTTCAATAGTTTCAACAATAGAAGAAATTTTTCCCCGGTGAAGTAGAGGGCCGATTTAGTGGTTTCAAATTCCGGCCTTAATCCAGTGATAAACTGGTAAAAATGTTCGGCATCGAGTTGTTTCTGACGAAGCTCGATGTCTTCGGCACAATGCCACTTTGGTTCTAAAAGGGAAAGTTCTTCCCAAAGTTCGGACAACCCATTGTAATATTCACGAATAGTTTTGTCTCCTTGTGTCATCATTCGAACTTTTTCTTGGAGGTTGCACACGTGTGCAATATCTTTAAGGGAATACATATTCTTAAGGTATTCCCATGCCTTATCGGCATGATCAAATTTGGCAAGACTTGAGCATTTTTTAATGTCAACGCTATTGATAAGCCATGACATTATCTTCGCATGAGATATTCTCCATTCTTTCCATTTCTTCTCGTATGAGGCAATAACCTTGATTTTCTCTTCTTCCGATGGAGGGACCTCTTTATCTCCCTCCTTTTTAGTAAGAGATAGCTTAGGTTCCGAATCGGAACCATCCACAATCCCCCATAAGCCTTTTCCCCATATATGGTGCTTCATGATTGAAGCCCATGTTACATAGTTCGTATCGCTTAGTTTCATAGGCATGATGGTGACTTTATCATTGTTATCCATCGATTACAAGGAGAGAAAGAATAGGGATAGAAGAGAAACAAGGAAAATGAAAAAGAAAAAAAAAAAAACAATACAACAAGATGTGAAATCTTCTCCAATGAAGTGATAAAACACTTCTCATCAAGTGGCGAACACTTTTGCAAACGGGCACGGAAACCGAGGCAGCTTTTCCTCAAGATTTAGTACTTCTGCGGCCCTGATACCATGAAATGAAATGGGGATCTTCGAAACACGAGCTTAGATTAACAAGAGCAAGTGTCAAGAATGACACTAAAGCATAACCCTTAAAAAGGGTATAACTGGAAACAAAATAAAAATAAAAATGTATTCTTTATTGATATGAAAAACCAATTGCTTAAGAAGCATTGGAGTAAAATACAAGAGGGGCTGCACCCCTTTATATACACAGCTGAAAGAGGACTCAATAGAGCTGTTGGGCACAGTCCAACAGCTCTATTTAGAGCTGTTGGAATGTGTCAGTCCAACAGCTCTATTAAGAGCTGTTGGACTGTGTCAGTCCAACAGCTCTATTGCTAGTCAAGTCTGGACAGGACTTGACTAGCAACAGTCATTCTAGTTCAAACTGAACTAGATGACATAAAGACAAAAAATAAAAAATAAAGGAAAAAAATTACAGAAAAGAAAGAAATGAAAAATGTATATATATATATAATATAATATTATTATATATACATATATGTACAGTTTTACATTTTAACAAATAGGTCTGAGCTAAAGACCCCCACAAAACTTTAGATGTGCAATCATCAGGAATGAAAATCAAGACTTCTTGTGACAACGTGGAAGTAATGTATGCGACGAGTGCCTGATCACGCTTCATCCAAGTAACAAATGCAGGGTTGCAAATAGTATTCGGCAATCCTCCATCCTCTTTGGCTTCGGTGGTGATAAATTCTGAAGGCATTGACCCATCTAAGTGGCCTAAAAGATCTTGACTCCGAATAAAAGGGGCAATCTGCCTTTTCCAAGTCAAGTATTTGTTGGTAGTTAACTTTTCTGAAACTAACTGCCCCAGGAAACTGGAAGAGAGACCTGAATTACCCGAAGAATCCATTGATAGACTGTTTGTCAGCGGAAAGAAACTGGTGGCTGGGACAAAAAATAAAGGACTGACAAAGAATTAAAACAAAGACAAAATAAGTAGGTGTGTCAGACAGATTTGAGGGCTGAAAAGAACTAATAGTAGATCTGAAAATATTTTCAGATCTGCGACACACAGATTTGAGGGCTGAAAAGAATTGATAGTAGATCTGAAAATAAGTAGGTAGACAAATTGATAACTAAAGGTTGTGACAAAAAACAGAATAGCAGATCTGAAGGGATTTCAGATCTGCGAGGAATAGAAAAAAGACAGAATAATAAATCTGAAGTTATTTCAAATTTATTTCAGCAGAAACACGATAATAATTTCAGCTCTGTCGCAACTTTCAGATTTACGACAGAGAGAAAAAGACACGATAACAAATCTGTAGCTATTTCAGCAGGAAAATAGGACACCTTTTACAGCAGAAAAGGAGATCTGTTGTTCACGCAGATCAGGCACGTGACGCAGAGGAGGTGGGGCAGCTTCAGCTACTTCAGCAGGAAAATGGGGCATCTTTTACAGCAGAAAAAGAGCTATGTTGTACCTTTTTGCAGATGGGGCACCTTTTACCAGGGGCAGCTTTTTCAGCAGGAAACTGCAACAGAAAAATGGGGCACCTTTTACAGCAGAAAAAGAGCTCTATTGTACCTTCTTGCAGATGGGGCACCTTTTACCAGGGGCAGCTTTTTCAACAGGAAACTGTTGTTCACGCAGAGAATACTGGGGTACCTTTTTGCAGTAGGACCAGATGAAGTACTTGGGCAGCTTTTTCAGCAGGAAACTAGTACCTGTTTGCAGTAGGACCAGATGAAGTGCTTTTGCAGTTCACGTAACCTGAGACCTGTTGCTCTGATACCATGAAAGAACTCCTAAAGAAGCAAGGAATCGGTGTGAGAGAGAGAGAGAAGAGAGAACTCGATATTTGGGAACCGCCTGCCACTTTTTTCTTAGCAGTTGCAGTAATGCTACATTACTCTTAATAGGGTTACAATAACCTTACAAGGACAAAAATGCCCCTCATTAGTAACACATGTTACATTAGAATACAAAGGAAACAAAACACGTGATTGGATATGGATCATTTATCGGATCCATATCCAATCCATACTCCATATTCTAATACTCCCCTCCTTATCAACATATCGATGAGGGATCATCTAGAGATCCCATCACCTATGTTCATAGAGATAAAAACACCTTTAAAAGTGCTCTTGAAAGATATGATGACACCAGTAGGACTGTTCCTCAAGGTGAGGAGAACCTGCGAAGGACCGAAAGACATAGGAAAGCTCCCTCTAGGTTTATCTCGTATGAATCTTTTTCACCCAAATATAGAGCTTGTCTTAGTATCATTCATTCATATATAGAACCTAGAAATTTTGAGGAAGCACGAAAATGTTCGAAATGAACAGTAAATATGGAGAATGAACTTGGGGCTCTGAGAAGAGCCAAGACTTGGGAATTTCAAGATCTACTTAATGGTAAGAAAACAATAGGGTGTAGATGGGTATTTAAGGTTAAAACTAAGAGCGATGAATCTCTTGAGAGATATAAGGCTCAATTAGTTGTAAAGGAATATAGTCAAGAATATGGGATTGACTATGAAAAAACTTTTGCTCATGTGGCCCGAATTATCATTGTCTGATGTCTCATCACTGTTGCCTCAATCAACAAGTGGAACATCTATCAAATGGATGTTAAAAATGTCTTCCTAAACGGTGATATGAATGAAGAGGTATATATGAATGCTCCACCAAGAATGGAGACTACCAAAGGGAAAGTGTTTCGCCTTCGAAAAGCATTTTATTGTTTAAAACAAGCCTCCAAGGCTTGGTATGATAGGTTTAACTCAGTAATGTTAGAAAATGGTTTTTCATCCTGTTTCACTGACACTGCCTTGTTTGTTAGAAAAACCAATGCAGGGATTGTGATCTTGCTTTTGTACGTGGATGATATGTGTATAACCCGATAGTGATTCTAAAGAGGTTAAAAGCATAAAATCAATTTTGAAAGATAAATTTGAAATGTCTGATTTGGGTTTTCTAACTTATTTTTTGGGTATTGAAGTAGCATACTCTCATAGAGGGTATTTGTATCTCAAACTAAACTTGCCCCTGAGATTATTGACAGGTCAGGTATTACAGATGATAAGGTTTGTGAAACTCCTACTATAGTGGGAGCCAAGATAAAGATTGATGATGGTATTCCTCTCTCCGATCTCACCCCTTACAGATAACTTGTGGGATCATTGATGTATCTGAGTATTACTAGACCAGATATTTTTCATGCAGTTCATACTGCAAGTCAGTTTCAACATGCACCAACATCGGTTCACATGAGTGCCATCTTGCGGGTCGTAAGATACATAAAAGGGTACACTAAATAAGAGAGTATTCTTATCCTCTTCTTCTGAATTAAAATTAATTACTTATACTGACTCTTACTGGGGAGGTGACCCAAATAACTGTCACTCCACCACTGGTTTTGTGTGTTTTTAGGAGACTCGCTGATCTCATGAAGATATATGAAGCAACAGAAAGTGTCTCTATCCTCAACTGAAGCTGAATATCATGTCATGGCAATTAATACCATGAAAATCATATGGATTCATCAGCTACTAGAAGACATGGGGATCACAATAGAAGGTCCCACTAAGCTATGCTATAACAACAAGAGTGCAATTTATATTGTCAAAAATCATACCTTCCACGAGCGAACTAAGCACATTGAAATGGACTGTCACTATGTTCGAAAATCCTATCTGAAAGGAGTCATCGATCTTTCATATGTCACTTCAGAATATCAGTTGGCAGATTTCTTCACCAAAGCTTTGTGTGCTCCGCGATTCAACTTTCTCCTTGGCAAACTTTCAGTCATTTGGCCCTAGGTTTGAGGGGGGTGTTAAATTATATATCAAATATTATAATCTTATATATATTTTATATATAAAAAGTGATACATATACATATATGATATATATGTATATGTATCTACCTAATTATATATAATATAAAATATATACTTCTTTATTATTAGTCGTAGGGGTAGTTGAGTCATTTCTCAATTCTTGCGCATATTCATTTTACGAATATGCTTGTAATTTTGCTTTTTATTTTTTCCTTTTCTTCTTTTTTATTTTTCTTTTGACTAAAGTCAAATGCACCTTGGGGGGGGGGGGGGGCACTCTCATACCGTTGGAGGGGCTCCAACGTCTATGAGTTGGCCCCCTCCAAGGTCCTTCGCATTGTATATAAATAGGGGCATTCCCCCCTTTGTAACTTCATGGCTTTGGGTCAAAGCCCAAGTGATTCATAAAGTGTTTGCATTTCACTTTTAAGTTGTTGTGCATTTGTGAGATTTGTATTGTGCTTTTGTGCACAAGTGTTCTAAGTGTTCTTATTGTGCATGTATGCAAGTATTTATTATCAAGAATATTAAAGTATTGATCATAGTATCTTGTTGAAGATACTTTCACAGCAATACACTACCAACGTCAAATAAAACACAATATATGGTGCCTCTGGTACACCAGCATACCCAAATTTACAGTCTCCCATATGTTATCTTTTTAGTATTGTTAATTTCCAACCAGTTTTTTCTCCACTTGCCTCATTTTGGTCTTAGATTGCCACTCAAAGGCTCGTTTTCACTTTTTGGGTAGTATTTTATATGGTTTTCAACAAGAGGAAGTTCATGTTCCACTGTTGTGGATATTGTCATTGGAGCATTTTCAATGCAAAGAAGCCCAATATCAAGATAGGCATCCTGATATTCAAGGAGAAATCTGGACAAAAGGAAATACTGTATTGAAACAGCGATCAGGGTTGGAAATAGAGTAGTGTAACCAGACTCAATAATCAGTTATCTAAAAGGTTTGGATAAATTTACTTTCGTCTCTTTCTTGCTTCACTAATGCTTAATTGAATAACTTAGAGTTTTAGAAACATAAATCTTAAAGGAAGGGATTAACATTGAACCTGGTGGCAGAAAAAATATCATCAAACTTCTTCTTCAATGTGGAGGGATCTTGCAAAGGCCAATTTGCTTCATCCTGGTGGACAAATATAACATTTTCCAAAACAGCTTTAGAGACACCCATTAGAGCAGAAACTTCCCTATCCATGTCTGCACATCGGTAGCTCAAGCATACTTTCTGCAGTTACAAAGATCAATGGATGAACTCAAAATTTAAGAAGCAAGAGAATACATACTTAGCTTATGGAGACAGCATGATATGTTAATCAAATAACTGTTAAGAATCAACAAATATTATCTATGAGAAATTTCTGATGCATTGAACAGATTTTGCATCACTTTTTACACAATTAGTTTAAATTATAGCAATAAGTTTAATGTTCCTATAGTATACAACACAATGTTGAGTAAACGATAATATGTCCCTGTAACTAATTTTTGTTTGGTCTTGCACATAGCTTATTGAATAACCTATTATAAGTCGCTGGGGTATAAAATAGATCATATATCAGAAGAATAACTAATTTGAGGCTCAAATTGCCGATGACTTAATAGAAAAGGTCAATGGCCAGCAAGAAAGAGGATTGCAGTGACAAGCTATCACTAGCCAGTGATGATCAACAAGTAACTAGGATCCCCGATTAAAGAATGCCGATAGACCTACCGAGAAACCAGGCAAAAACATGTTGCCATTTGTTTTCCTCTCTCAATGTGATTCTAAAAATGTTCTTTATCATTTCAAACACGCTCTTCAATTCCAATCAAGCGAGTAACCCACACGATTACCAATACGGTACAAGAAATACCTCGCCGGTGTGAGGATTAACCGTCTGCAACACGCTCTCTATCGCCTTGTACTCCATCTTGGAGGCCTTCTGCGTCAGCTGGAACGAGCGGATGCACACGACGTCCTTCCCGGCCGACGTCTTGAACCGGAGCTTGATCTGCCCCTTCGTCTCCGTCTCGCCGGCTACCTGCAACCACCAACACATTCACCACCACCAATCTTCATCTCTCTCTATAACTTGAAACCCAAAATACCAAAACAAAACACCATCAACGAGCTCACCTTGGGGTCGTGGATGAAGCTGTGGCCGGACCTCGCGTTCGGCGGCAATTCGCCGGTGCAGGCGTGCTTCAGGCACTCGATTACGGTGGTCTTGCCGGCACCGTTGGGGCCGACGATTAGGGTTAAGGGCTTGTAGAAAGTGATGACGTACTTGTTCTCAGGGCTGAAACTGCGTATCCCCTTTATCAACATTTTGTCTACCGTACTCATCTTCGATCCTCACGGGCCTGCCTTCCCCCAACACCCGCAGAGACGCAGAGAGAGAGAGAGAGAGAGACTGGAAATGGCGCGCAGGTATCTTCTTTGGGAAGTTTATTAGAAAGTAGTGTGAAAGTGGGTCGTGTGGATCCCAATAAACTTGGTAACTCGGACCCGTTTTTTAGCTACTTCTGGTTTTGGGCCGGGTCTTAATCCTGGGGCCTATTCACAACTGTATCTGGTCTTTGTTAGAGTTAGAGGCGTGTTAACGGGTCGGGTATAACCCGATTCAAAACCGTTTCAGATTTAGTAGGGTTGGGGTTTGGTACGAAACAAGCGATCCAATTAATTGTTCGGGTCAGACCTGTGAGGTCCAGTTAGCATAGACCTGGGTATGGTTTATGAAATTTCATACCAAACTCCGGCCCAACCCGAGTTCCGATTAAGATTAGCTATACTTGAACCTAAAAAACATAAAAAATATTATTTTACGAGGTATGGAGTGGCTCTGGTTTATGTAATTCTTGTCAGTAGGGGTATCAATGGCTCAGATTTCACAAGGATCCGACCCGTTTCAAACCAATAAGGGTCCGATTAATATATGAATCCGGGTATGGCTTGTGAAATTTCATATCAGACTTGGGTCCAACCCGAGTTCCAATTAAGATACACAATTTTAAATGTAAAAATGATAAAAAAAATATTATTTTATCAGGTATGGTCAGGGTCCGGTTCATGTAACCCGTATAGAACCTGGGTATAGTTTCTCTTATGATGGGTCGGGTTAGACCCAATACCATCATCGAAAATCAAATTTGGGTTTGGTTTCACCTTGGTCTGAACCAAACCAGACCCGTTGACACCCCTACTTGTCAGACCGAGCTATGGTTTTTCCATGAAAGATCCGGTTGGACTGAGGCCTGAATCAGATACCAACTCTTAGTTGAATCCAGATCCAGACCCACTGATTTTAACGGAGGCCCAAGTACTTAGGGCTGCAAACCGAGTGGATGTGGTTGGATGTCCGGTCCGAGACCAATATGTTATCTCCAGTAAAATCTCAGTGTGCATTCAGATCAGATTCAGATATGCTGTGTCAGTTTATTTTCAGATTCGGATCAACATTTTAAATCAGATATGAAGTTGATCCAAATCAAAATCCAATCCAATTATATTTTTTTACATGTAACTGGCTTGTTTTTGTTTAATTTTTTCCAGATCCAGTACTACCACTTGTACTTCGGATTTGTATTCAACCTTATATCTTGGGATAGGATTTAGATTCGGATTTACTGTTTACATCTCGGGTTTGGATCTATATATGGTAAGATCCGGCCCGAATCTAACCTGGTTTCACCGCTAGGTCCAACCCGTTGACAACCTTGAGTGTATCATAGGGACCTTGTTAGAATATGTTCCGAAACAGAACCATGGATCTGTGTCATACCCAAACCAGGTGTTATTGGGTTTGGATTTAAGTGGACCCGATTTGTACTATTCTATGTCCGTCTCTGAATTGAAAGTGTTAGTTCGGGATGGATCAGATACCTAATACAGATTCAAACCATTGACAGTCCTACGGTATAGAGGTTGCTGTCAGCGGGTCGGATATTTGACCCATCAGGGTGCACCTGATGGGTCAAATAAATCCAGCACATTGCTAAACTCACCAAAACAACTGTGGTTCAGCGGGTCTATTTCCTTCCCACACGGATCGAATCTCATAAAAAAATTTTAGATCCGTTTGAGATATGAAGCTTTGTGATACTGGGCGTGCTCAAAACGGGTAAAATTGATTTTCCTTGTAAAAAGTATAATAAATATCGGATCAAACCCAATTCTGACCCGGAACACCCCGTTGTAGAGATTCTGATCAGAACCCGAAACAGACCAACCATCTGTCTACCAGATCCGACTATTGGAACCAGAGAATCTAGATCATATCAGAGCTCAAACCGGGTCAAAATCCAACCCGTTTGCAGTGGCAATGCCATCTAAGCTGACCCAGTGTGTCATCGGTTCAGGTTTGTCCTGGACCAATCTATACCAAACCCTATAGGGTCAGGGTTTTGTGATGAAGAAGGTGCAATTAGAATCTGGATCAAACCAAAAGGATCCGATTAGTATACGGAGCCAAGTACGATTTATGAAATTTCATACCAAACCCAGGTCCGACCCGAATTCCAATAAGGATCCCTGTTTTTTTAATATAAAAAACATAAAAATATTACTTTACCGAGTCTGGTTCATGCAATCCTTATAGAACCCGGGTATGGTATATCTTATAATTGACCCGATTCAACTCAAGTCAGGACCAGGCACTAGCACCTCAAGGTCAAATCCGGGTTCGGATCTAGATGGCTCCGAACCAGATCCCACCCGTTGACACCCGGCCGCGGAACTTCACAATAACTAAGATCTCTATCAGTCTTTCTTGCCTCAATCCGGATCAAGACCCGTTCTGAAAAGCGGATACAGTATCTAAACAAGCTTGATCCGACCCATGTCCAACCTGTTTGATCCCTATAATAAACCCTAGGGTTTTGGAGGGGTTTTAAGTTCTTTTAACGTCTCCTTCCCTATGCGGATCCCTCGCACGAGCCCCCGAGATGAAGGGCGACGCAGAAGCGGAGCACCGACGCTCTCCGCCGCCGTCGTCTTCCTCCTCCTCCGCCACGGCCTAGGTGACTCAGATCTGCCGCAGCGTGGGCTTCCGATAGACCTAGCTCTCTCCCCTCGTCTCCCTCTTCTGCATTGCCACTACCTACATCCAGCACTTTCCTAACTCCTCCCGCCTCCGCACAGCAGCCTCCTGCCGGACCGGCTGCTACCGCTTCGATGCCGTCCGTGCCGTCGAAGACGATGCCTCCTCGCAGGGGCTCGCCAGAGCGCCAAGCATTAATTTCCGGTTTGCGAAGTCGGGTGCCTTTGCCGAAACCATTGAGTTTGTTTCCGTAGCAAAGGAGATCCTCATTTGTTAGGGGGCAAAGTTGGATTTAATGCGGATATAGAATCAGGGATGCGCCTTCTCTTTAGCAACCTTCTCAAAAATTTCGGTCTCATGAATCCTGATTTACTCCCAATCGGTGTGTTGACTATTCTCCGTGTATCCTGTTTGATTGCATAATCGTCTTTATTGATTATCATGATAGTATGGATTAAAGTGCGGAAAATCAAGAACGCTACCCTACAACCATGAAGAATTCAACAAAGTATTGGGAATAGATTGCAGAGATTATTTAATTGTTAAAAAAATGCATTTCAGCAAATTAATTTGTTGTTTAACGACAAAGTATTCGTTTGTCGTAAAATTGTATAGTGTCAATTATTTGTGACCGGGTTTTGATAAACAAATCCAGCATTATCTTTTGTGTGTAATTGGGGTTGTTGGTTTTCTTATGTGCTTGTACTTTTTACCTCTTTGCTCTTGAAACGTCATCAAACATGCGTATGAAGCTCTGATTAGGACAATGGCTTGCATTGTTTTAATAATCTATATTCATGTTTGTGTGAGCTATACCGGTTCATCATAATACGCTTACTTGAGGCTGGTATTTCTCATTCTGAAGGTAGTGGCATTATATTAAAATATGCAGTCTTTTGAAATAAAAAACATATTGAACTCAAGGAAGGTGCTCTTGTATGCAGGGAAGTTTATATATCTGTAGTTTGTTACCATTGGTTTCTGTTTATTTCAACATGTTGGTCATGGAAGGTGCTCTTGTATGCAGGGAAGTTTATATATCTGTAGTTTGTTACCATTGGTTTCTGTTTATTTCAACATGTTGGTCATGGAAGGTGCTCTTGTGTGCAGGGAAGTTTATATATCTGTAGTGTGTTACCATTGGTTTCTGTTTATTTCAATATGTTGGTCATGGAAGGTGCTCTTGTATGCAGGGAAAGTTTATATATCTGTAGTTTGTTACCATTAGTTTCTGTTTATTTCAACATGTTGGTCATGGAAGGAGCTGTTGTATGCAGGAAATTTATATAGCTCTAGTTTGTTACCATTGGTCTCTGTTTATTTCAATATATACTTATTTGAACAGATCTGAACAGTCAAGAAAAATTTTCAAAGGGAAGTTTTATTAACTATGAGAAAAAATTTCAGGATAGGATCAGCATCCCGATCTTAATGTGGGAAATCTTTAATTGGAAAGTTTCCTATACAAATTTCTTAATGTAGATACAAAAGCTTTTGTTGGAGAAATTCTCCGTGAAATAACCAGAGTTACTGGAAGCTTCATAGATAGGTGGAAAGCCCGCTTCCCTGAAACTCGCTTCGAAAGCACAAAACTTCTTGCTTCCGAAACTTGATAAGAATATTGATTCTCCCACGCTTGTCCTATGTTTTCCACACGTTGCTTCCCTATTTCCCTACGTGATTTCTATACGCTTCTTTCGTGCCTCCTTTTATGCTTTCTATGTGCTTTTTTTCATTCGCTCACTTTTCATGTACTTTCTTTAAATTGACAGCCATCATTTTTAGATTTTGAGAAAAATTTAATTATTACACTACAAAATTGCAAAATTTAAGAATAATCATTTTTAGATTTTGAGAAGAATTTAATTATTGCACTAAGAAATCACAAAAATTAAGAATAATCATTTTGTCTTTATTTTTTATTTTTTCTCCTTTGACATATATTTTGCTTCCCATTTAATCCCATATCACATCCTCTTTTATTCCTATTTCGCTTTTAAATTAATTTCTCGCTTCCTGCGTCTTATAAATTTTAAAAAATCTTGTTTCTCGCTTCCGCATGTGCTTCCTAGTCTGGTAACCTTGGAAATAACACATTGCTGTCTTTTAAATTGTATAAACAGTAATAGTGTTTCATTAGTTTGATCTGGTTAGATTTGGATCCGAGCACGTCAAACAGTTTGTCCTGACTTCTATATTTACCTGGATATTGGAACACATGGATGTAAAGTGTCAATATTCAGAAATTGTCTGGACCTGGTCTCCACAGGATGACATTCCTGTTGCCGACTCATTTATAGCGCAACAATTTCCCAAGATAAATGGCAGTTTGGTGTGACCCTGGTACTAGCTTACAAGAAAATTGCAGGAGACTAATCGGCATCAAGACCTAGTGTCTCATGAGATTGTGCAAGGATTGTACCTGCTAGCTGTGTTGTTTCTGTTGATTCTGGGAAAATGTAGCAAGGATAAAATTCATATCTATGGGGTTGAGGAATCCATCATTCTGTGGTTGGATTTGGTAAATCAAAATATAAACTGATTAGCAGCTAACTTTTATGAATATGAAAGAACATCAGGATCGCTGTTTTATATAATACCAAAGAAGAAACACCAACCTATCATTCTTTTTCACCTCTTGATTACTGATACAAAATTAGGTTTTGCTCTCTTTGCGATGTGCTGGTAAAAGAGGTGCTGTTGGAGTTGAATGGTCAAACAGTTTTTGTGACCAGCAAAACTGATTCAATCATCTGACAGATTGTGTATTCCATCCCATGGATTACACTCTTTCGCTCAGTGTGTGTTGTTAGGATGTTATTTGTTTATTTATTTGTTTTCTCCATGCTGTTTTGTGGGTCAAGAAGCTGGTGTTGGGATGGTGAGGAGGACTTTTCTGGAGTTTCCTCAACAACTCTGGAAACCAGTGAAATTTATTCATTGAAACCTTGCTGGTTGATATTCCTTCAGAAATATGACCCTTGTCTATATTGGAAGGTTTGGCTTTTTCCCCTTTTTTTGAGGAAAGGGGGAGTGTTCTATCCATTTTCTCTGTTTTTTCAAATTCTGCTACCCTTTTGTTTCATGTCATAGATGGAAATTGAGGTTATTTCTAGTGGATGTGAGGAGTTCTTAGGATTAAAGAAAAAAAATTTAACCAAAAAGGAGGTTCTGTTTGTCTTTTTTGTGGTTTCTAGATTTTACCTGTTGGAATTTTTTTTTCATGTCCCAGACATAGTCAGGTATCGCTCATGACTCTATTTGGTTGATACTGTTACAAGTCTGGTAAATAAAATTGCGCTCATCGTTACATATGTAGGTGGGCCCTTTTTTGGGCTCAATGGCCACATGTGTTCCATTTGGACTCTACATCGGTCCTGTGTTATCTGTTGACTGTTTCTTTTATCACTCCTTTTCTTGGTTTTGGCTACTTTGTAGAGTTTGCTACTCTGTTGATGCTTTTCTGGTGTTTTTTGCCTGATATGTTACAGGATGAAGTGGCTAGTTTGTTTGAAATGGGGAAGGCCAATTTTTGTAAATTTGTTATTAAAAAGAAAACCTATGGTCATGTGGATTTTTCATACGGTTACAGAACAAAATAAGGCGGTTTGTGTTTGTAATTTTTTTTATTTAAAAAATTCTGGTTCCCCAAACAGATGCTGCTCTTTTGGCTGTTAATTTTTCCTCTTGTTACAAAATGAAATGGTTACTCAAAAAGTTGAGGATGGAGTTTTTTTTGTAAGAGGTCTTTATTTATTAATTTTTCAAGTTATAAAAATCCAACATTGCACTTAGAAAATACTTAAAGAGAAAGGACATATATTTGACGAAATGAAAATTTGTCTTTAATGTGATGGTTGGTATATTGGATTCAATCTCACTGTTTTAATTTGGGGGTATTTGTGTTTGAGGATTGTCCCTTAGCTTCTTATCAGACTGGTGGAAACAGAAAGTACCCTTATGGCACGCTTGGAAGCAAGACAAAATCTCACAAGAAAAGAAAAATTTTTCCTATGAGAAGTTTTGATATGATAACTTTTCCAAATAAAAAAAATCCACTTGTTTGTGTAGTGTGAAAAATGTACTGGAAAAATGCACCTGAGAGAGAGAGAGAGAGAGCTGAAAATGGTGGTGGGTGAGAGGAAGATGAAGATAGGGGAACTTCTTTGTGTGGTAGTTGATGAATGCGATATGTTGTGGTTGAATGGCGGCCCTAATGCAGAAAGAGGATTTTTTATAGGAAGATTTCCTCCACCCTGTAGTGGAGGAATTTTTCCTATCAAAATTTAAACTTTTTGGAACAACTTTCCTTTCAAAGTTTTTCTCTCGTTTAGAATGGGTGGTAAAGCTACAATTTTTTCTTTCCTACTTTCACTTTTCTTACTATTTTCTTACTTCCAAACTTTCCCTCAACAAGACCAAATATTCATTGAATTTAGTAAGCATAATTGGCGGCTTATTCAAACGAGAGAAAAAAAAGAGGACAGTCACAGGTATGTGCAAGAGAAGGAACAAAGCTAAAGAGGCTGTGAAACGTGATCATGTACAATCTGGTGCATGGAAGAAAAAGATTTATGACAGGCAATTGTGAGAGAATGTGCAGTTAACAGGAGCAGACAAAGTTCCTAGCCAAATTTGCTAGAGTTGAGTTCTTTGCAGTTGGTTGTTATGATTTTTGAGTCATAATCTGTACACGGATCTCTTTCCAGTAAATTGGGGATTCTTTCAGGGATCTTTAGTGGAACATAAACAATATATTTGTGGGATATCATTGAACTCCCAAATCTGCCTCAGAACATTAAGGACATATTGCGTACTGTTTGAAAATGTGTTCATTAATCATAATAGCTTTCAGTATTAGAGTAGTAATAATACTACAGGAGATAGGATTAGTAGTGGGGTCAATATGTTTTTACAGCTTCATGAATTCTTATATATTATAATCATCCAACACTTTTCTCTTATGAGTTCCTTGTGTGGTTTGCAGTTATCAAATGGTTGTGTAGTGAAAACCGACTCAAAGGAACTTAGAAAAGCATGACATCTTTGGAGAGCCAAAAGAACCTGGTGAATTTGGCTATAATGTTATTGAAGCTGGGTTGGGTAAGAACTGCTCAAGGACGGAGTTTCTTTGTACTTTGATTTCTTTTACTTGGGAATATTGGTTGCTGAATGTTTCAAGATACTTCACATATGTTAACAAAACCTGTTCTTGAATGAAACAACTTTTTTCTGGTAGAATTGATGGTTCATTTTTATAATGAAAACACTATGGCACTTGCGCTATCGCTTCTTCATGAAAGTTTTACCGGGTGCATTCTCTTATGTTTGGTGCTCCTGCATCTTTTGAAGAGTCGTATTTTTCACATTAATGGGTTGTAATTGTTGATTCTTCCCCTGAATGTCAGATTAAGGGATTCTTCTCCATTGCTTTTGAATTACAGTTGATCTTTCTTCTTTAATCAATGAACATGAATGTTTTCTTTTATAGGGTAACCTTCCATGCTTCCTGACTAGAATGTCACTAGAAATAGGCCTTTTTTCCCTATCGATTCATGCCATTAAGGTATAGTTCTGCAATATCAAACATGTTTTAAAAAGTATGCATCAAGAAAGAAGCTGGCCAAGGACATCAATGCAAGATGAAGGTTAAGATTTATTCAACACCAACATCGCTGATGAGTAAAATCAAGGACGCAGATGAAGAAGAGGAAATCAAATAACATGCACACGAGGGCTCTGTTTATCAAAGAGATTAGTACCATAAGATATTATTTCTTCAATTAATTTTTATCTCATCTATAAGATCCGAAATTTATCTGACATGGGAAAACAAAGAAATATTATAACATAGAAAGGAATTTAGTAAAATGAGAAGATGAACACCAAAGAAAGAATCTACATTGAATAGAAAACTCACGAAGCCACAAATCTATGAGAGGTCATATCAGGGAAGACTCACCAATTAAAGAAATCGACCGGAAGAATCCTCTACTCAAATTTCTCTCCAAATTCACAGTTTTAGATTTTGCGTGATAGGGGCATTTTCAAGAAATTTACACAATTGAGGTAATGACATCTATGTTAAAAGTTTCAAATGTCATATTTAAAAAGTTAAAACAGTTATAATTATGTGCCACACTGCCCTTTATCCATCTTGAATTAGTACTCTAAAATATTGGATTAATCCCACTAAGCCACTCTAGATGCAGTAGAAGTAGGTCCAGGAAAAAAGTATCTCTCCAACTTCCAACTTAAAATTTGGGAAGATTATCACACAGCATCAATTGCAAGTTATTTGAAAAAAAAAAGTGACTATTGTTCTTGCAAAAATTACTTGTTTTTGGAAATGCCATACAATTTGCGAAATCTGCCTAGTGTCCACAATCTCTGATGCTTGATTTTTTATAACATTTTTATTCTTCACACTAGTGAAACTCTTGAGGTTTGAGCAATATGTAGGTATGTAGCCCACAATCTCTCACTAAAAAGTAGATTGGCACGATAATTTCATGTACATCATGAATTTCATGTAACTAAATTTATGAACTTGACTAGTTTCAGCCCAATTAGATTTGCAAATACCGCAGCACATTTGCATATATGATACGACACTCGCGTTCTACCCTGCAAAGATCCTTTAATTGATCTTCAAGGTCTACAAATATGTGGTGACATTCGCATATATAGTATGACATTTACGAGAAACCATGTGAATCCCCTTCGTTAAGGAGGTTTGCAAATGTGTGGTGACATTCTCATATATAATACGACATGCGTGAGTGAAGCTCATTTAAATAATTGATCCTCAATGAGGTTTGCAAATGTGTGGCAACATTCATATATATATGTTGCAAATGTCCGCGATGTTCGCTCTTTGATACAACTTTCGCAAATACGATACTACCTTCTCATTTGTGAATGTTTGTACGAGCATTAAATGTGACCCTTCGTATCTCATGGTTATTTTTTCATAAACTAAAGTGTTTTTGTGGTTCCCAACTTTTTCCTCTCCGCAAAAAATTTTGGCAACTCATCAATGACATTTTATCGATGATTTTTTTAGTTTCCATCTTTAACAGTTAAATCATTTATTTTTTAAAACGACAGCACGAATCAGTTATTTTTTGAAACATTGACATGAATCAATTATTTTATGGAAGAATTGCATAATTTTCAAGTTATTTTCTCATGTTCATAGCCTATTTCATTTTCTTTTCTTTGCTTAATTCTTTTGCATGTGAGTCTTCGATTATCATTTTGTTTCCTTAATTTGGTATCCATCTATGCTCAAATTTGATTGTTTATTTGTTGTGTATCTTATATTGTAAACATAAGTAGGAAACACCTACATTATTTTTAATTTTTTTTAATAGCTTATTCTGTTTTCAATAGCCTTGTCTCTATTACTCGCATCTTTACCTTTATTCTCCATTTTGTTTTGTTTTTTGGAAATTCATAATTTGTTTAGTAGAAAATGATGGTTGAAGAGATTGTCTTAGAGGCCGCGGCAGGAATCTAAACTAGGGTGGGCACAAATATACAGTAAAAAAAAACAATTATTAATAAACTATAATAATATGTTTAAAAAAATCAAATAGTTATCTAAAGTGTACCTTTTACAATTGACAACATCATTTTTCATATTTAGAAAAAAATCATAATTGATTCATTGCTAATTAATTAAAAAAATTAGCAATTGATAAAAATCATGGAAGTCTATATATTCTGATTGATAAAAAATAAAATCCTTAATATTCCAACCAAAATAAAACATTTATTATTCATGGATTCATGTTTAATGCAAATTGAAACATAAAAGCAAATACAATCCCTAAAACCATAATTAAATGTTCATGACAATTTTGTATTTATGCTAATTGGTGAAAAAATAAAGCCTCCTAATATTCCACCAAAAATCAAGCATTCATTATTCATGAATTCATGCCTAATAGTAATTAAAAAAATACAAAAAAAAAACTAAAATTATAACTAGACATTTATGTCACAATAAAAAGAACTCAATTAAAACACTAAATCGTAACAAACATCTTCAATATGCTAATTGAGACTAGCTTCCCCAATTTGAATTCTAGAAAAGCAAATTAAATGCACCATTTTCAAATATAATGAAAATGTCACACTCCTTTTTAACTTGATTTGGCGAACAAATAAGATGCCTAATGAGTGGAGGAAGAGTACTTTGGTGCCTTTATATAAGAATAAGGGTGATATACAAGATTGCACAAACTATCGTGGTATAAAACTCATGAGTCATACTATGAAACTTTGGGAGAGGGTGATTGAGTCTAGGTTGAGGAAGGTTGTCATGATATCGGAGAATCAATTTGGTTTTATGCCTGGAAGATCAACTATGGAAGCTATACATCTTCTTAGACAACTTATTGAAAGATATAGAGAGAGGAACAAAGATTTGCATATGGTTTTTATTGATTTAGAGAAGGCATACGATAGAGTACCTAGGGACGTTCTCTGGTGGACAATGATGAAGAAAGGTGTTTCTCTCAAGTACATTAGTATAATTAAAGATATGTATGAAGGAGTAGTAACCAATGTTCGCACTTGTGGAGGGGTGACAACCAATTTCCCGATAACGGTTGGGTTACATCAAGGATCTGCTTTAAGCCCTTTCCTATTTGCGATAGTGATGGATAAGCTTACGAGATCAATTCAAGAAAATGTACCGTGGTGTATGTTGTTTGCTGATGATATTGTTTTGATTGATGAGTCTAGAGCTGGGGTTAATGCTAAGTTAGAATTATGGAGACAGACATTGGAAGCTAGAGGTTTTAAGTTGAGTAAGAGTAAGACTGAATATATGGAATGTCGGTTTAGTAAGCAACGAAGTAGGGATGGGAGTGTAGTGAAGCTTGGTGAGCAAGATATACCGGTGAATGATTATTTCAAATATTTGGGATCCATCATTCAAAAGTATGGAGAAATTGATGGAGATGTAAATCATAGGATAAAGGTTGGGTGGATGAAATGGAAAAGTGCTACTGGAGTGCTGTGCGATCGTAGAATGCCATTGCGGTTGAAGGGAAAGTTTTATAGGACGACTATTAGACCCGCTTTACTATATGGTACGGAATGTTGGGCTGCCAAGAGACATCATATTCAAAAAATGAGTGTAGCTGAGATGCGGATGCTTAGATGGATGTGTGGAAATACAATAAAAGATAAGATTCGGAACGAAGAGATACGTAAGAAGGTAGGTGTTGCACCCATTGAAAATAAGATGCGAGAGAATCGTTTACGGTGGTTTGGACATATTCGGCGAAGGCCTAATGATGCTCCAGTTAGAAGGTTGGAGAAATGGGAAAATATATTAGTTAAAAGAGGTCGGGGTAGGCCTAGGAAGACTTGGATGGAGATGATAGGAAAGGATATGAATGCTTTGAACCTCACCGAGGACATGGCGTTGGATAGAAATGATTGGAGGAAAAGGATTCATGTGGAAGACCCAAAATGAATTTCTTTTTTGGTTCATATCGCTGACCCCAATTGTTTTGGGATGAAGGCGTAGTTGTTGTTGTTGTTGTATAATGAAAATGTCACTCTCCGTAGAAGGCCTACTCTTCATGATACCTATCTCCTACTTAGCAATGCACATAATTGCCATTATTGGTCTCATATTCTGATTGGGTTAAGAATGCTTGAGGATCTTGTGAATAGATATGAACCAGAACCAACATGGTGGACACAGATCAAGCATACCTGATCAATTCACTTTTTAGTGGGTTGAACCTATGAAATGAATAGGTCTGACCCCTTTTCAACCTGCTCAAACCAAATGACAGTCTTGGTTCAGTTTTTGGACCTGAACTTGACCCAAGATCCAAACTTCATGCTAATCATGTGAGGTATCTAGAATGAAGTTCTTTTAACAAGATGACCATGTCATGCCTTAGTCCAGATCTGAACATTGTGCAACAGATCTGAGTATGGACCTGAATACGAACTAGATCTGAGATGCTAAAGCAGAATCTGAATTTAAAATGATTATTCTGGCATGAAAAACTCTCTCACTCGTTATTATGGCACAAAAGAGAAGTCAGATCGTCGTGCCCACCTTGACCAGATCTCTCATTGGGTGAGCAGTCTGGTCAGGGTGGACACTACCCACCCTGACCTTGGGGGGATTTTCTATTCAAGGTGGGCAAGTGCCCAACTTGGCTTCAATGTAGCTCCACCATTGCTTGGAGGGGGGGGCACACTCACACCATCTGCTATTGTTGGTGTCAGAGGCCTATTTCCTTCAATGGGCCAGCACGGCGCGACGGTCTTTCCTCACCGCCGCAAGCCTACTCGTCAGCTCGCTTGCCGGTCGCGGAAGTTTGTAATCAGAGTGCAAGAGACCAAGAGAGAATAGAGGGAGAGAAATTGCAATCACAAGAAGCAATCACAACGAGGGTGAACAAAAGAAAGCTCAACGCATTTACTTCATTCTAGGGGTGGCAATTTCTGACACGACCCGCCAACCCGCCTCTTAGGCGGGTTCGGGTTGGGCTTAAGCCAACCCATTTAATAAACGGGTCGACCCGCGTAACCCGTTTATTAAACAGGTCGGGTTCGGGTTGGGGGTATGCCAACCCGCCAACCCAGCTGACCCGTTTAATAAACGGGTTAGGCGGGTGGGTCAACCCGCCAACCCATCTGCCCGACCCGTCAACCCGCCAACCCGTCAACCCGACCCGCCAACCTGCCTACCTGCCAACCCGGTCCGTCAACCCGCCAACCCGACCCGCGAACCTGAAAACCCATTTACCTGACCCAACCCATTTATTAAATGGGTTGGCGGGTCGTGTCGGGTTACCCGTTTATTAAACGGGTCGGGTTCGTGTTTGCCACAGCCGACCCGTTTAATAAACGGGTCGGGTTCGGGTTGAGGTATGCTGACACGCCAACCTGACCCGATTGCCACCCCTACTTCATTCACAATTTTGCCTGCAGGCTATTACAGTTCAAGTATACGGGCTGCCCCTTCGGGGTATTGATTCACCTGAACCGGGCAGCTTACATCAGACTCAACAAAAGCAAAACAGACTCTAAGCGCAATTGTGCACTGTAAGTCGCAAGGGAACATGCTCCCCCCTTCAAATCATGTGTCGTCCTCGGCGCCATCTGTTTCGTGGTAAGCCTTGACTTCAACCAGGTAGTGGTTGTTCATTCGAAATGCAGGCTCCCACGTTGGTTCTGTTGTTTCCTCCCACTGCACCAAGTATTTCTTCGCTTGTCCCAAGTAGTTGACCTTGTGGCGAAGGATCTGACTGAGGTACTTCTCGGCCCGTTGTGCTGCCGGGGCCCTCAGCATGATGGGAGCATGTTGTGGCACACTGTGTTTCGGGTCTCCATCATCTGGATGGAACTGTTTGAGGTTGCACACGTGGAACACCGGGTGCACCTTGAAGTCTGGGGGCAACTCCAGCTTGTATGCCAGTTTGCCCACCTTCTTTGTGATGGTGAAGGGTCCCTCATACTTTCTGAGTAGTCCGCGGTGCCGCCCGTGGAAGATGTCTGTGCGACCATGATATAACTTCACCAACACTTGGTCCTCAACTTGGAACCCTGCGGGCCGGCGGTGTTTGTCCGCCCACTTCTTCATTCTCTTTGCCGCTTTGTGTAAGAATGCCTTCGCCAACTCATTTTGCTCGTGTCAGTCGCGAACAAACTGATAGGCGAATGATGGCCATCCCTTTTCTTGTGTGGCAAGAGTGTGCGGGGTCAGTGGCTGCTGCCCCGTGGCTATCTCGAACGGACTGTGGCCTGAAGACTCGCTCTTCTGCAGATTATAACAAAACTGTGTTACATCAAGGAGCTTCACCCAATTTTTCTGATTGGCACTAACAAAGTGCCTAAGGTACTGCTCCAGTATCTCGTTGATACGCTCTGTTTGCCCATCTGTCTGCAGATGGAAGCTTGTTGAAAACAGCAACTCAGAGCCAAGTAGCTGAAATACTTCACGCCAGAACTTGCCCGTGAAGTGAGCATCGCGATCACTCACAATGCTCTTTGGTATGCCCAAGTGCTTCACCACATGCTTTACGAACAACTCTGCAGGGCACTCCTTGGAAGCTGGGATGAAGGTGACATACTTTGAGAAACGATCAACTACAACCAAAATAGAATTGAGGCCCTCTACCTTCGGCAGACTAACAATAAAGTCCATGGAGATGTTATCCCAAGGACGTTCTGGAATTGGTAGAGGCTCAAGGAGACCGGCAGCCTTCTGGTTTGTCCCCTTATCTTGCTGGCAGATAAGGCATGTCCGCACATACCCCTCAACGTCGTCTCTCATTTGCGGCCAATAGTAGCCGCACTCAAGGAGTGCTAAGGTCCACTCCTGACCAGGATGGTCGGCCCATAGTGTATCATGGCACTCCTTGAGTAGCTCTCAGCGAAGGCTTCCCCACCGTGGTACAAAGATGCGTCCCCCTTTTGTTACGAGGAGGCCATCCTGTAGCCAAAATTGCCGAGTCTTCCCTGCCTGCGCCAGAGAAACAAGGTGTTGTGCGATCGGATCCTGCTGCGTACCCTCGCGGATGCGGCTCAGCAATGCACCCTCCAAATGCACTTCAGAATACTCCGCGCGCGCAGCTGCCAGTTCAGCCCTACGGCTCAGGGCATCCGCCACAACATTGGTCTTTCCAACCTTGTACTCCAAGGCAAAGTTGAACTCAGCCAAAAACATCTGTCATCAAGCTTGTTTAGGCGTCAACTTCTTTTGTGTCTGAAAATAGCTCGTGGCCAAATTGTTCGTCTTGACGACGAACTCGGCACCCAAAAGGTAGTGCCGCCAGGTCCTGAGGCAATACACAATGGCGGTCATTTCACGTTCGTGCACTGTGTAATGCCTCTCTGCATCCTTCAGCTTGCAACTCTCATATGCGATCGGATGACCATCTTGCATAATCACTCCGCCAATGGCAAAGTCTGAGGCATCAGTATGGACTTCAAAGGGTCTCGAATGATCAGGCAGTCACAGCACTAGCTCCCTCACTAAGGCTTTCTTCAAGCCATCGAAGGCATCTTGGCACGCTCCTGTTCAGAGCCATACCTGATTCTTCTTTAACAAATCTGTGAGGGGCGCAACAATGAGGGAATAACCTTCGATGAAATGCCGATAATAGTTTGCCAAACTGAGGAATGACCGCAATTCTGGCACTTTGCTTGGCGGAACCCATTCCTGGATGGCCCTTATCTTCTGCCCATCTATACGCAGCACACCACGCCCCACAACGTGGCCAAGGAAGCTGATCTCATCCTGCCCAAAGAGACACTTCTCTCGTTTGACACAGAGGTCATTCTCTTTCAGCACCTGAAACACTGTTCGTAAGTGCTTGACATGTTCCTCCATGTTGCTGCTGTAGATCACGATATCATCCAGGTAGACTACCACAAACTTGTCTAAGTAAGGGTAGAAGATCTGGTTCATTAAAGTCGTGAACGTTGCTGGAGCATTTGTCAACCCGAATGGAATTACTAGAAATTCGTAAGCACCATAGCGGGTGACGCAAGTTGTTTTCGGCTCATCACCTTCGGCAATCCTCACCTGCCAGTAACCCGATCGCAGATCTAGCTTGGAAAAGATACGGGCACTGCCTAGCTGATCGAACAAGTCCGCTATCAATGACAATGGGTACTTGTTTTTCACCGTGACCTTGTTCAAGGCACGGTAATCCACACATAACCGTTTAGAGCCATCATGTTTCATCTGAAAAAGGACCAGGGCACCAAATGGGGCTTTTGATGGACGAACAATGCCTGCGTCCAACATCTCGTCTAGCTGCCTGCGCAGCTCCTTCAGCTCAGCTGGCCCCATACGGTATGGAACCATTGCAGGAGGCTTCGCTCCCAGGGTCAACTCAATCTTGTGGTCGACCTCGCGTCTTGGCGGAAGACGCTTTGGCGATTCCGGGGGCATCACCCTCCGAAACTCCTCCAATAGTGGGGCTAGGGTCGGCGGCATTCCTGCTTCTACCTTCCCTTCATCTGCATGCACTACAACTAAGAATGTCTGCTCCTCATGCTTGACACCCTTCTTCAGTTGCATTGCCGATAACACGGAAGACTTGCCTTTCTGCGTAAGGCACTGCACTGTGTGCGACAGGTCTGACCCCATGATCGTCAACGTGTTAAACTTTGGCAGCATCATAACATTCTGGCTTCGCAAAAACTTCATACCCAGAATCACCTTGAAATCGTCTAGGGGCACCAAAGAGAAGTTGGCTTTGCCGACCCAACTCCCCACTTGAGTAGCCACATCTCTTGCTTCACCAAGGATGGGCTTGGCCTTAGAGTTTACTGTTTTGATAGTCCTCTGCTTTGGCCAAGTTTTCAAGCCCAACCGCTCTGCCTCTTTCCGCGAGACAAAGTTGTGTGTGGCCTCCGAGTCTACCATTGCTGAAGTAGACTTTTCATTCATAATGACTTCTACGTACATAAGTTTCTTATTGACCTGCATGTTCTTAGTTGCGCAACTTCTAGCTGCATTAATCGATCGCATGGCCTCCATCCTTGGTTGCATGGTCTCAGTGTCACTGCATTCAGTATCGCTGCATTCTTCCCGTGCAGCATTGGCTTGCTCGTCGTCCTTTACAGGGCGCTTTGGGCACTGCCTGACGATATGTCTATCGTCGCATAACCAACATGTCACAGCTGCACCCTTGTTGTTGTTGTTATGCTTTGTGAAGTTCTGTTTCTTTTCGGATTGATGGTGTGTCGACGCCTCACCTTTATCATTGCGTTGCTCATCCTTCTTGCCTCTGTGGTCAGGCTTCTTCCCAACTTTGGTTGATGGGGTGAAAGGTTTGCGCTGAGTGTCAACTAAGCGCTCAGCCGCCACATATGCATCTTCCAAAATACGGGGGTTGCTCCTTTCCACTTCAAACTGTGTCCATGGATGAAGTCCCACAATGAACCAGTTGAGCATGTCGTCTTCTGGCATGTTAGGTATCTACAGCATAAGCTTCTGGAACGTTCTGACATACTCTTGCAACGAACCAGTATGTTTGAGATCATGAACCATCCGATAAGCCTGCCTCTACGCATTTCTTGGTATGAAGTAGTTGTGCAACTCCATTTTGAAGTCATCAAAGGTATCTACAACACATTGACCCCTCTCCATGTCATTGCGCTTCCGCCTCTACCAAGCGATAGCATCCCCATCAAGTAAGGCCGCTGCAACCTTGATCCTCAGATCTTCGAGGGTCACATTCTGGATATCCAAGTAGTTTTCTACTTGAAACAAGAAGTTCTCAATGGCCTTGCTGTCGCGAGAACCATTGAATTTTGCGGGTCTTGGTACATCAATCCTTGATGGTCTCTCACCATTTCCGCCATTTAGGGTCACCGTCCGCTGCAACGTACAGTTCTTCAACTAAAGCTCCCTTACTTCAGTCTGCAAGTCGGCCACTGTAGTCGTCAATGAAGTGACCTGCCCCATTAATAAGGTTACCTGTTCTTGCAGGCTCACCATCGCATTATTCAGTCCATTGAATGATTCACATGCGCGTGAAATCGCTTCATCATGCGAAGTCAACTCTTCCACCAGCTTGTTAACAGTTGCAACCAACTCTTCTTGGCCCCGAGGTGAACCCATCTCCTCAGCTTCAGCAGCTGTCTTGCCTTTGGTGTTGCGCAAGTTTTGATAAGGCGCCATGATGTCTTGCTCACAAATCGCAGCCTATCGGCGTGTCTGTGGACACCGACTCCGGAGTCCCTTCCCTAGCACGAGAATGGGCTCTGGTACCACTTGTCACAGACCTATTTCCTTCAATGGGCCAGCGCGGCGCGACGGTCTTTCCTCACCGCCGCAAGTCTACTCGTCAGTTCGCTTGCCGGTCGCGGAAGCTTGTAATCAGAGTGCAAGAGAGCAAGAGAGAATAGAGGGAGAGAAATTGCAATCACAAGAAGCAATCACAACGAGGGTGAACAAAAGAAAGCTCAACGCATTTACTTCATTCACAATTTTGTCCGCAGGCTATTACAGTTCAAGTATACGGGCTGCCCCTTCGGGGTATTGATTCACCTGAACCGGGCAGCTTACATCAGACTCAACAAAAGCAAAACAGACTCTAAGCGCAACTGTACACTGTAAGTCGCAAGGGAACAGTTGGAATATAGTAAAAAAATCAAAAATTTATGAACTGGTTGATATATCTTATTATGAAGTACTGAGTAAGCTTGATGTGTAAATAGTGAGGAATTATGTGGCCAAAAGTTTGGGTGTTTGACATATTTCACAAAAAATGTAGGCTCAATAAACTTAAACTCAAAAATTTGTGCTCAACTAAGCTGCAACTAAAACCTTCAGTGTGGTTTGAATCTAAGGCTGAATCTATAAAAAAAAGGTTGATGAGTTTATGGTTAAAAACTTGTCTCACATCATGAAATAATACAAGAATGGGGAGGGGGACTCATATGTACAGTTGATGGTGAAGAAGTTTGAGCCATTTGCTCTCGGTCTGAGGTTGTTGTATAAATACATTTTTTTGTAAACCATTGTAATTGAGTTAACAATTTGTTGTAATATTTGTAATTGAGTTAACAGTTTAACAATAATAAGTTTAAATTTTAATACTTGTTAAGAAGTGAATACTCTAATAACTTTATGAATGTTTGTATGTAGTTTTGTAATTGAATAATAAGCTTAAATTTGAATATGCAGTTTTTGTAATTAGTTTAACATTAAATATATAGCTTGTGTGAATACTTTTGTTTGTGTGAATGTTATAGGTAAATACTTTTGTAAATTTGAATGTATATACAGCTTGTGTGAATGTTACAAGTTTTGATTTTGAATGTTTGAATATATATATATATATATATATATATATATATATATATATATATATATATATATATATATATATATATATATATATATATATGTTTGTGTGTGTGATTAATTATGAATGTGTGAATATGACAACATTCGTAAACCACTCAGTTTGAATGTCCTCATGTCACTCACAATGTCTGTTATCGTGCAAATCTACTTTTTAGTGAGAGGTTACGTGCTTTTAAATGGAAGTCATGCTCAGGATCTTGGAGACTTCTCCATTCTCTTTCATGAGATGAATGGAGACTTCATGCGCAAGATTCAAAAGAAAAAATTTGCAGAGGTTTTGAAGAACATGAAATCAAGAATGGCAGTTGGCCCAGATGGTATACCTATCATGGCTTGGAAATGCTTGGGTGAGAAAGGTTTAGAATGGTTGAAAAATCTTTTTAACAAGATTTGGCGGACAAATAAGATGTCTAATGAGTGGAGGAAGAGTACTTTGATGCCTCTATATAAGAATAAGGGTGATATACAAGATTGCACAAACTATCGTGGTGTAAAACTCATGAGTCATACTATGAAACTTTGGGAGAGAGTGATTGAGTATAGGTTGAGAAAGGTTGTCATGATATCGGAGAATAAATTTGGTTTTATGCCTGGAAGATCAACTATGGAAGCTATACATCTTCTTAGACAATTTATTGATAGATATAGAGAGAGGAACAAAGATTTGCATATAGTTTTTATTGATTTGGAGAAGGCATCCGATAGAGTACCTAGGAATGTTCTCTAGTGGACAATAATGAAGAAAAGTGTTTCTCTCAAGTACATTAGTATAATTAAAGATATGTGCGAAGGAGTAGCAACCAATGTCCGCACTTGTGGAGGGGTGGCAACCAATTTTTCTATAACGGTTGGGTTACATCAAGGATCTGCATTAAGCCCTTTCCTATTTGCTATAGTGATGGATGAGCTTACGAGATCAATTCAAGAAAATGTGTCGTGGTGTATGTTGTTTGCTGATGATATTGTTTTGATTGATGAGTTTAGAGCTGGGGTTAATGCTAAGTTAGAATTATGAAGACAGACATTGGAAGCAATAGGTTTTAAGTTGAGTAAGAGTAAGACAGAATATATAGAATGTCGGTTTAGTAAGCAACGAAGTAGTGATGGGAGTGTAGTGAAACTTGGTGAGCAAGAAATATTGGTGGATGATTGTTTCAAATATTTGGGATCTATCATTCAAAAGTATGGAGAAATTGATGGAGATGTAAATCATAGGATAAAGGCTGGATGGATTAAATGAAAAAGTACAATTGAAGTGTTGTGCGATCATAGAATGCCATTGCGGTTGAAAAGAAAGTTTTATAGGATGACAATTAGGCCCGCTTTACTATATGATACAGAATGTTGGGCTGCCAAGAGACATCATATTCAAAAAATGAGTGTAGCTGAGATGCGTATGCTTAGATGAATGTGTGGAAATACAATAAAAGATAAGATTCGAAACAAGGAAATACGTAAGAAGGTAGGTGTTGCATCTATCGAAAATAAGATGAGAGAGAATCGTTTACGGTGGTTTGGACATATTCAGTGAAGGCCGAATGATGCTTCAGTTAGAAGGATGGAGAAATGGGAAAATATATTAGTTAAAAGAGGTCGGGGTAGGCCTAAGAAGACTTAGATGGAGATGATAGGAAAGGATATGAATACTTTGAACCTCACCGAGGACATGGCATTGGATAGAAATGATTGGAGGAGAAGGATTCACGTGGAAGACCCAGAATGATTTTCTTTTTCGGTTCATATCGCCAACCCCAATTGTTTTGGGATGAAGGCGTAGTTGTTGTTGTTGTTGTACGTGCTTTCCTCAAGTACCTACATATCGCTTGAACCTCAGGAGTTTCGTTATTACAAAGGGTAAATATATCCTAAAAAGTTGTGCACCTGCGACTTGGACACTGGACATATTTCGCAAATTGTAGGGCATTTCAGAAAACGTGTCATTTGCAAGGACAATACTATTATTTTCCTTGGACAAAACACTCATGTTTTCTGGACTAAGGTGGATTTGGGCTGCTTGTTAGGGTTGTTGGTGAAAATCGATCCAATTTGACCTTTTCTATAACAAATATATAGTTACTAAGTTGTTCCAAATTTTGGGTTTGTTGAGTGTACCTGGCCTGACTTGAACCCAGAATATGCAACTCTCACCCACTGATGTCAATGTCTTGTTAATATTTGTTTTTATCCATCTCGAGAAATGTTGAGATGGGTGGCTGTCAGCGGTGTTAAAAAATGCCCTCTATTTTAAGTGTTTTTCAAATGATGTGGGCTGGGTTTGATGTTCGGTGACCTGACCTAACCTGAACCCAAGTGCTTGTTATTTGGTTGTGTTTCAGTGCACCCTGATGAGCAGGTTACCTGACACATTGACAGCCCTACTGCTTGTGCACTGGCCAGGTTAGATTAGGGTTGAAAAAGTATGTCAATGGAGTTCTACCTGCCGGTTTGATGACAATCTGGTTCAGAGGAGCTCGACAAGATCCGAATCGACCTTAATCCGATAGAATTAGAGCCAAACTCGGATGCAACATGGGTTGGTTCGGGTTTGATGTTCCATCCTGCCCTAACTTGTACTGGGTTGTGCCAATCCAATATCAACTATTCAGGAAGGGAGCACATTCACAAATATTGCTATTTTTTTTCTAATCTCATGATTTTATGGTGATATTTTCAAAACCCAGTACAATTCATAAAAAAAACGATATTTTCAAATTATTGCTTATTTTGAAAATATCATGTTTTATCCCGATATTATTGAGTTATTAATACAATATTTATTTTTTTCATATTTGTATATTTATATATTTTAAAATTTAAATCTACCAATATTTTTGAAAATTTTTACTGAAATCTTTTTTTTTTAATTTATCGTGAGTTTTTTTTGCAGAGAAAAACCAGATAATGAGATTTGTGACTATGAGAGGGACCTAAGTGTGATTCACCAGTTTTGGCTAATTTACTTACTGTGAGTTTCCTAAACCGCCCTATTGTGCACTAACATAAGCTAAACGCAGTCTCCAAAACAAAGGTTAAAAAGTTTTTTACTAGGCGTGTAAGCCATAAAACAAGATTAACTACAGATATCTATTTAATTCAATATAATGACATTTCGTTGTTTTTGAAATATCAAGCAAAAGATGTGTCTCCATAGGCAAGCTTTTTCTAAACAAAAACATAAAAAATTGATCAACTATAAAAAAAAGCATCAATTATGCAACAAACCATTTAAAATGATAATGACAATTCAGCTAACGTGAAAGTCACTGCTTATATCATTATTAACTGATTACAATAGTGCTCTGATACGGGGGTGTGTAACTTTTTTCTTACAATGCTTTAGGATCTCCAAAGTATCACTTTCTTCAGTAGAAAAGGTTTATGTATGTAACGTCTCTCTGAGTGACATTTACCTAAGATCTATATATATATATAAAGAGATAGACAAGAAAGAAGGTGATGTAGATTTCGGTTTTGACTTGATGGGTCGAAGTAATCTACAATAATTGCATATTAATGTATTTTTTCTTGTTTTTGATAGCCATGTAACATCATGTACTTGTCAATTTCAAAGAGTCAATTCCTACTATTGAGCATACTAAACACATCTAACAGTTCAGATCTATCATAAAACACTTCAAACTATGGGGCCTAACGAGAAAATAAGGCGTAATATGTTTAGTTCTCATATATATATATATATATATATATATATATATATATATATATATATATAGAGAGAGAGAGAGAGAAAGAGAGAGAGAGATGACGCCTACGAGATCCCCCGTGATCAAAAGCCCTTTGGAAGAAGTAACTGGAGTGTGGGCCTGCAACCCTCATTTATGTATCCTTAGTTTCAATGTTTTCACACCTGCCGTGTCTAGAAAGTACTGGAACGTCATTCACAGGGTGACTGCTAGCAGCCTAGCACTTTCGTAAAAATTAAGCCAAGCCCATTGACAGCGGCCCGGCCTAATACTGTCTCTCACCATTTTTGATGAGCTCACACCAACCCTGGTTTTCAAACCAAAATAAGAGAAAACAAAGAAAGGTTCACACCTGCCTCGTCCAACACAGTATTTTGTACATTCTTCCAAGGTCATCCTGTAAGTCTCCATCCCACCGTACGACCCTTTGAACTCAATACAAAATCATGGAGTCGTTGAGAAGGTAAAACAATATTAGTTGTCAAGTGGAGAATGATTGATAAAGAAGAACTAAAAGAAACAAAATAAGGATGAGACTTTAAAGTTTGATAAATGGGCCATAAGCAACCGACAAGAGGGGTAGAAGAATCCATGCAATGAGAGCCAACTTGTTGAATGCAGCCATACCATACAAGTCCCAACCATGTTCTTGTCAACACTTTAGTCATCACTTTCTATCCTTTGGTTTATTGCTGGGGATAGATTTGTTTCACCATTCTTTCCATCTCAATAAAATGTCTACTTTCTATCACACTTCAATGTCAGAAGTTCAAGAATAATCTTTTTTTTTTGTTGCTGTGAAAAGACTGCACCAAGGTTCAGAGACCTGGCTGCATTGGTCTTAAGCATAGGGGGGCGCAGAACTGGGCTGTAGCCCAGTCCTGCCTCCCCAACCAGTTAAAAAAAAATTAAGCCCAGACCTAGCCCAGCCCAGATTCCATATGAAATAGATTTTTATCCATTTTTGTAGCCCAGCCTGACTGCAGCAAATAGTTTGATTTGTCCACATGAAATAGACTTTTATTAATAATTGTAGCCATTTTTTATTTTATCTCAAAAAAAAATATCGGTAGCTACACCCCTGTTTGCCCCCGAACCCCAGACTCACACCAATTTTTTTTTTTGCTACACCCCTGTTCCCCCCCCTCACATGAATCCTAGCTATGCCCCTGGTCTTAAGCAATGTTGTCAGTATCGGTATTGGCCCTCTATCGTTTGGCCAACTATTCAGTTGAATTGGCCGATACCCAGTGGTGTAGCTAGGATTCATGTGAGGGGGGGGCAAACAGGGGTGTAGCCAAAAAAACAAAAAATGGTGTTATAGTCGAGGGTTTGGGGGCAGCACCCCCGAATTTTTTTTTTAGATAAAATAAAAAATGGCTACAATTATTAATAAAAATCTATTTCACATGGACAAATCAAACTATTTGCTGCAGTCAGGGCTGGGCTAGGACTGGACTGGGCTAAAAAAATGGATAAAAATCTATTTCATATGCAATCAGGGCTGGGCTAGGACTGGGTTTTTAAAAAAAAAAATCAACTGTTTATACTCAAGTGAATCTCATTCTGAATCGGCCAAAAAATAATTAAAAAAGTATTGCGTGTCAATCAGAACGTGACACACGTTAGAGCCATTGAAAAATATTAAAAGTAATTAATATTGATTTTCTGCCGATATTATCGGCAGGCCGATGCCGATACAGGCTGCTTCGCACCGATACTCGCAACATTGGTCTTAAGACTCTTTATTGTACTTATAGTCACTATCAGGTGACATAAAACTCCGTGAGCACTCTCCTTGAACCCCAAGGAACCTCTTCACAGCCTGCCGGAAAGGGGTTATCTACACTAAAATTCGAACTTGGGATAAGAGGAGGAGGCATTTCTATTCACGAGCCCTAGACCATGTGGGTGACTCTTTTGGGTCAGTCAGTTGAACAATTTCAAAGGGGTTGCTTCTTCGTTTGGCATTGAGAGCCTCTTCGGATCCATGGATGATAATATTCAAATAAATTCATTGCAAAATTATTCAAAATGTGAAACATGAATGGTTGTACAGTTGTACAGTAACTTCATTACATGAATGTAGTTTTGCAACTTGTAAAAATATCACCACCAAAGTAAAATTTGTCATCTTAGTTTTTGTAGCAATAGATGGGTAACTTCTCCACGACCTCATATCTAGATTTGCATCAATTGTCCAACCAACATAAAATTACCAAACACTTGCGATCAAAGGAATGACATAGTGGTGGTGACCACAATGCATGCTACCAAAAAGATTTCTTGGAGGAACCCTAATCTCATAATGTAAGCATTCTTAAAGGCCCTTTTTTTTCTTTCTTTGCCTTCTTAGGTTGAGTTACTGGCTTTCAAGGACCGTTAGTTGCCACATTGCTATCAAAATTTTCTTTTAGAACGTGGCACTCTAAGTGGTGCTTGGGACAAGTGGGCTAAGTGAGACACATGGCATGGGTCCTTCAACAAGGCCTTGATTTGGATGTTTTCCCATCTGATAGTGTCCTCCGTCCGCCCCAGTGCAATATAGCTCACAAGAATTTTGATAGAGGCACCAATTTTAAAAATAAACAATTGGGAGAGAGAGAAATCTGCTTTGTCTGGTGCAATTGAAGAGCATATATTGTAGGGCCATTGTTGTAGGCTGTTATACCACATCGAGTGAATCTCCCCCATATCAATCTTCTGACAAAGTACACATGAATATCAACCTTAGGAAAGATGATCATCCACGGCTCACCATGCATGCAACCATTTTTAAAAAATTGCAAAACACCCTTCTCAGTTTTTTTTTTCTATAAAAAACAAAAGAAAAAATCCCTATTGCTGCCTAACTTAGTGCATTTAACTTATGTAGAGCGTTTGGGACCCATATCTACAATTAGGAGATAAGATTGGGGTTATGTCACTAGGAATCCAAGTGAACTTAAAACATAGTATATGCATAGTTATATTTGGTTAGTGTATGTTCCCTTCAACAACTTTGTTTTGTATTTAGCTTTAACAACTTGAAATATCTAACTTCATCTAGAAAAGCAAGAAAACTGAAATTTTAGGGAAAAAACTGATTTCGATATCCAATTGTGCTAGAACTCCAAATTTTCTCATCTACTTTAAGTGAGTTTTTTTTTTATATATTTACACGGAGAAACCACCTTCAAGGCTGGCTCTGCTTGCCCTACTTACAGTCGTTCTGGTAACGTAAAACTCCGTGGGCTTACCCCTTGCTAATCTTTTTTTTATGAGCAATGAGAGCTTCCTAATCTTTTTTTTTTTTTTAGAGTTTCGTAATTCTAAACAAAACAAGTTTTTTATTGTATGGGTGCCCTTCACAATTACTTATAGCCTTTGTTTTACCAAGGTTGCACTGCTACTTTTGATGTCTTTGATATGCAAGCTTACATTGCTCACTTCATTTTTTTTTTCTTTTTTTAATCAATGTTCATTAGTAGGGCGTGGATATTGGTTCATTCCTCTCATATATCCTCACAAGAGCCTTAATGATAGGTTTTGAAAAAGACTTCCCTGGTGGCCACATCTTTGATTCCGGGGAAGGATGAGAGGAGAAATTAAGGATGGAAAGATGGATTCTGATAACTTTCTAAAAAGACCAAACTTGTCCTGAGAATATGGATGAAACACAATGATCCAAATACAAAACAATTATCGAAATAACAAACATAAATATAAAATACAAAATAGATGTGGGTGGATCTTCTCCTGCATCATTCTTCCTAAGCTGGAGAAGACTTGCTATAAAGTCACCCTGTGGGTTATGAATCCTCAATATGATCATGGTCATGCTCTTTGGGTAAAAGCATAAAAAACCAGAGCTACTATTGCCAAAACTGTCCAGTCTTTTTCTAAGCATTTAGGACGAAATGGATCTAATATATGTGTATGTACCAATCTAAAGCAATCTTGAAAATGGATTGAATCCTTTTTTTTGAAATGCCCATTATCCTGTTCTCCACATTCTGTTGGTTTAAACTCAGATAGACTCCAATATGTATGTGTGTTGTTGGGTTTGTTATTAATAGAGTTACTAACTCACTTGGAAGAGGGTCATTGTTTGGTGAAAGGGTAAAGTGCTCGAACTGTAAATGAGATACCACGGGTTCGAATCAGATGGCCACTTCTTGCTAAATGCAGAAGGATAGGACCGTCTCCAATCTGCCCTTCCCTATCCCTCGAGAATGCAGGACCGCACTGGGTGTGATCCTTTTTAACAACGCTTGAAAATATTGCCTTTTTTTTTTATTTATTACCCGAAGAAACCACATTTAAGATCGAAGACCTGGTAATGCTGGGTTAGCCTGCTATACCCTATGATCATCATCCCTGAATCTAACTGTTTTAGGACATATTTGGAAGCGAGAAAATGGTAAGAAATTAGGAAAGAAAAAATGAAAACTTTTCAAATCATTCCAAACAGAGAATTTTTTAAAGATTTTTTTTTTTTAAAAGTGTGATTTTTGATAAGAAAAATTTCTTCACCTGAAGAGGGAGGAATTTTTTCTATC
Source organism: Nuphar pumila (assembly GCF_984573655.1). Taxonomy (NCBI): domain Eukaryota; kingdom Viridiplantae; phylum Streptophyta; class Magnoliopsida; order Nymphaeales; family Nymphaeaceae; genus Nuphar; species Nuphar pumila. The sequence continues at coordinate 123,773,091 of NC_143255.1, forward strand.
AAAAATTCCTTTTGTTCAAGGAAACCATTCACCCACAACACATCGCAACCCATGAGCTGCCACAAAGAGCTTCCTACATCTTCATCTTCCTCCCAGCCACCACCATTTCCAGCTCTCTTTGGGAGAGGGCTGATCCCCTCTCATTTTTTTTTATATTTTCATTCTATTTTTTTTCACGCTACACAAACAAGCAAATTTTTTTCATTTAAAAAATTATCATATCAAAACTTGTCACAGGCACAGTTTTTTTTTGTCCTGTGACATTTTTTCTTGCTTACAAACATGCAACATTATTGAACACTAAATAACAATGAAAGGGATGGACAAGAAACAACATGGTTGAAGTCAATGAACTCAACCTCCAGCAAAGATGGTGTACTTAACCATGTAGATGTTGGTCAATGCTAGCATTTGATTACAAAGTTCTGCATCTCCCTGATATGGTGTGAATGGATGTCATATTCAACCAATAATGCAGTAATTAAGCATGTTTTCCTTAAAAAAAAAATAATGCAGTGAGCTAGCGATGGGAAACGCAACCAATGTGTGTCTCCGTCTGTTTGGTAGGAGCAGTTTCTGCAAATTACCATACCATGTGATGGGATGTTGCATGTTCGATTCTCACTGGTATGGGTGATTGAATAACTGCTTAGTTATATAGCCACCAATAGAGCTTGTCTACTAGAAAGGAGGGAGTGCCTTAATCCCTAGCTTGATTATAAAAAATAATAATAATAATAATAATAGAGGGAACAAGCATGTGTTACTTATTATTGGGACTCATAATTAGAGGTGGCGGGCTTGGGATTGTAAATTTGGCCATGGATAGATATATATATATATATATATATATATATATATATATATATATATGTGTGTGTGAACTTTTTGGTGTATATAAATAAATATATATGTAATATATATATCATTATATCAGTCTGTCACTTGATGGGCCAGACTTTGACAGGGTGGGACCCTACTCATAATATCTGTAGTTTATTGGTATGGCCATCTTTGGAATAACCCCGGGACTTGGGGTTGTGGGCTTCAATCTAAGCCATTATTTAATATTGAATAATGCCAATTTATTAATTGGTTTTCCAGTTATATATAAAAAGTGATCAATGAATATGATTAATCTGACGTGGGCCCCACACGCATATCAAACGCTGTAAAAAAATTCCTACTCCCATTTTGCATTTCGTAGTCGTAGCGTAGCAAATGGGTCGGATCCAGGAAAAAGAAATTGCAAAATTTGGCTCTTTGTTCCGAACTGACCCGAATACTCGGTGTATTTTGCGATCTGAAACCCGCCCGCTTGTGTCCATAGATAAAATATCTTTAAAAAGGTCAAAAAAATAAAAATTACGAAGTGGGACCATTGAGGATCCAACTTTTTTTGACATTTTTGTCGACTGGCTTTTTTGGAGCCGAAGTTTAATCTGTGCTAGGACTAGGAGTATCAACGGGTCGGGTTTGGTTCAAACCCATGTGAAACCAGACCCAAACCAAACTTGAGATGTGGTACTTGGTTCAGACTCGGGTCTAATCGACCATAAAAAGAACCATACCCAGATCCTATAAGAATTACATGAACCAGACCCACAGACCATACCCGGTAAAATAATAGTTTTTATCATTTATACATTAAAAATTTGTGGATCTTAATTCTAACACAGGTTGGGCTTGGAACTGGTATAAAATTTCACCAACAATACCCAACTTCACATATTAATCAAACACTTCGTGTTCGACCGGATTCTAATCGAGCCTTCTTATTTATCACCAAACCCTAACCCTATAAGGTTTCGTACGGGTCACATGGAAGGCACCATACGGCTAATTGTGCATAAGCTCATGATAATATCATAGGAAAACTTAGAATGAAGAAAAATGATAGAAAAATTAAGTCTACTTGAAAAGTAAAAGAAAAAAACAACCATGGGTGATATTTGTTATCCTTGTGGGTGAGGAACCCCTTATTAAAAAATGTTATATTTTAATTTTTTTTTTTAGTTTTGAAACCTTTTCCACATATTAAGTTTAGCAAAACATTGACCATTGGATCATGATATATATGCCAGATTTTAGATTTTATTAAGAGCTAAAAACTCAACGGCTCACAATGCACCTAAATTTTAAATCTCAAAAATACATATTTTTATATTAAAAAAACTATGATCCAAGGGTATACACTACAAGAATTTTGCAGATTAGTGACGGATGTTATCCGAACGATAATTCATCGCTAATCTATTTAGCGACAACTTAGCGATGGATAGCGTTCATCGCAATTTTTTTGTCGCTAATTAGTGACAGAACTGATCTGTCGCTAATTCACGACAGATTAGTGAACGTCATGATCCGTCGCTAAATAAGGACTAATTTGGTTTTGCGACAGATACATATCCGTCAATAATCCATCACTAAAATTTGTTGATCTATATGTTTTCGTCGCTAAATTTCATCACCAATTTATCGATGAATTTACGACAGATTACATTTCATCGCAAAACATTGGCTGATTCAATTTTTTGAGACAGATAAATATTCGTCACTAAATTCGCAATGGATATTACCGATAGATATTATCCGTCGCAAAATTTTAAAAAAAATAAAATAAAAATTATTTGAAATATAAATATCGAGAAAAATTTTCTCGTTATACAATTTATATAACCTGTGTATAAAAAACAAAGTATACATAAAAATGACAAATACAAAGCAGGTGAAACAAATTTAGCATAAGTTATAAGTGAATAAGTGAAACAAATTTAACAACACACTCTAATCCTCGTGAAGTTCTAATTAGTTACAAGGGAACATATACAAAGAGTTTTGTTTAAAACAACAAGTGCGTGAAACAAATTCAACACATGAATCTAATCATCATCAAGATTTGGAACATCATCATTTTCATTGTCTCAATCTGCCCCTTCATCCATGCCTCCATCAGCTTCTTTATGTTGATCATCTCCAGCATCCTACAAGAGAACTAAAATATTAGTATTGATAAACAAAATATAATAAAATAAATTATATGCAATGCACCTAATCTAAGGCAATCAAAGTAACATGGTTGAATGACACATAGACTAGCAATAAACTGAAGGACATTAACAGAATTCAGATATGTGTTCTAATGCCGACAAAAAATTTTCATAGTGATTCAATCATGCAGATATGTGCTCTAAGGTTGTCAAAAAAATGTCATTGATTCAAGCATGCATATATGGTTTATAAGGTTGTCAAATAAATGTGTTATGTATCACAATAATGTATATATGTGTTATAATGCAGTCGAAAACTTTCATAGTGATGAAATCATGCTTATATGTGTTCTAAGGTTGTCAAAAAACTTTCATAGTGATGAAATCATGCATATATATGTTACAAGGCAGTCAAAAAACTTTTATAGTGATGAAATCATGCTTATATGTGTTCTAAGGTTGTCAAAAAACTTTCATAGTGATTCAATCATGCATATATGTGTTATAAGGCAGTCAAAAAACTTTCATAATGATGAAATCATGTTTATATGTGTCCTAAGGTTGTCAAAAACTTTTATAGTGATTCAATCATGCATATATATATATATATATATATATATGTTATAAGGCAGCCAAAAACTTTCATAGTGATAAAATCATGCTTATATGTGTTCTAAGGTTGTCAAAAAGTTTTCATAATGATTCAATCATGCATATTTGTATTATAAGGCAGTCAACAAACTTTCATAGTGATTCAATCATGCTTATATGTGTTCTAAAGTTGTCAAAAAACTTTCATAGATATGAAATCATGCATATATGTGTTATAAGGCAGTCAAAAAACTTTCATAGTGATGAAATCATGCTTATATGTATTCTAAGGTTGTCAAAAAACTTTCATAGTAATTTAATCATGCATATATGTGTTATAAGGCAGTCAAAAAACTTTCATAGTGATGAAATTATGCTTATATGTGCTCTAACGTTGTCAAAACACTTTCATAGCGATTCAATCATGCATATTTGTGTTATAAGGCAGTCAAAAAACTTTCATAGTGATTCAATCATGTTTATATGTGTTCTAAGGTTTTCAAAAAACTTTCATAGTGATTCAATCATGCATATATGTATTATAAGGCAGTAAAAAAACTTTCATAGTGATGAAATCATGCTTATATGTGTTCTAAGGTTGTCAAAAAACTTTCATAGTGATTCAATCATGCATATATATGTTATAAGGCAGTCAAAAACTTTCATAGTGATAAAATCATGCTTATATGTGTTCTAAGGTTGTCAAAAAGTTTTCATAATGATTCAATCATGCATATTAGTGTTATAAGGCAGTCAAAAAACTTTCATAGTGATTCAATCATGCTTATATGTGTTCTAAGCAAGGGCGTAGCTAGGGGAGGCAGAACTGGGTTGTAGCCCAGTCCTGCCTCCCGAAACAGTTAATTTTTTTTGTCTTTTTTTTTTAAAGCCCAATCCTAGCCCAACCCTGATTCCATATGAAATAGATTTTTATCCATTTTTGTAGCCCAGTCCAGTCCTAGCCCAGCCCTGACTGCAGCAAGTAGTTTGATTTGTCCATATGAAATAGATTTTTATTAATAATTGTAGCCATTTTTTATTTTATCTCAAAAAATATTTTTTCGGGGGTGTTGTCCCTGAACCCCCGACTATCGCACAAATAAATTTTTTTTGCTACACCCCTGTTTACCCCCCCCCCCTCACATGACTCCTAGCTACGCCCCTAGTTCTAAGGTTGTCAAAAAACTTTCATAGTGATGAAATCATACATATATGTGTTATAAGGCAGTCAAAAGACTTCATAGTGATGAAATCATGCATACATATATTCTAATGCTAGCAATAAAAATTCATAGTGATTCAATCATGCATATATGTGTTTTAAGGCAGTAAAAAATTGTTTATGATGATTCAATCATGCATACATGTGTTTTAATGCTATTAATAAAAATTCATAGTGATTCAATTATTCATACCTGACGAGCATCAGCGCTTATGTTGAATGCAGACAAAGTTTTCCTTTCCTAAAAAAAATTGCATAACTCATTGTGGACAAGGTTGAAAATGACTTCATGTAAAAAGTCACGCATTGTGTCTTGAAGAAGTTGATGAAGTCCATTCCAAGAAACAACAGGATCAATCGGACAGTGAGAGTTGATGCTGGCGAGAGAACTCTGAGAGCTTATAAAAAAACAAAAGAAAAAAAAATAAAAGAAAAACTCATGATGCATGTATTCCTTATTATTGAGACTCATAATTAGAAGTGGGCGGGCTTGGGCCTGTAAATTTAGCCATGGCTCTCCCCATCAATAGGGGCAGGGCCCAGCCTACCCAGTGTGTGTGTGTGTATATATATATATATCAGTCTGTCTCCTGATGGGTCGGACTTTGACAGGGTGGGCCCCTACTCATAATATTTGTAGTTTATTGGTATGGTCATCTTTGGAATAACCCTGGGACTTGGGGTTGTGGGCTTCAATCTAAGCCACTATTTAATATTGAATAATGCCAATTTATTAATTGGTTTTCCAGTTATATATAAAAAGTGACCAATGAATATGATTAATCTGACGTGGGCCCCACACGCATATCAAACGCTGTAAAAAAATTCCTACTCCTATTTTGCATTTCGTAGGGTAGCAAAGGGGTCGGATCCAGGAAAAAGAAATTGCAAAATTTGGCTCTTTGTTCCGAACTGACCCGAATACTCTATGTGTTTTGCGATCTGAAACCCGCCTGCTTGTGTCCATAGATAAAATATCTTTAAAAAGGTCAAAAAAATAAAAATTACAAAGTGGGACCATTGGGGATCCAACTTTTTTTGACATATTTGTCGACTGGCTTTTTTGGAGCCGAAGTTTAATTTGTGCTAGGACTATAGGGATGACAGTGGACAGAGGGAAAGCGGAGCTCCGCCCTGCCTTGCCCCGTTTGGATCGGGGATGAAGGTTAAAATCCATCCCCGTGCAGGGATGGACTTACACTTTCCCCCGCCCCGCCCCGCCCCGCCCCGCCCCGCCCCGCCCCACCCCGTCCCCGTCACGATCCCCGCCTTGCGCCGCCCCATCCCCAATCCTTCTAAAGGATGGCAATAGACTGAGGGGAAACGGCGACCCGCCCCACCTCATCCCTGTTTGGACCGGGGATGGAGGACATGAAACGGAGATGGAGGCGTGGTGGAAGTTCGAATTTTGAGATGGGGTGGGGGTGGAGACCTTGTCCCCCGTCCCCGCCTCGGTCCATTGCCATCCCTATAGGACTAGGAGTATCAACGGATCGGGTTTGGTTGAAACCCATGTGAAACCAGACCCAAACCTAACTTGAGATGTGGTACTTGGTTCAGACTCGGGTCTAATCGACCATAAAAAGAACCATACCCAGATCCTATAAGAATTACATGAACCAGACCCATAGACCATACCCAGTAAAATAATAGTTTTTATCATTTATACATTAAAAATTTGTGGATCTTAATTCTAACACTGGTTGGGCTTGGAACTGGTATAAAATTTCACCAACAATACCCAACTTCACATATTAATCAAACACTTCGTGTTCGACCGGATTCTAATCGAGCCTTCTTATTTATCACCAAACCCTAACCCTATAAGGTTTCGTACGGGTCACATGGATGACACCATACGGCTAATTGTGCATAAGCTCATGATAATATCATAGGAAAACTTAGAATGAAGAAAAATGATAGACAAATTAAGTCTACTTGAAAAGTAAAAGAAAAAAACAACCATGGGTGATATTTGTTATCCTCGTGGGTGAGGAACCTCTTATTAAAAAATGTTATATTTTAATTGTTTTTTTTTTTTAGTTTTGAAACCTTTTCTACATATTAAGTTTAGCAACCCTGACTTTATTAGGAGCTAAAAACTCAACGTCTCACAATGCACCAAAATTTTAAAGCTCAAAAATGCATATTTTTATATAAAAAACTACGATCCAAGGGTATATTCTTACTATTTTGACCATGTTGAACATTTCCATAAGGTATATTTGGTCAAAACAACCTCTCCACTTTTAACTTGGGGTTCCTTACCCACCAGCCTAGCAAATGCTAACCCACACATTTATGTGTTAATCTACCATTAAACTGGTTAAGTTTAATGTTAAACCCATTCAACAGACTAAAATGACCAAATAACCTTACAGCAATGACACTTGAAAAATAGGTAAATCTTTTAACAGGCTAAAACACTAAAAAATCAACTAACCTGGAAACCGTGTTTTAAGGGCTTTCTTTATGCATTCCCCGTACAAACTTCTAATGGAGGCGTTAGTTAACGGAGGAAGAAAATACAAGAAATCAACAAAAACGTTCACACAATCACCTTTTTTTCATCTCATCTATATATAAAGGGGAATAGTGCACCCCTTATCCTCTCCTTCAAAATCTTTATGTTAAATATGTTTTTTAGCAAATCTTACAAGATGGATTTGATCTCTATGATTGAAAACATATGAATAAACTCTGATAAAGGGTTTTTTATTTATAGGTAGGATTTTGCATGGATCCAAAAAATCAATGCCTTCCACATTTTTTAAATTTTCAATCCATCCATATGGTTAGATTTGTCAAAAAAAACAAATTTAAATGCAGATTTTGGAGAAGACAATAGGTCGACCATATATATATATACAAGAAAAGCCTTAATATTGGATGCCATTTTGATTGAACAATGATCGATCATCGCTTTTGAAAGATTCAGGGTCATTAGTGGCTCTCCCTTTTGCTCGCTCCCCTGCTTTTCAATCCAGCTTCAATAGTGATTGGTTTTAAAAGGCTTATTCTGTCTGGCCCTATGCTAATGACCTAGGCGAAAAATAGCTTTTAGACTACTGTTAAAAGTCATTTTTTTGCTTAAAAAAGGACGTTCCACCTCTGATCAATTCGCGATCAGTGACAGATAATGGTCTGGTAACATTGGATGAATTGCTCATCTTTATATATATATATATATATATATATATATATATATATATATATATATATATATATATATATATAATGTGTGTGTGTGTGTGCACGGTGGTACTAAGCTATTAGCCATTGAATCATCTTGATCCAATGATTGTTCTTGTTTCATGACAAAAAGGTCTCCAGCTTTGACATGCTTTTATTAGGGTAACATGTAACACCCCAAGTTTTAAAACCCAAAAATATAATAGAATTTTTTTTTTGAATTACTTTTAAAATCCTTTAATAAAATTATAGCAAAAAAAAATTATCGGGTCTAAAACCTGGAGTGCTACTTTTCGTATCTATTCATAATCATACTATCATAGAATTAAAAACTCAAGCATTCATGAAATAAATTAAATGTCCATAATTGTTCATAATTAATTGCATTCATCTAAATTGTAAATAAATTAAAATAAAATATCAGAGTCTCAAAAACTTTAGAGGTGTGGAAAAGATATAGCTTGGTCCTCATCGCAACCTCCTGTCATCGCATGCAAGGCTCTACTCACTTTTTTAAAAACATTAAACCAAATGGGGCCAGACATATAATGTCTCAGTAGGGTAGATTATACTAAACAAGTAAAACAGAATTTTGAAAGCAGAAATTACATCTGACCTTTCATAATAAAATAAATTAAATCTAAGAAATTAATCATGCATCTCAATTAATCAAGCAAGCCTAGTAATTACAAAATCAAACAATTATGCATCATTCATTTCAACCAAAGCAAGTAAAATGTGATTAAAATATGATATAACTCTTGAAAATGTGTCAATTTTATTTGGTTGATGTTTAGCTATGTATGCTAAAGAAAGATAAACTCTTAATTGATTATTTAGGTTCGTCGAACATGGTAGTTGATCCATTGAGGAAGTTTAAAAAATGTCTTTACAAAATATGTGAGTCAAATCTGACTCAAATGAGACATGAGTGGATAATCTATTTGATGTGTGAGAAATCCTCATAATGCTAATGTTTGCCTCATATGGCTAAGTGGGAGATGTTAGATCTTAGTACTAGATCCGAATATGGCTATAGGGTCTCACAAGAGGAACCCCAAGAGCCACATTTTTTTAGGCTCATTATGAATTATAATTAAATTAATTAAGATTAATATAAATATTAAGCTTTACTTAATAGTTGAATGCATAACCTACATGTTTATGAATTACACAACCAATGGGGCATTATCTCCAAGTTTAATAGTAGAATTAATCCAATCTCTTTGATTGCCTATATAATGGATTATAGCCATGACAAAGGCAAAAAACATAACAAGAGTTCTAATAATGGACTGTGAAAAAACCCAGAGCTTGGAGAAATTTGAAATAGCTCAACGGGAGAGTGTGTATTATTCACAAGGTTGGAGGTTCAACCCTTCCTTCTGACACACATGCCCTATCAGATTCAAGTGACCTCATCCACATCATTTTTTGGACCCTATGAGATCCATGGTGGTTTTCATCTCTATGTCAATCCTTCTTCCAACTCATTTTAAGTATGATACATACTACAAAGTAGATCAATCTAATTTATGAAAGAGAATATCATGCCTTTTCCTTTAATTGTCGCAAAACTTGTTGAACACTTTAACTGATTTCTAAGCAATATGTTTTTTTTTATCAAGGCCCACAATATATTGGAATTAGAACGGCCATTAAAGAGCTCACAAAGTCTCCGCACACATGGCTAGTTGTGTTGGTGGCTTAATGCAATGAAGGTGAAGGATGTTAACAATTTGATATACAGCTCTTGCCATAAAGCCAAAACAACATGCTCTTTGTTGGGCAAGGGGGATGGCCAAGGAGTTCTAACAACTTGAGGGTGGGCCATACATCTGGCCATCATTGTACATATTAGGTTCTATGCCCCCATTAGGTCCCATAGTTTGAAGTGTTTTATGATAGATCTGAACCATTAGATGTGTTTAACATGCTCGATTTAGTGAGAATTGACTCTTGGATCATGTTTTTTTACAAAAAATATATTTTTATGAGCCAAAAAATTGTAATGCCATGTTGGATCACCAAAAAAATTTGTATACATGTCAAATTTCAGTGAAGTGTGCCAACTTCGTAAGGCGATCCATAATGATCCATATGGTGTCAAACTGTTGGCGCATCTTGGGTAGATCTACCACAAAATCCATGGTAATATATTTTCACTTCCACTGTAGGATCTCAATTGACTGCATCATGCCGTCAGGTCTCTGGTGCTCTATCTTGACCTGTTGATAAACCAAGCATCTCAAAACGTATTCAGCAATGTCCTTCTTCATGTTGTGCCACCAATGGTTCTTTTAGACATCCTTATACATTTTAGTGCACCTTGGATGTATAGTGAATCAGGTATGATGTGCCTCATTTAGGAGCTCTTTCCTCAATTAAAGATCCTCTGGTATACAAGATGCTTCTGTCCTCCTCTAGATGCAATGTCGATTGATCCTACTTGCATATTGCAATCATCCTCATCAAATCGGGGTCATCCTTCTGTTGGGCGATGATCTGGTCTATGAACTTTGTCCTCACTGTTGTACTAGTGATCTGAATGTGACCTGATTCCGTGTCGAACGGTCTCTAATCTATCAAGTCCTCGAGCAGTCTTCATTCACTGCCAATCAAACTCGCAAGGCTTCTCGCATTTCTACTCAAAGCATCATCCATTACATTAGCTTTGTGTGAGTGGTATGAAATAGAGAAATAATAATTATTTAGAAACTCTAGCCATCATCTTTGTCTCATATTCAAGTCCTTTTGCGAGAAGATGTATTTGATGCTTTTATAATCAGAGAAGACCTCAAATTGCTCACCTTATAGGTAATGTCGTCAAACCTTAAGTATAAAGGCTACGACATCAAGTTCCAAGTCATGAGTGGGATAATTTCGTTCATGCACCTTCAACCGGTATGATGCATAGGTTATAACCTTGTCGTGCTACATCAATATGCATCTCAAATTAGTACCTAACACATCACTATAAACCATAAGTCTCTCTATCTTGAAGGCAATGTGAGTACGGGGGTTGTAGTAAGCCTATTCTTCTGCTCTTGAAAACTCTCTTTGTATTGCTGAGTCCAAACGAACTTAATTCCCTTATGAAGGAGCTTTATCATCGGTGATGCAATCTTTGAGAAATTCTGAATAAATCTTCGGTAGTATCTTGCAAGTCAAAGGAAACTAGATATATCTGATACATTCTTAGGTTGTTTTCAGTTTAAGACCACTTCTACCTAGATTAAAAAAAATAAGATTCAACATATCAAAACAAGGATCCAAATAATTTCCTTCAAACATAGATGGCGAGGTATGATACCTTAGTAGGGTCTACTGATACCCTGTTTTTGGAGATCACGTGACTCAAAAACATGACCTGCTTTAACCAGAATTTGTACTTTGAAAACTTAGCATGCAATTGATGATGTCGAAGTATCTTGAGGACAATTTTTAAATGCTCTTTGTGGTCTTCCTCACTCTCTGAGTAAATCAGAATGTCGTCCATAAACACGATCACAAAAAGATCCAGATAGGGCCAAAAGATCTACTATAAATGTTGTTGGAGCATTGGTTAGCCCGAAGGGCATCACCACGAACTCATAATGGTTGTACTGCATCCTGAAAGTTGTCTTTTGCATATCTGACTCCTTGATTCTCAATTGGTGATATCTCGATCGAACATCTATCTTGAAGAAAACCTTGGCATCACGAAGTTGATCGAACAAGTCATCGATCTGAGGTAGAAGGTACTTGTTCTTGATTGTCACTTCATTCAGCATAAGATAGTCAATGCACAAGCACATTCACTTGTTCATCTTCTTGACAAACAAGACTGGAGCACCCCAAGGTGAAACGATGGGCCAAATAAAGTTCTTATTCATTACTCTTGTAAATGCTTTTTTAATTCTTTCAACTCTGCTGGGCCATGAGGTAGGGAGCTCTAGATATCAGAGTTGTTCTGAACACCAATTTTATAGCAAAATCGACCTCTCTAGCAGGTGGTATGATTGGCAAGTTGTCTAGGAAGATATTTGCATGAACCACGTTCAAGTCCTCCATCATGGTTATATTGGTGTCTATCAAAGTCACGTTAGCCAGGAAAGTCACACAACCATTATCCATACATCGTTGTCCCTTCATGGCCAAAATAAGTCATCATTTGCTTTCCTTTTTGCTAGCCTTATACTCAAGTATGGGTTGATTGGGGTAAGTAAATCGGATGTGTTGCTCATGACAAATCATACAAGCATAGTGCTCGTACAACCAGTCTATGTCGAGTATGACATGGTAGCCCACCATATCCAACAAAATAAGATTGGTAGAGAGGTTATGTCCTAAAATCATAACTTCTACCTCGGGTAGATAAGTATGAGCGATAGAGCTACCGCTCGATGGTGTAATAACTTTTAAAATGTATCTCACTGAAATCGGTGTAATGTCAAGAAAGTTCACAAATTGTGCAGACATAAATGAATGTGTAGCGCCAGTGTCAAAAAGAACTTTAGCATCGAACTTTGTAATAGAAATTGTACCTTCGATGACATTTGCGTCATCTTGCAACTCCTCTGCATAGGTCGTGTAGACGCCTGTGGCTCTCCTTTGTCCCTGTGCCTGGGACTGTTGGAGTTGCTGTTGTTGGGGCTGCTGGGGTTGATGTTGCCCTTGAGGTATAGAGGTCACTCTCTCCTAAGTCGGCTCTTTAGGGCAATTTTTGATAAAATGGCCCATCTCTCCACATCTGATGCACGCTTTTGTTGCTTTGTAGTAGACTCCAGAGTGGATCTTCTTGCAGTACTAACATACTACAGGCATCTGTTGTTGTCGAGTACCAACATGTTTCACCTTGGCCTTCTTCGCAAGCGGTGTTCTACTAGTCTTATAGGCAGGTCAAGGCGCTTTATTTTTATTGCCCTTTGACTTGCTGAACCGTCTAGGTTGAGTCATTCTAGAAGACTCCCAGTCGTCCTAAAGTATTGTGGTCATCTCAATAGCCTAGTTAAGATTTTGAGGATCACTAGTAAGAAGACAGTGGTCTATCATGCAGTCTGTGCATATACTTCCTTGCCCATGCCTCGTCAGTGGTGTAGGTGTGCGGGCAATATTTCTTCATGTGTTAGAATTGTGTGGTGTATTCTGCCATCTTCATTAAGCCCTGGTGGAGGTCCAAGAATTCCTAAATCTTGTGGTCTCGGGCAAACTGCAGAAAGTAGGTGACCAAGAACACCTCTAAAAACTCCTCCCAAGAGAGTGTGTGTCGCTCATCCGGTGTGTAGCGTACCTTGCATGTAGTCTTTCATCAACTCTTGGCATTGCCCTGGAGTTGGTAGGTGGTGTAAGAGACATGCCTCTCAGCGAAAACTTCAAGAATCTTGAAGATCTCGCCAATAGCGTGGATCCACTCCTCTGCAGCGTCTGGGTCCTCCTTCTCAGTGAAGGCTGGAGGACTCAACTCCATGAAGCAATTGTAAGACACTCCATGGGTCGCAGCAGCAGGAGATGTTGCAGTGACATTCAGCTGATAGTCAATGTCAATGTCATTACCCCCATTACCAGTAAAGTTCTGGCAAGTGGTAGTCAGGGTCGTGAGGGCTTCCAAGATGAAGTCCCTCTTGATTGTCCAACAAGCAGGTTGTCAACCGGCCATCTACAATCACATAAATTGGTTCAAATTACTTTTAAGTTTAGCATAAATAAAGGTTCTTTATTCATATGACCCTATAAGACATCTACATTCTTATTTTACAATAATTATAAAAATGAAAGTAACTTCAAGCATAACATTTCTACTACATAACATCAAAATTAACCAAAAGTGTTACATTATACTTACAGTGATGATGGTCAGTTTGACGAGCTTTGAGCTACACTTTTTCTATACTCTGATACCAAGTTGTAACACTCCAATTTTTAAAACTCAAAAATTTAGAAAAAAAATTAATTACTTTTAAAATCCTTTAATAAAATTATAGCAAAAAAAACTATTTGGTCTAAAACTTGGTATGCTACTTTTTGTATCCATTCATAACCATACAATCATGAAATTAAAAACTCAAGCATTCATAAAATAAATTAACTGTTCACAATCGTCTATAATTAATTACATTCATCTAAATTGCAAATAAATTGAAATAAAATAGCAGAGTCTCAAAAACTTTGAAGGTGTGGAAAAGATATGACTCGATCCCCATCGCAACCTCCCGCCATTGGCCCTACTCACTTCCAAAAAACATTAAACCAAATAGGTCAGACATAGAATGTCTTAATAAGGTAGATTATACTAAACAAGTAAAACAGAATTTTGAAAGCAGAAATTGCGTCTAACCTTTCATAATAAAATAAATTAAATCTAAGGAATTAATCATGCATTTCAATTAATCAAGCAAGCCTATTAATTACAAAATCAAACAATTATGCATCATTCATTTCAATTAAGGCATGTAAAATGCGTGAACAGTTAAAAATGTATGTACTTACCAATGCAGGAGACATTCATATGTGTGAACCAATTCTTATCTTTAATTATATGTTCTTTATTAAATTATGCATGATATGCCTAACTAATGCGCACACATTTTAAATTTTTACTTCTTAACCTCGTGGGTACAAACACAGACAGATACCTAAATCAGGATCATGGCTTAGGCGGTATTTTCATACAGGGATGACTTTAGCCTGGCCAGGCACCTTTCACCAGTCCTGAGTGAGGGATGACAAAAGGGAGAGAGACTTCAAACACCTCCATCCTAGTGCATCAGAATTTCACTCATGAGTTTCTTTACCCTATCTTCGTGGTTGGGAAGGAGCAACCTTTCATACTCAAAATAGAGTTCCACGAAACCAGATGTACTGCTTGCCCTCTCCGATAATAGAAATCCTTTAAATTTTTACAGAATGTCTATCATAACATGTACTACTGACCCAAATCAAGATTTACACAAAAATCATAGTGTAACCTAAGTATTAAAATTTTGCGGTTTTACTTTCTAAGAAACCGGTTTTTGAGAAAAACATATTTTAAAAGAGGTTTTCTTTTAGAAACCCGATCTATGTTCATATTTCAATAGTCCTAAGCCAAACCCACGTGTGTGAGGCTTGGTTTAGGGTCTATGCTTATAAAAAATTGATGAAATTTGTGCCACAAATTTTGTTTCATAAGTTAAGTATAGAACCCCCTACCTTTTTGACGAAATTCATTCATACGTGATTGGGTTGGTCTTTTCACATGATCCATCTGTTCCACATGAACCACGGCTTCGCACATGACCTGCTAAGCCTCCTCTCACGCAAGTAGCACCCTTCCTTGTTGAGCTAAGGGTGAAACACCAATGGTTTGGTGTTAGAAAAAGAGAGCAAAGAAGAGGTTTTGGGAGAAAGAAAGCAATTGGGAAAAAAACCAAAGAGACAAAATGGGGGTGGCGTGAGCCACTCCTTTCTTTATATAGACTTAGGGCTTGGGTCAAGAGCTGGAATTAATCCTAACTCTTGATTCAAATCAAGGTTTCTTTCTATTTCTCAAAGCCTCTCTATTTCATATTCTTTTGAATTCTTTCTTTTATTAACATAGCTTATATAATATAATGTATATGTCATAAGGTATAGTGTATATATTATGTAGTATATATAAAAAATAAGGGAAGGGTTGGTCAACCCCATGGGTTGGCCCTCCCTTTCCAAATCTTGAAATTGGCAACTTGCTTGCCTCGCAAGCAAGTTGACTTTTCTATTTTATTTTATTTTTCTTCTTTCTTTCCTCTTTCCTTCATTGGTCCAGCTCTTGGTGGACTTTTCTAGGCCATTCTATGGTTTCCCTCCCCCCCCCCCCCCCCCCCTTATGGGGCATAATTTTTTAAAAAGGAAATTTTGACTTTTTCTTCTTTGTTTTAGTTTTTTTGGTGAGTTTTATTTTAACTTATATTTAAAGTTTTAATTTTTAAATTACAATTTAAAGGTTTAAATTGAATGCCACATAGGATGGAATGGCCCACTTATGGACTCCTACCATTTTATGAAATTTGGTTAATTATTTGAATTTTATTCCATAAAATTCTAATTAAATTCAATTTAAATTCAAATGAAATTATAAATTCACATGAAATGCTAATAAATGAAATTTTGTTAAATCTATACCTAATTAAATTCAATTAATACATTTTGAATTTTCATATAACTAAATTATTTGTTTTAAATTATTCCTTAGGCTAACTCAAATTTTTCAAGAAAATCATTTATAAAAAAAAATCAAACTTTGTGAGACCCTGGGCACGTAGGGGTTCTTTTCCCATATGAATTTTTTTCTAAACCCTACAAACCCTCTAATACACTACTTATCTATAATATAAACTTTTTTTTATCACCTAATAAGTAAAAATACAAAAAAAAAATAAAGAAGAAGCCTCAAAAAAATTTGGGTATTACATAACATGCCATGCTTTTCAAAAGCCAAAAAGTTGAACTATTTTTCATAATACTTGGAATCTTAAATTCATTTAAGAGGCCATATACTCTCTCAATCTCTCAAAACAGGCCAACCGAACCATTTCACTTAGGGTGTGATCATATCGGTTACCCAAACCCAATCGTTGTTTTGATCCTATTGGACCCAACCAAGAAACAGAATTGGAAATTTTGCTATAATAAAATCGAGAAAATTTTGAGACTAAACCATGTTAAGGAAAAATACAAGACAGATCCTGTCAACTGCAAAAATTTATCCTAGTTCGGGAGATTTCTCCAAGCCTACAAAATTTTTTTTTGACAAAACCCTTTTTACATTATCATCTTATATAGGTTAGCTTTCACCCAATTTTTTCTTAATTTATTTTAATCACTCTTGATTGGGTCTTTAGAACCATCAAAATTGTGGGTCAGAACAGTTCTGAAGACAGGACAAAAAACCAATGGTCTGTTGCAAAGAATGTTTTAGCCTCAATACTGATCCAAATAAAGTGAAACATGATTCTAAATTCAAACCCTGAATGTGTAAAATAATCTAGCATTTTTATTTTTATTTATTAACTTCTTTTTCATAGAGATATCAATTTTGTTCTGAAACAGGTCAAGATAAAAATTAAGGATAAAAAATCCAAGATTCAAATATATTTGCATCATTATACAACAAATATTTTCCCAAATTCATGCTAATCTTGGTAAAACAATAGCATACATCATTCAAAACCATCAAGAAATACCTCAAATAAGATTACATCTATACAAAAATCATAATAAACCCTAAACAATCATGGAAACATGGATTATTTATATATTAACATGTTGTTTAATCATGCTAAACATAAAATAATCCACCATGCATGCTTATATCGAATTTCTTTATCAAAAACATCAAAACCCTAAAAGTACTTTTGTCAAAACCTTCTTTAAAACAAATTTTTTATACAAAAACAAGAATTCAAGCATATAACAAATTTTTAAAACTTATTAGAGTTATATTTCATCAATATAACCTAAGAACAACATATTAAATATGTTGAAACAAATGAGATCTACCAAATAATAAGAAAGAAGCTTTCCCCAAATCGTTTTTCACAAAAGAAGCCTGAAAATCATCTTATTTCGAAAAACAATTTTTTTATTCCATGATAACAAAGATCCATAAAAATATGTTCTTCAGATTGAAACTCAACCTTAGATAGGTGTTTTAAGGTTGGATTCATCATTGGTTCAGATCTGAAAATCGTCCCATGCATATTTCATGCGTTTGAAAAAATCTATGCCTACGTGATTGATGTACCTACCTTAATCGGGTTCTCAAACGTAGATCAACCTTCGTCACTCATTTTAGAATCATGAGAAGCTTCGATGGCTACTGAAAAAACTCCAAGAAAGAAGAGAAAGAAGAAGAAAGAATAAAAAAAAATAGGAAAGAGACTTCCCTCTCTTTTTTTCTTTTTATACTAGAAAACTCACCAAAGGGGGGAATCCCCTCCGTGGAGTCTAACTCTAATGTCATTCTAACTAGGGTTGAATCCTAAGAGTCTTATTTCAAAAATATACTAATTAATTATGAAATTAATTTAATTAACTACTATTTTAATCTTAATTAATTATGGGTCCAATAGGGAGGGGCATCCCACTTTCTTTAGAGCCTTCTAGGGCTTTAAAAGACTCTCTAATGAGTTCTCTAAAATCTGGAGTAGATCCCACATGGGACCAAATCTAAAAATGATCCAGATCCAAAAACTTGATCCAGATCCAAATCCAAAACTTGATTTGGTTGTATCTAGAAACCAAACAAAAAGATCAAAATCTGAAATCAACTTAAAGATGCATATCCAAAATAACACTAGATCCAAACTCAGATTTGGATCCGAACATAACCCATCTAAGATCCAAATAACCTTGAGTCACCTCTGAACCTCTATGAGCCATCCTAACCATATCTGGCATCCCACTGAGCGGAGTGTGACCCTTATGAGGTTCTTTTGGACCCTGGTTTGAGTTCAAAACCCTGCCTAGTCAACTTAGATTCTCGAATTTTGCCTGAATTAAAAACTAATTTTAACATGAATTTAAAGGTTAAACGAAAGCAAAATCTCTGCCTCGTCTTTAATCCATCTTTAGGGATGGCAATAAATCGAGGGAAAATGGGGCCCCATCCCGCTTCGCCTCGTTTGGATTGGGGATGGAGGGCACGAAACAGTGATGGAGGTTAAAACCAAAACTTGTGCGAGGATGGAGGGCAGAATTTTGAGATAGGGTGGGGTGGAGACCTTGTCCCCCACCCTGGCTCCACCCCAGTCCACAGTCATCCCTAGTCAGGGGTGGGTAGTTCCCACCCTGACCCAATGAACTGATCTTTTATGTGCCTCCTCCCCCACCTGAATCTCTCTCTCTCTCAACCCAGAAATCCCTACAATGGAGGGGTTTTTTAGGGCTAGTAAGCAAGTTGAGCTTGCATTGTTGAAGCTTGAGTCTTTAAGGTTACACCCAAAAGCTTTGCGAGTGAATCATGAGCTGACTCATCTTCTAAAAGATTATTTTTTAAGTATTTTTTAAATCTTAATAATATATAAGAAATGTTTAATTCATGTACAAAACATAGATAATATGCATTATATATATGATATATGTATCAATATATAACATACAAGTATATATAAATATATAGTATGTAAAATGGCATATGCCAGGCAAACCAATAGATCTTGCCATGTTTGTGCTTGGCTCATTTACATAAATGAGCTAGCTAATAGCTTGGCTCGCTAAGCTCAATTTTTAAGTTGAGCCAAGCGGCAAGTTGTTCATCTATTCTTGGCTCCAGCCCTACTACTAAATTGAATTATTTTTGAATTTGGACCTGATTTGATCAGTATTTAGAATCATATAAAATTTAGAATGGGATCAAAATCTAATCTAAATGAATTTTCACATGTAAATCACTTGTTTTTATACTTTTTCTACTAGCACATATATTATGAATTTAAATTCAGATCTGAATTCACATTTGAAAATATTAATTTGGATTTGAATTTATCATGATCCATTCTAAATTGATATATGTACGTTAACCAATAAATACAAACTTAGCCCCCTCTTCCCTCCTCTCAAAAAATACGCACCTAGCCACACCCCCGCCCCCTCCCAAGAGAGAGAGAGAGAGAGAGAGAGAGAGAGAGAAAGAGAGAGGTGATTCCTTTATAGGAAAAACATACACTACCAAGTTCCAAGAAAGCTAATTGCAAGAGAGCTGGCTTAAAAGCCAGCCAACTCTTATTGGACACCTTTACGAAAGAATTAATAAATAGTCATCCGATCAACGATGATCCAATGGCCAATAGTGAGATACCACCATAATATTGTAGTACCCAACCGCCTTTTGTGTGTGTGTGTGTGTATATATATATAGAGAGAGAGAGAGACCTTCAAAAATCATAGTTTTTGGTATTTTTTATCACATCTAACACCATAGATGTGATCTATAGGTTTTGTTTAGTGGGAACCGGCTTTAGGACCACCGAAATCTGGCTTGTATACAGGTTTTTCTGGTGATCCAAAATCAATGGCTATGAAGGCATCAATTTTTTTGGCTCATAAAAATGCATTTTTCATCCAAAAAACGTGATCCAAGAGTAGATTCTCACTAAATCAACATGCTAAATACATATAAGGGTTCACATCTATCATAAAACACTTCAAACTATGGGACCTAATGGGGCAGGATGAGAAAAGAGGGTCTAATATGTTCGTTTATATATATATATATATAGAGAGAGAGAGAGAGAGAGATTAATGTGTTCCTTGGGCCCCCTTTTAGTTAGATCTCGTTAGGCCCCTTCAAAAATCGTAGTTTTAAGTTTTTTTCTCAGTTCTAATACCGTAGAGAGAGACAGAGAGTATTGTGTTCCTTAGATCTCCTTAAAAGTCGAATTTTTAAAGGGGCCTAACGAGACCTAATGAAAAAGGGGGGCCAAGGAACGCGTTATATATATATGCTAGTGGTAAATATGTGTATGCATATGGTTGCAACATAACTTTTATGTCACAGTCATATTGTTCTTGAGAATCTGAAATTGAGACATGCCCTCTCAACAGCCATTGATTTTGGATCACTGGGAAAACCTGTCTACAGAAAACTGGCAATCCAAAAGCCGGTTACCACTAAAAAAGCCTATAGATCACATCTATGATGTTAGACGTGAGAAAAAATACTTAAAACTTTGATTTTTGAAGGGACCTAACGAGACTTAACCAAAAAAGGGGCACAAGAAATGCATTATATATATATATATATATGTGTGTGTGTAGGGTGTGTGTGTGTGTGTATGCTTATGGTTGCAACATAAACGGTCATATTGTTCCTGAGAATCTGAAATTAAGACATGCCATGTCAATACATGTTCAAGCAGCTCGTTGTGTGATCGCTGATAGATTGCTGAAAATTCTAAAGGGCTACTGAGATATATCTCAAAATTGGAAGAGAAGATATAGACTGCAAACCAAGGTTGCCAGACTAGGAAGCGGAAGCGGGAAACGAGAAGCGATGCATTTTAAAATATATAGGAAGCGGGAAGTGAGAAAAAAAAAGAAATATAAGAATTGAATGAAAATCAAAATAAAAACTAAAATAAAAGTGACCAATATTAAATTTCATGATTTTTTAGTGTAAGAATTAAATTTTTAACAAAATTTAAAAATTATGACTGCCAAGTACCAATTTAGCCAAAGCACATGGAAGTGAGTGAGAAGAGTAAGAGAAAACACATAAAAGGCATGAAAAGTTGAGTAATAGAATGTATAATAAGAATAAATGAAGGGTATGAAAAGCATAGGAGAAGCGTGGGGGAATCGAGGTTCTCATCAAGTTTCGGAAGCGAGGAGTTTCGTGCTTCCGAAGCGAGCTTCCCACCTATCTAAGAAGCTTCTGGTAACTCTGCTGCAAGGATTAGCTTTCCAGGGTGGTCGACATAATGCTTTACTGAGATAATCGTGCAATGGAGGATAAAGAATGGGTGATGTGTTTTCAGTTAGATTAATATATAACTCCTATCTTTCATGAGACAAGAGAGTAGTAAATAGAAATTAAGAAGCAACATAAACAAAGTAAATGTGGTTTGCTTGATTAATTGAATGCTTAAATTTGGAGGCAGAGGTGATGTATTTGGGTGATTTAACATCATAATGACATCAGTAACTGAAATCACCATAGTGAACGTTTCACTTATTTAGATTGGTAATATGTTAGTGAGTGAAATCAGCTGTTTTACAGGCAAACAAGCATATGAGCAATCACTGTATGGGAGGAATGAAACAGAGTTGGTCTTTCTTTTCTCTTCTTTCCGTTTTAAACATTGTAAACAATACCTGGAAGTCATTTTGAACGTGAACTAATTTCATAGATCCGTATTAAAACATGATAGTCATATCTATCTTAATTCCCGAATCATGCATCAAAATTGCATGACTGAATCTCTGCTTCAACTAACTGAATGGTATCTTTAATTTTTGGCTTCCTCCCGCTTTAAGCTTCAGGTCAGAAGACTAAATTGGAGTAATGAGAAGTGATGTGGAGCCAAGACAATCTGAACAGTAACTTACCAAGATCTAGTCTTGTAACTTTGGGAGTTGATGTTCTCAAAAGAAAACTTTCGAATTCATTACTGTAGTAGTCAACATCAGCATTGATGATCTACGTTGATTGGTTGCGTATATATGTGTAGGCTTACGGTTAAGTATAATAAATACAAAAGCTCTCATAAAAAGCCAAGCTGCCGACACTCTTAAGAAACTGACCTTTCTCACAGAGGCTAAAAAAAATGAACCAAAAAATGATGGCCAAATTTAAAAAATCATTGTGTGACTATGATAAAAAAATAAATAAAACTACACATAATACCTGTGATTTTGAAATAAAAAGAAAAAAGAAAAAGGAGGAATAAAAGAAGATTGCCACCTTCATCCCATGTGATGTACAGGCAGATATTTCCAACCTTAAGTGGGAATAATAAAGCAGGGGAGAACCAACCAATGTGAATGTGCTTGTGTATTGTGTTAATTTGTAAAACTAGGCTCCCCCACACACTGACCTTACCAGGTGGAAAGTTGCGGTGGTGGGGCCCTCACGTTGGTCACAAGCATCACATTAGGCAGCTGTACACCTTTGCCTCATTTATTGTTACTTGTTATCTTTTTCATCAGTTATATATGCATAAGGTCATGAATTCAAGGGAAACTTCCACTTAGGCCGCCAACTTTTTACCCTTAATTTAAAAATAGTAATGAAAAGTGTGCTCTCGGAACAGCCACTCCAACCTAATAAAAGCTTTAAATTTTTAAAAATTTTGAATATTTTTTTTTTGTTGACCAGACCCTACAGATATGATCTATAGAATATGGCATACATGCAAGTGCTTTATGATCTTCAAAAAATCAACGGCTCACAATGTACAGAAATTTCATGACTTAAAAAATCTTATTTTTATGTCTAGAAAACATGAATTTTTATCAAATAAACTATGTTAAGTACATCTGTAAGGTCTGATTGAGAAGATGCAAGCTACAACTATGATTTCTAGTAGGTGAGATTAAGCCATAGCATTACTTTATATTGAGCATCACTTTGATGAAAACTTTGAGAGTGGTCACTATTTTTTTGTAATCTTTTTAATAGTCCTCATTTGTTTCATGCAACGTAACATGGGAGAATACCTGATGTAATCTTTTTAACCAAACAAACATCAAATCATAATGGTAAAAAAGTGTCATGCTAGCACAAGTGAGTTCAGTTTTTTGTCACCACCAACCACTTTTTATACTTAAATCCATTTATACCTCAGCCCTTCTTATAAAGGCTTTCAGGCAAAAATCTTTTAAGTGAGTCTGGGCTGACAGTACATTTTAGAAATGCATTCACCTTTACATGAAAATTAAACAAACAAGGCATAAGAATCTATAAATAAAGCCTAGTCAAAGTTGAACTCCTCTTTACTAGAAAAGGAAGGAATTTAGCAAGGGCATTTTTTGCCAGTGATGAAGAAAGTCAAGGATCAATTAATGTGAAAATGGGCAGAGTTGCAATATCTTTGGCTGAGGGGTCTCGGATTCGGATCTCACAAAGGGGATGTCCCCACCTAGTAAAAAAGAAAAAGAAAGAAAAGAAAAAAAGAAATTACAAAAATAAGAATATGATTATGAGCTAAATTGCTGCAAAAGAAAATTTTTATAATTCCATAAGAAAGTGCATTTGAATTTTTATTTTATTTTTTTGAAAGGCAAGCTGGGTTTAGGCAGACCCCAACCAGATATCTCTTCCGCCTCATGTAGCAGAGGGATTCGAACCTGGGCCTTCAGATTGGCACAGGATCCGGCTTACCACATGGGATATCACCTCGGTGCATTTGAATTCTTATATTGAGGAAGAACCCTGTCTGCAGAGTATAAAATCTTCCCCAGATTTCCTTATTCACTTTTGGATTTTTTGTGGCTCCACATGTTTTAGATCATTCATTCTAATAAAAGCCTGGGTCCCTTATTTTGCATCAACTATTTCAACATTTTCATAAATCACAGCTAAATTCTCTTCAAGATTTTTTGTTACCAGAGATAAAATCTCCTAATGTGAAATTATTAAAATATGCTTGTGATACCCACCAATTAATATGCAGCGGCATTAAGATATTGTAATTGAGTAGGGGTAAAGAATTTAAACTTTTCAATACATGTCCCCTCTCTCTCTCTCTCTCTCTCTCTATATATATATATATACATATATATATATATATATATATATATATATATATATATATATATATATATATATATAAAAGAATCAAAACGGTCCCAAACCTACCCGATAGAAAAATTTTAGTATTTGTTTCAAATTTCTGACGATATAGATATTTCCAGCATGATTGATTTATTAGAAATTGACACTTGGATAATGAAATTTGGATAGAAAAATGATATTTGGAGCCTCATAAATTTATGAAAATTGTAAGCCATTGATTTTTGAAACTTATAAAAAGCTATACATGCATCGGAAGCAAATGCTCCAAGAACTAATTCCGATAAAAACAAGCATATAGATCACATTTGTACAGTCAAAATTTTGAAAAAAATAATAAAATATCCTTTGGGTAGGATTGGGAGGGTTTTCCATTGGGTAGGTTTTGATCTCTCTCTCTCTCTCTCTCTCTCTCTCTCTATATATATATATATATATATATATATATATATATATATATATATATAACCAATGAAAAGTCCAAAATTTGGGACTGATGATGATCAACAGCATTCCTTATCCAACGACCCAGTTTTTCATCAATCAAACTTTATATATTAAAATTTTAGCATTTATTTAGTAAGCGATATGCTTTTTTATTATTTTTTATATTTAGATATATTTTTAAAAGCACTAAAGATCAACGGCACACAATCCTTTGTATTGTAAAGTTTTAAATGCATTGTGAGCCATCAATTTTTTATGTTTCTAAAAACATGCCTAGATGTTGTAAAGTAGTTGTGTAAAACATATTTTTTACTATATAAGGTCCGATGGATGAAACAGTCAAACATAGAAGAAATGAAGCTATCCAATAGTTTATTTGTCCTCTTCAGTTTTCAAATTTTCAATGGAAAGATGTTATATATATATATATATTGAAGGTAAGAAACTAACGAATAGAAATCACTCTTTTCTTGAAAAAAATGCAATGTTTTGTAGATCAAATGTTATGGGAGTGATCTACATGGTTTGTTTAGTAGAAAACTAGTATTGAATCATGTGATTATGACAAGTACTTAGGTTTTTAAAAGGGGTTCAAAAATTAACAGCCCACAATGTACCAAAATTTTGTAACTCAAAATTTCATGTTTTTACATTAGAAATGCATGATCCAAGGCTTGATCCTTAGTAAATAAACCACGCTCAACACATGTATGTGGTTAGATTGAGTTAACGGAACTTGCACCTCTTATTTCCAGTTTATTAGAGCACATATCTACCCATATACATAGAGAGAGAGGAGGCCGTAATATTGGATGCCCTTATGTTTCGAAATCAGTCGGACGAGCCTGACACGTTCGATCTTTTTTTGTTGTGGTATTTTGACTTTCAGTGGCGGTAAAGACTGCTGCTAAAGGTCTTGGCAGAAACCCCCGCCTTTAGCAGCGGTCCAAAAAATGCTATTAAGGGTCATTTTAAAATAACTATGTTTCCGTCGCTGATCTTGCAGTGGAAACGTGTCTGATATCATCAAACGTGTGTTTGTTGATACTCTCTCTCTCTCTCTCTCTCTCTCTCTCTCTCTTGGAAAAGAGTTCCATGGCCCACGACTACAGTGAGATAAAGTCTCTCTCTCTCTCTCTCTCTCTCTCTCTCTCTCTCTCTCTCTCTCTCTCTCTCTCTCTCTCTCTCTCTCTCCGATGGCTTTCCCCCTTCCCCAGCATCCTTAGCTTCGGTGTCCTATGCTCCCACCGGCCTCTCTCTCTCTCTCTCTCTCTCTCTCTCTCTCTCTCTCGCAGGCACAACACCCTCTCACCGTGCCTGAAGGATTCCGTTCAATCCATCAAAGCCCCTTTGAGTTGAGACCTAACCCCTTTCTCTCTCAAACTCTCACAACATCACTCTCACCGTGCCTGAAGGATTCCATCGTGGTGCTGTTGTCCGGTCAATCCATCGATCAAAAATGGCGTCCACATCCTCTTTGTCAAGCCCCATTAAGATGACGGGGATACTTTTTCAAGGGAGCGCCCGATGAAGGGTTTTCGAGCAAGTCCAGAGATCATCTGAACCCATCGCTTCCATTTTCTGCTGATATCGCCTCCCTTACCTCCTGTTCTGCGGTCCATCCCCCACCATCCTCCACACTCAGCTATCGTTTTCCGACATCAATGACATGCTCGAAGCTTGAAGGAGTATTTTCTTCTTCTCGTTAGGGCACCACCCTCCGCCCCCCATTAGACGATCATTCTCCCTCCTCCCCTCTGGTTCAGTCGGCGACCGGTCTCTATTGTTGTTCGGCATCTCTCTCCCTGAGCAGCAGCCACCAGCCGACAACCCCAACTCCACTCCATTTTTTGTTTGCTGCTGACACCAACTCGGCGTCGCCCGACATCCACCATGCCTGAGCTGCCTCCCTCGGCTCACGATGTCTTGTTCTTCCCCTGATTTTTTTTTCACTGACGATGCACCACCACTACCTCCATTTCGGCGACCCCACTGTTTTCCTTTTCTTCTCAATCCCAAGTCGATCCTCTCGGTGGGAGCTCGTGTTTGCTTGAGCCGTGTAGCCGCTTCAGCCTTCCTCCAGTTTTGGGTTTGGCGAGCAGCGCGGTGCCTATTGCTGCATAACCCGTGGGAGCCACGGTTTCATTTTTCTCTCTTCTCTCCGGTGCCGAAGGGAAGGCCGATGCTGCCATTCTGAGCCCAGGACCCGTCGACGTTTGCCTCCGGTGGTTTTCCAGTTTCGTCGAACGCTGCAGGCTCGAACGGAGGTTGCCCTTTCTTGTGCTGCGTTGGTTGGTCGTGCCGATCACCACCGGAGCCCCCGACCCTCGCAGGTGTGCCTCTATCTTGTTTATTTCCTTTTTCAGAGTTTCGTAGGCTCCTTCATCGGTGCCTTTCGTCTTTCGGTTATGCGCCCCTCGTCTAGCCGTTTTTGGGGACTTGCTCCCGATCTCTCATTGAGGGTCAACCAGCGAGCCCTACATTTCATCAAGGAAGCAGTGAACGACTGGGGTGCAGCTTTTGTGCTTCGCCGATGGGGATTGGATGTCGTCTTGCCTTTCAGACTCAATCGTTGGTTCTTCTCTAAGCTTTCGGAGTCCCTCCGATCATGCCTAGATGTGGGCTCTCTTCGTATTTCAGACATTAGGTTTTTCCTGCGAGCTATTAGACAAGAGCCTCTCGAAGCGTGCTCTGTTAAGGCTTTGCTTGTTTCTCCTTTCTTCATTCGTGAGCTTCCAGAATGGGTTGCTAATCGAGGATGGAAGCAGGTCTCATCTACTTGGCAAAGCTCCTTCCATGCTATTCGTTATAGATCACAGTTGAGTCGTGCCAGGCCGGGGGATTGGTGGTGTGCTAATTGTTTTTCTTTGAATTTCCATAAACGTTGTGATTGTCATAAGTGCGGCTTATCTTTTCTCTCTCGTCGGCACCCAGCCTGGAAGCGAAGACGATCTAACCCCTCTCATTCTCATTCATCGGGGATGAATCTAGTCTCTAAAGATTTTTCTGGGGTGGTGCGTCATCCGGCAAATCGGAATCCTGAACAGCCTTCCCAAAAATTATGCTTCTCGCCATGGGTGCAGATTGGCAATCTCCACAACCCGGCGATTTCATTCAATGCTGTCAAGATTGGGTCTATCTGGGTCCCAGTCGAGCCGCAACACTTTGGGCTATCTTTTCCGTCTATTGCTCCATCTATGTTAGACTATTCGCCAGCTTTTGATGGCATCTCCCAACCTTTGCAAGTTCTGCCAGGGGTGGGCCCCAAAAAATTTGGGTCTGCCATCAATGCTTCATCTCTTGGAGATTTGCTGCTCACTATTTATAATGCTCAGAGCTCGACGTCTGATTTTTTTAGCGCTAATTCTCGTGGCGGACTGATGGCGCGGTTGGGTAGGTATGCTCGTGGGAAGCAGAGAAATTTTTTGCCATCCTCGTCATCACGAGCTTTGTCTAGGGTGAACCCACAAATATTTGACCATGATAGCAATGCTTTCTCTAATGGAGTTCAGTCGTCAGCTTTTTCTCAAGCTCGGGGCCTGGTATCTACTTCTCTTTGTACCAATTGCCATTTCAGCTTGGAGGCGCGGTTGGACAGGCTTGCGCGTGATGGACAAAGGACGAATTTGCTATCGTCCCTTATTATTTTTTCCTCCAGACGCTATGACTATTTGGTTATCAATCTTATGGCGTTTAATGTTAGAACCAACATGGCAATCAGATGCATGGTGCTTGGCTCCTCGGCTCCTCGTCCTTTCCCTGTATCGCATTATGTCTCTGAGGTTTTTTCTTCTACCAAATCTTTTGGTATTCCGCCAGACGCGGTCTCCTTCATTAGTCCAGCACAGGGTCAACAACATCCTATTCCACAACACTTGGGTGTCACAGTTGTCGATGCAGCTAAGTTGCTGGATACCTCTCTCTCATCTTCACAGCTGCAAGCGATAGCTGTTGATATGGATTCTACGATTTTAGATATTTTTGCTATTATTGGGGACTCTCTCTGCAACTCTGGTGGAGCAGTTTGCGAGCAGTTGGGCATTTTCGATGGTCACATGAGGTCGTCTGTCAGTGCTGGTGGTCAGCGAAGAAGAAGGAGGCCTTCGTTAATTGTTTCGGCTACCGATGCTAGGTCCCCAAGAAGGTCATCTCGGTGCCACCAACCACAGGTTTTTCCAGATTTTGTTTCATGAGGATTGTTTGTTGGAATGTTAGGGGCTTAAATTGTCCCACTAAACGTCTATTTCTGGCTAATTGGGTTAGGGAGCAAAAGCCCGACCTTCTTGCTTTATGTGAAACTAAAATGGAGGTCATCTCGCTCGTGATCGTTTCTAGCATCTGGCAGGGAGCTGACTATTTCTATAAGCCAGCGGTAAATCATGTAGGCTGTATCCTTATCTTGGGAAAGCAGTCTTTAAATTTATCGCAGCTGGATGTGGGTCTTTTCTCTTTGTCTGTTGCTTTCAATTTGCAGGCAGTTGATAGAAGAGTAGTGGTTTCTGTTGTTTATGGTCCTAATCTCGCCGCCATGAGGCCCGCTTTTTGGGATGATTTGGATAGGGTTGTCGTTTCCAACGCGGATTGTCACCTTCTTATGGGAGATTTCAATTGTTTGTTATCTATTCATGACTCTAATAACCTCGTAATTCCCAATCCCTCTATGCGAGGTTTCCAAGACTTTGTTCACCGTCATTTTCTCTACCCTATTCCTTTAACCGGGGAGCGCTTCTCTTGGTCGAATATGCGGTCCCGTTCGTGCTGTAGGGTCCTTGATAGGGTCTTTGTCACACCTAATTTATTGGACCTCATTCCCGACGTTAAGTGTGTGTTGTTTGCTCCCTCTATCTCGGATCATGGGCAGATCATCACTCATTGGGGAAATGACTTTCAACCCACTAGGAGCTTTGCGTTTGAAGAATGGTGGCTTCAGGAGCCAGATTTTCTCACGGTTGTTACTAATTCTTGGAACAAAACTGTTGATGTGCATTGGGCTGCGCTACGTGTTCAAAATAAGCTTTCTCGTCTAGCTAAGGATATCAAAGCTTGGCTTCATAGTCGTAAGGTGGAGAAATTTCAGCAAATAGCCGCATGGGATCAAGAGATTTTTGAGTTGTATCAGTCTATGTCTTCTCCTGACTCTCTTTCTGATTTGCAACTTCTCAATCTTCAGGCCAGGTCCTTAGAATTAACCATGCTTTTGAAAAACTGGAGGATCAAAGAGGAAATTCGTTGGAAGCAAAGGTCTAGGGTGAAATGGCTTGCGGCTGGTGATGGCAACACTAAATTTTTCCACTCATATGCTTCCCATCGTCATAGGAGGAGGGTTGTTCCTTCTATCTCCATTGAGGGGGTCTCTTATCTCAATCGGCACGTTAATCCGGCAATCTCGCTATACTTTAAGGACTTATATTCTGCTTCGTTAACTGCGGAGGGTGTCTTTGGTAATTTTCTAGTTGGCTCAATTCAGCTTGAGCAAGCCAGATATATGCAAAGAAGGTTCTCTGAAGATGAGATTTTTTCGATCATTAAGGATCTGTCGGGTTGGAAAGCGCCTGGCATTGACGGGTTTCATGTCGACTTTTTTAGAATCTTTTAGGACTGTGTTAAATCAGACGTTGTGAGTATGTTCGATGAGTTTCATCGTAACTCCAGACTGCCTTATCATTTGCATGTTGCTATTATTTCGCTCATTCCGAAAGATGATGAGTTCAATGATATTTCTCGATTCTGACCTATCTCAGTTATGAGTGCTCTCTATCGGATGTTTGCCAAAGTTTTGGCGAATAGGTTGAAATCGGTGGCTAACCAAATTTTTTCAGACTCTCAGTTCGCCTTTATTCGTAATAAGAGGGTGCAACACTCGTTCATCATGGCGTCCGAGGTGGTCCATTCCTTGCAGCATAGCGGTCAACCTTACTTTGTCCTTAAATTAGACTTTCATAAAGCTTTTGACTCTGTGCATTGGCCATTCTTATTTCAAATGTTAGCAAATTTTGGTATTGGTCGTCATTTTTCTGGTTGGGTGAGAGAGCTGGTCTCAAATGCCCAGGCCATGTTAAATATCAATGGTATTAGAGGAGACCAGTTCAAGCTAGGAAGGGGTCTGCGGCAAGGGTGCCTCCTATCACCTTTGTTGTTCAATGCAGTTGCTGAGGGTCTTGTGGTCTTGCTAAAGCGGGCTGTTGTATCGGGTTTCATTGATCTTTTGCAGGTTTCCGACTTCCCGGGTCATATTCTTACTTATGCTGATGATATGATCATTTTTTGTCGTGCAAATGTTCAACAGATGCTCAGGTTCAAGCTTATCATTCAGTTCTTTCTCTCAATGTCTGGGCTTTCTCTAAATGAGACCAAATGCTCTATTACCATGTTCAATGTTAATGCCAATATGCTTGCAGCTGGAAAGAGAATTTTTAATTGCACTACTTCTGACTTGCCTATTATGTATCTTGGCTTGCCGTTACAAGTGAAGCCTCTATCTTCAGCGGCTTGGGCTCCGACGCTTCAAAAAGTGAAGCGCAAATTGCTTTCGTGGCAGTCGTCTTATCTCTCTAGCGCTGGGCGTCTAACCTTAGTCAGACATGTTCTTTCAACTATTCCAGAATTTTTCATGTCTCTGTTTGTGATGCTTGTGGGAGTAGAGAAGCAGCTGACGCGCTTGCTGGCAGGCTTTCTTTGGTCTGGGTGTAAACTCACAGGTAAGCGTCACTTGATTGGTTGGCGTTCAGTGGTTCTACCTCGGCGTATGGGTGGTTTAGGCATTCCGGTGCCCAGACTGCGAAGCATTGTTCTTGTCGCCAAGCAATGTTGGTTGGCCCACCAACCGGATAACCCTTGTGCTAGTTTTCTTCTTGCTAAATATGGGGATCCAACTCTTAATCCGGTTCGTCTGGGAACCCGAGGTTTGGCGCTCTCGCACTTGCGTAAATCGTGGTTGAGGGCTTTAGCCTGCTTTAGAAACCATTTTGAGGTCTCCGAAAATTTTGGTCAGTGGTTGCAGTGGGCATTGGCACCAAGCAGAGAGTTTCTCACCAAAAAAGTCTATAGATCGTTGCTACCGCCAGGGGCTGATTGGTTGCCCGAGGATGTGTTTTGGGCGAAGGGTCCTTCCCCCCGTTCGCGAGTCCTGGCGTGGTTAATTTTGCACGATAGGATCCAGACCCACAGTAATTTAAAGAAGTGGGGCATTCAACTCCCGAGTTGGTGCGTGCTTTGTTAAGCTGCAGAAGAGTCTACGTTTCACTTGTTCTGGTCTTGCCTAATATTTATGGAAATCTTTAGTAGGACCTGGAGGCATCCGGAAGTATTTGTTAAGGAGGAGTCCTTTGCGCTAGATCTGATCTTGGGGCCGGTTTGTATTAGGCGCAGCAAGAGGTGGAGGTTCATCTGGCGGACGTGGTTGCTTACCTCTTGGTGGTTTGTTTGGATGGCGCGTAACGATGCTCATTTTCGTCATATTCGAGTTAACATTCAAAACCTGGTGCATAAAATTTTGGTAGATGTTTATGCGATCTTGCGTATGCATCTTAGTGACCTTCCACTCCCTCCTGCTGATGCTAACTATCCTTTGTCGCAATCTGGGCACGCGGCTATGGCGTGAGCCCATTTTATCTGTCTAATGTTCTTTTCTCTTGTGCTTTCTTTTGTTTTGGCTTTTGTTCTTGTTCAGTTCATGGGTTCAACATTTTGTTGATCTTCATGAGTGGTAATGTTGAATTACTTTCGTCTCTCTCTCTCTCTCTCTCTCTCTCTCTCTCTCTCTCTCTCTCTCTCTCTCCAATCGATTTTAACAACCAAATTACATGCTCAAGGAATATGGTTGCAGATCAAATGGTTAAAATGATCAGTGTCTTACGGGAGATTCATATTTTTGGCATCTCTATTGCTATCTTTCTTCCCAGTCCTCCAAACTTTTGTTTCTTTTACAGTTCGTTTCAAATGGAGCAGTCGTTATTGAGAAGAAGGTTTATCAATGCATTAATGTCTTCTTCTTTTTTCAGAAGGAGCTCCCTACACCTGGTAGGGGGGGTTGGCTTAGGGCTTTCAAGTTGAAGGAGGTCTTCAATTTTATGCCTACAATTCCTTTGCCACAAGGCCTAAGTCATGAAAAAATATTCTTGGAGGGCTGAGGGAATTACTTATGGAGCTTTATACTGTAGACACTGAGGGAAGCGCCTCTCTAAAGGGGAAGCCCCACCCCTTGCCTATAAGGAAAAACTGGCTTCTCATTAATTTGATGAAAGTGATATGAAAGTGCAAAGCATTCTCTTCCTTTTCCACTTGTTTTCCTTTGATCAATATGATACCTCTCTGTACCCAATGGGTGTGGGATGGGGCATGGATCATCATTGGTTGTCACCCCCACCTAAGTCGAAGCTTGGAGACTCTTTGGAGTCAAGGGATAAGCTTTGAAGTTTTATGCTGACATGGACAGAGACTGTAAAAAAAAATGTGACACCTCTAAACCTATGAATGGTTTTTCCGTTTAAATAAAAAAAAAAAGGAAGAAAAATTTTGAGACAAAAATCTTTGTTACCATGGTCACTGGAAGCTGTGGTAGCTATTTTTAAATAAATGTAAAAAATACTTAAAGTTGTTTTTATATTATTTTAATGGTTTTAACATGTGTCACATTTTGATTGACATGTAATATTTTTTTCTCCAATTCAAAGAGATTCACTTTGAGTATTCGCATAAGCCTATTCACCTGAATCGTTGGCCAAACGATACAACATTTGGCAGTACCATTCTAAGATGCGTGTGGCTCACGCAAATTAGAAATACTGGTCACAAAATGCAGATTTGCAGTACAAAACCCTTGATGTGCAAATGAAACGTGATTTTCAGCGTTGCTCTAGGTGGATGGATTCAACATCCACCGTACAAATGGTGGTGCTAACGAATGGAGATGGTGAGGAAAAAGAGGGAACCGGGAACGGGGGTGGATAAAGAAGGAATTAAAAGGGAAGGGAGAGGACCACATTGCACCCTTAATTTCTGTGTATGACTTTGTATTGAACATACACGCTGAATTCGCCGTAGTTTCGCAAGGGGGCCCTCAATGCCATCATTTTCTCCTCACAATCTATCATGTAAAAATTTGGTGTAAATCCATAAAAGGAAATAAAGAAAAGGTGAAACACAGACGGATACAATTGTCTTTTGGATGTGTTTTGATTAGAAAGTGGCGTCCAACTAACCGATTGGTCCACAGGGGCCCCGGCCTCCCCCTCCTCCCACCTCCTATAAATTCTCCTCCCCACTAATAAACTCTCTAGAAATCCCCAATCTCAAATTGAGGATTTCAGTGGTTATTCTGGGGTTGCTGAATTCAAGGATTTGATTCAGCAGCATTCCCTCATCCTTCCCTTCCCTTGGTGGTGAATTCATCACTACCCACATTTGCCATTTTTGAGTCAGATCAGGAAAGGAATCTCTCTCTCTCTCTCTCTCTCTCTCTCTCTCTCTCTCTCTCTCTCTCTTGCCCTGTACCCCAGTTGGCAAGTTACCGTAATCAGATTTGTCAGCTTTGAAACAGTTTCATCTCACATAGTGCTTGCAGAATCCAATGATGTATGTAATTTTCGTTTCAGATCCAAGATAGATCTCTCTCTGGTTTCTAGAGAGAGGAACAAGGTAGGAGGCTTCTTTCTCTCTCCTGCCACTGGTTTCTAGATAGAGAAACAAGGCAGGAGGCCGCTTCTCTCTCTTCTCCCCCATTGGTGGCTAGAGAGAGAAACAAGGTAGGAGGCTGCGTGTTTCCCCTCTTCTGCCCGTCGGTTTCTAGGGAGAGAGACAGCGCAGAAGGCTGCTCTCTTTCTCTTCAGTCCCACTAGTTTCTAGAGAGAGAAACAAGGAGGGAAAGCAACTTTCTCTCTCCTCCCCCAACTGGTTTCTAGAGAGAGAAAAGGGCGAGAGAGATCAAGGCAATGGGGTCGTGCTCCACCGGCATCGACTCGGCGAGCAAGGGCGCCAAGCTGGAGCGCTACAACAGCTACCTCCGCCGAATCAACACCACCAAGATGATCGCCACCTCCTCCAAGCTGCTCTTCCGCGCCAGCCTCCTCATCGCCCTCCTCCTCGTCCTCTTCATCACCCTCTCCCCCACCACCACCACCACCACCGGCGACGCCGCCCACCGCCGCCGCTCGCTCTCCTCCTCCGCCTGGGGCGGCTCCCAGTGGGAGAAACAGGTCCGCGCGTCCTGCGCCGTCCGCCGCCCCGGCGGCTTCTCCGTCCTCGTCACCGGCGCCGCCGGTTTCGTCGGCTCCCACCTCTCCCTTGCCCTCAAGAAGCGCGGCGACGGCGTCCTCGGCCTCGACAACTTCAACGACTACTACGACCCTTCCCTGAAGCGCTCCCGCCAGGCCCTCCTCGCAAAGCACGGCGTCTTCATCGTCGAGGCCGACATCAACGACGGCTACCTCCTCAGCAAGCTCCTCGACGTCGTCCCCTTCACCCACGTCGTCCACCTCGCCGCCCAGGCCGGCGTCCGCTACGCCATGCAGAACCCCTCCTCCTACGTCCACAGCAACATCGCCGGACTCGTCACCCTCTTCGAAGCCGTCAAGTCCGCCAACCCCCAACCCTCCGTCGTCTGGGCCTCCTCCAGCTCCGTCTACGGCCTCAACACGGAGAACCCCTTCTCCGAGGACCACCGCACGGATCGCCCCGCGAGCCTCTACGCCGCCACCAAGAAGGCCGGCGAAGAGATCGCGCACACCTACAATCACATCTACGGGCTTTCCATCACCGGGCTGCGTTTCTTCACCGTTTACGGCCCCTGGGGCCGCCCCGACATGGCCTACTTCTTCTTCACGAAGGATATTCTTAGGCGCAAACCCATCAGCATATTCACCGGGCCGGACGGCAAAGACGTAGCCAGAGACTTCACTTACATCGACGATGTGGTGAAGGGTTGCATTGGTGCGATTGATACAGCGGAGAAGAGCACGGGAAGTGGAGGGAAGAAGCGAGGACCTGCTCAGCTTAGGATCTATAATTTGGGGAACACCTCTCCCCTGTCGGTGCAGAAGTTGGTGGCCATATTGGAAGGATTGCTGAATGTTAAGGCTAAGAAGAACGTGATCAAGATGCCCGGCAATGGGGACGTTCCCTTCACTCATGCTAACGTTAGCTTGGCCGCGAGGGACTTTGGGTACAAGCCCACCACTGATTTGGCCACGGGGTTGAGGAAGTTCGTCAAGTGGTACCTAAGCTACTATGGCATTGAGAGCAAGGTGAAGGCCCAAGGTTCGCCGGCGTTGTTGTCTCAGAGTTGATGGTGATGAGTTAATAGTTGATTCTGTTGGTGCTTTGTCTCGTGGGGTTAAATGTTTAATTGTAGTGCTGTTTTTGTAGAGATTCACTTGTTGTTGGGTAAATTGTGAAAGTGGTTGGTGAGGAGATAAGATAAAGGTGCGTAAGAGAGATGGTCACGGTCTGTTTTACAGAAAGTGTGTGGACAGATTGTGAGGGTGAAGATAGAAAGAAAAAAGGATAAAAGGATAAAAATAAAAATTGTTGATAGGAAAAGTGTTGGGAATCGATATAAAAGCTTTCAAGTGTATAATCAGACTCGTTTCTTTCTCTTCTTGTTTTTCTTTCTTCAATTTCTGTTACATTATATTCTGGAGATCTCTTCTTTCAATTTCTGTTGTATTTTTTTCGGAGATTATGTGACAATGGTCGCAATGGTCAATGTGGTAGCCGATTTACCTTTCTATTAGAAGGGTTTTATTATCTGCATTCATCGATTATAAGCAAAAGTGAGAACATGCTTTGGCATTTTATAATAATGTATGTTTTCAGTTAATTATTGAAATGTAGATCTTCAAACCCAGTATTGTCCTTTTCAGATTCTTTGAGAGAGAGAGAGATCAAAACTAACAAGGATCCTGAATTCCAAAAACTGGCATGCCCCCAAGGCCCTAAATTATGTATAAACTTTTACAGCTTCATCATTTTGGTGATTGTTTCTTATCAGAATTTACGTCACACATGTTCATTTTTTCTCCATGCCCGGGGTTCTATAATTCTCTCAGTAAGATACTTCTTTTATAATCGGGGGAAATTACTCTCTCTCTCTCTCTCTCTCTCTCTCTCTCTCTCTCTCTCTCTCTCTCTTGTGAGCGCATTGATGTAAAACCAAGGGTCCCCTTGCCCACCAGGGAGTACACTCAGCTACAGCCATACGGCAAGGAACACATCCATGGGTTTCGAATTCATGTCATCCCTTCAATTTAATGACTTTCACAAGTCGCGCTAACCAGATGATTAGAGCCCTTGTGAGTCTGTCAGCAAGACTTTATCGTCGGCAAGGAACCTTGCTTGAAATAGGCTTGGTTTAGTGATTGCAGTCTGTAGAAGAAAGTTCTAATACCAGCAAAATTGAGAAAGTGATTAAGCCCAAAAATTCTAGTTCTCAACGAAACTATACTCTTCAAGTCACTTGGCCTTACCGTGTAGACTACTCGGATCTCATCTCTAAAAATCAAAATCAAACTCTTAGTGGTCTAGCAAATAGAAAAAGGAACTTCATCATTGGTTTTTGACAGTTCAAGTCACACTAAAAGCCAATTATGTTGGACTAAACAAGTGCCAACATCCCTCCTTTGCACAAGCCAATGAGCAGCATACACCCTGGGGGGCAAAGGTCCTAGCCTCATAGTTTTAAGATTTTAAGATGATGACTGTATGTATGACAGGTAGGGATGGCAGTGGACCGGGGCCGGGGCAGGGGACAAGGTCTCCACCCCCACCCCGTTTCAAAATCTGAACCTTCATCCCTGCAACCATCCCGGCACGGGGATGGATTTTAACCTCCAGCCCCGCCTCCCTGTTTCATGTCCTCCATCCCCGGTCCAAACGGGTGTGAGGTGGGGCGGGGCTCCGTTTCCCCTCGATCTATAGTCATTCCTTAAAGGATTGAGACGGGGGCGGGGAAAAGCATAAGTCCATCCCCGCCTCCATCCCCGCAAGGGGATAAATTTTAACCTTCATCCCCACCTCCATCCCCGTTTCATGCCCTTCATCCCCAGTCCAAACGGAGCAAGGCGGGGCGGACCCCGTTGTCCCCCGGTCCACTGCCATCCCTAATGACAGGCTGAGCCAGCGCAACCAGAACTAGGTCTTCGATCCCAGACATGGCTTCTTCGGGGAATAAATTAAAAAAAAAAACAGTCATGCATGAAAACATGCTAATCCTTCTAGAGGCAAGCTGAGTCATCTAGGACTGCTTAGAGACAATGGTGGCAAAACTGTTACACACTTGTGCGTATTTGTTTATATCAATGGTATCAAAATAGAATCAAATCGACCGATTTGAATAAATTGGCCTTTTTCGATTCGATACGGGGGCCAATTCAGACCCCCTTACAAAATCAGCAAATTCATGCCCAATTGAGCCTGAATCGGGTCTGATCCGGCCTATATATATTTTTTGAATGTTTATGCTTTCTTGAATTTTTTAAAAGACTTGTTTTTTAATAGACTTATACGATTCAGACCAATTCAGAGGTTTTTTTTTTTTGAAGAATCGATACGATTCAAAAGCCATTTTTAAACAATATTTATGAATATTGAATAGTGTCATCCTTTCTAGCAGAAACTCATATTTGCAAGTATTATCTACTTAATCACACCCCTAAAAGGCAAGTTTATCACGATTTTCTCTTTACTGGAAACATGCTTTGGTCGACTTCTTACAACATAAAATCGAAATCTTTTATAGTGAAATTTGGCTGCATTGTGGGGGCACTAACTTTTTATTGCTCTTAAGCCTCTCTAAATATTTGAAAGTGCCCTAATATAAAATCTCTCTCTCTCTCTCTCTCTCTCTCTCTCTCTCTCTCTATCTATATATATATATATATATATATATATATATCTGAGCAAACTTTGTTTTTTCAATTTTTTGTTTTCTTTTGTCCAAATGACCCCATGAATGTGATCAACATGCTGTTTTTAGCGGAAACTGGATTTTGAATTGCCACAATCCAACATGTATATAGGTTTTCCTGGACGGTTATAAATGCATCAATTTTTTTTTTACTCAAAAAATATACTTTTTCATCAAAAAAGCAAGATCTAAAGGTTGTTTTTCACTAAATTGAGCATGTTGAACACATCTACAACCTTGATTGAGTTGAAAAAACTTGTATTGTGACTTCAATTAGATTGTACCTTAGATTGTATTAAATATAAACCCATGTATGTACATGTGGTGTGTATGCGAATGAGCTTAAGGGTATGTTTGAATCATCGTTCCCTACCCGAAATGGAACTTAATGAAGGTGGGGGACACAACACTGATTTCAACAAATGTTGGATGCAGTGGAAGCTAAGAACGGTGTCTACTGCATCCTTAAAAAGGTGTTATTTTCGTAACAGCTTTTCCCTTGTTACAAAAAGAACAGGACGTAAGAACACGTTAAAAAAAAAGTCGGGGTAGGGGTCTCCGGACTCACTCTCTCTCTCTCTCTCTCTCTCTCTCTATCTCTCTCTCTCTCTTTTGCAGCCAAGAGTCACGGGCACCGGGGATGAGGCCGCCATGAGGTTTCGCTCTTCTTTCTTATTCTTATTCTTCTTCTTCTTCTATTATGGTTTGAATCAAATTTTTTTAGGGCATTTTTAGGTTTTCATATGTGAGGGGTTTTTTTAGATTAAGGGTTTTTGTTTGATTTTCATAAAATTAGGTTTTTTTTTTATTGATTAGGGTTCTCTTCTTCTTGATTAAGGTTTTTTCTTCTTTTTCATTCTTCCCCAGTTAAACAGCCGACATTTGTTGGACTATTTGTTCATTTCGTCCAATCCTGGACAAGCCATCAAACGTACCCTAATGGTGCACTTTGACCAAAATATTTGAGATATGTTCTTGGCCATCTTCAAGCTCCATTATATTGCTGGCCGTGTACGGAAAAAAGTTGGCTAAAATCCATGACTCGGGTTGGTCAATGGTTTGAGTGGTACCGCACACTGGTGGAGAAATACACGGATAGTCCCATATGGGGAGTGAGTGACTCTGTTAAAACCCCGCCATAGTTGACTCAAACGAACTTGGCCAAACTAAATGCTGCCCGTTAGATCTGACCTGCCTAACTTGGAGGTGACCACAGCAGTCAAATGCTTGGGTTCAAAAGCACTCACTAGTTAGTATATATATTTTGGTGCGACCTTTCTTTTGGCGTAGATCACGGCTCCCACTGACAGCCAGGACAATATGACACTTTGACCTCAACATTCTTGTCTTTATTCTACAAAGGACAAGGAGTACCAAGTTCAGTCCTGTCCACCAAGTCCATGGGTGGCTCTCACTCGGTGGGACTATATGCATCCAAGCTCAAAAAACGCGGTTTGACTTTAGGAGACACGTTTGTCATGTACCTAATAAGAAGTCAGGATCATTTTGGTCATCTTTTTGAAGAATAAGGGTAATTTAGGAATACATAAAAATATTATAGTGGAAGATTTTTGTGATGAATTGGGGGACCCCCTAGCATGGATTATTGGAATAAGGTATGCATTATTTTGGGGGATCATGTAAGGCTGTACATTTTTTAGTTTATTGTATTTTATTTTATTTTTTTATGAATAATGGGAAAACCACTATTGGGGTCAAAAATCTAGTGGCGCAAGCTCTTATTGCTGTACTTATTATGTTTGTTTAGACAATGTAAACCTATGGCACAATCCTTGCCTCCAAAAATACCTTGCTTTGGCATAAGCAAGGAGCATAATAGCCATAAAATGCATTAACGGCGACACTTTTACTGATGGTGTTTCTGGCTCATTCTTGTGCCAATAAAAGTTTTCACTGGGGTTATTAGTGCGTCAGTAAAAATGAATTTTCTTCCAGTGAAGCTCAACACAATTCCAATTTTATTATTCTTTACCTTGCTAAACTTTCAAAGAGGGAGGGGAGTGAGCGAATCATGAAAGGATCACCCCCAAGATTGGTCTCCTTATCAGGGTGATGTATAGTCTTGTTTGTACACCTTTTACAGTTTAATGAATCTGGTAGAGGTCTGTCTAACCCTAGCTTGCCTTTAAAAAAAGGGAACATATAATAACCTTACTCTAGATAAAGCTAGGGGCTGACAATAGGAACCCTGACCACCCATCTAGCAACCAAGGCTTCCTCTCACTTCAAACCCATTGGTCGCCTAATTTGACTAATTAAGACTAGTACCTGAATGAGCACGTGCAAATTATGAATGGGGTACGATGATGGTGGTGGTGATCATCATCATCACCATCCACATGGATGAATCATGAAAAGGGGAAGGAGAATTCAATAAACATCATGGGTGTTGTGTGAGTGAAAAAATAAAAGCTTGGCCATAACAATTAAGATCAACCAACCATCTTCTTCGCTGGCATCTCTCTCTCTCTCTCTCTCTCTCTCTCTCTCTCTCTCTCTCTCTCTCAATGTTATCCGTATCGGTGCCTATCAGGTTGAATCGCCCGATATGTGTTTTATTGCCAGAAAATCCATACACGATTAGCCTGAATCGGATCATTTTCAAAAAAAAACTGAAAATAGTCAAAATATTTTTTTTAAATTTTTTATATTATGTTGATATGTGTCTTGGTCAAATAAAGTTGGGTAATTCAAAACGTTTTAGCCCTGAATTAGTATGGCCAGATTCACCTGAATCATTTGAAAAACGATTCATTGACCGATACGATACTGCTCTCTCTCTCTCTCTCTCTCTCTCTCTCTCTCTCTCTCAGTTAATTGTCAAGTTGACCGACGTACAGTGATACCACACGGGTTGTCACAACGCACTATTGAATATACTGTGCAAGCAATGAAAAGCACGTGTAGTTGCATGCATGGATGTGAACAACCTTAAATCAAAGGCTCAACTTGCAGAGAATCATGACTGAATGCAGCTGACAAACCCAATGAGTTAATCTTACAGCATTCGCAGTAACCACAATCTCATATTTGTCACCAGCTCATTTTTGTGCAGACGTTCCATGACTTGTATATTGATTAGAAGTCAGAGTCAAATGGGAAAAGGGGACAATTGAATACGAATCTGATTATTATTCAGGATTAGTTTTGCTTTACTGAATCCGACTAATCATATTCTGATTCAATTGGGCATTGGATCTAAGTCTGATCTGTTGATATCCCTAATGACTTACTGGCAACGGACTTTGTACCCCACTGATGCAGGAGCGGGAGCGAGTCACCACCTGGTTTACAGGGTTCATTCAGATCTATTTTTTTTTTGTTTGGGTTTTTTGTACTTACTTAATTTGGATCTTAGTTTATTATCTTTGAATTTTATTTAATATCGGATCTATCTCATAACCATATTCGTTCTTTGAGTAATGTTTGGATTATAGTTTCACATTGGATCTACCATAGATCCAATAGTAGAATAAGGGTTTTTAGGGTTTTTCTCTCTTTATTATATATATATATATATATTCATTGTAGAGATGGAGGGATGAAAGAATTACGAGTGTTTTTTTTTTGTGATTTTTCTTTAATTATAAGTTAAAAAATTTTTCAAAGTTTCCTAGTTTTATAGTTGTGCTAGGGTATCGATTTGTCTGGGGTTCAAGAGTGATCTTCTTGTCCAATGCATCAATTTGGTATCAAAGTTTTAGTTGTTGTCTTCTATTGAGAAGTTCAAGGGAATATCCTGTTAGGAAAAAGAGATGATTCACCTTGATTTATTCAATTGAACTATTTTTAGGAAAACAATCGTGTCAAATTCAAGATTCAACATAAGATTTCAATTCAAGAGCATCCATTGATCATGGCTTACAACTACCCAGAACAACGATGAACTTGGTCATCAGTTGATAATGCATAGTCGCAAGGATCTTCAACGCAAATATCCATCGTTGTCATCAAACAATCGCTCATTAAATCACTATGGATCCCTCGATCTGATGAGGACAAAAATGAATATCCAACACAGGTACTTTCAAATCTATGTTCAATACACCCGTCGACCAGCATTGACCAGTAGCAACCTTGGTTGCCAATCACATGCCTCTCTTGTTCACCATCTCTAACTTTCCCCCTTCCCCTTCAACCAGCTACTACCACTAGCACCTCCCTCATGAATCTTCTCTACCATCTACACCCTCATCTTCCTTCCTTCCACCAACACCACCTGATCGGTGGCACTCTTGTCCATCGGCTGGGAGACCCCTCGATTTTTCTATTTCTTCCCCCTCTTCCTCATGTTTTCCTCTCTCATGATGAGGTGCAAGCTCGTGGGGATCCTGTCGACTAGTTAATGCCACTCACCCATGAATGAGCACCTCAGGTCACTAGTCATTAACCCCACCAGAGACTCCCCTTCCTCCACTTTCCTTTCTTCCCCTTTGTTTGTTTGTTTCTTCTTCTTATACATCAAGAGCTTTGTCGTGCACCACCCATCGATTGGACAACATTGGCGGGGTGTTGCCTATTGATCAGACAACCCCCATGGCACCAACACGACTGGTGGTGGGGATGGTTGTTCGGTGCCCTAATTAAGACTGATAGAGTGCTTTCACTCGGTGACTCATGTGGGGATGTTGTCAACTGACGATCGTCTGCCACCAGGCCTCCAGCTGAACAATGGGCATCCACACCCAATGTCGATACAACAAATGACATCCTCTGCCACCACTTTTCTTGGTATACCAATACGTTATCAACTGAAGTCAAACTACACCATCCTCATGCAAAAATGGTGAAAATATCTTACATTATCATGGTTTGGAATCGAACCTCAATATCAAGTTCTTGGAAAAAACAATACCACAGATTTCAGTACGACAGCCATCCAAGTGTCGACCATCCTCAGAAGGCATCCAAAGAGCAAATTATTATATTGTTTAGGTATCTTTTAC
The DNA here is from genome assembly GCF_984573655.1 of Nuphar pumila. Classification (NCBI taxonomy): domain Eukaryota; kingdom Viridiplantae; phylum Streptophyta; class Magnoliopsida; order Nymphaeales; family Nymphaeaceae; genus Nuphar; species Nuphar pumila. The sequence continues at coordinate 123,816,631 of NC_143255.1, forward strand.
CTCTTTAAATTATCAAGAGTTCTATTAACAAAACACAATAAAGTCATACATCCAAAGCATGCATCTCACCGTGCATTAATTGGTCCTAATAAGATAACATTACGTGTTAACGAGTGCAATTTAATTATATGCATTATAACACAACACCATAATACATCTCACAAATTATTATTTTAGTAATGATGCATCTGACCCCCAAAAGGCCCACCTAACCATAAACCATGGTACAATCCAATTTTTCTCTCAATCCATCTCATGCAATCAAATAAGTAAATCACATTGGCAGTATGCCATGCTTTCAATACACATACCATAACCACATATATCAAAATCCAGCAAAAATATAAAATCATACTCATGATTTTATTTTCAAGTTCCCACGAATATAGGAACCCACATATACGATTCAAATTTTGATTTTTTACATACATAGATAAAAACCCTAGATTTTATAAAACTAAATTCAGATTTAGATAAATAAGAACCTAGAGTCACATAACTAACACTGACATGCATATATATATCCAGGTTTACTAAACACAGACTAACATGCATAAGTCCATATTTAATAATCTAAGACTACCAATTTATCATGAAATAAAATTTCACTTTTAATATAAAATAAAATCCTCGATTTTCCCATGAACTGAGAACATCAATTAGTCCTAAAATAAAATTTCAGATCTAACATGAAATAAACTTTCAGAATTTCACATGAACTAAGAATAGCGATTTAACCTGAAATGAAATTTCAGATCTAACATAAAATAAAATATGAATTTAACAAGGAATAGATTACCGATTTAACATGAACTAAATTCTAGAATTTACTAAAGCCAAAATGCAATTTTATCATTAAATAAATTACAAATTTAATCATTAAATAAATCCCAGATTTAACTTAAGCTAAAATATAGTTTTAAGTCATGAGTTAAATCCAAGATGTATCTTGTACTAAAACTACATATTTAAATAAATCATATCCAGATTTAACGTGTAGTATAATCACAGATTTAAATAAATCAAATTCATGTTTAATGTGTATTAACACTACATATTTAAATAAATCAAAGCCCAAATTTAATATCTATTAAAACTATAAATTTAAATAAATCAAATCTCAAATTTAACATTAAGCTAAAATCAGCATATACATATCCAAAAAATCAGATTTTAACATGAAGTTAAAATTAACATACATATGTCATAAAATCATGATTTAACATTAAGTTAAACTCATGCCAAAAACACATATACAAGGTTGGTTTACATTAATTTAAATCTATGCAAAAATGCACATACACGAAACAAAATTTTAAAGTAAGCCTAAACTCAACTAGTATATATATAAAAACATATTTTATTGTACATTTAAACCTATGCTTGGATAGATTTACGCTAGATTCCCCAGGCACTGAAATATGTAAATCACGTACCTTAGCTTTGGTTTAGATTCAAGGAAGGTAGTCTCAAGCTACGAAGGCCTCTCAAGCGTCCCTTCCTTCACCTCCCTCTCTCTTGCTCTTGCTTCATCTCATGTTGTCTCTCTCTCTCTCTCTCTCTCTCAAAAAAGAGTGATTATGAGAGAGGGGAAGAGACTCAACCTCATATAGAGAAAGTTTTTCACCGCTAGGTTTCCTAGATGACGCTCTTCCTTGGGGAGTCTCTAGGAAAAATGACTTTTCAAATTAGGTAACCTAATTACTTTCTAGTTTTTGAAAATCTTAATTAGCTTCTAATTTAAACAATATTCTAGTTAGCTTATTTACAACCACTTATAAATTTTGAACTATGGATCCTATCCAAGGGAGTCCATGATCTATCTTAGGATCCAACAAATGTTCTAACCCATTTATTAGATAATTACTATTCATTTGATTACTTATTAAAAAAATTCTCATGAAAATCGTATTAAATAAATTTTTATATTTTTGAAAAAAATAAAGTATTATACATAGGATTATGTAAAACTAGTGCATGAAAAGGTGATATCATGACTAAACTCATACCATAGGTAGAAAGAATAATAAAAATATCACATGATTATGTGAAGAATAATTCATAGCATGTGTGAAAAATATCATATTTAAAATGAAATAAATACATATGGTATGTAAGAAATAACCTATAGCATGTGTGAAAACCTTGTACTTGAATATGAATGATGCAAAGTTTACATGATTATGCAAAAAATAACCCATAACATGTGAGAAAACATCGTACATACATATTGATATAACCCTTGAAATTGTGCATGGCTTATTGGGTGCATGTTTTATCATGAAATATTATATATGATACATGATGCACCGGTTGTAATATAATATGGTTGTTCACCTTGGGAAATGTTGGATCTTGGTAATTGGATTCAATGTAGCTATAGAGGCTCACACTGAAATTCAAGGAGTCAAACAATAGTGGGCTTATAACTCACATAATGTGTTGGTTAAAAGTCTATTATATCATAATGAATGAGATTAAAAACTTCATTCAAAGCTGAAAAAATGGCTATCTATAGGAAGACTATAAATCTTCAGCCCCTACGGATTGCAAGACCGAACAGGAATCCTCCTGAAGCATATCGTTTTCATAAATCCTTTGCTCCCTCTTCTTTCATTTGTGTTCACTTTAAGCATACCCAGATCCTAATTCCAATACTCTCATATTTGTATTGCATTGTGGAGCCCACAAAAATGGCATAGGCATCTATGCATTTACGCAGAAACTGCCCATTTTTCATGCAATGCAAACGTGCCTTAAAGGAAAAACAAAACCAAGCGAAAGTGCATGTGAGTATGTGATGGAAGGAAAGCCAATTTGTCCAATTTGGTTCAACGTCCACAGCTCCACACAATTGGGCATGTGAGTGATAGTTCAGACCCTCATGATCCATTAGCAAAACCTGTTAAAGGTAGAATCAAGTGCTAGACCTCACGTGATCTAGTTTGCCAACCTAATAAAGGTAGAATCAAGCCCTAGAACATGGTTTCCCCTTATATTCTAAGCCGTCTATTTCTTTATAATCAGCTAGGCCCAAGGGGTTTGGCCCTGTGGGATGGGGCCTAGACCGTGCAGTTTAGGTTCAAATCCCATAGGTGTCACCCTCTGCATAAGTTGAAGCTTGGCGACTCCTTGGGATTGAGGGGTAAGCCCTCAGAGTTTTATGCCAACGTGAACAGAGATCGTTAGTACAGCAGGATCCATCTTCAGTAGTTAGGGGTAAGCCCTCAAAATTTTACATTGGCTGGACAACAACCATAAGTATTGCATGCAGCGCCAGAACGACTAGGTCTATGATCTTGGGGTGGTTTCTCCCAATGAAAATTAAAACACACACACAAACCAAAAACTCAATCGAAAGTATACCCCCTCGTCTAGAAAAAGAAAAGGCACAATAAACACATCTGCAGGGTCCTAGATAACATTTATGGGGCATTTGCTTGTCACGGAAAGCTTCCCTTTTTTACAGAAATGCATCGAAGGGCGTGCATTTTTGTGAGGCCCAAAATGCCCAAACAAACATGGGATGGTGGATTTGCAACGATGGGCATGCCAACATGCATGCTGAACCACTTTTTCCGCAGAAAGCATTACTGATAGGGTCCGATTTTGTTTCTGCAGAAAAGTTGTCGTGGCTTCCTCTTCCATGACATGCAAACACACCCATAGAGATATGACTTTCTAACCAATAATATGGTACTATAATTAGTATCAAATGTTTTCCATTTTGTCCTATTTTTTCTTGTTTGAGATGGGTGTAGGCATATAGAGCACATTCAGAAATGGGAAAGTATTTTGTAAAATGCAAGACAAAAAGGAAAAGTGACAATTTTTCTATTCGTTCCAAACAACAGGAATTTTTTGAAAGAATGTTTTCTATTTTGCGTTGGTTCTGATAGGAAAAATTCTCCATGTCAGAGGATGGAGAAATTCTTCCTATCAACAGTTTTTAATTTTAAGGGCAGCCCTTACCCTAATCAAAGCATTCTACCACTTTTTCAACTCAGTTTTCTCATGTTTTGCAAAGAGAAAAAAAATTCATTAAGAGATTTTCTCATATCAAAACTTCTTATAGAGAAAATTTTCTTTTTCTATGATATTTTGCCTGCTTCCAAAGGTGCCCATAACCTCACCGAATTGAAAACAAGCATAAAGAAATACAGGATACACTAACAAAGGCATAAATAAAGAGCTTGTGTGTCTATGTGTGCGCACGCGCTAGAGATAGAGAGAGAGAGAGAGAGAGAGAGAGAGAAAGAGTTTGTGTGTGTATGTATGTGAGAGAGAGACTACAAGAAAAATGTTAATTAGCTATGGACATTTGCGACAAAAATAATTTATCATAAATTTGGGACGGATTAGTTAGAGAAAACTAGTCATCCCTAAAATTGGAATTAGTTGTGGAATTAGCGACGGAAAAATTAGGTCTCAAAATCAGTTGCTAATTAATTAGCGACGGGTTAGCGACAAAAACATTCTGTCTCAAACTTTATCGCAACGTCGTGACGGATGAGCGACAGATTTTTTTTGTCGCTACTTTGTCACTAATTTACGACGGTGTTTGAGACAGAATATTTCTGTCGCTACTTTTTGATATAAAATGGCACATCTAGGGTGCCAACCTCCTCTTTCCTTCCCCGTTCAAATGCTAGCTTTCCCTCAAACGCTCCTTTCGGCCTTTCAAAGAAGCCGCTAAACCTCTGAGGGAAATGGCGATGCAGCGACCGAAGCCATCGTCGACTCCCCGACGATGACCCATGGCCGGTATAGCCGGGGACAAAACCGAGTTGCCAGCAGCGCCGGCGATCAAAACCCCTCATCACCATGGCTAAATTCTACCGGCGGGTAAAGGGTTTCACTGTATAGATTTTTTTATCGGGTTTATCCACTCCACTGTCGGCCAATCTTGACAGCAGTCGGCCTCGACGGTCAGTCGATGGTAACGGTGACTGTCGTCTGCCATCACCGACTTCCGGGTGGTAGAAAAAAGGGGGAAAAACCCATGCTGATGCTATAAAAACAGAGCCGCCGCCCTCCCTATCGCAGAGAATGTCTCCGACGAAAGAGGATGACAACGGTATCTGTCTCTGGCTCCTCCTTTCCGACTTGAGAAGTCGGCCCTTCCCCTGCAATTCAGAAAATGAACTTTGTCGCAGAGGGAGTGTCTCATGGGGGCGAGGGGGCTCCGCTTGTTTGGGTGGAGTTGTCAGTGCACGTCACCTTGTGTTGGGACGTTGCAAGTTCAAAACCCAATGGTGGGGTCTCCCTAACCCCAGCTTGTCTATCAAAAAACAAACAAAAAAAGAAATGGATGGGATGAGATAACATGAGATCGAGGCCTGCAAAAGATATTGATAACAGTTTTGACTTGTTTGAGTAAGTCGCTTACTCGAAAACAACTTCTAGATTATTGATTGGATGCAAGCTTATAACAGAACAAATGCAATTTTTTGAGGGCTTCAGGAGCCAATCATTTTATTTACACTGTCAAACCAAACATATTTTATCATCTTTTTTTTTTAACCTTTCTTTTGTATTTTAAAGCATTCCAACTAGGCAGGAAACCAGTAAGCCAAGATTCACAAGTTTGTGTTTTAGAGAGGAAGTCTTAATTAACTTAACCAAGACAGCGCTAACACTGCAATTTATAAACAAACAAAAATGATCAAATGCAAAATGCCATCACTGAGAAAACTGACTAGCTGATATCATGATATAGAAAATATCTGAAGTTCACATCATCAACAATTTGCATCCTAAATTATCAAACATCTGTTCACATGGACAAACGAAGGATGAAGACCATCACTATCCAAAATGCCACTACTTTTGTGGTTGGCATGGATAATGGAACAGTCGAGCTTACTGATGCCAAAGTTGCTCATTTTTATCTCACGTTTTGCTTCAACTTTATCATTCTCGAGTAGTGAAAGCCAAAAATTACACTCATCCCAATCACTCGTGGTCAAGAAAACTTGTAATAAAGAAATGCCAAAGTACTAAACAAAAAACTATGTTGAACCACAAAATCACAATAACTGAAAGAAAGAAAATAGGATTCAACAACCACAAAATCACAATCATTCATGTTGTATAATAGAAATCTAAATGTTAGAATTATATTGTTTTGCCTATATAAATGTACATCGTAGGTGCGTAGCTGAGCTAATTACGCGATGTTTAGTGCTAAGCATCACATGCAGCTAAAAAAATGCCATGCAAAAAGAAAAAAAATATAAATGCAAAAGCATGCAAATTGGGTAAATACCTGTGGTAAGTAAGTGGTGCAAGCGCACCACAGGTTGTTTACTTTCTTGGATGCAACACTTTCTTGCTCACACACTCACTCAATTGTGGATATCTAGGTCTGTTTTGCTAGAGTTTAGAGATCATGTTAAGCATGATTTGAATGTATAAAAATAGAAGTGCTCTTATTTTTGTAGTTCAGAGACCATGCTAGTCATAGTTGTAGTTAGCAGGATATTGAAGTGTGTTTGTTGCAGGTACATGTTTGACATTGTTGTGATATGAATGATTGAATGAATTGCAATGTTTGACATGACTATCCATGCTTGCATGAAGTTATTTTTTATTTGATTATGCATTCTATGTGAAATTGCATTATAAAAACATGCTTAAAATGAATGTATTCCGTCGCCACCCTCATTCTTACCTTGTTTGGGAATCTATCGTCGGAGGAAAATCCTTCGTCAAAATTCTGCCTTCTCCAAAGGTATAACTTCGTTAGACTCGCTTCATCCTTTATAATATAAATTAGCATCTTGTGGTGCTTACTGCTCAGTTGTTTCATGTTTTTCTTTAGGACTTTATTAAAGCTTGTTTTTGGCAATGGGGAGTCATTTGCACCGCGAAATGGATGGTGAAACTTTAATCAGAAAGTACATATTTTCATTTATTTGCATATATGAGTCTCTTTTGTTGTTCTCTACTGGATCTTCTAGTCTAAAGTGAATATGGTTCTCATTAGCAACTTATATGTGCAGCAAATGCTTAAACCTATCAGTATTGAACGCTGGGCAATCGACAATTTTTCTGCAAGATGTGATACAGGTCATCTTGCTAGGGAGCTTGCTAATACTAGCAGGAGCAAGGGCATTGTAAGTTTTGGGAATATCTTTCTATTACTTTCATTTTCATCTTGTCTTCATTTTTTATGTTATAGCTTATTTCATTAATACTAACACTCTTATTATCATAATATTTCACCACCATTCGCCACATTTGAAGAGTATCCTGAGTTTCGGAATGCTCCACCTGCCATCAGAGTGGAAAAAATGTTTGATCAGATAAAATCAAAACTACCTGGACCCCCACAGTTCCTTTTTTGTGTTTTATCTGAGCGAAAAAACTCATATGTCTATGGTATCATTTCTTAATGCAATTCTTGAGAATCTTACCCTTGTCGATTTTATAAATATGTACCTGCAGATAAGCGGTTATTTTCTTTGATTTCGGGTCGTGGAAGAGGAAAAATCTCTCTAAATTGGGTATTGTGACCCAGTGTATGGCACCTTCCCATAAAATCAATGATCAATATCGCACTAATATATTACTGGAGATCAATTCTAAGGTACTTCAGTGTTTGCAATTTTTTTGTTTTATTATCTGATTATCTCTAGCATTTTGCTAAAATGCCTTTTGAATTTTGTGTGCTTCAAAATCAGCTTGGTGGGATTAATTCCTTGCTTGCTATCAAGAAATCACCATCTGTTCCAATAATCTCTTCATCACCGACCATAATTTTTGGAATGGATGTGTCTCATGGATCACTTGGTCAATCTGATATGCCAGCAATTGTTGCGGTAATGTGCTCTCTCAATGGTACCTAAGCTTTAATTATATCCTTTTCTTTTTTAAACTCTCATATTGCATAAATGTATATTATATATAGGTATATTTCATTATATGTGTATGTTTTCCTCACTAATTGTTGTTTATATAATGATTTTTTATTGGTTTTCACTTGTATTTTTTTATGTGTTCAACATAACAGGTTGTGAGCTCTCGTGATTGGCCCTTAATTTCTCGGTACCGGACATCTGTTAGGACACAATCTCCTAAAGTAGAAATGGTAGATTCTCTCTTCAAGCCTACTTCTGACAACAAAACTGATGGGAGAATTATCAGGTTGAGTCAAATATTTCATGCTTTACAGCCAACACATTATTTATGACTAATCGGTGTTTAAGTTGTTAGCTTGGTTCTTTGAGGTTAGTTTTTAGATATTCAATTGCTTTATAGAGGGCCAAGGGGTGTTTGGTTTCATGTCGTTAGATTTTAATACGTATATGCCTATAATATTTTATTATGTCATTAGTTTTTAGGGACTCTACATGTACTGTTTGTTAGCCTCAGAATTTTGTTAATGTCCTTCACTTTATTGCTAGTCTATGTGTCATTCGGCCATGTTACTTTGATTGTCTTAGATTAAGTGCATTGCATATAATTTATTTCATTATATTTTATTTATCAATACTAACATTTGAGTTCTCTTTTAGGATGCTGGAGATTAACATAGAGGAGCTGATGGAGGCATGGATGGAGGGGCAGATCGAGACAATGAAAAGGATGATGCTCTGAATCTTGGCGAGGAGTAGCTTCATGTGTTGAATTTGTTTCACGTACTTGTTGTTTTAAACGAAATTCTTTGTATATATATGTTCACCTACTTGTTAAATTTGTTTCACTTATAACTTGTGTTAAATTTGTTTCACCTAGTTTATATATATATTTTTTTTGTACTTTATCTTTTATACACAGGTTATATACATTGTATAACGAGACACTTTTTCTCGATATTTATAATTCAAACAAAATTATTTTATTTTTTTAAAATTTTGCAACAGATTAGCGACGGATATTATCTGTCTCAAAAACTGAATCAGCCAGTGTTTTGCAACGAAATGTAATCCATCGCTAATCCGTCGCTAAATTGGTGACGAAATATAGAGACAGATATGTATTCGTCGTTAAATGTTCACGACGGACTAGCGACGCGACGGATATGTATCTGTCGCAAAATCAAATCAGTGCTTATTTAGCGACGAACTCGCGACAGTTCATGGCATTCGCTAATCCATCGTAAATTAGCGATGAAAGTAGCGACAGATCAATTTTGTCGCTAATTAGCGATCAAGAAATTGCGACAGACTCTATTCATTTTTTTGTGTGTTTTTCTCAAATCTAGCTGTACAGATGTGTTCTACCGATTTTATAGGAATAGACTCTTAAATTATACAATTCTGACATGTAGGTAGGTTTTTATAAAGTTTAAAAATCAATGGGGTCTATACCTTTAATAAATATTCAAGCTGAAAAAAATACAATTTTCATCAAAAAAACATGTTCCATGTATCCTTTTCTAATAAATAGACCATGTTGAATGCATCTGTCGGGTCAGATTTGTGAAAAACACCCTTAACCCCCCCCCCCCCCCCCCCCCAACACACACCCCTTGGTTAGTGGTAGTCACCTACTACTCTAGATATAGCTGGACACAAAAAGAACAAGGAGGGAGAGGGGAAGCCCAGTTGTTACCTACGTTAGTGACGAAGATAAATGTGAATGAAGCATGAATTCAAATTGTTTACTTGAAAACACACTGTTGCCTTTGGCCTTTGATCTTCTTGACAAAAGAATCAATAAGTTTTTTTTTAAAGAGAAGCTGGGGTGCACCAGTTATCATTCAACGTACCACTAGGTTTTGAACCTGCAACATCTCACCACAAAACGTGCACTGACAGCCCCTACCACCCACGCGGAACCGGTTGGTAAAAGAATCAATAAGTTACTTTGTTAAAACCCTAAGAGATTGTGTGCACATTTATATTTATCTAAATAATATAGATAAAATTCTACTTAATTAGAGCTAACTAAATCCATTTTTATACAGAATAGACCTCAATACGGTTGACTTCACCTAACATAAAAGAAGCCGTATCCAAATGCTCGGGTTGGGTCAGTTTGGGTACCCGGTAAAATCATGACCCAAATCCAGCCGGCATATTGCTCAGCTCAACCCTAATATTATTTGGATTGGTATTTTTCATGCACATACCAATGAATTCAGGTTCGGGTCAGGTTGGGAACCGATACAAATCCGACCCATTGACAGCCCCAATTTCAAGTGATATGAAAGTAGCCATTGTGTATTGCTACACTTGAAGAACACAAGCATTCACAAACCTTCACTTACATCATACATCATAACTATCATCATTGAAATCAAATCTTGATGTGGGCCTTTCTCAAGGTTTGCTTGATGCTGTATTTGGATGTGCATATTCATCTGGCTAACTGATTAAATGGGAAAATTTTATTGGAAGGACAAACACCAGTTTTCAACTTATAGGACACATTTGGAAGAGAAAAAAACTCTCATAGGAAAAGAAAGTTTTGCCCATGAGAATTTTTGATATGATAAGTTTTTCAAAAGAAAGTTTTTCGCTTGTTTGTGTAGCATAAGAAAAACAAAGTAGGAAAATGTGAAAAAAATGAGAGAGAGGAGGAAGGTGGTAGTAATGGTGGTGGTGATGGTGAGATGGTGGGTGGTGGTGGTGGGGAGCATAAAAATAAATTTTCTCTTGGTAGGAAACATTCCTTCCTCCCCTTTCTACCGAGGAATATTTTCTATCAAAAAGTGTACTTTTTAAAAATACTCTTTTAGGGAAAAAGTCTGGTTTGGAACCGTTGGAAAATCTGTACAGATTTTTCATTTTGCATCACTTTTCCTACATCTTTCTTCCTTCCAAACATGCCCATAGTGTTTTTCCAAAATGAAGTGGGTGCACATCATTCTTTGAAGTGATGGGGAAGTGTCCCTCATAGGTGTTCTGCTGGCTAAATAGGATAAATTATGAAAATGTATTTGAAGAATGAAAACAACTTCCCAATTTATTCCAATGTCCAGATGAGTGGGTACAACCATTCACCTCCTAAGAGTGTTTGATGCATGAGCTAACCCAGCAAAGTGTGCTAAGTTGGTAATTGCAAACCGATTTGTAAGCCCACTTTCCCGTACAAGAGAGTGCATTCAAACAACTTAAAACATAAAATGACATGTCTTTTACCCTCAAACAGGTGAAGAAAAGAAGAAAATTCTAGTAACTATACCAGATGAAGATGAAGACCAGAGGCGTAGCTAGGGGGGGGCAGGACTGGGCTGTAGCCCAGTCCTGCCTCCCGAAACAGTTAAAAAAAAAAATTTTAAGCCCAGCCCAGCCCTGACTGCAGCAAATAGTTTGATTTGTCCATATGAAATAGATTTTTATTAATAATTGCAGCCATTTTTTATTTTATCTCAAAAAAAAAATCGGGGGCGCTGCCCCTGAACCCCCGACTATCACACCAAATATTTTTTCTTTGCTACACCCCTGTTTGCCCCCCCCCCTCACATGAATCCTAGCTACGCCACTGATGAAGACCCATGGCATACAGAAGTGGTAAAAATTTTCTCAGAAAATATCATATGAAAAGCATGGGAAAGTATGGCTACGAAAATTTTCACCATCATTTCTCCTGTCTATGGAGGTGGATAAGTTAAACAAATGTAAGACAGATGAAATCGTACTAACGTATGAAAATATTACATAAAAAAATATGTCATGGAATAGCATAAGAAGATTCTATTTTTCATGTCACTTGGAACATTTATTTGTTTTTTCTCACTTCCAAAATGCGCCCGAAGGGTGTGTTTGATTGCTTATCCAAGATTGGACGGAACAGCATAACATAATAGACAGAGCACATGTTTTGTTTGTTTTGTAACAACTGTATTGTGTCTAGTGTTTGTTTCAATTGGACAAGAAGTTGTGCTCCTTGTCTCTGGCATTTTATTTTTATGCTATGTAGACAGCTTGGACACATGGATAATGGGTCAGATAACATTGTTTTGGATTGTACCACTAGACCTATCTCATCACGTAAGTGTTTTAACATGTTTATTATGGATTTTAGCTATGGATATGGATCTCGGATTAGATCTAAAAATAAAAAATATTTAAATTTTGAGTAATTTGAGAAAAATAAAAATTAGTATTTTTTAGATATATAAATGCTTTAATCGGTCATATTGGATCCAATTATGAAAGTTTATCAAAAAATTATGGATTTTATCTCCGAATATGAATCTAAAATTGGATCCAAGTACCCAAAAAATATTTAAATTTTGGGTAATTTGAGAAAAAATAAGAATTCATATTTTTTATATACAAATATAAAAAACATAAATAAATCATAAAACCTAAAATGCAAGAAAATATATCATAAAAAATATCAATAAACTAAAAAACCCTAAACTACAAGAAAAATAAACTATAAAATAAAAACCCATAAATAAACAGTAAAATCAAATATAAAAAGACCTAGCTCAAATCCTAATCAAAGAAAAAAAATCCTAATCAAATACAAAAAAATCCCTAATCAAATTAACTATAAAAAAACCCTAATTAAAGAATTTTGACTCAAAACCCTAATAAAAAAATCAAAGAAAAAATCCCTAATCAAATAAAGGAAAAAAATACCTAATCAAATTAAATATAAAAAATTTTAATTAAAAAAATTTGATTCAAAATCATAATAAAGAAAATCTTATTCAGATCCCTAATCAAAGAAGAATAAAGATGAAGGGGAAGAGAGAAAGAGAGGGAAGAAACATATGGGAAGCATAGAAGAAATGTGGGAGAATCGGGATTCTTATCAAGTTTCGGAAGTGAAGAGTGTCGCACTTTTGAAGCCAGTTTCGACAAAGCACTCTTCACACCTATGAAATTTCTTGTAACTCGGATTCTGGCTGGGTAAATTACCCATATACGGTCTGTCTCCCATATAAAAATGACCACTTTTGTTGGCTTTGAATATCCGTTAATTACTCAACAACAATGTCAGATTTCAATTTTTTTTTAATATATCACGTTTTCTTGAGTGGCGGGATCGAATCCCACCCCAAAAAAATTACAACAAATTTAGTATATCATGTTAAATTCACAATATTTACAAAATATTGTCCTTATTTTAGAGTGCGTTATCAAGAGGCACTTTCAGTGGGGCTGTTCCTGATCCCTAATACACGAACTTGACTAGCCCTTAAATTTGGTTACAAAAGGAACTTTCCTATTGCCACCAACCAAGCCTAAGCCATCACACTGGCAGGTCATGTAGAGTCGGTAAAACTATCTTGATATAACTAATACGTAGTGCTCACAAAGTAGGGGTGTCAACGGGTCGGTTTTTCCCCGACCTGACCCGAACCAAACCCTATAGGGTCCAGGTATTGTGACAAATAAAAAGACCCGATTAAGACATCTGATATAGGCGACTTGTAAATGTCACCAAGTTAACCATACATCACAAGAGCTCAACGGTTTTACTTTTAGCAACAGGAGGCCAGCCAATGTGCGATCACGGATGGAAGGGTTTTTCCCTTGCATTATCAAAAAAATAAAAGCACATATTACAAATCGGTTTAACATTTACCAAAGTACCGAATTAGTTTTTGTGCGGGAAGTACCTGAGAAGGTCTAAGCATGGTCACAAAAATTTGTAAAGAAAAAAGGAAATTCTTGGCAGCAAAAAACTCTTCAAAAATAATTTTTTTTTATAAATCTCGTGTTTTTTTTTTTAAAATCTCGGCAATAAAAAAATAAAATATTAAAATAAAAAACACACGGTTTTTTACAATAACTACTGCAATATCATGTTTAAAATGTGAAATTTATGTTTCTGACAAAATATGAAAATTTGCCGTTTTCAACTTTGAGGTAATTTCTCATGATATTTTCACAAGATTTTCATAAATCTCGCAATATTTGTCACTATGGGTCTCAGTTTCCCACTCCGCTGGTAGTTATTTCTCAGCTTGGACAAGACAATTTCCATGGTTTTTCTCCCTTAGCCGTCCCCATCTCAATGTATGGACGGTTAAGACCTTCTTGAAAGGGGACGGTTAAGACCTTCTTGAAAGGGTGCTTTTTGAAATAGTTAATGGAAAGTTGGGCATTTTCCTGAGAAATGAAAAAACCTAAGGTGGATTTGTTTATAGCACGTCCATCATAGAAAAAACTAATAAAAAAAAATGTATCACTATAACACATGATTAGGAAGTAGACAAATTTAGAAAAAAAAAATTGCGGTCTCTGTTAATGCTGCCAATTTTGTGTGAAGATAGAGTATAAAGCCATCTACTTCACCGGGCGTTTGTATACCCCAGAAGCAGACTCTGTACCGCAATCCACGCAGAGCTTCCTTCCGCTGTAACAAAATCAGAGCAAACCCACTGTACCAAAGGAAACGATTACAATGGAAGGGGGTTCTTTGCATGTGGAAAGATAACCCGCTGTTTGCATTGCCGCAGTGGGGCCCCACAAAAATGCTTCGTGCAATTCAGCAGAAACCCCAATGTTTACGGTGCACTCAAACATCCTGCGCAGATGGACAGGCCGGTTAAGGTAACCATTTTCCTCTCACTGCCGAGTTTCTGTGCAACCATGCCATGCAACAGTGACACTGCTATCTCTATGAATGGGCTAGCGAGGAGTAACACTCATCACAGCAAAACTGATTGTTGGCTTGAATTACAGGAGCAACTTAAAAGACAATACAAGACCAATTTGAGACTACCTCTTTGAAGTCTCACTAGTTACTAAAGGAACACATTGCAATGCACCAATAAGCGCTGAAAATTGCAGAAACCACACTGCAGACTCCAAGCTCAAAAATAAATTAATTGTATATTCAATCACCAACATAAAAATAAAAGTGGAACAGAACTCTTTTGGTGAGAATTTCCCGCCAGCAGAAGCCCTCGCACTGTGTTCACTTTAACTGCTCCCTCCAGCCAACAGCCCACTCGACAAGCATCCCTCTGTCACAATAGATCATTTTTAAAGACAATGAGAAAACACCCATATACGCTAGGCGCTCCGGATTAGCACTTTCGCACAGCCACATGAAGCTTGATTAAATTTCCAACTAATTTAGGCTAAATGGCGTTAGATACCAACAGAGCACGTTCGCTGTAATATAACAAAACAGGGTGGTTAATAAGGCCATGATATACTCACATATCTTGTTGAATGCCACAATGTCACAGCTCTGAATGTATTCATTAGCTGGCTCAGCAGTAAGGTGTTCCTCTATAAGATTGTCCACGGAGACAAGGTCATCAACAATGGTCATCATAATCTGCAACTTCTTGATGCCATACCCAACCGGTGCGAGTTTAGCTGCATTTAGTACAGAAAATAATTAAGTGCAATATTTGAAAGTGACATGATCATTCTAAAAAATAAAAAACATCTGAACTCGGAAAAGTAATGAAGAAGAAAAGTACATGCTCCCCACAACAAGCCTTCCATTTGAAGGCTTCTTACAGCCTCCTCGAGCTTCTTCATATCGGTCTCATCATCCCAAGGTTTCACGTCCAGCAGCACCGAGGATTTGCCAGCTGATAAAGCAAAATAATATAACTGATAAACCAAAATAGTACGACTAACTATTACACAAACATGCAACCTGAATATATTCAGGAAGCAAAATCCTTCGGTGCAAAAGACTGCATACTCATGCATATATAGATAAAGCACATGAGTGCTGAGAGACAATCTAGTCAAACAAAAGATGCAACTTTATATCATGCACAAAACAAAATCAGATATGCACATATAGATAAAAGCATATAGTTGCTCAGATATACAAACTAGCCAACAAAAAGATTAGGGCTGGGAAATGAGACTAGCAGCTCAGCCAGCCGAGATACAAACCAGCTCATTTAGGTAAATGAGCCAATCATGAACATCGCAAGCCCGGCATGTATAGGCTGGTTTTATATATTATATATTTTATACATATATTATATATATTATACACTTAATATGCATATTATATAAGTTTTTACATATACATGTATTATATGTACTATATCTATTGTACATATATTACATATATTTTATATATTATCAAGGTTTTAAAAATATTTAAAATTCATTTTTTTTAGAAAACGGTCCAGCTCGTGATCGGCTTATAAAGCTCAACTCGTAACGAACTCGGGCTCAGCTCGTGATGAGTTCACAGGCCAAGCCTGAGCAGAGGTTCACCCTTAACAAGCTGAGCAAGAACAGCCCAAGCTCGGCTTGTTTACCAGCCTTAAAAAAAATGCAACTTTAACCTATACAGAGAGTAGAATCAATTGGTGCAGATTGTGCATATTCCAGTGCATGTGTGCAAAGGCATAAACATGATAAATATCATATGGCTCCAACCATACATTAAACACAATAGGGATAAAAGGTGTGTGAACAACAAAGCCAAGAAAAAGAAACTTAGAAGAATTTGCAAGTCCGACTCAAGAACATGAGCTGCCTACAGGTGCATGCATAAAAATCTAACCATGGCATGTGCTCTTTCCAAACATCGGGTGTACTAAAGGTGCAGCAGTGCACAAAAAAAGGCACCATCAATCACCACAAGGACAAGATTTTAAAAAGAGGGCGTAGAAGTATTAAAGAAAGCAAGCAGATGAAATAACTTGGCCATTTATAACCATTAAGAATTTGACATAAAAAATCATACTGGATTTCATGGTGTCTCCAACAACTTAATGAATCGTGTAGGGGTCCGAGAGCATTAATAAACAGGTAGATGAGACCATTATGGAG
Organism: Nuphar pumila; assembly: GCF_984573655.1. Classification (NCBI taxonomy): domain Eukaryota; kingdom Viridiplantae; phylum Streptophyta; class Magnoliopsida; order Nymphaeales; family Nymphaeaceae; genus Nuphar; species Nuphar pumila. The sequence goes on from NC_143255.1 coordinate 123,833,304, forward strand.
CATTTTATTTGTAACAAAATCTAAAATCCCAACTCTTGTTTCAATGGCAAATATTGGCTCCTCAATATTCAATGTTCTGAGACAAGACTGTTATGGAATTGCTTTATTTTGTAATAATAAAACTAAAATTCCATTTCTTTTCCAATGACAAAGATTGGCATTCAATGTTTGGATGCATAAACTTTAGATGCATTGGGTCCACGAGCACAACACCATGAATAAATGACTCCACTTTGCCTGCTTCTATTTCACATATGGCAAAGCATAGATAAGTAACAACGTGAAAATAGATGACGTGAGCCAAAAAAAACACAAGCTCCTTTGTGAGTAATAAGATAAGGTGAATAATGAGACCATGGCCCTCTTTTTTCCTTTGGTTCATGGGAGTTCCAATGCACAAGCATACACTTTGCTAGAATCTTTCATGGTGCCAAGTTATAATTTCTCACTACCAAGAATTTGTGTGTGTTTCTTGATCGTAAGTCTTCACTTGAAAATTTATGTTAGTGCTTTAAGAAGTTTAAGAATCACATAGTCACACATTTAATATTTTAGAATGTGCTTTAAGAATTTTGAGATTCACAGTCATATATTTAAGAATATACTATTATGATTATATAGTTCAACAATTTAAATGATAATAGTTGCATTCAAAAAATTGTTAAATTGCATTCACATATAAATTGTGCAAACGTAAATTCATGGTAGGTTTTTATTCAGATTCTCAATGAAATATGTCACATTCTTGCTAACTTCAAACATATGCATATGACAAATACAAAACCCACTTGTCAAAGCCCATAAGAAACACAACTTACATTCCTTCTTGCTAGAAGCCTTTACAGAAGCTGCACGTGCTTCAGCTGCCTTCTTTTCCTCTTCTGTCTCTTCACCAAACAAATCAATATCATCATCATCATCATCATCATCCGCCAGTGCCTGTAAAAGGACAATGAATTTAGTTCATACATTTGCCCTAATCTTACACCGTTCAGTTTATTAGTTTGCACTTCAAAAAAGTCACTAAGTTTAAGCATGAGACCCTAGAATAGACGGAAATAGTGAAATAATGACAAATTCAGCATGATTTCATTGTTTCATCACAAAAAAAAAGATTTATAATATTTTCCTCCTCATATGAAGAGACGAAAATCATACAGAATATGTGAACCAGAATTGTCAACAATGAAATGCAGTTGGAACTGTAAGAAGATGAGTTCTTGGATTATCACCAAGCGAATCTTCAAATGGGACCACCGAAAGGATCATTCACATGAACCACAATGATTCATACACAATACCCAAGAAAGGGTATACCACAACAAGAGGAAAAAATATAATTTTATTGATTGGAAAAATAGCCACTGAAAAACGTAAATAACAAGGGGGGGAAACCCCATATTTATAATACAAGAAGAAGAGGGAAAGAGGGAGTCGTTGGGCTCGGCTCTAGATAGAGTCGTTGGGAGTCCAACGACTCTCTCACTTTCTGCTTTTTGACTTTGGTCAAAAAAGCATAAAGTCCAAAAATGTCCAAAAAACAAGAACTAAAAAATAAAGATAAAGAAACTATCTTAATCCTAATTAAACTATCTAACTAAACTAATAGAAAAAGATTACATATGACATTACATTACATATGATGTTACATTATTTAACACTCCTCCTCAAACTTACGATTGAATAACCGAAAGTTTGTCCAAGAGAAAGTAAAATCAAGGAACATCGAGAGGTTTGGTAAAGAAATCTGCCAGTTGATATTCTGAACATATGAAAGATCAATGATGTCGTGTAGAAATTCCTCTCATACGTAGTGACAATCAATTTCAATATGCTTGGTCCGTTCATGGAATGTCCGGTTGCTATCAATGTAAATAGAACTTTTGTTGTTGCAGCACAACTGTGATGCTCCTGTACTCATAACACCCATGTCTTGAAACAGTCGCTTTAGCTAGACTACTTCCGTGGTGGTTGTAGTCATGGCTCTGCACTCGGCTTCAATTGACGAAAGAGAGACCTTTTGTTGCTTTTTTCACCTTCAAGATACTAATGGTTCTCCTAAAAACACACAGAAACCAGTAATTGAGTATCGATCATTGGGATCACCTCCTCAATCTGCATCAGTATAAGCAGTTAAATCTAAGGAAGAAGAAGCAAACAAAAAAAATTCCTTGAAAAATAAAAAATTTAATATATCTAATAATGTGTAAGACAGCTCCTATATAAACAGTGGTAGGAGCATGTTGAAATTGACTTATTGTGTAAATGGCATGCGCAATGTCAGGTCTTGTAATGGAAAGAGAAGACATTATCTCGACAAGTTGTTTGTAAGGTGTTGGATTTTCATGTGGTTCTCCATCATCAATCTTCATTTTGACATTTACAACTTCGAGAGTGTCAATCTGTCTTCCATCTGAGATATCAGATCTATCAACATTATCTAGAACAAATTTAAATTGAGTTAGTAAATAACCTCTAGGAGAGTAAGCAACTTCTATAACAAGAAAGAATTTTAAAAAACCCAAGTCACTCATTTCAAAGTGTGCTTTGAGAAACTTTTTAATATTGTTAACTTTGTGTTTATCACTTCCAGTGATGATCATGTTGTCTACATAGAAGAGAAGAATAATGATATGCATCAGAATTCTTAATAAACAAAGTTATGTTAGTAAGACAAGATTGAAAACCAAAATCATGCATAGCTTGACTAAACTTATGGGTCCCTATATACTTCTTCAACTAAGCTTTCTTTACAAATGCATTTTTGACATCCATTTGGTACATATGTCATTTCTTTACAGGGGAAATAGCTATTAGGATCCTTAGTGTAGTCATTCTAGCTATGTCACACGGACTCGGCTTTATGGTCGTCGCACCCGCGTCGACACGCCCGAACACGGGTGCGGCTTCGAACACGGAGCAGACTCGGTCAACGCACCGAGGCCTAGTGCATCCACGTTTTGGACTCGATCAACTTTAACCGAGTCCATATTTATACATTTTTTAAAAAAATTGATAATTTTTGCTTTATACAACAAAAAAATCCTAAAGTGTATTGCTCTCCCTGTCTATATGTAAAAGCTTTCCAAATTCTCAGTCAATTCTTACAAGTCAACTCTTATTATTAATTTATTGTTATATATATAATTATATATATATTAATATATATATAGTCGAGTCCCTGTGTCCAAAATTTTTGAAATTGCGCCGCACCCGTGTCGCACTCGCACCCGCACCCATGTAACATAGCATTCTAGAGACTTGGGCAAACGTCTCTTCATAGTTTATTCCATATTCTTGAGAATAGCCTTTGGCAACTAATCGGGCTTTAAACCTCTCAAGAGTGCCATCACTCTTGGTTCTAACTTTGTACACCCATCAACAGCCTATAGGCTTTTTGTTTGTTGGAATGTCTTGAATGATCCAGGTATTTGCTTTTTCTAAGGCTTTTAATTTTGTTGTCATTGCTTTGACTCATTCAGGCTGTTCTTTTGTTGAAGCGTAGTTAGAAGGCACTTTGTAAGAGTGTATCAAGGCAATGTAGGATTGATATTTTGGTGAAAAAGATTTATATGACACAAATTGTTTGAGAACTTTTGACACTCTAGATGACTTTTCAATTGATATTTGTTCATATTCTTTAGTATATTTTTTGAGAGCACATGATTTTTCTAAATTTCTCTACCTAGAATATTGAATATAACCTTGATCATCACTAAATGATTTTGTACTTATCATATCATTCTTCATCAATCTTTCATCAATCTTTGAAACTAAGTCCAACAAAAAAGAGTACTCATCTATTTATGTAGGGTTCTCACTAAAAGAACTTTCCTTTTCTAAGAAGGATCCATTCCTTGATACATATAATATTTTTATTTTAAGGTCAAAACATCTATAGCCTTTTTGGTGACTTGCATATCCTAAAAAAGGTACAAGAAATTGCACGAAGAGAAAATTTATCATTTTTATCTGTAAAAACAAAACATTTACACTCAAAAACCCTCAACCTAAAGTAATCTAGAATTTGCTTAAAAAGTTTTTCTACAGCAAAAATATTGTTTAGTGAAAAAGATGGCATTCTGTTAATATGATAAACCGCAGTTAGAGTGGCTTCGACCCAAAAAGTTTTTGGTACTTGATGTATAATGAGTAAAGTTCTTGTTGTTTCTATAACATGCCTATATTTTCTTTCAGCTAAACCATTTTTGTTAAGTATAGGGACATGATCTTTGATGTGTAATACCGTAGAGGTTCAAATAATCTTTAAATTCTTTTAACAAAAACTCTCCCCCTAAATCAGTGCGAAAAATTAAAATATCATTCTTAAACTGATTTTTTACCAGATTGTGAAATATTTGAAAATGTTAGAAAACTTCGGATTTATGTTTAAGAAAATAAATCCAAGTATGTCTTGTAAAGTCATCTACGAAAATTACATAATACATAAAACCCCTCTTGATATAACAAGTGCATATTCCCATACATCCGAATGTATTAACTCAAGTGTCGTGAAGAGACAAAGGTTCTTTCTTGAAAAGGTAATCTTTTTATTTTTTCAATAATACATTTTTTACATGAAAAAGTTTCAAAATTACAAAAAAAAATCATCTTTTGAAAAAAACTGGATCTTGGATATACTAGGATGACCAAGTCTTTTGTGTCAAAGTCTATTTTCTGGACATTACAACATAATATATTATTGGGTATTTCCAAAAAAACATGTAATACAAGCCTCATTCTCTATGGCCTTCTCCAATCAGCTTCCTTGACTGGTGATCCTGCACTCGACAACCGCGAGAGGAGAAGAAAACATTACATCCATGGTAAGATAATTGAGAGGCAGATAAAAGATTTAGGTTAAGTTTAGGAATATATCTAATTTGCGAAATACAAAATCTTTTTGAGTTTTGAGAAATATTTTCAAAATCTCTTATTCTCTTGATTTCAATAGATATTCCATCAACGGTAAAAACATTCAAACCATTTGAGTTAGGACGTTCGGATAGCATATCTATGTTTGGTGTCATATGAAAAGATGCACATGAGTCAAGGAGTCAAAGGGATTTATCAGGATCGAAAATGCCGACAGAGGCAACAGCGGCTCCAATGGATGAGGATGCTCCTTTGAGTAGTGGTTGAAGTGCCTCCACTAGTTGAGTTAAGGGCATGCTTCCAATGGATGTCACATTTGAATCTTGTGGAGATTCAACCCAAGCGACCTTCTTTTCATTAAGTTTCTTTAATTTTGGACAATAAGTCTTTACATGTCCCGGTTCTCCACAATAGTAACAAATGACTTTTCTTTTTTCAAAATCATTCCCTTGTTTCTCAACATTAGTCCTTCCATAGTGTGGAGGCTTGTATGTACAAACATGATTTTTCGATCTAGATACGACTAGAACCAAGTCATCGTCACTTTTAGAGATATTTTTCTTGAGCCTATTCTCTTCCATGCTTAATTCTTCTATTGTGTCTTTTATGGAAAGCATATTTCCTCGATGAAGAAGAACAAATTTGGTTGATTCAAATTATGAACTTAACCCACTAATAAAATGAAAGAAATGCTTCGCATTTATTTGATTTTGGCAGAGTTTTATATCTTGTGGACAATGGCACTTAGGTCCTAGGAGAGCCAATTCTTCCCATAATCAGGACAAACTATTATAGTATTCCCTAATGCTCTTACTCCCTTGAACTATATTTCTAATTTTGTCTTCTAAGTTGCATACATGTGCAATGTCTTTAAGAGAATACATTCTCTTACGATAATCCCAAGTATTGTTAGTATGTTCAAATTTTGCAAGACTTAAACATTTTTTTATATCAACACTACTTATGAGCAAACACATAATCTTGGCATGTCTTATTCTGCATTCTTTTCACTTTTTTCGTAAGTGGTAATGGCTTTATTTTTCTCAACCCTCGTGAGAGGTATTTCTTTCTCTCCTTCTACCTTTGTAAGGATTAGTTTAGGTTCCAAATCGGTTCCATCAACTAGTCCCCACAACCCTTTTCCCCATATAAGGTGCTTCATAATTGAAGCCCATGTAACATAGTTTGAATCGTTGAGTTTAATGGGTTTAATAGTGACATTATCATTGTCATCCATTTTACAAGGATTGGATAAAGAAACAACAAAGGAAAGAAAGAAGAATAGAGAAGAAGAAGAGAAGAGAATATGTACTCCACCACGGATAGTGAGTCTGAATGATCCTCCAAGCTTCCAAACTTTTGCATGATCACAATTTCACATACGCTTGAGAAAAAAATGTGCCCACTCTAAACTTTCGATGGCATGCTTTACAATGCACCGGAAAGAATAACTTGATCATTACCGAGCTTTGATACCATGTAAGAAGATTAGTTCTTGGATTATCACCAAGTGAATCTTCAAATGGGACCACTGAAAGGATCATTCACGTGAACCACAAGGATTCATACACAATACCCAAGAAAGGATATACCACAACAAGAGGAAAAAATATAATTTTATTGATTGGGAAAACACCCACTGAAAAACATAAAAAACAAGGGGGGAAAACCCCATATTTATAATACAAGAAGAAGAGGGAAAGAGGGAGTCATTGGGAAGTCCAACGACTCTCACTTTATGATTTTTGACTTTGGTCAAAAAAGCAAAAAGTCCAAAAAATGTCCAAAAAACAGGAACTAAAAAATAAAGATAAAGAAACTATCCTAATCCTAACTAAACTAAAAGAAAATATTACATATGATGTTACATTACATATGATGTTACATTACATATGAGATTACATATGATGTTACATTATTTAACAGGAACGAACACAGTAAACTTTTAAAAGATAGGTGAATAGAATTAGTGGAACAGAATATTGGTTCCAAACCTTTGAATCAGAAACTGGAGGAGTCATAGAAGTCGTTTCACTGTGAGGTGCAGACCCTTCTACTTTGACACCCTGACCTTCCCCAGAAACCCCACTGCAGATATGAGATAAATTATTTGGAAATGGTATAAAATTATCAAATTGAAACTAAGCAAACAAAACATAACTAGATCAAAGAGAGGGCAAGCACCCACCTCAACCTCAGAAGCACACTGATGTGATTATACCAACGGGAGATGTTTACAAATTGTGATGATGGTGCAGTGGATAGAGCAGCATAAACACAAAGATCATCCTTGGAAGCCTGGTAACTGCATTCATTGAAAAAACACAAAAAAAAGGAAAAAATACAGCAGAAGTAACACAATTGAAGCACAACCATACAAAAAACACAAGCAAAGCAGAACATACCCAGTAATATAACTCCGGGAAAGAAGGTAGCTATCAAGCTTCTGGAGACCAGATTCTGAGTTAACATTGTCAAATGAAACGGCCATTTTCACCAGCTTCTTGTAGCAATTTCCTGTATGCAAGTTGTAAAACCATAGAACTTAGGAAAAAACAAAGTGATGAAATAGTAACTAACACCTACAAGGTTTCACCAACCAGAATCCTGTAGACATAGCGTTGCATTTATTTGACAGACATAAATTCTTGGCAACTATTTTGTCAAAAGGTTCTCTAGTGCTAGTGGAAAACCTGCCTTCCCTAACTTCTCAAAGACATTATGTTACACTTTTTAGCATGCTTCATTATTTTCTTTACAAGATAGTCAACAGTTGGGTTACATCAAGGATCTGCTTTAAGCCCTTTCCTATTTGCGATAGTGATGGATGAGCTTACGAGATCAATTCAAGAAAATGTACCGTGGTGTATGTTGTTTGCTGATGATATTGTTTTGATTGATGAGTCTAGAGCTGGGGTTAATGCTAAGTTAGAATTATGGAGACAGACATTGGAAGCTAGAGGTTTTAAGTTGAGTAAGAGTAAGACTGAATATATGGAATGTCGGTTTAGTAAGCAATGAAGTAGTGATGGGAGTGTAGTGAAGCTTGGTGAGCAAGAAATACCGGTGAATGATTATTTCAAATATTTGGGATCCATCATTCAAAAGTACGGAGAAATTGATGGAGATGTAAATCATAGGATAAAGGTTGGGTGGATGAAATGGAAAAGTGCAACTGGAGTGCTGTGCGATCGTAGAATGCCATTGCGATTGAAGGGAAAGTTTTATAGGACGACTATTAGACCCGCTTTACTATATGGTACGGAATGTTGGGCTGCCAAGAGACATCATATTCAAAAAATGAGTGTAGCTGAGATGCGGATGCTTAGATGGATGTGTGGAAATACTATAAAAGATAAGATTCGGAACGAGGAGATACGTAAGAAGGTAGGTGTTGCACCCATTGAAAATAAGATGCGAGAGAATCGTTTACGGTGGTTTGGACATATTCGGCGAAGGCCTAATGATGCTCCAGTTAGAAGGTTGGAGAAATGGGAAAATATATTAGTTAAAAGAGGTCGGGGTAGGCCTAGGAAGACTTGGATGGAGATGATAGGAAAGGATATGAATGCTTTGAACCTCACCGAGGACATGGCATTGGATAGAAATGATTGGAGGAAAAGGATTCATGTGGAAGACCCTAAATGAATTTCTTTTTTGGTTCATATCGCTGACCCCAATTGTTTTGGGATGAAGGCGTAGTTGTTGTTTGTTGTTGTATAGTCAACAGTTGTTCATAGTTCACTTGTTTCTCCTAACTCGCTTACAAACCTAGCTTCCTGCTTTAACTGATTACAGGAGCCATGCTTCTGACATTTGGTGTCTCAATCATATCTGCCACCAGAAAGTGCAGGTAAAGCTAACCAATTTTATGATAACAAACAAAAAATTTGTCAACCATCATAATGGTGATTAGGTGATCGTATCATCATTTTTACCATTGCATTCTACAGCTCTAAGACTGCATCTGATTATAAAATATAAATGAACTTGGAACAGTCACATTGAAGACAACAATTCAGACTGTTGTAGTCAACATTTAGACTACAGCAGCTTTTTTTAATTATATCCTAAAACTGCTTCGAATTCTGTACTTTGACCCATAGATGTTAGTAAAGTGAATACTTCATATGTGAGTGGTTAAAGTTACTACAAGATTTCCGAGTTGCTTAAAATGTAAGGTTAACAAATTTTAAAGGCACATGCATCCAAGAGTTGTAATATAGGCAGTTAAATTTATGATATTACTGTTTGCAACAAATAGTGAAAATGATGACTAAGGGAAACCATTAATCTGTTTCAAGTAGCATTATGTTTTGTATGGATTAACAAGGTAAAAAGCATCAAGGTCAAGCAAAGCCCCTAGGCAAGATGCAGGCCTGGAAGTGGTGAGGTGCTTGCTCATGAACAACTAAAATGTATTAAAAAGTTAGAAGAATAAAAAGAAGGCCACAATCTCAAATTTTCAACGGACAACAAATAATCATCATTGTTGTAGTTCTCATTGTCATGAAGACCACTCCTATTTATACAAGGTTAGCTTCAAAACAATTTCTCAATTCCTTTCTAATGCTAAACCAGAGTTGGCTCCACAACTCTTCAAGACTCCAGTTTCTACACACTATCTCCCTCCAAATCTCCACTAGCTCCCTTTTCGCCAGTCCCTTCAACCCATCCCATCCTTTCATAGGAAGTTTCTAATTTCCACATAACAAAACATCTCTGGCTCCCAAAATAACTTTCACACTAATACTATCATAATGCAAATTTCCAATCAGGATTCATTCACTGAAATGGTTAGACAGAAGTCTATACATGTGATAATAAAGTTGAGACTCTCTAATCCCCATTCATAACATCCAATGCTCCACTCCAATGTATCAAATCAATCTAGAAGAACACAACGATAGACAAGTGATAAAAGCTGAATAGTCGTTTCAAAGGCAACACTAGGACAATTAGAGAAGTCAACACATGTTCGGCTGCAGTTCAAAAGAGTCCCACAATTAGTTCTCAAAAAAAAAACTTATTTCAGACTTTAAATATATAATCAGTTGAAATGCAGATAATTTAGTAGTATTACTTCTACTAGGGCTTTTAAACAAGGGAAAGAATTTATTTGAGGGAAACTCCTTATTTCACTGCTACTACTTCTTGAGGGAAAAGCCAAAGACAATTATGAATTCTTCTTTCGTTTTGTTTTGCTAAATCTATCCTTATATTTGTGTTCTTATGATCAGTTCCCTGTAGATGGCCTTCAGCATGCATAACTCAAACAATTTTTTTATAAGACTCGTCGTGCCTACCAAATACCAACTAATCGCCATCATTTAGAATTTAAAAATATATCTATTGCAGGTGACGACTGTGCGATTTCCTGGGATAGTAAAAGATGTGGACGACAGGAGATACTCTGTTATCCAGCAACCACACATGAGGGTGGTCATAATATGGGTTGTTCTCCTTGATCCAAAGAAACAGAATCCCATCAAAATAAATTGTTTCAAATCCAACCTCTCCTATTATAATGAAATCCCATCAGCATTCCAACCATTTTTGCATATTCCAAACTCAATCTTCCTTTTCTATTGCACAATCCACCTATTTTTGTCATCGAATTCCTCTACTGTTCAACTTTTCGTTACGTGAAAATTGAAGGTCTAAAACACAAAAACCTTGGGTACTGCAGAAACACAAATCTCTACAGGAAATCCAAAATTTTAAATCCTAAACCTAACAACTTTACTTGATTCCCTCTATAATCCAAACATTCATAACAAATTTTCTAGAGTTGTAGATATAATAGAAATCAAACTCGTTTTAGAAACACCATCCTAAAATTCATCAGCAACTGAAAAAAGAAACCGAGGAAAAACATGAAAAGAACCCTCACATTGCCATTAAAACCAAGCATAAGAGCAATCTTCCACTCAATACGAGAAACTGACAAACCAGAAGTTTAGGGTTCTACAAATAGGTATGAAATCGCTCGAAATATCTGATCTTCGGAACCGATTAAGCAGAACCAACGTAAATCAAGAGATCGGGAACAAAGAATAACAGGTTTGGAGATCATCTTACCTCTGAAACCCTAAGATGAGCGAGAGAAGCGCCCGTTGGGGATTTGACTAGATCTCAGGAAACCCTAAACACGAGAAGAGCTAGGGTTTTTGGGCCCGTTTTATACTTGGGGGGAGGAGAGCAAGGAGACTCGGACGGCTCCATAAACCGGATTGTATGCGATTGAGACTCGTCGACAGAGGAAACCCAGTCGGTGTGTCAATAGAAGGGCACCGGGCCGGGTACTGGATGGTCTTTCGGGGACCCAACCCGGGATGTGACTTTTTTATACCCAATAAAAAAAAGGGTTTGTTTTCCTATCTTGCATCATCGCATAGAACCCGAATCGATTTTCAAAACGATTCAAAACATCGGCCGATTCCAGATGTGAATCGAGTCGAGCTGAATCAACCTTGTCCGGAAAGTATAAAAAAAATAAAATATTTATTTTAATCCTTTAAAAAAAATTATTTAAAAATTAAACCAATTCAACTTGTTTCGTATTGATTTTTTGCCCATACTATACAAACCGGCTGATTCGGGCCAATCGGCAGTGATACTAACAACATTGATCAGGATTCAACTCTATTGTATTGGATCTCATTCAAAACTAGACTCAGATTCAGAGTATTATATATCCAATTCAGTTTGAGAATTGGATCAAGCATGATCCACCCAGGGATGAGAAACAAGTCGAGCCGCTCATGTCCACCTAGTTGAAACTCATAGAATAGGCTCGGCAAGTGAAGTACTCAGCTCAACTCGTATGGGCTCGTTAAGTAGTAAAAAGTATATTGTATGTATATTTTACATACATATGACTGGAGCATCTAGCATAGGGATGTCATCGGGTCGGGTTTGGTTCGAACCCCGGTGAAACCAGACTTGGACTAGATGTTTGGGTATAGTATTAGGTCCGGACCCGGGTCTAATCGAGTCTACTATAACAGAAATCATACCTGGATTCGATAACAACTATATGAACCAGACCCAAACCATACCCGATAAAATACTATATTTTATCATTTTTACATTGAAAATTGGAGGTCTTAATCAGAATTTGTGTCAGGCCCGGGTTTAGTATAAAATTTCACAAACTATACCCGGGTCCATGTATTAAACGGACCTTATTTGTCACCATACCTGGACCCTATAGGGTTTGGTACGGGTCGGGTCCGAGTAAACCTGACCCATTGATACCCCTAATCTAGTGTGCAAAAAATATGTAAGTGATATCACTTATAGCCATGGAACAATGCATTTTTTTTTAATTTTATTTCTTGTGACGGTAAACGGAACATGTTTTCTTCAGTTCATTTAACTTGAGCTTATTGTGAGCTCAAACTCAGCATGGCTCGCTAGAAGAATGAACAACCTTGAACACTTTAAGCTCAAGTCGAGCAACTCATTCACCAGCCCTACCTACACCCAAATATTGTCAAGTGAGACAAACCAAGTAGTTTTGTTGTCATTTATCAAACCCAAATTAAAGAAAGTTAACTAGATAGGGACTTGACAACTATAATCTTATCATGTTGGTTCAACAGCCTTAAAATATGTTCCCAACTAGGTATATAAATGGTTCGGGTGCAACTCGATGCACAACTTGAATCCGAGTATAATACCCCGTGATTTTAACCATTTGTAAAAAACACATAAAAAGTTAAAACTTTTTCTTTTATTGAATAATCATTAGCGGAAACCTTTTTAGCTTTGGTTGAAAACCTCATGCGGGTTAGATTCTATACAAAAACGATTATACTGAACTTAAATATGAATAATATGACTCATTTAAAATACTTTAATTTCAAAAAAAACAAATTGTTACAAAACCAATATAATAGTAATGTGTGTGAATGCAATGCCTAAAAAGAAAAATGATTGGCTCATCAACGTCGTCATAACATCTTGCATCGGCAACTAAACATGTAATCACTTGTATACCCATAAAATAAGTCAAACTCATGAAAGCTTGATAGGCCTACATTAGAATGCATGGTGAGTATACAAAACTAATACAGGTTGCACATTAATGATAACATAATCCATTTAATCAGATATCTATGATATACATCCATCATGGTACACTTATGTAACATGAACAATTCCTCAATGATTATATTTTATCAAGTGAGTTTTATCGTCATACATCTATAAACATAGTCGACCGTTCATAGGGTCGATGACCACCAATTCGAGAGCAAGCATGTATAAATTTAATTAATCAAATACTAGATTATCGGACACCACTTTGGAGCATCAACACATCAATTCATATGACCTTTCACAAGGTCATGAGCTGAATATCTAGGCTTGGTCATTTAGTTGATCTTCATATCAAAAGAAAATGTTGAATAATTCATTTATATCATGATGTAATTCAATCATTTTATATATGCATCACATCAGATATCACAGCATATCATAATATCGTATTTCATATTATTCATATATTCATAAATTGAACTTTAAAGTATGCATACGTGAATCAAAATATGCATACAAAAATCTAAGCATGTGCATTTAATATATTTAATTAATTATATTTTATAATTCAAGACACACATAAATAACACATGAAATCTTATGCATGTCTACAATTTAATATAAGATGTCACAATTCATCAAGGCATGGTACATTTCAATATAAGATGTTACAATTCATCAAGGCATGATACATTTTAATATAATATGTCATAATTTACCAAGGCTTGGTATATTTTAACAAAAAAAAAAAGACATGTATCCGAAATAACAATTGCAAAGAGTTTTGCAACTTTATTCAAAATGTGACCATGTATTATCAAGGTATGTTTTCATTTTAGGATTGTGTAATTAAGAAGGTCTTTGTTTCTCTTGATTACAATACCTTTAGGTACACGGAGGAATGATCATTTCAAACAATTGTGTAATTTCGAGGATATATTATTCATGAGTTTTAATTTATCATAGTGTTAGACTAAACAGAATCCAAAGTATGTAAAACCCGAAATTTTTATTATAAAATATTTCAAATTTTGCAAATTGGGCCTAGATCCAGTTTCGGATCCAAGACCCATAGAGGGGTATTTATGCTTAAATAATGGAGTTATATTAAAATAATATTAATATTGATAATAAAATAGAAATATACATACATATATGTATATATATTAAGCGAATTCGAGGATCCACAGTTGGATCCACTTGGATCCAACTTGCGGATCCATTTTGATGGGGGTAAAATTTTACGTATAATGTGAAATTAAAATTAAATAAAATTTTATTTTTAAAACTTATCCGAGGATCCACAGTTGGATCCATTCGGATCCAACTTGTGGATCCATGCAGTTGGGGACCGGGTTACGGGTCCCGGGTTCGGACCCGAGCCCCACCCCATGACAGCCTTTTTAATGAAAAGGGCAACCCGATAAGGGTTGCCCGATAATACCTAGCAGGAAAAAAGGAAAGGGGGGGGGAGGGGGAGTTACGCAGGGCGTAACCGACCCCCCATCTCGGCGTGAAGGGGGGGAGGGGTCTTGCCCGATAAGAGGGAGTGGAGAGGGGACTCTCTTCACTCGCCTCTCTCTCTCTCTCTACTCAGTCCCCCATCTCTTTTCCCCCTGTCTCTCTCTCTCTCTCTCTGTCAGTGTGAATCGGAGAGGAGGAGTTCGCCGGCGAGCTGCGGCAACCAGCAGCCATCAGCGACTGCAGCAAGTACCCCCCTGTCGCGGCAGCAACAAGGAGTGTTAGCTGCGGCCCTACCTTCGCGTCCCCAGCCTTCGATCGTCGGGAAACCCATCGGAAACAGGTACGGTTCTTCTTCGAACCTGGGTGAGGAATCGAACAGGGGTTCGATTCCATACATTGATTTGGGGGTTTTCTTGATAAACCCTAAATACCCAAATCAAATTGATTTGGGGGTTTTCTTATTATGCCCTAAATCTTGAAATCGAAAAACAGTAATCGTATATGCTTATGAAAAAAAAAAAGGGTTTCCTGTGTGTGCACTTGATCCCCTTTAATGAAAATCTTAGAGATTTTTAACGGGTGTTTCGGTAGATGATGTATTTGGATGTTGGTATCGTTTTTGGAGCTATATAGTCTTTGGATCTGTTTGTTTTACTTGTTTTTCTTCATTTTGGATTTTCTTGTGGTGTTTAGTATGATTGTATTACGTAAAGAGGTGAATTGCTTAGGAAAAATAAATAGCCTGGACAGAGATTTCAAATTTGGGCGATTTTTTTAAGTTGGTGTTTGTGAAATAGCAAAAAGAACTGTTCTGAGCACATAAACTGTTGGGTTTCAGTGTTGATGTTGAATGGGGAGGAGGTTATGAAGGTTGTCAGAGACCCTAATCAATCAGATTTGGGGGATTCGGTTGCCATTATCAAATTAAAATAAAACTTTATTTGGGGTTTTGTTATCATTGTATGTGCATAGGGAGAGTCATGTATAACCTGACTTGGGTAGGTTACACGATGGGCATTAGGTGCATCATGAAGTTTCTTGTAGACAAAATATTTTTATGCCATTGGATTAAAATGTTCATATTAAGCCGTGTACATTGATGTGATTGGTTGCTGAATATCATTCCTTCATATTTTGATAAGTATGATAATGTACTGCTATACTTGCTGCTGAATACGCAAAAAATTGAAATCATAACACCCAGACTTATGAAAGGTTGCATGATATAACAGAAATTGGGTATTAGAATGAGAATCTAAAACTGAATGTTGGAATGCCATTACACAGCTCAACGTGTATTCAGTTTTAAAACTGCATATACTAGCCTGCGTATTTTGCCTTGTATTCTTGTACTGAAATTTCACTAGACTGATAGTTAGTCCGTAACCTGTCATAATGGAGTTTTCACTTGAGTTGAGCTGGAAATCATATGGTCCTTCCACACTCTTGCTTCCTTTATTCTTCTGACCTGTGCTTGATTATTACTAAATTAATGTCTTCATGGCATAGTTATACCTGAAAGGAATCTGTAACCTGTTTCATGAGAAGGATGATTTGTTTTGTTCTTGCTGTTTTCATTTGGGGTTATCAAGCCTCCGAAATCTATTTAAAAATTTGTCTTGAAATGTCATATTGTGATGTGCCAAATAGGAGGACAGCATTATTAGGTACACATAGCCGACCTCCATTCTTTTGTACAGTTCCCCATTCATATTCGGTAAACTGGGCACAACTGTTATCATTAGAGAATGGGTTCATTAGTATTTTCTGTTAGGCAATCTATTGACATAAAATGAATAAAATGAAGCATGACTAACTAGTTATACTTGTTCGTAATCATTAATGGGTCAGTTGTGTATAACAGTGCTCATGTTACACTGTTTAGGGAGTATGGATACATGAAACTGAAATTATACATATGGAATGTATCTTGCTTGTATGTCCCTAGCTGAACATTATATTTTTTTTTTTTGCTAGAATCCATGTGTTATTTAAAAGCTTGTGTATTGGATTGAGAGAAAACACTTGCCGTGGAGGTTATGCTTTCACTAACTGTTATGATTATGGTACGCATGAGCGTGAGCATGATTCAATTATTAGTAAGTCTTCTTGAACATGTACACTTGATTTATGTGTGAAATGGTACATGTACACTCACACACTTAAAGAAACCATGGATTGGTTAAGACCCATATGTGATGTAGGTAACACACACATATTGAAAATGCATATGAATGAATTATGACATGCATATGTTTGGGTTTATATTTGCAGGAATATGTATGTTGTTTGGCATTTTGGCTTAGTGTTATAAAGGAAACACTGTTATGGTTTTATTATGTGATGCACCGATGGCCAAATTGGACCATCATCGGCCTGGAGTGCCGTGGGTTGGTTTTCTTTTATTTATGTTTCTAAATGCATCACTTGGCACATTACTACACTGTTCTAGTGGTGGATACGGGCTGGAGTCCCGAATGGGTCCCCGCAAGGGAGGATGCGGATTTTTTCACTTTACTTTTGCATATTGTGTTGCAAACTTAAAGAATGAATTAAATAAAAATATAATGAATAAGAACAGTGTAATTTACATTCTGGGATATCTCATCTGGAGTATGAGAATCTTGGATATCCGGTCTTGGGGGAGACTGTGAGGATACAAAAACTCCGTGTGCGTTGTTGCCCCTGAACCCGATATTGAGGTTCTTCTCCTGGCCACGGTTTTAGGGAGAGCCCACCACTTTACCCGGGAGTGGTGTGTTAGTCATAGCTGTGAGTTTATGGTACCAAAGAAGTGGCACTTGTGGGCGTGGGATGTCCCTTGTGTCCCCGACATTAGATGTGGAGGTCTAATGTTCCGATGGATGGTGTTGTTTCCTGATATCGGTCGAGGGCTAAGTTGGAACCCAGTAATAAAATACAAATTGTGTGTTAAGCTACCCTGGGGACCTACTTGACCTCAGGGTTTGTACCCGTTTGGTGTATCCGCGGGCCACGGTAATTAAAAAGAGGAACTTAAAGTTGTGTGCATTTAATAGGGCATGCATATGGAAAGATGAAACTTAAATGAAAGATAACAGAAGAAATCATGCATTGCACATAATCATGCATTTTTCTGTTATGCATTAGATCATGCATGTTTGACTCATTCTTGATATCATGACATCATTTGTTGGTAGCATATGACTTACTTTGTGAAATCATGCTGAAAGGTTTGATCATTTAGTTATTGATATATAACATTGTTTACTGTTCTTGACTGGTGAGTAAATGCAATTATTGGTAGTCATGGATATTTAAATGTTGCAAATTTTATATCTGCACTCACTCAAATCACTGCATGAAATCTTATCCATGTTCTTTCTCTCACCTGGTTTCTTTAGAAGTAGTTGTGCTCAGAATTTCGGTTCTGACACCCTACTTTGTTGGTTTTTCACAGAAAATGGTGAACAGTGAAGTTGGATATGCGTCTGGGGATGGATGAGTTATACTCGGGCTTGTCAGCTTCACTAGAGGACATAATGGCTCTTTCTTTTGTCTTTCAGTTCTTTTAATTTCTGCAAGTGTTACTTTATTTTCAGTTGAAGAAAACCTTGTATTTGAAATTTACTTACTCATTAATAAAAGAGTTTTAGTTGGTTGATTTGGATGATAATTGCAACTTCGTTTGTGGTGGATGGGCTATCCAATAGAAAATGGAACTGTGAGGACCCCAGATCTCTGGGAAGGTTTCCGCAACTCTTAGAAACAAAAAAAAAATTTATTCCGCATTTTTCAAAGGTAGGAGTTGGGGTCGTTACAAAGTAGGTGGTATATGATCGAGAGAAACACCATGTTACGATATAGCATTCAATATATGATGCATCATAGACTAGCTGCAGTAGTTGAAGATCTATCACTTATGATACATTGATAGCCTCAGTCTTATAACCTCTGAGTGACTGAAGAGCATTGGGACGTCTCACTCCCATAAACATAATATTGTCACTCGAGGCTTGTACCACTTACGTCTTCAAGTATACCATAAATATGAATGGGTTACAGTGTCTTTATTATGGAGTTTTGTTATTATATGTGCATTATATTATTATGCAATTCAGAATAACCCTAGTACCCATCCAATGTAATCATAATTTATTCGTAGGTACCCAACTCATTTAGCATTCATTGAGTGCTTTTAACCCCCAACAAGCACTTTGCATATGGATGCAAAATCATCACAAGTGTGTGTGTGCATGTATCCTTCATATAACAATGTTTCTTTTGAACCTTATGAGTTTATATTAATCCCAAGCTCATGTATGAGTCATCATAAGTACATATATGCTTACAAAATATCACATATCACATGTCATACAAACCAATGTGCTCAATGACACTATATAGATTCATTGAACCCCCGGCTCCAACATGAGCCATGCATAATGTAACACATATCATCATGCAAGCATAGCTAGTAGGGCTCTATGACCCATATATAGCTCTAATATTTAAGTTTAAACATTTATTATATGCATGCATCATCATGTAGCATTTCAAAAGCACATCATCACATGTATTAACACTGTAATAGAGTAATTTAACATTTCATCATGCGAGTATAGCTAGCAAGGCTCTATAACCCATAGCTACAATATTTGAGTTTAAACATTCATTGCATGCATGCATCATCACAGGGTATTTCAAAAAGCACATCATCACATGCATTAACATTGTAATACAGTTACATGTGAATTATATAAAATGACATGCAATTTCAATCATAAGAAATTTGATGCATGCATTATTAAAGCTCATAAAACCTGTGCAAGCTCGTAAACATGTGAAAGTTCACGCGAAAGTTCATAAATATGTAAAGGTTCGTAATTATGTATGAGCTCATAATTGTGTAAACACTTGTAAATATTTTTAAAGCTCGTAAGTATTTCAAAGGTTCATAATTATTTCAAAAGCTTTTATAGATTTACCTTTTTAGTTTTTTTCAAACTTTAATCAGGTAATATGTATTTATGCATGTATACATGAACATGCATATTTCATAATATAAAATATCTAAACCTCAAGCATACGTAATTCCTATGCACGTCATTCAAGTCATGCACACGTAATTCAAAATATAGTAGCATCTAATCAACAAGGTTTCGTGAACCACAACTCCAACATGAGCTTTGACAATCATCACATGCATACATATATATTTTTATTCATGAAATATTTTATGCACGTGAACAAATCTCTATGCATGCAAATATATATATATATATATATATATATAATTCTTCGTAAAACATCCAATACATGCGAATGTCATATATTTTATTCATAAAATTCAACGCATTCGAACATATATTTTTTATTTTATAAAATTCAACTCATGCGAACATCATAAATTTTATTCATAAAATTCAATACATGCAAACATATATATATATATATATATATATATATATATATATTATAAAATCCAATGCATGCGAACATCATATATTTTATTCATAAAATCCAATGCATTGGATTAGGTGCCATGTGATGGCATAAAATTTTGTGCCTTACGTACCTCATCACCCTCTATCTTGGGGATAGAGCCTGTCAGTTATGGGACCAAGACCTGATGGAGGGCGATTAGGTGCATAAAACACATATTTTTGTGCCATCATATGGCACTTGATCGAGACTCACTTGCTTCCATAGGCTGCAGATCACTTGACAAACTAAAAATAAGTGTTGAATGGATTCCTATGTTGTTTGCATAAAATGCAGTGGCTAGGAAGATGAAAACCCAACATCTTGTGTTTCTCTCGAGTCAAAAGTTTGTCTTCCATGGTAAACGGTAGGGTAATGACTGTTCGAAAAAAAACTCTTATGCCATATTGATGTAAACCCCTTTTGGGTTTACCAAAACAAATTATCCAACTACAAGCTTATCTAAGAAAAAATAGAAAATATAACAAAAATTATAGGACATTAAGTAGAAATTGTTGGAAATTAACTAAAACAAGAAATAACATAAATAAATTGGAGATAAACAAATTTGAATTCCAACTCAATTGTCCCTCCAATCTTAAATCTCCCTATTACTTACAGGCAAAGAATCCTAATACAAGTATATCTAACCTAACAATTTTGATAAACATCAATTAAAAAACTTGTTAATTCTATTGAACTACTAAGTTGGGATATGAAAAAGGTATTTAGATTCAATGTCCATTACAAGATATTTGAATAAAAAAATTAAAATTAATAAATGGATCTAAATTGACCCTATTGACTCAGATAAATTTCAACTTTGCTCATGTAACGTATTTCTCGAGTTGGAGAAGACTTGGTTTCAAGTTCTCACTTTCTAGTCTTATATTTGTGCTCCAACCATAAAAAACAACTCATTGCAACTTTTAAAAGACATAGATTTGCTAACATTGATGAGATTCAATCCAAACAATTATAGAATGATGATCTAATCTTCTAGTAGTTGTTGTAGCATGAAAGCATATGGTTCTTCATATGAGACATGGGCCAAACTAAGAAGACCTAACTTAAGATGCACTTGAATCTAATTAGAGTCTACTAGATCCAACATAGTCCTAATTTGATCCAAATGAATTATGTTTGGCCAATGTCAATTGTCAAATGAAGAGAATAAGGCTCGAGCTTGGGGTTGGGTTTAATGTTTGGTTTGGGTTGTTCCAAGAGTCATTGAAAAGGTATATGAATTTAAGCAGATTGACTTTGGAGCAGTTTGGGGCAAAACCAAATTCATGAAAGACTCAACAAATACACAATAAGGTGAGAACGGGTTCAATTTGAGCTTGCTAACACATGGATCATCAGATCAAGCTTCTTGCTCTAGTTGGTCAGGTTATCAACCAACTTGGTCTCCAAACGATTAAGACGTACTGCCATGGTTTCATAGGATCCTCCATCGAAACTCACATCATGGCTAAAGGACAAGAGAGACAAACTTGAGCTATAATACCAAACTGATGAAAACCCGTCTCGGGTTTGCAAAAAAGTTTCTATCCAACTACAAATTTATGTAGAAAAAATAGAAAATATAACGAAAATAGCAGGAAATTAACTAAAACCCAAAATAACATAAATAAACTACACATAAAAAAAAAATCTAAATTCCAACTCAACTGTCTCACTAATCTTAGATTTCCTTGTTACTTATAGGAGAATAATCTTAATCCAAGTTGATATAACTTACTCATTTTTGACAAACATTAATTAAGAAACTTGTTAGTCTTAATGAACTGCTAAGTTGGGATATGGATCAATTAGATCCAATATCTGTTACAAGAAATTTAAATAAAAGAAAATAAATCTAAAACCATAGTCACAAATATCGTTCTAAGGAATTTATTGGCCAGAAAAATTGCAGGAGATTTGGACGAAGTTTTTTTTTTCTCAAAAAAATCTTGGTAAATTATAAATTTTGTAAAAAACAACAAAAATAAGAAAAAATTAAAATGAAACACATTATTTTACATTTTGAAACAACAAAAAATACACATAACTAAGAATTTAACAACTTGTTTAACCAATAGTAAACAATAAATAGACCTAAGTGTAACACCCCTGATTTTGTAAACCCTGTAATGTCCCAATTTATCAATGCATATGATTCTCTTTTGCATTTTTTTGTGAGAATTGAATATTTTTATATGTTTGTTATGAAGTTGGATTCTTCGTTCAACCCAAATTGGGTTCAAATCCGATCCACTATGTTTTGAGGACATAACTGTCATTATCGCCATTGATGAAGGGTAATTCGAGAAAAAGAATTTGCTTAGAATTTTGATAAAAGATGAAGGACATTTTTGTCTTGGGATATAGATAAAATTTTATAAAAAGAGTTTGGCTTTTAAGACCTCGGGCAGAGATGTTATTTGTGAAGCCATCAAGGGCATTATGGGTATAAGAAGGGCTCATGGGGATTTTAATAGTTTTTGAAGG
Source organism: Nuphar pumila (assembly GCF_984573655.1). NCBI lineage: Eukaryota > Viridiplantae > Streptophyta > Magnoliopsida > Nymphaeales > Nymphaeaceae > Nuphar > Nuphar pumila. The sequence goes on from NC_143255.1 coordinate 123,855,645, forward strand.
GCATGGACATCTTTTGACTAGGGCAGCTGTCGTGTACAGACCCAACCCAGCCTCCACGTTGTATTTTGTTTGAAAAGTGACTTAAAGCCACTTAAATCTTTTTAATCCTAAGGATTAACTCCCAAGCTCTCTCTTTCCGCTTTAACACAGATACTCTTTCTCTCTCTCTCTCCTCATTGCCTTCTCCCATTCTCTCTCGTGTTATCTCTCTCCCCAAACCAGATCACTGCCTGTGTGAGGCCCCACCCCACAACCTTTCCTCTTCTTATTCACGTGGAGGATCGGTGAAGAACAATAGTTGAGCATAGATTGGCCAGTTGTGGGAGACGATTCTTGAGATTTTAGTCGGGTTGCAGCATCTTCATAGTGGTGTTCCTTTCGTATTTTTGAGCATATATCAATGGTAGGCTCTTGAACTCCACATCCCTAGGTCCATGGGTGTAGGTTAGTTTTCATACTTGAAAGGTTTTTTAATATAGTTCTGAGAATGAGTTTATAAAAAAACCATCATGTAAGTGTAGATTTGTGGTTTTGTAAAAAAATTTATGTGCATGACCAAGTGTTCTAGTTACTCCATGAATCTTTATTGCAAAAGCTCTAATAAACTGAAATATTCTATGATTCTGAAATTTGTTTTGATTCATGGCTTTGGTAAATTTGATGAAAATTTGAGTTAGATCATTGGGATGGCATAAGAATGCTATGGTTTACCTTTTAGGGAAATTGATCATGTTCAGATCCTTCGTGTATAGATGGAACACGTGTGCATTTCTGTAAATCTTAAATTCTGTACAGTTGGTTTAAGTTCTGCATATTCTCACTTTGTTTATATGAATACGTTTTAAGAAATGGTTTCTTAAACATGTGTTTGAAAAATTGGCTGCTTTTAGAAATCATGATTTTCAAAAGGCTTGGAAATGAGGTTTGTATTTCTTAACATATCCATGTTGTTTTAATGGAGAAAGTTTTTTCTCTGCACTTCTGATTTTTTACCCCCGAATTAGGCATACCAATATAGAAACTCGGTTTGGATGCCTCAGGGGTCGACTTCTGCAACTATCAGAATTGAGTCCTGTGTGCTGGATCATCTGATTATATCATGTTCAGAACTGCTTGTCTTTCAAAGATTCAATATGTATACGTGAATGTGCATGCTATATTTAAACTGCACGGTGGGCAGGGGAGGACCTTAAGGATTTTACCAACCGGTGGCCAGCTAAAGTGCCGTTGGTAATGGGTTTTTTCTTGGATTATTCAAAAAAAAAAAAATTGTTTGAGAGGATAACGTGAAGGAAATAGTTTATGTATTTAAAAAGATAAGAGACTGTCTCCCTTTTTATATTCTCACTAGAAACTAGTTCGGTTGGCTAACAAACAAAGGAATTAGCAACTCACTTTTTCAAATGCTTAAATACCTAACCAAACACTGTCTAAACCTAACCAAGAAGTAAAAACTTTGCCTTGGTCGTTACAAACGACATGGGCAGCCTAGTTGTGGCTGTTTTTTCTTCAGTATGTCTCCATGCCTTTATGCACGATAATGATTCAAAGGCATAGAATACACGCACAAAAATATGATATCTGAAAATGAGAACTACTGAGTAAACAGCGATTTTCATAGAACTACTGAGCATAGAGGTTGCAAAAGAATGCTTGATTGGTTTCTCCAAAAATAAAAAGAAACAAAGATAGATAAGTAGTGTCCCTTCCTGGTTCTATACATCCTGTCCCTCACGTATGTGTCCAACACACTTTACCCATGTTTCATATGGGCTAGCTAGCGATCTCCTTAACTCGCTCACACAAACACACACACTGACTTGAAAAACTTGGTAGGACTGTAGTACCACCGCGTGCTCATATCCACCCACTTTTTTTTCTAGCTCATCAGAAGTATCTGCATTCCAAAATCAAAGCAATAGCTAGGTTAACTACAACTTTTATCAAATCCAAAGAAGTTTAACATCGATAAATTCATATCATTACCAAAACCAGAAACATTCAATTGAAGAAAACCAAAGGGCTTGCATGTTTTCAAGATATCCAAACCGCAATACATTCAAAATATTAGAAACTTAAAGATATCACCATATCGTAACTATAGTAAGCTTTTAATTTCAAAAATAAAATTTCCTCATTTTTATTCTTACATCTTAATTTTTTTTTCTTTTCTTAACATTTTTGCAAAAGATAAATTTTTTAAAATTTATTATCTTCCCTTTTTTATTACTTTATATATATTTTATTTAAATATTAATACTGACTCCGCAAGTTTTCTAACTACATTAACACTGAAAACTGATTTTTAATACTAACTACACTTTAATCTACCATGCGATGCATTAAGAATTTTCTAATTAAAAGGAAAATTTTAGTTGAGAGACAGGTTTGTGATACATAACGGAACAAAAAAAACAGAAAAGTAAAAACATAAAGAAATTTCAATGTTGAGTTCACAAATTATACGAGTAAGATAAAGTAAGAAAGGGTGATCTTGCTCTAGTCAGATAAAATATGTACATGTGCATACACACACATCACAACCTACTAGCAGAAGGAAAGAGAAAGGGAAAGAGAGGGCAGGAGCGAGAGGTTAACGGGCCCTGCTCCACCTCGCCCCGTTTGGACCGGAGATGGAGGTTAAAATCAAAATCCATGCAAGATGGAGGTGGGGAAGGACTTACGCTTTTCCCTGCCCCGTCTCGCCCCATCCTCGTTCCCTGTTAGTTAGCCTTCATCTCCTTCTTCAGGAATAGCAGTGGACCAAGGGAAAACGGGGCCCTGCCCTGTCTCGCCCCATCCTCGTTCCCTGTTAGTTAGCCTTCATCTCCTTCTTCAGGAATAGCAGTGGACCAAGGGAAAACGAGGCCCTGCCCCGTCTTGCTCCGTTTGGACCATGGATAGAGGATATGAAACAGGGATGAAGGTTAAAATCAAAACCCATGCGATGATGGAGGCGGGGATAGAGGGCAGAGTTTTGAGATGGGGCGGGGGTGGAGACCTTGTCCTCCGCCCCCGCCTCGGTCCACTGCCATCCCTAGTAAGGTGTGTGAGTGGGAGAGGGAGAGGGAGATGTGGTGGAGAAAGAGAAAGGAGAAGGAGAGGGAGAGGGGGTGGGGGTGGGTAGGGCAAGAAAAAGCCTTTTTGTTTATATTTAATTACCTTTGATGATGCCCATTGGATCTAAATAAAATCCCACAGCCAGCTATATTGAGAATGCTTTGAGTAGCTAACGATTTAGTAGCTACACATTGAGAGAGAGAGAAATTGGTAGTTGCTCACGCATTAGGTGCAAAATGATACATGCTAAATAGGTTTTGCTGCCCTTTTAGTATTTTTTTGCAGTTGTGACCCCATAAATGTGTCAGGCATGGTCAATTTATGAGGAATCCATAACTAGATCATGTGTTTTGGATGAAAAAAATGATATCTGAAGCCTAAAAATTTTACAAAGATTTTTTACAATTGAGTTTTTGAACCTTATAAAAACCCACCCATGTTTTGGAATTGATCGCTTAAAAAGCATACCCTTATAAAATCAAGTACATAGATCACATACGGTCAAAATTTAAAATTAAAATGAAAAAGGGCTGAAAAACCCACTTAGCACATTCATTTCGCACCTAACATGTGAACAACTACCAATCACTATATATGTAGGGTTATTAATCTAATGAAGGTTTAGAACTAATAAATAAAAAATACTCTTTGCTTTAAAAAATTCAAATTTTTTGTAGATCAAATGGTACATATGTGATCTACCTGATTTGTCTAGTATAAAATTTATTTTGATTTATGCGATTATGACAAGTAATTAGGTTTTTAAAGGAGTAAAATTTTATAACTCAAAAGATCACATTTTTACATTAGAAAAGCACAATCCAAGGCTTGATATTTAGCAAACAAAACATGTTGAATGCATCTATGTGATTAGATTGAAGTCTATACAACTTGCACCTATGATTTCTAGTTCATATGTTCCTTACCTTCATTAGTAGTAAATATTTTCTGATAGATAAATTGAAATATATAAATCTGCAAAATATGTAAACTAGTATGAACCAAGATTTTCATAGTTTTTTTTGCAAATCTAACTATATAGATGCATTCAGTGTAGTCTATTTGCTTGGAATCGACTATTGGATCATTGTAATCAAATCAATAAATGTGATTTTTTATGCTTGAATATTTATAAAAATTCTAAGCCATTGATTTTTAAGTCTTAAAAGATCCTTCTTATACATTGTAATTGGATGATCCAAGAGTCTGTTTTTATAAAACCAAGCATTTAGATTGCATTCGTGCGGTAAAATTTTAGAAAAAAACTATAAAAATCTCAATGTGTACCAATTTACATATTTTGTTGGTTTACATATTTCAACTACGCATTTTGTGATATATGAGAGTCGAACATAAAATGATGCAGTGATTTACCTCCCACTATTCAAGTGTTTTCACTTGCATCCAAATCTAGTAATGAGGTGTTGCCTTTTGATATGGCTTTCCCATCATAACTAGATTATTAGACATATCTTAAACTCATGCAAGAAACATATTTAGAAAAGTATTCATTAGATATGCCTTTTGTGAAGGGGTCAGCAACCATATTAATAGTTGACAGATAATCGAATATGATATCATTTTTTTCAATCATGTCATGAATGTAATGATATTTTACTATTATATGTTTGCTTCTAGAGCTATTTGCTCCACTTTTCATCAGGCTAATAGCAGATTGATTATCACAGTATATTTATAACGACCCATGAGCTATTTACAACTTCAAATATTTTATGAAGCAACTTATCCAAATGACAAACATAGCATCCATGTTACATACTATATATTTTGCTTCTTGTGTATTCAAAGCTACACAACCTTTTTTCTTGTAAGATCAAAAAACACCACCACCTCGTAATAGGAAAATATAGCATGAAGTAGATTTGTTATCATCCCTGCTTCTAGCAAAATCAACATCAAAATAACCAATTAGTTCTAAATTATTTGCCTGATAACATAATTTTAAGTTTTTAGTCCCTTTCAAATATCTAAATATTCTTTTTACTGCTTGAAAATGAGATCATCCAAGATTACTTTGATATTGGCTTACGAGACCCACAATAAAGCTAATGTCCGGTTTGATACATAACATAGCATACATCAAGTTTCCAGTAGCTTGGGCATAAAAGACATTCAATTTCTCTTGTCTTTCACCAAGACAATCATTCTTTCTCAACTTGACCCCTTTAACCACAAGAGTTTCTATTAAGCTACAATCATGCATTTTAAACCTTTTAAGTATATGGTCAATATATTTCTCTTAACTTAGACATAAAAGTCTAAAACTCTTGTCTCGAGAAATTTTTATTTCAAGAACATAGGAAGCTTCACCCATATTTTTATTTTAAATTGAGTATTTAACGTGTCTTAGTTTTGAGAATCATGTCATTGTCGTTTCCAGTCAGAAGTATATCATCAATATAAAGAGATAAAATAATAAATTTGCTCTCACTTTTCATAGATATACACAATGGTCAAGATCATTAGCCGCATATCTAATATCACATATGACTTTATAAAATTTCAAATACCATTGATGTGGTGATTGTTTAAGACCGTATAAGAATTCTTTCAACTTATACACTTTATCTTCTTGACCATTAATAGCATAGCCTTCTGGCTGTACCATAAAAATAGTTTCATTTATAATCACCATTCAAGAATGCAGTTTTAACATCCATATGATATAGATGGATATCATAATACGCTACAATAGCCAAAATTATCCTGATAGATGCAAATTTTGCAACTAGATAATACATATCTCCATAATCCACTCCTTCCCCTTGTGAAAAACCTTTCGCCACTAGCCAAGCTTTAAATGTGTCAATATTTTCATCAGATTTATATTTATTTCTTAAAACCCACTTACACTTAATGGGTTTTCTTCTCTCAAGTAAATCTGATAATTCTCAAACACAATTTTTCTCAATGAATTCAATTTCTTCACCCATGGCTTTTACCCAGTCTGATGATTTATATGAAATAATTGCTCCACCATATGTTAAATTATTAATCATTTCATCCAGATCTATCGAGTAACATAGCTCCTTAACTAAATACACATAGTAATCATCTAGGTAAGATGGAAGAGCTCTTAGCCTTTTGTGACCAATAATTGTCTTGATGTGAAGATGGAGGAGTTGTATCACCTCCTCGATGGTCAAAATGATCCTCCTCAGTTGATTTATTATCTAACTGTTTAATAGGACTATCAATATCAATAAAATCATAAAGATCATTGTCAATATCCATGGGAGCATTATCATTGGTATTTTGATTTTTTTTAAAAGTCAATATCTCTGATTTCAATGAGATCGACATTCGGATCATAAAACCTATAGCCTTTAGATCCAATTGGATATCCAATGAAAGTATATCTAATAAACCTGATATCCAACTTATCTATTGATTGATCAAGGATTTTTACATGTGCCACCATACCCCATTTACGAAGATGACTTAAGTCTGCCTTTCTACCAAACCAAAGTTCATAGAGAGTTGCAATTACAACCTTGCAGGGTATTCTATTCAAGATATACATAGTTGTGCACACAACTTCTCTCCAGAACACTTTAGGCAAAGATGCCTTAAACAACATAGGCCAGACCATGTTCATAAGAGTTCTATTATATCTCTCAAATACACTATTTTGCTATGTTGTTCGAGGCATTATTGTATATCAAAGAATTCTATGTCATTGACAATATTCTTTAAATTCAATAGATGTATATTCACTACCTCGACCAGACCTTAAGATTTTAATATTACATCCAAGTTGCCTTTTTACTTTCTTATGATATTCTTTAAATTTGTTCAATGCCTCAGACTTATAGGACATTAAGTATATATATATATATATATATATATATCCAAATCTAGAGAAGTCATCATTGAAGGTAACAAAGTATTTCATTCCTCTGTGGGTCTGAACTCTAAAGGGTCCACAAATATCTGTGTGAACTATTTCTAATAGTTTTGATGCTCTAATGACTTCTTTTAGAACATATTTTCTGATCATTTTTCATATATACAAGACTCACATTTATTAATTGGTTTTTCATTAATATTTGGTAATAAATTGAGTATAACAATTTTCTTTATCTTATCTAAACTAACATCCCAATCTTTGGCCATCAAAAGAAATTGCCGTGCATGCAAAAACAAGTTCAACAACAATAATAACAAGGGCAATGATAGGCACAATGATAAGAAAGATGTAGTCTGGGTGATAACATAATACATGTTCGTTGATCAAGAACTGACTGGATGGTGGGTGGTGTAAAACCCAAGAATTTCAAAAAAAAAAAAACTTTTGGGTCAGACCCGGGTCAGGTTCAGACCCGACCCGAATTCGAGCTGGGTAGAGCCCCCCGATCTCTATTTAAGAAAGGGCGCAGATTAGGATTCTCAGACAAAAAACCCTAACCCTCCACCACAGCTGCTTGCCCATTTGTCTTCACTCTAGCACCTTCGTCGGTGCCTCCTCGTGGGCGACCGATCCCCACTGGCACACTCTGTTCCCGCCCTCGTCCCTCTTCGCCCTCCTATCCGATCTTCGGCCTGCAGCTAGTTGGAGGCAACACTGATCTCGTCGGCCACATCCTCTTCTTCTCCCTCGCTCGTTCCCCCTCTATTGCCCCTTTCCCTCGGGTGATCCCTCTCTCTCGCTCACCGTATTTCGGCCACCCAACGCCGATGATCCCCCATCTGCGTTCGACCCTCTCAGGTGATCTCTCCCCCCTCTTCGTTGTCTTCTTCTTCTTTCACCCTCTATGCATGGCAGGTGGGAGGGTGCCTCTGCCCTCCTCCTTGCTCTCTCTCTCTTATTGGGTCGATAGGGAGGGAGGGGAGAGGCCAAGCCCCCCTCCCTGCTCCCTCTATGTGTAGGGGAGGGGCCAAGCCCTCTCCCTGTTTCCTTTGTGTGCAGGGGAGAGGCCGAGCCCCCTCCATGCTCCCTCTATGTGCAGAAAAGGGGTTAAGCTTCCTCCCTATTTTCTCTATGTGTAAGGGATGGGTCGAGCCCCTCTCTGCTTCCTCTGTACGTTGGGGAGGGATTGATCCCCCTCCCTTTGTATATGCATAGGAAGGGTTGGGCCCCTCTCTTTTCTCTCTGCGCTCTCCGACAGTTAAGGGCTTTGCCCCTGCCTCTACATCTCCTGGCAGGCAGGGGCAGAACCCCTACCTCCCTCCTACTCCCTTGGTGGTTCAGGGTCAGGCTCACTATCGAGCCCACCCCTCAGCATTATTGTCTTTGAATAAAGGGCAGGCTCGGCTTGGCAGTCCTTGGTACCTTCACAACTTGTGCGACAGAGCCCACACACGCCCCATGGCCCGAGACCTTTATCTTGTACACTCGAGAAGTGCGCAACCCCCCAAGATCTTCAAGGTAGGAAAAAGTTGCACAAAGGACAATGAACGAATTAAAAGTTAAAGCAATTAAAATTAAAGACTAAAAATGAAAAAGAAAGGACCAAGGATAATATATACGTATATGTATATCTATATACGTATACCATTAACTCAAGAACATAGTTTTGTGAGCCTTGTCTTTTTTACATTCTTGTCTTTACTTGTTTTTACGTTTATGATTTTACTTTCCATCGCCGCCATGCTTTACTTGCACAAGCTCTTTCTGCATTTAATTATTGTATTTAGATTCTTTTATTTACTTGTTTTTACCTTCTCGCTTTACTACTTTTTGTTGCCACCACACTTTTTGAGCACAAACATGTTTTCATATTTACTTTCTGTCTTTACTATTTCTGCCCTTACCTTGCCACCGCGCTTCTGTGCACAGGCTATTTACTTTACGCATTTATTTGCTTACACATTGATTGAGTTTGATACACGGTTTCGTGTATCAAGCATTGCCTTTTGTCATTTACTTTCGTCGTTGCGCTCTAGTGCATAAGCTATTTGCTTTTCATATTTACCTGCTTACGCGTTTGTTTAGTCGAGGTACAATTTTGTACCTCATGCAGTGTCTTACGCATTTACTTACTGGCATATTTATTTAATCGAGGGATGGTCTCATACCTTGTGTTTTGCTTACGCATTTTTTATGTTCATTATGCAGTTTCACACTTTGGGAATTGATTGCACCTTACCATCACACTATATTGTGCACGGGCTCACTTTTTGTTGACTTGCGCTTAAGTGCATCCTTGCGCATATTTTTGTTTCGTTCATTTGTTTTAAAAGACATGACTCATACTTATGCACTTCGGTTCTTCAAAAACGGGATCTTTAGGCGTAAACCCAATTTTGAAATGCATAGTTTTACAAAGCAGATTTTGAAAGTCTTTTGCAAGATAGCGGCTAGCTCTCTCAAATCAATGTATTTGGCAGAGATGTTTTACAACTTTGGTTCGTGTATCCGCTACGACTCAGATAAACCCGATTAGGGATACGAACTTGTGTTTTGGGGTGATCCCTTTGAAAAACCCTCAACCTGTTTATCAAGACCACTATCGCTAGGTATGCCCAACATACAAATACTATGATAAAAGAATGAGAGATCTGTGGCAATCTCGCCTCGTACGAGTTGCACAATGTTGTACTCACGATTTGAAAGATAAATCATGTTCAAAATAAGATTTTTGATGCAGCATATTCTAAGTATGCTCTTTTTCAAAAGATACGAGTTTGCGCATGGGTACTAAAATCCTTAAAGAGAGGATTTATTTTTGTGAGTCCAGCTTTTCAAATAAACAGTTTTGCAAAACAAAGTCTTAGAGTCTTTTGATTTCGAAATACCAGCCAAGTCTTCCTAATCAACGTATTTGGTAATAGTATTTTTGCTACTTCTGTTGCATTTTGATACAACTCAGATAACCCCGTTTAGAGGCATGGGCATAGGTTTGGGTGAGGTTTTTGCTGAGAAACCTTGCACCATTACTGGTATCGCAAGGCATGCACGTCATGCTGATGCTGCATTATCTTTGGATGAAAAATTCGTGGAGATCTTGTATCCTGTAATGTTGATCAAGTAGTTAAAAGTCAGGATCTTGTTGCATCACTTCTTTTATGAGTTATTGCCGTGGGGTTTCTTTTGAAGAAATCCCTACCCCTCTCTTCATAGTCGTACTTTTAAACTTGTATGATATGTTTGGACTACGATGAGTAGGATGAAAGGTGTATGGTAACCTCGAAGTGTGCAAATAGCGCATTATGGAAATCATTTACAGAATGATGTTTCACCCTCACAGGCAGGATACTCATGTTGGTTTAAAGGCCCCGAGTATGTCAAATGCAAATTAAAAGTATTACATCATTTCTTTCACAACACATTAAAGTTGAGGTTTCTTTTTGAGAAACTCATACGCTTCTCATCGTAGTCATACTTTTAGACATGTACGATAGGTTTGTACTACGATGAGAGGTCTTTGGTAACCTCGAAACGTGCAATGACACATTATTGAAATTACGTAATGATAATATTTGCATTCACAGGCAAGATGCTTGAGTAGGTTGAAAGACCAGAGCATATAGAATGAGTTTTCAGTTAAATAACACTTGATGCACCCATTCGACCCGTTGTATTCATCAAGGGAGATGATGGATTGGTACAAAACTCTGACAAACAGGTTGTTAACAACCACCCCTCGATCGGGCATATGACTCAGTGTCCCCAATCATCAAAGTTAGGGAATGAGACTACCATCAATTATCCTAGGTAGTAGATCCATTGGACTTCTGCAGAAGTATGATGCATCCGTGGTCATGAATGCCCTTGAGAAATTCTTTCTTGGTCACTAACTGTCTTCTTGGGGAGCAAACTCAGTCAGCCATTCGGGTTATCTAAAACACATGGCATAATAACCCCCAGAATAGTGTCAACTATTTCTACGTGTCGTGTCTTGTGCATAGCGGAAAGGCCAGCTAACAGGGGTGTAGAAAAAAAATTGGTGTGATAGTCCGGGGTTCGGAGGCAGCGCCCCCGAAAAAAAAATTGAGATAAAATAAAAAATGGCTACAATTATTAATAAAAAACTATTTCATATGGACAAATCAAACTATTTGCTACAGTCAGGGCTGGGCTAGAACTGAGCTAAAAAATGGATAAAAATCTATTTCATATGGAATCAGGGCTGGGTTAGGACTGGGCTTTTAAAAAAAATTTAAAAAAAAATTAACTGTTTCGGGAGGCAGGCTTGCTTCAGTAGGGGTATAGGTTCTTTGATCAGAAAACCTTATTCTACTTTGGTAGAACCCTGAGCCATTAATAGTTTCACCTCCTTGTGTGCCATATCTCTAGTGGGATTGGATTTTGAAAACCAATTTGATCAAGGTAAAACAAATTTAAAAGTATTTTGGATAGATACAATGGTTATCTCATCCATGCAGTTAAGATGAGTGAGCCCACAGAGAAGGCAACATGGCCACTACTCACAAATGTGAGACAATGTATATATATATATATATATATATATATATATATATATATATATATATTGTTAAGATTTGCAGAGTAGTTTGTAACATTTTTATGTGTAAATTAGGGGTGGCCCGCCAACCTGCCTCTTAGGCGGGTTCGGGTTGGGCTTAAACTAACCCGTTTAATAAACGGGTCGTCTCACCTAACCCATTTATTAAACGGGTCGAGTTCATGTTAGGGGTATGCCAACACGGCAACCCGGCTGACCTGTTTAATAAACGGGTTAGGCGGGCAGGTCGACCCGCCAACCCGACCCGATTGCCACCCCTAGTGTAAATGACCTAGCAAATAGGATCCCCTTTTGTATTTTTTCCACGTCTAACACCATAAATGTGACCTATAAGTTTTGTTTACTGGGATCTGACTTTTTGGATTGCCAAAATCTGACTTGTATATACTTTTTTTAGGAAATCTAAAAAACAACAGTTATGAAGGCATAAATTTTTCTGACTGGTAAATATTTTTTTTTTGTCAAATAACATGATCCAAGAGTCCAACAACTCGCAGGGTGAAATTTAATCTAAATTACAGGTATAATCGATTGCACCAAATATAAACCTCTATATTTAGATTCCCACAATGATCTATCTAGAACTTATGGTTCTACCAATGTTGTAAAAAATGGTGAACCTAATCCAATTTCAAAGAATAGCCTGAATCGATCTGAATCCAATTCGAATCGAATAAGTCTTTTTAAAAGCAACTAAAAAAAAGCAAACATTAAAAAAAACTTACATATAGCCCAATTGAGGCCCTATAGAATCGACCGATTTTATAGATGTTTTGAATCAGCCTCAGCGCTTCATGACTGGAGAAGGTTGTGTTCATGCCAAAGCTGTCAAATGATTCGTCACTCAAGCCCGGCTTACCATGCTAATCCCTCGGATTGACTTTTCCATCTTTCAACATCAGGGGAATTCAAAAGAATCCGAAACTTCCTACTTTTCCAATAGGGCATGTCTGATGAGCGGGATTCGGAAGGAAATCCCGTTGGGAACAGCGAAAGCAGACAAACATTGGACGCGGCGGACGGCGTTTCGCTCATCCATAATCGTTTGTAATTTTTGATCCACCTCCCCCCTGTTACAAACGGAGCGGACGAAACCCGTCGATGCGTCTCTCTCTCTCTCTCTCTCTCTCTGGTCGGTCTGCTTCCCCATTTTCTCTTCGGTGAGCAGACCTCACCAGTCACCCCTTCTCCTTCCTCGCAGTCGCGGCCTCATCCCGTTCACCTTCCTCGCAGTCGCGGCCTCGTCCCCTTTGCTTTCCTCGCAGTCGTCCCTCCTCTCTGACTGGCAAAAGCACAGGCGGTTGCTATCAAACATCTCGGATTGATGGGGTTTCCATTATTCGAGTTTTATTTGTTATATAACTTAAATTTTTGTCATGGAGTTTTTGCATTCTTTAGGGTTTTAATTTTTGGGTTTGTGCATACACATATGTGCATCATGGTTTTGTGCATCTTAGTGGCATTGTACAGGAGATGGCATGCAACTGACATTGCAGTTGCAATTTGGTGTAAATTTCATCAATACATTCAAAAGATTGGCTGTAATGTAGCGTGGATAATTTTGTTGCTATTTTTCATTGATCTTTCCTTACAAGTGACATTCAAAGGAGAAAAATATAAACATATGCATAAATTAGATTTTTTTAAGGCTTTAAAATCAATAGCTCATAATCAATTTATCATGTTAATTACCGATTTTTTTTGGAAATCCTTATATTTATAGCTCTCATATTTTACAGTGTGTCTGTGTATATATAAACGAAAAGAATTTGCTCTATGATTGATCGAGTCATTGTCCTTTTATTTATGACACAGTTTTCTTTTTTGCCTTTTTATTTGTTCTATAGGGAAGTTGTGTGATGAATACTATATGAATTCAGTATGCATTTTTTCTGTTGATTTTTATGCTGAAAACATTTCATTCATGCCCTGTTTGGTGGTCTAATAGACATACTAAATGCTGGTTTCTCAGATATCTGCTTTGTGGGATTTCTTTAACTTTAATGTCAGTGGGGTATCTGCAGAACAATGTCATGGAGCATTGTCTGTCCTCTGCATGGTTGCAAAATCATCAAAAAATATCCTTGGTTTTCACTTGCAGGAAATCATAGATATTGGCTTTGGATGTTGAGCAAAATAGGATCATTTGCTTGCAAGAACTGCGTGCATTGCACTGCAAAGATTGTCTGCAGAGGATAAGGAAAAAATAATGTCTACAGGGTCTTTGGGGTTTTGCAGAATCTAGTTAATGGTTTTGGGCTACCTGAACACATCTGGTATGAAGCTGCAGAAAAAGCCATCACTGCTATATATTTCATTCATCAAAGATCTGAGATTTTAGCTGCTAAAATTGTGAAAAAGGCTCATAATTCTATTTTTGACTGCAATGGAGGTGTTAATGGAATTCATGCTGAAAGCATGAGTTTAAATGACCATAATTCAATATCTGATGTTCAAGTTACAAAACTTAGCATATTCTTTTTCGTTGTAAGTCATGTGGCATTGAATAAGTTGGTTTACATTGAGTCTTGTGGTATAAAAGTCCAGAAGCAGAAAAAGAAGAAAGAGGTGTCCACATCTGAATCGCAAACTAACCTAAATGGACATGCAGTTGGTTTAGGATAGCATGTTACATTGTGTCATTTGTTCTTTATTTATTTCAGTGCAGTAGCACAAGCTGTTTTCAATATCAAAATAATTCATAGAGAAGTCAAGGAACTCATATTTGAGTCAAATGGTACAGAGATGTTCACATCATTGTACAGTCACATGAAGATTTTGGATTAGTCTGTGGGGTTTGTATGCATCAGTTTATGTGGGGCAAACACATGAAGGGATATTCTGCATATACACATCTTTGGATTGATTTACAGTACATGGATGCACAAGCTTTGACAGAAAATATTTATGCTGCTGGCACATGAAAGGGATATTCTTAATTTTGACATTTATCAGATCATGGAAACTATCATAGTCTGGTAACTTTGTGTTTGAACCAGGTTGTTGCAGGAAAATTTTTGCCGTTTTACAACTCATTTGGGTGATTTCTGATAAACTGTCTAGTACTAGAAGAGAACATAGTTATATTTTTCAGCATACTTTGTGTGTGTGCAGATAAGGATTGGATTGGGCATTTTGGCTAATTTTTGGTTAGTGTGATATCTTTAGTACAGAGTGTGTACAAATTTGTGCCAAGAAATTCCTTGTTTTTTATGTACGTTTGTTGTGTCAAAGTCGGGTTTAGAATAAGTGTGTGTCCTGTATTTTTTATTTGTTGCTAAGTTTGTAAAGTGTTCGATAATTTGTTTTTGAGCTAGTAATTGTATTGTAAATTGGCCAATTGTGGCCTATTGTGATCAAAAGGTCTGTAATTGATTAAATACAGTTAGTTTGTTTTGATTACTTGAATAAAATTGGGAGAGGTTCTGATTCTGGTTCCTTCATTTCTAGAATACAATTGGTTTGTTTTTCAAAATGAGTAGCAAGTGATTTGCAATGATTATACTTCCTATGTAGATGTTCATCATGATTTTTCCATTGGTGCTGTGAAAGATTTTAGTTTTTCTTTTTTCACCATGATAATCAAAGGGTCTCATGATTGAATGGGGGTTAAAAAATTAACATTATCTCTTGTTAATATATATATATATATAATCTATTTTGTTATAGTTCTTCTACAACGACGTCTTTGTGTTGACCCACTCGGGCGGGGTCTTGCTCGGATTCGGGTCCTTCTCTCTCGGATCATGACCTAAAAGAGGAAGAAGGCTAAAACCCTAAGTTTTTGGGTCAAAAATTCATATTTGGTGAGAAAATCTAATTCGAGATCCATATTGAGGGCAAAAAATTATATTTGGGGCAAAAATCCAATTTGAGATCCATATTCAGAGCAAAAATTAACATTTGGGGTAAAAATCCAATTTAAGATCTATATTTTGAGCAAAAATTTATATTTTGGCCCAAAATTTAATTTCAAATTCATATTTACCGCAAAAAATCATGATTTTAAATATAATTTTATAATTGGATCTGTATCGGGACAAAAAACCATAATAAACTTGTTAAAACATGTAAAATGATGAACGAATTGGGTTATACGATCCAAAATATATAGTAATTCGGCCCATCATCCATGACCTATCCAATTGTTCTCACATCTTCGTCAAATAACGAACATTTGAAATATTGCATCTGAGTATGCTTCAAACAAAGGTTGGACTCAGAAGAGTTGTTACGGAATTCATTTCGTTCGATCATAGATTCATAGACAAGCCGTCAAACGTACCCTAAGAGAGAAAGTAGAGAGAGAGGGCAGTGCATTCAATATTTAGCGTGCAACCTCCAAATAAAGCCTAAAAAAATAAAATCAACACCTTCTACGGCCACAATATAACTCCACAGTAGGTGTGAAGGGAAACCCCAAACCTCTCTCTCTGAGATTTTACAGTACAAATCCACAGTCACACACACACAGAGACTCCTCCAATTTGCTCCTAACAATCATAAATTTTATTCACTATTGATCTTGTCCACCTATAGTTCGTCTCTCTCTCTCCCTCTCTCTCTCTCTCTTGTAGCGGCGAGCAATATAAAGAAGGAAAATAAGGGAACACATAAGCATTACAAGAACCAGAGAATAAGCCCTCTTTCTCTCTCATGACCGTTCTTCATCAATCACCATCACCATCATCGTTTTTGCACATATATTCTGTTTTCCGTACTCTTTGGTGCGCTTGATCGCCTGTTTTCTCTTGTTGGGGATGCGTTTTTAATCAAGCTTCCTCACTATCTGCCTCCCCACTTGGCCGTTCCCGCCGCTGCTTCTCCGCCGATCTCTCGGATTGGGAAACCCTCGATGTCTTCGTGTTTCCTGGATTCCCCTTCTGCCGGTTCTTGACTTGGGGGTTCTCTAGGGTTTCTGGGAATTGGGATTTTGAATCGGCAAGTAAGAGACGGATGATGGTATTTGAAGATTGGGGTTGGGATCAAAATCTTGTGGCGGAAACAGTAAAGAGTGAACAGATTCTAGTCTGTGTTTATTGGATTCTGTAAATTGTTTTATGTTTAGAGGTTTTTGAAGATATGAGGCTGTTCTGAACGACAAACTTCTGCTGGGATCTTGGCTCAAGCCGGCACCCCGGAGGAGGAAATTTCGGGATCAGGGTTTTGGATGCTGTGACTCGATGACCCACTTCTCTGAATCCTTGCTGTGGAACGGCGAATTCTGAATTGGGATATGGAAGAAGGCTGTACATTAGCATCGCCCGTGAAAGTTCTGGTTTGCACCAACTATATACGGTGATTCGATTCTAAAGTGGCTGCCTCCATCTCGAAGAAAAAAATCTGTTTGATATCAATACCGTGGTTAGAGCTCTGCGTGAGAAATGCTTAACCCGCGATTACTGAAGGTGGGTTTAGTTGGACATGAGCGACCGATGGTTCTGCGAAGTGCAGAATTCGGAGTAAGGGATCAAGCTTTGGGGTACCACTGTTTTTTAGTACCTCTTTGGGTTTTACATAAAGAAATCAGCTCTAACAGGGTGTAGTCCTACAGTAGTAGCTTTCATTTGCCTGTGATTGATTCATTTTGCTGATATTTGCTGATCGCTGCTGAATTAGTTTCTGCCACTGAGGAAGGCATGCTTCAATTCAGTCAGTTTGTGTAGTTGGGTTGGAAGTGTTGTGGAAACGGGTTTCAGCTCTCAGGCGGATATCTGGAAGAGAGATAAAAAATGGAGCTATTTTAAAGTTGGAAATGAAACTGGGGACATGGTGGATGAACAAGAGCACGAGCACAGGTCCGTTCCGCCTTTGGAACAGTATTATTGGGAGTTAACCGGATTTGTTTGCTCTGTGGAAGGAGAGTTCATTGCTGATCAAAGTATTGTGTGCAATGTCTCGTTGCTTTCCGTTCCCACCACCGGGATATGAAAAGAAAACTAGAACTGGCGATTTAGATTTGTTGCTAAAGGTTGATTTCCAATTTCCTATTTTGCTTCATTTTGTTTAGAACTTTAGATTCTAAGTTGTCATAATTTCAATATGGCTGAAAAATCACTTTTCTATTGAAACCTCTATATATGATTTTAGTCATTATTTTCTATTAAAAACATTATTTTTTTGTGATATCTCACTACTACTAGCATTATGCTGATGCTAGTTTGTTTTGTTAAATAGTGCTCCTGATTTAACGTGCTATTGTTATAAATTTCTCCTACATAGGCAGTGTTTTATGTTGTTTAGTTGATCAATGAATTGTTGGTTACTTGGATCTTGTGTGGAGTTTGTTCAAGTGGAGAAGGCTAGATCAATCTTTTGAAACATGAGGTGCTTTTATAGAATGGTATAGTGGCTGAACCAATTGAGTTAACAGGACATCTATTCTTATCTACCGAGTTGACTTGAACTGATTACGAGGGATGAGCAACTTAGCAGCAGAGTAACTTCTGGGCGATAATTCTCTTGGTCTCTGTTATACATCATCCATGCTTTTACAGATCTATATTCTTAAACATAAAGGTTTTTATGTGCTGCCTTAACTAGGAAAGCAAGAGAAGACCAATATTGTAACTATTGATCAACCTGCTCTCAGAACGATACAGAGAAACACGTGATAGCGGATGCCCAACTCATGGACACAAGATTTTTCCATTGTTGGTTCCAAGCCACTAGTGTTGGGCTTCTAGTGCCAGCTTATATCATTCATGGCTACATTACCAATTTACCATAGATTATTGAGTATGTTTTATCCATGTCAAAAAATGTGGCCAGGGCCATTTTGTGGACTCTAGTTATGGGACACTATGAAAATACAGTTGCTCATCCTTCTGCTAATCATGATTGAGAAAGTTTGGTGTGTTCAATAGAGTTTTATAGCTCATTGGGTAGAAAAGCTGCTATTGGTTGGTATGTCTTTTGGAAATATATACAGGCAGCACATAATTGTTGAAACATGACGGAAACTATTTTTCACATTGATGGGGTGGTTGGTCTCATGAATTTTACCAGTTATCTGAAGCCTAAGAAGGTTAAAAAATGCTATGCAAAAAAAATTGGGTTACTCTTCTGGAAATGCTCCCTATGGTGAAATGGTATTCATCACTTGAACTGGAAACTCTCTATTCTTCCCCCAGTAGGGGCAGAATGAGAAACTGTCAATTAGCCAAGAAAGTCATCTAGTGGGTATCTGCATCCGCTGAATGAGAGCTGTGTTTGGTGTAATTGCCCCAATTTTCTATTCTCTAAAAGGTTAAAAGACCAAGGCAAATGAAACCTTGCGATAAGAAAATTCTAAAAACTTGTGAATATCTTCAACTAGTGTCAACAATTTATGAAATTCAAAAACATGGACATTATCATAAAAAAAGAGAAGAATATGGTAAAAAACTGCATCAAATACAACTGGAAAGCAAGAAAAGTTGGCTAAGTTGCATGTCCAGCACTTCTACAATAAGGAAAGAGGCAATAATGAACACTGGAAATGAATGTCATTGATATTATTGAGGGGACATGTCCAGATTTTTTGTAGGTTGCTCTGTTTCTTTACCCCTAGTTCACCACTTGGAGGATCATCAGTCATTGATACACCGGTTTCTCAAATGGAATCATGATCATCACCTTGATGAATCATCCTTGTTTGCTGGAGTAGCATCAGCTACATGTCTACATCCGTTACTTTTGCATCCTTGAAATATCAGCCATATTTCCTTCACTACATTGGAACATGCACTGTATCATGAGAGCAGCAAGTTGGTTATGCTCCTTCTAGACCCTTTCCTATCTTTGTGCCACAAAGACAAATATTAGACAATTGGGCTTTATAAGTAGTGATTTACAGTATTTTTAGGCCAAAATCCTCTTGTTTATGTCGAACCTGATACCTGCTTTCTGTTGCATATATATATATATATATATATGATTTGTGTCAGAGTTGTAAGCTATATAGAAATGGAGATGTCAAAATGTGTACACACACACGTGTGTGTGTGTGTGTGTTTTCACATCTCCATTTCTATATAGGTTAGCTTACAATCCCAACACAAATCATAAATATCTTATCTCCTCTTGTGAGAATTAGAATTAAACAGATCCTTATGAGCTTGTAGGTTCCCAGGTCCAATCACTCAAAGTCATAATCTTAATCTAGGTTTTCCATTATTCAACAATATTTGAAATGTTAGATATTATTCAGAGAAATGTACTAGCAATCTTGGGCTTTATGAACGAATAGAGTGAATCATTTCTTTCTTGTGGATGTGTGGTAATACGGTAGATTAGGTGGGAACCTCTCCAGTTGCTAAAGTTCCAATTATCAATGATTCATCCTTCTATGTGTTCCTGCATTATGTAGTAGGGTGGATGTGTTGTGACCATGGTTGTACGTATCGTATGATATGGTACGATACATATCGTTACTTTTGGGTTTTGCGATAGGTGTATCATATGATATACCCATGTATCATGCATTATTGGTTCACTTAAAAAATGCCGAAAGCTGTCTTTTTTCATTTTGAGTTAAAAAGGCCTCTTGAGGGCCAAGTTCTCCATGTGTCTAGAGTCCGTTAGAAGGGAACCCACACACCCTAGGTTCCGTGAGATCGATTTGGAAGACGATTTGTGAACAAGGGAGAGGGATTTTGCGATTTTATCAAGTGCGAGTGCATTTCCATCATTTTTTTACTCAAGAAAGTAGGTTAAGGTGCAAAATCCCTATTCTTTGCTTCTTATTAAGTGTTTTTGGGGGAAAGGTGTGTCGGATGCTTTTTATTCTTTGCTTCTTATTGATTTTTTTAATTGGTTATGTTTTATTTTAGATCCTTCGATGTCGTCTTCACATTCATGTCATAAAGATGATCTTGCATGATAATACTGCAAGAGCATTGGTGATGTACCATCACTAGGGTCACCATTGAATTTGAAATGTCTATTTTGTGATGCTATTATTAGAGACATACTTCATAGATTTAAGCAACATATTGCATGTCAAGATCAAAATGTATGCCCATGTGATTCTCCATGTATTCCTATCATTTTTCATATTGATGTTATTGCTGAACTAGAAAAATTCGAAGAAGAAAAATTTTGCAAAAATGCAAAGATGAAGGACTTCCAACCATTGTTTCAGATTCTGAAGATAATGATGATGATGATCCAATTGCCAAAAAAATGACTGAAGATAAAGAGATCATCGCATAACAGTTGGATGCAACACTGAGAAAATATTGTTTGACAAATAAGCTCTAGAAGATAGTTTAGTTTTAGGATCTTTATAGTTTAAAACTTTAGAGATGAATATTGACATGTAAGGTGTTGGTTAAATGTAATATTTTTAGTTATCATGAACTATTAGTAGTTTAGTTATGACTTATGACATTTTAGTATGACTTGAATGTAAATTTAATATTGTTAGTTAAGACTTTAATTATATTTAAAATTTAAATTATGTAGTTGCCTTTTATTTACATTGTTAGTTATCTGTTGCGTGGTTTGTTATTAATTTAAATTATGTAGTTGCCTTCATATGTGATTTTATGGTTGTATTTTGTGCAATTCATTATTGTTTTATGTGATATGATTTTTTAGAATTTTTTCTAATTTTTCTAGATTTTTTTTTTTTGGAATTTTTTTATTAAAAATTTATGATACGTTTACAATACGATACAATATGATACGGTGTTACTTTGGGCCCGACCGATATGGGTAACGATACAATACTTACAACCTTGGTTGTGACAGTATGTTTAGCAGAAACCTTGAAAATATTTTTCATATTAAATTTTAGATATGATTATGACAGCTGGTTTTTCTGCTGCTTCAATATCTTACACTAGCTTACATGGGATGATGCTAGTTGTCATGTAGACGTTTGCTGTCCTGTCTGTAATCTACTGGATTTACATTGTACTGATCAATTATCTACCAAAACCAAAATGTGTTTCAGTGTGATTATGAGAACATATATACATGCTTGAATGCTGATGATTATTCTTGAAAGTAAGAGTTATGGTTTCTTGATCCAGGTGTTGGATTGAAGGAATAAATCTTGATTGTCGTCTGCTGCCACGCGCAATGTCTAAAAGTTGTTCCCGAAATGCTTTCGGCTCTTCTATTAAATACCAAAGTAACCCTGAATTTTGTACAACTGGCAGCCTAGGTTGGGTTTGTATTTTTTCTTGGTCAAGATATCATGCAATCATTTCACTACTATTAAAAGTATATAGTTGTTATTATGAAATATTTCTTAAATCCAAAAAGGAAAAAGTCTTACTCAAAGTCCTCCTTCCACAGCCCGTGTCAATGGAACAAGGATATAATGATATATGTGGCCCACATAATGTGGGTCCTCCATTTACCAAACCATTCTCAAAATTTTATGGGCTCATACCTATGTAACACGGACTCTTCTAATAGGGCACTGCACCCGCACCCATGCGGGTGCCACACTTGGACATGGATTCCTTTGTGTCAGGTGAAGTCAACCACACTGAGGTCCATTTCTATCTAAAAGTAAATTTAGTTAACCCTAACCAAGTTCAGTTTTATCTATATTATATATATAAATACATAAATGCACACATACATGCATTGTTAACTTAAAATTGTTAAAAATTATATATATACCCTCCCCGCACCCCCACACCCAAGTTTTTTTAAAGTGCCGCATCGCCGCATCCTCACCCGTATCCACACCCGCACCCGCACCCGCACCCGCACCTATGTGCGATAGGCTCATACCAGAAATTGGGAATATGATAGACATGACAAGCCATCGGCAGGACTTTCACTTCTACTTTAACAAAATGCTTAACCTTCGTGAGACCATTTACTGTTTGTTGGTGTGGGTAATGTATGTTGGGCTTTATAATGACCTTCCACTGTTCAGCAGGTTGTCAATGGGCAGGCTTGGCCCCAAATTTGGGCTTGGATCTGATCTATGTCACACGGATGCTCCATTTTGACTGCCATTCTATATCCCCTTGTACTAGTTACATTGAAAACTTTGTAAAAATGGGTATCTCTGTATCTTCAGCCATATTCATGTGACATAGGATCTGATTAAGGCCTACCAGCTTGGAATGTAATTGGGCCAAGACTTGTTCTCATGTGTGTGCATATCTGCAGCTTGGGATTAGCAGAGGCTTGGACTGGAGTTTGGGCTTGGGTCTGATTAAGGCCTAAGACCATCTCCAAAAGTAATTGGGCTAGACTCATTCTCATGTGTGTGCATGCATACCTGTTCGTGTTTTACTTCTGGATGGGTCTTGACCTGATTGTTGTGTTGGGCATAATACTGGCACAAACCTGACAAGATTCAGGCCAAAGTCTGACCTTGTCTTTTTCCAGTTTGGTGGGCTCCAAGGGTTTAACCAAGCATGAGTTTGTAAGAAAATGAGCTCCAACAATGAATACCCCAAAAGAGCTCCAATCAAAATATTGAAGAAGAACATTCACAAGAACCAAGAAAGGTTCACACACAAAATACTCAAAAAGGGTATTCAACAATAGAACAAAAAGATTTTTATTGATTGTGAATAACACACAAAGAATACATTTTAGAGGAGGCAATACCCATATTTATATACACAAGAGGAGCAAGAGGATGAGAGAGTTGTTGGGCTCCCAACGACTCTAAATAGAGCCGTTGGGAGCCCAACGACTCTTTGGTATTTGACTTAGTCAACAGTTGACTAGTCAAATACCACCCAAAAGTGTCCAAAAAAGATGAAAAATAAAAAGAGAAAAATGCCTATATAACAAATACTAAAAACAAATAAAAATTATATATTTGATACATTATTTAACACCCCCCTCAAACTTACAGTTGGATAACTGAAAGTTTGTCTAAGAGAAAGTGACATTGAGGAGCTGCGAGAGGTTTGGTAAAGAAATATGCCAATTGATATTTTGAAGAAACATAGGGAAGATCAATAGTGCCGTATAAGAATTCTTCTCGTACATGTTTCAATGTGCTTGGTTTGTTCGTGGAATGTTCGGTTGCTGACAATATAAATAAAACTTTTGTTGTCGTAGTATAGTTGTGATGCCCTTGTACTTTAACACCCATGTTATGCAGCAACTTCCTTAGCCAAACTACTTCCATAGTGGTTGTAGCTATTGCTCTGTATTCTGCTTCAGTTGATGAGAGAGAGACTTTCTGTTGCTTCTTACACCTTCAAGAAATTAATGATTCACCTAAAAATACACATAAACCAATAGTTGAGTATCTATTATTTGGATCTCCTCTCCAATCTGCATCAGTATAAGCAATCAAATCTAAAGATAAATAAGTAGACAAGAAAAATCATCGAAAAATGGAGGTTTTAATATATCTAATAATACGTAAAACAACTCTTATATGAACATTGGTAGGAGCATGCTGAAATTGACTTGTTATGTGAACATGCGCAATGTCAGGTCTTGTAATTGAGAGATAAGACAGTGCCCCTGTTAAAATATGTAATCCAAACTTGTAACTTCGTATATATATTTTACATATATAAGGTAATACATATACATATATATAATATATGTATATGTATCTACCTATTATATATGTAAAATATATATATAATTCTATCTTTAGTCTTAGGGGTAGTTTAGTCTTTTTTACACATATTCTTTTTCGAATATGTCTTGTAATTTCTTTTCCCATTTTTATTTTTCTTTTTCTTTCAATAAATGCTTTGTACCTACCTTGGGAGGGGCCCAACACACTAGTCGTTGGACCCCTCCAACGGTCACATTTGTGACCGTTGGAGGGGCTCCAACGACTATGTGGAGCCCCTTCCAAGGTCTCCTTTAGCCCTATAAATATGGGCTCTCTCCATTGTATTTGTAAGAGAGTGTTGGGGTTTATTGCCCAACCATTTTAGTGTTTATGAAACTTATGAGTGCATTTGCACATTTGTGATTTCATATTTTGTGCTTTTGGTGCACAAGTGTTCCAAGTGTTCTTGGTGTGTGTATGTTCACGCATTTATATCGTTCCTTTGACTTTAGTATCTTGTTGAAGATACTTTTACATGGTATCAGAGCCTCGTTGAAAGAGGAGAATTGCGACTCGCCCTCTCTTGCATTCCTCGAAAAGCGTGCCTTCAAGTTTCTTGAAATCAAAGAGGATCACCTTCTTCGAGCAATATTTTGGAGTCTCTCTTGTCAAGGAAGACGCGAAAAGTAATTGAGGTACGTATTATCCATTAGCTTCTTTTCTCTCTAATGGGCGAAAAAGACTCCCATTTCTCTCTTGGGTTTAAGCTTAATGATTCAAACTATCATGTTTGGGCCGGTAATATGGAAGCTCATATTAAAGGAAAGGGGCTTTGGGGTTACGTCCATGGATCCATATCGGAACCGGAACCCAAAATTACCATTGTTGAAGGAGGGGATATTAAGATCCTCGAAGGGGATGAAAGACAAAAGGCCCTTGAAGAATACTCTAAAAAACATGATGATTGGGAAATGAAGAACTTCAAGATCTTATCTTGGATTTTCTCATCCGTTGAGACCAAGATAAACGCCAACATCATCAAATTTAAAAGGGCTTCCGAAGCTTGGGTATATCTTGAGAAAATGTACACCTCAAGAGATTTATCCCACAAGTACTTTCTCCAAAAGAGGGCTTTGACTCTCCAACAAAATGACATGACAATTCGGGAGTACTTTGCCGAATTATCCGCTATTTGGGACGAGCTCGCAATTCTTGAACCTAAATGGAGTGGTGAGGCAATCGAATTAAGGCACAAACAACTTGAGGAAGACCGGTTCTTCAATTTTTTAAATGGCCTTAGACCCGAATTTGAACAAGTTCGGTCCACTCTTCTCTCCGCTTTCACATCTCCCTCTCTTGAAGATGTTATCACCAAGCTAAGTGGTGAAGAAACCCGTATGGGGATTGGCAAAAATAATCCTAGCATTCTTGTCACTTCCTCTACTCAAGAAGATGGTGAAATGGCTAATGCCGTGTCAAGACCGGGAAACAACATGAAGACCTATAGACCTCCTCATTTCAAGAATCAAGGTCAAGGAGGAAATGATCGATATGGCAAAAGAGACTATAGCAAAGTGACTTGCTACTATTGTAAAGAACCCGGACATATCAAACCTTTGTGTCCTAAATGGAAGAAATTGATTGCAACGGCCATGGCATCCCAAGTTGAAGAACAACCTTCTTCGTCAAGCGAATCTCTTTCTCTTCAACAAATTGTAGAAGCACTCCAACCTCTTCTCAAGGGAGGTACTTCCGGAGCCGCTATGTCATCATCTTCCCCCGGTAAGACATCTTGGCTTTTAGATTCCGGGGCATCCTTTCACATGACCCCTAGCTCTTGCTCTCTTTCAAATTTTTCTAAGAATTCTTTTTCATCTTTTGTCTCAACCGCGGACGGAACATCCCTTGAGATTAAAGGAATAGGTAATTTTGAAAAACAAGACTTCTTTGTTCCAAAAATTCATTTTATCCCAAACCTTAATTTAAATCTTCTTTCTGTCTCCCAACTCTCGGACCATGGTTGCGATATAAAATTCTCTTCTGATAAATGTTGGATACAGGATCGTCAGTTCGGGAGATTGATTGGGGAAGGCTCTAGAAGAGGAGACCTCTACTACGTAGATTTTCTACAAGTTCCTAAGAGTCAATTTTGCAACGTCGTCCAAAACAAAGATATTCATGTATGGCATAAGAGATTGGGTCATCCCAATATTGTTAAAATCTCTTATTTGCCTTTTGTTAAACATCTTTGTAAAAATGACTTTTTGTGTAATGAATGTATTCTTGGGAAAATGAAATGTTTGCCTTTTCCTCAAAGATCCATGTTTACGACAAAACCATTTGAAATTGTCCATTCCGATGTATGGGGACCGGCTCCGGTAATGTCAAAAGGAGGATTCTCATATTATGTGATCTTTGTAGATGACTACACTAGATTTTGCTGGATTTATTTCCTTAAACATAAACATGAAGTTTTCTCAACCTTTAAAAGTTTTCACACAATGATTTCAAATCAATTCAATGGATGTTTAAAAATTTTTAGGTCTGACTCTGGAGGAGAATATCTGTCAAATGAATTTAAAAGATATCTTGAAAATTTTGGTATTCTTCACCAAAAATCTTGTCCGAAAACCCCTCAACAAAATGGGTTAGCCGAACGAAAGCACAGGCACATCATTGAAACAACCAGGACTTTACTCATTTCCCAAAACATTCCAAAAAATCTCTGGGCTGAGGCAGCCCTTACCTCTGTCTATCTCATAAACAGACTCCTATCGAAGAATTTAAACAAAATTTCTCCCTTTGAAAAACTATACGATAAGGAACCTGATTATAGCAGGTTAAGGGTCTTTGGGTGTAAATGTTTTGTTCTTACTGATAAGAATGACAAACTTTCTCCCAAAGCCATTCCTTGTGCTTTTCTTGGCTATTCCGAAACTCAAAAAGGGTTTCGTTGTTATGATATCAAAAGTGATAAATTGTATGTTTCCAGAAATGTGAGTTTTTTGGAAAATGTTAGTGGATTCGAACATAGTGACCCTCATAATGAAAATATGGATTACTCCTTTTTATTTGATTTACTAAATAAAGACGATGATACTAGTGATAATGAGTCAGATCTAAGTAACCCAAATGAAGTTGAAACTGAGGAAAACTCCTTCTTACCTCCTTCGTCACATCAAAATATTGACTTACCTAGAGATCCTATCACCTATACTCATAGAGATCAAAACAACTTTAGGAGTGCCCTTGACAGATATAGTAATGCCAGTCCCAGTGGTTCTCAGAATGAAATAATCCCTCGTAGAACCGAAAGAAGTAGAAGGCCTCCCTCTAGGTTCATTTCCTATGACTCTTTTTCACCAAGATATAGAGCCTGCCTTAGTGCTATCCACTCCTATATAGAACCTATAAACTTTGAAGAAGCACGAAAGTGCCCTGAATGGATTAATGCAATGGACAGTGAACTTGAGGCCCTGAGAAGAGCCAAAACTTGGGAGTTTCAACACCTTCCTAAAGGTAAGAAAACAATAGGATGCAGATGGGTTTTTAAAGTAAAAACTAAAAGTGATGGACCCCTTGAAAGGTATAAAGCTCGCTTGGTTGCAAAAGGATATAGTCAAGAATATGGTATTGACTATGAAGAAACTTTTGCTCCTGTAGCCCGTATGGTCACTGTTCGATGCCTAATAACCGTTGCCTCTATCAACAAGTGGAACATCTATCAAATGGATGTTAAAAATGCCTTTTTAAATGGTGATTTAAGTGAAGAAGTTTATATGGATGCTCTTCCTGGAATGGAGGCTCCTGAGGGAAAAGTGTTTCGTCTTCAAAAAGCACTCTATGGTCTAAAACAAGCCCCCAAGGCTTGGTATGATAGATTTAATTCTGTTATGATTGAAAATGGCTTTTCCTCTTGTTTTACTGACACTGCTCTATTTGTTAGAAAATCCAATGCAGGGATTGTAATTTTACTTCTGTATGTTGATGACATGCTCATCACTGGGAGTGACTCTAACGGGGTTAAGAGTATAAAATCTATCTTGAAGGATAAATTTGAAATGTCTGACTTGGGTTTTCTAACTTATTTTTTGGGAATTGAAGTAGCATACTCTCTTAGAGGATATTTTTTATCTCAAACTAAGCTTGCCTCTGAGATCATTGACAGGTCAGGTATTACGGATGAGAAGCTTTGCGAAACTCCTGCGGTTGTAGGAGCAAAGATGAAAATTGATGATGGGGTTCCACTTTTGGATCCTACACCCTACAGACAACTTGTAGGATCTCTGATGTATCTAAGTATTACCAGACCAGATATATCCTATGCAGTCCACACTGCAAGTCAGTTTCAGCATGCGCCTACATCCGTTCACATGAGTGCCATCTTACGAGTCATACGATACATAAATGATACTCTAAATAAGGGAGTTTTTCTATCTTCTTCTTCCGATTTAAAATTAATTGCTTATACTGATTCTGATTGGGAAGGTGACCCAAATAACCGTCACTCCACCACTGGATTTTGTGTATTTTTAGGTGACTCGCTGATTTCATGGAGATGCAAGAAGCAACAAAAGGTGTCACTCTCCTCAACAGAAGCTGAATATCGTGCCATGGCAACTACTACCATGGAGATTGTTTGGATTCATCAACTGCTTGAAGACATGGGAGTCACAATTGAAGGGCCTACCAAGCTGTGTTGCGACAACAAGAGCGCAATCTACATTGCGAAAAACCACACATTCCATGAGCGGACCAAACACATTGAAATGGACTGTCACTATGTTCGCGAAGCATATCTCCGAGGAGTCATTGATCTTCCTTATGTTACGTCCGAATATCAGTTGGCGGACTTCTTTACCAAAGCCCTGTGTGCTCCACGGTTCAACTTCCTTCTTGGCAAACTATCGGTCATCCTGTCCTAAGTTTGAGGGGGGGTGTTAAAATATGTAATCCAAACTTGTAACTTCGTATATATATTTTACATATATAAGGTAATACATATACATATATATAATATATGTATATGTATCTACCTATTATATATGTAAAATATATATATAATTCTATCTTTAGTCTTAGGGGTAGTTTAGTCTTTTTTACACATATTCTTTTTCGAATATGTCTTGTAATTTCTTTTCCCATTTTTATTTTTCTTTTTCTTTCAATAAATGCTTTGTACCTACCTTGGGAGGGGCCCAACACACTAGTCGTTGGACCCCTCCAACGGTCACATTTGTGACCGTTGGAGGGGCTCCAACGACTATGTGGAGCCCCTTCCAAGGTCTCCTTTAGCCCTATAAATATGGGCTCTCTCCATTGTATTTGTAAGAGAGTGTTGGGGTTTATTGCCCAACCATTTTAGTGTTTATGAAACTTATGAGTGCATTTGCACATTTGTGATTTCATATTTTGTGCTTTTGGTGCACAAGTGTTCCAAGTGTTCTTGGTGTGTGTATGTTCACGCATTTATATCGTTCCTTTGACTTTAGTATCTTGTTGAAGATACTTTTACAGCCCCGACAAGTTCTCTGTAAGGTGTTGGATTTTCAAGTGGTTCCCCATCATCAATCTTCATTTTAACATTTACAACTTCGGTAATGACGACCTTTTTGTCATCAAATATATCAGACCTGTCAACAATATCTAGAGCAAACTTAGATTGAATCAGTAAATAGCCTCTAGAAGAATAAGCAACTTCTATATCAAGAAAAAAATTTTAAAAAACCCAAATCACTCATTTTAAAGTGTATTTTGAGAAATCTTTTAATGTTTTCAACTCCTTGTTTATCACTTCCAGTGATGATCATGTCATTTACATAGAGGAGAAGGATAATAATACCTACATCAAAAGTCTTAACAAACAAAGTTATATCAGTAAGACAATATTGAAAACCAAAGTCGAGAATAACTTGACTAAATTTATCATACCAAGCTTTTGGGGCTTGTTTAAGGCCATACAGATCCTTATTCAGACGGAGGGCCTTTTCTTTAAGAATATTAATGCTAGGTGGTGATTCCATAAATACTATTTCGGCTAAGCTTTCATTGAGAAATGTATTTTTGACATCCATTTAATATATAAGACATTTCTTTACAATGAAAAGAACTACTAGGGTCTTAACTGTGGTCGTTATAGCAACTGGAGCAAATGTCTCTTCATAGTCTATTTCATACTCTTGGGAATAACCCTTAGCAACTAACTTGACCTTATACCTTTCAAGAGTTTGGTCACTCTTGATTTTAACTTTATAAACCCATCGACAACCTATAGGCTTTTTGCCTAGTGGAATATCTTGAATAATGCAGGTATTCGCCTTTTCTAAAGCATTTAATTCCGCTGTCATTGCTTCTACCCATTCAGAACGTTCCTTTGCTATCGTAAAGTAGAGGATTTTATGTAGGAATGTATTAATGCAATGTAGGCTTGATACTTAGGTGAAAATGACTCATATGACACAAATTTTCCAGGGACTTTTGACACTCTAGATGACCTTGTTTGTATTGCTTCTTGTTCTTCGTTACTAGTATATTTTTTGAGAGCACATGGTTGTTCTAAGTTACCTCACCTAGAGTATTGAATACAATCTTGTTTATCACGAAATAATTTTGTACTTATCATGTCATTTTTATCTTCTTGACTTTCATCAATATCACACTCATCAATTTTTGGAACTAAATCCAATAAGAAAGAATACTCATTTATTTCTTTAGAGTTCTCACTTTAAAAAAAACTTTCCTTTTTCAAAAAAGATACATTCTTTGATACATATAACTTTTTAGTTTTAAAATCAAAACATTTGTAGCCTTTTTGATAATTTTCATATCCTAGAAAAACATAAAGGATAGCATGAGGAGAGAGTTTGTCATTTTTATCAGAAAAACAAAACACTTGCATCCAAAAACCCTTAACCTAGAATAATCGGGAATTTGTTTGAATTTTTTTCAATAGGCAATATATTTTTTAAAGAAGAGGACGACATTATGTTAATAAGATAAACTGCAGTTTCTTATTGTCTCTATAATATGCTTATGCTTTCTTTCAGCTAAACCATTTTGTTGAGGAGTATAGGGACATCATCTTTGATGTGTGATACCGTTTAGATTTATATAATCTTTAAATTCATTTGATAAAAATTCTCTTCCTAAATCAGTGCGAAAGATAAAAATATTATTCTTAAATTGATTTTTGACTAGATTGTGAAAGATTTGAAAGTGTGAGAAAACTTCAGATTTATGTTTAAGAAAATAGATCTAAGTATTAAAATTACATAATATATAAGGCTATATAACAGGTGCGGGTCCCCATACATCCGAATATATTAACTCAAGTGGTCGAAAAGAAACAAAGGTCTTTCTTGAAACGGTAATCTCTTCATTTTACCAAGAATACAATTTTCACATGTAAAGTTTTCAAAATTATAAAAAAATTTCATATTTGAAAAAAAATGGGTCTTGGATACACTAGGATGGCCAAGTCTTTTATGCCATAGATCCAAATCTACTTTCTGAACATTACAACAAAATGTATTCTTGGGTATTTCAAAAAAATCTATGTAGTATACGCCTCATTCTCTATGACCTTCCCCAATCAGCTTTCCTGACTGACGATCCTGCACTCGACAACTACGAGAGGAGAAGGAAACATTACATCCATGATCAGATAATTGAAAAATAGATAAAAGATTTAGGTTAAGTTTAG
The DNA here is from genome assembly GCF_984573655.1 of Nuphar pumila. Taxonomy (NCBI): domain Eukaryota; kingdom Viridiplantae; phylum Streptophyta; class Magnoliopsida; order Nymphaeales; family Nymphaeaceae; genus Nuphar; species Nuphar pumila. The sequence goes on from NC_143255.1 coordinate 123,887,344, forward strand.
GGATATATCTAATTTGAGGAATGCAAAATCTTTTTGAGTTTTGAGAAATATTTTCAAAATTTTCTATTCCTTTTATCTCAAGAGATGTTCCATCAGCGGTAAAAACATTTGACCCATTTGAGTTATGACATTCAAATAACATATCACTATTTAGCCTCATATGAAAAGAGGTATCTGAGTCAAGAAGCCAAAGAGATTTACCAGGATCAGAGATACCGAAAGAAAACTCTGTGGCTCTAGTGGATGAAGATGCTCTTTTGAGTAGAGGTTGAAATGCGTCTAGTAATTGAGTTAAGGACATGCTTCCAATAGATGATTCACTTGATTCTTGTGGAGGTCCGACAGAGGCAACCTTCTTCTCATAGGGTTTCTTCAATTTCGGACAATATGTTTTCACATGTCCTGGTTCACGGCAATAGTAAAAACTGACTTTCCTTTATTCAAATTCATTTCTTTGTTTGTCATCATTTGTCCTTCCATAGTGTGGAGGTTTGTAGGTTCAAACATAGTTTTCCGGTCTAGATATGGCTAGGACCGAGTCATCATCACACTTGAAAATTCTCTTTTTAAGCTTATTTTCCTCCATGCTTAATTCTTCTATCGTATCTTCTATTAAAGGCACTTTCCCTTGATGAAGGAAAACATATTTGGTTGATTCAAATTTTGATCTCAATTAATCTATTAATGAATTGAAAAAAATACTCCGTATTTATTTGATTTTGACGGAGTTCTATGTCTTCCGAACAATGCCATTTTGGTTCAAGGAGAGCTAACTCTTTCTATAATTCGAACAAGCTATTATAGTATTCTCTAATGCTCTTGTCTCCTTGAACCATATTTCGTACTTTATCTTGTAAGTTGCACACATGTGCAATATCTTTAAGAGAATACATTATCTTAAGATAGTTTCATGCATTGTTTGCATGTTCAAATTTTGCAAGACTTAAACATTTTTTGATATCGACACTATTAATGAGCTAAGACATAATATTGTCCTGTCCCATTCTTTATTCCTTCATTTTTTTTTCGTAAGTGGTAATGACTTTATTTTTCTCAACCTCTGTAAGAGGTATCTCTTTCCCACCTTCTATCTTTGTAAGGATTAGTTTGGGTTCCAAATCGGTCTCCTCCACTAATCCTGATAACTCCTTTCCCCATATAAAGTGTTTCATAATTGAAGCCCATCTAACATAGTTAGAATCATTGAGCTTAATGGGTTTAACGGTGACATTATCATTGTCATCCATTTTTAAGAAAAAAGAAGAATGGAGAATAAGAAGAGAAGAGATGAAAGTGAAGATAATGAATATTTCACCACTTATAACAAGTACGAGCACTCCTTCAAGCTTTTACACGATCATGATTCTACACGCACTTGATTAAAAATTTCAAAAGAGCTTCTCCTCTTTTTCAAATTTTGAATGACATGTTTCCCGATGTACCAAACACAAACTTAGCTTGATCACCAAGCTCTGATACTATGTAAGAAAATAAGCTCCAACAATGAATACCTCAAAAGAGCTCCAATCAAAATATTGAAGAACATTCACACGTTCACACACAAAATACTCAAAAAGGGTATTCAACAATAGGAGAACAAAAAGATTTTTATTGATTGTGAATAACACGCAAAAAATACATTTTAAAGGGGGGCAATACCCCATATTTATATACACAAGAGGAGCAAGAGGATGAGAGAGTCTTGGGCTCCCAATGACTATTTAACTTAGTCAACAGTTGAATAGTCAAATACCACCCAAAATTGTCAAAAAAAGAAGAAAAATAAAAAGAGAAAAATACCTATACAACAAATACTAAAAAGAAAATAAAAATTATATATTTGATACATTATTTAACAGAGTTGAACTGTCCTGATGGCTGTCATCGGGTTTCACCAAAGCCCATCTTATTTTAGGCTTTTGTTAGATTGAATATCGAAACAAGGACTAACTTCTGTATAATGTTTCTTTGGAAGGAAAAAAAAATGTTGAGTTGTTGTTGTTCTTTTGTGCATTTGCAAGGACAAGTTGTAGAACATATGTACATCATGTTATGTGGACTTCATTTTAGTTCCACCGATAGGCGAATAAGTGATTTATGATGCTATGAGGTTTCTGCTTGATCACTTTTAAAATGTAGTGGAAGGGCTCTTCTTCTTTAAATGATTTCTAGATGGGAAGTTTCCGTTGGATAGAAAATATCATGCTGGGAGTACCTTAGCATCGAGATCCTATCTAGCTTTTCTTATTGCACATAGGTGTCATGTATATGTCTTTTCAGGAGACCTGTGATTGGATCTTGATCTTATTCTATGACTGACCAACTTTTTCTAATCATGTTCCAATTCCCAATGTGAACTTTTAGTGTGATCTCTGTTTGATTGTGGTCCCCTCTGTGTTATGAACTTTATCCAGTATTTCTGTCACAGCTCTTTTGAAGAAATCCAATGCATAAAACGTGAGACATGGAGGGAGTGGATACCTGATCTCGGCATTATTATAGGGAGATGTTTTCCCTTCTGGTGGAACACTGAGGTGGTGTTTGTATGTATTTATAATGACTCTATCTTATTTATATTTAATTTTAAATGTTTTTATGATTGGGTTCTTTTGTTTATATTTTTTAACAAGTTTTAAATAAAAACAAAAACAAACTTCTGAAAACAGGGGGTGAGCTGTTTTATTTTTTATTTATATTTAGATTTGGGGCTTTCATCTCACACCCTGCTTGAGTCCTCCCCCTCCCTTCTTCCTTTCCTCTGTCAGCACTCCCATTTTCCAGTCTAGACATTTGCCTGTCACTGGCAGCCAGCAGCACCCAACCCTGGTTACCTGCTACCATCTTCTGCTGACATCATGTTCCAACCACGATCTTCTGTCAACAGCATTTTGCCTTATTGGCTGGCAGCAATGCCGCAATATCACAACACCAAACCCTGTTGCCTCTGTCAGCCTCTCCCTATTCACCCACATAACCTCTTCTTCCTCCTGATTCTCTTTTCTTTCTCATTGACTCAGCCATCTCCGGCAGCACCCTCTCCCACACACTATCAGCTTCTGGCAATCCCCTGTGACACCTATACGCCTGTGTACTCTCTTCCATTTTATTTTCCCTTGTCAGCTCAAACCCCTTTAGATTCCCTCTTGATAGTCCCTACAATATTGTTTTTGTTTTAATTAGTTGATCCAAATGATGATGCTTGATCCTAGGGGAAGGGAAACTTGACTTTGGGGCTGTTGGTCTATTCCCCTTCCTGGCAAGTGAGTGCACCAGGGTTATTGGAAGTGTTTTAAGACTTGGGAAAGCGCAAAATGTGGCGCTTCCAAAATGCACTCGGAAGCGCCACTTTTTTAGGGAAGTGCATCGCTTCCCCTTTAGGGGAAGCTTGCTTCCCCATCGCTTTCCCCTTTTTTCTATTTTTTTCTCTTTTTTTCTTCTTCTTTTTTCCTTTTTCACTTCTCCCTCGCTTCCGGTTCGCTTCCTATGTCGCTTCCGGTTCGCTTCTTTTCTCGCTTCCGAGACAATTTTTGGTTTGCCTCTAAGTCGTCCTGCGCTTTCTGCTTTCTAAAATTTTAGAAGTGCCTCTCTTCTCGCTTCTGCTTCCCAAATCGCTTCCCCCTCCCGCTTTCCTGACTAACAACTCTGGAGTGCACCCTTGAGAGCTAAAGAGGTGGAACACGGAACAACTCTGGAGTGCAAATATCGTGTCTAGTTTTATGTGGATCTTCCTTCACCTGGAAGCTGGTATTCTACCAAGGGTGCACAGAGTGTATGATAGCCAGGGTTCTATATACTATTTCTATTTATTACTTCTAAAGAATAAATATACATGCTGCCAAAAGGTGGCTGAGTGCAGATGATCTGAACTTGATAAATTATCTTGACTTTCTTGACTACATGAGTTCATTAGCTAAGATGCATAATATAGGAAATTGAGCAAGTGATGACATTGTTGAAGAGGTACTTTTGCATGCACATGTTGCTGGACAAGCAAAATCTATATGTTGGCATAGAGAGCTGGGCTTTCTCTGTTGACTTTTGCGAGCTTCAGTCATATGTTTGCTGGGAATTGATATAGACAACAAAGACTTTAGAACTTTATGTGTTTAAAAATGGTGAATGCAGTGCTGCAGCAAAAATGCATATCTTGTTTTCACCTGCTCTCATGTAACTTTGGTGTCTTTTGACTTTGTAACAAGGGGCCTCTGTCTCTCTCTTGGCACAATTGGGCCAAATTTGAACTTAGTTTTGCGTGAGGCTGTGGCAAAAATGCTTAATATCATGCTTTCTTGATTGCTCATAAGCAGTTATATTGTAATGTTCAACTGCCCTTATTTATGTTCATAACCTAGACTGTTTCATTATGTGAAGAAACCTTGCTGAATACAATTTCAGGAAAAACACAAGGAGAGAAAGCATAAGAAAGAAAAGAAAGATAAAGAAAAAGGAGAGAGTAAAGAGAAGAGAGAGAAGGATGGAAGTAAGGAAAAGTACAGAGATAAGGATCGGAAGGAAAGACATAAGGACAAGAAGAAAGATAAGGATAGGGAAAAGGACCAACACAGGACAACAGATGATCAGAGAAATGAAGAAAGAAAAACAGATGATACTGTTGGGAAGATTGTGGAAAGAAACCAGGCAACAGAGGATAAAAAATTTGCAGATGACTTCATCAGGAGGATCAATGATGATGGAAGAAATGCAGAAAGCAGAAATGTTGGGAACTTCAATGGCATCGATCAAAGGCGAATTGAGGGCACAGATAGGGAAAAGAACATTGAGGTTAAAGAGAAGAATAAAGAAAGATGGATTGAGGGGATTGATAGGTCAAAGGCCTTTGAGGTTAAAGAGAACAAAGAAAGATGGGTTGAGGGGACTGATAGGCAAAAGGGCATTGAGGTTAAAGACAAGAACAAAGAGCGACAAACTGAGGGGATTGATAGTCCAAGGGAGGACCTTGAAGGTAAAGACAAGTGCAAGGAAAGACACATTGAGGGGATTGATAGGCCAAAGGAGGATGTTAAGGGTAAAGACAAGAACAAAGAAAGGCGAGTTGAGGGGATTGATAGGCCAAAGGAGGATGTTAAGGGTAAAGACAAGAACAAAGAAAGGCGAGTTGAGGGGATTGATAGGCCAAAGGACATTGAGGGTAAACAGAAGAGCAAAGAAAAGGATGGTGACATCCAAAAGAAAGAAAGACACAAAGATGGAGCTCGAGTCCAATACGAGAAGAAAAGTAAATCAAAAGACAAGAACAGGGATAAAGAGAAGGAGAAAGAAAAAGTAAAGCAGGGCATTGATCATAAACAGATAGAACAAAAGCTAGGAGAAAGTGGCAATAAATCATTGTCAGGTACTTTCAGTGTTGCAGCAGCATACCATGCAAAGGACACTGCTAATAGTGCTGGTGTTGATCCAAATGCTAGAAAGAGAAAGGACTTGGAAATAAATGGGGTTTTGCATGGTGAGTTCTATTTCCATTTGAGCTGCAATGCTTGCTTTTGAATATTTGCTTGTATGAACCATGCATGTCAAGCTGCCTTGTCCTGGATATTTGTTTTCTAACATTGGTAAACTTCTCAGTGGTTTTGTTTGAATAATTTCTTAATTGCCATGCATGTTTACAGACGGACTGCGACCTACTAAACTTCTGAGACCAGCTTCTGGTACTATACCATTGGAAAATGGTTGTAGATCACAGACTCTCCATATTGCTGTTCAGTGCATTCCTGGCAGACAGGGAGGTCCTGATAGCAGAAATCAGGAGGCTGTTGTTGACAGCAGTGTTTGCTCTCCCTCACCATACAATAAAGAACACAAAATCAATGGCAAAATAGAACCTTGGCTGCCTACTGTTAACCTGAAGCCTTCTGCTAACCTGAAGCCTTCTCCATCTGCTACTGCCACAGACACCACCATGGCCAGTTCAGAATCTAGTAGACAGCCTCACCCTGATTCTCAATATCTAAGTCAAATTCTTACTGTGCCCAAAATGGCCGAATGGTCAGACTTTGATGACCAAGAATGGCTCTTCAACAGCAATAATTTCCAGACTAAGACAAGTTTCCAATCAGAGATTGATGGGGCGCCGCAAGTATGGTCTGAGGCATTGCACATTGAGGCAGCTGACATGCATGCTTTGCCATATGTGATTCCATATTGATGCTTGAGGAGGTTTTGCCTTATCCAATGGTAAGCCAGATGTAACCCCTCAAAGGTATGGCAAGATGACGGGCTATGTTTTCGCTTGATTGCATTTTCATGGTTCTGTTCTTTCATGTGTTGATGCCAACCTGTTGCAGTAATTATGCTTTAGGCTTTGCCCACAATTGTTGGCATGAGATCAGAGCATTCATTTGCTTGCTTGGCCTAGTAGGTTTGTGCATCTTGCAGAGTTTGGATGAGTTCCACATTTGGTACCTCATTGATGGAAATGGATTTGAAGATCAAGGCTTATTTATGTTGCAAAGCTGTTACGTGCACAGGCTACAATAATGAACTGTCCTTGGAAATTTCAGGAGCAAGCTAGCTTGTGACTCTCATTCTTTTTAATCCTATGTTCTGATTTGGAAAATGAAGTGGTCATGATGCATAGTTGCATACCACACAATTTTGATTTGTGACATAGAAGTTGGTACATGAGATGTACAATAGGAAAAAAGAAGGAAATGACATTCATTTATGGTTTTCTTTGAATGTTTCTTTCTCCATCACCTTCTTGTCTTTGTGATTATCACAACCAGCTCTCCCTCTTTGTGTGTGCGTGTACGCTCACATGAGCAAGCATACTATCGCTAATTGGATTGGGTCCCTTGTCCCTAACTACTGAAGTCCTTGTCAGTGGCAAGAAAAGCTTGCAGAGTTGCAGTTGGCTGTCATGTTGCTCTTGCATGCATGCATACCAGCATGTGCATATCTGCTCGTTTCTCACTCCCCCCCCCCCCCCCCCCCCCCCTCATAGTCTTCCAGAGATAGTAACTATAAATTCTGAAACTTGGCGGATTCATAACTTAGCAATCACATGAATTCATAGTTCACTCCATTAAGATTTCACATTTACCTAGCCAACCTTAAATTCAAATGCACCACTTCCATATGATTGGAATCCATTCCAGATGCCATCAAATTCCAACCAAGTGCTATTCTACTTGATTCTTATTGGCACCCTTTTCCGTGACAAGCAAACATCCCTTTAGAGAAAAGTCTGGAGCATGGTAATAAATATCTTCTTATATTGAAAATAACGAAATTTTGGTGAGATATTTTCAGTGGTCGATAATAGGAACAAAATATTTTCAAAAAATCACCAATTTTGGAAATAATATGTTTTTGATGCAATAATAATTCGTTGAAAACAACTTTGCAAATTTTGAATTATTTGCATTTTGGCATATTTTTTATATATTTTAAATCTTGTAAATATGGTATTTTATCAAGAAAAACCAGATTTTGGAAAGTATTGCAAGATTTTTCCAAGAACAGGATTTGTTGAGTATCCGGAGCTATAAACCGATCCCACAGTCAGGTAGGGCCCGGACCATGAGGTCCAATTATGACTGGCCACACTGGGTGTTCTAGAAGTTCAACAATCTAGTTCTAACCCAAGACCGTTTGCATATAGACCAAAATCCAACTTGATTTGTTAAAGATATTGGATTTGGGCCCAACCTTTTTACACTAAACCTACTATATACCCAAACCCGATGACCCATATGACCCTGAATAAATAGTATACCCAAGACTGACCACGAAACTTATTCATATTCGTTTTGGATTTGGGTTTTGGGTCCATTTTTATGTCTGATTGAAAATTGGATCTCATGGAATCCAACCCACGCCGATTCAATCATACCTCGAAAGACATTGTTTGGTTTGCCTCGAAATTCAAATTTCTTGCACCTCAGAATTCCTGTGCTTCACTCGAATCCATATCTGAAATTTCTTTCCCAGTGTGTCACTATCGTTGCGAATCGGCCGATTCGTACAGTATTGGCCCCCAATCGATTCGCAACGCACTGATTCGACCTTCAGATATCCAAGTTCAGGAATTCAATAGGTAACGGGATCCAATCTCAGTTGAATTCCCAAGTCTATATATCCAAACACTTCTCAATGAAGGCGTTGTATTTGCTTCCTTGACGCAGAGAGAGAGAGAGAGAGAGAGAGAGAGAGAGAGAGAGAGAGAGAATGGCAGCGAATTTCTGGGCATCGTCTCACTGGTAAACCATCTTTTTCGTTTACATCTTTCTTGAGTTTTCTTCTGCACTCGATTGCCTCCCGTGGAATTCTGAAACTGTTCCACTATCTGGTCGTTTTTCCTCGTTCCCTGTCGATTCCCGCCCCCCCCCCCCCCCCCCCCCCCAATCTCTTGGGTTGTTGGGTGGTGACAGTAGGCAACTTATGGAGCAAGAAGACGTGGATGTGGTTCACCCACTTGATAAGGAGAAGGGCTTAACCCTCGAGGAATTCAAGCTTATCAAGATGCACATGTCTTCCCGTGAGATCTCTCTCTCTCTCTATACAACCAGTGATTCATATTTGTCTCCTTGTTTCGTTTCCACTTTGTCTTGACAATCTTTAGTTAATATGTGTAATTTAATGGAGTTCTTTTTCTTTATTGTTGTTTTGTGGGGGTTGCTTCCTTTTCTTTTTTTTTTCCTCTGAACTTCTATCTCGTGGGCGTCCTTATATGAAAGATAATGTGTAAACAACTTGGTGAAACTGTAGAGCGTGTGGAGTTGGGTTTCAAAAGATGGGCTTCATTGAGGATTTGAATTGGCAGTTCTGACTTGATTCAATTGCAGGAAATTGGCATGGCTGATGGGTTTTGATAATTTGGTTTGCTTCTGTATGTTTGTCGTGGTCTTGGTCTTGGTGTGGTGATTTATATAGGAGTCTCTTTTTCTTCTTCTTCTTTATTGAGGTCGCAGAGCATATGGAGTCTGTATAGGATAACTATGAGATGCACATTTCTCACTTGGTTCTTTTGTTTTCTTTCATATCGTGGACATCAACGTTGGTAATATTTGAAAATGTGGCCGCAATTTCAGTTTTCTAATGAAAAAAGATAAAAAAAAAACCCGAGGCTTTCAAACCAGTAGAATAAAGGTATGCTCCTGCTTTGTAATAGATCCTGTGAATCCCATGAAATACAATATGTGTATGTGCATTACTTTTTAGCATGCTTCTTTGTTTTTGCAGGTTTATGGTGTGATATGCATGCAGTTGGACATGCAAATATCATAAGCATGTTTTACATATAACTCTTGCCTTATGCAAAATGTATTGATTATACATTTTCCGAGTAAGAGATAAAACAATGAACTGATGATTAGCCATATATATGTAAAAAAATTTAAGCTGCCATCTTGTTGGGAAAATGAACTGCTTTTGGGTTCATGGGATGTTAATCCGAGTTAGAGAGAAAGCATGAACCTTATAGAATATTCTGCTACTAAGTTCCAAATTTCTATATATTTTTTTCAGAAAGTGCAACTCATTTATTCCCATTACATGTTTTTTGTGTTATTCTAGTTTTAGACAAGTGAAACTACTCTCATGATTTTTCTGACAGGTCTGTGCTTTTGTTATTAATATTATGGAACCTTCTTTTTCCCAGATATTGCAAGGCTTGGGGAACGAGTTAAAGTGCAGCAAAGGTTTGAACTTTTGCTTTTGTTGTTTGTCCAGCTATTTAAGTAATTGATAAACCTAGTTCTGGTATGCAAATGTGCAGATGTAGTTTGTCAACTAAGCAGCAAGTTTTTTTTTTTTGACTTATTCTTTTCCAGCCAAATTATCTTATTCTTGCTCTTGTTACTCTGAGAGTTTATTGATTATATAAATGGTTTTTGGTATTTCATTTTTCCTTTCAGGGTGGTAGCTACTGCAATTACTTATTTTAGACGTGTTTATACAAGGTAACTACTAGTACCTATTTTCCAATGACAAGAAATATTTTTTTTCAAATTACTGCATTAAATAGAACTGATTATTTTCCTATGTGAAAAATGTGTACATTAAGGGTGTGCCCTAAAGTTGCCTAGGTGAGAAGTGCAGTTGGGCAATCTATCTTGTGGACCTTTCTCTGGACACCTGCTGCTAAGAGATTATTTGGTTACTTTTGGGGATTGAAAAATCTTCCAAATTTTTTTCCTATATGCAGGACTTAATTTGTGACTGAATGAGTACATGATATAGATATGACTTCTGTGGTTCCTGTCCACAACATGATTGTGTGGTTTGCAGGTCACGTCATAAATCAAATCGATTAGCAGTGTGCTATGTTGCAAAGGCTCTAAAGTTTCAACAAATTAATACCAGCAGTTTTATGTGGAAAGTAACCTATTTTTGGCGTGAAGTTGCAGCTATGCATCTATATCAAGAACTCTTTCATAATGCCACTAAGCATGTGATTATTGCCTTCTTCAGTTGTGCCCTAAAAAATGTGTTCTTTGTACATGATTAATTTGCTTGGTTAAGTAGTTGTTTATACATGTTTCCCTCATCTTGAAGCACTTGAACTCGCATCACACATTTCCTCATCTTGAACCAAAGATTTCCTTTCAAGTCACTCATTTACCCATCTCTATGAATGTCTCATTTTCGTGCTTCGCATGGCCTTGGGACTCATGATCTAGAGGTTTGGTATATCCACTATGTGAACTGGGTTTTGCCTTTTATGGACCTGTAATTTATTCTGATGCAACCATCCTTAAATTGACATGGTTTTGGATATTTGGCTTTTTTAACATTATTATGCAATCCTGCTTAGCACTAAGGTACAGTCTTTAATGAAGATATCTCCATCAGATTTGTCACAAATTTTATATACTCACAAGGCACTAAGGATCAATACTTTTGTGTTTGGGATGTACGTGCTTGTAATAAGGTCCACGACCCAAATAGACATAAGTGGGAGGCATTTTGTATTGTTTGAAGGTAATTTGGTCATTGTATTAGGCTTCTTAAAGAAGTGAGGAGGTTAGAGGCTTCTCGAGGAAGCTAGATTCATGGGAGTCTATAAATAATGGTCCCTATTTTATATCTTTGAGCAATATACTCATTCAAGAGCTCTTCTTGAGATCTCTTGGCCTCTTTGGTCCTCTGGAGTGGATTTGGTTCATAGTTTAGGGAAACTTAGCTGGAGAGTAGGCTCATTTACTTAGGCTTCCTAATTAATTGAGATTTCATCTCACTCTCAACCCGTTCATCTCTCCATTCTACCCTCCTAGATATGGATCCAAACCCATTTCCCCTCTCTTCTACCTTGCTTCTTTCATTTCCCACCATTTTCCCTTCATTTCCTTCTAGTTCTATTCAAAACCTAGGCTAACAAGTTAGAGGCTTGTAGCCTTGTACCTTAGGTTATGTGCACCAATGGTTGACCTTCAATCATATCCATCCAAGATTGAGTAGAATCAAACCTTCAATATTGCAAAAGGTCCCCTATGCAGGGATTATTCTTGTTACCTGTAAAGGGAGAAGAACAAAGGGTAATGATATGTTCATTGTCTTCTATAAATACTGAATTTATTTGATTATTGTTTTATTATGTGAATTTTGTTTCTTTCTCTGTTCTCATTGTTAGTGAATCTATGCCCTTTTTCTTTTAATTTCCAGAAAGAGCATGACAGAATATGATCCACGTCTAGTGGCACCTACTTGCTTGTATCTTGCAGCAAAAGCAGAAGAGAGCACAGTACAAGCTAAGCTTATTGTATTTTATTTGAGAAAATGTACACATTTTTTGTCTCTGTTAACCTAACTAAATTCCTAGGATAAGTGGTGTTTTTCTGAACAGCCCTCAAGTTGCTGTGCATAAAATGCATGTGTTGCTCATGCAGGTGTGGATGATAAATATATCTTTGAAATTAAAGATATTCTTGAAATGGAAATGAAGCTTCTAGAAGCACTTGACTACTATTTAGTTATTTATCATCCATATCGCTCATTGCTTCAGTAAGTGTTATTTTTTGTTCTGTCGTACTATTGTTGGCGTTCATGATTGTTTGCATATTCTCTGTAAATTGCTATTTCTATGACATTGAATCTTACAGGGTTCATATTTTTATTGGCATATTTCTACCTGATAAATTGTTAAAAGCCTTGGTTGACAAAAATTTTTCTCTTGTTCAAACTATGGACAACATTTTGGTGAAGTTATTCTAGGCAAAATATGTGTATAAAGAGTCAAAGAATAATGGACTGAATTGATACTGCACTACGCTTTGCTGTATTGATAAGCTTCTGTTTTGCTTGACCATTTCATAAGATTCCTGAAGAGTTATTCTAAGTGCAAATGGTCCAAAAAAATAACACATGGAATCTGTGTTGCATTGATGTATGCCACGAGGACCTAATTAATAGGCACAAATGAATATCCAACGACTCAAAGACTGATAAGCAATGCCAATTGAACATGTCATGTAAAATAAACGATGATTGAAACTAGATCACTGATTTTCTTGCTTGGTTGCCTTTTACATGCAATCCTTTGAAGAACCGGGAAGCAAGATGCATAATGCTAATGGAAGGATTTTAAGGCTTCAGAAACACCTATAGTTTTGTTTTTCTTTTCTTTTTTCCTAATACAGTGGAGTGCACTTGTCATATAGGTTCTGATATATAACACATCTCATTTTTTCTGTTAGGAAAGTTTAACTTTGATCTGATTGAATTGGAAATGGTTCATATCTCTCATGAACTTGAGGTTTATTGAAATCAGGTGAAGTTTGTGGACAGTTGTCATGTATGTTGCTGGGGAACTAGCAATTAGTTGATCCTAGATTCCTCAACTTTGTGAAGTTCAAAACTTTCAAAGCTTTAATGATGCATCTCGGTCAATAACGTGCATGTGTCTTGTCTCACATATAAGAAGTTAATACTACCAGGAAAAGGTGAAAAAACAACAAGGCTAAGTGTGAATAAGTAATTTGCTGATAGGAGGTAGCAGTTTAACCAAGAGTTGGATGAGAACATTACAAGCTATGCATTTTACATTAGTATCCTGGACTTCAGGGTCTGTCATGTGTTTATCATGTATACTATATGACTTTTGTGTTTCGTTTTCATACCATGTTCCCTTTCTGCAAGGCAGAACATTTAATTTGCCGTAGCTGAGACTGGCCCGGATTCATATAACTTGTACAGGTGAAGTCAGCTGAATGATTGAGGCCTTCTAAACAGTGAGCATTGGTTATGGCAAGTCTAATGTGACTAGCGAACTTGTTTTCTGGTCAAGTCTAGTTGGATCATGTTCAAGTTAATTCATGCTTTTCCAGCTATTAGTAAGAATCATTGATTAGATTAAAACAGTAAAAAGAATTTTATTCTCATGAGAACAAAAAAAAAAGATGTTTAGAGACATGTTACCATATACTGATTTTGGATGAGTGCTATATGAAACTCATATGGCCTGGTAGAATTTTTCAGTTACATGTCAGCCACTCATATTGTGAATCTGTGATCCTTTAGATTATTTCTTCCAATGGTTTCATTTTCTTGAATACATTCTCATTCTACACAAACAAGAGATAGATGTTAATTTTAAATTCTCTTCTCAGACTAATGGTTTTAAATTTAGTGTCTTCCAGCTTAGAAGGGTCTGAAGAATTATTAATTCTGCAAGAGTATATAGTAAAATCTCTGCCTTTGGCTGAAATAACAAATATACATGTTTTTGTGGCAGTTGTGCTTGATGGGATTCTCTTTTTTTTTTTTTTCTTTTGGTGGTTGAAGTATGATCTATCCAAAGTAACTCCAGATGAGAGATGTATAATATATTCGGGTATTTTTATTGAGGACTCGTGGAGTTCAAATTGTACTTGTTTTTTGTGTTTCTGAATTAAGCTAATATTCTAGTGATGCATTAGTTTCCATATTCGTTTATGTTACTCTTATGTTCTCTTTATTCACACATTTTATCTGCCCCTTTCTAGTTTCGTCATCTTTCTCTGATGCACATAATTTGTTTACTTTGCACAGGCTATTGCAGGATGCTGGTATGGCAGATTTGACTATCCCAACCTGGTAAGGGTTTTATTGCCTCTTTCCTCCAGTTTGCGACAAATTTCAACTTGAAATTGTCAGCTTCTAGTCTTGCTATTGGATCTTGAGTGTTTCCATTCTATTGTTTCATTAACATGTCATACATGAAGTTGCAATTTTCAATACCCAGCAGTCAAGATTGAGCCTTAGTTTTGGGTAGGAAAAAACAAAAAAGTGATGCTAGAAGATGGGTGAAAGCAAAATACATGTAATAAAAGATCACTTCAACGAAATGAGATAGTTGGATGGTTAGGACACACTATCAACTGAGGTGTCTCGGGTTTGAATTGCAAGGGGGTTATCCCCCAGCTTGCCTATCCCCCAAAAAAGAAAAGCACTTCAACGGCTTTAACTAGCAAAATAAAAGATAACATGTTACTTTCAAGTTTCAGCAATAGTCGAGTTACAGACCACTATTCTTCAGGATGTTATAATGCCATTGAATTTCAAAGTATAGTCTATTGTTTTAGCATTTGAGATCCACACTATTTTAGAAAAAGAATTTCATGGATAGCTTTGCTATTAAATTGCTGGTTCCTATATCAGAAGATCTCAATTTGTCACATGAGTCTTAATGGTAAATGAAATATTTAATTTCTGAGCTTCACATTCCAAATGAGAAGACCCAAATTCCAGCCAACTTTTTCATTTAAGAATTGTATCTCCTATTTTTGTCCATCCATGATTAACTTAGCAGAATGATTCTCTTTTTTCTAATTGTTGTTTCTTTGGTTTGTCTTCAATTCTTGATGGAAAATGATGCCTTCACCCGGGTCATGTATTTGGAAAATAAGTCCTAACAACAGTCTGCTTCCACCGAGTTATCAAAGTTTTCTCTCCAACATCTCCTTGACCCTTCTTGTTAACTTCAGATATAGCCGTAAGAGTAGCATGGTAAGAACTTGAATTTTTGAGTTCTAATCTAAATCGATCAATCCCTACTTGTTCTTCATATGATAGTGCAATTAAATGGAGAATCATTTAACGAAACAAAGATATGATGGTATTGCTGAGACCCATTGGATTAGGTGGAAAATTTTAGGCAACACTTAATTTTGGGCAGCAAAGCATGGAAAATGTTGGCTACATTCTGAAGCCAATAATACTGTCATTACCAACATGATAATTGGATGTAAATTTCAAAATTTTGATTATCTGTGTTGAAAAGGAAGTTTACAGTTATTTTTGCAGACACTTATGTTTTGAGGGAAGATGTGGTCCATGTGGAAATGCTAACTCAATAAATGAATGATGCAGGTCCATTGTCAATGACACCTATAAAATGGATCTCATTCTTATTCATCCTCCATACACGATTGCCTTAGCCTGCATATACATTGCAAGTGTACTGAAAGAGAGAGACACAAATGCATGGTTTGAGGAGCTTAGTGTCGATATGAACATGGTATGAATTAATTACATACTATCTGAGCTGTTGCACTTAATTGCATGTATCTGAGGTTTTCTCAGCTTTGGCCCTAATATTTTCTTTGTTGGTCCTCTAATGTCATATTATGTTTAAAGATATATAAAATACATGTTAATTGTATCTTTTGGATTTTGGTAACCTTGAGATGCCTTCCAAAATATACAAGATACATGTCAATTCTATCTTAAAGATGTCTTCCAATCGAGCTTTGATGATCAGCTCTGAGTTTAAGCTGGTGTGGAATCAGAGTGAGAGATCCTTTTCCTTTATGTCAGGCATTGATAAAATAGCATCAGGCCAATGTTTACTTTGGGAAGAACAAATAACTGATGGCATTTTTTGAGAAGCTATGGTACCAAGAACGTGGAATTCTAGAGTCTGCTAATTCTTTTCACATACTGGAAATCTAGGTTTTCAACTCGGTATCTGGGTGGGATTTAAGGTGGATTTTTGGATTACAGTTGGATGATCATATCTCAAGAGCCAGTGAAGATCACTGTAGCATGGTATTGGAACTAAACAGATGATTTTGGCTAATATCGTATTCGTCCTGCACCTAGTTGAGATGTGTGCTATTGGCAAAGGCCTTGGTGGTTTCACAGTTCACACTCTTGGACATCATCTAACCCCAGGTAACATTTAGAAGAGGGATGTTACTTGATAAGAGGAGTGTTTGTCTTAGGTTATCTTAAGATGCCACAACTGGAGTTTGGAAGGAGGTGAATTCCCTTTTTTACTTTTTCTTTGTTTCATTTTAAGTGAAGAACCATCTCGGGACAGAAGAAATGTACGTTGTCCGATATAGGTCTCAAAGTGAACCAAGATGGGTTAGATGGGCCAATTAGGCTTGGCCTGTCTCGGTCCAAGCAGGGCCTGACACACTGGCCTGCTGCAGTCATGTTAAAGTTTTTGTGATAGTATTAAAATCTGTTATATCTTCATATGCCTTGAATCATACATGATAGTATTAAATTCATTCTATTTATTTTATTGATTATCCTATATTTTGATAAGTTGTGCTGCATTAAGAATTTATTTATGAACTTTGGTAACTTTGTTAGGACAACTGCTTTTTTATTCTTTTGGCATAAGGAGCTTTTCCATTTTTTATATTGATCTTTAAGTGATATATGTTTGAATGTGCTCAATCAATTTGACATAATAGTCATACTGAACTTTACTGTTTGTTTAGTCGCTGGTTTGATTCTCAGCTTCTTAATTAGTGAGATTCTAATTTTTGCTTGCTTTTTTTCACAGATTAAGAATATTGCGATGGAAATATTGGATTTTTATGATGCACATAATAAACCCACTCCTGAAGACAGAATAAATGCAGCTCTTAGCAAATTAGCTGTAAAGTTCCAATGAGCACTTCATCGACCACCGCTATAGTTTACTTCAATCTTGTGTACAGATAAGTGAGGAGGGGAAGTTGCTATTTTTTCGGCTGAAAATCTTGTTTCCCTGGTGGAAAAACAAATTGTACTGATGCTCGATAGAGATTTTCCATATCCTTTTATGACAAAACGGACAGTGGTATGAAACATATCGTGTCTATTGCTTCTTAGTTATTACATTGTATTAATGGAATTCATGCATTGTTCATGTGCATGGCGCTACAATTAATTCATAGAATAATTTGTGTCTAAGCTTGGGGGTCCAATGAGAGGTCTGGATGGTTTGGTCTTACTATCATAACCAAGGGGTCTCGGGTTTGAATCCCCATATGTTAGTGCCCATCATTAATAAAAATGGCGATCTCAGGACTGTTATTGATTATAGACCTTTAAAAGATCATGCCCCATGGATGACTTCCCTTCACCCCAGACCGTCGCTATCTTAGATTAAAACAGGATACAAACAAGCAAGATGATCAGGCACAGTGGCACGCTAAAAGTATGCAATCACATTGCACCTGATCTTTTTTCTTTGCTCATAAGGTTGCATTAGTAGGATCTAATAGTTAACAATTGGGAACCCATGTTGGAGGAATTTGCAAAGTACAACTACTGGACTTCAAGGAAAATGAATTTCAAGGGAGTTGTGGACTCTCTCTATTGTTTAGAAGCATAAATAACTCCTTCCAGGATTTAGGTTTTCAACTACTGATTTCTGACCATGTTTGGAATATGTAAATGTGTAGCATGAAATTTGAATAGCAAAGAATGTAGCAATAAATTATATCAGATTTAATTGCATCACTCGTATTTAAATATTTTTGGCAAACAAGTGACATTGAAATTAAACATAAATATTAATTAAACTTACTCTAATATTAAATATTTTAAAATAAGTCCAAAAGTATGAACATAAAAATAAAAGTTCATTACAATGAAGTATAATCACTTTATTCAAAAAGTTTTTATCATTGAAAAAATATCTAATTTAGTCTTCACTTATTCCCATCTCTCCATGGATCCGTTCACAATTCATGTCTGTAGGCAAAGATAGAAATACATTTGTCAAGTGCTTATTCTCAGCAAGAAACTTTATAATGTTATAAAACAATGTCTTCTCAAGATTTAATGCACATAATTCATTTGTCGTATTTTTTTGCAAAATAAATTTAACATCATCGGCCATTGTCTCTAACAAACTCTGAATTGCTAAAGGTAATGGAGTTAAAACATCATTTAGTTTCTTCCTTATCCTACTTTTTTTTATTTCCTATCATTGCACTTTGAGAAATTAGTTGAGAAGATCTAGTAGAACAGGAGCTATCTGCAATAAGTGTGGATTGTTACGGATGCTCTTGGTAATCATGGTCCTCTAAATCTTCTGGCATTTCTGAAATGTAACAATCATCGTTAAAATTTTGCATGAATGACTAATTTAAATTAGTGAAACCATCATTAAAGGATACAATAACTCAACCATTTGCCTAGTCATTTCCTATAATGATGCAAAGTTGTGTCTAGTTTGCAATACTCTTGTCACGAAGATATTTCACTTTGGATTTAACCTGTACATGCAACAAATACGAGTCAAATCATAAAATTAAATTAAGAAACTCAATAAAGTAACACAGACATACCTTTATATAATCTTCCCATACTTGAGACGGTGCAGTAACACAGTTAGTTGCATGAACCGCTTCAATGCATAAATTCATCAATAAGTTATCTGCATCTTTAAGTTCTTCCCCAATGAAATTGAAATTTCACATCTTTCACATTGTCAGCAATATTGAAATTACCTTCTACTATCGTTTTCATATTCTCAAATACAATGTTATCCATATTTTCTGTATAAAATAAACATCAAATATATACAATACAATGTTTAACAATGTTGTAATCATATGATAGAAAATGCATTCATCACATAAAAATATTAAATATCAAAAGACATCATTATTCATGCTAATTGCATTATAATATATAAGATTATGATGAATCAAATAATTTGATAACTATTAAAAATCATCTTTGTTCAACTATTAGGATGTACATCATCCCATATTTTTTTGCAAGTTCATCTCTAAAATTATTTCATTCATCTTTTTTGTGTTGTGATCCTGGTAAGCCTTATATCTCTGCATCAGGATCATCTTTATGTACTTCATCATTGCTTCAACAATATTAACATTTTATTCGTCAAACATGTCACCTCCTATACATTTAATGAAATTATGCAAGACACAACAAGCTAATACAATTTAGTATGTGTCTTAATAAAGTATTGAAGAGCTTATTTTAAAATACTAAATCGCTGCTTTAAGATATCAAACACGCGTTCAACAACATTATGAAGTTGAAAATGATGATGGTTGAACATTTCATCTTCTTCAATTGCAGGGCTACCAATTCTAAATTCTCTCAAATGATAACATGCATCACTAAATAGTGCTAAAAATCCTAGAACATTGGCAAAACCACCATCTACTACATAATATTTTTCTGCATTAATAAGTTTTAAATATGATGTAAATGCAAATGATTATATATATTAAAGTCATTGCAATGAATTTTGTACTTACCATGAGTAACTATAAGTTTATGTTCTCATCTCCTAAAACCCTATCATCATAAGCAGGACCTTCCCAACCAAACATATTGAAATTTTAGGTCAAAAGAAATGACTAAAAGAACATTCTGTGTTATATTATGATTTTGGTCATGCCATCTCGATTGATCATGACGTAGAATGAATGCTGAAATATGTGTTCCATCAATTGCTCCAATGCAGTCTTATTTGCATTATACACATAATCAATTTAAAATATAATAGATAATTTTATTTAAATAATTCAGATAAAATATATATATATATATATATATATATATATATATATATATATATATATATAATAAGATTTACATTGAAGTAAGGATAAAATTTTGAATTAGACAAAATTCTAGGTGGTATTTTTGAAGTAGTTTGTCTTACAAAATCAAGAAATAATTATAGATTTAAAACTTTATGAAAATTAATGACTAATTATTTTCTAAGATATGAAAAAACGTCCTCCTATAACATGATTCTGGACATAATGACCGATAGTCGGTAAGAACATTACTACTTATTCTTCCATCATTACATCCCTTGAATAAGATAATAATTTCTCATGTAATAGATAACATAAGTGACAAAAGGCATCCTTGGTCATTCTTGTAATGACCCAAAATTTAACTCAAATTTTGAGGATTTTTTTACAACAGCGAAACTATTCTATCCATTCCAGGTTAAGCATCTCAGGTATGTAACAGGGAAATAAAAGCAACACTATTTGTTCCATTACCAATGAAATTTGATAATAAACTAAATGTTCAAAACATTACAAAAGTAGAAATGAAAATATCTAAGCTAATTCAAGTTATCCCGAGAACATAAAAAATTTGTGCATCATGGTCTCTACATCATCCCGCAATCACACAATGACGTATATTCTTCACTTGAAAATGATAAAATAATAGGATCAGATTATAACCAGTATGAGTAGTAGAATTACTATGATTATGCATGTGTATAATATAACAAGGATGTGCAATGATATTGGATATTCAATGAATTATAAAGCTATTGCATAACATGGAATAATTAAATTAATATCATAGGAACATTTAATATCATAACTCATTTCTGATATATTAATAAGCACAAATAAATGATAACAAATTCAAGTACAGAATCTCGTAAATTTCACATGAATCAAGAACATAAAATATTTAATTTAAATTTCTCTTTAATTATCCTGCGAGTACTCGCAGGCCAAGGCAATCGTAACAGAAGGGAACATTCAGAGGTTTGTTATGCGAGGTGTTTTATTAACCTGAATGTCTAACTGAAACTGAAATCCTAAGAGAGTAGTTTAATAACCAAGAAAACCTTCCGAAGGCCAAACAAACAGAATGCATCATTAACTTCTGCAGAAGAACTTGGACCTATCACCTAGGACAATTTAGTAGTTCGGGTCTCCTACCTCCAAGGACTGGGGACCAACGAGCCATTGTTGCACGAAGCTAATTAATAAATGTCCCTGAAGTTGTGTACTACCTACCCTCTCCATGGTAAGCCTGAGTCTGAGTGGGTTACTTATCATATAATTTTCTATTATCCGACCTCTTAGGGATTCTACATTATTTGAATCCAGAAGCTCAATGTTACGTGTACTTATTTAAGTAATAAATCATACCGCAGTAGTAGCGTGTTTCCCAAATATCCCCACCTTAGGTAATCAACTTGTCAAATATCAATTTATTCGTACAATCCCACTTAGTCTGCTCTGGTACCTTTAAACCGTCAGGCAGGAGTACCCTGGTACCTTTAAACCAGTCAGGCAAAAACTCAGGGTTATGAGTTCACGTGAATTAGATTTATAAGGCATTTTAAGAGTATGTGTCATACCCTTAGATCTATTAGTTGCAAGTCTATGATTCGGCAACCCATGCGACTTTATTAATCCAGTACTACATATGACATCTATTTACATATAAGGGCATAACCCGTATTCACATGGCACCACTATGTTTCACCCGAACTGTAGGCTCGACCATAAGCTCATTTTGCAAGAATCACGAGTAGCTTAAAACCAATAGTCACTAAGCATCAATGCAATTGTAAAGTTCATAAAAGCAAAAATCGCAAATGTCATAACTCTACTATTGCTAAGTCATTAATACTATATTAAAATTCTCATATGAACAGTTTACAACAAATTTTGAGGCAAAACACTCATATCATAGTTTTGTCATAAAAGAACATTTTTAAGAACTATCTAAGGTAAAATACGCTGACTGCTAGATTTATGTCTTTGAACATGATGCAAAAAAACATCTACTGTAAACATGCAGACACTGATTTTTGTCATGGAACTTAACATCGAAAATAATCAAGGTAAATACGCAAATCTTGGTTTCTATCATTGAACTTAACATCGTCATTTATCTTGCCGATTCATATATAAAAAGAAGTAGGTTTCTCATATCGAATCGGAAACAAGGATAACGCAGAAATTCAGTTTCAGAATACCGAAATCAAAAGCAACTACATTTACCAGGACTCAACTAAACATTTTCATTTGATAAATTTTCCTTGACTGTCTCAAAACAGAATTTTCAACTAAGGTATCTTATGTATGCAGAAGTTGTAACAGACACACCTACAGGTGTAGAAAATTTAACACAAACATGCATATATGTGCAGACATTTTAATACACAGATGGGTGCAAAACATTCCTTTAATACCCTGTTTGAACCATATTGTGCAAAAGTTTTAACCCAGGCACATATGTGTCTAAATGTGTTAACACACACATACGGGTGTGCAGAAAATTTTTTAACACCCAGATATGTGTGCAGAATCTTTTCCTTTAACAAGAAAGGCCCTGTTTGAACAATACTCACGTATGTGTGCAAAAATATTACACGCACACACAGATGGGTATGCAGCATTCTTAAACACGTGTGTGTGCAAAAGTATCAACCCACACACATATGGGTGTGCAGAAATTTGAGCACACACATATGTGTAAAGAACCATTTTCTTTTAACAACAATTATCAAACCCTATTAACAGAATAAAGAGAGTTGAGCTATACAGAGTAAAATATATAAAAAATGGTAAGGACAGATTTAAATGGTATATCAAACAACGATTTACCATTCAGGCCCAAGAAAAAAATTTACTGATTAATAAGCCATACTCCTGTGCAGAATCAGTCATAACAGAAATTTTCTCATTGAGTCTATTAGCTAAACACGTAGATTTAGAAATTCCCTTCATTGACATAATACCGAATACATCAGTTTGTATAAAAATGCCTGAACTTTCAAAAGCATATCCAATGTGGTTAAATTAAAGATGAAGAAAATGACTCATTGGAACACTGAATTAAATTCTAAAGGCAGAACCATCTATATAGACCAATTCACTTAATACGTCCGATTTTACCTTCATCACAGAAAGAAACCTCAAATACAACCATGGCATCCATTAATATAACACCAGGGTAATATAACGTCATCCATGAGGTTTTCAGATACATCCATGTATGGTCACAACAAGCATGACAATAATCAAAATAAAGATCAAATTCCTTGTTTTTTTTTTTTTTTTGATTTGGGTTTGTATTGCAACTCACGACAAGCTTGAGACAAAGTACACAGTAAACCACAGAAAACCCTACCTTTATGTTGAATCGAGAATCCAACCTCTTGGCTGCTTCCTACTCTCTTTCACAACAGGACCCACAATCCAACACGGATCGGATCCCTCCTGAGACTTTCCAGTTCCAATCTAAGGTTCGACTCTTTTAGTGTAAAATTAAAAGATTCAAACTTCTAATATGGATCCCATATCAAAATTTATAATTGGACCATTACCATTTCGATGTAAAATCTATACTAAGATATCGGAAATTCAATGTCAAAGATCCAAACAATGCATTTTGGATCTAGTATCAGATATTCAACCAAGGTTTCTAAAATCTGATATCGAAGAACTGAAAAATATCCAGGATCCAATATCGAAGATCCGAATAGGATATTAGGAATCGAAGAGCCAAACTGGATATTCGAGATCCAATATTGAAGATACAAATAGGATATTCGAAATCCAATATCAAAGATCCGAATAGGATATCCGAGATCTGATATCAAAAATCCCAACAGGATATCCGAGGTCCAAAATAAATCAAAATAAAATCAATGAAAATATTCTCGTTCTACATTTTGGCCATGGAATTCAAGTCTTTTTAGGTGATAAAATTTACAAATGTTACAATTCTGGTTTGGTTAATACAAGCCACATCACCTGTTCCAATTATTTCATTAGTATAATATTGTCTTTATATGTCCCTATTTAGTGCAGGCTCTCGACTGACATATCTATCAATGGCCCAATCTATGATATCATACACAACTATTGCCATGGCTGATAATCTTAGCAACTATTTGTCATCTTTGATGAAATTGAAGGCAAGACATCTGTAAATTTGCATAACATAAAGATAAAGTCAAAATATGTTATTAGAAAATAAAAACCACAAGTGGGTAAATTTTTATTGAAAAACTTGTTTGTCCTTGAATACGTTGAAAGCCTACAATTCTCAGTAGAAAATTAAATAAAAAAACTTGACAAAATTTTTTATTGAAAAACTTATTCAGTATTGCAAAAATTATGAATGTGTTGTGTGTGTGTGTGTGCACGCATATGGGTGAACACAGATGTTAGATTCCCGTGCGAAGTGCAGGATAATAGGTGGACGCACAAGCACACTATAGGAAATTTCAGTTTTGCTGGCGCAACATTTGAACCAGTAAAACCCTTTACTGGCGTAACAACTACGCTAGTAAAAGCCTCGCCGATAAGGCTTTTACTAGCGCAATTTACATTCGCCAATGAAAAAGTCTTTCATTAGTGCAACTTTTGTGCCAGTGAAAAACTTTTCGTTAACGCATTTTCTGTGCCAGTGAAAGGCAGTTTTACTGTCATAGCATTTGCGGCAGTAAAATCCTTTATTGGCACAACAACTATATCAGTAAAAGCCTTCTCAATAAAGATTTTACTGGCATCATTTACATTCGCCAATAAAAAAGACTTTCACTAACATAGCTTTTACGCCAGTGAAACCAATTTTCACTGGTGCGTTTTTTATGCCAGTGAAAACCTTTATTGCGCCAGTGAAAAACAAAATAAATGCAGGAAAATACCTTTACTGGCTCTAATTTAGCGTCAGTAAAAGACTTTTACTGGTTACTTTTACTAGTACACTTATTTAATGCTCTAGTAAAAGTGGCAAATATTAAAAAAAACAAACATAGTGATTACTGGCGCAGCTCTAATACAATACAAACCAACATGTCATCAAATTCAAAAAATCTATGAAGAGAGCTTTCATTACAAAAATAAAGAAAACCCCTGAAAGAAAGCAATCAGATGATAACTAGTTGTGACATCGTAGGAAAGCATGGATTTGACATACTGTCATCCATTTTAAATTTTATGGCATCTTCTGTGAAGTTCCTTATCTTTGCGTCAGGTTTTGTTGTTGTTAGCAATAATTCTATCAATATCTTCACCACTGATTGTGCTGTCTTTGGAGCTGAAAACCATTTCAGCACCAAACCTCACAATTTGCAGTAATTCGTCCTTGTTAATAGCTGTAGCAAAAGCAATGTAAAAAGTTACAACAATCTCATTCTCAAAATAAATCAATTAAATGAGAGTTTTCCAAATGAAGATTTAGAAAAGAGAACAATGGACATAATGCATGCTTTTTTGCTCTGCCAATGGACTTTGAAGGTTTATTGCAAGAAAAATTATGGACAAAATTCAAACCTTCAAGATGGATGCAAAGCATATTCACTCAATAAGACCAGGGATGGCAGTGGGGTGGAGTGGGGCGGGCCGGGGCCGGGGACAAGGTCTCCACCCCTACCCCGCCTCAAGATTAAAACCTCCATCCCCGGCGGGGATGGATTTTAACCTCCACCCCCGCCTTCATCCCCGTTTCATGTCCTCCATCCCCGGTTCAAACGGGGATGAGGCAGGGAAAAGTGGCAGGGACGGGGCGGGGCGGGGATCGTGGTGGGGGTGGGGAAAAGGGTATGGGTATGGGTATGGGTATGGGTATGGGTACGGGTGCAGATGGGGTGATGATGCAACAAAAAGTTAGTGGATCATGGGAGTGTAAGCCCCGTTTAGTTGATCTAACAGTGTAGATCGAGTGCTATGATTGTTTGCACGGCCAAAGATGGGTTCAGGGCCCACCACAACTCAAGCTCCACACACGTCTCAGCCTGGCTCTCCGGCAAGGGTGGTGGTGGGGACCCAAAAATCCTCCTCATTTCCGAGGCCACAATTTCTGCAGGAATCAGCCTGAGAATTCGGGAGGTAGGATCGGGTGCAATCACGACACAAAGTTTGTGCATTAAGCACCTGATTGCCCTCCATCAGGCCAGGCCCTTTCTCCAAGATGGAGGTGATCAGGTGCTTAGTGCACAAATATTTGTGAAGAGTGAATGTGATTGCACAAAAAAAACGTGCCTTAACTTTTTAAGAGCATGACGCGTGGCTGGGGTGTAATGGAAGCAGACGGACGCCTTCTGTCAGTTACTTGCAGCTGGATACCAAAATAGCTTATGAAATTTGGTTTATAGCACAGTCAATTCCGAAGTCAGACAAACCCTCTATTAAAAAAAATTCTAAAAAGAAAAAAACCCTCCATCGTCTTCTTCGATGAGAGTTATACCCGACCTTGAATGAGATCTCACTTGGCGGTGGTTTTCGGCATCTCCTCCTCCTAATCGATCGGTGGTTTCCGGTGTCTCCACTTCCTGGGCATTGTTTCCTAACAGGTTCTCTCTCTGATCGCTTCCCTTTTAGGAGTGTGCGTCGCACTGCATTTCATCTGAACCTCTCTCTATAATACTTGTTATATAAATCTTTACAAAGGGAATCTCAAAAAGTTCAAAACGTCTCGACCTTCTTCTCGCCATTTGTCCGAGAACGTTCTTTTCCTTCTTTCGCATCACCATGTTGGTGAGAAAAAGAGCAGAGCAGTCATCCATTGCACGCGGACGGCACTCGCCTAACTTCCACAGGACTCTCTCTCTCTCTCTGGTCCTCTTGTATTTTTGTGAGCATGCAGTTGTTAGAGGTTTTATCTTTGTTTTTATTTTTATTTGGGTTAATGGCCAAGCGTGGTGATAGTGTCCAGGCCTCTCTATTGTATCAATCTCATCCAAACCTTCAAGGTTCTAATTTTAATGAAACAAGAAGCATCGATCCCCTCCAAAATCAGTTGAATCGCCCAAAACCACTTGAATGTGGGGTGAATCGGTATGCATGTAAAAGTTTTAAGAAAAAAAAAGGAAAAAATCGTTTTCTTCTACTGTTTCACACTTCCCAGTTGCCCCTTCCCTGTCTCTCCCTGCGACCCTGTGTGTGTGTGTGCAGGCGCACAGACGCATCTTGCTTTAATATGAAATTAGTTGTTCTATACAGTTATATTGAATGGCAATAAAAAGGTCCAGCGTTTGCGGGCACACATGGGCCCCATGCGGCGGTGGTCTCGTAGACGCTCCTGTTCCGCGAATCAAACAATGTGAATGTAACATAGATAAAAGGTTACATTAAGGACATGTTTGGTTCGATCACATGAGATTTGGTTTCTAATTTGCGTGAGAAACAGAATCTCATTTTCCTTTGCAACCAAACATAGGGTACGTTTGGTTGCTCCTTTTCAGAAAGGGTTTTCCTGTGATTTGAATCGAAGGGGCTGCCCTGTGATTTGAAATCTTATGCTTTTTAGAAAGTGATTCTAAAAAGCAAGTACGAATCACAGGTGGGCTCCTGTGATTTGAAATCTCATGTTCGGTTGCTCCTTAGAAATCAGATTAACTTTCTAATCAGAATGATCCAACCAAACATACTCATGAAAATAAAGCTATGAGAAACAGAATCTCATTTGCAAACGAGGGTCACTTTCTAATTTGTGTGAGATTCAAAATCACATGAGACACCATGTGATTCTGAATCATTTTTTAAAGAAGCAGCCAAACATACCCTAAATTAAAAAAAAAGTTCAAATCTACTTAATTTTGTCAATAATAACAAAATCGGTCGTCACCATATCTTACAATATGGGCCAATACTGCCTGAAAATCTGAACCTAGTGATATCCTAGCACATAATGAAATGGTCTCTTGTATTTGTTCATTCTGGTTGACTAGTTAAGTCTTATTATCTTTTTAACTTGAATGATCTATAGCTTGCATTAAGGTCTCTTCTTGATGGGGTGATTTTTTGTCCTTTTATTTAGTAGAAATTAATATCTAATCCTTTTCTTATAAAGAAACTAATTCTTTTCCTTTTTTCATGGCAGTATCGTTATTCAGATGTACATTGCAGATTTCCTGCTTTTGTTCTGCTGATTTTTTCTCAACCTGTCGTATGGCTGCCTTGACTATTTTGCTTTGCCTTCATGTATGCTTTATTGGCAGCATGTCTTCTGAGCTTGGAAATATGTTAGTTCTCAGAGTCTGGAAGCTTCTTAAATTTAATTACAGAGCTCTTGAGTTGATATTTTTATGCGGTTATGATCACATTCTCATTTGTAAAGTTCCTTGTATATTTTGTTTGACAGAACCGACATAAAAACATTAAATGTTGGAGAGGAATTATATAATGAAACTTTGCCTTTACAAATGGGTAACCGGCGTTACAAGCTAAATGGATTGAAGCCTTCCCATTGGTATGAAGTGAAGATATCATATCCTGCTTCCGTATGTGTTCTAGTTTCCCTCTCATTCTTGATTTTCTTCAAGATACTGTTTTAAATTAATAAAAACTCAATGGCTCATTAGATTCCAGCAAGCATTTCCCTTCAGCTGCAGAGGGGCATGTCTGAACAAGGGCATGCTTTCAATCTGAGAAGATTGCTTAATACTGAGAAGTTGATTTTCAAAGCTGAAGATCACATTCTGGTTAGTCGTTGTATGTACTGATTGGTTGCAGATGTAATCAAGAATAAACATATGATATCCTTTGCGTATACTAATGTTGTTCTGGTTGTTAGGGGAACTCTGGGGACACTGGTGATAGTGTTGTAGTGTATGTTCACCTTGAAGGTATTGTTGCAAAGCCACATCTAAAGGAGAGAAAATTTATCATGTTTAATATTGGTAAGGGATGTTCTATCTTTTATTTCATATTACATGTTGTGCACACAAATGTGCAGATTCACAATTCTTAGGCTGTGGATTACTTGGGGCCTTATTAGACGTGGCCTGATATAGGTATTGGAACTATTTTCCAGAGACATTTCAAAATTGATGTTAAGGGTATATGTTAGCCGGCTCAGCCCTTGCAACAATTTTTGCTATTGGTGTTTGTTTTGTTATCAGGCTTGTAACCTATGTCACAAGGATATACCATTTTATTAGCGTGTCCTTGGTGACACGACTGGACATGCACAGATATGTGGACATGGGCATTGACGCCTATGACCATTATTTTAATATTATTAATATTATTTCAATAAAAGTGCATTTTTAATATTAAAATATAAAAAAGTTTTTTATTTATTAAAATTTAAAAAATTCATGTTCTCCTGTCCTATTTTCCAATTTTTTTTTGAACTTTTGAGTTGAACATGCATCACTTATCCTTGTATTCGCATATCTTTATGATGTATAGCTCGTAACTTTGTAAATACTTTGTTGATAAGTGTTATATATATATATATATATATATATATATATATATATATATATATATATATATATATATATATGAGTAATGCTCCGGTGCTCTGGGAGAACCTACTCCCACCTACTAGATATCACAGTTGTAGGTTGCATCTTCTCAATCAGACCTTATAGATGTACATTAACACAATTTATATGATAGGAATCATGCTTTGGATTAGGGGTGGCAAAACCTGACACGACCCCCCAACCCGCCTCTTAGGCGGGTTTGGGTTGGGCTTAAGCCAACCCGTTTAATAAACGGGTCGACCTGCCTAACCCGTTTATTAAATGGGTCAGGTTCGGGTTGGGGGTATGCCAACCCGGCTGGCCCGTTTAATAAACGGGTTAGGCGGGCGGGTCAACCCGCCAACCCGACCCGCCAACCTGACCGCTACCCACCAACCCGTTTTCCCGACCCAACCCATTTATTAAACGGGTTGGCGGGTCATGTCGGGTTACCTGTTTATTAAATGGGTCGGGTTAGTGTTTGCCACAGCCGACCCGTTTAATAAACGGGTCGGTTCGGGTTGAGGTATGTTGACACGCCAACCCGACCCGATTGCCACCCCTACTTTGGATCATGTTTTTTGACATCAAAATAGGTTTTTTTAAGTCATGAAATTTTGGTACATTGTGAGCTGTTGAATTTTGAAGATCTTAAAAAACCTACATGCATGCCATAATCACATGATCCAAAATTTGTTTTCCACTAAATAATATCATATATCTATAGGGTCCGATCAATGATAAAAGCACTCAAATTTTGAATATTTGAAGCTTCTATTGTGTGGGAGTAGGTGCCCCCAGAGCTCCTTATATATATATATATATATATATATATATATATATATATATATATATATATATATATATATATATATATATATATATATCGTTATTATTTGGTGCTATTGAAGGCTCAGAACTATTGAGTATAAATCACATTTTTTTCATAGTTTTGAGATCTTTTTTATAGATCAGACCTTATGGATGTGATCTACAAGGTTTATTTAGTAAAAATTGAGTTTTGAATCATGTGATTGTGATATGTAAGCAGGTTTCTTAAGGGCTTTAAAAATCAATGTCTCGACAATGGTTAAAATTTCATGACTCAAGAAAATCATATTTTTAAATTGAAATAACATGATATAGGGTTTGATCTTTAGCAAACAAGCCTTGCTGAACACATCTATGTGGTCAGATTGAATTTATAAAGCTTGAATCTATGATTTCCAGCTCAATAGTTTTGTAAAAAATATTTACCCTATATATATACATATATATATATATATATATATATATATATATATATATATATATATATATATATATATATATATATGGTGTGGACGGCCTTGATACTTTTTTTTTGGAATCTAACTTCACAGATGTGATCTACGTGGTTTCTTTATTAATGACATATAATCAGGTTTTTATAAGGATTCTAAAATCAATGGCCTAATTTTTTTATAAATTTTCTAGCTAAATCGTATTCTCTCGTTGAAAAAGCATGATCAAACAGTTGATTCGTTGCAAATGGATTATGCTGAACACATATGTGGGGTCTGATTTATCAAACATGGCTTAGAGCTTTGAAAATCCATACCATCTACACTATATTCACAGTTAGGAGGAACCAATTCCCGTGTATATATATATATATATGTGTGTGTGTGTGTGTGTGTGTGTGTGTGTGTGTGTGTGAAAATTGGTTCTTCCTAGGTGTGGACATAGCCAATTTTTTATGTCTCAAGCTATGTTTGGTAAATTTGACCCCACCAATGTGATTAGCACGATCCATTTGCTAAGAATCAACTATCAGATCATGTTTTTCGATGAAAAAATGAGTTTTTTGATTTATAAAAATTATGAGTTGTCTATTTTTAAAGCTTATAAAAACCTACTCATATGTCATAATTGGATGATCCAGAAACCTTTTCCTACTGAACAAACCATGTAGATCACATCTATAATCTCTAAGGTTAGATTCAAAAGCGAAAAGAATAGAAAAATTGAAAATTAAGACTGTCAGCACCCTCCTACCATTATTTGGAACACATCTCTCTCTCTCTCTCTCTCTCTCTCTCTATATATATATATATATATATATATATATATATATATATATATATATATATATATATATATATATATATGAGAACCGAACATATTATACCTTTTTTTCATTAGGCCCCATAGTTTGAAGTGTTTTATGATAGATCTGAACCGTTAGATGTGTTTAGCATGCTCGACTTAGTGGGAATCAACTCTTGGATCATGTTTTTCAAGGAAAAAATGTATTTTTATGGGCTAAAAAAATGATGCCTTTCCGGTGATCCAAAAGTCAGTTCCCACTAAACAAAACCTATAGATCACATCTATGGTATTGAATGTGAGAAAAAATTTTGAAAACTATGATTTTTGAAGGGTCAGAGCGAGCCCATATATATAGAGAGGAGAGAGTAATGTCAGACCTTAATTTGGGTTGACTTTATCAGACACCGAGACACTCGTGAAATGCCTGTTTCATGCTCCTTTTTTTTGGTTTTGCACTCTTTAGGGATTTAGCAGCTGTCTAAGACCCCTGCTAAATCCCTAAAGAGCGCTAAAAAACGTGCACGCGTGCTGTTGATTGCCCGCACAAGCCCCCGATATTGTTAGACTATACATTGCTTTCTCTCTCTCTCTCTCTCTCTCTCTTTATATATATATATATATATATATATATATATATATATATATATATATATATGGGTAACTGGTGTTTAACATTAGACGATTCATCCACGTTAAAATGATTAAAATACTTTTAAAAATGCTACTTTTGAAAATGTACAATTACTTTTTGAGGTCAAAAAAATGAATTTGTTGGATTCATAAAGTTTCTTTCTTGGAAAAGGTGTTTGACTTCTCAATTCTCTCCAAGTTCAAAAGATCTCAAAATGCCCCAAAAGTAGTTAGATATTTTCAAAAGTTTCAATTTTTAAGGGTATTTAGTCATTTTAATAGGGTTAAATTCATTTAATGTTAAACACAATTAGCTTATTGTTAGATTAATTCATATATATATATATATATATATATATATATATAAAGAGAGAGAGAGAGACATATGTAGTGTTATTAAAAACGTGCCTCAAGATGCAAAAAACGTGTCTCGCCTCAAGGCGAGGGGTTTTGTCCCTTGAGGCGCAGGCATAAGGCACAAAAGCCCTGAGGCGCCTTGTTTTGGTCAAATGGGTGTCAAAGCCCCCATTTGACCAAACAATAGTGTTACTCAGTCGGGGCCACTCATTATCTCGTCTCTCAGTCTCTCTCCCACCTTTTTGCTCGTCTTTCACCTCTCGTCTCCCGCTTCTCCCACCTCTCAGCCTAAGAAGAAGAAAAAGAAGATTGCTCCTCTGTCAGTCTCATATGTGAATCTCTCTCCTCTGTCAACCTTTTCTCTTCTCTGTTATTGCATGCATACCTATGTGACAGTTTATAGATTTAATGATATTTTAATAGAAAAAAGTCGCTTTATAGATTTCAATAAGATTTCAATAGATAAAGGTTGATAAAGCTCTTTGCAGCATGGTTAGCAAACTCGACGAGTCAGCTCGTGACTTGCCCGAGTTGGATCGGATCGGTCCCTAGCCGAATTAAAAAACAGTATCTTAGTTAGGGACTAAACTCATCAAGTTTGCTAACCCCAAGGTGTTATGCAGCTGATATATTATGATAACAGAAGTTGGAGAAAAAGTTGGAGAAATAGAGCATGTGTATTGTGTTGAGTTTGTAGACATAAGTTAGATTCTTTAGTAAATTCAGCAGACGCAATACTAATGACATGATATATTTTTAATATTGATTTTCACTCATCAGATATACATATAAATATATCAAAACCACCAGCTTTAGATGCTTCATAGATGTATACATGTTATTTTCATCTAAATAATTGATGCAATTGTGATTGCTGCATATTTGGTAGAGTGTTTTACGTTGCTGATACACATTTAAGTATTTGGGTCTTTTTCCTTTGTTGTTGAATGATTTTATAGAACCGTAAATGCTCTTTTATCTGGATTTTGATAACACTTATGCTTCGGTTTTGCGTCATTGCTTGCTGAAATTAGATTGAACATACAAGAGACTCGTGCTTTCTTTACTACATATGGCTATTTTCTGGATGTTTTTTTAGCTCTGTTTTTTTTTTCCTGCAAATGCGGCAAGCGATCAATCTAATTGAAGAGAATTTTGGTTTCTAATGTTTGAAAAATAACAGAAATAAGATCTCATGCTGTGAGAGAATTTTGGTTTCTTAGATACTTAAGTAGATCAAGTTGTTGCATTAATGTTACTTTTACATGTTAATCTTATATTTTTTCAGTATTTATTTGAGATTTTTTATTTCTGGTTGGTTGTTGCTTCATCAAATAAAGCATTTTTTATTTATTTAAAATTTTAGGTATATTTTATAGTTTCCAAAAAAAAAAATTGAGGCTTACGCATTATGCCAAGAGGCTTATGCCTCGCCTCAGATTTTGGTGGAGCACGCTAGGCCTCAATGCTTTTCACAACACTGGGCATATGTGATTAGTTCTTGATAAATCTTATTTCTGTCAATAGTTCTCTTATTGATTTTATTTTATTTTTCTAAAAAATGCAGTATGTGATCCACTTTTATTTGGGATTCCACACGGAGCTTGGTGGGTGGGCATGTTAGCACTACTTTGTATTGGATTTGCATTAATTATTCCTTCTTTCCTTCCGTCATATTTGCTCTTGAAGGATCAAAAGCCACCCTGGTGCAACCAAATGCTATCATCGAAGGCTTCATGATATTTTAAATGCAACTTTAATGATATCCATCTATTTTCACTTGCATATTATCAACCATTGTGTCCCTTCATGTTGAAATGCAGAATTGTTTGTTCCTAATGTACCATTTCAAGTGACCACTATATTATGTTGAGAATTTCTTGGGCAAATGAGCTTTTTAAAATTTAAATGGAAAATAACCGTACTGGACAACAAAAATAATGCATTTTCCCAAATGTTAAACTTTTCGTAATTCCTCCCATGTTCATAACCGCAAATAATTCTCAATTTAGGACCGATTTACCCTTCATACATGCGACCTAATGAATGTCACGAGCATAGTGACACTTTTTTTTTTTGGCAAAATCTTGTTTTTCAAAAACTTAGAGAAATTGAATTTTTTTCATAAATCTTGCATTTTTGGCAAAATTTCAGCAATAAAAAATAATTTTAAAATAATTTTATAAGAAAATATTAATAAAAATTATTTCAAAATAAAAATACATCATTTTTTCATGATAAGTAGCCATTTAAAACGTAAATATTGTGTTTAAATTGTGGTATTTATGTTTTTTTATATATCTTATGATAATTTGAAAATCTTGCCAGAATTTGCTGTTTTAAACTTTCAGGCAATTTCTCACTATATTATCACACGATTTTCGTAAATCTTGCGATATTTGTCACTATGGTCACGAGTAATTTTATTCTGCCTGTCCGCTAAGTCAATTTCCTCACTTATAGGAAAATTTTCAATTAATTTTTTGTCCGTAAAAACAAGGTCGCTGCTAATTTTTGCGTTTTACCTAGGGTGCATAAATCTTAAAAGGTTTTGGGATCCTTAAAAGGTTTGCGTTTTAACTAAGGGCACTTAAAATATATGCGGTCCTACTTAATAAATTCACAAATAATACCAAAAATGCTCTAGTAAAATATGTGGCTCTATAATTCTTTTTGCGAATCCATGCTTAAACTTGTGTTTGCACATTTTTGTTTGCGGTGGCGCTGTGATATCTTTTGAAATAGACACTTTTCTTTAAGATCGCATATATTATTTTTTTTATTGAAAGGCAAGCAGGGGTCAGGCAGACCCCTACCAGTTACACTGTACCATTGGGTTTTGAACCTGTAACGTCCCAACAACGAGGTGACGTGCACTAGCTGCTCCTACCAGACGAGCCTCCCGTTGCTTTAAGATTGCATATAATTGGTATGTACAGGCATGAGCTTGTTCGTTGGTATAAAAGGCGATTATCTGCTATCCAGGGATATTTTTATTGCACAATCTAATGTTTATTTGTGGTCCTCAACCTGTGGTCCCTAAATTGATTGATTGTCTGAAAAATTCTGGCAACCTATTTAGTCACTTTGAGTTTGCCAGAATCATTGACACTTTTTGCTAAGCACATTCATAACGATGTATTTTTTGGTATAAACAATGATGTATCTAAAATTTTTCTGTATGAATTGCTAAACTTGTGCTTTATGTGTGTTTTTTTTGCTTGTCTTGTGTTTTACTTAATATTCTCCGCATGATTTACTTACCATGTTTAAGATTTTTTTGATAAATATGTATACTTGTTTGTGTTTAGATGATTTATGTGTGTTTGATCGGTATTTATTTAAATTTTGGCGTTTTTGTGTTTGTTTAATGGGGCTAGGGTTGACTATGCACAAGGTTAGGGGGTTGTTGTAGTTATTTTATTTTTCACTAGATGTTGGATATGCGATGTGGCTAGTGTAAGTTATTAAAGATGCCCTTAGTATTTGTTAAAGTACACTACCGCCTCGTTGCTGGAGAACTTTAATGGTCTCGAAAAATACTAGCTTTAAGAAATTTGTATCATATGTCTCGTAAAACTGAATATAGTGAAGAGTTAGTTAACCCTCGGTATACTTCGCCAAAGATAGGTGATGAACCTATATGAATAAATGTTTTTATGATGGTGATGATGATGTAAAAGAGATGTTATTTAGTGACAATGCTTACATAGTGGTTCACACAATACAAGAAGATGTTGGAAGGGATGTAGAAGAAGCACAATCTTTGGAGCTTACTGGGTTGACAAATATGAAAGTCTCAAACAATGAACGATGTTGATGTTCTAAACATGCAACAATCACAAACAATGAATGATTAGTAATGTTATACCCGTGGAAGATAGATGGTTGCCCAAACCAATTAAGAATACACAATGATTTGTATCAAAATCTTATCAAAATCTCTTCATCGAGGTGCACTCATTGGCTCTCACTGACACTTAAATCTGGTGATTTGTGTTATGTCTTTCAATGTGATGGTCATATAAAAATCTCTCAGCTGAAATGTGTTGGATTCTAAAAATGCATTTGATCCAACATGTCTTTTAACTCTTTTGGTAGTCTATTGAAACACTAATGTGCTTGAAACCAATATAAGTGGTGCATATTCAACTTCTTCAATCTCTTTGCTTTTAATCTCTTAGAAAAATAAAATGTGTTTATATATATATATATATATATATATATATATATATATATATATATATATATATATATATATATATATATGAGAAGCGCGTTTCACCAACCCTCTTTTGCCATTTGAACTGTGTGATCAACTGACATGACGTTAATCACTTTTAAATGCTTGAACATGATTAATGTGGTTACAACTTAGCAAAAAAGAAAAAAAAAGCTCCCTTCCACCCTTGTGACCTCGCCCTTTGTGGGCCCCCTTAGTACGAACCTCTCTCTCTCTCTCTCTCTCTCTCTCTCTCTCTCTCTTCGTTGCCTAGCATACTACCTTACAGAGGAAAACCCTATCCCTCTGGGTGCCTCTTTGCCTGCTTTGACCACCGCCACTGCCCTCTCTTCGGGCGAGCCCCTCCATGACATGATGTCCTTGGCTCAGAAGTCTTGTCATTTTGAATGGGTGTAAACATGACAAAATCCCATTGATCTTATAAGATCAACAAGCAGCCCAAGATCCAAACATGGGGACTGCTGTTATGGTTGGGGCATGTAAGGTTGTGTGGTCGTGTGCTTAACGGAGTTTTATATTGCAGGGAGGTGAGCCCATTCAGCAACCTGGTTCTCGGTGAAGGTTTTCTTTCATCATTAAAAAAAGAAAAACAACCCACTGTTGGACATTATGGGTTATGGGTCCAACCCATAGTGTGACCCAGTTTGACACCCATTAGTGGGTCACGTTAGTGGCCACGTAATGGGGATAGTGGGTGGGAGTTACGTGAATGTGGAGAAACTACATTCTTGTAACTGCCTAATCTCCCATTACATAAGGGGTTAGGGGCTGTGAGGATGATGAGACATTCATAGCATTTACCCTGCCAAATTCAGTTCCGCATTCCGATACAGTGGAACAGGGTCCTGCTCACCGTCGACTTAAGGCCTGGGCTCATTGTGGGCATCGACCGACTGAGGAGAATGCCGAATTTCTTACACGCACTATGGCAAATTCAGGTACGCTTCCTGTCAATGTTTGTTTTACAAGATTCGCCAACATTGGGTTATGGGCTCACTTCCATGCATTTTCGCTGCCCGTGGTCGTGTAGGCCCTTTCGGCGTTTTGCCCTATTGTCTGAATTCTGGATTCTGCGACAGCATGTCACCGTGGGATGACATCCTGGCAGACCGTTGCAAACATCACTGTTTGCGACAAAGGATGGAAATTTTTTTTTCGGCAGACTGTCGCCATAGGGTGACAACCTTCATCGGCAACTGTCGCTGTAGGGGCGACATCTATTTCTCGGCAACGGTCGGCTCAGGCGAACCTCATTGAAAAAAAAAATCGATGTGTACCTGTGGCCGTCGGGCTGCAGAGAGGATCTGCCGTCGTCGGGATCGCCGCTGGAGCCGTCGCCTGAGATCCCCTGCATCGTCGGGTTGCAGGGTGGTCAGCATATGCCAGAGGAGTTGTCGGGGCTGAGAACGTTGGATGACCGATGTCTGGGGTTTAAAAACCCCTTTTATCTCTGCCCGGCGTCCATCAGGATCAGTCGGTAGCCGGTGCCGGCAATAGCACGCCGTTGTGGGGCGACATCGTTCGCCGATGGGAGGGCGACGTGGGTCGCCGGAGGATTTTTTGGGCATCCGTAAACAGCAGCAGGATCAGTGGTGCCGGGGCTGTCGCAGGATCGGACGATCGTCGTGTGGCGATATGCCGGCTGGATCGACCGTCGGTCGCCCGCGCTGTTGTACCAATCGTGCTCTTTCTTCCTCTGCCTCTTCAGCCATCGGACAACAAAGCCTCGCATCGTCGTTGAGGGGTTGACGTCGGTCGTCGGCAGACGGCTTTGGTCGCCGACAATCGGCGTCGGTCACCGTGGAACCGAAAAGGGTGGAAACCCTTTCAGTTTCCCTGTTAAAATGAAAACAGAAATTGGGTTTCTATTTCATTTTAATAGTGGACCGGATTGGGTCCGGTGTGGTGATCCGATGATAGACCCGATCCAAACCCATTTTGGGTGGATCGGGTCTGCGATTTATTCTTGGATCTGACCCAGACCCATGATGGTTCTAGGTCTGGGTCTGATCTGAAAAGAATCAGGTTAGACCCGGGTCCATTTAGGATCGGGTCTGATCCAGATCCATTAAGAGTTGGGTCTGATCAGGGTCTGTTTTGGACCGGGTCTAACCCAAGTCTGTTTCAAACTGGGTCCAACCCGAGTTCTGTTTGGACCGGGTCCGACCCGTATCAAGTATGGGTCAGGTCAGGTCAGACCCAGATCCCATTTGAGCCAGGTCAGATCCATGATTAAGCAGGATCTTAACACTATTAAGACTGAATCGGACAAGGAACCTGATCCGGCCCCTTCCGGAACCGGTTTGGAGCCGTTTTTGACCGGTTCTTTCCAGTTTTTCACCGGTTCCGAAATGCTGAGACCCTGTTTTCATAAATATAAAAAGATACAGGGATTTTGGCATACAGTTATAGGGTTTTATGAACTTTTGTTCATATTAAGTATCGGTTCATAAGGTTTAGAACCGGTCCGGACCCTTTGATGACCGGTTCGGGGCGGATTCAGACCGGTTCAGAGTGTTTTTAGACCGGTTCCTACTTGAGAACTCTGGGTTTTACCCATATGAGAATACTTTTGTTATTTTTCATGCTTTATAAAGTATTTATTTTAAATAATGCATGACTTATGCATGTTAATTCATGTATTTTGCATTGGTTAAGTTGTGCATGATGATTTTAAGCATGAATTATAACTAAATTCATGACAATTAGTTTATGTATATTAGTTGAAACATGAACTTATATTATGTCATGAATATGCATGCATTATAATGTGTGCATAAGCGTGCTCCATAATACGAATATGATTTTCGGTAAAAGATCTTGATTGACCGATTCATGTAATCACCAAAGTGATCTGAGTCGTGTTAATTAAGGATTCTTTGGACCGTATTAAGATTCGTTATTATGATTGTGTGTGAATTTATGAAACATCGATTCTACCCAAAGGTAGGTCGTTGTGTTTCAAATTTACACAGGGTGTGATAGTAGATGTGTATATCAGTCCATGAAGCATGTTCGTACCCAAAGGTACAATGCTGAATTGCCTCCGACTACATGATCTGCTAGTTTCACCAACTGAAGTCAATTTCTTGAAAATTGAAGAGACGAAGCAACTGAGTATTATCGTTTTCACCAAAGTGGAATGATAATGATTCAACTATGCTTGTATCAGAAAATGTGAAAATAAAGGGTCTCACTTTTACCTTTTCAACACGAGTCTCGTCTGAGCAATAATAGTAATGTCTTTCTGTTTTTGTTCATTGTTTTATCAGGTTCCTTCCTTATCGATGGTTCTAGTAATATCCCCAATTTAGATGGATCAAATTTTTCTGATTGGAAAGAAATTGTATTATTCACTTTGGGCTATATGGATTTAGATCTGACCCTAAGAATTGATGAACCTCTCGCTCTTACAGAGCAGAGTACAACCGATTAGAAGACTGTCTCTGAGAAGTGGGAGTGCTCGAACAGACTTAGCCTGTTGCTTTTGCAATCTCGAGTGACTAAGAATATTCGAGGCGTCATTCCTCATTGTAGGATAGTGAAGGAATTTCTGGGAGCCATTGAGGCTCATTTCGTCACCTCTAATAAGGCAAGGGCCAGTACGCTCATATCCAAATTAGTGTCTATGAAATATGTTGGTGACAGTCACATCCGACAACATATTTTAAAAATGAGGAATATTGCGATTCAACTGAATGACATGAAGTTTGCCATCTTTGACTCCTTCTTAGTCCATCTGATCTTAACCTCGTTACCTACTGAGTATGGACCCTTTAAAATCTTCTACAACACACATAATGATGAGTGGTCTTTTAATGACCTATTGGCTAAGTGTGTTGAGAAAAATGAGAGATTGAAGGGTGAGAGGGTGCCAAGTGCACATATGACCTCTCATAAGGATAAACAAAGGTAGAGTCTAAAGAAAATCTCCTTCAAAAGGAAGAATCAGAAGAAAGCCACTGGGGAGAGTTCAAACTCTCAGACAAAAGCTAAATCCCAGTTAGGAGGCCCTTCTATAAAGTGTTTCTTCTGCAAAAAGAAGGGGCATAAGAAGGTGGACTGTTTGAAGTGCAAGAAGTGCTAAAAAATAAAGGTAATAAGTCATTCGTTTCTCATGAGTGCAATCTAATTCATATTCCATTGCATAGTTGGTGGATTGATTCTGGTGCCATGGTGCACATTGCCAACTCTTTGCAGGCATTTCTGAACAAAAGGGAACCAACATAGCATGAAAGAAGCATCTTCTCAAGAAATAAGATGCGTTCGCATGTCAAGAGCGTTGAGACCTGAATTGTGTTGGAGTCAGGATTTATATTGGATTTGATCGATGCATTTTATGTGTCATGTTATAGTCGGAACCTAATTTTAATTTCAAAACTTGATAAGTTTGACTTTGTATTTAAATTTGAAAAATCTGAACTTATTATTATGAAAAATTCAATGAATATAGGTTCTGCATATATGTGTGATGTTTGTATCGATTAAGAACCAAATTCCAAATTCGGGAATCTCACTCCATTGAAAACACAATGATTGGCAATAAACGTGGCCTAAAGGATGATCAATCCTATTTGCTTTGGCATCGAAGGTTAGGACATATCTTGAAAGAGAGAGTCCAAAGACTCGTGAAAGAGGGAATCCTTGGATCCCTTGATTTTACGAATGTAGAGTCATGTGTTGACTGCATCAAGGCTAAGCAGTTTAAAACATATAAGAAAGATGTCAAACGCATCAATGAAAAGTTAAAAATAGTGCATACAGATGTCTGCAGCCTTTTTTCACCGTGTTATACGGGTGAAAAATATTTTGTCACCTTTATAGACGATTACTCACTGTATATGTATCTCTACTTATTATCTGAAAAAATCAGAGGTCTTTCAGGTTTTTAAGGACTTCAAGAAAGAAGTAGAGAAACAAACCGGTGAAGTTATTAAGGTTTTCAGGTTAGATAGATGTGGCGAATATTATGGTTGTTTCACTGAGATGGGACAAAAAGAAGGTCCATTAGCGCAGTTTCTAAAAGAGGAAGGCATTATACCTCAGTATACCATTCTTGGTAGTGCTTACCAGAATGATGTAGCTGAAAAAAGAAACTGTACGCT
This sequence comes from Nuphar pumila, assembly GCF_984573655.1. Lineage (NCBI taxonomy): Eukaryota > Viridiplantae > Streptophyta > Magnoliopsida > Nymphaeales > Nymphaeaceae > Nuphar > Nuphar pumila. Next base: position 123,928,949 of record NC_143255.1, read on the forward strand.
TAAAGAAATTGTTCGAGCGATGTTGAATCACTCAAACCTCCCTTTGAACTTGTGGGGTGAAGTTCTTAGGACATCAGCGCATATTCTGAATAAGGTTCCTACGAAGGTTGTTCAAAAGACTCCTTATAAGTTGTCGACAGGTAGAAAACCTTCTTTATCATATATGCACATATGGGGATCTCCAGCAAAAGCTAAATTGTATAACACACATATAAAAGCTTTTTATCCTATGACAACTAGTGGTTTCTTCATTGGTTATCCAGAAAGATCGAAAGACTGTAGGTTTTATTGTCCATCTCATACACCACAGATAGTGGAAACAGATAAAGCAAGATTTCTTGAAAATGATTCTGTTGGGATAGATGTGTCTCAAAATATTGATTTTGAGAAAATACAGGATTCAAGTTTCACACCTGCTAAGGATAAAGACCCGATTTTCTCTATCATTGTTCCTTCGAGTAATGTAAGAGAAAGTCCAGTCAATGAACATTAATCCCAAATAGATCTGGTTGTTGATGAGGATATACAACAACAGGATACATAGGCTCATTTTGAACCACCTGTAGCACCTGTATGGAGGTCCACCAGAATTAGGAAATCTGCTATCCATCCGGACTATGTGATGTATTTACAAGAGTCAAATGATTTCATAGACATTGATGAAGATCCATTCACATTTGCAGAAGCCATTGAAAGTGAAAGATCAACACATTGAATTAATGCCATGAAAGAAGAGCTTGACTCTATGGCAAAGAACCAAGTGTGAGATCTTGTACCTCGACCTGATGGAGTTAGACCTATTGGTTGTAAATGAGTTTATAAAACCAAAACAAGACTCTAAAGGTCATGTGGAGAGGTACACGACTAGGCTTGTTGCAAAAGTTTCACACAAATAGAGGGCATTGATTATAATGAAACTTTTTCTCCTGTCTCAACTAAGGAATCATTGAGAATAATCATGGCTCTCGTAGCTCATTTTGATTTAGAGCTGCATCAGATGGATGTGAAAACTGTCTTTCTAAATGGGGATCTGGATGAGGTGGTATACATGCAACAACCTCCTGGTTTCAGTGTAGATGACTCGAATAACTTAGTTTGCAAATTGAATAAGTCAATTTATGAACTTAAACAGGTCTCCCGTCAGTAGTATAAGAAGTTCAATCAGGTAATAATGAACTTTGGATTCACTGAAAACATTGTTGATCATTGTATTTACATTAAGACTAGTGGGAGTAAGTTCATAATTTTGGTTTTATATGTTGACGATATTCTTCTTGCAACTAATGATTTGAGTCTTTTACATGAAACAAAAGTTTTTTTTCCCTCTCATTTCGATATGAAAGACATGGGTGAAGTCACTTATGTCATTTGAATTGATATCTGTCCTAACAGAATTAAGGGTGTCCTTGGCCTCTCTCAAAAATCCTATATCCTTAAGGTTCTTAAAATATATGGGATGGAGAATTGTTCTCCTTGTTTGGCACCTATAGTGAAAGAGGATAAATTAAGCTTAAAGGACTGTCCTCAGGATGATATTGCGAAGGCTCAGATGGATGTTGTCCTATATGCTTCGGCAATTAGGAGTTTACAGTACGCGCATACCTGCACTCGACTTGATATAGCATTTGCTGTGGGAATGCTTGGTAGATATCAGTCAAATCCAGACATTGCACACTGGAAGGCAGCGAAGAAGGTCATGCGCTATTTATAAGGAACAAAAGACTATATGTTGACCTACAGGAAAGCTGACTACCTGGAGGTCGTTGGATACTCTGATGCGGACTTAGGAGAGTGTATTGACAGTAGAAAATCTACTACTGGATACATTTTTCTTCTAGCGGGTGGTGTTGTCTCATGGAGAAGTGGAAAGCAGTCTACCACTGTTGCTCATACCATGTAGGCGAAATTTATTGCTATATACGGGACTTCGTCACAGGCCATTTGGATAAGAAACTTCATTATGGGTCTTGGTATAATGGACTCTATTGAGAGACCACTAAATATCTTTTGTGATAATAAAGCAGTCGTGTCCTTTTCAAATAACAACAAGAGCTCAACATCATGTTGACACATGGAGTTAAAAATTTTTGTTGTTAAAGAGATGACTGAGAATCATCTGGTATGTATTGATACAATTGAGACGAAGAAAATGACTGTGGATCCCCTTACTAAAGGGCTAGCACCGGGATTGTATTCCCAACATGTAAAGAGGATGGGTCTTTTTTATTCCTTCTGATGTATGACAATACATTATATGATCACATTTGTGTTTATGTTTTGATTTTCTAAAGTTTTGTGTTATTGTTGATTTTGCATAAAGAATCTCTCATATGGGTTAGAGAGAATAACAGAATAACAATATTAAAGGACCAATAGAATAGGTGAGAGACCAACCTATTCATAAAAGTAATTTTTTACATGCCTAAGCACTGAAGGTGAATTGTAGCGTAGTACATGGAAATATGACATTGCATAAAGGGGTGTTCATATCCATGACTCATACGATTCATCCTTGTGATAAAGGGTGGCATGTGAACCCACATGAAGAATTAAATCGAGATAATGGTATACACCTCTATTTAGTATACTTTTGGTGTCAATGGGTCAAATGGGAGAATGTTGGACATTATGGGTTATGGGTCCAACCCACAGTGTGACCCGGATTGACACCCATTAGTGGGTCACGTTAGTGGCCACGTAATGGGGATAGTGGGTGGGAGTTACGCGAATGTGGAGAAACCACATTCATGTAATTGCCTAATCTCCCATTACATAAGGGGTTAGGGGCTGTGAGGTTGATGAGACATTCATAGCATTTACCCTGCCAAATTCAGTTCCGCATTTCGATACAACGGAACAGGGTCCTTCTCACCGTCGACTTAAGGCCTGGGCTCATTGTGGGCATCGACCGACTGAGGAGAATGCCGAATTTCTTACACACACTGGCGAATTCTGGTACGCTTCCTGTCAATGTTTGTTTTACATGATTCGCCAACACCCACATCTTGGAATCTAAGCATAGCCGCCTATGTCTTATGCAAAGAGTACTACATGAGCTACCAATCCCCTAAATACCACCCACCCATCTTAGTTTCACACAGATAATTATTATCTGTTGCATTTCTTACCAGTCTTGATACTACTGTTACAGGAAAGGTTACCCAACAATACTTCAATCTAGGGGTGGCAAAACCTGACACGACCCGCCAACCCGCCTCTTAGGCGGGTTCGGGTTGGGCTTAAGCCAACCTGTTTAATAAACGGGTTGACCCGCCTAACCCGTTTATTAAACGGGTCGGGTTCAGGTTGGGGGTATGCCAACCCGCCAACCCGGCTGACCCGTTTAATAAACAGGTTAGGCGGGCGGGTCAACCCGCTAACCCGACCTGCCGACCCGCCAACCCGTCCGCCAACCCGCCCACCAACCCGACCCGCTAACCCGCCAACCCGTTTTCCCGACCCAACCCATTTATTAAACGGGTTGTCGGGTCATGTCGGGTTACCCGTTTATTAAATGGGTCGGGTTAGTGTTTGCCACAGCCGACCCGTTTAATAAACGGGTCGGGTTCGGGTTGAGGTATGCTGACCCACCAACCCGACCCGATTGCCACCCCTACTTCAATCCAAAATGAATAAAGAAAAGAACTCACCTTCAAGAAGCAAGGTTCCAATCCACCATTTTTCATGAATACAATAAAATTCCAACCTATTAACCTCAGCCATTATTATAGGATAAATTACATACTCTCCATCTTAAGTTCATGCTAATTTATCCAATATAGCAGAATGTGGACTCTACAGCTCTCGTGATGCTCCCGCCACTATTTCATTAAGGAGATGATACAATCTTCACAACTGACACGATCAAAGTTGTTTACCTTTTAACATGTAATCACTCTTTGGTTTAACAATTTCTTGGGCTACCACAACAACAAAAAATTCACCTCCAAGAAGTGCAATGCATTCAACAAGAGCATGAAAGACCATTAAAACTATTACATTTAAAGTAGATCCAAGTTTCTTGTGAGAACAACCCAGTTTGCCTCAGCTCTGAGTATGAAATGGATGAGAGTTGGATTGAGCAAGGATATTTGGACATAGGCCAAGACCAATTTGGATGATTTGTTAGGACTGACCAAGATAGAACTAAGTTGGCAGAGTCCAATTAAAGTTGGATGGGATACTAAAACAGTGCAAATGAAATGTCAGCACTAGGGATGGCAGTGGACTGGGGGGAACCGGGGCCCCACCTCGTCCCGTTTGAACCGGGGATGGAGGACATGAGGTGGGGATGGAGGTTAAAATCAAAACCCGTGTGGGGATGGACTTATGCTTTCTCCCACCCCGCCACATCTCCATCCTAATCCCCACCTTGCTCCGCCCCATCCCCAGTCCTTCTTTAGGGATGGCAATAGACAGAGGAAAACCAGGGCCCCACCCCGCCCCATTTGGCCAGAGGATGGACATGAAACAGGAATGGAGGTGGGGATGAACGTTAAAATAAAAAACCGTGCCGGGATGGAGGGCAGGATTTTGAGGGGTGGAGACCTTGTCCCCCGCCCGGGTCCACTGCCATCCCTAGTCAGCACCATTGGCCATAGAAACTGTAGCTACGGTCCTCACATGAATGAATCAACGTGCCTGAGTCCCACTTTCCATGCACAGAATAGTCGGCGACATTATCAGGCAAAGCCAATATGCAGGTAAGTGTATCAGTCATAAATAGATAGAGCGTAGGGCTGATTCGGTTTACTCTTCTTAAAATTTTAAAAAATGGTTAAATATTTTTATATAGTTTCAATATTTTTGTGACACGGCATTTTCTTGTTAAAAGTTGGCCGATTCAGCTCCGAACTGGAATCAGCTTATTCACCTGAATACAATATTGATAACATTGCACCAGTCACCAAACTGGCATCCTTCCCAGTAAGTACGCCACAGTGACAAAAGTTAAAAACGGCAAAATATGGTTTTTCAAAAAACTCGTGAGAATTTGAAAATATTTCATAAATCTCCCATTTTTGGGGGATAAAAAATAATTTTAAAATATAAAAAATAAATTTTATAAAAAAAATATTAATAAAAATATTTAAAAACAAAAACACAGTTTTTTCATGACAAGTAGCCATTTAAAACGTAAATATTGCATTTAAATCATGGTATTTATGTTTATTCACAAATCTAACAATATTTTTAAAATCTCATGAAAATTTGTCATTTTAAACTTGCAGGCAATTTCTCACGATATTATCACAAGATTTTCATAAATCTCACAATATTTGTCACTATGATGTACACTCACATTTTATTTTAGTACATTCTTCTCTTGATAATAGATTGATAGGGGTTTGCCTACTTGCCTGTCAAAATAAAAAAAGTAAAATAAAAGTAAAAATAAAAATAAAAATAAAAATAAAAAATTGACAACATTGCTATTACATTTGGCATATGTAATTTCCTTGAAAGCTGTTCATAGAAACTTTGAAGGTAACCTGAGTAAAAGTTGAGAATGCTTAAATTCATGATTTTATAATGATTGAAATTAAATATCATAAATGAAATTATATATACATCATACCAATTAGGGTTTAAGAAAGTATTTTTTGAAAAATATAATTTATATTATTCTATTTGTGATATGTGATTGTTTAATTCATGATCAGCCATGTTTTTATTTATCATATTAAATCTGATATACATAGTGATTGGCAGGTTTGTTTTATGAAAAATGATAGATGATTTTTTATACAAAAATAGTCTTAATTTTCACGATCTGGAACACTTTTTTAAGAATTTTATCGTACACTTAAATAACTTAGGCAGAATTCTTAAATTTTAAAGGGATTTCCTATGACTAAACTTGAATGCTGTAGTAGTATTGGACGACTCTAATTACACGTTTCACTTCCCACCCAAGATGAGGTGGTAGTTACCAAATACTACACCCAACTGCTCTTACTACCTTCACAACATCCTTTTATAGTTTTAATTTCAGCTTTCTAACTGCATTCCAAACAGCTGCACAAGTGAAAGTGGTAAATCCTTAACTCAACCGTTTCACTCATCCCAAACAACCATGTGGATTTGTTAAAACCACTAATGAAAACGAGCATAGACAAGAAAAGTGATGGCTACAAAAGCGGCCAACGGTGGAAACTCTGTAACACTTGGGAGTTTCTTTGATTGGATGCTAATGGAGAGAGAGAGAGAGAGAGAGAGAGAGTATACTATGTTTACCCAGACATGGTATATACAACAAACATAGATGCTGGTAGTTGTGCTGGTATGGTGGCCATAGATTGGAAATTGAGATGGTCGGGGTGAATATGGTCTTGATGTGATGTTGATGGAAACGGCTATGGCGCCTGGGGTATGATGAAAAAATGATGGTGAGATACAGTGATCGAATTGGTGGTGGTCACAAGATATAACAATTAATATAAGATGGACGAGTAAGGATGCAAAAATATCTGCTGTAATCAAATCTACAAAATTTTCTCCACAGTATACGCCGCCCATTGTCATTAGCCTATCACCACAAAATCTCTGCCATCACAAAGGAATGTGCACACAAGGTGATAAGACTCTCCTTTTTATACACAAGCAGAATCACCAATTTTCAGAATCAGCATCAACTTTAAATTTAAGTCTTCCCCTTCTGCTGATGCCCAACCTTTTTCTGTTTCAGCTTCTTATCTGTACAGATGCAATAAAAAATGGTCAAGAAGAAGAAGCCCAACTTAATCAAACGTTTAACTTTTTGCATTGGTTGTGAAAATGCAAAAATATGGTGAATGGAGATCAATGACAGCGATACAAAAAGACACCCCACACATTACAAACAGACCAATATATAAGACAGCCAAATAAACTCTATATCAACTATCAAAGGCAATAAGGCAAGGAATATGAGGCAAATTTTTTTACAGAATCACACATTTCAGTGACTCAAAGTACCATCTTACCGGGTCAACTGCTAGGGATCAACCGACTCATGATTCATTAAATCCGATTCATATTAGACTGAACCACAAACAAAGATTGGTGGCCAAGGAAAAGGAGCCAAAACTTCTACCTTGTTTCCTTTTAGCTTCTGATTTTGCGAAAAACTCCAACCATTCATCTGTCAAGACAAACACTGGTTCCCCATCCTCTTCATCTTCTGCTTCATCCCCCAACTCCTGCAACCTAAATAACCAATACCCATCAAAGATATTTTCTCAAAAAGAAAGTTCAAAGAAAGGGAACCCAAAATCTCATAATCAATGGCAATATTCACTTACCCATTTTGGGCATCATCAGGATCTATGTGCCCTGACTCTTCCATTTCTGCACCATGGTTTTGATGATGTTGGTCTGTGTATGGAGGTGGTGGTAACAGAAACCTACGGCATGGATGGTAGGGCACCCTATGGCACAAAGCAAGGCAACCATGACGGTGGTGGTGGTGAAAATGAGGGAAGGAATTGATGGGTGTGGTTGATGAAGGGGTACAAACAGAGAGAGAATGGTGGGGTTGAGGGAGAGAAGAGGGAAGTTGGAGTGATGGGTTGGGTGAGTTTGTGGAGGGAAACACTGTGGGGAAGAAGTGGGAACATGGGTGGAAGTGAGGGTTGTGAAGTGGGTGATGGTGGTGTGGGATGAGATTGGGAGCAAGGTTGGGGAGTGGTGGGTTGCAGAGGTGGTGGTGCTGGGGATGGGTGGAAGGTTTGGAGTTGGTTTGGGATGATGGGTTCATGGTTATAGAGGTTGCTGTGGGATGGAGGTTGCTGATGATGATGATGATCAGACCGTTACACGCCAATTCTCCCTTGTGGGGTTCTTTCACCGCCTCTGGCTTAGGAGGAAAATTTTCTCAAAACCCTAGATTCTTCAGGTTGAGAAAGCGGTAAAAGAAAATTGTATCTCTTCAATCACAAGCGAATAATGGAAATCAAGTTCTCACGAGAAATAGCCCAAGGGGTTTGGTGTAGTGGGACGAGACTTTGGCCGTTAGGAAGGTGTTATAGGTTCAAATCCCATGAGCGTCACCTCCTAGGCAAGCTGAAGCATGATTCTTTGGCGGGGTGGGATAAGCCCTCGGAGTTTTAGGCTGCTAGGACAGAGATCGTAATTTTGGCAGGCAGAGCCAGCGTGACTAAGTCTGTGATCCTATGGTGGCTTTTTCAAGTAAAAGCAAAAAAAAGTTCTCACTAGAAATGAGAAATTAAAAATAATCATTAAAATATATGAAATAAATAAATAAATAAACTATTTTTTTCTTGAGAAAAAGCCCACAAATTATAAATATCGTGATAATAACGTTATTTATGTTAAAATCATAATATCTGGATATTTTATAAACATGGCGACATTTTGGGTGTTTAAACGGTGACCAAATATCGTGTTTTTTTCATGATATTTCCAAGATATTGTTGATATTTATCACTATAATTATAGGAAAAGAATGGGATGCGCAGCTGAAAGAAGTTTCATAGTCATTTCTCCACCTATTTAGATGGAAAACTTTTTCATATGTTTGTGTGTTAAAAGCTTAAAATAGTATAAAAAGGTGAGAATAATTTCATATGATTTTTTGTTTGTTTGTTTTGGAATATGAGAAAATCTTGTTTCTCATATCTTGCAAAAAAAAAATCTCTCTTTTCCTCGGGTTTGGGTTATGATTTTTGTCAGATATCCGACTCCGACCCAACTTTTCGCCTAATATCCAACCTGACCCGAGTATTTTACAGGAATTTTTAGTAGAAGCAAGCTTTTGAAATTATATGAGTGTCCATTTTGAGATTTCATTTTCTTGACCCAGCAAAATATGAACCCGAATTCACGACTTATCATTTGAGTAGGTTCAGGCACACCCTCATGGGTGAAATGCCCGACCTGTTCACAGCCCTAGACCTAAGCCAGGGCAAAGGCCTCAACCTGGACCTATAAGGTTGCCCCAGGATCTGACTGGGTCATCCCCACTTGACCTGGACCTGGACCCATTGTGGTGTCCAAATAGTGGCTGGAATAAGGCAAAATGGGGAATTGTTGCTGAACTCCAAATCGGCAATGCGTTGGGTACCAGCATATCTAGTAGGGCTGTCAGTCCTAACTAAGGTGTCAATGGGTCAGGTTTGACCCGAACCTGACCCGTACCAGACCCTGTAGGGCCAGGGTTTGGTGATTAAAAAAAGGAGGCTGGATTAGAAACCCGGTTGGACACAAAAGGTCCAATTAGTATATGGAGCCAGTTATGGTTTGTGAAATTTCATACCATACCCTGGTTTGACTCGAGTTCCGAATAAACCTGTGAGTTTTCAATATAAAAAGAAAAAAATATTTTACTAGGTATGGACCCAGTCTGATTCATGTAATCCTCATAAGACCTGGATATGGTATTTCTTATAGTTGACCCGATAGGACCAAGATCTTGACTTGGGGTCCAAACCATATCCAACTCGTTGACACCCCTAGTCCTAACCCTTATCTGAGTTTGAATTGCTGGTGTGAGGTCCAGGTCCAGCTTCGGAAAGCACAGGCTAGACTTGCTAAACCTTTTTCATTTTATATATTTTACATTAAAGAATGATGGTGCATAATTGGAAGTCATTGGATCCTGGTCTGGTTTAAATCGTCATTTGTAAACCAGCTCGTTTCCATGTACTACTTGGATTTTATGAGTTTAACCCAATTAACTAATAAGATCCAGGTAACAGGCCATATCTACCCAATTTCCTTTTGGTTCTCTCCCACCTCCAAATCCAACCGCTTGGTTCATAAGCAGATTCTATAGAATTGCATTTGTTCAGCCTGGATGATAACATGGATCCAGTCATAAGTCTTATGGTGTTTGTGACACCGTCCGTGCATCAGTGGAACATCCAGCACGTGGGTGCCACACGCATCTATGTTCTAGGGATGGCAGTAGATCGGGGCAGTTGCGGGGGACAAGGTCTCCACCCCCACTCATTTAAAACCTTTTAATTTTGAGAGTTATAAATAAATAAATAAAATATCCTATCCTTAAGTTAGAAATGTGTTTCTGACTTTTAAATTTTATTTATTGATCTATTACATGTCATTTGCTCATTTCTGGCCAATAAAGATAAAATTAGCATTTTTAAAAGTATTTTTGATAATTTATTGTTTAAAATATTTAATTTATAATTAAAACTATTTATTTTAGTAAGTTGTGACTCATCAAGATGTTTTCAAAGATTTTGTTTTGAGAAAGAATTAGACTTTTATGATTGACTTGAAGTGCATATGGGTTTGAACCCATATGGATCGATCCAAATTAGTTTTTTTATTAGATTTTTAGTAACTAAAGAAAATAAAATTATTCTATTTTAATCTAAAAAATATATGTATGTATAATACAATATGTTAGTTTTAATTTTTACCCCTGTTTTAGTGGCTATCACAGTCGGCTACCCTCCACCTTCGTCGGAGGCCACCACTGATCCCCTCCCATATCGGACACTCATGATGAATGATAGTCTATGTGGCCATAAACTGCATAGATCGGTCTCATCCATGAACAATGGCCCGTTCGTGGATGAACCTGGACCCTTTTCTAAACCATTTTTTCAAAAAGCATCCTTATCAAAATCCTTGCTCCACCGAGATCCTCTCCCAGCTGGCGCAACTGCTCGCCAAGCCTGAGGGAATCCAAGAGAGAAAGCAACCTATAAAGTGGTGTGATCGGCATACAAAAAATATACAGAGAAATGACTTGAAATTGAAGCTCTCTTGAAGCAAACCTCAGAAAAGCCTTCCATCTTTTTTTTTTCTTCTTTCGTTATGGTTTCCTCTTTGCTGATCTTGCAGGCTGCGATTGAGAGGTTCCTCCTTTATCAAGGACCAACAGTGGTATCAAAGCCAGGCTAGGTCCCAAATCACAGCCTGCGGCCTGAAGCAGTCGATCTCTCCTCTGGTTCTCGCACATCAATGTCTGCAAAACCAGGTAAGATTTTTTCCTTTTGGGTTAAAAGAATTTTTTTATAAACGGTTGTGTGTGAGAAATAGCACACCAAAGCTTATCTGAAATCTGCTCAAGTCCCTGTTAGGACCTCGGCATACAGATGTCATTCTTTGCAAATAAGCTTGTATATGTTTATTTGAAATTCGAAGACTAGCATGTCAATATATACACACTTACCTGCAAACTTAGTTGAATGATAGACATAAAATATATACACATATATATTCTGTCGAAAGGATATATTCAGGTCGATGTTGTTTTTTCAACATCACCTTGAAATCCTACCCTTTTCTGTTCCTCTCTCTGAACGACCGGTTGGAAGACAACCACCGACGTATCTGTCAATAAAACACCACCTAAGACCGGCTGGAAGACAACCACCGGCATACTGAGCCTTAACCCAAAACTCGGAAGCTCGTTAAAAAGAAAAAAAATAATAAATCATAACACAGAGAGACCTAGACAGACGAGAAACAGGGTTTTTTACCGAAGGCGTCTAGGGTTTTGGCTCAGAAACTAGTAGCCTGCAACCGGATCTATAAACCCAAACCTCCTTTGAGCCGAAGTGTCGCCGAAAAAATCTTCAACAGACCTATACCTCTGAGAAACCAAGAGAGGAAAGAGGGAAAAATATCAAAACGCTTAGAAAATAATAGCCTGCAACCAGATCTACAAACCCAAGCCTCCAGTAAGTCGGAGTGTCACCGGGATCGACCAAAAAGACCATCGGCGGCGCTACCGCTCTGAAGTCGGTCGAGAGAACCAACAAAAGAAAACTGAAAAAAAAAAACTCGAAAAGGGTTTTTTATATACCTGGATCTGAAAAATTTCAGTTTTCACCCTAAAACTTTTGGGTATTTTCAAAAAACGGGTTAAAGTTTAAAAACTTTTAACCCGCAGCTTTTTCCTTTTCAAAAATTGCTAAAAATGGCTTGCGTATTTTAAAATTTCATTAACAACTATATTTTTTTAAAAATTTACTTCTGAGTACCCATATCTTTTCTGAAAATCATAAAAAGAAGTTTGTTCGTTAAAATAATATATATATATATATATAAAGGGGCATTTTTCTTAAGAAAGTTTATTCTTCTAAGGTCTTGAAGTCATGAATTAATTTCTTAATTTTTTGTCTTTTCCTTTTGTTTGAATTTGTTGAACTTGTCAAAATCAATAGTCTTAAGAAAATGGTCAGTCGAGTGTGGACTTCTGAACTAGCCAAAACTGATAAATTGAGTGAAACAAACTTTCCCATCTGGAAAAGGCATATACCTTTAGCCCTTACCTTAGAAGGTCTAGAGTACATCCTAAATGCCCCCTTATCTAAGCCCGAAGAACCTCCAACTAAGGATGAAAAAGACAAATATGAAAAGTTTTTGAAGGATGACTTAATGACTAGGACAATCATGCTTACCTACATTGATGACGACCTAATTAGGGTGTTTGAAGATTACACCTCAGCAAAATATATGATGGAAGCAATTGCTACAAAATATGACACAACATCTGATGTTCACATCCAACTATTGTTAGAACAATATAACTCATATAGAATAAAAGAAAATGAGAGTGTAGTGGACCATGTCAATAGGATGTTAGTCATGGCAAAAGACCTAGCCATAGTTGAGTATCCACTATCCTGAACAGCCTACCACCTTCCTGGAAGATGGTAACTACTGCCCTTAGGTTAAACTCCAAAAATCTTAACCTAATCGAGTTGCCCCTGCAGTTAGCTATAGAACAAAAACACATGAACAAAGAGAAAAAATCTGAGTTGTTGATTGCTTAAAAGACACCACTAGTAGTTGAGTACCTTTTAAAACCAATAACTTTAAGAAAAAAGGTAATGTCAAGTTCAACAAAGGACAGGGCTCAGGTTTTCGCAAACCCCAAAGGAACAACGACTCCCAAGTCAAGTGCATCAAGCGTGGAAAGTTGGGCCACATCCAGAGAAACTGCAGAACCAAGATTTCAAACAATAAGACTTATGGGAATAATCGATATAACAACGACAACCATAAGAAAAATGACAAAGAAGTTGTTTGTATTGTGTCGGAATGCCACTTTGCGAATGAGGAGCTTTCAGGGTGGTGGGTAGACTCAAGAGCTACTCGTCACATAGCCAAGACTACCGATGGGGTTGTGGATCTAAAAGAGGTGAAACTTGGTGAACATAAAGTCTATATGGGAAACAACCCCTATTGCGATGTGCTAGGAATTGAATCTTATAGATTGAACATTGGTGGAACAAATGTCTTGTTTAATGATGTTTTGTATGTACCTTCTATGAGAAGGAATCTAGTGTGTGTGTCAGCTCTCACTGGAAAAGGGTTTGAGGTCAGGTTTGTCCCTGGCAAAGTCATTGTGGGTAAACATAGTAGAGTTTTGATTGAGGGCAAGTATGTAAAAGAATACAACATGTTCAAATTATGTGACAATGAAGAAACTTTTTTTACCTATATTGATTGTGCCTTTAGTGTTGATATAAATACATGGCATAAAAGATTAGGTCACATAAATATTAAAAAGATGAAGAAAATGGCTTAACGAGGCATTATTCCTGCTTTTGATGAGTCTCACTTTGAAAAATATGAGTCTTGTATATATGGAAAGATGACAAGAAAACCCTTTCCATCAAATGTTGTGCGAGCTAATGAACTATTAGAAATAATTCATACAGACATTTATGAACCATTCAGAGTCCAAACTCACAATGATATGTTATATTCTATAATATTCATTGATGACTTCTCGAGGTATGAATACTTGTATCTTATCAGACAAAATCTAAAGCACTCGAGAAATTCAAAATATATAAAAGTGAAGTTGAAAGACAACTTGGAAGAAATATAAAGAAAATAAGGTCAAATAGAGGCGGTGAATACACATCTAATGAATTATGTGAGTTCTGTAAAGATCTTGGCATTGACAGGCAAAGAACCATGCCAAGAACACCTCAACAAAATGGTGTTGTTGAAAGATGTAAAGATCCATGTTAGCAGGTGCACAGTTACCCAAAGTATTTTGGGAAGAAGTTGTGAGTATAGCTATGTATACAATGAACCGTGTACCCTGCAAAGTTGTCCCAACTGCACCTTACGAAAGATGGACTGGTATGAAACCAAACTTAGCCCATCTCAAAAGATGGGGATCTATAGCACATACTAAGATTCTAGATCCTGCTATGGATAAACTGGATATGCATTTTTATTGGTTATCCTAAAGGATCAAAAGGCTATAGGTTATATCATCAAAGGTTGGGATTGATCGAGAGTAGAGATGTAAAATTCCTTGAAAATCTAAATAATGAATTCAATGATCAAGGTGATGACTTGTTTGATTTACTGGATGATGATGAGCAGTTAGGCAATGAACCAACTGCAGAACTGTTTGGTAATGAACCAACTGTGGAACAGTCAGGCAATGAACCTATTGATTCTGATCCCTCTACTTCTCAAAGATTGAGTGGTTATAAAAGGTCTAGAGCTCCTCCATCCTATTTGGATGATTATTATGTATTTTTGTCTGAGGAGTTATGTTACGCAGTGGACCTGAATGAAATGACCGATAACTTGACATAAGAAAGATGCAATAAAATCACATGAAGCATCAGAATGGAAGAAAGCTATGGATGATAAAATAGAATCTATTGAAAATAATAAGGTCTGGGAATTGACCGATCTTCCTGAAGGGAGAAAACCTGTTGGATGTAAGTGGGTTCTAAAGAAAAAATACAAATCTGATGAAACCATAAAAAAATTTAAGGTTAGACTGGTGGCTAAAAGTTTTTTCCAAAAAGAGGGAATTGATTACATTGAAACCTATTCACCAGTGGCCAAGTTTGCATCCATAAGGATAATTTTGTTCATAGTGGCTTTCTTCGATCTTGATGTATGGCAGATGGATGTAAAAACTGCCTTCTTGAATGGTGACTTAAAAAAAACCATTTATATGGTTCAGCCAGAGGGTTATGTCACAAATAGTGGCAAAGTATACAAGTTGAAAAATCCTTGTACAGACTTAAACAATCACCAAGACAGTGGTATTTGGCCATTCATAATGCAATAACCAAGATTGGGTATGTAGCCAATCAGTTAGATCATTGTGTTTAGGTTTGGAAAAGTGGGAGTCACTTTTGCATTCTCTCATTATACGTCGATGATATATTATTAATCGGAAATTATAATGAAATGATAGCCAATTCAAAAAGTTGGTTGTATACTAACTTTGAAATGAAAGATATGGGTGAAGCCTCATATATTCTAGGCATTAAAATTACCCGAGACAGAAAATCAAGAATTCTCAACTTAAATCAAGAAAGATACATTGACTATTAAAGAATTATAGAATGCGTGACTCAAAACCCATTGGTACTCCAATTGCTAAAGGAGTAAATCTGAGTAAAAGTGACTTCCCATCAGAAGGCCAACAAAAACTAGATGTGCCATATGCTCAAGTTGTTGAAAGCTTAATGTATCTTATGTTGTATACAAAACCGGATATAAGCTTTGTTGTTGGTCTTGTAAGTAGATACCAAAGTAATCCTGGTTGGCCTCACTGGAAATCAATAAAAAGAATATTCCGATACTTAAAAGGTTCCAAAGGCTTACAACTAAGTTTTAAAGCTAATAACCTTGATTTAATTGGATATTCTGATGTTGACTTTGCAAGATGCAAAGATGACAACAAATCTACCTCTCGCTACATCTTCCTCTTTGGAGGAGGAGTTGTTGCATGAACCTGTAAGAAACAGGGTTGTGTGGCTCAGCATACTCAAGAGGATGAGTATATCGCGTGTAATGCAACCACGACATTGGCAGTCTGGATTAGTAGGTTCATAAATGATTTGAAACCACATAAATTTGTTGAGCTTGCGACATTTGCAACCCCAACAAATTTATGGCCAAGTGGGAGCTGATAGTCTACGTGGCCATAAACTGCATAGATCAATCTCATCCACGAATAAGGGCCCGTTCGTGGATGAACCTGGACCCTTTTCTAAACCGTTTTTTCAAAAAGCATCCTTATCAAAATCCTTGGTCCACCGAGATCCTCTCTCAGATGGCGCAACTGCTCGTTGAGCCTGAGGGAATCCAAGAGAGAAAGCAGCCTATAAAGATGTGTGCTCGGCATACAAAAAATATACAGAGAAATGACTTGAAATTGAAGCTCTCTTAAAGCAAACCTCAGAAAAGCCTTCCATCTTTTTTCTTTTTCTTCTTTCGTTGTGGTTTCCTCTTTGTTGATCTTGTAGGTTGTGATTGAGAGGTTCCTCCTTTATTAAGGACCAACAGTGAATCCCTCCTGGACTGTCATCAGAGAATCGACAAAGCCCTCGTTGCATAGCTCACCGACTACCAATTGCTCTTGGGTTTCTTTTCACCGGATGATCCTCCTCCTCCCTGATCTACGATGTCACCACCTTTGCCACTGGCCTCAGTTACCCTACAGCCTCCTTGACATCTACTTCTCTCTCTGTTGGGCACCGAACCCACCTGAATCCGCAAGTAGGGTCTCCTCTTCTTCTCAATCTCCATCAATCTCTCCCCAAACCGGTGGAAGGCTTCCAAGGCAGCCTCATCTGCTGTCCATTTTACGGATGTGTCTTCTCCAAGAAATAATTGTCTTCATGTTTCCTTGGATGACATTCTATTGTGCTTGGTTTGTAACCTAATTGCAAGCTTACTAGATATTACAGTTTTTTGTACATGGTGAGATGGTAATTTCTGTTCTCAATAGATGATTGAGACACACCATTCAGGTGAATCCCACTGTTTGCAGTTGTGTCAGAGCTTCATTTTTTATTGGCAAAAATGTATATGTATGCGCCTTCTGTTTAATTCCTAATTCAGAGTTTAGTAGAGAGATATTTTCTTCATTAGGTCATCTTGGGTTTTTGTTTAGTAGGTCATGTTTAAGAGATGAAACATTTTTAGAGAGACATTGCCTTCATTGGATTATTTTGAGAATCTATTTAAAGAGGTGATGTTTATCTCCAATCATTAATTATGACTTTGAGGAAACCAACTATGAAGGTTTGTCTTTCTTAATATGTGGTTGAGTATATCACTACTCGTTCACTAGAGAGTTGTAAGAGACGCTTGTTGCCACCTGCTTGGGTGAGTTGTTTCTTTTTCAATCTCTCTATGAGTGTATGTTTTCCCTTTATTTTTCAATTTATATAAGATTCAACATGATGATCTATCTATGTATAATTTGTAACAGTAAGAAGTTTCCTCTAAAAACTTGTTCTATCCATGGTTTTGAAGCTTTTGACAATTTTGACCATAGTGTCCGGTGATTTGTTAGCTTGAGCGGTCTTTGCAGATTTCGAAACCCCTCCATTTTTTGGGTTTGATTCGTTGTTCTTCACATTATTAATGTAAGATCCTTTAACTGAAGTTGTAGAGAACAAGTTTAGGCATTAATCATGTAAGCATATTGTTATTGTGCCAAATGCTTAACTTAATTGCAAATGCAAGTTATGCGCACACACCGCACTTAATTATGGATATTTTGAGATATTGTTATTGCGCTTAATACTTAACCAAAATGCAAATACAAGTTATGAGCACACACCACGCTTAGTTGTGGATATCTAGAAATGTTACAAATGTTGGTATTTTTGGTTTGCAGGATATGCATGTGAGTAGCACTCACTATACTGAAATAGAGAGGCAAATTGCTTTGGGTGAGTGTTTATGATGTAATGCATTGTGCAAACATTAAAATGAGTTGGAGATTATATGCATAATTTGAATGCATGGGAATAAAATTATTTTTTCTTGTTGTGGTTCAAGAGATCATGCTTGACATGATTTTAACTTAGTGGAAATAAGGAGTGTGTGTTACTATAGGTACTCTTATGCATGGGCTAATATGTCCCGTGCTCTAATAGATGAACCATGATTTGTGTAAATGCCATTAATACATATGTATAATATGTGTGAGACACATTATGCATGAAATACTTGCTTTGCATATCGATTCATGTGGTAAAAATATATATATGGCTCGAATCTTGTATGTATAATTCAAAATATATAGGAGTTACATATATTGAAGTTTAGTTTCTTTGTATTATGAAATGTGCATGTTCACGTACGCATGCATGGAATTATAAGTCTTATTTATGCATGTTTTGATGTTTAATTTATGAAATGCAATATTTTTTGTGGCTATGTTATGATGTGTATGAGGATATGCTTTTGTTTGATGTTGAAACGCCACATTATGTGAAATAATGAATGCATGCAATAAATGTTTAGACTTAAGATTGAGTTATAGTTCATGGAACTTTATTGGTTAAATGCATGATTTTATGATTTTAATGTTATATGAAGTGATGTATGATGTGATGCATATTGAATGTTGCATGAAAAGAAATATACAATAGATTTTTTGAAATCAATTGAATATTCGAGGTGGATAGTGGCTCATGACCTTGTATTCGGTCAATTGAATTAATTTGTCTTGGTGTCCTCAAGTGGTAACCTAAACTATTGTAATTTGTCAATTGATTACATACATGCTTCTGTCGAATTGGTGGCTATTGACCTTGAGAGTAGTCAATTGTATTGATGTATGTATGATAATAGTATTCACTGGATAAAGTATCAGTTGAGAAATTATTTCTAAGAGATTCTTTGTGAGGGTATGCACGACTTGATTAGGTAATCTAGCTTGAGTGGTAAGTCTGTGTGAAAAAATGCATTTTCCAAGAGCAGGTAACCCACAAAGACCATATACCTTAGTGAGAATCTGCATCGTCTAAGACCAAGCAAACCATTCGTCTATGGCGGTAACTCCTTGTGAGGTTATATATCTCCCAAATCAGGTGATCCGGCGTGGATCTTGTAAACTTTTGTTATGATTAAAAAAAATGTTATGATGAATTGTAATGATCTTGCGAGTTGATTAAGATCGCTAGTTATGAATCAATAGATTTGACTTTTCTGTTATAGCATGATTATATGTTGAACTCAGATATGAGAATCAGACCCTTATCGATTTTAAATCTTGATATGAGGTTATGCTTTTGTTAGTGTATAGGTGAATGAACATCACACCTATAAATGACTATATTAACTTATTAGGTGAATGTCACATCACACCTATATAGTTTCGTTGTAAATGATTGTATTATAATTGTCTGATTTGAATATATAACACCTATATATCATGATTGGTGTGTATCATAAACATCAAACTGATTTACTTAGAAAATATGTGTGTGTTTCACACTGGAGTGGTCAAATATGATTTGACCTATTGTTTATAAGAATTACGAATGCATATAAAAATGATGGAATGACCTGAATGTCTTATATATATATATATATATATATATATATATACATATGTGTGTGTGTGTGTGATGACTTGTATGTCTTGAATACATATGGATTATGTTTTATTATGTGAGTTAAGATTAAATGAAATATTAACTGATGAAATGCTTTTAAATGCCTTACGTTTGAATGCTTGATATATTTTCTTCAAGTTTAGGTTTGAGTTGCCCTACTAGGTTTTAGCGAGTCTGACCTTGTTTTATGGAGGACAGGTAAAGTATGATAAGTAACTAAAGTGAAGGATTGATCAAGTTGCATTCTTGAGGGTCCATTCTTACCTTATGATCTTTGTAAGCATGATCTTTTTATTTTAAGTACTTGATCATATAGAGACTGAACCATTGTTTTTATACTCTGATTTGAAATGAAATTAAAATTCTTTATATTTCAGTCTTATATTATATGTGGTTTAATATATATATATATATATATATATATATATATATATATATATATATATATATATCACACTTCTTTATTTGATTTTTACCTCTAGTATAACCCCACCCAAAGTCTTAACCGTTTGAGAAAATCGTTTTCTCATTATAAGATTTGATTTACTTATATTGATAAAAAATTTAGTTTCAAAATTTCAATATTAGTAAAATAATTAAGATTAAAATTTTGGGGCATTACAGCTTTGACTCAAAATTATGCTCTCCATCCCCGCTTTTATCCCCACACAGGTTTTGATTTTCACCTTCATTCCCGAATTCATCCCCGTTTCATGTCCCCCATCCCCGATCCAAACGGATTGAGGCAGGGTGGGCCGCATTTTTCCCCGATCTACTACCATCTGTATTGTGTGCCCACACAAATGCGGGATGCATGGACGCTTATTCAGTGCATCCCGCGGACACAAAAAACAGTGTTCATCGTTGTTCAACATCGTGTTAATCTTTTAGGAGATAAGATTATTTAAGTAATTTAATCTTTTAATCTCTTGAGGGGAGAGAGTGAGAGAGGGGAAAAAAACATATGGCTCTTTTGGTAAGCCTTATGATTGGATCTCCATGTCTAAGGATGCTTTTTTTTCATAAATAAACGTGCTTGATCCCATGGAGAAATTCACAAAAAAGAAATAAAGGAAAAAATTTCAAAATGGAATATATTTGAACATAGTTGAAAATCACCTCTCATTTTGAAAATTTCAAAATGCGACAAAGTTTTCACAAAATATGTGCACAATGTTGTACCTACAATTGATTATTGGTTTGGTCTAGTTGGAATATCGCAATGAAGTTGTTTTAACTCAATCTAAACTCATAGGTGTGTGCAACATAGTTGATTTAGTGAGAGTGGACCTTCGGATCATGTTCTTTCTACAAGAAAAAAATATGTTTTTTTAATCTAAAAAATCAACATATTTTTACAACCGTCTATTTTTGCATCGGTAAAAAAACCTATGCACAAGTCTGATTTCAACTTGAAATGTTGGTTCCCATGTAGATCACATGCATGTTTTGATTGAAGAAAAAAAATGGCTAAGTCGTTTGGCAACTTCCTTGGGATAAAGGATAAGCCACGGAGTTTTACTCTACCAAGACAGTAATCATACCTATGTCTAATAGAGTCGACGCGACTAGGTCTTATAAAAAAAGTTGCTAAGTTGTTTCTACATATAAATGATTGTAACAACTTTTAACCATATCTATACCAATGGGGGCCACATAGTTGGTATGAGTTGTCCTCTTATGTTGAATAATAGTTGGTGGGGTATGTCTAACCCTAGCTTGCTTTAAAAAAAAACATTTAGCCATATATATATTTATATTGATTTAATTATATATTTTTATGATGCTTTTATGGTGGTACACACTTTATTTATATATATGGTTCTTCTATGGTGGTACACACTTGATTTATATATATATCTAAGCTCCAAATATAAAATCTAACCTTTGGTTATGTTTAACATGTTTTATTTACTATTTTCATGTGTTAAAGTTTAATTTTTGTTTTTTGTTTTTACCCAGCCCCTGCTATACTTACAATCATGGTCGTGCAATACACTTGATAAAATCTAACCTTTGGATTATGTTTAACATGTTTTATTTATTGTGAGCTTAACACTTGGCCCCCACTTCAGCTTGTGTAAGGGATGGCACTCATGGGATTTGAACCTAGAACCGACATGGCTAAGTTGTTTGGCAACTCCCTTGGGATAAAGGATAAGCCATGGGGTTTTACTCTACCAAGACAGTAATCATACCTATGTCTAATAGAGTCGACCGGTTAGGTCTTGTAAAAAAAAGTTGCTAAGTTGTTTGTACATATAAATGATTGTAACAACTTTTAACCATATCTATACCAATGGGGGCCACATAGTTGGTATGAGTTGTCCTCTTACATTGAATAATAATTGATGGGGTATGTCTAACCTTAGCTTCAACGACAACAACAACTATTCCTTCATCTCAAAACAATTGAGGTCGGCCATATGAACCAAAAAAGAAAATCATTTTGGGTACACTATATATATTATTTTCATGCCACTCATGGGATTTGAACCTAGATGGCATGCTTGGTGGCTTAGGCCCCAATCCCACTTTGCCAAAACCCTTAGATATGTTAAAGTTGAGTAAAATATGATATTTTATACCATTCTTATACCATCCTTGTTTCCTACAATTAGGGGTTGATACAAAACCTAGCAACCTAACTAAATGATGTTAAGCATATCTATACGGTTAGATCTGCCATTTGGCTATTTCTATAAAAACAAGAGTGTAGTACCACCGTATCTATATGGTTAGATCTGCCATTTGGTGGCTGCTTCTATGCAAACAGGAGGATAGTACCACCAATGGGGGTCTAATCTTGTTTGGTGGGAGCAGCTAGTGTACGGCACCTTATGTTGGGTCCCAATCGTACAGTTGTATAGTTGTTAGGGAGCTTGCTTTTAAAAAAAGAAAAAAAGTGTGTAGTACCATGTAGTCTCACGGTACAAAACCACCTTTTATATATATATATATATATATATATATATATATACACTTTTCTCATTTAAATAAAAAAAATAAAATTTTCCTTACTGAGTTAGGCAACCAATTATGGACAGTCCTCGGCACGTGAAGGTTGCTGAGCTATGATGAAGAGAGAGGCGGAAGAGACCATCTGCTGGGCTTTCTGTCTAACAATGTCCACAAGAAACACACTCGTTCTTCAATGGTGGACATCGGGTCGGCCCCGACCCTATAAAGAGCCTGCAATGGAATGATGTGCCCTCCCATCAAAAGCCCAACCCGATTGAGTTTCGGGCAGTGCCCGGCTCAATATTAATCGAGCAGGATATTGAGTTGTCGGGCCTGAGTCTGGCCCAAGTCAAGCCGGGTACCCGGTTGTCCACTATGGGTTGACCCGATGTCCACCCCTAATCATTCTTTCCGAGGGAAAGAGAGAGAGAGAGAGAGAGAGAGGGGGGGTGGGGCACCTTCATGCAGTTCTACACGAGGAAGCTGCACCTCATTGTCACTTTTAGGGGTGACAAAATCTGACACGACCTGCCAACGTGACTCGCCAACCGGCTTCTTAGCTGGGTTGTGTTGTAAACGGGTTGACCCGTCTAACCCGTTTATTAAACAGGTCGGGTCCGTGTTAGGGGTATGCTAACCCGTAAACTCGGTTGACCCTTTTAATAAACGGGTTATGCAGGTGGGTCAACCCGTTTACCCGACCTTGACTCACCAATCCGTTTACCCAAACCCGACCCATCAACCCGCCTGCCAACCCGTTTACCCGAACCTGACCCACCAACTCGCCAACCCGTTTACCCGAACCCGATCCACTAACCCGTTTACCCGACCTGACCCGTTTATTAAATGAGTTAACTGTGTCGTATTGGGTTACCCGTTTAATAAATGGGTCGGGTTCGTGTTTACCACAACTGACTCATTTAATAAACGGGTCGGGTTTGTGTTGAGGTAAATGGGTCGGGTTCGTGTTGAGGTATGCTTACCTGCCAACCCGACCCGATTGCCACCCCTAGTCGCTTTACTCAATATGCATTCTTCCACTCATTTAATATAGAATTGCATTTGACACTTCACCAACCACCCTTGTGAAGGCTAAGACATTATAAGAAAATATGCCTTATGTAGAGCTATCAAGAATTTCCCTTTCATTTTGACCCTAACGAACTGTTAAGAAAAAACAATTGTGCACCATACCAAGTTACCAACTCTCTCTCTCTCTCTCTCTAGATTAGGAATTAATAAGAACAGATTTTGCACCATACCAACCTCAAGGGGCTTGCTTTCTATTGCAAAAACAACAAAACTTCTTTCGGTCGAACCAACATAGAAAAAGATGAGATCTTGATGCTCAAAAGAATCCTCCTTTTCAACCCTCTCACTTTAGCTTTTGCCATACCCAATGTTCTATCTTTGAAGATTGCTCATTATTAGGCAACCGATAGTATGTAAGTCAAATGAGGCCCATGCACAACCAGATACCAACCATGCATCTAGGGCTGTCAACGGATCGGCGACTCATTAGGGTATACTTGAACCGTAAATAACAAATCCAACTTCTAGGTTCGGGTTTTGTTGGGTCATCAAAATGAAATTTCAGACCTTGACCTACATAAATTCAAAAGTTTGTTTTTATTAAAAAATACATATAAAATATTCAAGCCAAGTTGAGTACTGAGCAAAAAAATCAGATTGGTCGGATACTCAGCAAAAATCATGAACCAAACACGAACTATATATTTGCTCGGATCGGGTTTGGGTCGACCCGAATATTATTAGAGTCAGTATTTTTCATGACCATACCCGAGAATTCAGGTTGAACGTAGCCGATCCATTGACAGCCCTTTGCATCACTCCCTGGTGGAACCCCTTTTCTTGGAAGATGTGGAGTATCGTTAACTCATATTCAGTATCCATAAATGGCATCATGAGCAGCCAAAAGAACACACACCAAACATCACCCGATCTACGGAAGAAGGGGTGCGCCCGTGTTTACGCCCCTCTGGTTGCCCGTTACAGTCAGAAAAAAGGAAGGGATTGTGGAGGCCTAAGACGGTTGGGTAGAGAGAGATGTAAAGCATCTAGGTGGTCCTCTTCTTGTCGTATGGAAGAAAATAATTCGCCTTAGAACAGAAAGGGGGGTGGTGGTAGAGCCAGATAGACCGTCACCATCATAGCCTCCCCGTCCTGTCGATAGCGGTAAGAAAAGGAGGAGATGTGGGGACTAAACACCCACCAAACCAAGAGGCCGTCAGAAGAAAGGCCACACCACAAAAAGTGTAACCCCAGAATTCCAAACCGCCGTGAAAATCTTATCTGTGGGTCCTCCCCGACTCTTTCCCACACGTTCTTCACATTCCCCAAAGAGATCAAGAGGAGGTAAATAGAGAGACACCCATCTACATAATTCCAGCAAAAGACTCCTCTTCCTCTCAAAATCCCCCATATTCATCTTGTCTTCTTGGATTTTTCCTCTTGTTTGGGGTGTTTTGGAGGTGGGTTTTGCTTATTGGGAAGGGAGACACGAGGAGATCTCATTTGGTGAAGATAGGTTGTTTGGATCAGTGATGTTTTGAGGTGCATATAGGGAAGGACTTGAAGTTAGGGATCATGAGTGCGTGTGAGGATTTGGGGGATGGAGAAGAAGGATTCGATGAGGATGGTGGCATTGGTGTTATTGAGGATGCTGTTAAGGTGCTGCTTCAGGGCCTTGGTGAGGACGTCAATAGGGATGGATTGAAGAAGACTCCCCTCCGAGTCGCGAAGGCTCTTCGCGAGGGGACCCGAGGTTGTTCTTCTTATCTGTTTGTTTCTTTGCTTCGTTTTGGTACTTGATTGCGAATTTGAATATGCTGTTCGTTTGTGGTTTTGGTGAGAAATGGTTAAATGCCAACTGAATGAGATTGGATAGTTGTGTGTCAGATTGTTGTTTATTGCTGATCGTCCTTCACTTTGTTTTCATACTCATCTTGGTGGCAGTAGGTGTTTCTTCTTGAAGTTATAAGGTGCTGAAAGCATATAAGGATCGTGGACTTCTGGTTAGTTGTTATGTGTTTATAACTTTATTCTGTTTGGTATCAAGTGAAACTGATGAGATGAGTAAACTAATGATGGTGGTGATCCAGATCAGCTGTTTGCTTCTTGTGATTCTATGCATACAGAATCATTTCCACATCTCTTAGCTCGTTTGTTGCTTTCATATTTATTGTGGATCACATGAAACGTTACCAACATACGGATTTGTGTGTCTGTAAAAGCTATGTAGTTCATGAATTCGTCCTTGTTTCCTTGATGAGTTTGTTAACGATAATTCGATCAGTTACTCTGGAATGGCCAATATGAGTTGTTGACTAAATTCGGATATGCTGAAAATTTTCTTTATATGCTAGGTCACAGATAATTATTGCTAGAATATATATATATATAGGAAAAGTGGTAGCTGCCTATCACCAGTAAATAGGTGTTTTCGGGTTGCTTTTTGCAAATCTGACACTGCCGATGTGTTCAGCATGGTCGATTTGGTAGGAAATGACACTTGGATCATGTTTTTCTATAAAAAAACATGACCTTTTAACCATATATTTTTTAAATTGTAGATCATTGATTATTAAATCTTATAAAAACCTACCTCTGTGTTGGAATCGGATGATCCAGGAGTCGATTCCTATAAAATCAAGCATGTAGATCATATCTGTATGGTCAGATTTTAGAAAAAAAAACTTTCAAAGCCTGGTAGGCATGAAACTGAGTAGGCAGCTACCACCTACTCATATATATATAATCAACTAGAATATTAAATGACATTTTCTACAGGAAAAATCCTTATGTTTATCATAGGAAGATCTGACGTTTAAGTGGATGGTTCTCTTTTAATGAAAACTAATGAATAAACATGCTAAAAGAATATATTGTAAAGAGGATAAGACTTTTCAAATAGCTGCAGACAATAACTTTACATTCACTTATCACTACTTGTAGCAATCTAAAGACAGCTCTGTTTGTTATTTGCATGTCATCAAAGTTGTGTCCTTTTCTTCTTTTCAGACTGAATCCTTTATCTAGTTTATGCTTGAAGAATATTTCTTTCTCATAGCCTTTTCAATCATGTTCTGGAGTTGCTTTCTCTACCGAGTCTTCTTTTTCCCTTTTTGTTTTTCAGTTAAGATTTCTTTTCTTGCCAATGCCCAAACCAACAGTTCCCTTTTGGTTGATTTTATTTTGCTTTTGTTTGAGTGGAGTTGGCGCTACTTGTTTATCTAATTATTAATACTTTGATTAATTTGATACAGCTTTAATGGGAAACAATTTGTCTAAAAAGAAAGTAGACCATTAATCACTATGCCTTTTCATGTTTCCAGTTTACGGAAGAATATTTGCATTTACTGAATCAAAGTTTGATTATCGCAAATAGTTTTCCAACTCTTTAGTGTTTTCTTTGCTTGCTTTTCTTGCTGTAAACAGCTCATGAGTCATGACCAATAACATCTATCAAGTTGTGCCTGTCTGTCTTCCCTAACTTCGGCCCGAAAACACATAGAAGCGCACACGTGCGCACAAAGGCACATGCACATACACATGCAGAAAAAAAAAGGAATCTTGGTCATATAAACTCTACTTAAGATGGACCATGGAACTGAACATAATTGAATCCCATGGTGTGGATATCTTGAAAGCTTACTTAACTCTAGTCTATGGTTAAATATAAGGTGGTTAGAGTTTCACTCTGTAATGATTTGATTATCTGCCACAGGATTTTGAGTTGCTCGCTGTAAGGTGGCTAGCACTTCCTAAGCTAAAAATTCTGTAGAATTTAAAAAGAGAGCCTTTTGTGGTCTTATCTTGTTACTTGAAAAGGCATCTATGGGGAAATATAGGCACAGACACATGCACATGCTCATGCACGCACACTGGTCACTCTACTATGTATATAAAAGTAAAACAATCTTATGACAGAATTTGTTGAAAACTCAATCATCAACTGAAGTGTGCTTGAGTATAGCTGCTAACAACTCTCACCACTTATGATTCCAGCATGTCTAGCAGAGACTCTTGTCTTGTGCATAGTCTATCAAAATCTATTCATGTTATCCTTGGTGCTTAATGTAACGTGGCTATCTCCCTTTGGCACTTGAAGTTGTATAGCTTTTGTTAGTGAACCTTGCCTGGTTTTTGTCTTGTACTTTTAAGAAGATATCAAAAAAAATACTAGCGGACAATGTTGAAGACTGAAACTCTCAGTAGCTTCGAGAACTTAAAGCTAGACAAATTCTGAGAACTGGGATGGAGGGGACAGTGGGAGTGGTTCAACGCAGTGATGGTGCTTCAGAAGATGGAATTCCTTTTATTGGGAAATGATTTGAAAAAGGTGCTAAGGATAATAGAAGATTAGACGAGAAATCCATTGGTTTTGTAGGGAGAAAGTGAGTGGGAAGCAGATTTGCCACCAAGATTATACTGGTTCAGTGCATTGGTTAGGTAGGGAGTGAGTGGACAGGTATTTGCCAATTTTTACTATCATGCATATTGGCATTATTGGATGTTAAAGCATTCCAAAGATATTTCCCAATTTGACACAATTTTTGCCATAAGTGCGTATAAGATTGTGTAGATTTACTTTTCCTTCTTGAAAAATGCCATCAAAGACATATTTTCCCACTCAGCAATATTGATTATTTTTTTTCAAGCTAAAAGTGATAGCGTTCATTGATCATGCATAAATTACATGTATTTTTATACATGTATACATGAATTTTAGTGATTTTAATGTTAAAATACCCATGGTTGAGGAATTTTGGTGTTTTTGTGTGCAAAGAGTTTTTTGTGCGAATTTCGTCCAAATCAGGTGCAATTCGGGCATTCTAGAGTTATTTCAAAGCAGTTGGAGCGAAGATCTGGAGTCAAGATCCAAATCTTACATGCTTCAATCTCAAATCCATCTGGGCAAAGGTTAAAAAGTCCAAAATAGCCCTCCATAAGGGGCGCCACCTTGAAATTATTATGAAATAATGATATTTGTAGTGTAGTTTTAGAAATAAGTATTACTTTTGAGTGCTTTTGAAAATAGAAATGTTAGAAGTGTTTTTAAGAATTTAGAAATTATGATTTTTTTAGGATTTCATTATAAATAGGTTAGGAAACCTAAGGAGAAGGGTTCTTTTCCATAGGAACTGCCCCCCCCCCCCCCTCTTTCCTCTTCTTCTTTCCCAACATGGGGAACTCTCTTTCCCTCTTTCTTCCTCCTTTCCTTCTTCCTCTCCACGTGAGTTTCATATGCAGCAGCCATCTGACATCACTTCTCATGTTGTGGGCAACTTCTGAGCCATGCACCATCATAGGGGAGATCCGCTATTTTCTCACCCCAATCCAAAATCGAGAACCGCCTCTGGTAAGTTCCTTCTTCTACCACTTCTTTAGGTTTTTAGGATTTCTTGCTTGTAGATCAAATTTTGTTTTATTTTTCTTGCATATTTAGATGTACTCTTTGTGATTTTTGTGTGTTAGGTTTGTTTAGACTCATTTTTTTATGTTTTAGAATTTGTATTTTGGCTGAAAAGCTCTTTTCTTCACGGGGTGGATTTTCTGTGTCAGGCCTAAATTTTTCGGTCTGATAAACAGATTGTTCTGTTCGATCCAGAAGGAGTTTAAGGCTGAAATTTTAGTATGTGTTAGTTGTACATGTCTAGAATATTCCCTCCAAATTTCATCTCAATTCGACTAGGGGTTGGGATTTTACGGCCATTTTACCGAAGTCGGTTTTCTGGCTTTGCAGAAATCCGACCTCTAGTTCTGAATTTTCCAGTCTGATAAACAGATTGTTCCCGCCGATCCAGTAGAAGTTTAAGGCTGAAATTTTAGTATGGGTTAGTTGTACGTGTCTAGAGTATTCCTTCCAAATTTCAGCTCAATCAGACCAGGGGTTGGGATTTTACGGCCATTATACTAAAGTCGGTTTTTTGACCCTGCAGAAATCTGACTTCCGATTTTAGTTGCAGTGATTTTTGGAAATTAATTTTATTTTTATTTATATATATACATATTTTTAATTAAGTGTCTTGGAATGTATTTGGTGAGTTTTTTGTATCTTAGTTGAGTTGCTTTGTATGTGTCAGGTGCTGGTTTTCGTCAGAAAATCAGAATCTAAAGTTAAGTTTTGAGTGTTTAAGTTAAGTCTAGTTGAGTCTTTGTCGGGTCATTAACGTAGTATAAAAATAGTTGTCTTTTGGGTTTCCGTTTTGTGTGATTGCAGGTAGTGGCCTTGATGAGAACCGAGGTGGACAAGGTGGTTGAAGTGGACGCATTAAAGTTTCTTGCACACAGGTTGAATGAATGAAGCTAGCTCGTAGTTATAGTTGGAGTTTTTATAGTTAGGGCATTAGGGCATTTCTCTCATTTTTGGGTTGTAATTAATTTAAAATTTATTTTCGCACATGCTTTTGTAACTGGCTTTGTGCGTGTTTGCTTTCGTATTTTTTATTTATTTTTGAGGCAATAAAGAGTGTGATTTGTTTGGAATACTTGTTCTCATCCCGTTCCCTGTGGTTCGACTCGGACTTCACCACTTTTGTGTGAGCCGGTTATTTAGATTTGGTGTGCGGTTTACACTTGATTTTTATTGAAAATATCTTTTAAAATATTTTGAAAAAAAGTAGACACCATCCATTATGCATACTTTCACAGTTGTACTGGTTTTTCTGCAGTAGTCTGAACTTATTTTATGTGCCTTTCAGATGATATTGACTTTAGGGTTTTGTTTGTTAATTCCTTTTACCTTGTTGCACAGCTTCTGTAAGTCCAAATTTGATGGAGTGCCAAAAACACTCTTGACGTGCAAATTTTTGGGGAGGCTTTAATAATTTCTTCATCCCATGCTTGAGTTCTTCCTTGGCTATATGTTTCTGATAACCACATTGACCAGAAGCTCTATTATGGCTTTTAACGAATAAAAATTTGGACTATTTTCTGGTTTGTGCTTGTCATTCTTGTGCAGGGACCATGCTGATCTTCCATATCATTTCAGTTTCATCGGGTGTTTCCAAGGAGACTTTTGCTGGTTATGATAATGGTCTTTGCATCATTGGCTTTACTTTGCTTTTCTCTTTTTTTTCCTATTTTCAGAATTCTATCCCTTTTTGAAAACTCGAGAGGTTAGATAATGAATTTCAAGCCTTAAGATTTTTATGTCCACTAAATTCCAATAAAAACATTTTGGTGAAATTGAATATATTTGGTTAGTGCTTCGGAAGCCAAGTAAATGAGTAATAAAGCCTTCTTGTAAGGTACAGCTAATGCTTGCTTTGAGCTTCACAGGGAAATATATCAAGTGAAAAACCTCAGGTCACCCCAATGATTCTACTAATGGTGCAAACATTCAAAGATGTGATGTTTCTCTGTGATGCCAAATATTCCTAAACTTATTTGGGACTTCAGATAGCTTATGTCCTTAGAGAAGATGACAGCATTCTTGAGCTAGAACCCAACATTTATTTTGTTTTTTCTTTTCTTCCTGATAATTCTGTAGTTATGAATTATTCAATGTATTAATGTGTTTCTAAGAAATAATATTGTTACCATTTATTATGCTGAGTTAGTGATTCATGTGAATGTGCTGCAATTATAACGCTGCCAGATCATAAATAGGGACGTGTTAAATAATCCTGAATATATAAATTTGGGAGCCTCTCCATTCAGATCCCACAGATGGTGTCTTTCCAGCAACTTAGAAGGGCATGTACTTTTTTTAAGGTCTTAACTTTCAAGTTGAAGTTTGAAATCGTACTGACAATTTGAAACTGCAATTTGTTTTGTAGGTTACAAACAGAAGGCGAAGGACATAGTTCATGGTGCTTTGTTTTCAGAACCTGGTGTGGATAGCAGAATTGGTCATGCAGGAGGAGCTGGTGGGCTGGTGGTTGTCCGTGGCCTCGATCTCTTCTCATACTGTGAGTCCTGCTTGCTTCCTTTCAGGGTCCACTGCCATGTTGGTTACATCCCATCAGGACAACGAGTTGTAGGACTGAGCAAGCTATCAAGGGTCGCAGATGTCTTTGCCAAGAGGCTGCAAGATCCCCAGAGGCTTGCTAATGAAATCTCATTTGCATTATATAACAGTATCAAGCCTTCCGGTGTTGCTGTTGCACTACAGTGTTGGCATATTCAGTTTCCGAAAGAGGATATAAGTGGTCATAGTCAAACCTTCTCTTCAGAAGAGATGCATGGTTGGGCGCAGGTTTCCGTCTGTTCTGGTTCTGGTATTTTTGAAGATGAGAGGAACAAGGCTTGGACTGATTTTTATGCTCTTTTGAAATTCAAGGGTGTAAATATAGATAAAACCCAAATGAAGCCAGCTGTCTACCAATCGTGGTGCCTATTTGGTTCCAAGGAGTCGCTTTTGTGCAACGGGCATAATGAAAAAAGCCACCTGAATTCACGATTTGCAGCCAAGTTAGGCACCAACCAGTCGTCCATGATCTCTGCCGCTACTTCAATTCTCCATGCACTTGGTGAAGATCCTTCAAGGGCTGGGCTTGTGGGCACTCCACATCGTTTCATTCAGTGGCTGATGAATTTTAAGCAATCAAGTTCAGAGGCAAGGCCAAACATCTTTGGTAATGTAAATTTAGGTTGTCAGAATCATCATTCAAACGGCAAGATAAAACATCTTAGTGTTGGTTATATGGGTAAACATGATATCTGTTCGGAGCTGAACTTGCCATTTTGGTCCCAATGTGAGCATCATCTGCTGCCTTTTCAGGGTGTAGTGCACGTTGGCTACATTGCAGATAAAGAGCACACAGCTGTAGAGAGGTCTTGTTTGCAGTCTCTGGTAAATTTTCATGGATACCACCTCCATGTTCAAGAAAGGCTAACAAGACAGATAGCAGAAAGTATTTATTCTGTTTTCATTAAAGGGGTTATTGTGGTTGTGGAAGCCAACCACATATGCATGATTTCTAGGGGCATTGAGAAGGTGGGAAGTAGCACTGCAACAATAGCAGTACTTGGTCAGTTTGCTACTGATTGTAAAGCCAAAGCTATGTTTCTTCAAAACGTTTCCAACAGGACTGCTTCATGCGGATAAAGAGCCCACAAAAGAAGAAAATTACCTTAAGCAAATATAACACTTTCTGCATCGATTTGGATTACCATGCTTCTTGGAAATTTTTCTACATGGATCCAGAAAAATATATGCTGAGGGTAAATTAATTATGTGATCAATTTTCTTTTCAGATGGTTGTCAAAGACTCTCTCTCTGTCTCTGCTGGAGTTACTCTGAGTCTTCCTTGAATCACATCTGAGTTCCAACTTTCCGGTTCTCCATTTATTTTTCCTTGCAATGCAAGTCCAATATTAACTGAATCTCACAAGGTCTTGTATTGTCTTATCATGTCCATGAACATCTTGGAGCCGGTTAGAGCCATGTGGTTTCACGTCTATGTCCATGTGGGCCACTATCATTATGGATCTGGATCGGATCTGAGATGAATCATTAAGGTGACAGAGAGCAGGCCTAAAGTTCAACCGGACAGTGCCATGCTGCTGCTTGTGGCAAAACAAGGGCACTGTTGGGACAAAGGAAAATTTTAAATATAGGGGAAGTTTTCCCTATATTTGAATCAACCCAAATGGATTCTATAAGGGGACGGATTCGGCCCCCTTACAGAATCGGATGATTCCATCACAATTCACCTTGAATTGAGCAGAATCTGAGGTTGAATTGGCCCTTATTTTAATATTCTAATATTTTTTATTTTGAATGACATTTTAATTTAAAAAAAAAAAAGTAAAAGTGGCCCATTCAGTTCGAGTCTGAATCAGCCAGTTCTCTGAATTGATTCTTCAGGTCCGAAACCCATATTCACAACCATTGCATATTAGAGTGGCTCAGATCAAGGTGCAAGTGGGTCGGTTCCCAACCAGGGTCTTAACCGGATCTGAGTCTGGAAGATAAGCTGTTTGGTATTGTTGGATCTGTGCCCAAAATTGGCTAGTCCGATAACATTGGATCCGGGATGGAACTCAGTCTAACTCAACTCGTTTTAATTCTTTATTTCTTAAAAATGATGAAGAATACCAATTCCTCTGACATGGTGTCATATAGGTGCAGATCTGGTCTGGATCTGGATCTGGAACCAGACTCAACTTACTCAAAAAAGGGCTACAGTCTTGGGCATAGCTCGATTAGACTCAAGTTACCAAAAAAGAACTGGATTCAACTTACTAAAAAGGGGCTACAGTCCTGGTCTAGATATGGCTAGCATTGCCAGGTTTGGTATAGTACGGCACTTATTTTTCCTTCAGATATGCACAATAAATTGGTTAAGCTAAGGTCTTGTGTGGGTCTATGTCTGGGAGTTTAGATTTTGCCTAACCCAACAAGATCCAATATGATCCAACCCATTGGATGAATTTTGATCCAGCCTTATCAAACCCAACTAAGGTTAGGTGCCACTTCCTGACCGTCCACCTGTTTAAGCCTGCACCCAGATCCAGATGATATCTCCACTTAAACTGTGCTATTGGGACAAATCCTAGTACTTCTTGAAAATATACATGTATAATGGTGTTATCTGGGTCCAGTTAAAAATATATATCCAGTATAAGTCAAATTTACAGTTGGACTCTGGATCATGCTTGTCAAGTATACCGATCTCAACAGGGTATAATCCAATATCCGAC
This sequence comes from Nuphar pumila, assembly GCF_984573655.1. Lineage (NCBI taxonomy): Eukaryota > Viridiplantae > Streptophyta > Magnoliopsida > Nymphaeales > Nymphaeaceae > Nuphar > Nuphar pumila. The sequence continues at coordinate 123,962,911 of NC_143255.1, forward strand.
CCAAATCCAAGTCTCTTTAGTTGGATTCGGTAGACAAATTCAGATCCGATTAATAATCGGATCTATATTCAGTATCAAGTTTTGCATCCAAGTCCAAGTCTGAATCCATTTAAGATCCAGATCTGACCAAAATCCATATCTGAATATGTGTAAATGCCATATTTATTGGGATTCAGTTTTGACTGATCACATTTGAATCTGATTAGGTCGGACTTGGTAATGCTTAGATCCAACCCGAGTCCAACCCATTTACATAACTAATCCAGACTCTAATACAGCTCCAAACTTTTAGGTCAAATTCTGAGCCTTTGACTTTTTCAGACCAGCCCATGTTGTGTTCAAGAAGTCCAATATAAGTTGAACAGTACTACTTAGTAGCATACTCCAAGTTAGGCATGCACACGAGCCGAGCTTGAGCTGTTCAAACTCGGCTCATTTCAAAATGCATGTGTTCAAGTTCGGCTCGAGCTCAGAGCCGAGCTTGAACAGCATTGTTCAAACTCAACTCGGTTCCGAGCCGAGCTTTACCCGAGTTTAAAAAAAATGTATCTTTCACTTTTGAAGAGGTGGGATTAAAACTTCAACCTCTTCAAAATGTGTAAAAATGTCTCACCGTTAGACCAAGCTGACCATTTTTTACTATTATGATGAAAAAATAACACATTGTTATTGTAAAACTTAAAAAGTTATACCGGCAGTAGATTCTATACCGTGACCTTTAGATGAAAAGTCCAAAGCCTGCCCATTAGAGAAACACTAACTATTGTTAACATATTTTATATATACTATTTTTACGAAATTTATGAGTGGCTTGATCAAGTTCGGCTCGTTTATGCAGATCGATCCTGGACTTGTGTACAAGCTCGGCTCATTGACTTTCATGGATGAGCTCGAGCCCATCTTAAACAGGTTGAGCCCGAGCTAGCTCGGCTCGCTGTGCATCCCAAATACAAGTATAACCCCGACCGATACAAGTACCAACAACACCAACTTGCCAAAGAAGTGACTCAAAATAACTTGCCAAAGAAGTTGATAGTAAGCATAGTGACAAACGTTTTAAACGGCAATTTCTCGTTTTTCAAAAACTCGTGAGAAATTGAAATTTTTTCATAAATCTCATGTTTTTTTTTGGCAAAATCTCGGCAATAAAAAAATAAATTAAAAAATATAATTTTTTTTATAAGAAAATATTAATAAATTATTTAAAAATAAAAATACACATTTTTTGCGATAAATAGCCGTTTAAAACGTAAATATCATGTTTAAATCACGGTATTTATGTTTTTTCATAAATCTTGCGAGATTTTGAAAATCTCGCAAGAAATTTGCCGTTTTAAACTTTCAGGCAATTTCTCCGTAAGATTTTCATAAATCTTGCGATATTTGTCACTATGATAGTAACAGTAAGATTCTACTAAGTATCATCAAACACTTAAAGTGTTTGATGACAGTCGGATGACTATCCACAGCTGATCTGCGTCATCAGTGGTGAAAAAATGCTTTATTTTAAAAAAAAAGAAGTCTTTAGTGGCAGACGGGCCGCTAAAGACCCTTGGCAGAAAGACCCTTCAGTTCTGCCTGCTTAAAGACCAAAAAAATCACTAGTTAAAAGATTCGGGCCGCTTCTGACCCTGCGTCCGAGGATCAGGCGTTCAATGATATATATATATATATATATATATATATATATATATATATATATATATATATATATATATCACTAGTTAACAGATACCGACTCATGTTACGTGACCAAGAGGAAACCAGAAATCGCAGGGGGGAAGAGAAAACAAGGGATCAATGGAAAAGGGCGATCAAGAGAAACAAAGGATGCAAGAGAACCAGGTAAATTCACAACCTCTTTCAGGCTTTGGTGTGTTTTTCAGTAGATTTATGTCTAAAAAGCAGCCACTTCATGCAAAATTCAGAAGGTTCGGGTTGTCGCAAGTCCGTAACTGGAATACAGGATTGCGTTGGGTATGGTTTCATACTGAAAAAAAAAAAATGGTGAATTAATACTGTGTTTTGATCACTTTATTCAGTTAGTCTAAGACCATTTTGGGCCAAGCCCAAAACCATGTTGGGCCAAGCCCTGAGTTGAGTTCTGAGTCAATAATCATAAGTTTCCTGGATGGTTCTAATCCAGACCATGTTGGAGGGTGCACGGCCACACGTTTGTGTGTGTGTGTGTGTGTGTTGTTGGATCATGGGCTCAGACCCATACCAGCAGCCTGCAGTGCAGTGCTACGTCCAGTTCGAAAACGGACCAACAGACCAGAGAGATAATCCCAGGCTGGGGTGAACCATGGATGTGACTGTAACCCATATTGCTGGATCTGATCCAGCCTTCAAACTTAGGAAAAACAGGTTTAGGTATGGTGTTCTTACAAAAAAAAAACAGGTTTAAGTATGGCATCTTGAAGAACAGAGACCAGGTACCGGTCAGGCACATATGAGTTCAACCTAGATCCAGGGTAGACCGGCTGACTCTTGGATCATGGGCTTAGACCCAACACTGCCCAGTGGCATGCTATATATACAATTATGTCTCGTGATTTTCTCAGACATGGGATAATCTCATGATAAATTGCATTTTGTTTTTCTTTCTAAAATATAATGAAGATGGTAAGATGGTGAAACTATAACAAGAACTACAATAACAAAAGCCAAAATCATATATTGCAAATAAAATCTTGCTCCATTACCAGGATTTTCACAACTTGTGAGCTGTATCTAACGATAGTATCACAAGATTTTTAAAATCTTGGCTACTGTGATTCTTAAAATCCTACGTTGCTGGTTTTGGACTAGAATTCAAGGCTGGTATAACAAGTTAGATATGATCAAGGTCAGTATCTGCATTCAGATCAAGGTCAGTATCTGATCCTCATGCTTGGGTAAGTTCTTATTCTCCTTGTTGAGAAAATCAATCATGGTGGTCACCCTCACATGATCACACCTTGGCTCTTGTTGCTCAGGTTCCTTACTCTTTGTAGGAGAATCAATCTCCTTTTGAAATAGACTGAAGGTTCCCAATGGAGGTTGTTGTGTCACAGCCAATGTTGTAAGTATCGGTATCAGCCCTGAATCGTTTGGCCAACGAATTCAGGTGAATTGACCCGATACCGATTCTCAAGTGAATCGTTCTGAATCAGCTAAAAAATAATTAAAAAAATATTTCGTGTCAATCAGAACGTGACACATGTTAAAACATTCAAAATAATATTAAAAGTTAATTTTAAGCATTTTTTTACATTTATTAAAAAATAGCCGATTCAGGTTAGTATCGTATCGATTTTCTGCTTATAAGATGCCCGGAAGCTTGTTCTCAGGTGTTTTTATTTTTATTTTTATTTTTTTTGTTGTTACTCGAAGAAACTGCTCCAGGATCCGCGCTGGCTCTGCCTGCTGTAAGTATGATCACTGTACTGGCAACGTAGGATTTTGGAAGATTGTGAAGTGGGTCGGATCTGAATGCAGATACTGACCTTGATCATATCTAACTTGTTATATACCAGCCTTGAATTCTAGTCCAAACCCAGCAACGTAGGATTTTGTAGTTGCCTCGGTTTACCTACTTCCAGACAATCTTGTAAAATGATGCAAACGTGGTTGTATTAGTTTGCCTTATGAGAGGTTACAAAAGGCCTGAGTTTGGTTGACTTGCCCTTGTAAATAAAACTTGGGCTCAACTTGACTGATCAAGTTGTTTGTGTCTGTGCAGGTTGAGCTTTACCTGATCAAGTTGTCCCAATTTTTGAACTATCTTCAACAATTCAAACTAGAGACCTATTATACTTTGGTCTAGGCCAACGATCATGGAACAGAGACAATACATTGGAAACTAGACTCTGTTACCAGCTTTTATCTTACCCCAATTCAGCAGAGCGTTTATCTTACCCCCAATTAAGAGATGAGGGCTAGTGTTTTGGGGAGGGACAACTCATTGAAGAGGCTGCCAGTGTGGAGGTGAAGGATAAATGAAGTAGTCGAGAGGGTTGTCAGGGAATTGAAGAGGATGCCAAGGTGGTAATTGATAATTACCACCTCCAAGCGAAGGTAGTCCAATCATGGAAATGGAGCCCTCATTTCCTATCCCAACACCCTCAGTGTCCTCTTTTCCACACTCCCAAACAACCTCCATTGCTGTGGATTCCAGTGTTCACTCCGACGATCAGCTACCAAACAGAGCCTTAGTTCATTTTCTTTTAATGAGATTCAAACTTAAATACGAACACCCTATTTTTTCTCGGGCCTCAAACTCTCTAGACACAACATTTCCTAGTGAATCTTGTGTGTTCAGTATTGTAAGAATTCAGAGTAGAGTTGTGGAATTTTGGACAGAAAACCAAAGGCATATACACATTTATTTTTCCTTGCTTTGGGGATAGGTTGCTTAAATTTACAAAATAGAAGTGCCAAAATAGATCTATTTTAATAATTTTTAATAAAATTGGATCCAACCATTATCTGATCAAGAATCATTGGAAACCTTACCTACGGAGGTCCTTGGACCAACATGGGTCTGATCCTTATAACAGGTCCTGTCCAGATCTAACTGGGTATGGTCAGGCTTGACTCAACGGGACACTTCCTTTTCCCTTTTATTCATCAGATATGCAAATGAATTACTCAAGGCATATGAAGCCTTCAGATTTTGGCTTAACACAACTACACCCGATAACTCTTATCAACATGGTGTTAAAAAGTACGTGCCTGCAAGTGAAATGTGAGTTTCTCATGAGGTGGATGTTTGGTTTGTAATATTTGCATCAATTTAACTAACTTAGAAGTTCACATTTCCAAAACTTCTTTAGGGTATGTTTGGTTGCATACAAATGTGATTTGGAATCTCATGTAAATGAGAGACAGTTTGAAGTGAATCTCATGCAACGCCAAATCACATGGTGGAATATGACAAAACACATTAGTAGTTCTCAAAACATCCTCTCAATTCAAGCTCCCCATAATTTGGAGGGAATACCATCTCTGTAAGTGTGCGTCCTGAAACATCTTCCACCAAGCACCCCAAAAGAAAATATTTTCATTTGTACATACAGAAACATAAAGAGTAGATGTCAGTGTCCCAATAGCTGAATAAATTGATTACAGTGCACCTACATTTGCACGCTTCCATGGATGAACATGTTAAGAGAACGAATAAAGCATGTGCAACGAAGGTTTGTACCAAAAATATGACTATATAATAACTTATCAAGGCATCATTCATCCAAATCCTGTAAGAGCCCCCTGTCAGCAATGATAAATTACTCAACAGAAAATGCATGCCACAATCACAACGCTTATCTTAAAGTGCATTTCTCAGCAAACAAGAAAAACTAGGACATTACAATTTGTTTTCTTAAGAAAACTAGCTCGGTAGGGTCTTCTCTAGATTAGATGGCATGAAAACATTGAAACCGTCTGCAGCAGTGGACATAATCATCCCAGGGATCTGCCCATGCCAGTGTAGTTCCTTCAGATCTTTTTGGCCCTGATTGAAGAAGTACATCCAATTAAAACCAACACTAACTTTTGTTATTAATACTAGAAGCAGTGCTTAGTAACAAAATTCATATTTAAAGTGTCAACAACTAAACACGAAAACGAGCAATACCTGATGGACAAAGAGCAGTTGTGGTGGTAAATCTTCAGGGGCATTTGCTTGATCTTTCACCGTTGCTTTGAACTCAGCCTCCTCCTCAGCATCTCTTTCCAATGAAAAGTCCCAAATCCTGGAGGAAGAGCACAGAAAATTAAGAAACATAAACAAGCTACAGCTTTGGCATTCAGCATGAAACTTGAGCAGTAAGTGTGTACGTCAGCTGATTGTCTGATGATGAAACGGCAAGTGTGGACATCTCATGAGGACTCCACTCGATGGATGTGATCGGTTGCTTATGGTATTCAAAATGAGCCACGGGTGAGCTATCCTGTCCCTGTACAAGGAAAACAGCAAGATACACTGAAATAACTCTTCAGCATGCATAAATGATGAAGAATGATCATGTTTCCCTTCTTTTTTTCTCAATAAATGATAAGATGAACGAACATAGTCTCAGTCAACCTCATGAAACTGCAAGCATAGTCTCAGTCAACTTCATGAAACTGCAAGTACTCGAGATGCAATAACTTTCCTCCAAAGTGGCACAATATTACTCAGAGTCATAAGCCCCAAGAGTAAGCACAGAAAAAGCGTTAAAACAGAGCTACTAAAATTTAGCACACCCTTAATCAGCTGGAAAACTGAATATCAATTATTCTACTCAGTGCAAAAACCCACACCATAACCAAGAAGCATGAGAGCAAGAGAGACACATGTCGATCTGAAACCCTATCCTAATAAAAAAGGATATAAGCAGAAAAGTTAAAAAAAAATAATATAAAATGAAAATTCAGAATAGGAAAAAAGTCTCGTGGCTAACATAACCCTTCAGGAAACTCTTTTGTTTCCTTGTCAGTTTGATAGTCATAACTGATGCTATCTCATTATTGCATTAAGATAAATTTATAAATTAAGATAGCCGGCTGTTGATGGTTTAATCCATTCTCAAAATATTTCAATCTCGGAAAAGCAGCTATCTCATCCACACAACATCATTAGATTTCATATCCATAGGAAGCAGAAGGAAAGTTTGCATCCTAACACATATATAGTACCAACACTACCATAAATTCACATGCATGCACACTAGTGTAGCAGACAGGGGAAGAAAGCAAATGCTATACCTTGATTTCTCTAAGATCCCAAATGGAAAAGCTACCATCATCACTGCCTGAAGCTATCATGCAACTGGCAAGCCTGTAGATGACCACGAAAGAATCAGCTTCCCATTCTTTAAAACCATAAAAGCATCACAAGGGCTAAGATACAACAATATTTGTTCACCCACCGATTCCAAGATATTACATTGACATCAGTATTGTGTGCTTTTATATAAGCCATTGCATGGGTCCGTACACGACAATCCCATATGGCAATTTGTCCATCCACTGAGCAGGAGGCAAAAACATTATTTTCAACTGGACTCCACTGCATTAACCACCAGTAAAATGAAGAAAAAATTATATAATGTACAGGACATACGTATCTAAAATCTGAGGCCAGAAAAGCATAAGTACAAAGGAGCAGTTTTATGTTGTGTATGATTATACCTGAAGATCTTCAACACTAGCAGTGTGTCCAGTGAATGGGTTCTTATCTACAACCCATTTTCCACCAGATGTAGGGGTCCAAAGATGAATACAACTCTTACAATCACCTTTACACATCCAAAAAGGTGCCTTTCAATCAGCATCAGTTCTCACATAACAGGCTTATTAGTTGTTTTCCACAATGTAATACAAAAAGCTTTTAGGAGAAAGTTACAAGCACTCTACCAGTGACAAGCATTCCAGGAGTAACATGACTCCAGTCCAATGCATAGCCCTCATCTTTATGCCCATTAAATATTTGCAAAGGTGCTTGACGAGTGATGCCTACTGCTCCAGTGCTCACCCTAGGGTCCGATGCTGCTAAGGAATTACAGTGAGCACTGATGTCCCAAACCTGGCTCAACACAAGGCAGCAACATAAATACCAAAAGGACATGAAGTGCCATCAAGGTGACAAGCAAGATTATAAACATAATAAGTTCATCCATGTCCAACTCATATTCTGTAAAAGGCTTGAATCCTAACATGATTTGATAGATTCAAATTACTAGTTTATCAGAGTAACCATGTTCTTCTAAGACTTGACAATGCGTATATGATCCAGAACCATGTCCAGCCCAAGTTTATAATGTAAAGACACTTTACATTTCAAAACTGCAAATCTATATAAGCTTGGGTGCAGATGAGGCTAATGTCATTCAAGCCACTGAATCTAACTACAAACTAGACTAGATTCATATAACTCTAAGCAGATTAGCTCATACAGCTAGTAGCCACATACTTCAGACTTTCATTTCCCCGCTTGCAATGTCAAGATAGACACCATAACTCAGAGTGTGCTTGAATAGTTCCCGAACAATGCAAACCAGGCCCATTTTTGTGTTGGGAAATAGCACTAAAGCACGATGTCCAGGTGGTTTCACGACAGGCCAACCTTATCCAGTTTGAAGTTAAAGATTTGTAACAATGGTTTGCACCACATTTGTAAAATAAAGAAGTTCCAAATTAAGATGGGTTAGACACTGCGCATCTTAGTTTTCTCTCCCTTCTCTTGGAGGAAAACAAATAAAATGCTCACTAAAGAGTTGTGAAAAAGAAAGAGGGTATATGAGGCTATGAGCTGAATCTATGACGGAGTTCTCTCTAGGAATACCAGTATAATTAATTTGCAGACACTAATATATTTATCAGTGTCACATTCTCTGTGTGGGTGGGTGTATCAAGTACATGCCTCTTTCAGTTTCAAGAAAAATAAATAACCAATAAAGCCAATGACTGATCAATAATTAGTGATTTTAAAGGAATAAAAAATCACATTAAAATCTAAACACTACACTAACCTGAACAAAGCCGTTGTCTCCCCATGTGGCACATATATGTGGTTGTTGAACCATTGAGCGTATTCGGTTGACAGATCCTTGATGAGCCACCATACGCACCTGAACATCAAAAATGGTCAATCAAGATAGAAAATTATTCACTGAAAAGAGGCAACTAACTGTTCTCTGCAGAAAAGTAATGACAGAAAACAGATTTCCAACCAAACAATGACACAAGTAGGAGGATAATTCTTGCCTGCAAAGTAGGAGCCTTGGACAAATCATTCTCATCATCACCTTCATCCTCACTACTTTCACTGTCAGAGTCACTCTCACCATCTTCCAATTGTCTAGGCACCAATTGCTTCTTTCTTCCTGATATATTGGACAGCCTCATTATTCGAATAGAATTCTTTGATGCTTCATCTGCCTGGAATAACAGCATCACAAAATATAGCACCCCCATAAAGAGAGAGAGAGAGAGAGAGTTTCAGATGCCCATGTTTACATGAATGCTTACATAATCATCTGAATGCCTTCTCAAGAGCGATATATATTTAATACATGTTTAAGACTGTCCAACATTTTTCCAATAAATTCATTGCACATTGTGCTATGCATGATATCGGGATCCTCCAAAAGATCCCACCCTGGGTTTCACTTCACACAACATGCACACACACATTCACACATACAAAAGCACACCTGCACAAAAAGCACACATAGATGCAGACAAACACAGACATCCAGACATGCAGATGTACCTGTGACACACACACACACATGCACACAAACACACCCAGCAGCATGCACGCACACACGAGACACACACACACAAAGGAACAAGTAAACTACATATGCAGGGATGTGCAGAGATTTTTTTTAGTTTGATCACAGTTGTTTCATAAAAAAGGATCCAGCAATATATGAAAAAGGCTTTATGTTCTTTTATTTTTCCTTTTTTCAAGGCAGAGATATGACAGGTATCAGATTCACCTACCCTTCAAGATTTTCAATGGGTTTGTTAATCAGGGTTCCAACATGTATGTTTCTCCAACTTATTACTGTCCAGCTCATGTGAACCACATTGCAGTCATAAACAAAATGCCATTTGTCATATGAATAACAGTGGGCGATTTATTTTCAGCTACTGATAATAGTTTATTTTCAGTTGCATAATTGATTTTAATATGAGATTTAGGTTAGAGTTTTCGTGATAAACTTGCACGTGTGCAGTCTGATATGTTATGTTAGATCAGATTACACATATATCCACACACACACACACACACACATATATATAGTGTGTGAATATTTGGTACTAATGAAGGTAGTGAACTATTGAGTAGAAATAGCCTACTTGTCATATTGTTTAGACTTCTTTTGTAGATCGGACACTATGGAAGTGATCTACAAAGTTTCTTTAGTAGAACATGTGTTTTGATTATTTTGAATCATGTGACTGTGACATTTAAGCAGGCTTTTCAAGGGCTTCAAAAATCAACGGCTTACAATGTACCAAAATTTTACGACTCAAAAATCTTAATTTTACATCTAGAAAACACAATCAAAGGTTTGATCATTAGTAAACAATCCATTCTAAATGCATCTATGTGGTCAGATTGAGTTGGCACAGTTTGCACTTATGATTTTCAGCTCAATGTGTGTGTGTGCGTGCGGGCATGTATGTTATAGGAAGAAAGACTAATCTAACATTAAGAGCTGGAAACAGGAGTAAGAAATAGATAAATCATGGCATTGTAGGAAAAACATCAAAAAGTACCATAAGAAACTTCATATACCACATATATGCTTTTTCATGCTCGTAGATCACACCACATTTAGCTCACAAACTTACTAGTCATCTCGCACTTAGAACATCTTCACAGTCAACTTCACTTGGCTCATAGATAAACATGTAATCCCATTATCCAGAGCATTCATTCGATGTATAGAATTGAGATTCATGCCTAATATGATGAAACTGCAAGTATGGCACTTTAGACTAACACTCTCTTATCAAGTAGCGTGCATTTTTCCTTTCTCACTGTTTCATGGCAAAACAAAGAAATAATAGTGGTCTACTCTAGCCACCATCACAGTCAAACGCTGCATCATGGATTTTACACAGTTACATATTACATCATAATGGTGACTAAACCAAGGCAACTGTTTACGACAAGTGATTCACAAATGCAACAAGCTGAATCACCATATCGATACCATAGCATCTCCAAGTCATGAAGTTATTAACTGTTGGTTGCTCTACTTTCACCTATGAAAACTGCTGATTAAATCTCCCGATTCATTGTCAAGACCGATGTGACATAAGTTTTTTATAGCAATTCATCAGAACATATTTTCCTCTTCTTGTCCTCCCTAATGCTAGCAGATGCATGGGTATCATGTAACAACAATTATCTTCCCTCAATCACCAGTTGTTCAAGTTTAACAACTGCAACATATGGAATCTTCGGAAAACATCTTTAGCACAGAAACAATAGATTCACATAACCATGGAGATTTTAAAGCAATATTTGCTATACATGTCATCATAACATGAAGCTCACCTGAGTACCAGAGACACAATACATAGTATGAGGGAATTCTGGCCTTATCAATCCCAGGTCATCGCTTAGAATGTCAAAACTGTAGCAATAAATCCACAGGGTCAACAAAAGCATGGTCTTAAAGCTAAGACAAAACTCTTTTCATTACAAACGAAACATTATGAATAATAAACTTGACCATAGTCATTCCAAACTACACAATTTATAGCTACAAAAGGATTCAACTACACACCTCAAGGAGGGCCAATCATTACTAAAAGCATGAAGGCAATCATATGCTGATGGGTCACATTGGAGCTCCTCATCCTCTTGCAATAAGTCCACGCCAGGGCGCCAAACCTATCCAAAAATAGCTATTCTTAAGATCAAAACAAAAAAACAGAATTTACTATTAAAAAAACCACACCTTTGCAGGGTCTAAAACACTTGTTGAAGGTCCATCATCCTTCTTCTGTGCCTATACAATTGAACTCGATACCTTAGCATAGGTAACAAAAACAACTAGTCTTCGCAAGAAGGCTCCAACAAAAAGATACCTTTGATTTCTTGCGCAACTGTTTCTTCTTCTTGATGCTTCGAACCATGGTTCACAGCTAGTCGTAATCCACAAGAACTAAACACCACCAAAAAACCACGCATTATAACTCCAGGGTAGATAGTCTGGCGCACCCAAATTTCACCAAAAAAAAACTAGAAATAAATTAGGAGATTGCTTTGTTCTTCAGAATGCAATATCTAAATTCAACCCAGCTTTCTCAATAACATTTTTTTGATACACCCTCATATATAAAAGCAGACTAAGTTCAGAACTTGCAGTCAACTCCACAATGTAATCCTCATCTTATACTGCGTTTCTGGACAAGTGGGTAAATCCAAACATGCCACTCCACCAAAACAGGAGGAGAGAACGAAATATGGATAGGAGAATTGGCAACATAGGCTTCAATATTCCATTGACTTGCTTCCATCGATAACTAATTTTCATCTTCGCAATTAATACAAGCAAGAATGAACAAACAGCGGAGAAAATAGAAACGAAATCGGTTACCGAAACGAGCTCGCTGGCGAGAGAAACCGGGAGCAAAGGGGACTGCAGGTTAAATTTAAAAAGCATGATATTTTCATTATAAGTGACAATACCACGATGTTTTGCACATCTAAAAGAGCGGCCAAAGTGTCATCCCAAGTCCATCACCTCCACTGTCAAACCCACGTTCACCTCCTCCACCAATTCCAACTCCAACACTTGCTCCTGCACCAAACCCACCACCACCCAGAGAGAGAGAGAGAGAGATAAGCAGATTTGGACTCACCGGGCTGTTTCCAACTCCACAGACACCGATTGACCGCCCGCTGGTCCACTGCCGATGCCTCTTCACCGGCCAAAACCTCTGAATGGTGCTAGGGTTCCAAAGAGGCAATGAGAAAGAGGCAGGGGTTTGGGGCGTCCTTTATTTTCGTTGAGTGAAAAAAACAAAAAAAAAATGTATTCTGTTATTTTAGTAAGATTTTCTATTTCTCGCGAAAATAACGCAGATCTTTTGAAAAAGGTTCATTTAGCGAGAAATACAAAATCTCGCGAAAAAAATACCGTTCTTATCTTTTTACTGAATATATCGAGATTTTTTTGCGATAAATTCATATTTCTCTCCATATTTGTCACAATGGGTGTACCCAGAGCCACCCAAGTAACAAATTGTCGGGTTTGGGTCTTTTCGGGTCACAAAAGTTAAATCTGGAATGAAGTTTACTTGAGTCAGGTACCCCATACAAACCCGACCCATTGACAGTCCTAACTGGCTTGTGACATTGGGACTCCCTATGTGTGTGACGGGCCAGCCTACCCTGGCTTGACCCAAGGCCTGACTCAGACTCTGGCCTACCCCTTGTTGGATTCGGGCCAAGCTTAGGTCAGGTCCAGTTCCATTGAAATTATATATATGTTTTTTTTTCGGAAGGGGGTGTGGTGGTTTGGGTGGTGGGTCAGGTCTTACTCCGTTTAAATTTTATCTTGGTTCTACCTTGGCTCAGTCCAGTTACCAGTCAACTATAAGACCAATGGGGGCTCTGCCTGGTTGGTAGGAGCTGTCAGTGCACGTCTCCTTGTGGTGGGATGTTATAGGTTCAAAACTCCAGTACGATGAATAATAACTTATGGGGGTCAATCTAACCCCATCTTGTCTTTTAAAAAAAATATCACCCTGACCCCATTCTTACTGAGCTCAAGAGTTGGGTACCTAGGGATAGCAGTAGACCGGGGAAACGGCCTCGCCCTGTTTGGACCGGGGATGGAGGCAGGGATGGAGGTTAAAATCAAAACCCATGCGGGGATGGACTTATGCTTTCCCTCACCCTGCCCTGATCCCCGTCTTGCCCCACCCCGCCTTGTACCCAATCCTTATTTAGGGATGGCAATGGACCGAGGGAAAACGGGTCACCTCACTTTGTTTGGACCAGGGATGAAGGCCAAGATAGAGATTAAAATCAAAACCCATGGGGGGATGGAGGGCAGGATTTTGAGATGGGGGCAGAGGTGGAGACCTTGACCCCGTGCTGGTCCACTGCCATCCCTATGGGTATCCGACCTTATGCTCACCTTATTTGTGAAGGGTAACATCCCATCTGGACCCATGCAAGTGCTTCGTACACTAAATCAATGCTAGAAATCTCGCTCCAGGAAACAATCTTGGCATGGGACACTCTGAAATAATTTGAATTTTTTGTTTTTCTGTGAATAATCTTGGAAAGCATATAAATTAAATGTTATAAAGAAAACTCTAATAATATAAAACAGTTTTACATTGTTTTTTGTCACGCTAATATTGCAAAAAAACGCAATTTCTTAAAAACAGGTGATCTTTCTAAAAAAAAAATCAACGTTGTGTCAGCTTTTGAATATACCACAATAAAATCACAGTATTTGTGAAATATTACAGATTTGTTATCAAAGGGAATAATATAGCAAATTAAATGGGTTGATATGGATCTGGGTGAATGTACTATTCAAGTTGGATTCTTATCCTTATAAAGATTTGCTTCATTTCAGAGTAAATTAGAGAGCAAGAATCCGCAAGACCAATGTTGTCAGTATAGGTATATGAATTGTTTGGCCAACGATTCAGGTGAATCTACCGATACCGATTCTCAAGTAAATCGTTCTGAATCGGCTAAAAAAACAAAAAAATATCTTGTGTCAATCAGAACGTGACGTGTCAAAATATTAAAATAATATTTAAAAATAATTTTAAGTATTTCTATATTTATTAAAAAATAGTCGATCCTTTATTTTTTGCCTATACAATACCTATCGGTCGATATGCACTGACACTGACAACATTGCTTAAGACCTCTTTGAGGTGATTAGGTGAAGTACTCGGTCCACACGAAACACATAAAATGCAGTGATTTCAATGTAATGAGTTATGACAAAGAAAATGATTTTAGCTCTTTAAGAATATAATTTTAGTCATTGCCTTAAACTGTTAGAGTTGGGACCGAGGTGTGCGTTGTGAAGACTTAAGGAGAAGAGAAGTGAGTAATTGATTAACAACCTGCTTCAGAGGGTGATCCTCGATATGAACATTGAGACCTATTCAGTGTATTCTGCAGAGGCAGGGGCTGGAGATTTTAACCTTTCCTAGGTAGTTGTTATCCAGCCCTAACTAACTCATTGGATTTCTAAACATGCTGAAAATTCAATGTGTAATGGGCTCACCATTATCCCTAGTGGTGCATATCTCAATAACTCACTTAAGTAGGCCATTGAATTTCATGTGAGACCTATTTGGCTACATTGGATCCATACTAGGATCCAACATCTTCTATTTTGCTATATGGGGCGAATACCCACATTGTATCATAACCAGTGCATTCTTTATTGCACTCATGACATTATGAGGTTTTACATACGCTAGTTAGATTTCTTCTTTATGATATGTCCCTATCATGTGACTATTGACAAGCTAGGTTGTTTTTCCATCATGTCATAAATTCTTATTATGTATTTCAGTTTATTTCAAGTATTCATCATTTACTGCATACTAAGTCATGCAATCCATAAATAAAAAATAAATATATCATAATATGGGTCACACATAGTCATGAGGATCTTGTAGCTCCTCCATGACCATACCATAGGTATGCATACTAGTAGAGTACTATGAAATTTATAAATCTATGATTTGCTAAACACAAATACTCTCACTTTTCAAAATTTCACCATAGTTTATACTTTCACTTTTCATGTGTATTATTACATGTTAATCACCTCCTGAACATTTCAGATCAGTATATTTGGATCTAAATAGTCATAAATATGATTGACCAACACCATTTAGAATTTTATGCATAAAATCACAATATCCCTTCATGCATTTATACAAGCATACCATAGGGAGCATTTATAATAATTATTTATCATTATATACAAATAAATATACTCACTTGCATGTAAAATTATAATTCAGCTCTCACTATTTCAATGGTTTACATTTAAGCAATATTTGCATTAAGTCATGACATCATGAGGTTTTACATACACTAGCTTAACTTTTCCTTCATGATATATCACCATCATAAGGATACTTACAGACTAGGTTAATTTTTCATCATGAAGTTTAAGCATAAAACTTTATATCCAAATTTAATTTGGATATACTTTAGATCCATATCCAATGAGAGTCATCTCATTATCATTTAGATATGCCAAAAATGATTAGCCAAATACAAGGCTTTAATTAAATCACAAGTTTGAACATTTAAGTTCAAATCCATTACCGGATCCATATATACATATATATCCAATTTAATTGGATTTGTAGGATTCTATATCCAAATCTGACTTGAGATGCTATCTATCAAGTCCAACATGATCTGTATTAAAATTGATCTCCATACAAGCTTAAATAAAACCATGAATCTTACAGGATTTGACCATAATCTAAATCCATATCCAAAACCACATATTTCATATACAAATGGATCCATATTGAATATTCAGTATTCTACTTATCTACATCTAACTATGTCAATCTCGGACCTATACAAAATATATGTCATTATAAGGTCCAAATATCTAGCCTGATATTACCCAGATTCAACATAAAGCTTGGATCCAATATGAATCCATGTATATATATATATATATATATATAAACTTTGAATCAATTCTGAATCCATATCCTATAAGGTAATTATACGTGTCCGGATACAACACTAGATCCGCTTAAATTTAATAAGATCCAATAATATTATATGGATCTAAAACTAATTCAACTAGATCTATACTTAATCAATTTGAACTATCTGGATCCATGCATATTTAACTATATTCATAATATTTTACTCGATCAAATCAAGGTTTGTGTCACCTTACTAGACCCAAACATCTGATCTAATACCGATCAGATCCAATCTAGACTCAAACATTATATTTAAAAGATTTTACAATTAAACTTAATCTATATAAAAAAATTGGATCAACCATACTGAATCCAGATATTAACATAAAAAAAATTTTAATGCATATAATAAAAACATATGCCGACACAATATTTCTGGATCCAAAAATATCAATGTAGAGATATAAACCAAATCATAACTAGGTCTAAAAAGTTTTACCAGATCCAACCAAGGTCTATAAGAAGCTACCTGAACAACTTGACCCAATCCAGATCCAAACTTGTTTGAGGTATTCTATTAACCAGAACCACTTTTCTGCAAAATCAAAAAAGTTAAAAATATTTTTGGATAACAACAATAAATAATAATATTAAAATAAAACTTTGAAACTTTTTGAGTTAAAACAAAAAACTCAAGTGGTTTACAGTAATTTTACAAAAACTGGGGTTGTTCTGAAAAAAATTGAACATAGTAACCCTGTCTCGGATAATATCCAAAGAACAACTTGTTTTTGAAATTATCTAGAAATAAAAGCCTTTGTTTTGTAAAAGAGATGGTTAAAGTCAGAATAAAATAGAAGGATGAGGGACAAATATTGAAAATTACTTAAAAAAAGATAACCACCCCATTAGGGTTTTCCCTTTTTTACGAGAGGGAAGAAGGGCGGCCGCTTCCCCTTTTCAAAACCCTCCTTTTTTTTTACACCCGTAAAAGGGAGCACCTTTAGGGTTTCTCCCTTTTTATGGGAAGGAAAAACAAAGGGACAGAGAGTGGACAAGATGACTGTTGCCCTCAACCCCTACCTTCGTTGTGAGATACGGCAACCACTGTCGGGTTTTGGTACAACCACTGCCATGGATTCTGACAATTGCCGTTGTGATTCTGGCACCACAGGTGGGCTCAACTAACAACAAAGCCTCCACTAAAAGGGCATCCCCTGAGTACTCCACATCGTATTTTTGGTTGAAACTCCTGTAAATTTGGGTCATTGGTTGAGACAACACAATGAGGGTGCCGACAATGTCCACCAGAAGCGCCTTATGAGTGATTCTCCCACACACGAACCTCCCTTACTGTTCAGATTTGAAGAGGGTTTCGACCCTCTGCTCTTTCTCTCTCTCTCTCTCTGATCAGCCTCAAGATCATCGTCGTGGACCTCATCGTCTGACGCCTCACGCCTGAGGTGCTACCGAGAAGAGGGCGTATATGTGATGCAAGAATAGGTGTTTTCTTCCATTGATGATAGAGAGGAACAAGGAGGAGGAAAGACAAATATAGCAACCATGCCTAGAGCTCTCCGGAGGGATTCCAGAAACCCCTGATGCGGTTCATCTGCAAAGGTTGCCCCCATGGCCAGCGTGATGGCTGTAAAGGTGTTGAGATGGCCGAGTTGGTCTAAGGCGCTAGATTAAGGTTTTGGTCTAGCGAGAGAGGGACGCAATGGGTGGTTCTCCTCTCTCCCTCTGCCTCTCCCATTTTTTTAACGGTTGTAGCCCTTGTCGCCACCTACTCTGATTGCAGAGTGCTTCTCTTACCGCCTTGACTTTGATGCCTCGTCGCTCGTCGACTCCGACGATATCGACCTCGCCTGGCTTGTGGGCTCCCCTACCTCCTTCTACGACACCCACGAATTCCTCAACCTCTCCACCTGTAGCAATGACATCTTCGACAAGCTCCAACGCCTTGCCTCAATTTTGGCTGGCTCTGACTAGGCTGATCGGGACATCGCTACTTCTCCACAATAGGTGGAGGTAGGGCTAGCATTTGGGGAACGACCTGCGTTAGGGAAACCATGGTCTCGACGAAAATGCAAGCTTAGTCACCCAATGTCAGCCTCAAACAAGTGATCTCTCAGTTTGGTACACCCTCCTCCTCTTCCTTGAGTGACTCACACTCACCCTTGTGAATCTGCTCGCTCGATTGTAGTTGCAGGTAGAACTATGCTTTTGCTTTTTCATTTTGGGAGAGCTAAGTAGAGGGCAAGGGGAGAAGCAGCAGCTTCCTCGCTTCCTCGATGGTGATCCACGACGGGTTCGATGACAATGGAGGAGTGAGGCCCTCAAGATGAAGCCGAACCTTGATTAAGAATATGTTCCACCTCTGGATCAATCGATCACCGAACCGAACCGAACTGAGAGGGACTCTGCCGCATAGGCGGATTGGGAGAACTGCCAAAAATTGGGGCTCTCGCCAGGATCTGGTGCCTCCATCGGATGTTTGGAGACAAAATGATCATCTAGCACCGACGATGATGTTGCTGAAATATTAAACCGAGGGTGGAAGAAGTTGGTTGTTGGTCGGTTGACTCCGTCCACAATATGCCAGAGTACTCTTTGAATGGTAGAGGTTCCCTGCAGCATTGACGAAGAAGTAAGGAGTGCCTCCAACTGTTGATGTTGTACAGGGAGGCTAACTGGACAGGAGACCACACCACTGAGTTGCTATCGACAGCAAAGGCATGGTCATAGGACCCATCTGGCAAAGAAGAAACATCAGAATGTTGGGACCGTGCATACCGAAAACCATGCGTTGATACCACTGTTAGATTTGGGACCAGGGTGTGCGTTGTGAAGACTTGAGGAGAAGAGAAGTGAGTAATTGATTAACGGACTGCTTCAGGGGGGGATCCTCAATATAAACATTGAGACCTCTTCAGTGTGTTCTGTAGAGGCAGGGGCTGGAGATTTAAACCTCCCCTGGGTAGTCGTTATCCAGCCCTAACTAACCCATTGGATTCCCAAACATGCTGGGAATCCAATGTGTAATGGGCCCACCATTATCCTTGGTGGTGCATATCTCAATGGCCCACTTAAGTGAGTCATTGGATTCCATGTGAGACCCATTTGGCCACACTGGATCTGTACCAGCATCCAACATAAACTATTATTGGCTTGGTGGGAGAATCGGTAAAACCATAATTTATCTTTTAGTGAATTTTGTTAGAGTCCTTGAAAGAGTATTGCGTCATAAACAAACACTATAATATAAAATAAAAAAAAATGATTGTACTACCCTTGAAAATGACACACTTCCCAAAATATCTACCAAATTGACAAAATCATCCGCATATCTAAAATTATCGATTCTTGAGTTTTTAAAGACTTTTTTGTCTTTCGCACATGTGAACTTGCTGAAGTTAGTGCAATATATAGGTACGTTGAAGAAAGTTTGTAACTTTTCAATAAAAAGGAGATTTTGTGAACATCCGCAAATACAATACGACTTCACGAATATAACTTGTAAACCTCACTTTAGTAAATACTCCATTAAATGCGACACTTCATGTTTTAAAAAATAATGGTTTGTATTTTAGGGCTTTTCGCATAAATTAAGGTTTTTGTGGTCCCCAACTCTTTTTCCCCCATGTGTTTTTCTCGACAAAATTTTTTAGTGAGACTAATTTTTGGCAAAATTATTCGACACAATTGCTTGTTCAACGTCGCACGATAGCGCTTCATCGATGACTTTTTGAGCACCATCAACAACGAGATATTTAGGTAAACACAACTTTAACGGTTGAATCAATTATTTTTAAATTTTTTTGTCATGAATCAATTATTTTAAATGTACATTGGCATGAATCCATTATTTTGTCAAAGAATTGAATAGTTCTCAAGTTATCTTTGCATGTTCAATAGCTTATTCCATTTTTTTTAAATTTATTTTCATGTGAGTCGTTGTTTCTCGCTTTGTTTATTTAATTTGGTATGCCTTCATTTTCATGTGGTTGTTTATCTGATGTGGTCATGGGCTTTATACTATCAAAAATTTGTATTTAGTGTATTGTTTGCTCTTGGTCATTAAATTTGTTGAATATAGTTATTTATAAGAAGTGATTGATGAATTCTGAATATCTTTATGCTTATGAGCTTATACTTTTTCATAAAACCCCTTATTAAAAGTTTCTAAAAGTTGGTAAAAGGTTATTGGTCCTATCCTATTTTACACAATTAAAACCATAGTGAACCAATCAATGTTGTGATCTTTTTTATTTTTTATTATTTTTTAATATTTGTTTTTTATTTAATATAAATTATTTTTTATCCTTAACATTTCATGATCATCGAAAGTTATACATATTTCTATTTTGCTAGATCTTCTTTATGACTTTTTTAAGACTGATCTCATGTTTAGATGATTGTTATATCTAAAAGAAAAAGAAAAAAGAAAAGTATAAATGTGAACATTTTGTCTCCATTATAATGAATAATTTATTGTTTGCTTCATTTTCCTTATGAGCTTTCATTTTTTTTTGGCATTTTCATCTTGCAAACAAAAGAGAAAAAATAAACTAAAAAGATATTTTCTTGCAATATACAATTATGCACCTACAATATTTGTTATGAAAATGATTTTTCAATCACTAGTTTGTTCATTTTGTTTTTTTAGAAAAATTTTTATTTGTTAATTATAAAATGATGATTAAAGAGACTGACATGAGGCAACAACACCTACACCAATGCCTACTAATGGAACAAAGCAATTGATAGCTTACCCACTGGTTGATCAGACCTACTATCCTGTACGGAGAAGTCTTGACACGTGGATAGACAGGGAACCTACTTCACGGCCAAAAGTATGAGTGTCAAACATATTTCATAATAAATGCAACATGACTAAGATATGACCCAAAAATTTGCACTCAAATAAGAAGCAACTAACACCTTCAGTGGCGGTAAGAACAATTGTTAAAGTTGCAGAAAAGGTTGAATTTTTTTTCCTAAATCATGTTTCTCATCCAGAAAGCATCTAAAGATGGGGATTCATGTGTGTAGTCAGTGGTGAAGAAGTTGATGAAGTCATTGACTGTATTTGCGGCAGTTGTTAACCTCAATACTCGACTAAAAAAAGCAAGAGATGTGGTCACTTGGAGGTTGGGGTGATGAGTGCACAGAAAATCCATAGAAGACAAATATGGAGAGACTGGGAAAGTATCTTCAAGAGTGTGAGGAGGTAGAAGATCGGCACTCGGAGAAGAAAATGCATGCTCCAAGGAAAAGATCGCAGTGACAAACATGGTTCAGTATTTATGGACGTGTACTTTATTCATTAATGTATTGCATGAAATATGTTTATAAGATATTTGCAATCAATTTCAATATTACATTCAACCACTGATTATAATCTTAATATATATGTGTTTGTATTGATTCTTGCATGTATATGTATGTGAAACATGTTTGTAAGATAACTAGTTAGATTCTTACAACTAATCTTTAAAATGTTATGTGTGTGTGAAACATATTTGCAAGATAACTAGTTTAAATATTGTAATTCATTAATTAGTTTGGGTGTGAAATTGAGTTTGAAATTTAGATGCATTTTAATGTTACATTTAATCATTGATTATAATTATAGATTTTCAAATTGAATTATGAATTTAATTTTAAATTTGATTTCTATGGTTTTATTTTAGTTTTATTTTAAGTTATGACTTTGGACTTGAATTTGAATTATAGCTATTGAATTTTAAAATTGAATTTTAAATCTTAAATCTTAAATCTTAAATTTTTAGATTTTAACTTATTCATTATGATTTAAAATTGAGTTTGGATTATGCATTTTGATTTGAATTAGGTTTTGAAATTAAAAATTTGGATTTGTGTTTTATTTTTTTGCTTAGATTATAATTCAAATTATAAGGTTACATTTGAAATATAAGTTTTGATTTGAATTTTTGTTTTGAATTTTAAATTTGTATTATTTAAAACTAAATTGTGACTTTGAATTTGAATTTGTCTTTAGCTTTTAAATTAAGAATTTGAGTTTAAACTTAAGTTTACATTGGGATTATGAGTTTGGATTTAAATTTTAATTATGAGTTTGAATTTCAAATGAATTTTAAATTTAAAATAGAATTTGAATTATGAGTTTATATTTGAATTGCAATCATGGGTTTAGATCAGAATTTAAATAATGAATATGAATTCAAAATCTTTTTGAATTTACGTCTGATTTGAGTTTTGAATTAAAATTTAGTATTACATTTAATAATTAAATTATGATATTTGACTATTTTTTTGTGATTACATTAGCAACATGCTCAAGAGTCGAAGAATCCAACAAGCCTTATGCATCAGTTCTACTGGTTTTAAGTTCATCAGTGGTTCTTAACACTATCAGAAGAACCGAAGGTCTGATTGGATCGAATGCATTTTTTAAAATTCTTTGAGCTCACACCATGAAAGATTCACATTTAAGTTCTTTGATTGTGAGATGATCATCACTCGGCTCCCACTGCATCGAAGTCGGTCCTCATGCCCCTCACTCCCTGCCATCCATTCCCAAGGATCAAACGACTCTCGTCCTCCCGAACCTCTCAGACGATGATCATGCTTTGGAAAGAGCCTTCTCCTCGAGTCCTCACGATCACCTTCCAAGCGATGGCCGAGATCGTCTCGAAGGGCGAGAACTGGTCCTCGATAGTCGATTTGAGTTGTTGCACTGCTGGCCAATCTCCTAGCAACGATCACCTTCCAGGAAATAAAGAAGGAGTGCTCCATGGCCACACCATTGGTGATCTCCTAGTGGTCTTCCACGGTGGTGGCCAATTTCACGGGGAGTTGGATCAGTTTAAGCAGTTTAAGAAGTTTTTCGACAGAGGTTTTCGGCTTGAAGAAGTGGGGAGGTAGTATCGAGGGGATAGAAGATGTGACACGCATCACTAGACTAAATTGCCATGGAGAGCTAGTGAATGCACCTCGAGTTAGAGAGTCCAAGTGCCTATATAAAATTTTGCTAAAGCAAGTGCAACTACATTCAAAGGTGAAAGGTTGAAGTTGTCATGGTTGCTGAATAATTATGACAACAACAAGATAAAGAAAATGAAAGAGAAATTACCTTGTGTTAGAGGGAAGGTCGATCATAGGGTAGACAAGGAGGTGAGAGCATTTTTGTTACACTTATTTAGCACATGTTTATTTGTCCACACTGGTGCAAAATCAACCTATGCATCATATGTGCAATTAGTTCAATACCTGAATTACATCGATGAATATGCATGGGGAGCAACATCACTTGCACACCTCTATATAAGTTTGAGGCACGTGAGTCGTGAATGAAAAAACTTGGTTAACATGTTAGTGTTATTAGAGGTACAAATATTGATTTGATTTGATTGATATGAAAATATGATTTTGTTATCTTTATGTGCTAATTTGTGTATTGATCATTTCAGGTTTTGTTACAAGAGCACATATCCATTGAAAGGTCCTTTGGTCGTGACCTAGTCCCTCAATTTTCACGTATTGTTATGTGAAGTAGGTCATGCGCTAAAAAAACCTCGATCATAAGGAAGATGACGAGAAGAATGATGTAAGGGGGATAAATCTTTAATTAAAAAGGGCTCTTTGCACTGCAAAGTTACTCATGTTGACCAGAGCACATGTAAGTATACACAAAAGAAATGTTATATTTTAATAAATAATGCAATATAAGACTCTAACCACGAATAAAACTTCATTTTGTAGGTAACGTGGTGCCATTACGGAGACTCTGTGTAACGCCCTAAATTTATAATTTGATTTTTTTTAAAATTTCTTCTTTTATATACAAAAATTCGGTGAAAATATTCAATCAAGACTGCCACAGTTGTCGTACCAAACTATTTACTAATCAAACCACAACAAGGGATAAAGAAAAAGAAATCATCATTCATTAAATTAAATTAAATCATCCATAATAATTCAAATCAACCATAATGGCCTAGATCCGAAACCATCACTAAACATCATGTTCATGCCAATTAAAATAGTTTCTCAAGTAAGGAAACAAAATGACCACCTCAATAGGCAGCAAGCAAGTCCGTGTTACAACTATGCAGAAGAGAATCAATTGGCCTCCTCAAAACCTAAAATTGTTAAATTAATGGGGTCAAACAACCTGAGTTTGAGTAGAAAATAAATACACTTGCATCTATAAACGATATCAACATACATTAAGACATAGCCTCGTTGAGAATACAACTAGCATACCAAAGTAAATCATAATAATCATGCAACATGTTATAAATTAGAAATAGCATTACCTCAAGATATATCCATACACACTCATTTTATGCTATTGTTTGCAACATTGCATCAAAATCATACTTATGCATGAACATTTATATAATGCATGAATACGAGTCCTTCATGCATGAATAAATTCTTATCTTCAATTATTATTATTTTTTAAATGATGCATGCAATGCTTTAACTACATACATTTCACATATTTGTTTCGTTTTACTAATCCTCTGTAGTTATAACATAAAGTTACTTAGTTTGGGATACAACCAGACTTGTTTATTCATACAATTATGACTTATTAACTTATGTTACGCCCAACACTAGTCATAATTCTGGAAAAGGGATGGCGACTTCAAGAGAGTTCTCAAACTTTGCAACCTAATATATCAGTTTTTGCTATATCATGAATAAATCATGGTAGTTTTCTCTAACTTTGTGGGTGGGGGTCAAAAGCAACCTTTTGTGCTTAAATAAACATCCTCATAGGGTCAACCGCTTTACCGGGCTTACTCTATATTAGTAAGTCGCAAGAGAATTAAATTCATAATTTTTTAACTCTCTTGTTAGATGTGTCAATGCAAAAATACAACCACACACAAGGTTCTTATGCAAACAGTATACAATACCAACATGCATATGTTCGATTAGTCAACATCATTATAATTCATAGGATAATTGCAATCAACATGCAGTATCATGACATAATAGGTTAATCATCAATTACTTATACATGCAATATTTCAAGCATAACATCCCATGTAAGTCACTCCATGTATTCAAAATAATATCATGCTTTCACACAAGCATGTCAACCTTATACTATATGTAAATATACCAATTATATACTTCACTTAGACACACAATTATATGTTGTACATAGGTATTCATCTATTTTAAAACATGCATAAACATTCTAAATTCTATTGCTTCAAGTATCAGGATTCATGACATATAAACATGCATAATTTCACATGATATATATTCATAAAATATGCATATTATATCACATTTTAGCTCAGAAATAACATGTATTTATAGTAAATCATTTCAATAGTTTAAGCCATTCATCTAGTGCCTTAGGCAAATCTGCCTGTGTTTAAGCCTGTACTCTGTTGAATTCTATCAATCGATAAAAAATATGTATAAAATCATACAAACCATAATTAATTCTCTAAATTTTTTTCTAGAGTTCACATACATGTCTACAACATACAGACCAAAGCCCATATCCAAATTCTTTACAAATTAAGAGAATCGAATACATGACTGACATGCACTTAAAATTTAGCAAAACAGAAAATTAAAACTTGCTAACAATCTACCAAAATTTGCACAAATCATTAAAATTCACATGCAACGATTTTAGCCCTCTGGATTTTTCAATAGATGCTTAAACATGTTTACTTTCAACCACCAAAAGCCCATACTCAAAAACATTTTCTAAAAATTCAAAATTTTTTGAGAACAAACTCCTGTTCTGCAGAATTATAAAACTGGTTTCTGTAGCTTGCAAAAATTTTCCTATCTTGGGTAAATTTTTAAAATCTCCAAAAAAAGAATCTGCAAAACCCCTTTTTACTAGGTGTTCTACTATGTAAGATCTATCTCTCAAATTTTAACCAACTCGATTTGCATCAATTTTCATGGGTTTATGAGTCTTAAAAAAAATTTGGTCGAAACAATCATGCAGATAGGACAAAAACTTTGTCTTTTGTTGCAAACAGACTTTTCTCCCTCATAACTGATCCAAACAGAGTGAAACAAAGTTCTAAAATCAAGCCTCGAATGTTTAGAACATCACAATTTTTTTTTTTTGGAATATGGATTCTTAGAGAAACAAATTTTTTTCTAAAATTGGTCTAGTAAAAACATGAATAGTAGGTTAATGAATTATGGGTTTGTATTTAACATAGAACACCTCCATGAAACCCATTCATACTTGCATAAAAATATTTTTTTGCAAACACAATCACATGAGAATTCAATGTCTAAAAGCATAAATTACCTTAAACATGATATTAAATTTTCAGATTCATTGATTTGCATGCACAATATACAAAAAATACTTATTTATGCATAGATCTATAACACGTTCCTATCAATCGATTTTTAGATCTAGAAAAACTATAATATGGTATGCAAAACATCACATTATGCATCTTTACATGCTGATAAATATTACATACAATGTATATTACATGCTTGCACACATATTCTATTTTTCTTCCAAATCTGATTTTAAGAAAGAACTCTAATTTCTTAAAACCAAATCTCCAAAACCAAGTTTTGGGTTTTCGAAACATGCTTTCACGCTAAACCATAGCCATAGGTGCTTCTAGGCTAGGTTGCATGTTGATTTATGCCCTGGATTAGTAGAGGGTATGCCAATGCATCGTAATATCAAATCACAAACATAAGTAAGAAGATTTCCTACCTCTTTTTCCATTTTTCTCGAGTTTGGTGTCTTCTCTTAAGCCTCCTTCAATGAAGGTTTTGCTCCAACAATGGTGGAGAAGGGGAAGAAGGTAAGAAAGAAAGAGATGAAAGAGGGAATAGGGAAAGGAATTGAGAAGAGGAAATGAGAGAGAAAATGCCAAAATCGTGTGGCATGTGGTTGGGTTTCATTAGGAATCCCAACCCCAATTAAGCCTTGGCCATATAGCAAGGTCATTACCTCATTTAGAAACCCTATGTTTAATTTGTTTCTAAAACAAAAAGAATCCAATCCAATGTTTCCTTTTTATTTTTATTTTCTTATTTTTTTCAAATTTTGACTTTTCTCAAAACTTACCAATTCCTTTTTGGAATCCATATGGGGTTCCTTGACTTGGGATCTTATCCATATGGGATGGTCCCCTCTTAGTGGATTTGAATTCTAAATTCAATCACATCTCAAATAGCCTTCTAATTATTTATTCTTGAGTTATCAATTTAATTAAAGCTATGAAACTAATGTTACTAAATTAATAATCTAAGCTAATTAAGTAAGGTGGGTCATCCCTTAGGTTTGTCTCACATTCTAGATGAGTGACAAGTGGCACCCATCCCATTGGGTTGCCCCTCCTGTGGGTCCAATGCGCCACCTCACCCATAAGAGGTCCCACTTAGGTGTAGGTGAATTTCATAATTTATCTCAAATTTATATTTTTATTTTAAAAGCAAATTTAACTTCAATATAACTCTAAAAAGTGAAATTCGATTATAAATGCAATCTAAATGCAATCTAAATGCAATTGGATCCCAGATATAAGGTCAAGCATTATCACCTAAATGTCTAAACATTAAAATAACTCATAAATTTATTTTTATTTAAATAAAAATAACAAAAAAATCCTCAGATGTTACACTTTGATATGGAGGAGGATGTGGTTGTTCAAGCCATGAACCTTGCGAGGAAGGATATTTGGTTACATAATATAAATGAAGTCGAATGCCAAATAACTAGCCGGGTGATACAACAGTTTGGGTATGCTTAACAATATCGTCACCCTCCTGTAGTTAGCAGAACCATCTCAGTCTATTTGAATGATCAGTTTAATGACTACCCCATATTGTTCTCCTTCAAACTTGAAAATTGACACGACAACGACAATGTCATTGATTTGTATTCCATGGTAGGTGTATGTCAGGAGAACATAATTGTTGACAACCAAGAGCATGGTGACAAATATCGCGATATTTATGAAAATCTTAAAAAAAAAATGCGAGAAAAACTGTAAAAGTTTTAAAAGGCTAAATCTTGAAAGTTTTTTTTTTTGACAATTTATCATGAAAATATCGCAAGATTTACTAAAACTTGCTATATATCACCGATATTTTTGTTGCACTTTTTTATGTTTTTTTTTTCATGATTCTTTCAAAACTCAAAAAATGCTTGAAAGTTTGAAACCCCAGTTACCATTTACCGACTTACCGTCTCTTCTCTACGAGGAGCGACTACAACCGGACAGCCAAAAACCGGTGCATCTCTCTCTCTCTCCCTCTTCCCTTCTCCTCTCTGAGTTCTCTGTTGGTGTTAGAGATTACAGAAGGAAAGAGATTATTGGTTTAGAGTGTCCTTATTGTGAAAGAAAAGGTTTTCCGATTCTATAGCAATTAAAGCGATATAATCGATTGTTGTGGATTTGTTTATGGTAGTTTTGCAAAAGGGGGTTTTACCATCCAAAGATAGAAACTCATCCATGTATTTGTGAAATTTTGGTGTCAATCAAGTGATGCGGTGAACAAAGAACTCGGGGTTATTTTCCTTAAAAGAGTAACCCACCAATGTTGTTGAGTTTTTTCCCATGCATAGTAGTCTATTGATTTAAAGTTTTTTTTTGTAGGTCTCATCCTTCAGATAGATTTTTCACTAAATCTGACTTGATGTTTTATTAGTTTCTCTTTTACAATCTTTATATTTTCTTTTTCCTTCTATGACCTTCTTCATTGCTAGTACATTGAAGATTTTGATTCTTCCCATGTTATTGAAGCGTTTGATATCCATCTTTTGCAATTTCATTCTAAATTTAACTTACCATTTCTAACCAATTTTTATCGTTAGGTTCAAAGATATTTTTTATGAAAGCATCTTGTTTTTTTTATCATCAAGGCATTAAATAGTTTTATCTAATTCTCCTCCCCTATTGTTTCACTTGCATAAATTCATTTAGCCTTTTCTTGTCTTTTGCAGTGTTGTTCATTTTGAAGACTTCTTATGGTACATTGTTTCTCTTGTTTTGCTTTGTGTTTAATTTCTACATCTTATGTGAATGATTGTTCTTATGGTTCTTGAATAAATGCTTAATGGCATTCTTAGGTATGTTCAGTTGCTTCTTTCTTTATATGATAAGAGTATTTTTTGAATCAAAGAGAGTTTTGGTCCTACAAAAGGGGACTCATCCATGTTTTTTTTTTGTTTGTCGCAGAGTCCTACAAAAGGGGGTTTTACAAAGAGCGGGATTTCGGCCACCAGCTTCAACGATTTCAGGTTTTTGGTGATGCATTTAGCAAATTTTTGGTAATTAGTGCATGCAAAATGTTCTTTTTTGATGCATTCTGTTAAATATTTGATGTGTTTTAATGATGGATTCAAGTAGAGAAATATAGAGAAATTAGTTATGAAACAGAGCATGCCTCATTGTAAACTTTCTGCAACATTGTTATTTTAATTTAATGTTATTGAATTCTATCATCAGGCACTTAATTTTGATTCATTTGAGTGCCCCTCCTAAATTCAGCCTATAGTTAGTTTTATATTTATTCATATCATTTATTTTACTTTTACCATTTTATGAAGGAAAAAAAGACAGGGAGACCTAAATATGCATTATGGAACCATGCTACACTACAATCAGATCGATTACTTTGCAACTATTATAAGGTAGACTTTAATGGGGAATAACACAATTTAAGTATCATCTCGTGGGCATACCAAATAAGAATGTTGTTGCATGTGGGTGTGTAATGTCAAATATGAAATATCTAACATTGGCTTCAATTCATGGATTAGAGTCCAAGCCATCAGGGAAAAAATAAAAGTTCACAAGTTATTTGTCTCCTATTGAAAGTGGCTCAGATTTTACTTTTATAAAAATTTCTTCTACTTCTCCAACTATAGGTATTGATCAACGGAACACTATAAATGCTTTTATAAAAAAGAAAGAAAAAGTACATGTAGATATATGTGTAGCAAAATGTATTATTATAAACGATTTGACTTTTAGGTTAGCTAGAGATGATGCATTTAAGGAGATGGTTAATGCCATTGCAAATTTGTGGACTTGGTTATACCTCTCCAAGTAGTAAAATAATTAGAACAAAATGACTTCAAAACCTAAAAAGATAAGTTGTAATATTTATTGATGAGGTAAAAAAGTCATGGTCGATATTAGGATGCACTTTAATGATTGATATATGGACATATATGAATTTTTTTTCACACATAAATATTTTGACCGCATGCCTTAAAGAAACAATATTTTTGAAATCTAAATGTGCTAAAGGGCTAAAAACTGATGAATATATTGATGAGTATATATCAACTACTATTGAAGAAATTGGATCAGACAAAATAGTTCAATTTGTGATAATTAATACATCAAATTACTTGAAAGCAAGGGCTGCTGTTGAGGTAGGATACCCTCATCTTTTTACATCATCTTGTGATGCACACTGTATTAATTTAATGCTTGAAGATTGTGATAGATTGCCTAATTTCTCTTAATACATTATTAGATGTAAAAAAAATTAAAACTTTATGTATAAATCACAATCAATTTTGCAACTTATAAGAAATTATACAAATGATAGAGAGATATAAATGTATGAGGATACTCGTCTTGCTACTAATTTTTTATATTTGTAATCTATATTGAAAATGAAAGAGAAGTTGAGGTTTTTGGTTGCTTCTTCTAAATGGAGAAATTTAGAAAATGTTAAAAAAATAGGAGAAGGCAAAGATGTGACTGATGTTATACAAGGAGAGGAGTTTTAGGAAAATATAAGAGAAATAATAGCAACAACAAAATCACTTATAAAACTTTTGAGGATGGTTCTACTATAGGTTACTTATATGAAGGCATAAATCATGTTAAAGAAGAAATAAAAAGTGTTTATAAATGTCAAATAGATAAGTATCTACGAATATGAGACATCATTGATGGTAGATGAGAGGTCAACTTGATAAATGACTTATATGTTGTTGTTGGGTATTTAAATCCACAACTTTTTTTATAATGGTCATGTAAAGATAAATAGTGAAATCATGAAAGGATTAAAGAAAATGATGAAAAAGATGGTTAATAAGGAAGATAAAAAAGATGAGTTTATTTTATAATTGACTTATTATCATTCAAAAGATCCAAAGATCTTTAATGAGATTACAACATCTCTTCTCTGAACTGCATGTCCACGTAAGTTTCAATTTTGATTTGCATCTTTAATTTTTTTTTTATAATATATTATCAATTTTTCATTAATTTGCTTTTGTTTTTATCAGAGATACGGTGAAAAATGAATGAAGCATATGTCTCATATTTTGCAAAATATAGCAATTATAATACTTAGTCAATCATGCAGTGCATCTACATGTGAAATAAATTGAAGTGCATTTGAAGCGGCACATACAAAAAAAAAAAAACTGTCTTGACCCAACAACTCTTATTGATTTAGTTTATATGCGCATGTAAGAGACTTTAGTTGAAAAAAAAGTAAAAGATTCTTGACCTATTGTATATGATGACATTGATGCATTTACATATGACTCAATTGAAGAAATGAATAAAGAAGAAGAGGATAAAAGCATTGATGGCCAAGGAATTGATGAAGACACTTTTGATTTCTTAGTTAATATCAAGTGAATAGGTTTTTATATAAAACTTGAATCATTATGATGTTTGTTTTCTCGTGAACTTGTGATCTTTTTTTTTTTTTGTTACTTAATTATTGATATTTAATGTACGATGATTTAGTTGATGCTTGATACTTATTTGAAAGAAAGTACATTTGATGCAGGAGTTGCCAAACAATTATAACAATTTGGGTATGCTTAACAACCTAGTCACCCTCGCATCTCATTTGAAAGATCAGTTTAATGTCTACCTCATGTTGTTCTCCTTAGAACTTGAAAACCAGTGGGACGATGACAATGTCATTGAATTATATTCCCGGTGCCTATCAAATGAGGACATAACTGCTAACAATCGAGAGTTGCCAAGCAATTTCAGCACAAAGAGAAGCACTTATACATATATTAACTTTGTTTATAAAATCAAAACTAAAAAAAAGAAAAACTTATTGGCCATTTCTAAGCCCCTTACAAGCTGAGAAATAGTAGGGATGGCGTGGCCCAAACTGGGCAACACTTGTCAGGCCGGTGGGGAACCGAGAAATGGCTGAAAAACAATGTTTGAAAAACACACACATACATATTTATGGTCATTTCCAGCCGGCCACCGACCTTAAAGTGGCCGGACGACACCGTCTTGGCTAGGCGATACTTGTTCGGCCACAAGGGGGGTGGTGAAACACGTTGGGGAGGGGCCGGGGTTGTTAAGAAAAACCAAGATTTTTGGCTCCTAACTCGGTTTTCACCCAAAACCAGGTTAAAAACTTGGTTTTGGTTGGGTGTCACCCAAACGATAAAGCAGAAGATGTTGGCACTCAATGAAATTCGTGTTAGTTATCCTCCACGCAACAGACGTGCTCCTGGTATAGATTTATTGGCACTGTTTTAATAGCCTAAAAGAAACTCCGTTCCCCTTAGATTTTCCGTAAATTTTGATTATTGTTACCTCTCTCGGATTTCTTCTAGCCTTTTCCCCGCTTCTTCATATATCAATTCTCGTTATAGGTGCAGAATCACCATCTTGGTTGTGTTGAGGTTAGGGTTTTCTTGACGGATCGAATCGCTTGCATTGCTTATTGGTTGGTAAAGATTATCCTGGAAAAAGGTAAAACGAGATTCTGAGGGTTTATACGCGACGTTCCTCTGGTGAAATTGCACCGATTTCAGGAACCCGGCTTCGTGCGGATACGTGAATTCTGGAGTTAGGGTTAGGGTTTGGATTTCGGAGGGATCGCGGGAGACTTTGGGGAGTCGATGGCGGATCGCAGCGCGATGGTGGCGCGGCCGGTATGGATGAAGCAGGCAGCGGAGGCAAAGCTCAAGACCGAGGCGGAGAAGGCGGCGACAGCGAAAGCAGCGTTCGAGGCCACCTTCAAGGACGTGGGGAAGCTGGCCGATAAGGGGTCGGACTCGTCTGACAGCGAGCCGGAGGAGGAGAGCCTCAAGAACAAGCCCATCGGCCCCGTCGATCCGGCAAAGTGCACAGCTGCCGGCTCCGGTATTGCGGGTGGGGCGGCGTGCTCCCTGTCGTCTTTCACTGTGGTGACGAAGGATTCCGATGGCCGGAAGATCCCGATGGGCGGGGCACACCTGAAGGCGAAGATCGCGGCGGGTGTCGGGGTTAGCGGTACTACAGAGCAGGAAGGTGTGGTGAAGGACCAGGGCGATGGCACCTATACCGTCACCTATATAGTGCCCAAGAGGGGGAACTACATGGTGAGTGTGGAATGCAATGGGAAGCATATTCTGGGCAGCCCGTTTCCAGTGTTCTTCTCGGCCGGAACGCTTCCCACGGCCGGAGTCCTCTCCTCGTTTCCAACCACATCACCATACCCCAATCCCGTGAACCAGACGATGCCTAACATGCCCAATTATGCAGGCTCGATATCTGGGGCTTTCCCCGGATTGCTGGGAATGATCCCCGGTGCCATTGCTGGGGCTTATGGTGGGGCTATCTTGCCCGGGATTGGTGCATCTCTGGGAGAGGTCTGCTTGGAGTACATGAGTGGGCGGTGCACAAAAACTGATTGCAAGCTCAACCATCCTCCTCACAATCTCCTAATGGCTGCGATCGCAGCGACTTCTACGCTGGGCACGGTTAGTCACGTGCCAATGGCACCTTCCGCTGCTGCAATGGCAGCTGCACAGGCAATCGTCGCAGCACAGGCGCTTCAAGCGCATGCAGCTCAGGCACAAGCGCAGGCTCAGGCATCTGGAAATTCATCAGGTTCGTGTCAGTCTTCATTTCGTTGCTGCTTGCATTTTGGTTGTCTGCAAGTTATTTAGAAATCTTTAAATGTCTTGATATCCGTTTAGTGAGTAGCGAATCGATACCACCTTGCATTGGGTTTGAACCTAGGCCGTCTACTAGTCTTTGGCGGGTGCATGGGAGCATTGTGGATATTATGTAAAGCTTCCAAGGGCATTTTGAGAAGGAATCTAAAGGGTAGTTAGAAGGGCATATTGGTTTTTTTTGAGGCTTTGCTGGAGCTATAAATGAGTGCTTCCTCTCACCTGTAAGCATGTTTGATCATTTGAATACAATTGGCTCCTTTGTGAGATTAGGCTCCCAACTAGTTGTAGTTGAAAGATTCCCCTTTCATAACTATTCAACCACTCTCTAACCTCTCTCTCTCTCTCTAATCCCTCTCTCCATTGCCTTCCTTCCAGCCGACTACACTAAGCCCAACACCTTAGCCGACTTCCCTATAGTACCTACCTCTTGGCTGAAGGAGCGGGTAGTTGCTTTGCTATTACTGCCCAATATACATAGTATTTCATTTGATTAATTGTACAAGACGCTTTATCTTTCTTGAAACACTATGATCCTTACCTGTAAAATGTACTGTGGTGGCAAAGAGTGGTCTTCAACAGAGGGACTATTATACTAACAGGAATAGTGCATGAATTTTGTATATTTGAGGTGACAAATATTATTCTTACGGAGTTGTATGAGATTTGAAAAGTTTTGTGTGTTGCTAGCTTTATGTCTTAAGTTATTTTTCTTTTAGATGCAAGATAAAGGTTCTTCTTTTGAGATTAAATGCATCTGAGGCGGCTGTGAATCATGTAGAAAATATGTTGGAATATATGGATTTCATTAAATCGTCCTTGTATTTGAGTTGGTGATGTCTGATCTAAGTCATGTGTATAGAACAATGGGGCCAGTAGGATGTGGGATAGAGCTTTTTTTTCTGGGGTTTTGCATTAGGATGATTTTTATTGGGGATTTACATTGAGAGACTCTTATTAGCGATATTGTACTGCAATATAATGGATTGTGCTTGTGACATAGGCTTAGTTGAGCAATCATTGTTGAGAGACTGGACTGGGTATGCCAATGTTATGGGGGTGACTTGTCAATAAAGCGCCAGCTTATAGCATGAGGTTGTGTTGGGTGGAACAGACTAGACCAATGTTTACTAGAGGGACTTTGCTTCATTCCTATTGCTTTTGACTTCTGACTTCTTGAGTCTGGAAGGTTGCTTCAGATTAATGTTGTAGCTTTTTGGCAGTTGGTGACCACTTCCAACTCTTTCTTGTTCACAGCTTGGTTTAGGTCAGGTTCCCTCTTACCATTTATTCGTTTCTTTTGAAGGTCAAATATATTCTGATGGAATTGGTGGATGTTGCATGTTACCAGTGACTAAGAGAATTACATGAAGTATTTTAATTCTATCACTGAGATGTTCCAACACCAAAAGCCCCCGCATCATATGGAGGATTGTATAACTAGAGGGTACTTTGTACAAATTAGGTGTAAAATCCCATAATAAATAACCAGTCACCAAAAGCTCCCACCATCAAGTGGAGAATTGTATAACTATCAAGTACATTGTGCAAATTAGGAGTACAATCCCCTAAAAATAACCAGTCACCTAGTTAACTATTATTTGTCTCTTATGCATGTGTCTGCTAATCTGCACATGCAATATTCATTTTTTCCACTCATCCTTTAGACTGCTGTCAATGTAAAGAAACTTGCAGTATTACAAGGTATTGACTTGGTGACTAACTGGAGATTAAGGCGTAAAATCCAAAATGAACTATTAAGTGTGCCTTCTAGATTTTATTGTTAGGCCCTCAATGTCCATTCTCTTGGTATTTTTGCTGTTTCTCTCTTTTGATTTAATTACATTCTTCAGTTTACTTATAGTATTGATTAACCTTCATCTGGTAATAAAACATCTCATCCCATATTCAAATGGAAACAACCCATTTAAACACAGCGTGGAAAGTGATATCTAAGGTCTATGTGACCAAGGTCATTTAGATGTTTAGACAACAACCAATTCGAACATGTACTTTTGATTTTTTCCTTTTCGAATAGTACCTTTTCCAAGTGTTAGAAAAGAGAAACAAAAGTAATTGTTAACACAAGAGAAAGAGAAGCAGAGAGGGAGAGAGATATCGATGGCTGCAGAAAACCCCCACTCAATTAGGGTTTGTTGTATTCTCAATTAGATATACACATGTACATTTTTATTAGGGTACAAAAACACCCTTTACACAAAGTATGGAATTCACAACATGCCATTAATGAGCATGTGTTTAAATATAACTAAAAACAGATTGGGTCTGGATCCTGAGATCTAGACCCAGTCGTGATAATCTTTTCACCCTCCCTCAAGTTGTACATGCTTTTGAACCATGAACAACTTGCCTTTTAACATCCAAAATCTGTCATTGATAAGTCCTTTTGTAAACAAGTTAGCAACTTGATCAACAATCCGAACGTATTCTGGTTCAATTTCCTTCTCTTTGACCTTCTGTCTTACAAAATGCTGATCAATTTCAATATGCTTGGCACGACTGTAGTAGATGGGATTGAATGACATGTTGATAGCACTTTGATTGTCACACAGGAGAAAGCTTTTAGAAATTGATTCTCCTACTTTTGTCAACAGGTGTCTGATCCATGTCACTTCGGCTGTAGCAGCTACCATTGATCTGTATTCAATTTCTGTGCTTGACCTGGCAATGGCCTTTTGTTTTCTACTGCTCCAGGAGACAAGATTTAGGCCAATGAAAACACAGTATCCTAAGACTGATCTACGCTCATCTGGATCTCCTGCCCAATTTGCATCTGTGTAAGTAAGAAGTTCATGCATGTGATGGTCATGCATACTCTTTCTGTATAGAAGACCATCGTCAATAGTTCCCTTTAAATATCGAAGAATGCGTTTAACAACTTCTCTATGTCCAATATGTGGTTCATGCATGAACTGAGATACCTGATTGACCGAATAGACAATGTCAGGTCGAGTGAAGGTAAGATACTGAAGCATTCCGACTAACATGCGATATCCTGTAGGGTCCTCATACGAATCTCCATCTTGGGAACTTAGTTTCTGATGAAGTACACTGGGTGTGCTTAGAGGCTTGGAATCTGTCATACCTGCCTTGCTAAGAACATCAACAATATACTTATGTTGAGTAAGTGTCATACCTTCAAGAGTCCTATCAACTTCTACTTCAAGAAAGTATTGCAGTTTACCAAGATCTTTCATCTTAAATCTATGGTTCAAAAGTTCTTTGACCTGTTCAATATGTTCATTAGAGTTATCTGTAATGATAATGTCATCAACATATATCAATAACAGGGTAACTATATCTTTGCATTTGAATATGAAAAGGGAATGGTCAAGAAGAGACCGAATAAAATCATATTTTTCTACTTCAAGAGAGAAACTATCAAACCAAGATCGAGATGCCTGTTTCATACCATATATAGCTCTCTTTAATTTGCACACATATTATTTGGACTTCCCTTCAGCATACCCAGTGGGTTGCTCCATATATACTTCCTCCTTCAGAGTTTCATGGAGAAAGGCATTTTTTACATTCAGTTGACTAAGAGTCCATTGGTGCTTAATAGCCAATGACAATATAATGCGAATAGTACCCATTTTCACGCCTGGATTGAAGGCCTCATCATAGTCTTGTCCTGGCTCCTGTGTGAAGCCTTTGGCAACCAGTCAAGCCTTGTATCGCTCGATAGTACCATCTGGCTTATACTTTATCTTATACATCCACTTTGAACCAACCACATTTCGATTGTGTGGTCTGAGAACTATATCCCAAGTGCCACACTCATGAAGAGCCTCTATTTCTTTGTTCATAGCTTCAATCCATCTTTTAGAATTTACTGCTTGATAAAACGTGGTGGGTTGATCTTCTTTGCCCAAGGCGGTTAAGAAAAGTTGAAAATCCATTGTGAAATTCTCATAACTAACCCACCTATCAATAGGATGCCGAGTTCGGGTAGACCTTCTGTGTACAAGTGATTGAATGGAAGCAGAAGGAGAATTCAGCTCCTGATTAGGGTTGGGGAAGATCTCCTTCTTACGTCGAGAGTAAACAATGCCTTTTATACCTTTCGGGAGCCAATGATGATTCAGAGATCACACTTTCTTGAGTTCTTTGTACAACAGTAGACATGTTTGCCTCATCTCTTCGATTACAGTCTGTAGAGCAAACACCATCAATACTAGAAAAGAGATCTGAGTTCGGCCAAGGGTGATATGTTTCAATTTCAGGAGGAGTGTCTACATTATGACCAAAATTGGATTCATCAAACACAACAGTTCTGGATATCTTGATGCGTTTTTTCATGGGATCATAGCATCTATATCCTTTGTAATCATCATCATATCCCACAAATCTACACTGTAAGGCTTTATCCTGAAACTTGTGTCGCATTGAACTGTCAACATGAACATAACATACACACTCAAATACACGCAAATCGTGATAATTTGGATGCACACCATGCAAAGAAAAATGGGGTGATTTGTTTTCCAAGATATTCATGGGTAATCGATTTATGACATAGACTGTTGTATGAAAGGCCTTTGCCCACAAGGTAACTGAAAGATTACTATCATGCATCATGCTCATTGCACTTTCAATAATATGGCGATGCTTCCGTTCAACAATCTCATTCTGTTGAGGTGTATGAGGGCAAGACACCTGCCTACTTATTCCATTTGTCTGGAGGAAATTAATAAAGTCATTTGAAGAGAACTCACCCCCTCCATCACATTGGGAACACATAATATTCTCAGAGAATTGATTTTGAACAAAGGTATGAAAATTCTGAAACAATTTGAAGGTTTCAGATTTACTTTTCATGAAGAAGATCCATGTATATCGAGAATAACTATTAACAAAAATGAGATAATATCTAGTACCAGACATGGAAGGAACTGGAGCGGGACCCCAAACATCAGAACATATAATTTCAAATGGTCTTAAAGCTTTTTTATTAATGGAATGAAATGGGAGAACATGACTCTTACACTGAAGACAACTGGAATATTTTTTATTATCGACACTTAAATTCAAACTTGACTTGGGAATAAGACTGCTTGAAACAAGCTTATCAATAAAACGACTACTACAATGACCCAGATGATCATGCCAAAGATTCGACTCAATACATTCAGAAAGATTAAAAACACTCTCAGGAGAAACTGATGATGATGATGTGAGCTTCAAGATGGAATCATCATGTTGAACACAAGAGGAAGGATTCTCTTGGAACACGTACATATTCCCTTGCCGTTTTCCTTCAGCGAACGTTTTTCTCGTGTGAAGGTCCTTAACATGAACAAAAAAAGGGGTAAACTCGACTGAAGCATTAATGTCATTGACAAGTTTAGAGACTCAAACAATATTTTTCTTGGTATTAGGTGCATGAATAACATTTGAAAGAGCAAGATAAGAGTTGGACATAGGAATTACATAATTTCTAATGTGCGAAATATGGTGATGAGACCCATCTCCAATGACAATACTATTTCTACCAACATAAGGAGCAAGATTTAGGAGCTTACCAGCATCACCAGTAACATGGGTGGCTGCACCATAATCAACATACCAAGTACCGTGATCATTCTGTTTGATGTTCAATTTAGCCAAGGCAAATAACAACAACTGCTTAACTTCTCCAGTATTCTTCAATGTATTTGTTCCCTTTCTTGTCTTCAATTGTTTTCCTCGATTTTGCGGGTTATACCAACAATTTGCTTTGATGTGCTTCCTTTTGTTGCAAAGAAAGCAGGTAGTTATCGTCCTTTGCCTTTGCAGATTAAGAGACATACTGGGAGTAGGTAAAATTCCACGGGCTCCTTGTTCATTCTTCTCTTGACCTCCCCTTTCCCGAGATTCACATCTGCCACGTCCTCGACCATAAGTAACACCTGTGACAAGGACCTCATGTGCTCCAATGGGATTGTGAATACCTTCGGAGAATCCCTTCAAGGTCATCTCATATTGTAAGAGCTTAGCACGAAGGTCTTCAAAAGTAGGTAAGTCTCTCAAACACTGCAAAGAAATAATCATCATGTGATAATCGGGTCCCAACCCGCTCAAAGTTTAATGCACCATATCTTTGTCACTGACCGCGCAACCCACGATGGCCAACTGATCTGTGATAGTCTTCATTTTGTTTAAGTACTCCATGACCGTCATGGAGTCCTTCCTTAGCATTTGAAACTCTTTCTTTAAAAATAAAATTTTGGCTTGAAAAACTTGAGAATATGTCTGAACAAGACGATGCCATAACTGCATAGCTAAGCAGTCATCTGGGATTGCCGCAAGCACCTCCTGTGACAGAATGAAAGTGATGTAGGCAACCAAAGCCTGATCTCGCTTCATCCAGGTTACATACTCTGGATTTCTAACAAATGTAATTGAAGTTTCACCCTCTCCATTCTTGCCTACTTGTGATAAGAACTCTGGAGGGACAGGAACAGAGCCATCCAGATGTCTAGAAAGACCCTGACTCCTTATGAATGGGATGATTTGTCTCTTTCAGGTTAAAAAGTTGTAATTGTCCAGTTTCTCAGACACAAGCCAGAGTGCGAAGAAGTGAATGAATCCTTAGTCAATAGGTGAAAAACAAGAAGGATTAAGAGACCGGAAAGAAAAATCACTTTTAGAGCAAACAAAGTAAACTCAGAACTCGGTTGTTTTTTTTTTTAACCTGCAGACCCGAGAAAGAAAACAGAATATGCAGTGAGAAAGAAAAGAAACTGCTCTAAAAGAAATATGGATCAATCAGTAAGAAGGCACATTAATATGAAAATAACGTGTTTTATCTAATCGTATTTCCTTTCTAAAAGGGAAAATTCCAAAGTTGAGAGGTAGGCAGAATGATCTTAATCAATCAAGGAACTATAGCGAACGTACAGAAGTAGACAAGTCAGATTCAATTCTGACGTTAATTATGAGGAAAGATAAGGGACGGGTTTGACGTGATTTCAAACTTTGAAATCACGCAAACATGAATTCAGATTTGTGGGGTTAGAAAAGAAAATAATATTTTATGAGTGAAATCAGAAAAGAATATGCTGTATGAAGAAAGGAATAGAGAAAGAGAAAACAAACATGATAAGAAGAAATCGTTGGATTGAGAAGGGAAGAGACGATG
The DNA here is from genome assembly GCF_984573655.1 of Nuphar pumila. NCBI lineage: Eukaryota > Viridiplantae > Streptophyta > Magnoliopsida > Nymphaeales > Nymphaeaceae > Nuphar > Nuphar pumila. Next base: position 124,004,127 of record NC_143255.1, read on the forward strand.
AAAATCAAGAGAAAAATACCTTAGAGAATAGCAAGGAGTCTGGACACGATCTTAAAGGGATCTGTAGCGCTGATACCATGTTAGAAATGGTATCCCACCTTCAACACAAGAGAAAGAGAAGCAGAGCGGGAGAGAGATATCGATGGCTGCAGAAAAACCCCACTCAATTAGGGTCTGCTGTATTCTCAATTAGATATACACACATACATTTTTATTAGGGTACAAAAACATCCTTTACACAAAGTATTGAATTTACAACATGCCATTAATGAGCATGTGTTTAAATACAACTAAAAACAGATTGGGCCTGAATCCTGAGATCCAGACCCAGTCGTGATAATCTTTTCAGTAATATCATTATATAATCAAGGATCAAATGCATAATAACATCAACACCATAAAATGGTAAATGAAATGCCTAGAATCCTAGAACAACATTTACTAACATAAATCGGTGTTGACATACAAGTTATAGCGTATAAGTAAGGGTGCAAATTAGCATGTGACAAAACCAGATTCACAGTACAAGTTAATAAAAAAAGCCAGTAAAATATCATACCTGAAAAGGTATTCTGCTGTCAAATCCTTCAAAAGCTAGGTCTTTGTCTCAAAATCTTCTTGAAAGTGGGTGTTTAAGTGTGTTATCATAAAGAATCAATGTTTTTCACTCATAGATGTGTGAGAAATGATGAGCATATTCTTATAACCATACCCAGGACATGATGGAGAATTGGGCAACCAAGGAGTCAAGCTGGATAGGTGATGCCTGGGTCTTGCATCTTAGATAGGTTCAATATGTGTACTGAATGTGGAAAACTACTGAATTTAGAAGTTTGATGAAGCATGTGAATTCGAATATAACCAACTTACATATTTTAATAGTGGCTTGGATCGTTGTTGAGAATAGCAAGCTCGATGATTTTGGATTGATGTTTGAATGACACTGTGACTGGCTTAATGATGGTCATTTAGAAGTAGGTACTCTCACAACTTGTGCTCTACTAATCAGGGATTTGCTAAACATCTAGAGAGGTGGATCTTGTTTCAAAAGACTAAACTTGCAAATTAGATGGTATACATCTTTTGACAGTATAAAGTATTTTAAAGTTTTTTTTTCAGAAAATAATAAAACAAAAAAATACCATGGTAAATTGAAAAAAATATAAAATGAGAATATCCCAATAATGTCATGATGTTGTTTGGGAAATTCAGTTGTTTTGCTTTTTTAAGCTTCAATTTCTATTATTATGATTGTTATTATTGTTTATTCATAAAAAAAACTTCGAGATTTCGCTGAGAAAAGTCACTTATTTTTCACAAGAAAGTCCATTGCCTGTGTGCTTGCAGGACTGGTATGGATTGACTGGAATAATGCATGGACCTAATTAGATCTGTTTATATCATGGAGTGCGTTGTGGGTAGTGCATATATTAATATGAACGGATCCAATAATGATTTACATAAATTTGTTAAAATCAGGTTTCTACTCTTTGTTTGGGCCTAGGCTTTATAGGGTTGAATCAAAGTTACCGGAAGCACCATAGGGCATGGGGAAGCGCACTTCCCTGAAGCGCAAAATGTGGTGCTTCTGAAACATGATGGGAAGTGCCAAAACAAATTGGGTGGGAAGCGCTTTTCCCTATTTAAGGGAAGCTTGCTTTTCCTTCTTTTTTCATTTTTTTGTGTTTTTATTTTTATTTTTCTCTTTTTTTGCTTCTCCCTCACTTCCCCCTCGTTTCCGGTTCGCTTCCTAGGTCGCTTCTGAGATGATTCCTACTTCGCTTCTAAGTCGTTTCTTGCTTCCTACAATTTTGAAAGTGCCTCACTTTCCGCTTCCCGAATCGCTTCCCACTCCCGCTTCCCCTAGTGACAACTCTAGGTTGAATCTCTAGGCTCTCCTGTGCCCAACCCATTCATGGCAACAATTTTGTAAATGTGTTTATGTGTCCATGTGCTGCAATATGTATTTGCAAGATATTTGTGTGGGGGCATGCATGCTTGCAAGGACCAATATAGCTTTCTATAACTTCTAACTTTGCCATACAAGCTCTTGGAAGATGTAAGAAACTTTGGGCTTCTGTCATTGTAATGAATACACGTATGCAGTGAGGGCAAGTGGGTGAACAAAGACTGATATAAACTTCTAAGTTTATGCTGTCTACATTGTCTCTTAGAAGCTAGAAGCATGGGTTTCTATGAATGCGTGGGCCTATATTTGCTTTTTTCTTTCCAAGGCATTTCTATGTTCCTTCTTGTTTGTACTATTTGTTTCAATGCACATTATCATGGTTAATCACTTGACCTTAGGATTTAGTTTGTCTAACTTCCTTCAAGGTGAAATGGTTTTTTTATTTCAGAAAACATGTTTTTGTGTTTATTTATGTGCATTACGCTGCATAGAATCATACAGTATTATCTGTCCTTTTTTTTAGTATATCATGTTGATTGTTGATTCCATTTCATCCACAGGTGAATATGATGCAAATTTATGCCTATTGATGGACTTGTGCTAGAACTTAGTGAACATGTATTTGTTTGCGCAGGATGTGAATTTGTGGCAATAGTTTGACACTACTTTATGCCTAGGAAACTGTCAGATTCTTCATAATATCACTCAAAGATGGGTCCCTCTAGCTGATAAATTTTTTTCTTTTTCTTTTTTTCTCTTTTTTTTTTGTTTCTTTCTTCCTTTTTTTTGCCCAGGTGTTCTACAGTTAAGGCAGGCTTGAGATCGGATGCCACTGGGTCCAAGAGGAACTAAAGTTAATAAACCCATAGCTATGGCTCAACTGCACAACTGTCTTACTACTTTAATTTTGATTGGCAGGCATCTTATGCATCACTGTTATAGTGCTGCCACCTATTGGCTGTTTCTATTGTCTTCCTGACTTGGAAGTCTTCAAATTTATCTTATAGGTTTGGAGGTGATTCTCTTCAAAATCTGAATCGGTCACTCCCTGAAGAAAATGTTGTTGATTTTAAAGAAAAGAAAAATGGCTGATTCCCAGATCCATATGAATTGGCAAACACTTCTCTAGGACATTAAAAATTGCTGCTATTTTGGGATCACATTTGACATGTTTTCTAATGCCTTATGGTGGTATCATTTGTTTATCATCTATTTTTAGTCACAATGATCATTAACATGGAATAATTATTTGTTGATAGCAGGTTCATCTAGCAAAGAGGCAAAGGCTGATGCCTTGAAAAGAACACTACAAGTTAGCAATCTGAGTCCACTCCTAACTGTGGAACAGTTAAAACAGCTTTTTAGCTTTTGTGGGACTGTGATTGAATGTAGCATCACAGATTCAAAGCATTTTGCATATATAGAATATTCAAAGCCAGAAGAAGCCGCTGCAGCATTGGCGCTAAACAACATGGATATTGTTGGCCGTCCATTAAATGTTGAAATGGCAAAATCTCTTCCTATGAAAACACCTCATAACTCTTCTGTGCAGCAATCTTCTTTGCCTCTGATGATGCAACAGGCAGTTGCCATGCAACAGATGCAGTTTCAACAGGCATTGATTATGCAGCAAGCTCTGGCTTCACAACAGGCAGCTAACAAGGCAGCATCAATGAAGTCTGCAACCGAAGTCGCGTCAGCCAGGGCTGCAGAAATAAGCAAGATGCTAAAAGCTGATGGCGATGGGAATGTAGATGATGCCAACGAGCCAAACAGGAAGCAGCGGTACTCGTTTCTTGTGATTTTCGATTTTTGGTATTTCAAATTGTGATCCAAAGTGACATATCTGTGAACTTCTCATCACACTTTATGTGATCCTTTTTGTTCTGTTTCATTGCATGCCTTAACATTCTGCCTTCAATTGCATCTTCTGTCTGATGTGCATGTTTTGTCACCTAATGGATGATATCTCTTTGGCATATTTGGTGGTAAAGTTACTGATTTTATAACCAACTGATCAGGTCAGATTCCAGCCCTCAGCCAAGACCAAAGCCTAGGTCAAGATCACCTATCAGGTATAGAATCAACCGTCTCTCCCACTCTTTATCTCCTTCAAAAATGCATTCCAGGGATTGGAGAACTAGATCTCCTGCAAGATCTCGGGATCATTACAGTCGCTACAGTTCTGAACAACAGTCTTATAGACACAATACAGATAGCTATAAAAGATCTGGAAGACAGGAAAGGGAGAGATCACAGGATCATCATTCATCTGTGTCAAGGAGAAACAGGAGTAGGAGTAAAACTCCTCGCACAAGAAAATCATCTCATGCTGGTTCAAGGTCATCAAAGTATCGTCAAGAATCAAGGTCATCTCCACAGAGTAGTAGGACTCCTCACACAAGAACATCTTCTCGTGTTGGTTCCAGATCACCAAAGTATCATAAAGAATCAAGGTCATCTGCAGGGTGGATCTATGTAATGTCTCCTCACCATACTAGTCATTCTAGATCTCTATCAGCAGAAGGAAGACATTATGATGACAAGAGAGATCTTGGTAAATCCAAGAAGTTGAAAACAGATACCAGAATGCATGACAAAGCTGATGATGTTAATGATAAATCTGTACCTGATAAAGATTCAAGAGATTCTAGGGACAATCAGCACACACATGAGACATCTCGCAATAGCAAACATTCTAGACACTCATCAACAAAGCATAGGGATCAATCTGATGATAAAGTGGATACAATGAAATCAGAGAAGTCCAAAATTACTATTTCCAAATTACACAAAGCTGATGAAGCCATCAGGGATGAAATTACTGCCAAGGATAGTTCACGAGATACTTCCGATCACGGACACACATATGAAGCATCACCTTCCCATATCTGGCACCCTAGATCTTTGTCAGCAGGCCTAGATCAATCTGATAATGTTAAATGTGGCAGCAAACCTGATCGATTGGAATCAGATCTCACACAATGTAGTAGAAATATGGAGACTAAAAAGGATCAATCAATTGATGAGGAAGATTTGAGAGCTTTGAGGAAAGTTACCTGCACTAGTGGTATGCCTTCTCACCATAGAAGACATGCTGGATCCATGTCAGTTGAAGAATGTCACTTTGGCGAAGCAGATGACAGCTGTAAACCTGAGAAATCAACATCAGATCTTAAGAAAAATGATAGTGCTGATGAGATTTTTGAAGATCAGTCCATTGGGGAAGATTTAGGACACACAAAGTCACAGAGGAACAAATCACATATGTATACTTATCAGAAATTCGAATATCTTGAACTTACAAAAGATGACGAGACTATTGATGATCAGTACATGGTGGAGGAAGATTCAAGAGTTTCAAGAGATAATGAAAATAAATCTGAGTATGCTTGTGAGAAGTCAAAATCAGATGATGGAGGTAAAATGGATGAGATTATCAGCAATGCTGCTGCTGAGGAATGCTCTGTAGATTTGAAAGATGACGGGCTTAAACATCACGGACATGCATCTGAGAAATCAAAATCACATGATATGGTACCTGGCAAAGTTGACAAGATCATAGATAAACCATCCAATGCTAATGAGGATTCAAGATGTTTGAAAGATTACAGGAAGGAACATGGTGGAACAGATAAAGCTCTCGCAGATAGGGAACATGGTGGAATGAATGAAGCTCTCACTGATAAATCTATTGCTGAGGAAGATTCAAGAAAATCAAGGGAAGGTAAGCATAAATCTCGTCAACATGCTCATGAAAAATCAAATCTAGATTACAGAGACATTGCTGTTCAAAAGGGTTCAAGCGGATTGAAGGATGAGATGGGTAAATTTCATAAACCAAAATCATATCAGGAAGATCTTGAAAGAAATAACAAAACTACTCGTGATCAATATGTTGATGAAGATGAGGATTCTGGGGATCACAGGTCTCGCAGGCATGCTCACAGGGAGCCCAAATTGGATCTGAGAGAACGTTCCAAACATTATGAGAGCCCTCACGACCAGCATTTCACTGGTGATGAACCAAGAGATGCAAGGGATGTCAGGAAAAGATCTCATAGGCATGCTTATGGGAAGTTGCAGTCAGACCGCAGAGCCGGTAGGACAGATGGAACTGTTGGCGAGGACCATTTAAGAGAATCAAGAGATGACAGGAACAAATCACATAGGCACACTTATGAGGAGTCAAGATCAGATGGACGTGACAAATCCTCTGACACTGCCAAAAATCTACCCGTCCAGGAATATTCAAGAAATGCAACTGATGACAGGAGTAGATCTCATAAACGCTCTCATGAAAAGTCTAAATTGGATAACAGGGAGTTTGACAGAAGTGATAGGAACATAAGCCAAAAAACTGCTGCTGGGAAGGATTCCAGAGACTTGAGGGATGATAGTAGATCTCGTCATAGATCATCTCGTCATTCAAGGCATTCTGGTTCTTTGTTAGTAGCTGGTGATGGGTGTGATCCAGATCGACAAGAAGACAGCTGTCAATCGAAGAAGTTAAAACTGGATCATCAATGCCTCATAAAAGACACCAGGATTTCTGTTGAAAAATCTGTGGATATGTGGTCGAGAGACTCAGTGATCATGAAGCCTGAAAAGCACACTCATAAGGTGCAGTCCTTCCATGGAGATGACTCAAGATCTCCATCCCCGAACCCTCAAACAGATCATGGAGAAGGTGTTTGCGAACTTGATAAGTTGACACCAGTTGAAAGGGATGAAAAGCAAGGAAGAAGCTACTAAATCTGCAATTGGGGAAGATGACTAATGAGATATGGTGAAAATTCATGTATGTTTGCTTCTCAGTCGGCATGTTTTTGTTTGTTAGTATGGACTTAGTATGTTATATAGTTATATTTTCTTGGCTGTGTGCCAGGGAATGTGGCTTCTGAAAGAAACAACTGTTATCGTTGTTTAAACTTGAGGCAAGATTTTCATGGAACTCTGGGAGCTACTATTTTATCCAGGAGAGAGAGAGAGAGAGCGCGCGCGAGAGAGAGCATATGTGTGGGTAGTAATGAAAAGATTATTATACATAAAATAAAATGTTTGTGTATTTTTTTACATAAAAGATTGTGGATAATGAAATATGGATAGATTTGCAATAAACTGCCTAAATTATCATTTCGAATGTGAGATGGATGATTGGGCCGCCACTATAATAACCGAAAGTCTTGGATTTTAATTCCACAGGGTTGTGTCTCACGCCTATCAAACAAGAAAAAAATGAAAGCTGCTTACATTTTGTTCATTACATTTAGCTAATTGTTTTTATGATTGTATGATGTTTTAATGACTTGCTAAGTGTTCAAATAATTCGATCTACATGTGTTTATCAAACAAACCAGCTAAACTGCTTTCTTTGTTGGTTTGTTTGACAAAAGACCATATGATAAGATAACACAAGATTACTTTTTTCACTGAGAAAGGAAAAAAAAAAAAGCCATTTCAAACGTCAGGTGGGTATTTGAAATGCATTCAGATAAGGTGGGCAGTTGAACCGTGGATTGTAATAAGCCAAATATATGGGGTGCTTTTCTACAATTGCTCATAAGTGAGTGTTTTTTGTAAATTAATCAGGAATTTTTTCCTTCTTTTAGAAAGACTTATAAGGGGTTTAATATGTGGTGCTATTGAAGGTATGGAACTATTGAGCACATATTGCAGCTTGGATTTTATGGATGTGTTCTACATTGTTTTTCTAAGTAAAAAACGAGTTTTGAATGATGTCATTGGGACATGTAAGTTTTTAAGGGCTCTATGTCATCAGATTGAGTGGACAAAGCTTGAACTTATGATTTTCAGCTCAATAGTTTGTGCCTTCAACTTACGACTTTCAGCTCAATAGTTTTGTGCCTTCAATAGCATCAAATATTAACCCGTTTAGCAATTTCAGAAGCTTGGGATACTATTCCATTTGCTCAAGCAGTAAGGAGTTCCCTATTAGTTACCCACTCGATTCTTCAAAAAACACATCGGATAATAGTTAAAAATGTTGGTCATATGTTATTATTTCAATTCCCCAAGTGGTATGAAGATTTTAAGGAATGGAGTAGGGAAATGCATGTCAAATGCACATATAATGGTGCTCAATTATCGGAAACAGAATTTTCAATTTCAGATAAAAATCTTATAAGGTAGTCTAATTTTATTGAAATTTTCATATAATTAAGAAAGTATCAAGTCATTAATTTAAAAAGCATTTTAAATGTATTTTTTGTTTATTATTGTTATTCTAAATTTATGCTTCTTCTCATTGTTGAACATGTGAATTAATGATTTAGTGGATTAAACATGGTTTGCAATTTTCCTAATTAATTAAAAGATGGGATCATGTCAGAGTGTGCTCCGATCGATACTGTCAAAGCACCTCGATGTTGTTGATCTCACGATGAATGGCATCCAAACCCAATAGGAATGGGATGCCGGTCACTTGGATGGGTCCCACTTTTTTGCGGATGCCATTCATGATTGGGATGGATGAGTGACTGAAGTGGCATAAAATGAAAGTCTCACAATGAGCCTCTTCACTCTCTTTTGATGGGTGTCATTCATTTTTAAAGATGAACAACATCTAAGGCAGCTCTGACGGTAACCGATCCGTGCTTGCTCCAATGCCGTTCATCCATGCAATGAATGACATCCCCAATACCATGAAGAAACTATTTTTTCAGCTGTTCATTTTTTAAAAACTTTGATGCCGTTCATTTAGGACATCAATCCCTTTGAAAAATATGTAGGACTCATCTATATTTTTCACGAACTAATCATGATTTGCCAAGGAATTGTTGAGGACAGGTTGGGCAATTTTGATTGTTATAGCTACCACATATAATAAACATTTTGTACCGGAGCATCCCTCATTGATGGTGGTGGCGGTAGGTGGTAGGTGGTCCATAATGCCCGGCAAGTTTAGAGCATGGTCATATCCTGAGATAGCTTGGTTAGGTCCAACAGACTGGATCATGTTCTTGTCTGACTCTTCTCATTGTGGACCAATGCTCCATAATTCGGCCACGTGTCGAAATGACCCGGTCGATTTGATCTGCAGGATGAAGTCAAGATTTGACCCACCAAAATATGTTGCTGACCAAATTCCTGGGCCCTGGCACACTCTTGCTGGTACCGAGTCACCATAACAACTCAAACAGGTTCCATTTCCCAAAACCGATTCAAAATCCAAGTGTATCCTTAATGGTCGACCTTGCTGTCTCTATAAATTTTGTGAGATGTGTCAACCTGTGATTGGTTGCATTAAATGGTAATTGGTATCGGACAAATCTATGTGATCGATTTCTGTTTTTTGTTGAGGGAGTGCACGAGGTATTAATGCTCTCTCTCTCTCTCTCTCTTAGGAGAGAACCTCTTCAGAGTTGCTCGGCGGGGGCGAAGCTTCGCGTGTCATTTTTCTTTTGGGTCTCCCTTTGCTGAGGCGATGACCGGAGTTGGCAGGATGTTAAGCCCTCCTGACAACTTTCTTTCTCCAGATTTCGTTCTCGCGCTCAACTGCACTGCACGAAGCCTGGGGACTGGTGGTTCGTCGAGTGCTTCTCCCTTAACTTTCGGAAGCGCGTTGTCTGTCATCGTTGTGCCTCCTCTTTTCTCTCGCGGTAACATCCAATCTGGAAGAGTAAGCGTGCCCCAGCCCCCCCTAATCGTTCTTTGCGACCGAAGCTAATATCTTGCCAAGCAAGTGGGCAATCTCAGATGCCCTGGCGTTACGCCTCCTTCTCTCCTTGGGTGCAGGTTGGCAAGCTGCATGAGCCTAGATCATCTTTTCTGGTTTTCAAAATCAGATCTATCTGGGTTTCGATCAGCTAGTTGCCTGCATTGCCCATGTCGTTCACCGAAAAAGCCTTCGCGCCGTCAGTGGCAGCACCATCTCCGTCATCTCCTATTTTCGGTGGCCGCTCCAGCTTGCCCAGTGGTCCTCTCGTTTCCCGCTCCTCTTTGCTGCCATTATTGCCTTTGGTAGGTGCTCCCGAGGACATTGAAAATCCTCCCTCTGATTATTGCTCTTCTGGCAAGTTGTGCTCCATCCTTTCGTTTCCCCATGCTCTCGGTTTGCAAGGGTTGTCTGAGCCTTTCTCTTCAGGCAGTCCTACCCGAGGTGCTTTGACAACGTATGGTGATGTTGGTGCTCTTCTCGGGAACCCTTTACTTTGGAATCCACCCTCCTTCCTTTTCCCACGCAAGTGGCTTTTCGGTTCTCGATCCTTTCAGCCGCCAAGAGCCTCTTTGGTTGGCGCTATCGAGGATTTTGGAAATCTGACGTATGATAATGGCACTCCTGTCCAGTAGTCTGCCGCCATCTTGTTTCTCCATGCTCACGTTTCCAATCTCTCTCCTATCAAGGTCGCTATGCCATTTTTAGCCTCCACCTCCACCCATGCTCCCGTTTTGCACGGTTTTACGGCAGCTCCTGGAGACGTGTGTGGCTCTCGTAAGCATCCATTTTTTGAAAACCCGTACTACATCCTTTTTCCATGCAGACGTTTCGATGGCCTAATGGTTCATGTTATGCTTTTCAATGCCCTATCCTATCGAGCTATCAACTGCATGGTGATTCTATGTAGGCTCCTTTCATCCTATCTCTCGCAAACTCCGTGTGTCATCACCCTTTTTCGCATTTGGCAGTCAGCCACAGTTTATCTTGGGAGCCGGTTACCTTTACCTTTGGAGACTCATCTCTTGCAAGTGCTCTTCCTCTAGTAGGTAAAAACCTTCTCTTTTCTCCACTGGGTATCGAAGTTGATGAAGTTGTCCAACTTCTCGATGTTTCTCTTCCCTCGCAACAATTGCTTCATATCTCAGGTGTCATGCTCACATTTGTTGCCTCGGTCTTCGACCTTCTCCCTTCCTCTGCGGCACCCCAATCTGGGGTCGTTCTTGAGACACTGACTCCCTCCTCTCTCCCTTTACCTGGTGTTGGGGTGGTGTCCTCCTTGAGGCACCGTTGTTCTGCCTGTCGAGTGCATCGTTACAACCTGTGCCCCTCAACCTCCCTTATTGGTGGTTCTCCTTGGCGTTCAGCCAAAGCTCGCACTCCTCGAAGTTTTGCTGACTTCCAGTTATGAAGGCGCTATGCTGAAATATCAGAGGACTGAATTGTCCCGCCAAACGTCTGTTTCTGGCAAACTGGATTCGCTAGATCTCATTGCTTTATGCGAAACAAAAATGGAAGCAGTCTCTCGCTCTGTTGTTTCTGAAATATGGAGAGGAGAAAACTTCTTCTTTAAGCCTGCAGTCCACTACACTGGTGGTATTCTTATTCTCGAAAAGCCTTCTCTGGGCATCTCCCAAGTCGATGATGGCCTATTCTCTCTTTCGATTGCCCTTTCCTTGAATGTGGGGGCCTCTCCTGCAGTGATCACTATTGTCTATGGCCCCAATCGTCCTCCCTTTCGTCCAACGTTATGGTCTGATTTAAGCAGGATTATCAGTTCTTTTGGGGAGCTGCACCTTCTTATATGGGACTTTAACTGCTTGTTGTCTATTCATGACTCAAATTCTCCTGTTTCTCCGCCTGCCTCTATGCGGGGTTTTCAGGATTTTATCCAACAATACCAACTTTACCATGTTCCTCCTACCAATGAGCCTTTCTTATGGTCAAATAGAAGGTTTCGCCTGTGCTACAAGCTGCTCGCCCGAGTGATCGTCTCTCCCGATCTGCTGGAGATCCTCCTCGACATCACCTGCTTCCTGCTTCCTCCTTCTGTCTCGGACCATAGTCAGATCGTCACTCATTGGGGGGAAGGCTTTACTTCTGCAAGGTCTTTCGTCTTTGAAAAGTGGTGGATGAAGGAGCCAGACTTTCAATTTGTGGTCTACCGTTCATAGAGCAAGCCTTCTACTACGGTCAGGGCCATCGTCAGAATCATGAGAAGCTTTTTTGTTTGACCCGCGACATCAAAGCTTGGCTTCTGAATAATAATATCAGTAAATTCATGCAAATGGATGTCTGGGAACAAGAGTTGTCGGCCATTCATCATTCTATGTCTTTTATGGGTTCTCTTTCTGATTTGACTCATCAAATCTTAAAGGCCAGATCCACTAAGCTTTCTTTGCTTCTGCAAACCTGGCAGATCAAAGATGAAATTCGTTGGAAACAATGGGCGAGGGTGCATTGGCTTGCGACTAATGATTGCAATACTAGATTCTTTCACTCCTACGCTTCACACCGCCATAGAAAGAACATTATTCCCTTTATCTCCATTGGGGGAGTCAGTTACTCCATCGACAATGTCTTACCTGCGGTTTCCCACTATTTTAAGACCCTTTATGCTACCCAAACCTTCGTCGATGGTACTATTGGTCCTCTTCTCGTTCAGGCTACTGATCAAGCTCAAGCCAGAGCTATGCAATCTAAGTTTGTTGACGCTAAAATCATTTCGGCTATTAACAATCTATTAGGATGAAAAGCTCCTGGCTACGATGACTTTTTCGTGGATTTCTTCTGTATCTTTTGGTTTTGCATTCAACATGACATTATCAATGGCTTCACTGACTTCCATCGCAACTGTCGACTATTGGTTCACACGCACTTAGCCATTGTCTCTCTCATCCCGAAGGACGTGGCAGCCTCTGATATCTTGAGGTTTCGTCCGGTTTCGGTTATGGGTGCGCTCTACCGCATTATTGCTAAGGTTTTGACCAATAGGCTCAGAACCATAGTTGCTCAAATCTTCTCAAACTCCCAATTTGCTTTAATCCTCCATAGGCGGATTCATCACTTCTTCATCTTGGCATCAAAAGTTCTTCACTCTTTGTATATCAGTGGTCAACCTTTCTTCTCTCTCAATTGGCCTTTCTTATTCCACATGCTTGCCAACTTCGGTATCGGTCACCGTTTCTCCTAATGGGTGCGTGAGCTGGTTTCAAATGCTCACTCTTTGATTAAGCTTAACAGAGCAAGAGGTAGGCAGTTCAAGCTTGGGCGCGGTATTTGGCAAGGCTACCCGCTCTCCCCTTTATTATTTAATGTCATTGTCGAGAGTCTCGTGGTGTTGTTCAAGAGGGTTGCAGATAAAGGCATAATTGATACTATTGGCATTCAGGAATTCCCTCATCATATTCTCACCTATACTGATGACATGATCCTTTTCGGCCATGCTTTCGTGCAACATATGTTGAGATTCAAGCTCATCCTTCACCTTTTCCTCTCTCTTTCGGGTTTATCCCTTAATGACAGTAAATGCTACTTGTCCATGTTCAATGCCCCCCTTCATTGTTGGCCGCTGGACAATAATTTTTTAGCTGCGCAACTTTGGATTCACCCATTTTCTATATGGGTCTCCCTTTTCAAATAAAGTGCATCCCCTCAGCCACTTGGACTGCCACTATCCAAAAAGTTTAGACCAAAATTTCTTCCTAGCAGGCTTCCTACCTTTTCATCGTCGGTCAGCTTACCTTTATTAGTCACGTCTTGTCCTTTATCCTAAAATTTTTTATGTCCATGATTATGATGCCCTTGGGTGTGGAGAAGAAGTTCTCCCATTTGATGGTGGATTTTCTTTAGTCTGGTTGTCAACCTCGAACTAAATGCCACCTGGTTGGATGGAACTTGTTGGTGTTACCTAGGCGTATGGCTGATCTAGGGATCTTCGCTCCCAGACTAAGGAGTATTGCTCTCCTCGTGAAGCAATGCTGGATGACGCACCGTCCAGGCAATCTGTGTACTTCTCTGCCCCATGCTAAGTACGATTCCCTTGAGTCGATCTACTATAGCTGTCATCCCTGCAGGCTTCATATCTCGCACCTGTGTCACATGTGGCTTAAGGCCATGTCTTTCGTCATCATGCAAGATGGTGATTTCGGCCCTGATGCGTAGCTTCTCAATGGGCAATTATGCTTAGCGGTGCTTTTTGCACCAAAACTCTTTATCGGTCTCTTCTTTGTCTTGGGCTGACTGGCTTCCTGAGCGCCTTTTATGGGCTAATAGCCCAACTCCCCGCTTTTGGTTCTTAGCCTTGTTAATTTTGCAGGATAGGGTCTAGACGGACAACTTCTTAAAGAAGGTGGGTTTTCAGTATCCGAGTAGGTGCGTTCTTTGCCAAGCGGCGAAAGAATCCACCTACCATCTCTTTTGGGCCTGCCCAATCTTTGTGGATCTTTTTAAAAGTATGTTGAATTAGCCTGAAGTCATCGTGAGACAGGAATCCTTCATGCTCGACCTTCTGTGAGGCCCGCCACAGGTTCGCAGTTGCAAGCGGTGGCAGCTGATCTGGAGAACTTGGCTTTTTACTTCTTGGTGGGCTGTGTGGATGACTCGCAACAATGTAATCTTCCGTCAAATTCTGGTTGTCTTCAATAAGCTCGTCCATTGCATCTTGGCTGATGTGTATACAATCTTGAGCCTCTCTTCCTTGTTATCCACCCCCTTCAGCCGCCCTCTCTTCCTCAAGACCCTGGCTGATCTTTGTGTTCTTCTATTTTTCTTTGTTTTGCCTTCGTGCTTTCGACCCTTAATTTGTTTTGGGTCTGTTGTTTGCTCACGGGCTCAACTCTTTGTTGACCCCCTACCTTAGTAATCTCTCTCTCTCTCTCTCTCTCTCTCTCTCTCTCTCTCTCTCTCTTCTCTTGGTTGGTGGTGCTTCTCCTTGTGTGAGGGTCTAATGGGGAGGAGGAGGGGCTTCAGGAACCCAGTGCACTTGGGTTCGGAGGCAGTCAATCAAAGTGAACATCTTCCTTGGTGTGACCACCTTGATCACTGGTGTGGTTCTGCTGAGGTTCCTGGTGAGAGATCACAGCCATTTCTTTGTGGCGTCTGAAGTCATTCATGTGGCTGGCATCATGGTTCTTGCCTACAAGCTCATCACCAAAAAGACCTGTTCGGGTTTGTTGGTTTCAGAAATTCCCTTCTTTTCAATGCCTTTGTTTCATTCTTTTGTTTGAGGACAACTTGATTTTTGGTTTTTGGTTGGCGTTTCTGTTGTGGTGATCATTGGTTGCTTTATGTTAGATGTAAGATAAAATTTTGTTGGCAGCAGTTGGTCTCTTAGGCAATTTGATTTGGGGGTTCTTGTGGCTTTCTTTTTCCCAAATTTGTTTTGGATTTCATGTTCTAATATCAAGGGGTACTTGATAACTTTGATGTGTTTATCATGCAAATTGATCATTGTATCATATGTTTTTATAGGTGTTTTTCATTATGATAGTGGAGGCCTTAGTTCATCCTGTTCTTTTTGTTGTTCATCATTTAAGCATGGTGCAATTTGCTCTCTCTCTCTCTCTCTCTCTCTCTCTCTCTCTCTCTCTTGTTAGTATTTCCTTTTTCCTGCTTGTGTGACATGGTATTGCCGCCAATTATGTTGCCTTCGGATCTGTACAGATTTCCATAGGCCAATAACATAAACTCACACAAATCGCTTGGAAGATTTACTGAATGGATCAGTACATTATTACTCATCCATCATCAGTCCTGTCTTAAAAGAAAAATAGCTTCCATTTGATTTTGATTGCTAAACAGGTGCAAATGCTCTCATGAGACTCTCGTGACAGTTTGAGAATTAGATTTCCATTTCCATCACCATCTCATCTTCAGCAGTTCAATTTTTGTTGCTAATTGACTTAGAGACTGAATGGGCTTCTTGACTTGCTTCTGGAATACCGCCAGTTATGGTATTCTCCAACCATGCATTGCCTCTGGGTTGTGTTTGAACTTTGGATTAGTTAGTACTTGGAGTTGTGTGAGTTTGTTGAATGCTAAGCATTTCTTATCAGGTATAACTCTTCCTAGGTAAGTCGTACAATTATTCACTATGCTGCTTGATTTCAACTTCAAAGTCAAATCTGGAGAAAATTTGAAGTTTGTAACAATGAAGCCTTGAATTAGAGGGTTTTATGCTTTTACCTATTGTTTTGTTATCCATAAGTTGTTTAGCATTATATATGGGCATTTTTTGACAATTTTATCATATATATATATATATATATATATATATATATATATATTCTAAGATAAGATGTAGCATATATATGCCACGTTCATCTCTGACAGTTTGGACCTTTTTTTCTGGGTTATGTAACGTTTACATGAAATCTATGTGTTAACTTATTTTGCGTTAATATTATTAGTAATATATGTTAAATGTTAACACAATTCAAATAATGAATTGTAATTTAATAGTACCCTTGTCAAGAACAACTCACTATCGTAATTTAATTGTTAGCCCCAGTTGCACAGATTAGGATGGATTTTGTCATGACCAATATTACTTCAAGGGTTCAGGTTTGGTTGAAGATGACCCAAAATACTCACCTCACAAGTTTAAGCTGAATTATAGCAAAATCTATGGGTTCTAGTTTTAATACCTGGTATTTGCAAATAAGGCCGAGGCCTAAAACTCCCAATCAGTCTTGATTGTTGAGCACACACACACACGCACACTCTAGCAAAAACACAATTCAATATGAAGAATTATATCAGTGATTAACCATGTTTATGTAAGTTTGTTTGTGAAGCTACTTTCTTAAGCAGAGTACTCCTTCCTCATGCTTGTAGGGTAAGCAGAATAAAATTATCATATAAAAATGCCAACATATAAGCTTTTATTTAGTCTTCCATATGTTATATCGTAGTTTTTGACTCTTCTTTCCATTTTCAGGTCTTTCACTGAAGTAATAATGTTGTAGAACTGCTATATTTCTGGCTGCAAGATTAATTTGTAGTTTTTCCATGAAATATGACATTACATTCATACAGTTCTTGATTGTGCAACTCTTGTTTCAACACTGTGGGATATCTATATGATACGATTCAAATTAAAGCCCACCTATGTCAAAGAATTAGACAACTTCCCTCTGTATTATACGGTAAGTTTTCTATGTATGTTTATCCAGTGGAATTGGCTTGTGTCATGGATTGATTCATGGAAGTGCTATCAGTTTATGCCCTCTTTGGCCATTATCATTATCATCCCTTCCTTTCTTACTGTTTCAGCTAGGCTTGCCATATTTTGTTCTCTGAACTCATGGATTGTACCATTTTTGAACTGTGATAACCCAGTTGGGCATCCCAGTTGCTCAAAATGATTCATTTGATCCCATATTCATTTGGAACCCATCTTTGCTTGTGCAACCTTGAACATGACCATGATGGCTTGGTTGAGTGTGGATGAAGATAGCTTGATTCCCGTGTGTGATTAATTGATTATTAAATGTACTTGTCTATGGCCCGGCATGGTGCTGGAATGCAAATAATGTTTTCATCTTATTTACTTGTTCCAGCCCAAATTCTCAGGTTTACCTTGTTTTTTACAATTTGAGTTGTGCTGAATTGCTAGAAACCCATGCTACCTTATGTTTTTAAATTCTCAATGGATTACTTTTCTTATGAATGTGTTCTTCCTCCTCTAGGTGGTTCCTGCTGCACTGTTTTCTGTATTTGTGCATCCATATACAATGCACTTCATTTTCTATAGAGTTCTTTTGGCCTTTTGCGTCTACTTGGAATCGGTTTCTGTCTTGCCACAGTTATGCATAATGCAAAATGTGATGGTATATGCCATGATGTAAATGGATCATGTTCAATTGAGATGTATTGTGAACAAATCTGATAAATTTGATCTGGTGCATCAGATATGAACTTGGAATTAGGTTTGGAAACCATAGAGAGCCATAAAATTTTGGTCCCTATACTTTTTTGGGTCTAAATTTACATGTGAAACAGTGTAACAAGATGTAAGTCTTTATTGCTTTCTGTTTCTGACCTTTTTCAATGGGTTCCAATGTGAAAGGCCCCTTACCAGATCCAACTAAGCGGACTTGGTTTGTTTGGCTACCCAAACTAAATAATTATCATTTAATGCCTATATGTGGTGAATCATTTTATTGAATTACATCAAATTACTGACATATAGCTTTTGAAATGCTTTTCCAGATGGTCAAACCATTTACAGCCCATTGTGTTTTTGCCCTGGGTGTGGCTAGATTTCTGGGCTGTGCTCACTGGATCATTAGGGTGAGTTCTTGCTCATTTGTATATGTTTTTGCCCTATCCTAAATGAAAACTGCATTGGTAAGATAAACCATTGATAGCCCATTAATGCACATTTTTGTTTTCGTCGCTACTTGTCTCAAGGAAAAAGAATCTAAGTGATAGTTAATGACTGTCTGATTTGAAATGGACCTGCACAGAAATAGATGCAATATGCAATAAGAAGCTGATACATTCTCATTTAGGGCATGAAACCATTGGAGATGTAACACTAACATCTCGAAGGCTACTTTAAACTGAAAGCTTTAATACCAAGTTTGCATATTTAAATGCCTTCCAGTTCAATGCCGTGAGGATTATATCGATCAGATCTAAACAGAAGTGTTTTTTGTATTATGGCTACCATTGGCCATCAGCAAAAGTGATAAAAATTACATGCTTTTCTGTCAGATAGCAGTTTGAGATCATTTAAGTGCAATTGTGATCTCAATTGAGCTGAAGCTTTTAGATTCAAACCATGGTAATGCCTGAGGACATAATTGAAGTTTCCACGTTATTACAATTATCATCGTTTAGGATTCTTGCCATTACTGTTGAAGTGGGACATTGATCTTTGTTAAGGACCATAGAAAGTGGATCTTCTAAAATGGTGGACTGCTCTGTCCGGAAACATCAAGCATTTTCTTGGCCCCTTTGTTTTTTAGACGGTTTAGGTTGTTTTACATACATTGATGGTGTTATTGCATCGTAACAACTTATTCAGATCAGTGTTGGTTTTAATAGCTGAGCCAATAAACATGCCAAATAAGTACTAACCTGCTGGTTGATATGCTATAGCTAGACTCAATTTATGTTACTTTTATTCAACTATTCCCTTGACCTTGTAATGCATGGTTGAACTTTCATTTCCATTAAATTCAACTGGTCTTGTAAGCTAGAAATTCTAATTTTCAGTTCCAATTAATAATGAAAGTGAACTGCTTAAAGGGTCAATGCTTTGCTTTCAGAAAGTCGAGCACAAATATTGATTTTTTGCTTTTGATGTTAAGGTTATCGAACGTGGTGGGTACTTGTGGCTACCAATGGTTCTCCTGGTAGAGGTTGTCCAAACTAGAGTTGCCAGTTGGGGAAGTGGGAAGCGAGGCACTTTCAAAATGTTAAGAAGTGGGAAGCGTGGGATGACTTAAAAACGAACCAGGAATCGTCTCGGAAGTGAAAAGAGAAGCGAACCGGAAGCGACCTAGAAAGCGAGGGGGGGGGAGCGAAAAAAGAAATTAAAAAAAATAAAAAAAGAAGGAAAAGCGAGCTTCTCCTAAATGGGAAGCACGCTTTCCAATTTTTTGACATTTTTCAGCACGTTTTAGAAGCGCCACGTTTCGAAAGCATCATGTTTCGCGCTTTTGAAACATGCTTCGGGGAAGCGCACTTCCCCATGTCCTATGGTGCTTCCCATAACCCTCGTCCAGATGTTTATTCTTGCTGATCTCTGATACTATTATGTCAAAAGGTGAATTTTCCAATCACTTTGATAAAACCTTGATTATATATGTTCATTTACTCTTCCATATACTCCATTAGGACTACATGGCTTACACTTGTTTTGCTGCTTTGCAGTGTCGATGGGCAATTGTTGACGATGCATCCTTCAGATTGATTGAGTGATGATGATGTTGGCTTCAAGTTATTTAGATCAAATCTTTATTTGAAAGATTCTGCATAGACCATACTTTTGATCAATAGATGCTTGTTCTGTTCCTTCTCTCTGCTTCTTTTGGTCTAAGTTGCTGATCCTTAGGAAACAACACGAACGAACTTAAGGGCCTGTTTGAATCACGGATGCACATGGACAGGACAGCGCATCCTGTACTGTACTGTCCATAGACAGGACAGGATATACTGTCCTGCCCTGTCCATGCACCCCTAAAAAAAAAATCCCGCGTGCCCAGGGTTGTCCCGTCCTCCACTATTCCGTGGGGGGCACATGATTTTCATAACACAGCTTTGGGCTTGCAGCACCCGGACCGGAGGGGGTTTGCCGTAGTGGGGTGGGGCTTAGGCCATTAGATGGGTGGTTGAGGTTCGATTCCTGTGAGAAGCTCTTCCTTTTGCAGGCTGACATCCAGCATAAGCCCTTATTGGATGAGTTGGACTCTTATGGGCCATTTGCCAAGCAAGTAAATGTGGTCTTGGATGTTTTTAAATGGGTTGGATCGATTCAGATCTAAACTTATTGAATCTGACTTAATGGAATCTTGCCACAGATTTTGGTTCGGAGTTGGATGAAGCAAAAGGCATATCAAATCCATATCTGATTATATTATCAGATGTGCTTACGGTCGCCCTTAGGGAGTTGCGCTGAGCAAGGGATAAGCAAGGGCTTATTCCTATGCTTCTATAGGGATGTAAACTGATCAGATTCAAGCTCATACCAGATCCGTTTTTTTTTTTTTTACATATAAACGGATTCAAATATTTGTCAAATTTGAATATTTTTTGGATTCTTAGTAAAAGAACAAAACTATATCTGTATCCGATTATAATCAGATATTGTTTTGCCTTACCAAATGCAAATAAACGGAATTGAATTCGGTCGGAATTGGACGGGGACTTGCTTGTGTGGTAGGAGCAGCTAGTGCACGTCACCTTGTGTTGGGAAGTTGCAGGTTCAAAACCCAATGGTATAATTGTATAACTGGTATGGTCTGCCCAACCCCAGCTTGCCTTTCAATATATATATATATATATATATATATATATATATATATATATATATATATATATATATATATATATATATATATATATATATGGGTGGGACAATGTTAGACTTCGGTTAATAACGAAAATGTCCTTACATGATCCATGATGCACAAAGGATTCGGGTTTGGTGGCAATCGGATCCGAACCTGGCGGTTTTACTTTCGGTAAGGGGAAGGTGGGAAAACATGAAAACATCCTCGATAGTGGTCGAACTCAGAGTCAAAATCTGACATTTTTCAGATATGGACACTCAAATAAGTTGGAAGATTTTGATTGCGTATTTGGATTCAATTCAAAATTGCTTAAGAAATTTGTTTCTTAGAATGGATTCAGATCAGTATTTTATGTTTTAAGCCTTCTTCTATCATAAACCCATGGGGTTTGGTGCAGTGGAAGGGGCGTTGTACACTAGATCTGTGGTCAGGATTTCATTCCCATTAAGGGAAGGCGAAGATAAGCAAGTGAGAAGCGTATAATACTGGGAGCACGTTTCTCACAAATACAAAACTGAGTTTTTTCACGTTAAACGTGATGCTTCCCGCTTTAAAAGCGAGCTTTCTCTCCTGAGAAAACGTTTTCCCGTGGTAACTATGGTCCACCACCTTCTCACCGACCCACACACACGTGCCAGCTTGCATTAGCTTTTTTTTTTTTTTTTGAAGAGTGGGCCCCCAAAAAGGTGCCAGCAAAGGCGTTCCTTCCTCGTGGCTTCATCATATCATACCACGTGGAACTATCTAGGTCGCCCACGAGACGACGTGCAAAGCAAAAAAAAATCATCCGAAACTACCCTCCAACTCTTCAGCCAATCAAACATTGCCACGTTTCACGTGGGCCAAACATTTTAAAAAATCGAAAAAAAAAACTTAAGAAAAAAAAAAGGTCAGAAGTCGCCGTCAACCAACTCGCCCCTGATGAGCTGTCAAATACCTCCAGCTCATGCCACGTGGCAAAGTGGCTCGCTATTTCCACTTAAATCTCGACACGTGTTCAACGCACCGCCCAATTCGTGGCCCCACTTGTTGGTTTCTGACGACCTACGTGTCCCCTGGCATACGACTACGACCTAATCCACTCGAAGACGTGTCAATGACGGGGGGAGACGTGTCATGTTTATGACACGTATCATACTAACCCCATCCCGATCGACGAGTCCCGATATGCCACGTCGTCGCAACGCCAGACTTTCAATTTATCTCTATAAAATCAAGATATTTTTTAAAACATCGCTGATAGATAGAGTCCTCTTCCCACCCTAACTCTATAATTAGCTGCATTATTAAAGGACTAATCTTAATTAACAACGCAATCTTCAACGTGGCGCTCTTCCTTTTACACCCACACAACCACGTGGCACGTCTCGGCTTTTTAGATACGGTTACTGATAAATTCGTCTCGTGTCACTTGTCACCTTTCCTGTTCTTTTCTTTTTTTCCCAAATTCATTTTTCTTCTGTTCTTGTGGACAGACAGACCATGGTGGTGGTGGTGGAAGATGAACAAAAGCGTTGATTTTTTTTCCTCCATATTTTGTCTCCGATTTTTTTTGTCCTTTTTTACTTTTAAGGTTTTAGGGTTGGAGATGGGGGAGACCGTTGGGGAAGAAGAAGAAGCGGTGGAGCTGAGACTGGGGCTGTCGATCGGTGGCGGCTTCACGAGATCGGCGGCGGCAGAGGAGGAGGGAAAGGACGCGGCGCCGGATTCCTGCGGCGGCGGCGTGTACGGAATGAACAGGGAGGAGGCGGAGGAGTTGCTGGAGCAGCGGCGGAGGAAGGAGATGCACGCGCTCCGGCGGCAGGCGGCCCGGCGGAAGCGCGAGGAGAAGCGCGGCCTCCTCAAGCCAAGGGACGCCAAGAGGGCCAGAGGCGAAGGCGCGGTGGCGGAGGAGGAAGATCGACGGGATTCCGCTGCGGCGGTGGCCGGAGACGACAAGAAGAGCGAGGCGGGGAACGGCGGCTTCCCTCCGATTCCGTTCATGCAGTATGTGGTTCAGAACGGGGACAAGGTTCAGTATATTCCGGTGACCCCCGGCGGAGCTTTTCCTTATGTGGTGCCTTACTGGCCTGCTTCAGCTTCGCCTCCTATTCTTGCCCGCGATTCAGCGGCCGGCCGGAGCGCGAACGCCGCACTGTTTCAGCCGGTCCCCTGCAGATCGTTTCCGTCGGAAGAGGCTGCTAATAAGCACCCGAGGCCGCAGTCGTCGCCTGGTTCGGGTTGGAGCAGTTCGTCCCCCGTTTCCGGAGGTGAATTTTGGGGATTCCTTCGATTTCGCGTCGATTTCTTCCATGATTTTAAGGGAAAAAAAACTCAAACTTCTTTTTCTTGTTTCTTTCTTTTCTCCTATGGCAGGAGGTAGCAGCAGCGAGTCGAGAAGCCGGAGCCAATCGAGCCATCCTCCATCGGAGCAATGCAGGCAGGGGAGCGTTTCATCTCAGGCCCAAACCGAACCCATCGACAAGGCCGAGGGAAACGCCGCCACTACGGCGAAATCGAAGCGACCACCTGCCGCAGCGGCGGAGAACGACGAAAGATTTGCTTCTGGTGGTAGCGAGAAGGCGTGTGCGACAGCAATGCCGGCGGAGAACGACGAAAGGGTTGCTTCTGGTGGTGGCGAGAAGGCGGGTGTGGCAGCAATGCCGGCGGCGGTGGAGAAGGGGACGAAGACGCCGAGCCTGCCGCAGATGCCCTGCGTATCGACCACGGGGGATGGGCCGAACGGAAAGACGATCACTGGGTTCCTGTATAGGTACACCAAGAGCGAGGTTAGCATCATGTGCACCTGCCATGGGACGTCGTTCTCGCCGGCCGAGTTCATCAAGCACGCCGGCGGCACCGATACCGACCACCCCCTGCGCCACATAATCGTGGTTCCCTCCTCTGCCGGGTGACTTTACTCTGTTTTTCTCTTCTTTCTCCTTTTTTGGTTTCTTGTTTCTACTTCTTTTGCTCAGCAATAGTTATCTTATGGTTGGGAGCTCTCTCTCTCTCTCTCTCTCTCTCTCTCTCTCTCTCTCTCTCTCTCTCTCTCTCTCTCTCTCTCGGTGTGTGGATTTGGGGGAAGGGAGTGTTGTCTCGGTGGGGGTCGTTCGGTCTTGGTGTTTTTTAGGCGGGATATAAACAACTGTAAATAAATGGTAATTTCCCGAGTTTATGGTTTAGTTTTTTTGGTGTAATAGTTTATTCTTTTTTAGTTTTTAGTGATTGTGGTGCTCTTTTCTTGGGATAGGATTGAGTGACATTAAGTTTCTCTATCATCAACATTCAACAATATCCAGTTTTAGATTGGTTTACTAAGGATACAATTTGATGGTTTTGGTTGGGCTTCTTTGTGACTATCATCCTGATAGGTGGCAAGGATTTGTTATAGTTCTGCTGCCATTGTTAAGAGCTTCTGGTCTTGGTTTTGCTTTTACAATTTCATTAAACAGGTGTTCAGCAGACACAAGAGCACTGTCAGGAGTTCTTCTTTCATGGTGGGTTGTCTTCGGGCGAGTAAAAGTTAGTTCACCGTATCATGAAAAGGCCCAGTTTTAGTTTTCACTGGTTTCCTCTTTTCTCTTGTGGCCTTCCTAATGCAGCAAGGCCATGAAAGGACTGACGGTGATTATCACCGGAAAGTTGGACGGGAAATTATACGGAGATTTCGCTGACTGACGTTAATTAGTACCCTTGTCAGTGAGGAAGATTAGTTTTAGATCTCTTTGGTAAATTTATGCTTCTTCATAATGGAGAAGAGTAGGCTACTTTTTAGCCCTATCTTCTTTTTCGTTTCTGCTAACACGAAAACCCCACTAGAAGCTCTCTCTTACGTGGGTTGTGTTCATAGGGCTTCAGTTATCCGATATCCAATTGATGATGATGATGATGATGATGATGATGATGATGATGATGTTAGAGAGAGAGAGAGAGAGAGTTAATCTTGCACATCTTTTAATCCACAGTCTTCTCACTTATTACATTAACCTTTCATGTCTTTTAATCCACAATCTTCTCACGTATCATATCAAATACGCAACACAGATAGAGAGAGGGGTCTTTGTTAACGTTGCACATCTTTTAATACCTAATCCTATCGCATTTTAACATCAATCTGTATGAGAGAGAAAGAGTGAACACCTTGCTAACTTTGCACATCTTTTGATTCATGTTCTTCCTACACTTGCACCAAAATACCATCTTGAATGCTCCCATTGTTCACACCAAAAATACCTTCATCAATGAAAGAGAGAGAGCCTTGTTAACTGTGCACAATGACCACCTACTAACTCAGTCATGTGCACGATGGCCACATAGCCTTAGGGCGTCTATTCACAAGATCATGTTGCACTTGGTTGAACGAGTGTCCTAAAGTGCGATGAACTTACAGAGAGAGAGAGAGAGAGAGATTTAATAAGGGTGAATTTTACATTAGTCGATCATTACCGATGATTAAACTAAGACAGATACGGTGGCTAGGCCTTTGGGTGACTGAAAAGAAAATTAAGCATTTGAATTATGAGATTTTTTGGCGATGAATTTGAATTACTTCAGATAAATGGGTATGTTTTCGTAAATAATCTAATATTATGAAAAGACAGGAGGTTCGTTGGTGTACTAGAGCAGCAAAATTGACGTGCTACCATGTATCACACATGATGCAAGAATGGAAAAGTTGACATAAACCATAATGTCACATGATATCAAGCAAGCTTAACTAGCTTGTATTACATGTCTGGAATCCTAAATAACGTCTATAAAGAAGAATCATCAGTTTGAGTTAGAGCAATCATGATATATACATAATACATTGATGCAACTTTTGTTGGTAGCATTTATTCTAAGATGTCTTTGGTGAAGCATGTAAGGTGTGCAGCAATTAACAGAGTATAGAAGGACATATAGGGAAAAAAAATTGCCACCTCTTTGCACCTGGCAGCAAGTAACTCCTGGGCTGCTGCTTCAAAAGCAACTTGGTGGTCAGACAACCATTTTCATTATCATCTCCAGATGCAGCAGCAGAGCTACGGCCTACAGTGAACCTTGATGGATATGGAGTGATGTACCGCATGGTGCAAGAGTGCTTGTCTAGTCACACAATGCCTGTCATAAATGGTTCACTGCAACCCTGTCTAAGTAGGACCCCTATAAATATTTAAAGTCATGCTGATAATAGAAATTAATGAAGCTGCAATGTTGGGCACTTTTTGCTGTACTTATGTTAGGCTTTGGTTAATAACCCCATAGCTATCTAATACACCTCCTTTCTTAACACAGGCAATAGTTCAAAGCGGTAAAAACAGGCATGAAATTTGCCAATTAACCACAATGTCATGTATATTGCCAATATTTTGAAAAGTACTTCATTTTGTTCAATATTTTCAAAAGTCGATCTAGTACCTAGGGATTTTGATATTTTCAAAAACTCCTTGCTATTTTTTAAAGAACCAGAGTTTATTGAGATATTAATGTGATTAAGCACTTTATTTATCTTTTTGTTATATTGTTAAGTTGTCAGGCAGCAAACAATGATTTTGTGAGGTTAGGCATTTATTTTATGAGCATATTGTATGACAAAAAATTATATGTTTCTTGAAATGCCCTACAAATTTTCAAAACCACAAATGTTCAACTTCGTTATGATCATTTTACCGTTTGCACGAGCAAACTTCAAGTTAGGTTCGAGCAATATGTCACTATGCTCCCAAGAAATATGCAATTTTTTCTCAAATATGTGAATTTCCTACTAAATATGTGGTTTTCTCTCAAATATATGAATTCCTTTCTAAATATGTGATTTTTTTAAAATATACAATATTTCTAAATATGCAATTTTCTTTCTAAATATGTGATTTTTTTTCAAATATGTGAATTTATTCTTAAATATTACACAAGTGAATCTCTTGAGGTTAGCATGATATGTCGTTATACTCTTCTGAAATATATGATTTTTTTCTTAAATATGAAAATGGGATATGCAATTCTTTTTTAAATATGTAATTTTTCTCTCAAATATGTTAAATATGTGATTTTTTTCTCAAATATGTAATTTTTTTTTTAATATTTGATTTTCCTCACAAATATGTAGATTTTCTCCTAAATATGTGTTATTTCTCCTAAGGATAAATGAATAAAAAACAAATAAGATGCAAACAAAGTCTTCTCACACAAAATGTAAGCCTAATTTGTTGTAAGTTATCAAATTTTCTTAGAAAAGTCCACCAGTTGGTATATTTTCCAACAAGTGATTCTAGTTATATCTCCTAAGCTAAAGCAAGTAAATAAAACATCAAATTCTATATAGGGTATCTACCTATAATACAAGAAATAATCACAAAAAATACTATATTTTTTTAGCAAGGATTTTGAAGAAAAGATAAAAGTGGTTTTCATGAGAAACTAACTTATATACGATTTTGAACTAAGAAAAAGAAAGATTTTGAAAAAACTCCAAAAAAAAATTCAAATAGCCTTTTCAACGGTATCTTACACGTTAAAAAGCAGCAAACGGGCATTGAGATACAACCTCAACAATATTCTTAAAATAAAAGAAAAACAAGTGTTAGGGTACTTGTTCCAATTGTTTTAAGTTATTTTCAAGCCATCAACTTCAAAAATCTAGAAAAACAATAAAAATAACATTAAAAATCAAAAAGTCAGTTTTCCAAGGCCACCAAAGATCGACGAGAAATGACTTTTGAAAGACAGACATTCTGATTGTTAATGTCTACGGAACAAATTTGTCTCGCATTTTTTACTCAGAAATAAAGACCATGCAAGAAAAATTTTATCCAACTTTTAAGAAAATTTGATAAATTCCAACAAGTTAAGCTTACATTTTGTGTAAGACCTTGTTTGCATCACAATTGCTTTTTCTTTATTTATCCTTAAAAAAATTATATATTTGAAAAAAAAACATTTAAGAAGAAATTAGCATATTTAGTTTAAATCATATAATTAAGAATATTGCATATTTATGAAAAAATTCACACATTTTGAAAGAAAATCGCAGATTTAGGAAAAAATTTGCATGTGGAGAAAAAATCATATTTAAGAAGAAATTCACAAATTTGAGAAAAAATCATATATTTAAGCATATTGCATATTTAAGAGAAAATTTATATATTTAAAAAAATCACATATTTAAGAAGAAATTCACATATTTATAAAAAATATATATATATTTAAGAAAAATTTTGCATATTTATGAAAAAATTCACATATTTAAGAAAAAATTCACATATTTGAGAGAAAATTCACATATTTTTGAAGGGTAAAATGATCCTAAAAAGTCAGACTTGCGAATTTGGACATAAGGAATTTCAAAAATTATAAGACATTTTGAAAAACATGTCATTTTTGTCGTACAGTATGGTCATGTCATTTTTCATTTATTTTAAGGCTTGGGCCTCAAGGGCTTCTCATTGCAGAAATTTCCTTGGTGGTCAATAGGAATTGGATATGCAATGACTTGTTCCCCGGAAAACCAAGATTTTTCAAAGTACCCTGGGATTTTTCCTTTGCCGATATTTTATGAAGAGAGATTGTGACAATGATTCAAAGCCATAGATTAAGACGAATTTAATAAAATATTAAATGCTTAAGAATGCTTGTCTGTACAAGGTGCTGGTATATCTTTTGCATTCTACAAAGATCCTAGAGGTTGGGTATTCTGTCCTGCCTCCCGTGGAGCATTGTTCTAGGAATCCATTACAAGCTTGAAAGCATTCATCATATAAAAATGACAGGGTATAGAAAGGCCAGAATATCCAGTGTGATTTCCAAACAAAGGGAAGAAGAAAGTTATAGCTATGAAGAAAGCCCAACAATCAAACTTCACACATATTGGTGCGATCTCTATGAGACACTGTGACAGAGACTACCCACCTTCCTCTTCTTTTTGCTTTACAAAGCTAGTTTGTTTTTCCTTGGTATTTTGGACCATGCAGGATAGCATTAACATATGCAGGCATAGGCAAAAATAAGAACTGCAGCAACAAGAAAACAGCACCCAAAGGGAAACTATAGAAAACAATACAAGAGAAAAAAGAAAATTCACAGCAATTGGCTCTATCCCCTCAATGACAGAAATTTTGCTTTAAATTCCCAGTCTTTTTAGGGTGTCAATGCAGTCTTTGAACCCAACATAGTAGCAGAAGATCCAATATACAAAATCGCTGTCACTTTGTAATCTGGAGCTAGGAGGCCTCCTCTATCACCAGGTTTTCGAGTCCATCGCTAATAATTTAGTGGAAGGGAGCAAACAAAACCTCTCACAGGAAGTGGCCTTTCCTTTTGCTCGCTCGTAGGGGCCACCGACATGCCTTCAGCCAATCCTTATGTAATCTGATCTCAGGCGCATTCTAGCTAAGCACTTCACTTTATATCTTGATGCCACATTACAAAAGGAACCAGAACAAGGTAGGAACCTTTACAGGGCACTGGAGCGTCCATCTAGGGCAGACAACTTATCATGGAAAAGTTTATTTGAACATCTCCATAGTCTTTGAGCAAGTTCTTTATTATATGACAGTGCAGATGACTCAATTGTCCTACCATTTCCACCGAAGAAATACTGCCCCGAAGCATCCTACTTGACGAAAATGTTGCAGATCCATCAGCGTATATTAATGACCAACATGCAATAGGATCACAATTGGTTAATTTAAAATTAGATAGCATCTACAAAATAGGGCCCTCCAAAACACGAAATGAAGTCATTTCTACAGTATGCTATGATGCATGTTACCTCGTCCATGCAGGAATTCTAAGATGTCTTCCAGAAAGACATTTAAGCTCTGTTTGGGACCCGGATTTGAGAGGGAACTGGGGATCTACCGAATCCTCTATAATACCAGATTTGGGAGATGAGAGGCCAACTCACCCTTCCTGACTTCCCCTCACCCCTCATCTTCCTCCCAACCCAGGCTCCCATACAGAGCCTTAATAGTGTGTTGATGATGTCAGTGGGGTGCAACACTAGTTTAATCTGCCCAAAGGGAGGTATCCTTACCCTCATTAAAATGGACTATCCACAAATTATTCCTGGATTATCTTAAAATGAAGAGAAACTGGGCCAGATGTTATGGCTAGACTAATAGAGTTAGCGACTAGAGACACTACCTTAATCAAGGGTCGGGGGATATACGCTAGATACCCATTAATAATATTATATCCAAGAAATAGCAGCAGGATTAAAAAAAATCTTGCATCAAACTTTTCAGTCCAGCAAACAATGATTATGGCTTGTGATCAGAATCAGAAAATGATGGTTAATTATGACCTATGCATAGCAAATATTTCAGCTCGTTGATATCATACTGCTTAACACAGTCATGATTTATAATGCACATCTCAAAAAAAACAATGCCAAACTTACAGGAGGTGCCAGAGCTGCATCAATAATGGAGCTGATCCCCATTTCAGGCGACTGCAGAAGGCCAGCAAATTCTAGGACTCTGTAAGCCATTTGAGAAATGTGTAACGGAACTTCACGCATGATGCCAGTTTTCACTACTCCAGGATCTGCAGCCCTAACAAATGAGCCCATTAAAAGCCTTCAATTAGTGGGTTGTGATGTGAACCTTAATAATTACCAAACAGAAATTATATGAAAGAACTAGACCAAGAATAGAGAAGTTTGTGAAAACATACGTTACTGAGACATGATGTGATGGATCGGAGAGGCAAAGTTGCCGATGAAGCTCATAAGAGAACATAAGCAAGCATACTGAGAGTTTACAGCAAGAGTTAACATTAGTCATCATGCATGGATATATTTTATACAATAAAATTTGCAAGTAATGCCAACTTACACTTCGAATATTCATATATGCGAGCAAATGGGTAGCCTTTTGAACAATGGAAAGCTTGCAAATCCCCAGTAACCAATGTTTCCTCACTGACATGTACATCCGATACTACAGAACAGAGCAGTGAAAAAACTTATCATAATGGTGCATGATGTTAGAAATTTATGCAATTCTCCATTTCTTCTTTCATTTTTATGCTAGCGGCAGTGCCCAAATGGGCTTCAAACCCAAGAATCCGCAGCTAACAAACTGCCACCTTAATGTCTAGTCATTAGATCCAATGGGACAATTTGTGGAAAGCTATAGTTAAGAAATGATTAACAGAACCTTCTATGAATCTAAACTTTGATTTTATTTAAAAGCATGAGTAGATGACAAGGATACAACACATTTCCATTTTGCTGTTATTTTTATGGAATACATAATGGCAGGGTTGAAAGCTTGCTCACTGAATCGATGGGTAAACGATGTCACGTTAACTATTCGAGAAGGCTGATAACTGTTTCTGAGCAGTGGTAGAAGGAGATTGGTAAGTGAAAAGGCCCCAAAATAGTTTGTTCCAATCATCCTGGCCACACAAAAAATGACGGTAATTGTAAAGCTTATATGACAGTCGGACAGAAAAGACTACAAATGCATTAGTGAAAAAAGTAAATTAGACTATGACTGCATGGTACCTAGAGTGAGTTGCTTAATGCAAATTTCATACATCAACCATGTAGTCAGACTAAAAAGTTGGATCATTAACAACATCAAAGTGCAAAACAAGAAGAAATGGCAGAAGGTAAGCCATACTTTTACCTTTCTAGCAAATCTTTTTCAATATAATGAGAGAGATTAGGCCAAGCGCATGATACAAATAAAGAACGAGAATGAACAAGCACCGGAGACACAACAAGAGAATATAAAATTGCATATTAACTTCATCATTCTCATCGAACGCTAGTATGACAGCATTATTTTTAAAGTTGGAGTAAGATACAATAATATAACAAGAATCTTATTTGAAACTGCTTAATGCTCTTGTAAGAGCAAGCCCAGTGGTAAGGGTGGTGTGTGTGTGTGTATAGATAGATAAAAACCATGAACCCTCACACCTCGTGAATCAGGTTCTCCATCACTACAAATGAACAAAGAAAGAGACAAGTAGACAGCGATTGTAATTAAACTAGATGCAGTTAATGGACTGAAAATCTGATAACATGTCTTCTTCGCATAAATCAGTCACCATTTAAAAACAAGTGATAAGAAAAATTATAAAAATAAATTAAAATAATGAAAAGTATTGTGACGATATCAAAATAATAAACATTGTTCATTTTGGAATTTTATCTTGGAGTTTTATATGATAAAAAGACCTTAAATGCAATAAATTGATAATATGGTGATATTCAGTAAATATGACGCATGCTAAAGAAAAATCGAACCCAATGCCTAAATTGTATGCATTTGTTTGTGAGCTAAACATGAAATGTGTAGAGTCGCCAATAGGCTGGCCTGGTGCAGCCAGTAAAATGGATGGGTGTGTTAGAAAATAGTACATATATGTATATATATAAATACGTATTTAAAGTACATACGTATATATTTGTAATCTTTTATAAATAAGATGCTTTCAAAAACATTGTCCAATGAAATTCTCTTTAAAAAATTATTCAAATATGAACCTGACTATCAAAGACTGAGAATCTTTGGTTGCAAATGTTATGTTTTAAATGATAAAGGAGATAAATTGTACTCTAAGGCTATTCTCTGTGCTTTCATTGGTTATTCTGAAACACAAAAAGGATTTAAATGTTATGATATAAAAAATGATAAACTTCTCATCTCAAGGAATGTTAATTTTGTTGAAAATGAGAGTGGATTTGAAGGAAACATGTCGCAAGACGTGAATTCTGATTACTCATTCTTGTTTAAACTATTGTCTAATAATGAAAATATTTGTGTAGAACCTCTTATTGAGAATATAACAACAGCGGAACCAATAGTATACACTAGAAGGAATCAAAATACAACCAATGAACATGAAAATCAAAGTAATCATGAAGTATTAGAAATATCATCAGAACAAACGACTATTTGTAGATCTGAACAAACATCAAGGATCTCAAATAAATTTGTATCTTATGACTCATTCTCACCTAAACATAGAGCGTGTCTTATAGCTATTTATTCTTACTTTGAACCCTCATGTTACAATGAAGCCAAAAATTTACCCGAGTAGATAAAAGCTATGCATATAGAATTAGATGCTCTTAAAGAAGCTAATACTTGAGAAATTCTAAATTTACCCATCAGAAAGAAGACCATAGGTTGTAAATGGGTTTTTAAGGTAAAAACCAAAAGTGATGGATCCTTGAAAAGACATAAAGTCAGGCTAGTTGCCAAAATATATTCTCAAGAATACGGAGTTGATTACGAAAAAACTTTTGCTTCTGTTGTCAGGATGACCACAGTTCGAATGTTTGTAGCTATTTCAGCTATTAAAAAATAAAATATATTTCAAATGGATGTTAAAAGGGCTTTTTTGAATGAAAATCTTAATGAGGACTTATACATGGATGTTCCACTAGGATTGATAATTTCTTCAGGAAGAGTGCTTAAATTAAAAAAGGTGGTTTGATACTTTTTAACAATGTTATCAAAAGATATAGTTTTAAACCATGCTATACTGATACAGCTTTATTTACCAAGAATTCTCCTGCAGGGATTATAATTTTACTTTTGTATGTTGATGATATGTTGATTACAAGTAGTGACGAAGAAGGAATCAAGAAAGTAAAACACTTTTTAAAAAAATTCTTTGAAATGAGAGATCTTGGGTTTCTAACATACTTTCGTGGTATAGAAGTATCCTACTCTAACAGAGGATACATATTGTCACAAACAAAGTTTGCTTCAGATATTATTGACAGGTCAGAACTATCAGATGATAAAGTTGTTGACACACTAGAGATTGTTGGAATGAAGATACGAGTCAATGATGAAGTTCCCTTGGACAGCCCAAATCCCTTCAGAGAGCTCGTGGGATCCTTTATGTTGTAATGAGATATTGCGGAAATATAAAGAGTGCATACAAGCACATACAACAATGAATAAAAGAGAAAATATCACAAGTCCACGAAGGGACAATACAAGCACAAGCCTTTAAGAAGGCAACAATATACAAAGCCTCTTATTGAAAAGAGAGAGGAGCTCTCCAAGATGATAATACACAAGGGGATCACCCCTATTTATACAAGAGAAGGAGGAGGAAAAAGGAGGGCCAAAGGGCCTCAAAAGGAGAGCCAAAAGGGGGCTCCCATAGAGTCGTTGGGAGCCCCCAACGGTCACACTCCAACGACTTCTATGTTGGAGCCCCTTTAGGTCCTCAAAAATAATAAAAAATAAATAAAAAAAATAAAAAGTAAAAATTACATTTGTTCAAAAAAGAAAAAATAGTTGTTTTCTAAAACAACTGTGAAATTACAAAAATACCCCTATTGGGTATTGATGTAATAAACAGAATTTATATATATATATATATATATATATATATATATATATATATATATATATATATATATATATATATATATATATATATATATATAATAGGTACATTTTAACACCCCCCCTCAAACTTTACGGGGGAAGGACGGAAAGTTTGCCGAGAAGAAACATGAACCGAGGAGCCGGAAGAGCTTTAGTGAAGAAGTCTGCCAATTGATATTCTGAAGTGACATATGGCAGAGCAATAGTTCCTCGTAAAAATTCGTCACGAACATAGTGGCAATCCATTTCGATATGTTTCGTACGTTCATGAAAAGTATGATTGCTTGCAATATAGATGGCACTCTTATTGTCGCAACACAGCTTTGAGGCTTCAGTAATATCAACTCCCATATATTTAAGCAAACTGTGAAGCCATACAAGTTCCATTGTTGTGGTTGCCATTGCCCGGTACTCAGCTTCAGTGGATGATAGTGAAACTTTCTGCTGCTTCTTGCATCGCCAGGCAATCAATGAGTCCCCTAAAAAGACACAAAAACCAGTAGTTGAGACTCGATCATTGGGATTACCTCCCCAATCTGCATCAGTATAAGCAAGAAGATTCAAAGGGGAAGAGGAGGATAGAAATAGCCCTTTATTGATGGTATTCCGAATGTAGCGGATGATTCGGAGAACCGCACTCATATGCACGGTTGTAGGAGCATGCTGAAATTGACTGACTGAGTGAACCGCATGAGTGATATCTGGTCTGGTGATGGTTAAATATGTAAGAGACCCAATGAGTTGTCTGTACGGTGTAGGATCTTCCAGAAGAACCCCATCCTCTAACCGCAACTTGGCATTAATAACCTCGGGAGTCTCTACCTTCTTATCATCAGAAATCCCAGACTTAGAACATATATCTGCAGCAAGCTTCATTTGTGACAAAATATATCCTCTAGGAGAATATGCAACCTCAATTCCAAGAAAATATCTGAGAAAACCTAAATCAGACATATCAAAATTATCTTTTAACATATTTTTAACATTAATAATACTACTTTGATCATTTCCAGTGATAATCATATCATCAACATAAAGCAACAAAATTACGATACTAGAACCTGCATTTTTAACAAAAAGAGCAGTGTCAGTATAACAAGAATGAAATCCTAATTTTATCATGATATCACTAAAACGATCATACCAAGCCTTAGGAGCTTGTTTAAGACCATATAATGCCTTTAAAAGCCGAAGTGTTTGACCTTGCTTAATATTTATTCTGGGTGGTGGATCCATATAAACTTCTTCACTTAAACTTCCATTTAAAAAAGCATTTTTTACGTCAAGTTGATAAATAGGCCATTTTTTGGTTGATGCGACAGCTATTAAGGTTCTGACACTTGTCATACGAGCTACGGGGGCGAATGTTTCTTCGTAATCAATACCATATTCTTGGGAGTATCCTTTAGCAACCAATCTTGCTTTATATCGTTCCAAAGAGCCATCGCTTTTAGTTTTAACTTTGAAGACCCAACGACAACCAATAGGTTTTTTGTGTGAGGGTAGATCAACTATTTCCCAAGTATTGGCCTTTTTTAAAGCATTTAGTTCAACTTGCATTGCTTCAACCCAATGAGGTATAGATTTAGCTTGATTATAGTGAGTTGGTTCAAAATAAGAGTGTAGAGTTATCAAACATGCCCGATAGTTGGGAGTTAAAGAGTCATAGGAGACAAACCTATTTGGGGGTATTGATATTCTAGAAGAATGCCTAACTTGTGGTTCCTCAATTGATTCGGAAATTTGAGAGTATTTTTCGAGGGCACTAATAGGTTTTTCTTGATTTCTTCTTGAGTAAACATTGATATTGGCATTGCTATCATGGACATTTGTATTTGAATTACTATCATTTGAGAGTGTTATGTCAAGAGGGGATACCTCGTGAGTGTCATCTATGTTTTCAAGAGAATCTTCTTGTATGTCATCAATAAGATCATATAAGAATACATAATCGATTTCATTTGTTTTTTCTATTTTATCAAAACCGTTTTCTTCTTCGAGAAATGTTACATCTTTTGAAACATACAGTTTATCATTCTTAAAATCATAACATCTATACCCTTTTTGATTTTCACCATATCCAAAAAATACACATTCAATTGCTTTGGGAGATAACTTATCCCTTTTATGTAGTAGGACAAAACATTTGCAACCAAAAATACGAAGTCGATTAAAATCGGGTGAAAACTTAAAGAGTTTCTCATAGGGAGAAGCATTTTTTAACTTAGAAGAGGGCATTCTATTGATTAGATAGGTTGAGGTAAGAACGGCTTACGCCCAAAATTTTTTTGGAATATTTCTAGACACAAGCAATGTTCTAGCGGTTTCTATAATGTGCCTATGTTTCCTTTCCGCTAGGCCATTTTGTTGAGGAGTCCTAGGACATGACTTTTGATGACAAATGCCATTTTGGTTTAAATAGTTTTGGAATTCGTGAGATAAGTATTCACCACCGGAATCGGATCTTAAAATAGATATGTTACTTTGAAATTGATTTTGAACCTTTTTATGAAAATCTTTAAAGAAAGTAAATACTTCCGACTTATGACTAAGGAAATAAATCCAAACATACCGAGTAAAGTCATCAATAAACGTAACATAATATGAATAACCCCCTTTAGACATAACCGGAGAAGGACCCCAAACATCCGAATGCACCAATTCAAAAGGCCTTGATGAGAAAAAAGATCTAGTTGGAAAAGGAATAGACTTCATTTTTCCAAAAATGCAATCTTTGCAATTAATTTCTTTTTCCTTACAAAATTTGTTTCCAAAAGGAAAGAGATACATTTTGGAATAACTTGGATGACCAAGTCTTTTATGCCAAGTTTCCATATTTTTTTCTTGGACATAAGAACAAAAAAAGTTTGTAGGGAGATCAAGATGGTCCATATAATAGAGGTCTCCCTTTCTATGGCCTTGCCCAATCCGCTTCCCGGACCGGAGATCCTGCACAAAGCAACCATTAGATGAGAAAGATATTTCACATCCATGGTCGGCAATTTGAGAAACCGAAAAAAGGTTTAAATTTAATTTGGGAACAACTCTTACTTTTGGAACACAAAAATTTTGAGAATCTTTAAAGGAGCCAATACTTGAAATTTTCAAAAAGGTTTCATCGGCCGTTGAGACACAAGAGTCCTTTGAATTGATGCAAACATCACTAAGTGCATTCTCATGAGGGGTCATATGAAAAGAAGCTCCGGAATCAAGGATCCAAGAATACGTACCGGGTGATGATGTTGAAGCAATGGCCGCACCCGATGTGGAGGAAGAAACTTTAAGCATTTGTTGGAGAGCCATAGATATTTGTCCAAGAGTTTCTTTAATGTCATTGTTTTTGCCTTCATCTTCTTTGGAGGTGGTTTCTTCAAGAGAGGCTACTTTAGGCTTGAAGGCTCCCATAAGCTTTGGACAAACGGGTCTAATGTGACCCGGCTCATTGCAATAATGACAAACAATCATTTTTCTTCCTCCATTGTAGTTCCCTTGTTTCCCAAAATGAGGAGGCTTATAGGTTCTAACATTGTTACCCGGTTTGGATACGGCAAGGACTTCATCAACATGCTTACTCATGCCAAGCCTTGTCTCCTCTTGAGTGATTTCGGCAATAGCATCCTCAATAGGAGGAAAAATAGATCTATGGAGAAGTGAGGATCTCACTTGCTCAAATTCGGGGCATAGCCCAAAAAGAAATTGAAACAATCGCTCTTGTTCCATTTGTTTTTGTCTTAAATCAACATCTTCCATAGAAACCCACTTTGGCTCTAAAAGAGCCAATTCATCCCATAGTGGGTTAAGGGCACTATAGTAGTCTTGAATGCTAGAATCACCTTGCTTGGTGGTTCTAACTTTTTCTTGCAAGAAGTAAGCTCTTGCAAGATCCTTTTGGGTATACATACCCCTCATAAAGGACCAAGCCTCATTGGCTCTACGAAATTTAGCTATATTAGCACATACCTTAAGCTCCACATTGTTCATAAACCACGCAAGGATTTTTGCGTGATTGCTTTCCCAATCTTCTACTTCCTTTTGATGATTTTCAATGGCCTTGAGACGAGCATCTCCCTCAAGAGCTTTTTCTTGATCTTCTTCCATTTTTGTGAGCATGAGCTTAGGTTCCGGAACGGTCCCCATGACATAACCCCAAAGCTTCTTCCCTTTGAGATTATTCTCCATTGCCGATGCCCACATCATATAGTTCTTTCCATTGAGTTTGAAAGAAAGATCAATCTTTGTCTCCATGATGTTGCCAAGAAGTGAGAAGATGTCCACCAAAATAAGAGATACACGAACCACACTTTTCCTTCAAGAATCGAGTGGCTCTGATACCATGTAATGAGATATTGCGAAAATATAAAGAGTGCATACAAGCACATACAACAATGAATAAAAGAGAAAATATCACAAGTCCACGAAGGGACAATACAAGCACAAGCCTTTAAGAAGGAAACAATATACAAAGCCTCTTATTGAAAAGAGAGAGGAGCTCTCCAAGATGATAATACACAAGGGGATCACCCCTATTTATACAAGAGAAGGAGGAGGAAAAAGGAGGGCCAAAGGGCCTCAAAAGGAGAGCCAAAAGGGGGCTCCCATAGAGTCGTTGGGAGCCCCCAACGGTCACATTTGTGACCGTTGGGGGCTCCAACGACTTCTATGTTGGAGCCCCTTTAGGTCCTCAAAAATAATAAAAAAGAAATAAAAAAAATAAAAAGTAAAAATTACATTTGTTCAAAAAAGAAAAAATAGTTGTTTTCTAAAACAACTGTGAAATTACAAAAATACCCCTATTGGGTATTGATGTAATAAACAGAATTTATATATATATATATATATATATATATATATATATATATATATATATATATATATATACATAATAGGTACATTTTAACATATGTATCTAAGTATTATAAGACCTAACATAGCTCATGTTGTACATATAGCCAGTCAATTTCAACATGCTCTAACATCAGCTCATATGAGTGCAGTCATGAGAATCATTAAATATGTCAGAAGTATAATAAATAAGGGAGTTTTTATATCTTCTTCTTTCTCCTTAGATCTTATTGCATACTCTGATATTGATTGAGGAGAAGATCCAAATAATAGACGCTCAACAATTGGTTTTTGTGTGTTTTTAGGTGAATCATTGATTTCATGGAAATGCAAGAAACAACAAAAAGTGTCACTATCATCTATAGAAGCGGAATATAGAGCAATGACAACTACTACTATGAAAATCGTATGGCTCAAACAACTAATTTCAGATATGGGAATTCACCTTCAGAATCTTACAAGATTATGTTGTGATAACAAGAGCTCCATATACATTGCTCGAAATCATACATTCCATGAAAGAACTAAGCATATAGAGATGGATTATCATTTTGTTCGTGAAGAATATTTAAAGAAGACTATTGAACTTCCTTATGTAACATCAGAATATCAACTTGCGAATTTCTTCATCAAGGCACTGTGCTCACCAAGATCAGCTTTTTACTTGACAAACTTTCGATGATTTCACCATAAGTTTGAGGGAGAGTGTTAGAAAATAGTACATATATGTATATATATATAAATACGTATTTAAAGTACATACGTATATATTTGTAATCTTTTTTTTACTTCTTACTTTATTTTTTTGTTTCTTTTTACTTTGTATTTTCTGTCAATTAATGACAGACTTTGCAGCTGCACAGACACAGTATGCTAAAGCATTAGAGACGTTAGTCTGCTAATGACAGATTGTGCAGTTGCACAATCTGCTAAAGACAGATTGTGCAGCTGCATAGTCTACTAATGAATTTGAGTCGTTGGGACTGTACCCAACGACTACCTCTCTATTGGCTTCCTCTATAAATAAGGGCTTCAGCCCATTGTAAACTTCACTTATGAAAAGGGTTTTTACCATGGTTGCCAGTTGAGGAAGCGATACGGGAAGCGGGAGCGGAAAGCGAGGCACTTTCAAAATTTTAGGAAGCGGGAAGCGTGAGACCACTTAGGAGCGACTTGTGAATCGTCTCAGAAGCGAACCAGAAGCGACCTAGGAAGCAAGGGGGAAGCGAAAAAAATAAAAAAAAAATAAAAAATTAAAAAAAATTAAAAAAAATAGGGGAAGCATGATGGGAAGTGTGCTTCCCATTAAAGGGAAGCGTGCTTCCTATAAAAAGGAAGCACGCTTCGGGGAAGCGCACTTCTCCTTTTACCTAGGCGCTTCCGATAACTCTGGTTTTTACTCCCTTATATTCATTAATAAAATAGTGCATTTGAAGCACTTTGCTCACGTGTGTGGTGGTGTGGTGTGAATACTTGAATGCTACTTTGTGCTAGCATATGTTTATGAATGTCTGAAGCATCAAGTTAGTTGGAAACTTGATTGCATGTTAGGCTCTTTACATGGCCAGGTGGTGGGCATGCTGGAACTAAGCATGGTCCAGTTCCAGTCCAGGCTCAAAAGCATAGCCCAATCCTAGCCCATACAGGCCCAGCTGCCAGATCCAATAGCCACACTGATGAGCTCACTGGCCTGGCATGGCCCATAAGATGGATGGGCTGACACACTGTATGATTGGCCGCAGCATAGCCAAACCCAGCCTGCCAAAAGGCTAGCTGAGGAGTAAGCTAATCAGAGGTTGACAAAACAAATGTAAACAAAACAGTGTGAGTCTTATGCAAGATTAAAGGCCAACTAACCAAAGGTACTCATGCATTCTTGGACAGGCAGGGCCTCAAAATAAACACATTTTTGGCTGAATTACATCAGACACTTATTGAAATAATTTCCCAAGTCAATCAGACCCATGGTCAAGGCATGAAATAAGGTTAAGATTGAAGCAAACTGCTTTCTTATACTGGCTTAATTCTCAAGCCTTTTTGAAATAATAGTTATTTGGAATAATAATTCTTTTAGATGACTTCTATTCTTGATCTGATAGTTCCTAGTGGACTTATAAAAGATCTTATACTGATTAAATACATTAGCTCACTTCTCAAATCATTTCAGAAACTCCCAAAAGTTAGTGTTCTTATAAATCATATACCAGCAGAAACTGGAAATACCACTGGGTTTTCCTTTAATATCATAGGGTTGCACTGTAGTAGCTAAATTCTCACATATTTTTACTACAGATACTACCAGGAGGGGTTGAATGAGATAGATGGATGGTTAGGTCATATTATCATAACCGGCGGATCTCAGGTTTGCCCCCCTATCGTTGGAGCGTTCCCTACTGAGCAACGCGTTGTACTCTATAGGCCCGGAGGCAGTGATAAATGGGCAAGGGTTGCGAGGTCGTCGCCCAGAAGCGACGCGTCACACCGGCGCTCGGGTGTGGTGTCAAATAGGCAAGGGTTCCCACACTTTGTTGGACGGGTGGGGGTAAAGAAGATAGTTCAAGACCATAAAATTAGGTTAGCCACTTGGAACATAGGGTCTTTAACTGGTAAGTTGGTAGAGTTAGTAGATGTTATGTGTAGGAGAAAGATGGATATTTTATGTCTACAAGAGACCAAATGGGTAGGTGAGAAAGCAAAAGTGATAGAACCTTGGGGATATAAGATTTGGTATACAAGAATAAATAGGAATAGGAATGGAGTAGGGATTGTTATTAGTCATGAGTTTATAGATAACGTAGTTGAGGTCCGTAAGAAGGGTGATAGGATTTTACTTATTAAATTAGTATTAGGTACGGATATTATTAATATTATTAGTGTTTATGCACCTCAAATAGGTTTAGATGATTTCATTAAGCGTCAATTTTGGAAAGATTTAGATGGAGTAGTACAAGGGATATCTTATGGAGAAAAGTTTTTCATCGGCGGTGACCTTAATGGACATGTAGGCATTAGTAGGGATGAATTTGAGAGTATCCATGGAGGCTATGGTATAGAAGAAAGAAACGAAAGTGGAGAAAGGATTTTAGATTTTGGTTTGTCCTATGATATGATCTTAGCAAACACTTGGTTTAGGAAGAGGGAGTCTCACCTACTAACATTTAAAAGTGGGGTTAATACGAGTCAGTAGATTTTTTTCTACTTAGAAAGAGAGATAGGAGTTATTGCATCGATTGTAAGGTTATACCGAGAGAAAGTGTAGCTACACAACATAGAGTTTTAATTTT
The DNA here is from genome assembly GCF_984573655.1 of Nuphar pumila. Classification (NCBI taxonomy): domain Eukaryota; kingdom Viridiplantae; phylum Streptophyta; class Magnoliopsida; order Nymphaeales; family Nymphaeaceae; genus Nuphar; species Nuphar pumila. The sequence goes on from NC_143255.1 coordinate 124,046,192, forward strand.
AGATCTTAGAATTAGAAAATGCCGCAAAAGGGATAGACGTAAGATAGATCCTAGAATTAAGTGGTGGACACTGAAAGGAGCTAAACAAGGAATGTTTGTAGAGCAGGTAGTTAAGGAAGTTGATTGATGTCTCGAGGAGGATTCAGAATTAATGTAGAATAAGATAGTGGGTGGCATGAGAAAGGTGGCTAAGGAGGTATTGGGTGAGTCTAAAGGCGGTGCACCGCTAGGTAAGGATACATCATGGTGGAACGAGGATGTCAAATTAGCTATTAAGGTTAAAAGAGAGTGTTATAGAAATCTAAGAGTCGTGATAATGAGAATTTGGAGAAGAAGAAAGCTAAAAAAGTAGTTCGAAACGCGAGGGATAAGGTATATAAGGAGGTTTATGACAAGTTGGATACCAAAGAGGGCGAGAAGGATATTTATAGGCTTGCAAAGATGAGAGATAGAAAATCGAGGAATCTGGGTATGGTTAGATGTATCAAAGATGAAACGCAAAGGGTTTTAGTCAAAGATAAGGAGATTAAGGAGAGATGAAAAGATTATTTTGATAAGCTATTTAATGGAAGTCATGCTTAGGATCTTGGAGACTTCTCCATTCCTTTTCATGAGATGAATCGTGACTTCATACGCAAGATTCAAAAGAAAGAAATTGCAGAGACTTTGAAGAAAATGAAATCAAGAAGGGCAGTTGGTCCAGATGGTATACCTATCGAGGCTTGAAAATGTTTGGGTGGGAAAGGTTTAGAATGGTTGACAAATCTTTTTAACAAGATTTGGCGAACAAATAAGATGCCTAATGAGTGGAGGAAGAGTACTTTGGTGCCTCTATATAAGAATAAGGGTGATATACAATATTGCACAAACTATCGTGGTATAAAACCCATGAGTCATACTATGAAACTTTGGGAGAGGGTGATTGAGTATAGGTTGAGGAAGGTTGTCATGATATCGGAGAATCAATTTGGTTTTATGCCTGGAAAATCAACTATGGAAGTTATACATCTTCTTAGACAACTTATTGAGAGATATAGAGAGAGGAACAAAGATTTGCATATCGTTTTTATTGATTTGGAGAAGGCACACAATAGAGTACCTAGGGATGTTCTCTGGTAGACAATGATGAAGAAAGGTGTTTCTCTCAAGTATATTAGTATAATTAAATATATGTACGAAGGAGTAGTAACCAATGTCCGAACTTGTGGAGGGGTGACAACCATTTTTTCTATAATGGTTGGGTTACATCAAGGATTTGCATTAAGCTCTTTCCTATTTGCTATAGTGATGGATGAGCTTACGAGATCAATTCAAGAAAATATGTCGTGGTGTATGTTGTTTGTTGTGATTGATGAGTCTAGAGCTAGGGTTAATGCTAAGTTAGAATTACGGAGACAGACATTGGAAGCAAGAGGTTTTAAGTTGAGTAAGAGTAAGACAGAATATATGGAATGTCGGTTTAGTAGCAACGAAGTAGTGATGGGAGTGTAGTGAAGCTTGGTGAGCAAGAAATTTCAAATATTTGGGATCTATCATTCAAAAGTATGGAGAAATTGATAGAAATGTAAATCATAGGATAAAGGTTGGGTGGATGAAATGGAAAAGTGCAACTGGAGTGTTGTGCGATCGTAGAATGCCATTGCGGTTGAAGGAAAAGTTTTATAGGACGACAATTAGGCCCGCTTTACTATATGATACCGAATGTTGGGCTGCCAAGAGACATCATATTCAAAAAATGAGTGTAGCTGAGATGCATATGCTTAGATGGATGTGTGGAAATACAATAAAAGATAAGATTTGAAACGAGGAGATTCGTAAGAAGGTAGGTGTTGCATCCATTGAAAATAAGATGTGAGAGAATCGTTTAGGGTGGTTTGGACATATTCGGCGAAGGCCTAATGATGCTCCAGTTAGAAGGATGGAGAAATGGAAAAATATATTAGTTAAAAGAGGTTGGGGTAGGCCTAAAAAAACTTGGATGGAGATGATAGGAAAGGATATGAATGCTTTGAACCTCACCGAGGACATGGCATTAGATAGAAATGATTGGAGGAGAAGGATTCATGTGGAAGACCAGAATAATTTTCTTTTTTGGTTCATATCGCCGACCCCAATTGTTTTGGGATGAAGGCGTAGTTGTTGTTGTAGTTTCACAGAAACAACTTCAGGTCTATTTATCAACGAATGAAAAGTCATGGCAATATCATAAAATGAAATAGTTGACAATACGCGAGTCAGGTGATAAAGAAAGTTGGAGCAAGCTACCTAGGCAGAAATTAGATTATGTATTAGAGGCGATTGCTAAAGTCAGAAAGTTGCCTAGGCCCCTCAACCTGCAATTAGGATATCCAAGTTGGAGACACCAATAGTTTGCCTAAGCCACTAATGTTGATTAGGCAAGCAAAGGTACTGCACATAGACTAATGCTCAATATAGGTGCATTCCACTTTCTCATGTACTGAAGAATGGTGAATCAGTTAGCAGTAAGTTCTAGTTTATGGATACCGATTACTGACCACACAGTAAGAAAACCTAACAAAAAGCCATTAAACAATACAAACATATTTTGATGACAAATTAAAAAATTACCGATCATATCCATCAATCGTGTATGCCTGTGATGTTGCAAGAATCCCTGCATTATTGATCAGAAGCTGGATGGAAGGATGGAGACCAGAATCTAGAAGCCACTGTTGAACACTATCTCTAAACTTTAGCATTGAATCCAAAGATGTACAATCGACCTCAAATGCTTTCAGAAGAATATCCCTATTCTGTCTAAGCTCTGCAACAGCCTATTTTTGAAGAAATGCACTGTCAGGATGGGAGCAACAATGAAGAACGCAATGAATGGACACCAAATGCCCACTTTGAAATGCTTCAGAGTTCAGACTAGTGTCTGGTACTTTTACCTTAGATAACAATTGAGAAGAACGTCCAGCTGTAAAGGAAACAATATCAGACAACTTAGAAATAAACATACTTGCAAAATAATTTTGAAATGATAAAGAAGGCAGATGCAAAACCAACATCTAATCTCCTTCGGAGTATTAACTTAAATATGGATCAGAATAGGACCCAACATGTGAAAAAGCAATCCAACAAGCTGGCATGGAAAGCATCACATGCAGGTTCTCTTGAAAACCAAAATCACATTTATGCTGAGCAGCTTAGAGCTATACCAGCATCATTTTGGCTGTTCTGCATAAATATGATCCTAAAACTTCCACATGGAAGCAAACTGGAAATTTGTTAAATGTTCTCATGGTACCTTATAGAAATAGAAAAAGTTCTTTTACTTCACAAAATGGAATGTCATTCACAAACAGGGTATAAGGTTAGACACCTTATGCACAAGTCTTACTATACCAGAAAGGTATTACCGTATTAGACTTGGGTTACAAAAGACAAGCATAAAGATAAACGCGTAAATTCCTTAAATTACACCCTGAAGTAAAAGCAAATACTGCCTAAGAAGAAATGGATGGTGTCTACAATGTGTAACATTCAAGAATTATTAACAGCCCTTAGGTAAAAGAAAATATGGTTTTGCAGCAGACATTGAAATTTATGAAAGATATCATCATCATCAAGCCCAGAGTTACAGTCGAGGAAGCGGGAGCGGGAAGCGAGGCACTTTCAAAATTTTAGGAAGCGGGGAAGCGTGGGACCACTTAGAAGAAAATTCCGAACCGTCTCGGAAGCGAATCGGAAGCGAGGGGGAAGCGAAAAAATGAAAAAAATGGGGAAGTGTGGGGGAAGCGCGCTTCCCAAAAAAGGGGGACGCTTCCCCTCACGCTTCGGAAGCGCGACGTTTTGCGCTTCGGGGAAGCGCGCTTCCCCTTTTGCCTAGGCACTTCCGGTAACTCAGATCAAGCCTTATCCCAACATTGAAATTTATGAAAGATATAAAGGGAAAAAATGGAAGATTGGGGTATCAACAATGTGTATTCAACCCTAGAAAAAGATTTTGTACGCCTCATCACCAATAATTGAGCGAATGTCCTACATCAATGCAAGAACACTCCAAGAATCTGACAAGGGAACATTCCATTTATGAACATTCCATCTATTTGAGTAAAATTTCCATTAAAACATCACTATCCCTACCAACATATTAATCCATTTAAAAAGGATGATAATAATGGGTATTTCAATGTGAGTCTTTCCACCACTTAAATGTATTGGATGTTGTATACTTGTATCTAAGCAAGAAAAAGGGAACAATCAGAATCTCAGACAGTATAAATAAATATATTTATGAAAATTTAAGAGGACAGAGTAGGAACACCAATAACATCATTATATGAATATAAAACTTTATGCAATATTAAAATACCCGCAGATCCATACCTATAATGACATAGTAGCCTTGATTTAAAAAATATTTCACAGCTGCTGCACCCAAACCAGATGTAGCCTGCATGATTCAAGACATGTGCAGCCTGAATTTAATATAACTGCCAAGAAGAATAAAATGGATCCTTACAGCAAACATTCAAATGAACTTGGTGCTCACTTGAACATGCACAGCAGGACTCTCAACAAAAGATAATACTAAGCATAAAAAGCTGCCAGGTTGTTATCAAGAATTCCAGGTCTGTCACCATGGTGGGCTTGGGTGACTACCATAATATAATATTTACGCAAAAAAATCAAGAAGTTAATCAAAATGCAACCACAATAAAAGGAAGCTCACATATTTTTCTTCATCTATTTCATTTCAAATATCTTAGGGCTCATTTAGGGGCATGTCAAATGAAATTTGAACTTTGAGCTTTGGACTTGGATTTAGGCTTGGGTTTGGGTTTAGGTTTAGGTTTAGGTTTAGGTTACGGTTTCAATTCGATTTTGCTTGGTTTGGTCATGGTCATCCATAGACTTTGACGTATCTTTTTGGCTCTTGGGACGTTTTTATCCCCAAGACTAAGACCAACCTATTGTATGAGCTTTGATCATCCGATCTTAGACCAAGACCCAATCAGCCTACCTGTTGGAACCCTTTGACCTTGACTTGAACCTGTCCAACATCCTTCTGTGTGTCGCTTTTAATGGTCCAATATCTCTGTAGCGTCCCATTTATTCTTGCTCGTTTGTTAGTTGACCACATCTAATTTCTTGGACATTCTTGACCTCGATAAGGTTATTTTGGACCCATTGACTTCGTTATTATTCTTTGACTACGCATGGCCCTACTTGGTCATTTGGCTCTTAATGACTAGCCGTTGAGACATTTATTCCAGGTCGTTGGGTTGAGGGCTATACATACCCCAAACCAGTCTCATTCTTCTCTATCAGCTCTCAAGCTCTCGCCTCTCCCACGAGTTCTCTTCTTTTGAGTTCTCTAGCTCCTTCGAGCCTTTGAGCTCTCTCTCTCTCTCTCTCTCTCTCTCTCTCTCTCTCTCTCTCTCTCTCTCTCTCTCTCTCTCTCTCTCTCTCTAGCAGCTTAGTGCTATCCCTCTCTCTCGCTAGCACCTTAGTGATATCCCTCTCTCTCTATAGCAGCTTAGTATTATCCTTCTCTCTTTAGCATCCCCCAGCCTTGACTTAGTCAAGGGTCATTAAAGTTGAGCCTAGGGAGTGCCCAGTCCTAGTCGAGTCAAGAGACTATTCAAGGTGATCTATGTCGAGTTGTTCGGTCTCACTTAGTGTAGGGCATGGGTCGACCTTCTCGAATAGGTGAAAGCTCAGTTGTATATTGGGAGCAAAGTTGCACGAATACTCGTTACACCAAGGATTTGATCCTAAGTGAAGTACCTATAGCTTGAAAGATAGCTCATCTAATGCGTGCTTTAGAGCGCACCTAGTTCAAGCTTAGTTGTCATCCCCACCGAGTTAATTTTCCAACAATAATTGCATCAAGCATTTAAGTAGTAAGACCCATCCCAAGATGAGTGCTTTCTTATTCCTACTTCCTCAGAGCCTTTGATAGCACAATTGAAAACATCGATGGGTTCTCTGTCCTTGCGGGAATCCTTAGTAAGGTCACAGTACGACAAGTTGTTTATCATCATAATAGGTGTCAAGTGGAAGCGCATTGATGTATGTAGTTGAGGCATCCTACCAGATTGAGAGAAGGGAACCTTATTCCTACATGATCCAATCAATTTAATTAGGCACAATTAAGATATACCAGATTCCACCAAGTATACAAATGGAACCTAACCATACATGTCCTCCAATTATATCTTCTACATCATCCACACTAACAATCCATCATTTTCCCCAAAGGGAGACTTTAGCAAATAACCAAATAAAATACTTGAGCTAAAGGTTAAGTTGGCAATTCTTCTTACATCTCCCCCACCAGGGGCCTAAGTATCATAAATGCTCTCAAAATAAAGAACCTTGAACACTAGGAGAAAAGTGCATAGTCCTAACAAGATTAAGTTAATACCTAAAATTGTGGTCATTTTATTTTTATTTGTTCATACATAACCGAAGAATGCAAAAGATTCTTCAAGAGTCTCAGGTCCAAGAAGCACATGATAATACCATCAAAACCTAGTATTATGCAGGAAATTAAGTGAAGTACTCCAATACAAAGTATGGAAAGGTGTCTACAACTTTCCCGATAGGACCCACCCTCCAACTTAGAGTAGCTAGATGGGGAAGTAAAATCAATCCGTGTTCATACATAGGCTTCTTGCCACTTCAAATAGGTTCATCACTGAGGTACAACAGTGAGAAATCACAACTTTAGTTTAGCATTTTTTAGTTTTTGTGGTGATGTAATCGAACTACTATATATGAAAATATCGCAATTAATAAAAAATTTGTCATTATACAGTAAAAGTAGAATTTCTTTATCAAAGCCAAGTTTTGATTAGTAATCAAGGTTTTTATTTTCTTCTTAAAGTATGTTCATGGCATGCCAAATTCTTCATGCAGGAAATACTTTCAATGTGGATCTTTGGAATATGGCTAGTTATTGCAGGAATTTTGGGAAGTGGAGTCAAATATAGAAGAAGTGAGCTTTGAAGAATTTGGTTGTATCAAATTTTACACATTAAAGCCTTTTCTTGTGATTACTCAAGTTTCCTTTGCATCATCTTTTCACTCAGTTGATTTTCTTTGGGTTTTATTGTTGAATGTTTTGAAAAAAAGGGTGTTTTTTGACTCACAACTCCAATGACTATTTTGAGTAAGTCCTTTGTTTACACACCTTTATATTTCCTCCTCCATGTAGAATATCATGATCAGAACAAAGGCAAACATGTTTGTGACCCTCCCTTACAAGCTGCAGAGAGACTCCAACTTTTTCCATCAGCTTTTGCTATTCTTTCTAGATGTAGAAAGAGCCTTATTATAAGCCATATTGTCAAAAGTGCCAGACGATGCCTGGCCCACCCTAGGCACCTAGGTGTACCTAGGCGGCAACTAGGCATCAACTAAAAAACCATATAAAACTAATAAATTTGAAACGAAAATCTAAAAAATTATACAAAAACCTACTAAATGAAGTATAATAGTTCAAACAATTAGAAATTCACAATTTTCTTTTAAGCTGGAGCACACCCACCCCTCTGAAAAACCTGCACACGCCTAGAAACTAGGCAAGTGAAAAGAACCAAAGTCTTGTTAAAGCTCTAGCATGTTAAAGCAAAAGTCGGCATTCTTGCCAAAACCTATATAAAAAACAAAAAATAAATGTTAAGAGGCATTTCTGTTAACATTGGCTGCCACGCTCTCTAAAAATGAGCCTTAGCATTAATACCATCTTTCAGCAGTTATTTGTTAAAGTACTGATTTCTGGATTGTTGGTTTCTGTATATTAAATTTGATCTTCAAACATGCACAAAATTGACAAATATTTTCATTCAACTAAAGCTCATAAAAATAACAATGTAGGTTCCTTCTCCATGGACTTGAAAGGGAAAAACATCAGCACAAAGGAGGAGAAAAGAAAAAGTTATCCCTAGGTTACTTTTCCATGCCTTCACAACAATCAATCGCTAACAAAGCAAAACTCAGATGCTTAAGATAAAAGGAGATATTCCAAACATTAAATGAAGCTCCCAGTCCAGTCAATCAAGAGAAATATGCAAAACCATTAACTCAGACCAATCACAACAACAAAACGATAACCAACAAGGCCAAAGGTCATCATCAATAAACTCAGAGCACATAGAGAAAAGAAGCTAACTGAAACAAGAAACATGAAGTTTCCCCATCAACTAGAAAGGCAGTATAATCAGTTGCCCATTTTCTGCCCTCGATACCCATATGAAACCACCTTTGACCAAATATTAGAACATGGGCACTCGATATTTGTTCAATCAACTATTCAATGAGAAAATTGGCAATCATGGGCATTCGAAAACAGCTCAATTCAGCACTTTTTAAGTGGATTTACGTATATGGGTAATCAGATTTCAGATTGCATTTGAATTTTTTGCCACAATCCCATGCACACGGTACGGTTAATATCTATAAGAAGCATCCTAAGGATTGGTTTCTGTTCACTTCTACGCTTAAACTAGATTTTCTATATCTACCAGCATAATGGTCAAATAAGACAACAAAGAAAGAAAATGAGGGCTTACACCAGTGATGATGCAAACTGGCCTGGTTGAGGTGTCAGGGCGGCAACTAGGGTAAATGATGGTCTTCCCACAAAGGCCGTCGATGAAGAGCTTGAGGTAAGAAACCAAGAGAGAGAGAGTCCACAATAGAGACATTCTCAAGAAATCTCGTGAGAAGATGAAGTTTAAGGCCACGCGGTCCAACATCTCTCTCTCTCTCTCTCTAAACAAGCTAGGTCTCTGTTTCTGGGGCAGTTTTTCCTTGTAAATATCAAAAAAAAAACTCTTCAGAGAGAATCCGGCCCAGTAGTACTGTCTCGGAAAATTTTCAATTACGCCCAACTTCTACCTTTAGTTACAGAAGGCAGACATTTCTTTTCTAAATTTTCTGATACAAGCCTAAGTTTCTGTTTTGAAAAAGTCAAATAAGGACCTGATGTGACCAATTATTACCACAGAAATAAATCTCGCTATCAGGATTTTCTTGGCAAAGGTGGATCCTGCGATAAATTTTTAAAAAAATATTTGTCAAATATTGGTATATTTAAATTTCATATTTATATAAGATAATATATAAAATATAATAAAAACATGAAATAGAAAAAATATATACAAAATGTAGATATCATATGAATAACGTGATACAAATCTGATATTTCAACATGTGTGATATTTTGAAAATGCTGCATTTTTTTATTTATATTGCATGTTTGAAAATCTTTTGATAAAATCACGAGTTTTTTTTAAATAGGGTAATACTTTTCACTATGATTATTACCCTCAACCCAATGTTATCAGTATCGGCCAATACTCATCGTATCGGCACAAAGTTGATCTGCTTCACCCTGAATTGGCTATCTTTTAATAAATATAAAAAAATACTAAAAAATAAAATTTTTAATATTTGTTTAATGATTTTAACATGTGTCACTTTATGATTGACACATAACATTTTTTATTATTTTCTTACCGAGTCACCGATACAGAACGATTCATTTGAGTATCAGTATCGGGCCGATACAGCTGATAGGTGGCCAAACGATTCAAGGCCGGATACCGGATACTGCTGACAACATTGCCTGAACCACTTAACCAGAAATAAATTATATAAAATAATGAAAATACCATTCACCCCTTATCTTTCTTCAATGTCCCAATCACCTGTTTTCAGTAAAGGTATAATAAAAAGTACACAAAACTTTAAAAGCTTCCCACCATCTGGATTAAGTGAGGCTAGGGGTGGCAATCGGGTCGGGTTGGCGTGTCAGCATACCTCAACCTGAACCCGACCCGTTTATTAAACGGGTCGGCTGTGGCAAACACCAACCCGAACCATTTAATAAACGGGTAACCCGACATGACCCGCCAACCCATTTAATAAATGGGTTGGGTCGGGAAAACAGGTTAGCGGGTAGCGGGCGGGTTGGTGGGTTGACCCGCCCGCCTAACCCGTTTATTAAACGGGTCAGCTGGGTTGGCGGGTTGGCATACCCCCAACCCGAACCCGACCCGTTTAATAAACGGGTTAGGCGGGTCTACCCGTTTATTAAACGGGTTGGCTTAAGCCCAACCCGAACCCTCCTAAGAGGCGGGTTGGCGGGTCGTGTCAGGTTTTGCCACCGGCCCGGCCGGGCTCAGATTTGAAGAGAAGCCCATTAGCCCAACGTTTCAATGTGAAGCGGGTCAGGTCAGGTCCGGTCTGGCTTGGCCTAATCCTAAAATGCATAAATGTTTGACAGAAATTATGGGTTAAAGCCAGAATAACAAGTTCCTATGCAACTAATTAGGTAAACAGCAATAATTAACAAATAACAAGTTTGCATGCAATTAATTAGGTAAATAATAATAGTTATTCAAGTTACTATGTAATAGTTCATTTTTAAAAAAATTATATTATTAAAAAAATAATAAATAACTCGGGCCCATTGGACGAGCTTGAGCCCGACCCACATATATATATAACGGGCTGGGTTTTAACCCGGTACCTAACGTGCTCGGGCCTAAAATCATGGCCCAAACCCACCTCATGGCGGGCCGGGTCGGCTTGGTCCATCGGGCGGCCCGTTGCCCACGAGACTCCTACTGGGCACATTTTGAAAAACATTAGGTGTAGATTTAGGATTTAAGGCAGGCTGGTAGCTGATATGAAATATCAGGTAAAATGTGGGTCGGAATCAGTTGTGTCCGCAAGAAAGAATGAGAAAGCTCTGAACGGAAATTCTAAACAAGAGGATATGAAAAAATCTCTTCTCAAAAAACAAAAAGAGAAAAAAAATGATATGAAAAAATTTCATATTTTGGCATGATTTCATCAGTGATTCAGTCGTATATATGAAAAGTTCTTCCACTCAAAGGGATGGAGAAGTTGGTGCGAAAATTTTTATACCCATCTATCCTATTATATGAGCATCCAGTTTTATAGAAAAGGATTGCCACTTCCTAACGCTACTTTAAGGCATGTTTGTTTTATGCAATTTACATGAGAAAATACTGAGCTGGCAACACTGATATAATCCTTTTCCACCATGAATGAAACAAAATCAAATCATCATAATAGGAAAGTGCCATGCTGGTACAACTGGGTCTCAGTTTCCTATCACCTACCACTTTTTATGTATAATTCCTTTCATACCTCTGCCACAGTGGCGGAGCCAGGGGTGGGCATGGGTGGGCGGTCGCCCACCCTAGAATTAGAAACCGAGTCGAAATATGATACGACTCGGGTCTTCTTCTTCATTCTGCACGATTTGGTGGTTGCATTCTTTCCTTGCGAATGCTTGTCGAAGAAGATCAGAGCAGGGTGGTGCAGGAGTGGAGATCAAGCCTCCCTGCGATACAGAGTACCCTATGGCCTATGGCACCCAGACGCAGGAGACGGTGGACATGGGATGGAGCCATCCGAGGGAGTTGCTCCACCTCATGCTGTGGCGAGGACCGTCCCCTCCGAGAGGGAGCTGAGGAGGCACCTCAGTTGGAAGACCTTCGGCTTGCTGCTGAATCACCACCGAGAAGGAGGTGGCTCAACTACCGAAACAGGCTTTCGATCTCGATCTATGATCTTCACCACCACGGAGGCTTCGAGCCATTGCGCCACCGCTCCGCCACTGCTCTGCCATAAATTTTTAGGAATATATGTCAATTGCCATGTAAATCCTTTATATGGGAACGAAACAAACAAGGCTTAGTTATGTTAGAAAGTGGGAAAATATAGGAAAATCAGGCACAAATTGTGAAAACAAATCGTATCATGTTGTTCAAAACAACAAATTTTCTTATGAAACTTTTTACATTTTTGCATGATTTTTCACATCCTTGGTGCTGTAATTTTTCTCAACCATACTATAACTCTGTTTTTCATATGACAAGAAAATTCAATTTTACGATGAAAATTTTGCCACTTCCAAACGCAGATAACAAGGAACAAATCATAACCCAAATTGTCCCAATTAGTAAATGGGCTTTGATGAATTGAACGACCAAGCAATGTTGTTAAGTTCGGTTCAGTAAGTAAATGGACTTTTCAAAAAAAAACAAACGATAAAACCATTCCAAATCGAATCAAATGGGATTGTTTTTTTGAGTGGTCCATTTCAAAGTTGATTTTTTTTATTTAATTTGAGTTTTTTACAAATATTATAAAATACGTAAATGAACTGATTAAGGGAAGAATCTCTTGATTTAGGCTAATTTCAGCTGGGCTTTGAAGAGGCCAAATCAACCCCGTATCGTCTCGACGATTTGATTTGAATCAGGCAATTCAGACTGGTTTTAACAACACTGCGACCAAGCTCAAGGCAACTCCATGTCACGCCATAACATGATCCGGAGTCAGTCTGGTCCAAGCTAGAAGTTGTTATATTCGTTCACTTGGGCAGTGCCTACTTGTGACTAACAGACTTACATGACATGAACCACCGAGGTGGTATCCCATGTGGTAAGAGGGGTCCTGTGTCAAGCTGAAGGCTCAGGATCGAATCCCTCTGCCACATAGGGCGGCTGTTGTTCTGGTAGGGGTCCGCCTAACCCCAGCTTGCCATTCAAAAAAAAAAAACAGACTAACATGACACTGGATCAGGTACTCTCAATGGACCAGGGCCACTGGCCAGATCCACTAGAAACAGTAAACCAGGCCAGACTTGGGTCTGGGTGAAAAAGGGTTCAATGGGGCCTGGCCCAAGCCCAGCGGTGTTGCCCATATACATGGACTCCCTGGCTCAACCTGAACCTGATAAGGAGTCAGGTCAGGGTTCAGGCGTGGTACATGCAGGCTCTAACGGGCAACAAGAGTTGTGTTTCTAATATGCCTTCATTTGTAAGCTGACTTATTCTTCCCAATGACCAAGATAGGGGATCTGGGTAAGACGGATCCAAACCTGGGAATGGGACCTTTTTCTGATCCTGCTATCACAAACCAACCAACCATATGTGTAGGAAGGCATCATTGGAGAATGCACCTTGTATAACCCTTTGATCTGAACCAACTGATGACGGGCCGGACTTTATGATTTTAACTTCATTTAAAATCTTGTTTTAGCTGAAGGCCTAGGATCAAATCCCTCTGGCGCATGGAGGGCTACTGTTACTTTATCAAGTAAACCTTGATGGCCGTATCATCAACCCAGAGTTTTACCTTGCAGGGAGGGGCCCGGGCCCGTTAAGTGACCTGGTTCGAAGTGAGGGTCTTCCTTCATCATAAAAAAAAAAAATCATGTTTTTGCATGAAATGTCCTAAACACTGTATAGATAAGCCACATCTAAGTCCCTTCCCTTATTTAATGACGACATTACAAGGGACGAGACCATGAAAACCCCAGCTAGTAGACAAAGCAGGTAAATTTGTAATCAATCACCATCTTTTTTATGGCAATCCTTATCATCCCCATTTATATTTTTTCCCTTTTATTTGTCTAAAAGTTGAAAGTTGAAACCATTTAGGCTGTCGGCAAGATAACCGTAGGTATAGCAGGCTGAGCCAGTGTGACCAGGTCTTTGTGCCAGGTGTGATTTCTTAGAGTTATAAATTCAAAAAAAAAAAAAGTAAAAGAAAAAAATACAAAATTTTATGCAGGGCAGAGAAAAGGATAGCACTTTGGTTATAAAGGAACCGAAGATGCTTTTTCCAACTTTACAATATTACCCTGGATCTTAGATAAAGAATAATAACAAATACAATGACCATGCTTGCCCAGACTTCATATCAATCACCAAGATTACAAGATATCTTAATAATTCTTTCCACGATTGGAGAGGATGTCCATACCTTCATGGCGTCGGTCGCAAGAACTAGAAGTTGATCAAGGGGGAAAAAACAAAACTCAAGGCCAGTCATCAAGAGATTGTTAAGAATAGAGAAAAACAAGTCATGCTAATAGGTCAAAGAATGGAAAAATGGTCATGCCAATAGATATTAAAAATTATAAGAATGTATTTGTAGTTCTACAACCAACCATTAGAACAGTACCCGCACTTAAATTCCCTTCTCTGCTAGCTACACAAAATGGGGATGCCAAAAAACAAAAACAAGAAAAATTACCATTCTATGAAACTATCCTAATTACCCAAGATATTATACCCGAGTAATGCAAAATGAAGAGAGGATAAACGAAGGTTCAAGATATGATCAACGCTTAGCCATCATATGCTACAGAGTACAACACACCAAGTTCAAATCAAATCGCCCTGAAAATTCAACCACCGGACAGGCTAGGCTTTGGGTCCACCTGCCGCAATCTCCTACAATGTTCGAATTGTCCCAAGAGTCACTCAATTCCATTACCCTAAAGATGTCCCAAAATAGGCCCTTCAATTGTACTTTCTCAAGCAGGTGCTGGCACTCGAGGAGAAACAGCCTTCACAGATGAATTCATACTCAATCCACCAGCTCGGTTCGCTCGGCCACCTCCATTCCCTGTATGCTCAACCCTCTGGTATCCGCCCTCACCACCACGGTTTGCTGAGCCTCCACGACCGCCCCTGTTTGCAAACTCTGGTAGGTAGTTGAAGTCCCCCCTGCCATAGCCCCTCCCACCACCATAGTTACCACGCCCTCCTCTTGCCCCATCGTTGCGGAATCCACCCCTACCACTTGGAAAGCGGACTCTGGCAACTGCACCATGAATATAAGCCTTGTCAGTGATCTGGCCTAAAGCATTAACATACAGGAGTTACTAACGAGCTATGATACCTGTGGATGGTGCTACCTACGATACCTGTAGATGGTACTACCTATGATACTTGTGGATGGTATTGTTGGACGGGTAAGATACCTGTGAATGGTACTACCTACAATACCTGTATGATGCCTGTGGATGGTACCATCGGTCGTGTATGATACTTGTGGATGCTACTTCCTACGATACCTGTGGATGGTACCATCCATCGGGTATTGGAACCAGTGCTCCAGATCAACACATGTACCAACTGGTAGGCCCTACCAGTACTGATCTGGATTGTCCAGGCGATGCAATACATCAGATGCCATGCCAATAATGCATGATATCATGAATCTTAAGTGTTGCCATTCATCAAAAACCAAATGGCATTCAATGCAATCAGACTGCCTGGACACAGCAAGCAAAGCTGTTTTTGAGTGCAGGCACTCGACATTTTTTTAAGTTGACCCACCTAGCCAATTGTGTGGAGCCCTGTAAGTACTCAAAGCAGCCTCGAGGGGGGGGGGGGGGAACGGAAAAGGATCCCAATAATGTAAGACTATAACCATGTACAAGAACAAGAAATGCCTTGTTGGTCTTAAAAAGTGAAAGTGAATGTTTAACACTACAGACGACTTCCTCTAAAAAGACAAACATCAATGGATTGATTAGCATATCCGCCCCAATTTGTCTGGAACAGACCTATGTCCTAGAAAGAGACAGCTCAAATTGTGAGGGTACCCTCATTTTTGGACCACACGCATCAAGTACCAAAGGCCAAAGGCTCCATCACAAGCTCATAAATGAAAGTATGCATTAGACAATAATGAGAACCATGAAGCCACTCGTTATCCACTTACCTCGAGAGCTAGATGGTCTCTTCTCTTCGACATAAGCCTGACGACTGCCGATTGTTAGAGGTGAAGCCTGCAAGACAATTAAGATTAATTCTTAAGTCGGATAAACTGAAAACTTGGACAAGGTAAGACATATTCTTATATTCTGTCTTTAGTCTAAATGCACATGAATAAATTCATCAACCAATTTGAGGGAATAGGTTATACGTTCATGAATCTAACTCAATCTTCTGCTACCATAGTATAAAATTGATCAATTGTATCTAACAGCAACTCCCTTACTATAGGTTCGAAAAGAAACCTTAATTTACACATGTGCCACTAGCATTATGAATAATGTTTGACCACTCGCTCCAAAGATTAATTTAATCATTTCTTATCTTGCTTCCCTAAATAAGTTAAATATTGAACAGAAGCATATCGATAAGATCCCTCCTTGGAAAACCAATAAGAAAATAAGCAACAAAATTGGCCGAAGTGAACCATCATTAAAGCATCTGCATCTCAGGAAAGAAGTCACAAGTTCTTAACAGACCCTACCTCAATGGCCAGAAACATTATTGGGAAAAGAGAAGGGAAGAAAAGAAGAGTCGAGAAAAGAAAAAAAACATGACAAGTTCCAGCATGAATCTCTACTCCTTCAAACCATTGGCAGTACTAGCAAAAGATGAAGCCTATATCCAGAGTTGTAATCACAAGGAGATAAGAACCCAAAATTTGTTAATTCATCATGAAGAAATTTTTTATGAAACACCTCGAAAGGTAAAATCATTAAAAAACTACTGAACAGATTGGCAATAACTTGAAAAACTCGGGAAGGCTTTCTGCCTAAGGAGGACAGAAGAATTCTCATACTTGGTACATGCAGCACAAATTCCACCAACATGACCAATTGTCTCCAGAGTACTTAAAATAAATATATAATCACTATATCAATGAACTAAATAATTTGTATTTTATGCTCTTGAACGTTGCTAATAATGACACGCATAATCACACACAGTAATGACATATTGTCATCTTCCTGTCCAATGCAATGCACCTGCATATAAAGGAGAACAATCCATCTCAACAGTGGTTTGTGGTGTTCAAGCAAACCTAAAACACTAAAAAAATCAACATGATAAACAAACAGATCCAATTTTTTGAAAGCAAATATGTGCCAGCTAGTTTCTTTCTTTGTCACACCCAAAATTTTTCCATTTAAGGAACCAAAAAAAGTAGATTTTGGAATGGTTGACTATAATAAAGCATGATTTAAACAAGAAATGTGTCGCTGTGTCCCATTCCTTTAACGATCTCATCTAGACAATGATTAAAAACCAAAATCTATAACTTCAATAGTGTCCATCAACCCTTGAATGAACAATATCTAGACCAACCTGTGAAACCAAGGATAATATTGCATAAATAAGCAATAGATAACTCGCAATAAATTGCAGCTGCTATAAGCACAATCTTCTTGATGCAAATAACCCACTTCTTATCCACATATCCTTCTGAGACCTGAATTGACTCGGAGTCTCAGACTAATCACTTGGACCACAAAGACCCACTGATAAAATAGAGAAACCCTTCATTATATCAGACAATACGTCTAGACATCCTCTCAATAACTAACGATATTCATCAATGACCAACAAACAAGTCATAATACAGACAAGCTCTTAACCAAACTCTAACTGGGAACAGCTACATCCTCCCATGCATAGTTCCTGGACTAGTTTGAACATCTGAATGCATGTTTAAATCATTTCAACTTTACAAGCACCCAATAAGATATCGCTCCTTGTGCTAAGTTGTTTTCGTTCAGGACTCATCATGAAGTCAATAAAATCACAATCCTGCTCTTATTTTCTCCAAGAAGCCACCTACATTTGGAATTAGAAAATTATGCCAAACAATAAATTAGTTTCATTAAGTTCTCCGTCAGTTTAATGGTAGAAGCACAAGTTCACCCATCAATTTAAATAAATAGCATTTTCAGAGTCTGGATAAAAGAGAACAAAGATATTTTAGCATAGGTTTTTAAATGATTGTGCAGGCAAAAGTTGTGTGTGCTTTTGATGATTTCCAAACATTAGACAAGTTTTTGGGAAATGCTGCAAATCAGATGCCATGTTTAAAAATATCCTTTCTTTTTGGAGTTAAGCAAAGGAGAAAATCCAACTTCACTTGTTTGCCTTCACCATCCCTAATTAGTTCATTGCCATGATATGTCACCCAAAAAAAAAAGATTGGTATACCATGGTTGTTTTCTCAGTGTAGCAACTACCACTTGCACATCTGGGAAGATGTGTACATTCACTAAAATTACCTGTAGCAGGTTAGAGGACCTGGATTATGTTGTTTGTTCTTTCAACTGGCCGGACTTTTCCACCCTGTGAAGCTTTACATTACTATGTAAATTCCATATGTGGCAGCCAAATGTTTGTGTAGTTTATGAACTCCCCTTGTGGTGGTAATTTCTTGTTTCTTCTATCACTTATTGTAAGCTAAGTCCATTTTTAATCCGGCATTAAAGCTTTATAATTCTGTGATAATGTCTTAAAACGTGGCAAAAACATCTCAGCTATATGTAGTATTTGTTGGCAATATTGTTTGAGTGAAAAACCACACCACCCTTAAACAGTACAAATTCTACAAATAAATATTTAGACTCAGGAGAAAAGAAAAACAGGCTTGAAGAGAAAAAAAGGGCAACTTCAACAAGCAATAAAACAAAACAAATAATTCAGCAACTAGCAACCAAACCCACACATGAGTGCAGAAAAAGATCAACAGAGAAAATCATTAAGAAAGATTAAAGCTAACAAAGGGGCTATTTTTTCATAGACAATTAAAAGTTTACAAGACAACTTGAAAAAATAAAGATAGAAAAACATAAAAGTACTTTAAGTTTCAACAATGATGAGAAACCAATACACATCCCAAACCAAGGTTTCCAGACTAGAAAGTGGAAGCAGGAAACTATAAAGGAAGCATAAGCGAGAATAAGCGAGGCATTTAAAATTTATAGGAAGCGAGAAGCGACGTATCAATTTGAAAGCGCAACAGATATAAAAGGAAGCAATATGATAACTAAATAGGAACCGAACAAGAAGCAAATAAAAACTAAAATAAAATTGATTATTCTTATATTTCATGATTTTTCAGTAAAAAATATTTTTTTGTTAAAATCTAAAAATGATGGTTACCAATTTAGAAAAAAACAAATGAGAAGTAAGCGAAAACATGAAGGGAAGCACATGGAAAACATGAAAAGAAACATGAGAAAAGCATATAAGAAGCATGGATGATGCATGTGGGAAGCATAGAAGAAACATGGGGAACTGAGATTCCTATGAAGTTTCGGAAGCAAGGAATATCGAGTTTCGAAGCGAGTTTCTGGGAAGCGTGATTCCCCACCTACCTAAGAAGCTTATGGTAACTCTGTCTCAAACATTTATTTGTAAAATAAATGCATTCATGGAAGAATATAAAACTTGGCAACAAACCAAATGCCATCTAGTTCAAGAAACAAAATAAATAACAGAAAATTGAGAACATTATAAGCATTGCCCAGTCTTCACCAAGGTTGCCACACTAGGAAGCGGAAGAGGGAAACAATACAGGAAGCAGAAGCGAGAAGCGGTACATTTTCAAATGTATATGAAGCGGGAAGCAAGGAATTAAAAAAAATATAAGAATTGAATGAGAATCAAAATGAAACACAAATAAAAGCTAAAATAAAAGTGACTAATATTAAATTTCATGATTTTTTTAGTGTAGGAATTAAATTTGTAACAAAATCTATAAATGATGGCTGCCAATTTAGAGAAAGCACATGGAAGTGAGTGAGACCAGTGCGAAGAAACACACAAAAAAAAAAAACATGAAAAGTTGAGTAAGAGAACATATAAGAAGAATAGATAAAGCATGTGGAAAGCATAAGAGAAGTGTTGGGGAATCAAGGTTTGATCAAGTTTCAAACGGGAGGAGTACCGTGCTTCAGAAGCAAGTTTCCGGGAAGCGAGCTTCCCACCCATCTAAGAAGCTTTAGGTAACTCTGGTCTTCACAACATAAGAACTTTGATGAATACTTTCTTTGGAAACAGCTAAAAGAGTCTCACAAACTAATGTATACATAGTGTAGATACGGGGGTACAGCCATTTTAATGATTTTTTCTATAACAAATAGAAAAGGATACAGCATGGGAGTAAAAATGGAGTATTTGTGTGACATAGTCATAAGACCACCAAATATCACACTATTTTGGATTCATTATGTTCTCAAAGTTTTTCCAAAAAAGAATAAAAACTCCAAAATATCACAACAAACTAAGAAATAAGAAGCATCTATTTTACTTTCTAAATTTTCATCACATTAATATCACCATCATCAGTATTATCAGTCACAAGATTTTCCCAAGAACAACCACTTATGTTTAAATTCCCCAGACAACAAACTCTCATTAATACTATCACTAATATTGCTGGCCATGAGAAGTAACACAATTTCTACATGTGCCATCTGAACAAATTAATATATCCAGGACAAAACATCAAAAGCACCCTGCTCTTTAGATGACTTAAGGAATAAGAACGGAGAAAATAATGAAATAGCAAACACTAACACCCTCACCTCACCCAATGGCATATGATCAAACCAATTGCTGACAACATGAGAAAACAACCTATAAGCTGATAAACTGATTTTCAGTTTAACAAAAGCTAAAGAAAACTCGTGCAAGACTAACTAGACTCATTCATAGACAGTTGGGAATATATAAACACCATTTTCAGCATTTTAAAACTTCATGTAGATAATATAATCTGCAAGTAAAAATAGGAATTATAATGACTAGCCAGCACCTTACATAAACAGTAACTGCTGCAGAGTTTCTGAATGTTAGATCAAAATGAAATAACAAAATAGAATGAGGACAAAAAATGAAGTAGAAAGTGCATAAACAAGGATTAAAATATATCAAATATTCATGCAACTTTAATAGCACAACCATAACGTTTCCGGAATATTTACCTCAATTGCACTTTGCACAGAACTGGATGACTCAAACTCCACAAAGCCAAAACAGAATCCTTGTTGCTGCACCAAGATTAAGAAAACAGTAATAACAATAGTTAGATGAATCAATTGTAAATAAATATAATAAACACATGCCATTTATGGGTCCATACATTGTTACTCCTGACTTGAACACCACCACTCTTAATAGGACCAAACCTCTTAAACTCCTCCTCTAGTTGGGAAGGAGTAGCATTCAAGGGGAGACCCTTTATATAGATTGAATGCCCATCGGCAGCTGCAACATAATGGAACTGTTAGACAAGGAATATTGAACAGAAAACATAACATTTTAGACAAGCAATTTTCAGGACATAATGTTTGATGTAAAACCTTCAGCCTCCTGTACGCTGCTGCTTTCAGCAGCATTTGAACTCTGTGCATACACCTCAGGTGCCAGCACTGGTGATGGAGCAGGCACCACTTGTCTTTCTGGAGTTGGAGCAGCTGGCCTGGCAGGAGAAGATACTGGAGCCGATGAAGGAGCAGCATTCTCCTTCATTACCTTCACCTGCACCATGATATCATTAACAGATATGTTAATCGTATACTCTACCCTCAACTTCAGGGAGAGAATTTCAAAGGTGAAAAGTGTGTCCGGTGAAGTAGAAAACATACAATTGAAGCATAAGACTTCTTAGGAGCTTCTTCTAGAGCCGAAGAAGTTGAATCAACAGCATCCTGTGATTCAATGTGAATCTCATCAACCACCTCATCAACTACAACTTCCTCTTCCACTAAAGAATCTTCCTCATAATCAGAAGGATTGTAGACTTCCTCTGCATCATGATCTTCCTCAGACAGATGAGCAGCTTGGTCTGCCACATGATTCTCCTGAATAGGAGCAGGCTCTGCATAGGAAAAAGAATGCATTCAATATCAAATAGGGCACAAGGTGTGCTGGATAAAACAGAAGAGCTAGGATCCCATGCCTTGCTCTGGTGTCGGAGGTGCAGCACGAGCAGCTTCACTAACATCGCTCTCCACCCCAGTATTTACTTCAAGCTGTCCAACCTCTTCTACATATCTAAAGATGTCATTTAAGACATAGTACCCTTTATCTTGAGGTGCAAGAAAGAAAGACTGAGTGAAATTCCTCTTGACATTGTCTTTTGAAATCAGGTACCCAGTCACAAGCACAAGAACTCCGCCATTGAGGGAGTCCTGAGCATCCACCGTCTTTATCTCTGCTCTGAACTCACAGTAATCCATTGAGAGTATCTTATCGTTGATCGCCTGTTCTCATTTAATACACTAAAGTCAGTACCAGGACACGCATCAATGCAATCAGATAGTTCTAAAATCCATAAAAAAACAAGCAGAAATATGTCCTAATATTAACACGGTGATCAAAAATGGATTTTGGGTTCCTAATGATAGACATTACAGACAATGTTTCTAAACGCGATGCCCAAACAAACACGTACATTTTGGGATGATAGAATAAGGCCAAACACCCAAGAATTCCACTCTACAATATCAGATAAATAAACAAAGACATTGAATATCAGCATGAGCTAGCAACTTAAATGATGAAACGGAGCAATAAACAATGCAGATCTACCAAATAAAAAGACGCTCGCGGAAATTACATACCTGCATTGTGGTGATCGAACTCATCTCTCCTTGGGCATCGGGGCGGCCGAGCTTGCTCGAATCCTGGTAAAACCGAAAAACCAGCTCCGGCGATTGGTGCAGTATATGGTAGTACTGGTGCACGAAGGCATTCCCCACCTGATAATCACCCCAACATTTGAAAAACCGAAGATAAAAAAACAAGCCCTAAAACCAAGTAGCAAGCCAGAAACAACCGAGCAACGACGAAAAAATAACACATACCACTTGAGCAGTAGGGCAAGATCCAGCAGCAGCTTGCTGAGAAGCCATCTCAAAACCTAAGACAAACACCGAAACTAGATCAAAACACGAAAAAAGGAAAGGGGAAGATCACAACTAACCAAAATCAAACCCTAGAAACCCGCATCTAGGCGGAGCACAGACCCATAAAACCCTAAGAAACCAACGAATCACCGGTTCCCAGATCCAAAGGAGCAACGGCCGATCCGGAAACCCGAGAAAAAGGGCAGAAATCGCCGAAACTCGAAACGAAACACCGACGGAGAGACGATCCAAATCAAGAACGGAAGCGTGGATCGAGTAGGGAGAGAAGACGAGGGTTACCTGATCGGCGATCGAGCGAGTCGAGACGATCCGGCGCTTGCGGAAGAGATCTAGGGTTTGCTGAAGGAGTGAGGGTGGAACTGTCGCCTTCTTTCTCACCCCGTCGACGAGGGGCCGAATTTCAGAGGGAGATCGAGAGAGAGAGAGGGGCGGGAGGAAGATGAAGCGAGGGTTAAAGAAAACTAGGATCCCTTGCATTATTAGCCCTGGGTTCTTTACTAATTCCGTGAATGTCACGGATTGAATCATTGGCCCCCTTGGTTCCGAGTGGGTTCGAACCACGGCTTCGTCGCTGGTGGTGTCGTGGGCCCCACCCAGGACGGTTCTTCGTCATTAAAAAAAAGGTGTCAATGGGTCGGGTTTGCTTCAAACCTAGGTGAGACGAAACCCAGATCTGATTTGAGACGCTGGTACAAGGGTCCAGACCTGAGTCCAATAGGACTTGTTATGAGAAACCATAACCAGATCCTATAAGAATTACATGAACCAGGCCCGGACCATACACGATCAAATAATATTTTTATCTTTTTTACATTGAAATTTTGTGGATCTTAGTCGAACCTCAAGTTGGGCCCGAGTCTCGTATGAAATCTCACAAACTATGCCCGTCTCTATATATTAATTGGACACTTTGAGTCGAATTCCGGATTCTAATCAGGGCTTCTTGTTTGTTACTAAAGTCAATGGGTTGGGTTTGACTCAGAACTGACCCCTGTATCAAACCCTATAGGCTCAAGGTTTGGGGATAAATAAAGAGGTCCTATTAGAATCCGAATCAGACTCAAAGGGTCCGATTGATATATAAAGGAGTGTATAGTTAATGAAATTTCATGCTAAACATGTGCCCAAACCTAGTGAAAATATTATTTTTCAATGTAAACAAATATAAAAATAATATTATTTTAGTAAGTGTGGTCGAGGTTTGATTCGCGAAATTTTTATCCAGTCCATTATGGTTTTTCTTATGATAGATCCAATTGGATTTCTATCTGACAAATACTTGGGAGTGTCAACAGGCTAGGCATCCCAATGATTTTCTAGAGTCAATCACAGCTTTTTTGTATCCTTTTGGTGTCCTAACAATGAGTAATGGGGAGCCCAGTATAGTTCTGCAACTACTATCGTGGTTCATCCCTTCTCGTCCATGTTGTTGCTTTTGAGCCTACTCAGTATCGCTCTTCAGATGGTTCGTTCCAATGGTGTTGGGGGCGAACGATAAGGATTGAACCTGTGCGTGATGGATTCACAATCCACTGTCTGAAAGGGATGCTCCTCTCATGTTATTGCTGAAAAACTAAATTCATCTATTGTCCATTCACCCTTGTTGTACCTCACTACCGTGTTCAATGGGGGCAGGTCTTTCTTTTATGGGAGAGTATGCCAATATGATCTTAATGAGGTGCAGGGCTTTGCATATGACATTCGTTGGGCTTTCCTCTGCAGGAGCCGGTGTCCTAACGTTGTGCAGTAAACCCCTCCCACTACAAGAATTATGTAGATTAGCGACGGACGTTATCTGACGCTAATCTGTCACAAATCCATCGTTGAACTGTTTAGCGATGGATAGCGTCCATCGTAATTTCTTGGTTGCTAATTAGCAACAGAACTGATCTGCCATTACTTTCATCTCTAATTCATGATAGACTAGCAAATGTCATGATCCGTCGTTAATCCATCGCTAAATGAGCACTAATTTGGTTTTGCGACATATACATATCCGTCGCTAAAATTTAACGACGAATACGTATCCGTCGCCAATTAGTGATGGATTACATTCCATCGTAAAACATCGGCTGATTCAATTTTTTAGACACATAAATATCCATCCCTAATTCATCGCTAAATTAGCGACGAATATTATTCGATGAATATTAGCGACGGATAATATCCGTCGTAAAATTTTAAAAAAAAAAACAAATTTATTTGAAATATAAATATCGAGAAAAAAATTCTCGTTATATAATTTATATAACCTGTGTATAAAAAATAAAGTACACATAAAAAAATACATATACAAAGTAGGTGAAACAAATTTAACATAAGTTATAGGTGAAACAAATTTAACAACCCAGTATAATCTTCGTCAAGTTCTAATTAGTTACAAGTGAACATATACAAAGAGTTTCATTTAAAACAACAAGAAAGTGAAACAAATTCAACACATGAAGTTAATTCTCACCAAGATTCAGAGCATCATAATCTTCATTGTCTCGATCTGCCCCTCCATCCATGCCTCAATCGGCTCCTCTACGTTGATCATCTCCAGCATCCTAGAAGAGAACCAAAATGTTAGTATTGATAAACAAAATATAATGAAATAAAATATATGCAATGCACCTAATCTAAGGCAATCAAAGTAACATGGCTGAATGACACGTAGACTTCCAATAAAGTTGTGTTCAATCATGCTTATATGTGTTTAAAAGGCGTCAAAAAAATTATAGTGAGTCAATCATGCATATATGTGTTCTAAGGTTGTCAAAAAAAATTTATAGTGATTCAATCATGCATATATGTGTTCTAAGGTTGTAAAAAAACAATCATAGTGATTTAATCATGCATATACGTGTTCTAAGAGTGTCATAAAAATCTTTTAGTGATTCAATCATACATATATGTGTTCAAAAGTTGTCAAAAAAATTATAGTGATTCAATCATGCATATATGTATTCTAAGGTTGTCAAAAAAAAATTATAGTGATTCAATCATGCATATATGTGTTCTAAGGTTGTCAAATAAAATCCACAATCATTCAATCATACATATATGTGTTCTAAGACTGTCAGAAAAATTATATAAAGATTCAATCATGCATATATGTGTTCTAAAGGTGTCAAAAATTTTTATAGTAGTTCAATCATGCATATATGTGTTCTAAGGTTGTCAAATAAAATTTATAGTGATTCAATCATACATATATGTGGTCTAAGGTTGTCAAAAAAAATTATAGTGATTCAATCATGCATATATATCTGTTTTAAGGGTGTCATAAAAATTGTATAGTGATTCAATCATGCATATATGTGTTCTAAGGGTGTCATAAAAACTGTACATTGATTCAATCATGCATATATGTGTTCAAAAGGTGTCAAAATTTTTTATAGTGATTCAATCATGCATATATGTGTTCTAAAGTTGTCAAATAAGATTTATAGTAATTCAATCATACATACATGTGTTCTAAAGTTGTCAAAAAAAACTCATAGTGATTCAATCATTCATATATGTGTTCTAAGGTTGTAAAAAAAAATCATAGTGATTCAATCATACATATATGTATTTTAAGGATGTCATAAAATTTTTATAGTGATTCAACCATGCATATATGTACTCAAAAGGTGTCAAAAAATTTATAGTGATTCAATCATGCATATATGTGTTCTAAGGTTGTCAAAAAAATGTCAAAGTGATTTAATCATGCATATATGTGTTCTAAGGTTGTCAAATAAAATTCATAGTGATTCAATCATGCATATATCTGTTGTATGACTATCATAAAAAATGTATAGTGATTCAATCATGCATATATGTGTTATAAAGGTGTTAAAAATTTTATAGTGATTAAATCATGATATATGTGTTCTAAGGTTGTCAAATAAAATTTATAGTAATTCAATTATACATATATGTGGTCTAAGGTTGTTAAAAAAAATTATAGTGATTTAATCATTTATATATGTGTTTTAAGGCTGTCAAAAAAAATATAGTAATTCAATCATGCATATATGTGTTTTCAAGCTGTCAAAAAAATTTATAGTGATTCAATCATGCATATATGTGTTTTAAGGTTGTCAACAAAAATTGTTTAAAGATTCAATCATGCATATATGTGTTCTAAAGGTGCCAAAAAAATTTATAGTGATTCAATCATGCATGTATGTGTTCTAAGGTTGTAAAATAAGATTTATAGTGATTCAATCATACATATATGTATTCTAAGGTTGTCAAAAAAAAAACATAGTGCTTCAATCATGCATATATGTGTTATAAGATTGTAAAAAATATATGTTTTCTAAGGGTGTTATAAAAATTTTTTAGTGAATCAATCATGCATATATGTGTTCTAAGGCTGTCAAAAAAAAATCATAGTGATTCAATCATGCATATATGTGTTTTAAGGCTGTCAAAAAAAATCATAGTAATTCAATCATGCATATATGTGTTTTAAGACTGTCAAAAAATCTGTATAAACTTTCAATCATATATATATGTGTTCTAAAGGTGTCAAAGAAAATTATAGTGATTCAATCATGCATATATGTATTCTAAGGTTGTCAAATAAAATTTATAGCGATTCAATCATACATATATGTGGTCTAAGGTTATAAAAAAAATCATAATGATTCAATCATGCATATAAGTGTTCTAAGGTTGTTAAAAAAATCATAGTGATTCAATCATGCATATATATGTTATAAGGGTGTCATAAAAATTGTATAGTGATTAAATCATGCATATATGTGTTCTAAGGTTGTCGAATAAGATCTATAATGATTCAATCATACATATATGTGTTCTAAGGTTGTCAAAAAAAATTCATAGTGATTATATCATGCATATATGTGTTCTAAGGTTGTCAAAAAAAATCATAGTGATTCAATCATGTATATATGTGTTTTAAGGGTGTCATAATTTTTTCATAGTGAATCAATCATGAATATATGTGTTCAAAAGGTGTCAAAAAATATTATAGTGATTCAATCATACATATATGTGGTCTAAGGTTGTCAAAAAAAATTTATAGTGATACAATCATGCATATAAGTGTTCTAAGGTTGTAAAAAAAAATCATAGTGATTCAATCATGCATATATGTGTTCTAAGGGTGTCATAAAAATTATATAGTGATTCAATCATGCATATATGTGTTCTAAAGGTGTCAAAATTTATAGTAATTCAATCATGTATATATGTGTTTTAAGGTTGTCAAATAAGATTTATAGTGATTCAATCATACATATATGTGTTCTAAGGTTGTCAAAAAAAATTCATAGTGATTTAATCATGCATATATGTGTTCTAAGATTGTCAAATAAGTTTTATAGTGATTTAATCATGCATATATGTGTTATAAGGTTGTCAAAAAAATCATAGTGATTCAATCATGCATATATGTGTTCTAAGGTTTTAAAAAAAAAATCATACTGATTCAATCATTTATATATGTGCTCTAAGGTTGTAAAAAAAAATCATAGTGATTCAATCTTGCATATATGTGTTTTAAGGTTGTCAATTTTTTTTTATAGTGATTCAATCATGCATACATGTGTTCTAATGCTATCAATAAAATTTCATAGTGATTCAATCATGCATATACATATTGAAATCTAATGACATGAAACTAATGACATGAAACTTTATACCTGACAGGCACCAAAACTCATGTTGAAGGCAGACGAAGTTTCCTTATCTCAAAAAAAGTTGCACAACTTATTATAGACAAGGTTGAGAATGACTTTATGTAAAAAGTCATGCATTGTGTCTTAAAAAAGGTGGCGGACATCATCCCAATAAATAGCAGGGTCAATCGGATGCTGTGAGTTGATGCTGATGGAAGAACTCTGAGAGCTCTAGCTGGAGGAGGCAACGACTGGTGTGGTGTTCATATTACTCTCAAATCCGAACACACGACCTTTTTTGAGTTCACCGGTTGCAGTTACCCATGTTGCAGGATCAAAAGGCGGATGCTGAGTGGAGTCATCATCATATCACTCTACCATCTATTGTTCGTATGACTCCTACAAAGTAATGATTACAGTATGAATTAATAATTAAGAATTATATTTTTTATGATAATATAATTCATGGTAATTTGTATATTATAATATTTATTAATATAATAAATACATATCATTGTCGCTCTCACCTTCTCTGATATGAACTCTCTCATGCTCTTACGTTTATATGTTTCAACAAACACATCCTTGTAAGGCACAATGTCTCTTTTTTCAGCTTCCTGCATGGTTAAATGATAAAAAAACCAATTACAAAGTATGCAGAAATACTTATAAATTTGATTATATATATATATATATATTGATGAGTTACTATTTTCTTCTAGTGGCTCCCAAAAGTCCTAGAACCACCTGTGTGTAGATGGGCATCGAGCATCTTCGTTCAATTTTGTGCAGCTTTTGCTGAGCGATTTTGAAATTCATGACTCGCTCACTTGTCTTACATTGCATCCCAATAATCTGACCTGATAGTAGAAGGGTCATGATCCTTCCACTGCAGTAGATCATCTATCCCATCAGTTGCTTTTATTGTTGCAATCTTCATATTGTGAAGCATGTCGGCAAATTGACTAACAGTTACCTTCTGCCACACTAGCCTCGCGTCCTGCTCCTCCTTCGCAGTTGCGAAGCGATTCAAAGCCTACAAATAATTTCAGAAAGTTAGTACACATGACTATAACAAAAAATTAAATATGAAACACATTAGCTATGATAAATGATTATATACCATGAATGAGGACCATAATCTATCTAACACCTCCTTTGGATACTCTTTTTATTAAGCGATTGGTCCTGAAAGATGGTGAACTAGTGACTTTTTAATTTCTTGAATCACTTCTTGTGGCTCAAACCTCGCGCTGCATATGATTTGGTACACATTAACAATCGACTATCGATATATACTATTTATAAGTTAAGTATTGGACAAGTGACAATGAAATACTTACGGTCGATTATCGATATACACTATTTCTATGAGTCATCGTGTGTCAGACTGAGAAGACCCAGCATCCGACTTTGTCTCGTAATGTGTATGAGTAGCTGGTGTAGGTGGGTCACGTGCAGGCGAAACATCATCTATAGAACAATGAGATAGAAATTTACACAATGCACATTTAAACTATTCAAGTATATAATTATTTAAATGATATACCTATCGAGACATTACGTGAAGATAAAGGCTGAGACTGACTATCACTGAGCTGGAATTCTATAAAGGCAATTAACAAGTGGCAATTTTTATATCAACATATAAGCAAAATATAATGTATGCCTATATTTAAACATAACATAAAGATATCTACCTAATATTGTCCCACGACCTCCACTAGGTCCTCGGCAACTGAGTGCTCAACCACTGTGACCTCCATAAACCATATTCTAACAAATAAAAATGTTATTTGGATTAGTTATATAACTCTTGATCTTAGAATAAACATGACATATGCAAGAAATATAATGTTTTAAAGGTCCTACATAAATCAGTTATATAACTATGCATGAACTGTGCATGTACATGCTAAGTATGCATGGAATGTGACATGATATGCAATATAATATTAAAATAGCTAGTGCATATGAGAAAGTGATGTGGTATGTATTACAAGATTTATTTTACTATCTTGAGTATGCTTCATCATCACTTGTTTGACTTTCATATTTTTCTTCCTCCTCGTCCTCTTCATCCTCTTCGTCATCTTTTTCTTTGGGCGGTCATCTGCTTGGTATATCATTTGAATCACATTCTTCCATACATGTGCTATCGGACAATGGAGATGTGACATGCAGACCATATGTGATATCATAACTATAAGAGAAGTCATACATATCATCTAATTGATAGTAATCACCCTTTTCAACAATCTTGTCTTCTTATAACTGATCATACTCGGGGTATAGTTTAGACTTCACCTTGCAAACTGCCCACCATTCATTTCTATCTGAGTTTTTTGTATTTGGATATGAAGTATAGTAAACTTGTTGAGCTTGCGATGCTAATATGAATGATTCATATATTCCGAAGCTTGATTTATGATTCACCTCCACAATGCTGGAGGCTTTGTCGACTCTTATTGGTGTGGGATCAAACCAATGACACTTGAATAAAGTTACCGTGTTATATATACATAAGTAAGTCAACTCCATTATTTCTTTAATAACACTATAGTAGTCAAGTTCATTTTCACCGTAACTGCTACCCTTGACACACGTGCTACTATTCATTGTTTACTAGTTTACACGTGAAGGTCTGATGAGTACGATCAAAGTGCTTCTAAGCTTCTGCGTCAATAGGATGTGTGATCTTATCTTCATCATGTCAAACTTTATTTGCATGTAATCTCATGTATTTAGTTGTCCTCAAAGACATATATAGTCATTGCAATATAGGGGTGAGAGGGAAGTAGTAGAGTGACTTGTATGACACTTTTTTTGACTTTGTGCTAGCATTGTCTCTTGTCTTTGGCTTAAACCGAGGATGCCCATATAACGAACATGGTCTGCTATTTTTTTGATCTTTGAAATACAATATCAGTGATTTGGACAGGCATCTATCTTTTGATACCCCATACCTAGAGCGTTGACCATAACCTTCGCACGGTAGAAATTTTATGGCAATTTCTCATCTTTAGGCAATATACTCTTCACAATAGAGCACAAACGGTTAAAACATGATTGACTCAAATTATACTCTGACTTCAAATTCAGTAGTTGAAGAATCGTAGACAAGATGATGTGACTCTCGCAACCATTCCACAGTGGCTCATAAGCATCTCTAAGTAAGTCATAAAATCTACTAGCTACATTGTTTGTTGCTTCTTCCTCTACCCCAGTTGGTATATCACTAGGACCCATAATAGAATTCAATTATGGTCATACGACAACAAATATCAAATCTACATATGAATTATCGTGCACCATATCCACCTGTGTATCAAAATTGTTCTAAAATTCTTCACTATGAAGTGTTCAATTCTGATAACCACTGACAAAACCCTTCCCGTATAGGTGATGTCTAATGCTAAGAGGTTTTACAAATCAATTATTCTTACACATCATGCAAGGGCACTTGATCCGATCGGTGGGATCCATTGTATTGGCATTTGCCGTTGCAAATTCAATAAAACTATCAACACCATCAATATATTTAAGCAACACCTCATTATCAATTATCCTACAATACATTCATTCATGGTTTGCAGCTATTTTGTCCTATGATGTTACGGATATTATCTTAATCAATTAAAAGAGAATCATAATAATGCTATGGTGAAGAAAATATCTAATTTATCATGCATTGATGGTGGATGTAATGATTTGATATATATATATATATATATATATATATATATATATATATATATATATATCACATGATACGTCCATTTTAATTATAAAGTAGGTTCCATTTTTTCAAGCTAATGAAAATGAAATGATTGATTTCTCTGTATTGGTTTGCTATAATTTGCATATTGTAGGTCATAAAGTCTTCATTTTGCTTGTTGATTGTGTTGAGTTGGTTAACACTTTGTTGTGGTTTACAAATTTGTTAGAAATTCTTGTTTCGTGATTGTTGGTGAGCAATTTTTTTGTTTCAGTTACTGCGTAATTTTTCTTCTCGTCTCTACCATAAACATGCTTAACATAAAATGCAATTTCATGAACTATTATGCATGCATTGATAATTCAATATTTTTATGTGTAACACCATCATATCATATTTACATACATCACAAGAATATTTAGAAAGATGAAATCACATTCACGAACACAATACATTCATTTTAAACATATTTTTATGATACAATTTCATATGGAATGCATAATCAAATCGAAAATAACTTTCAAGCATGGATAATCATGTCAAACATTGCAATATATTATAATCATTCATATCACAACAATGTCAAACATGCACCTGCAGGAAACACACTCCGATATCTCGCTAACTACAACCATGATTGGCATGGTCTCCGAACTACAAAAATAAAAGCACTTCTATTCTTATATATTAAAATCATGCTCAACATGATCTCCAAACTCTACAAAATAGTCCTATATATTCACAACTAAGTGAGTGTATGAGCAGAAAAGTGTTGCATCCAAGAAAGTAAATAACACGTGATGCGCTTGTATCACTTACTCATCACGGGTATTTATCCGATTTGCATGCATTTGCATTTGCATTTTTCTTGTTTCTTTTTGCATAGAATTTAAAGCTACATGCAATGCTTAGCAATAAGAATCACACATTTTACTCTGCTACGCACCTGCAATGCACATTTATATAGGCAATGACGTCTGGCAAGTTGAGCCTTCTGATGGTGTCGTATTGATATTCGACAAGCAGAGAAACTGATGGCGAGGGTGGTCAGCGATGACACAGAACCGTCACCATGCACCAAAAGCAGGAAAGACAGTGAGGGTTGCAACGGTGGCGCAAAGAGAAATGAGGGAAGAAGGAAGGAGAAAGGAAGGGAAGGCTAGTGAAGGCCTATAATGGTGGTGCCCTTTAGCAAGCAGGGTGTCAAATGCAGACGGGGAAGGGGAGAAGGCATCACGGTGGGTCACGATGGTGGCGGTCTCCAGTCGATGCTCAGACGGAGAGGAGACACTGAAATGACAGAGGAAAGAAAAGGGGAGAAGAAGAAAAGGAGAAATAGAAACAGAGGGGGAGACAATGGTGGTCATGGCAGCGACACGACCCCGGTTGATCGACAAATGGGGAAGGAAGGAGGAGGAGGTCACGATAGTGACAATCGCGTTGGTCTTCGGCAGGCACCCAAACTGACACTTCACGACGGTGTCTCACCCGACTTCTGACATCAGCGGTGGAGGGTTTTAGAAGAGAGGGAATCGCCGGAATGGTGAGGCAATGTCACAGGTTCCGACAATGACATGGCTCGCAACTGAGGTACCCTTAGGTCGGCTCTTGAATGGAGAAGGAACGAAGGAGAAAGGAGGTAAGAAGAGGGGTCGGTTGGGGGTGTCAACGACGACGCTGCTCTGGCAAGGTCGCAAACGGGGAAAGACAAAAGAGAAGAGGGAGGAGGTGGCATCGCAGACAGGGCTCTCGGTGGCAGCACACGACGACGAGACAGATGGAGTGAGGGAAGGAGGAGGTGAAGGAGAGAACTTGGCCGACGACTGCGTGCGAGGGATGAAACAGAAAGGAAAAGAAAGGGGCTCACGCACTAGTTGGTCGTATCAAAACATAGCGACAAAAATATTCTGTCTTAAATGCCATCGTAAATTAGCAATGGAGTAGCTACAGAAAAATTTTGTCGCTCATCCGTCGTGAAGTTATGACAGAGTTTGAGACAAAATATTTTCGTCACTAATTAGCGATGGATTTTGAGACAGATTTTTTTGTCGCTGATTTCGCAACTAATTCCAATTTTAGGGACGACTAGTTTTCTCTAGTTAATCCATCGCAAATTTGCGATGAATTATTTTCGTCGCTAATTAACATTTTTCTTGTAGTGTCCAACTGAAGGGCCTGTGGTTAGGGATGGTAGTGGACTAGGGGACAACGAGGCTCCGCCTTGCCTCACCCTATTTGGACCAGGGATGAAGGGCATGAAACGGGGATGAAGGTTAAAATCTATCCTCATGCGGGGATGGAGGCGGGGATGGACTTACGCTTTTTCTCGCCTCGTCCCGTCCCTGTCCCCGTTCCAATCCCCGCCCTGTCCCCAATCCTTTAAGTGATGACTATAAACTAAGGGGAAATGGGGCCCCGCTTCGCCTCTCCCCCATTTGAATCGTGGATGGAGGACATGAAACGGGGATGGAGGCAGAGATGGAGGTTAAAATCCATCCCTGTGCAGGGATGGAGGTTCAGATTTTAAAACGGGGCGGGGGTGGAGACTTTGTCCCCTACCCCGGTCCACTGCCATCCCTACCTGTGGTAGGTGGTCCCGTAGAGCTTTTGGAGGGTTTGGGAAAGCCTCCTATGGAGCATCCAGGAACAAAAAGATTCAATTGGACAATGAATTCCTTTTGGGAAAGAAGGGTAAAGTTGTGACATATCTTTAAGGATCAAGTAATTCAATTCCTACTGCCCCACCAATAACTGGTTGTTGTTTATATCAGTAGGGAGGAAAGACACTAGTATTCCTCTCATCCCTGGGCTAGGCATTCCCCCGTAAACTTTCTCAACTGTTTGTAGAGATTGGGTTGGTGTTCAGTCTACCCTACAAGACCGGAAATCAAATAATCTGGTTCATTGTCTTTCTTCATTCAAGTGATATAGTTGATCGATAAAGCTCTCCATTTCGGTTGGACATCCACCATGATCAAATTCAACAGTTGGCTAGCTTTTCAGTGTGCGACTAACAACTCAGTGACTTTTTTTTTCTTGTTATTTTTCTTGGTTGGTGCTCGCTGCTCTTTGCGACACTATACCAGATGAGACAACACTAATAGAAATGAAAGAGCATTAGTGGCGAGTAAAGCAACCCCACGAGACTCTATTTGATTATGCGATCTACTCTATGAGTCGTCAGCGAAAGAGTCTTCTTCTAACTAGGAGAGTAAGCAAGCTACCGGAAGTGAATCGCTCCCCCTTTCACTCGCTCCTCACTACTAATGCAACGGGTTAACCTTGACTTTCAGGGCTTCGCTACGGTTTAACAAGCTTTCACCTTCCTGCCAAGCAATATTTTCCCACTAGGTACAAGGTTTGGGTTGGATTGCACATCCCCCCGACCTTGAGAGAACAACTATAGCATATCTATCTAAACACAATCCAATTAAGAAATTTCAGCGGAATTGTCATCAATCTTTTAGTAGTGTGGGAGGGTTAGGTTTATTTCTTGTACTTGAGTATTGATTGTTATCCTTCCATCAATCTTTCTCTATCGGATACCACCCCCCACCGAACACTACTTTCTGCGTTCACTCCCACCTACCTCATTTTCCCTACAACCTGTCGGAATAAATAGGTAGAGCTATCAAAAAGAAAAGTCTACGACGATTCAACGACAGACTCCTATTCCCTTCTTCGGTAGATGAAGCACAAGACGTTGTTAGTCGATTCTTTGGATTTCAACTTTTTTTGTCAGATTGGTCTCAAAAAGCCCTCCTCTCCATACAAGAAAAAGTAGATACAAAACCTCCTATCATTATAATATTTCTTTTACCTAGTTTTGTCTTCGCTAGGAAAATCTGAGACTTCCATAGGCTATTCACTCTCCAAGACAATACAATTGGGTGTCTACTTTGATTTGCAATAATTTCTAAAGAATTTCTATAACCACATAGCGCAACGATGATAGTCATGGGAAATGATGATAGTTGGTAAGCGAGTAGTGGTAAGCTCGTTTGGTAGCCAATCCTAGTCACTCGTTACAGTCCGCATAAGTAGAAAATAACTACAGAAATGTCAGATTAGCTGTCATAAATGGGAAAAAGGACTAAATTCCCAATCAGAATTGCAATCGAAAAAAGAGAAATTGCATACATTCTATGTTTACGAGGGGAAGGTGCAGAGCCGCAACACTCGACAGAGAAGACGCTATTGAGTGTTGCCACAATGGCCAACGTGTTGGATCCATTTTGGCCGCCTACGACACTCAAGTAGGCGACAACTCCTACTTCCATGGGGGGTACAACCGGTGTATCGGCTTCCCAATCACCCTTCAATCCAATCTCTAGGGATACAAGATCTCGGGCTCCGAGAGCAACAAGCAACAACCGAAGGGATTAATTTATTAATTCTAAAGTCGAGCCTATCGCTGACTCAAAGATCACGTTCGGAGGACCGACATAAGCAAGAGGTGGTGGATCACAACTACCTAGCATCATGACGTTTTTAAGAAACTACATTAGTCTTAAGCTCGTGAAGTCGGAGCTACCACATAGATGTCTAAGTTGTCATCTCGTTAAACCATTGTTAGAATAGAAACCAAACCCTATAGGCTTTGTCCCGACCCCAGTTCCCATTAAGACCTGCAATTTTTCAATATAAAAATGATAAAAAATATGGTTTTACCAGTTATGGTCCAGGTCTGATTCATATAATTCTTATCGAGTTTGGGTATGGTTTTTCTTATAGTAGACCCGATTAAACCTGGGTCTGGACCTGATACCACACCCAAAAATAAGGTCCAATTCTAGTACCACATGTGTTCGAACCAAACCCGACCTGCCATTTAAAATCAAATCTGGATTTTGACCTACTTGGATTCAAACCAAGCCCGACCTATCGACACCCCTACTTCGTGCCTCGTGGTTAAGTCACAACAGTTAAAAAACAGCAATTTATCGCCTGTCAAAAACTTCAGATATTTTAATATGTTCGTTTTCCTTAAATGAAATCAAGTGAATGAATATATTTAAGATTTTTTTTTTAAATATGAGGAGGAATAAAGAACAAATCGAGCGTGAATTTTTTTCTTAAGATATTTTGATAAAAAAAACACACCGCAATAAAATTGGAGTACCGTTTAGAGCTTTAGATGCTAAATCATGATATTTCAAAAAATATCACAAATTTTATCAACATTTTCGTGTTTCCTCGAACTACCATTTTTTTTCTAGAATATTCAAAAATATTTTGATGTTGACAATTGACAATATGAGTCGATTTTGGTATTGTGATGCTGGTATGAGCTCCCAATAGACTCTAAGGCTTTGTTTGGGAGCTGGTAACTCGAGAGTTGAGTATTTAATTATTTTAAGTTTGGTAACTCATAATGGGAGTTGAGGATTTGATTTAAGTTTGGTAGTTGTTTGGGATAATGACATTGGGAAGATACACTGTGAAAATAAGAAAGGAGGCGAGGCCATCTTTAGCCTTGTAGTTTCTCTACAATGGGGGCTCCGCATGGTTGGTAGGATGGAGTTTATGCATTTGGCAAAGTGGTGTCCGACAAATCCTAAGGTAACAACTATAGTTTAAAACTCGTCGGGTCAATTCAGTGACTCAGTTGTTTCAAAAATAAGTATAAGCTTGTTTTGTACAAAAACTGGGCTGGGTCATTGAGTTGACCGAGTCATGAACTAGTCAGCCGGGCGAGACATGCATATATATATACATATATGATATATAAGATATAAATTAAATATTAT
This sequence comes from Nuphar pumila, assembly GCF_984573655.1. Lineage (NCBI taxonomy): Eukaryota > Viridiplantae > Streptophyta > Magnoliopsida > Nymphaeales > Nymphaeaceae > Nuphar > Nuphar pumila. The sequence goes on from NC_143255.1 coordinate 124,083,782, forward strand.
GTATATTATATATAAAATTTTAGTTATGCATATATTAATAAAATCATACATTAAATATATTATAAAAAATATCATATAATGTATATTATATATAATATACATTATATGATATTTGCTGCAGTCAGGGATGGGCTAGGACTGGGCTGGGCTACAAAAATGGATAAAAATCTATTTCATATGGAATCAGGGCTGGGATAGGACTGGGCTTTTAAAAAATATATATATTTTAACTGTACCGGGAGGCAGGACTGGGCTACAGCCCAGTTCTGCTACACACACACAGCTCCGCCTATGTGCTAAGTCAAGAGAAAACTTGATTCTCATTGTCCAAGATAGGGATGGATACGAACCTAACCGAGCCACCTTCAAATCTCCATTGGTAAAACCCTCGAGTCCATGCACTTCTCCATAGTAGTTTTAGTCTTGCATCAGAGGAGAGAGGAGGTACATCCTAAGCTATGTCACATGAACATGGATACCAATGCTGTGAAAAGTGTTGATCCATAACCAACTGCTCCACAAAGCGAGGCATAAATCTCAAAACATATTTTTCTTAATTTAAAAAATATCTAAAATTAAACATAAATAAATAGAAAAAAAATATTGTCTTGATGAAGCAACAAACAACAAGAAACTGAAAATCTAAAAAAATATGAAAATATATGGGAATAATATGTAAAAATAACATTAATGAAGCAACTTGATATAACTAAGTAAATAACAAATAAAATATGAAAATCCAATGAAAAAATAAGTAACAAAATGATAACAACCAAAAATCCTCAACATCATCATATAATGCATATCAGCATTAACAATCAAAAGTTAATGTAACTACTTTCTTTTTGAAAATTATGATATTCTGAAGTGAACATCATAATTTTAAGAAAAAAAAGTGGGTATAAAATACTCACAATAAGTGCAATTTTGATGTTAAATACAATAAATTGTAACTTTTAATATATATATATATATATATATATATACATATAAAACTAGTGTCACAAATACCAACACTAGTACATTTATTTTGCACACATAACAGGTCACTGACAATAAGATGAAACAAAAGCACAAATTGAAAATAGCCAAACACTTACACTAGAAAAATAGAACAAAAAAAGGTGCACATTGAAAAAGAAAAAGGAAAATGATAAAAAACAAACTTCAGATTATAACATCCTAGCCCCAAGGATTATATAAAAAAACAAAAAAATGAACATGAAAGTACGTATAAGCATATATGCAGGCATACAAAGAGTTTCTCACAAGAATACAACATACATAAGATTCTTCAAAACCATCATCAGACTCCACAAACTATCCATAATCTTAGACCCTCTTTTTTCTTGTTCTGCCTTGTTATGTCCCATAGTTTGAAGTGTTTTATGACATATTTGAACTGTTAGATGTGTTTAACATGCTCAATTTAGTGGGAATCAAGTTTTGGATCATGTTTTTTTGATAAAAAAATATACTTTTGTGAACTGAAAAAAATTGAAGACTTCATAGCTATTGATTTTGGATCACCAGAAAAAACAGTAACAGGTCAGATTTCTGTGACCCAAAAGCGGGTTCTCACTAAACAAAACCTGTAGATTACATTTATGGTGTCAGATGTGAGAAAAAAAAATACCAAAAACTATAATTTTTGAAGTGGCTTAACGGGGCAGAACAACAAGCCCATTACTCTCTCTCTCTCTCTCTCTCTCTCTCTCTCTCTATATATATATATATATATATATATATATATATATATATGTTATCTAATAGCTACTCATATTTATGTTGTGGAAAGTATCAGGATGAGTGAGATACATGAAAGATATGCACTGGCAAAACAAGCACTTGATTATCATAATAAATTTGTGGGAAGAAGTTATTGTTGGAAGGTCATAAAGGTAAAAATGTTATGTATTAAGGGCCCATTTGCTAAGACACCTTCTTGCATAGAATTGATTCGTAGGAGAACCAAATATCACGTCATTACAATCGTGAGATCTTGATTTCCCATAGTTACATCAGGGAATGAGACAAAGCTGAAAAGGATTCCCAGCTTAGACATACAGTACAGGCTGCCTTTTGATTGGTGACTTTCTCTCCTTTTCCAAAGATGATGATTCTCCTTTAAAGTGGTGGCAAACATATGCGTATCATATCGATTTTCTGCCTATCCGTATAGATACCGACAACATTGGGTCAGTGGCGTAGGGTTTTTTTCTTTGCCTAGTGAAAACGATTTTAGCCAACTGTGGTAATACTGACATATTCATAGTTTTAAACTTTGTTTTTTTTTATATATATAGGCAAGCTGGGGTTTGGCTAACCCCACCAGTTATACAATGTACCATAGGGTTTTGAACTTGCAATGTCCCAACACAAGGTGACATGCACTAACTGCTCTTACGGATCTTCAGGGCATTTTTTATGACAAACTTCTTTGCCGGAGTGGGAAATCACTGGATGGGGTAACTTATGCCCAAGCCCTTATGGAGCCCCCACAACTGCACACCTGAAAAGAAGGGGTCAGCACCTTATCCCCAAGCCCGCTACCACTCGGCCGACCCAGGCAGTCATGATCCACAGGGCATTCAAATGAACCCTTAAAGCATTGAACCATTTTATGGTTTCATGGTTTGGCAAAACAAAAACAAAAAAATTAAAGTTCCTGAATCAGATCTCTTATGGGTTGTTTATTTCCTTTTCAATTTATGTGATAACTATGATATTTGCTTGCTATTGTATTGTTTAATCATTGAATGCGTATTTTTTATAAGTTTGATTGATTTGTATATTTTTCTTTTTTTTTGGTTTTTTTATTTTATGATTTTATTTTATTTTTAAATCAAAATTTAAAGGACCAACTCAAAGTGATTCGAATTGGTCTGTTTCTGGTCAAATTTCTGAATGTTTTTGAAAAATGGTTTGGTTCAAAAACCGAGTCTGACAACATTGGTTTGGACACATTTTGACTCGGACTCCTCGGTCTCAAGTCCAGTCAACAGAGCAAAAGACTCTCCATGCTCGCGGACTTGTCAAATAAAGTCAAAAAGTTTTTTTTAAGGGTTATTTACAAAACCATATAAAAAAATTCTTATAATCCTAATACATACCCTAAAAGATTCCTTAACTCAATTGCCAACCTCATTTATTTTATGGTTAACCAAAAACATAGTTGCATTTCTTATTTATGCTAAACTTATGTTTTTTTATAGGCAAGGTGAGTTTAGGCTGATACCCACCGGTTATACAATCATATCATTGGGATTTGAACTTATGACGTCCCAACACAAGGTGAGAGACTATTTTATTTGTTAGATATTTCATGTGGGCCTATATATGTAATTGATCACACATTATAAATTATCTAAGGTGGAGGCTCATATCAAGTGATCTTATAAAGTGTATCTTCATATGTCAATTTTTAATTTTATGATGAGCTAAATTAAAAATAATACTATATGATGGTTACAATTAGGTTACGGTCCCTGTAACTATATATAATTGTTGTTTTCTTTTGCCTCCCCATCAAGAAATAAAAATGTCTCTCTATCTCATTAGGTTTAGAGAAGAATAAAATGTCACCTATAGAGGTTTTGAAAGATCTAACCCATCAAGATCTACCGATGCAACAATGAATTCGGTTATGCTTTCGCTTTATGTTTTATTTGTTTATTTTTTATCTTTTCAATTATTAAGCATGAACAAATTTAGTGATAAAAAAATATATTTTTTCTAATCAGAAATCCAATAATTAGTATCAAAGCCTCTTGTTCTTGTTAAATCGTTGAAATATTTGATTTTGCCATCATTCTTTTTTGTTGGGTCACTGAAATCCCATCAGATTCGGTTTTCTCTTTTGACTGTCAACATTAGGGGTCGTTATTAATAAAAAACTTTTTCTTTTATTTTTCATTGTAGCTGACGGTGTAGTTTAGGGCTTTGCTGAGACCGACAACCAACCGCAGGGGTGGCGTGCCACTTCGGTGGCCGCAGGCTACCAGACGACATCCGGTCTTTGGCGCAGGCACCATCGGGTGCTTGCACAGGAAACAAGGAAGAGGGGAGGACCAAATGATCCTCCCCAACCTCATCAGTTTTGGTGAGGGTCGAATGCCCCCCTTTTTCGTTTGGCGTCAGGGCACAAGCAAAGGAGGGCAGAACGACCCTCTTCACACCATTTTGTTGTGTCCAGACAGAGGTAGGGCCTATCCGACCCTCCCTCTGTACTTTCAGTTGATCGGGGGGATTGCTGGATGAAGGAGGGGTTGATCGGCCCTTCCCCCTTGGATTTGGATGATCAGGGGGTGTCGGCTAGCCCTCGGCTGGTCACCCTCGTCGGACGCCGATCAATGTTCGATGGTGGTGGTTTGGGGCCTTCAGTTCGCTCCAGCCACCGCCGAGTGACTAGGGTTCGACGGTCAGCCTAGTTCGGTCCCCATCTGGTTTGTAGGGACCAACATGGGTCGGGTGTGGTCTGACCCACACCCGGTCAGGTCTGACCTACAGATTAGATCTGACCCGCATCGGGTCAGGTCTAACCTGACCCACAAGTCGGTTTGGTCTGACCCGACCCGATGGGCCAAACCCCTTTGCATATGCTATGGACTAATAAAAAATGTAAGAATTTTTTTTTATTTTATTGGGTCTAGGCCATTAAGTATGCATTTTGGGTCCCTTTAGAGAGTTGACTTTGAATATATTTTTGACCTTATTTAAATTATAACTTTATTTTATTTTTATTCATATGCATGTAACCACATATTATATTTAAACTATGATATTCTTTTTAGAATAAGTGTTTAATATTCTAAAATGAGTTGATTGAAACAACATGTTACTAAAGTATCATCTCTTGTGAAGACTGACTTGTTTAGAATATTAAGATATTTGTATATTTGAGATTCATGCGAATAATGATCGCCCTAAATGAATATTACTATTTGGTCGAGCTCAAATATACTTTCAATAATAAATATGAGATGATTACCAAGTTTTTCATGTGAGCAATGAGTCAGTTCAAAGAAAAACTTATTGTTTGACAGGATTAATTATCTATGTTTGATTACTGTAATAAGAGTACCACTTACAAATTGATATTTCTGTCCAAAGATTAAATGTAATGTCAATGCATGCGAATATATATATTAATTGTGAGCTTGTTGTGATTTGTTTTGTTTTTTATTTAGTAAATTCTTTTGCCTTTACAATATCTGCAAATATCAATTCAATCCCTATTTTGAATGACTCAAACTTCAAAAATTAGAAAGATAACGTTATAATTGTTCTCGAGTGTATGGATTTGGATCTTGCATTTCGAAAGGATCAACCCATTGCTCTCACATGTAGAAGTTTCACTGTGGATAAAAGGAACTATGAGAAGTGAGATCGATCCAATCGCATGAGTTTTATGATCATGAAACATGTAATTTTGAAAACCTTTAAGGGCACTATGTCTTAAGAGGTTAATGCCAAGAAGTTCCTTGAGAAAATTGAAAAGCGTTTTGTTAAAAACGAAAAGGCTGAGACAAGCACTCTCCTTTCGAGTATTGTTTCGATGAGGTATAAAGGTAAAGAGAATATAAGGGAGTACATTGTGAAAATGTTTTATCTTGCTTCAAAACTAAAGGCACTAAGGTTAGAGTTGTCTGAAGACTTACTCGTGCATTTAGTTTTGATATCTCTTCCTTCACAATATAGTCAATTAAAGGTCAATTGTAACTACCAAAAGGATAAATGAACTCTAAATGAGCCCATTTCATATTGTGTGCAAGAAGAGAAAATGATAAAATAAGAAAAGACAAAAAATGCTCACTTGGCGGTTACCTCTAAAGACAAATTTAAGAAAAGAAAAAAAGATAAGGAAGCTATAATGGACCCTTCATCATAAAAGAAACATTCAGATCCACAGTTCAATTGTTTCTTTTGTAAGAGCGATGGTCACATAAAAAAATTTGTACCAAATATTATGCTTGGTGTGAAAAAAAAATGTACCTCCTTACTTTGGTTTGTTCTTAGGTTAATTTAACTTCTGTACCCAAACACACTTAGTGGATAAATTCTGGTGCTACCACTCACATAAGTATGTCTATGTAGGGTTGCCTAAGTTGTTGAATACCAATTAATGTTGAAAGATTCATCTATGTGGGCGATAACAATTCAGTTCAAGTTGAGGCAATATGGACTTTTAGGTTATTATTAAAGACTGATTGTTATTTGCATTTGAAAGAAACATATATTGTACCGTCATTTAGACAAAATTTGGTTTCTATTTTTGTATTAGACAAATTTGGTTATTCTTGTTTATTTAAAATAGTCAGTTTAAGTTGTTGCTTAATTCAAATCTTGTTGAAAATGATTTTTTATTTGTGGTCGATAACCTATATTTGCTTAATATTGTTGCCCCATATTATGAAACTTTGCATTCAAGTTTATGTGGTACAAAATAAAAATTAGCCAAAGAGAATTTTGCTTCATTATGGCACAAGCGTTTAGGTCATATTTCTAAACAAAGAATTGAAAGGCTTGTGACAAGTGAAATTCTTGATTCCTTTGATTTTACCGGCTTTTAGGTTTGTTTTAAGTGTATAAAAGAAAAATGAATAAACATAAGAAAAATAGGTGTCAACAGAAGAAAAGAAGTCTTAGAACTTATTCATATGGATATTTGTGGGTCATTCCCTATGACTTTTTGGAATGATCAATAATATTTTATTATGTTCATAGCCGACTATTCACGTTATGGGTACCTATATTTGATTCATGAAAAGTCTCAGCCACTGGATGTGTTCAAATCATTTAAGATTGAAGATGAAACTCAACTTGACAAAAAGATTAAAGCCGTCAGATCTGACCGTAGTGGTGAATACTATGGTACATATGATGGATCAGGTGAACAAGATCCAGGGACAATTGCTAAATTCTTAAAGGAATATGGTATTGTCCCACAGTATACCATACCAGACACTTCTATCACGAATGTTGTTGTTGAGAGACGAAACATGACCTTAAAAGATATGGTGAGAAGTATGATTTCCCATCCTACTTTATCAGAATCCTTCTGGAAAGATGCACTAAAAACTTCAGCTTATGTACTGAAGAGAGTACCAGCTAAAGCAGTAACCAAACCCCCATATGAAATGTGGACAAACAAAAAGTATAGTATGAAGTATTTTTATATTTGGGGATGTCCGACTGAGGCAAGGCCATATAGGCCACATGAAAAAAAACTAGACTCAATAACGGTTAGCTGCTATTTTGCTGGATATTCTGAAAGATCTAGGAGTTATAAATTTTATGACCTTGTGAATAAGTTTTTTTTTTTAGACAAAAAATATTTGTTTCTTTGAGGATGTTGAGTTTGAAGGAGGTGATAAGGTAAGAGATATTATTTTTAAAGAATAATTGATTTCTCTTTCTACAATTGTTATTGACAATGATTAGATTTCAATTTTTGACATTGTTCAAACAAATTCAGAATAAGGCAATGTTCAAGATCTCTCTATTCAAAATCAAGTTTTTACTCATGGAGTACAAACTCAACAACTTCAAGTAACTCAAGAACAAGTGTCATTAAGGAAATATACTAGAGAGAGGAGAAGGGCAATTTCAGATGATTATATTATTTTTCTCTAAGAACATGAGGGTGATACTGGCTTAAAGGAAGATGATCTAATCAACTTCCAACAAGCTATACAGAGTTCTAACTCTCAAAAGTGAATTGATGCCATGCATGAAGAGTTTAGATCCATGAAAGACATTGAGGGTGTGAAATTCATTGGTTGCAAATGGATATTTAAAACCAAGAGAGATTTAAAGGGTGATGTGGAAAGATATAAGGCACGTCTTCTTGTAAAAGAGTTTACTCAACATATAGTCATTGACTATACAAATACTTTCTCTCCAGTTTCTAGGAAAGACTCTTTCAGAATAATTATGGCACTTGTGGCTCATTTTGATTTGGAGCAGCATCAGATGAATGTAAAGACTACATTTCTTAATGGTGATGATTGATCTTTTTGCAATGGTATTTTTAAAACATAATTTTCAATAAAAGCTTTGGAAAATCGTCAACAAAAAATATAAAAACCGACTTTCTACTTTCGTGGCGAGTACGGGTCGAATCCTCAGAGAATGAGATAATATTCTAATTATATCTAAAAAGAATCAATTTATTAATATTGCAAATATTTACAATGAAATGAACAACTACAATTAAGGTACAAACTAAAAAAATAGAAATTAACTAAAACAAATCATAAACTAAGTTACTCAAGCCTTCTTCAGATCACAAGGGCATTTCTATCATTTCACCAATTCAAGCTTTCTCATACTTGACAAAATTAACATTTAACTTGCAACTTGCTTGTCAACCTAAAACACATAAAATAACAAGTCAGTAAACAAAACTACAATAATTAATTCAAAAATTACCCTAAAACTAATTCTAAAAATACTCAAAAAACTAAATTAAAAAATAAGTTAAATTATAAATGCGAATTAACTAACTAATTTATATTAAATCTAACTAAGCTAACTACTATAACTACACTAACTATTATCAGGAAAGTACAAAGAATTATAAAGAATTAATTAATTATAAAAAAATAATTAATTAAAAAATAATTAATTAAAAAAATATTTGTTTTGCCCTCACTGAAGTGCAAAATTGAATTTTTGATAGGTTTTCAAAGATAGACAGTTTGGAGGGGCAAACGAAATCCAAAATTGTTGAAATTTGCTCTGCTCTATTTCTGACACGTACAAAAATCTGACAGATTTTACAAAACTAAAAGATTCATCCGGAAGCTCCGGATATAAGTGTTTCAAAACTAAGAAAATCCTGGAAATTGCCTGTCCCAAAATTTAAAATCCCAAAAGACCTATTTTTGGAAAACACTTAAAATTGTGACCAAATCAGCTCCGATTGGGTTGTTTTTTTGCTCTGCAGACAGTCAACACATGAATGAAGAGAACAAAACTGATTTTTTAGAAAAATTTGGAAAAAATGTACATAAAATGTTGAGTGCAATATGCAGCAATTTCTTGTTCAAAAATTCAATTCATTTCATTGGAAAACTATTCAATCCATGCACTGTTGGCTTATGCAAAACAGACCTAGCAGACCTACTGGAACTAAACAACAGTAAATAAAATCTAATTAGACTAAAGAAATTAAATGTACAAGTCATGCATTAACTTGACTTAAGCATATACACGAAAAAAAATCTATACTAATTTGACTAATTAGTTAATTAAGCATACACCAACTAGCATACATACTAAGCAAGAAATTAATACAACTTAAAATAACAAGAGTGAACTAACATGAAGTATTTAACCTAAAATAGATTATCTAACTTACTTAAATGTGAAATCGAATTTAAAACTAAGACACTTTACTTAAATCTAAGAACTAATTTGAAATTAACTTAATTAGGGCACAAGGAGGAGATTTTTTAATATGATTTGAGACTCACACCCCCTACTGGACCCCACTAGGACTCAATATAGCCTACTAAAAACAAAATATTAAATTGAACTAATAATTACAAGAGAAATTAAATAAATTCCTAAACTTAAGCTAAGAAACAAACACGGCAAGGTTGAAAACGGTTCCTATGCTAAAGACCTCTTAAATGACTTGACAAAATTAATACTAATCTAATTAAAGCAATTACAACATAATATAGAAACTATCTTAAGGTGTTAAATTGGAAATTAGTCTAACATGGAGGACAACACCAATTAATTACCTAAAATAACACTAACCGATTTTATGAAATACAAAACCTAAATACACTAACTCTATGAAACATGGAAACTATGCTACGTAAGTCAAACTAAGGATCTACCCTAGAAATTGGAATTGGAGAGTAACTAGGACTTACAAAAAAATTCAATTACTTACTTAAATAATCCTACACGATTCTTGAAAATCTAATACAAAGTCAAAACTTACTAAAAATTATGACATGCAAAATTACCTATGCTAACCTACTAAAACTTAATATTTACCAAAAATGACACAAAGAATCCAACTCTATTAATTAACCTAGCAATTCAAATTATGCAAGTTACCTAAAGCTACACAAGCACTTAAAAGAATTCCTAAATTATACTACGGTTTTTTATAGGGACCCTACTTAAATCAAGCAAGTGAAAGCTGAAAAGAAATTTTAAATCCTTCAAATGCAAAATCTAACCTCAGCCCTAAAATGGAAATCACATTAAACTTAAGAGAATATCATTCACCTACCTAAAATAATGTTACACAAGTTCCCTAAAATCCTATGTAAAAGGCAACACCTACCAACAGATTGCAAAAAGAGTCTATACTCTAACCTAATATACACTTTACTAAAAAATATATGGACCTAAGTCTGACCTAATTTAATCTAATCTAATAACATTAAAGACTACACTAAAGATTAAGAAAAATTAGTCTACTCGATGAACTAAACAAATAAACTATTATGGCTAACATTTTAACTATGTTAATTCTAATTTATGTAGCCACCAAATAAAATTAGTATCTACATTAATCTACTGTTAAAAATGAGATTTGATAAATAAAATCAACTTAACTACTGATATGAAGATTAGTGTTAACCTAATGACTCTCCTAACCTAATTAACCCTAATCGACGGCTGCAAAATTATACACTAACCGAACCAGCTGAAGCTAGATCCGATCAGATCTGTTAAAAAATTACAAATACAGAATATAACTGACTAATAAAAAGATTAGAATAATTAAATAATCTATACTATGTACATGATCCAATGAATTAGCCAATTTTTTTTTGAAGATGGAATTTTTCTTTATGCAATAGGCTAATTTGTGATTCACAAACTAAACTGATTCTTGCTCACACAAGAACCTTATCAGAAAGAGAATTTTAGATAAACAATAAGCATATTAGGACTGACCCGACACCCTAAAAGAGCTAACCCATGACTGGACAAACAACTTGACATACACGGGTTGACTCGATCTATCTAGAAGAAGAGAGTAGAAAAGACAAACCTCAAAGGGGTTGTTCGACGAATGGAGGGGAAGGAAGAGCGGTTGATGGAGATGGTCTGCATACCCAACACGTCCTTCAATGAGTTGTAGTCCATTTTTGCCTTGCTGCACACACTTGGAAGCCGAATTAAGAGAGGATTCAAAGAAGAGAGGAAGAAGGTCGTGTGGAGAGAGGCACAACCAGCCCACGTTGGTGTAGATGACACACCAACGAGGCAAGCTCCCACATAGTCTGCAACACCTACAGAAGATAAAACACAATACCTCAAAGAATACAAAAACAAAGCTTGAAATTAAGAAGAAGAGAAGACACACACACGAAGGGAGGGGCATGTGAGAGAGGGAGAGAGAGAGAAGAGAGAGAGAGTTGAGCGTATTTTCCAAAACATCAGCCTAGGTTTTTTAGAAACTCTTTATACTCCCTAAGTTAAACCTAATTCTAAAAACCACCTAAAACAAAAGTTACTTTTAACTAAATGCTAAACTATGTGTTATTTGAAACTAACTACCTAATTGAATTAGAAAGAGGAGGTTTTCAGAAAATATTTTTAAAAAATACTTTGGGTCATGTGGGTTTATGGATATATACGGTTTAGATCCAGTTCAAGATTCAAATTTAAGCTCTTGGGTCGGATCTGGATCCGTTTTGCCTCGAAAATCAATCCAAAACATTAAAAATGTATTATTTTTCTCAATTTAACTCTGATTCGAGTGAAATTCAAATTGTAGCCTCTTTATGCCTAAATATATCAATACATGAGTTTTAAATCCTGAAAACATGTAAAAATGCATGAATATCCTATAAAAATGATGTGCATTTTATACATCATTAGGTGACATCGATAAGACAATATATCTAGTACAACTAGAATATTTTGTCTCAAACGATGCAAAGAAAATTGTTTGCAAATTAAAAAAATCTATCTACGGGATTAAGCATGCTTCTAGTCAATGGTATCATAAATTTTATTAAGTTGTCATCTCATTTGATTTTGAGATGAATGTGGTTGATGAATGTAAATACCATAAATTCAGTAGGGGTAAATTCATTTTCTTGGTTTTATATGTCGATGACATACTACTTGCTAGTAATGATATAGGCTTATTGCATGAAACCAAGAAATTTCTGACAAAAAAAATTAAAATAAAAGATCTTGGTGGCACCACTTTTATATTAGGAATTCAAATACATTGAAATCGTTCTTGAGGTATTCTTAGATTATCGCAAAAGTGCTATATCGAAAGGATTCTTGACAGATTTGGCATGAAGAATTGTAAACCGGGTGACACCACTGTTGCTAAGGGAGTCAAGTTTAGTCTCGCTCAGTGCCCCAAACACCAGTTTCAAGTTAAAGATATGAAAAAGATTCTTTATGCATTTGCTACAGGGAGTCTTATGTATGCTTAAGTGTGTACATGTCTGGATATAGCATACATTGTTGGGATGTTAGGTAGATATCTCAGTAACCCAGGTATAAATAATTGGAAAGCAGCTAAACGGGTTATGCAGTACCTACAGAGGACAAATGATTACATGCTCACATACAGAAAGTCAAATCAGTTAGAGATCATTGGGTATTTTGATTCTGACTTTGCTAGATGGCAATATAGTCGCATATCCATGCCAGGTTATGTTTATCTGTTGGCTGGAGGAGCTATCTCTTAGAGGAGTGCTAAGCATACATTCATTGCATCTTCTACTATGGCAATAGAGTTCGTAGCCTGTTATAAGGCATCCAATCATGAAATATAGTTATGTAATTTTGTTACTGAGCTACGGATTTTAGATAACATTAAAAGATCATTAAAGTTGTTTTGTGATAATAATTCAGCAGTACTATATTCCAACAATGACAGGAGCTCGTTAAAGTCAAAACATATAGATATTAAGTTTTTTGTTGTTAAAGAAAGAGTGCAGAATGATCAAATATCTATTTAACATATTGGTACAAACTCTATGATTGCAAATCCGCTTACCAAAGGTTTACCATCCAAGATATTTCACGAGCATACAACTCGAATGGGTGTTATATCATTTAATGATATGTTGGTTTAGTGGGAGTTTGTATTCGGATGTTCTGAGATAAAATAAAGTTTCATTTTATTACTTCAGTATAAGGCTCAGGTTTCAGTTTCATTATGTACTCATTTATTGTGATCTTACTAAAGAATAAGGCATGACCAGTTGAAAATAGGTATGTTCAGATCACATTACATGTAATTTCCTTGCTTCACATCCATACTTGGTCTATGTCATTGGTTATGTCAATATATGTGATCATTTATGAGCCTAATTATGATGATTGTAATGAAGATCACTTTGATTCTATGTTGGCATGATCGATGAATCAAATTGTTAGAGATGTCATCTAGTAAGATAATGTTTTTGAGTTCATAAAGATATTGTATAATGCATGATTGTATGGTAACACATATGGCCAAAGTGAAAGATTGTTAGATATTTTATGTGAGCCTACATATGTAATTGATCATACATTATAAATTGTCTAAGGAGAATGCCCATATAAAGTGATCTTATACAGTTGGGTCATATGACATTTTATAAAGTATAGTTATAATAATGTGTAAATACCTTATATGCTCTCATATGTTAATTTTTTATTTTATGATGGATTGAATTGAAAAGAAGACTATAGGGTGGTTAAAATTAGGTTATGGTCCCCAAAACTATATATAGTGATTGTTCTATTTTGCCTCTCCGTTAAGAAAAAAAATTGTCTCTCTCTCTCTCATTAGGTTTAGAGAAGAAGGAAAGACCACCTATAAAGGTTTTGGTTATTTATTTATTTATAATATTTTTAATGATTTAGCATGAACAAATTTAGGAATCAAGAAATATGATTTCCCTAATAAGGAATCCAACATTATCATTATGAAACACGACAATTTTATGCAGAGAGAGAAGACAAAAAGAAAAAACTAATTTCACTCATCCCTATCTTCATACCTCTTCTTGGGATTTCATTGATAGACGTTTTGATCAAATTAAACTCCATAGATGTGATTTACATAATTCATTTAGTGAAGATCGACATCTAAATCGCTAAAAACCCACTTGAGTGTAGGAGTTTTTTGGCAATTTAAAAATGAATGGTTGATAAAATACAAAATTTTGTGATTTAGAAAATCATATTTTTTATTGATTAAAATACTATCCAAGGGTCTATTCTTATTAAGTCTACTATGTCGAGCCCATCATATGGTTAGATTTGATCAGAACAACTTGCATAATAAGATTTAAGAGGGGTATGAAGATGAGGGATGCCATAGGAGAACGAGGGAAACTGAACTCCAAAAATAAAGCATATTTAATGAGGATATAAGCAATAGAGTCTTAATTAAATTTAATGAGTACAGATAAGGGGATTAGGGTTGCGAGGGGTTATGAATTTGCACAACTGAATATCAAAGCAGGAGTGATTTTGAATTATAAGTACCTTTACATATAAAACTGAACTATAAAGCAAAGTCAGGTGGTTTATGTAAATAACCAAATTTTTACTATTGTTTTATTGTTTTTTTTCGTAACGTTTGTGGATTCATTTTGCAGGGAGCCCGCAGGGTTCGGAGGCCACCTCAAAAACAATCACCACCACGTAACCGAAATACAGTCTTGCATTGAGAGGGAGCATCCATGGAGACGCGATCCATCGTCCAATGCCATCCCCCATCATGAACAACCAACCAATCACCATTCACCGCCACCATCATCATACCATCTTAAGGAATCCACGCCTCTGTCATCACCATGAAAAGATTCATTTGTAACACATCCTGTGAAGGGTGAAACTGACATCCCATTCTGCCTCTGGGATGTTTTTAAGAAGTGGGGAGGCGTTTTTTCTTGTTTCAAGCGGGTTTTATAGAGATTTTGGATCGGTGGTATAGTCCCATTCTGCTTTTGGGGTGTTTTTAGAAAGTGGGGAAGCGTTTTTTTTCTCGTTTTAAGCGGGTTTTTGGAGATTTTGGATCGGTGGTATAGTTTATTCGGCCTTTTTTTCTTGGAAAAATCGAGTTGGGGAAGCTCAGGAATTCGAGATCTTCATGGGGCTGTCTTTAGATAACGTGCGTGGGCTGGCTTTGGCCCTGTCGTCGAGTTTCTTTATTGGGGCTAGCTTTATAGTGAAGAAAAAGGGCCTCAAAAAGGCAGGGGCTCGTGGAGTTAGAGCAGGTTGGTGGATTTCTGTTTCCTTCTATTCATATATCAATATTGGCATAAATGTGTGTTATCAAAATTTTATTTTCAATTACGTGCAAAAGTAGATTTTTCCTGATGGGATTCCTTTATAGCATAAAATAGATCTTTTTCTCGTCTTCATTTGATTTTTTATCTTTTGGATGATCATATTTCAAGCATTGCTTGTTTTGTTTGTTTCAGGACAGGGAGGGTTTTCTTACCTCCGGGAGCCTTTATGGTGGGCTGGAATGATTGCTAGTAAGGGCGATGAGAAACCTTTTTATTTTTTTCTAAAAATTTGATGCATACATGAAAGTTGCATTACGGGTTCAAGGCTTGGAAAGAATTGCGTGTGATTATTTTGGTTATAATTTTTTTTTAATGTTGCTTATTTTGGTTATAATTAAATTTTTTGATGATGGTATTGGATTTTTTGATGTTAACGTATTCATACGAATGAGAAATATTGGTTCCATCTATCAAGTTGTAACCTTTTGCTTAATTAAATGGTTGGTCATGTGATGCAATCCAGAAACAACTACGGTGGTAGGGAGAGACTGTGTTATTATTTTTTATCATCGCTGAAAATTTCGTGAATGACAATAAATGTGATAAGGATGCATACGTGTTTGTTTAGTTTATTCAGTCCTAGTTTTTGGCTTAATCAAATGAGTGGTGGTTGTTGTGCATGATTACATGGTTGGCGCGAAAAGTGTCGAAATTAGAATTCTGGTCATTGGCATTGGATTTCGAATACTATATTGCTGCTGTTGCTTAATATAGGAGCAATGGGGTTAGGCCTAGTATGGTCTAAGTATGATATTGAGCTTGTCTTGGAGATGTCCATGCTTAATACTCAGTTCTTGACCTAGTAATAGGCCTACACGTTATATTGTCCCAGTTGATTCAATTACTTTGGTGACACATTACTTATGGCACTAAGCATCAAACCATCTGAGTTGGCCCAATACAGGAATGATGAAGTTGGTTACTTTTGGGAGAACAGTATACCTGTATGTTATGATACACTCACATAGTGGAATCACAACAGTGGAACGAGAAAAAGCAGGACTTGCATAAACCTCATTTCCTCATACGCTGTATCAGAGCAAGTAGGGGCGAGTTCTAAACCTATTGTAACATATAGCATCCTACTATAAGTTATTGGCAACTGCATTGGACATCACAATATGAACATTTTAAATCTCATGAGAAATATTTGTTATCAGAATAATATGTAGAGGCTTTTCCATTGTTAGTTCTCACCAAATAGGGAGATTCATCACACAATATTTATGCAAACTTTATTTATAAAGAGATCACAAGTCCCTTTTGATATTCTTCTGATTGACGAATAGGTACAAAATGATTGTACCGGTATTTTGGGCCCTGTTTCAGCCAATGGATGTATTTTAAACACTTACAAATTTTGTGGATGACTAGAACTGTTATATCCTAAAAGTTACATGTACAGCTCTTTGCCAAGGACATGGGGAAACTGGAAAAAAGAGAGCAAAGCATCAATCTATGTATGGTTCATAACAGCTCCAACAAAAACCTCTGTTAAACAACAACATATAAGAACACTGCGATAACACATAAACTTTGTCACTAAATGGTGAATACTTTAACAGGTGGTTAGGAAGATACTGATGGTAATAACTCATTCAAAAGGCAATGAATGCTGAGAGCTGCTAGTCACTGCCAAAAAGGGTTGCACATAGTGAACGCTGATAATGTGCATTTGGACAATGCAGATGGAGATGTTAGAACTCTATCAACATAAACACAATGATGGTGTTAAAAAACAATGTGGAATATGAATGCTCCAATTACAGGTGCATGACTGAATAACAGTGAGGGAGCTACACATCTGAATCAATCTTAAGTAGCAGGTGTGCTTACCCTCAACCAGAATGTGCAGTGACAAAATAAAGATACTATAAAAGGAATGGATGTTGTTTTGAATGGAGATCCTAGGATCTAGAGTGACAGATAGAATCCCCATAAAAGTACCACTTGATTTTGTATGCGGTTCTTTTTTTTTTTTGAGAGATTTTTTTTGAGAGAAGTATGCGGTTCTTTGTTAATTGATCAATAATGTGCACTGACAAAATAAAGATGCTATAAGGCCATTAATGTTTGTTTTTTCACACTTTTTTGTCTATTATCATAAATGAATATTCAGAAGAGGGCATGTTGAAGAAGCATATGCATTAGAGACGCCCTTGAATAAATACGAGATCAGTAATCTATAATAGATTCATCGGCAGTGAACAATACTTTGCAAGGAATATGAAACTACAGGGTTAGTTACAATAACCTGGACAACCTAACCCTGCAAAATACTGGCACTCATATTGGAATATATCATTTGTGAATATGTAGATGTATTATAGAAAAATGACTATAAAGCTCTTTTATTATTTTCCCAAAATCTTTTCAACCACACTATATTGTTTGAACAATTCAATAAGTTAGAATGCAAATTTCACTCATTAGACACATCAGTTTTTGCAAACACCAACAAACAGAAGCAGAAACATAAATATGTAGATCTGTATAAAAAAAGAGTAGATGCTTTTCAATCTGTACAACAGAGACTTTCAATCTGTACAACAGAGACATAAACTAGGGACATGCATATACCAATGCAGATACATGTATAGGTATATTCAATACCTCTAACTTTGTGGACAGTTAGCGTATCAAACCCTGCTTCTCCCTATGTTATGAGGTCTATTTGACATGGTATCCTTTATTTGTAGCTGGAAGCAATTAAAGAGGTCCTTTAATGCTTTAGTTTGACTGTCAGTGTAGGCTAGTGTATTTGAAAATGAGAAGCTCAAAGCACATCCTTTATTTTTCCCATGGCTGCATATTTCTTTATAAGAAGCAACATTGCATGGAGTAGCAGAAGATGATGCTGTTGTCTGATTATGAAAGCAGATCCTCACCATATTGACCATTGAACTTCCATGTCTATATAACCTGCTAACTGCATTGGAACAAAGTCAACAAACAATAATGTTATATGATACAGCTACACTATGGTAATAGAGTTTTTTGATGATCCTGGTTGATCTGGATGTCTGCAATTTAGCCAATTCCAATTAAATTGACTCACTTTTTTGAGAAAACAGATGAAAGAGATAAAATTAGAAGTCAGATTATTTGGGATTAAGTACCAGATACCTGAAACATTATTGAATATTTACAAGACATACCATCAAAAGGTAGCATGCCTTTCAGGGGAACTGTAGTTAGCATAACATGTAATGATAAGGTAAAGGAACATTTTCTCGCTCATACTAGGATCTATATTTTGCAATAGTGCATCATTCATTTTTCTTCTTTTTTGCATCTCTGCATTTATTTATTTTTCATAGCTGTGGTATCTATAGTCATATTTATTATGGCATATACATGAGTGAACTTGAAACTTGAGATAACATAGCAAAACACTTCCCAGGGAACTGCTAATATTCATGGGTAGCACTTTTGGATCTCATAGATATGTGCCTTTATAATTTTTTAGTGAGATTTCCATGTATATTCACAGATCCATGGAGTTTTCCCTGTACTAATCTTGTCAGATAACCTGTCGCATGGTTTTTTCATGATTAATGAATTTACATTTTGATCCAGAAAAGTTTGAAACATTTGGAGGATTTCCTAAGGGGAAGTCTTTGCTTGGTTTTGAATTTCATGAGATTTATAAGAAAGATTTTCATAAAAAAAATTCCTTGACTTTTCTTATACTTCCTCTGAAGAAAGAATTCTTATTCTTTTTTCTTGTGGCAGTGATTGTTGGTGAGATAGCTAACTTTGCTGCTTATGCATTTGCTGCTGCTGTTCTTGTGACACCCTTGGGAGCATTAAGCATTATTGTCAGGTATGTTGCTAAAAATATTTTTGGATTTACATATAGTGTTTTGTTTTCAGTTGTTTTTGTTCTTATTGAAATTCTATCGTGTAGTTCAGTGCTAGCTCATTTCATCTTGAAAGAGAGGCTTCAAATTTTTGGTGTCCTTGGTTGTGCTCTCTGTGTTGTTGGTTCCGTCACCATTGTTCTACATGCTCCCCAAGAGAAAGAGATTGAGTCTGTGAAGGAAGTCTGGAATCTTGCCACTGAACCTGGTAATTTGGACATGTTAATGCAAACTGTAAAATAGTTTACTTTCTGTTGCCATGGTGTTGCATGTAGAAAGAACCATGATATTATTAATCAGTTATGCTTCTGCAGAAGTTTATTAGAAAATACATTTGTTGACGATATGGCTTAGATTCAATGGATTCTCGTTCCCTGCATCTCTATTTCATTTCTAGATGAGCTCTTTAGGATCAGTAAATACTAACTGTTCGGTTGATAATTGTGGGTTCTGCATTCTCCTATTTTATGTATTGTTTGACTGACTGAAGATTGCTATTTACAGGATTCATCCTTTACACCCTCATGGTTATAGCATTAGATGTGGTACTTATTTTCAAACTGGCACCTAAATATGGAGACACACACATGTTTGTGTACATTGGAATTTGCTCTCTCACGGGTTCTATTACAGTATGTCCTTTTCCTTCCTCAAAGTTCCAACTCATGTCCATTTGCTTCTAAAGCTAGTAATCTTTATTTGTGATATGGCATTTCTATTACTATGAAATGAAAATGCTGACATGAAAGAATAAATCTTTTATGGTTGTAGGTGATGAGTGTAAAAGCATTGGCAATTGCTTTGAAACTAACATTTTCGGGAATGAATCAGTTCATCTACGTTCAAACTTGGTTTTTTGCATTTCTTGTTGCTTCCTGCGTCATTTTGCAGATGAACTATTTGAACAAGGTAAAAAGGAATGAAAAGCCCCAACTGTCTACTTTATTGGTTTTTAATAGTTGGCCTTCTATTATTTTGGAAGTGATAACACATATTTGAAGTTATACCCCATGTATATGTGAACTGTGGCTAGGCTTTGCATAGGTGGTTTAGGCTATGGTGCTCTCTAGTTGTCAAAAACTAGGAAATGGTCTGGGGGGCCAGGAGAGGTAAGTGTCCAAGTAGGTGACCTAGACAGTTGTCCTTGAAGACTTGGGCAATCCAGGTCGGTGACTTAGGTGGCCTAGGCGAACAACTTATGTGACACAAGGTGTACTCTTTTTTGGCTGATTTTTTATTTCCATTGTAATTCCAGGTGATGCCTAGACAAACCAGACAGCCAGGTGAGGCCCAATGCCTAGGTGTCGCCTAGCACTTTTGACTACATAGCACGTATTTTGGTTCTTATGGGATATGATGGGTTTAGGATCCTAGCATGAGATTTTTTTTTCCAAGTCATTCAACTACTTACAGATGGATACTGCAATATAAACGTATTAATGAACTTTTACATTTAAAGAGAATGGCCGCTAAAATCCTTTCTCCGCAAAAGAAAAGAAACACGTTAGTCTTTCTAGTTTCTATAAATGCACAGACCTCTATAACCTTTGACCATTGTTGATAGCATGGGCTCTTAAACATGCATGTGGCAGTATTCTACTAGTCAAATCTTCAATAGAACTACAAATTATAATATGGAGGGAAAATATGTTTTCTGGATAAATATTTTTTCATTTTTCAAAAAGTTTTTCATTTCTGTGGAGATTACCTTACAGAGGCTTCTTATTTTGAAACATCCTTTCTCATAGTTTGTCATTTATTTTTCTGCTGGTCATGGATTGTTTTTTCTTATATGCCTAGAGAAGGATATTAAGGGCAATGAATAGGGTTATGGAATGTGAAGATTTGTGAAACAAAACACCCTAAAAGTGTGAAGGGTGATGTATTGGAGATACAACTTTTTATATGGGATAATGATTTTGAAAGAAATAGCAAAAATACAGAATACTGCCTGGACGTTTGGCAAATGTTTCTTTGTAGACATTCATAATGTTGGGAATCCTTGTCATACCATATGCAAAATTCTTACCCCTCATAGTCAATCTGTGTACATTTTAGCCAGAATTCTCTCTTTAAAGCAACCCGTGCTTTCACAATTTTTGTAATCATGGTTCTCATTGGCTACTTCTATCATGCAGGCATTGGACATCTTCAATACTTCTGTCGTATCTCCAGTCTACTATGTCATGTTCACATCTTTTACAATCCTGGCGAGCATCATCATGTTCAAGGTGAAACAACATGTGAACTCTTGCTTGTTTATATCACAATCATAATAGTTTGAAGATAATTGTTTACCAGTTCTTATGTCTAATATCAATTGCTTGCAATCACCGCCTCCAAGAATTTAAAGAATGCATGCCTGTGGGCTTAATTTTACTTTATGAGCAGACCTTTGTCTGTGCTCAAGATAGTTGAATACTCATGTCCAGTCGAATGTTTAAGACCCCCTGGTTTATGGTCATGGTTACCCAAAATGTGAGTTGCTTGATTTTGAATTCCATCATTCTATCAATTTTTTTTGAAGAACATAATTCTGTCAAAATTGTCATTAGAATAGAAGATTTTTGGCTTAAAATGGCAAGGTTAGTTAGATAACTTGGAGTGTTTGTTCAGTTCAAGTAATTGTACTCTTCAAATGAATTGCCTATTGTTTTCAGTAAAATTCAGGGGCAGCTGGATCGTCAGAGCCACACAATCTTAACTGAGGGTTTGTGTAGAATCCAATTTTCCTATCCCGGAAAAAGAAAATGAAAAGTGACTTGCAACTTATCCTGGGATTGAAAACAATTCTTGATATTATGACAATATATTTGGAGCATCATTAGCAGTCATATTGTCGACATCATAGTATATAGTTTTCCCTGGTTTACTACATCTTAGCTCAATGGTTTTGTGCCCCCAATAGCTCCTGCCTGGCTTTGCTTGGAATTACGATTTAGTTCTTTGTCATTGTTTCGCCAGTTTCTGCTATAATATTTCCTGCTTACAACCTTAAATTGGTTCATGCAATCACTGGTATAACTTACAAGTGACCAGTATAAGACTATAAGTAAATACTGTTTGACACAAAAACAATTTTGCTGTTAGAATAATTGCATCAAATCCAAACTAGTGAGCTTGCAACTCTTGAGGCTGTCAGCATTAACACACAATAGCAAAGTTTATCTATTTTTAGGCTTTTATATTTCTGTGTTTCTCTTTTTTAATTTGGCCAATGATGGCAAGAAAAATGTGATGGCAAGAAAAATGTGATTTAAGTACTTAACAAAACACAGGGTATATGTAGTACAAAATTGTTAATATGTTATGCAGTTGCAAAGCACAAAACCCTTAATCATGAGCGTAAAATTCAAACAGTATTATACTATAGATTAAAACACCAAGTTAAAATCTTGCTTAAAATGTCACTTATTTGCTTGAAGTCTCATCTGTTAGCTCAACAGAAGAACGAAAAATCTTTACTGTGCAAGAGATATGTATGTACGTTTCATAATGATAGATCATATTCAACTGGAATCTCAGAGGATATTCTCTTTTAAAATCTCATGATGCATGCCACCATTCATTAGCAGTGATCATCTCTGCAGTACTTCACTTGGCTAATGAATTGATGACAAAAGTTCTCCCTCCACAGCTCCAAATGTTAATTCTATTTTCTTTATGGTCAAAGAATAACCGTCTTCTGTGTTCTTAATCCAGGATTGGGCAGGACAGAGTGCATCACAGATAGTCACAGCTTTATGTGGTTTTGTGACAATTCTTTCTGGAATCTTCATTCTTCACAAAACAAAGGACTTGAATGAGAATGCTGATGGTCCAACAGTGTTGGGAGGGTCCTCATAGCACTCTGATGTCTGGAGCATAGCTCTGTCTCTCTCTCTCTCTCTCTCTCTCTCTTATAAATTTAAGTGCACCAGGCGAAGGTCATTGAATTGAGTGTTCCTGGCGGCTTGAAGCTCTTAAAGTTCGTGTTCATGGATTTGATCACATTTCACATGATGTACAAAAATGTAACTGAAATTCCTTCTAAGCACTGTCAGTCGACCCACTGGCATGGATCTGCCTGCAATTTTTTCACTCCCATTCGAGCTCGATTGCTACTCCTGTTGGATCTCTTGATAGAGAAAACATGCAAAGATTTTGTTCAAGGAGGTTCTAACTGGCCACAAGCATAGAATTGTATATATTCTGTTTACCTTGTCCTACACAGATGGAATTTATCTCAGATTATTTTGAGCAGCAATTGCATGTTCAGTCCATTCTAACTAGATTTCCATTCCCTTTTCTTAGTTTTTCTTTTATCTTACGTATTGGTTGTCTCTTGGATGTCCAAGACTGGCTTGTTTAGTGTGAACCCCAGCTTGAACGTGGATTGAGCTTGTGACTAGCCGATGAGAGCCTCAACCGCTCGAATTGCAGAAAGTTTTAGGCTCTGTTTGAGAGCCTTGAATCAGAGATGTGCTGTGGTTTCCTTCAGTTGTCTCATGCTCTCTGCTGCTTGGCAGCAGTGATGTTGACAAAACACTGCATTGAGAATGAAGTTGGCAGCTCCAACACCATATTTCAACACCATTCACAAGATGTTTTTGGCAACTCCATCCTCAACACCACATTTTGGCAACAATGAAAATAGTGTTTCCATCTCAATTTAAATCTCTCAAACAGAGACTTAAAAAATTTAGACACCACCATTTTTTCAAAACAAATGGCCCAACCAACTTTGCCAAACAAAATTCACATTGCATATATGGAATTTAGCCATGTGAAATAAAAATATGTGAACATTTTTTGGGGATGGGGCATTTTGGATCCCCCCCACAAATATGATCCTTCAGATGTGTTCGGCATCTGCTGTTTGCTAGGAACCAGCACTTGTATCATGTTTTGATGAAAAAACATGTTTTTTTAAAGCAAGAATATTTACAAAAAATCTAAAACCTTTGATTTTCAAGCCCTAAAAATCATACTTACATGTCTCAATCAGATAATGCAAGAGGGGGTGAAAAGCTTGTGTGCACCAAATAGGGGCTTACTAGTTTTGGTTGGACCTGATCCAGGTAACTTTTGGATTCTGGATATGTCCATGAAACTAACCTTTACATGACAGGTTCATCAGAAGTTTGACCTGGTCCTTGATGGACTTGTCTAGGGCCCGTTTACTTGAACCAGCCCAAATTGGTCAGCAACTGCGATTGCGATCAGGTGTTCTGCTTGGTCAATCCTTAATCCTCCTACCCTAGACCCAAGATCTACTTCAAATAGGTTGGGCTTGGGTTTAGCCCAATCCAACCTTTAGTTAACCTGATACAGATTCCTTTCTTATTGGGGTGCGAAAGAATGAATATGGGCTACATAACGGTGGATGGATCCAAATCCAAACTTCAAGCACTAAATACAAATAATTTCAAAACCTATCCAGTGAGTTGAATCTGAATCCAACTTTTATTGGGATGCGAAAGAATGAATATGGGCTACATAATGGTGGATCTGGATCCAAATCCAATTTTCAAGCAGTAAATACAAATCATTTCAAAACCCATTCAGTGAGTTGAATCTGAATCCAACTTTTATATGACAAACTTTAGAAACCTGTATTTTACATTATGTCACAAAGATACGGGTATGACCCCAACATGTGATGCAAGTTCGTGTCTTTTGTTTGAGAAATAAGACACGAAGACACAAATTGTTTAATCTTTAATCAATAAAAACTATTTTTGACATTTTTAAACATAAAAAAGTATTTCCACTGAAATATAATTAAAACATAATAAAATATTATTGAAAAATATAAAAAAATGTCTACAGCTCTACGCATGTCAGCATCGAGTCCACAAGTCTGAGCATGTCCAGCTCTTATCCCGCCTGTCATGGACGTATGATTGTGCAGACAGCAGCGTCTGTGGATCACTGTTGTCGGTGCCTTACGTGCTCGATGCAAAAGGCAGAAGCACAGGGTGCCTGGAACTGGGCAGCTTACGCGTCCAGCAGGACACCTTTTAGGTGTTCCGCCCCTCTCACTGGAGCAGTGGTGTCCGAGACATCTGAGACAAAACCCAAAAAAGTAAGAGAAAAGTAACTCAACACCTAGGACAAAAACTCAGCTTGTCCGAGACATCTAAGCAGGGATGGCAGTGGACCGGGGGGCAACCCCCGCCTCGCCCCGTTTGGACCGGGGATGAAGGGCATGAAACAGGGATGGAGGCAGGGATGAAGGTTAAAATCTATCCCCGTGAGGGGATGGAGGTGGGGATGAACTTAAGCTTTTCCCCGCCCCGCCCCGCCCGTCTCCAATCCTTTAAGAGATGACTATAGACTAAGAGGAAACGGGGCCCCACCCCGCCTTGCCCCCATTTGGACCGGAGATGGAGGACATGAAACAGGGATGGAGGCGGGGGTGGAGGTTAAAATCCATCCCCGTGCGAGGATGAAGGTTCAGATTTTGAAACGGGGTGGGGGTGGAGACCTTGTCCCCCGCGCCCCCGCCCCGGTCCACTGCCATTCCTACATCTATAAGACAAATTCAGAGACATTTGCTCTCGGCCAGCAGTGTCCGGACATGACTATTCTGCACAGTTCTGTCTGCACAATCAAACGGTCTCTAAAGTGGCATGTCAGTGTGACAGGCTTTACATACAAAATGTAATATCGTAAGATCCACATTTTTTTTGAATTTTTAATAAAAAATAAGAGAATTTCTATGTGGCAAATTCAATTTATGTTTAACTGAAAATATTGGTCAATTATCTGACTTAGTATTTATTTTGGCTAACTATGATTAATTAGAATTTATTTGATTAAATATTAAGCATTTAATTATTAATTATAATTAATTAGTGCTTATTTGCAAAATAATAAGCAATTAATTATAAACCATGCTTAATTAATATTAAGTGGATGATTACACTTGATTTATCCAAGTAGAATTTGTTAAATATTAAAAATGATTTTAATATTTTTTTTGAAGTTTGGATCTAGGTTGGATTTGGACCCAATGTCAAAGTCGACTTTTGGAGAAGGACCAAGTCAAAAAGTCCAACACAAAAAAAGAGAGAGAAAATAAACAACAAAATAAATAAAAAAAAGAAAGAAAAAAAGAAGAAGAGACAAAATCGATTTTTGGTGGGACTCTTCCTTTTTGGAGTTCCAATGAAGGCTAGTCCCTTCCCAGGGAGTTTCCAAGAATAGACCATCCAAAACTTTGAAATTTCAAAGATGTTTTTTCGATTTTGGTGAAACTTGGAAATACTTTTAAAATTTGGAAAAGGGGATTGGAGGTTGACCCATCTCCACCCCTTGCCTCCTTGAAATTCAAATTTTGGAGAGGGGTCATCAAGCCCCCTCTCCATTTTTTCTTTTAGCTCTCCCTCTCTCTTCCTATCCCTCCCTCCTTATATTTGATCTTTATTGAGAGAAAGCCATTAGAGTTCCTCAAGGTAGTAAAAGGTTCTAGTGTGGAGTGCAATACCTATCCTTATTCTTGTGTAGAGTGGGGTGCTTTTGAACTCTCCTTTACACTATTTTGAATGAGATCCTCTACCTCAAGAAGCTCATTTTGTGTTTGTGTTCTTCTTCATAGGTGCAAAGTAGGGTCTAAGATACTTTCCTTATAGGTTTTTAATATGATAGATTATTTTATGTTTTATACTTATGCTTGATACACCACTATGTGGTTTAATAATGTTCTTAAAGTAGGATTTCTACCAATGTTAATGGTTGAAATACGACTTCATGGTTCAAAAAAGTTTTTATGAAAGAATCTTACCTATATTTATGGTTGAAATGCATTTGTGTGGTTCAAAATATTTTTATAATTGAATCTTACCATTATTTATGGTTGAAATGCATTTATATGGTTCAAAATATTTTTATAATTGATTCTTACCTATATTTATGGTTTAAATGTATTTGTATGGTTCAAAATGTTTCTAAGTAGGATTTCAACTAATTTTAATGGTTGAAATATTATTATATGGTTCAAAAATGTTTTATGAATGATTGTTAGTTATATTTATGGTTGAAATGCATTTGAATGGTTCAAAATGTTCTTAAGTAGATTTTTTACTAATCTTAATTGTTGAAATATTATTATATGGTTAAAAAAGGTTTTATGAATGAATCTTACCAATGTTTATAGTTGAAATACATTTATATTGTTCATAGAAGTTATATGAATGATTTTTACCAATGTTTATGATTTAAAAGCCTTCATATTGTTCATAGATGCTATATGAATGATTTTTATCAATGTTTATAGTTGAAATGCATTCATGTTGTTCATAGATGTTATATGAATGATTCTTACTTATGTTTATTGTTGAAATACATTCATATTGTGTATATATATTATATGAATGAATCTTACCAATGTTTAATGTTGAAATACATTCATATAGTTTATAAATGATTTATGAATGATTCTTACTTATATTTATAGTTGAAATGCATCCATATTGTTCATAGATGATTTATAAATGATTCTTACTTATATTTATATATAGTTGGAATGCATCCATATTACTCATAGATGAGTATATGAATGATCATTACCTATGCTCATGGTTAAAATGCATCCATATTCTTTATAAATATGTTATGAATGTTTCTAACTTATGTAGCATGCTATGTATTTATTAGAATACATGCAATATGTGAAAAATGCATATAAAAATGTCATGTAAAATGCATATAGTATGCTAAAATGCATATAAATATATTATGTATTCATTCAAATGCATAAAATACATTAAAAATGCATACGATCATATTATGTGTTCATTAGTATATGAAAAATGCATGTGAACATGACATGTAAAATGCATATAGTATGTTAGAATGCATATGTACATATTATGTATTCATTAGAATATATAAAATATGTTAAAAATATATATGATCATATTATGTGTTCATATATGTAGTATATAAAAAATGCATATGAACATGTCATATAAAATACATATAGTATGTTAGAATCCATATGAATATATTATATATTTATTAGGATGCATATAGTGTGTTAAAAATGCATATGAACATGTTATATAAAATATATATAATATATTAAAATGCATATGACCATATTATATATTCATTATGATACATATAATATGTTAAAAATGCATATGATCATGTTATGCATTCATTAGAATGCTTATAGTAAGTTAAAAATACATATGAACATATTATATAAAATGTATATAGTATATTAGAATGCATAAAATACATTAAAATTATGTATAATCATGTTATGTTCATTAAAATGCATAGAGTATGTTGAAAATGCATATGAACATATTATTAGAATATGTATAGTATGTTGAAATGCATATGGGCAATATGTTATGTTGAATGTGCATGTGAGGTAAGGATATGCATTGAGCTTTGATCATAAGGCATGTATGTGCATATTTAATGGTATGAATATACCCTTAATTAATTTAAGAGAAAAATGTCCATGTATGTGCAAACAATATTTTTTATAAGATTCATATTTATATCATAAGAAATGTTTATGATGATGATTGTATAATGTATGATACTTTGTGCAAGAGTGTGTAACATAAAAGATGTGGTTGTTGTGATTCACTATCATTGAATATATGCTTGCGTATGGTATGATCATAAACCTTGTGAACATTACATGTCATTATTAAATTGTCACATGAGATAAAGGTTTTATGCATACATAAAAAATGTTATGATGCTTGAACATGTATCTCTGCGTGTGTGGAATGAAAAAAATATATTTTTATATTGTATTGTAAGTCATCTAGCATGCATGTACTATTTTAACTCTTGTGCGATATGAACTCTTGGGTGCGAAAGTTATACACCGTTTTGTTGATTAATTCATACCTACACATAACTTGGGATTCGCCTTCACATGCGAAGTGCTCATATGAGCCTAAGGCGCTAGTGCAAACTAAATTGGGTTGGGTAAATATGCATGCATCATCATATACTTGTTACCTTAAAAGGGTATTTGAGTTAAGGAGCCCTTATTTGCTTAATGGTTTAAGGCACATGCTATTATGTTTCACTTAATTAAGAACCTAAACTTATTCAAATCTTTAAACCTATCTTGGAGGGGTAAGGTGGTACAACCTTGAGTGACATGTCTTGTGTTATGGGAGCAATGACATCTTAAATGGTTTTTAGCCACTCAGAGGTTTAGGAGATTGGGGCTTTCAATGTGTCCTAGGTGACAGATCTCAACTACTACAATTAGTCTTGGATTGTAATCATATTCTGAACGATGCCTTTGCGGGAAATACTTTCGATTCTAGAATGCCCACTCTGGATATTTGGTTAGTTAGATACTTCAGAAAATAAAAAAATACTTTGCATAATAAACACCCGTTGTAGTCTCAACTGTTTCAATAATTAGCCCTCGAGTACCCGAGGCAGATAATTAAGATTAATAATGACTTAATAGCACAATTTTGATAATATTGTTGATTGATGAGATACATTATATCTGGTTTAAATGTAAATATTTGATTATCTTGTTGCAATGTATATGTTTGATATCTTATGAAATGTCTTTAGCATAAGTATGACTTGTATGATTATGTTGTACATTAATGTGAGATGTATGATATATGCATGATTATAATGTATTTGACATATCTTGTTAAATTCTTGTATGGTTGGTGTATTCACTTAACCGTTTTATGAGATATGTTCGCACTGTTGAGTTTGTGCGATGCCGCAATACAACGGCGAGGTTGGGATATCATACTCTATCAACTCTTCAGTCTTATGTATTTTGAGTCTCAGTTAGACTGAGACAATTTGAATTATATATTTTGAACATGTTATTAATGAATAATGATACTTTATAATTTAAGGATCTAATTCAAATAAGAATGGGATCTAGTTTAGTTTAGTTTATTAGTATATGTAACTCTCTTAGAATTGTCTAACTCAAACCAAAACAATTTCTTTTGTGTACCGATTCTCTTGTTCTGAGTTGAATTACATATTAAAAAAAAACATTGGTAAAAAATTTATACTTATTTTCGGTTAAAAATTCTGGGGCATTACACATATGGTTTGGATTAGATCTGAATACTATTTCATCAAAAAATATTGATCCAAATCCAAAGAAAAGGCTGATCATATAAGTCTGAATCTTATCTGGATGACTTCTATTTTAAAGTCCCGTATCCAGAAATAATGAATCAGAAGTGGGTCGGAGGTCTGACCGAATTTGGTCTATTTGAGCTCCTACTTTGAGATTTGTCCATGCATGTCCACCGCCCAACCGAACAGCGGAGTCCACGTTTGAATGCAAATATTCAAATTTAAAATGGGTCTGACAAGAACATTATATAGATCTGGATCTTTCTTTGGTTTCAGATATTCAAATTTGAAATTGGTCTGACAAGAACATTATATGGATCTGGGTCTGTCTCTGGTTTCATATATGGATCTGACAAAGGGTTTTATATGGATCTGAATTCAAAATTTGAGCGTCACGGGAACCATGAGACGAACCTGACATAATGTACCCAACTGTACTAAGTGGACCCACTTCCTGGTTCTTGGTTTACATAAGTTGGTGTGATTTGGGATGTACCTTGTTGACATCAGGAGGTATAAAGCTCAGACTTTTTAATGTTAATTAGGGATGCAAACATGTCAGAGTTCTGTTGTGGGTCCGGTTCAGAACTAACTCATATTGTCAGGTTCTGGTAGTATCCAAATCTATGTTGGATTGTACGGCTGGGTCTGGGTTAAAAATGAGTTTAAGCCAACCTGTTTACCTTATCCACATGAAAATCAATGGCATTTTAACCATTTTCTGTGAATTCAACATCACAGGATTCCAGATTATAACTGGATCCTGGATTCCAGTGTGAGATCCAAGTTGGATATGGACTGGACCCAAGCCCACATTCGACATGTTTGAATAGCCAAATAGGCCACGGGCAAATCCCTAACTGGAGGAATAAGCTTCCAGGCCAATCGGTTCCGGGTCAAAATAAAGCAACAAAGATGATTGGATATATATGGGCCATGGTAACAGGTGTAAAACAACCCATCATACCTTTCCTCCACGTGATAATCAATATATTTTCTTACCCATTTTTATTGAATCCATTACCACATGAACTCGCACCATAACCGGGACTCCAATATAAGATAGGAGAATAATCTGGACATAAAGCTGAACCTCGGGTCGAGCACAGCCCGACCCATACTGGGCCAGTTTGTCAGGAGCCCTAAACGTTCGAAAATATCTTTGTCTGGGTCCTCGTAGGGAAGGATATAGGGGAGTCAACGGGGTGGGTTTGACCTAGATCCGACCTGTAACAAACCCTATAGGGTCAGGGTTTGGTGATAGAAAAAGGAGGTCTGATTAGAAACTGGGTTGGAGCCAAAGGGTCCAATTAGTAGTGGGGTATGGTTTGTTAAATTTCATACCAGACCCAGGTCCAACCTGAGTTTTGATTAAGACCCGTGATTTTTCAATATAAAAAGATAAAAAATAATATTTTATTGTGTATGGACCGGGTCTGGTTCATGTAATTTTTATAGGGTCCATGTATGTTTTTTCTTATACCAGACCCATTAGGAAGCAGGTACAGACCCAGTACCCACACATCAAAATAGATTCGGGTTCAAACTGACTGGGTCCGAACCAGATCCGACCTGTTGAGACCCCTAAAAGGGCATAGGGGTGTCAATGGGTCGGGTTTGACCCGGACCCAGCTCGTACTAAACCCTAGGGAGTCAGGGATTGGTGATAAATAAGAAGGTCCGATTAGAATTTGGGTCGGACCGAAAGGTCCGATTAATATATGGAGCCGAGTAAGGTTTGTGAAATTTCATACAAAACCCAGAACCGACCTGAGTTCTGATAAAGATCCACTATTTTTCAATGTAAAAATGTTTTTTTTTTTAAATTTTACCAAGTATGGTTTAGGTTTGGTTCATGTAATTCTTACAGGATCTGATTATGGTTTCTCTTAAGTGGGTCTGATTGGACCTGGGTCTAGACCTGGTACCAGAATCTCAAATCAGGTCTTAGTCTGGTTCTATACCTGGGTCAGAACCAAACCTGACCCATTGACACTCCTAAAAGGGCATGACACATGGCTTCCCAAATTACCAAAACGTACACACATTTTTCTTCCCAAAGACAAAAACGGCCTTATTCTAAACAAAGTTCACAGGCTGATCATTCCCTAGTCTCTAGATTTAGGATGATCCAGCAGCCAAGATAATGGGTCAAGTAAGGCTAAGTCAAACAAGAGTTTAGCTTAGTTGACACAAGTCTTTGATTGTGAAGGTCAACAATGAGTCAACTTGGAACAAAAAAAAAAAGGGTTAAGTTGACTATTTAGGATGACCCACTTTGGAGCTCTGACAATTTCAATCCTTTGAAATTGAAAGAGAGTATGAAGAAGTTTTGACATCCACGTCCCTCAAGTTGACTATTTAGGATGGCCACTCTCTCTTCTTGAGGATTCAATGATCACTTTATTAATACTGGAGAATTCTAATCTAACAATTCCATTCTTGATAGGAAACATGGTGGCACTCACGATACCCTGCCAAGTACTGTAAAACCAATTAGAGAGTAGGTCATCTTCAATTTAAGTCACAATGAAGGTCTATTCTCTCTCTCTCTCTCTGCATTCCTCCACTTATCAATAATAGGATGACTACAACAATGACTAGTTTGCAGAATATAATCCCTGACTGAGTTAAGACAGTGATAGATAATTTAAGACTTGAATTTCCTGGAAGTATCAAATATTCCACTTATCAATAATAGGATGACCAGTTTGCATAATATAATCCTTGACTGAGTTAAGACAGTGACACACAATTTAAGACTTAAATTTAATGGAAGCATCAAATATTAGTTGCTTACAGGTTGGCCACACAATTATTTGGAAGGCTATTAACCAGCATTGATAGATGAAAACTATTCTTACCCCAACGTATGAGCTCATCCTTCATTTGCAACTGAGGTAATCTTGAGCATCCAAAAAGAAAGGTAACCTTTTTTAAGTGAGATGATGTTTCAATGACAAAGAGCACAGTTTCTAACAATATTGATACCAAACCGGATCAATCTTTGATGCGTAGGGAGCCTTACAGAAACTGCTAAATGTAATGTAATTGCAGGTTTTGACAAGAAGTTTCTGCACCAGATAAATTTCACACAAGCAAGGGGCTGACCTGAGACGCTATCCAATCGCCAAGCGGATGTGATAGAGAAAGCTATAACTTCAGTCCAAACAAGTTGATCTTGCAAGCCAATGTTTCACGATTGACACTGCAGGATTTGATGGATGTCTTGTGGTAGTTGTGAATGATGGTGAAGTGGCACACAGTGAGGAGCTCTAGATCCCCTTGAATTGTCGTAGTTGCTTGTCAATTGTATCAGGCTATATTTGTATAAGGGATAAATGGCCTACCCATTGATCAAACCAGAACTCAATCGTCATATCACATTCAAGATTCCATTTGCATCATTTCTTAATTAGTTGCATTGCCCATAAAACCAAGGTTGTCAAAAGTGTAGAGGCGCGAGATGAAGTGTTACCACCTTGATGAAGCAAAAGTATCAAGGTGTTGAAGTGCAAGTATCACAACAATGAATAGCGCAAAATAAGAAAACATGCAACTATATAATATAATAAAAAATAAATAAAATATGTATTTTATTAACATATAATTTTCACGTAAACAAAAAAGTACATTCAAACACATATATATATATATATATATATATATATATATATATATATATATATTGACAAAGAAAGATGGGGTTAGGCAGACCCCTACGGGTTATACAAGCATACTATCGGGGGTTCAAAGTTGAAACGTAGGTGACGTGCTGCTCCTGGTTCAAAGTTGAAACGTAGGTGACGTGCACTAACTGCTCCTGCCAGACAAGTGGAGCCCCTGTTAGTACATTCAAACATATAGGCATATGAAAGATAATTAAAAGATCGAACTTGGTTTTAAAGTATTAATATTAAGAACAAAAACTAATATAACATATCTCACCTAAAGTAAGAAAAG
The DNA here is from genome assembly GCF_984573655.1 of Nuphar pumila. Taxonomy (NCBI): domain Eukaryota; kingdom Viridiplantae; phylum Streptophyta; class Magnoliopsida; order Nymphaeales; family Nymphaeaceae; genus Nuphar; species Nuphar pumila. The sequence continues at coordinate 124,117,995 of NC_143255.1, forward strand.
AAAATATTCAAAACTCACTAAATTGTGAGAATCGTATATATATATATATCGAGAGAGAGTACCAAGAGGCAAGAAAATGAAGACTAGTTTTAAAAAGATGAAAAGACATATTGAGGTGGTATCCCATGTGGTAAGTGGGGTCCTGTGTCAAGCTGAAGGCCCAGGATCAAATCCCATTGCTACATGGGGCGGCCGTTGTTCTGGTAGGGGTTCGCCTAACCCCAGCTTGCCTTTAAAAAAAAAAAAAAGTGAAAAGACATGTTGCCCTTAATTCACACACTTGCCAACGTAATTCATGTTATGTGAATACTTGAAACATTACCTTTTTACGTGAATACCTTTTTAGTATATGGGGCGTGCACTCCTCAATGTACATACCTCGATCAAGGCTTGCACCTCAAACACTAAGGCGCATGTCTCATAAATAGCAATGCCTCAATGCTGCACCTTGAGGCATGAAGGCTCGCCTCACACTTGAGGCATAAGCTGCACACCTCCAAGCGTAGGAACTTAACAACATTGCATAAAACTCCTTTCCAAACCCAAGATCCTAAGTGCCTGGGCCAAGAAAAATACAAAGAGTTAACTGATAAATATTTATGCTGAAACAATATAACCCATGGAGTGTCTTCATTATTTAAAAATCATCCAAACTAATTTTGTCTGGCAAGACCACAAAGACCAAACCCTCCATTTTTTCTCTGCTTCCAGATAGAGTCTCAACTCATAAGATGAAATGTAGGTTTTGTACCACTATATATCCAACAAAAAAGAATTTACACATAAGGGTCTGAGGCTCAAATCCCCAGGGGGCTATCTACTGCTTGCTAAGATATTGCATTCTGGTCAGGGATGTCATACACTGGATCCGACAAGGTGAGGGCTTGGTAACAACGGAAAGGGTCCAATTAGCCATCAGGGTCAGATCCATCAGATCACAATATGGTTTATAAAATTTCATACCAAACTCCAGTCTGGCCCAAGATTCCAATTTAGGTATTCAATTATTTTAATGTAAAAAAACATAAAAAATGTTATATTTCACTGGGTACGAAAAGAGTCTGGTTTATGTATTTCTTATTGGATCTAGGTACGGTTTTTCTTATAGTAGATCCGGCCGGATTTAGAGTCCAGACTAGTGCCAAACCTCTTAGTTGGATCCAGATCCGTTTGTCGAGTATGCGGTGCAGACCTGCACACCTTCATCCGTAACCGAATAAATAGGATGAATTAAAAAAAAAAAATCCATTGAAGAAGGAACATAAAATCCCAAAATATGCTACTTTCTTGGACAAGTGGATGCATCCAAAAGACCACCTTGCAGACAAACTAAGGGACTTGAGACCAACCCATATTCCCTTGAAATTCGCGTCTGGACGTGGGATTCTCACGTACAGCCCTGAGAAAATTTTGCGAAATTCGTGCAACGTAATGGAGGACGAGAAGGGAGAGAAAGGTGGGAAATTTCGTCATCTTTGTATGTCCAATAGAGCGAGACACCCACGTAGAAACAAAATGTCAAGGGAAAAGAAAGTTCGTTTTTGACAAGCTTTCTTTTCAATTCACATGTTTGCCAGAAAAGTTGGTTTTCTTTGTGAACAAGACAAGATTCTCTACTGTAGTCTTTAAAAATAAAAATAAAAAGAGAAGAAAAGGATTCCAATCTCTACCGACTCGAATAACTCGAGTCCCGTTCAGTACTAGTCTGAAGGAAATACCATTTAGTAAAAGAGAAGAATTATATATCTCTAAATTAATAAAAAAAGTTATTGCAAATAGAACTATTCACACAAGGTGTAGTTCTACTTGGTACTCAGGTCCGGTATCGAACTTTTGACGTCTTTCAATTTGAATGCCTTAAACAGATCCACCTAGGCAGGTACGTGTGCGGGTCATACTGAAGTTATGTGGGCCACATAAGGCAGCTCGTGGGAGCCTCACCCAGGGTTTCTCATCATAAAAAAAATTTGATTGATGGTTCATGAATATACATCTTCAATGGGCCGTGGACTCGGATATTAAGTCGTTGGGGATCATAGGATCCGAATCTTAATCAATGTGTGCTTGATCATTTTGTTGAGTAGAAATATGGGGAAAACATGAAGACAAGGGAACTGAATCAGTTTGAGCTGCATTGTCGTTTTGGCTTTTCAATAAAGGGTGTGCGTTTGTTGGAGGAATAAAAAACAAAGAGAAGAATGAAACAATAAGTAGGCTATGTGGTAGGAGTGAAAACAAAGCTAGGTTTGGAGTATTATCCAAATAAAGGATATGGCATACATGAACATGTAGTATATTATCATCTTATAGGAACACTTATTATATGTTAGGTAAGAGATACCAAAAACATGGCTCGTGAACTAGATGAATTGTGGCATTTCATCTCTTGTTTTCACCAAAATATTGGAATTAGTTCAAGAGGTTTAGGCACATATGAAAGTCTAGTAGATTTGGCCTATTGATGATAAATATAATTCAGCCAATCTTGAGCCTTTACCGATGGAGTATAAGATCCAAGAAAGGCTAGGGCTTGGCTGTATAATGCCATGGCCTAGACCTGATTGAGTTGAAGGCATTTCTTGGACTAAATCAATTAAAAGCCATAGTGGGGCCTTGGGCTAGATCAATTAGAAACCGCCTCAAGGGGGGTTGGCGTAGTGGGGCCTTGGCTGCTAGATGGGTAGTCAAGGTTCGATTTACATGAGCATCGCCCCTCTGCGCAAGCCAAGGCCTAACATAGGCTCTGGGGGCATGGATCCTAGCCTCTGAGTTTTATACTGCTGGCACAACGATCATAGGTATGGCAGGCTGAGCCAGTGCAATCAGGTCTTCATGTAGGGGACGGTTTCTTCTGGTTATAAATAAAAAAAAGGATCAATTAGAAACCAGACTGAATCAATGGGTGAAGGTAGACTATCAAGTTTAAGTTGCAGTCCTCTAGTGCCCACAAGGACTCTGCTCATCTGGTAGGGGCTATTTGTGAATGTCACCAAGTTGAGAGGACATCACAAATTCAAAACCTATAGGTGGCATCCCTTGCCACAAGCTTGAAGCTAGGTGTAGTCTTCCATGGGTGGGAGGGACCGCAAGGGTTTTACCAACCAGAGGCCAGCCAATGTGCTACCGGTGATGGGGTTTTTTCCCTTGAGTTATCCAAAAAAAAAAAATCAATTTTCTAGCACACTATGAGGGGTTGGACTCTTGTTGAATCAGAACAACTAGCCTTTCATGACATGGATCCGATCCAACTGGTTTTAAACCCCAGTTTGCTTTTCTGCCATAGATTCACATAATAAAGACATGTAGTAGAAATATGGAACCCAATGAAGCAAAAAAGCCGATGCTTTTTCTTGTGCAATTCACCATGTGGGGTCCAATTATGAAATCAGAAGATTGTGGGGCCCCTCTGTTTAGGCAAAAGACAGCATGGTCAATCGAGTGCAGTAGAGTGGTTAGCATGTGAAAATCCCACGCTCTTCACTCCATGCCTTCCAGCCTTTTTTTAACCTCCTTCTTCCTGCCTTTATTCACGCAAATTTCACACACCCCCAATCTCTCTCTTTCTCCGAGTCTCTCTCTCTAGATTATTAGAGTACCAAGAAGATAAATACTACAAAACAATCATCACCACCGTCTTGGATGTTGAATCAAAGTTTTCAGCCATGGTGGAAACCCCCAAGAAGGCCTTCATCAAGGCCCAACTCACCCACTTCCTCACCGACTTCCAAGCCTTCATCTCTGTCCTATGGAACAATCCACTCTACTCTGCTTACCTCCTCTTCTTGGCTCCATACTTCCTAAAACTCATCCTCTTCCTCTGCCCCCTCCTCCTCTCCACCTCCCTCTTCCTCCTAGTCCTGATCACCATCTCCCCACAACTCGAAAACTCCAAATTCAAGCAAGAAATCCCCACAGAACCAGAGGATCAGGCACCACCCACTTGCCATGGCTTCTTGGTGGGCACCATCGTCAAGTTCACTGAGCTGCTGAAGCAGAGGATGGGAGGGGAGGTGGAGGTCTCGTTCTGGGACGTGCTAGACATCTGGAGGAACCATGTGTTCGAGTACACCATAACAGAGGCCTATACTGAGAGAGAGGTCGGCGGTTCGACCCTCGGTGGGAGCAAGTCCATGAGGAAAGTGAGGGAGTGGAAGAGGACACTGGCCTGCAAACTGTACGAGGAGAAGCAAAACAAATGGAGGGAGACGTTGGGGGGGAAGCTCATTGTTGATGATGGGTTTGTGGGTCAGTTGGGGGATGAGTTCAGTGGGGAAGGGATGGATCTGCTTTGGGAGGTCTATGAAGAGAGCACAAAGACCAAAGTGAAGGCCTTAGAGAGGGAGGTCAGCCGTAGTAGACGTATCACAAGGGAGGATTCGAAGAGGAGTGTTGCATCATCTGAGTATGGTTTGGGGAGGATGGGGAGTGGGAGGTCTTCTGTTGGGGATGTGGGGGAGGAGGAAGGGGAGGGTCCCTTCTGTTGTCTCAGTGCATTGAGGTTCTCTACCAGGAAGATGTCCCTTGGGATGGGCAAGCCCAATTTGGTGAAGTTCTCCAAGACCCTAAAGGGTTTTGGGCTCTTCAAGAGTGTAAATAGAAGCAATAAAAAAGGAAATTCATGAGAGTTTTATACTTCTTTTAATTGTATTCAGTTTCATAGTTCTTGGTTACTCTTTTTTCTTTCCATGGTTTGTGCACTTGGATAGAGGTATAGGCTCCTTGCTTCTTGCAAAGGACTTTTTTTTCCCTCCATTTCCTATACAGAGGAAATAATATGATATTGTAATACAGACGAAATCATATAATGATCAAGTTGGGGCATAGAATTAGATTATAGTTGGCGCATAAACTACTAAAGATTTGGGTCAAGATGGCACTGAACATCTCAAACTCATACGCTAGGTCCTTAACTTTTAGGCAATAATCTCACATAATTTTGCAATATAACATGAATGGTGAATAGGTAGCATGAAAATTTCAAATTTCAAAATCATGTTTAAGTCAAGTAGATATCGTATCTGGGTCCGTGTGGGCAAGTGGTAAGTCCACGGAGTTTTACGCTGCCAGGACAGTGATCGTAAGTACGACAGGCAAAGCCAGTGTGGCTAGGTCTATGTTCTTGGGGATGGATATAATCAAAGGGTCGATGCGGGCTCAAAGACGTAAAACAGTGACGAAAGGGGTTTTGCACAACAGGAGGGGGCCTAGGCTGTTAGACAGGCGGTCGAGGTTCCATTCTCATGGGTGTCACCCCCAAGCATTAGCCGAATCAAGGCGACTTCTTGGGGAAAAGGAACACACCCATGGAGTTTTACACTACCGGGATGGAAACCTTATGTACAACAAGTTAAGTCCAGCGCGACTAGGTCCCCATTCCAAGGGCAGTTTCTCACCATAATTCCAAAAACAAAAGCTATTGCCACAAACATTATATGGTGATAGCGAGTAGGGGTGAGTAACGGGTTGTCCTTGTCAAGCCTGACCAATTAAATTGATGGGCTCAGCCTAAGCCTGGTTCGAGCTGACAAAGAGAGTCAGTGCAGAAGTGCAGCCTGTGTTGGCTGCGGATCCAGCCTGTTACGAAATGGGTCATGTCTAGGCATGCTTGGTCACTCATCGGCGCCCTGACCCCTTTTGCTCACCTCTAATAGCAACATTTTTCACTTATACACCTACTACACATGCTTGCACACACACACATGTATATATATAAGTTTTGGAAGCAATAAAAATTTTCATAGGAAAACAAAATTTTGCTATGAAAACATTTTCAAATGAAAATTTTCATTTGTTTGTGTGGCATAAGAAAAACTAGCTGAAAATTTGTGAGAAGCCACAGGTGCTGTATGGTTGAACATATGAGCCCCTTATTGGAGGAAGACAGGGATAAGAGTGGGTTGATCAAAATCCTTTTCAAAGAGAGAGAGGTTGGTTGGCTAGACCAGAGAGAGAGAGAGAGAGAGAGAGAGAGATTTGGAAAAGAAGGTGCATGAGAGAAAGAAGAAGATGGAGAAAGACAATGAGTGACAGCTGACGGAATGTGATGCTTTTTGGGTGCATACCAAATAAAAGAATTTGATAAGAAAAATTCCTCTAACCTTTGACTGGAGGAATTTTTCCTATAAAATTTTTTGAATTTTTAGAAAAACTTTCCTTTACAAAATTTTCTATCGTTTGGTAGAGATAGAAAAGTTCTAAAATGTTCTTTCCTACATTCACTTTTTCTACTATTTTTAGGCTTCCAAACATTCCCAAACAGTTACCGCTGAGGTGGTATCCCATGAGGTAAGCGGGGTCCTCTGCCAAGCAGAAGGCATAGGTTCGAATCCCTCTGACACATGGGGCTTAAGAGATATCTGGAAGGGATCTGCCTAAACCCAGCTTGCCTATAAAAAAAAAAAAACATTCTGAAACAGTTTTGCCTCCAAAATGTGTCTGAAACACTTGAAAATTACATAGTTGTAGGTGTGGGTGTGACTGTGTTCATTATACGCGACTAATAAACAATGCAACTGAAATCCAAAAATAGGTTGGTTCTTGGGTAAAATAAACACTAATTTTATTAATACCCGAGTCACTTTTGTACTTGACCAATTCGGTTTTGTGCTATATGTATTTGAACCATGGTAACAATATAGGCTATATATATATATACTCTATATATATATAGCTATACATTTGCTTCAAAACCCATAAAATTCTCAAAAAACAGCCAAAAATAGGTATCACAATATATCACGATACATTTTGAATAAAAAACACGATATTTACCTTTTTTTTTATTCTTTTTTCAGATTTTATCTTCCAAATTAATGTGGGTTTATGAAGAAATTGATTTTTAAGGTATTTATGTGCGAACCTTTGCAGGTTGAACCATATTTAATTTCTTTTCGGACTTCTCTGTTTCTAAGTTGTTTGGGACATAGACTTCATGCTAAGAAATAACAGTGGGTGGGAGGGTCATCAAGGGAGATAGGAAGCTCCGTCAAAAGTAGGGGTGTCAACGGGATTTGGTTCGGACCCAGGTGGAACCAGACTTGGACTAGATTTTGGGTATAGTATTGGGTCTAGACCCAGGTCTAATTGGATCTATTATAAGAAAAAACCATACCCAAACCCGATAAGAACTACATGAACCAAACCCCTAACCATACCCGGTAAAACCATATTTTTATCATTTTTACATTGAAAAATTGTGGGTCTTAATCAGAACTCAGGTCCAGGTCTGGTATAAAATTTCACAAACTATAGCCAGGTCCATGTATTAACCGACCTTCGAGTCCAGACCCGGGTCTTCTTATTTATCACCATACCTGGACGGACCCTATAGGGTTTGGTTCGGGTCGGGTCGGGCCAGGGTAAACCAGGCCCGTTGATACCCCTAGTCCAAAGGGAAACTGGGGTGGTAGTTATTAATTACCACCTCATTCTCATGGGCATCGAAATGTGAAAATGGCATCAGCAAATGCACTCTGAAATGCCTCCTCTTATTTTTCTACTCTTTCAAATGACAATTGATGCTGGGAATTCTCCAGCTCCTTTCTGATGGTAGGCCAAGAGAGCCTCAACGGAAAACGAAGATATATAGAAAGAAAGGATTATGTCAGGGGTAACCCTCTACTGGATACCGTTCATTCCAACCACCAGGATGGATAGGTTAACTTTTAAATGGGGCCAACAAAAAAGTTTAAAAAATATATAAAATAAAAATGATTTCTCTACTCAATAGTTTCATATCATTGTTAGTACTAAATATATATAACTCAAACAAAGTTTGAAAAAGTAAAAAAAGTGCAATTTTATTCATTTTTACCTAAAAAGATGTGAAATAAATCATAAAAATTGTCATTATAATGTGTCAAATCATTTTAGAAAACCTATTGTTTCTTACTATCATTTATCTTTTTTCATTTTTTAAGCTTCCTAGATTTTTCCGAGATTTTCCCGAGGAAAACCCTTGTTGAGAAATTACCTTGAACAATATAGGTGACTATGCTACGTACCAAGGAAATATAGGAACATTTTATAATTTTTATGAATATTGCGAAAACACAGCACCCTAACTCGTCATGTTGTATGCTTGAATCTATGCCATCGATAGTGGAGCACCCACAATAAATAGCAAAATAACCAACATCAGATGACAGAAATATAAACTTATAGCTTGATTCTGTTATTTCTTAATTTGTATATCTAAAGGTACTAAAGAAACATTGGAAATCTTGGGAAATATTTTTCTCAGAATTTTCAATGAAGATTTCTTTACCTCATCTTAAGTGGCATCAGAATTCAGTTGAGGAGCCTATTCTGGATATAGTTTACATGGTGCAAGATATCATTATTTCTCTCCACCTCTATCTTGAGGGTTTTGGATCCTCTCTCTTCTAATAAATTTCTACTTTTGAAGACTGATTTATTGCTGCATAAATATAAGTTCCCATATGAAGCTGCATTAGGCTGATGACATTTGATTAGTGAAAGGAAAACGAAACAGGGTAATTGCTGGCATCATTTTTACAAGAGTATGCGAGTATTTTGCTCAACATTTTTTTTTGAAGATATTAGTGAAATTCTTACAAAAAGTTCAAAATTTTCAGAAAATTGGTCTAAAACAAATAAATAAACATGTCAATATACTGACAAAGAACAATTTCAAGTAGTTGATAAGCCACTGGTTTGTGTCATTGAGTCCCATTTGTAGCTGCTGAATGTCACTGTATCAAATAACAGTTTATTAGTATGTTCAAAATGACTCTTTTGGCTTCTAAGGTTGTGAGTGCAACACACTGGATTTCTCATTCCGAACTTGATTTTCTGGTACTTCATCATAACATCCTCAGACTTGTATCTAGATTTCTATTATGCAGGCAAAATATTGTAAAGCCAAGATTAGTTTCTTCTCATTCAATGAGCGTCCCTGTACTGTATTTCATAGAAAGGCTGTCAACCGACGGTATAGAAGCACAATCAGAAAAGTCCAGGTTTGTCCATCTAATCTTGGATGATTATTTTGGCTTTAGATTCTTAAGAGTGAATCCTAACTTGGCACTAAATAGCATTTATTTTTATTTTCCGACATGTGATCTTGAATATGTAGATGTGAATCACTTATCCAATCTTGCCTGCAAATCGTTATATTAACTCAAGAATCCACCATGTCTAATTTTGGTTTTAAAGTTTGCTTCTGCATGTCAATTTTCTGGAGCTTTGAGTTAGCTTAATTTAGTATTCTCATGAATACAGCTTGCGTTTGTGTGCTGCAGATCTCCATTCCTGTCAATTGGAGAAAAGAAAGCCAGCATTGGGTGCTTTATGAATTTGTTACGACGGCAAAGAAGATTCACTTTTATAACTCAATAGCGTGAATGAGATTGACAATGACCTTATTTTTTTTGGTACCTAATTATTATTCCTTTTAAGTCATATTGCTGTTGCTAAGAAGAAGATACGGATGAGACCGGATGTAAGATTTGATCGGAAACTGGCCATAGACCAATGGGATTATTTGCTTTTGAGATAAAGATTGTGCTGTACAATGAGAAGGCTGTGAAAATGCCGAGACTCATGATATATTGATAGTACAAAAAGGTGCAATATTGCGTCCAAATATGTCAATCAAACGTGAGACAAGCACTAAGCTCAACAATGCTTTCATAAATGAACAGGAAAAGTAATTGGAAGGGTGATCTCAATTCGGTCTATTTTCATCATCATGTATCACATTCAGAACCCTCATCCTGAACCAAGAGTTCCGCTTACACCTAGAGTCCTGCTATCCACCTCCTTAAAAGATCCAATTGGTTCCCGGTTGTTTATCGTTTGTGTTCATGGGTTCATTGAACCACTTCTGTAAGGGACTATTTGTGGATTTTTGGAGGAGCATACACATTGTGTATAACACATAATTGAAGGGATATGGTGACATACCTGTTCCTGCCATTGCGTTGATGTGAGAGACGAACGATCTCCTCAGCCGAACTGCTCCTGTTGATGAGTACAGGCCTTCAAGGAGTAGGTGAGCAGAGACCGATCTCTGTAAGCCTTCAAAATTTACTTCTACCCCACTGCCCATCACGTGGTGTGTATATATATATATATATATATATATATATATATATATATATATATATATATATATATATATATATATATATATATATCCAAGGGATACCTCTGAAGGGTCACTATGCATTATACCAAAATGTATGATGCATGGGAAGAGGCACATAAGAATGAGCACCTTATTTCTCAACATTCACCCACTTGATCCGAGTATGTGAAAGTTCATGTGGATAGGTCTTAAGTCCACTTTATCAGTCCAAATTTGTTGTTATGCTAAACTCTTAAACTTTATGAGCAAACTTGATGCATAACCAACAAAAGAAAGAAAGTTGAAATCATATCTTTATTACCAAAATATGATCACATAAAAGTCAGTGTATATGATTACCGGGTTTCAAACAAGCCCATCCTCTTAACATGTTCGGCATATAATCCCGAGGCTAAACCCTTAGTAAGAGGATCAACTACCATTTTCTTAGTCCCTATGTTATCAATATACATCAAAAGATTCTCTACCCTCTCCTATACAACAAAATACTTTAACTCTATATACTTACAAGATGTACTGCTTTTGTTGTTATTGGAGAATGATACAACAACTTCATTATCACAAAATACTTTCAATGGTCTTCCAATGGATTCAACCACCTGAAGTCCTGAGATGAAGATCCACAACCAAATGGCCTGTGAAGTTGTCTCGAATAGAGCTATGAACTCAACCTCTATGGTGTACGCAGCAGTAGTGGATTGCTTCCCACTCCTCCAAGAAATTGCACCATCGGCTAGCAGAAACATGTATCCTATGGTAGACTTTCTACTGTCAGGACAACCTCCCTGATCTGTATCTGAATAGCCGATAACCTCAAGGTGGTGCGTCTTTCTGTAGCTTAACATATAGTCCTTTGTCCCTTGCAGATAACGCATGACTTTCTTAGCAGCCTCCTAGTGAGCCAAACCAGGATTCGACTAAAATCTGCCAAGAACTCCTACTGCAAATGATATGTCAGAGCGAGTGCATGTCTGAACGTACTGCAAGCTATCGACCACTGATGCATATGGTATCATGGTCATTTGTCCTTTTTCTTCTTTAGTCTGTAGGCAGTCTTTAAGGCTCAATCTATCCCCTTTTAATATGGGTGTTGCAGTAGGAGCACAATGCTCCATCCCATATCTTTTGAGAACTTTATTGATATAAGCTTTCTGAGAGATACCTAGTATACCTTTAGACCTGTCTCGATGGATCTCAATGCCGAGAACATAGGCAGCCTCTCCCGGGTCTTTCATTTCAAAATGGAAGGATAGAAACTGCTTGGTTTTTGTCAGCATATCCTTATCGTTGGTTGTAAGTAGGATGTCATTCACATAAAGTACTAAAATTATGAACTTACTTCCACTTGTCTTGAGGTATACACATCGATCAATAATGTTTTCAGTGAACCCAAAGGTCAAAATAACTTTGGTAAACTTCATATACCATTGACCTGTTTAAGTTTATATATTGACTTTTTCATCTTGCAAACCAAACAGTCTGACTTATCTTTATAGAAACCTAGAGGTTGTTCTATGTATACCTCCTCCCTTAATTCACCATTTAGGAAAGTTGTTTTTGCATTCATTTGGTGTATCTCTAGATCAAAATGAGCTACTAGGGCAAAAATAATCCTCATTGACTCCTTAGTCGAGACAGAAAAAATGTCTCGTTGTAGTCAATGCCCTCCATTTGAGTGAAACCTTTAACAACCATCATTGTTTTATACTTTTTGATATTGCCTTTAGAGTCTATTTTGGTCTTGAAGACCCACTTGCACCCTATGAGCTTGACTCCTCTATGCAATTCGACAAGATCTCATACTCAGTTTTTGGCCATAGAGTCTAGCTCTTCTTTCATGGCCTTTATCCAAGATGAAGATTGCTCACACTCAACAACTTCCTTAAAAGAAGATGTATCCTCAATATCTATGAAATCAATGGGTTCCTGTAGATACACCACATAATCTGGATGGATAACTGATCTTTTAGTTCTTGTGGATCTCCTGACAGGTGAACTAACTTGATCAACCCGTGGATGCTCTTCAGCATAATCCACAAATGGTTCTTCTTGAGTTGGTGCATTACTAATAGAATCAACTTATGTTTCATCAATCAAATGAATAATGAAAAGAAGTTTTAAATTTTCAGGTGGAGTAACTTTATCCTGAATTTCCTTAAAAGAGAGATTTTGCAATGCATTTATACCAACAGAACCATCTTTCAAAAATCTAGCTTTATCTGCTTTTACTATTTGTGTTGTATAAGATGAACAATAAAACCTGAAACATTTTGACCTTTCTAGATAACCAATGAAGAAACTACTGATTGTCCTGAGGTCAAAAGCCTTAATATGAGGATTATATAATTTTGCTTCTGCAGGACAACCCCATATATGCATGTAACTTAGCCATGGTTTCCTACCTGTCCACAACTCATAAGGTATTGTCGAGACAACCTTAATAGGAACCTTGTTTAAGACATGTACGATTGTTCACAGAGCTTCACCCCACAGGGTGATGGGAAGGGTTGAGTTATTCAACATTACATATACCATTTCTTTAAGCATACAATTTCTTCTTTCAACTATACCATTCTAGTATGCACTTCCCGACATGGTAAACTGAGGGACTATTCTTTCTTTCCTAAGAAATTGTACTAATGGTCCTTCTTGTTGTCTCATCTCGGTAAAACGCCCATAGTACTCACCACCTCGATCTGATCTGACTATTTTTATTGCATCTCCTATTTGTTTCTTTATTTTTTTCTTGAAGTCTTTGAAAGCATTATAGACTTCAGATTTTTCAAATAACATATAGCGGGAGCAATCATCAATGACAGTGATGAAGTACCTTTCTCCAGTGTGACAAGGAGAGAAGGGTCCACATACATCCGTATGAATAATTTTCAACTTGTGGTTGCTCCTTTTGGCACCTTTCTTGTATGTGTTGGTTTGCTTGGCCTTTATGCAATCCAAACACGGTTTCTTAACCGTGAAATTAATGGATTTGAGAATCCCTTCTTTCACAAGTCGTTGGATCCTATCTTTAGAGATATGACCCAGATGACGATGTCAGAGCATATAGGATTGTTCATCTAATAAGCCACGTTTATTGTCAATCAACAAATTTCTTGAGGAAACGGTTTCATAAATTTGGACATTAGTTTTCAAACGATACAATCCATCAATACATTCACAGAACCAACAGGAACTGAATTCTTATAAATAGTCATTTTTGAATTTTCAAATTTAAAACAATATCCAATGAAATCCAATTTTGATATAAAAATGAGGTTCCTGTTGTATGTCGGTACGTAAAATGTATCAAATAAGTCCAAAACAAACCCATTTTTCAAAATCACTCTGCAGGTTCCAACGGCCTTAACATGTGAGCGCATCTTGTTTTTCGAGAAGATGCTTCTTTCATGATCGGTTGGATCCCTTTTATTCAGAAATACCTACAAGGTGTTGGCAATATGGATAGTGGCACATGAATCAATCCACCAGCTATTAGTTAGAATGTTGATTAAATTACATTCATGAGAAATGAATGACAAATTACCTTTCTTTGTCAGTCATTTCTTGTGCCTCATGCATTCTACCTTTAAATGTACATTCTTCTTTCAAAAGAAGCACTTGATAGAAGATTCTTCATGGGACTTGACGTCTGACCTGCTGGATACAGATGCATCTAAGTTCCTCTTTGCCTTTTTTTTAATGGCATTCCTCTTTGGTCCATGCCTTTTGTGACCTTTATGGAAGATACATGAGCACTCTGTATCTTCTCTCCTTTCAGTCTCTCTTTTTTCTCAACACACTTGGACATCAAATCATTGAAAGTCCATTCGTCATTATGAGTGTTGTAAGAGATCTTGAAAGACCCATATTCACTAGGCAGAGAAGTCATTATTAAGTGGACCAGGAAGGAATCAGATATGCTGACCTTCATGTCATTCAATTGAGTTGCCATATTTCTTATTTCTAGAATATGTTGTCGAATGTTCCATTCACCGGTATATTTCATAGACATTAAACTTGTCATTAAGGTGCTAGCCATTGCTTTATGTGAACTGACAAATTGCGCCTCTATAGCTTCCATAAATTCTTTTATTGTTCTGCATGTGGGTATGGCACTCCTAATATTCATAGCCACATGAGACTGTAGAAGTAGTAGAATAAGTTTATTTGAGCGCTCCCACTTATCAAAATTAATTTTCTGTTCAGTTGTGCTATTGTCAGTTAACGGTGCAGGCTCAGGCTTGCGCAAGGCTAAATCTAGATCCATATAACCTAATGTGAATTATACAGTTTCATTTCAATCACTAAAATTTGAGCCGTCTAGAAAAGGAATATGACTTGGACCATCAGGAACCACCGAATTGGACACTGTAATGACAAAAGGACATTCATAAATATTCATGCATATTCGAGTTTTGAAAAGGTAAATGCAATAATAAGACCTCTTTATCATTTACACTTTTCTAGGCAAGTGCTAGGGGTAATTTTGGTCGCACATTGTTGAGTATCCATAACACACAAATGTACTTCACCTCCCACTATTTGATAAAACTGAAAAGACATGTAGCCAGAGACAAGTTGACATGGCACCTTTGGGTGCTACATGTTTCTTGTGGTGGGATAAATTCTTTTCATTTTATCCTGCTAGACTTTGAACATGACATCACTGCCTTTGGGTAGTACATCATTTCATTAAGTCTAACACAATTCCAATATTAACTCATTCTATTATTGGTACAAAATAACTTAATTAAGCATACATTTGACCACTTTGGTGATTACAAATGCATTTTAATCAAAATTAAAATACCATACTTATGTCAATATTGTTCATATGATACATAAAAAAATACGTATTTCTAAATCATAAATGAAACATCAAGCATCATAATATAATGCATGAAATAAACTAAGTGTTATACATGGAATGTGCTTAAAACTCCTTAATTGATTATAAAACTGAATGAATCAATCACAATGATACTCCAAAACGGTCCAAGAAAGCACCCAAAAATATTGAAATGACACCAAAACCATTTAAAAACATAATGAACCGGTGAAAATGGCCTCTCAATCGGTCAAAACAACACTGAACCGGTACAGAAAACCCCTGAATCGGTCTAAAAAGGCTTTCAACCGGTCCAAAAATAATGAATCAGACCAGAACAGACAAAACTGATCTCAAAAAATACTGAATCGACCCTTAAATGTCTCAAGCCGGTTTTGCACTGCCCAAAACCAGTTCCAGAACTCAAAGAATCGATCTGAAACATGTAGAATCGGTCCCAGAAGGGGTTAGGACCTGATGAACCGGTTTTGGAACCGATTTGTCCAGTTTCAGACAAATTTGTTTTGG
Source organism: Nuphar pumila (assembly GCF_984573655.1). NCBI lineage: Eukaryota > Viridiplantae > Streptophyta > Magnoliopsida > Nymphaeales > Nymphaeaceae > Nuphar > Nuphar pumila. Next base: position 124,133,459 of record NC_143255.1, read on the forward strand.
AACCGACTTTTCCAATTCCAGACAGATCTGTTTTGGAACCGATTTGTTCCCTGTTATCCGGATAGAACTATTCTCCGGTACGAGAACTGAATCAGGTCGGGTCTGGTTCAATGAGAAATAGTACCCGGGATCTAAAATCCAAATGGATTCGGGTACCGGGTCTGAAAAATGGCATCGCACGGGTCCCATGATCTGATACCTGATGGATCTGAGTATCGGATCTGAATCCAAAAAAAATCCAAGGACCCGGGATCCGAAAACCAAATGGATCTGGGTCTTGCATTTGGATCTCAAAATGCTCCACCGACTCAGGATCCAAAAACTTAATGAATCTGGGTCGTTATGCCGGGTCGGTGATAGTGGCAGACTCGGATCTAGAAAGCTTAATGGATCCGGGTTGTGGGTTCGGATCTCAACCGGGATCCAAAAACCGAAATGGATCCGGGTTACAGGTCCAAGACCCGGACCCCGCCACGGGCTGGGTCAGGATCCCCCCGGATAGGGTCTACAAACACCAGACCTGATCCAAAACCCTCGAGTTTTATTCTTTTCTCTCTTGTCGAAACTTCACAAGTTTTGAGAGAGAGAAAAGGGGAAACGATGGGCGGACCACCGACGACCAACGGGAGGACCACCGACGACCAACGAGCGGACCATCGATGACCAGTGGGCAGATCACCGACAACCAGTGGTGGTGGTGGTGGGGGGGGGGGGGGGAGCAGAAGGCAATGCAGTTTCCCGGCATTGATCCTTGACCCCAAGCGAATCTGGGAGGGGGGGGGGCAAAAACAATGCCAGGAAAAAGATTTCTCAGTGTCGCTCCTCGATCCTTACCTACCGATGGAGTCACGAACCAGCGATCGACCCTTACCACCTGGTCTCACAAAACACAGGTAGGATTGCCATAGACCGACGACCGCCCATCACACTCACGACGATGAGCCACCGACAGACCTGGTCATCGGCAAAGTGCCCAGTCGTCTAACATCGACAAAACGCTATGTAGACAAACTAGAACAACGCCTGCAGAACAACTTCGGCGACCCACGAATTCGGTGTTCCCAAACTGTAATGCCCTTCCCCTCACTGATTTTTTTTAACAGTATCTTGGTGACGATCGACTGCAGATGTCATCGACCGGGACAGAAGAAAGGGAAAAAAACAGAGCCGAGTCGATGACTCGGATCTCGAACTGAAGTGGTTTGATTCCCAAGATGGTTGATCCGACCTGGTTCAACAGAACCAGATCTCTGTTTGAGGTGGGTCCAACTGGATCTGACTCAGTTCCAAAAAGGATCCGAGTCAGAATCAGTTCCTAAAATGGACCCAGCCAAAAGGCACGCATGTTCCTGTTTTCCCTATTTCTATTTTAACAGAAATACAAAGAGGGGAAAACAGGGACAATATTGGGAAAAAATAGATGGAAAACCAGTGGCTCTGATACCATAATATGGATTTTTGGAGAAGCATACACATTGTGTATAACACATAATTAAAAGGATATGGTCACATATATATCCCTGCCATTGCGCTGATGCGAGAGACGATCAATCTCCTCAATCGAACTGCTCCTGTTGATGTCTACAAACCTTCAAGCAGTGGGTGAGCAGAGACTGTAACACCCCAAAATTTCAACTTGTAAAATTTGAAATCATTTAGAGAAAACCTTTCAAAGTTCAAGATTTTAATCTATAAAATTGACAGCACAAGCCATTTTCTTTTAGAGAGAAAAAAACAAGTTGATAATTATGGGCACGTTAGCTTACAAACCAATCTTACTTACAGAGAGTAGCCAGGATGCCAACATAAAGAGGGTGATCTCGAGCCATGTTGCATCACACCATCGACTGTTTATAAAGTCTTACTTGTCACCTGCCCATAAAATGGGTCAGTTTAATAATAAACTGGTAGGTGCACAAATAGACAATATAGAATAAATAAAGTAGGACATCACAAGATAAATAGTTTATTCTATTGAAAGCAGTAATAGCATTTGCAATTTGCGAGAAATTAAATCTGAGTATTAAAGACATTTAACATGCATTAAGAAATAAATTATATATTCACCAACATTTAACAGTTAAGGGAATAAGTAAATATACATGATTTAATGCATAGTAGGAGTATGCATGATTTCAATGCACATGTATGAACACATTATTATCTTTAGTCAAGACTTCTTTTCCATATGCATGTTTCTATTAAATGCACATAATTTAAGTTTCTCTTTTTAATTACCGTTGACCGCGGATACACCAAACAGGTAAAATCCCCGAGGTCAAGTTAGGTTCTCAGGGTAGCTTAGCATACAAGTTGTATTTTATTATTGGGTCCCAAACTTAACCCTTAACCGATATCAGAAAATAATATCATTCATCAAAACATTAGAAATCAGTATCCAATGTCAGGGATACCATAAAAATCAGCATTCACTGGCACTACTTTCTTGGTATATCAAAACAACAGTTGCGTCTACACAACACCCCCAGGCAAAGTGGCAGGCTCTCTCTAAAACCATGGTCAAGCGAAGAACCTCAATATCGGGTTCAGGGGCAACAACAATGCACATGGAGTTTTAGTATCCTCATGGTCCTCAAACCGCTAACCCAAGATTACCTTTTCATATAAGAAACATCAAGGAAACGTTAATTACACTGTTATCTTTCTTATCTTATTGTTAATATTAATTCCATAAATTTGCAAATCAACATGCAAACATAAGCTTGCAAATCAGCATGCGCAACTCATCATGGTCTACCACCCGTGGCAACAATAGAACAATGCAATTAAAACCACAATACCAAATATGAATTTTGCAATGAAAAAATAAGTATAGTAAGGAGCACACCGACTCAAGGCATCCCACAACCCATGATGATCTATCTTGATCATCTATTCATTCATATGCAAAAATCTTAAGGAACATGCCAATGCATTCTGTTCATATCACATGTCTTTCGATGCATAATCATGAATGCCGATTTAGAGATGTGCATGAAATAATAATATTCATCTACATGTATTTATTATTACAATGCATGCTTCCATATAATCATGCCAAATGCACGCTACCATTCATGAACCAATTCAATTAAACATGTGAACCAATACATGATTTTATTCCTTAATTGTACAACTGAACATGTGAACACTCATGCCACTGATTACATGCAAGACATGATAATTTTAGGTCTTTACATGCATAAGAAACAACTATGCATTAATACCATGAACATGCATGTCATAAACAACCTAGACATATGTGCAATGTCATATTCTCTTGCATTCATAAAACCAAGTGTAATCCAATTAACACATGCAAACACTCATTTAATGCTCATTGCACACTTCCCTTCATTACGATACTCATGTCAATTGCATATTTGCATTGCATACACATATCCACATTAAGGCATAATTTCTTTAAGTGTTCATATACTTGTCAATGCATAAGTAAACAAGTAAAGCAAGTAAAAGAAATTAATGATAGAAAACTAACTGCATAATTAATCTATGTATGCAGAATATGGCAACTACAGGAAGCATATAATAAAGATAAGTAAAGAACACAAGTCATATGAGTATCATCTGTCATTATCTCAATTTCCTAAATCTTTATTTAATTCATCCAAAGTCCTCGTGTGACTTTTCCCTACCTCAGGATGTTGCATCGTTGTGTGCGCCTACGAGTGTAGGTGATGTAGGACTTGGGCCGTGGGGTATGAGCCAGATCCATCGTGCAAGATGTAAACAAATAAAAGTGATTATTAAAATACAGGAAGCGTTGATCGAGTTGGGGTCGACCCCACACAGTGAAAGTTGGAGGTGACATGTGTCGGTCCTACTCGACTCACTCAAAAGTTGAGGTTACGCTAACTCCAAGATGACGTAACATAGGGTTTTGAACTTGCAACATCCCAACACATGGTGGCATGCACTAACTGCTCCTGCCCAAAAAGGGAAATCAGGAAGAGGCATCACCTTTGCTTGCTGGCCAAAAAAGAAAGGTGGTAGGGGTATGCCTTTGCCTGCCATAAATATAGAGGTTGCAGGGGGCGAGCCCCTGCCTGCCGCAACCAGAGAGGCGGCAGGGGGCGAGCCCCTGCCTACCCAAAAATAGAAGGGCGGGCAGAGGTAAGCCCCTTCCTGCCGGAAACATGAAGACGGTAGGGGCATCACCCCTTTCTGCCAAAAACCCAGAGGCGACAGGGGGTGAGCCCCTTGCCTACCAGAAATTTACGGGGCGGCAAGGGGCGAGCCCCTACCTGCCGATAATAGAAAATAAAACAGAGAGGGGGGGAAAAGAGAGCGTGGTAGGGGGGCGCCAACCTCCTGCCGAGGCCGGCCTCTCAGTGAACATAGAAGAAAAGGGGGAGCAAGGGAAGGCACGATAGGGGCTGTCGGCCCTCCGACAGCCCGAAAAAGAGGAAGATGAAGAAGGAGGAGAAAAAAAAAGAAGACAAAGAGAAGAGAGGAAGGGTGTACCTTCGAGGTCGCTGACGATGGTGGCAGCGGCGTCGATCAGACCAGAGGGAGGAGGCATCGGGGTTTGATCGTATGCCAGAAGCGAGAGAGGAAGAGAGAAGGAGGAGAATCGAGAGGGAGGGGAGGAGGAGCGTAGAGAGGTGAGGGCGTCCCCTCCCCTTTCGTGCTCTTAAAGGCACGGGGGAGCGACGAATCGAGAAACCCCAAAGGGGTTTCCATTCTTGTACAGAGGAATGAGTGGAGGCTCGCGGTTGCACGAGGAGAGAGATGGCAAAAAGAAAATTTTAAAGGAAAAACCCTTAGGGTTTTATCTGGACTCGGTTCGGGTTCAGGTCTCATCCGAGTCGGGCCCGAATCCGACCCGGGTCCGGATCTTTTTTTTTTTTGTAAACATGGGTTTTACGTGAACCGATCTCTGTAAGCCTTTAAAATTCACTTCTACTCCACTGCGCATCATGTGGTGTATATATATAGGTGTCCAAAGGATACCTTCGAAGGGTCACGAAGCGGCACATACGAAGGGGCACCTTATATCCCAACACTATTCATTACAAGCTATCAACATTGTCTTAGATGGAAGCCCAATAAGATAGGTTTGTGCACCTGAATGAAAGAAGAGTCGCGAAGTAGACTAAGAGCTCAAGCAACTATACCCCTCATATGCCTCTGCCATCTCTCTATTTTCCCTTTCATTCAATCATTATTCAGCAGAGCTTTCATAAATAAATAGGAAGGCATAGCTAAAAAAAGCTGCCTAATTAAGCTTTCACTGTTTTCACAAAAAAAAAGGAAGAGAGAAAAAAAAACAGAATGACCCAAAAAACTAAAAAAAATCCAGTTATCTTGGTATTTTGTACCACAAGGAAAGCCAAAGCGGTTGATTCTGGGGGAGGTTTATATGTATCATATAAAAATAAAAATAAAATTCATACGAGGGTTTTAGATCAAGGCATGCTCACCCTTATGTTACTAAGTGAGGATCGGAGAATTATATTAAATCAGATACAACTGTGGAAAATGGGAACAAAGTATCCTTGGTATCAGTGGCCAACTATGCTCTTCAGATGCATGTCATTGGCACGAAGGAAGTTTTTATTCAGATGATGGAGCTACCCCTCAAGTTTAAACCAATGTTCTAAGAACCATCTCGGACCCTGAATTAAGGAATTGGGCAATTTTGATTTGGGGCTGAATCGACCAACTTTCGACCACAAAAAGACACGTCTCACAAAAATATTAAAATAATATTTAAAGCTATTTTTGATCATTTTTTGATTTATTTGAAAATAAGCCAATTGAGGTCAGTTTCTTGTCTATTTTATGCAGATATGATAAAAATCGATCGATTCACAAGATACCTACAACATTGATTTATACAGTGTATCCAAAAAGTAGTGTGCCTCTCCTCTCTCTCTTTCTCCTTGACCCATTAAGAGCTGGGGTAAAGCCTAGCTCATTGGCCAGGTCACTCTTCAAAACCCAGTGGGCTAAGGCTAAACAGGTCCTCATTAGGTCAAACACACTCATTGATTACCCCTACACGTGAATCTTCTCTCACGTATCCTAGATTGATCAAGCCCATAGTTACCAAGACACAAATTGGATACAAGAAGCGAAGCGTGAAGTGAAAGATGGAGTGTTAAAAAGTAATATGCAGCAGGAAGCAAGATACATTACTGAAAAGAAAGTGCATGGAGGCAAGATGCCAATTATGCAGTGTTTATATGCAAATGGGTGAAAAATGAAAAGGAAACACATAAAAAGTAAGAAGGAAGGGCAGAAGCAAATAAGAAATAATGTGAATACAAATATAAAATGATGTAAAACTAGCACCCAAGCTTGTTATAAAAACTATAATTTTTAAATATGAAAAACATAGGAAGTGGGTTGCACAAGAGTAGAAAGTGAAAAGAAAAACGTCAAGGAAGCAAAAGAGAATCAATTTGGGAAACAAAGAAGAAGCGAGCTTCCCCCAAAAGGGAACCGAGTTTCCCGTAATTTAGAAGTGTATTTCCCAAAGCTTCTCCTCTTTTTGGAAAAGTGAAGAGTTTATGCTTTCGAAGCGAGCTTCCCCATGTACCAAGAAGCTTCTGTTAACTATGATAAAGTCTCAGTGCATTTTGTTTAGGGATGGCAGTGGGGCGGGGCGGGGAACAAGGTCTCCACCCCCGCCCCGCCTCAAGATTAGAACCTCCATCCCCGCCTCCATCCCCGCATGGGGATGGATTTTAACCTCCACCCCCGCCTTCATTCCCGTTTCATGTCCTCCATCCCCGGTTCAAACGGGGATGAGGCGGGGCGGGGCTATTGCGGGGAAAAGTGGCAGGGCGGGGATGAGGCGGGGACAGGGCGGGGCAGGAAAAAGTGTACGTCCATCTCCGCCTCCATCTCCGAATGGGAATGGCTTTTAACCTTCATCCCCGCCTCCATCCCCGTTTCATACCCTTCATCCCCGGTCCAAACGAGGAGTGGCAGGGGCGGGGCCCCGCTTTCCCCCGGTCCACTGGCATCCCTAATTTTGTTACACTCCCACTCAAGAAAAGCTTTCCCATGGAGAATGTGTGTACTCATTTTATCAGGAAAGTTGGTTTCTTGCGTTCATTTGTGTGGGTCTCACCACATATTTCTCAAGAAAGTGTTTGTTCCACTCCCTCATTTTTTATGAAAGAAGTCACATTTCATGAGAAAGAGCATTAAACAAACGCCCTTGCTATAATAACGAGGAAAGGTTTCACCTATAGGCTCTGAGGTATGGGAACCCAAGAAACAAAAAAGAACCTTTTGTGATTACACGGGTGATGGTGTCCAAGGAGAAACTAAGCTGCTCACATAAGTCCAAGCACCAGGCAACCCACCATCAACAAGAACAGGTCTGCCACATGTATGATAAAATGCCTCAGAGAGCCAGAAAACTTACTCCACGATTCAATCCTTATGATTAAATTTGACATGCTGATCGAAGACCTACTTCTAGCTTGCCCAACATTTTTTCCTAGCATCTTGGCGAAATCCTGGTTATATAATATTGTAAAAATATGCACTGAGGAGCTAGAACCATAGTTGCATTGGTCCTCGATATACCCTAACTATCGCCCATCAAGCATACTAGTACCAGATACCAGTATGAAACTTAATCTCCTAAACCATAAACTGAAGTATCAAATGTTTAATAAGTTTGTCTCAATTACTGAAGAACGCGTACCATCTTTCATAGAAACACATTTTTATTACATTATAAGTGTCAAGTTTGTTTCTTTTAGCATTTTTTATCCAAAAACAATTTCATTTTATAGTTAATATTTTTTATTAAGAGTAATAAATATTATAATTTCTAAAAAAATATTATGCAATAATGATTGATTTGGATATTATGTTTAATCATTTTAACTTATAGGTATCTTTATAAAAATATAGAACATATATATATATATATATATATATATATATATATATATATATATATATATATATATATATATATATATGTTTTAGAACACTTTTATTACATGTTTCAAATAAAAATATACCTCAAACTTTTGAAGCCCAATGTACCCGTTCCTGATAACTATGATTAAGACAGTGCTTGGTAAGAAGGTGTAACCCCATCTTACCTGGGATCACACTGCCATACTGGTGGCTTGTCTGGTGGGTGTTCTTTGCAGGGCACGCACCTGTAGGGGTGTCAACAGGTCGGATTTACCCAGACTCAACCGAACCCAAAGATCCGATTAATACATAGACCCAGGTATAGTTTGTAAAATTTTATATCAGATCTCGGGCCTGACCCGAGTTTTGATTAAGACTCGCAATTTTCAATATAAAAATATTAAAAAATATGATTTTATCGGGTATGGCCCGGGTCAGGTTCATGTAGTTCTTATTGGGTCTGGATATGGTTTTTCTTATGGTGGGTCTGATTAAACCCGGGTCCGGACTCAATACCATACCCGAAAATCAGAGCCACCCCTACTCACCTGAGGTTTACTATCGAGGATGGCGGCATTAAGTGAACCTTCCTTCCTAACCAGGTTCATCATCATAAAAAAAAGAAGTATTGAAATATGCAAAATATTTAAATAGTTCACAATATTCTTGATTCATGCTTTCTTCTCTTTTATCTTTTCCTATTTAGCGAGCTTCTCTTCTATATTTTGATGTGGAAGATGTAGGCCCACATTAGTGGATCGGTTGGCCATGGCGCCTCTCAAGCTGGTTGAGATAAGGGGGCAAAATAAAAAAGACAATTGTGTTCAAAGTACAGTTGATCTGTATCGGCCCTGAATCCATTTTGAAAAAGATTTAGGAATAGGCCGATTCCGATTCTGACCTAGATTGATTTGAATCGGCTAATTTTCAACCAGAAGATGATAAGTATTAGTAAAATACTACGATAATGTTAAAAAAATATTTTTCATGATTTTAAGTATTTTTGAAAAAAAAATTGAATCAACCTTGTTTCGTATCGATTTTGGGATAGTACAATTCACACCGATACTGACAACATTGGTTCAAAGGCTAACCATGGTGTTTTGTCCATTTTATTGTTTGTGTCTCGCAGCCTCGTCTTAGAAAGGAAAGTGACAACAAAAATTATATTATTTTGTTCAATTTTTAGGGGTGTTTGAATTGCAGATGGTGGACAGGACAACGAGACTTTCTGACCCATCCACTAACAGGAAGTGATGTGCTGTCCCGCCCATCCACGTGCCATAAAAAAAAGTTTGTTTGTTTTTGGTGTCCGTGCTTGTCCATCCACTGATGTTCTTCGGGGGCACGGACTAGTGGCGGATGCTGTTTCGGTAATTAGTGGGGACCACACCCACTTTCTTGGATGGTGTTCGTTTCAACCCTGTGGAGAAAGAGGGCAAGTTTCATATAAAAATGGTCAAATGGGTCTATTTTCTTCATTTTAGGCTTGAAACAAACTTACCCATAAGGCCCACAAGGGTTCGGCTCATCTGCTAGGGGTAGCCCATGAAAGTCATCAAGTTGACTGGACGTCACAAGTTTGAAACCCATGGATGATGTCCCTTGCCATAAGGTTGAAGCTGGGTGCAACACCCATAGGGCTCATTTGTTTCAGTGGGTGAGAAGGGAAATGGCTTTCACATGAAAGGCACCCTTCAAGAAATTTCTTCCCCAAGGGGTCTGTATTAGGGGTGGCAATCGGGTCGGGTTGGCGGGTCAGCATACCTCAACCCGAACTCGACCCGTTTATTAAACGGGTCAGCTGTGGCAAACACGAACCCGACCCGTTTAATAAACGGGTAACCCGACACGACCCGCCAACCCATTTAATAAATGGGTTGGGTCGGGTAAACGGGTTTTCAGGTTCGCGGGTCAGGTTGGTGGGTCGGGTTAGCGGGTTGACGGATCGGGTTGGTAGGTAGGCAGGTTGGCGGGTCGGGTTGACAGGTTGACGGGTAGGGTTGGCGGGTTGACGGGTCGGGCGGTCGGGTTGGCGGGTTGACGGGTCGGGCAGACGGGTTGGCGGGTTGACCCACCCGCCTAACCCATTTATTAAACCGGTCAGCCGGGTTGGCATACCCCCAACCCGAACCCGACCTGTTTAATAAACGGGTTACACGGGTCGACCCGTTTATTAAACGGGTTGGCTTAAGCCCAACCCGAACCCGCCTAAGAGGCGGGTTGGCAAGTCGGGTTGGCGGGTCGTGTCAGAAATTGCCACCCCTAGTCTGTATGAAAGGAAAACGTGGGCTCCACAGGGGAGGCATTTGGTTCATCCACTGCAGGAAAATGGGCCAGTTCTCATGAATTGAGTGAAACAGGCCCTTTTATGTCCCAAAGGGGTTTGGCCTAGTGGGATGGAGCCTAGGCCGCTAGGCAGGCGGTCTAGTTCAAATCTCATGGGTGTCACCCCTTTGTGCAAGCCAAAGCGTAGCAACTCCTTGGAGGCAAGAGGTAAGCCCACATAGTTTTAAGCTGGGCGCAACACCTATAGGGCTCAGAGATGCAGCACATGGCTTGGTTTGGCTCGCCATGAAGTAGTTTGTATTTGGTTAGTGTAGCTGGCGAGGGAGCCACACGCAGCTCGTTAACCATAAACGAGTGAACCCCGAACAAAGGGTGCTCAGCTCGGCAGAGCCGGCTGGCCTCTTTGAGATTTGAGGCTACCGCCTAGGGCCTCAAATGAAAAATATATATATATATATATATATATATATAACGTTTATATTTCACATGCTCTTGGGGCCTCCAATGAAACATGGCACATGCTGAGGGCTTCCAATAAAAAAAAATATGGGCCTCAACTTCTCTTGAGGCGCCTCTGCAGCTCTTTTTGACACATGTAAGCTAGTAAGAATGTATCAAGCATAATATTTATCACAAAGAGCAGTTTTGTATAGCTAGTTATAGTATATAGCATGTGTGAGAGAGATCCTATTCTCGATAACTTCAAATTTCACACAACTTTTTTTACATAAGTCAAACCGTGGTTCAGCTCAGTGTTGTGAGAGGCTTACACCTCAATACCTGAAGCGTACGCCTCAGAGGCGAAGCGCACGCTCAAGGTATTGAGGCGTTGCAGTGAAGCGTTTCAGGCTTGAAACGCACACTTCACTCATGTGAAGCGCATGCCTCAAGTCGAAACGTGCTTCGCTTCTAAGTCGTGCGCATCATGTTGAATGTCGTCTCCAATTCTCGATTCTGTTTCGAAAGAGATCAGAAGAGGTGAAATTGTTGCAGTGAGGAAGCGATGGCGTTCGCCATTTTTGCTAGAATCGTTAAAGTTTCCCAGCGGAATTTGGAGGTGTAAGAAAGGGAGTTGAATGGCTAATAGAACTGATCTGACGGCCAAGAGCATCCACAGAACGAACCCTCAGAATCTCGTCGAGAAGGTTTTGAGGTCAAAGATCTATCAGAACACCTACTGGAAGGAGCAAGAAGGAGCAATGCTTCGGTCTCACCGCGTAAACCCTCGTCGACAAGGCCATGGAGTTGGACCATTCCGGCGGAACGTATGGTGGGAACAAGAAGGTGACTCCTTTTATGTGTTTGGTGATGAAGATGCTTTAGATCCAGCCGGAGAAGGAAATCATCGTCGAATTCGTCAAGAACGAAGATTATAAGTAAATGCCCCAACTTGCTTTTTTTTGCTTTGTTCACTTGTTATTATTATGCTCTCGTCGATGGTGACTTTCACTGAGTCACCGGCAGCCTTGTCAGTGACATACCTTGCAACTGGGAGGCCAAATGCGTATGTGCCTGTATCAGTGACCACTCAACCTAATGTCGCCATCGCCGGGCTACTGGAGGTGCCCTCATCGGGGAGCAAGAGTTGGATGTCGCTGGGGATCGCTGCCTCACCGACAACATCACCGACGACATCCTCTGTCACTAGATATAAAAAAGGGGGCATTTGCCCTCCTTGATCTATGCTTTGGCCGACCATCCAGCTGCGATCACCAGAAAGCTTTGGGGGACCTCTTCTATAGACAGTTGTCGATTCACCAACATCTTTTTTTTTCACTCACCGGATATCGAAGGGGGCATTTGTCTGGTTTTCTCATAAAACCATCGTTTCCAAAGAATGATGCATTGTCAGTGAGGGTTTCCATCATCGACGGCCTTTCGACTGGCTGCCAATGTCGGGGTGACATCGATCGGCGACGTGAGCGATGTGGGTCATCGTTACCCTTCTGAGAAAAACCTGATGGCTTTCAGTTTTCTCAGAAACCGAAAGCCATAGAGTTTTCAGTTTAAAGCAAGGTACCAGGACGAACCGGGTATTCCAACCCGGTGGCGGGCCCAATCCAGACCCATTTTGGGTGGATCGGGTATGCCCGGATCTTATCGGGTCGGTTCTGACCCAGGATCAGACCCAGACGCATTAATGGTTTTGGGTTTGGGTCTGGTCCAAATTCAAACCCGTGTCCTGTTTGGACCGGGTCACCGGGTCAGACCTGGATCCTGTGTGGAAAGGGTCTAACCCAGATCCTATGTGGTTTGGGTCAAACCCGAATCTTGCATGGACAGAGTCTGCTTCAGATCCAATTCGGATAAGGTCTGACCCGGGTCCTGTTTGGACCAAGTCAGACTCAAGTTTTTGTTATGGATCGAATCTAAATTCAAATTGAATCGGATATGATTCGTAATATGGTCCAGATAATATTGACACCTAAACCAGATCAGTGACCAATACAACCCTTTCTGAGACCGGTTTAGAGCCATTTTTGACTGGTTCCTTATGATTTTTTATCGATTTTGAGATGTAGAGACTTTGTTTTCATGAATTCATGAAAAGACAAGGATTTTCTCATTTACTTTGTTCACTTGTTATTATTATTTTATGCTGTCATTTATTATTTATTATTAGTTTTTATTTAAAACTTTTATTATTTTATTAATATTATATATTTTATTATTTTGATCAAGAAGCTTACACTTCAATGCCTCGAGGCTTACGCCTCACTTCATAACAGGCTCAATGCCTCGCTTCTTCTCATCGCATTTAACAACCTTGGTTCAACTCTGCTCGATATTGAGCTAGGGCCAAGCTCAAGCTGAGATAAATGGTAGACGGGCTGAGCCCAAACAAGCTGAGCTAGGCTCCTTCCACTCATTTTCCAGGACTAACTTCTTAGGGACTTGGGTCTCTGAATAGGTCCCTTCAAAGAAAATAAACCCTGACTGATTGCTCTACCGCCTAAAGAATAATCCGTGGCCAAAGCGGCATAAGATTGTCAAAATATTCATGACAAAATGAAAGTCAATTCCTACAAAATCAAGCATGTAGATCACATCTTTATGATCAAACTTTAGAAAGAAAAAAACATTTCAAAGCCTGATAAGTTGGCATCAGGCAGCTACCACTGTATATATAGTAGATCGTAGGTGCTTGAACATTAGGTGCTTGCGATACTTGATGGGTTTTTCTTCTCTTTCGATATTTTTTTTGTAGTCTTGACCCCATAAATGTATTGTGCATGGTTGTTTTACGAGGAATTCACACCTGGATCATGTGTTTTTAATGAAAAAAATGATATTTGGAGCCTCAAAATTTTATAAAGATTTTAAACCGTTGATTTTTTACACCTTATAAAAAACCTACCCATGTGTCAGAATCGAACACTTCAAGATCTGATCCCTATAAAATCAATTTCATAGATCACATGTTAGGAAAATTGCAAGCAAGAAACAACCGAAGGAAATAATAAACAAGAACGATCAAACCAAACATAGCAAAGACACAAAGATTTACGTGAAAAAAACTCTCCTCAAATCTGAGAGAGAGTAAAAAACCACAGCCACCCAAAGGAAAACTTTATTGCTCTTCTTCGACTGTTACAAGAGAGAAAGAAAATAAAGTATTTATACAAGGCAAGGGCGACAACCCTAAACCTAAACAAATCGAGTCTGATCCATAAGAAACCGGGTCTCAAACATAAGCCCCAAAAAAATTTCTCCCGGGGGGGCGCTGCCCCCATGGCCCTCCGCCAAGGTGCCCCCCCCCCTCGCGACGGGAGGAGCCCCCAGACTCCCCTTTCTGCAAGGGCAAAAAACTCTGAATCAGGCTCCACAACTCATCAATCTCTCACTTGAAGATTGATACAAAAAAGTCCTTCATCTATCTTGTCTTCCCAAACTCTTCTCTGCTTCTCTGGAACGACAACCCTCCCTCATGCTCAATGAAAGAGTCCAACTGAGGCAATGCACAGTCTCAGTTTCTCAGTGGGCACTCCTTTTGTCAACATGTCTGTAGGATTCTTGGCACCAAGGATCTTCTCTAATGATAATGTCCCATCATTTATCATCTCTCGAATGTAATGATACCTCAATTGAATATGCTTTGTCCTTGAATGAAATATTGGATTCTTTGCAAGACACAAAGCACTCTGAATGTCACTGAAGAGAACACTTTTGTCATGTTCCTTGTCAATCTTCTTCAAAAAATTCTTCAACCACCCCATCTCCTTTCCGGCCTCAAAAATAGTAATGTATTCAGCTTCTGTGGTTGAGAGGGCAACACATTTATGAAGTCTTGACATCCAGTTGATCGTTGTGTTACCAAGTGTAAACATATATCGAAAAGTGCTCTTCCGTCCGTCTACGTCTCCACTAAGGTCTGCATCTACAAAACCTTGCAAGTTTGCACTTCTCCCACTGAAACAAAGTGACATACCAATCTTGGAGAAAAGCAGTTTTCACATTCAACTGCTCTAGGTACAAGTTTTTTGCAGCCACAATATCAAGAATTGTCTTGATGGTAGTCAACTTCACCACGGGAAAAAATATCTCAGTGTATTCAATTCCTCATTTTGTAAGAATCTCTTGACTACCAATCTTGCTTTGTACCTCTTACTGCCATCAGACTCATCTTTCACTCTGTACATCCATTTGTTCAGCAATGCTTTCTTTCCCTTCGGTAATTTGGCTAACACCCAAGTCTCATTTTTTTGCAAAGACTTGATTTCATCTTGCATTGCTAACTCCCACTTAACTGAATCTTTCACCTGCATTACCTCAAAAAAATATTGTGGCTCACCAGAGTCAATCAACAGTAAATAGTGTAAAGATGGGGAATACCGAGTCAAATGTTTAGGTACTCTAACAGATCTCCTCAACTCAAGTGCAGTAGTGACTGGCTTTGTGTTAGAGTTTACTTCGATTGCCTCAGAATTCTCAAAAGAGATATTTGTTGAGATTTCCTCCAAGTCAATCTTTCCCGTCATATCTCTCTATTTTTTTGTCTCCTCTGATTCTACACTGGACCTATCTTTGTAAAACACATTTTCATTAAATGTTACATCATTAGTTCTTATTACTTTCTAGTTTTGTTCATCCCAGAAACGATAACCAAAGTAATTAAAACCATATCCAATGAAATAACATTTTCGGGCTTTAGCATCTAACTTATCCCTATTCTCAGAATCAATGTATACATAAGAAACACAACCGAAAATTCTTAAATGAGATATATTTACCTTCTTCCCCGTCCATTCTTCTTCTGACAGTTTCATATCCAATGAGACTGAGGGACCTCGGTTGATCAGATAGGCTGCAATATTGATAGCATCTGCCTAGAATACCTTGGGCAAACCTGCATGCAGTCTAATGCTCCTCGCACACTCATTGAGAGTTTTATTCATCCTCTCAGCAACTTTATTCTGTTGTGGTCGATTTGGAATAGTTTGACTTATTTTAATTCTGTTTTCTATATAAAATGCTTTGAACTCTGCACTGTCATACTCCCCTTCATTGTCAGACCGTAGGCCCTTCACTTTCAGCCCGGTCTCTTTTTTCACCTTTATTTTTCACTTCTTAAAAGTGGCAAAAATATAAGATTTATTCTTCAAAAAATAAATTCATACCTTTCTGGTGGAATCATCAATGAAGGTTACATAGTACCGTGAGCCTCCAAGGGAACAAACAGGGGCTGGTTCCCAAACATCAGTGTGCACCAAATCTAATTTCTCTGCCCTCAGTTCTCTTCTGATCTTCGAGAAACTAACCCATTTCTGTTTGCCTAACACACAATCCTCACAGAAACCAGTGTGTACAGACTTCAAATATGGCAATAGTCCATTTGATGTTAACACCTTCATCACTTTCTCGCTCATGTGCCCAAGTCTACAATGCCATAACTTAGCATATGCTTCTAAACTCACCGAAGCAATAATATCTCGGTTGTTATCAGCCATGTACAGGGTCCCCAATTTTCTTCTCAGTGTAACAACCAAGATTCCTTTCAAAACTTTTCAGGAATCATGTCCAAATACCGTTTTATACCCGACACTAGCTAATTAATCTATTAAAATCAGATTTCTCTTTAGGCCGAGTATATAACGAACATTATGCAATGTCAATTTGGACCCACTAGTAGTCCTAATATGCACGTCACCCCTCCCCATGATATCTAACTGCTCATCATCGGCTAGATAAACCTTACCGAGCTTTTCGGCCATAAAATCGTGCATAAGCTCTTTGCACAGAGTGGAGTTAAAAGAGGCACTTGAGTCTAGGATCCATGACACAATCGAACTGTCCACGCTCAAGAACAGAGCATCCTCAAAACATGTAGTTTCTTCAATCATCGTATTCACGGACTGATCATTGTCCTGGTTCCTCTTCGTCTTAGGGGCTTTGCAATCCCGCTTTAGATGACCCTTCTTATCGCAATTTCAACACACAAGGTCACCACGAGGTCTCGACTGACTCCTTCCCTTCGACCTTGACTTGCCATGGTTTGAACTTTGGCCCCGTTGGAAGTTCCTTCCTCTGCCTTTGAAACTCAAAGCAGTGCCTGAGGATTCTTTTGACTCCTTTCTCCGAATTTCCTCATTGAGAATCATATCTCAAATTTCCAAAAGTTTTAACTTCTTCTAGCCAGATGAACTGCTCACCGCAGTTACCGTCGCACCTCAACTCTCGGGTAAAGAGGAGAGTAGAATGAGAGTTTTTACCTCATCATCAAAATCGATGCTCACCAAACTCAATTGACTCGTGATGGTGTTGAACTCATTGATATGATTGGTCACAGAAGCACCATCAGCCATCTTCAGATTGAACAACCGCCACATCAGATACACTTTGTTAGAGGCGGATGACTTCTCATACATGTTTGATAGAGCTGCCATCAAATTTTTCGTCGTTCTCTCATTCGCAATGTTAAACGCAACATTGCGAGACAGTGTGAGGCGAATCACACCTAGGGATTGTCGATCCAACAACTCCCATTCATCTTCCCCCATCGTTTCTGATTCTTTCTCAATAAAGGTTGATACTGTAATGCCCCAAAAATTTAACTCAAAATTTTGAGGATTTTTTTTATAACAACGGAAACAAGTAATATTATGGGGTTAAGCATTTCGAAACATTACAGTAGAGAGCAAGCCAAAACATTTATTTCATTTCACTATCAATGAATAATGATATCAGTCTTAAAGACATAAAATGAACTCAAACTATCCGTAAAACAATAAATTCAAAACCTCGATCGAAGCCTCATCTCGCAGTCGCCCATAACTCTATTTTTCACCTGAAAATGATAAATTTATAGGAATTAGACTACAACTGTCTAAGTAGGAAATCTGTAACTTTTAATACAGGTATATCATGAATCTAGTATGTGAAGTGGGTGTCGTGTGTGATTTTCAGTATATACATGATCAATTAAAGAAACGATACAACATTAGTAACATGTATATCATTTAACCAACAACCACAACATTAGCATGGATGACATTTAGCTACACATCAACATGATTCAAATATCTCACATTTCAGGATTGCATGTCATCACCAACTCAGAATATAAAATATGCTGAAAGAATATGAAAATGTCTCTCTAGTAACTCCACTCACTGTGAGACCTAACTGTTCTAAATAGTGTTTATATTATCTTATCCCGCGGGTACACGCGGTCCAAATCACCCGTAACGGAAGAGAACATTCAGGGGTTTATTATTCATGAATGTCTTATTAACCTGAAAGTTCTAACCGAAACTGTAAATCCTATGGGAGCGGCCAGTGACCGACGGAACCTCCCAAATGCCAAAACCATAACAAGATGCATCCCTAACTTCTGCAGAAAAACAAAAAGCTACCACCTACGACATATTGGTAGTCTGGGTCCCCCTCAACTCCAAGGACTAGGGACCAACGACTCACTTTAGCTCAAAACAGATAAACACATGTCCCCTGAGTTTTGTACCACCTACCCTCTCCAAGGTAAGGCCGAATCTGAGTGGGTTAATCTTTTCATTTAATTAAATTCTCGAAGTACAAGGCATTTCCCCAACTTCCTTCTACTACCATAGCAGTAGAATTCCCAACCTTAGTCATTTTACCAAGGTGTATAAATCAACCCAATCCTTTTTCATATTGATTGCATAAACCCACTCAGAGGGCTCCGATGCCTTTAAACCAGTTAAGCACACAAGCCCTGGTACCTTTAAACCAATCAGGCCACATAATTTAAATTTAAGTTTCTCATCAGTGTTATAATTATTATCCAGAATGCTTTGGTACCTTTAAACCGTCAAGCACCAAGACCTCGATACCTTTAAACCAGTCGGGCACACAATAATTATAATTACATTTTCATCACTTTTATTGCCATAGCACACAGGCTAATAGCCCAAATACCCATATCGGTAATCCATTCATATTGCCCCCTTTAGGCAAAGCACATATTCATATGTCACTAAGTGTACCATCATAAATTTAGAATCAATATAACAACCTCATTCCTCAAACACTATTAACATGTTGCATACAAGCAATTTCAAATCATACATTTTTTTTTGACAAAAAGGCAGTTAAGCACACATACCTTTAGTTTAAGTTTTCTTGACATACCTAATTTCCATTGTCCACAAATCATCGGACTCAAGTACCCCCATTGGTACTTATGTGTTAGGTAAAAACCCAAACGGATCACTTGGAATCATACCATATAATCTCGATGTTATAACCAGTTTATACACATCAATTTTATGCATAGCTAAAAAGTCATTCAAATAAACACTTAATCTGTTTCTAAACAGGCATAAATTATCAGATTATTATGCAGCCTATCATGAGTTTGAATGCCTACTAAAATGTCTAATCACTCCGGCATCAAATTTATATGCAGCCTCTTATGAAAACAGAGTATTCTCATAATGGTAATAGCATCAGATTCATGTGCAAATTTATATAAAACAGAATACCCTCTTTAATTTACGGCTATCTTGTTATTGAGAAATCTGAAATAAATAAAGTCTTTATGAAAGAATCGCAGATCATTATAAGAGTCAACTATCTATTCACTGTAAAATATGAAACACATGCAATCCTAAAGGTTACAACATGATAATCGTAGTAGTATATGTTGTTGAGGCCGAGAAAAAGAATTGACATTACAACCTAATCAACGAGTTACACACAACAAATAAAAAAATAGATGATAGCATGGTCCTCACTTTGACAAATACGACTACATATTAGCATTGGATTTTTTTCACATGTATATCACAAAATTTCAGGGTTTCTATAGACACCTAATAGAGTTTACTCTGATAAACTAAATATCACCCAATCTATATACTTGTAGCAATAGAAATTTTACGCATAATTAAATTCTTGTTCTTTTGTGAATAGTGAAAAAAAACTTAATTTTTCTTACCCAGCTACAGACTGAATCGTACTAGAGGAATAATTGACAACTTTTCCCTATTATAACCCATTCTGCCCCATTTCAACATGTTACACATATGCAGACCAAAATTTACTTCAAAGAATAAATCATGTAACAAAGATCACCAGAGTTTTCCTTTTTCTTTTTCAGCATAATCAAAATTACAACATACAAGAAAAACTATTTGCATACAACTGAATATATGTTCCATGGTCATAACTTTATACAATGTAAAGATCTGGGAAGATAAACCCCAGATTCCCAGTTTAGATTTGGGGTTTTATCTTTTTCAACAACCGGGATCCCCCAAATCAGTTGATTGGGGGATAATCGGACAACCCCTCGTACTTGACCCCAAAGCACCCAAGAAAAATCAGGGAGATCTACTCACGGACATTGCGTCTGTAGAAATCCCCAACTTCTGGGTTTAGGGTTTAGGGTAACCCATGTTCTTACCAATTGAAATCAATATTTCTCCTTTGACTGCACCCAAACACAAGAATTGGCACCCCACCTCAGTTTTTTTTTTCTGATGCTTCAGACGGAACCCCAATTTTTTCGAGATCGCAACCACCAAAAATCTCAACCTCGCGGTCTGTGGTTTTCCAGCAACCAAGAACCCCATCAAAACACATCAGGGTATTCAGCATCAAAGTCTTTTTTTTCATAACAGACCCAACCACAAACCGAACATCAATCTATACCTAGCAAGAAGAGGTACAGAATCCTACCTTGTCCGGCGAGAGGAGGACGCTGACGCTGCTGGGAGGTCACCGGCAAGGCTACCGAAGAAGGGAACGTCGGTCGACAGTGGTGCTTGCTTGCTGGTCGCCGATGGGGACTGGCATCGTCGTCAGCGGCTGTTGGGGAAGGCTCGCGCAGGGCTCATTGGAGATGCAACAAAGAGGGAGATGAGAGAGAAAGTAGAGGAGGAGAGGGGCTGCGAGGTGAGGCCTCCTCTCCCCTGCGTGTTTTTAAAACACAAGGGGTGCATTTTAGGAAACCTGAAAAAGGGTTTCCTCCTTTTTTTCGTAAAGGGAGAGTGCAACACACGAGAGGGGAGGAGAACTCTTGCCCCTCAGCTTTAACCCTAACGGGTCCGGGTCCGGGTCCGGGTCCGGGTCCAAGCAGGGTTCATTTTTTTTTCTTTCATGTAAGATGCTAGGGGGGCACGGCTTGGGATCGGGTCTGTGACCCATGATTCGGCTGCGGTGTGTATCCGTAGTTTGCCTATGGTTTGTGTCCACAATTTGAATCCATACAGATCCAAATGCAGATCCATGTATATTTATTTATACTTGGTACTATTATTACTATCTTTAATGAAACCACCCAGCTGGGCAATTTGGATCCGTTTGACTATATTCTTAATACATGTGGTTTATTCTTCGATACGTTCTTGTGGGTCCTTCATAGGTTAATATGGATCCATTTACGTTAACCAAAAATTGACATAACTTATTATGGGTCTAGGATCCATTGTGCTTCGTAAATCGTTTTAATAAATCTGGATCCAGGAATCTGAAGTTTTGATCATACTCTGATTTGGAACTATGGATCCAAATGAATTATTATGGATCCAACTAAATGGACATTGATCCTTATGGTTTCGATACAAGAATCCAGATTAATATTGAAGTTCTGATATCGAAGCTCCAAATGCAATATTGTGGATCCGAACATCGCCTTAAGTTATACCAATTCCCACTAAAGTGTTGTAGAAATTTTCTCATTAAAATCCGATTTACTTCAAGGATCCAATCTATTATTAAATATTCAATTTAAGGTTCGCGATCCGATATCTAAGATCTGAATGGGATATCGGAGTTCTAAACAGGATATTAGGGATCCAACATTAAAGATATCCAAATAGGTTATCTGAGATCCAAATATGAATAAATGATTTAAAATAATAAAAATAACCTCGTACCAGCTTAATGACCTAAATTTCAAGTTTATTTGTCTGATAAAATTCACGGGTATTACAGATACAATTTCTTCTGATACAGCAGATTCTCGATCTGCATCTTCTAGAAACTGAAATCTTTGTCGTCGAACTGATCGATCTTTATGTTTTCCTCTTCTATTCTTGCTTCGATGAACGTAGCTTTTATACCAGTTGTTAGGAAAACCACAAGCAAGAAACAACCAAAGGAAATAATAAACAAGAATGATCAAATCAAACACAACAAAGACACAAAGATTTACGTGAAAAAACCTCTCCTCAAATCTTAGAGAGAATAAAAAACCACGGCCGCCCAGAGAAAAACTTTATTGATTTTCTTCGATTGTTACAAGAGAGAAAAAAACAAAATATTTATACAAGGCAAGGGCGACAACTCTAAACCTAAACAAATTAGGTCTGATCCATAAGAAACCGGGTCTCAAACATAAACTCCCAAAAAAAATTCTTTCGGAGGGCGTTGCCCCACACCAGGGGTGCCCTCGAACCCCCCTTTCTGCAAGGGCAAAAAACTCTGAATCAGGCTCCACAACTCATCATCACATATGTACCTTCAAAATTTTAAAATAAAATAAAAAAAAACTTGAAAAACCCATCAAGCACATATCACAAGCACCTAATGTTCAAGCGCCTATGCTCTTATATATATACATACATATATATATATAAAGAGAGAGAGAGAGAGAGAGAGAGAGAGAGTGAGGGGTAGGTGCTTAATGAAATATGTTTAATGATACATGCTTAATGTGTTTTTTAGGTTTTTTCATTTTATTTTTAAATCCTGACAATGCAGATATGATCTATGTCCTTGATTTTATAGGGATCGGCTCTTGAAGTGTTCAATTCCGATACATGGGTGAGTTTTTATAAGGTTCGAAAAATCAATGGTCCAAAATCTTTGTAAAATTTTTAGGCTCCAAATATCATTTTTTTTTATCAAAAACACATGATCCAAGTGTGGACTCCTTGTAAACCGACCATGCCCAACACATTTATGGGGTCAAAACTGCGGAAAGAATACTAAAAAAACAGAAAACCCCATTAAGCATGTATCATTAAGCATATTTCATGAAGCACCTACCCAATTATCTCTCTCTACGTATATAGTGTGTTGTAGCAGCACAATCACTAAGAGCGCAATAGGAGCGGGATGACAGATGGACGCTCAACATCATTTATTTCGCAATAACACTTTTAATGGCGATACAAATTACTGCTAAAAGTCCTTGCTGAGACTTTTAGTCACGACAAAAGTCGCCGCTAAAAGTATTTTTGTCGAAACAATGGATGCTCAACATCCATCGTGCAGTGTTATCCAGCTGGTAGTTGCACACCTAAGGGTTGCACAACTATCACTATATATATATATATATATATATATATATATATATATATATATATATATATATATATATATATATATATATATATATATATATATATATATATATATGAGGCCGAGTATCATAGGATGTGCTGGGCTTTCAACATTGGTTGGACATGCCCAACATATCCATACTTTTTTTTGCATTGTGACTGCCGCTAAAGGGTCTTTTTACACAAAACACGCTTTCCCGCCGCTGATGTTGCGGGATCAGCAGCCTAAAAGGTTCTGATGTAATATTATATATATACTTTCGGTGATTGAATTTAGTGATATATGTTTGGATATAACTGAAATATAAAGGGAAAAAAAAAAGAAAAAACAGTCTGCAGCATTAGGATAAAACAATTCCGTACCATTCATACGTGTAAGGGCATCTTTGTTTGGTATCTTTCTCTTCGATATGACAAATCGTTTTCCCGAGATTCCATTTGCTACTTTACCCCCTTTACATGAAGAGCTTCACCCGATTACCCACACGCATATATTACCATTTCCAAACGTTCATAACAAGATTTTTTGGGCCACAGTAGTCTTAAAGGGACAAACATAATTAATTAGGGATGTCAACGGGTCGGATTCGGATGAAAAAGGATAAAACCAAATCGGATCCGACTTAATGGGACTCAGATTTGGATAGAAAAAGTTGAAACCGAATCTGGATTCAACTAGTCTAAAACCCGATCTTTACACTTAATCGGTTCGGGTTTTGGTCATATTTGGACTTTAATCGGATTCAGGCCGGGTTTCAATGCAAAACTCAATACCGAACCCGAATCTGATTTCTAATCGGATCCGGATTTGGCTACTGAATCCAACTGATCGGATTCATATTTGGGTATATATATATATGTGTGTGTGTGTGTGTGTGTGTGTGATAGGTAAGCTATGGCCCTCTTGTACTACATATATGTTCAATTGGTTGCAGTGTAGAAATAGCCCACACAGAAATAGGGGTGAAAATGGATCAGATATGGTCGGATATCCTATTCAGGTCCAACATGTTATTTGAGGATATGGATCTTTTAAGTAAAATCTGAATGTGAATTCGGATTGGATTCGAGCCTGTTCAATCAGATCATTTTTGGATTCGGATCAGATTTGGATCAGCATTTTAAGTCAGATCCAGAGTTGATCCAAATCAAAACCTAACCTGATTGCATATTTCACATGTAAATAGTTAGTTTTTTGTTATACTTTTGTTGGATCTAGTATTACCACATATATTTTGGAATTGGGTTCAACCTTAGATCCTCCAATCCAAATTGAATCTGGATTTGGATATACTGTTTACATTTTGCATTTGGATTCAGATCTGGAATTGAGTCCGAATATGAATACGTGTAAATGTTGGATCTGATCAGCTATTTAATGTAGCCTGATCCAAATATGAAATGGGTATGTTCTTTTAAACTCATATTCCGAACACCTCCCGGCCACCCACCGGTTGGGAAATGGCCAGCCAATTTTCTGACCTGGATCCGACCTATTTGTTGGCCCTTTGAATGGATTGGTATCGGTTCCCATCCCATATCCAAACTGATCTATAATTCCAAACTAGGAGCTAGCTAGTATTTTTGATAAGCATATTTAGTTGGTCTGTGGGCACTGAACTTGGTTGGTTCTGACCTGATCTGAAATCTATAAAAATCCAACAGCGTTGCAACCAATTTTACATGCAAAATTTGAACAATAGTTGACCTACTCAATTTTGAGATTTAGTCCTGACCGTCTGATATCGTGATCCCACTGAAGAACTACTTGGATCCTACTCGAGTATGATCCGTTTATAACTATATCTTTTTTATGGCTATGCCAAGAGAAACCCTCCCCCATCATCGACTGCACATTGGTAGGCCTTCTGCTGATGAAACCCTTAAGGTCCTCCTTGCCAACCAGGGATCACACGCAGCTTAGACCTTGCAGTAAAGGATGCCCTCGTAGGTTTCGAACTGGTGACTCCCTGTGAACTTTGTGACATTAACAAATCTTGACCCTACCAGATGAGTTGAGCGTTTTGACAGCATTTACTGCAAAGCACACTTTTAAGTATATCTTTTGATAGTGAAATTTTCGGGGTGTGGTACCTCACTACCTTGCAATGAAATATATCATTGATAAATGAAAAAGTTGATACTGCCAATTATAGTGCACTGTATTCCTTTACATGATTTAATGAAGTTCATTTTCTCAAGAAAAAAAAAGGATTATTCCCCACAAATGGTACCTCAAGACTGAGAGTGGTGATAGCATGAAGCAATTGATGGGAGGGAGATTCAGATTTGTCTGGAGATGCATTTCATTGAGAAGCAGAAACATGACCCACACAAAGCAAAGGTTAAAAATCAAGGTGGTGTTGGCCCACGTCATGTGGGCAGGTATGATATACGAGTACAGTGGTCATTCAATCACAGATCACTCACTCTAGCTAACGGATTAAAGGAAATGCTCGTTCACCACAGTGCAGTAGATAATGGTGCCGCATTATTATTTGTACCATAGAAGATGCATTCTTTAAGCAGTTGAGAGAGAGAGATGATAGGAATTACAAAGATTCCTGGTTCGATGTTTTCGGTCGTGAAACAAAATCAAACAGTATTTTGGCTATTTTCATTATTAAAAACTTCTCTTTCCCTTCTTCCATAAAGGCATCAATTAAAGGTGGTCCTCTGTCTCTTTCTCAAGAGAGAGAGTAGAGAGAGAGACTCATGGCTAATTTAATTTTTGAAAAATATTTTATTTAAGGGCAACCTTTTGTCATTAATTCTAAATATGAGCCAAACCTTTTCTACAGACTGCCAAATAAGGGCTTGCATTTATCATTGTCCTTTAACTCAGGTTAAATCATGAGTTACATTACAACTGTGACCTTCATCGTGAAGAGAAATAATTTACTTTTTTGTTAGTTGGGATCAGAGTGTTCTCTAAGGGGGTGAGCCGTTCCCAGCGTAATTCAGACAAAAATCTTGTTGAAAACAATGATTTTTAACATACATTGGATGCGGCGGACAACGTTCTGCGCATCCACCGCATCCATATACATGTGAACTTTTCGTTCCACCCTCTCCCTTGTTACAAAAATAACAGGGACGAAGAGAACAAAATTTTCTCGACGAACGCAACTCTCTCGCCCGACGCTCTCTCCCTATGACTCGCTGGACGTGAGCCTACTGAAGATGAGAAAGGAGTAGCTCGTGCTTGAGCGGGTGGCTAGCAGGGTGATCATCGACATTGTCACCTGCCCGCTGGCGCCAAAGTTTAAAACCCTCGTTGAACCTTAAACCGTAAACCCTCCATCCATCCACCTCTCTGTCTCTCTCTCTCTCTCTTCGTGGGGCATTTGGTTTTCGTTGCGGGTGAAGGAGTCTATTTTACATCTTTGGGCTGAATCTTCGCCGGGAAGTATTTGTGGTTGAAGTCTTTCGACGCCAATTTTCGGTAATTCTTGTGTTTTCTATCTCTTTGTTTCGGCGATTCTTGCTTGGTGGGCTTTTCTTTTTGTCTTATTTTTTTCACTGATTCTAGTTGTTTTGCTCTTGGTTTGGCTTCGTAGGAAGGGTTTTAATTGATGGTGATTCACCGGTATATTTGGGTTCTTCAGGCCTTTCTTTGATTGTTATTTTTGGGTTTCTTCCGTTGAGTTTATGTCTTTTTTGGAAATTTGATGTTTTTCTGATGCCTTATGGTGTGGTGGATGGCGATGGTTTTAATAAAGGTGGTGTGATGAAAATATTTATATTCTTTTTTTGTTTTCAAAAAATTTCATTGTTATGTGTCATTTTGTGGCTTTATCTCACTATTGATTGAGGAAAATGAAAACTAAGGATGAAAAGATTGGTAGTTCCTATTTCTTTTATGCTTTCATCTTGAAATATGATTATGGTGGCTTGTAATTTCTAAGATATTAGTGTTACCTTGGGTTTGGTGTTGATGTGAATATGGATCCGCTTTGAAATTTCTGTGAATTATTGGCTAGCTAGTGGAATCTTGATCTCTTTGATGAAAATTGTTTTTATTTGGTGATGTAAAATGGGTTTCTTGGTGTTGAATGGTAATTGAAATTAAACTATCATTAAATTTAGTTTCTCGAGGCATTTTAATTTGCTGTGCAGAGATTCCTCCCTCATTTTATTGATGGAATTTTTGTGGGTCTTTTTGATACTTGATGAATTGCCGTATAATATCTTTTAGAGCTAAACTGTGGATTAGGCATAGATGAATTTTGATACCGAACAATCACAGTTTGGTGGTAGTCACCTAAGGACTCAGGCCCATTTCATGAATTTCTTGTTGAAATCTGGATATTTTTTCATTTTTTCAAGTGCATTCAAACATTACACTTTTCTAGAATTTGAAATTTTTTATTTTCAAGATCTGCAACCAAACACACCCTTAGCATTGCACTAGTTATTTATTTTGTTTTTCTGGGGTAAATGTGAAGTAGTGTAGAATCACAATAATTTTGTTGAAGGTAACAAAAAATTGAAGCATTTACTCATATTTTAGCCACTAATTTTTGTTCACTTTGTGTTCCTTATTTTAGCTTTTAATTTTATATTGATTTCACTTAATTTAGTGATGATAGGATTTCTGATTACTATGACATTGGTGCACCTTGAAGATGAATAACTGAGGGAGGTTCCATCACAAAAATAGACAAAGATTGAAGGCTGGAATGGAGTTGGACACAATCAATTTCAAGGCTTAGCAACTCCCAAAGGAGATTGAACTGAATTATTCTTCAATCAAAAAGCCACTTGGTGATGCCTTGTCAGCCATTAAGGAAACCATGACTAGTATCCCAGAGCAAAAGGTTCCATTTCAGACCACCCTGCTTAGAAGTCTGCTATGAATTTTAGGACGCTGCTTGTTCTTCTTTTTCATGTCTTGTATACCTTTGTTGTTGATGGAGGTGAATGGATACTTTATTTCAGGTTGATTCCAGCTAACTCCCAACTTCATCAGAGACCTTGATGCACCTGTTGATAAAGTAGAATTTACATTCAGGAAGCCGAAAACCTTTGAAACAGTAGGTAGTTTTGCAATTGAAGCAGTTGCAAATCCAGTCACAAATATCGATGTGCTTATCTGTGTGCCTAAGGTGGGCCCTTCTATAAATAACTTTTTCTACATCCAATATTTCTTACTATTAATAACCATATTGTAACTTTACAACATTTTTAAAAACTATCATGATAGGAAGTCAAAAATTTAAAAAGGGGATGTTATTGCATTGTGTTCAAAATATTGCAATATTCAAAATATATCATGATTTTATTACAAATCTTGAATTTTATAGGCAAAATCTCATAAAAAAAAATTCTTCTGATATTTACTCATTTTCTTGCTTATGCAATTTTTATACTTCTAATATTTCAAATCTCCTGGGTTAGCATTTCCCAATAAAAACATGAGAAAAACAAAAAAGGAATATTAATACTCCCCAAGACAATCATCAATAAAAAAAATTTGTTTTTTTTCTAAAACTTTTGTCATTGTTCTAGTAAAAACTTTTGGACTACTTGAACACCTAAATGTTTTATTTCGAGAGGGGTGCCTCCATGAGAAGGACTTTTTGGACCATAGATATCATGCAAAAAGATGTTTATATCTCTCTATCATTGCAAGGTATTTGAAAATGTGTGCAGTTATTCGTAAGCTAGAATGGTCAACCGTCCAAAATGAGGCCAAGAAACCAATTTTGGTTGTACACCTAGGCATATATACCAAACTTTCCCCCATTCCCACCCCTCAGACAGGATTATGATATTTTTATAATTGCTTTGGTAAATTGAAATTTTGTATCCTATATAAAAACAGTAAAAGTTAATATAATTACTAGAAGCTAATATAATTAATTGTTCCTATTCAAGTTTTTATCTTTAGGCCTTTAAAAGGGAAAAATATATATATATACAGAATTCCTTGAGCATAGCTTTCACCTTGTTATTAATGGAATTTCTGTATTTGTTAGTTACTCGATCAAATGTGAAGGGCATTCTATTATAATGCAAATGCTACATGTTATGCAGTGTAAATTTTTTATTTATCTCCATTATTGTTTAATCTTGTGCAGATATCTCATATATGGACTGTTATCTCTTTATATAGATGCTGGACATTAATTTTTGCTTAGAGGATCTTTGATCCATAGTTGGTTCACCTTCTTTATTTGTTTGCAATGTTTAATTATGCTATGTTTACTTTTGTTGTGCTTCTTCGTAATTTCAGACCAGATGATGATCTGTTCTTTAGGTATCTATTCATCTCCATATGAGGCACTCTAGTTTTATGTGAAAATTCAGGCACTTCATCTATGCACAAACTTGTTATTTCTAGTTAATTTCAGGAACCAACAAATTTTTCGAAACACTTTTGCATCTATTCAAATCCTTGTTAAGTTTTCTTCGCTACTTCTTGTAAATAGCAATCCTTTGGTTGCAGGTTGCCTCTTTCTGATCCTCTTTCCTCGAAGAGATCAAGACTCCACTTGTGCTTTGTTAGCACTTACTGATCAACCTTCTCGTGAACTTCCAACTTGGTGGAAGAACCTTAGTTGTCTTTCACTATTGTTGATAAATGCTTATTCTCATATTTACCTCTCTCATCTATTATGCTCAATCACATGCCCCTAAATCTCTTCTTCTCATTTGAAGTAAAAAAAAAAAAACAGATTTGTTGATATTTCTAGCTTTTGCATGTATATACTCATATAGTCGGGTGTTTGTTCAGGGTTTCATTATAACATGGTATTCTTAATATTTTGGGATTCGTTTCAGGTCTTGCACTTTTCTTAATATCTTGGTTTTTTCTTCCCTAATCGTAATTTTTTTTTTCTGTTATATCTTGGGCAATTTTATTGGATTTCTATTTTTGCCTTATTTCAATAGGTATACATTTTCTTCCCTACTCATATAGTTGGGTGTTCGTTGTAGATGGAAGATAGTGAGGAAGTTGAGGTTGCATGGGAGCCTTTGTGGTTGGATAAGAAGGCGGAGATGGGCGTGATTGAGAGTGATCTATCGATGAATGATTTGAAGCTATCCATCTTCAGAGGGATTAGTAATGGAATAGGTAGTGGCGATGCAGGTGCAGAAAGAGTGGGCAAGAGAAAAATCTCATAGCAAGATCAGGCAGATCTGAGGGTTCGAGCTTTTTGAACTACTGGAAGGCCGCTGTGTATTCTTGGCCAGCATACCCTCAATTCATTGTGATTATGTTTTTGTTATGGTTTTCATTGTATAAAGATAATATAGTAGTCCATCCAAATTTTGGATCTAACCTTTACTTATGATTCTATGCTGAGAGAGAGAGAGAGAGAGAGAGAGAGAGAGAGATTTATGCTTGAGAAATGTTGAGCATTTTAGGTGGGTCATCTACATTGTTTGAGATCCATATTCGAGGCAAAAATTCATATTCGGGTCAAATATCTAGTTTGAGATCCATATTTAGGAAAAAAATCGATATTTGAGGCAAAAATCCAATTTGAGATCCATATTTGAAGCAAAAAATCTATATTCGGGGCAAAAATCCAATTCGAAATCCATATTCAGGGCAAAAATCCAATTCCAAATCCATACTCAGGGTAAAAATTCATGATTTTAGATATAATTTCATAATTGGATCTATATCTGAGTAAAAAACCATAATAAACTTCTTAAAACATGTAAAATGATGGACGAATCAGGTCATATAATCCAAAACGAAGTAATTCGACCCATTATCAATGACGGTTCAAGTTGCCTACACATAGTCATCAAACAATGAACATTTGAAACATAGCATTTGAGTACAATCCAAACAAACGTTGGACTTGGAACAATTATTATAGAACGATAAGAACTAATGTTTTATTTTGTCTTTTTTGTTCATTTTGTCCAACCCTAGACAAACCATCAAACATACCCTAACGATGTTGCGTCAAAGCACTTCTGGATGTTGTTGATCTCAAGATGAATGACATCCAATACCAATAGAATGAGAAACCCATCACTTGTTGTCATTCACATTTTGAACCAACGGCCGCAGAATGATTTAAAATGAAACATCTCACAATGAGCTTGTTCACTATTTTGATGGGTGTCGTTCATTTTTAAGATGAAGAACATCCAAGGCAGTTCTAACGGTGCTCTTGTCCTCCGATGTGATCATCTATTTTTTTATCAGGATGAATGAGTACTTTTTAATTTTTAAGAGACAACACCAAGATTCCAAAAAGGAATCGTGTTATTTTATTAAACTTTTTTTAGAAAATTTTTGGCTCATATTTAAAATTTTGAAAATATGAAGCCTATATTTAGAATTGGATTAAAGGTTGGACCTAAATGAAAATTTTCCTTATTTTTTTAGGCTGTTTATCAAACGAGAGAGAGAGAGAGAGAGAAAGCCTACCAACCAATGGTTAAGTTTTTTTTTTTAATCAGCTTTATAGTTTACACAAATCGTAGGAGACCAAATCAAAATCCTCATAGGTTACGTCGAAGACTTAAAAAAATTAAACCAATGGGTTTATAAAGTAAATGACCACTTGTTCTTAGGGACTATCAAAGCCTCTGCATCAGAGATATGTCACAGGGATCGGTAATCCAACTTATCCTCGTGTCGTGTCCACTTGTATGCTACATTCAATGGAAAAAAGACACAAAAGTGGTGTATTCCGTGTACTTGTGAAATAGCATCGATCAGGACCCAAATCGCAGCCATGGCTGAAATACTTTTGCAGTTGCTCTCTATGTTATATAGCTTCAAGTTTATGTTCAGTTTTCTTTCTTTACCATCTCATTTATTACTTTCAACCAAGTATGTCAACAGGTCGGATGTAACCGAATATCCAACCCGACATGAAGCTAAATCCAAATCCAAATCCAAAGAAATCCAAATTTGTTATTGTGTTTTGCATCCCAGGCTAAATCTCCAGCAAAATCCAAATCCAATTATGTGTAAATATTGGATTTTAAGTAGTTGGATCCATATTATGTTAGGTCTGACTCTGTAATGGCTAAACCCCGCCCTTTTGCACCTCTACTTTATGGGTACATTTGGAAGAGAGAAAGATGCAGGAAAAGTGATGCAAAATGAAATTTTTTTACAGATTTTTTGATCCTTT
Source organism: Nuphar pumila (assembly GCF_984573655.1). Taxonomy (NCBI): domain Eukaryota; kingdom Viridiplantae; phylum Streptophyta; class Magnoliopsida; order Nymphaeales; family Nymphaeaceae; genus Nuphar; species Nuphar pumila. The sequence continues at coordinate 124,165,539 of NC_143255.1, forward strand.
CAAATCGCTGAGAGAGTTTTTCCTCCATTGGAGTGAAAGAATGTTTTCTACCAAGAGAAAATAAATTTATTTTTACACTCTCCACCACCACCACGCACCATCTCACCATCACTACCATCTATCTCACCACCACCTACCACCATCACCACCACCACCACCACCCTCCTCCTCCTCCTTTCTCATTTTTTCTCATTTTTCCACTGTTTTTCTTATGTTACACAAACAAGCAAAAATCTTTTCTGAAAAACTTCTCATATGGGTAAAACTTTTTTTTTCTATGAGAGTTTTTTTATCTCGTCCGTGCCCTATAGGTTTCTTTTCTAATCTAGGAATCAACAAAGAATTCTAACCGTCTCTATCATAAAGGGAAAAAAAGGATGAGACCAGCCAAACCGTATCTTTTCCTATTGCATGGCAGTGTTGGTTTATGATGCTGTTTGAATGTCACCAAGTAATAAGAAATTAATGTGTATTTATTGTGGCATCCATAAACACTGTACACGCCAACATAGCAGAATTTCCACACTAAGAATTGCTAATTTCCTACTAAAAAAAAAAGAATTGCTAATTTTCACAAAAAAAGCCCTGACATTGCAAGTATCATGACATAACCATGGGGCAAAGGGGGTAAGCCCACGGAGTTTTAGGCTGCCAGGACAACAATCATAAGTAAGACAAATCCAACACAGCTAGGTCTTTGATCCTAGAGGTGGTTCTTAAGTAGCATGACATAAAAATAATTATCTCTATAGATTTTTCATTTATTTATATTAACCTAAAAAATTATCAGCTTTTGCCAGTCTACACATGCATCTAATTTTTTCTTTCCACGTACTGATCCTCGAAAAGTGGAATTTTATTTGTTTGAAAAAATCCATCCGGAGACGGGCTTATGAGTTATAAGGATGTAAATGGATCGGATATAATCAGATGTAGGATTTGAACTTGGATGAGCAGCACATGTATCGAGTCCATATGGTTACATACTTACATTTACCTGTAATCGGGTCAGAACTTGTCAAAACTTTGAGGTCATATACCCAGTTTGGGATTCAGATGTAAAAAACCATGAAACCAACTCCAAGTTCAATTATCAATCGACCAAAAAGGACTTGTCTTCAGCCAGATGCCCATCTCAAAATCATTCTGTCCCTACAAACAAGTAACTTGTCATTTGATTGCACGGACGGTGGTGTCTGCCGTTCGCACAATGTGCAGGTCCCACATGATCACTCAAATGTGGGACACGTAAATGAGTGGGACCAAAGGTGGGTGGGGAGGGGGGGGGGGGGGGGCAGCCCAGTCCTGCCTCCCGGTCCAGTTAATTTTTTATTTTTTTTAAAGCCCAGCCTTGATTCCTGGGTCGGATCCAGCACCTGGCGAGGGCGGGCACACGTCCGTGCTGGATCTGACCCATTTAACTTATTACCCCTCAGTCCCTCTTCTTCTTCGATCTTGATTTTGAATGACCTAACCCTTGCCCTCATTTTTCCCAAATCCCCCGACTCTCGATGACCGATCCAATGTCGCCCAGCTTCTTCTCCGACGTCGGTCGAGCTTCTCCTCCGACGCCTGCCGCCCACGCTTCTCCTTCAAGACTCCGACGCTACTTCCATGCTCCTGAGTGAGTGAGATGACGAGACACCGACCGAGCACAATGATGAGACACCGATCTTTTGGGTAATTTGACTAATCAAATATGTGCTAGTTTGATTTAACCAAATTATAGGTGGATTAGAGTGAATTTAATCAAATCAACTCTAAAGTAGGGTTGATCCTAACCTGAAACAATTCACTGCATTTATTTTTGATAAAATTTTATTTAAAACAAAAAACTAATTTATCCATTTTGAGAATAAATCCTATTTTTTGTTCCTGAATGAGCTCATATGCATAAAGTCTATTTTTAGTTGGTACTTTTGTATTTTGATTTATTTTGTCATAAATAATATTTATGCATTGTTATGAACTTCAAATTATTGCACCAGTGTTATATATTGCCATTAGATAATGTTTAAGAACTTTCCGTTGAGGTTGAGAAAAACTGCAGCAAATAGTTTGATTTGTCTATATGAAATAGATTTTTATTAATAATTGTAGTCATTTTTTATTTTATCTCAAAATGCCTTACAAACGTGGTCATTCTCCTTCTCGCTAATTACACTAGGTTTTTAACCAAAAAGTAAGTTTTACAGTAACTATAGGTAATGCTAACCCTATAAAAATGGCAAAAATTGAGAGACTCGCTCGTGCTAAGGGTAAAAAAGGTCCTAAAAAGGCTGAGAACCTGCACAATTAAATATCGAACATATTTCAAAATTTGTAAGGCACTTGGAGAAACACATCAAATTTGTTATACAGTACAATCATTTTTCGAATAAAAAAGTATCATTGGGTGTTATTGTCTAGGGATATCCACATAGATCGGGCAGGACATGGTATACTTGAGGTATTACGGTTTAGAACATCAATGGAATTTTTTCCACACATACATACACACACAAACACGGGCTTAACAGTGGACACTCCATCATGGGCATGGGTCGAACCGCCGAATGTGCTAGGCGCATCCGATTCCTTTTTTTTGTGTTTTCATGACTTTTAGGGGCGGTCTTGATGGCCGGTGAAAAGCTTGGGGGAAAATCCCCTTTTAATGGTGGTCAAGGACCTTCACTAAAAGCCCGTTTTTGTAAACTTATGCCTACAACTGATCGTCATGGGCCATCTCTCTCTCTCTCTCTCTCTCTCTCTCTATATATATATATATATATATATATATATATATATAATGGACTCTTGAAACCTTAACAAAGCCTGATCACATTTTTTTTTGAAAGGCAAGCTGGGGTTAGGCAAACCCTTAACCGTTATACAACTATACCATTGGGTTTTGAACCTGCAACGTCCCAACACAAGGTGACGTGCCAGACAAGCAAAGCACCGTTGATAACAAAGCTTGGTCACATGTAACTAGGGGTGGCAATTTCTGACACGACCCGCCAACCCGCCTCTTAGGCGGGTTCAGGTTGGGCTTAAGCCAACCCGTTTAATAAACGGGTCGACCCGCGTAACCCGTTTATTAAACAGGTCAGGTTCGGGTTGGGGGTATGCCAACCCGCCAACCCGGCTGACTCGTTTAATAAACGGGTTAGGCGGGTGGGTCAACCCGCCAACCCGACCCGTCAACCCGTCGACCCGTCAACCTGACCCACGAAACTGAGAACCCGTTTACCCAACCCATTTATTAAATGGGTTGGCGGGTCGTGTCGGGTTACCCGTTTATTAAACGGGTCAGGTTCAGGTTGAGGTATGCTGACCCGCCAACCCGACACGATTGCCACCCCTACATGTAACATTGGGATGATTCAAAAAGTTGATTCTTGCTAAAATAAACAACATAGATTACAAATGAGAACCAAAAAATGAAAAAAGATTAAAAATCAAAACTATCCATTCTTTCTTATTTTGGTAGGAGGAACTGTATATATATTATATATAAGATGGGAGTAATAGCCGACACCTCCTTCAAAAGACTGCGCCGTTGATTGCGCATGCTATCAATGGTGCTCACTTATTCTGGGCAAAAAGTGTCTTTAGCGGCCGTAAGCTTTATAGGCATTTGCATTTAAGTGTTTTACTATAAGGCCTTTAGCGCCATTAAAGGCTCTTTGGGCGAAAGGGCATCCACTCATTCGAGTTATGAAAAAGTGGTAGCTGCACGACTACCAGTGGGATGACGCTGATGCTCATCGTCAATTTCAGTAAAAAAAAATTACTGGCACACTAAACGTGTGCGCTAGTAAAGGTTTGGGACCTTTAGCGGTGCACACTTTTTTGTGCATCAGTAAAGGTATTTTTCAGGGAAATTGAGGGGTCACTCCGCCTACATTTAGTTCTTAGTGATTTTGTACTCTATCACTCATATATGTGTTATATATATACGTGTGTCTATGTGAGAGCAAAAAAATATGGGCTGCCTTTGTGGGTTTTAAACTTTGGAGTTGAAATTCATGGTGGAGGTCATTTTGACTAAGATGCATTCAAACATGGACAAAATAGTTGGCACTTGAGAGAGAGAGAGTAACCAATTTTTTTTGTGCAAATTAAATCAGACTAATATACTAACATACGTCGTGACAACGTATGTGAGGAGAGGGTGGTGTGTGTTCTTCTCAGAACACAAATTTATGTATTCCTGTGTGTACGAAAGAATATCTTGAGACCCACGATAATTCATATGTCAATGTTGCCCACTATAACTTTATAATAAAATAACATATAAAAAATGTAGATATACTTTTGACGAAAATGTCTTTCCGTGAGATAGATATGCGTTGGATGAAAATGTTCTCTCGCTCCCCGTAAATAGATTTGCACGTTTCACTTTTGTTTTTAGCTTATGTTACAACACATGACCGCCTTCTCGTTCTTGCCTGATGAGTTGTGGAGCCTGATTTATAGTTTTTTTGACTTACAGAAGGGGGGTTTGGGGGTTCCCCCCAGCGTGGGTCACGTTGCGCGGTCAGCGAGCGGGGGTCCAGGGGGGGCACTTCTGGCGGGGGGGGGGGGGGGGGGTTGGGGGGCAGCGCCCCCAGAACAAATTTTTCTTGGGCTTATGTTTAAGACTCGGTTTCTTATGGATCATACCATACTTGTTTAGGTTTAGAGTTGTTGTCCTTGCCTTATATAAATTCTTTTTTTTCTCTCTTGTAACTGTTGAAAAGAGCAATAAGATTTCTCTATGGGCGACTGTAGTTTTTTTTACTCTTTCTATTAAAAAGAGAGATTTATAATAGAAATTAGATAAGAGAGTAGCGATTTACAGTAGAAATTAGATCAAAGAGTAGCGATTTACAATATAAATCAAATCAAAGAGTAACGATTTATAGTGAAAATCATATCAAAGAGTAGCGATTTACAGTAGAAATCAAATCAGAGAGTAGCGATTTACAGTAGAAATCAAATCAGAGAGTAACGATTTACAGTAAAAATCAAATCAAAGAGTACCGATTTACAGTAAACATCAAATCAGAGAGTAGCAATTTACAGTAGAAATCAAATTAGAGAGTAGCGATTTATATTACAAATCAATTTTTTATTGTAAATCGCTACTCTTTGATATGATTTCTACTATAAATCGCTACTCTCTGATCTGATTTTTACTATAAATCGCTACTTTCTAATCTGATTTTTACTGTAAATCGATACTCTCTTATCTGATTTATATTGTAAATCGTTACTCTCTTATCTGATTTTTACTGTAAATTGTTACCCTCTTATTTGATTTCTACTGTAAATCTCTATTCTCTGATTTGATTTCTATTATAAATCGCTACTCGCTTATCTGATTTCTACTGTAAATCGCTATTCTCTGGTCTGATTTCTACTGTAAATCGCTGCTCGCTTATCTGATTTATACTATAAATCACTATTCACTGATATGATTTCTACTGTAAATCACTATTCTCTTATCTGATTTTTATTGTAAATCACTACTCTACTCAGTTCGACGTTGCCACTATTATCTTTACTGTAAATCACTATTCTCTGTCTACTCAGTTCGACGCTTGCACTCTGGTATCATGATGAACAATAGACAGAATGCTGATTTCTCTGGTAGTTTAACTATTTCTCATGAACAAACAACGATAAATGATTCTTCGATGATAATAGACGACAACGACGATAAAGGATGCTCCGATGGCAGCAGACGACGACAAATGGTGCTCCGACGACAACAAATGACGACAAATGTGTGTCATCAATTGGAGCTCATGTTACAACAGATGCTGCATTGTTAAAGGGTAATCCAAAATGTTTAGGGCGACATAGTGTGAGGAACTCCTGTTAAAGCTGAAGAGTTTACTCCTTAGGGAGAAAACGATGATGATTTTAACCTTTTCTCACGAGAAAACTTTTTTGTCCTTTACTCGAAACATCATTTTATGACGCTAATGGCAAAAAATGGTACTTAAGTCTTTGCAAATGCATCAGACTTCGACGCTAAGTGATGCCGACATACATGGGAAAATGAGCCCCACATGCTTACATCTGTGATGCTCATTCAAACCCAAGAACACACACCTGCGTGTTTCAGGAGGGGGGGACATATAACCTGCTTCGGTATATATGAGAGAGAGCATGGTCAAAGCTCACCATCAACTCTGAACACAGACGAGATGGCTTGGCTTTGTTGACCTAGTCAGGCACTGAACTGCACTCGCTGCACCCCCCTTTGGCCCCGCTCTAGCCTCTAGCCATAGGCCCATAAGGCCGACAGGTGGAGAGAAGAGAAGCCAACCTTACGTCACACTGAAGCTTACGCCCGTCCCCCGTACTGACCTTAATAATTAACCTCACGCAAACTGGCGTGTCCCATGTCCTTCTGATCGTGTCCATGTGACCAAGGAAGGATGTGACAATCTGACCACTTGCACGCGTCCGGCAGAGGTCTATCCGGTCCCGCACCAATCACCCTCTTCCTCTTCCACGCAATCCCACACCCTACCCACCTACATACACATTTTCTCTCCTTAATCCCCTAATCAACCCTTAACCAACAACCCAACTCCCTTCCCTCCCTATCCCCTTCTTTCTCTGTAATGACCGAAATACCTATTTCTCCGGCTACCGGATTCCGGCGACGTCCGGATTCTGCGTCGGTCCCTCCGAATGTCGCCGGAAAATGTACGTTTCAGGTCGAACTCGTCGTAAAATGCACGGTTCAAAGAGATTGGGAAACAGAAACTTTCCACGGTGAAGATCCGACCGGGAGCCTAAAACCCTAAGTTCCGACGAAATCACCGTAGGAATTTCGCTAAGATTTTCGTCAAAATGAGATCTCGGGATCGATGCTTCAATCTGAGAATCCGTACGGTGTTCTGATCGCCGTCGTTCTTCGTTTTCCTACCAAAATTTAACCGTTCAATGCGTTCGTTCACGGGGAAATAGGCGGTTGGAAATTTTGGCCAATGTCTGGGAGAATGCGTCCGATTTGGGACGATCGTTCAGACACATCGGGCCCAAACGCTACTTTCAACCTTTAGCAACAAACTCACGATTCCGATTTCGTTAATTTCTGAAGATCTTATCCACCGCTTGCGGTTAAGTCCTCTCAGCCAGGGTTTCTTGAGATCATCGGACGCATCTTCCGTCGGATCACGGCCGGAATTTCTTCAATCTCTCTTGGTTAAGCGAGTTCAGTTTCCAGGTTTTCTTCATAAGCGTATCGAATTCAGGAGGAGATAGAGGAAAGAACGAAACCTTAAAAACCCTAGGGAGGATGAACCCCCGACGGGCTCTTCTAGGGTTTCGATTCCGACGCTGACTAGGATAGTGTGGTCATTTTTGTGTTTGAAGGCTATCCACAAGGTCAATGAGAAAAGAGAGGCATTTCCTCCGATGCGGAAAAGTCTGGGGGTATTTTGGTCATTATGTTTCAGAAACGTAAACATACGTTCCCCAACACCCACCACACTCCACACAAGAGACCGAGGAAGCCAACAGGAGAGAGAGAGAGAGAGAAAAAGGTGGTAGATGCAAAATAACCCTCTCCCTCCTCATATCATAAGTTCATAACCCTCGCCACCTTCCCCCCATTCCAACATAAACCACCTTCTTCACGCCGGATTCCTCCCAATCCCTGCCTGTTTCCTCTCTCTCCGGGATTCCCCTCTGCTCGAAGACGGGTTCCGGCGACTCTAGGTACGACCCGCCTTTGTTTTCATGGACATTGGTCTTTGTTTTCTTGGCTCTTCTTTACGTAAACCTCCATGTTCTCTGGTTTTCAGAAGGTTATGTTGGTGGGTTTTGGTTGTGTCGGCCGTTTGGGCATTTGGGTGTTTTGGGTTTTTTTGTTTTGTTTTTGTTTTTGTTTTTGCTTTGGTTTTCTATCTCCGGGCTGGTTGGTGGAGTTCCCGTATGGCATCGGTTGTGTGTTTTCTTGTGGGTTGTAGTAAGAACCATGTACGGTTGCTGACTTGTTACTGAAGTTGGCTAAGTTTTTTCTTTACTTGGGAGGGTTTTGTCAAGGGTGGTGGTGGGTATCGCGGTTTAGTGCTTGTTGTAGTGGTGGTGGCGGCGACGGCGGTAGTCGGGTGGTGGGGGCTGGAGAGGTTGGGGATGGGGTGTAGGAGGGTGGGTTGCGTGGTTTTTTTGGCTGTTTTAGTGAAGAGCCTTGTAAGCGAACTACGTTTTTCTGGTCTATGTTAGCTTTGACTTGATTTTATCTTCGCCAAAGTTGGGGGTGTGAGTTTGAACCTTTTTCTTGTTGACATGGGGTTGTGTGGTAGGGGTTCGAGGAGGAGGGGGTGAGAGAGGCAGTGTCACTGCTTTGTTGGTTGGGACTTCTGGGTGGTGTAAAAGAGTGGTTTCATGGTGGCTTTTGTGGCTCTATTTCTCTTGCTGGAAGACTTAATCTATGGAGAAGATTGGGTTTTTCCCTGTGGTGAATGACCCTTTGCTTTGTCAGTTCGGGGAGAAGATTGGGTTTTTTCTCACTGGTGAATGGTCCTGTGTGTAGCACTGGCAGAGGGTCAGTGGAGTAAGATGATAGCTTCCTGTTAGGAAAGGTGACTCAGTGTTCAACCTTTAAGCAATTTCAGAGCGTGTTTCTTGTTTCCAGTCTGCTAGTTTGGTGGCTTCGTGCCTAGTATGGTGCAAATTGCTTTTTTTCGAAAGAAGCTTTAGTAACGGACTTGAAGGAAGTTGAAGTGCTCATGATAGTGGCATCGAAAGCATGAAATTCAACACATTTTAAATAGGGAGATTCCTTAAAAGCAAGGGAGCTGGACATCATTGGTCTCATTTGTGTTTGGACTCAATGTTGACTACAACATATAACCATTAACCTCAAAAGGGTGTATAATGGGCATTCGACGTTATATATAATTGTTGATTTGAAAAACACACAACGCAAGTACTTCTTAGGAGGTCAGATCAGTCTGTTATACTTAAGGAGGTGTTGGGCATATTTTATCTCGGTGCACACAACAAGTTAATATACAATGTAATGATGCTAGTCGGTTGATTTTCATTCCACAAACTGATTAGTGTCTTTGTACAGCATAATTTCTGCATACTAAAGAAGTGTGTGGTTCCATGTTGATCTCATTGATGATATATCTTAAAAAGCAGTGGTACATTGAGAACTAAAAAGTGTTCTCTGTCCTACTTCTCGATGCCATTTACACATCACAGTCTAGTATCTATTTCCTTTTAAAGATGCTTACGATAGTCTTTTGTCTGCCAGGGTCTGATAAAAGTGAATCATTTAAGCATCTTCACCTTTTCATGGTTTGCTGCTCAATCATGGTTGATCTACCATTTATCTGTTAGCGTTGACCATTAATGGTGCTTTTCTTAAAAAATGTGGGTTGCTTACAACTTTATCCGCCTGATTTCTTACTACATATATCTTTCGCTTGCAGCAAGTTAACTAGTTAATTGAGTAACCTCAAAAACCTATCTGCTTAATGTCTCTACTGCGTAACCTACCAGTCCAATTTTCTGCCAGTGAAGAATCCCTTTGTTTTGGGCTATGGAGCCATACAAAAGTTGTAAAAATTTCCCTTCTTCTTTCTGTTCGTATGTAACTGCATAATAACAAGTGCCTTTAGGGTCCATCAATATGATCAGTTTTTGCATTTCAAACATTTTATAATCAAATTTATGAAATTTTGGTTCTTTCATTCTTAATCTCTGCCTTAGATGTTTTTTGCTGGATTGGGTTGAAGCATGCATATCCAGATTCTAGATATATTTCCTTTTAAATATTTGAAAGATCAGTCATGCTTGTGTTTCTAGATCATTTATTTCACAAGACATTACCTTATCTTTACTTTTCCCATTCACCCGTATGGTGTATTTGAAGAGTCTTCTTTTTCAAGCATGTTTCTGCAATACTATTGCCTCTTCCACTGGGTTAATCTCCACAAAAATTGCTGAAGTTAATTTTTTGTACTCCATGTCATTGGGTATAGGAGTTCAAGCAGAACTACTGAACCAATAATTATCATTGTAATGCCTTCCATGATTTCATAAAAAAACCCATTCATATATAATTTGAGGACCATCATGGTTATGGATTTGTGTTTCTTTGAAGGTCATATTGTGATGTAGCTCACTGGGCAATATGGAAGAACGTAACCATATTCAAATTAGATAAATAACTGAAACAAAGGTGATCATAAATAGAAAGACATAAGTTACTAAGAGAGGGAAAAAGGGCAGCAGAATCGGTTAGGGCAACAAAGGGAAGAAAAATTTGTTAGGGAAAATAGAAAGAGTTACGCATGGTCAGGAATCATGAGATGGATGTTGGTACCTCTTAAACTAGTTAGCTTAAGGAGGCTGAATACTACTGTCAGTGACTTCATATTTTTTTTCCGGTAAGAAACTATCAGTGTCTTAATGTAACATGATTAGGCCTAAATGTACAAGGGGGATGGTGGCGGACAAATCACAAAAGTTATATCTCAGCAATAAATGAGCAACACCATTGAAACCACTGCAGTGCACCTAGGAGTGCAGAATTGGATACATGAAATCCTCATAGCTGCACATTTAGAATTAGGATTTCCAGACTTTATTACTCTTTCTTATCCAGAGCAATCATTAATTAGGGAAGTTGAAAGTTTAGTTGGGCCCATGCATGTGGCGGACAAATCACAAAAGTTATATCTCAGCAATAAATGAGCAACACCATTGAAACCACTGCAGTGCACCTAGGAGTGCAGAATTGGATACATGAAATCCTCAAAGCTGCACATTTAGAATTAGGATTTCCAGACTTTATTACTCTTTCTTATCCAGAGCAATCATTAATTAGGGAAGTTGAAAGTTTAGTTGGGCCCATGCATGTAGTCTCACAAAAATACCATCTGGATTATGCTGAACTACAATCAAAGAACAATTGTTGTTAAGTTTTGGTATTTATTGCACATTAACAAGTTCACGACATTCCTTTCAACAATGTCTCTAAGGTCATTTATCTTTGTAGTTAAATTTATTTTTGTTTCCTTTACCTGGTCATTTATGGCATCCCCTTTATCATCGTCTATTTTATTTTTATTTTGGGAATGGTTTGATAATCAACATTTTTAAAGGCATTTGGAGGGGCGTTAAGGGCGTCGGCTCTAACGCCTTGAGGCTTATGCTTCTATGCTAGGTGGTGAGGCTTATGCCTCCCCAGCATAGAGGCTTATGAAATTTCGTGAAGTGAGGGTCTCAATGAGAGGCCCATGCCTCCACTTTTAACTTTTATTGTGGTAGAGCTCTAGGGCCTCTAAAGTCATTACTTACCTCTCTTTGGTTGCCTATGAAAGGTAAGTAATTATTGTTTTTTAACATTTACCTTTTTTGTTTTTTTAATATGTCCATTTGCACCTTTTTTAGCTACTTAGATTGCACATTTACCATTGTGTGCACCTCACAATAGTTGCTCTAATATATATATATATATATATATATATATATATATATATATATATATATATATATGTGTGTGTGTGTGTGTGTGTGTGTGTGTGTGTGTGTGTCACCTATATTGGTGATATTTTCAAAGTACTATCCGAAGTCAAAATATCACAATATTTTTGGGAAAAAACTCTTTTTTAATATTTTAAATTTGCATTTCCTATTTTTTGTTTATTATATATTTTTAAAACCTTTTAAAACTTGTTTCTCTATATTTTTGAAAGAAAATTAATACAAAACTTATTATTTTCTTAGCTTTTTGGTTATTACATATATTTCTTTCAATTTTTTAAACTCCCGAGTTTTCTTGAGATTTTACCGAGCAATACAAACTTTTGAAAATCTCTCCGAGGAAAACCCTCCTCGAGAAATTACCTTGAATGATATAGGTGACTATGATATATATATATATATATTTAGAGAGAGAGAGAGTATGTCTCTTTCTTTAACTTCCTATTGTTATGTGTTAATATTGTTTTACTTTTTATTATTTAAGGTTTTCATTTACTAATACATTATAAGTAATGAATAAATTCTCTATTTTATTAAAAACCTCGTTGATAATTAATAGTGAGGTTAATGACTAGTTTATGATTTTTTTTAAATAAAAGTGTTGGAAGTATTTTAGAACTTTATACCAATGTAATTATCAGAAGGGTTGGCGATACGGGTGTATCATACCGTATTGTAAGATACGGGAAAAACACATTTTAAAAATCATAAAAAATACACAAAAAATAATTTTTTTCCAAAAATAGAAAAAATTTAGAAAAGATCATAGAATAAAATAGAAAAAATAAATCAAATTTAAGCATTATGAACAATTAAACATACACATGTATTATTATAACATGTGAAATGATGTTGTATCAAACTGACAACTAACAAAACAAAAGGTTTACTATTAAAGAGTCATGTTAGAAAACAAACAAAAGAAAAAAGTTGAGTAAACAAATTATAACAATCACATAATACAAAAATAAAATAAAATTTAAAATAACTAAAAACTTTAAAAATATTACCACAAAGATAATTGAAACACATTTAAGTAGTCAAACTACAATATTAAGTAAACTTAATTATAAAAATTGACCATGAATAATTATGTAACAATTATCAAATATAAAAGTTGAGCGACACACTGTACTCTATAGGCCCGGAGGCAGTGATAAATGGGCAAGGGTTGCTAGGTCGTCGCCTGGAAGCGACGCGTCACACCGGCGCTCGGGTGTGGTGTCAAATAGGCAAGGGTTCCCTCACTTTGTTGGACGGGTGGGGGTAAAGAAGTTAGTCCAAGACCATAAAATTAGGTTAGCCACTTGGAACGTAGGGTCTTTGACTGGTAAGTTGGTAGAGTTAGTAGATGTTATGTGTAGGAGAAAGATTGATATTTTATGCCTACAAAAGACCAAATGGGTAGGTGAGAAGGCAAAAGTGATAGAACCTCGGGGATATAAGATTTGGTATACAGGAATAAATAGAAATAGGAATGGAGTAGGGATTGTTATGAGTCATGAGTTTATAGATGATGTAGTTGAGGTCCGTAGGAAGGGTGATAGGATTTTACTTAATAAATTAGTATTAGGTATGAATATTATTAATATTATTAGTGTTTATGCATCTCAAGTAGGTTTAGATGATTCCATTAAGCGTCAATTTTGGGAAGATTTAGATGGAATAGTACAATGGATATCTTATGGTGAAAAACTTTTCATCGGCGGTGACCTTAATGGACGTGTAGTCATTAGTAGGGGTGGATTTGAGAGTATCCATGGAGGCTATGGTATAGGAGAAAAAAACGAAAGTGGAGAAAGGATTTTAGATTTTGGTTTGTCCTATGATATGATCTTAGCAAACACTTGGTTTAGGAAGAGGGAGTCTCACCTAGTAACATTTAAAAGTGGGGTTAATACGAGTCAGATAGATTTTTTCCTACTTAGAAAGAGAGATAGGGGTTGTTGCATCGATTGCAAGGTTATACCAGGAGAAAGTGTAGCTACACAACATAGAGTCTTAATTTTAGATCTTAGAATTAGACAATGCCGCAAAAGGGATAGATCCTAGAATTAAGTGGTGGGCACTGAAAGGAGCTAAACAAAGAATGTTTGTAGAGCAGGTAGTTAAGGAAGCTGATTGGTGTCTCGAGAACGATTCAGACTCAATGTGGAATAAGATAGCGGGTGACATGAGAAAGGTGGCTAAGGAGGTATTGGGTGAGTCTAAAGGCGGTGCACTGCTAGGTAAGGATACATCATGGTGGAATGAGGATGTCAAATTAGTTATTAAGGTTAAAAGAGAGTGTTATAGAAATCTAAGTAAGTGTCGTGATAATGAGAATTTGGAGAAATATATGATAGCAAAGAAGAAAGCTAAAAAAGTAATTCGAAACGCGAGGGATAAGGTATATAAGGAGGTTTATGGCAAGTTGGATACCAAAGAGGGCGAGAAGGATATTTATAGGCTTGCAAAGATGAGAGACAAGAAATCGAGGGATTTGGGTATGATTAGATGTATCAAAGATGAAACACAAAGGGTTTTAGTCAAATATGAGGAGATTAAGGAGAGATGAAAAGATTATTTTGATAAGCTATTTAATGGAAGTCATGCTTAGGATCTTGGAGACTTGTCCATTCCTTTTCATGAGATGAATCGTGACTTCATGCGCAGAATTCAAAAAAAAGAAATTGCAGAGGCTTTGAAGAAAATGAAATCAAGGAGGGCAGCTGGCCCAGATGGTATACCTATCGAGGCTTGAAAATGCTTGGGAGAGAAAGGTTTAAAATGATTGACAAATCTTTTTAACAAGATTTGGCGGACAAATAAGATGCCTAATGAGTGGAGGAAGAGTACTTTGGTGCCTCTATATAAGAATAAGGGTGATATACAAGATTGCACAAACTATCGTGGTATAAAACTCATGAGTCATACTATGAAACTTTGGGAGAGGGTGATTGAGTCTAGGTTGAAGAAGGTTGTCATGATATCGGAGAATCAATTTGGTTTTATGCCTGGAAGATCAACTATGGAAGCTATACATCTTCTTAAACAACTTATTGAGAGAAATAGAGAGAGAAACAAAGATTTGCATATGGTTTTTATTGATTTGGAGAAGGCATACGATAGAGTACCTAGGGACGTTCTTTGGTGGACAATGATGAAGAAAAGTGTTTCTCTCAAGTGCATTAGTATAATTAAGGATATGTATGAAGGAGTAGTAACCAATGTCCGCACTTGTGGAGGGGTGACAACCAATTTTCCTATAACGGTTGGGTTATATCAAGGATCTGCTTTAAGCCATTTCCTATTTGCTATAGTGATGGATGAGCTTACGAGATCAATTCAAGAAAATGTGCCGTGGTGTATGTTGTTTGCTGATGATATTGTTTTGGTTGATGAGTCTAGAGCTGAGGTTAATGCTAAGTTAGAATTATGGAGACAGACATTGGAAGCAAGAGGTTTTAAGTTGAGTAAGAGTAAGACAGAATATATGGAATGTCGGTTTAGTAAGCAACGAAGTAGTGATGGGAGTGTAGTGAAGTTTGGTGAGCAAGAAATACCGGTGGATGGTTGTTTCAAATATTTGGGATCTATCATTCAAAAGTATGGAGAAATTGATGGAGATGTAAATTATAGGATAAGGGTTGGGTGGATGAAATAGAAAAGTGCAACTGGAGTGTTGTGCGATCGTAGAATGCCATTGCGGTTGAAGGGAAAGTTTTATAGGACAACTATTAGGCCCGCTTTACTATATGGTACGGAATGTTGGGCTGCCAAGAGACATCATATTCAAAAAATGAGTGTAGCTGAGATGCGTATGCTTAGATGGATGTGTGGAAATACAATAAAAGATAAGATTCAGAACGAGGAGATACGGAAGAAGGTAGGCGTTGCACCCATTGAAAATAAGATGAGAGAGAATCGTTTACGGTGGTTTGGACATATTCGACGAAGGCCTAATGATGCTCCAGTTAGAAAGATGGAGAAATGGGAAAATATATTAGTTAAAAGAGGTCAGGGTAGGCCTAGAAAGACTTGGATAGAGATGATAGGAAAGGATATGAATGCTTTGAACCTCACCGAGGACATGGCATTGGATATAAATGATTGGAGGAGAAGGATTCATGTGGAAGACCCAGAATGATTTTCTTTGTTGGTTCATATCGCCGACCCCAATTGTTTTGGGATGAAGGCGTAGTTGTTGTTGTTGTATCAGATATAAAAGCTATAATTATGATATTAGAACAATGTATGGATTACATATATCAAAAGAGTAAAGTCAAAAAAAGAAAGTAATATGCCATTTGTAAGTAGTAAGCATTAAAAAAGAGAAGTTTCGTTATGTCTTTATTAATTAGTTTCACTAATTACAATAAGCACAAGAGTTGAATAATGCGTGCTCTTCCATAATAATATATCTCTTGCTTCTTTTCTTTCTTGTTTTCACTAATCACAACAAATTAAGAAACTTCTGTTTTTTTGTTCACATCATGGTTGTACCTATCATTGTTTTGTGTTTTGCGATACAATGCACACTTGCATCGCGATATGAGTGTGTATCGTATATGTATAGGGCGGATTGTACGATACACCCATGTATCGTGTTGTATCGTAGGATACCGTGTGCATTGTATGATACAATATTGATGCAGTTAAAAAAGGCCGAAAGTTGTCTTTTTTTCATTTTGGGTTTAAAAAGCCTCTTGAGAGTTGAGTTCTTCATATGTCTAGAGCAAGGTTTTAAAACTCGCCGAGTCAACTCGTTGACTCGGTTCGGCTCTCCAGCGAGTCAACCCGGCAAGGCAAACTCGGTTTGCCAAGACTCGGGCTGACTCGGCCTGACTCGGGCGAGTTTTGGGATGTTTGAAATTTGATTTTTGAGTTTCAAATTACAGTTTCGAAATATATAAGTACATATATTTTAACGAGGGTTGCCCCCAGATTTTGTATAAAAAAGAAAATAAAAATCATTTAAAGATAAAAAATCATTGAAATCCATAGAATAAAATCGCCATGCTGTTGGAAGTTGGAACTACTGTTCACTCGGTGCTATCAACTTATTCTAGCAAAATATTTTAAAGAAATGATTCTCACTATATATGGAGGGTCAAATGTGCCTATGGGAAGTCACATTTAGGTTTCATCATCCATTTGTTATGTGAACAAGCATTGTACAAATTCAAATATTAGTAGTCTTTTTATAGTTGTGCCATTAATATATTTCCTGCATAGTTTTCATACATGAGAAAATTGCTTATTTATGTTGATATTGGGCATTCTGTAAACTTTCAATATGCACATATATCCCTATTTTACATTTATGGATTTGTTAGAGAGGGAATTGGAACTTTTAAAACAAGCTAGCATATATGATTGGCCATTTTAGGAACCGTAGGTAGTAGCAGACTGAACTCATGGTGACCACATCCTCTAATTCAAGTCATGAATTAGTCAAAATGCTTGTATAGATATCAAATTCAAGCAAACCTCTATAGCTCTTTGCAGTTGTTTTTATATTCTTACAGACATTTGGACAGTACTGTCTCTTGGAACGTTAGCAAGTGGAAAAAATGTAGTGCCGTGTTGATTACAATTATGGCAAAGAAATAGAAAACTAGAATTGCCTCCTTGCCTATTCCTTTGCTATTCAAAGTACATTTCCAGAATGTGGCTAAGAAATGGACTTAATGATTATCCACTCCATTGATATTCCATGATGTGCCTTATGTAGAGGTTATAAAATGAATATCATTATATCAGGGCACATATTTGTCCATATCTCCTTTTTGCATGCCATATTAAGTTATTCTGCAAACCTTTATATGTTTAAATGACAATTTATATATTGTTTTTCTTTTAAAATCAAAAGTTAACAAAACCCTGTCCGAGTCACCGAGTTGACCCGCTGAGTCACGAGTCAATAAAGAACGAGTCGAGTTTCGAGTCACGGGTTTTAAAACCTTGGTCTAGAGTCCGTTACAAGGGAACCCACGAACCCTAGGTTCCGTGAGATCAATTTGGAGGCCGATTCGTGCGCAAAGGAGAGGGATTTTGTGATTTTATCAAGAGTGAATTTTCACCATTTTTTCACTCAAGGAAGTAGGTTAAGGTGCAAAATCTCTATTTTTTGCTTCTTATTGACTGTTTTTGGGAAAAGGTGTATCTTGTGCTTCTTATTCTTTGATTCTTATTGAGTTTTTTAATTGGTTATGTTTTATTTACTGCATAAGCATTGATGATGTACGACTAGGGTTACCATTGAATTTGAGATGTCTATTTTGTGATGCTATTATTATAGGTGGACTATATAGATTTAAGCTACATGTTATGTTACAGGTCAAGATCAAAGTGTACATCCATGCGATTCTCCATCTATTCCTTCAACTTGTCGTGCTGATGTTATTATTGAACTAGAAGAAATTCAAAGAAGAATTTTGCAAAAATGTAAAGATGAAGGACTTCTAACCATTGTTCCAGATTCTGAAGATGATGATGATAATGACCTACTTGCTAAAAAATGGCTCAACATAAAAAGATCATTGAGCAACATTTGGATGCAAAACTGAGGAAATACTATCTTGATGTTTGGCAAATAGGCTCTAGAAGATAGTTTAGTTTTAAAATCTTTATAATTTAAAACTTTAGAGATGAAGATTGACATATAAGACATTGGTTAAATGTAATGTTTTTAGTTATCATGAATTCTTAGTAGTTTAGTTATGACTTATGACATTTTAGTATGACTTGGATGTGAATTTAATATTGTTAGTTAGTTAGTTAAATGTAAGGCTTTAATTGTATTTAAAATTTAAATTATGTAGTTGTCTTTTATTTACATTGTTAGTTATTAATTGTATGGTTTGTTATTAATTTAAATTGTGTAGTTGCCTTTATATGTGATTTTATGGTTGTATTTTGTGCAATTCATCATTGTTTTATGTGATGATTTTTTTAGAATTTATGCTATTTTTTTTTTTATTTTTGTAGATTTTTTTTGGAAATTTTGGAATTTTTTTATTAAAAATTTACGATACATTTACAATACGATACAATATCGTGTTACTTTGGGCCCGACCGATACGGGTAACAATACGATACTTACAACCTTGGTTCACATAGCTTATGAAATAAGTGAATAGGACTCTAATAAAGTATTATGTAAAAAATTGTCATTAAACATGAAAAAGAATAAAAGATAAATTGTTTGAAAATTTTCAACACCAAAAAGTGAAAAAGCTGCCGTATCTTACGATATGGCATGTAGCGTACGGTATGATACTGTGCAATACAGACCGATACACTGCATTTTCCGATTTAGGAGGTATATCGTATCACATGGACCAGTGATTACTGCAATACACCGTATCATGTCATATGGTATGATATGAAACATACAATACGATACTGATAACACTACTTTATACCTACTTCTATGCAATATCGAGCAACTGCAACAAAGAGATGATTGTCTTCCATATATCTTTTTGGGAGAACTATGTGGATGATAATTGGTGTCATGCTCTGATGCGAGTTTGGAATTTAGATATGTTGGGTAGGAACCATGATACTGTTAGTGTACGACTTAAGAAGACTTTTTGCACTCAATATTTGTAATCTGTTGTTCTTAATCTTTATGACTACATGGATAAGTAGATTTCATTGGTTTGGAATTTTTGTTCTGATTTCAGGGGCTGTCCTGCTTGTTGGTCCTTTTAAAGTTTTAAGTCAGCCATGGTGAGCATTCGCCGACGGAAACATTTGGGGATGGGTCCAGGTAAGTTGGATCTTCAATTATGACACCATTATATCTAAAAATCCCTATGAAACACTTGTACTAATCACCGTGAATGAATGCATATAAAAGTGCATACTGCATACACATACATGCAGTGCGTCTGTACTCAGCAGGAATTGGTGAGGGATGTCATATGCTACAACTAATGACATTTTCTCTTTATTTTGTTTTGGGGGACTCTGAACCTGAGATAATGGAAGTATGCCAGTGTATTGTCAACATTACACTTTTGCCTCGAGTTCCCATTAGATGATCAAATAATTTATGAGAGGTACATACATGTGTTCTTGCAGTTCTGCATTGGTCTGTTGCTATTTTTGGGAAGAAAATGGTTCTGAAACACACCTAAGTTGCTGGAATTGTGAAATACTCCATTGATTGAATCATTCGCCTGTTAAAGTAACCCGGGTTATAATTTATCAAACTATCATCAGTGTGACAGAAGTAACCAAGAAAATAGAAAGAAGAAAATCTGTGTGCCTTGCCATTCTATCTTCTTTCCTCTCAATACTGAAAGGAATTTTTTGATCAAGTTTATTTTATGTGTGTGTGTGTGCATGCATGCGTGTGTTAAACATATAAGCAATCTCAGCCATGGCAAAGGCCTAGCGATAGGTTGGCCCAGTGATGCAGAGCAGGACCGGATCGAGTATGTACCACGTGACCAAGGCATGGCCAGGGAACCTGATCCAAAGGGGATGGACGATCGGACCCAGGAGTTGGATCCGATCGCAGGTAAGGTGCATCGACGCAGGGACGTGACCCTGCGTACCTACTCCAGACGAGGAACAACCCAGAACGTCACCGATCCAGCTCCAGAATGAAGACGTCTTGGGTCCAGGATCGGACCCAAGACCTGGGTCCACTAGCAGTCTTTAAAAACCCTCTAGGGTTGCGTGAAACAGAGAATCTTTAACATTGCAGCAGCCTTCTATTTTTCTGTCAGCAGTTTTCCTTTTGGTTTTTTACTCCTTTTCTACTGTTGGTCTTTATTTCATTTATGTCCATCCTATTGTTCGATTGAGATTCATATTGAAATAAAAGCAAGTGCCATCGTTTTCAGTGGATATTCCTCTTATTTTTTGCACATCGCACGACAGTGAGAGTCGTGCCATCATCTTCCGCAATTAAGTGCGTCGAAGCCGATCCCCTCGAAAGTGGTATCAGAGCTCCAGTCCTCCTCAGTCAACGGCATGGCGCAAGAAGCGAGGAACGATCCTACAAGCGGGAACGACCGAGAGGAAACCGATAACGAGGATTCGATGATGCAGATGATTGATATGATGCCGAAGATCCAGGAAAATATGCTACGCGTAAGCAAGGACGTAGTCGGCATGTCGAAACATATGGATGGGATTGAAGGTCGGTTCGTCGCCCTTGAGTCGCCGGTGGAGCAATGCGCGACGTCAATGCAAAGAACGGGAGCGGAGCTGGATGACGTTGCAGCTGATCGTGTGAATGCAATACTCGCGGAAACAGTCCAGCTGACGCACCCTCAGTTTGTCCGCGCCACCGTCTCGCAACCGGTACTTCCCCTCCATCCAGGTTCGGTAGAGGCTGCGACTCACACAGTCGGTACCCTCCACCTGAACTAGGAGATCACGACATGACACCCCCACGTCGCGGGTGCGTTACCACCCTGGCCTCAAGCCACGGGGTCTGCCTCGCAGGCCAGACTGGGTCTGCAGGACCCCAGCGTCACGCTGGGTCCAGCCGCAGGCCTGGGTTCGTGGCCTCGAGCCATGGGTGCTGCGTCGCAGGCCGGACCGGGCCTGCAGGGCCCCAGCATCATGCTGGGTCCAGTCGCAGGTTTGGGTTCGTGGCCTCGAGCCACGGGGGCTGCGCCGCAGGCCGAGCCGGGTTTGCAGGACGTAGCGTCACGTTGGGTCCTGCCGCAGGCCTGGGTTCATCAGCCCGACCCGGTAAGGACCCCCCTTTCCCTTCTGAGCTCGTCCGTGGAGGCCCCGTGGCAGCATACCTGCGAGCGGGAGCAGGGGGACCCCTGTGGATGGGTCTGAACCCAAGAGGGTCAAGACCAGACTTTGTGACAGCGGGACCCAGACCTGGATCTCGGGGACCATCCTTTGGGTCCCAGGGAGCAGGTCCGAGCCTCGAAGCCCCATACCCGACCTACCCAGTTGGCTTCGGTTCACGGTTCACCCCGAATCAGACCCAACCCACTACTTTTGAGCCCCAAAATAGATCCGATATCGATCCAAACCTATATCGGACCCGGATGAAGCTCTAGTTTGAATTTGAGCAGGGTCAAAACCAGACCCATCTTGTTATGGATCAAGGATCGAGTTCAAACCAAGCCTTCTCACACCACAACTCATCCATGATCCTACCTATCCCATTCTGGGCCTGACAAATAACTTAGGTCTTGACCCGATCCAAATCCAATCGGGTGAATCATCCCAGTATTACCCCAACCAAACCCAATACCCGTACCAGACCCAATCCGTTAATCCATCCCCGATCCAGAACCCAGTTCATACCCGACCCACTACCTCTACCCTAACCCAAACCCATATTATCCCATTCCTATCCACCTAGAGCCTGAGACCCGCCCAACCCGTCCACCTTTAGTAGGCCCTTCTGTCATACCGCTGCCACAACACTGGCCACAGATGGTTCCCACCCATGGGCAAGCCGATCGAGGCAGTTTTCAACAGCCACCCTGCAGATTCAGCAGGGGCCGGCGCGACCTGAGCGTCGACCACATGTCGTTGGAGTTCGTTAGCACCAGCATCCAGGCGAGCAGTACCGCGAAGAGGGTGATGAAGCAGTGTTGGATGACGATGCTTTCTGGAATGTGTATCTTGCAGGAATGATGAAAACTCGTCAGCAGAGAGCACCAGATCACCCCTCCACCTACGGGGTGAAGCTAGACCTTCTGGAGTTCGCAGGACGATTCAATGCGGAGCAGTTCTTCGACTGGGCCTATGCCGTACAATTTTTCTTCGACTACCACACTGTAGCTGAGCACCGTCGTGTCTCTTTAGCGTCCACCCGGTTGAGAGGCCTAGCACAGACATGGTGGGTTGAGCTGTAGAGGTCGAGGGAGCGGTAGGGACTAGAGTGCATACAAACATGGGAGGAGATGCAATCCAAGTTTGTGCCGTCAGACCACGCTGAGAGAGCCTACAAGGAGTACCTGACCCTGCGTCAAGGCACTCGTACCGTGGCGGAGTACACTGCTGAGTTCCATCGTCTATCCCTGCGAGTGCAGATCAAGGAGACCGTCCGCCAGCAGGTCACGAGGTATATTTCCAGTCTCCGTCCTGCTATTTCTGATGATTTTGGATCAAGCAAGCAGTTATGCCATGCATGTGGAGGAACAATTGAAAATGAGGCAGAAATATAGTCTCCCGCAGTGACCAGTCCAGTCGACCCAAGTCGAGTTTCCCAACCAGGAGAGCGAGCTCCTCTAGGAAGGAAGACTCAAAGTCCACCCCTAGAGTAGATCCTAACAAACCCGACTAGTTCGGACCCGCGTACCATACCAGATCCAAGGCCAAGCCTAGTGAGTCTACCATTCGTTGCTTTAGGTGTCAGGAGTTAGGTCATGTCGCATCCAAGTGCCCCACCGTGAGCAAGACCACCCATTTCATCGAGGGTATTGTTGAGTCGACGTTTGATAGTGAAAGTGAGGGTGAGTCGTTGGTTGAAGGAGATGACGAGAGGGAAGTCGTAGAGTTCGATGGCAACGTCAAAAAATTATTTTCTATCCGTCATGTTTTGACCGCACCTCGAGAGTCGACCCCTGCAAAATGGTTGCGGAATAACATTTTTAGAACCCGGTGCAACTGTGAGGGGCATGCATGTGATGTTATAATTTGATACTGGGGTGTGTGAGAATATGGTGTCCGAGAGTGTCGTGTCCACTTTGAACTTGAAAACGGAGAAATTGTCCCAACCATACAAGATGACATAGTTTAAAAGAGGAAACGAGGTTCCTATCAGCCAACATTGTTTAGTTCGGTTCTCCATGAGAGAGCATTATCACGATGAGGTGTGGTGTGATGTAGTCCCTACGAATGCGTGTCACATTCTTTTGGGACGCCTCTGACAGTTTGATCGCAAGACCATTCACGATGGCCGTAGGAACACATACTTATTTATTTTTAAGGGTCATAAAATAGTCATTCTCCCTATCAATGAGACCGGTTTTCCCACTGTGGATAAGCCTGAGCGAGTTTCTCGGCTCACAGGCCTATCTTACCGGTCTTTCTTGAGCCATTGTTCGGAGGATGGTTATTGTTATGCCCTGGTGGCTAAGCCATCGATGAGTACATCGTTGCCCGTTCCTGCGGACATCGCGCCACTTGTTGAGGAGTTTCGCTACATTATGTCAGACGACCTTTTTGATGGTCTACCTTCGATGAAGGTGGTGCAGCATGCCATTGATTTTGTCCCGGGGTCGAGTCTACCTAACCTCCCTGCGTATCGCATGAACCCCTCCGAGCATGCCGAGTTATTGAGGCAGGTTCAGGAGTTACTGCACAAGGGTTTTATTCGTGAAAGTGTGAGCTCTTGCGCAGTACCCGCCCTGCTCACTCCTAAGAAAGATGGGTCCATGCGTATGTGTGTCGACAATAGAGCGATCAATCACATCACTGTCAAATACCGTTTTCCCATTCCTCGTTGGATGATATGTTTGATATATTGGCCGGTGCCTCTATTTTTTCCAAAATTGATTTAAAAAGCGGGTACCACCAAATCCGTATCCGGGAGGAGGATGAGTGGAAGACGACATTCAAGACACGTGATGGATTGTATGAGTGGTTAGTCATGCCATTTGAGTTATCAAATGCCCTGAGTACTTTCATGAATATGATGACCCAAGTGTTGCGTCCTTGTATAGGGAAGTTTGTCGTTGTATATTTTGATGACATTTTGATTTATAGTTCTTCTTTGTCTGATCATTTAAGTCATTTTCGTCAGGTTTTAGAGATTTTAAGGAGGGAAAAATTGTATGTCAATGCCAAAAAGTGTGAGTTTATGACGTCAAGTGTTGTGTTTTTGGGTTTTATTGTGTCGTCTGATGGAGTTAAGGCGGATCCTGCCAAAGTCCGTGCGATTGTAGAATGGCCTACCCCAAAGACTATATGAGAGATCCGTAGTTTCCACGGTTGAGCCACTTTCTACCATCGTTTTGTGAGAAACTTCAACACCCTCATGGCCCCTATCACGGAGTGCCTAAAGGGTACTAGTTTTCATTGGACGTCTGCCGCGGGAAAGGCCTTCACGCTCATCAAAGAGAAAATGACTAGTGCCCCCCATCTTAGCCCTTCCTGATTTTAGTGCAGTCTTTGAGGTTGAGTGCGATGCCTCTAAAGTGAGAATTGGTGCAGTCTTGAGTTAGAACCACAGGCCCATTGCTTTCTTTAGTGAAAATGTGACTCAGGCTCGGTGTCAGTATTCCACTTATGATGTCGAGTTTTATGCCGTGGTACAAACTCTTCGTTATTGGAGGCATTATTTCATTTATAAGGAGTTTGTCTTGTACACGGATCATGAGGCGTTGAAGTATTCGAATAGTCAAAAGAAGTTGAGTGCTAGACATGCCAAGTGGGTCAGCTTCTTGCAAGAGTACACCTTCACTATTCGCCATCAATCAGGTACTCTGAACAAGGTAGCTGACACACTTAGCAGGAAGAATAGTCTTTTGATGACTATGTCAATGCAGGTCATTGGGTTCGAGCAGTACTAGGAGTTATACCCAGCAGACCCTGATTTCCAGCAGGTCTGGAAAGGGTGCCTCTCCCTTGATAGCACAGCTGACCCACGGTTCAGTATACATAACGGTTATCTTTTTCGAGGTAATAAGTTATGTGTGTCTGCCTTCTCTTTTAGACTTCAATTCATTTTCGAGTTACATGAAGGGGGACTAGCTGGGCATTCTGGACATGATAAGACATTCGCTCTATTAGATAAGTGCTACTTTTGGCTCCAAATGCGCAAAGATGTTGTCAAGTTTGTTCAAAGTTGTCGAGTGTGTCAAGTGTCCAAGGGTCGACGTCAGAATAGTGGTTTGTATACTCCGTTGCCCATCCCTGAGCGGCCCTGGGAACATGTGTCCATAGATTTCATTGTGGGTCTTCCCAGAACCTCGCATCGTTTTGATTCTATCTTAGTTGTGGTTGACCGATTTTTCAAGATGGCTATCTTTGTCCCGTGTAAGCGAACTACCGATGCCTCGTTAGTAGCCTCGTACTACTTCAAGGACGTGGCCCGCTTTCATAGATTGCCCCACACGATCACCTCAGATCGTGACACGCGCTTTATGAGCCATTTTTGGACATCGTTATGGGCCTTATTGAAAACCAAGCTCCAGTTCAGTAGTGCATACCACCTACAAACCGGTGGCCAAATGGAAGTTGTGAACCGCACCCTAAGGAACTTGCTAAGGAGTCTAGTTGGGGAAAATGTCAAAACATGGGACCTAGTCTTGCCGCAAGCCGAGTTCGCATATAACTGTTCCATCAACCGGTTCACGGGCAAGTATCATTTTCAAGTAGTTTATGGGCGGTCACCACCACATGTAGTAGATCTAGCACCTGTGTCTAGTCTTCCGGACCCAGCCTCAGACGCATTTGATGCCGTTGAGTACATGCATGATATCCACAGATAGGTCCAAGCCAAACTTGTTGAAAGCTACGAAGCCTACAAAGCTTTCGTAGACCAGGGTTGTCGTGATGTTCAATTTCAAGTTGGTCAGCTAGTATGGGTTTACCTGTATCTAGAGCGTTTCCCAGTGGGTACTTATGGTAAATTGTGTCCTAAGAAATATGGCCCCTTCAAGATCCTCCGACGATTAGGTCCGAATGCTTACCTCCTTGAACTGCCTGAAGATGTGTTCGATCTGTATGCTTACTGTGGAGACAACAAGTCGTCAGAGCCGACTTCTTCCCAACCAGGGGAGAATGATGCAGAGTAGGACCAGATCGGGTATGTACCACGTGACCAAGGCATGGCCAGGGAACCAGATCCAAAGGGGATGGACGATCGAACCCAGGAGTTGGATCCGATCGCAGGTAAGGTGCATCAGCGCAGGGATGTGACCCTACGTACCTACTCCAGACGAGGAACAACCTAGAACGTCACCGATCTAGCTCCAGAATGAAGACGTCTCGGGTCCAGGATCGGACCCGAGACCCGGGTCCACTAGCAGTCTTTTAAAAACCCTCTTCTAGGGTTGCGTGAAACAGAGAATCTTTAATATTGCAGCAGCCATCTATTTTTTCTTTCAGCAGTTTTCCTTTTGGTTTTTTACTCCTTTTCTACTGTTGTCTTTATTTCATTTATGTCCATCCTATTGTTCGATTGAGATTCATATTGAAATAAAAGCTAGTGCCATCGTTTTTGGTGGACATTCCTCTTATTTTCTGCACATCGCACGACCGTGAGAGTCGTGCCATCATCTTCCGCAATCAAGTGCGTCGAAGCCGATCCCCTCGCTGCATCACCCAGCCTGACCTGACCCATGTTTTGGACGGGCTGTTGACTGGGCTGGGCCTGGTCTAGCCCGGCCCATGGCCCATTTGTGTGTGAATATATTTCATTTGTTGGTACAAAATTTCCAAAATAAAAACTGTAATTTATGCTTTAAAGTTTGAAATCCTCTTTTAAAAGGTATTGAATACTTTGAATTATGAGAAAGGCAAGTAATGACCAAATGTTCTATAAAAAAAAGTAATGACCAAATGGGTGAATGTTCCCTATCTGCGCACCTCATAGATGCTTCTGTGATTGTGTAATGAATACAAAGAGAAAAAGGAAGTAAGTTAGATGTTCAGGAAAAGATTTCGTTGCTAAGCAATATGTGGAACTCCTTATCCCTGATTGTAAGTTTTTGTGGGTTGATGATAAGGAGAGGAGAGGTGTTGCTGTTTGTTGTCCTATCCTAGTTAGAGAGTTGGGAATTTGATGCAAAGGAAAAGAGTGTGGGGATGGGGCTTTGTCAGAGCATCAATTGACTTATGCTTAGAGAATGTTTCTCTAAAAATTCCAAATAAAAGTTTTAGGTGCTTATTTGCCAGTTGCTGTATTTTGGAAAATCTTATGTCTTTTAACGCTTTCAGCCACTATGCCATGTCAATATATGATGCTACCAGATTCTACCAATGAGGATTTAATTTTCTCCCTCCATCCCTTGACATATTGTCTGAACTCTGAAGACTGCATGAATGTTAGATGTTGAGCTTGTGATCCCTTTGTGCTTTAGATATTTTATTGGTCATGTTTTCTTTTGGCAAGCTTACTTTTGTTTTGTCTCTATTGTCTTACACATTCTTGACTTTGCTTTTCTGATGAAACCATGCATTGCTGTTGATCGTTTCTGTTATCAACTGATCAACTTAAGGCAGTTTGTACATACTTTTGCAGGAAATAATACTTACCTGGTCCAACTTCCTAGGTTCAACGAGATCACAAACATCTCTGGAGATCTGACCAAAAACATCAAGTCATTTAGTGCTAATTCCACTCCTTCAATAAACTTGAGCCAAAGAAAAGAGGTGAAAATTTATGTCCTTTGTTTTATTTCAAAAGTGACGTGGTGATCTTTTAAGTTTCCCCCCTGACTCGGCTCCATTTGGGTTGCCCAAAGTGCCTTTTTTTCAATGTGAGTACACTTTGATTGGTAAATGTGGACCAGAATGATGATTTTCTTTTTCTTTATTTGAGAAGTGAAGAAACAGGGACTAAAGAAAGAAATGAAGAAAACAAAAAACAGAGAACTTAAAAAGAACTTAAGAAAACAAATGAAAACATAAAGGATAATAAAACATGGAAAGAAAAACCTATGTTACAATCACACGAGGACACATGACACGAGTTGGACTTGTAAGTTCGAAATTCTTTTCGGAAAATAATTACGACACAATTTTTTATTTTTTAATAAATAAAAACTAATTTTTTGATATTGTAATGGTAAAAATGTATTTTTATTGAAATAACATTAAAAAGTATTTTTATTATTATTAAAAATATTAAAATAATGTCCATACGTGTCAGTGTCCATGTCGGCGTGTCTGCTTGTGTCACCAGGGACACACACTGTCACATGGATACGGCTGCAGGTACGGGGATACATCCATTTTTATGAAATTTCCAATATGACTTGTATATAAAGGGATATGGAACGGCTATCAAAATCTAGTATCCTGTATCCATGTGACGTAGGACACACCCAAAATGGCGTCCCTGTGACATGGAGAAAAAAAAAATGTTCATAACTGCATGAGTATTCTAATTTGTGAACTGAAGAATATCTAAGACTTATTTGTTCAATTTTAGAAGTCTGCAAAAATAAACATCAAGAAACTATAACATTGTCCTTGTTAGTTTGTGGTTCAAGACATAGAGAAAGGGAAAAAGATCATAAGTTGAACTTTTAGACAATATTCTAATCTTTCAGCCGATATCATTGCAATTCACATACACTTCCCGTTTGAAAGTTAGTCATAAAAGCTATGTCAGATAGGGACTGGTGCAGATACCTATGACTGTATGAAAATTTCTAAAAATATGGGTGAGTGTGTGTGTATGCATGCAAAATCGCCCTAGATATGAAGTTATAGACTATCAATTAGGAAGTCGAATTATGAAGCATGTCAAAAGTATATAGATAACTAACAAATAATGATCAACAAATATATAGTTTAGACGACTTTGATGTTGAGCATGGGCTATACATTGATTGGATCATAAGATCGATAAAACGGTTTAGTTAAATTCAAAGGCCAGTTGATCGTACCCAAGAGTACACAATATCAGTATAGTTACGACACCTATATGAAGGAACTGGTAGAAGTATCCATGGTACCCAAGAGTTCTTGTTTTTCTTTTGCATGTAGATTAGAAGGAAAAACTTGCTATATATAGCTGTGAATTAGTCTTTGATATGGTCATCGATGCTATCATGTGTGTTATAGCTTGTAAAAATCCAGCAAATAAGGTATATTGTTGTTGGCAGATGAAGTTAAAGGTATTTTTTTCTTCTTAAGGGCAATTTAGTTGATAGCTTTATAGAAAACAACTTATGTGTGTTATATCATAGTTTTTTTTCCTGTCGCTTTGGGAAAATTATACTTTTTCCTGAAAACACTTATAGGTAAAACTTTCTATTTCAGAAAATGATAAAGAATGCTGTATGAGAAGCTTTAATTACAAAAATATTCTTAATTTGGAAACCGTTTTAGACTGTGAGGATGTTGATCTTTGCTGTGTGCCAAAGAAATATAGGAACATTTTTTTTTATGAATTTTATGAAGACATAGCACCATAATTGGATGCTTAAACCTATGCTATCAATTGTGGAACAACCACAATGACCCATAAATCGGAAACATATCCAACATCAAAAGATAGAAGTAAAAAGTTAGCCTGATTCTGTTCTGTTTCTTAACTCATATATCTAAACTCTAAAGGTACTAAAGAAACATTACAAGTCCTGGGAATTCTTTCTCTTTGGATTTTCGGAAAAACATTTCTTTACCTCACCTTAAGTGGCACACAAATTCAATTGAGGAGCTTACTGTGGATATAGTTTGCATGGTGGATATAGTTTGCATGGTGCAAGAAATCATTATTTCTGTCAGTCTACTTGCTTTGGTTTGTCCTACTAGAAATCTAGATAAAAGCCTCTGGAAGTTACAGAGTACCAGAAAAGCAGGTTGGGAATGAGAAATCCACTGTGCTTGTATATCAAAACTTTATAAGCGAAAAGAGTCCTTTTGAACATACTAATAAACAGTTATTTGATATGGCGACATGGAGAAACTACATGTAGGACTCAAAGACAGAAACTAGGGCCTATCAATTAACTTACAATAGTTCTTTGTAAAATGACATGTCTTGTGATTGTGGTTAACTGATGGTATACTGGTGCTCCTGCAGATGAATGTCCTAGAAGCTTGTCCTGGTTCTTCAAATGCATCAGGCTGCAGCTCATCAAAAGAGAAGCACAATCAACGAAGTCCAGGTTTGTTCATCTAATTTTCGTATCTTGGGTCCTGACTTGTGCCACTAAATGGCATCATTTAGGTTTTTCAATGTAATCTTGAATATGTACATATGCATCACTTATCCAATCTTGCCTGCAAATCATTATATGAACTGAAGAATCCACCATGTCCAATTTTGATTTGCAAAGTTTCCTTCTGTATCTCAATTTTTAGGAGCTTTAGTTAGCTTAATTCAGCAATCTCATGAATACAGCTGGTTTAATAACAACTTATTATGTGAGCAAGCACAGTTAAGAAAATTTTTAGGCATGAAGATTATTTGCTTATGCTATGGCTTTTGTTTCTGCTATATTCCACTGATGTTCAGAAAATAGAATGTAAACAAGTAGAAGGTGCCTTTTCTTTTTAATTGGGTTTCAGATTCTTGTCTTTGCATGTGCTGTGCTAACCTATTGAAGGATAGTTGATGCTCTTTGGCTGATTATTCGGCCTCGGTTGTGTTCTGCAGTTGCGAGCCTGTGGAGATATGGATGTAGACATTGTAAATGCGTTATTAGTATCAGTAGAACTTAAAATAGCAATAACAATAACAATGATGATAACAATTGTAGCCTTGTAGGAGTATTAAAGGAATTAATAGTAGTTGAACGGTGCTCATAAAGTGGTGTTAGTCAAATATAATGGCTGGATTATTGGAGTTCCACTATCTTGACCAACTGATCTTGCCTTCAAATCCCAGTGGGGGCTATCCACCAGGTTGACTGAAAAAGAATGCTGTGGCATTGTTGTATTGAAATTTAATGATCGAGATTGCCAAAAGTGTAATGAAATAAGCGGAAGAAACCAAGAATGCTAAAGCATTCACTATGTCCCACACGGACAAATGCAACAAGCACAAGAGAGAAAATCCACTAAGGGATATACAAAGGGCCTTATAAAAAGGCTACACACATGAAAAATAATATCACTATTATTGAAGAAGAGCTCTCAAGAGCAATACAACATACATGGGGGGTTCCCCCTATTTATAAGAAGAGGAGACCAAAGGGGCTCCCAATAGAGTCGTTGGGAGCCCCCAACGGTCACATATGTGACCGTTGGGGGCCCCAACGACTCCATTGTGGGGCCCCTTTTCGGTATCCAAAAAATACAAAAATAAAAATAAAAAGAAAAATAAAAAATAGTGAAATACGAGAAACAAAATAAGTACCCCTATGGGGTACTTTGTGAAATGACCATAATACCCCTATCGGGTATTATGGTATTATTACATATGTTTTAACACCCCCCCTCAAACTTTACGGGGGAATGACCGAAAGTTTGCCAAGGAGGAACAAGAAGCGAGGAGCAGGCAGGGCTTTGGTGAAGAAATCAGCAAGTTGATATTCTGAAGTGACATATGGCAGTGTTACTGTCCCACGAAGATATTCATCACGTACATAATGACAATCCATTTCAATATGTTTCATCCTCTCATGGAAAGTGTGGTTGCTGGCAATGTAGATAGCACTTTTGTTGTCGCAACAAAGCTTCGAAGCCCCGGTAATTTCGACTCCCATATCTTGAAGAAGACTTCGAAGCCACACCAGCTCCATTGTAGTGGTTGCCATAGCCCTGTATTCTGCTTCAGTAGAAGACAATGAGACTTTCTGCTGTTTCTTGCACCTCCAAGCAATTAGCGAATCTCCTAGGAATACACAAAAGCCAGTAGTTGAGATTCGATCATTTGGGTTTCCTCCCCAGTCAGCATCAGTATAAGCTAGTAAATCTAAGGAAGAGATTGAGGATAGGAATAGCCCTTTAGTCAAAGTATTTTTAATATATCGAATGATCCGGAGCACATCACTCATATGCACAGATGTAGGAGCATGTTGAAATTGGCTTGCAGAGTGCACAGCATGAGCAATATCGGGCCTGGTGATAGTCAGATAGGTGAGGGAGCCTATGAGTTGCCTGTAGGGCGTAGGATCGTCCAGCAGAACTCCATCCTCCAGTCGTAGTTTAGCATTGATAACCTCGGGAGTCTCCACCTTTTTATCATCTGAAATCCCAGATTTGGAACATATGTCTGCAGCAAGCTTCATCTGTGACAGTATATACCCTCGAGGAGAGTATGCAACTTCTATGCCAAGAAAGTACCTGAGAAAACCCAGATCAGACATATCAAAATTATGTTTTAACATATTTTTAACTTTAAGAATACCGCTTTCATCATTGCCAGTGATGATCATATCATCAACATAAAGCAGAAGGATGATGATACTATTACCTGCATTTTTAACAAAAAGAGCAGTGTCAGTATAACATGAGCGAAATCCCAATTGTAACATGATAGCACTAAATCTATCATACCAAGCCTTAGGGGCTTGTTTAAGACCATATAAGGCTTTTAATAACCGAAGGGTTTGACCTTGGTTAACACTGATTCCCGGCGGAGGATCCATATATACTTCTTCATTCAACTGACCATTAAGAAAGGCATTTTTAACATCTAATTGGAATATAGGCCATTTCTTAGATGATGCTACCGCAATTAAAGTTCTAACGCTTGTCATGCGAGCCACGGGAGCAAAAGTCTCCTCATAATCGATGCCATATTCTTGTGAGTATCCCTTAGCAACTAATCTAGCTTTATAGCGCTCTAGGGAACCATCACTTTTTGTTTTGACTTTGTAGACCCATCGACATCCTATAGCTTTCTTATTTGGAGGAAGGTGAACTATTTCCCAAGTTTTAGCTTTATTTAAAGCATCTAGTTCAACTTTCATTGCTTCAACCCAATGAGGTATACTTTTTGCTTGATTATAATGGGAGGGTTCATAGTAAGAATGCAAGGCTATTAGACAAGCTCTATATTTAGGTGAAAGAGTTTCATATGAGACAAACCTATTAGGTGGAATTGATTCTCTAGAAGAACGCCTAAGGGAGGTTTCTTCTAGGGGTTCATTAAGCCGCAAGAATTTTTCTAAAGCACTAATAGGTTGGGCTTCCTCACGCCGAGTGTAAACTTGGAGATTGTCACCATTAGTTGGTGATACATCATCATCATGAGAATCATGAGTATTTTCTAAAATTTCTGGATGACTCAAAGAGTCATCATTTGAATCTTCTAAAAGATCATTGATAAACATATAATCAATTTCATTTGATTTTTCCAATATGTCAAATCCATTTTCATCTTCTAAAAAGGTTACATCTTTGGAGACAAATAACTTATTGTTTTTATGATCAAAGCATCTATAGCCTTTTTGATTTTCACCATATCCTAAAAATACACATTCTATTGCTTTAGGTGACAATTTATCTCTTTTATGTAAAAGAACAAAGCATTTACACCCAAAAATCCGAAGACGATTGTAGTCGGGTGTCATATTAAAAAGTTTTTCATAAGGAGAGATATTATTCAATTTTGAAGATGGCATCCTATTGATTAAATAGGTGGAGGTTAACACGGCTTCGACCCAAAAATTTTTAGGAATATTTTTAGAAATGAGTAAGGATCTAGTGGTTTCCAAAATATGCCTATGTTTTCTTTCCGCTAGACCGTTTTGTTGAGGAGTTCTTGGGCAAGATTTTTGATGACAAATGCCATGTTGTTTTAGATATGCTTGAAAATCATTTGATAAGTATTCTCCACCCGAATCGGATCTAAGAATGGATATTTGACTTTGAAATTGATTTTGAATTTTTGCATGGAATTCTTTAAAGAAGTTAAAAACTTCCGATTTAAAGTTAAGAAAATAAATTCATACATATCTAGTATAATCATCAATAAAAGTAACATAATATGAATAACCACCTTTAGATAGAACCGGAGATGGCCCCCAAACATCGGAATGCACCAATTCAAAAGGTCTTGTTGTCACAAAGGATCTAATAGGAAAAGGAGTAGACTTCATTTTGCCAAAAATGCAATCTTTGCAATTGATATCTTTTTCTTTACAAAACTTGTGTCCAAAAGGAAAAAGATACATTTTAGAGTAACTTGGATGTCCAAGCCTTTTATGCCAAGTTTCAATATTTTTGTCTTGGACATAAGTAC
This sequence comes from Nuphar pumila, assembly GCF_984573655.1. Taxonomy (NCBI): domain Eukaryota; kingdom Viridiplantae; phylum Streptophyta; class Magnoliopsida; order Nymphaeales; family Nymphaeaceae; genus Nuphar; species Nuphar pumila. The sequence continues at coordinate 124,199,821 of NC_143255.1, forward strand.
AAAATGAGGTATTTGGAAGCATTAAATTATCCATAAAATAAAGGTCTCCCTTCCTATGGCCTTGCCCAATCCGCTTCCCGGACCGGAGATCCTGCACAAAGCACCCTTGGGATGAGAAAGATATTTCACATCCATGGTCGGCTATTTGAGAAACGGAAAAGAGGTTAAGATTTAATTTTGGAACTATTCTAACTTTTGGAACAAGGAAATTTTGAACATTTTTAGAATCAAGAGTTCCAACACCATTTATTTTGAGAAAAGTTCCATCGGCCGTAGAGACACAAGACATTTTTGAATTGGTGTGCACATTGGTTAATGCATTTTCATGAGGGGTCATGTGAAAAGAAGCTCCGGAATCTAAAATCCAAGAGTACGTACCGGGAGGTGCTGATGAGGCAATGGCGACACCGGAGGTGGAAGAAGTGACCTTTAAGATTTGTTGAAGAGCCAAGGAGATTTGTCCAAGAGTGTCTTTGAGATCCCCGTTCTTGCCGTCATCTTCTTTGGTGGTGGATTCTTCAACGGAAGCCACCTTTGGCTTGAATGCCCCATTTAGCTTTGGGCAAACGGGTTTAATATGTCCCGGCTCATAACAATGGTGACATATAATCATTTTTCTTCCACCACTCCCTTGCTTACCAAAATGAGGTGGTTTGTATGTTTTAACATGATTGCCGGGTTTAGATACGGCAAGAACTTCCTCTATGCTTTTACCCATGCTATGCCTAGTCTCTTCTTGAGTAATCTCGGCAATAGCTTCTTCTAAGGGAGGAAACGTGGATCTATGGAGAAGTGAGGATCTTACTTGTTCAAATTCGGGACGAAGCCCAAATAAAAATTGAAACAATCTATCTTGTTCCATTTGTTTTTGTCTTAGAACCACATCCTCCATAGATACCCATTTAGGCTCTAAAAGAGCCAATTCATCCCACAAAGGATTTAGAGCACTATAGTAATCTTGTATGCTCATGTCGCCTTGTTTTGTGGTTCTTACTTTTTCTTGCAAGAAATAAGCTCTTGCAAGATCCTTTTGGGTAAACATACCCTTCATAAAAAACCAAGCTTCATTTGCCCGGCGGAATTTTGCAATATTTGCACATACCTTAAGTTCGACATTATTCATAAACCATGCAAGGATTTTTGCATGGTTGCTCTCCCAATCTTCCATTTGATGATTATAATCTTCAATGGCCTTGAGACGAGCATCGCCTTCAAGTGCTTTCTCTTGATCTCCTTCCATCTTTGTGAGCTTAAGTTGGGGTTCCAGAACGGTTCCCATTACATAACCCCAAAGCTTCTTGCCTTTGAGATTATTCTCCATTGCGGATGCCCACATCATGTAATTTTTTCCATTGAGTTTGAATGATAGATCGATCTTGACTTCCATTGCTACACAAGGAAGATGTGAGAAAGAAAGGAAGTAGAGAGAGACAAGATTTTACCTTTAGAAGATCTTATGGCTCTGATACCATGTAATGAAATAAGCGGAAGAAACCAAGAATGCTAAAGCATTCACTATGTCCCACACGGACAAATGCAACAAGCACAAGAGAGAAAATCCACTAAGGGATATACAAAGGGCCTTATAAAAAGGCTACACACATGAAAAATAATATCACTATTATTGAAGAGGAGCTCTCAAGAGCAATACAACATACATGGGGGGTTCCCCCTATTTATAAGAAGAGGAGACCAAAGGGGCTCCCAATAGAGTCGTTGGGAGCCCCCAACGGTCACATATGTGACCGTTGGGGGCCCCAACGACTCCATTGTGGGGCCCCTTTTCGGTATCCAAAAAATACAAAAATAAAAATAAAAATAAAAAATAGTGAAATACGAGAAACAAAATTAAGTACCCCTATGGGGTACTTTGTGAAATGACCATAATACCCCTATCGGGTATTATGGTATTATTACATATGTTTTAACAAAAAGTAGATTCAGCTTCTGTAGCTGCACTTTGGAATTTGCCTGCGTCAAAATCAAATGCTTCTACTATTGAGTTTCCTTTAAATGTGTTATAATACTGATCCTGTAAAGTATCATCTTCATAAATGCCATGATATATTCTTTATGGGTTCTTTATGCTTGTTCCTTTGATTAAAGCATGTTTGTTACTATGATGCAGTATACTGACCATCTTTTCTAGTGGCAGGGCCAGAAATAAAACGTAGAAAGCGACAAAGGAGAAGGCATTTGGAAGACCAGGAACCATGTGTTATGAGAGGTGTTTATTTTAAGAACATGAAGTGGCAGGCTGCAATAAAAGTTGATAAGAAACAAATTCACTTGGGCACCGTTGGATCACAAGAAGAAGCTGCTCATTTGTATGACAGGTGTGCTTAACCACCTATTTTGATAAATATTCATTTTGACTGCATAAGATATAATTGTGATTGCTGGAAGAATGATAACCTCAGGAACTGTTTAAAAAACAATCTTATTGATTAACACCTAGCTTAGCTTGCCCAAGGGCTCACATGTCGTTTGGTGGGTCAGCTTAAGGCGTTCAAGTTGAAGGTGTTAAAATATATATATATATATATATATATATATATAATGTGTGTGTGTGTATATATATATATATATATTGTATGTTATGTGATAGGTAATGCTCTCTAAGGGCATTTGGTCTTGTTATTTTCATGTTAATAGTGACTGTCCACTAGGGACGGTATTGTATTTTTGTTCTTTATTTTATTTTTGCCTTTAATGTTGGAACAGTTCGGACAGTGACTGCCTATGGGCCTGTTCCAACAGTCATAAACAGTGAATGCCTCTCTTAAATGCCCATCTTGGCTCTATATATAGAGCTTTTCTCCTCTTTGTAAGATAATGCTTCTTTTAAGCATTCATGCTCAATAAGATGAATATTTTTTATATTTTTGCGTTCCTCTCTTTAGTTCTTTGATGTCTTGAATGCACTTAGTGCTTGTGTAGTGCTTTTGTGCTCTTGTATTGTCCCTTAGTTGAACTTATGTATGTGCATGTGCACTTTGTGTTTATGATCTTATAAGCCCTTAGAGTCTCTTGTTTTATATTTTCGCATATTTCATTATATGGTATCAAAGCCAAGAAATCTTTTTTGGTATTTTGTCTTTTTGGGTCTTAGGATTCTTTAGTTCGAGTTCATGCTTTGTGAAGGATTTGTAATCGTTGTGTGACTTGGATTCAAGAGAAATCTTGACCCGCTATGTATCTTATATCTTTAGTGTTACTTGGGTTATCTATCTCATGCATTATGCATGAAAATACTCATTTTTCTTATCTTTGAAACATTATTTTTATTTTTGTTCAAAATTAAAATCTTGAAATATTTTTTTAAATTATTATTGGATTTATTTTTATTAAATGTTTTATAAGGTTTATAATATTTGTTTGATCTTGTGAAATTATATATGTGCATGCTTTTATGAGATCTAGTTTGAATCTTAGTTTTTCGAACTTGCTTTATTTAATATGTACGTATATGATCTAGTATTCTTGAGCATGTATTCTTGGCATTTGTATGCTTTATTTGAACACTTCATGGTTATAAATGTCAAATCATGTTCGAATTTATTATTAAACTTTGTTTTGTTTTTTTGAAAAATTATCAAATATTTTAAAATAATTTGAAATGGTATTGTGTGTCATTCACAAGTATGATCTTATGAGATTTTGCTTAACTTGTGTTTGGATTTTTTTCTTTCTTTACTCTTGATGTATTATTATGTGAAACCTAAAATAGATTATGAAGTATTAAAAATTATATGTGGTTAGGATCTTATTGATCATGGATACCTTGCTATTTTTGAATTTTGAATAAATAATTATTATATTGATATATGATCTTTGTGCACTTGTGATTGTCTTACATGATGAATGACGTGCATAAGGTATTGAACATGATTTCTTATGGGAATCATTCACTTTTATAAATGCCTTTAAATATGTTATTTTTTAAAAATAGTTATGTTATTGGGTGTTTCTCTTGTTGGCCCTGTTGTGGTCCTTGTGATTGTGTTATTTTCTTAGTCTCATGGCTCTTTAATGAACATTATCTTATATATTTTGCATGAGATTTAAATATTATGCTTTTTTGCATACTTAGTTTTAATAAAATATTAATTTGAGAATTATGAGAACCTTCTTTATGTTTGCCCTTTGTGAGTGTTATATGTGTTTTCCTCGTGGTTCAGTTTAGTAATTGTCCATTATTGATGGACATGCTTGTTCGTAATTGAAGACTCTCATTGGTGGACATGCTTGTTCATAATTGAAGACTCTCATTGGTGGCCATTTTATCTTGTCGTATGCTTATATGTTTTTACTAAAACTTATTTGCGATGTTTTTACTAAAACTTATTTGCGGCACAATACCTCACATGAGTTTTAAGTGTTATGTTTCTATTGCATACTTATGATATTCAATAAAATATCAATTTTTTATATTGTGAGAATTCTCGTGTAGCCCTTTGTGGGTTTTGTGAGAATGTTCCTTAGAGAACATTTTTTTTTATTTATCCACTTAATATTGGTGGACATTTTGGTTCGTGATTGAAGGCTCTATAATTGCATTACTTTAGGATTTCCTTAACTTGAAATTTTTTGTCTTATCAGTTTTTGTTCCTTGGAATGTGTCTTTTAAGGTTTTTATTATTTGGCTTTGTAAGTCCATCACTCTTCTTTCGATACATCCATTATTATTTGTTTGACTTTATCGAGGTGAGTTGTATGTGAAAAGAAGACATTATTCACGTACTGGGTTTGGATCAGATCCAAACCCAATTCAAGTGTATCTAATTTCAGATTTAAGCACATGTTCATTTATTATATTAATGGCATATTGTAAATTACATTGTTGTGTAATGGGTATTCTCGTACCCTAGTAATTGTAACACTATATACTTAATGGAATGTCAATACTGCAGCCTCCAGTGAAGGATTCTGCAACTCTTACGTATCCTCTCCTCTTCCTGTGCTTGGTCTTGTGCATGTGCCAAGGAACCCACCATTTCTTACATGGTATCAGAGCCATTGATCCTCTCTCCAACGTCTTCATCCACGGTATTTCTTTTCTTATTCTTCTTGAAATCTATTGATTCTCTCCGGTCAACGTATTTCTGAAATCTGCATCCCTATTTCTCTCTCCTTCACATCTAAAAATCTGCATCCCTATTTCTGAAATCTACCGATCTTATTCTAAAAATCTGCATCTCCCAACTATTTGCATCTAATTTTTCTCCTTCTCACACTGTTTCACGTGATTTCATTTGGTCACGCACGTGATTTCATTTGGTCATGCATGAGCAAATCTTTGTGTAATTTCATAAGTTCTTCTTAATCTGATATTTTCTTCAGAACTAAGTAAAATATCAGATCTGAGTAAAATATTAGATTCTTTTTCTTTACATTTTAGAATAACGTTACCTCCAAAAATCATATTCAGCTCTTTGCATTTCATTGAGTGATCTTTACAGATCAGTTTACTGCATAACTCTGGTTCTGTTTTGGGTCTGCTACCCGTAAAAAAAAAAAGACCGAGTTTCGAGTTCTGATTTTTTGTTCTGACTTCTTTGGTTCTACTCCAGTATTGTTTCTGACTTCTTTTATTTCTAAGTCTTGCTCAGTCTTCAATCACCTATGGATTCCCTTTCTTCTTCTCAATCTGACCTCTCTTCCAACTTTCTTAGTCAACTTGTATCCGAGAAACTAAATAACTCCAATTTTCTCACCTGGAAAAGACAAATCATCCAATTTATAAGAAGTCAGGATCTTTTTGGACATCTAGATGACTCTGTTTCTGTTCCTCCAGAGTTCATATCACAAGATGGCAAAGCTGGGGAGGGTGATACTTCCATTACTTTTGTCAGAAATCCATAATATATATCCTGGATGAAGCGAGATCAAGCTTTGGTTGCCTACATTACTTCCACCCTGTCACAGGAGGTGCTTGTTGCAATTCCAGATGACTGTTCTGGAATGCAATTATGGCATCGATTGGTTCAGACATATTCTCAAGTTTCTCAGGCCAGAGTATTATTTTTGAAGAAAGAGTTTCAAATGCTGAGGAAGGACTCCATGACCATTATGGAATACTTGAACAAAATGAAGACCATTACAGATCAGTTGGCCATCGTGGGATGCGCAGTTAGTGACAGAGATATGGTGCAACAAACTTTGAGCGGGCTGGGATCGAATTATCATATGATGATTACTTCTTTATTGTGTTTGCCAGATTTACCTACATTTGAAGACCTTCGTGCCAAACTTTTACAATATGAGATGACCTTGAAGGGATTTTCTGAAGATACTCATGCTCAAGTTGGGGCACACGATGTCCTTGCCACAGGAGTTGCCTATGGACGAGGACGTGGTAGGTATGATTTTCGAGAAAGAGGAGAACAAGAAAGAAATGGACAAGTCATGGAATATTACCTACACCCAATATTCCTCCTAATGGACAGAGGCAAAGATCTATACCCACCTGTTTTCTATGCAATAAAATGGGACATATCAAAGCTAATTGCTAGTTTAATCCTCAAAATAGAGGCAAACAACCATAGACAAGAAAGGGGTCAGATAAATTGAAGAACAATAGTGAAGTCAAGGAGTTGTTACTATCTGCTCTAGCTGAATTGAATTTAAAACAAAATGATCAGGGCACTTGGTATATCGATTCTGGTGCAGCCACTCATGTCACTCATGTCACTGGTGATGCTGGTAAGCTCCTAACTCCTGTTCCTTATGCTGGTAGAAATAGTATAGTCACTGGAGATGGGTCTCACCATCATATTTCTCACATTGGAAACTCTGTCATTCCTATGTCTACTTCTTCTCTTGCTCTTTCAAATGTCATTTATGCTCCGAATATCAAGAAAAATATTGTTTCTGTCTCTAAGCTTGTAGATGACATCAATGCTCTAGTTGAGTTTACTCCATTTTCTGTTTGTGTCAAGGACCTTCACACGAGGGAAACGTTCGCTGAAGGAAAACGCCAAGGAAATATGTACGTGTTCCAAGAGAATCCTTCGACCTTGAAGCTCACATCATCATCTTCTTCAACCCTTCCTAAGAATGTTTTTAGTCTTTCTGAGTGTAATAAGCCAAATCTTTGGCATAGTCGTCTGGGTCATTGTAATAGTCGTTTCATTCAAAAGCTTGTTTCAAGCAGTCTTCTTCCCAAGTCAAGTCTAAGTTTAAATGTCAATGATAAAAAATGTTCAAGTTGTCTGCAATGTAAGAGTCATGTTCTTCTATTTCATTCTATCAATAAAAGAACTTCAAGACCATTTGAAATCATTTGTTCGGATGTTTGGGGTCCGACTCCAATTCCCTCTATGTCTGGCGTCAGATATTATCTTATTTTTGTTGATAGCTATTCTCGATATACATGGATTTTCTTTATGAAATGTAAATCCGAAATATTCAAGTTATTTCAGAACTTTCATTTCTTTGTTCAAAATCAATTTTCTGATAATATTCTGTTTCCAATGTGATGGAGGGGGTATTCTCCTCAAATGACTTTATTAATTTTCTCCAGACAAATGAAATACGTAGACATGTGTCTTGCCCTCATATACCTCAACAAAATAGGATTGCTGAATACAAGCATCACCATATTGTCGAGAGTGCAATGAGCATGATGCATGATAGTAACCTTCCAATTACCTTATGGGCAAAGGCTTTTCATTCAGCCGTTCATATCATAAACCGATTGCCCATGAATATCTTGGAAAACAAATCACCCTACTTTTCTCTACATGGTTTTCATCCAAATTATCATGATTTGCGAGTATTTGGGTGTGTATGTTATGTTCATATTGACAGTTCAATGCGACACAAGTTTCAGGATAAGGCCTTGAAGTGCAAATTTGTGGGGTATGCTGATGATTATAAAGGGTACAAATGCTATGATCCTGTGAGCAAGCGTATCAAAATATCCAAGAATGTTGTATTTGATGAATTGAATTTTGACCACAATGTTAACACTCTTCCTGAAATTGAAGTTTATCACCCCTGGTTACACTCTGATATTTTTTCTAGTGTTAATGATGTTTGTCCTTCAGAATGTAATCAAAGAGATGAGGGAAACATGTCTGATGCTCTCCAAAGGACTCAGGAAAGTGTCCTCTCAGATCTATCCTTGCCTCCCGAAAGGTATAAAGGTATTGTTTACTCTCGACGTAAGGGGACCATCTCCAATTCTGATCAGGAGATGAATTCTTCTTCCTCTCTTCCCAGAAGATCCACTCGACCCCGACATCCTATTGAGAGATGGGTAAGTTATGAGAACTTTACTATGGATTTCCAACTCTTCTTAACCTCTTTAGGTAAGGAAGATCAGCCCACAACATTTCCAACACAGCAAATTCTAAGCGATGGATTGAAGCTATGAATGAAGAAATGGAGGCTCTTCATGAATGTGGCACTTGGGAGATTGTTCCCAGACCACATGATCGAAATGTGGTTGGGTCCAAGTGGGTGTATAAAATAAAATATAAGCCGGATGGTACTATTAAACGATATAGGGCTAGATTGGTTGCCAAGAGATTCACGCAGGAGCAAGAACAAGACTATGATGAGACATTCAATCCGGTTGTGAAAATAGGCACTATTCGAATTATATTATCATTGGCTATTAAGCATCAGTGGATTATCAATCAGCTGGACGTAAAAAATGCATTCCTACATGAAACTCTGAAGGAGGAAGTGTACATGAAGCAACCCACGGGGTATGCAAAAGGGAACTCCAAAGAATATGTGTGTAGATTAAAGAGAGCTATATATGGTTTAAAGCAAGCCTCCCGATCTTGGTTTGATAGTTTTTCTCTTAAAATAGAGAAATATGATTTTAGTCGGTCTCTTCTTGATCATTCTCTTTTCATATTCAAATGTAAAGACACAGTTACCTTGTTATTGATATATGTTGATGACATAATCATTACAGGTAACTCTAATGAACATATTGAGTAGGTCAAAGAACTCCTGAATCACAGGTTTAAGATGAAGGACCTTGGTCAACTGCGATATTTCCTTGGAGTAGAAGTTGACAGAACTGTTGAAGGCATGACACTTACTCAACATAAGTACACTATTGATGTTCTCAGCAAGGCAGGTATGAAAGATTGTAAGCCTCTAAGCACGCCTAGTGTGCTTCATCAGAAACTCAGTTCCCAAGATGGAGATTTGTATGAGAATCCTACAGAATATCACAGCATAATAGGGATGCTTCAATATCTCACATTTACTCGCCCTGATATTGTCTATTCAGTTAATCAGGTATCTCAGTTCATGCATGAACCACGCATTGGGCATATGGAAGATGTTAAACACATTCTTCGATATTTGAAGGGAACTATTGGGGATGGTCTTGTGTACAAGAAGAATATGAAGGAACGTCACATGCATTAACTTCTTGTATACACAGATGCAGACTGGGCAGGAGATCCAAATGAGCGTAGGTCAGTCTCATGATATTGTGTTTTCGTTGGCCTAAATCTTGTCTCTTGGAGCAGTAAGAAACAAAGGGCTATTACGAGATCGAGTACCGAAACATAATATAGATCAATGGCAGTTGCTACAGCTGAAGTAACATGGATCAGACATCTGTTGACAGAAGTAGGAGAATCAATATCTAAATGTATTCTCTTATGTGACAATCAAAGTGCCATCAACATGTCATTGAATCCTATCTACCACAGTCGTGCCAAGCATATTGAAATTAATCAACATTTTGTAAGACAGAAAGTCAAAGAGAAGGAAATTGAACCAGGATTTGTTTGAACTACTGATCAAGTTGCCGACTTGTTTACCAAAGGGCTTGTCAAGGACAAATTCTGGATGTTGAAAGGCAAGTTGTTCATGGTTCAAAACCATGTACAATTTGAGGGAGGATAAAAAGAAGACATTATTCACGTACTGGGTTTGGATTAGATCCAAACCCAATTCAAGTGTATCTAATTTCAGATTTAAGCACATGTTCATTTATTATATTAATGACATATTGTAAATTACATTGTTGTGTAATGGGTATTCTCGTACCCTAGTAATTGTAACACTATATACTTAATGGAATGTCAATACTGCAGCCTCCAGTGAAGGATTCTGCAGCTCTTACGTATCCTCTCCTCTTCCTGTGCTTGGTCTTGTGCATGTGCCAAGGAACCCACCATTTCTTACAGTATGCACTTCTATGTTGTGGGACTAGAGTTAGTTGTTGAGGTGAGTTATGTGCATCTCTGTCTTCTTGTCAATATAGATTGTCAAATGATTTGACTCTGTCTTACGGTTGATTGACCTCTGGTTCTATGAGTGTGTTGTATCACTCATTTGTTTCTTGTGCACCTTGATGTTGTGGCATCATGGTTAGCTGTTGAGGTGAGTTATGTGTGCACCTCATGTCATCTTATCAGTCTAGATTCCCAGGGATTATGAGTGACGTGTTGTCATTTGCCTTAGGTCTAATTGATGGTTGATTGACCTCTGAACTCATTGTTGGAAATCTGAGTTAGTTATTGGGGTGAGTTGCGTGTGCATCTCATGTCATCTTGTCAGTATACGTATGTATTTAACTGGCATGTGATTGACCTTGGTTTCTATGAGTGTGTTTTACCACTCATTGTTTGTTTGGCCCAGAGTTACCGGAAGCGCCTAGGTAAAAGGGAAAGTGCGCTTCCCCGTGCTTCGAAAGCGCGAAACGTCACGCTTCCAAAGCGTGAGGGGAAGCGTCCCCCTTTTTTGGGAAGCACGCTTCCCTTTTATGGTAAGCGCGTTTCCCTTTTATGGGAAACATGCTTCCCATTTATGGGAAGCGCGCTTCCCCCTCGCTTCCTCATTTTTTCATTTTTTTCGCTTCCCCCTCGCTTCCGGTTCGCTTCCTAGGTCGCTTCCGAGACGGTTCAGAATTTTCTTCTAAGTAGTCCCCCACTTCCTAAATTTTTGAAAGTGCCTCGCTTCCCACTCCCGCTTCCCGTATTGCTTCCCGCTCCCGCTTCCTCGACTGGTAACTCTGGTTTGGCCATTGTTACGATATTAGATGCTCGTATTGATTTTTGTTAGTGATGGCTCTATTATTTGGTTTTGACCATTTTTTGGTTCTTATGGATTAAATCTCATATTATTACAAAAGTTATTGTTTTGATTTGAATATTGTTTTTCAAATTTTCTTACTTATTGACATTAGTTTGTCTTCATTACAATATGTTTACCTCACTGTTTCCTCGTCTTAGGCCTCTTATTTAAGTGTCATTTTATGTAGATAAATGTTATTTTAATGTGATGAGTTATGTGCACCCATTGGTTTTTTCATACTTCTTGTCTGTGTTAAGCCCATAAGTGGCATTGCGATTGTGCTCTTGTTCTAGTAGCTGATAAACTTTAATTTTGAGGTTTGAAGGTCTAGTGAGGTGATTGCTTATGGTGGTCGCACTATTGTTGAGATTTGCAAATATCATTCCTTTTGTTATGTGAGATTTTTTAAAATCTCTCCATAAAATTTCTAAACTTTTTCTACTTGTATGGAAAAATGTATTGATAAAATTTCATGCATCTTATGTGCATTTCACATATATATATATATATTTAAAGATTGATGTTTGATCATTTATGCTTGAACCCATTCTAGGTTGTATGAATAAATCTTAATGGGTTGTGATTTGTGAGATTGCTCTCTTTTATTATTATGTGCATTAAATATTCTTTAATTGTATGTTGGATAAATATGTGTTTCATATTGATTATCTTGTTCAGATTGTTGTATGCATGAATTTAATTATCTCCTCTTATCTTCGGGGATTTTTTGAATTGTTATATTTTATATATGCATGTTGTCGTTGATGATTTGTTATTTCATTTGAAATGCTTTTCTAAATTTTTTTTGGGATATTATTTATGCATAATTGTGTATTTCTTCTTGATGATTTATATCTCCTTTAGTGATCAAATTCTCTTATGATCAATATTTATATTTTCTTGAAAAATATATTAATTTTGGGTTTATGATTTGATTTCATAAAAAATTATCCTTAAGGTATGCTCCTCTTATCTTTCTTAATGATTATCAAATGTTTTTCTTGTTTGAAGATATATTTGTTTTAAAACTATTGGGTTAGAATATTTTTCTTTGTGTAGTTGGAACATTTGTTTTGTTCTCTCGCGATGGATTAAGAAAGAAATTTCTTTGATGTATCATTTCATGAAGATGGAGATAGCCGATGAAGGCATTTAGGGACGATCACTAACAAAGGCATTCGAAAACTTGTATTTGCAAAATTCGTTGATGCGTCATAAACATGGCGATGGAGACTATCAGCGAAGATATTTTGAAGACTTGTATTTAATGAAGACTTTCAAAGACTTTATTTAATTAAGACCTTTGACGACTTGAAGTCAAAGTTTCGGTTATCACACCCTAAGTTTGAAGGGGGGTGTTAAAATATGTATATATGTATATCCATGACTTGTTATTTTCATGTAAATAGTGACTGTCCATTAAGGACAATATTGTATTTTTGTTTATTATTTTATTTTTGTCTTTATTGTATAATGTAAGGGGTCTATGTGACTGTTGTAACAGTCCTGTCATATAGTCATAAATGACTGTTAGGACTGTTCCAACAGTCATGAACAGTGAATGCCTCTCTTAAATGCCCATCTTGGCTCTAAAACATAGGGATTTTTCCTCTTTGTGAGATAATGCTTCTCTTAAGCATTCATGCTCAATAAGATGAATGTTTTTTATATTTTTGTGTTCCTCTCTTTAGTTCTTTGATGTCTTGAATGCACTTAGTGCTTGTGGAGTGCCTTTGTGCTCTTGTATTGCCCCTTAGTTGGACTTGTGTATGTGCATGAGCATTTTGAGTTTATAATCTTATAATCCCTTTGGCCCTCGTTTTGTATTTCCGCATATATCATTACAGAAGGATGGTGAGAGATTGTTACCCAGGGTGCACATCCCTTGCTGCAACGACAAGCCAACATGGCTTCTCTCGGCCTGTAAAGGGACACCCAAACTGTAAGTGGTGGTTTCTCCCTGAAAAAAAAAATCTAACTTAGCTTTCTGGTTTGAAGTTGCCCTTCTAGTAGCAGGTAGAGTTTAAAAATCTTCAGGTTGATGATAAATCAAATTAGCTGGTGAGAGACAACTATTATGTCAGCATGATGAAATGAGGGATTTCATGAAAGGGAAGGCAGTCTTAGGCATTCCAATCTCTGGGAAAAATGCTTTGGTTTTGTAAAGTGTCTAGAAGCCTCAGATTGAAAATCCATAAACTAAACATGGTGTAAGGATATTTAATTGTTTCTTCTTTTTTCTAAGTTGTGAAGTCTTGCTGGTGTATGTGTGAGTTATATGCCTGTCCAATTAAAAGGTTTTGGTGGAAGATAATTGAGTGTAATGGACAGAGTCAGTTTATGAACACTATCTAGTTGCTTAAATGTGTAATAAGTGCTTTCCTGGGTGCTGAAGCTACCTAGAGAAGGGGACTGGATGTTGTAGGATAGTCAGAGAATCAAGAAGGTGAATATGCATAGGGCACTGTAGTTAGATCTTGGAAGAACAAAAGCGGATATAGAATCAACAGTAATGATCAGTTTCTTAATTTATGAAATTATTATTTCTTGATCTTGTGACACTGAGGGTGGACATGAGAATTAATAATATTTTATATCCTGTTTTTATTAGTACATCTTCATTCTTTGCAGGTAAAAGAATCTCATTGTTTCACCTGAATCCAAGATTGGAAAGTGTCTTTAAAAGAATACAAGAATTTGCTAGTTCATGATCACCATTTATCTTTAACCGAGGCCTCTTGAGTTTGAATCCCACCATGGGCTATCCCCTGGCTTGGCTATTTAAGAATCTACCTGATTTAGTCAGAGGATTGCATAGCTTGACAAAAACAGAATAGAATGTCTAAGACATTAGATTCTGATCATCTTATTTGTTTATCAAACTTACAATCAAATTTTCAAATATGAATACATGTAGGCATAATGGCATTAATATATCCAGAAAACATCCTGAATTGATTAGATTTAAGTTTATATCTGGTGATGCTATACAGTTGATTAGATCTTCATCTGATAAGGGCTCTTTCAGTGCATGTCTGAATTGAAACACAATTCACTTGTAACCAATTACGCTGAGTTTGGTAATGACCCATATGTGAAACTATCTAAACCTTTTAGATCCTAAGCCAGACAATGGAGCCCTACCAGGAGTTTGTATCACATGCAACATATGGCTTTTAAGAGACTTGCCATCTTGTTATGACTCAAGAAATATGAAAGTTGATATTAACTGGTTTTCTAAGAGAAAGATTCATGAATTGATGCCTTCCTCAGGAAAAAAAAATGTATTGTTTAAAGTTTTTGTCAAGGTGCAACTCTTCATGGTAACTTACACATTCCTATAACTAAGGTAATTAACCATTTCATTTAAGATATGTCTGAGAGAGAGAGAGAGAGAGAGAGAGAGAGAGAGAGAGAGAGAGGTCTGCGTGCATGGGCAATCCCTGTTAATTATCATGCTTTGAAAGCTTTTGTTAAACACTGAAAGAACTCCAATTTTTTTTTTTTTAATAATCTTTCATTTTCCAAAGATACCTGAGATTTTTTTTTGGCTGAAGATACCTGGGATTTTCCTAATAAATCCGCTTACTTTTACATCTTTTGAAAAGCCCTTGCAAAACTATTGCAAAACTGATATTTATGACTGACGTGTAAGTTGTCTGTGCACCAACACACTTGCATAGTTGCACACGTTATCTTCAATTTTCCCTGATATGATTATGCATGTCATCCAGCCTGTGTAATCATTTATTATCATTCATTGTGGTTCATGCTTGGTACTTTTCCACAGTGACTTGTTGCAAATTCATTTGTCACAACCTGCATTTGTCACCAGTTCTATGAACCTTATGATGGCCAATGTTTATCTGTGTTATCTGCAAATTATGAGCGTCAAAACTGCAATATTCCTTGCAGGGCAGCATTCATGTGTGGGCGAGAACCTAATTTTGAGCTATCAGAAGAAGAGAAGAACGAATTGCGCAGTTTTGATTGGGAGGGTTTCTTAGCAATGACACGGAGTGCCATCACTAACAAAAGTATGCAGTTTCTATTTCTCTCCCTTTTTATGGGGGTTCTCTTGCTTGCTTGGTGGAATGCAACTAATTCCACTGCACACACACACATGCATGCTTTCCGAGGTTATCCAAATTTACTTTCGGTATCTTATGTGAGTTCTATTTAACAAAATGAGTTAAAATTTTGTCTAATTTTAGAGCACCAAAAAAGGATGGAAGCCGGGAGACGGAAGAAGAATGGTAGCCAGATGAATTCAGTTGACAATAAAGCCAACCAAGCGTTACTGGGTTTAGCAGCCTCATCAGAAGTGGATGCTGAAACTTCAAACTCTTGACTCTTTTAAAATGTTCAGGTTAGTTCATGGATGTTGTCTCCATGCCTTGTTAATTCGTTCTTATAACGGCCCCTATTAGGGCAAAATGGTGGTTAACCATGTCAACATTCATTAATTAATATGATCTTATTTTCCTTCTAGAGTAATAAAATTTATTAATGCCTTGTACAGCCTATGGGTCTATCTTCATTATGTTTTTCTGTTCTGTTTGTGAGAAGCTGCAGCCTCTCCGTCCCAATGGTTTCCCATTTTTGTGCCCCCCACATCACAACTCGTGGGAAAGTGCCCCTATTTCGTACGAAAGGGGCTGGAACAAAACACCCGGGGAAAATATTACAACGTTCAGCCATATGTGTGGCGTGACTTACGCACGAAAGGTTACAAAGTTGTAGGGAAAGTGGTGCATTTTGGGGAAAGTGCTCGAAGGAGTGGAGAATTCGAAATTAAAGCTTCACGAGTTTTTGGCTGCCGATATTTATCAATAAAACGTTTTGTCATTATTGATGCAGTCAATTGTTAACTTACCTTCACACCTCCCAACTCCCCAAAAAGAAAGGGGAAAATTGTAAAAGAAACAGTGTAAAGTTTGAGTCAGGGTTGGGCCATCCTTAAGCCCAGTCTCCCAAACAGTCCTTAGATGTAACCTGTTTAAATTTGTAAGCTGATCTGACCCACAATCTGGGTCTATGGCTAACGTAATTGCGTGGGACAGATGAGACAACTAGACAAGGACCGGAACACGATGTTTTATCATCAATGTAACAGTGACAACTCACAAATAATGGCGATAAAACCTATCCCCAAATAAAAAATGTGATAGGTGGCACAGTTTCAATGTCGACCTGATACGATCTTCGAAAGGTTTTGATATGAAAATGCCTTTTATTTTTTAAAAATAACCTGATTTTAATGTGATATTATCATGATATTAACACTTTTTTTTTCCGGTTTTCACGGGTTGAGGCATTCTCAATTAGGGCTGTGAAACGAACTGATCAACTTGCGGTCTACTATTTCCATCGGCTAAGGTATGCTCGATTAGGTCCAAAAAATGACCCAAACAACTTGTGGTTTTATTCATTATGAGCTTGTTGGTGCTTGATTTGTGCAGTTGGCTAGTCGAGTCATGAGCAGCTTGTTAGCAAAATTGTGCACGAATCTTGGATTTTTTAAAGAACGTATCAAGAGAGAATTTAATTTGGTTAGACAATACGTGGTTGGTGCAGTTGGCTAGTCAAGTCATGTGCAGCTCGTTTAGCTTAACAAGTTGAAGAAGAATGTATGGTGTTTGGCCAACCTTAACTTGTTTAGATAAAACATATAGAGCTAATGAATTGTTGCTTAACAAGTAGAAGAAGAATGTGTGTGGTGTTTGGCTCAGCTTGGCTTGTTTAGATAAAACATATACAGAGGTAAGGAATTGTTGCCAACTGGGGCATCATTGACTAAGATAAATGATATCCAAAATGAAAAATGATCGCACTGTCCTTCCAAATTGGCACGTTTCTTCAAATACCTAGCAATTCGACAAATTTTTCTGCATATTCAAAATTTTAATTATCAAAAGTTTAAGATATTTTTACTCCTCCAAAAATATAGCATGACATTCATAACTCTTACTTGATAATGTTGTTACTGTGTCATTTTTTCATGAAAGACGTTCGCAAATGTGTGAGGACATTCTCGTGCAAATGTCAAGATATTCAGCCTTTAGCGATGCTTTTGATGAACCGTTAAAACCGATTGAAAAAATAATGGATGCATCCCTGGAGAAGCTTTTAGCAGTGTTTTGAAGCACCACTAAAACATCATTTTTTTTCTAAGTTTTAAAGCGCTTTTGTGTGCTGACCGTCCATTGATCAATGTGCGTGCATTCCGTTTAGGTAGCTATGGATTAAGCATAGCCACATTTGAGAATGTCCTCACATTCACATGTGAATGTTTTCATACATTACGAATGTCGTAAAAAAAAATGACACAAGCCAGAGGACATTTGTGCAACGTTGTATTGTATTTGCGAATGACCTCCTCTCTTTGCCATTTTTTTTTATAAAGGTTCGCATATTTTTGAGATATTTGCAAGAGTTGCGAAGGTTGTACTGTATTTATAGAGAGGTAAAAATGTTTTAAAAAACTAGAAATTAAAATTTTGAATATACAAGAGATTTTGTCAAATTGCTAGGTATTTCGATATTAGGATCATTTTCCATATCCAAAATAGCACGCCTATCACTTGGCTGCAAGGCAATGCTGCCTGGACCTTTAGATTCTAATAGTCATCGTGTCACTTTCTATCCTTTCATTAATCGACAAACATGGCCATACGTGATAGCAATCATTCGGTGGGCTTACTTTCAGAAAAAAAAAGTAGCAGATGTGGTTTCTTCAAGTAATAAATAAAAAAATACCAACGGGGCTCGCTTGTCTGGCAGGAGCAGTTAGTTCACGTCACCTTGTGTAGGGACGTTGCAAGTTCGAACCCCATGGTATGGTTGTATAACTGGTAGGACCGTAGGAGTCTGCCTAACCCCAGCTTTCTCTGTAAAAAAAAAGGTAATAAATAAAAAAACAAAAAATGCCACCTCTCACCTGGTAGCACAATGTCTGAAACCATATTAATGGTTTCTCTTTATTTAAAAAAAAAAAAGCAAGAGAAGTGGAATAGAAAAATTGTGTTGGCCATTGATGGCCCCAATCTAGGTTAGGTAAATTGGACAAAAAAGCATTCAAGCAGCCTTGGTGCCGTTCATCGTCAACATGAACGATGCTAAAAAATCCATCATCAAACTGATGGTGTTGAGAGCAAATGTCAACCGTCAATTTCCTAACGGTTGATGCTGTTCGAAAAGACCTGTGGGACCCATCTAAGGGGGGGGGGGGGGGGGGGGCTTCAGTTTAATGGTATTTTTGGGTTCGTTCATCTTGGCAATGAACGGCATCCAAGGCTTGTTGACACTTTTCCGTCCGTGGGGAGCTCTTTGCTACTAAACCCAGAGCAGAATAGCCCCAAAATCTGCATAAAAGACGATCCACTTTCTCAAAAGGCCAGAGAAACCCTCCCTCCCTTCTTCTTCTTCTTGTTCACGCTTCTGCTGTTCTACGCCTATTTGGTTTCATTCCCTTTGTGGGTATCAAAGATAAATGAGTACCCTCCCTTCGTCATGCCTCTGAGAAGGAAGAAATGGAGTGAGGAGGAAGAACGGACCCTCATAGACAAGTACGCCGAGATGCATGCCGACGGAACACTGGGTAGGATGAAGACCAGGGAGAAAAGGTTCAGACCCATCGCTTTCCATGTGAATATGGCGCACCATGCCCATGACCCAATTGCCTTCCCCTGGCAGTGGACATGGAAGGATGTGTCCACGAAGGTGCAGAACATGAGGCATCAGTACTTGGGTGTCAAGCAGAAGATCAAGAAGAGCATGACAGCTTCTGATCAGGGCACCGCCGCCACCGGGCACAAAGAGTATGATTGGGTGGATGGCCTAACCCACTGGCCCAATTTTCTCAGATACAAGGATGTGTTTGGGGATGTGGTTCCAGGGCTTGATGATTCTGTTGATGGGGCAAATCCCAGGAGCTCTGGTCCGATGAATGATCGAATTCGTCAGGGGGCGGCGAGCTCGCAGATGGATGATTTGGGATCTTCCTTGGATGCGGATTTATTGCAGCATGGTATCAGGGGGATTGATTGTGGGAATGGGTTGTTGGGGTTGGGAATGGGGTTTAAGTGTGATGGTGAGGATGGAAACCAGTTGAAGGAAGACGGGGAGGCGTTCGAGTTCGATGATTCTATGCCCGTGGATGCGGGGAAGAAGAGGAAGAGATTGGTGAGGAGAAATGGTGAGGGCGGGAAGGTGGGTGGGCTGGTCGAGCAGCGAGTGTGGGAGTTCTTGGCGAACCAAATTGCGCAATTGAGAGAGCGCGAAGTGCCGTTGGAGGACCGGGGATGCGAGAGAGAGCGGACGAGGCAAAGGAGGGAGCAATTCAGGGCAGAATTGGAGGGGGAAGGGGAGAGGGATTTGGAAGAGTGTGAGGAGGAGAGAGGGGAGAGGGATCAGATCAAGGAGAAATCAAGGCAGGAGAGAGTTCGAGATTGGGAGGCATTGGAGAAGGAGAGCGCAGAAAGAGAAAGGAGGAGGAGACAAGAGGATTTGGTCAGGGAGAGGGAGTGGGAGGAGAGGATGGAGAAAAGGAGATTGGAGTGGAAGAAGAGGATGGATGATATGTTGGCCCAGCACCGTGCAGATATGGCGCAACTTCATGCCCGGATAGTGCAGGATCAGCAAAATATTATGAACCAGTTACTTGGTCTTCTCTCGCAGTGGACTGGGCATTCAACTGGCTTGCCGGATCATCCTAGTGCTGGAAATCCTTATCTGTCTCAGATGATTCAGAGTTTTCATCATGTCAATGGGATCATTCCTGGAGAAAATAGAATTGTCGGGGATAACCATGATGATCAGTTCATAGTTGATGCCTGATTTTTTGTTCTTTCATTTCTTGATGCCATAGGCCTTCTGATACAAGAAGCAGCTGGTGCTTATCAAACAGCCATGGCAATTCAAAGATACGGAACGACAGGTTCTGCGCACTGTAATTCAAAGATACAGAATGTCTGAAGAGTAAAAAACTAAAAGTATTTGGATACGTTGTAAACTTTTCAGTAATTCACAAGGAATGCTTAAGAAAAATATGTTAATGTCATTCACTATTAATGCTGCCTCGAAATATTTTTTGTTTCATATTATGTGTAATAATGAATAAAAGCATGTCTTCTTTTTGTGTGTGTTTGGTTTTCTCTGAGAACATTCGCTCGTGCTGCTTCAAAACTCCTTTTATTTCATATGATGTGCAATGCTGAACAAAAGTGAATATCTTTTTATTTGAGTGCCTGATTTTTTTGGAGAAGGGAGAAGATTTTCTTCACTTCTTTATTTATGCTGATTAGATCTCTTAACCTGTTCCAGCCATAGTTGTTAAACCCGGCGAGTCGACTTGGGAATCGCCTGAGTCGACTCGGATCGGAGCCCAAATGGGTCACAGATTCAGGTTCCTGATCCTAATGCCTATTATAAACTTTTTATCATGCATTTTATGATTTTAATGCACAATTTTTATACGAAGGCACTTGTTATGAAGAATCTAATACCGTGCAATGAAAAATGTTAATGATCATGTATAGTTATATGTTTCTGTAGTTTAACTGCTGACATATTACAGCTTGAAGTTTAGTTTAAATATAGTCCTAACTCGTCCGAGTCATTGAGTCAACCCGCTGACTCACGAGTTAAGGGTTGGGCGATCCGAGCCCGAGTCACAAGTTTGCCAACTATGGTTCCAGCTATGCTAAAAAAAAACTTTTTCTCCAAGGAATATGCATATTGAGGGTTAAATTTGCTGAAATATGCTGATTGGTCTATACGTGGGTGGTATCATATATTTCATGGAGGCTTAATCTTAAAATTCTTTTCATTCAAGTATCTGTCTGCTGGATGCTTGCTCATGTTTTCCCTTTTCTTCTTACATCTTTAGGGTTGTGAATCTTGTCTGTTTTTTTGTGGGCATCTATTTTCAGATGCCATTGATGTCAAATAATTTAGAGAAGTATATGATAGCAAAGAAGGAAGCTAAAAAAGTTGTTCGAAACGCGAGGGCTAAGGTATATAAGGAGGTTTATGACAAGTTGGATACCAAAGAAGGCGAGAAGGATATTTATAGGCTTGCAAAGATGAGAGATAGGAAATCGAAGGATTTGGGTATGGTTAGATGTATCAAAGATGAAACGCAAAGGGTTTTAGTCAAAGATGAGGAGATTAAGGAGAGATGGAAAGATTATTTTGATAAGCTATTTAATGATAGTCATGCTCAAGATCTTGGAGACTTCTCCATTCCTTTTCATGAGATAAATCGTGACTTCATGCGCAAGATTCAAAAGAAAGAAATTGCAGAGGCTTTGAAGAAAATGAAATCAAGAAGGGCAGTTGGCCCAGATGGTATACCTATCGAGGCTTGGAAATGCTTGGGAGAGAAAGGTTTAGAATGGTTGACAAATCTTTTTAACTTGATTTGGCGAACAAATAAGATGCCTAATGAGTGGAGGAAGAGTACTTTGGTGCCTTTATATAAGAATAAGGGTGATATACAAGATTGCACAAACTATCGTGGTATAAAACTCATGAGTCATACTATGAAACTTTGGGAGAGGGTGATTGAGTCTAGGTTGAGGAAGGTTGTCATGATATCGGAGAATCAATTTGGTTTTATGCCTGGAAGATCAACTATGGAAGCTATACATCTTCTTAGACAACTTATTGAAAGATATAGAGAGAGGAACAAAGATTTGCATATGGTTTTTATTGATTTAGAGAAGGCATACGATAGAGTACCTAGGGACGTTCTCTGGTGGACAATGATGAAGAAAGGTGTTTCTCTCAAGTACATTAGTATAATTAAAGATATGTATGAAGGAGTAGTAAACAATGTCCGCACTTGTGGAGGGGTGACAACCAATTTTCCGATAACGACTGGGTTACATCAAGGATCTGCTTTAAGCCCTTTCCTATTTGCGATAGTGATGGATGAGCTTACGAGATCAATTCAAGAAAATGTACCGTGGTGTATGTTGTTTGCTGATGATATTGTTTTGATTGATGAGTCTAGAGCTGGGGTTAATGCTAAGTTAGAATTATGGAGACAGACATTGGAAGCTAGAGGTTTTAAGTTGAGTAAGAGTAAGACTGAATATATGGAATGTCGGTTTAGTAAGCAACAAAGTAGTGATGGGAGTGTAGTGAAGCTTGGTGAGCAAGATATACCGGTGAATGATTATTTCAAATATTTGGGATCCATCATTCAAAAGTATGGAGAAATTGATGGAGATGTAAATCATAGGATAAAGGTTGGGTGGATGAAATGGAAAAGTGCTACTGGAGTGCTGTGCGATCGTAGAATGCCATTGCGGTTGAAGGGAAAGTTTTATAGGACGACTATTAGACCCGCTTTACTATATGGTACGGAATGTTGGGCTGCCAAGAGACATCATATTCAAAATATGAGTGTAGCTGAGATGCGGATGCTTAGATGGATGTGTGGAAATACAATAAAAGATAAGATTCGGAACGAAGAGATACGTAAGAAGGTAGGTGTTGCACCCATTGAAAATAAGATGCGAGAGAATCGTTTACGGTGGTTTGGACATATTCGGCGAAGGCCTAATGATGCTCCAGTTAGAAGGTTGGAGAAATGGGAAAATATATTAGTTAAAAGAGGTCGGGGTAGGCCTAGGAAGACTTGGATGGAGATGATAGGAAAGGATATGAATGCTTTGAACC
Source organism: Nuphar pumila (assembly GCF_984573655.1). Taxonomy (NCBI): domain Eukaryota; kingdom Viridiplantae; phylum Streptophyta; class Magnoliopsida; order Nymphaeales; family Nymphaeaceae; genus Nuphar; species Nuphar pumila. Next base: position 124,222,564 of record NC_143255.1, read on the forward strand.
TCACCGAGGACATGGCGTTGGATAGAAATGATTGGAGGAAAAGGATTCATGTGGAAGACCCAAAATGAATTTCTTTTTTGGTTCATATCGCTGACCCCAATTGTTTTGGGATGAAGGCGTAGTTGTTGTTGTTGTTGTATTGATGTCAAATAATTTGTGGACCATTTAACTCTTTCCCAAGCATTCATCGGCTGGACAATTGCCTGTCTTGTTTTTCCTTGCTTTTTTCTTTCTCTTTCATTTTGTAATTTCAGTTCCCTGTTTCTCCTTTCTGCTACAAAATTTATTTTTTTCCCAGTTTCAGTTGATGTTGTGTGTAGAGCTCCAGGTGACTCTTTTTGCTTCAAATTATGATGCTGCAAGTATGAGTTGGACTGGTAGGTATGGCAAGATGCCTACGTGCAACCTTCCATCTTGGTTGAGTTGTTGAGAAATAGTCCAATTAGGTGTCTGTCCAAAATGGGTTCTGAACAGATGGTCTGGCAGAAGCATGAGCATCTACCATGCTCAGTTCTATGCATTCTTGCATTGCCAAGTTTTTTACCCAAGGAAACCGAACTTGTACACTTGGTTCTTAGCAGCTAGGAGCTAGAGTGGAATAGGAGCAGATCTGGATTCAAGAAAAGGAGATTTCATGATAGTATAGAAAATGCTAAGCAACATGTATTATGCTCCTGACGGGCATCATTTGATATTAAATGCTGTTGCTGATCTTCTTGATCCCAATGTTTCTTCATCAACAAAAGATATCTTCATTTCATGAGTATATGTTGTATGTGCTGAAGGAGGCATTAAACTTGGTTGCAGGGCTTACTAAATTTCATCTATGCAAGTAAAGTCTTTACTTTATAGATGGTGGTATTTCAATGAGAAAAATTTGTTATCCCACATACTTGGCCCACATGCTACTACCGTGCCATGTGATTTCTTAGTTATTTATAAGGTCTGCTTAAAGGATCTTCAGATCTAAGTTTTATAAGAAAGCACTCTCTCTGCAGCAGAGTCAAGCTAGACGAATTGTTTACAAACATAAATTGGGTTAGGTTTCCGGTAGTGAGAGGCCAGCCACATGTGGTGAACTTAGTTTCTCAGGAGAAGTCCTTGTCTAGGTTCACTGCCAATGTAGAATATGGAGTTGTAATCGTCACTTTTTATGAGTTGATTTGTTCAATATATTGTGACAGATATCACCAAATTTTTTAATATATTGGAATATTATCATGATAATGTAACAATATTTTTATTACTTATTTTCTATAAAACATGTTTTAAAATATGATTTTTCTTCATCCATATTTTGTTTATATTCTAAAAACTCTCAATTTTTGCATATGATATATGTTATGTTCCTGTTTTAATTCCAAGTCATGTTGTCACCTTTGTAATGGGATGTTGAAATCTTGAAGAATATGTTAAGTATGGAACAAATGTTTATCATTCAAATCCTTTGTGCTTGTACTCTGGTGGTTCTGTATCTCTGTGCAAGATATGGGGTACTCATTTCTGAAACAAAGAGAAGAATGATGAGATAAAACCTAGCAGATGAATGGATGTATTTATTTGGTGAATGAGTGCCTTTTCTAGGTTATAAATGCAGCAGTCATCCAAGGACTCGGATGTAACTCAATTCCTGCAACACAGGGGATGCCACCCCTGAGATGAAGAGCAATTCTCCATAAATTGGACAATATACTTATGAAAGGGGGAAAATACCTTTTATATATGGCTGATATTTGCCTTGGATGTTAGCAGGGAAAGTGCCATGCTTTACATAAGGGAGAATGACATGATCTTTGAAGTTTTTTTTTTCAGTTCAACTGATCATTTGCTTTTTATAGTTTAGTACTATGTAGCAAAACAAAGAACAGTAGCGATGAGGGGGAAGGGCCCCCGCAGGACTCCATTCTTATAGCAGCGAAGCCTGCCTTCCATGTTGGAGACTTCCCCGTCATCGTATTAGTCGGCATGATGGGAGCCGGCACCGCGTATTAGTTTCGTACCTTTTTTTGGGATTAGGTGTGGTTCCCTTAGCATAGCCAAAAAAAACTTCACTGCTGACAAAGATAGTGTGCGTGGGTTTGGAGTAACGGCAATAGGTTTTTCTTTAGCAGAAGTTTGTAGAAATATGAAATAACTTTATTTGGCATTGAAAATTTAATGGATCTCTTTTAAGAAAGAAAATTATTGCATGAATGCCCCCACAAACTTCTGCAGCATTGTGTAAAGGTGTAGCAGCTTGTCTGGTAGGAGCAGCTAGTGCAACTGCGTCACCTTTGTGTTGGGACGTTGCACCTTCAAAACCCAATGCTATAGTTGTATAGCTGGTAGAAAAAAAACCTCTCCTAAAAGGATCACTCTTGGTTAATTTCTTGAACGCATCTAACATAGGACATATTATCTCTGCAATGCTTACATTTTTTTAATTTTCATTCTTCTTGATCATATTTTTGCTAATAATATTAATTTATTGATTTTTCCTATATTTTGCTAAACAAAATGTGAGAAATATAACAATTTTGAATTCTCACGAGAAGTTAACTGCTGATTTATTGCCATTTTAAACTTTTGTCACCAAGTTCAAATATGATCTAGCCCGTTTACACACATAAGTGTTTTTACCCGACTAAATTGGGTATGCTTTTTAACCTGTCAAAATCAAGCCTGGACCAAGTCTGATAACCCCCAGAACCAATAAGGATGCCTTAAGGTTGGATCTGGATCTAGAGCTCAGTAGATCCATCCCTGCATATGACATGTTTATGGCCCAATACATCATGTTGCCCCGAGGGGTTTGGTGCAGTAAAAGGGGCCTTGGCTACTAGACAGGTGATCAGGGTTCCATTCCCATGAGCATCCCTTTGCTGAGGACAAGAAATAAGCCCTTGTTCAGCGAAGCTTGGCCACTCCCTGAGGGCAAAGGGGTGTGCCACGGGTTTGCACTGTCAAGACAGCAACCATAAGAAAAGTAGGCTGAGTCTGCTCGATTATTTTCAGAGTTTTCCAGTTCTTAATGAAAAAACATCATGGCTTTTGTTGGTCAAGTGTTTGTCCACTGGAACCAAGGGGGCTCCTCTTGTCTGGTGGGAACAGCTAGTGCACGTCACCTTGTGTTGGGACGTTGCATGTTCAAAACCCAAAGATATAGTTGTATAACTGGTAGGGGTCCGCCTAATAGGCTAATCCCAGCTTGCCTTTAAAAAAAAAAAAGTGTTCGTCCAGGTGTAACTGTGGTAGTTAAGAAAGGGAAGGCCTCGAAGGCCATCTTTTTTTTGGAATAGTAGGAAAAATCCCATTGGCGAGCGTATATTGGCTGACCTCCAGTTGGTAAAACATTTGAGAGGTCTCCTCCTCTGCCGACCGAAGAGTACACCCAGCGATTGGGTGTCACTGTTTAAGGATCCAAGGAGACATGTCATCCCCAGATCAGACGTCGGAGAGGAGACGACCCAGAAACTCATCATCACTAGGTTGGGAGAAGCGTATCTTTGTGCCCACCCTTCTTGCAGGTAACCATCTTTGAACTGTTTGTATATAGCTTTGCCTTCGAAATCACGAGATGGGTATCTCTGAAAACATTGCCTTGCAATCTAGCGTGGTAGAACTGAGCTCTCTGCCTGTTGATAAATCGTTGGTCGTGCGTGATTCTGTTCATTTTTCGGCAAATTCCCCAAATAGTTTCATTTTCGTCTTTTTTGAATCTGTAGGTGTTATTGGTGGAGGAGTCGGGCTTTTATCTAAACGTAGAGAGGCCTTTGGGGTTGCCAATCTGTGTACATCATATGCTGCTAACTTTTCTATTGTGACCGGATGCTATTGTGGTGATTCCCCTAAACCAATTTTAGAGTTCTGTTCCATCCCAATTTTTAATTCCTTTTTTGTTATTTTTCTTTCTTACAGTATTTTTGATGTTTCTGGTTTGTTCCTTATTACTGCTTATCCATCTAAATTTGCTTTGGTTTCAGCCTCTTTTTGGGTGCGTTTGTACAAAGCCTCAAAGTTAGAAGCCTTTGCGATTCATTTTTTACACTTTTTTCAGTTTATCTCGCCTTCATCCATCCTGTTATGATGAAATTAGGTTAATCAATGATATAAGCGAAAGGTTAGGGGAAGTAATTATGGCGGATGATTGGTGGGAATAAAGTAGCTACTGTCATGATGAAATTAGAATAAGAAATGTCTCAATGAGATGTTAAGAGGAAGAAAATGTATTTGGAATACGATGGGTGGGGGGAGAAAATACCATCCGATATGTGAAGCTAGGTTGAAACTTCACAAATTGTTTGATTATAGTACTTGAGAGAAATATTTCTTGCCCCTTGAAGAAGAGGTTACAAGGCTAGAAACATGACAGTAGGAATAGGATGAATTCGTCGGTGAATTATATTAACTTTACATTTGTTTTGGTTCAATCTGACGGCTAATTGGTCCCTTTAGCTCTATGGCTTTCTGCATTTATGTCCAGTAGAGTGACATAACAGGAACAACTAGCAGCCGTATTGTATAAAGAGGCATCCTATATTTGTGACCATTAGGGGGAGTTATAGTGAGTGCAGAGTGGTTGCATCTTTCATCGAGTTTGTGCTGCTATATACCACTTGCATGGCTGTATCTAAAGGGAGATCCTCTTGTAGGCCAATATTTAAATGGCTAGGAGCTGAACTCCATTATGTTGATTCCTGTTGACCTAGGGTTTTCGCCACAGTAGGGATTTTTTTTTCTTATGTTTTACAATTTCTTGGGACTTGTTTATACTTCATATATTTCCTTATCCCTTTCTTTGACAAAGTTTCCTTTTTGGTCGGTCAGAAAAACAAATTGAAGATATGAGAGATCCACCATGATTCCTTACCCTTAAACAACCCTCGTCCTTTACATGTTTGAGGGAGATGAGGTAACAGTGTGACAAGCCATTTATCATCATAATAGTCGATGTGCATTGCATATGCAGCTTAGGCACCTAACCATAGTCACAAATATCGGTATCGGCTATATCTTGGTGAGGCTATTTCTTGCGATATTATAGGTTTGGTGATAAATCTCGAAAAAATCTCGGGGCTTAAAAAATATAAAAAATAACAAAAATAAGTAAGAAAATTTCATATTTAGATAAAAAATACATAAAAAAATAAGTAAAAAATGTAAAAGAAAGAAGAAAAACATATTTAAAATGTAAAAAAAAAAAAAAACAGTAAAACTAATTGACACTATCGGGATAATATCACGAGAATATCACGATATTATCAAATTGGCGATGTTTTCAAAATATCATGATATTTTACCTATATTATCGCTTGCTGAATTTAGAGCGATAATATCACGATATTTTCAAAATATCGCCGATATCTGTGACTATGATCCTAACAGACTGAGAAATTTGAACCTTGTTCTTGTTGTTCACCACTGATCTTTCTCTAGCAAAGCTGTATTCAGAGGGACATCCTCTTGTAGCTAATATTAAATGGTTAATAGTTGGCATCCTTGTTTTGGTTCCTGTCCACTTGGATTAGGGGCTTTCACCAGACTGCCAAGTCTTGTATCATCTTGTGCCTTGTTTTTAGCTTGTTTTATTGAGTTTCTCAATTTCTTCACCTTTTTTTATCATCCTTGAGCTTCTTTCTTTGACATCTTAAAATATAAAGAAACAAAATACAATATATGTCCACTGTGATCCCCTCCTGCTGAAATTTCTTGTCCTTAAAGTATGTTTGGATTCCCTTTAACATTGTCATGAACACCTGACCAGTGACCAGAAGTACAAGGGAGCCTTAAAATAATGCCCTAGATAAATTTTTCAGTGAAACTGAGGCATAATTTTCATCGAATTGCAATGGAGGATCTCTCACAGTAGCCAATCTCTGTAAGCTCTCATAAAGCATTCCTGGTTCATGAAAAGGAGATGCCACTTTTACTTAATTGTTGAGAAGATTAGCCCTGGTTTCATTCTGGTATATTATGTCTTTTCCAGGTCTTCTTTTACTTTCAGATAATAACAAGTACATACATTGTTAAAGAGATACCACCTTTACTTAATTATTGAGAAGATTGGTGATTTTACTCACTGTCAAGCTTCCATCTTTGAGGGTTGTTTGATTTAGAGCCATAGGTTCATCCACTTGTGTATACAACTGTTGCTCAAAATGCTTAATTATCCAAGGGTCTCCACATGAATCATATTATGTTCAAACATTTTGCATTCATTTCCTTTGCAGTAAATGCAGATTTTCTGGTCTTCTGATCATTTCGACTATTTGTGTAGTTCGTCCAGTTCCTTTTTTGTCATTGAATGTTGTATGAGCAGGGGCACAGGAGCTTACTAGAGAGCTTCAAGCTTCTGAGAATGGAGATCTTGTGAACTCTGTGATGGGAGGAATATCTAGTGGGGCTTTTCTTGGCCGCCTTCAAGGTCAGGTTTCTTTACTGTTGCTTCTCTTTTGACCACTTGAGATAGATGAAGTTAACTTGTTCATATAGCATTTACCACGGCGCCTGAAACATCTCCATCCTAGAAATACTCGCACGTTTAAATTTAGTAGAGGTTCTTTTTTACTCGAGTTATTTGGTACCTATTTGTGGTTATCATCTCAATGCTTAATGTTATGGCCAGCATTTCAGATGGCCAGCTTGGTGCAGTTCGATATGCCATCCTATTTGCATGCACTGGGACTGCATTAGATTATGCAGTTTTGCGGATGAAGCCTCTCATGGATAGCACTAGAGATCCTGTCTCTGAAGAGGATTCCAAGCAAAAGAGTGAGAAGAGTTGGAGTTGGCCTGAATGGGCACCAATCCAAGTTTTCGATGAAGTTGCAACAAAGGAGCAAGAGAAACAATTGTATGCACAACAGCTCGCGAATGCCCAATGCCATATGAAACTGGACAAAAAGGAGTGCCTGGATAGCTGATTGTGGTCATACACGATTATATATACGTCCGATTCTTCCGTGATTGACTTAACTAGGAGGTGTGTGTGTGTATGGAGAGAGAGAGAGAGAGAGAGAGAGAGAGAGAGAGAGAGAGAGAGAGAGAGAGAGAGAGAGAGAGAGAGAGGATCAACATTATCACTCATGAAGATCAACAAAATGTTGAACCCATGAACCGAACAAAATAGAAAACAAAACTAAAATATAGAAAACCAAAAGCTAAAGAAAAAGAAACTAGAGAGAGAGAGAGAGAGAGAGAGAGAGAGAGAGAGAGAGAGAGAGAGAGCACCATCTGCAATTTTGGACCCTTTTTTAATTTCCGTTGTGTATTTGTGTTTTAGGAAGATTCCCTTCCTAGCTTCAATAGAGTTCCTTTGGACAATCAAGGATAAAAGTATGCTAGAAGTCACCTTTTGATTCCATCCCCTACTCTGACATTAGGGATGTCAATGAATCTGATTATATTTAATATCAGACCGAATTAGTATATGTTTAGTTGCATTTTGGTAATCCAAAACCATATCTGATTATAATTGGATGCGGATAAGGTTTTGATTTTTGCTACAGAATCCAACAAATATTTGATTGATGAATATCTGAATCCATTTACATGTAAAAAAGCAGATCTGGTAAGAATTTTTTACCATCTGAATCCGAACTTGATTTCCCCTGGCTGATTCTTGCTATTCTATAAGGTGCCCACTTGAAAATCTGGATTTGCTGGGTTGCTGTTCAGGGGGTGTTTGCCTCGTGCAGAAGGTAGCATGGAGACTCCTCTCGGACTTTGCTTCTGCAGATTTGGGAGGAGGTCTCGTGGCAAGGAAAGTGTCTCCTCTTTTCTAACTGGTTTGCATGGGGCCTGCAGAAAGCGAACTATTTTGCAGAAATGACACTGTTTCTACGCCATGCAAATGCACCATCACTCGCTTATGTTGGTTTCCCCCAACATCAACAAGCATACTCTTGGGAACTTACCGCAACACACTTCACATATTCAACCCAAATTTTGAATTGCAGGAAAGTTCACATCCTCCTATTTTTAGATCTGTTTTGATCTACTTAGTACAAAAAAATCCTCTGTTTGGAAACTGAAAGTTGGAGAGAATTTATGCATTTGCAAAAGTGTTAGCTGCCAAATCCACTCTTTAGTACAAATATAAAGAGGAGAGGGTCTTACTTCTCCCAAATGCATAAACTCCCATTCCAGCTACCGGTTTCCAAACGCCCACCACCAAGGTAGCTTGACCATGTATCTACCAAATGCATAAAATCTCATCCTAGACGTCAGTTTTCAAACAGAGTAGGGTGCGTTTGGGTGCCACAAAAGCTAGAGGGTTCTCACAGAAATGCACCAAAAATAATGTGTTCCCATAGACTGTTTTGCATCAACACAAGGGTCGTTTACCTGGCAGAAGGTGTAAGAGTCAACCCCCAGGAGTGACAATCAAATCACTTCTTCACCGTTCATTGATTCATCTCACAGGGGCCTCATGGCCTTTGTGCAGATTGTAGACGGTGAGGATGCCAAATCACTTTCCTAAAAGTGATTTGTCAGATCACCTGATCTGCTCTCGAGCTGGAAGGAACCCTTCATTTGTTTCATATGAAAATTTAAGAATACCACGGTCATGAGGGGAGCAAGGAGAAGGAGAAAAAGCTCATTCGATGACCGTTGGGTTCTTGCCCCGATGGTGTTGCGTGTCCCGCCCTTTTTGCGTTAACGGAGTTGCGACGTTAACAGTTTAAAAAAAAAAAGTAAAAAATTCGACGAACCCTCCTTTTGGGTCTCTCTCTCTCTCTCTTCGTTTCCCACCTTCGCCATTAGGGTTTCGAAGAGAGCCCCTTACCGCAGCCTCTCTCTCTCTCTCTCTCCATTTCGGGGATCGTCGTCCTTGTGTCAAGCAGAGTTGGAGGGCTCGCAGGTATGGATCCCTCCTCCTCCTCTCTTTGGCCATGGGCGACCCTTTCCGGCTAATATCCCTTCTTTATATCATCCGAAGGGGATGCCATAAAAAGGGCAGCTGGTGGGCCTTTTCCGGCCATCGCCCGGCCATCTCTGTTCTCTATCAGGAGTTTTTGTGCTTTTTCGTGATTTTGGATACTCGTCTCACTAGCGTATCTTTACATCATGCCTGCGAAATATGTTTATGTTCCATTGTATTGTCTCTTCTGCTGATGCAAATCAGACTTTTGATGTTATGATTATTTATGCTGAAATAGAACAGGATCATGCATCTTTACGTAGGAGAAAAACTTTAATTATGATGTATACTTGTGAGTTTCTAAGAAATTAAGAATCAGTTATATCCATGTTTGGTTTATGCTAGTTACTAAATGTTGCTGCAGTGTTACAGTTGAACTGCTATAGCTCTCAATGCCTTCCCTTCTCAATTTATCTACGAACGACAGTGCAACTTTTGAGAGAAAGAAACTACATTGATCAATGAGATGGTATTCCCCCATCAAATGCTTACTGTCTGCTTTGATAAGCAAGGATAACTAAATATTGAATTTCATTGCTCTTTTCATGGTTGCTGTCATGTTTAGGGCATGAGGGGTACCTGACTACCTGTGGATCTGCATTTTATTTGCTAAGATTTGATGCACGTTGTGGTGAACAATTAAGGCATCAAATTCTTTTATCCATGATAGTTTTTGGATATTGAATGGATAACAAGTGAAAGAAAATAAAGGAACTAAACTATTTTGTATGGTACGTGGAGATAGGATTGATGCTTGTTTCAACTTCATGGATATAGTAGAACTCATGGAACCTTCATGATGCAATGGTCCATGGGCACTGCATGCAGGACAGCTAAGGTTATTTCATGGCATAGTAGACTAGATGTCATGCATGGGTTGAAGAGAAGAGTCCGAGAAGGACTAAGTTTCCATTTTTTCGCATTCACAGCTGCTCTTGCCCATATCTGCTTCCTATATTTACTGCTAGTGAATCCACATTCCTCTATTCTCGCTTGTGCAAAGTACTAAATTTTAAACTGCACATGCAGCACATGTTTGTATGCGTTCATGCATGTGTCTCTGTTTAACTTATGCATATTTGTTTGAGATATTTATGCATGCTTACATCAGACAAGTGAAAGAATGATAAAATGCCCGCTTGTCCTTTTAAGCAGGACCAATTTAGAACTTAAGTTGCCATTCAGATCAACCTAGAAAAGATGATCCTAATTGGGCAAAACTACCAAAAGAGTTTGTTAATGTGGACCACAACAAACTAAATTTTGGATACATTATTGTATTTTAACCATATCTTGCAATCTGAGATGACTCATGCTTTTTTGGTCCAACTTAGTGTGCATATGGGGGTTCTCTTGACCAAAGGAGATTTTGGTTTATCTCTTTTATTTACGTGCTTGTACATGCACATTGGCATAATATATTATGATGTTCAATTTTATATCAATTTACTAATGATGTCTGTCCTCTTTTCAATAATTATGTCAGAACACTGCGTAACACTGTATCCAATACAACTGTCTTTTCAGAAAATGGCTTCTCCTAATGCAGAAAAAAGTAGTCATTGCACTGAAGGTGGGACTGCTATATCAAGAAATGTTCATGTATCCACAAAAGTTGCACTTGTGGGAAGTAGTTGCATTCCAGAGATTGGTATGGAGTTTGATGACGATGAGAGTGCATATAATTTTTATAATTTATATGCAAAAAATCAAGGTTTCAGTGTTCGAAGGCAGAGCTTTTGTAAGAACAAGAACGGAGTAGTGACACGTAAGGAATTCACATGTAGTAGGGAAGGCTTTAATGCTAAAGAGAAAGATGGCAACAGAAACAAGATGAGAGCAGACACAAGATGTGGTTGTACTGCAAAACTGGTTGTTAAAAAAGGGAAGAATGAAAAGTTTTTTGTGTCTACTTTTCAGCCTACCCATAACCATGCACTCGTTACTCCAAGGAAAGCCTCTTACTTAAGGTCTCATCGGACAATGGGAAAACCTCACAAGCTTTTTGCAGATATGGTTGATAGTGCTGACATAGCACCTACTGCAAAAATGAGGTGTTTAGAAAAAGAAGATGGAGGAAGCACAAACCTAACTTTTTTGCCTATGGTTTTCAAAAACTATTTGAGGACAAAACGGTCAATCAATCCCAAAATTGGAGAAGCTGGAGCTGTAATGCAATATCTTAGAGACAAAGCAACAATTGATCCATCATTTTTTAATTCAACACAGTTGGATTGTGATGATAAGATCACAAACTTTTTTTGGGCAGATGCAAAGTCAAGATTGGACTTTGATTGTTTTGGAGACGTTATTTGTTTTGATACCACATTCAATGTAAACAATCAAAATAGGCCATTTGCACTTTTTGTTGGTATAAACCATCACAAAAAAACAGTTGCGTTTGGAGCTGCAGTAATGTATGATCAGACAGTTGAGTCTTTTGAGTGGGTATTTGAAACATTTCAAAGGGCTATGAAAGGGCGATGCCCAAAAGTGATATTAACAGACGAGGATCAAGCAATTGCAAGTGCACTAAGGAAAGTGTGGTCAGATACACATCATAAGTTATGTGTGTGGCATATGTATCAAAATGCAGCTAAACACTTGGGTCACATATACAATAGTGAACCTGGCTTCAAAGACGATTTTGGCAAGTGTATATTTGCATGTGACGATGATGTAAGTTTTTTGCATTCATGGCAAACAATGTTAGAGAAGTATGATCTTTTAGATAATGATTGGTTGACAAAGGCTTTCAAGAATAGAGAAAAGTGGGCTTTAGCATATGATCGTGATCATTTTTGTGCTGATATGATTTCAACACAAAGGTGCGAAAGTATGAATGCTACATTGAAAAAGTTATTGACTTCAAATGTTGATCTCTTACATTTTCTTGAACGGTACGACACATTGGTGGAAAACAAGAGGTTTGCTGAATTACAAGAAGATATCAAAGCAAATCAAAGTACGCCAATCATGTTGTATTGTAACTTGCTCAAGGAAGCTGCAATGGTCTACACGCCCACTGTTATTGAGTGGATAAGGAAGGAGACAAGTTTTAGTATGGATTGTAACTTTAGTTCCATTGGCACAGAGGGAACAATTCATAAATATACAGTAATTTGTCATAAAAGTGTGAAAGAATATCTTGTTTCACTTGATTTATCCATAAATTCAATTACCTGCAGTTGTAAGAAATTTGAATTTTGTGGTATTTTGTGTCGCCATGCAATTAAAATACTAGATATTATGGGCATTAAGTATATTCCTGAACAATATATTTTGAAAAGGTGGACAAAGGATGCTAAAAGTGGAGTAGCTTGAGCTCATTGTAGAAGGTTGGATGGTGTTGATGAAAAAGCAACAATTGCATTTCGGTATAATCTTTTGAGTAATTCTTTTATTAAAATTGCAGCAAAGGCTTCAGAGAGTGAGGAAACATATCAATATATTGAAAAACAACAGTTGATCATGTTGAGTGAAATGGAGAAAATGTTAAAGAACAAAGTTAGTGAGGTGCATCAAAGCATTGAAGTTAGAGCCCCAAGTGAAGTCATGGACAATATGGAGAATGAGTTGCAGTCTCCTTTGTTTGCTCAACAATCATGTACATTTGAAGATGTTATATATGACAGTTCTGAAGTGAATGTGGTTGAGTATGAAAAGGCAAACTCAATCAAGGATAGTGGTGTAAAGAAGAGGAAGACACATGATAAAAGCACTCGTAGGGTGCAAAAGTGCACTTAGAAAAGGAAAGAGAAAAAGAAGGCTACAAAAGAATGTGACATTTGGCAACAGACAAGAGCAAGTTTTAGTCAATTCACAAGTAAGTTCATTTTCATGTGACATTGAGAATAGATGAATAAATGTTTTGCTTAAGTTGTCTATTGAATATTTTTTGTAATATTTGTTTTTTTAATTGCAATGTCTCAAATCTTTTTTTTGTTATGTAGGAAACGGTGATGCCATGGATTGATCCACCTCTGTGCCAGATGAACAATGTCCATGGCGGTCCCGCTCCCTTTTTTAGTTTTCTTCAATCTGATCCTAGTGCACCGACTTGTACACAGTTAATGGTAATATCTTTATCATTATCTTTAATAAGAGAGGTTTACATTATTCTTTTGAATATTGATTTTGTACATTATGTATAGATGCAATTTCAAGAACAAAAAAAAACCATGATCAATGTACTCTTGGTATGACTATTTTCCCAAGGTAGATATGCAAGTAACAAAACCCATTTTTTCTTGTTCTAATTCATACAAGGCGATTCATGATTTATAGAAACCATTCATGATTCATAATTTATACAGGTTTCCAACATGGAGTCAGATTCTACTTTCCTGTTGTTTGATGCAATTGTTGATTAGAAAAAAAAAAGTTTGATCTTGTCGACATAATCCCTACTTACGGTAAAACTTCATATTTGCATGATTCATTTTCTCTTTTTCATTAAACTCGATCAGAAATACTGTCCAGGACCAGGTATATGTGGTAGTAGTGGTGATAGGGTGGTAATGGTGATGGGGTGATGATGGTGATGGTGTTGGTCCATTAATCCTTAGGAAAAGCTGAATTTTTGCTTTTCTTTTTCTCCAACAGTCCTTTCTTTGCATAGAATGTTCATTTTGGAATTTCAATGCATCTTTTCTATATTTTCTTATATAATGGTGCAAAATGATATGGTGGTCCAACATTACTTGTCATATGAATGATATGGTTTATTACTTTTCATTCTCTTTTAAAACTGTTAAAAATGTATTTCATGGCAAAATAACATATTTTGCTGGATTTGAAAGCTATGGTATGTAGAAAGGTGGTGAAAGTTGCTGTGGTATGTGGCCTAATTGCTTCATGCAGCTATTCTCATGTATGAAAATTTCATTATATCTAGTTAGCATTTAGTGGGTATTATCCAGAGTTACCAGTCGAGGAAGCGGGAAGCGAGGCACTTTAAAAAATTTAGGAAGTGGGGAAGCATGGGACTACTTAGAAGAAAATTCCGAACCATCTCGGAAGCGACCTAGGAAGCGAACCGGAAGCGAGGGGGAAGCGAAAAAATAAAAAAAATGGGGAAGCGAGGGGGAAGCGCGCTTCCCATAAATGGGAAGCGCACTCCCAAAAAAGGGGATGCTTCCCCTCACGCTTTGGAAGCGCGACATTTCGCGCTTCCGAAGCGCGCTTCGGGGAAGCGCGCTTCCCCTTTTACCTAGGCGCTTCTGGTAACTCTGGTATTATCTAATTGTTTTTCTGGCCATGTCTTGTAGGAGAAAGGGTCCCATCAATGGGGAGCTGGTATGGTGAGTGGATTTTACTCTTAAGGCCAACTCAACTCTCCCTAAAATGAAGATTTTAAGGATTTTGGCTAACAGCTTTTACTGTCTTGCTAATTGGATCATCAAATTTTGTAATTTACATGTTTTTCTTTGTAATCATCTTTTGCTTTTGCATGGGCTAGGGGATAACTTATTCTTGAAGGATAAGCATCCAAACTGGACCCCACCACTGGAGTATTGGGCTTGTAATATTACTGATTTTCATTATTAATGCTTAATGAATGGTGAATGTCATCCTTTCTAAGTAGATGCACTTCATACATGTTTTCTTTCATCCTTAGTAAATAAATGGTGAGTGTCATCCTTTTCTTCTAGTAGAAGAGGAGAGACTTGGGCATGATGTGTTTGGTTTTCACATGTGATCAGGAAAACAGGGCGCTGGGGAGCCAGGTAGCACCTGGATCTTGCCCCTACTGTGGTGGTCAGATCAGGCGTTTGTTTGCCTTACAAGTGAAAGGATTATGGTACTTTTTTTTTTCATTTTCCTATGTGCATGTACAGGTTTTAGATACAAGTCTTTTAAGCGCTTCTAATTCTTGAGTTTGTGGGGCACCAATGTCACATTCTTTGTGGGGTACTAATCGAATATTTTAACAAAAGATTTATGTCTACCATATCAACAACCTATGTTATTTATAACATCCTTTTGTTCTTTGTTTCCCTTTGTAGTTGTTGGATCAACACCACCTCATGTTGGTTTTTTTCTCTTTTTTCATTTTTTTTTAGACAGAGAAAGCTGGGGTTAGGCAGAACCCTAACAGTTATACAACCATACCATTTGGGGTTCGAACTTGCAACGTCCCAACACAAGGTGACGAGCATTAACTGCTCCTGCCAGACAAGCGGAGCCCTGTTGTTGGTATTTTCTCTTTTTTTTTAGTTTTTTTTTTGTAACAAGGAGAAACCATCTGCAATTAAAAGTATGTATCATGTAAGTACCAGTGTGATTGATGAGATATCTCAAATTTAAGCGTTTCTTAGGCACACATATAAGCTTTGCAGCATTCCATGGTGTATCTCGTGAACTGTCAGCATCCAGAACTGGGGAAAATCTCACTTTCACAAGGAGTTGCGACGGTGCCATCAGTATCTTGTTTGAACAGTCTTCTAGATATTCATGATATTAATGAAAGGGGAAAATTTGCGATTGCTGGGTTGTGTTTTTTTTTGGATTTATAACCAGAAGAAACCACACCCGGCACAAAGACCTAGTCGTGCATAAAACTCCGAGGTTAGGACCCCTGCCCACAGGGCCTATGCTATGTATTGGCTTGCGCAGAGGAGCGACGCCCATGGGGATCGAACCTTGACTGCCCGTCTAGCAGCCAAGGCCCCATGAAAGCTGTTAACTTTCTTTATATTAGGATATTGGTATCTCAGCAAGATAGTCCAATAATGATTTGAATGGGTCAAATCCCCTTCTAGGAAACCAAAATCAACTTACACGGTTATAGGAAAAACATTATTAAAAATAATAAAGCGAAGGTGCTAAATGTTTCTTCAGATTTCTCGTTGGTGGTCTCATATATTATGGCTGGCTGTAAATGATATTACATATCATCCTGACCCTGATATTCCTGCACTCTGTTTTTGTCAGGGCGCGTCTAGGAATTGCTACAGAGAAAGATAAGGGTTGACCAATGAGCTTTTCACAATGAAGACTGAATTATGAAAGTGATCAGTTTTTATTTAATTTCAACTAGACACGTTCAGGAACCTTTCTGTTTGAATGGGAGAAATGACCTTCAGACAACTTATAATTGGTTCCCAAGCTGTTCAGGCTCAAAGAAATGGCACAAGATATGGAGATGGTGGCCTTGCGCCGCATGGTTGTATGGGAAGAAAGGAATGGAAGACTGTTTAGGGGGTGTCACCTGTGATGCAGGAGAAGACCTGGGTCCATAAAGATCCATTTGGATCAAATTTAGTTTAGAGTTTTTATTTGGGTTTTTTTAGAATTGGAATTTATGTAATGGATCTATCTCAGATCCAAAGTAAACCTAGGGTTTATTGTGTTTCTCTGTAAATACTCATTATAGGAATTTTTGAGAGGGTAGAGAGTTGAATGCTTAAAAACTTGCTATTTTATTGAATTTTATGCAATTTTTATTTTTTCCTGCTTTTCTTTGGATTTCGTGCATAGGAGTCAGGTAACATAGTTTTCTCATAAATCAAGCACTCTCGGTTTACACCACCACCCATCTTGGCAACCTGGCTCATCAAATCAAATGGGATGTTCTCTTTGCAATAAAGGCGGTGTGGCCCAATGAGGGTTCGACCTAGATTCAAAAACATGTGGACCACCCTCTATTTACTGAATCTGAACATGCGACTTGCTGACTTGTGCGTGCTGTTATGATAATCTTGTAGCGCTATTCTAAATGGTTTTTAGGATACCTCATCCTCTAATATTGTACTATGCTGTTATTTCAATAAATTCTTTTCTCTCTTCTCGAAAAAAATGGGAGTTTAACGTCAGGCATTAATTGGAGTTTTATTGTCATTTAAGTTGGGATGAAAAACAAAGTCGACTTGCTGGAAGAAGACTGTCTATGCTATTGTTTAGACAAAAAATTTCGTGTTTTGATCAAGTTTTGTGTCTTGTGCTCATGCACACAGACGGAGAAAGATAAAGAGAGGTAAGCTACTTATGTCATAAATGTTAGAGGGATACCTAGAAAAGAAAGGAAAGGAAATCTCATGTAACACATGCCAACTTTAATACCTTGAGTTCTTTTCCAGCCATATCCAACTTCTATAGGCCAGAAAATAGATAGATCCTACCAGCCAATCCTCAAACATTGAAATTGACAATAAAGCAACTAGGGTTGACAGAACAACCCTTTAACTCAAATCTCAATCCAGGGCACCTGGTCACTTCACCACTTTTTAAAGCCTCAAAGACCCATCAATGCATATCAAAAACATGCATTTGGTTAATGTGTGGCATTGTGTACATGTGTGTGAAAACACATAATCAAAACATGCATCCACGAACATTTTGATAAACAATCAAACCTTCCAATTATAACAATTTTTTTTTGTTTTTAGGCCCACTTTATTATATGGTATGGAATGTTGGACTGCCAAGAGACATCATATTCAAAAAAATGAGTGTAGCCGAGATGCGTATACATAGATGGATGTGTGAAAATACAATAAAAGATAAGATTCAAAACGAGGAGATATGTAAGAAAGTAGGTGTTGCATCCATTGAAAATAAGATGATAGAGAATCGTTTACGGTGGTTTGGACATATTTGGCGAAGGCCTAATGATGCTCCAGTTAGAAGGATGGAGAAATGAAAAAATATATTAGTTAAAAAAGGTCGGGGTAGGCCTAAGAAGACTTGGATGAAGATGATAGGAAAGGATATGAATGCTTTGAACCTCACCGAGGACATGGCATTGAATAGAAATGATTGGAGGAGAAGGATTCATGTGGAAGACCCAGAATGATTTTCTTTTTTGGTTCATATCGGCGACCCCAATTGTTTTGGGATGAAGGCGTAGTTGTTGTTGTTTAAGATAAAAGATTCAACAGACTCGTACCAAATAATATATAGCAATTATCACAACAGGGCACATGAGTCATGCACATATTCCTCGGAAAGCCAGGCATACATGCAAAACACAAAATATAAGAATGCACCCAATGCAAACTGCAGACAATCACCCAAAAATGGAGAGAGAGAGAGAGAGAGAGAGAGAGAGAGAGAGAGAGAACCCCAAAAGGCACCTCGTCTTTTGGAGTTCATAAATTTTTTTTTTTTTTTAAACTGTTAATGACGTAATTATGCTAAAGCAAAAAAGTAGCGAGACAGACGCCACCCATCGGGGCAAGAAGCCAACGGTCGGGATCATAAACTCATTCTATGAATGACCTGATCTGGGTCCAACTTTCCATCACCATCCACGCCAAGCAAGGCATCCATTCTAAGCATCTCAAGATGGAACATGTTCAAGTATTGAAATAGTGCGCGCTATCACAGCCGTCTATGCTTCACAGAAATAAAGTAAAAAGGAAATCCAAAGAGAAAGCAGCGAAGTACATTAAGCAAATATCACATAATTGGAATTCAATTCATTTTACAGTCTGTCCACAAGATTGAAGACATCATCCTGTTTGGGTAATGAAGCCTACTGACATGGTAGTTATAACCATATAACCATCGATGCAATTTCTCATGAAGTTACATGCCGCAACCTTTATGTCTTCTATGATAAAGGGGAAATGATGACAGAATGACATTCATAATTATATATTGTCTCAATAACATTTAAATTTTCATAACATATCTGATTCCCCTTTTTGGGCGACACAGACTCATCATCATGAAAGCAGAGAAACTAACGAGACAAATTCTGAAGTTACTCTTCCTCTGGACCTTGTATTGATAACAAAGTGCTCTGGGTACTTTCTTAGCAATGTAAGCAGGCCAAACCATGGTCTTCCTTTGGCTTCAAGAATAGGCCAATCATCAGATGTAAGATACCTCCTTAGCCTACTGTTAGGCCACACTCCACTGTATAGGTCAAGAAGCTGTACCAGAAAAGGAAAAAGAGGGAAAAATAGAATCTGAGAACCACTTATCGAAAAAACTGATAGAAAAAACAAAAAAACAAGATGGGCTCATGGTTATCATCGTGAAAAACCAAAAATAGCCCGTTATGTTGGACAGTATCACAATTAACATAACAGGTTCATGTAAAGCGAACTAGAAGGATTCTGTACTATCATAAACCAAGCCTAATAAAATGAAGAGCACATAAAATACAGATAGCCGATTGAGGAAAACTAAACTTCTATGTTAGAACATTGTTAAGATAGCGTGCACACAAACAAGAAGCGATTCTCTGATTCCTTTTTAACAAAAAACAGAAAAAATCAGTGCAGAGTTATGAACAAGAGTACTATAACTAACATGTCCCAATAATATGACTGTTCTGAAGCAAACATGAGAATGAAAAAGGCAATTTTATACTCTTACAAGATGCAAGAAACTGTGACATGATTACATTCAACTAATAACAAGATCTTACACCAAAAAATTAGATATGTATGATGAAACTGTGAAAGTATCTTCAACAAGATACAATGGTCAAGACCCAATGTTCTTGACGAAATACAAGGGCACACATGCACTACAAGAACACTTAGAACACTTGTGCACAAAAGCACAACCCAATCAATCTCACAAATGCACTTAAAGGAATGAATGAGAGCTTTATTGAATACTTGGGCTTTTGACCCAAAGCCATGGAAAATACAAGGGGGAAATCCCCATTTAAATAGAGGTGGAGACCTTGGAGGGGCTCCACTTCTAGTCGTTGAAGCCCTTCTAACGGTCACAATTGTGACCGTTGGAGGGGCTCAATGACTAGATGTTGGGCCCCCCAAGGTACACACTATCCTAGATTAAAAAAGAAAAAGAAGAAAAATAAAAAGAAAATAGAAAAGGAAAAAGAAGAAAAAGAAATTACAACATATCCGAAAAATGGATATGCGCAAGATAACTAAACAACCCCTTTGACTATTAGGAGAAATATATATATATATATATATATATATATATATATATATATATATATATATATGTGTGTGTGTGTGTGTGTGTGCATGTATCTTCCTATATATATAAAATATATATAATTACATTGATTTGGTATTACACTTTAATACCCCCCTCAAACTTAGGGCATGATGACCGAAAGTTTGCCAAGAAGGAAGTTGAATCGCGGCGAACACAGTGTTTTAGTGAAAAAATCTGCCAACTGATATTCAGAAGTTACATATGAAAGATCTATGACTCCTCGAACATAGTGACAGTCCGTCTCAATGTGTTTAGTCCGCTCATGAAACATATGATTTTTGGCAATATAGATTGCACTCTTGTTATCACAACATAGCTTTGTGGGTCCTTCGACATTAATCCCCATGTCTTCTAATAGTTAATGAATCCATACAATCTCCATGGTAGTAGTTATCATGACTCGATATTCAACTTCAGTTGAGGAAAGAGACACTTTTTGTAGCTTCTTACGTCTCCATGAAATTAACGAGTCTCTTGAAAACACACAAAAACCAGTAGTGGAGTGACGGTTATTTGGGTCACCTCCCCAATCAGAATCATTATAAGTAATTAATTTTAATTCAGAAGAAAAAGATAAAAATACTCCCTTATTTAGTATACCCTTTATGTATCTTATGATTCACAAGATGCCACTCATGTGAACCGATGTTAGTGCATGTTGGAATTGACTTGCAGTATGAACTGCATGAGAGATATTTGGTCTAGTAATACTCAGATACATCAATGATCCCACGAGTTGCAGGTAAGGGATGAGATCAGAAAGAGGAATTCTATCATTAATCTTCATTTTGGCTCCTACTATAGCAGGAGTTTCACAAACCTTATCATCCATAATACTTGACCAGTCAATAATCTTAGAGGCAAGCTTAGTTTGAGATAAAAAATACCCTCTATGAGAGTATACTACTTCAATACCCAAAAAATAAGTTAGAAATCCTAAATCAAACATCTCAAATTTATCCTTTAAAAATGATTTTATGCTTCTAACACCTTTATTATCACTTCCGGTTATTAGCATATCATCCACGTACAAAAGAAGAATAACAATCCCTGCATTGGTTTTTCTAATTAATAAAGCAGTATCAGTGAAACAGGATGAAAAACCATTTTCTATCATTACTGAATTAAATCTATCATACCAAGCCTTAGGGGCTTGTTTTAAACCATAAAGAGCTTTTCGAAGACGAAGCACTTTCCCTTTGATAGTCTCCATTCTTGGTGGAGCATCCATATATACCTCTTCATTTAAATAGCCATTTAGGAAGACATTTTTAACATCCATTTGATAGATGTTCCATTTGTTAATTGAGGCAATGGTGATGCAGCATCAGACAGTGACCATTCGGGCCACATGCGCAAACGTTTCTTCATAGTCAATCCCGTATTCTTCACTATATCCCTTTGCAACTAACCGAGCTTTATATCTCTCAAGAAATCAATCGCTTTTAGTCTTTACCTTAAATACCCATCTGCACCCTATTGCTTTCTTACCCTTAGGAAGAACTTGAAATTTACAAGTTTTTGCCCTGTTGAGAGCTGAAAGCTCACATTCCATTGCTTTCAACCACTCATCATTCTTTTTGGCTTCTTCAATGTTCCTGGGTTCTACATAAAAATAAATGACGCTAAGACAATCTCTATGTTTAGGAGTAAAGGAATCATATGAGATGAACCTACAAGGCATCTTTCTATTTATTTCAGTTCTTCGTAGATTTTCATCATTTGTTGAATTGGGACCACTAGGTTCACTGTATTTTTCAATCGCACTCATAAAACTGTATATGTCTCTATGAGTATATGTTATAGGATCTCTTGATGCCCCATCATCACTATGTTGGAAGATAGGAGGATGAAAGGTAATATCTTTTTTGTCTTCTTTATCATTGGCCTCATTAGAAGTGAATTCATCGTCATTATCATCATCATGAGCTAATAATTCAAATAAAAAAGAGTAATCCATGTTTTCTTTAAAAGCTTCACTTCTTTCAAAACCATTAACATTTTTCAGAAAACTCACATTTCTGGAAGCATATAATTTAACATTCTTAATATCATAACAACGGAACCTTTTTTGGGTTTCGGAATATCCAAGAAAGGCGCAGGCAATGGCTTTTGGTGAAAGCTTGTCGTTCTTGTCAGTAAGAACAAAGCATTTGCAACCGAAAATTCTCAACCGACTATAGTCGGGTTCTTTGGTATACAACATTTCAAAAGGTGAGATATTGTTCAATTTTTTCAAAGGTAACTGATTTATTAGATAGACATACGCTAAAGCAGTTTCAACCCAAAAACCTTTTGAAATGTTTTGAGAGATAAGAAGAGTTCGAGTTGTCTCTATTATGTGTCTATGCTTTCTTTCGGCTAATCCATTTTGTTGAGGAGTTTTTGGACAAGATCTTTGGTAAAGAATACCATAACTTTCAAGATAATTTTTGAATTCACTTGAAAGGTATTCTCCACCAGAGTCGGTTCTAAAAATTTTAAGATCCCCATTGAATTGATTTTTAATCATCATATGATAGGTTTTAAAAGTCGAAAAAACTTCATATTTGTGTTTAAGAAAATAAATCCAACAATATCTCGTGTAGTCGTCAACAAAAATGATATAATATGCAAAACCTCCTTTTGAAAAAACAGGTGCCGATCCCCATACATCCGAATGGACAATTTCAAAAGGTTTTGTTGTATACATAGATCTTTGACAAAAAGGTAATTTTTTTATTTTCTCAAGTATACAATCATTACAATTGAAATCACTTTTACATAGACTTTTAACAAAATGTAAATAGAAATTTTTTACAATATTTGGATGTCCAAGTCTCTTGTGCCACACATTAATATCTTCTTGTTGGACAACATTACAAAATGGGTTCTTTGAAATTTCAAGAGAATCAACGTAGTAAAGATCGCCCTTCCTAGAGCCTTCTCCAATCAACCTCCCGGACCGGCGATCCTGTATCAAACATTTGTTAGATAAAAATTTTATATCACACCCATGATCCGAGAGTTGAGAAATCAAAAGTAAATTTAAGTTTAACTTAGGTATAAATCTAATTTTTGAAATAAAAAAGCCTTATTTTTCAAATTTTCCAATTCCTTTTACTTCAAAGGATGTTCCATCCGCGGTTGAAATAAAGGATGAGGAGCGATTATTTGAGTAATCGAAAAAAGAACTCATACTTGGGGTCATATGAAATGAAACAGCCGAATCTAAAAGCCACAATGTCTTACTAGGAGGAAAATAGGTTGACATGGCGGCTTCGAAAATAGCCCCTTTGAGAAGAGGTTAAAAAGCATCTACAATTTGTTGCAACGAGAGAGCTCCATTTGAAAATGATGAGCACTCTTCCTTTTGAGGTTGGGATGTGGTAGCCATGGCTAACAACTTCTTCCATTTTGGACATGTTGGCTTGATGTGCCCCGGTTCCTTACAAAAGTGACACACGAGCTTGCTATAATCCCTCTTTCCTCCTTGACCGCTTGAACTTTGGTTTTGATTTTTGAAATGAGGGGGCTTGTAGGTCCTTAAATTGCTGCCCGCTCTTGAAACGACATTAATACCTTTATTTTCTTCATTATTGGAAGGTGTTGCAAGAACACTTGGGTTATTCTTACTTATACCCATACGTGTCTCTTCCTCACTTAGTTTAGTAATTACATCTTCAAGAGAGGGGGAATTGAAGGCGGATAGGAGAGACGATCGGATTTGTTCAAATTCGGGCCTAAGCCCATTCAAAAAATTGAAAAAACGATATTCTTCTAATTGCTTGTGCCTAAGCTCAATAGCCTTTCCGCTCCATTTGGGTTCAAGCATGGCAAGCTCATCCCAAATGGAAGACAACTCCGCGAAATACTCTCTAATAGTCATTTCGTTTTGTTGAAAGGTCAAGGCCCTTTTTGAAAGATAGTATTTGTGGGACAAATCCCTTGAAGTATACATTTTTTCAAGGTATTCCCACGTTTGAGAAGCTTTCTTAAACTTTATAATGTTGGCATTGATTCTTGTCTCCACGGACGAGAAAATTCATGAGAGGATTTTGAAGTTCCTCATCTCACATTCTTCATGTTTTTTGCTATAATCTTCAAGAGCCTTGACCCTTTCTTCTCCCTCAAGAATTTTTATTTCTCCCCTCTCCATCAAGGTGATCTTAGGCTCCAAATCGAGAATCGAGCCTTGGACATAGCCCCAAAGCCCTTTTCCTTTAATATGCGCCTCCATATTTCTAGCCCAAACGTGATAGTTAGAGCCATTAAGTTTAAAGCCGAGAGAGAAATGGGAGTCTTTTTCACCCATTAGAGAGGAGATATGAGAAAAAAAGATGCGTACCTCAAGAGATTTTTAGATCTTTCTTGGTGGAAGAATCTTCTAAAGTATTAGATGAACGAAAGGATCCACCCCAATCACCACATATTTGAGGACACGTTTTTCGAGGCACCGGAAAAATGTGAGAATCCACACGATCTTTCTTTCTCCAACCTTGCTCTGATACCATGTGAAAGTATATTCAACAAGATACAATGGTCAAGACCCAATGTTCTTGACGAAATACAAGTGCACACATACACAACAAGAACACTTGTGCACAAAAGCACAACCCAATCAATCTCACAAATGCACTTAAAGGAATGAATGAGAGCTTTATTGAATACTTGGGCTTTGACCCAAAGCCATGGAAAATACAAGGGGGAAATCCCCATTTAAATAGAGGTGGAGACCTTGGAGGGGCTCCACATCTCCAATGGTCACAATTGTGACCGTTGGAGGGGCCCAACGACTAGATGTTGGCCCCCCCAAGGTACACACTATCCTAGATTAAAAAAGAAAAAGAAGAAAAATAAAAATAAAATAGAAAAGGAAAAAGAAGAAAAGGAAATTACAACATATCCGAAAAATGGATATGCGCAAAATGATTAAACTACCCCTCCAACTATTACGAGAAATATATATATTTTATATATATACATAGGTAGATATATGCACATATATATATATATATATATATATATATATATATATATGTGCATGTATCCTCCTATATATAATATATATATAATTACATTGATTTGGTATTACACTTTAACAGAAACATGGAGCGCCTCAGCAATGAGATGGTCTTAGATCAAATGAGAATAGGGATGAAACATTTTTGTGCATGCAGTCATGAAAGGATGAAGGTAAAAAATTTGGATACAAATTCCGAACACATAAATTAGGCCACCAAAGATGGGTTACCTGTACTAAACTAGAAAGAGACTGTAAGCAGGTTCACATATTGATGTAAGCAAGATATATTATCAATAACATAGAAATTTGTCAGGACATAATATATACCACACAAACTGATTTATGTGAAAATCTGTGTATATTGATGCGCACGACTAACCTCAGCATGCAGTTTTTCCATTGGCATCCATTCCCCTGGGCCACAAAGATCAGAAAGAACAGTAGCCACAGATGAGACAACATCTTTCTCTTCTTGTTGCATGAGTTGATGATTATCAGCTTCTCTGTCAGCCCTTGCTCTTGCTTCTCCCTTTCTCTCTGGAACAGAGAAAAAAAGGCAATAGACACTGTCACGCTAAAGCCTTATTAGGCTAATGATGGAATGGCCAATTCATGCTATATCCCCAAAAGAAAAAGGGATGAAATTCCATCACAGAGTTCCAGCGAAGATACAAGAATAGACAGCGATCGTGAAGAATACTAGTATCAGAAGACATTAGAAGCTTATGTCGTTCCAGCATCTTTAACCTAGTGTGCAAAAAGAAAAAATAAGATAAGTTAATTGCTTGTGAAATAAAAACTTTAGTTCATTTCTCAGTTGCTCATGAAAAAAAGACTTCAGTTCACTTCTTTTCATATTTTCATTGAAACCGTGGAAGAAGCTCCTAAGAGGTCTCCATATCTTTATCTGCATTGACAAGTCCTACAGCTGTTCACATACAATCACTTCCAAACATTTTAAAAGAAGAATAGATTTTGAAGTGTCCCCATTCTTTTCAAAATCAGATCTGACACCTGAAGTCATTTTAAACCTACCCTAGAGTGGTTAAATGAGTCATATTTGGTTTATTAATTTTCTAGGTAGTTCAATTGTACTGTTCGGCAACATATATAAGATTGATGTTCTGGGGTCAACTAAGATGGATGGATGGTTACGTTGCAGTATCATAACTGAGGGGTCTGGGGTTTAAATTCGATGGGGCTACCCCCAAGTTTTCCTGTTAAAAAAAAGACTTTAAATCAAAGATCAATGTGAAAACCAGGAAACACAAATGAACTCTGCCGAGTCTAGTACATGCACATTCATCGAATCCCAAATTTCCTGAGCTCATTGTGTGTCGGTGTCCTATCATTATTGACTGCCATTATTGCCATTTTTCTGGTTAAGTATCAGTTTTGAGCAAGAGAAATTCATGCAAGGTACAAGTGTTCAACCAATCTCTTCTTTGTGAACTATCCTACATATATGTCTGTTTGAGCATCTGTCCTATCAATCTAGGCTTTTCCAACACTGAGCTCAATACCATCTACACATACTCCCTGATAATCAATGGGTATCCACTTTACTCTTGGCAAGAACAAGTGTTTCCTACCACCTACCAGTCCCTTACTCTTAACCATCTGAAACTTTGCCTGGTATATCATAATAACTTGATGTTACAGGTTTGTGAAATCAGTAGCAATCTCATCAAAGAACCATCTGTTAGTCACCTAGAGCCTAGTCCAGCTTGCTACCTCGCTCTGTGATGGTCTAAACCATATCCTACTGTTCAATCTCAAATCCCACACACGATACATGTAATGAAGATTGTTTGTTTACATTTACCCTAGGTCCCTAAACACAGATCATGATGATCACGAATCCTTACAAATTGGCTATAGTATTTCCCAATCTTCAACCTCAAATCCCACACATAATGCACAGAATGCAGATTGTTCAGTAGCATGGCAAAGCCTTCTATACACTCTAATCCCCAGATCATAAACATCACTGATCCTTCCACACAGTCTATCCCTCATAATCATGGACTGTTCAGTTAAGCATCACAATCCCTATGCATGTCCTAATCCCCAAACCACAAAATGCCTAATCATGTGTCACGGTTCCTTCCACATATCCCAATTGCCATTTCCCAAATTGATCGGATTTACATGCAGAGCATTCTGCACACAAAACCCCCAAATAACAAATCGTTCGACATTTCCATCACAGATCCTTCCACATACCCCTAATCCCCAACTCACAAAAATGCCCAATTCACAAGAATTCCCCTATACAGACTACAGTGCACGCAAACAACGAAGAAGGTGAGAGAAAAGAAACGGAGATCCCAATATCAACAATTCCCCACGAAGGCATCATCAAAGAAAGAGAGTTTTTTTGTTTTGAAAAATCGCCTCGCAGAAGTAAACATCCGCAATTCTTATAACAGAACATATAAACCAAGAAAGGATCCACCATCATCAGCAGAAAAAAGAAAAGGAAAAGGGGGGAAGAGAAAAGGAAGAAGAGGAAGGGAAACAGAAGCAACCTAACTGCATGCCAACGACGGGGGCCTTCGCCGCAGAACCGCCGCTGCTGCCAGCGAACCCCAGGGCGGTGTCCGGCCCATCGCCCTTCCTGGGCCGCTTGCTCGAGGGATCGTAATCAGGTTGTGGGTGAGGGGGCAACTTGAGTCGGCCGTGTCCCTTCTTCCCTCCGCAGAGGATGGCGGGGGCGGGGGCGGCGGCGAGCGGCGGAGCCGGGAGGGGGAGGGGCGGTGGCGGGGGGCGGGAGCGGAGGAAGGAAGGGTGGAGGATGCTGCTGATGGGGAGGAGAAAGTAGAACTTCTTATCGCCGATCTGGAGGAGGTCTTGGGAGTCGAGCTTGACGGGTGGGTTGCCGGAGAGGTGGAGGACACCCTCGACGAGGCAGCCGTTCTTGCCGATGACGTCGAGGGCGAAGCGGCGGCGCTGGAAGTCGTAGAAGATGCGGGCGTGGTGGCGGGAGATGTTCATGCCGCCGCCGAGGGTGGTGAGGTCGACATCCACCACCGACTTCTTGCTGTTGCGGCCTAGCACGATGGCGTACGTCTGCATGTAGTACTCGAAGTCCTCCCCCTGCAGCTTCGCGAACCCCGCCTCCACATCACCCCTCTCTCTCATTCTTTTCTTTTTCCCCTCCCCTCTACGGAGAGAGAGAAATTGATGGGTGGGAGGCTCTGGAGAGGGATGGAGAACACTTTTTTTTTTTCGACAGAGAGAGAGAGAGAGAGAGGTTCCTCCCAAAGAAGAATCAAGGGGTCGAGAGAGAGAGAGATGCAGAGGAGGTGAAGGAAAAAAAAAAGGGATTTGGATTAATTTGGATTAATAGCACCTGAAAGGAAAATGTCATTTAAGAGAACCGTTTTTGGACCAAAACCCTTATCAATGAAATTTGTCAACTATAAAGCTGAAGTTAATGGCGGAGTTAAGGTGAATGTGAACTATTTGTTTCTTATTCTTTTCTCTCAAAAACAGTGTGATTTGCTAACGTGATTGGATAATAGGCAGTTTAGTTTGGATAAGTAGTTTCATTCGTTCAAAAGGTAGAGGTGGATCCTTGAGGTTCTGCCAGTGTTGGAGGAATTTTCAAGGAGTTTTGGAAAAAAACAAAAAATTGGGCTTCAAGAAAAATGAAGTTTAAAAGAGTTGTGGATTCTTTCTATTCTATTGTTTGGAAGCATGAGTAACCTTTTCAAAGAGTTGAGCTTTCAACTTCTCTAGATTCCTCGTATAGTTGTAAGTAGAGGTGGGCAATGAGTCTGGCATAGCTCACGGGCGGCCTAGCCCGTCATGGGCCAGGCCGTGACATGGCTTAGATCTTTTGTATATATTTTATATAATATATATATTATGTATGCATATATATATTATGTATATATATATAATATAATAAGCTCGGCTAGGCCCAATTAGGCCAATGAGCATAAACGGATGGGCTATGGGCTGAGGTTTTCTTAACAAGCCTGCTCGAACCGGGTTGATGGCCTAGCCTGTCAATTTATAGGCTGCACATTGATGGGGCTGATTGGATCAATGGCTAGGTTGGCTTAGTTCATCAGCGGATTAGCGGACCAAGTCGACAAGTTGTTCACCTCTAGTTGTTAGCCTTTTAACTGCAAAATTATTGCAGTTAATAATAAGGTAAAATATGTAAATATCTGAGATTTACTGTAGTAAATGAAATAACAAAATTGAAC
The DNA here is from genome assembly GCF_984573655.1 of Nuphar pumila. Taxonomy (NCBI): domain Eukaryota; kingdom Viridiplantae; phylum Streptophyta; class Magnoliopsida; order Nymphaeales; family Nymphaeaceae; genus Nuphar; species Nuphar pumila. Next base: position 124,251,623 of record NC_143255.1, read on the forward strand.
CATCAAAAATTTAGAAACTCACTTGGTATAGGAACTGTAAATATCTTTATTAGAGGATTTGAAATTTGAAATTCTTGGTATTGGGAATTGGCTGACTCCCAACCGACACTTATGCTTCCCTCCACTTCCCTCTCCCAAACACACTTCAAATCCGTTTGGATCCTGCCATGTCATGTAATCGCCTCTGACCAACTCATTTGATACGTACCTAGAGGTGGGCAATGGGTTGAGCGGTCCAATGAGCCAAGGTTTTAGGCCGGAGCCCGTTAAATACCGAATCAAAACCCAGACCCCAGCCCGTTTTATACGTGAGCCGGGGCTGGGTTTGGGCTGGCCTACGAGGTACCGAGCCAGCCCTTAATATTTTTTTTTTTAATAATATAAAAATTTCAAAAATTAACTATTGCATTGTAACTTGGTAACTAGTACTATTTACCTAATTAATTATATCATTTTTATGAAAAACTTGAAAGATAATTAATTGGGTGCATGAGAATTTGAGAACTTTTTTTAATAATTAATATTTACAAATGGATTTGGGCTGGGTTGGGCCGGGCTAGGTTTGACATGGTTCGCTTCACATTGACCCATTGGGCCAATGAGCTGCTTTTCAAATCCAAGCCCGTTAAAACCAGGCCAAAACCCGGTCTGTTAGTAAATGAGTCGGGTCATCTATGATCCAGGCTACACTTAAAGCCCAGTGATCCGGGCCAGCCCAATGCCCACCTCTACTGATACCTTTATCCCAAAAGATGGATCTCTAAATGAAAATTTTTCAATTGGCAAAGTGGTCCAAAATTAGTAGTATGTTTGAAAATTTTGTTATTCTGAAAGTTTAAAAATCATTTTTGCTTTACTTTTTCAGAGAAGGCATGATATACTCTTAAAAGTAATCACTAAAAGCACAAGACTACTAGTAATGTAGGATAAATTGGTATAATTAGGTACACAGATTCAAAATTCTTGCAAATGTATAAAGTTAGATAAACCATAAATCTTCAAAACTGGCTCAGGCGAACCAAATGAGCAGAGGTTGAACAGCTTACAAGCCTTATTTTCTACATGGCAAAGTTATATTGTGCTTTCCACAAGCCATTAGTTTTTCTCAACCAACGGGGCTCAGCTTGTTTGGTAGGAGCAGTTAAAACCCTTCACATTAATTAAAAATATAAATTACTCGTAAGAAGCAAAAATGCCACATCCTTGATATCCAAGGACACGATTTGAGGGCCTTTGAATTGGCTTTAACACTACTATTTAGCAACCACTTCAAGTTGGCACGTCTCCACCCTTCAACAGTCTCTCATCTCAAAAAGTAGTGCCTGGGGTGGTTGATTGGAACCATGGATTTAAAACCCAGTAACTCATCTAACCGTAACTTAGCCGGGTCAACTAGGGTCATGTTATATGTAAATATATGTAATTGCACCTGATCCATATACATTTAGTCTCCACTGCAAAACAATTGAAAATCATCAACAATGGTGATTTTCAAAATCACCCCTAAGGGGAGTCTAATCAATGTCAAAACCAATGTTGTCAGTTATTCAGGATACTTAAAAAATAATAACAAATAATATGTGTCAACTATAATGCGACATGTGTTAAAGCTATTAAAATAATAATAAAAATTATTTTAAATATTTTTGGCATTTATTTAAAAAATAGCCGATTCAAGGAGGTGAAGCAGATGTACTATTCGCCGATACTGATGACAGATCTCATCAAGAATTCCATTATACATTCAATCCTAACCATCCCATCAATAGCTAGATGGCTAGCTAGGATTGAATGTACGATGGAACCACCCACTTTCAAATGATGAGATCCATAACATTGGTCCAAAACACAAGCTTATCATGTGTTTTGAAATCATCACTATCACCACCCTTCATTGCGAGGAGGGTGCTGTGTTATCCCTTGAATATGCACTGTTTGCTACAGTGCTTGTTCGGGGTTCGAATGAGCATTACGTATATAATTAGGGGAGCGTCTGATGTGATTGCAAAGACTTAGTACCCTTTCTTGATATTCTTATCATTTTTTGTTTGAGAAAATGACAAAAGTATTTTTTATTAAAAAAAAGAAAAATGATGATTTCAGAAAAAAACAAAAATATCTTTTATATAGAAAGTCGAGAATGATCTTAATTCTTCAAAGTCTATAAAATGAAATGAACCTGAAGCGCTCTTTCTTTCTTTTTTGTTTGAACTTTTCATCGTCATCTTCTTCTTCTTTCTTCTCTATGAAACACTGTAAAACCCTCTTTCTCTCTCTCCCTATAAAAGAAATTAAGGGAGGCAAAGAGCTGACGATCCGATGGCGATCGTCGTCCTCCTTCTGCTAACAATGGCCGAAATGTTACCCTGGTTCAACGGGCAACCGACTGCGACGACCTCTCTACCGCCTTCGAGGGACACCTACAATGGAATCTTCCTCCAATACACTTACAACAGAGTCTTTCAAAGTATAATCCACCTACCCCTACGTCGACAATACTTTTGATCAGGGCTATGCCTTCCAGACCACCCTGACGTTGCTCAACACGGGTGTTCACACCCTCAAGTCCTGGCAGGCATTCGTCGGGTTCTGGCACCGTGAGGTCCTCATCTCAACCTCCGGTGTCATGCTCTTCGACAGGACCCACCTCCCCGCCAACGTCGGGAATGACATGTTCCTCTCTGACTTCCTCATCATGCACCTCGTGGTAAAATAAATGGCAAATCGCTACGCGATTTTCGTAAATTGCTAAATCGAGTAGCGATTTATGAAAATCGCATAGCAAAAAAAAAATTGAAAAATCGCTAAATCGAGTAGCGATTTACAAAACTCGATAGCAAAAAAAAAAACAGAAAATCGCTAAACCGAGTAGCGATTTACGAAAATCGCGTAGCAAAAAAAAAAAAATCGCTAAATCAAGTAGCGATTTACGAAAATCACATAGCAAAAAAAAAAACTGCAAATCGCTATGCGATGTTTGTAAATCGCTAAATCGTGTTGCGAAAAAAAGGCAAATCATAATGCAATTTTCGTAAATCGCGTAGCAAAAAAAATTTGTCATTTTCTAAAATCGTCGTTTTATGACACTAATGACGGGAAAGAGTGTTACGAAAACCGCGAGCAAGAAATAACTAAAGAAAACAATAAACAAGAACGATCAAACAAAATACAACGACACACAAATTTACGTGAAAAAACCTCCCCTCAAATCCGAGAGGGAGTAAAAAACCATGGCCGCTCAGAGGAAAAACTTTATTGCTCTTTTTTCACAGTTACAAGAGGGAAAGAAAAGAAAGAATTTATACAAGGCACAATTTTTTTTTTCTGGGGGGCGCTGCTCCCCAGAGACTCCGGCTAGGGGCGCCCCCCGTCTATCTTTTGAACGTGCAACGGGACCCACGTCGTGGGGAGCCCCCGAACCCCCCTCCTGTAAGGACAAAAACTCTGAATCAAACTCCACAACTCATCAATTTGAACCATGTTACAATCAGTGTGAAGGTCAGTCGGTGCTTGATGGAGCAGTGTAGGATCGACTGCTGGATGTGCACAGAGGCAACAAGAGAAGGGAGAGAGAGAAATGGTTGATGTTCATGGCTTTCTTCAGGGAGGATTCTTTTCTCGGATAATTCTACAGTACAGGGACTGAGTCTTAAATAACCATCTCTAGGGTACTTAAGTTTTTGCAACTGCTCATTTTCTAAAATCGTCGTTTTATGACACCAATGGCGGAAAGAGTACTTAAGTCTTTGCAATCGCATCAGACTTCGATGCTTACTGATGCTGACAAACATGGGGATACAAGCCGCACATGCTTATATACGTGGTGCTCATTGGGACCCCAAACATGCACTGTAGCAAAGTGCATCTTGGGGGGGAACATATAACCATGGTTCTCTTCTACTTAATGCAGTGAACTCGATCGTTTTTATGTAAAATTCGATATATAAGAGAGAGAGAGAGAGAGAGAGAGAGAGAGAGAGAGAGAGAGAGAGAGAGAGAGATCTGTGTTTGTGTGTGTTCACTCTCACCGCATCCAGTTGCCCATTAGACACTTGCATCCAGGAGAATGGAGCCATTCCCAGCTTGTCATATTTTTGCTAGATGCCATATGATATGAACTTCAGGTTTCCATTTTTTCTGAAACGCAAGGTTTAGGCTGGAGTAAGATGGTTTGTAGGACAAAACATTTACCCTCAATCTGACACATTAATCCAAGTCCATCCAGTTCACAAACTGAGAAAAAGTTTTGAAACCTGTAACATAATTATGTTCAAGTCTGAGTAGTTTCAGTGCAGTATATCTTGGCAAAAGTCCAGCCCTCGATAAGATGTGACGGAAGTCTTACGAGACTTTATCAATTCCGCAACAAAAGAGGCAATTCACTGACTTGAATTGATTTTGAGGAACCTTGACACTCGCCTGGTTCTGCCCAGTTTGCCCGAGTGGCATCGGGCCCGGGGAGAAGGTGCTGACCCCTTTGTCCCAGAACTACCATCAGCTGTGTGGGTGCTTTATTTTAAAGAAAAAAATAAAGTTTATTCAGAATTCAGGAAAACAGGTTGAGGAACAGGTGACGAGTAGTCACCAAAGTTCCGAGTACAGTCATGAAAACAGTAGCAAACAATACAAATTACAACAGAAAACAAGAAAATTCAAAACAATTCAAACTACAGAATGGATTCAAAAGGATCCTATAGTCTAATACACGAAAGACCAAAATAAGAAAAACCCAATAATACCACTTGGATTAATCAAATAGATATCTTCAACTGGGATTTTGCCCTGCTTGGCTAGCTCCTGCACCACGAACGGAGGTTGAACAGCCAAAGCACAAACCATGAACTTGCCTTATTTGTTACATTGTAAAGCTATTGTGCGTTTCTCCATAATCCACCCCATTTTCTTTTTCTTTTTCTTTTTTTTGACAGAGAAAGCTGGGGTTAGTCCGACCCCTACCAGTTATACAATTATACATATACTATTGGGATTCGAACTTGCAACGTCCCAACACAATGTGACGTGCACTAACTGCTCCTGCCAGACAAGTTGAGCCCCCCGTTGGTACCACCTCATTTTCTTTGTTACTCAGTTATATAGCTGTCTATTAAATCCACATATGAAGAATATATATATATATATATATATAGCTTTTCTTCATCTTTATATATTTTGATATCATCATGCCTATTCTACCATGCACATTGTATATAGTGGAAGGCTTATATGATGTTATATCCCATGTACCAGAATCATCACGATTGGACGTGATCTTATGAGTAAGTGGCAGGAGTACTCTCTAACCTCAGCTTGCCTATATGAAAACCTACTGAATAGAAAACCTCTCAAACCTACCCAATAAAAAAATATTTATCTGATTTTCTTTTTCTTTTTTTTTTTAAATTCTGACCTTACATATGTGATCTATGCGCTTGTTTTTATAGGAATCAATTCTTAGAGCATTTGATTAAGATGCATGGATATGTTTCAATGAGGTTTCAAAAATCAATGGTACATTTTCTAAATTTTTGAGGCTTCACATACCAATTTTTTTATCCAAATCAATCTTTTGTTGGCGTTTATGTAAAACCATAACTAAAATGTAAAAAAACAAATAGCACATATCGGTATTCACCATGAAAGAAACAAGCGTTGGCGTAGGTACACAACGTTCTCCTCAGCCTATCGACGCTCACGATGAGCCCAAGCCATCAAGTCGATGGTAAGCAGGATCCTGAACCCAATGAAAAAAGAGAACACATTGATTGCACTCATCAAGAAACCATGCCTCAATTTATAAGAGGAGGAGAGTGAAGGGTCACATACATGGCATTCATGTATGTGAACCCTTTACATGCCATATTCAATGTGAACCTTTTACATTCATGTAACCCCTTCTCCACTAATACCCCACTAAAGCCTTCATTAGTGTCAAATCGGGTTACACTTAGGGTTGGACCCGATCCAAAATATCCAACATTCTCTCACTTGACCCATTGACACAGAAAGGCACAAAACCGAGGTTTATACTGTTATCTCGACTTAATTCTTCATGTGTGTTCACATGCTATCTGATATCATAAAAATGAATCATATGAGTCATGAAGATTAACACTTCTTTATGAAATGTCAAATTTTTTTGTATTATAATATAATTCATTTTCAGTGCTTTAGCATGTTAAGATTACCTTTATGAATAGGTTGGTCTCTAACCCATTATATTGGTCTTTTAATATTGTTATTCTGCTATTCTCTCAACTCAAATGAGATATTCTTTATGCAGAATCAACACCATAAGAAAAATGTCAATTAGTGATAGATCTTAGCGACGGATTTTTTCTGTCGCAACTTTGCGACGGATGTAGCGACAGAAACTTATCCGTCGCTAAGATTTATAATATTGATGGATGTAGCGACGGAAAACCTTTAGTCGCTAAATTCATAGCTACTTAGCAGTGGCTTAGCGGCGGCCCATTTTTGTCGCAACATACGTGATGATTAGCGACAAATGATTTTCCATCACTACTTAGCAATGAAGTTAGCGACAAAAATATTCCGTCGCTAACTGGTCATGTAAATTTACGATGGAGTTGCGACAGAATTAATCCGTCGCTAATTTTCACGTAAATCCCTAATCAGAGCCCCTTTTCCTCTTTCTTGTTTCGTCTCTCCCGCCCGACCGACGCAACCCTCCACCGCCCGACGCCATCCTCCACCGCTCGGTGCACTCCCCGGCCCGCCGGCCACCGCCCGTCGCTCCCCGGTCCGCCGCTTCGCCCGTTGCCCTCCCGGTCCGCCGCCCGTCGCCCCCCATTCCGCCCAGCCCGTCGCCCCCTGGTCCGCCACCCGTCGCCCCTCTGTTCTGCCCACCTGTCTTCCCCCGTTCCGCCGCTCGACGCACTCCCCGGCACGTCGGCCACCGCTCGTCGCTCCCCGGTCCACCGCCCGTCGCTCCCCGGTCCACCGCCCGTCGCCCCCCGGTCCACCGCCCGTCGCCCCCCGTTCCACCCGGCCCGACGCCCCCTGGTCCGCCGCCCATCACCCCCCTGTTCCGCCCACCCGTCTTCCCCAGTTATGCTGCCCGACGCACTCCCCGGCCCGCCGACCACCGCCCGTCGCTCCCCGATCCGCCGCCCGGCCCGTCGCCCCCCGGTCCGCCGTCGGTCGCTCCCCGCCTTCCACAGGTAAATCCCAGTTTTTTTTTTACCTACGACAGGGGGGGCGCCTGCCCTGCATTTTGTTTTTTCCGGCAGGGGGTCAACCCCCCTACCTAGTTTGTTTTTTCCGGCAGGGGCTCGACCCCCTTGCCTAGTTTATTTTTACCGGCAGGGGAGGTCGACCCCCTGCCTGCGTTTTGTTTTTTCCGACAGGGGGTCGACCCCCTACCTCGTTGTTTAAGTATTCGGGCAGGGGGTAGACCCACCTGCCTCATTGTTTTATTCGGGCAGGGCCGGGTCGCCCTCCTGCCACTCATTTTTTTTTTCTGGTAGGGGGTCGCCCCCGTGCCTTATTTTTTTATTCGGGCAGTGGGTCGCCCCCTGCCTCTTTTTTTTCGACAGGGGGGGCGACCCCGACCTCATTTGTTTTTTTCGGCAGGGGTCGCCCCCATGCCTCATTTTTTTATTCGGACAGGGGGTCACCCCCCCTGTCATTTTTTTATTCGGGCAGGGGGTCGCCCCCTGTCATTTTTTTATTTGGGCAAGGGGGCGACCTTGCCTCGGTTTTTTTTTCGACAGGGAGTGACTTTATTTTAACACAGTGTCTCTTGCAGATTTCTCAACGGAACCCGCTTGTGTCTCGCCACCCGTATTAAGTAAGTGACAAAAATAATGCAAATCGAGTAAATACCCGTGGTGAGTAAGTGATGCAAGTGCATCACATGCTATTTAATTTATTGGATGCAACACTTTACTGTTCACACACTCACTTAGTTGTTGATATCTAAGACTGCTTTGTTGGAGTTTGGAGATCATGTTGAGCATGATTTTAATGTATGAGAATAGAAGTGTTCTTATTTTTGGAGTACGGATTCCATGCTAGGCATGATAGTAGTTAACGAGATATTGAAGTGTGTTTGTTGCAGGTACATGTTTGACATTTTTTTGATATGAATGATTTTCATGTATTGCAATGTTTGATGTGATTGTATCCATGCTTGCATGTATTTATTTTCAATTTACTTATGACTTCCATGTGAAATTGTATAATGAAAGTATGCTTCAAATTAATGTATCGTGTTATAAATAGTTTGCATATGAAAATATTAAGTTATCAATGCATGCATCATAATTCACATCATATATTGCAAAATAAATTTGATATTTTCTTTATCATAGCATTCTGATTGTTCTCTTTTAACTGGTTAGGATACTATTCATAACATCATACGACAAAATGACTGCAAACCGTGAATGAATGTACCGTAGGATAGTTGACAATGAGTTATCGCATGAATATATGGATGGTGTTGAAAGTTTTATTGAATTTATAACGTCAAGTGTCAGTACAGTGGATCCCACAGGTCGGATTAGGTGTCCCTGCAAGATTTATAAGAATACTTGATTTGTAGAACCTCATGACATTAGACATCACTTACACATGAAGGGTTTTGTGAGTGATTATCATAATTGAATATTTCATGTAGAAGAATTTAGCAACAATTTTGATGCATGGGTGAATGTGGTGCACGATAATCTATATATGGATTTGATATTTGATGCCGCAGGAACAAAACTCGGTTCTGCTATGGGTCCTAGTGATGTAAGAACTACAGTAGATGAAGAATCATCAAATGATGCAACTAGTAGATTTTATAATTTACTTAGAGATGCTGATGGGCCACTTTGGAATGGTTGCGAGAGTCACACTATCTTGTATGCAGTTCTTCAACTAATGAATTTGAAGTCCGAGTATAATTTAAGTCAATCATGATTTGATCGTTTGTGCATGATTGTGAAGAGTATGTTGCCCATAGATAAGAAACTGCCACAAAATTTCTATCGTGCAAAAGTTATGGTCAACGCTCTAGGTATGGGGTATAAAAAGATAGATGCTTGTCCAAATCACTGCATGTTGTATTTCAAGGATCAGGAAAACAATATCTATCAGGACCGGTCGCTCAATGAAAAGGGTATCCAAAAGAGGTGATAGACAGATTGTGGTCTTCATTCATGGTATATAGTTGTTTGTCATAGTTAATGTGTTTCATATTTAATTTTTTGTTATAGTCATGTCTACTAACTTTCTGAAAATATTTATAGGCTTCGAATCGCTTCGCGAATATGGTAGAAGAATATGATGCAAGGAAGGTATGACAGAAGGTGACTGCCAATCGATTTGCAGACATGCTGCATAATATGAAGACTGCAACAAGAAAAACGTCTGGCGGGATAGATGATCCACTGCAGTGGAAGAGCCATGGACCTCCTACTATCAGGTCAGATGTTTGAGATGCAATGTGCGACAAGTGGGCTGGGGATGCATTTCGAAACCGCTCAGCGAAGGCTGCACAAAATCGAGCGAAAATACCCGAAGTCCATCTACACACAGGTGAATCTAAGACTTTTGGGAGACACCAAAAGAAAATGGTAACTCATCAATATATATTGTCAATTTTATAAGTATTGTTGCAAACCTGTTAACTAAATCTTTTATCATTTCACTTTGCAGAAAGCAGAAAAAGGAGGCATTGTGCCATACAAGGCTGTATTTATTGAAACACATAAACGTAAGACCACGAGAGAGTTCGTATCAGAGAGGGTGAGAGCGATAATGATATTATTTATTTTATTAATAAACATTGTAATAGACAAGTTACTATGAATTACGTTATCATAAACATTATAATTATTAATTATTAATTCATATTCTAATCATTATATTGTAGGAATCATACGAGTAACAAATGATACAGTGATATGGCGATGACTGCACTCAGCATCCGCCTTTTGATCCTGCAGCATGGGTGACTGCAACCGGTGAACCAAAAAAGGGTTGTGTGTTTGGGTTTGGGAGTAACATGAACACAACACAAGTCGTTGCCTCCTGTAGCCCGGGCCCACAGAGTTCTCCTGCCAGCATCAACTCTCAACGTCCTAATGACCCTGCTATGTCTTGGGATGGTGTCTGTCAGCGTCTTGAGGATAAAATGCAGTACTTTTTAAATGAAGTCATTCCTAACATTGTTCGTAATGAGTTGTGCAACTTTTTTCAAGACAGAGGAACTTCGTTTGCATTCAACATGAGCTCCGGTGCCCATCAGGTATAAAGTTTTTTTACTGCCTTATAACACATATGAGCACGATAGAATCACATATAAAGTTTTTTTTACTGCTTTATAACACATATGAGCATGATAGAATCATGTATAAAGTTTTTTTACTGCATAGGAACACATATGAGCATGATAGAATTATGTATGAAGTTTTTTTACTGCCTTATAACACATATGAGCATGATAGAATCACATATAAAGTTTTTTTACTGCCTTAGAACACATATGAGCATAATAGAAACACGTATGGAGTTTTTTTATTGCTTTATAATACATATGAGCATGATAGAATCACGTATAAAGTTTTTTTACTGCCTTAGAACACATATGAGCATGATAGAATCACATATAAAGTTTTTTTACTGCCTTAGAGCACATATGAGCATGATAGAATCACATATAAAGTTTTTTTACTGCCTTATAATACATATAAGCATGATAGAATCACATATACAAGTTTTTTACTGCCTTAGAGCACACATGAGTATAGTAGAATCACATATACAGTTTTTTTACTGCCTTAGAGCACATATGAGCATGATAAAATCGCACATACAGTTTTTTGCCTGCCTTAGAGCACATATGAGCATGGTAGAATCACATATACCATTTTTTACTGCGTTAGAACACATATGAGCATGATAGAATCACATATAAAAATTTTTTGCGGCCTTAGAACACATATGAACATGGTAGAATCACATATACAACTTTTTGACTATCTTAGAGCACACATGAGTATAGTAGAATCACATATACAGTTTTTTACTGCCTTTGAACATATATGAGCACAGTAGAATCATATATAAAGTTTTTTACTACTTTATAATACATATGAGCATGATAGAATCATGTATAAAGTTTTTTACTGCCTTAGAACACATATGAGCATGATAGAATCACATATAGAGTATAATTTATTTCAGTATATTTTGTTTATCGCAACTGACATTTCTTTTCTCGTGTAGGTTGCTGGCGATAATCAGCGTAGTGGAGTTGAAGGGACAGATCGAGACACTGAACAAGAGGACGCACAAAATTTTGGCGATGATTAGATTTATGTGTTGAATTTGTTTTACCTTCTTTTTGTTTAAAAAATGTAAATGTTGAATTGTAAATACTTAGAACTTGTGAATTTTATAGTGGATCGATTAATTGTTTCATTTTCCTTTTATATGTATTTTGATGTGTACTTTATTTTTTATTCACAGGAAATATAAATTGTACAGGAAATATAAATTGTATCACGAGAATTTTTTTCTCGATATTTAATTTTGAAATATTTTTTTAATTTTTTTTTTTTTGCGATGGATTAGTGATGAATATATCCGTCACTAATTAGGCATTGAATTTAGCGATGGCTAGAAATTCATCGCAAAACCAGACCTCCACAGAGTAACGATGACCTTGCGATGGATTTTGGCATTCGTTAATCCATCATAAGTTAGCAAGAGAACATACGACAAATATATTCTGTCGCTAATTAGCATCAAAAAATTCGTGATGGAAGCTATCCGTCGCTAATCCGTGGTTAAACAATTTAGCGACGGATTTAGGTCGTCACTAATCCACAGGTTTCTTGTAGTGCAACAATACACAAAGCCGTAGATAATCAATTTAGTTTTATAAATATGATTACATATAATTATAATATATTGTCATACATTAGAAGAAATCAAACAGACCCATCTCCTTTATATGTTGGGAATATAATCTCGGTGTTAGCCCTTTAGTAAGGAGATTCACAATAATTACCTTCATTGTATCAATACATACCAGATGATTTTCAGTCTTTTCTTTAACAACAAAGTACTTTATCACTATGTATCAGCACGGGGTTGAACTCTTGTTATTCGAGAAGGACACAACTGTTTCATTATCATAAAAGATCTTTAGTGGTCTCTCAATAGAGTCCACAATTCCAAAACCCATAATGAAGTTTCTTATCCAAATAGCCTAAGATGAAATGTCATATAGAGCAATGAATTTTTCCGCCATGGTATGAGCAACAATTATAGACTGCTTTCTGCTTCTCCATAAGATGACACTACCTGCTAGTAGGAAGATGTATCAAGTAGTGAACTTTCTACTGTCGAGACATCCTCCCAAGTCTGCATCAAAGTATCCAATAACCTTTAGGCGATCAACCTTTCTGTAGGTCAACATATAGTCTTTCGTTTCTTGTAAATAACGCATGACTTTCTTCGCTGCTTTCAGTCCACAATTCTTGAATTTGACTGATATCTACTAGGCATTTTCACAATAAATGTGATATCTAGTCGTGTATAGGTTTGTGCATACTACAAACTCTCAACCATTGAAGCATATGAGACAGTTGTCATACAAGCCTTTTCATTTTCATCTTGAGAACAATCCTTTAGGCTCAATTTATCTCTTTTTACTACGGGCGTTGAACCAGGAGAACAATTTTCCATTCAATATCTTTTAATAACCTTAAGGATATTAAAAGATTGCACAAACTATCATGGTATAAAACTCATGAGTCATACTATGAAACTTTGGGAGAGGGTGATTGCATATAGGTTGATGAAAGGTTGTCATGATATCGGAGAATCAATTTGGTTTTATGCCTGATCAACTATGAAAGCTATACATCTTCTTAGACAACTTATTGAGAGATATAGAGAGAGGAACAAAGAGTTGTATATGGTTTTTATTGATTTGGAGAAGGCATACAATATAGTACCTAGGGATGTTCTCTGGTGGTCAATGATGAAGAAAGGCGTTTCTCTCAAGTACATTAGTATAATTAAAGATATGTACGATGAAGTAGTAACCAATGTCCGCACTTGTGAAGGGGTAACAACCAATTTTCCTATAACGGTTGAGTTACATCAAGGATCTGCATTAAGCCATTTCCTATTTGCTATAGTGATGGATGAGCTTACAAGATCAATTCAAGAAAATGTGTCGTGGTGTATGTTGTTTGCTGATGATATTGTTTTGATTGATGAGACTAGAGCTGGGGTTAATGCTAAGTTAGAATTATGGAGACAGACATTGGAAGCAAGAGGTTTTAAGTTGAGTAAGAGCAAGACAGAATATATGAAATGTTGATTTAGTAAGCAACTAAGTAGTGATGGGAGTGTAGTGAAGCTTGGTGAGCGGAAAATACCGGTGGATGATTGTTTCAAATATTTGGGATCTATCATTCAAAAGAATGGAGAAATTGATGGAGATGTAAATCATAGGATAAAGTTTGGGTGGATGAAATGAAAAAGTGCAACTGGAGTGTTGTGCGACCGTAGAATGCCATTGCGGTTGAAGGAAAAGTTTTATAGGACGATTGTTAGGCCCGTTTTACTCTATGGTACAAAATGTTGGGCTGCCAAGAGACATCATATTCAAAAAATGAGTGTAGCTGAGATGCATATGCTTAGATGGATGTGTGGAAATACAATAAAAGATAAGATTCAAAACAGGGAGATACGTAAGAAGGTAGGCATTGCATCCATTGAAAATAAGATGAGAGAGAATAATTTACGGTGGTTTGGACATATTCGACGAAGGCCTAATGATGCTTTAGTTAGAAGGATGGAGAAATGGGATAATATATTAGTTAAAAGAGGTCAGAGTAAGCCTAAAAAGACTTGGATGGAGATGATAAGAAAGAATATGAATGCTTTAAACCTCACCGAGGACATGGTATTGGATAGAAATGATTGGAGGAGAAGGATGATGACTAAAGCAAGTTGACATTAGAAAATCAAATATCAAATATGAATGGAAAATAAAGAGTTTGGCATGAACTATGTAAAACTCATTGGTCCACTTCCTCTACTGGTTAAATCTTTTTCTTTTACAACACACACAAAATCCTCAAACAACTCAAAAAGTATTGCGCTAATTAAGTATTCAAGGTAATCAACTTTGGCATACACTGTATTGCATGCATGCTGACAAGAAGGACCATGGCTCAACAATTTACAGTATTCCCGCTAACATCATAAGAGGCACTACACAATACAAGATTTTCACTCTCTCTAGCCTTTTAACAATGCAGAGGATCAAAAGAAACTATTACCTTGGTGGAACACTATGTTGCCAGGATAATCTAATTATACCCCTATCAACTTTGCTTTCATAATGAATATAACATGAACCACATGAAATGCCACATGTTAGGATTTGAACCATCTAGTTTCTTCTCTATGTTGTTGTTTCATTAGACCAAGCAACTACCTGAAAGCCAAATGCTTTTTCCCATTCAAGATAGTATCCATTACAGTACACTGATCATCAATATTCTGTGGATTTCAATCAAATAAAACTTATTATATTCTAAAATGTTTATATATGCAATCTTCAATGGTTCCATTAGATAATGCAACTACCTGAAAGCCAAATGCTTCTTTCCCATTCAAGATAGCATACATTACAGCACAGTGATCATCGAAAATGCCATAAAACTCAATCCTGAAAAAGAACCATCATTAAATAAATAACAATAATAACATAGCATTAACATTTTTCCTTTAGAGTTCTGTTAGAATTTTGAAATTCTGAAATGATTAGGAAAAAGTGAAACAACAGTGTTAGGGATCCTGAATGGAGAAATAAAAGGAAGAAACTAGTGCAAATATAACGAGATCAACGCAAAGATCTGATGCTCTGCAAAAGGCAATGTACATATTGTTCCTCTTTTATAGTTTTCTTATCCATCTCCTCAAACTTTTGAGTCAAAATTTCTGCTCTAGCAGAAGAAAGCATGTTCAAAATAAGAGCTTCTAATGTTCTTGGGAAGTTTTTCTGAAAAAAAAAGAGAAAGCATGTCTTTTGGCCTCACCGGGTGCATCTCTGATATAAGCAATTTTATAAAGCATTTCTTCATGTAATGGAACCAACCTTTCCCTTTTGTTTCTTCCTTAACGCGAGCAACAAAATCTTCAGTTTTGTAGTTTATGCACACATCTGCCCCAAGATCC
This sequence comes from Nuphar pumila, assembly GCF_984573655.1. NCBI lineage: Eukaryota > Viridiplantae > Streptophyta > Magnoliopsida > Nymphaeales > Nymphaeaceae > Nuphar > Nuphar pumila. The sequence continues at coordinate 124,266,839 of NC_143255.1, forward strand.
TTGCAAAATTTGAGCTTCTCGTCATTTCCTAAATAAAATTTTTTAATATCACAGACATGTCACATCACATTCAAGGTTTAATTAACAATGTAAAGTGCTGATCAATCACCTGTAGTGACAAAAACTCTTGCCCCAATATGTTTAGCTATTTGAACGACAAATGTTCCAATTTCGCTTGATCCTCCATGAACCTGTGACAAAAATAGTTGACCATCTTAGCAGATCCCTGTAAGAGACATAAACATTGCTCAGAACCAGAAATCATAGGAAGCATTCTAATTAAAAATCAACATTATTTATAAACAAGATCCTTTTCCGAAGACTTGGAAGTTGTAACTTGAGGTGCTACTTTCCATAAACAATGGTTGCAGGTTCTAGGAAGATTGAGAAATCGTTGGACACAGTCACGAGTTCAGAAGAAGCATAGTTTAGAGATATACTTGCAAAGTTACAACTTCATTGTAGTAATTTTCTATATGTGTGGCTCCTGAAATATCCAATCTGCATCATTGAAGTATTAAGTGTTACTAGAGAACCAGTTTTGCAACTAATCAAGTTACATATATCCTTATAATAATACATATAACATCTCATTAGATATCCAGAATGGCAATTGGGAGCATATGTATTGATAAAATAACCAGCATCAGCAAGACACTTTACTTTGGTACCCATTGGTAGAAGAGCATAAAAACTATCACAATGAAGTATTGATGTCAACCCACCAGCAGAACAACCTGACAATAGAGCCTGTATTATGTTCCTAGGTTACAATTATGGGAAGCAACAACAGTAGCAATAAATTATAAAAATAAATAAGTGCATTTGAAGCATACATTTTCTGCTTTATTCATTTCCTTGGCCAATAAATCTTCAATTACAACAAGAAATATCCTGGCTCCTCTAAAATGAAGATTCAAAGCCTAATGTAGAAAACACAGTGGTTCAATTCCATGATCAAAAGCACTGTGAAAATAATTAAACTGCATTCAAGATTCAATGTCAAGATGCACTCACAAATTACAGATTGATGTGCATATGAAATTAAAGTCAAGAGACTACTAGGAAATGGCAAATACTAAATACTTACGGGATCTACTTCTTCTATATCTCCAGTGAATGATGCTTCATCACAATAACAAACCTTGACCCTATTACAGTTGTAAAAATCTGGAGAGCAATATAAACATAGCACTTGGAAAAATATTGACATCGAAGTTTGAATGAAGATTTCAAAATAAAAAGAAAAGGCATAATGAGATGAGAAAAAGTAAATTAATTGGTTTCTAGAATATAGTTCACAAAGTTGCTTCACGAAAAACATGCGTGCTCACAGTACTTTATGCTGCTTGTGGAAACTTAGGACTGGAGCAAAATACATTACCTGGATTAAGTGATGCTTTATTCCCCAAAATGCCTGAAAATGCAATTTCCTGGGCCATTTGCTTTGAAGAGCCCAAACGATTATTTTTGCGTGCAAGACAACTTGTGATGTTGTTGCACCACCCTCCACCCTAAGATACAAATCAAATTAGATTGTGTAAAATACTAGATATGACCTATGGCTACATCAGCAGATGACATAAACAGTTCAAATTTCTAAGTGAAGGATAACAACCATAGAGCCTCAGAAGAGGTCGCTTAGCCATTTTAATAAGCTTTTGACATAACTCGGAAAAGCATCTTAGTCATGGAATTAACACACGAAAGTAATTGACAACCTAAAAACCTAGATCTCATAATGTGAGCCATAATCATGTAAACCAGTAAGGGTGAAGAACCTAGGCAATTGACATTTCTCATGTTTGGGCAAGTAATGGGAAGTAGATGTAAATATTGAGTACTACCTCATGACATTTAGATTCTATTAATTTTCTCCACAGGCATAAACATAGCACTAGTTTAGAATTTGAACACAAAAGATGGTCCTATATCGCTTTTGTTTGATATGAATTTTAAAGATGGCATGAGAACTATATCTAGAAATCCTAAGCATGAGATATAGAATTTGTGTAAGCCATCTGCACACCTATACATCAACAAATTTGTAGTCACAAGCACCACTAGAACAAATTTCACAAGAAGGCCAAAGTGAAACATGCTCAAAGGCCAAAAGAGATACATGACCTCTCAAGGAAATCACAATTTGTGCCTTATAGTTTACAAATTAGGTACGAAAAGAAGAAAAAGTTTGATTCACATATAACATGTAGGTTGCTGATTCTTAACAACTTATGCTACATGATTTTTTCTTTCATGATACCATTTCTTCCTAAAACCTCAAATATGCTCACATCACTAAGCTAAAACATCTATAGAATGCATATTTTAACCTGTGATTTTTTTAAACTGTCAATAGAATAAAAAACAATTAAAAACAACATTCAATGCACTGAGCAACCTAAAATGAACTTATAGCAAAGAGGGTCAGGATCGAATTTCTCCACTCATTATTTAGCGAACCGTCTACACCAGCTCAAGTGAGCACCACCAACATAATATGGTCAAGTAGCATGAGATGACACTACCGCATGAATCCAAGCAAGGTGGGATGCGAGCTGGACAAACTAATAGAAGATTGTCTTGTGATACATGGTCATTGTCACAAACTTCATCATAATCTAGGAATTACAAGTAAACATACTACAAATGAATGGAACGGGAAAAAGGGATTCCTTGACCAAGGCTTTCCTAAAAGGCCCCATAAACAAAAGAATGACTCACCTCAATGTAGACAATCCAGTTATTTATCCCTGATCTAGAACCGTTGTCAATATGATAAGCAGGTGGGCTTCCATCTAAGCCAAAAATTGGGCGGGGGAGCTCGAATCCCTTGCCGTCATGGAAAACAAGTTGTCGAGTTTGTGTTTACTTATTTCGGACAACAAAGATGTGGGGAAGAGCGACCGAGAGGGTTGTAGAGAGAGAGGGACAAGAGGGTTGCAGAGAGAAGGAAAGAGGGGGCTAGCTAGAGAGAGGCACACCTGCGAGGGTTGGGGGCTCCGACGGTGCTTTGCTCCTTCGACGGAGCTCAGCTCAGGCTTGGGCCTCCAACAATGTCCGACCAAGGTGGAAAACAAGAGGGAGAGAGAGCGAAAAGAGGGAGGAAGAATTTCGCACCCTAGACGAGCCGTTTTATATAAAAAATTAGTGACGGAATTAGCGACAAAAAAATACCGTCGCAAAATCCATCGCTAATTAGCGAGGGCTTAGTGTCAGAAAAAATCGGTCGCTCATCCATCGCGAAGTTACGACGGATTTTGTGACGGAATTGTTTCACCACTAAGCCCTCACTAATTACCATAATCAGCAAACACAATATAAGAGGTTTACTATAACTTGCGTATTTATCTTTTCATGTGTAAATGAATTTATATTTGATAATTTTGACACACTTGCACATGTATTTAAGTTATATATATATATTTGATATTTACCCCTTGTAGTCTGCCTTTATTTGTAGGGATTTAGGTGTAATGATAAGGTTTTAGATGCATATATATATTATGCATCTAAAACCTTATCATTACAGCTAAATCCCCACAAATAAAGGCAGACTATAAGGGGTAAATATTGACTATTAATAAAGGTAATGAGCTAAAAATCATAGGTGCAAGTTGTATCGACTCAATCTAACCACATGGATGTGTTCATCATGATTTTTTTGCTAAGGATCAAGCCTTGGACCATGTTTTTTTATGCAATTTTGGCACATTGTGAGCCATTGATTTTTAGACCCCTTTAAAAACTTAATTATTTATCGTAATCACATGATTCAAACAAGTTCTTTGTTAAAAAGACAGTGTAGATCACATTAATAACATTTGATCTAAAAAAATGAAAAATTTTGAAGAAAAAAGTGATTTCTATTCATTAGTTTTGTACCTTCGTTAGTAGCCAATATTAACCCCACCAGTGGGATATTCTCTAGTGCAGGCCCGTGATCTCATTCATGCTTAATCAATTTTTTTTTTTAAAAAGTAGCAATCAAGATAACTTTGGGAACACAAAAAGAAAAGATGGTTAAAATTCCATCTCAAAGTGCAAAGCTGATTAGATGCTTTTTTCCACTATAACTTCTTTAGAAGTTTCTTTCTCTCCTTTGCTTTTTTTTTGTCTTCTCCAAAAGTAGGAAAAGGAGCCATTCCATTATGGGTTTTGTCCAACTCTCTAAACGCCAAGTTTGTCCATTTAGACACTCCATCACTATCGTTGGTTTCTCTATACAGCTCACAAGCTTTTTCTTCCTTGTACGTACTTTAACTTTTTCATCAATTCCTACAGAGAAGTCAGAAAGAGAGAGACTTTTCTAATTCATGTGGTTGAACGGCGTATGCAATTATTTTTTTCTATTTTCTTCTGAGAACTCTCATAATTTAGTTGGTGAATATGGTTTTAAAGGTACATTTGTACGCAGTAGAGGGACGCCTAAAACGTGAAATGCAGTGAATGACAAACATTTGCTTTATACTTTCCAGTTTTTACAAGTTCAAGTTTTGCAAAACCCTCACTTTCAGTCTATAGTGCAATAATTTTCCTTGTCATTTTAACAAATCCCTGTAAATTGGCTCATGTACGTGGTTGTATAAGGCTTCCTACAAATACAATGATTGCTTGCATGCCAGTTTCCACTTTCCATATAAGAGCTGCACAATTAATGGGCCAACCCAGCAACTCCCTACCACATGGTACTATCATCTTTGGTTGCAAGCTTTTCCCAGCACAGAAAGCAATCACCAAACCAAAGCAATAACAAAGTCAACTTCCATTACTATTTCCCATCACAACCATAAACATGCATTCCAATTCTAACACAACCTCTGCCAATGCATAACTGTCTCATGTCAGCTCTGGTCACTCTCTAGAGAGCCTGTGGAATCTCTTCCATGCTGAGCTGACAAGAAATGGTTTGCCCTACAATTTAGGTCATGGGGACAAAAACACTTGCCCCACCACCACCTCCCATCACATGACTTGATCCATTCACAGCCCTCCCCATTTGCATTTCTATGGAAACCAACCAACCAATTTTTTTCAAAAAACACTCTCAAGCAATAAAATAAGATACTCATATTCCACAAAAGATTAGTCTTTTCACTTTTCTCTCTCATCCAACAAACCTCTCTCTCTCTCTCTCTCAGGTCGTGTTCTACACACCTCTGCCATTAATTCATTCATTATTTCTTCACGAGCTTTCTCTCATTTACTCAGCGGATCTCCCTAACCATAACCCCTCAATACCCATGAATCACATCCCCCAATTTTCACCAAAATTAGAATGCCAATGGCTTAGGACCGACATATAGGCTCCAAGAGTAGGGAAAAGAAGTAGGGTGCTCCCCATTTGGTAGAATTCCACAATGGGTGTGCACGGGTGGTGCTTCTGCTCAGGTGGTGGGAGGACGGAGAGGATGAAAGGGAACATTTTTTGCAGTAAAGGACCGGCAATGGCGAGTGTATGCGGGGGGACCGGATTCTTGATCCACAGAGCTCTTCTGCTGACCACCCACACCAATCTTCCGTCGGTCGCCGCCGCCGAAGGCGTGGAGATCCAGCTGCATTACCAGACTGCTGCTAGGTTGACGCCTCACAGGTCAGTTCCACCAAACTGTGTCTCCATTCTGATTCTCCTTTCTTCATTTTCCCACTTGGTATTGTTCGTTTGTGATTTAGTGTTAGTGGTTGTAACCGGAACTGATGATGACATTAGGTTGGTAGAGTAGGTTTGTGGTTTAGGAGAAATAAATGATACACTGAATATGTGAGCAAGATCCTGTCGATGATAAAGTTGGTAATTTGTACTAATTTGGGGTCTTACTGAATGGGTGTTTAATTAGGTCTTGACTGTCACTTGGTTGTTCAGGATCTGATAGCATAGGAGTATTTAAAATTTTGCCTTCTTTTGCCCCTTGTTGGGTGTCATAAAAATGGTTGCAAGCGCAGTCTGAGTGCAGGATAGACTAAGAATAACACTTTTACTTTCATGTTTGAGACCTTTTCTCTATTTAAGCTTCATAATTTCCTTGTAGAGGAAACAGATTTACGTAGGTGGTCCATATGAACAACTGCTGGGGGCACTGCCTGCTTGTAATCCAAGTTCCTTTTATACAAAATGTACACTACTACCCGTTTAATTTGACCAATGTGGTGGTGTCAATCTCTCACAGTTGAAAAAATTTGTTGCCAGTTAGTCATTTTTACATTGAAATAAATGTATCGGCTCTTGACCCCTTGAAAGGATGCTTTTAGCAACTGGGACACGTGATATCCAGTAGACCATAAATTTTATGCATGGAAATGGTTTAGAAGACGAATAGAAGCGATGCCCATACTGAAATGATTAATTTTGATTGAGTTATCCTGGTATATTACCAGATTTGCTAGGAAGAAAAACAAAAGGAATGGACAAAAAAATTCATTGGTTGATCTGCTCACTACTCAGAGACAGGAGTATGAAAAGTTATTCCAAAACGCAAATAAGATCTGAATGTAATTTACCTATCCAGCTAACCATATAACAACTCTTTATTAATCATGGTAAGCATTCATGTGAAATATTGGTCTTCAACTATATGCCTAAAAGCATTATACTTTGAAACTGTATTTTGGCGTTTGAGGTGCTAGAGACTCAGAGCTGGTCCCATTTTACTGATAAAAACATATCTTCTGCAGATAACGACTTTAGCAGCTTTCAGATACTTGATAAAATTGTGTTTCCTTTTCTTTGATACATCTTCCTTTTTTATGAGTTTTTTTTTCATTTGAAAGGGTGTCTGTTATTAGTATCATACATTCATTGGCTCTCATTCTATGTTTTTGGCTGGTTTTCGAGAGTATGGTTCTACCAGATGTTGCCACAATTCTGGTGGAATTATCCTGTTAAACTCCAAGTTCCAGTGTCTTTATGACATTCTTTACCTCACCAGTACTATCATACTCAAAAAGTATTTTGTCTCATGCGTATTCAGGTCACATCTGTTCTGTTTCGTTTTCTGTTTTTTTCTTGTTTATGTTAGCATTGTAAACATGAATATGTTTCCTGCGCAGCAGTTGTTTCTTTCTTTTTCCTTTTCTTGGGATAGTTGGCCATTTTGCTCTTCCTGTACTTTCAAGTAATGTTTGAGAACACCATGATAATACCTCTCCTTACATTCTGGTTGTGATGCTGTAGGTTTTTCATTACCAGTTCTGTTCTTGATTTAACTGTGGTTGGATTTGACATTATGGAATCCGATTGCACAACCCAGGTGCAGCACCCTCGTCATTTGAAGACATGCTCCCATCCATGCCTTGAATTGGGCAGTGTGGTTTACCTCTTAGGTCATACTGATAAAACAGATTTAACGGTTGGTGATGGAAAGGTGGTGATTGCAACTGATAATATCATAAAAATATCTACTGATGGAATAACATGGAGACCTGGATCTGCTGGTTTTGATATCCAGGGAAATCTAGCCTTCATGGTTTGCGATCCAATGAAGCTAGCTTCATCTCCAACCACTAAATCATCATCAACCACCTCATCATCCTCATCCTGCAAGAAGGATCATCCCACACAATTTGGCATTCCCATCCCCATCATATGTCAGTGGTTGAACCAGCACTGGGAGGGTGGTTTGGATGAGCTAAGCAAACCCAGAATACCACTCATGCGCATAATGTCCACAGGGCAGAAAAGGGAGTCTTCAAGTGCTTCTTTCACCCTCCGCAGATTTTTTAAATCATCAGAGGAAGACGACGACACCTTGTCTTCACACATCTGCTCTAAGGATTTAAATGTGCATGGGTTGAGTGGATCAGCTACTGCTGCTGTGCATCAAGAAGAATCCCGTGTGGGTCATGAACAGGGTATCCCAACTCCGCAGATATATGAGTCCCCAATGCTGACTGCAGGCCCTATTTGTAAAAACGAAAATTATCAGGTCCAGCTTTTGGATATCAACTTCTCACCTGAAAATCCCAAAGCCGTAGTCCTTCCATCATCAATCAGAGGGACAAAAACTCCAGCAAACAATTCTGGTCGGTTGATCGCAACCATACATGACAATCATGCGGAAGAACTTGCAGCGGACAACATATCAACAGCAGCTGAAAACACACTAGCACAGGCTACTTTAGCTGCATCAGATGCATTGGCAGATATTTCCAATGTTGAGTTTGCGGATGATACTCACAGTGAAGTCCAATCTAGTTCTCCTGTGGAGGTTTCAGAGCAACAGAATACGTACATCAGATTTCAAGCTGAATATAACAGTGATGCTGAGACGATGTATTCAGCCGAGACAAGGGAGAGCAGAAATTGCAGCAGCCCTAGAGACCAGAAGTTCCCACAAGTCAGCAGGAGCAAGAGCTGTGTGAGTTATGGCCGAAGTAATGGACACAGAAAACCTGTATCAGTCCATGGGCCAGCCCTGGAGAAGCAGCAGAGCCTGTTTACAGGAAGAAAAATGTCTTCTTACAGGAACCATGATTACTTTAGCCCAACAGTTTCTTCAATCATGAAGAAGCGGGACAGTGGTGAGCAGCATCCAACCAAACCACGTCCGAGTGCTGTTCAGCTGTCTCCAAGATGGATGTTTTGAACTATGGCTTCATAGGGCACACAGCATTCAAACTCAAAAGAGTATGCATAAGCTCACTCAGAAGCTCGAAGGGCTTCCTCTGCTAGAGAGGTGATCATTGTAGACGCTCCCTAGCATTGATATACATATTGTACATCCTCAGAATCTGTCATTTGTTTATGATTTTGCCTCTTTATTCAATGTTTCATTAGCTCACCGCGATTTATGTGACCAAGCATGCAGCAATGCATGTCACTTCTTAAAGGAGATCTTTTATTTTTTGTAATAGTCTGCATATGTAATGGGATGAGCTTATCTCAGATGAACTGGAATCACTTTCTAATTGCAAATAGGTTCATTTTAACTGCATCAGAAATATGGATTTCAATGCTTCAATTCTGTTCAGGTATCATCATCTAGGTAAAACCAAACATAATCTAGTCTGACTCAATAATATCAGTGTTGGATTGACATGGAGTTTGCTGGGAGACCCTTCGTCAGATCCATAATGAACTTGCTCCTGTTATTATCAGATCTGAATGTATATCTAGAATGATCCAACCAGATGTGGGTCTTTATCTAGCTTACTTGGATTTGCATCTTGATTCAGATATGAAATTCACATACCAAATCTGAACAATTATGTAGTTAAAAGTAGGGATGGCAGTGGACCGGGGGAAAGTGGGGCTCCGCCTCGCTCCGTTTGGACCGGGGATGAAGGGTATGAAACGGGGATGGAGGCGGGGACGAAGGTTAAAATCCATCCCCGTTCGGGGATGGAGGCGGGGATGGACGTACCCTTTCCCCGCCCTGCCCCGTCCCCGCCTCATCCCCGCCCCGCCTCATCCCCATTTGAACCGGGGATGGACATGAAACGGGGATGAAGGCGGGGGTGGAGATTAAAATCCATCCCCGCCGGGGATGGAGGCGGGAATGGAGGTTCTAATCTTGAGGCGGGGCGGGGGTGGAGACCTTGTCCCCCGCCCCGCCCCACTGCCATCCCTAGTTAAAAGGTCGACGGCATCTTACCAAATGGATTAAGCTTGGACTAACACTTTCACATCCCTAAGCAGAAGGGAGTAATGTTGTATCCGAGTTGGAGGGATAGGTTGTTCACCAGAGGTAGCTCAGGTTAGTCAATTGGTCAGGCAACCTATAAAACCGTTTTGTTGGTAAGACAACCTATAAAAATGTGCCTAAAAACAAAATGCTGGATTGAACACGCAATCAATAAAATCCTGAAATTGACTAAAGGGAAGAACAGAGAGAACCATGCAGATTGCAGTGTGCTGTGCGTAAACCTGTTTTTTTTTTGGTGGGCAAGAGGGTCGTGTGTTTCAAGATGAAACCTAATTGTGTGGGTTGTGGTTTAACTCGATATGTGATCTTAATTGCTGGTTAATTTTTAGGTCGTTCTGGAATTTTAGGGAGTCTGAGGAAGCACTTGAGCCCGGAGGGGGGATTATGGTGGTTCTGAACTCTTTTTAGCATCATTCAAATACAAGATAAATTCTTTTTGAGACAAAAACTTCAGGAAGTATTTATCATGGAAGAATAAATATCCAAGGAAAAAATTTTCTCCAGCAATCAAACACCCCTGTAGAGATTGAACAAAGGAATTTTCGGTAGGGAAGATCTAACAGCTACAACCGTGGTCATGACCCGGGTAAAAACCGTTTGGGGTCTAAATCATGACTAGTAACTCAGATTATTTATATATTTTAAAAAGAAAATTTCTTAAAAAATGCATTTAAACTATTAAAAAAAATTCATGAAAAAACTTGCAAGGCTTTAATGGCTTCCTTCCTCTAGAAAATCCACAAAGAGTATGCCTAGAAGGACTGCATGAGATAGGCTAGGAAGAGACGCACCTGAAATAGGGATATCAATGGACCGGATGTAACATGACATCCAACCAGAATCGGAATAGTCAGATTCGGTAGCCAAATCCGGATCCACTTAGAAATTGGATTTGAGTTTTTCATTGAAACCTGACTAGAATGCAACTAAAACCCAAACACAATTAAGTGTAAATATCGAGTTTTAAGCTAGTTGTATCCGGGTTCAATTTTAACTTTTTCATCTGACTCCGAATCCGATTATGTCGGATTTGATTTGGATTTATTTTGTTTTCATCTGAATCCAATAAATTGACATCCCTATTTTGAAAATAGGAATATGCATGGGCTAAAATTTTAAATTGCATAGGCTGAAATCCCAACCAACATCTCATTTGCATTGGGTTTCTTCTTTTTTTTTTTTTTTTAATTTATAACCCGAAGAAACCGCAACCAGCAGGAAGACCTGGTCGTGCTGGCTCAGCCTACTATACCTATGGTCGTTATCCCGGCAGCGTAAAACTCCGAGGCTAGGACCCTTTTTAAAATAATTTTTTGGTTTTTGGAAATAAACATTTAATGGTCATGTGGTTTGTAAAAATAAAGATATGCACAAGTTAGAATCCCAAAATGTATATATGCACTCGAAGCCCAACCCACTTCACATTTGGATTGGGTTGATAACTTTCTTTTCAAAACAAAGATAACAAACTTCTAAAAAGGAAAAAAAACAAACAATTAAAGAGACATGAATCGGCCGGGTGAAACGGTTTAGGTCGAGTCCCAGCTGAGTAGACGGATTCAGACTGAGTTCCTACTGAATTTGGATTGAAAACGAGTAAATACGAAAACCATGATTCGGTTGGGTCTCCGATGGAACCAGAGTCACCGAGTCAGCCGGTTCAAATGCTACTATAGATTTACATAAGTTGAAGAGCTATTCCTTTTTGAAGAAGAATTTGTTAAAACATATTTTTGCTCAACAAGGTATTTAATCTAATGAAACCATGTTGGGCTGCAGGTTAGCTGGCTGCAAGCCTGTAGGTCGGTTGGCTGCGCCCAGTAGGCCTGGATCCATATCTGACTTGGGATGATTCAAATCCTTGCTTGGGATTTATCCCTCTTTTTTTCTTTCTGCTGAATCACATAAGAGGAATCAAAACCGAGTTCTTGTATCGATCCAACCAGTTGGGAAAGTAAATTGCCATCTTATAATGACTCAAATCTTAGGGAACCCAATAAACCTAGCTGACCCATTTGGTGGATCTAGGTCTTTTCAGAATGGGATCAATGTGGGTCAGGTTATGCCCTACTTGTATCCTAGCCCTTTATCCCAGTATCTAACTTGATACTGATCGAACTGATTCAACCATAGCTACACAAATGAAATTTATATCAGCTTAGGACAAATTTTGGATTTTCAAGAAAAAATATCAATTTTCGACAGTGTTTTCTCGATGCAACCACCACAGTGGTTACCTATGTGGTCAGTGGGGTCCTGTGTCAAGCTGACGGCCCAGGATCGAATCCTTCTGGCGCACGAGGGGTGCAGTTGCTTTATCACAGTTGGGGCAGGAGGCAGGCCCATTAAGTGACCCGATTCTCTGTGAGGGTTCCTTCATCATGAAAAAAAATATGAAGGGAAGGTACCTATCTAGAGGAAGCTCTTCATAACCATAAAAGCCTACAAAGCATGTTATAATCTCTGTCACAAAGATACCAAATCGATATGGCAACACTGATTTTTAAATTTTTAATCAGTGAAAAAAAAGACTTTTGATATTTGAATATATAAAGATATATTTTTATTAAAATTTTATTACAACATTAGCATTTATTTTAAAATATTAAAATGATCTTTGTACGTGTCAGGATAGTGTCACTGTAACTTAGCGTATAATAGGGCTTAGCAGCACCCCTTCCAAAGCATTAAGATTGATTCTCTAGATGTCAAGTCAATATAGAAAGCAGATATTCCCTCTATTTGCTAATTCATTCGATACTCACTTCATAATAATGCCTTGTAGTGGGGTATCTGAACAAAGTTCAATGCATGACAAAAGGAGTTCCAAAAGGTCAAATATTGATGAACTATATCATGATATAAGTGAAACTTTTTTTTTTGTTAATATCATCTTGTTAATAATAGATAAGTTAAAAGCTTGAAGTATAAGAGAGTCAGGAAATGAGAGGCATCTGATCACCATCTTGCAAAGCGAGTTAAGTTTTAAAAGAGCTGAAGATCATAAATGGCAAATATATTTTTGGAGTGATAAGGTGATAAGTTTAACAATGCCATGTTGCCAAATATGGAAATGATGCTGGCGTAAAAAAAGTTATTAGAAAAAGATGTTTTTTTTTAAAAAAAGTTCAACAATGCCGATGGGTGTTTTTCATTTCATTTCTGTTACTTGTTCAGGAAATTTACAACTTTTGTTTACCAAACACGAAAACTCCACAAAAACTGCAAAAGAAGACTTTGTTTTTTTGAGAAAAAACAAGAAATCACCTGGAAAATTTTTTCTAGTGGTCGAGGAACTTTCTATTTTAGGAAGAATTCGTTTCATTTCACAATAGAGAAAATGAGGATGAAAACCGCCATAGGTTTTATAAGTAGGTGTGTCAACGGGCCTGGTTTACCCGAACCAAACCCTATAGGGTCGAGTATGGTGATAAATAAGAAGATCCAATAATTAAGACCTGGTTTTGAATCCGAAGGTCCGATTAATACATGGACCCACAGGTATAGTTTGTGAAATCTTAAACTAGACCCAGATCAGAACTGAGTTCTGATTAAGACTCCCAATTTTTCAATGTAAAAATGATAAAAAAAAATAGTTTTATCGGGTTTGGTTCATGTAGTTTTTAATTATCGAGTTCGGGTATGTTTTTTCTTATAATGAACCTGATTAAACTCTAATCCGGACCCAGTATCATACCCAAAAATCTGATCCAACCCGACCCTTTGAGTACACCCCCAGCAGCATGCAGCTAGCAACACTGCATAAAAAAGATGTCTCAAAGATATGGGTATCGCCCCCATATGTAACTCGAGTTTCACGCACCCGTTCCAAAATATATAAAAAAAAAAATTAGGATACGGCTACATGGATATTTTGAAATTTTAATTAATAAAAAACTATTTTTGATATTTTAATATATAAAAATTAATTTTATTAAAATATTATTGAAAAAATTAAAGTAATATTAAAAATATTAAAATAATGTTTATATGTGTTAAAAACGTGTGTGTTGTATCATGTCCAACTTGTGTCATGCCTCGAAGTAGCGTGTCAATGTGAGACAAATAAAAATGACCTTTATTGCTCACTCGAGACTTACTTTATAGTTACCAAATACAAACCACAGTACTCCTTCGCTAGTGGGTTTGACAGGACAGGAGGGAGGCCTTGCGGGTGGGGAGGGTTGTGTATGTTCGCCCCCGATGATTCACTGAATCCCACGTCCGTGTTCGGGGGATCGAATGAGCGCCACGTATTCATGCACATGGGGCTCGTATTCCCGTGTATGTTGACATAACTTTGCATCGGACTCTGGTGCTGTTGCAAAGACTTAATCACCCTTACTTGCTTTTCTTGCCCTGAAATGACGGTTCGAGGAAATGACAAAAATATCCTCCATTCAAAAGTTGTGAAACGACGGGTGGGGAAAAGGACAAAAAAGTCCTCCATCCAGAAAGTTTGATGTTAACCATTTAAAGTTGAGACGTTCGCCTGCGCCATCTGCTGTAACAGTTGCTCCCATTATCAACGCAAACTTTGCCTTCGTCTCCAGTCGAGCTTTCTGCCTTGTTTTTTATCCTGTTGTACAACACACTGTCGCCTTCTCGTGCCTGCCTTGTGTTACAAAACATTCCAGTGTCTTCTCTTCATTTCTGCTGTCGTTAGGCATCATGGAAGAAAGCAATGATTCACAAACATTCCAACCAGTGCCATTAAGGCACCGTGAGTAGCTTTTCATCTCATCATGCTATCGATGAAGAAGGCATGTCGTCTTGTGTGTCATTAAGGCTTTTTTTGGTTATTGCAGGTAGATCTTGTTCTTACGAAGGTTGGAAACTTATCGATATTTATAAGACGCTGGGACCTGTTGACAGGAATGCTTGTTTGCAGATGCTAGGAAGGGCCTCTACCCCATCAGGTATCCTACAGTCACTCATCATATGCATTGTATCTCAAACCGCTGTATTAGTAACAGACTCTCGTTTTTGTGAGATACATTTTTGTTAGTTAATATCGATTTGTTTGCTATTATGTTCAAGTTCTCCCTTATCGATTTGTAATTTATTGTGCGATATATTTATCGACCTTTTAGATAGTATGTTTTTGTATTGTCGAGTTATAAGTTATAAATACTGAACTGCCGTATCGATTTTCAATATCTGACAAATCTCTATACATATCGTTTTGTAAGATATTATATGTTTTGTAATATGTATTTGTAAGATATTTGTACACAGAGTTTGAAAACGTTTGGGTGCAGAAACACATCTTGACACGCATGGCGGGGCGATTTTCGCATGCATATCGTTGCTCTCTCAGTGACTTCTATTGAACTCGCTTTAGAGCTTCGTGGATATTATGAGAGCGTTATCGTCAACACACATGTACGACATGTTTATTTTATTGGCATGGTAAGCGACACGTCGATGCTCAGCATAAGCAAACATCAAACCGCACTTGCTTTGATACTTTCATTCATTAAATCGTTGCTTTGACTTGCGTAACCCTAGTGGTATCCGTTCTTATATGCATCCTGATTAAATCGTAGTAAACCTATGCCGCTTGCTAACGGAAATTGATATATTGCTTACAAAACATTCCACTATCTTCTTTTATTTGTCGTTGTTGTTAGGCATTAAGGAAGAAAGCAATGATGCACAAACATTCCAACCAGTTCCATCAAGGCGGCGTGAGTAGCTTCCCAGCATCATGCTATCGATGAAGAAGGCATGTCGTCTTGTGTGTCATTAAGGCTTTTTTTTTGTTATTGCAGGTAGATCTTGTTCTTACGAAGGTTGAAAACTTATCGATATTTGTAAGACGCTAGGACCTGTTGACAGGAATGCTTGTTTGCAGATGCTAGGAAGGGCCTCTACCCCATCAGGTATCCTACAATCACTCATCATATGCATTGTATCTCAAACCGCTGTATTAGTAACAGACTCTCGTTTTTGTGAGATAATATCGACTTGTTTGCCATGTTACTGCAAACACAAATTGATATATTGCTTAAAACATTATTGAGCTTATCATCAGGTTGTAATAAAGACGATGTAGCTCAATCAATAGAAAGATCTGGAGAATTGAATATCTATACTTATGACCCAACTGAAGAATTGAACATCTGCACTAACGATGCACATGAAAAGAAGGGTGCAGGCATTAGACCCACTATTAACTTGAATGTTCCAGTGGAAGAAATGCAATTCAATGATGAGGTATACTACCATGACACAGACCAAGGAAACCTTTGAGTGGTTGTTCAAAGTATTTACACAGGCAATGAACGGGAAGCATCTTGAAACTGTACTTACAGATGGTGATCACGCAATTGCGGCTGTAGTGCTTCATGTGTGGCCAGATGCACATCATCGCCTGTGTTTGTGGCATATCTTTCAAAATGCAGCAAAGAACATAGGACACATATTTAATCAGAATACAGGGTTTGACAAACATTTTACAAGGTGTGTACTTCATAGCGTAGACGAGGTCACCTTTAAGTCAGATTGGGACAAAATGATTAAGACATACGACCTTGCTGACTGTCTGTGGTTACAAAATTTATATGCAGAAAAAGAGAAGTGGGCATTGGCATATGGAAGACAATACTTTTGTGCAGGTATGATAAGCACACAAAGAGCCGAATCTATGCATGCCACGCTGAAGAAAACCATGTATTCATGTTTAACAATGTTTCATTTCATGGAACAATATGAATTATTTGTAAACGGTCTAAGACAGAATGAGCTTGAACAAGACGTGAAATGCTTCAATACACGACCTCTAACTTTTGGCATGAAAATATTGATGTGACCTGCAGCTCTGTATACACTAACTGTATTTGAATGGATCAAGAAAGAGGTGTTGCATGTCATGAATTGCAAAATAGAAGAACTGGTGCAAACCGAGAATATGCACAAATACCATATTTTTTGTCAGGGCGAAAAGCATCAGGAAAGGCAAGAAGCGCATGTCACGTACAATGTCGACAACGGAAGGGTAGAATGTTCGTGCAAAATGTATGAATTCAAAGGTATCCTATGCTGTCATGCATTAAAGGCACTCAATCAAGAGAAGATACAAGAAATACCTGAGTCTTACGTAATGCAAAGATGGACGAGATGCGCGAAGATTGAAATGATCGTTATGGACAATGCGAGTAAATCTGGTGTTGACGAGAAGTGCCACATAGCCTCCCGTTACCAACAACTGTGTAGGTCATTCATGCATGTTGCTGATTTGGCATCGAGAAGCGAAGAAGGCTATGCATGTGTGAGAAAAGCTACAACGGAGTTACTTGAAAACGTGGAGTTAATTCACATTAAGTCTGTTGCAGCGAATGAATATCAGCCGAAGATAATGGGATCGAACAACGTAGGTCAACATCATGTCTCGCTTGACACTCCCGAGAAGTTGCGCCGAAGCGTAAACATTATCTTCAACAAGTTAGTAGTGAACGTTGTTGATTATGATGGACATATTCATGAAGCGTAGGGTATCAAAAGAAAACCTGCCTCTGATCGCAGTCGTCGGAGGGCAAAGGGTGCACTAGAATTGGTTGGCAAGAAAAGGACTAAGAAACAACCAACCTGTAATAAAAAATAACAAAGCCCTTCGAATGAACAAGTATGTAAAACATTATATTGCTTCCCATTGCGTGAAGCTTGTCAAATAGCTAACTCGTGTAATGTCCATCATGCAACAATACCCTGCAGAAGTATCGGCAAACGTTCAAACCTACATTCCTCCCGACCAGATTTCCGGCAACGATCGCTACAGTTTTACAAGGCTTTTGGTATGTAATCAATGTTGCGAGGAGGTATGCATTTCTTGTGAAACTTAATTCAGTGTCTAATATTTTCTCTTTCATGACATGCTATGATGCAGTCGACAAATAGGTTTGGGACACAGGAATCTCGTGTGGGCTATTAACTTAGTTGTCATGCCTCTTTGTATGACCCGATCTCCACAATGCCAGATTTTTTGAGAGTTTATAGTCGTTTGTCATTCACGACTTGCGGTTCGTGGTTGAATTTGTTCAAATCGATAAATAGCGGGTTTTTGCTTCTGCAGGAAGGCGAATGATGACATCACTGTATGGCGATTTGTGGTTATCGTTGAATAGCGATATGTGGCTTCGCAGCGTAGAACGTTGTTGATTATTGTTGGACTGTCAATCTTAGCGTGATGCGAAGGATTGTTCAAGTGTGCTGCGATGTGTGGCATCGCAGCGTAGGACTGTCAATCACTGTGTTGCGATGCCACAGATCGCTATTCAACGATAACCACAAATCGCCATACACCTCCAGTCAACTTCTTCTCCAGCAAATCTTTCGCGTTCCCTACACCTCTACTTGCCTTTTGAAATCATTATTCTTATCTTGTGAAAAGTTGTATCCATATATTTGGGTTCATAATACAAATCCTTGTATAAGAACCAATCTTCAGATTGAAGAAAGAAAACTTACACGAAACTCACCGAAACGATGAGAATTTGGATATTCCAACTGTAGAGTAAGCAACAGTAACAACTAATACGCAACAGAAGGTGGCAACGATGCTGCGACTGCGCGTAAGACAGAAACAGATGCTCTGGTAAAAAGGAAAGGATGCTTCGGCAACTCGAGATGAAAGCAAAGAATCTCCGGTAGAGTGCTTAGAGCGAGAAAGGATTTTTTTGAACTATTTGTATCATACAACATAACGCTTGCTACATACGCAAACTCTGCGGAACGTTTTCCCGCGAGATGGAGGGCAGTTTTGTCATTTTCACGAACCGACGATTCAGTTTTCTAGAAGGAGGGCATTTATGTCCGTCCGAGGAAGAGGAACCGACGATTCAGTTTTCTAGAAGAAGGGCATTTATTTCTGTAAATTTTCAGCGATTTCTATTGTCATTTCATTCCCCATTTTAACTTCAACGATACATTACAACCACCTGCGGAACGTTTTCCCGCGATATCGATGGAGGGCAGTTTTGTCATTTTCACGAACCGACGATTCAGTTTTCTAGAAGGAGGGCATTTTTGTCCATCCGAGGAAGAGGAACCGACGATTCAGTTTTCTAGAAGGAGGGCATTTATTTCTGTAAATTTTCAGCGATTTCTATTGTCATTTCATTCCCCATTTTAACTTCAACGATACATTACAACCACCTGTGGAACGTTTTCCCGCGATATCGATGGAGGGCAGTTTTGTCATTTTCACGAACCGACGATTCAGTTTTCTAGAAGGAGAGCATTTATGTCCGTCCGAGGAAGAGGAACCGACGATTCAATTTTCTAGAAGGAGGGCATTTATTTCTGTAAATTTTCAGCGATTTCTATTGTCATTTCATTCCCCATTTTAACTTCAACGATACATTACAACCACCTGCGGAACGTTTTCCCGCGATATCGATGGAGGGCAGTTTTGTCATTTTCACGAACCGACGATTCAGTTTTCTAGAAGGAGGGCATTTATGTCCGTCCGAGGAAGAGGAACCGACGATTCAGTTTTCTAGAAGGAGGGCATTTATTTCTGTAAATTTTCAGCGATTTCTATTGTCATTTCATTCCCCATTTTAACTTCAACGATACATTACAACCACCTGCGGAACGTTTTCCCGCGATATTGATGAAGGGCAGTTTTGTCATTTTCACGAACCGACGATTCAGTTTTCTAGAAGGAGGGCATTTATGTCCGTCCGAGGAAGAGGAACCGACGATTCAGTTTTCTAGAAGGAGAGCATTTATTTCTGTAAATTTTCAGCGATTTCTATTGTCATTTCATTCCCCATTTTAACTTCAACGATACATTACAACCACAATCATCAAAAGAAAGATTGCCCAAGCTAAGAGTCTTGAGAGAGTAGAGAAGGGCATCACCACCCACCGAATAACAAAAAATACAACGACTCAACTTCAAGTGCAGTAAGGACCCAGAGTCGAATAAATTTAGAGGCAGCTCATCAGTAAGAACCCACAACAGTCAATGTGCAGGTCAGTCGGTGCTTGATGGAGCAATATAGGATCTTGTGATGGATGTGCACAGAAGCAGAAATAGAAGGGAGAGAGAGCGAGAGATGGTT
The DNA here is from genome assembly GCF_984573655.1 of Nuphar pumila. NCBI lineage: Eukaryota > Viridiplantae > Streptophyta > Magnoliopsida > Nymphaeales > Nymphaeaceae > Nuphar > Nuphar pumila. The sequence goes on from NC_143255.1 coordinate 124,286,550, forward strand.
GATGAGCCCGAACGGGTAGCATCCTGTAAGGGCAAAAGGCCATGAACACGCTGGGAGGAGCCCTCAGACCCCCCTTCTGTAAGAGTAAAAGCTCTGAATCAGACTCCATAACTCTTTAAGTTGAATGATGCTACCCACACTGAGAGGAGCCCCCAGACCCTCCTCCTGTAAGGGTAAAAACTCTGAATCAGGCTCCACAACAGTAAATGTGCAGGTCAGTCGGTGCTTGATGGAGCAATGTAAGATCTTCTGTTGGATGTGCATAGAAGCAGAAATAGAAGGGAGAGAGAGTGTGAAAGGGTTGATGTTCATGGCCTCCTCCAGGGGAGATATCTTTCTCGGATAATCCTGTAGTGCAGAGACTGGGTCTTAAATAATCATCTTCGGGGCACTTAAGTCTTTACAACCACTCCTTTTCAAGAACCGTCATTTTTTTTTGCACCAATGGAGGAGATGGTACTTAAGTCTTTGCAATCGCATCAAACTCCAACGCTAATTAATGCTGACAAACATGGGGATACGAGACGCACATGCTTACATACGTGGTGCTCTTTGGGACCCCCGATCATGAGATGTAGCTAACTGCCCTGTTCGGGGGGGGGGGGGGGGGGAACATATAACCTGCTTCGTTGCGGGTGGTTAGAGTTTCATTCTCAAAGACGTCAGCTCTTTGCATATAAAAAAAAAAGCATTTTTGCGGAGGCAAGTAGGGATGGCAATCGGGTCGGGTTGACGGGTCGACCCCGCGAGTTGGTGGATCAGCATACCTCAACCCGAACCCAAACCGTTTATTAAATGGGTAACCCGACACGACCCGCCAACCCGTTTATAAATGGGTTGGGTTGGGTAAACGGGTTGGCGGGTTTTGCCACCCCTAGAGGCAAGGCAACTTCTTGAGGGTGAAGGGCGTGCCACAGGTTTATACCGCCAAAAAAGCGACCGCAAGTCCAGCATACTTAGCCTGTGCGGTTAGGTCTCTCACGCCGGTTGGTTTTCGGTCCCTTATTGAAAAAAAAAAATTCAGAGTTGGTCCCTTGTTTGCTCTATCCAACACATGAACCAATCTACTCATGCGAAGAGCCTACTACACGTGTGGTGATGTGGCACTTGTGCATCTTAGCTCGCTAGGCCACGAGGGCATGTTCTTCAGCCGCATACAATAATAACACAGCCATCTTAATTCCAATCAATATTATTTTCCGGGCTACTAGTTTTGTAGTAAGGATGTACAATGAGCAGAGCTAGCTCAGGCTCGGTTCGAGCTCAACCCGTTTAAACTCCACTTGAGCTCGTTCAAAAAAATAAATGAGCCGAGCTTGAATACAATTACATCTGAGCTCGATGTGGATAAACAAGTCGAGTTTTATTAAGTTAATGAGTTCGATTAAGCTCAAAAAATCTTGATAAGACTCGCATAAAATTATATATATATATATATATATATATATATATATATATATATATATATATATATATATATATATATATATATATATATATATATATATATATATATATATATATATATATATATATGTGTGTGTGTGTGTGCAAGATAAAAGTAGAAAGGTTTTGTTTCTTTTAGGGCAAAAATCTAACAGGTTTTTTTAGTATATGTAAATTTTCTAGGTCATAATAAATACAACACACAGTTTGGCATAACGGTGAGGTGTTTGTGCACCGTTTGAAGAGATTGGGGATTGAATCTCACTTTTGCAACTCGAGCTAAGCATGAACACAGTTAAAGTGAACCGAGTTTGAACAGCCCAGAATCGACTCCAACTTGGCTAATGTGCATGGCTATTACGTAGTGGCAATTTTGGTAAGATCTTAAAGGAGTAGGGATGGCATTCGATGGGGGCGGAGGCGCGCGGGGGACAAGGTCTCCACCCTCGCCCCATCTCAAAATAATGCCCTCTATCCCCTACTTCATCTCTGCACTGGTTTTGATTTTAACCTCCATCCTCATTTCATGTCATTCATTCTGTGTTCAAACGGGGCGAGGCGGGGTGAGGCATCGTTTCTTCTCGGTCCACTGACATCCCTAAAGGTATTTTGGTTATTTTACTAATGAAGATGGGGGGGGGTGTTCTTAGGGGTTTTGATTTTAACCTTTATCCCTGCCTCCATCTCCATTTCATGTCCTCCTTCCTGCGTCCAAATTGGGAGAGGCAGGACTGGTCCATTGTCATTTCTAATGACAATTTTGATTAGTGATTTAGGACTGGATTTTACCGATCCAAACTAAATCCCGAGTCTTGATTGACTGCTAATTAACCAAATATGGGAAATTGAGCGGATTCTAAGCTCTAGCTTGACAGCCAATCAGAACAAACGATCGAGTAAACGGGTTGGACATGGGTCAATCTAGTTATTTACATTACACATTTTGATTATGTTGTAGATTAGAGCAACTCTATATGAGTCCTTGACCAAAGTTGGGCAGACTTCTTCAGCCAAGCTAACTAATACGCACAATCATGCCAGAGACCCAAACCATCGAGAGGATATGCCATTCGAACCGATTCAAACCATCTTTTAGTTGACTTTTGAATTAATTGTTGAGAAATTAGTTCAATGGATATGATAATTGAGTTTGAATAAGGTGTGCTCAGAAGCGCTATTTTTTAAGTATTAATTGCATCACTTAAAATTAGGGGTGGCAAAACCTGACACGACCCGCCAACCCGCCTCTTAGAAGGGTTCGGGTTTGGAAAAAACGAACCCGTTTAATAAACGGGTTGACCCGCCTAACCCGTTTATTAAACGGGTCGGGTTCGTGTTAGGGGTATGCCAACCCGCCAACCCGGCTGACCCGTTTAATAAACGGGTTAGGCGGGTGGGTTAACCCGCCAACCCACCAACCCGTCAACCTGACCCGCAAACCTGAGAATCCCGTTTACGCGACCCAACCCATTTATTAAATGGGTTGGCGGGTCGTGTCGGGTTACCCGTTTATTAAACGGGCCGGGTTCGTGTTTGCCACAGCCGACCTGTTTAATAAACGGGCCGGGTTCGGGTTGAGGTATGCTGACCCATCAACCCGTCGGGTCGACCCGCCAACCCGACACGATTGCCACCCCTACTTAAAATCAAGTTTTTGGTGCAATGGGTATTCATGTAACTTTGCAATCAAACTTTTATCCACTCGCAATGGTTGGCCCACACCTTTTACTGGATGAGGCCGAACACACCCGAAACTGGGTGAGATCAAGCAACTCAAAACAAACCACTTTTAATAGCCTAGTGACTCAATTAAGTAGACCTTATGCTCAACTTAAGCATATCCTTGACCTACACTTGAGTTAAGCACGAAACATAGTGAGAGAAAGAAAGATTAAGAAAATAAGAGAGAGCTGAGGTATATATAAGCTACAACTTGAACAACAAGCAATGAAAGGCTAGGGTTAGCCAAAATAGCAGCTATAAAGACCCAAACAGCTAGAAGATATAGAGTTACTATAAGTGCAATAAAAAAATAAGAAGGATAGTCAATGCGTTCGAAATGACCCTATCAGGTTCAAGGTTCAAAAAGGTCTATAAAGAGAGACACAATCAAAGGTCCAATGGATTGGGGGGCAATGAGCCTTTTGAGCATTAAATGGGCCATAAAGAAACGTTGGGGATGTTGGTCAAAGGTGGCTCAAATGCACCATTGAACCGGGTCAAGTTAAAAATGATCGATCAAAAGAATATATACCATACGATCAAAAACTTAAGGATAAAACTGTATCAAGTATAAAAAAAAAATGAACAAAGTTCAAAAATGACCAAACCATGTTGAGTTGGGCTGAACTCAACCCCAAATTCAAATCCAAATCCAAATCCAAATCGAAGTTATGCCTTGCCCATAAATGCAACTCTGCATTCTTTGAACTATGTGAAGTTCCCTCAGCTCTTGGATCTAAAACTAAACTTTTGAAGAAAAAAATGAAAACCCACCAACTTGAGTAAAATAGGAAAATGAGTAGGCAAAACTATGTTGTAAACCAATAATCTTGAGACAAAACCCCAACGCCTATTAACCAACCTTGGATATGCCAACCTCAATACCAATTAAACAAACAAAAAAAACTAGTCCTTGGACAGAATTAATCTTGAAAGAAGCAGAAGTTCACTCTCTAAAATGAGTATGGCCTCAGTTAATATCTGAAAAAAAATGAGACTTCATAGTTAACAACCCAAGATTCCCGAGTCACTAATCCGGTATCCGATCCCCCAAAATCAAACACAGTACTCGACGAGGGACACAGTGTTCAGAGCATACAAAGAGACTCCAACATCCAGAACAAGAAAAAACAAAAAAAGCAGCCAAAAGAATGGTCTAGACTCTAAACCTCTCAGCATCCTCTGTCACAAAGCCTCTTCTTTTCCTCTTTAGTATTTATATATTGTCCTTCGGTGACTCTTTTTCCACCAACTTGCTGTCCTTGTGCCCTCTCTCTCTCTCTCTCTCTATATATATATATATATATATATATATATATATATATATATATACACGCTTCTTTTTTCTTTCTCTCATCTTTGCTGCTTGTTTTTCGTCGTCCCCGATCTCGCCTCTGAGTCCACACAGAGCGGCGTTATGCTCTCCTTTCGGTCGGTGCTGCTGCTTCTCTTCCTGCTTTTATTGGGCGGTGGTGGTGGTGGAGGGAATGGGGTGGTGGAGGGGGCAACTTGGTGCATAGCGAGGAGCAACATAGCGGATGCCACTCTGCAGACGGCGCTGGACTACGCGTGCGGTGCTGGGGCGGACTGCGTGCCCATCCTGCCCAACGGCCTTTGCTACCTGCCTAACACCGTGCAGGCCCACGCCTCCTACGCCATGAATAGCTACTTCCAGCGCAAGGCCAAGGCCCCTGGCTCCTGTGACTTCGCCGGCACCGCCTTCGTCTCCACCACCGACCCAAGTACCTTCTCCTTTTGCTTCTGCAACACCACCTCCTCTCTTTCTTCCACTCTTCCTCCTCGTCTTCTTCCTCTTCCTCTTTCTCCTTATTCCTGTTGTTGTTTTTTTCCTTGATTTTTGCTCTTGTGCAGGCTACGGATCGTGTGTTTTCCCTTCGTCTGCGAGGTAAGACCTCTTAATCACAGATATCTTCAAAATATCACCGATATTATGAAAATATCTAAGATATTTGCTCACCGATATTTAAATTATCGCTGTTTTTTAAATGTTGGCATTTCCGAAATCCAATGAAATACCATATAAAATGTGATGGTTAAGGTTTTATTTTCGTAATGCTATGTATATCTGAAAATTTCGGCATCAGCGGGATGTTTTCGCTTTATTGTTTTATTTTTATTCGTGTGTTTTCGTTATAGTTTTTAAAGTTTTAAGTTTTCGATATTTGCCAGAAATTTTTTCTCTACAAAATAGAGTTCTTAATTTAACGCGAGATTTATCGTGAAATATGTTGCAGATGTCATTGTTTTGAATATTTCTCTGGGGGCAGAGATGTGGGTTCTTTTTCTGTGGGGGTCCAGTCACATGGCTGGCCCAGGTAGAGTCGCACTACCATAAAATTCCAAATCTTCGAATCCCACTGGCGCCTGACTACCATGTAACGAACCCTTTTTTTTTTTTTGGCTCTTTTTTATGACGATCGACCCACCAGCATCAACTTGTATTGGGGTCCACAAAAATAATCGGGAAATCCAATTCTATGGTTGTGTTTGGCTACGGGAAAATTAAACTTACAAATTTTCTTTTTTTAATTTATAACCCCAAGAAACTGCACCTTGGGCACGAAGACCTGGTGGCGCTGGCTCAGCCGGACATACCTACAGTCGTCGTGCCGGCAGAGTAAAACTCTGAGGCTAGGACCCCTGCCCCTGGAGCCTATGCTATACATTGGCTTGTGGAGAGGGGTGATGCACATGGGTATCTAACCTTGACTTGACTGCCCATCTAGCATCCAAGGCCCCCATCCCACTAAGCCAACCCCCCTTGGGGCTAATCAAACTTACAAATTGAACTCACCCTTTTTTTCCATAAATTTTAGGGTCATAAATACGTGAAATTCAAGTAAAATATGAGTCTTAAATCTCAGTTTTTCTTCCATTTTGGTGTGGTCATATATGAGATCCGAGATATTCAAAATCAAATGCACCCTATAAGCTCATTTTGCTTAGTTGATGACTCCAAGTGACTCTTGTACATGGTTGGCCATTAATGGGCAACCCAGTGTTGACTCGGACCAACCATTTTGCTTTCGAGTAAACAAAACGGTGAATTGAGCTAGCTGTAGATTGACCTCAATATCTAGTGTAGCCGAGTTTATCATACTGGATCGATCCTAGTCATCCCACATGGAGTCGAGTCAACGTTCTATCAGTCATGCTTGACTTGTCAGCTGAGACTGGGCCTTGACTAGGACTAATATGATCCTGACTCTCCACTTTGTGCTTCAAAAATGAGTGTTCATGTGACTACTTGGCATCGACCATATGTCTATGATAGAGCCGAACCAAGTCATTACTAGACTTGGCTAGTCCGTGAGAAAGATGGGACTAGGACCGGTTTGAGCCGGGCCCAAGTGTTGTTCTGCAACCTTGAATTTTCTTTGCTTCTGTGTTTTTCCTATTTAGATGACATGCTAAGAATTGATCTTTCGTTGCTGCGATTGAGCTGGGCAGCGTAGCTGGTGGGACAAGCCTGGCGCCAACGACGACATCCACGATGCCAACAACAACGCCAACGACGACGCCCACGATGCCAACGACGACACCAACGACCACAACCGCATCACCAACTACACCCACCTTCAACCTGACAAGCCCCACAACGGTCACTGGTGTAGGGGGAGGACTCAATCCTCTTGGGCTGAGCTCACCTACTGGTTCCAACGCCATCACTAGCATTGTCCACCCAATTCCTGCCTCTCTCTGTCTTATGGTGGCTGTGTTCTTCCTTTTGGTTTGACATAGAGAAGAGTGTAGGGAATGTAAAGCAGTATCAGTTCGATTTTGTGCTGAGGACTTGGGTGAATAGGATGGAAAGGATGTCCAAATTTCTTTTTGACATTTGTGATTTTTTTATGATATTTACACGGACAAACCACCCTCAAGATCAGAGACCACTGTCTTGGCAGCTACCTCTTGCCCCTAGAGAGTAGCCATGTTGCGGCTTGAGCAAGAGGTGACACTCATGGGATTTGAACCTAGACTGCCTGCCTAGCGGTCTGAACCCCATCCCACTACGCCAAACCCCTTTGGGGCAACATTTGTGAAATTTAAATCAAAATTTTATCTCTCTCTCTCTCTCTCTCTCTCTATATATATATATATATATATATATATATATATATATATATATCACCCGTCGCTAGTCCCAAAATTTGGTTGCTCTTGGTTACATGATTCTACTTGCAAAAAGTAGTCATGTGGTTCGATGGTGAGGAGAGTGGTCTGGTATTAGATTAGGGCTGCAAACGGTTGATCTTACTTTTGGACATGGATTATTTAAGTAAAATCTGAATGGGTATATGAATTGGATTCAGATCTGTCCAATTGAATTACTTTCAGATTCAAATCGGCATTTTAAGTCCCATATTTAGTTGTTCAGAATCAAAACCAAACCATTTCCTTTTTTACATGTAAATTTACATAGCTTTGTTTTTTATTTATTTTTTCTGGATCCAGTATTATCACATGTATTTGGGATTCAGATTCAACCTTAACTCTTCAAATCTACTGTTTACATTTTGAATAGATTCAGATCTGGTAAGATTTAGCCCCAATCCAACTCGTTTGCACCCCTATTTGATTTGATTTGGGGGCACCATCCAACCAATCCCTGCCTTGGGCCCACCTTGGGCCTGAAATCTGGTGCAATATGATATTGCACAAAAATTGTTCATTAAGCACCCGATCACCACCTGACAGACCTGTTCTCAAGATGGAGAGTGATCAGGTGCTTAATGCTCAAATATTTGTGCATTCATATTGCACCTGATCTTTGTTTTTTAACAGTTTAAGCACATGCCTAAACAAAAGCTAAGAGAATCTAGCAAAGGAGCCCCTGCTTTTCTGGTAGCTAGTGCACGTCACCTTGTGTTAAGAGGTTGCAAGTTCAAACCCAATGGTATAGTTGTATAACTGGTAGGGGTCTGCCCTAAAACCTGCTTGCCTTTCGAAAATAAAAAACTTACCTACATGTATTCTATAATCACATGATCCAAATCCTGTTTTCTACTAAATAATGCTTATAGATCATGTCTAACAAAAAAAAGTTTAAGAATTTTGAAAATCTAGGTGCTCGGGGAGCACCCTATCATTACTGTTTTTAAACACACAAATTGTTGATATGCATCTAATGAAAACATTTAAGGGTGTCCTTGGGAGTATGGCAGGGTTGCAAACGGATCGTGTCCAGGTTGAATCTAAGGTGAACTGATACAGGTTCCATCTTGTATGAGTGGATCCAGAATCTGACACGGAACACATGTGATCGGAAACTCATTGACACTGGATGTACAGAAAATGAGTGGATTATATTGGATCGGTTCAGGCTCGGTTCTATCCCAGATCTATCAATATTTATTTGCCCGGATCAAATTGTTTGGATGTAAAAGCATGGTTTTTCTGATTTAATGGTAGTAAGCATTGTTTGGGAGCTGGTGTTGTGAGAGGAGATGAAAAGGGTGATGGGAGTGGAGTTATCGACTACATTTTAAGGAAGCAATGTAGTTGAAATGAGATGAGATGAGAGGCCATCTTCACTCCCATCTCTCTTAGTCTTCCAAAACAGCAATATATACATGATTATGAAATATGTGAACAAGACAAGCAGAATGTTAAGGGTATCCTTTCTCACGGCCTCCTCGCCGGAGGCATAAGGTTAGGGCCGGCCAGAAGCGCAAGTAGAAGATGAGGCATGTTTTCACACTGAAACAGCTAATTTATGTAGCAGGTAAGCTACTAATAAAGGTAAGAAACTAATGAGTAGAAATCACTCTTTTCTTCAAAATTTTTAATTTTTGGTAGATCAAATGTTACTAGTGTGACCTAGATGGTTTGTTTAGTAGAAAGCTTGTTTTGAATCATGTGATTATGACAAGTAATTAGGTTTTTAAACGGGTTCAAAATCAACAGCCCATAATGTGCCAACATTTTATAACTCAAAAAATCACATTTTTACATCAGAAATAAACTTGCACCTATGATTTCTAGTTCATTAGTTTCTTAACTTCATTAATAGCGAATATTTTCTTAGATTACACCAATATTCTAACCAACAGACGACACAATTTATAACATCAAGGAATAGTTCCAACTCAGATAGACATTGCATCTCCTTCCAGACAGGATCAGGTTTCATCACATGGCACACTTTGAGTGTGCCTGCTAGGGGTGTCAATGGGTCGGGTTTACACTGACCGAACCCTATAGGATCCGGGTATGGTGACAAATAAGAAGACCCGGGTCCGGACACGAAGGTCCAATTAATATATGAACCCAAGTAGAGTTTGTGAAATTTTATACCAGACCCAGACCCAGACCCAGACCCAAGTCACGATTAAGACCCACATAAAAATGATAATGTAGTTCTTATCGGGTCTGGGTATGGTTTCTCTTATAGTAGACCCGATTATACCTGGGTCTGGACCCAATACCTAAACCCAAAATCTGGTACAAGTTTGGTTCCACCTGGGTCCAAACCAAACCCCACCTGCTGACACCCCTAGTGCCTGCACCTGGCTGTCGTCCATCTGCTTTTGGGCCCCACAACTGACATTCTGTCAGCCAAAGATGGAGGGTATCCAGTGCAGCGGCACATTTTAAAGTGTACCATGTGATGGCACCTGATCCTGGCTCATTTCCTTCCACTACTTGCCTTATGGCCCTTATGCCACTGACTATGGAGAGACATGGTTGTGCTATTCAACGCACGCATGTACTTTCCAGCTAAACAAAGCAAAAGCACCACTCTACTTTTCACCCCAGCACACCTCTCTCTCTCTCTCTCTCTCTCTCTCTCTCTCTCTCTCTCTATATATATATATATATATATATATATATATATATATATATATATATATATATATATATATATATATATATATATATATATATATATATATATATATATATATAAGATAAGCCAATGGCCTTCACTAGAAAAGAAAGAATCCCTCGTATTTTGACAAAATACAGAAAACACTTAAACGTGTGTTATGTGCTACAGAAAGTTCCATATGCATACATACTACGAACATCACATGCCATAATCTGAGACCATCGGGCTTTTACATCCTTCCCATGCAACCTCAACCACTTCTCCCTATAGCCTCCTCCACGGGTTAATTCATTCTACAAAAATGAACCCAACCTCCTGTTACCATCACAACCACCAGCACCACCCATCATGAGAATTCCTCACCCTTCAATTCTTCTCTTTTTCTTATTCACCTTTGCTGCAACAGAAATCCGAGCCTGATTCTGGCCGTCATTCTCCAATTCATACGCACCTCCTTCGTCCATCAATGCATCTTTCTACACCCACATCTTCTATGCTTTCCTCGACACCAAGAGCATCGACACCAACTTCACAGTTTCTAGGGAAGAGCTTTCTCTCACCTTCTCCACCACCTTAAAAACAAAGAATGAATCAATCAAGACGCTGCTTTCAATTAGTGGGGGGGGGCTGTCTAACTCCTCTTGAGTTGTTGGCAATGGCGGTTGATACAAACCAAAGAAAGGCATTTATTGATTCTTCCATAGCCTTGGCCACAGCATACAATTTTGATGGGCTGGACTTGGCTTGGGAATTCCCAGAGATGCCACAAGACATGGAAAACCCCGGCATTCTACTTTGTGAGTGGAGAACAGAAATTGAGGAGGCACAGAACAGTCCACCATTGTGGTCGCCATTGCTCCTCACAGCTAATGTTTATTTCTCCAACCACCTGGTTGATGCTCCAGGCAGTGCCTATTATCTAGTAGAGGTCATTGCAAAAGAGTGCTGATTAGGTCAATGCTGTGTTTCGATCAATGTTGTATCTTATTGTAACCCATATCGATCGGGCCCAAAATAAGATACTTATCATAAAAAATAAAAGATTTGAAAAAATTTAAAAATCCTAAAAAAAATAAAAAAAATAGCAAAAATTCTAAAAAATCATAACACATTAAACAACGATGAAATGCACAAAATGCAACCATAAAATCACATATGAAGATTTTATGTCTTTATGGGGCTGCATAAAACATCATTAAACATCAATTATCTCACAAGAAGCAAAATATTAAATATCTTGCAATTAAAAACATGTATCAAAACTCATACTTTCATATTCCATAAACAAAAATATTATGACAATATAATTTTCATTCATTACTTGATTACCCCATTGTCATGCCGGATCATTTCATGCCATTTTTGGAGTGTTGATGAGTGTGAAGCTTGATATCTACCTTAGTATAAATCTTCAATTTTTTTAGATCAAACTTCGCAATAAGTTGGCCGGAGGATTATAAGAGAGCCGTGCCTCTTGAGGAAAAAAAAATTGAAGAATAATTTTGTAATTTTACTTATAATAAAGATTTTTTACCTTAACCCATTTTCTTTAATAGAAAAATAATGTAAGCACATTTTTTTTTACCTTAACACACTTTTTGGATGAAAAACAATGAAAATACACTTTTACTTAATGAAATCATGAAAGCCTTCTCCTGGCACAAAGATCGCGTTCTCACAGCTCCTAGGGTGTGTGGGAAGCTCTCCAGTATGTTCTATACGAATGAGAACTTCGGCCCTTAAAAGCTCTTTAAAACCCCAAAATATAAAAGCATGGTTTTGCCCAATTTTAAGTCTGTATTCATGCAATATACACCCATATCCAGATACGGTTATCATACCATATCGTACTATATGCAATAGACCTACATATTGTAGGCTACAATATACACTTGTATCGAGATACGGGTGTGTATCATATCGATTCTTTTGCATCGATATGATACAAACAACAGTGGTTTTGACTACCAAGGGAGCAACAGAGTGGAGCAAGACCACACAGCCAACTTTCTGCTAGCTATGGCATTGATTCATGGATGGATGCAGGCCTTCTAACAAGCTTGTCATGCACATCCCTCTATACCGCAGATCTTAGATCCTCAAGAACAAGGCAAAGAATGGGATTGGAGCTCCAACAATGGCTTCTGGGCCAAGACAGAGTGAGCAACCAAACTGGTGTTATGGCTTACTTAGAGGTTCAAAAGTTCTTGCAAGAGAACAATGCAGCCTCATGTATGATAATACAATAGTCTCTGCATACAGCTATGCTGGTGATCTTTGGGTAGGTTTCAACAGTCCACGTGTGGTAGAGGAAAAGATCAGGTTCGCACAGCAGAACAGAGTTTTGATTCCATTTACTCTCTATCAATGACAGGTGAGCTCTTAATGGAATCTGGTATGAATTGTCATTCATCAAACTAATATAAAAAGAGAAGTGTTGTCTGGTTTCAAAGTCTAACCTGATTTTCTGGACTCAGCTTCAAATGCTTGGCTGGCGAACTCTGACCAAGAAAACATTGAGCAAGAGGAACCTGCACCTGCTCCCTTTGGATTGCCAAGGGCTTCCCCTCCAAGCTTATTATCCCTTGTCAGTGCATCACAGAGCCATTCAAGAAGTTGCCTCTTTCATTTCAACTGTTGCTTCCCACTCTTCCTGCTGTTATATTTCATAGATCTGACCAATCAATTCAGCATCACAGGAAGTATCATACTGCAAAGTGTAAACCTTTTCTGTGATATGAAGCCTGTGGTACTCCAGTAAATAATTGCAAGATTCCAAGGTACTCTTAACGGACACGGTTGAGACTGCAATTTAGATTCCGTGGCTTAAAAGCAAGGTTGGTATTTGTACATTGTTGTTCATTTATTCCTTAATAATGTTTACAACATCCTGTCCCCCACCTGATCCTTGAAATATAATTTTTTCCATCATACAACTTCAATAATTGATTACATAAAACAAGTTCTACAAGCTAGCAGGTACAATGGTGAACTCATGAATATATTTGTTTACTAAGATTAAAATATCCAATTCTATTTTAAGCTACCAATGAAGCCGAAAACTCGCTGCCTGCATCAAAGGATGGGCAAAATATGCACCCAAAGTCAATAGAGTAATGGTCAAGTATGGCAACCTAAGAAACTCCTTGTAATAATCCCTTGGCAGCATTTGACGGCCATCTATTATTGCAACAAAAGGGATGATGCTGGTGCGGCTCTTCACAGCATCAAAAGCTTCACCATATCGTGCAGCCAACCTTCTATCACCATTCCAGACACCAAAGAGATGGTGAGCAACTAAGCCAACTGAAGCTGCCAAGACCACCGAGTTTCCAACCCATAGTGTATGTGCCATGCACCAAACCACCTGCCCTACCATCTGCAAAGAAAACCAAATTCAATGTCAGTCAACACATGTTAAGATCTTTTTCTCATCGTTTCAGTAGTGTTTTAGTAAATAATTCAAAGATTCAACCCATACTTGAGGATGTCTTGTGATTCGCATAATCCCAGTTTCCCAAAGATGCATTTTTGGTTTATCAACTGCTGCCACTTCCAATAGATTAAAAGTTGAAGGGTACAGAAAGAAGAAGGAAAGGAATGATGACAGCCATACTAACTGATGGACACCAGGAATGTTATGAACATCCCACAACTGCGCTCCATCATATCTGTGGTTGATGAAATATACCTGCACTACCCAAATTGTTGAAATTAGGATTGTCTAATGGTCAATATCAGTCAACTGAGTCCTAAGATAGCAAGCAACATCTCTGATTAAATGAAAAATCCGTAAGGGTTCCAACAGAACAAGGTTGAAATGGGGCTCCAGAACAAAAGCTTGACTCACATTAAGGGGAGAAAAAAAAAACAGAAATAGACTGTTTGCTTACAACTGTACTGACTGCCAGGGGAAGGGAGATCCCTGCAAACAGAACCCGATAACTACGCTCTCCTATCAGCTTCTCCCCTACATTACGGAAACTTGCCATCCCACTGTGAACAGTAGCAAAAATGAAAACTAGAAGCAGCATTACAACCTGCAATGGACCAGAAAGTACGGATGATGTCCTAAATAAACCAATCAAGAAGCTATAGATAAAGCATATAAATCTCAAATTAAATTTTTTTCTTGGAAACGTAGGCTTCATTGATTGTATTAGCAGTAATGACAAATCCATGAAAAAGACGATAAACAATAATATCATATTAGCAAAACAATTACAGGTAAGCTACAACATGGTGCTCGCTTAGCAGGTCCTTGAAGTCTCCCACTTATCTGGAGAACGGTTTGGGTTGAGAGGCAAGGGACATAGCACTGTCCTCCTGCGGATGTTATGTCCCAGCTTCTCAATTTCTATGGAGTATGGACAAGCGGATGCATCTAAACACCCATTAAACACTGAATATTAACACTCTCCAGAATTCTATTGGACAAATGGTTTGGTTGAGAAGGCTGACTAGAATTGCACACTTAAACAACACAGCGCTCATCTACCAAAAGATTACTGCAACTAAGACTCAAATTCTCCATACAACAATTGGTTAAAACTTAAAACAATGTAAAGTAAAAACAAAGATACTAACATAAATCCAACGAACCACATGTGGTGCATATAATTATCAATTTCAAATCTTCAGCACCTACAGCAAAAGGCCCATGCAAGTCCCAACTTCATAAATTGCAAAATCCACACAAAAATTCTCATAATTCAGGCAAGCACTCATCCATCTCAGTATAATCAAACAAGCAAGAAGTTCACACAGAGAACGATATGTTCCAGAATCTGTAATTTATCAAAAACTCATGATTCAACGCAACATCATTTCTTGAAAAACCTCAAGAAACACATTTCGATGCTGAATTCCACATGCGGCCTGAACACCAAAATGCATAATTTGCATTAAAATTCTGACAATTCATACCATCCCCAAACTACAATTCCCATCATTCTCATTAACGAAAACCAAGAAAAGAAAATTTTTGCAAACATAGTCCATCAAAAACACATAATTCAGCAACAAAAAATCGCAAAAAAGGAAAAAAAGAACCCAACTTCTCAACCGAGTGATACCTCATGGCTTTCAGACAGGCCGGAGATGCCGTCAACGAAGGACTTGCCGAACCCGGTCGAAGGATCGATCCAAAGAACGTTCAGAGCGGCAAGAACAGCGCCCAGAATCAGAGCGAAGTAGACCCAGGAAGAGAGCTTCTGCTGGCTCAGGTCGAATTCAGCGGAGTCCTCTCCGACACCGACAAGCGTAACAGACTCCTCTTCCTCCGCCTCTCCGAGGGAAGTTCCGGCCGGTCTCCTCCACCCGATACCACGAAATCTTCCACGCAGGAAGAGGGGGACGAGCGCCGAATCGGGGCATTTCCGGCAGTTGGGCAACGGCTTCAGGGTTTTGGGGGTTCTGAAAGAGAAGAGAGGAGATGGGTACGAGGGTTTTGGAGAGGCGAAGGGGATAGCGGGTTGGCAGAGTAGAAGGTGTACCGCCATCGCCCTCTATAGAGAGAGAGAGAGAGAGAGAGAGAGAGAGAGAGAGAGATTGTTTTACAGGTGTGCCTGTTGCGTGTAAAACGAGGAGGTACGCACACTCGATAAAGCACACAAATACACAGATTTTAATGGTTCATATCAGGGTGATCCTGCCTCCACGGTATCTCTCGCTTCAACACTCACTCGGTGGGGGTTAGCTTTACATCCATGGTATCTGGTATCTCTAGCTTCTAACACTCACTCAGTGGGGGTTCCCTTATTGATATTTATAGCTTTACATACAGGGCTGGCCGTGTGGCCTAATTGGTGTACAAGAGTCCATTTAAGACACTTTGGATGGTAATTGAGATACTCCACTTTAGGTAAGATTGATCATGTTGAGTCCTATGGACTCTCTAAGTAGTCTCATTTGTTGTGTAGGCATGGTGTGCAAGGACTCTTGATAACTGCATATCTTCGGTAGCTGATTTGGGCTTTGCTTATCAGAGTACTTAACTGTATGTTGAAGTTTGTATGGTATCCGATTTGGATTTGGATTCGGATTTAGAATCA
Source organism: Nuphar pumila (assembly GCF_984573655.1). Classification (NCBI taxonomy): domain Eukaryota; kingdom Viridiplantae; phylum Streptophyta; class Magnoliopsida; order Nymphaeales; family Nymphaeaceae; genus Nuphar; species Nuphar pumila. The sequence continues at coordinate 124,302,624 of NC_143255.1, forward strand.
AGTACTCTAACATTTTCTCGCAAATGCAAGAATCTAGGTCAGATGTTGAGTTTGAAACACAATTGTTGAAACCTTGGAACTGAAAGGGCTTTGATGAGCACATCGGCCAGCTGGTCGGCTGAAGGAATATGCCAGACTTTGAGGCCTTTGGCAACATGATCATGAACAAAGTGCATGTTGATTTCAATGTGCTTGATGCGATTAAGCATAATAGGGTTGACAATGAGGTATGACTTTGTCACACGATAGGGTAGGCAGAGAGTGGACAGGTACACCAAGTTCACGAAGTAGAGCATAGACCCAAGAAATCTGAGTGGCAACATTGGCGACTGCATGACATGTTAGGAAAGTTTTAAATTATTAATGGTTACTACCAAATGTGTTTTGAAAAAGTTTAGTCCCATATCTAAGAGAGAAAAGTTTTTCAAGAGGTTTAAATAGAGAGTTTGTAATCTATTCTTTACTTTGGTAAGCCTTGAGTATTTAGGTGGATTGCGGACGTTGCTGCGCGTGAGTGCGCTTGAGGCGCAATGTGGCGTTTTGATGGCGCACTTTGCACTTCGCATGCTCGCAGAGGTGCATATGAGGCGCAAATATCCATTTTGATTTTTCGGTTTTGAGACATCTGGCCGTTTGAAAGGTTTTAATAGCATTTATATTGAGTTTAAGGCGCTTTGTGACTGTTGGACGGTTTTGGAGGCCTTTGATTGACAGTCAAAGGTGGGTGACCATTCAGGTACCTTTCGTCCTAATTTCAAACTGTCAGATTTATGGCCTTTAATCTCATTTATCGCAAAACGTTTTGGCCTCTCTAAAAGGTTATAAATATCTTTTAATTTCGTCTTTTGGATATCAAAATTTCTGACTCTCCAGTTTTTCTCCTTTCTTTCTTCTCGGCTTGGCTTGCAGAGTTCATGTGTGGGAGAGGTCATCTGTTCTTGCGAAGCAGTGACTCTCTTGAGGTTCAAGCCTAGTTGTATCCTGGGAACTCAGTCGTAACAAAACCCTTTTTCGCATCTTCGGAATTTCCGGAGTGGAGCGATTGAAGTTCTAAAGATAGCGATCTTAAGAACGTGCCTCTAGGCTTGAATTCTCTTTTCTGAAATCCTGTTTTCACTAGGTTGGTATAACATGATATTCAGTCGCTGTGCTAGAGCGAGCCACTGCATGTTGCTTCTTAAAGCTCCAAAAGATAATATTGGGTTCAAGAAAGATAGCATAGTGGACTTGCAATCATTAGGAGATCCAGCTCAATTAGCATCATATAAAACAGATAGAGACATGGATCTGGATTGTTTGATCATGAGCCCATAGTGGATAGTTTTCTTGTGATAGTGGAAGATCTGCTTGACAACATTTCAGTGGTCGATGGTCGAGTTGTGCATATATTGGCACATTCTGTTAACTAAGAATGCAAAATCAGGACAATCACATTGTGATACATAGTAGGATCATGTAAGCATACCATGTAAACGTGAGGCGCACTAACAGAGCCACGAGGGAGCTGATAGGCTTGACACCAAGCATAGATATAGATATTCAGTGTAGTATATCAAGAATATATTTATGTTGAGAGAAAAGTAACCCATTAGAAAATGTTAACTACTTTAATGACCAAGAAATAATGCAGAGCGCCTAGATCATAAGGCAAAATTCTAAGAAGATTACTGAAATATCTGACCAAGGTAGGTGAGTTGACTGCAATAAGAATATCATCAACATATATAATGACATAAGAAATTAAATATAATTTTATCAAGATAAACAATGATGCATCCGTTTAGGATTTTATAAAATTGTTGGCTAAAAGAGCATTATTGAAGCACTGGTAGCATACTTTGAGGAGTCTCTTTGAGGTCACAGACGGCTCTATTAAGCTTACATACATGGTGCATGAGCTGATTGTTGCTCCATAAAGACATCTTCAATAATAGATCCACAAAGAAAAACATGATGAACATCAAGTTGGTGAATAAGTTACTGATGACCAAGAGCCAAGGATAACTCGAATGGTGGGTGGTTTAATAACATGACTAAACGTTTTAAAGTAGTCAATATCTTCTTCCTCAGGCGGGCTTTATGGCACTCGAGAGATCATCAAATTTTCTCTTAAAATGATAAATTCATTTACATCCAATAGGACTTTGAGAAGAATTAAGAGAAACAAGAGTTTGTGTATTATTTTTAAGGAGGGCTACAAATTTTGTATTCATCGCATCACACCAGAGGGGCAGAGATTGAGCCTGTTTTAAAGAAGTAGGTTCAATGTTGGTCAATAGCTCAATAAGGAGGGCAATAGTGTAATACTCATGAATTTTATCAGATAAAGAAACTTGAAATTTACATACTTAAGCTGGAACTGGAATATTTTTGTGGTTTTATTTTATTCATATTTGAATCTTGGATATTTTGTTGGGATATTCAATATTGAATCCATAATATCCTGTGCAGATCTTCGATGATTCTTAATTTGTGCCCTAATGCCGCGGACTTATATCCCAGCATTCCCCGTGGTGAAAACCGGATCAGGATATAGATCCAACCTTTAGAAAAAGAAAATCCGAGTACCAATCCGAACATGTTCTTTGATGTAGATTGAAGTAAGGCTATCTTTGGCAACCTTGCACGGAGTTGGAAACATGGTTTCCAAATATTGCCAAAACAAGCCCTAAAGGGTTTTGGGATAGTGGGATGGGACCTAGGTCGCTAGGCAGGTGGTCTAGGTTCAAATCTCATGGGTGTCACCCCTTGCGCAAACCGAAGTGACAACTCTCTGGGGCAAGGGGTAAGCCCACAGAGTTTTAATTTGTCAAGACAGCCATTCGTAAGTGCGACACCAGTGCAACTAGGTCTCTAATCCCGAGGGTGGTGTTTCCAAAAATTTTTTTGTCAAAACATGGTTTTGGAGTTGTTGACTCCATGAATTGTTTGAAAGCTTTTTTTGGATTCCAAGTGGTTTTGGCATTGCAACAAACTAAACACAACATGAGCAACTCATTACCACACCCAAACCTGCCCAAATAACTAGTTGCTGGATTCGAGTATAGGTTCGGGTTTTATAGGACTATGAAAATAATATCTCAAAACTGGATCCATATAGTTTAATGATCTTATTTTCACCAAAAATACATATACAATTCTCAGGTCAAGCCGGATTGGGTCAGATATCTAACTAAAATCTTAACCCAAATCTGACTTGCATATTACTCAAGTCGGGTTTGGGTCAACCGGAATAATATTAGGGTCAGCATTTTTTTTATGACCATAACTGGTATTCAGGTTCGGGATCAATTACTTGCTACAAACCTGTCCCATGTAGAGCCCTAATTAGCATCCCTACGCTCCCCTCCCAGTGTTTATCCAAGCAGACTAGTAGTAGACCCGGTCCAATACCCAATTTGAAAGTAGTCCAGGACCCCAGGCGTGACTCCGATGGCCATTAAGGTGTGCTGGAACCTCTCTGAAATGAATCGGGTCCACTAAATATGGTGCCCACGCGTGCTCACTTCTTGTGAATGATGAGAGTGCATTGTATAGCTGGACTAGATAGGGTCCAACAGGGGTGGTGTCAAGTAGGGGTATCAATGGGTCGGGTTTGAATGAGACCTGATCCATATCAAACCGTATAGGGTCAGGGTTTGGTGATAAATAAGAAGGTCCGATTAATATATGGACCAGACCCAGGCCCGACCCCAATTCCCACTAGGATCCACAATTTTTTCAATGTGAAAGGGATAACAAATATTATTTTATCGGGTATGATCAGAGTCTGGTTCATGTAATTCTTATAGGATCCGGGTATGGTTTCTTATGGTGGGTTCAATTGGACCTGAATCCGGATCCAGTACCATCATCTCAAATCAGGTTTGGGCTTGGTTCCACCTAGGTCCAAACCAAACCCGACCCGTTGACACCCCTAGTGTCGAGCTTGAACAGAAGGTGGATCCATTTCTTGAAAAGACAATGTAGATTTGGACATGAACCGGACTCGGATATCCTGGCTGAGTTACAGATCAGCTTGTGCTATGAATCCCAGTGGAAACGGATCCACTGAAATGGGTAAAGTTTGTTAATCTACATGTGAAAAAAATTAAAAATGGATGGGGTTAGATTTGATTTTAACCCACACTTGACCGTATAACTTAACCCGATTTTAAACCAGTTCCAAACATACCCGACCTAAATTGTTTTGAATCTGATCTGGATTCTGGTACATACTACCTGGATCAAACAACATAAGTCAGATCCCGTTCAGAGCTGAGTCCGATCTCTAACGGATTTACATCGTTGCTTGAACCATGGTCCATTACGGCTCATAATTTATGAAATAGAGGACATTGATCACATGACCACCGTTTCTCACGTTTTGTTTCCCATGTTTGGCAGGATAACTTTTTCCCATGTTTGTCGGGACAACTTTTTCCAAACCGAGGAGTCCGTAAATAATGACGGGCAGTTTAGAAGTAGGCTTGGATCACGAGAAGAGCAGCTCACTGTTTGGCTTGGCTCAGCCTGTATTAGCTTGTCATGTTCGTAATCAGCTCATTTACCTAAACGAGTTGGCTCGTAGCTTGACTTGCCGAGCTCAATTTCCGAGCCAAACCAAGATTTTCAAGAGTCGAGCCGAGCATAACTGAGATTTTCATGATTGCAGTGGGATGGAGTATGGGCCAGGATTGTGCAGTAGAAGTATGAATCTGAGTCCAAATCCAAACTAAATTTGTGTAACAAAGTTAATATCCAGACCAGCTTTAAATGATAATTCTAGATAGAAGGTTGAGAACAAGGATCTATGTAATAAGAGTAAACATGGATGCACTAGATCCAGATCTGAATGTAGATCAGACAGCGATTACTGATTGTGATTCAAATATAAATTTAAAAGAAAAAACAATCTGATCATGCAAGTCAAGTCCAATAAAAATATACATTCAAGCCTTATTTCGACATACAATGCATAGGATTTAGATGGGAGGTCTGATTGAATTCTATTCATGTAATCCACGAATCTCCAGTCTTTACAAAACCAACGATTGGGGCTTGGTGCAGGTCAGGCACTTCGATCCTAGCATGCTTAAGGTGGGCAAACCACCTGCATCAAGCCACCAAGTTGTCAGTTTACAGAGGATGATGGAATCTGAACATGAGAAAATGGTCAGCATTAGTTTGTTCTTTAGGACTAATTTTCAATACCATAAGAAAATGGTCGTCATTGAAGCAGATGCAAGGAGCATAAGTGCTTGCAAGCACAGGGATTGTGATCCAACATCCGTGTCAGCCGCTTGATGCATCTTAAAGCACCTCATGAGCATGCTGGTAATACTTATTTATATATCGAGACTGCAATTTTGTCAAATAAGAGAAGACTCAATCAGTACATCGAACAGATTTCATATCCTCAGAAGCTTATTATTCTGCACTGACGTACAATTGTATGAATGGATCAATTATTTGAATTCCAATGCTACTAATGGCATGAAAGGTTTGTTCTCAGAGCCACCTTTCTCAAGAGACAAAAGCACAAGACAATATATATATATATATATATATATATATATATATATATATATATATATATATATATATACACACACACACACACACACACACCTTTAATGCTGATATGTTCGGTGAATCTGGTGTCTGAACTGGATAAAACTTGTAAAATCGCATGTTCTCGAGGTTTTCCATGTCTTCCTTGGTCATTTCTTGAATAGCCCTTCTCCGGGTCTCCCTTGCCTGTAAAAGATTCAGATGTCAAGCAAATCATCGTGAAGACCAAACGGAGATAACTGATATCAATTTCTTTGTTTAGCTACCTCTCTTTGCTTTTCCGTTGTTTTCTCTACCCTTTCTTCCACGAATTTCTGGCAGAGGAAGCACATGCCCATTTGTCAGCTCTATAAAAGAATAGAGAGGAACACCAAAGATGTTATTACCTTGAACTCATCTTTCTGGTCAGATGGCAAAGCTTTCTTCTCAATTAGATCATCAGTAAACTTCTATGCATCACAAATATCAGGCCAGATTGGAGATGACATTAGTGTGCTGAGAATCACAAGTACACGATAAAATTTGAAATTGAATTGTATCCAATTAAATAACCAAACTAGCAGTCCTGCAGTAATTTAGAACTGATTTAAAATTTATCAGTGACGATCTCAAATACTAAACGAGAGAGAGATAACCTCAAGCTCATCCAAATCCCAATCAAAGTCTACAACCACCTGCAGAAACAAACCTAGTTAAAATAGTGGAATACCAATTACCTATACATTTATGAGAAACATAAATAACTAAAGAAACTTTGCTTTTATAATGCATAAGACCCATGTGGAAGACATTTTTTTTATGAAATTAGTTGTTTGAATATGCACCAATTCAATGTCCAAGTAACATAGGTTACAACTAATAACCAAAATGGAACAAAATCCATTCAGACTACTAGAGAATAAGTAACATAACTGGAATACTAATTAAAACTTAACTCCAAACATAAAAAACAATACTAGGATGAAGATCTATAAATTTTCCTAAAGCAAACCGCAGTTCAGTTTACAATATAAGATCAAATCAATGAGAAAATATTTGTCATTTGAAGCACTATATAAAAAATTTTCCTTGATAAGAACTCTACAATCCCCATGTTTGAAATATATTAAAAATATGCAACTGTTGCTCAAAAGTAACCAATAATTGACAATCATCAAAATCATGTAAAATTAAGTAATTTGTGTGGATTGATTCAATTTAAGCATAGGTGATCACACTAAGTTGCAATCATATTGCCAAAGAAGAAAAGTAGTTACAAGTGCACCAAAATACACTTAATACACCTCAAAGCTAACAGAAACTTACAGGTGGTTCCATAGGATACATGATCTTCACAACTGTATCCTGCTCCTGTTCATCTACCATGCGAGGATCGTAGAAATCTGACAGAATTACACAAAAAATATAAAAGAACAAAAGAATAAAGGACTTCCTATATATGAAGTGCATGTATGTGTATGAGAGAAAGATTGCAGTAAGAAACCATAATAAAAACAAAAAAACAAGTAATGAATTAGACCAATTGCTCGATATCTAAAAAAGAAATAAAACAGAAAACGAAAGTGCTTTTGCAAGTAACTACAGTGGATCTCTTGCAGTTGATAACTAAATTTAATTGAAATGGCTTAGACTTACATGGAAGGCAATATTCATATTCTTTAACATGTTCCTCCTTTAATTGCCCAAGCATATCCCTGCATCAAAAACAGAACAAACCACAAAGGCAAACTTTTACATAAAAGTTCCACCTGTAAAGTAAGCACCTCTCATGGGTGTGCATTACTCGCAAGCTACATATTTATGTACAGGAGAGACACATCTATATGTTGGGAAAGAAATGGCCATGATTACCTATACTTGCAAAATAACTACTTCGGAGAATGGCATATTGTCATGTTGTTGACTAAAGGTGACAATTTCTTCAATAATAAAGTTTTTATTTAATTAACCAACCAAAAAGAATGATAGGATATGGACACAGCAGATTGTCGACAACACTGGAAAGAGGCTTCTACATTGTAACATATTATGCTTTTTTTACACATTAAAATCTTGTTGCTCTTTTCTGTTTTCAAAATAAATAACACTAGCATTATACTATGTCACAGGGACTCTTCAACTAGGTGCCGCACCCGCACCCAATGCGGTCAACCTGACCCTGGGTGCAGTCAACACACCCAGGGTCATTTATGTCCAACTTTTTGGACTTTATATATATATATATATATATATATATATATATATATATATATATATATATATATATATATTTCGCCAACCAAAAAGAATGATAGGATATGGACACAGCAGATTGTCGACAACACTGGAAAGAGGCTTCTACATTGTAACATATTATGCTTTTTTTACACATTAAAATCTTGTTGCTCTTTTCTGTTTTCAAAATAAATAACACTAGCATTATACTATGTCACAGGGACTCTTCAACTAGGTGCCGCACCCGCACCCAATGCGGTCAACCTGACCCTGGGTGCAGTCAACACACCCAGGGTCATTTATGTCCAACTTTTTGGACTTTATATATATATATATATATATATATATATATATATATATATATATATATATATATATATATATTTTGCCGCAGCCCCGCACCCAAGTTTTTTGAAAGTGCCGCACCCCCGCATACGCACCCATGTGACATAGCTAGCATATTATGTCATTCCTTAACACCTCTCCATGGATAACCTACCTCAGGCATAAACATGCAGAATAATGTACCAACTGTTTGGGATGGATTAACACAGGACAGTCACAAAGCTCTTTAATTCAGAATGGACATTCTAAAACTAAATGGCATCATGAGGCCTTTCCTTTTTTTTCCTTCTGATATGCAAGTTAAGTAAGAACCCTGATGGCATTCGAATCCGAGACCCTTGGTTATGATAGTGCAACCTAACCATCCATCTCTCTTGCTCAAGTCCATCATGAGGCCTTCTTTACCCCATGCAAAAGGTGGCAATTTTAGGTTCTTGGCAAATTCGTAACAGACAGACGGTTTGATAGGAGATGTGAGACAAGGACACTCCAACATTATTAATGTAAAGCGAAGAGATACAAAAGTACCAATATCTCCAATCAAAATCCTTAAGGCATTCACATAAATATGATAACAACATTATAAGTTGGCCACAAAATTTCAAGTCCAGAAAACCCTTGTTAATGGTGGCAACTGTTATTCTTCCATCAAAGAATAAATACTCCAAATAATAGCTGGTTAGAGAAGCTAGACAAGTAATTCAATTTTTGGAAATTGACTCGGACGGATTAAATTAGAAGCTTCATAATTTTTTTACAAAGGTATAACTTCAGTCACACTAGCACATAAGCGCACCACTTTCATGCATTAACATGGCCAACATAATTCAAATAGAAAGCCATTAAAAAAACTTGCAACTGAACAACAAACTGTATAAATGAGACATAAGTTTGTCAAAAAATGAATTGAGCTTTCCAGGCAAAATATCGAAGGGGAATAATCATTCAATTATTACAGCAGTAGGTTCATTTTCCTAAGCACAACCAACAAATTTATGTTTCTATTACTTGCCAATATGCATGTATCTAATCAAATGAATGCAGGCATGAAGCACACCTCTGGGTGCAACTCAAGGTAAATACTTCAAATCGCTTCCCTGAACTAAGCCTGCAAATATAACACCTTTACATGTAAGATAATAGTAATTATTGGGAGCCAGCATCAACCAAATAAGGAGCATTATCATGAATTAAGCAAACACCTACACATACCAAGTATAAAACAATATACCTGTCCTCAAAAGGAATATATGGAACCCAATCCATCTCCATTTCTCTCATAGGCACTATTTTGTCACTTTCCATCTGAGCTGAGTCTATTCCAATCTTGTCAGAGGGTGGGAATTGGGACACAACCTGTCCAAAAAAAAAGACAAGACCACCACCAAGTGTAGGGGGCACACCAGTGTCAGTTCTCTTTTACACAAGAAAAGCTAAAAAGTAAATTGAATCTCAACTTCAAACTAAAAAGCTTGAGAGGATAGAGTCTAACTGAAAGAATAATATGGCACAGGTTGTTTTGATCCAATTGGACCTCGTAGATGGATTTAGCATGTTCAAAATAGTAGGGATCAGCTTATCATAATAAATCCAAAAAATCTGTTTAATTATCAATCTTTCATTTAGGTAGTCGAGCATGCTAACTTGTGAATTTTATGGTGTCAGAAAGAGGTGGGAATCCATCAAGATTTACGTGGAGGCCTGCATTAAGCTGTAGTTAATTGCTGTTGTCATGGTCATTGATCTTCAACCCCGATTTCTCATTATTTTAACAATGGAAGAAAAACTGCAATGACCGAAAGAATAAATTCGAGATGAAAGAGCAGAACAGAAGATGCATGTGGAGACTCCATTTGCTCCACTTCCACAATTGCCATCACCATGTGAGGAGAATGCTCACAGAAGCGAAGAACGCAATGCTCGCCAGAGCAGTCTCTCTCTCTCTCTCTCTCTCTCTCTCTTGCATTAGTGCCGTCAAATGCCTGACAGGACATCTTGCATTAGTGCTGTCAAATGCCTGACAGGCCACCAATCCACACTAAGTGGTTAATCCATATTTTCAAAATGAATTCAACTATATACACCATCGTTTTTCTTAATTCTGCATTTATTTTTGCTAAAATTTAATTGTGCTGATTTTCTATTTCTTATATTTTCTGATTTCTTGACAAAGAATAGTTTTTTAAATGCTCTTATTAAAAAATAGTTCAATTCGATTTGATTTTTTCGTTTTTTCTAAAAAACTAATTCACCTTGTGGATCAATTTTCACATTGATAAAAAGTAAAACATTTGAACCTGGAGTAAATGAAATATCCAGATTTCACATTAAACTGCAATGTCAAGTACTGATTTTGTTTACATTTGAATATGCTTTTTATTGACAAAGAAAAAAACAGAAGGCTCCAACTAGGAGATGTGTCAAAACGGTTTGCTTAAGAAACATGACCTTAAGGATCTAATTGACAAACAGAACCTGCCAACATAAGCAAAATATGCAAATCTGCCAAACCATTAGATACTTGGTGGCACTCACCATATTTTTAGTCAAACTAAATGCTCAACATTAACTAAAAACAAGTGTTGTCCACACTCACAGATCCTGCTCTTAAAATTTTATTGGAAAGGAAAATCTAGTGGTAAAACTAGAAAATTTTCTTTTTGCGGAAGTATCACGACAATCTTCATATTTTTAAAACATTAACAAATTAAATAAGGCCCAATAATACAATAGTTTTTTTAATGAAAAGAAAATACATTAATATTGTGACAAAAGGGAGACATATCAGAAATAGGTGAGATTTTAATTTCTCTAGATTTTATCAAGGATTCCACAGCTTGTGAATTTCTTGGTGTGAAAAATTCAATGTCACATCAATAATTGGCACTATGCTAATTTCCAACCGCAGTCATAAACATCACCGATATTTGAAAATACTTCCATATTATCATGGGATATTCACAAGCCATGAAAACCCCAACAAGATGATATTTTCAAAGGCTTGCCTATTTCCAATACATCACCAAATTATCGTGAAATACTTTATTGCATTTTTATTTAGTTTTTTAATTGTATACTTTTTCAATTTTCTTATATTTAAATCATTATATATATTGACATTTCCCAATATTTTTCTCGAAAAGTTCCTTAAATTTTCATGACTTCCCTGGGCAAGAAAAGCCTGAGAAAGAGATGTGGGACATTGTTTCTCCAACAATGGTTCTAACTTCTAACTCTAAAATTTCCATAGTCAATTCAAATATTGAATATAAATTAGAGCTACAATTTGTAAATATATTGATTTTTTAACAATTTTTATAGCTGGAGAAGACTTACAGCCACCACTGCAGGGATGAATATGACCCGTCCCTGACCTTTGAAGAACAAATATTGAGCTGTAAAAAAAGCACGATAATATAGCAAAGTAAGATGGAAGATGGCATAACTTTACAAAATAAGTTCCATTAGCAACTTCCACGTGTGTTTGTAAGCATAACTGAAAAATGTTATAAAAATATTTTAGCCAGTGATTTGCCTTCTGTGCAGACGAAAATATAGACTTTTTCTCCATAAAGCACACCACCCTCTTCAAATGCTCTCTGCAGCATTTTGATAATATAGAGTCAAACACTTTAGAAATTATGAGTACAAAAATTAGGAAGAGACCATTATCTATGCAAAGTGAATCATATCACACACCTCTAGATTCGAAAAATCCCAATTAAACTTGTAAACTGAATCCAAATAATTCCACTGCCAATTAAAATCACAATGTACATTAGAAAATGCAGAAATCAAGCCAGGCAATGTCAAATGCTTAGAGTTGACATCATGAATTAGTAAGTTGTGAAATGCATATTAGAAGATGGCCATCATGCAGCCTTAGAATCACAAAAAAGGTTCTCTCAACAGATGCAATAACACAGGAAAGGTGTTAACAAAGAATGTTGAATGTGTCCGTATTGGCAATCGTTTCACAAAATCAAACCAAAATGATGACAGAAGATGGAACAACAAGAGCACCATCAAAAAGAACTTGTCAAAATGAGCTCCATTTTATCATTCAGAGCAGGATAATACTTGCATTCAAATCAAACCAACAACTCATAATGGATCCATAGAAGCAGTATGATCATCGTCAGACCTAATCAAGTTGAGGCCTACCAAGACTTGGGGTCAACAACTACAAATCATAGTTTTGAGCTTTTCTTTTTTCCCTTGAAGCTGAAAATATTTGACACTATTATGCCCAGAAAGAAGAAAATCCTGATTTTGTTTATAAAACTTAAATAAGAGTAAACAAATTTCATATTGATTGCTCTTCTAAGGTTATAAGATATACAAGAATGAAATTGCGTTTAGAAATCGTTGTTTGCAACTATAAAATGATAACAGGTGTAACAGTTCCAGCTGTAAGTCTAACGCCTGCCAACCCTATTCTAAAATAACAAATGAATAAAACTTCAGTAAGAAAACATCTAAGAATCATACTCTAAACATTAATCCAGATTATAATTTCAAAATAATAATAATAATAATTTTAGACAAACCTCTGTGCCAAAAGGAAATGCAGCCTTCCAAAGATCTTTCTGCAAAAAAGACACAAAAATACATGAAAGAACACCATGGAACACTAACATAACTTATTAGAATGCAATGGAACAAACAAATTCGGCAGCTAACACAGCTCGTGAGATCAAAATGCCCATTACTTCATCTAGTGATAGAATCCAAGTAAAACCAAAGTTCTCCATTCTTGGAAGTGTTTGAAAAACAAAGGATGCTTTTACCAGAACGATTCAAATCATGTTTTTTTTTTTTTTTGGGGGGGGGGGGGGATTCCAAATGTTAAAAAGATTTGGAAGAACAATGCATATTCCAACAATGATTTTTTCCTCAAGTTGTCCTGCTATAGCTTTTTAGAAATATGTTCTTACATATAAAGCCATAGCGAGAATATAACTTTTCATATTTCTTAGTAACTTGCCTCATTAAGGTGCCTTCATGAATAACACCTCATTTAAGAAACTGAAATTAAATATGGGAACACCATAGATTTCCCAGAACCAGATGTCCCAAAAGAATGACAATTAATCAACTTTCGAACTTTGACATGTAACACGGTTGCTATTAGAATTTTGGGGTTAAGATTAAGAAGAACACATGACAGAAGGAAAACCAATATCCTATGTATCTCCCTAAAATCATAGCAATTTACGATGCATATCATCAAGGGAGGCATAAGATCCCTAAAAAAAAGAACAGCCATCTGAAGAAAATTTCGATCTGCGAAGAATTCGTTTGCAGAATTGCGGTCTTCTACGATCAGAAACAAAAGAATACGAACAAAATCATCGCAAGAACTCGAAATCTTGCACAATGCATAGAATTCAAAGGCCAAGAAACGATGCAATACGAAGAGATTTTTCCATCAAAGCCGACGGTTCTAAAACAAGAGCGGAGAACAAGAGAGGCAATGTGTTCACCAGACTGCTCATTGTTGCTTCTCTTTCTCCTTCTTCTTCTTCTTCACAGAGAGAGAGAGAGAGAGAGAGAGAGAGAGAGAGAGAGAGAGAGAGAGAGAGAGACGACGCAAACGAACTCTTGTAACGGTCGCTCCAAGAACGTAGCCACAAATCTCGATATCGGGATTTTCTCGGCAAAGGAAAATCTCGCGATAAATTAAAAAAGGCATCTTTTTTATGAAATCTAAGGGAAAGATCAGTATACGTGAAATTTTAAAAGTATGGAAGAAAATAAAAATATAGAGAGAGAGGGTTAAAAGTATATAAATATCACGTTACACGGGTCTATATACTAATCGGACCCTTTTGATCCAACCTGAATTCTAATTGGCCCTTTGTCTTTATCACCAAACCCTGACCCTATAGGGTTTGGCACCGGTTGGGTCCAGGTCAAATCCGAAACCTTGACACCCGTACTGCACTCTGAGTTCTTGAATAATGCAGAGGAAGGTATGCAAGAGAGAGAGAGTGGGGCTCTCAATGGTTCAGATATGACTGGATACTGACCCAGTTCAGATCCAATAAGAGCAAAGTTTGGGTTCAATGCAATGGGTCCAACAGCCATCATGCCGCACACACAAAAATTCAGAGTAGCACATGGACCTAGGTCTGATTTGGCTGTCCATAGGGATGTCAATAGATCAGATTTTATCCGACCAATCTGATGCCTTTTTTAGGCAGATTTGGTAAGCCACAACGATATCCGATGATAATCGGATGCGGATATAGTTTTGTTTTTTCTACCAAATCTGACAAATATCCTGATTTGATGGATATCCAAATCCAATTACATGTAAAAAACCGGACATGGTATGAGCTTTTTCACCATTCAAATTCAAAGCTGAATCTATTTAGCCAACATCCAATTAGTCAGATCTGGTAATTGTGTACATCCAATCCGAATCCGAACCATTTACATCCTTGACTGCTTATGAAGCAGACTTCAGATCCCATAAAAATTCACATTTTACATAATATATTTGTGAAGATTTTACAGAGTCTGTTTCTTGACATAGGAACCTGGGCCTGGATCTGGTCCTATGTAAACCAGCTCCAGTAAGACCTGAACACAGACCCAGTACCAGTACATCTATGTCAGATCCAGATCCAAAAACCCCTAGTTCTGGCTTAGGTGCAATCGATTAAGGGGGTCTACAGGAGAAACTGTCAAGCGATGAAAGCCAGTTTACTTATATGACTTTTTGGACAGTTGTGTTTGGTATAAAAAATGACATTATTGATATTATATAATCTTTGCCTAAGGACCAATATGATCTCTTTGAAAAAATATAGACCAACTTCAACCAAGTTGTAAATGATATTGGAGAGTTCAGTCATGAGGAATGGTACTCTGAGACAAGAAATTTTATATTGACAATTTGATTCATTCTTTCTTGAAATTAAACCAGAATGCTATGAAAAATGTAGCAACAGATGTGATAGTTTGACTAGTTATCTTTGTCATAGTGAAGAAGCAGTACTTTAGTTGCTTTTATCATATTTGAGATAAAAAGTGAATCTGTGCAATACTTGGGAGCTCAACTTTGAGAATGTTGTTTTCTTCATCTCAAACACAATGTGACTTACGTTGGTATTCAAAGATTTTTTGCATTGAGTTCATGGGCAACTTTCAAATTAAGTTTTCATACTGAATTGTAACTGCCACAAGGTGGGTTGGAGTAATGGGGTGGGGGCCTTGGCTGCTAGACGGGCAGTCAAGGTTCGATTCTCATGGGTGTTGCCCTTCTGCACAGACCAACGCATAGCATAGCCCCCGACGGCAGGGGTCCTAGACTCACAGTTTTACGCTGCCAAAACGGCGACTGTAGACATCTACAAGAAAAATGCGGATTAGCGACGGACGCTATCCGTCGTAAATTCGTTGCAAATCCGTTTAGCGACGGATAGTGTCTATTGCATATTCCTGGTCGCTAATTAGCGATAGAACTAATCTGTCATTAATTTCATCGCTAATTTGTGACTGATTAGCGACGGATTATGTTCGGTGCTAATCCGTCGCTAAATAAGGCCCGATTTAGTTTTGCGACATAATGTAATCCGTCTCTAATCCATCGCTATTTTAGCGACGGATTGGCGATGAATTAAATTTCATCGCAAAACTAAATATTAGTGACGGATATTATCTGTCGCTAATCCATTGCAAAATTTTAAAAAAAAAATTATTGTCGATTGGTTTTGGGGGTGCAGTGGGGTAAAAAAAGAAATCAATAAAGACCAAGCAATTAATATGACAAATGAGTTCCAGCTAAATCACAGAAACATATAGAGCTACAGGTGAATAAAAAGAAAGTGCAGTTGCTTCTCCACTTTTATCAACAATGCTTAAAGAATCAAGGCTCACAGCCTCCGTTAGCCAGAATGAGGCATGACAATCACTCAAACCATTTTCTTTTCCATTCATTGCATGCTTGCATAACCCACCAGTAGATTGAATTTCTTCTGGGGGAGGGCGTTGCCCTCTATAACCCCCCGCCAGGGGCGGCCCCCCTGGACCCCCCCTCTAGTAAGGACAAAAACACTGAATCAGGCTCCACAACTCATCACAACTGGCAACGTATACCCAGCAGCAGCAAGAGGATCTTGCAGTAACATTCCAAAAGATGGATCACACGGGAATGGAGCATAACCCGAATGCAAAAAAAACCCTCCATAAGACCACATATATCCATCCAAACCAAACTGCATCCCAGACCAATATGCATTGTTGGCAGAAGGACCAACGGGCATTACAGAGATCTCAACACCAAAATTTTCTGTATTTCACACAAATTCTAAAGGCTACCTTAAGAAGAAGTTGTTCCTGAAGGATGCGATTGTCTGCTGATTTAATCTGCACAAGGTTGAATCGTTATACACTACAGTGGCATCCCAAAAAGAGAGGACATTTAATAAAAGTCAAACCAACATATGTAAAGGGAAAGTATATCTGATGACAGTAGTCTGCATTGACAGATGCTCCGGATAGAATGATAACAATTAACCTTACCAAATTCCCCCATTATGCTACTTCAGAAATAAGACCAAGTTTTAGCAAACAAGAAATGAAAACAACAGAATAGGTCCAATAGGAGACTACCTCCAACTCATAGGCCTTCTCGTTGCAATCAGTGACACATTTGACATTGATGCCTCACCAGATTCAACAATACGCTTCTCAAGAATCCTCATTTGCTTCCGTTTCTCCTGAATTTCACCTTCCAACTTTTGTATCTGTGATTTTTAATAAGCCAGGTAGATGTTGTCAACATTATGAAAAAACAGTAGACTAAGGACAGAAGACTGCACTAGTTTTCATGAGAAATGACCTCTAACAACTAGCCAGCCAGCCCAGACAAGGTAAATCAAGTGGCATATATAATTGATACAACATAAAACCAGCATATTGTCTTCAACTGGTTCTGTGAGGATAGACATATGCTGCGTATGTAACACCAACTATTTCAACAGAAGGCAGTGATATTCATGATAAAGTTTACACCGTAGTAGTTTTCCATGTCTAATGCTTATCCATAGATAATCTGGCATTGTTATGAAAATGAATCATGAATAGTTTTGTTCTTATAGGAGGCACAGGAAGAAATGTTACAATTCTTAACCTTACAATTACACATACAACTCTTGAAATACATTAGCTGAACACCAAGCACAAGTAATTCAATACAAAACCACGAAAAGACAATAGCATTAGGCAGTAACAATAGAAATTGTCAACTGCAAACCTAATATCAAGGAGCCTATTTGATTACCTTTAATTTCATTTGATCAAAGAAGGCTGAAGGGCTGATCCTGGTTAAGCTTTTCTTCATCAGAGGAGCCTCTAGATCTCCTCCTCCTTAATAGAAAAAATGCAAGAATCCCTCCAATAACTAAAAGAGTTATCACTATTCCAGCTATACCCCCACCACTTGATTTCTTTCCACCTCCTCCACTTGGGCTGTTATTACCACCAGAATTATGACCCCTTCTGGTGGTGTAAATGGTGGTGGAGGTGCAGGGCCTGTGTTCCATGAATTACCATCTGTCCTGAAAAAATTTCATGAGCTAAAGCTTCAGTATATCACAACAATTGTTGTTAGAAACAACCTATAACACTGTAGCAATTTAGAAGCACTTCAAATTTCTTCAAGCCAGATAAATAGGAAATTTCTTTTATGACTCATAAATTACTCACTGAATGTTTATGATATTTCTCAATTGTGCCGGTATCCAACCAGTAAAATGATTATGGGAAATATTCCTGCAACCAAAATAAATTGATGATGTACTACATACCCTCACGCTTTAAGGAGATGAAATTTTTCCTCACAGTACATCTTCCACTTACATGTCTTGTAGTGGAAGATAGGCAAGGACATCCAATAGAGCCTGTGAACTGGTTGTTTTGCAGATACCTGTGACAAGACAAATAACAATGATACTGCATAAATAAGACCAACTTTTGTATCTCCTGTACTGGTCTGTCATGTTCTTTAGGGTTCACAAACTCTGTAATGCCAAACTTCTTTGCTGGAAAAAGCCAGGAAAATTGACCACATAAGCAATGAGTGGAAGAACTAAAGTTTGTTTACCACAATTAAAGCAATAGTTTTTACCTTCTTCAAACCTACTAGAATTCAAATCAACACCAATAATTCTTGAAGCACCAGCAATTCTTGCACCTTCAGCTGCCTGAATATCTTTATGTCATAAATAGTTGAATGGAGAAGCTAAAACCAGTGAAGAAACATAGTGAAATAATTGTACTCACAGCAAGTCCTACAGCACCCAGGCCAAAAACAGCCACCGTTGATCCCTTCTTTGGTTTTGCAACATTGAGAGTGGCACCTAACCCTGAACCCAGAAAAAGTTTAGAAACTATTCACTTCATCCCATAGAAAAACAAACAACGACTAACAACCCAATACCATAAGGTGGTTACCTGTTGAAATTCTGCAACTTAGGATACATACTTTGTCCAATGGTGCTAATGGATTGATTTTTGCAAGGCAACCTTGTTGAACAACAGTGTATTCACTAAATGTCGATGTGCCTAAGAAGTGATTAACTGGAGTTCCATTAATAGAAAAGCTGGATTTTCCATCACTAAGCATCACACCTCTCTCTGTGTTTATCCTTAAAAGCTCACACATGTTGCTTTCTTCAGACTTGCAGTGGGCACATTCTTTACATTCTCCAGTGAAAACTGGAAGAACATGATCCCCCACTTGAAAATCTGTCACCCCTTCTCCAACACTCTCCACAATGCTGAAAACCAACTAACCTGGCCAGCAGAATGGTGGAAAATGGGCGAATCGAGCAGAGTGGTGGGGCTGAGGCCCGATGGGATGGTGATGAACGGCGGCTGAGGGCCAATGACGGCGAGCCCCAAGGGGTTCCCCAGCTTGACACCTCCAACGTCTCCTTCCCCCTTCCCGGATAAACCCACCGGCTTGACGCCACTGCGGGAGGCGATCAAGGCGTTGGGAGAGGCCATGGCGCCTGCGAGCAGCTGCCAGAAGGAACGGCACTCTGTCTCGGGGTCGTTCTCGACGAAGAAAGAGGAGACGAGGGTCACGGGGCCGAGGCTAACCTCCCCCTTGAAGAACCCCTCCAGTGAGGGTCTTCCAAGAAGGGTGATCGTCGATCGAGGAGGAGGAATCAAAGCAGCCAAAGCAGGACCACTACCATCACTCTCCCCTTAATTAGCTACCGGTCGCGACAGATTAACAACGGATTTTTTTTCACCCCGAAGTTGCAACGAATTTTGAGGCGGAATGTTTTTGTCGCTAATTAACGATGAATTTTGAGATATAATTTTTCTATCGCTAATTTCAATTATAGGAACAGCTAATTTACTCTAATTAATCCATCATAAATTTGCGACGAAAATAATTCATCGCAAAATTTTGTCGCTAATTAAGGTTTTTCTTGTAGTAGATAGGTCGCGACCAAGTCTTCGTGCCGGGTGCGGTTTCTTCAGGTTATAAATCCAAAAAAATACTGAATTATAACCTTTTTTTTTGTGCATTTGCAATGTATGGTCTGCCTTGTTTTTATAAGTGGGGATGGTGTGCTGGCTTGTTCTCGAGGTTTTTTCTTGTAGAGGTGACCATCTGCATATGCCTTCAAGGGGTAGCTCACTGTTCCTGGTTTCATATATATATTATTTTTGCTCGATTCTTTGTGGATTCATTTCTTTATACATATTCCACCACCTTACCATCTAGGTGTTCCGCAAATTGCTTTGTCATCTAAAGTATGATGAAGCATCCAAAGTATTGGCTCTTCAATAGGACACGAATAACTAGTCAATCTACTAAGCTCTACGACCTTACTATGGAGCTCCTCCAGTCAAACCCTTATCTCAGTTACTACATTTTCATTGCATGCTGATGCAATTTTAAGAAAGAAGAAACTAAGTTACCACTCGGAGTTTTTCGCTGTCAGGACTGTGATCGTAAGTACCAGCTGCTAGGTCTCTAGTCCCGGGGGCAGTTCTTTTGTGTAAATATCAAAAAAAAAAGTTCCCATTTATAATTTTTTTTTATCTCAGAACATTTTGTTGCAAATTGACCAACATTACTTATGGTTCAACTCTTTAGTACAATTTAAAATCTGGTTTAGGTTATTTTGCAATTTTGCAATTTTTCAAAGAAATTATACTGGTCCTTAGTTAAAGATGATATGATATAGGCTCCTAGCCTTGGAGTTTTAAGCCACAGAACGATCCTAGCTATGGCAGGATGAGCCAGCATGACCAAGTCTTCATGCTGGTTGATGTTTTTTTGGGTTATAACTTTTAAGCTAGCATTTAGAATCCGCAAAAACGGATTGACGAATTCACAAAGGTGGTCGTCAATTGGTTTTGGAACAAATTTATTCACCAGCAGTTCTGCACCACACTGGATTGGGCAACAGCCTGTTGCTTACAGGAGTTCCAGGAGATAAGATTATTGCCTAGATAGACAGCGAAACCACCAATAAACTTGTTGTTGGGTTGGGTACCAGGTCCGCCCATGATGGGCGAGATCCGAACCCGGCCCACCATTTTAGGAGGGGACGGTTTTGGAAACCGACCCCCCCCCCTTTCTTTTCTGGGGTCTCTCTCATTTTGAAAGTAGAAGTGGAAAAGAGGGAAACGGCTGTGCACATTTGCTGTGTATGTACACAGTGATTAAATGTGCACAATAGAAGAAAGAAGAAGAAAACGGTGATAATGAATCAGTGGGCATTTGGTCTGTGGATAATCGTTCTTTCCAAGTGAGAGCACGAACTCGTTGAGCAAAGCAAGCATCATCGATCCGTTTTTTTTCTTCCGCAACAACCTGAAAGGTATGTATTCGAATCTCTTCATTGGTATCAGAGCAACGGGTTTTAGATGCTCGTTTTTGCTTGCGAATTTATTTTTTTTGTTGATTCATGGCCGGAATAAGAAGGGGTTCATGCTGGACGTATGGTATGGGGGCTTGTTTATATCCCTAGTGCCGAGGGCAACCCGATGGGCCAAGCCTACTCGGCTTGCCATGGGACAGGTTAGGGATGGCATGGGCTGGGCATGAGCCAGCCCAACATGATGGGTCTGACCTGCAGCCAGAAGGGCTGCTAAAACTCATGCCTTGGCTCTGAAGCACAAGCCACAGGCCTGCCCAGGACCTGTGGCAGCAATGGCCGGAATTTTTTTGCTCCCAGCCTGCGGCATATGCCGCAGGCTCAGTCCGGCCTGACCCGGCCCTGTGGCACAGGCCGCCGCAGGATTGTTTGCTCCTAGCCCTGCGGCATAGGCCGCCGGCTTAGCCCGACCTGACCGGTCCTGCGGTACAGGCCGCAGGCCGAGACCCAGCCCTACGGCATAGGCCGCGGGCAAAGCCCGGCCAGAACCCGTTCCTGCAGCATAGGCTGCAGGCTTAGCTCAGCCTGATCCAGCCCTGCAGCATAGGCTGCAGGCTTAGCTCAGCCTGATCCAGCCCTGCAGCATAGGCTGCAGGCTTAGCTCAGCCTGACCCAGCCCTGCGGCATAGGCTGCAGGCTTAGCTCTTGGCCCTGCAGCACAGGCTGTGGGCCGAGTTCATAGAACTGCGGCACAGGCTGAGAAATTTTTTGGCTGAACCCTGGTAGGGCCAGGGTCCTTGTGGGTCGAGGCATTTTAGCTAATGGTTGGAGCCACGAATGAGTCGGGCATTCATGAATCCATTTTTATTATTTATTATATATTTTATTCATGTATGTGAATGAATATGATATAATCATATTGATTATACGATGAATTTTTAAGTACTTTGGAAGTACTTATTCTATGAATTAATATCTTATTCAAACAGTCATAATACAGTTTAGATGAATATAATTATCTTAGGGAAAGTGGGAGATGATTGTGAACGTAGTGATCTTTCGATTCCACACCCTATGAAAAATTATATGTTATCTAATCGTGTGATTATAACTGCATATAGATGTGCTAATGATTAGATCATAACATGCTTGAATAACATTTTTTTGGGCATTATTTTATTCTTATCTAAAAGGACATGGCTGCACCAAGTAAATCAATAATGGACTTGGCACGTATTGAAAAACTGAATGGTGATAATTATGATATATGGCATAGAAAGATTCAGTTTACACTGGAGGAGGCTGAGGCCTTGGAGGCTCTCAACCATACTGTGGAACGACCTGAAATTGGTACTGGGGCACAATCTCGTAAGGATATGAAAACCTATGAGAAATGGAAGCGCATGAATACTGTTGCGCGTGTCACCATGCTATGTTCTATGCAGGATGACATCATGTGCCAATTTGAGCATTATAAGATTGCTCAACAGATGTGGATGGCCCTTAAAGATAAGTTTGGGGGAACATCAGCCACAAAACTAAGGAGGCTAACCATCAGGTTCGATTCATACAGAAAGTCCCCTCAGCACACCATGAGCCAGCATCTCAGGGAGATGACAAACATGATTAGAAAGCTCAATAGTGCAGGGCATACCCTTACAGATGAACAACAGGTTCAGGCTGTGATTCGTTCTCTGCCACACAGTTGGGAACATATGAAAATTAATATGACTCATAACGAAAGTATTAAGACTTTCGATGATATCGCCCGTCATGTAGAACTGGAAAATGATCGCCTTGAAGCGACTCAACAATCTGGCATGAGGGCATATGTGACAGAAAGTTCGAAAAAGAAAAAATCTTGTAAGAAGAAATTCTATGGACCAAGAAGGTTCAAGAAGGGTAATAAGAAGGGACAAGACAAAGAGCAAGAAAAGAAGCCTTATCAGCGCTCTGGGAAGCGTGGAAGTAAGAAAAATAAGGCAAATGCAAAATGCTTTAAGTGTGGCAATTTGGGTCACTATGCTCGTGAATGTCATGAGCAGGAGAAGGTACATTCTCTTATGACTCCTATTTTTTATACAAATGTTTGTAGTTGTGCACTAATTATTGAATCTAATCCTATGTGTATTGTAGACTCAGGAGCCACTGACCATGTGACCAAAGACCGCACAAACTTCGTCGAATATAGGAAGATGCCATCTGGTTCGAAGTGGTTGTTCCTGGGGAATAACACTAGAGCAGAAGTCAAAGGAATCAGGACTTGCAAATTGGATTTGCGAGGAAGACGATCTCTATTATTATATGATGTTCTGCATGTTCCAGAGATTCGACGAAATTTAATTTCAGTTTCTGCTTTGTCTATGTTAAACTATAAACTTGTGTTTGGGGATGTCAATGTTGACATCATTTGTGGACAAACTTTAGTTGCTTCTGGTTTCTTGATGAATGGTTTCTATGTGTTGGACACAGAACTTATTAATTTGAATGTTAATGATGAATGTTTTTCACTTGTTTCAACTGCTAATAATATGGATGTGGATGTATCTGTATGGCATACTCGGCTTGGACATATAAGGCAAAAGAGAATGGATAGGCTCGCACGAGAGGGTCTTTTGGGATCCCATGCGAAGATTGAAATGCCTATATGTGAGCATTGTCTTGCTGGAAAAGCAACTCGATTACCTTTTGGAAAGGCAATTAGAGCAACCTATCCTCTTCAATTAATTCATTCAGATATATGTGGGCCAATGAATGTGGCAACGAGGCATGGAGCTTCATATTTCATCACTTTTATTGATGATTATACACGATTCAGCCATGTGTATTTAATTACGCATAAATCTGAAGCATTGGATTGCTTTAGATCTTTTATGAACATGGTAGAGAATCAACTTGATCGTAGGATCAAGGCTTTGAGAACAGATCGTGAACGTGAATATCTATCCGAACAATTCAAGGGATTGTGTGATGATAAAGGGATAGATAGACAATTAACTACTCCTCGAACTCCGCAACAAAATGGTGTTGCAGAAAGGAGGAATAGGACCCTCTTAGAGATGGTCAGGTCCATGATGGCGCAGGCAAATTTACCTATTTCCTTTTGGGGTGATTGCTTATTAACTGCCGCTCATGTATTAAATCGTGTACCATCTAAATCTATTTCTTCAACTCCCTATGAATTGTGGAAAGGCAGAAAGCCAGAATTGGCTTATCTCAGGCCCTGGGGGTCTGCTGCATATGTCCATAATCGTTCCCATCAATATGGAAAATTGGGTCCTAGGGGAAAGAAGTGTATCTTTATAAGATACTGTGAACATTCAAAAGGATATGTATTCTTAGGAGAGAATACTGATGGGAGTATTTCTGAAATAGATTCTAGAGATGCCACATTTATTGAAAGTGAATTTCCTAAAAGGGGAGAGATAGAGCGTCACTTCCAGTTCTATGAATTGGATGATGAAGATCAATATAAAGAGATTGATCATCATGTTTTAGAGACATAAGAGGATGTGTCTATACCACTATTGGATAGTGGGAGTAACACTCAAGTGGATATTGATTTTGATGAAGATCTGACAACTCGAAAGAGTCTGAGGAAGAGAATTCCTCGTCGGAGATTCCAAATCGAAGGGGAAGCCTTTGTGGTTTTGCCCCAAGATGATAATATACCTAAGAGTGTTAGAGATGCTCTATCTTGTCCTAAAAGGAATTAATGGCACAAGGCAATGGAAGAGGAAATGAAATCCATGGCATCCAACGAGGTCTGGGATCTTGTTAATCTTCCAAAAGGAAGAAAACCTATTGGGAGCAAATGGGTTCTCAATATTAAAAGAAATGCTGATGGATCTATCGAGCGATATAAAGCTCGTTTGGTTGCTAAAGGATACACACAGATGGCAGGGATAGACTATGATGAAACATTCTCACCTGTGGTCAAATTGACCTCTATTCGCCTTTTGTTAGCCATAGTGTCACATATGGATTTAGAATTACATCAGATGGACGTTAAAACTGCATTCCTTAATGGAAAACTGGATGAAAAAATATATATGGTACAACCCGAGGGGTTTGTTACTTCTGGTTTTGAGCGCAAAGTGTGCAAGCTCAAACGATCCATTTATGGATTAAAGCAATCATCCAGACAGTGGTATTTAAGGTTTCATGAAACTATCATGAGCAATAACTTTGCTATGATTGATGAGGACCACTGTGTTTATCTTAAGCGTCAAGGTCCAAAATTTATGATTCTAACTCTATATGTGGATGATATTTTATTGGCTAGTAATCATTTGGAGTTTCTAAAAACCGTTAAAGAATGGTTGTCCATTCATTTTGAAATGAAAGACATGGGTGAAGCATGATTTATGCTGGGCATAGAGATAAAAAGAGACCGTTCAAAAAGACTTCTTTCTCTTTCACAAGAGTCATATATAAAGAAGGTCTTAGAACGATTTCATATGCAAGATAGTAAACCCATAGATACTCCTGTTGCAAAAGGGAATGATTTAAGTCTTAAGATGTGTCCAAAGGAATCTAAAGAAATAGAAGCTATGTCCAAAGTCCCTTACTCCAGTGCAGTAGGCAGCCTTATGTACCTTATGATGTGCACCCGACCTGACATATGTTATGCAGTAGGGTTGATGAGTAGATATCAAGTTAATCCAGGACAAGACCATTGGAAGGCTGTCAAGAGGATTATGAGATATCTTAAAGGCACATCGGATTCAGTTCTTTGTTACCATGGTGGTAACATGCGTGTGGTAGGCTATACTGACGCAGATTGGGGTGGGGACCCTGATGAGCGTAAGTCTACGTCTGGCTATGTGTTCTTGATGAACAATGGAGCTATATCTTGGTGTAGTAAGAAGCAGACGTGTGTAGCCTTGTCCACAATGGAAGCTGAATTTGTTGCAGGATCGTTCGCAGTGCATGAATGTGTTTGGTTAAGGAGATTCATCAAACATTTGAGACTCTCTTCTGAAGCAAAACTGCCAGTGACTTTATTTTGTGATAATCAAGCGGCAATTGCGTTTGCTAAGGATCCCAAGTTTCACAATAGAACCAAACATATTGATACGAGATGCAAGTATATGCGCGATATTGTATCTAAAGGCAAGGTTGCCTTGGCATATGTTAATACCCAAGATATGGTGGCAGATCCCTTTACTAAGCATATCTATAGGGATTCTTATGTTAAACATGTAAAATCTATGGGTATTTGTAAGATTTGATATGCTAATGTTATTCATATTTTCTTTCTATGATCATTTTATAGCATGTTGCACATCTATATGAGTATGCTACCAGGTTTGAGATAAATCTTCTCACACGGATTTATCGCCTCAAACGCTACTTGTGGGCGGGCTGAGATGAGATGTAACAAAATTCAGGATTGCTGAATTAAGAAGCATGTCGGATTTTGGGGATATCATGTGATTATAACTCAAAAGAGTGGGAGTACAATGAGTTATGATATCCGCCATATATACGTATATGGGATGCATCGCCCTAACCGGGTTAGGATGAGGTCTTGTGTATATTTAACTATATGGAGAGACCGACCTTGATATCTAAATATCAAGGGTAACCTGGTTGACCAGATCTGAGGACTTGGATAGACATTGCATGGGAATGTGCATCTTGAAGGACTCAAGTTAGTTTCTCGGGGAGGAACTGAACTAATAAAAATCTGTACGGCAAAGAATTTATGGTGTATGCATACACTCACTGGAGTGAGAAAGTCTTGCCGTAATACGTGAGTCATACCACGTATGTCACACCATGACTATAAGTCGACCACAAAAGGAAATGAAGAATGGTCCCTGCTTCTTCATTGTGTGAGTCCTTAATATATATATAGATATAGATATATATATTTTGATGTCCTTATTAACTTTTAACCTTATTTTAAGGAGAAAGATGAGTGTTGCTACTTTAGCATGTTGCTTAACGCCATGTATGATTCGGTCTAAAAGAACATGTCTGGGAAAGCAACTTATCTTGATTCAAAGAATAAGAGTTGGAAAGGAAGATCATTTGACATTTTCAGATTATGCACATGTTAAAAGCTAGCTTATTTTTCTGCATCCTGGGGATGTTTTGGGTTTATGATGAAACATGTGGCATAATGAAAGGCCTTGTCTAGCATAGCTTAGCACTATAATATGTGCAGAGGGATTCAGTATGCTAGAATATGAAAAATGTATTTGATCTAGGACACAGTGAGCTTCTTACTTGGCTTGTGCAGGTATACCTTGTGTTATCTTATTGTTTGCAGGTTTAGACTATTATGTTACACTAATCGGTACATAATATGTCTCCACTCCCTAAGCTCACGGGTCGCACGGTCCATTTGCCAGTATGAATACCTGATGTTATTCACCATATGAACACCTTTGGTGTTCTTTCTCCTTATATCTCTTCCCATCATGTACGAGTGGGAGAATGTTGGGTTGGGTACCGGGTCCGCCCATGATGGGCGAGATCCGAACCCGGCCCATCATTTTAGGAGGGGACGGTTTTGGAAACCGACCCCCCCCCCCCTTTCTTTTCTGGGATCTCTCTCATTTTGAAAGTAGAAGTGGAAAAGAGGGAAACGACTGTGCACATTTGCTGTGTATGTACACAGTGATTAAATGTGCACAATAGAAGAAAGAAGAAGAAAACGGTGATAGTGAATCAGTGGGCATTTGGTCTGTGGATAATTGTTCTTTCCAAGTGAAAGCACGAACTCGTTGAGCAAAGCAAGCATCATCGATCCATTTTTTTTTGCTTCCGCAACAACCTGAAAGGTATGTATTCGAATCTCTTCACTTGTGATCATTGGGACAGCCAACCCAGTCAGCATCTGAAGCCGAAGTTTCTCTCTTCTTTCTCTCTGCATTTTTCAGAGAGAGGAGGTTCCGTTTTGTATATGTTTTGATATTACATGATAGGTATGTAAACCCTTCTCAAACAATGAAAACTTGGTTACAAGATGAGGATAGTTTCTACAAGGGAAATATATAAACCTTTCTCAAACATTGAAAACTTGGTTACAAGATGAGGATAGTTTCTACAAGGGAAATTCCTTGATAACCAAGGAATCCGCTTTCTTAAGCAACTTGCTTTTCTTATTCTTTCTAAATTCACAATCTTTCTCGCCTTCTCTCTTAACGTGATTTGCTTTCTTTTTTATGAAATCAGTTCCAGCACATTGTAAATCAGATCCATCATGACATGGATCAGATCTAGATCCTCTAACAAATCCATAGCTTTACTTTTCTTTTCCTTTTGCATTTCATTGTGGAAAGAGCAGTGAAAGCTAGGGTTAGGCAGACCCCTAGCAGTTATATAATTATGCCATTGAGATTCGAAATTGCAACATCCCAACACAAAGTAACGTCCACTAACTGCTCCTGCCAGACAAGCAGAGCCCCCAATTGGTAGAGAGGAGACACAACCCCCAGTCGGTAAAGATGAGCCACAACATTTACATTATCATACCAACGAGGATCTGCTTGTCTGGCAGGACAGTTAGTGCAGTCACCTTGTATTGGGACGTTTCAGGTTCAAAACCCAATGGTATAGATGTATAACTGGTAGGGGTCTGTATAACCCCAGCTTGCCTTTCAAAATAAACATTTACATTATCATGTTGATAGTCCCAAGAAGCCACAACAAGCAGTCATACAACCAAAATGAAAACCAGATGTCCAGAAGAATTGAAAATCGACTTCCGCACTCCATAAGAAGAATATGACAGAAGGAAAATGAAAAACTCACCAACAGGGGCTCTGCTTGTCTTGTAGGAGAAGCTAGTGCACGTCACCTTGTGTCGGGACGTTGCAGGTTCAAAACCCAATGGTATAGTTGTATAACTAGTAGGGGTATGCCTAACCCCAGCTTGCCTTCAAAACCAATGTAGCAATAAACATGCATATTATTGTTGGGAAGGGAGGCTAAAGCCCTAAGGAAAATATTCATCTCGAGAAAATTTTTATCTACAGAAGAATTCTTTTTGCAGGATTACAGTCTTCTACGACCAGAAACAGAAGCATATGAACAAATTCATCACAAGAGATCTTGAACAATGGATTGAATTTAAAGGCCAAGAAATTATGAAATTGGAGCATTGATTTTTTTAACACTTAAATTAAGATATTAAAACTAAAAAATTTATTTAGAGATCTCTTCACCTTTATAATAGATTCTAGAGTTTGAATTACAAGTGAAAAAAGAAGAAAAGAGGGAGAGATAAAGGGAGAAGAAGATAAAGGCTTGAGGGTTTATTAGATCCTCGTATCTTTTTTGAGCTCTCTTGCACTACAAGAAAAATGAGGATTAGCGACGGACGCTATCCGTCGCTAATTCATTTAGCGATGAATAGTGTCTGTCGCATAATCTGCGTCGCTAAGTAGAGACAGAACCGATATGTTGCTACTTCCATCGCTAATTTGCGACGGATCATGTTCATCGCTAATCTGTCGCTAAATAAGCACGAATTTAGTTGTGCGACGAAATGTAATCTGCCGCTATTTTAGCGACGAATATTATCCGTCGCTAATCCATCATAAAATTTAAAAGAAAATTTGTTTGAAATATAAATATCGAGAAAAAGAAAGACTTTATACAAGGTAAGGGCGACAACCCTAAACCTAAACGAATCGGGTTTGATCCATAAGAAACTGGGTCCCAAACAAAAGCCCGTAAAAAAAAATTTTCTTCGGGGGGGGGGGGGGGGGCTGGACCCTCGCCCGCTGACCACGCAGCAAGACCAGCGCTTGGGGGAACCCCCGGACCCCCCTCTAGTAAGGGCAAAAAACACTGAATCAGGTTCCACAACTCTTCAAGTACAAGTATCAATGTGACATAGATACAGGGAAATGATGGTTGTTGTCATCACATCCAAATTCGGATATCAAATTCTATATGTCTAAACAGTGCATAACTGCATTTTTATACTTCATATCAAAATTATTACATATAATTTTTACAGTCACCAATACATAACTCTGATATACAAAATAAAAAAATTCATTTATCCAGAAGAAGGAAAGAACATAACGTCATTGTTCCATAAAATACCCATGATACAAATACATAAGTAATATGGATTGCTATTGCAACAATTAACAACACAACAGTAATATGTAAAAGTGCCCAAAGACTACTTTCTGGTCATGAAAGTCTGATGAGAATGCATAGCAGTGACATGCAATTCAGAATAATGGACAGAATCCTTACAACCAATGTTAGAAATTTAGAATACTGACTACTCCCTGCTATTTTTTTTATCATTGATGCTGGATTTGAGTGCAATCCTTTCACCAATGCTACAATGAAATTCTTTAGCTTACATAGTTTTTTATCTTTTTTTGAGTCAACAAAGATAACATCTGCTTTGAGGCCCTCAAGACGCAAACAGTTGAAATAGCACTTTAAGTTTTGATTCCTCCATGATAACATACAAGATCTATGAGTTAGAAGAGGAAAGGTAAAAATTCTGCACTCACAACTAGAAATGCAAAGACCCTACACCATAGCAGTACAATGTAGAATCTCTTGCTGTGGAAGATGAAAGGATTAAAAGACCATTGCAACAGCAAGGACAAATGATTAGGATAATCAACAAATGAAAAATAAATAAAAGAAAAGTGGACCAGGGGATCGATACAACCTTACAACTTTACATGTTATGTTACAAGATGTCAAGCACAAAGAGCCTCCAAAGAGACGTTGGGCCACTTCTCATCATCACGAGCTTCTGGGTTACTTGAAAAGCTTCCAAGTTACTCTTTAACACACAACGAACAAAGCTGGTGGACTTTTCTTTTAAGGTCATGAAAATAAAAGAAAGAAAATATGATCTTTATCATCAAAACATGGTAGGAGAGTCTCGAACAAGAGTTTGGTAGCATCATCAGCATTTTCAAAATTTACAAATCCAAAACATTTTGATTTTCCATCAGCCTCCCTCATTACTACAACACTAGTGATGACTTCATATTCGCCAAAAAGGTTGCTTAAGTCATCTTCAGTAGTCATCTCTGAGAGATTCTCCACATATACATCATTAAACTGATGCAGAACATAATTAAGATCATATCGTGCAACTAGCATGTATCTTTGATGGTACATATGCTCCTACGTGGCCTCTGAGTTTCTGAATTTCAAACTTAAATCAGAATATATAAAATCTTCACAGCATTGTTTGCATATACCTTAAATAAACATAATGTTATAAAATGTTCATAGACCTTAACCCTTTTCCCCACGTCACATGGATATAGCTCTAGGGTACAGAATGCAACAATCATTGTGGTGTTCCCCACGTCACATGGATATAGCTCTAGGGTACAGCTGTTTCCTATCGATAATTGTCAGTGGTAGATACTGTGCTGTAATTGGTGTACCATGCAGAGGAGCAAGGGAAGAATAGACTGACTGATAAACCACTTCATGTTTTCTGGTATCCTCCACTTCTCGGTATATCTGCAATATATCTATCCATTTGTTAGATAAAAAGGAAAAGAAGAAAAGAGAAGTCATTATTTATACTTGCTTAAGCTTTCAGACTATTTGCAAGTTGCTTACTGCATCCTGATATCTACTGGCAGTTTTGAAATAATGATTTCTTAAATAAAATATGCGAAGAAATTATTACAAATAAGGCATCACAAAACTGATTCATGCAAAATATTGATAAAATAAGAACTTACATGGACAACGCAAGTATGACCTGTGACATTTGTAACAACAACTCTCCAAGCACCACTAGAATTGAAGTTTCACCTTCCACTCACAAACTGACAAGGGGTACATCCAGACACTAACAAATTCAAATATAGAGCATGCTAGATCTTCCAAATTGTTTTATTGTCTCTCAGTTTCTTGGCTAGTTTAATTATTCTTTCTTGGGCTTGATCTTCATCACCACTATACAAATCAAAGCATAATAAAGCGTAAGAGAGCCAGAAAGTGCATATTCAAAAGTAAACATTGAGATCAGATCACAATCAAATTCTGCACTAAAATCAAGTACACATTGAAATCAGATCACATTGAAAGACTTCTAGCAATGCTTGTATGGAGCTCACTCAATTTGGTTTGTTCAAGCAGCTAACTTGATTTTAGTGCCAACTGAAAAAATAACAACAACAACAAACAACAACAACTACGCCTTCATCCCAAAACAATTGGGGTCGGTGATATGAACCAAAAAAGAGAATCATTCTGGGTCTTCCACATGAATCCTTCTCCTCCAATCATTTCTATCCAATGCCATGTCCTCGGTGAGGTTCAAAGCATTCATATCCTTTCCTATCACCTCCAACCATGTCTTCCTAGGCTACCCCGACCTCTTTTAACTAATATATTTTCCAATTTCTCCATCCTTCTAACTGGAGCATCATTAGGCCTTCGTCGAATATGTCCAAACCATCGTAAACGATTCTCTCTCATCTTATTTTTAATGGGTGCAATGCCTACCTTCTTATGTATCTCCTCGTTCTGAATCTTATATTTTATTGTATTTCCACACATCCATCTCAATTACACTCATTTTTTGAATATGATGTCTCTTGGCAGCCCAACATTCCGTACCATATAGTAAAGTGGGCCTAATAGTCATCCTATAAAACTTTTCCTTCAACCACAATGGCATTTTACGATTGCACAACACTCCGATTGCACTCTTCCATTTCATCCACCCAACCTTTATCCTATGATTTACATCTCCATCAATTTCTCTATACTTTTGAATGATAGATCCCAAATATTTAAAACAATCATCCATCGGTATTTCTTGCTCACTAAGCTTCACTACACTCCCATCACTACTCTGTTGCTTACTAAATCGACATTCCATGTATTATGTCTTACTCTTACTCAACTTAAAACCTCTTGCTTCTAATGTTTGTCTCCATAATTCAAACTTAGCATTAACCCCAGCTCTAAACTCATCAATCAAAACAATATCATCAGCAAACAACATACACCACGACACATTTTCTTGAATTGGTCTCGTAAGCTCATCCATCACTGTAGCAAATAGGAAAGGGCTTAAAGCAGATCTTTGATGTAACCCAACCGTTATAGGAAAATTGGTTGTCACCCTTCCACAAGTGCGGACATTGGTTACTACTCCTTCATACATATCTTTAATTATACTAATGTACTTGAGAGAAACACCTTTCTTCATCATTGTCCACCAGAGAACGTCCCTAGGTACTCTATCGTATGTCTTCTCTAAATCAATAAAAAAACATATGCAAATCTTTGTTCCTCTCTCTATTTCTCTCAATAAGTTGTCTAAGAAGATGTATAGCTTCCATAGTTGATCTTTCAGGCATAAAACCAAATTGATTCTTCGATATCATGACAACCTTCCTCAACCTAGACTCAATCACCCTCTCCCAAAGTTTCATAGTATGACTCATGAGTTTTATACCGCAATAGTTTGTGCAATCTTGTATATCACCCTTATTCTTATATAGAGGCACTAAAGTACTCTTTCTCCACTCATTAGGCATCTTATTTGTCTGTCAAATCTTGTTAAAAAGATTTTTCAACCATTCTAAACCTTTCTCTCTCAAGCATTTCCAAGCCTCGATAGGTATACCATCTGGGCCAACTGCCCTTCTTGATTTCATTTTCTTCAAAGCCTCTGCAATTTCTTTCTTTTGAATCTTGCGCACGAAATCACGATTCATCTCATGAAAAGGAATTAAAAAGTCTCCAAGATCCTGAGCATGACTTTCATTAAATAGCTTATCAAAATAATTTTTCCATCTCTCCTTAATCTCCTCATCTTTGACTAAAACCCTTTGAGTTTCATCTTTGATACATCTAACCATACTCAGATCCCTCGATTTCCTATCTCTCATCTTTGCAAGCCTATAAATATCCTTCTCACCCTCTTTGGTATCCAATTTGTCATAAACCTCCTTATATACCTTATCCCTCGCGTTTCGAACTATTTTTTTAGCTTCCTTCTTTGCTATCATATACTTCTCCAAATTCTCATTATCACGATTTTTACTTAGATTTCTATAACACTCTCTTTTAACCTTAATAGCTAATTTGACATCCTCGTTCCACCACGATGTATCCTTACCTAGCGGTGCACCGCCTTTAGACTCACCC
This sequence comes from Nuphar pumila, assembly GCF_984573655.1. Classification (NCBI taxonomy): domain Eukaryota; kingdom Viridiplantae; phylum Streptophyta; class Magnoliopsida; order Nymphaeales; family Nymphaeaceae; genus Nuphar; species Nuphar pumila. The sequence goes on from NC_143255.1 coordinate 124,336,718, forward strand.
AATACCTCCTTAGCCACCTTTCTCATGCCACTCGCTATCTTATTCCACATAGATTCTGAATCCTCCTCGAGACACCAATCAACTTCCTTAACCACCCGCTCTACAAACATTCCTTGTTTAGCTTCTTTCAGTGCCCACCACTTAATTCTAGGATATATCCTATGTCTATCCCTTTTGTGGCATTGTCTAGTTCTAAGATCTAAAATTAAGACTCTATGTTGTGTAGCTAAACTTTCTCCCGGTATAACCTTACAATCGATGCAATAACCCCTATCTCTCTTTCTAAGTACAAAAAAATCTATCTGACTCGTATTAACACCACTTTTAAATGTTACTAGGTGAGACTCCCTCTTCCTAAATCAAGTGTTTGTTAAGATCATATCATAGGACAAACCAAAATCTAAAATTCTTTCTCCACTTTCGTTTCTTTCCCTTATACCATAGCCTTCATGGATACTCTCAAATCTATCCCTACTAATGCCTACATGCCCATTAAGGTCACCGCCGATGAAAAGTCTTTCTCCATAAGATATCCCTTGTACTACTCCATCTAAATCTTCTCAAAATTAACACTTAATGAAATCATCTAAACCTACTTGAGGTGCATAAACACTAATAATATTAATAATATTCATACCTAATATTAATTTAATAAGTAAAATCCTATCACCCTTCCTACGGACCTCAACTACATTATCTATAAACTCACGACTCATAACAATCCCTACTCCATTCCTATTCCTATTTATTCCTGCATACCAAATCTTATATCCCCAAGGTTCTATCACTTTTGCTTTCTCACCTACCCATTTGGTCTCTTGTAGACATAAAATATCAACCTTTCTCCTACACATAACATCTACTAACTCTACCAACTTACCAGTTAAAGATCCTATGTTCCAAGTGGCTAACCTAATTTTATGGTCTTGGACTAACTTCTTTACCCCCACCCGTCCAACAAAGTGAGGGAACCCGTGCCTATTTGACACCACACCCGGGCGCCGGTGTGACGCGTCACTTCCGGGCGACGACCTAGCAACCCTTGCCCATTTATCAACTGAAAAAATAAGATAAGAAATTTTCAGAGAAACAGAAAAGTACAAAAAGGATAATAGTTTCCATTTGTTTTTCCAAGATTATTTCTCACAATTTCGATTTTGGTAGAAGTTTCCTCATTGTAACTACTTTGGTCAGATCATGTTAAACTTTGTGTACTTTCTATTTATATGATACACAATATAGTTAGCCTGTAAAACTGACAAGAAGGAATCCACATAAATTCCCTGTCCGTCTGACTGGAATATGGAAGCTAGAAAAAGACAACCATATAAGTCTGGCTTTTGTTTGATTTTCTATCATACTGTCAATAACAAAAACCTCCTAACATCTTCTAGGGATCACAAAAGAAGGAAAGTCAAGAGCATATGATGCACTGCATTTACACAATAATACAAAACAATTCTCTGTTTGAGATGAAGTTGAGGTATGACCTCAGAGCAGCTTGTGTGATTGAGTGATGAGAAACAAATTAGTTTATCCCTATAGGCAGCAAGATTAGGGTAAACTAGTGCTTCCATGAGACAAAGAATCAACTTATTTTTGCTTCGCACGCCTTGCAATGTGCACATCAATATATTGAATTCCATGTTAACAAGTAGTACCTCCTTTAGGATCCCTTTCCCTTATTAAAGGGCATTATAAGTGGTACAACCATTGGAAAAGAACTGGTGTGAAAGGGAAGTGGCAAATGGAAATAGAAAAAGGGTTCAAAAATCCCAAGCATACCTGATGAGAAAGGACCATGTCCACAACTTTCAAGAGGTTCTTCTTGTATTGAAGACAAAGTCGTTCAATGACATCAGCCTGCAAATAAAAAGCTTATTGTTGGCATGAACATCAGAAGAGGTCTTCAAATTGGGTGGGGAAACTGTCCATATGGATTTGCAGCCATTTTGAGTTCAACTATTGGATGCATCTTGTGAATCCTTGGGAAAGAACTGACCATTTTTTCTTTTGAGTGTTTGCAGAACTACACCTCTGTGATCACTATTAACACAAATACGGATTAATTACCGTATTTTATCGTAACCAACATAAATTATCCTTTTTTATTATAATCAACAAGCATGGTAGTGAAGGTTCACAGAGGTGATTTGATCAAGAGGCTCAGAAGGCCGGAGCGGCTAAGAGCGCAGATCAGGTAATCTAATCTGCCTAATCACTTTCAAGAAAGTGATTTGGCATTATCACTGTCTACAATATGACCATGCTCTCTTTGTGAGATGAATCAATAGAAACTGAAGATGTCAAATCACTTTCAATATAGTGTTGGAAGGTTTCTAGTTTGAATCCCATAGTCACAGGGGTCTGCCTAACTCCATCTTTCTCTGCAAAAGGAAACACAGTTATACACTGCTGGTCCCAAGCCCGGATAAAGGAGGAGGGTTGTGGTAGGCCTGTGATAGCCAGCATAAAAACTTAGTCATACCCTATGAATATGAACCAATATGAGAATTTCGTTGGGGTGTTCCCTACTGAGCGACGCGTTGTACTCTATAGGCCCGAAGGCAGTGATAAATGGGCAAGGGTTGCTAGGTCGTCGCCCGGAAGCGACGAGTCACACCGGCGCCCGGGTGTGGTGTCAAATAGGCACGGGTTCCCTCACTTTGTTGGACGGGTGGGGGTAAAGAAGTTAGTCCAAGACCATAAAATTAGGTTAGCCACTTGGAACATAGGATCTTTAACTGGTAAGTTGGTAGAGTTAGTAGATGTTATGTGTAGGAGAAAGATTGATATTTTATGTCTACAAGAGACCAAATGGGTAGGTGAGAAAGCAAAAGTGATAGAACCTTGGGGATATAAGATTTGGTATACAGGAATAAATAGGAATAGGAATGGAGTAGGGATTGTTATGAGTCGTGAGTTTATAGATAATGTAGTTGAGGTCCGTAGGAAGGGTGATAGGATTTTACTTATTAAATTAATATTAGGTACGGATATTATTAATATTATTAGTGTTTATGCACCTCAAGTAGGTTTAGATGATTTCATTAAGTGTTAATTTTGAGAAGATTTAGATGGAGTAGTACAAGGGATATCTTATGGAGAAAGACTTTTCATCGGCGGTGACCTTAATGGGCATGTAGGCATTAGTAGGGATAGATTTGAGAGTATCCATGAAGGCTATGGTATAAGGGAAAGAAACGAAAGTGGAGAAAGAATTTTAGATTTTGGTTTGTCCTATGATATGATCTTAACAAACACTTGATTTAGGAAGAGGGAGTCTCACCTAGTAACATTTAAAAGTGGTGTTAATACGAGTCAAATAGATTTTTTCGTACTTAGAAAGAGAGATAGGGGTTATTGCATCGATTGTAAGGTTATACCGGGAGAAAGTTTAGCTACACAACATAGAGTCTTAATTTTAGATCTTAGAACTAGACAATGCCACAAAAGGGATAGACATAGGATATATCCTAGAATTAAGTGGTGGGCACTGAAAGAAGCTAAACAAGGAATGTTTGTAGAGCGGGTGGTTAAGGAAGTTGATTGGTGTCTCGAGGAGGATTCAGAATCTATGTGGAATAAGATAGCGAGTGGCATGAGAAAGGTGGCTAAGGAGGTATTGGGTGAGTCTAAAGGCGGTGCACCGCTAGGTAAGGATACATCGTGGTGGAACGAGGATGTCAAATTAGCTATTAAGGTTAAAAGAGAGTGTTATAGAAATCTAAGTAAAAATCGTGATAATGAGAATTTGGAGAAGTATATGATAGCAAAGAAGGAAGCTAAAAAAATAGTTCGAAACGCGAGGGATAAGGTATATAAGGAGGTTTATGACAAATTGGATACCAAAGAGGGTGAGAAGGATATTTATAGGCTTGCAAAGATGAGAGATAGGAAATCGAGGGATCTGAGTATGGTTAGATGTATCAAAGATGAAACGCAAAGGGTTTTAGTCAAAGATGAGGAGATTAAGGAGAGATGGAAAAATTATTTTGATAAGCTATTTAATGAAAGTCATGCTCAGGATCTTGGAGACTTTTTAATTCCTTTTCATGAGATGAATCGTGATTTCGTGCGCAAGATTCAAAAGAAAGAAATTGCAGAGGCTTTGAAGAAAATGAAATCAAGAAGGGCAGTTGGCCCAGATGGTATACCTATCGAGGCTTGGAAATGCTTGAGAGAGAAAGGTTTAGAATGGTTGAAAAATCTTTTTAACAAGATTTGACAGGCAAATAAGATGCTTAATGAGTGGAGAAAGAGTACTTTGGTGCCTCTATATAAGAATAAGGGTGATATACAAGATTGCACAAACTATCATGGTATAAAACTCATGAGTCATACTATGAAACTTTGGGAGAGGGTGATTGAGTCTAGGTTGAGGAAGATTGTCATGATATCGGAGAATCAATTTGGTTTTATGCCTGGAAGATCAACTATGGAAGCTATACATCTTCTTAGACAACTTATTGAGAGAAATAGAGAGAGGAACAAATATTTGCATATGGTTTTTATTGATTTGGAGAAGGCTTACGATAGAGTACCTAGGGACGTTCTCTGGTGGACAATGATGAAGAAAGGTGTTTCTCTCAAGTACATTAGTATAATTAAAGATATGTATGAAGGAGTAGTAACCAATGTCCGCACTTGTGGAGGGGTGACAACCAATTTTCCTTTAACGGTTGGGTTACATCAAGGATCTGCTTTAAGCCCTTTCCTATTTGCTATAGTGATGGATGAGCTTACGAGATCAATTCAAGAAAATGTGCCATGGTGTATGTTGTTTGCTGATGATATTTTTTTGATTGATGAGTCTAGAGCTGGGGTTAATGCTAAGTTAGAATTATGGAGACAAACATTGGAAGCAAGAGGTTTTAAGTTGAGTAAGAGTAAGACAGAATACATGGAATGTCGATTTAGTAAGCAACGAAGTAGTGATGGGAGTGTAGTGAAGCTTGGTGAGCACAAAATACCGTGGATGATTCTTTCAAATATTTGGGATCTATCATTCAAAAGTTTGGAGAAATTAATGGAGATGTAAATCATAGGATAAAGGTTGGGTGGATGAAATGGAAGAGTGCAACTGGAGTGTTGTGCGATCGTAGAATGCCAATGCGGTTGAAGGGAAAGTTTTATAGGACGACTATTAGGCCTGCTTTACTATATAGTACGGAATGTTGGGCTGCCAAGAGACATCATATTCAAAAAATGAGTGTAGCTGAGATGCGTATGCTGAGATGGATGTGCGGAAATACAATAAAAGATAAGATTCAGAACGAGGAGATACGTAAGAAGGTAGGCGTTGCACCCATTGAAAATAAGATGAGAGAGAATCATTTACGGTGGTTTGGACATATTCGACGAAGGCCTAATGATGCTCCAATTAGAAGGATGGAGAAATGGGAAATTATATTTGTTAAAAGAGGTCGGGGTAGGCCTAGGAAGACATGGATGGAGGTGATAAGAAAGGATATGAATGCTTTGTACCTCACCGAGGACATGGCATTGGATAGAAATGAATGGAGGAGAAGGATTCATGTGGAAGACCCATAATGATTTTCTTTGTTGGTTCATATCGCCGACCCCAATTGTTTTGGGATGAAGGCGTAGTTGTTGTTGTTGTTGTTGTTAAATCATCACCGTCTATCGCTTCAATCACCACCATTCATTGTAAAATAAAAAGCATCCCTTTTACACAAAAAACTGTGTTTTGTCTTTTTCTTTTTTCTTTTTTTAACGACTTCGCCAAACGAAAAAAACCTGGGTGGGGGTAAAACTGTATTTAGCCAAATCCTAACCTCGGTCCTGACAGAGCTCGCACGGTAGATTCTACCCGACTTTGAGACGGCCACTCAGCAAAAGAAAATCAAACGAGCCTTGCAATCTGCCCCAGGCACGTTGTTTTAGTGACACGACTCTTACGACACGCAGGATATGTAGGCACGTACGTATAGCCAATATTTAATTATCAATTTAATGTTTTTTAAGGGTTTTAAGAGTTTTTAAAAACTTTTTTCAATATTCAAATATCAAGAAATTAGTTTTTATTGATTAAGAATCGAAAAAACTTATGTGCCCATGTGTCCTATTGTGCAAAACATTTTCAAACTTGTGCTTGAATCAGCGTCACACATCCAAGTGTTTTTGTGACATAGCTGCCTATCCACACATAACCATATCAACCAAGGGTGTCAAGGGGTTGGGTTTTCTCAGACCCGAACCGGAACAAACCCTATAGGGTCTGGGTATGGTGACAAATAAGAAGACTCAATTAAGATCTGGGTTCGGACCCGAAGGTCCAATTAATACATAGATCTGGGTATAGTTTGTGAAATTTTATACCAGACGTGCGCCCGACCCAAGTTCTAATTAAGATCTACAATTTTTCAATATAAAAATGATAAAAAATATTATTTTTACTCGGTATGGTTCATTTAGTTCTTATTGGGTCCAGATATGGTTTATCTTATATTAGACCCGGATTTAGACCCAATACCATACCGGTACCTCAAAATCTGGTCCAAGTCTGGTTTTACCTGGGTCCCAACCAAACCTGACTCGTTGACACCCCTAATATCAACTGCACGTATTCAGACAGATTTCAGAGTCACTTACGGATTTCAGAGTCACAGTTAGGGGTGGAAAAACCTGACACGACCCGCCAACCCGACCCGCCAACCCGCCTCTTAGGCGGGTTCGGGTTGGGCTTAAGCCAACCCGTTTAATAAATGGGTCGACCCGTATAACCCGTTTATTAAACAGGTCGGGTTCGGGTTGGGGGTATGCCAACCTGCCAACCCGGCTGACCCGTTTAATAAACGGGTTAGGCGGGTGGGTCAACCCGCCAACCCGTCTGCCAACCTGCCAACCCGACCCGTCAACCCGTCAACCCAACCCGCCAACCTGTCAACCCGACCCGCCAACCTGACCCGCCAACCTGAGAACCCGTTTACCCGACCCAACCCATTTATTAAATGGGTTGGCGGGTCGTGTCGGGTTACCCGTTTATTAAACGGGTCGGGTTCGTGTTTGCCACAACCGACCCGTTTAATAAACGGGTCAGGTTCGGGTTAAGGTATGCTGACCCGCCGATCCGTTTAATAAACGGGTCGGGTTCGGGTTTAGGTATGATGACCCGCCAACCCGACACGATTGCCACCCCTAGTCACAGTAAAGACAAGGTTACAACTAGGGGTGGCAATCTTGTCGGGTTGGCGGGTCAGCATACCTCAACCCGAACCCGACCCGTTTATCAAACGGGTCGGCTGTGGCAAACACGAACCCGACCCATTTAATAAACTGGTAACCCGACACGACCCGCCAACCCATTTAATAAATGGGTTGGGTCTGGTAAACAGGTTCTCAGGTTCGCAGGTCAGGTTGGCGGGTCGGGTTGGCGGGTTGGCAGACTGGTTGGCGGGTTGACCCACCCGCCTAACCCGTTTATTAAACGGGTCAGCCGGGTTGGCGGATTGGCATACTCCCAACCCGAACCCAACCCATTTAATAAACGGGTTATGCGGGTCGACCCGTTTATTAAACGGGTTGGCTTAAGCCCAACCCGAACCCGCCTAAGAGGCGGGTTGGCGGTTCGTGTCAGGTTTTGCCACCCCTAGTTACAACCACCACCACCGACTCGGTTCGTGCTAACGTATGTGTTTCGTTTATTTAAAATCCAATATTTATTTTCAATGAATTTTCATACATAAAACTAAAAGAACTCCATTTTTTGAAATTTCCTTTTAATGATACAAATCCATTAATTTCCTTCCTTCGTCGATTGCCCGAGACGATACGCCACATACAAACCAAGCACCACAGCGACCGCGACGATGCCAAGGCTCACCGATACGATCCGCCTTCTCCGAGTCTTTATCCTGAATCTGGTAGTGCTCTCATCCTTTCTCGCCAAACTGTTTAGCGACTCTGTTGCTGCCATAGAGCCCGCTTCTTTCCTTGAACTGGAGGCAGGTTCTCTGTCCAGGCGAGGTCGGTTGTCATCTTCAGGTTGTTTGTGGTCGGGAAAGGTTCTTGCGGTCGCCGGAGTTTTCTCTCCGGATGTCGCCGCCGGCTGCTTCAGGGAGTCCTTGAATAGTCCCTTGAATGGTAAGAACACTCTGAGGACTCCATCGTCAAACTTGGCCTTGATCTGTTTGCGGTTCGAGTTCTCTGGTATGCGGAACGATTGCCGGAAACTGATCGGCTTCTTGCCATCTATCTGGTGGTCCCCGCTGATCTTGAGGCTGCCCATGGTATCTATCTGCACTTTCAGTTCTTCCCTCTTGAATTCTGCAGAGGAAGGTATGTATAAGAGTGAGAAATATTGCTAGGGATGTCAATGCATCAAATTTTACCTGGGTATCCTATCAAATCTGTCTCCCTTTAGTAGGACTTTTTTTTTTTGATATTTATAAAGAGAAACCACCCTCCGACCTGAACCCGAACCATTTACATCCCTGCAGCATATATATAGGGCTGTTAATGGTTTGGATATGACTGGATATTGATCCGGTTCAGATCCAATAAGACAAGAGTTTGGGCTTAATGCAATGGGTCCGACAGATATCACGCTGAACCCGCAAATTCAGAGTAACAGATGGACCCAGCTCTGATTTCAAAGTTTTACGTAAAATATTCATCAAGATTTTACTGGGTCCGCTTCTTGCTATTGGAACCTGGACTTGGATCTGGACCTATCTAATCCAGGTCCAGTAAGACCTGGACACAGACCCAGTACCAGTACATCTAAGTCAGACACAGGTCCAGTACCAGTACACGAGATTCGTCGGATGATCAAAACCAATGGTCCTCTAGGCAAGCAGGCCACTGTTCCATGAGGGGGTTGGCTTGGATCCGAAAGTAGAAAAGGATTCTCGGACCTGGTTGGCTAATTGCAACCTGGGTATGGATCTGGACCGGACATTCCAGCCCCACCAACTTCTCTCTCGTTTGGAACGCATGATAAAACGTTTGGAACGCATTTTTAAATTCTTTATATTTGTCTTGTTTCCCAATAACCATGGCAAAAAAAAAAAAAAATCAAAATATGAGAAATGTAGGAAAAATAACAACTTAAAAATATATAAAAATAAAATAAACTTTTTTCGTTTTATTCTGCCAATAAAATGTAAATAATGCTATAAATTTGTAATTTTCATTTAAAATATATTACGATATATTGAACCTTTAAAATGGCAACCAAGATAATTAACCATATAGGAATACATCTCTGTCTTTACTAATAATTAAGAACACAAATGATACGTATGAATTTAATTCTAATGTGATGAAACTTAAAACTAAGTAGGAATAATACATCATATTCACTTATATAATGTGATTGAAAATTAAATAATATAAATTAAAGATGGGAAAAGATATTGTAGAATACCTGGGAGCTCAACTTGGAGAATATGATTTTCTTGGTCCTGAATCCACTGTGACTTAGGGTGGTAATTAGAGGTTTTTGAGGTGGCAGCAGCAGGCTTTGAGTCCATGTTGCAACCTTTAAAATTTCTTCTTCCTTTCTTCAAGTTTGTTCAACTTGAACTTTTTTTCTCTTGTGCTTTTGCAATGTATGGTCCATATGCTCTGCCTTGTTTTTATAGGTAGGGGTGGCTTTCTTGCTTGCTTGTTCCCAAGGTTTTTTCTTGTAGAGGTGGAAGTTGATTGACTCAAAGTTTTGGGATAAACCATCCTTAATTCTTTGTTGAATATCCCTTGAAGAGGCAACTCATTGTTCCTAGTTTTATATACATTTCTTTTTGCTTGATTGCTTTGTGGGTCACTTTCTTTATACCTTTTCCACCACCTTCTCCTAAGAAAGCAACATTTTTTTTTTGTTTCTCATAGTAGGCGAAGGAAAATGCTTTGGTTCGATCGATTTCTCATGAGATTTAGAAAGTGAATCTCATTTGCATAGCACCACAAAAGCAAGCCTTCACAAATGAGACCTCGTGAGATTCGAGTTCTCATGAGACTTGGAAAGTGAATCTCATTTGCAGAGCACTCCACAAGCAACCAAACGTACCCCAAGCGTTCGTATTGACAAGCAGTCCGGTTCCACTCATCTCCTAAGTCATCCCTGTCTTCCATGGATGTGATCTACATTATCCATTTAATGAAAATCAGCATTTGAATCACAAAAATATGACTTGGATTTTTTGGTAATTCAAAAATCAAAAGATACAAGATTTTGAGATTTAAAAAGTAATACTTTTTCATCAAGAAAATGCGATTCAAGGATCAAATCTTACTAAATCAACCATGTTGAATTCATCTATGAAGTTAGATTTGATCAAAAGGAAACGAACTTACTAAAGAGCAGATGAGATGGGATACAGTTTCGGACACGCCTGATAAGGACTGCCCGACCCGATTTTGCAACTGCAGCTTAGGCTCAATCTCAACCTGGTCTTCGATCTATTCCCGTAGTGCAGCAAACCCTATGGTTCGGGTATGGTGACAAATAAGAATACCTGATTAATTAAGACCTGGGTCCAGACCCCAAGGTTCAATTAATACATGGACCCGAGTATAGTTTGTGAAATTTTATACCAGACCCGACCCGACTTTCTATTAAGACCTGCAATTTTTCAATGTAAAAATCATAAAAAAAAATTTACTTTACCGGGGTATGGTTCATGTAGTTCTTATCAGGTCCGAGTATGTTTTTCTTATAGTAGACTCAATTAGTAGACCCAGGTCCATACCCAAAAAACTGGTCCAAGTTTGGTTTCACCTGGGTCCGAACCAAACCGGATCCATTGACACTCCTAAGTGCAGCCGTCGGCCTCCATTGGATGAAATAAGAGGAAAACAAGAAATTAAAGAGAATTAAAATAACTGACTTAGCTCATTCAATTGTCCATCTATAGAGATCCCTCGTCTATGAATAGATGTGATTTTACTTAATTCTAATGAAATCAAATATTTACCTAATTCGATAAACTTTTAAAAAGAAAAGATTTATCATAAAAATATAGATATTATATAATGATCCAAAGACAAAAACCAAAATAGAAATCCAAATTGAAAATAGATCCAACAAGGAATCCTTATGGACCCGAGCCTTCTGCCTCGATCACTTATGTCTAATTTGAGAATGAATATAGGTTGACCTTTCTTCGCCAAGGAGTGAAGTACTTTGTTTGCGAGCAAACCCAACAATCACGGATTTTCCTTTCTGGTAAGAACACACTTTGAAAGGGAGAGATGAACTTGACCAGTTCGTCCTTCATCCAAAGGACGAGTAGTTTGGCAAGCAGCTTATTTATATGGCGAGTCGAGCAAGAAAATAGGGTGAAACTGAAAAATGTTGTCTTCTGCATTTGCTTCTTTGGGGATCAAAATAGATTATTCTAACTTATTGAACTTCCTCAAGTAGAGCCATTGAATTGGAACTCTCGTACACAAATTCACAGAGTTTTTCATTTGCAGCTAGACCAAAAAGCTTTAAAGAAGTGGGTGAGGAAGCCATCAATGACCAGGAGCTTTACCCGATGGGAGAGACCACAAGGTTGTTTTTTATTTTGCCTTGATCTAAGGGCCTCTCTAAGATGTGAGACTCTTGCGATAACCACCAGTCTAAAACAAAAATGCATCCTGGTTTTTAGACCAGATCCGACTCAGACCAGGGTCTGTACCAATCCATAGATGTCTATGAAAAAATTCAAGGAAGAGATTAGACAAGAAAAATTCGGGTAAGACGACAGTACTCAGGACTATTTATCTGTTTTGCTTTCCTTAGTCTTTTGCACTTTGAAAGCTTAACCTTTTTCATTTTCAATTAAAAGAGTACTTCTTTAACTTTTTTTTCAAGGTAGTTGTAGCCTTACAATCTTTATTATCTTTTTTGTTATCATCATCTTTGGTGTCTTTACTCTCTTTCATTCCATAGGTTTATGATTAACATTTGGTTTGGGACTCATCACCATTGCAACATGCATTACTCTTATTATGAATATTTTTTCTCTTTTCATCGGAATTTATCTTAGACATATCATAAGTCATTTCAATGTTGTGAACACAATGTCTGATAGCTTATTAAATGTTTTTGGTTCTATCAACATCATGTAACATGAGATAGATGATTGCAAGTTTTTTATACTGCTCACACTTCCATGAACCATTCTTTGCATAAGATAATCATATCCCTCCATTTGAATATAAAGTTCATGACTAGTTCATTTGGTCTTTGCTTAGTTTCCACCAAGTCTGAGGTAACGATGATTCTATAAAACCTAGCCAAAAACTTATCTTGCATTTATTTCAAGTTATTTCTCTTTTAATTTTTTTTTTAAGTAATGCCAATTGCTCTTCTAGGGTCAATACTTGTTCTGCTCCAACCATCATAATACATACTGTCACTAAACTATTTGAATGTGAGATTGGATCTTCTTCAAATAGTAGATTTGAATATTGATATAAGAGTATTTTTTCAAAATCTTCTTTTATATGTTTGGTCAGGAGTAGAGCCTTCCATGATAACTCCAGTTGTATAAGTGTTGAGAGACTTTGATAGGTATGTGATGTCATCACTTTGTATGTATGACATCATAATTCTCCAAACAAGAGTTTCAAGCTTTGATTTGATTGGTTGGTGCCGTTACTGTTTTTTAACATAACATCACCTTTATAGTTGATGATGTCATTTTTCTAATTGATAATATCATTTGTGCTGGCACTGATGAAGCTTGGCTGGTTAGTTATGCACAGGTAAGTTTTGGCTGGTTGATGATGTCATCTTTTGAACGTTTGTTTGGACTGTACAAGAAATGCAATGTTTGTTTTACGTTGTGTGCGGACAACATGAACACGCATGAATAATGGGTCAAATAACTTCATTTTCTATACAACTTGATTCGCGCAACCATATGAGTGTTTTAACATTTTTATTATAGATTTTAGTCTCGAATATAAATCTCAAGTTGGATCTAAGAACTAAAAATGTTTACAATTGTGAGCAATTTGAGAAAAAATAAGAATTGATGCTTTTATATAAATGATTTAACCAATGTCATGTCACATCTAATTATGAAAGTTCATCATAAATATCAAACTCTAAAATCAAATTAACTATAAAAATCAAATTATCAAACCCTATTAAATCATAAAACCTCGAAATATAATAAAATAAAAAATAAATAAACAAAAAAATCCTAAACTATAAGAAAACCATCAAATTAAATAAAAATCCCTTATTCAAACCCTAACCAAAGAAAAAAAAATCCTAATCAAATACTAGCAATGCCCTAGTTAAATTAACTATAAAAAGATTTAATTAAAAATATGATTCAAAACCCTAATCAATGAAAATAAAAGAAAAAACCCTAATCAATGTAACTACAAAAAGCCCTAATTTAATTAAGAAATTTGATTCAAAGCCCCAATCTATGAGAATCAAAGAAAAAAATCATAATCAAATTAACCCCGTTCTCACCGTAACAGGGCGGGTGAAGCAAAAATCACACTCAAAATAGGATGCCGCAGACGCATTCCTCGCATCCACCGCGCGCATCCAAGGTTTGATGGCAGAAGCATCCCGCACAGCCGCGGCATCCTCCCGGAGCCCCACACACACACACACACACACCGATGGCTTAACAGTGAAATCACAGTCCCATAAGTGATTCACTACTGATGCTTACCTCTTCCATCTTGGCTTCAACGAGGGCTATTACATCTGGATCTGGTTTAGCTTGCTTCATCCAAGTGTTCATGAAGAGTTGGCTGTCAGAGGCATTCAGTCCTCGGATATTCCTTCATCGGACTAGTTAATATTTTGCAGGTTGCGTAAAAACATCACAGTTCCTGTATCCAGATCAGTGCTTGCGGATCCAAACATAGTGATATAACACGCAACCAGGACCTCTTGAGTCTTCTAGCTGGGTCCAAACCCGACCCGTCTACAACTCCATTTCAGTAGTGACAAACATAGTCACTAGATGCTTATATTTTTTTTTTTTAAATAAAAACTTTATCGTGGTATTTGCAAAGAAAAAAAACCATGATATTTTGTAGAATATCACCTATTTTTTTAAATATTATGTTTTAACATGATCATAACGCTTTTTGCCTACTTTCAATATCATTAACACTTTCCTTTTATTCACATGTATTTTTTCTGTGTTTTATATATTTACATATACCCGTATTTTTCAGAAAATTTTCCAAGAAAAGCTCTTTTTTTCAACATATTACTAGGTTTTCTCTCACTGATATTTTCCTGAAAACGAGAATTGTAACTATGGTATCCAAGCATATGGTACTTAGTCACAGATATCGCTGGTTGAATGAAAAATCTCGCGGTTTTATTGTGAGATTTTCAAAAACTGATAGAATCTAAAAAAAAACAATATTTTCAAAATATCACCTGTTTTCAAAAATATCTAATTTTTATTGTGATTTTATCCCATTAATAACATGATATCTACATCTTATATAGTTTTATACGTTTAATAATATTTTTTCTTATATTTGTTATATATTTTAAAATTTTAAATATACGATATTTTCCAAGAAAACAAAATTTCTCAATTTATAGCGAGAATTCGATAACGAGATTTGTGGGATTACTTGCCAGTCTTACCTCCCTCAATACGTGTGAATCTGGGACACGTGTGGACTAGCACACTTAAAAAAACCAAATGAATCTGGTTACGAGAGAACAACCAGCAAGCACCCACCGACCTCCTCCCCCTCCCCCACTTCCCCCAAAACCCCCTCCTCTCCAACCAAACATCCTCCTATGTCTCTGCAATAAAAAAAAAGAAACAAAGAAAAGAGAGACAACCCATCATCCCCATATCCCACAATCACACCCTCCTCTCATTTTCTTCCCCTTTGGTTTTTCCCACATTCTGAGCTATCACTGTCTCACTTCAACCCCAACATCAAGGAATTTTTTTTATATGCCTTGTTGGTGCTTGTGTGCTTGAGGCCATGGCTGTTGGGGTTTTTATACACCTGCTGCTGCTCCTCTCTGCTTCTGCTCTTAACCATGGAATCTGTTCTCCTGTGAGTTTCTTGATGGTTGATTGGCGTTTTTATGTGTTTTTCCTTAGATTGGTGTTCTTTTTCCTTGGTGAAATTGAAGGTGGTAGTGATAAATAGTGATGAGCTCATGATGATTGGTGTTGCTTTTGCCTTTGGTTTTTGGCTTTAGTGAGTGGTCTTTGTTCATTTTTTCCTTTTTTTTTTCGGCTGTTGTGATGGGAAAATGGTGGATTCATGGTGATTACTTCGGGGCAGATTGGCTTTTTTTGTGTAGTGAGTGTAACTTTTGTTTTTCTTGTCTGAGACTGCAGTTTGGCAATGATGGCATAGTGATGGGTTACTGATGGTCTGAATCCATTGTTTTTACTTTTTCTTTAGTGGGTGCCTTTTGCTTTTTTCTGGAAATAGATTTGGTTTTGATAAAAAAAATAGAATTTTTTATAAAACAATGATGGGTTCTTGAATTTCTTCTTTTTGCGATGCGGATGAGGTCATCATATTAGTGGGTTTTTCCTTTTTTCCCTCTTCTAGTTTATTTAGAGTGGAGTTTGCTCTTTCTAGATTAAATTTACACTTGAAAATTGAGCAAGATTGAAACTTTTGCTTTTGTTGATGTATTGAAGGTGGATTCAAATATCTCATCAGCCTTTGTGCCGGTTGAAGGACAAGTAATAGGGCCTGTTTTCAATGAGACTAGAAGGCGACTTGGGAGTTTTCAGATTTGTGCCCTCTGTACATGCTGTGATGGACCAAGGCGCCTCTGTTTGCTGTCTCCTTGCTGCTATGCTATCACCTGCAACATCCCCAACAGACCCTTTGGGTTCTGTTCCTTCATCCCTAAAACCTGTAACTGCTTTGGATGCAATCTCTAATCTTCCCCTCCCCCACCCCCACCCCCCTTCTTTTTCTTTTTGGTTTTGGGGTAATTCTCAAAGAGTGGTGATATTGTTGTTGCAAGGATTAATTCATGGAACCCCTTTTTTTCCTTTGTTCGGTATTCATAAAGGGGTATCATTGTGTTGCTGCAAGTCTTAATACAAGATTTATTTCTTCTTGGCGTGGTTAATTACTGTCACTATATTTATTGAATGTTTAATGCGGTTCTGATTTTTAACTAGAAAAAATAAAAAATTACTCCACATAGCAGAAGTTCTTGGTCAAGGAGAGTAAACACCCTCACACTTTCCATCTGTTTCTTAGATTTTTTTTTTGAAATCTTATGTGTTATTGCTTATTATTGTTTAGCTATTGATGGTGGATACATATAAAAAGGAATTAAGGTGGGGGTGGTTGGGTGTGGTATTAAAAGCATGGAAGAGTTGCACCACTGGCTGCAATAATGTGTATCGTTGTGATTGTTGTTAGACAGTAATTTTCCTTTCCAACTTTCTTTTTCCCTAAAGCATGAACTGTCCGTGAGGGTGTGAATGCAACCACCCCTCTAGGGAAAAAAGGAGCGATATAGATGACTTGGTTCTGAAGTGTGGACTCTTTAGGAGAACATGGTAGGCCCATGCCATTTGGCCACGGTTAGGTAATGTACAAATTCTGTCCTTCCTGTAACGGCGTTTCTTCGTGTTCACTTTTGTTCTCTGTTTCTGCGAGATTTGCTCACTGAGGTTGGGGTTTTTTTGGTGGTCATGGCGTATTTGTCTTATCCTTATGAGATTTCTTCTTGCTTCCAAACGTGCCTTAGATGCTATGGCCAATCATATATATATATATATATATATATATATATATATATATATATATATATATATATATATATATATATATATATATATATATATAGCTTTAACCTTACGGAAAGCGACACATATACCTCCTTCAACTTGAATGCCTTAAGCAGATCGACCTAACCAATTATTCCGAATCCTTGTGGTCCATATTGGTTATACAGCTGTTTATTAAAAAATGTGAGGTTCTTAATGTGCCCTGACATATCAAGTCATCTGCTGCGCTTCCCTGAGATTGGTTTGAATTTCACCAATTTACTAACTACATTAATTTGTTGGTGATACTAGTGCACTGTTGGATGTCTACGGATGAACATAAAGGATTTCTGCCAACTTTAGTGGGACGCTTCCTTCAACCACTAAAATGAGAGAGAGAGAGAGAGAGAGAGGTCTTAAAGGCCTGGTTGCAAACGGTAGTGATATTTATAACTTCTATTGCTCATTTGGCCCCCCAGATTTATTGGTTCTTTTGGCTGACACACTGGGGCATCTTAATGTTGGGAAAGCAGGGGCCCAGGGGTGTCAAACTGAACTGCATCTGCCCATGTGAATCTGCTGAAAAAGCCAGGCTCAAGACCATAAGTGGAAACGCCAGAGCACTCCCTCTTTGCATTTTGAAAGAATTGCATCCTTCAACAAATGTAAACGACAAAGCATTTGATGGTTACGTTTTATCTTGTAACAATGACTTAAACTAGCTACAGAAGCTGCACTTGCAAATTTGCAATCTGAGCTCTAATGCAAATGTATTCTGCTGTTTGCATGCCCAAGCATGCTACACTGAAACAAGAATTATGAAGGGGAATAAATTGCACAAAAACGTGATTTCTTTTCTACTTTTTTATAGCCAAATTGAGTCATAGACGCCCCACGGAATTCAAACTCAAGACCATTGGTAAAGTAATAGTGAGTGTGTGACTACTGTCAGCTATGTCACACACGGATACTCCATTTTGACTGCCATTCTGTATCTTTTATATACAAGTTGTTAGGAAACGCTCAAGCAAGAAAACTAAGAAACGAGAACAAACAAATCACAAAGAAGAGGGATACAGATTTATGTGAAAAAACCTCCCCTCGAACTAGAGAGAGTAAAAAACCATGGCCGCCCAAAGAAAAATCTTATTGCTCTTTCCGACTGTTACAAGAGAAAGAAAAAAAAGTATTTATACAAGGCAAGGGCGACAACCCTAAACCTAAACAAAACGGGTCTGATCCATAAGAATCCGAGTCTCAAACGGAAGCCAAAAAAAAAACTTTCAGGGGGCGCTGCTCCCCCCCCCCCCGCCAGAGGCGGCCCCCGAACCCCCCTTCCTTCAAGGGCAAAAACTCTGAATGGCTCCACAACTCATCACAAGTCATATTGAAAATTTCATAAAAAAGGCCCTATCCCAGTATCTGCAGCAGTATCGCTGTGGCATAGACTGTCAGGCTATCACATTCAAACCCAGCAGTGTAAGTCCCCATTTAAGAGCAGGGTCCAACATAAACTTGGGCAACTCAGACTCTGGTTGCAGATTCATGACATCATGATGCTGAAAATGGGCTGAATGGATTATGTGTTTTTGAACATAAGATTTTGGGAAGACCCAGCAGTTTGCAACTGTTCTTATCTTATCAAATTGCTATTTATGATGCAAATCCACCAGCACAGTCAAGTTTTTTCTTGTGAGTTGTTTGTAGTCGCTTAGATATGCTGCTTCCATGAGCAAAAAACATACACAACCCTAATCAACAGCATCTCCTCCTCTGGGGTTCAATGCTCTAAGGGAGCAATTCAACAGAAACTGCATTGAAGAACATTTAGATCAGAAGCAAATGAAGTTAGTGGCCCAAAATCCGCATTAGACTGTCCTGTTGACATAGGAGGTATAGCCTTTCAAAATGTTTCTTCCGCAGGCCACTTATTCTATTAGTAATTTTGTCATGTTGGAATCTTTTATCCAACACCTTCTTCAAATAGCCATCATGATACAATGGACCTTTGCATCAAACTGTACGTAATTGCACACGATTATTAACTAGTACTGAAAAGGATTTCAGAAGCATGCTTTCTTCATTAATACTAAGCACCATCAACTCCAACAGAGCCCAACAAGTCAATGGCAAGCATCAAAAAGAAGAAACAGAACTCATCTGTTCTAACTTTGGCACATTTCCATCTTTGAATTATTTCTATTTTCCCAAATGGCCAAAATAGAACAACCCTAAGTTCAAATAGTGCACCTGCTAGCCAGATACGTTATCACCAAAGTTTTGGTTTTATGAACCTCCTATTCTTGGGAATTTTAAGGAATAAATCGAGGGAGATATGGAGATAGGGAAGTAGTAATAGGTAGACATAGAAACAGGACGAATCTTGAAAAGTTATAAAAGGAAGACTGCATTTTTTAATAGATGATAATAAAAATGCACTGTAAAGCACCTAGTTCATGCCATATGGTTACGACTTATGAGCATATCTATGGGACGATACCTGCTGCTACCAAATTATGCTTATAAAAAAATGAAAAGAATACATAATGTGACAGAAGAAGAAACATTATTTACTTAATATAAGCTTGACTTTTAGAATTGTCAGGAGAGGAACTGCAATTTGAACTGTTCCCTAGTTCATATAGATGTCTTGGTTATGAAAGTGCCTCAAAAATTTCGAGGATATGTTCAGAATCATAGATGGAGACTAGCTATTTCAGTGAAGAATTTGGGGAACTCAAACTTTTTCCTTGGTATTAAGGAGGCTTGTTAAGGATATCCACTGTCATAGATAAGTGCACCACTATTCTTAAAGATGCTGAAAGTGCTCATTATTGAGGTAAAAATTAAAGTCCACCTCACTGATTATTTTTATTACATCTCACTATTTACAAACAGCCTATTGAGATGCCATTTAACTAATTGTTTTACTGTCTGAAATATCATATGCCATTCATGCTTGTCAATTTACAAATGCACCTTGGTTGGCACATCCATTTGCAGTTTCTCAGGTTACTTGATTAGAACAAATACAGATATTTTTCCTTTTTCTTACACGTTATTGTACAAGGCAGTCGCTGGTAGAGACCTTATGGAACCTACCTCTACGTTAGGCATCGTTTTGTAAGATTGTTTTTGTCTGTTAGTGCAGTAAGAGTGAAGAAATCTTTTACTGTTTATCACTTAACTGAATACAGTCCCACTGTATTAACTATTGCAGATATAGCTTATTTTACTTGCTTTAAGCCAAGATTAGATTAGCAAAGCTTAAGTGTCGCTATCTCTTGCCCAAGCATCTTGTGTTATGAAACAATAGTGCCATCCATTATGAATATCATTCTTGCAGCAACTAGAAAAAGAGGTAGTTAGAAGTGACATGAAAGATTGTAAGTGACCGAAGTCACAATTTCGGATTTTGAATGGGATGGTGAATGATTTTCCTTCAGAATATAGAGATCAACCACACCAAAGCAAGAAAACAGAAATCGTGAGGCATATATTGCTGACTCAAGGTACATTTGGACACTTCGATCACAAATTGAAGTGTGTGGTTTTAGTCAAGGACTCAAGGTTGCCGGTTGAAAAGGAAAGCCGGAAAATCAGAATGCACCTGCATAAGAGGCAGCAGAACCGAGTTCGGACCTTGGTGGAGCATAGTACTTGACAGCAACCTGCATGCCTTTTCGTTTTACTAACAGCAGCAGATGAAGTTCATGTCAAGCCATTCACGAGTAAAGAAAGACTAATAATGAGGTCAGTGGGAGCAAATGAGTTGACCCACTTGGGTATTTAAAAAGTGACGTTATATGCAACGTGCCTACTGGACAACCATCCATCTTGGCATTTCTCGGGATGAATGTGATTTTCATCTTCAGAAACGTTGAGATGGATGGTCAGCAGTAGTGGAGCTGCATGATAAGCATGCAGGGCTGCTGCATAAAAAATGACCTAAAAAAAGTGTGCATAGAATTCCAAAACAGTGGGCCAATTGAATGGCGAACAGTTGGCAACGAATATGGTATAGTTTTCTTTTAGTTGTTTACGTCATACCAATGAAATAAGTTAAAGCTCGAATCAAAGGTTTTTTTTTTTTTGAAAGGCAGGCTGGGGTTAGGCAAGACCCCTACCAGTTATACAACGATACCATTATTGGGATTTGAACTTGCAGTGTTCCAACACAAGGTGACGTGCACTATCTGTTCCTACCAGACAAGCGGAGCCCCCGTTGGTGAAAACTTGAATGAAAATTAGGTTCTACTGCTCTCATGAAAGTATCCTCTTATTGAAAACACTTTGTGACTACTGATAAACCTATAATGTCATTGTTTCTTAACGATTTAATCGAGAAACCTTAACCATTGCATTGAACAATAGGATGTGATTATAATAATAATAATAATAATAATATAATATTGCTTTCAACCATTTAACCGATAGACCTTAACCTTTGCATTAATCAATATTCAATAGGATGTGATTAGTTTAACCAGATATTGACCGTGGTGTAATGGCAAACCTTACTTACCTATTTACTTACATGTGCAGCTGCAGACGAAGTTGCTGGGAATTAGGGATGCAAACGGTTGGGATCCAGAACAGCTAAATACATGGATATTCTGGTCAAAATCAGATCCAGAATAGCCAAAATTTGCAAAACCTCCATCTTGGATCCGACCCATTTTCATCCCTATTGGGAATCATTATTTGTCTACCCACATCTCATGGTACGGCTTCTCTGGGAAATACACAGTCAAGCCATTCCAAATGTTGTCAACTGTGAAGAGAAACCAAGGAGCATACAACCGAAAATCTATTTTTTTTTTTTTGAAAGGCAAGCACCTACCAGTTATACAATACCATTGGGTTTTGAACCTCCAACGTCCAACACAAGGTGACATGCACTAGCTGCTCCTACCAGACAAGCGGAGCCCGTTGGTATACAACCGAAAATCTTAATATTAAGTTGCTGCACAATGCCATTAAACTGCCTAACTGTGTGCTCTAAAGATCCCATATATAGCCTAGCTTGGTCACTTCAAGTCACTCGGCACCATCAAGTATATCCAAATAATATGGCCAGTGAACGCAGGGTATCAATAAAATCGTAGAAAACAAGCACCTAAACCGTGCCAAAATATCAGCAACATTTTGAAAATATTGCAATTTTATCATATGATATATCCAAAAGGTTAATATAATCCCCACTAAAATCACAATATTTTCAAAATATCACAAATTTATTGCACTATTTAAATATTTTTTAACTTTTACATATTTTCATATGTTTATTCAGGGCAGAAAAAAGAGGGAATCAACAATAAAAAGTAATACAACAGATACTGCACATGATCTTAGACAAAAGGCCGAGAACTTAGTCAATAAAAAGTAACAATGTGGGGCCCATGCAACCACAGTTCATAAGAAAGACAAGTATTTTGATAGCCTAGAAAAAAGACAACTAAGAGTTGTTAAAAGCAGAGGAGGTAAAGAGACACAGCACTCATCCACACCTTCCCTCCACCCAAATAGATCCAATTTTGTGCCTACGAAAATCCTACAGAGTAATCATGGTCTGCAGCTCCCTAGCAATATTCATGAAAAAAAATTCATGGTCTGCAGCCTAAAAATAAGGCATCAATCTAGAATTGCCACACATTCTCAAGTCAGTGGTATTTGAATTAATAGAAAAACAAGAGACTTTTAAGAGAAAACATTGGCTTGTCAAAGAAATGACATGTTCTTTGATCATTCAAAGCACACAGTATAAATCAGTACATCCCAAGCTGCCGCTAGAAAACAGATACAGAACACAGAATGCAATACCCAACCGCATCATGGCACATGACCTGCCGGACCATTGGAAAATTTTCCAATCCATTTTTTATTCTTTTCTACTCTGAATTACAGATAGTTCATAAAAGGTCACATGAAACTCTATATCCAAGGTAAAGATCATGGGAAATATAAAACTGGATCAGAACATCAACAAAAAATGCGGGGTAAATCAACTACATGATAATTGTTAAACAGAAAAGTTGAACCATCTCCTAAAAATACATTAGTCTTGCCAGTATTTTGAACAAAAATGAAAGAAATTCCTCCTCCAGTCCCATGATCCCTTTTGTTGCAGGGCCTGTCCGTGTTAAGAACACCATTGGCTTCTAGCCAAGAGAGAGAGAGATTTACAATTGAAGCCATTATACATAGGCCACTATTGTGTGCAAGGTACAACTTTCCCTCTTGTCCTCTAAGGCTTGAATGAGAGCTTCAAAAATAGCCAACCCTCCTTATATCTGCAGAAGGCGGCTCCCCAATATCACCTTCTTTACCCAAGAATACCATTCGACCTGCACAGAATCAAAATGAAGTCCACCTTCCAGGTTAATGAAGGCATTAACTAGTAATATGAATTAGATTTTCTTAAGTATGATTCGGCAACCCAGCAAGCTAGAGTTTTAAGAGTTAAGCAAGGCACGTAACAATGCCAAGTCAATCTAAGCCCCAGGACACAGGTGACTTATGAATCAAGATTTTCAAGGTAATCTCGACAGAACAACAGATGTTGAAAACTTAGTGACCCTGCAGGGACCAATATATATAAGGTCGTAGTAATTCGACTCTGCTCGAGTGAACAAGAATCCCAAACTTCACAACTGGAATTAATGGCCCTTCGCGGGATTGATACATCTAAAATGAGTCCTTTGATTTTGCTTGAGTAGACAAGAATCCCAAATTTTTGTCATTGGCTATTTTTTTACTTTTCCATGGGAAAGAAACAAATAAACATATGCTGCAGTTCAAACTGCTTATAGGAAGAATCATTTTCAGCTTTGAAACAAAATAGGTAAACTGAATATTACTCCCATGAAACAACCTCTTCTAGTGACAGTATTGGCATTATCTTAGTCAAGAACAGCAAGTCAGGCATGTGCATGAATGCATCAAGTAGTTATTATACACTAATAACCGTGCAAGACATTAAAAAACAATCTGAGAATTGATTGTGAACACAATCAAGAAAGGAAAATCTTCAAGCAATGCTCATGCAGATATCACTGAAAAAGCAAAAATTGGTAATGATCATAAAAATTCCATAAATAGAATATTGAACAGCTTTTTGTTAGGTGGCAGCAAAACAGGTTTATAATTAGTCACAAAACATAATGTAAATGAAGAATCTTAGCACAAAAGCTGAAGATAAATGGGAAATTTCAGACTTCTAGAAAGTCATTAGTGAAATAATCCAACTTATACATGCTAGAAGGAGAAAAGAATGCAATGATTATGGTGTCGCACGTGAAGGCACAAACCACCAACATTCCATCTTTGAGACTACTATACCTTTTTAGAAGCCCTAAATGTGCACTGCTAACTCAAAAAGACATTACTACATCAGAAGGGCTTATGAAAATGACATATTTTTAGGTTTCAGGGGAAAAAGAAGACTAGGAAATAGAAGAGCTAGTTTCCTAGGAAACATTTTAATGAATTCCCCTAAGAAAAGAATCTGAGTTCAATGTTGAAGAAGCTATATTAGTGATACAAACGTATATGAGGCATACTGGATGGACAGCATATATCACTCATCAGTCGGTACCCAATATAAGGTTTAGGTCAGGTTATTTTATTATTATTAATCAAATGAGATATAAGAGAGAGGGGGGTGACAAGCAATAACTTATAAACAGGAAGGTTGAGTTACAAATGCAAAAGGACAAAGAGTGCAGTATGGATGGGGAGAGAGACCAGTTGTCCTGACTGTTTAAATGGGGATCACCGTGCAGACTTTGCATACCTTATTTCTCTGTGCATTTCTATCCAAAGATGAATCATGAAAAACTCCATATTATTGGATGCCACCTCTAGCACTCTCACGTCCCTACCTTTTGCCATTCAATGTCACATCGAATCTTCAAAAGGGTTGAAGCTGTGCCGACACGATGCGACATAGGTGCAGATCCATGTGCAGTGCCCGACACAGCTGGCAGTTCAACAGGCGTCAAGTGCGGTCAATCTGCACCCAATAATTTTGGTCCAAATTTGGAGATCCACTATGACCAAGTCCAAATTTGTCTAAGTTAAAAAAAAGACTTAAAATAGCTTATATCATATAGCTATATATTAGTAACTATATTAACATTGTTTTCATTTCATTTGTACAACTGTAAATGAATTCTATGGAATATATATAGGGGAAATGTTTGCTACCCTCGTGGGTAAGGAACCCCCTATCTCAGGTAGAGCTTCACCGGCTTCATATGTATTATTCCCCATAAGTCACTTCACCACTTTGAATACTTGAATCAGCCTACTATTTGTTCTGTTAGGAGAGCGGCAGCGAAGGCACTCTCGGGGAGAGGGCCGAGCGAAGCGGTGCGAAAAAATATAATATTTTTATTTTTTTCAGTTTTTTTGCAAATCTGACCCTCCAGATCTATGTAACACGAACTCTTCTAACAGGGCACCACACCAGCGTCACACCCGCACCCATGCGGGGGTGAAGTCAACCACACTAAGGTCCATTTTTATCCAAAAAGTATATGCAGTTAACCCTAACCAAGTCCAGTTTTATCTATATTATATATATAAATACATAAATGCACACACATACACGTAGTGTTAACTTAAAATTGTTAAAATTTATATATATACCCTTTCCGCACCCAAGTTTTTTCAAAGTGCCACATCGCCGCACCCGCATCCTCACCCACACCTATGTGACATAGCTCCAAATGTGATATGCATATTAAGTTTAGTAGGAACTGACCTTTCGATCATGTTTTTCTGACATGTCAGATTTTAGGAGGGTTGAAAAATCAACAGCCTACAATGTACCAAATTTTCAAACCTCAACAAAAAATATTATGTCGAAAACTATGATTCAAGGGTTGATTCCTACTATTTTGATCATGCCGAACACATCCATGAGGTCAGATTTGATCAAAACAACCTCCCACAATGAGTTCCAACTAGGGTGTTAAAACCAGAGTTACCGGAAGCTTCTTAGGTAGGTGGGAAGCTCGCTTCCCGGAAACTCGCTTCGGAAGCGCGATACTCCTCGCTTCCGAAACTTCATGGGAATCTCGATTCCCCCATGCTTCTTCTATGCTTCCCATACACATGGTCTATGCTTCCTATATGCTTTTCTCACGTTTTTTTTTTCATGTTTTTCATGTATTTTCTCTCATACTTTCACTTACTTTCCATATACTTTTTTTAAATTAGTAACCATCATTGTTAGATTTTAACAAAAATTTAACTCTTTTACTGAAAAATCATGAAATATAAGAATCATCAATTTTATTTTAGTTTTTATTTGTTTCTTGTTCGATTCCTATTTAATTACCATATTGCTTCATTTTTTTTAATATTTTGCTTTTAAATTGATACTTCGCTTCCCGCTTCCCATAAATTTTAAAAGCTTCGCTTCTCGCTTCCGCTTCCCGTATCGTTTCCTGCTTTCGCTTCCTAGTTTGGCAACCTTGGTTAAAACCGATTGTACTAAAATCTAATTTGAATCTCACGATGCTAGTAGTTTTCACACAATCTAACCTCACAGATGTTTTCAGCATGCTTGATTTAGTAGGAAGAGACTCTTGGATCATGTTTTTTCGACAAAAAACACGTTAGTATGATTCGAAAAAACCGATGCCTTCATAGCCATTGATTTTTTATTGTATACATATCAGATTATGGCCATCCAAAATTTGGTTCAAACAAAACATGTAGATCACATCTATAGTGTTAGATATGAAAAGAATCCCAACAAGGAGGTTCTACCCCATTTGCTAAGTCGATTGCACCTACAATTGACTGTAGCAAATCCTAACCATGTGTATAAATAAATAAATTTATGCGCAAGATTCAAAAGAAAGAAATTGCAGAGGCTTTGAAGAAAATGAAATCAAGAAGGGCAGTTGGCCCAGATGGTATACCTATCGAGGCTTGGAAATGCTTGGGAGAGAAAGGTTTAGAATGGTTGACAAATCTTTTTAACTTGATTTGGCGAACAAATAAGATGCCTAATGAGTGGAGGAAGAGTACTTTGGTGCCTTTATATAAGAATAAGGGTGATATACAAGATTGCACAAACTATCGTGGTATAAAACTCATGAGTCATACTATGAAACTTTGGGAGAGGGTGATTGAGTCTAGGTTGAGGAAGGTTGTCATGATATCGGAGAATCAATTTGGTTTTATGCCTGGAAGATCAACTATGGAAGCTATACATCTTCTTAGACAACTTATTGAAAGATATAGAGAGAGGAACAAAGATTTGCATATGGTTTTTATTGATTTAGAGAAGGCATACGATAGAGTACCTAGGGACGTTCTCTGGTGGACAATGATGAAGAAAGGTGTTTCTCTCAAGTACATTAGTATAATTAAAGATATGTATGAAGGAGTAGTAACCAATGTCCGCACTTGTGGAGGGGTGACAACCAATTTCCCGATAACGGTTGGGTTACATCAAGGATCTGCTTTAAGCCCTTTCCTATTTGCGATAGTGATGGATGAGCTTACGAGATCAATTCAAGAAAATGTACCGTGGTGTATGTTGTTTGCTGATGATATTGTTTTGATTGATGAGTCTAGAGCTGGGGTTAATGCTAAGTTAGAATTATGGAGACAGACATTGGAAGCTAGAGGTTTTAAGTTGAGTAAGAGTAAGACTGAATATATGGAATGTCGGTTTAGTAAGCAACGAAGTAGTGATGGGAGTGTAGTGAAGCTTGGTGAGCAAGATATACCGGTGAATGATTATTTCAAATATTTGGGATCCATCATTCAAAAGTATGGAGAAATTGATGGAGATGTAAATCATAGGATAAAGGTTGGGTGGATGAAATGGAAAAGTGCTACTGGAGTGTTGTGCGATCGTAGAATGCCATTGCGGTTGAAGGGAAAGTTTTATAGGACGACTATTAGACCCGCTTTACTATATGGTACGGAATGTTGGGCTGCCAAGAGACATCATATTCAAAAAATGAGTGTAGCTGAGATGCGGATGCTTAGATGGATGTGTGGAAATACAATAAAAGATAAGATTCGGAACGAAGAGATACGTAAGAAGGTAGGTGTTGCACCCATTGAAAATAAGATGCGAGAGAATCGTTTACGGTGGTTTGGACATATTCGGCGAAGGCCTAATGATGCTCCAGTTAGAAGGTTGGAGAAATGGGAAAATATATTAGTTAAAAGAGGTCGGGGTAGGCCTAGGAAGACTTGGATGGAGATGATAGGAAAGGATATGAATGCTTTGAACCTCACCGAGGACATGGCGTTGGATAGAAATGATTGGAGGAAAAGGATTCATGTGGAAGACCCAAAATGAATTTCTTTTTTGGTTCATATCGCTGACCCCAATTGTTTTGGGATGAAGGCGTAGTTGTTGTTGTTGTATTTATTTATACACATGGTTAAGATTTGCTATAGTATGGGTTTATGTTTGGTACAAAAATTGTACCTACAATCTAGTTTGAATCTCTAGATGACACAATCTAACCTCATAGATGTGTTCAACATGTTCAATTGATTGAAAATTGACTCCTGGATTATGTTTTTATGAGTTGAGAAATATAAATGTCGTCATAGCCGTTGTTTTTTTAAGCAGCGGAAGTCGATTCTGATTAAACAAAACTTGTAGATCACATCTATGGTGTTAGATGTGAGAAAAAGCCCAAACAAGGGGGTTTCACATCTATTTGCTAGATCGTTTGCACATACAGAAGCTTGTAGCAAAGATAAACTATATATATATATATATAGGTTTTGTTTAGTGGGAACCGACTTTTGGATCAACAGAATCTAACCTGTATACAGGTTTTTCCGGTGATCCAAAATTAATGGCTATGAAGGTATCAGTTTTTCCCAGCTCATAAAAACATTTTTTTTCGTGGAAAAAACATGATCAAAGAGTTGATTCCCACTAAATCGAGCATGCCAAACACATCTAACAGTTCAGATCTATCATAAGACACTTCAAAACTATGGGGCAGAACGAGAAATTTGGCGAGTAGGGGTGCCAACGGGTAGGGTTTGGTTCAGATCCTGGTGGAACCAGACCTGACCCCAATTTTTGGGTATGGTGTTGGGTCTGGACCTGAGTCTAATCGGGTCCACTATAATAAAAACCATACCCGAACCCGATAAGAACTACATGAACCAAACCAGGACCATACCCAGTAAAACCATATTTTTTATCATTTTTACATTGAAAAATTGCGGATCTTAATCGAAACTCAGGTCAGTCCGGGTCTGGTATAAAATTTCACAAACTATACCCGGGTCCATGTATTAATCAGATCTTCGGGTCCAAACCCAGGTCTTCTTATTTATCACCATACCCGGACCATATAGGTTTGGTTCGGGTCGGGTCCTGGTAAACCAGGCCCGTTGACACCCCTACCCACTAGAGCAGCAAATGCGTTTTTGAATTCATCATGTCATACCCACTGCACCTGCACCGGTGCACCCATGTGACATAGTTTCCATTCTGCTGACCTCGACTAAGTCACCACCTCATACAGCCAGTGTTTTAGGTCTCTATTGAACATTCTTATTTTCTCAATAACATCCCTTAATTTTCACTTTCATCAGGCTGCACTGCAATTGATTTTTCTACCATGCTCGTTTCTATTTTTTCAATCATTCCAAGCCTTCACCTTAACATATTTATGTTAGACAAATGCATTTTCAGTTTCTTCATGTTCTTTAACTTTAACCATTTTTTACACATTAAACACATCTTACCAATTTAAAAGTTCTATGTTAAACACTTTGATAATTTTAAAAGATCTTTCTGAACCCCTAAAGGAACTTTCAATATTTGTTTGTCATGAAATACAACAAGATTTGCGGTGAAAATACATCTAATTTCCCAAGAAATTCCCTTGATTAGAAAAGCCCAGTAAAAATAATTGTTAATATGCTCCAGAGCAACTCTACCTTAGATGCCTATGAATCCACCCCCAAGTGTCCTGAACAGGTGGTTTCCCTCGTTATCCAAAAAAGAAAAAGAAAAAAAAATCTCTACATTAGGTTAGATCAACTACATTGGAGCAAAAATCCAATCACATCATTCTTAACCTCCAATACAAAATGATTTGTTCTAACTTCTAAACCTACAATCCCTTTCATCACCACTTTAACTCTTGAAATGGACTAGAAACACACTTGGAGAACGAATTTAACAAACAAGGAACCTTCAGAGAGTACTATAGCACACACGGACATGGTGATATTCACTTTGAATGAATGAAAAAAATGGAGCGCTGGTTGCCTTCTAGTTGGTAAAGATGAAAAGAAGTAATTTACAAACATTGAAGGAAGCATTGTTCTCTCTGAGATGCTGAGAGAGAAAAAGTAAAATTAATAAAGAACCACAAAAGTTCAAACAAAGGAAACCCTTCAAACATATAGAAAATAGGTGAGACACAAAAGATGCTTATGCAAAACCTAACTTGGCGTCAACTTTCAAGAAGTAGCAATGTTTCGTTCTATGTTTCTTCTTAATTTTTCATACAAAAGTTCACAAAAGACAGTCATTATAATATCGGCAAGGGTTTTTTCTCAGGAGAATTTAAATTTGGTATCTCAGGAAAATCTCAAGAACATATTGGGATTCCAAAAAACAATAAATACAAAAAGGAAATTGCAAAACATTGAAAAATGAAATTTCAAGGAAATGCCAGAACATCCACTTAGCAGTGTTGATGTTGAGATGGTTGCACACCTCCAACTCTTTCAATGATCAAAAGAAGATGGTTACTACTACTTTGCAGATCCTTGACCATGTTTTTAGGGTTTACATGAAAATTCTACAGGACAAACAAGGATTAAAAAAGTTAGACGCGAATGAGACGAGTATAAAGAGCATACCATCCCCACGAATAGCAATTTCTCGTATTCTCCTAGGAAGACCTGTCATCGGATCGGTAAAGATCTTAGTCTCCAAATTTCCTTCAATGTACAAAATTGACCTACAGAAACAACCGAAGACAACCTCGTATATTAATCTCTTACAAAATTGACCTACAGAACAATCGAAGACAACCACGAATATCGATTTCTAAAAGATTAAAGGACTCCCCCAATTCAGCAAAACAAAAGAGAACCCCATGAATTCCAAGAATCCTAAGATGTAGAAGAACGAACAAAGGAGCTCACCCTGGCTTCACGTGCTGCATGGCCACTCTGCCCAATGTTTCCGGGTAAATGCAGGTTCGGTGCCACTGGAGCACGGACCTTCCGGCGTACTCCTTCGGGTCTTCGTCGTCGAACGGCCTTCGGTTGTTGCGGATCCCTCCCGTTCCGATGGAGAAGAGCGTCACCGTCCACCCGCTCTTCAGCTTCTTCTGCACTGGCGACTGCCCCACCTGTCCCACCAAGATCGCCTGCAATTCCCGCCATCGAGAAACCCTAAAGATTCCTAAGAAAAGGAATTGGGGAAGATACGGCTTCGAAGGATCGAATACCTTGTAAATTCCGGAGTCCATGCCGTTCTGGAGAACGTAAGGGAAGCCCCTCTGGTTCGAAACCGTGGTTGGTGGGGAAGGAGACGGCGGTTGGTCGTCGAGGGCAGTTTCCCGGCCGTCGGAGTCGGTTTCCGAAGAGTCCGACGAGTAGCGGCTGTCTTCGGATTCGTCGTCGGAAGAACGAGCCGTGCATAGGTTTCGCAAATGAGAAGAAGGAAGCATCGAGAACTCTGCAAGATCAACGATTAATGAGAGAGAGGGAGAGTTACCGGAGAGCCTGAAGATGGAACGACTCAGACGAGAGAGAGCAGGGAATGGCGCCATCGTCTCTCTCTCTCTCTGGTTCAGACTCACAGTTATTTAAATAAGTCTTACAAGTTGGTGTGTGCTTTGTCAAGCGAACGAAACGAAGAAACTACTTTTCATTCTTGTGGCCTATTTAACAGGACATGGAGATCTCCGAAAGTAATTGTCAAATAAAAGTCTTTTACCCTTGAAGAATGATACCAAATACATAATTGGTTAGTACTTGGTGGTTTGTTTGGATGGGACATAATAATACTATTTTTTGTCAAATTCTCATCATCCTTAATAAAATCTTGATTGATGTATATGCGATTCTTCCTATGCATCTTAAAGACCTCTTCTTTCTATCTGTTAATCCAGCGGATCCTGGTTGAGCTTGGCTTTGTTGGTTGTCTGTAGTTTTTTTTTTCTTTAGCTTTTGTTTTTCTATATTTTAGTTTTGTTTTCTATTTTGTTCGGTTCATGGATTAAACATTTTGTTGATCTTCATGAGTGGTAATGTTGATCTTCTTGCGGCTCTCTCTCTCACACGAGTAAGTGTGATTAACCTTTTTTTTTTTTTGACACAGGACCCCGCTTACGGCATGGGATACCACCTCACTGGTAACTGGTAAGTGTGCTTAAACCCTTCCTGCTACTACTAGACAGTGAGGGCAGTCGATGAGTCGGATCAGAGAAAAATAATCCGATGCAGACACACTTCTGTTTTCAAATTCTAAAGTAATTCGGATATGGGTCCCGTACTGTGATCGGCATCTGAATCTGAGCTTTGAGCAATAGAGCCAAGTAGATCTAATGAGGTAGATCTAACATTGTGTTTTAAGGAAAACAAAAAAAAAAACTAAAACAAGCAAGCATTTTACATGTAAAAAGTACAAGTGAATAGGATTTGAGTAAAGATTTGAAACTGGCTTTAACCCTTTGTGTCCCATGTGTTAAGCAGGGTCCTGTATCAAGCTGAAGGCCCAGGATCGAATCCCTCTGTCACATGGGGTGGCTGTTATTCTGCTTGAGGTCTGCCTAACCCCAGCTTGCCTTTAAAACAAAAAACAAAAAAACAATAAACCTATGTTACAAAGATGGGTCAAAAAAAATTCAAAAATAGGATAAGGAGTTTTTTTAATTCATAATAAACTATTTTTTTGATAATTTAATATTAAAAATAAATTTTATTATTAAAATAATACTTAAAAGCATTAAAATAGTCTGTGTCCACACGTCCAAGCATGTCCACTCCCAGCACCATAATAAACTGATCTCACAAAAAATATAGCTTCAAATCCAAAACAAAACCTACATACAAGCGGACCTCATCATCTGACATTTTTTTTTGTGGTGAGGAGCATTCACGGAGAACCAGATCACTTAATGGGTCTGTCTCCCTGCGAGGCCATCATCTGATATATGATGTGGTTTGTCCTTCATTCAATCCTAACCTTGCTTGGATGTTAACCAATCCTAGTTAATCATATAGATGCATCAAATGGACGGTTAGGATCAACATAGATCCTCTGAGATGTGATGTCAGAGGATAGGATTTTTTAGACCTTGTTGGGCATCTGCATAGTTCTTAACCGAACAATCGGTGTTTATAGTATATGCACACAATCCATCCATCATATTTTATAATAAATGGCTTTCACGAAGTATTCCTCTTAGGGGTGTCAATGGGTCAGGTTTACCTGAACAGACCCGTACCAAAACCTATAGGGTCAAGGTCTGGTGATAAAAAGGGTCTGATTAAGAACCCAGTGGTACCAAAAGATCCGATTAGTATATAGATCCAGGTATGGATTGTAAACTTTCAAACCAGACCCAAATCCAACCTGAGTTCCGATTAACACCATAAATTTTCAATATAAAAAAGATAAAAGAGCTAACCAGTAAAAATGAGTCGCACAGAACTTCCACACGATTGTTTATGCGTAAAAGTGATATAAAGTTGTAAGAAAACACAGAATCAGGGATAAGCTTGGAGCTATGGACTAAGGTGAAGCATACACTTCCTGGTGGCAGAAAAGGACTGCCACGACTTCTTATTCAAACTCACCAATGCGTCAAGAAACTCATTTCGCTTCTTCTATATGCAGTGCAGGACTGCAATCTGGGTCACGTGGATACAGCTGCCAATACAGGGATACAACCATCTTCATAGAGTAACTCCATTTGGAAAAAGTATAACAGGGGACTATTGAAAATGTAGTACCAATGTTACTATCAAACAATCTCTGTGCTACCGTCTCCATCAATCTCAGATGAATGGTTGGATTGGGTAGATTTTGCTGTAAAGTGCAGAGCACTGCATAAAAATGATTATCACACCAACATGTTCCAAGTCTTCTTACATGCAAGAGATCAGCAAACTCAACCTTAACCAATCTCTGTGACTTGCCAATTTGCAGCCAATAAAACAACACAAAGAACGTCTAAAATTTATTTTCATTACAATCCTTGCTAATCAAAGACGCCTCCTTAACAGATCCAAAGAAAGTCAAAAAGGGTGAGAACGTAATGATAAGAAGGTATAGCCAATAGACAATACTGATGTCCACCGTGCAGCAAGACTATTGAAAAGAAGAATGACACATTCCAATTAATGTTCTACGAGTATCCCAAGCAGTGAAAGTCCATATGCAAACATCCACTGGCCATCATATCCTCTCCTCACTCTCCTTCATTAAGGATGGGGACAATCAATGGCTTCAACTGTGCTAGATATACTATGGCCCACCTGCCAAAGAGAAAAGAGAAAAAGTTTGATAAAAGCAATTTGAACACTCTCGCTATCTCACCAGTTTATACATGAACAAAATGAAGCATATCCAGGCATTCCCAACATCATAAGATGAGACCAGATTCATTAAATATCAAAGAATCCAACAGCAGATCATTTAATCCAAGTTCTCCGAAAGAGACTCAGTTAAAGTTTTTCATGCTCACAAAAATGGAGTTCTTGAGGAATACTGAAAATGGCATAGAAAAGTTATATCAAAATCAAAGGTGCCATTGTAATTTCCCATGAAAATAGACTTTTTGTGTCAAAAGAACCTTTAGAATCAAAGAGCATATATTCATGAAGCACGTCATGTTTGACGTCTCATATACCTTTCCCCTCTTCCTCTCCAAAATTTTAGTGGGAAAAAAAGTAAGCCGGCTGCTGAAGCAGCAACAACAATGACTAATAAGCAATGCCAATGTCAGTACTGAACCAAACTTTAGTGCAATGTGACAGGTCTAGAAACATGCCACCACCCAGCTAATGGAATTTATTTAGAAGTTTGGAAATTTGGATGTTTTCTATGTCAAATGCTACAACTAAATTGTCTCAAGCTGTTCAAGGATAGAGTTACTGCCATACAGATTTATGCTGACAAAGGAAACAACTTTAAGCATTTGAAGCACATAATCTTGTGTGTGTGTGTGTGTGTGTGTGTGTGTGTGTGTGTGTGTGTGTGTGTGTGTGTGTGTGTGTGTGTATGAAGTACCCATACGAAGGAAAAGATAACTCACATCATCCAACAACAAACGATTGTCGTGATCACCAATGTCAAATGGAGCCTGTAATGACCAAAGAAAAACTCAATCATGTAAAATAGATTCAAAATAACAATGAAAACCAAACAACATCAGAGAAATAAAGATAACAAGAGTTGCACTTGTGACACGTAAAAGCCAGAAGACATTGTGAACTAGAAAAACATTAAGAAGATAAGACAGACTCTTTATTGCTATATAACCTTATTAAGAAAGATATCATACCGTTTGCAACAATCTGCAAGGATAAAAAAATGAATGGGGTGGCTTTAAAGCATTACACGGAAAAAAAATCTAACAAAAAAACATACATACACAAAATATAGTTTATTGAAGGAGTCCGACTAGAGGATGAACCAAATGCTCATATGAAAGCACAGGTCATCGTAAACTCTCAATATTTTATTTCAAAAAAAATCCTCAAATTGCAGGATGAACAAAATAATTTCCAAGGACCAGATGAATATAAAAAATTCACTAAGGTTAAAAACGAGTTGAGCCTTTTGTACAATTGGAAAGAACAACTTGTTCATGAGAAAAGAAAACATTCACATTTCTACTGCTTGCGCCCAGAAACATCAAATTTTCAACAGCAACACAAAAGGATGCACAGAGACCAAGAATCCTGAAACATCAATGTACAAATCATTGAGATTTATCAAACATGCATGATATTGGACATCCTATTCATAATTGGAAATTTGCAACACAAAAGCATGAAGAAACATAAATATATGATTGGTGTTAAGTATATGTAGCCTGGTGTCCATTGAAAATACATGTTAAAATTTGCTCAAACATAGACACAGATGCATCGCCTCCACAAAAGGAAATAACTTCATTTGATTATGAATAAATAGAAAATGCATGAAAACATTGTTCAAATAGACACAGAAGGTATAGCTGAAAGATATCCATATACTTGGGTCGTGCATCGCCTCCACAAATGGAAATGTAATGTTAACTTCATTCGATGAAATGTTTTAACGTGTGTCTTGCATCAGTAAAGATTTTCATCTAAAGATACCAGCTTGTCATTTAAGCCCAATTTCTACTCCGGTCATACCATTCATACACGACACAATCCAAATTGATGGAAATAGTGTTTCATCTTAAGCTTATCTTGAGTATGCACATTCATGTGCTTGGTGCCATTGTTAACACCCATAAATCAATCCCAATTCCACAAGAGATTGGCACTTGTGGCACAGGAAACTGATTACAATGACCTCCTCAATGACGCGCTATTACATATTCATAGACACATCTATAAAAATAAGAATGGGATAAATGATTGTTTTGCAGGAACATGTACATCCTGTACCCAAAAGGGTGCAAGTCATCAAGATTTGACGAAGAAGCCACATTAGCTTAGTGCATCAGAGCCCTTAATAACTGCTCAAATTCAATAATCACAATGACCTTCTTAGAGCTAATCCAATCAGCATTACACCACTTACTGTTAGCACAGCAAAATTCTCCAAGCTCTGAAGTATGAGAATTACTCTACATATAACTAAGCTGTGTTTGCCCATCCAAGTGCATCTTGAAACACGATTCCACCCGTTATTACCATTAGGAATCTTGTTTTTTTTATCAAATTCTAAGAGTATAAAGCCTTAATGTACTACAGATTTTATCCATCAAAGAGTCCTAGAAATTTCCATGACGTTTAGCTCGATGCCGATTACAGATTTTATCCATCAAGATCGCAGTCGATCCGTGTAGATGGCAAACAATCTCCGATCAATTGGCAACAAGGT
Source organism: Nuphar pumila (assembly GCF_984573655.1). Taxonomy (NCBI): domain Eukaryota; kingdom Viridiplantae; phylum Streptophyta; class Magnoliopsida; order Nymphaeales; family Nymphaeaceae; genus Nuphar; species Nuphar pumila. Next base: position 124,373,510 of record NC_143255.1, read on the forward strand.
CTCTCTATGGGGTATCCTTATCACAGTCAGGACCAAAAAAGGAAAAGAGGGTAGTTCCCCCGAAGACTTCTGAAACCTAATCCCTACGTATACCATGCAACTGAAACAAATCCTTACAGATTGAACAAAGAAAAGAGGCAGGCGTTGAGAGATTCACGACTTTTGCCATCAAATTAGTAAATGCGACGACGACAATCCGATTGATTCGGCAAGAAGAAAGAAGCAAATCCCAATTGTAATTAAAAATCAGACTTGCATATGAATTCATGTAGAGAGAGAGAGGGCGCAGAAGAAACGTACAGGTTGGTGGATGGGCCCCTGTTGCAGCAGAGTCGGACAAGAAGAGAGGCGAGGACGCCCACGATCACGAACATAAGGGTGGTGAACCAGAACCCCATCGAGGATGGATATGACTATGCCTCCCTTCTTTCCCCTTTCAACCTTCTTCTGCCTCTGCTATGATGCGATTTCGATTGTGGGGGATCCTTGTATTTGTGAACCACCCTAATGGGGACCAAGGAGAAACAAAGAAAGAGAAGGAAGACGATGAAACAACCAGCGGAGCGTACCCAGATGGTCTCTCTCTCTCTCTCTCTCTCTCTCTCTCTCTCTCTCAAGATATATTGGGTCGTCGGGTTTGTACCGGGTACCCGATCCAAATTGAACCCGAATTTCCGGATATGAACTTGAAAAGTGTCAACCCCAATAATATTCAGGTCTACCCGAACCCGACCCGAGCAATATGTGAGCCGGGTTTGGGTTATGATTTTTGCTAGGTACCAAACCTGAGCTGGTTTTTTTTGCTGAGTACCCGACCCGACCCTAGTATTTTATATGTATTTTCAGTAGAAGTAAATTTATGAAATTATGTGAGTCAGAGTTTGAGAATTTTTTTTGTGACCCAACACTCGAACCCAACGGATGAGTTTAGGTATACCCTGATAGGTTGGGTAGCCGACCCGTTGACAGCCCTAGCTACCAGAGGTGACTCAGGGTGCAACCTGAAAGCAAAACAGATGCAATAACGTTGCATTAGGGGTGTCAACGGGTAGGGTTTGACCCAGACCCGGCCCGTTTCAAACCCTATTGGGTCAAGTTTGATGATAAAAAAAGGAGGTTAGATTAGAAACTGGGTCAGACCCAAAAGGTCCGATTAGTATATGAAGGCGGGTATGGTTTGTAAAATTTTATATCAGACCCAGGTCTGACCCAAATTATGATTAAGACCTGTGATTTTTCAATAAAAATATAACAAAATATTATTTTACCAGGTATGGATGGGATCCGTTTCATGTAATCCTTATAGAGTCCATGTATGATTTTCCTTATAGCAGACCCGATAAAAACTGGGTCCAGACCCGGTACCCATGCCTCAAAACAGATTCAGGTTGACTCACTTGAGTCCAAACCAGATCTGACCCATTGACACCCCTAGTTACCATGTTAACAAAAAAAAAACATCCAGTATTTTTTTTTTATGATGAAGGAAAACCGTATCACTTAATGGATCCGCCTCCCTGCAAGGTCTCTGGTCTAAAGACACGATCAAATCAGAGTTCTACCTTCCCTTAAAAAGAAAAGGATAAATATTTGAAACCATTCATTATGAAGGTTATTATTGTAAATTGATTATGATTTAATAATAACCTCCTTTAAACAAAAAATAAAAGCGAGCCTTTGTTTGACAGTTTTCAATAAAAAAGAGGCTTATATAAAAAAATTTAAAAAAGTAAGGCCTTAATTTAAAATTAGGGGCAAAATGTTGAGCCCTAAATTAGTATTTTCCAATTTATATGTAGCCATTTTTTGTGAAGCATACTTGCCTAATTGCATTAACTTCATTTCTACTAAACATCCATTTTGACATTTATCAATAAAGCACAATTTTTGTCATAAAAAATGTCAAGATAGATTTATCATACATATTTTACTCATATTTTTACATGTTTTTATGCATGATCTTGAGCATATTTAAGGTTTAAATGCTCATGCTTAGTTGAGTTTGGCGTGTTTTCATGCAGGGAAGCTTTGTTCTGAATTTCATAAAAAAATGAAGCTAAAATGAGCAATTTGGAATGGTTTGAAGGCTTATGGATCGAATCCCGAAAAACAAATTGATCCAAATGTTAAGATCCAGATTTTGATTCATTTTTAAAGGCTCAAAAAGTCCAAAACACCCCTAGAGGGGCACCAACCACCCTTTGGAATTAACCTAGGTCCTAACATTGCTTTTAGGAATAGATGATAAGTTGGTGTTTTGTAATTTTGAAAAATTGAGCATTTCTTAATAAATTTTACAAAAACACCCCCTAACCCTATATTAGAGTATATATAACTTTTTTACCCTAGAATTAGAGCATCTTGCATCTATCCTTTGTGTTGTCACCTCCTTCCCTCATCTTCTCCTAAGGTGCCGCCCAACCCTCCTCTTCTTCTTCTTCCCAAACTCTACATCCTAGTTGTCGGTTAGCCTTCAAGCTTTTTTTTGGCCATTAGGTCACCACAACACCCAATGTTGCTTCTCATCTCCATACCCGATGTTCTTTTTGCTACTGCACTCAGCTTCCCCATTCGTAGCTTTGTGAGAAGGTGGTTGATCGCCTGGTAGAGGCGGCATCTTGTGTCATAAACTCAGGATAAAAACACCATGTTTTAATAGAGGTAAGATCGCTCTCTTATCTTCCAAATTCCATTAGACTAAGATTGTTTTTATTAGTTTTGATTAGGATTAGGGTAGTCCAGCCTCTTGGCTTGTGTTTTGCGATTGTGTTTTTGGCTGGAAAACTCCTAGCCACCGGCATGCTTGGCCGGTTTTGGTTAACCGGCAAAGAGTGCTTTTTGGACCAAATCTAGTCCAAGAACCAGGTCTTTTTCATTTTATTTCAGTAGGTTATACTAGGATTGAGTCTAGGATATCTAGGATCGTTTAGACACCTTGTTTGTCATTTTTGAATTTTTATTTTGGCTGAAAAACTTCTTTCTTCGTCGGCCAGATTTCTGTTAGTCCTACAAATTTTGGTCTAATAAATAGACAATTTTGACTGATCCAAAAAAAGTTTGTAGATGAATTTTTAGTATGTCATAGATGCACATGTTTGAAATAATCCCTCCAAATTTTAGATCAATCCAACAAGGGGTTTGGATTTTACCGTCATTTTACCAATGCCAATTTTTTGGCCCTACAAAAATCTGGTCCCTGATTTTGGGTTGAGCGGTTTTTGGAATTTATTTTTTTTATTTAATGTCAAGTTTTTCCTTTCCTAAAAGTAATTAGATACTTTTAATAAGGTGTGGATATTTCTTCTATATTTTTTGGACTTACCTAAATTCATTTTTGGAAGGTCCCAAAAAGGAGAAGACCTTCTCCTTTTTGACCTTCCATTCTTGGAGGTTGGTAGGTCTAGTTTAGTTGTTTTGTTAAGTTATTTAGCTGTTAATTTCTTAATTGTTTCTTAGTTAGGATTAATTTTGTAGTAGGTCTGAGTTTGTTTAGTAGTAGTTTAGGCTAAGTTAGTTTGCCTTTATTAGTTCTTAGTTGTTAGCTAAGTTAGGGTAGTATTTAGTGCATTATTGAAAATCAGGTAGGGTAGTTTTGTCTTTTCCTTGCATTTTCGGTTATGTTTTGTGTTATTCTTTGAATTTCAGATTATTTCAGGTTAGATTAGTCTATATCTGATATGTTTTTAACAGAAAAATAAAGGGTAAGTTTTGTTTTTTCTTAAGTTTCATTGAATATAGTTGGGGCAAATAGATACGTAATTTAAGTTGGTGTTTTGTTTTGATTGTTCTTAATTAGTATTTAGTTTAATAAATGGTAGTTCTTGCTGTAATTTGTTGTTGATTAAGTTAGTTAGAGATTGGTTATATTAGGTTAAATACTTTTTAGGTAACTTGATTGGTTTAGTTTTAATTGCTTTACTTAGAGTAGTTGTTTTGGTTCATTGTCTTAGCTTAGATTAGTTTATTTGATTTATTGTTACTAACCATAGTCAAGTATTATAGTTTAGGTTGTGTTTCTTATTGTGTTTTCCTTGTGTTTCACATGTGTTAGCCTCAAACTTAAATGATATAGGTGGAGTGTGGACTGAGGTGAACGCATCAAAGCATTCTTATACACACGGGCATTACGAGCTTGTCCTTGAGCAGTAGAAGACTGCTCTTATTTTCTTGTTTTTTTTTTTAATTAGGGCACTAGGCCAAATTATTATTTTGGGTTGTATTAATTTTATTTAAGCACACACGTTTGTAATAGAATTGATTGCGTATTTATTTTACATTTCTTATTTTACTTTTGAGGCAATAAAGAGTGTGTTTTGTTTGAAGTACAAAGTTTTTATCTCATTCCTTGTGTTTGACCCATACTTCACCACTAGTGTGAGCCGATATTTATAATTTGGTGCACGGTTTACACTGACAATTTTCATTGCAAATATCTTTTTAAAATACCTTTGAGAAAAGTGCCACCAAATTTTTGGCATCGTTGCCAAAAAATGGTGATTTAAAACCAAGTACTCACTTTATTGCCTTTGTTCACGTATATTTAGGATTGTTAGTTTGCTTTTGTATTTTTTAGGATTGTCTAATTTATTTTCCTGCTAATATTCTAGGATTGTTTAGTTTGCTTCTGTTTTATATCTAGGATTGCTAGAACCATGTTGAGTGTTAGCCTTAGAGACTGTTTGATTTTTCTGCCCAACCCACCTATTAGGATAACCCTTTTAGGCGACTGAGCATCTAGTTTGCTTTCTGTCTCTTTAACTGTACTTGAGTGGTGGTTGTTTATTTCTTTTAATTAGTTATCTATCGTGGTTTGTACGTTAGGTAGAATTTCAATTAGGTTAGGTGCATAACTGGTATAGTTGCCAGCTTATGCAAGGTCGTCAGTCGTAGTTTGCCCTCTTACATTCAATTGTAGACGATCTCGAGGAGATCTTACGCTTCTCTCATAGACTGAATACAATAGGTGACCAACAATAACAAAATGCGCCATCACGGCCTCTTCGAGAGTACTTCATCCCTACTAAGTATACCCAGGCCTCCTACATCAAAAGACCCAATGTAGGAGCTCTATATTACAAGATTAACGCTAGCGTTATTCAAATGTTGCCTTCATTTTACAACCTTAATTCTGAAAATCCCTATAGGCACCTCAACGAGTTTTTAGAGATCTGCTCTATAATTCGAATCCAAAATTTTAATGAGGATGCCTTACGTCTCACTTTGTTCCCATTTTCGCTTAAAGACAAAGCCAAACATTGGCTTCACTCTTTGGACACGGTTGAGATACGCACACGGGATCAAATGCAAAATAAGTTCTCTAGAAAATATATTTTCATAGGTCGAACAAACCAATTTCAGCGAGCCATCACTAACTTTTCTGAGCTAGATGGTGAGCAATTCTATGAGACTTGAGAGAAAATGAAAGATCTTCTTAGAAAGTGTCCCCACCACCAGGTGCCCAAATGACAGTTGGTGCAGTGTTTTTATGATGAATTATTTGAACGAAACCATTAGATGATCGATTCTTCGTGTAAGAGTACTTTCATGCTAAAGAGATTGGATGAAGCATGGAGATTGTTTGAAACGTTGGGTGAGAATTTGCTCTATCATGCTTCTTCCTCATGATCTGAGAGGGTCACACAAAGCAACCCCAAGAAAGGAGGTATCCTTGAAATTTGTGCAGTGACTAAGTTGCATAGCAAAGTGAACTTGCTCACTCAAAAATTTGACAAGCTTCTGACAAGACCCTCAACAGTCCATCCAGTGTATATCCTATGTTCTAGTCCAACCCATTTCATGACTGAGTTTCCATCTGTAACTCAGTATCCCGAGTTCATCTAGGAGCAAGTGCAAATTGCTCAGGGATTTCCCAAGCCTGTAAACAACCCATATTTTAACACTTATAACCCAAAGTGAAGGAATTACCCGAATTTTTCCTGGAGGAACTCTCAGTCCATTACTTATGCCCCACCTCCACCCCAGGCCAAACCTAATGCTTTTGACCAGTTATATTCTAGGCATGCGTTTCCTCAGGCATACCCGAGGACTACCCAACCCGTACCTTCTCATATAGAGCCCGCACATCAACCATTCGAGGAGAGAATTTTCCTGGCACTTGCAGACATAAAATCAAGCAACCAAAGTACTATGGATAAGTATAACCAGATCCTGCATTCTCATACCCAGTCCATTTCCAAGTTAGAACTTAAGATGGGTTAGATTGCAAAGACCTTAAACAGACGAGGAGAGGGTAGCCTACCTAGCCAGCCTGTACAAAATTTCAAGAGGAATAAACCTATGTTTGTTGGTTTGCACATGACTGACTCACATCCAGAGCTGGCAAAGACAGTCCTAACCCTTAGGAGTGGAAAGGAGCACCATCATGAGGCACCAACATCCTTTAAGCCACAAAAACAAGACTAGACTACACCCAAGGCTTAGGAGGACCCGAAAGAGAAAGTTCAGAGAAAAAGGAAGTTGAACCCCCAAGCCTATATTCCTAAGCCTCCCTTTCCTCATGCACTTCAGAACCCCAAGCCTTTAGGCAAACAGGGAGTGAAGATGCAGAAGATGTTGAACTTGTTCAACTAAGTGCATATTAATCTCCCCTGCTTGATGCAATACAGTAGGTCCCAGCTTATGCCAAGTTCTTCAAGGAGTTATGCACACAGAAGAGGAAATCTAGAGCCATGACTCCTACCAAGGTCATGCTCCCCGAGTAGGTGAGTTCGATGCTATGGCACCAAACGCCACCAAAGCTCAAGGATCCAGAGACTCCGATCATTTTATGTGTCATAGGAGATATCACCATTGAGCGAGCACTGCTAGAGATATCACCAGTTTAGCGCAAGTGTAAATATCTTGCTCAAATTCTTCTATGATTCATTTGGGTTGGGAGAAATAAAGCCAACTCTGATGACCCTACAATTAGCAGATCGGTCCATCAAGATCTTGAGAGGGATCTTGGAGGATGTTCTAGTCAAGGTCGATGAGTTCTATTTCCATGTTGACTTCATAATCTTGGACATGGAGGGAGTTGATGTCTATCGACATACCTCGATTATTCTCAGCAGGCCGTTCTTAGCAATGGCTAATGCGTGCATTAATCATTGCATGAGGGCGATAAATGTCTTCTTTAGCAATAAGAAGGTGCGATTAAACATCTTCAATGCTACCATGGCACCAACTGGGGAGGATGCCTGCTTCCAGATTGACACAATACAAGAGATTCTAGAAGCAAATACATCCATTATATTACTGAGGATTTGTAGCAGTCCTATATGGCCATTGATTTGTACGGTAATGTAGATGCCATCGATAGTGTAGAGAGTAGGGATGTGTTAGATAGGATAAATGTGTCTTTTGCCAAGTCCAGATGACCAGCGTAATCATGGTGATTCAAACCTTTTCCTAGGTTGGCTAAGTTCCCTGCGAAACCATCCATAGAGAGCCTTCTTGAACTTGAGCTAAAGTCCTTACCAGCTTCGCTCAAGTACGTTTTTGTAGGAAAGGGCAACACGTTGCCAATCATTATTGCAACAGATCTAACTACACAACAAGAGAAAGAGTTATTGCGCATACTCAAAGAGTATATGACATCGATTGGGTGGTCCATAGAGGACTTAAAGGGCATTGATCCATCTTTCTACATGCACAAGATATACTGTGATGATAATGTCAAGCCTGTGCAAGAAATGTAGAGACGCTTGAAGGTCATTAAGAAAGAGGTGGTTAAGTGGTTGGATGTGAGGATCATATTCCCCATCTTTGATAGTCAGTGGGCGAGTCCTATGCAAGTAGTGGCCAAGAAGTCAGGGCTCACAGTGGTTCCGAATAAAAAAGGAGAAAGCATCCCCATGAGGACAACCACGGGGTGGCGAGTCTATATTGATTACAGAAAGATGAATGCTGTCATGAGCAAAGATCACTTCCCATTGTCATTCCTTGATCAAATCTTGGAGAGGCTCGTAGGCCAGATCTATTATTACTTAGATGAATATTCAGGATATAATCGGGTGAACATACACCCATAGGATCAAGAGAAGACTACGTTCATCTGTCCCTACAGAACTTTTATGTTTCGTTGTATGCCATTTAGGCTTTGCAATGCCCCAGCTACGTTCTAATGTTGTATAATGCCTATATTCTCTGACATGGTGGACAAAGACTTAGAGATCTTCATGGATGACTTCTCTGTCTATGAATCTTCATTTAAAGATTATCTCAAAAAGTTGAAAAAGTTATTACAGAGATGTGTTGAGACAAACCTAGTATTGAGTTGAGAAAATAGCTATTTTATGGTGCAGCAAGGGATAGTACTTGGGCATGTTATATCAGCAAGAAGCATAGAGGTAGACAAGGCAAAAGTCGAGTCTATTTCTAAGTTGTCTTATCCAACATCGGTTAAGCAAGTGAGATCATTTTTGGGGCATGCAGGTTTTTATAGGCGGTTCATCAAAGATTTTAGTAAGATTTCTAGTTCGTTGTGCAACCTGCTGAGAAAAGATCAGCCTTTTTCCTTTGATTCAGAGTGTTTAGTGGCTTTTGAGCACTTCAAGAAGGCCTTAACTACAACAACAATTATCCAACCTCCTGACTGGTCACTACCATTTGAAATCATGTGCGATGCATCATATTATGTCATGGGGGCGATCTTGGGCCAAAGGGTAGACCGAAAATCCCATGCTATCTACTATGCAAGCAGGACTCTCTCTGATGCGCAATTGAACTACACCACTACGGAGAAAGAATTGTTTGTTGTAGTCTTTGCTTTAGAGAAGTTTCAATCCTACTTGCTAGGATCCAAGGTCATTGTCTTCTCGGATCATGCAGCACTCAAATACTTATTATCTAAGAAAGACACCAAGCCCTGGCTCATTAGGTGGGTTCTATTACTCCAGGAGTTTGATCTTGAAATTTGAGACAAGAGTGGGAGTGAGAATGTTGTGACAGACCACTTATCTTGTCTGACAGTTGAGTTCATTGTGGATAGTATGCCTATAGGCGAGACTTTCCCCAATGAGCAGCTACTGGCTATCTAGAGCACATGTGTTCCTTGGTTTGCACACATTGTGAATTATTTGGCAATTAGATCTGTACTTGAGTATTGGTCTAAAAGCGAGATACAACTTTTTAAGGCTCAAGTAAAGTATTATTTCTGTGAGGACTTAGAGTTATTCATGACATATGTAGACCAAGTGATTTGCAGATGTGTGCCAAAAGAGGAGGTGGAATCAATCTTGAGATTTTGCCATTCCCTAGCATGTGGCGGCCATTTTAGCAGTTGCAAGACGGCTGCTAAGGTTTTATAATATGGATTCTATTGGCCGACACTGCATAAGGATGCAACAAAATTCTGCAAGAAATGTGTCCGCTGTCAACAGATGAGCAATTTGTCCAAGCGAGACATGATGCCCTTGGTTCCCATTCTGATCGTGAAGATATTTGATGTGTAGGGAATCGACTTTATGGGTCCATTTCCACAATCACTTGGCAATTTATATATCTTATTGGCAGTGGATTACATCTTAAAGTGGGTAGAGGCGATGGCCACCAAACCAATGACCACAAAGTGATGCTTACGTTTATTAAGAACAATATCTTTAGTAGGTTTGATATGCCTCATGCTATTATTAGTGATGGAGGCAAGCATTTTATGAACATCCACATGGTTTCCCTTTTAAGGAAGTACACGGTGTACCACAAAATTGCTACTCTATATCACCCACAAACGAGTGGCCAAGCAAAAGTATCAAACATGGAGATCAAGTGCATTCTAGAAAAGCTGGTTAGGCCTGACCACAAGGATTGGTCATAGAGATTAGATGATGTGCTCTGGGCCTACCGCACTACGTATAAAACTCACATTGGCATGTCGCCCTATCGGTTGGTCTTTGGGAAGTTGTGTCATCTACCAGTTGAGCTAGAGCATAGAGCATACTGGGCATTTAAGAAATTTAATTTCGACATGGCCCAGACAGGAATAGAGCGACGACTGCAGTTAAGCGAGTTAGAAGAGCTACGTAACGAGGCGTATTAAAAAGCCAAAATTTATAAGGAATGAACAAAGGTTTTTCGTGACAAGCACATTCAGCTGAAGTCGTTCATCCTAGGGCAAAAAGTTTGGCTTTTCAACTCCCAGTTACAGCTCTTCCCAAGCAAGCTCAAATCGAGATGGGATGGACCTTACATTGTTAGAGAAGTATTCTCATATGGTGTTGTGACAGTGTTTGAGCCACGCACAAGGAGGATATTCAAAGTCAATGGGTAGAAACTGAAGCCCTATATCTCGGATCTCACTACAGGGCAGGATATCGAGTCTATAGAACTCATCGATTGCCATGACTAGGGTAAGTAATTTTCTTTGTATCATAGCTTAGGATTTGCGTACTTTGCATTTTGTTCTTTCTTTTCTAGATAGGGTTTAAATAATGTCATGTATATATGGATCTTATGTGCTTTTTAGTGTTTATGAGTTTGCAGGTGTAGGACAGAAAGGAGCCTCGTAGGAGCAATTGCAAAGCCAACTCAGTAGAAAACCATGCATCTGAGAGTGCATGGTAGTGGTGCAAGGACACAACGACAACTAGCTCGAGTGAGTTTCAGCTCATGAACATGTCATATCTATCCTTTCCCTTATACTCTTATTTTTACTTTCCTTAGGTGTGCATTTGCATTTGCATTTTGTATTGTAGTATGCCACTGAGGACAATGTCATTTAAGCATAGGGGAGGGTATGTGTAAACACCCCAAAATTTTTAAGTCCATTCCTAACATTGCTTTTCGCAGATGCCAAACCCCTGCAAGGCGATAATCTGAGAATTTTTGTTATTTATGTTATTTGAGAATAATGATGCCTGTTTTGGATTTGAATTTCAATTGAATGATTATAAGTCTTAGCACTTGGATTTGACTAATTTAAATTCGTATAGCCTTATGCATTGATATCTATGTTTTGTTAGATGTATGCTCCACTCATTCAAAGACGGATCCTAAATCCAATACCAAACCTTAATTGGATCCTACTAGGGGTACAGGATCTGAAGAATCGAATTTAGATACGAGTTGAATACCGAATAATATCACACCCAATTATTAGCCTTAAGTCATATTTAACTTCTCGTTAGATAAAGGCAATGCAATTATGAATTTAGAAAGGGATTTTAGATATCCTAAATAGGACTCTAAATACTGTAAATGAGATAAGATTTAAAATTCAATTTGTTTTGAAGTTTTTATTTGGAATAACACACATAGTATGATCCCTTGTATATTTATGAGGATACTGCATGGAGGAGCATTACAAGATTTTTCGTAAGCCATAAGTGACAATTTATAACTAATGACAAAGAAAAAATATATAGAATGAATGATATAGATTGGGCTCTTGAAATTAACCAAAAGATTTTCATTGAAGAACATACGAGGGAAACCTAGATCTGGAATTCAGGAAAGATACCCCAGTATATTGGTTTAGTTCTTGTAATGAATTTCATAGACGAAATTCCCTTTTAAGGGTGGAAAGATGTAAAATGAGGAAAATTTTGAAAATTATAGGAATAAATAAAAGGAAATTTTTCTTCAGAATGGATAGGATAATATGATTTTTTGAATGAATTGGATCCAAATGGATCTTGGATCCAAATAAGGTCATATTGAATCTAATATATGGTTTTGGATATAGCAAGTGGATTTGGATCCTGCATGGATCCAAAACCCAATTGAAGTTTGATTGAATTTTTAATATATCCAAATATGGCATAACCCCAATCAAGATCCGAAAACCAATTAAAGAGTTTTATAAAGTTATAGTATTAAGGGATCCAACCCAAAATCTGAGATCCATTAGAAAACTCGTATGTATATAAATAAATTAATGAAGACATTTGCAACAAAAAATGAAGTAGTGTTGTGGAGATGTTTGTTGGCTCTTTGAGAATTGACGCGAATTCAAATCTCACCACACACACACGGTTTTAGTAAAAGGGCACTACATTCTTTTTTGACAAAAACCTATAACACCTATATGTATATAAATAAATTAACGAAGACTCAATTTACAATGAAATGAACAATAATGTTGTGGACAGGTTCGTTGCCTCTTTGGGGAGTGACCCGAGTTTAAATCCCCCTACACACAAGTTTTATTTTGGTGCACTATGATTCTTTTTTGACAAAAAATTGAAATTTGATGGTAAGTTTACATGTTTTATTTATTCAAGATATAGACTAGTTGAAAGTCTCAAAATTAGTAACACAATTAGGGTTTCTAACATTCAAAAACTCAGTTTTAGAAATGAAAAGAAATTTCTCCTTAAAGCACACGTTTTATGTGTTTAGGTGATTCTACTCTCCATTAAGACAAATTTTGGTCTATGTTCATGACCTAAATGTTTTCCCTAGTTAATTTTAAGGCAAGAAAAAAAAATCATAATGAGTGAATTAATGAGGAAAGAAGGAAAAAGGGAATCCAAAATCACATTAAGGTAAGTATTGACTCACCATATCTTATACTACTTTCCATTTAGACAAATAATTAGCTTACATTCAAAACCACACTAAAATTTTTATAAAGCTTAGGAAACTCACATATAATTATTTTAATGCTAAGAGATAGCCTAGACATTTTTTTAGTAGTTGCCATGTAAGCATAGCTAGAAAATGAAAGCTTGAGTAATAAGGAAAGAAAACAAGGAAAGTAATAAAAAAAATGAATTTTGGTAAGTGGGAAAGTAGCCCCACATGTTTCTTGATTTTGATTGATTCAAAATCTAACAAAAGAAACAAATAATTAATTCTGGAAATTTTAAAAAATTTATGTTGTATCTATCACGCATGGCTCTCTCTAAAAGATTTGCAACCCTCTCTTTCTTCTTACCTTCCATCTTCTCCATCCTTTTCCCCACACCTGGGATAGGCTCCATTGATAGTCGTACAAAAGAGGAAGATTCGACAATATCAAAAACCACCAGCCAGAGTCGAAAGAAACACCAGGCCAGACGATATCTTGAAACCAGCTTTATCGGTTTCACTCAGAGTTCAGTTCGTCAATAGCAGTAAATGGCCTTGTATCTCTATGCGTGTGTTTGGTGCCTTGTAGCACACATATGATGCACACCCTTCAAATATATGTATGAAAATGCATACATCTAGCCATGTGACATAGTCATGGCGGATGTGAGATCTAATTGATCCTCGGTACCGTGAATAATGGACTTGCATACACGATGATTGAATCTCATGTCATGGGGTATCGATATGCTTTTAATAGAGAGATCGTAGGCATAACTCAGGTAGCCAGATCATGCTAATAGACATGTATTATATGAAAAAAAAGAAATATAATAATATTAAATATATATACGCAAAATGCTAGATCTACGTGTTTGCTGTTACTAGTTTGATTACCAAAGATTGCTAAGAAATATAAAGAGTGTAATTAACGTCAGCCTGTATAGACAAAAAAAAATAATAGTTGCATATAGATCTTAACTTATGCATATGGTTCTTTTTATCAAAGAATGATTCCGGTATGGTTGATTAAGTTAGATTTCTCTAAAGAAAATAAAGTATAGATATATTAGATAATATTAGTTAGATGTAATGCAACGACCCACCTCGAAAGGGTGTTGTTCAATTTCATTAATGGACCATCAAAGCTCACGCCACATTGGTGAGCTTTTGATCCAAATTAATGAATTGTTAATGAGAGTTAAATCTCGATATTGATCACATAAATCTGAGTTTGATATATATATATATATATATATATATATATATATATATATATATATATATATATATATATATATATATATATATATATATATATATATAGTGTGTGTGTGTGTGTGTGTGTGTGTTCAATATCCATACATGCCTTAGATTTTATTTATCTTTCCAAGTATGATTCGTTTACTTATGATTTCAGATCTGAAGGTGTGAATCGTTATGAACAAATGATAGAGGTATAGCTGTTTAGGTATATACTGTGCATATTGGACCTGTCAGAGCTTGTGAACGATGTGTATACTTTTGTCAAATATATAATGGTCTTTATTTGCATCCCATCTTAAGTATAACTAAATCTGAGATGTAGGTGGTGCAGATCATTTTCTTGGGTATGAACTTTTCTATTGACTTGTTTCAAGGTCAGAATATGTGATATTTAATGAAAATCATGGTTGTCGATTTCAACTTGGATTATGATACCTTGTCATACATACATCCAAAGATACTTGATATATTTAAAAAAAAAAACCTGTTTTGTTGGTAAACCTATAGTGTTTAAAAATCCACAAATTTCTATACAAGTTTTAGTGGACTTAGATTCTTTTTGAAACAACGTTATCTTCAAAGGCTTAAAAAAATGGGTATCATGGTTGTCGTAGTAGTCATGCTAATTATCTTATTGTGTACCGATTGGGTTGACATGGAATGGGATGGGGTCTATCCGACCCCTACTTCCTGCATCATTAGGTGGATGCTGCAGACTGAGGTAGGTTTGACTCCAACCTGTCAAGACCTGGTTCAGTCCGTCCTTCTAGACATGGCTGACCGAACACAATAGTGAGGTGAAGCAGGGTCTATTCGACCTAGATTCTACTGTCACAAGGTGATGCAGGGCTCAGCAGGACACACCACATTCTGTTGGGCACCGCTGTTGCATGCTGCACACCGAATTGGACACTGCAAACCTTTGGTGCCCCAACTAGTGCAAGGCATCATGCTGGGGGCTGCAGGTCCGTACCAGTACCACACTACATGATGGATAGCGGTATTCCACAGCCTCAGCTTGCCTTTCAAAAGATAACCTAAAAAATAAAAAAAGAATTTTATGGCAAACCGGCTGGGTTTGCTGATGCACTAGTTGGCTGCCGCTTCTTGCTTGCACAATGGGCTGTCATAATTTTGCCGAACATAGCAGACACATTCTGTTGTGTTAAGAAGGGACAAGTTCCCTCTCCTAGTAGTTGTATGATCGGCAGGGTGCCCTCCCTGATAGGGTACAAATTTTGTGGCTGTAGAGGGTGCAAGCCTGCCACTGGCTGCTTCAGCCCAACCAACCTATATATATATATATATATATATATATATATATATATATATATATATATGCAGCAAGGTTGTTATTAAATAATTGATGTTTATCAAAGAAACCTACGTGTGCATAGTTTCAAAAAATGCAAATTTATTTCATTTGTTGTCATGCACTCAACAAGATGGTTAAATGGTAAAGTAATGCCTATTTTTTTTATTTTTGCCATTATGTTATTAGAACGAATGTGCATGTAGGTGTTTTCACGAGAATGTGATTTTTATCGCATGCACATGGGAATAATGTTATATTTTTACTGAACTTTGACAAAGAATGAGATATCCATGATGCTAATAGTTTTGTATGTAAATTGAATATGTGATTCGTATATAAAGGCATGGACCACTTGTTGTTAAATGCATGATCTTGATAATTACATAGTTATGAACATTGTATGGTCATGAATTATGCGAAAGCTCAAAACTAAGCTTGCGGTTTCGCAGAAACCTTGTGGTGCCATATGGGCAATTATGAAATTTGTATGTAATTTTTATGTGAATGTTATGACCATGACCAATGTATGGATCGTCTGGTAGAAAATGCATATTCTTATAAACTTTTGCACAATAATGGAAATTACAGGGTCATGATTATACAAAAATTCAAAACTTAGCTTATGGTTCCATAGAACCTTTGTAGTATCATATGAGCACTTATGAAATATTATACTTGAGACATGCCATGTGGTTGCATGATCAGTGGGGTATGATACATACACCCTAATTTAGAAATAAAATTTAAAATAATGCAAAGTACTCAACTTGGATTTGAGCCATAATTCTGAGAATTATTGTTGGTGCCTATTGTGCACTAGGTTGGTAATGTGCATACACTTGATTACCTTGAGTGTGGGTTTGGGGTTTTGGAAATTTCTTGTGGTGTAATAACTCGTACGAAGAAATAAACAAAATTTAATATACGCACATATAACCTAAACTGTGAGATTCTGGGTATACCTGAAAGACGGTATATGTTATTAGTTTATCGAGATTCTGGGTATACCTGCAAGACTGTATATGTTGCTGGTTTTTTAGGGTTCTGAGTACACCTGAAAGCCGGTGTATGTTATCAGACCCATGTTCTATCTTAGAAAGGGTAGATGGTATAAGCCCCGTGTGATAGTTATGTTTTTGTGAGAGCGATGCGTCTCACCCGATCTCCAGTCCTCAGAGTTAGGAGGCCAGAACTACCAATGTGTCCTAGGTGGTAGATCCAAGTCTTATGCAGAAGTTTTTAGGGTGTATGTTATTTCTAGTTTTGCCATTGAAAAGTACTCTCTCGATTGTGAATCGTCTCCTCTGGGTATCCGTACTGCTAGTCACACACGGTATTAATTAGAAATGCATAACAGACCTCCATGTGGTTTCGGTTTGCTACGATGTTGAATGTTTGTAAGTACCCACAGGGTAATTAATAAGAGAAACATAATGTCAATTTACTTTTAAATGTCTTTAAATATGTACACTACTTGACATTGCATTTGTTATAGTATAATTGTAGTTCATTTATGTGATGTGTAGTTTCAATAATGTTTTTTTTTATTATGTATCAAACCATGTATTGTTTGTATTGGGTGAATCTCATAGAACTTATATGAATTTTAGTATTCTGTATATCAGTATTTGAATGTATTGTACATATACTTGTATACATGACACTGAGTACATTCATATTGATATTATGCTTCTTACTCAGACTGGGAGTAGTCTGACCCCATCTAAATTATTATATATTTTTAGGTAGCAAATAAAAATATCATAGCAATTGCGATCATCGCTGCAGGCGATGCCATGAGACCATATCTTCTGTAGTTGTCCTGAGAAACTCTGATTAATTTATTAATTATATTATTTGTATGACTTGTAATAATTCAAGACAAGTTTTTATTTTGCATAATGATATGGAAGTTGTGTTATCACCTGCAACTTGCCTAATTATTTGACCAAAGAATTAATCGAATATTTTTGCTATGGTTTATATATATATATATATTTTAAAATTTTTGAGTTAAATATTTGAGGCGTTACAATGTAGCTACATCCTTATATGGGTTGGATTTGGTTCTAATGTAGAATCTGACCTAAACATATTTGGGTTTGAACTGAAAAGGCTAGTACTTGGTCTGGATCTAACTAGCTTAGCAGGGTTAATTTGACATACTTCCACGCTTAATTGAACTCTGATATTTGTTGCTATTCAGTTTCAACTCAGATATGGATTTGGATGAACTTATACAGGAATCAAATAGGTTGTTAATCAGTAATGAATCCGACTAAACAGATTCAGATTTGGTCAAATATCTGATCCAAACGCAGCTGTCTTCATTGCATGTGGATAGCAACAAGAAGTTATCCTATGGCTGTAACCAACCAACAAGAAGGCTTTTATTGTGCAGTGTTTGATGCACGTAACCGGTATTGTATGAACCGTCCATCTAAAGATGGATGGTACCCCAGTCCTTGGGTTGAGGGCAAAACAATTTGAACTTGTTGGTTCCCATGGGATAATACCAGAAACCATGCATGCTATTAGACCCAAGGGGGTTGGGGTAGTAGTATGGGGCCTAGACTGTTTGACGGGCAGTCTATCTTCAAATCCCATGGGCGTCACCCCCTGCCTAAGCCAAAGCTTGGCAACTCTCTAAAGTCAAGGGGTAAGCCATCAGAGTTTTATGTTAACATGGACAGCAACCACAAGTACAACAGGCTGAGCAAGCATGGCTAAGTCTCAGCGCCTGGGGCAGTTTCTTCAAGTAAAAATCAATAAAAAAAAAACATGCATGTTATTATGCTTCGAACTATACTAATTAACCTAAAATCCTAATTCTTGGAATTCCAGACAACTGTGAATCATGTTAAAACATGACCCAATTTACAGTTTGTAGTAGGTGTGTGCTTCAACAAGTACTTTCCAAAAAATCCTGGAAACTCATTAAATGGGCACTCAATGCTGGGAAATGCCTCCTTTCACACTTTTGCTTGCTAGGTATTCCCAATGCTATGACATTCAACTGAGTTTATACTGCCCCATTTAAGTAATATTTGCAAAAATTAATTGTAAATACAATCAACATAGCATTTAATTAATATTTGATACAATGAATTGTAAATACAATTGACATAACTAAATGTGGCTTTTTATTTTTTTAGTTTTTTTTATCATATCTAACATCATATATATAATCTATATGTTTTATTTTGTGAGAACCGGCTTTTGGATTGCTAGAATCCAATATGTATACAAGTTTGTTCCGCCCATCCAAAATTCAACAACTATGAATGCATCAATTTTTTCTGACTCATAAGACATGTTTTTCATCAAAACATGATTAAAACCTACTAAAAAAACTATCCATAATGAAAACTCAACCAAGTGACTAGAGTAAATTGAGTTCTTGGTTCAATGAGAAGAATAAATCCTTCGAATAATTAGGTGATCATTAAAATATATATTAAGATAAAAATTATCTTCATTATGATATAAGTGGTCAAAAACTTGTGATATGATGATGAATCTCATTACTATTAATGAGACTTTTAGGTCAATTTCTTAAAGTTATTAAAATAAACAAACTCGCCTATATGAGTGTGAAGGCGTAGGTCATCTCAGTGAAATTTAGGTTGTCTATAGAGCAATCATAATGTGAGATATGACATAAGACCCTAACTATATCCAGCATTTATATATTAATAACACATATGGTTACTTGAAATGAATGTGTGTATATAAAATATAAATATATATATATATATATAACCAATTTATTGTATATAATATATGATATTTTTATAATATATTTAATACATTATTTTATTAATATATATAACCATATTTATACATAATATTTATACTATAATTTGTATAATATATGTAATTATATATAAAATATAATATATGTATGATTGGATCGAGCCAGTCCATGGACTGACTTGGCTGAGTCATGCTAAACTCGGTTGACTGGGCTGAGTCAGCCAAGTTTTGTTCATTAAATGACCGTGTCACTGGGTTGACTCGGCTGCTTTTAAACCATGCTTCTTAAAGAATGAAGAACTTTTCCCAATGGATGGTGGAGGTGTGAAAATCTTGACTACCAAACTGAAGGGAGTAGGCTTATTACCACGCCCTGCTTACCAGTCAAGCTACTTTCTACTCTTTTGACTACTAGAGGGCTACCAAAAGCTCCGAGTTAGTTGGGCATTCAAGCAACTCACACCAACATCGCTCAGAGTTTGAGGTTCGAAGTTGGCCTTGCTGCTTCTGCAAAATCATAAGGTCATACTATTTCTTTTTTCCTTTACTCTTTATTATTTTTCTCTTGTTTTAGTGACCGACTTAAAGCTGAGTAAGAAATGCCTGGTCGTGATGATCCTAGATTATGTGGGTATAAAGCTTTCCAAGTTCCCTATGCTTGGCATTTTTTTGGGCTAAGAACAGGAATTGCTTCTGTCACCCATTGCAGAATGATTTCTAATATGCTCTGCTGATTCTGGATATTGTTAGTTCTAACATTTCCGGATATTGCAGTAATATGCATCAGTTGAGCAATGGAATTGCATGGTTGAATACCTTGTGGTCATATATAAAAATTTTGATGAAATCCTGTAAATTCCCTTTAACATTTTCCTTTGTTTTGTTTTTTTCCATAACTACATTTTACTTTGTTTCACCTGCAATATGCTGGCGATGAGGCTCGTGGAATTTGGGATCACTAAGTTACGGGTCCTAAATTTTCTAATAGGCTGATGTTTGGCAATGTCACATGAGATTCAGATTACCATGCAAATGAGAGAGTGAATCTGATTGGCATTGGCTAACCAAACATCAAAAAACGAGTGGTGAGAAGTCATCTTATCTCATTTACATGAGAATCAGAATCACAAGCGTTCTCTTGTGATTCCGACTCATATGACTCCAAAACAAACATTATTTCGGCTGTTTGTTTAATGGGAAAGCCCTTTCTTGAGAAGGAGCATGCGAAAAAAGAGCCACGCGTACCCAGAAAAACTCCAAGAAAAGGTATTTTCATAAGAGAAAGGTCATGCCCCTTTTCTCATTGGTGAGGGTGTTTTTTTTTCTGTGAAACAAACAGGCGTATACAAAGATAATGACCCTAGTGAAGTGTGGGGGTGTAAAAGGATCGTGTTTGGTACGATCTCTGATCTAAACTCAACACCATTTTACGGGTTGCGGATCTTTCAGGACTTGGATTTAATTGATTGGATGTTGTTTGGACGAAAAATGGGTCTGTCCTAAACCCATTCGGTGCTAAACAGAGTGCTAAATGGGTTTTTCAGCTTCTTCGGTGCTTTTAGTGCGGTTCAGGCCCTATAAATATGTTGGGCATGGTCGATTTACTAAGAATCCACACCTGAATCATGTGTTTTAGATGAAAAAATTATGTTTGAAGCAGTGGCCGAACCAGGAGTTTTTCGTTGGGTGGGCAGACCTCGGGTCTCGGAGACAATGCTATGGTCTTGAAGGACGATCCATTTATTCGGATCAATGGCGAAGCCAAAAAAATTTCGTTGGAGGCACTATCTAAGAGATAAAACTTAAATAAGCCTTTGAATTATATTGAAATCGATTGGTTATCAATATAAAAAAAATCAGCAATATTTATCACAATATACTCAAATCATTTAAGACCAGTCTTGCATACATTCAGCTCAAATAAACAGCAAGAAACCAGAACATTAGGCTGCTTTCCAAAAGCAGCTTCTAAAGCTTAAAACGCACAATCCAGAACCCGGTTGAATGCAGATTCGAACTCGGGGAGTGACAGATGTGATACCGCTGCCACGGGAAGACATAAACGTGTCAGCACCACTCGCTGATTGTTGTCCTGGGCGAGTGCTCGCCACCTAAAACAAACGGCATCTAAATGACAACACACCACAGACGATAATATCCAGAACAGATTAATTGCTGGATTAAAAGTAAACATACACTTATTTTCTGTTTGTCACACACCAGACAAATTAAAACACACATAGCGGTAGGCATTAGCATACAAGAGTTAAAATCAGATTCTTTGTTTCTTTACAAAATATCGTTGGAGGCACAGTATTTTTTCTTTTTCGGTTTCAAATTCTGGGGTGGGCGACTGCCCACCCATGCCCACCCCTGGCTCCGCCACTGGTTTGAAGCATCCTAAATTTACAGAGATTTTGGGCCGTTGATTTTTTGAACTTTATAAAAAACCCACCCATGTGTTGGAATCAAAGGCTTCAGGAGTTAGGACTATCACATCTGTACGGTCAGAATTTAAAAATAAAATGAAAAAAGCCCAAAAAACCCATTTAGCACCAAATGGGTTTAGCACCGACCCATTACTCGTTGTTTGGATTCAGATCCAGAATTTAATGAATATTTTCAACCGAATCTCTGTTTGGATTGCCCATTTTATCCCTAGCACTGTTGAGTATCCTCAAATTTCATGAAGGTTTACATTTGTGCGAGAAAGAGCAGACTAGGTGGTAGCCAAACTGGGGGATGAAAGCGGATCGTGTTTGGGCAGAGTCCCAACCCAGATCCAACATATTTTGCGTGGCTTGAATAGAAAATCGGATCCTTTTGGGAATCAAGACTGGTATTGCTATCAATGGGTCAGGTTTAATTGGGTACCAGACCCGGTCCAAACTCAAATATCCAGTTGCGGTCTTGAATATGCTGATCGTTACGTGAACCAACCCAAGCAACATTCTGGCTGAAGTATTTTGTACGTACTTTTAAGCCAAATACTTCACATTATATGCAGCGGCATGCTTGACAGCCACCCATCTTGGCATTGGTCATAGTTTAATTTTCAGATAGAACATATTGGCCATAGTTTAATTTCCACTTTCGTGGCTGTTTCTGATGTTTCAACTCCTATCCAATGGAGAATTCATGGCAGATATTTTTTGCTTTTCAATTTGAACAGGACCAACTTGAATACATAGAACAATGCGCAGAAGGGCTGAACTGAACCGCGAGTATTTGCTTACAAAAGCTGTGGATTCAGTCTTTGCATTTTTTAGATGGGCAGAGTTTGAATTTCTCTTCTTCTTGTTCTTCATCTTCGCATTCCTCGTCTTCAAAGATCTTGTGAGTACTCAAAGCGTAGCTTAGTGTGTTGATGATCTTGTTTTTCGATCAGTATCTTACTCGCTAATATGTACCCAATTGTTATAGACATTTCATGAGAAATTCAGTATGAGACAAAGGATATAGCATCATTTCTGTAAAAAGAAGTCTGGCCTTTTTTATGCAGGGGACTGGTGTGGCCTCTTTGATGCAGGGGACTGGTGTGCCCTCTTTTCAAGAACTGGCTGGCAGGATAGTGCGCTTTCTTAATGTCGTGCCTCTCAGTGGTACTTATAATTAACTTGTAAACTTTAGTAGATGATGAGCATATGATATTCAACTTGTAAGTTTTCTGTTGCAGATTTTGGTACTTTCTGTTAGAGGAACTTTCTTTGTGAATTCTTCCCTTCACAAATTTTGCTGTGTCATGCAGACAAGCTTATCAACTTCTAGTCCCAATAACACACACACACACACACACACACACGTGCATGCATGCGACAACTTGAACTGATTACTCTACCTTAGGCCCTGTAAAAAGGATCACCTTGCCCATGCTTCACATCTAGGAAGGAAAGAAACTTTTATAAAATATGCTTGTTATGTTACTTTAATTTTTATTCACAATTTCTTGAGTTCTGTTGTTTTTGGTATTCATTTATTTTTATTATTATTATTATTATTATTATTATTATTTTCATTTCATTTCATTTGATTGGTCAAGTGGTTAAGGTGTTTAACTGCACTGATGTTTGTTCATTTGATGCATCAGGCATCAATCCTCATTAATGGAATCATTGGCATTTTCTAAGAAATATGACCTAACACAAAATAAGATGGTTCTGGCATCTTCTGTCATCCAGGATACAGGTTTTTATTGCCTTTCTACACAAATATCAATATAGAAATTTTGGAAGGAAATATGAAAATGAACTACTAGAATTATCCTTATTTGATTATTTTGTTTTTAAATCTCAAATTAGGTGGAAAAGTTAACAGAGGTTGTAGGTTGAAAAGTCAGTCCAAGAAATTTGTCTAGCAGCAGAGCAGTTTGGATGAACTGGACATTTTAGTTACTTGTAAGGCTGAAACTTAGTCTGTAAATGTGGGCAAAAAGACACTCATGGACAACAAATAGGCCATATCCTACCCTAGCCTTCATCTTTTTTGTTTAATACCTTTTTAAGTGAAGTTATATTCTTGAAATTGAAGCCACCGAATCAGGGAAGGACACTGTTTTCCTAATTGAGGAGACGGTATTGTTGGGGCTTCTTCATTCAGTATGTGAATTGACCTACAATCCTTTGTAACCATTCATTGATTTCTTAGCAATTTATATTCCTTATCAGATTATTTAATGCTGGATTACTTTACATTTAGGCCAAACTTTTGTGAAGGTTGAATTGCTTCCTTTTGAACCAACTGGTAGCTAAAGTGGATAAGAACTTCCATCTGTTGTGCAATTTCGGCAATCTGCTTGTCCATATGAAGTATCTTATTTTTAGGCGTATACATAAATAGGAATTTTGATTCACTCTACTGATTGCATTCAGTTGTGCTTTATATGTCATCCAAGGTGTATGTATCATCTTACACATTATTTTGAAGCACCAATAAGTGCTTGTTCAACAATCTTGTCCCTTGGATAAAAACGGCCACCTCATCTCTAATATTTTCCTCAAGTATATTCTCTTCCTCCATTAAGCCGCTTTGTTCGCATCTTCCCTTCTGAGCCATCAATATCCTCTAATGATTATTTGTTTTGTCATTTTCTTCTTATTGTGTTATACTGAGTTTTTGTCAATATTCATTGTAGTACTGCTAAGATGGCATCAGAAACTGATTTGTTTAGAACTTTTTCACTTACGCTGCAGCAAGGACACTGTGAGAATCATCCATTACAAAATCTTCTAAACTAATGTGATGCAAGCCAAAGCATTAGGCCCTGTTTCATTGTATTTATGCTTACTGTTAATATAGCTGATAAATAGAAACAACATTTACAAATATTTGTAAAGAATAAATAGAAACAAATTATTGTTGTTTGAATTACAAATATTGATACATGGAGACAACATTTAAAAATATTTGTAAAGAATTAACAAAAAGAAATTATTATTGTTTGAATGACATGTTGGGTCAAATCGACCCTAGAAACTAAAACAATTGGTACATGCAAACTGTATTAAAACAGTAAATACAGAGAACAGAAAAAAACATGTACCTGATGTCCCTACCATTGCTCGATGATGAAACTCAGGCATTTGAATGAAGTGAGGGAGTCTTCTCCTCTAGGTTTTCTCTGCCTTAGGTGAGTCACGGCACAGTCTGAGAAAATAGAGTAGGGACCCAACCGTGTATATGAAACCCTTTTGGAGAAACTTCTTATGCTCTTCTGCCCTCAACCATGCAGGTGTATCTAAAAAGTTTCTCCGTAACTGATTAACAGTTATAGATAAGCCCATGACTAAATGAGACTTATCCTTATTTCAAATCATCGCATATTTGACGTTCATAACTGTTAGTTAGGAAAAATGGATCTGGATTCAAATAGATCCTATCCAGATCCAAAATACTAACAATCTTCCACTTGGACAAGAATATGCTATTCCCAAATGATTTGAATTATAACTTGAATAGATAGGCCTTAATTCTATTCGGGTCCAATTTATATTGCTCAACAAAATTCTATACATAGAGAACTTTCGTGCAATATAAATAAAAGAATCAACCTTTATTACAATATGTGATTACATGTACAAAATGTATATCTGACTACAACGAAATGGATAAACTCATCCTCTTTACATGTTCAACATATAATCCCGGGGCCAAACCCTTAGTAAGAGGATCTGCAACCATTTCTTTGGTACCAATGTTGTCAATACACACATGTTGATTCTCAGTACTTTCCTTGACAACAAAGTACTTTAATTCCATATGCTTGCATGATGTAGTACTCCTGTTGTTGTTAGAAAAGAACACAAAGGCTTCATTGTCACAATATACCCTAAGTGGTCTCCCAATGGATTCAACCACTTTGAGTCTAGATATGAAGTTTCACAACCAGATGGCCTGTGATGTCATCTCAAATAGTGCAATGAATTCAGACTCCATGGTGTGTGCAGCAGTAGTGGATTGCTTCTCACTCCTCTAAGAAATGACATCATCAGAAAAAAGAAAGATATATCTTGTTGTAGACTTTCTACTATCAGGACATCCTCCTAGTTCAACATCCGAATAGCCAATCACTTCAAGGTGCTCCGATCTCCTATAGGTCAACATATAATCTTTTGTCCTTTGCAAATATTGTATGACCTTCTTTGCAGTTGTTCAGTGGGCATGACTTGGATTCGACTGAAATCTGCCAAGAACCCCAACTGCATATGATATGTCAGGTCGGGTGCAGGTCTGCACATATTGCAAACTACCAACAACTGAAGCATATGGTATTTGGTTCATGAGTGCCTTGTCTTCTTCAGTTTGAGGACAATCCTTGAAGCTCATTTTATCCCTTTTAAGTATAGGTGCCGTAGTAGGAGAACAATTCTTCATCCCATACCTTTTGAGAATTTTATTTATATAGGTTCTTTGAGAGAGGCCTAAAACACCTTTTACTCTGTCTCGATGGATCCCTATGCCGAGAACAAAAGCAGTCTCTCCCATGTCCTTCATCTCAAAATGAAGGGAAAGAAAATCCTTGGTTTCTGTGAGCATGACCTTATCGTTTGTTGCAAGTAATATGTCATCTACATATAATACCATGATTATGAACTTACTCCCACTTGTCTTGAGGAACACACAACGGTCAACGATGTTTTCTGTAAATCCAAAAGTCAGAACGACTTCGATAAATTTAATGTATCATTGGCGGGTGGCCTGTTTAAGTCCATATAATGACTTATTTAACTTGCGAACCAAACGTTCGGACTCACCTTTAGAGAAACTTTAAGGTTGATCCATATAAACTTCCTCATCAAGTTTACCATTTAGGAAAGTTGTTTTTACATCCATTTGGTGTAGCTCTAAATCTAAATGAGCTACTAAGGCAAGTATAATCCGTATTGACTCTTTAGTTGAGACAGGCGAATATGTCTCACTATAGTCAATGCCCTCTATTTGGATAAAACCTTTTGCAACAAGCCTTGCTTTATACTTATCAACATTACCTTTGAAGTTTCTTTTGGTCTTAAAGACCCATTTACACCCGACGAGTTTGACTCCCTTAGGTAATGTAACAAGGTCCCACACTTTATTTTTAGCCATAGAGTCTAACTCTTCTTTCATGGCCTCAATCCAAAGTGAGGATTGCTTACTTTCAACAGCTTCCATAAATGTCATGGGATCATCATCTATGAGATTTACGGGGTCCTGTAAATACACCACGTAATCTAGATGAATAGCTGATCTTCTAACTCTAGTGGATCTCCATACATGCGGAGGTTCCTGATCCTCCTGTATGTACTCTCCAGTATTATCCGCTAATGGTTTTTCTGTAGTGGGTGCATCACTTGTGGGTTCAATACTTGGTTGAAAAATGATAGGCAATCTATCATCTATCTCAGGGGTATTATCCTTATCTCGAGATTCTTCAAAATTGAGGTTTTGTAATGCGTCTTTCCCAACAGAACCATTTTCTAAAAATCTTGCCTTATTTGTTTCTATTATATGTTGTGTATGGAACGAACAATAAAACATGTAACCCTTTGACCTTTCTAGATAACCAATGAAGAAACCACTGATTGTCCTAGGGTCAAAAGCCTTTATGTGAGGGTTATAAAGTTTAGTCTCTGCAGGACAACCCCATATGTGCATGTAAGAAAGGGTAGGCTTCCTACTTGTCCATAACTCATAAGGAGTTTTTGAAATAGTTTTTGTAGGAACCTTGTTCAAAATATGCACGGCTATCCTTAGGACTTCACCCCACAAGGTTACATGTTGAATAATTCAACATTGCTCGGACCATTTTTTTAAGTGTTCGATTTCGCCTTTCGACTATACCATTCTGATATGCACTACTGAGCATGGTGTATTGAGGAACAATGCCCTCTTCCTTCAGAAATTGAGCTAATGGTCCTTCTTGTTGTCCCATATCAGTAAATCGCCCATAGTATTCTCCACCTCTATCGGATCTAACAATTTTGATTATTCTTCCTATTTGTTTTTCTACCTCTTTCTTGAAGTCTTTGAAAACTTGATAGACCTCAGATTTCTCAAATATGAGGTACAAATACATAAACCGAGAATAATCATCAATAAAAGTGACAAAATACTTTTGGCTCGTAAAACATGGGGCAAACGGTCCACATACATCAGTATGAATGATTTTCAATAATTTATCACTTCTTTTGGCATTTTTCTTATATGTGTTTGTCTGCTTAGCCTTAATGCAGTCCAAACACGTTTCATTATCTGTGAAGTCTAAAGATTCCAAGAACCCTTCTTTCACAAGTCGTTGGACTCTCTCTTTCGAGATGTGTCCTAAACGACGATGCCAGAGAAGATAGGATTGATCATTTATCAGGTTACACTTATTGTCAATTACTTGATTAGTATTAAGAGTTTCCTAGATATGGATTTGGGTTTTCAGACGATACAATCCATCACACAATAATGCATAACCAATCAAGACATTATTTTTATTGATATATAATTTGGACTGTTCAAACTTTATATAATATCCAAATTTATCAAGTCGTGATACAGAAATGAGATTCCTACTATAGGATAAAACATAAAAAGTATCTACCAAATCCAAAATGAAACCACTATTTAATACTATTTTGCAGGTCCCAACAGCCTTCACATGAGATCGCATCTTATTTTCGGAGAAGTTGTTGCTTTCATGACTTGTTGGTTTCCTCTGATTCAGAAATGCCTGCAGAGAATTGGCAATGTGCACAATGGCACCTGAGTCAATCCACCAATTATTAATTGGAACATCAATCAAATTACATTCATGAGAAACAAATGACAAGTTACCTTTCTTGTTCGACCAGAGTTGGTACTTTACGCACTCTGCCTTTTTATGTCCTTTCTTTTTGCAAAAGAAACACTTTACTGCAAGAACATTAGACTTAGCAGGTGCTTGGTTGGGCTGGGAGGCTGACCTTTTCTTGGGCTTCTTCTTAAAAGATTTCTTTTTCGGTCCACTCTTCTGCTGAACCTTATGAGAAGTCTTATATGCACTATGCACCTTCTCTCTCTTCAACCTCTCATCTTCCTCAACACACTTGGTCAGGAGATCATTAAAAGTTTATTCGTCATTATGTGTGTTATAGAAGATTTTAAAGGGACCGTACTCAGCTGACAATGATGTCATAATTAGGTGGACAAGGAAGGAGTCCGAGATAGTCAGCTTCATGTCATTAAGTTGTGTGGCTATGTTTCTCATCTCTAGTATGTGTTGCCGAATGTTTCCCCCATTCATGTATCTCATAGATGTTAACTTAGACATAAGGGTACTAGCCCTAGCCTTGTTGGAACTCATGAATTGTGCCTTTATAGCAGCCAGAAAATCATTTATAGTCTTACATATGGGAATGACATTCCTTATGTTCTTAGCCACCCTAGACTGCAGCAAAAGCAGACTGGGGCGATTAGAATGCTCTCACTTTTCATAATCGAATTTTTGTTTCGGAGTGCTAGTAGGTGTTAGTTCAGGAGGTTCTTCATTCCTGAGGGCTAAGTTTAAATCCATGTACCCTAAAGTAAATAAGATTGTTTCTTTCCATTCTGAGAAGTTAGAACCATCGAGAAAATGGATACTAGATGAGCCAAAAATAGTATTGGGCACTACATAGACAAAAGACAATATTATTTCATGTAATGAGACATGTAAATGGAAAGATAAATACATGAATAAGGCCCTTAATTATTTACTCTTTCTTAGGCAAGTGCCAGGGGTCATCATGGTCCCACTTTAGTGAGTACCCATAATACGCAAATGCACTTTGCCTCTCACTATTTGATAAAACTGAGGGAACATGTACCTAGAGACAATCGACATGAAACCTTTGGGTACTACACATCTCATGTGCTGAGAGACACTTCCTTTATTTTATCCTACTAGCTTCTAAACATAACAATACCATCTTTGGATGACACATTATTTCTATGAGGCCAATACAATTTCAATGTTAAAATTTTTCTAACTAGACATTTGCAAAAATATACATCAGTTCACTTTGGTGAAAACAGATACATAGAAATGCAAATTCCATGTTAATCCCTATATCAACATTGATGTGAACGCTTAAACAATCATGCATATTAAAAAAAAATATACTACACATATCTTTATGCATTTAAAAAATATGTATACATATGCATAAAACAAGCATAACATCAATAGAAGCATATATATATAAGCATTAAAACCGACTCCAAAATATAATGAATCAGTAATATAACTAAATATGCTTTAAAATGCCTCATAAATATGATATGCATGCTCTAAAACATGTATGTCAGCCCTAGAACCCAAGAACCAGTCCAAAAACATGATGAACAGTCCCAGAAATAAATGTATCGGTTCGAAACTTGATGAACCATAAAAGAAACACCCTCGGAACAGTTTCAAAACAAAAAAACAGTTATGCCAAGTGAAAGAATCGACTCCCAAACCCCAGGAACCAGTTTAAATTCACTCAAAATCGGTCTCGGAATGCTCCATATCGGTCTCAGACGAAGCCATATGGACCGATACGGTTCGTTCCGGGTCGTTCTGTCTGTTCCAGAATAGACCGTTCTGTTCAAACAAAAACATATATGTTCTGGGATAGCTATTTCGAATGTTCTATCTGTTTCAGAACACCATGTTTCGGGACAGTCGCAGTGGGTGTTCGAGACAGATGTTCCCGATGTTCAGAACGTACTCTCTATTCCAGAATAACATGTTCGGGATAGACGTACCCGGTATATATGGACTTTGGGTCTATGGATCCCGAAACAAGCAGACCCGAGTCTAGACCCGGACCCGTAACTGTAGCACCACCTTATATTTCAGATTCGAGTTTAAATGAGTATTCTGGATCGGGTCTAGACCCGATCCGATTATCGCTTTCAGATCCGAGGAAAATCGGGTATTTCGGATTGGGTCTAGACCCGATCCGATTTCTCGAGTATATAAACATCATTATGATGTTTACGAAAAACCCTAGCCGCCTCCAAGCCCCTTCTCTCTCTCTCTCTCTGTTTCGAAGCATCCAGCGATGCGGCTGATGGCTCTAGCGAAAAAGATCGCGATGCTCCGGCAGAACAGATGGCAGTGCATCCGGCGGAACCTGATGCGGATCCTGCCAACATTTTCCATGCTAGAGGCTTCCAGAGAAACGGAAAATAGAAGAAAGAAGAAGAAACTGCCGACCAGAGGTTTCGTCGGGCTCTGGCGAGCTTATCCGGACAGCCCCGACCCCCTTTTGTCATCCGACGGTGACCCAACCCCGATCCCTTTCCGCCATTCGACGTGGTGCGGTCTGTAGGTCTGGCCAGAACCGATCTCCTTCCCCGCTCCGGTCACCACACAGTGACAGAGGCAGAAGTTGGTGAAAATGAGGGAAAACGCCCTCTGTAAGCATTTTTTATAGAGGGTTTTTTTGGCGAAAAGGTCGGCGGTCAGAGCCATTTGCAATTTCTGGGAGGGTTTGGGTTTAACCCAAAACATGTTCCCCGTCTTTTCTGGCGAAAACCCCCTTGAAACCCGAATGGGATTTTCGCTGGCGACCGACGCGAAAAGGAATTCAGAAAATCACAGTGACCTGACAAGTGTCGTATCGATCACAGGGGATTCGCTCAGACCTGATACGGGTCTGGATCCAATCCGTGAACCAGACCGATTCAGAACCTTGACCTGATTCGGTTTACTACCGGATCTGAAATGTGTCTAGTCTGATACAATTCTCAAAACCGGATTGGAAAATGTATCAGACTGGTTCGGATTCCAGAACCCCTATTCAGCTTGACTGAACAAAAAATGATTCTGTTTCAAGAACAGAATCGATCTGTCTGGGATAGCAAAGCAGCATGTTTTCCCATCTTTGTTTATCCTTATACAGAGATGGAGGATCAGGCCGCAGAGGTCCAGAAACCCTGGCTCTGATACCAATTATTGGGTCAAATCGACCCTAGAGACTAAAACAATTGGTACATGCAAACTGTACTAAAACAGTAAATACAGAGAATAAAAAAAAGCATGTACCTGATGTCTCTGCCATTGCTCGATGATGAAACTCGGGCATTTGAATGAAGCGGGGGAGCCTTCTCCTCTAGGTTTTCCCTGCCTTAGGTGAGTCACAACACAGTCTGAGAAAACAGAGCAGGGACCCAACCGTGTATATGAAACCCTTTTGGAGAAACTTCTTATGCTCTCCTGCCCTCAACCATGCAGGTATATCTAAAAAGTTTCTCCGTAACTGATTAACAATTATAGATAAGCCCACGACTAAATGGGACTTATCTCTGTTTCAAATCGCCGCATATTTGACGTTCATAACTGTTAGTTAGGGAAAATAGATTTGGATTCAATCTGGATCCAAATGGATCCTATCCAGATCCAAAATACTAACATGACAAGCTTTTTCAAAATGATTTTCAAATGTGTGTTTGGATGTGTACAATTGCATTTGAGATCCAATTGAGTTAGATGAGTTTAATGGATCCAAAATTGACAACACAAATTAATGTAGGCCTACCAAATTCATATTAGGAAGGGAAAATATAGAATTTTGGTGAAAAATATTTTCCTTGTAAGGTTGGAATTTTACTTGACAAATACCTTAATAAGCAGAAAGAATCTGCAGAAGGGCTAGAAACATGTAAGAGCCTGTGTTTTTTTCAATCATACTTACAAAGTTTTGGATGGCTAGAATGAAATCTGGACATTCCTACCACATTGGGCCATCCAGGGATTCAGAGATCTGGGGTCCTTCCAAAGAATCTCTGTTTGGGTGATGGTATCTGGGATGAGAGCTGAGGATTTGGGTTTAAATTTGATCAAATTGCTATAATGGTGGTTGTTTGGAAGCATAACATTATGAACATAGTTTGTGAAAATGGCAAAGGAGACGGTGCAGCCTCGCCTTTGTATTTGCACTCAAAACAGGATTTGGTCACTACCTCCTCCTAGAAGTAGTAGCTACCAATTTGGATTCCACTTTTCGAAATCTATAGACTCCTTCAGACCACCAGTTCTCACACAAACAACCTTAAATGAAAGTGGTTGAGACCTGGCACTTCCTCGAAGTACGTTTTGAAAGCGCAAAACATGGTTCTTCCGAAACATGCTGAGAAGCACCAAAAAAATTAGGAAGTGTGCTTTTCCATTAATGGGATGCTCGGTTCCCCTTCTTTTTTTTCTTCTTTTTTTTCTTTTTTCGCTTTCACCTTGCTTCCTAGGTTGCTTCTGAATCGTTTCTCTTCTCGCTTTCGAAATGATTCCTAGTTCGCTTCTAAGTCGTTCTGCACTTCCCACTTCCTAAAATTTTGAAGGTGCCTCGCTTCTCGCTTTCGTTTCCGCTTCCCGAATCGCTTGTCACTCCTGCTTCCCCGACTGAAAACTCTGGTTGAGACTTACATAAAAAGAATCAACTGCATGATATTTTGTTAGAATGCCTATATCAAAGCTGAGATAACACACTTTCAGACTGTCCCATAGGCAAGTGAGCGACCACTTTCCGTCGATTCACATCATCGAAAGGCAGTCCTGATTGTGTAGTTCCAAAATGCATTTGACATTTGTGGTGACTGGCGAAGTGCTATCTCACAGAGATCTCATGGATGAGGAGTGCATGAAGGCTCAAACTGGTGAACATGGTGTATTGCATTGTGTTTGTATCAGATAATGCTGGAATGGAGAATATATTTCACCTTTTTGGTTGATCTCTTTGAGTTCACTAATTCTTCAAGATGGTTGTAGAGTTGTAGGGATTATTCCATAATCTGAATTTGTAGGCCTGTGGAAGTGGTAATAAATGACTGTCAATACTGCATTTTGCTCTATGGAATACATTTTTATTCTTTAGTTTCAAAACTTACGAGATGGGGTGCTTGAGTATCAAAACCTTTTCCTGATAAAAGTTATACTTGCAAATCTAGGAAGTTTGTTGCACTCCTCTCACAGTTTGCATGGTTTACATAAATAAGGAGAAGTGTTTTTTCTCAGCATGTGGCAACATTTAGATCTTGTCTGCAACATATGTAAAAGCCTGATAGAATTACGGACCCCTTGCTTTGCTGAAAACTGTAACATTCTCCTTAAACTTCCGACCGGTGCAACGGATTAACATTTAAATAATTTTTGCAGACTTCACTGCCAGAGTACAATCAGATTTTCGTGAAGAAGCCTGAGGGTGCTGAATTCTGGCCTTTTTAGGAAGAAATGAACTCATTTATGTTACAAGAATCATTTGGTTTCCTCTGATCATGGTGAAAGCATAACAAGTTTTGGGGACTCTTCATGTTATGATATGTCTCCTTATATGCAGGCCTAATTAGCCTAACAAAAGCAGGACTCATTTGTATATGTTTCTTGAGTTTTGTCACTTCCCTTGCCAGACTAGTTGTACCACATGAGGCCCATGTAAGAGAGAGAGAGAGAGAGAGAGAGAGAGAGAGAGAGAGAGAGAGAGAGAGAGAGAGAGATATTCTGCGTATGCTTTCAAATTCTGCCAACTGTATTGGCAGATAGATGCTTGTGAAGCCATCTATGAGACTACCCCTTCCATCACAGGGGTGAGCTGTCTGCTGAGACAAACATATAAAGTTCTTGGAAGGGACTAAAAAATTCAATTGTCTATATTTGAATATAATGGAGTCTACTGGGCCCAGCTGAAAGCCTGAGATCATGTTCCCAATGGCCTTAAGTACATTGGTGTCTCTGAATTAGATCGAACCAGCTTCTCCAACATGGGCTCTAGACTTCTAGTAGTTTCCCTGTTAGCTATGAGACTGACAACTTGGCTTGGTTGAATGAGCTCATGGGGCTAACTACACCAGTCGCTTGCATTTGGAATTCAAAACTCATACATGCTCTGTGAGTTGTGTTTGTGCATACGTGTGTGCACGCGCCTGCATGTGTCGGTCATCTATAGGACTATCCCTGTACTGTGACCTGTTTTGGGGACAGCAAGGCTGAAAGCCTGCTGGGTTCAGTTGGCAAAGTGGGTGGCCGTGAGCATTGCACATATATTGAGTTCAAGCAAAGGGGGCTCTGCACTGGGTATCCTCAGATTGCCTGGTCATGCCATTTCCATAATGGAGGCCAAGTGAGGTGGCGCCAGCCAAGCTCGGTTTCAGTTCTTAGTTGTCATTTATGCAAAAGATCATACACTCTCTCTCTCTCTCTCTCTCTCTCTCTCTCTCTCTCTATATATATATATATATATATATATATATATAGTGGTTCTGTACCATGTAAAACTCTTGTTTGCATAGATCTAGCCACCAAATGGCAAATCTAATCATACATATATATTTAGCATGATTCATTTAGTATGTTAAAGGTTTTATATGTTTAATGCACCATAAGATTCCATTTTTTGGAGGGTGAAAATCAAAACTCACAATTCATGAAAACAAGGGTGCTTTAAAAAAAGTATAAAACATTGTATTTGAGTCAATTTTAATGTATGAATATAATAAATAAAACATGCTACACATGATCCAATGGTTAGATTTTGCTTTTGGAGCTTAGATCTATGTAAATCAAGTCTGAATCACCATAAACAAACACTATTAATTCAAATATAGCAAAAAACACGTCAAACTATGATTTCTAATAAGTAATTTAACTTTTTGTGAAATAGGATGATCTCCAATATATATATATAGAGAGAGAGAGAGAGAGCATAGGTGCTTAATGGGTTTTTTAGGGGTTTTTCATTTTATTTGTAAATTTTGACTGTACAAATGTGATCTATGTATTTGATTTTATATGGATCAGCTCTTGAAGTGTTCGATTCTGACACATGGTGGATTTTTATAAGGTTAGAAAATCAAAGGTTCAAAATCTTTGTAAATTTTCAAGGCTCCAAATATCATTTTTTTCATTGAAAACACATGCCCAACACATGTATGGGTCAGAACTCTAAAAAAACACCGGAAGAACAAAAAAACCCATTAAGCACGTATCAATAAGCACCTCCGCTCTTGAATCATCTGATTTTGATGCACAAATGAGATTATTTTAAGGTTTAAAAATCAATGGCTCATATTCATAAATATTCAAGCATTCAAAAATCATATTTTTTTATCAAAAATATATAATCCAATGGTTGATTCCTAGCAAATTCATCATGCCAAGCACATCCACGTGGTTGGATTTGCAAAGCAAGTGTTGAAAATGCTCATATTTCAGTTCTCATATTCTAGTGATTATATATATATATTGATGAAACAATGCTCAATGAAACATGTTAAATGAGTTTTTTGGTATTTGTTTTTGCAGTTTTGCCATTATAAATGTATTGGACATGGTTGATTTACTAGGAATCGATACTTGATCATGTTTTTTTATAAAAAACAATATTTAGTGTTAAAATTTTATAAATATTTTGGACCATCGATTTTTCAAACTTCGTCAAAACCTACCCACGTGTGAGAATTAAACACTCCAAAACATCTATATGGTCAAAATGAAACAAAAAACCAAGGCTCAAAAAACTTATACACACATATATATATATATATATATATATATATATATATATATATATATTGAGAGCAAGGGTGTAATGTCATCCACTGTTAGTGGACTTACGATCAGCGGTGGGTGGGCGTTTAACACATTTGTGACTTTTAGCAGTGGTTCTCGACCGCCATTGAAACCCTGTTTGCGCCCTGCATTTTAGCACCCATCAAGACTGCCACTAAAAGTCACAAAAACACTAGAAAACAATTGGCCATGCATCCGACATTTTTTCTGACGTTTGGTGTCCGTTGTTATATATATATATATATATATATATATATATATATATATATATATATATATATATATATATATATATATATATATATATATATATATATATATATATATATATATTAATGTGTTCCTTAGGCTCCCCTTTTTGTTAAGCCCCTTCAAAAATCATAGATTTATGTTTTTTTTTTCATGTCTAACACCGTAGATGTGATCTATAGGTTTTGTTTAGTGGGAAACGACTTTTGGATCGCCGGAATCTGACCTGTATACAGGTCTTTTCCGATGATCCAAAATCAATGGTTATGAAGGTACCAATTTTTTCTGAATCAGAAAAATATATTTTTTCATCGAACAGACATGATCCAAAAATAGATTCCCACTAAATCGAGCATGCTAAACACATCTAACGGTTCAGATCTATCATAAAACACTTAAAACCTATGGGAGCAGAATGGGGCAGAACGAGAAACGAGAAAAAGTGGTAGTTGTGCAACCTCTTAGGTGTGCAGCTACCAGCGCAAACACTAGGCCCATCCATTGCAGCCTTGATGGACGGCCCACACAAAAACGCATAAAACATGTTTTTGTGCATTTTGACCTTTAGCAATGGTCAAAAAGTGTTGCTAAAGCCTTAAAAAGCAAAAAAACTCGTGTTTTAACAAGTTTTTCATCATTTTTTTGGCCGTCCATCATGCTTGTGATGGACGGGCAGTGGAGTCCCATAGGTAGCGACGCACCTAAGGGTTACACAGCTACCAAATATATATATATTGATCGGTAGCTGTGCCAAATGAATATGCTAAATGGGTTTTTCAGCCTTTTTTTATTTTTTATTTTTGACTGTACAGATGTGATCTATGTACTTGATTTTATAAGGATATTGAAGCATTCTGTTCCGATACATGGGTGAGTTTTTATTAGGTTTAAAAAAATCATGGTTCAAAATCTTTGTAAATTTTTTAGGCTCCAAATATCTTTTTTTTCATCCAAAACACATAATCCAGGTGCGGATTCTTCATAAATTGACCATGCTGGACACATTTATGGGATTGGAACTGCAAAAAAATTACCCAAAGGGCAGAAAAACCCATTTAGCACGTACGATTTTGCACCTAATGTGTCAGCAGCTACCAATTTCTCTCTCTCTCTCTATATATATATATAGAGAGAGAGAGAGAGTAATGGGTCAGTGTTAAACCCATTTGGTGCTAAACCAGGTGTTAAATGGATTTTTCAGCTTCTGCGGTGATTTTTATGCGGTTTTGGCCCTATAAATGTGTTGGGCATGGTCGATTTACTAAGAATCCACACTTTGATCATGCCTTTTCTATGAAATGAATAATGTTTAGAGCTTAAAAATTTTACAAAGATTTTGGACCGTTGATTTTTTGAACTTCATAAAAACCCACCCATGTGTTAGAATCAAACTCTTCACGAGCTGATCCTAGATCACATGTGTACGGTCAGCATTTAACAATAAAATAAAAAAAAGCTTGAAAAACGCATTTAGCACACGGTTTAACACTGACCGATTACTCTCTCTCTCTCTCTATATATATATATATATGTGTGTGAGTGACGCCGACCCCAAGCGTGTTAGTCCAAGCATTTTTTTTTAATGAAGGACTGTATTGAAGTCGGTAATAGACGTTGGCATAACATCATGCATCTAATAATTGAAGCCGGCTCACAAGCATGAGCGCTTCTTTCATCCTTGCATTTTGACGACTTTGGGTGCAATACAACCGTAGCCAGGACGCTTTCCAACTCCTACCCAGCTGCGTGGATGCAAGGGGACCACACGATGCATCATGTCATAACGTTTGGCAACCATCAGATCGATCACATCTTTTGCAAAATCCAATAGCTAGGCCGACCGTAGACCAAGTCAGTTTTGATCCAGTCCGAACCCTGTTCGGCCCATAGTTGACAGCTGTAAGACCTAACAGCAGATAAAGGTTGACAAGGTGCAGCAGCACAGTAAAAGAATGCAATCACATTGCTCCAGTTCTTCTCTCATCAAACACTCGGGCAACTTTTTTTTTTTAAAGGCAAGCTGGAGTTAGGTAGACCCCTACCAGTTATACAACTATACCATTGGGTTTTGAACTTGCAACGTCCCAACACAAGATGACGTGCACTAGCTACTCCTACCAGTTATACAACTATATCATTGGGTTTTGAACCTGCAAAGTCCCAATACAAAGTGACGTGTTGTTATCATTGCAAAATTTTATTTTTGTAAGTCAAACTGACATTTAAAAAAGATTTTAAAAATAACTCGCTTCTGTTTTAAAATGCAGGATAATTTCGAAGAATAGGATTCACCTGTCAGTACGAGGTTCAACTGTTCCTGGCATCGTAACCAAGAGTAATTGAACCAAGGATCAACCATGTGTTTTGCTTTACTCAATTTGTCTAAATCAATGTTCTATTTCTAAATGCACAAAGAACCAGGCATGTGCTATGACTTTTTGAAAATGTAGATTTGTGAACATGATGTTTGCTTGGAATATTTGAAAAATACTTGAAAAGGGGACATTTTGGAAAATCGTGCATCACATTGAGAAAGTATTTTGAAAAAAAAGAAAATTGATTTTTGAGAAAATCTTTATGTTTTGAGAAAATCGAATTCTAAAGAAAACTTTGGAGAATTTGATAAAATCGATTTCTAAGATGGAAATGAAAAATATATCAAAAGGGATGGGCGTGTAGCCCTGTGAAATTCTTTTCATGATGCACTCTAACCTAGATGATGCATGAATGCAATTTGAGAAAATATTTTCTGAGGAATTTGAGGAAAATCTTTGAAAAAAGAATTTATGTGCCTTATAGAATTTTCATAGAATAAATTCTCTGCATATCCCTGACTATGGCCACGAATACGTATGGAATATAATTCATTTAATTCTAAAAGAGGAAAATGTTTGGAAAACTTTGAAATATGCAATGATTTCTGAAAATGCCTAAGAGTGTAGGTCATTTATGGCTTAGAAAAAAATGATAAATCTGAGTTTCGTTCGTATTCTGACTATTGCCACAAATATGAAACCCACCGAGTTTATCAACTCCTTAGAAGCTAGTGCATGTGTCATTCGTGTGGACCATGGTGAGTTCGAATATGCATGAATCATCATCCATCACACATTGACATTTATATAAAAATAAACTATATGCAATGCAACCTAAGCTAAGCAGGAATTTAAATTCTTATTCCAAATTTACAATTAATTTACATCACTAATTGAATTGAAATAAAATAAAATAAAAAAATACACTCTTTAATATCCCTGTAAAATTAACAAACTTGTTAGTGAAGATATGTCAGCTTTTCTAGATTTATCCAACAATATCTGAAAATTGATGGATTTATTCGGATATAAGCCTTTTCAAAGCTTCCTTAAATAAAAATTTATGAAATAAAGTATTGAATGCATGTATGATTGAATGTAATATAAAAATAAACCCTATTTAAAAGATTGAATTTCGAAATTTAGGTAAAATGACTAAAATACCCCTGAAAACAAGACTATGGCCTTGAAATCAAGGTTTTTTTCGAAATAAATTTGAGATATCTCTTATTTGGGCATTCATAATTTGATAAAATTGATGGTAAAGATGAGTGACATATTTGAGAACATGTTTAAAGTATTAAAATAAAAATAACGAAATTAGAAATATTAAATAAAAATAACGATTTTACCCTTATTTTAAGGTTTTTCAAGAACTAGTTTTGATAAGATGCATGAAAATCAACTTTAAAAAAATCTCAAAATTGTTTTGAAGACTCCTAATAGCCTTAGGAACATCCTATAACCTAAAAATCAAGAAGAATTTTAAGAAAAATTAGGAAAATAGGATATTTTATAAAATAACTTGATTTTTTGACAAAAATAAAATAAGTGGAAAAACCAGTTATGGTATTTTGGCCAAAAGGAACTCAAATTGAGCTCAGATTGAGGCTAAAGATCTCAGACATCACTGGAAATCGTATGGAATTTACAAAATTGAAAAATAATTTATAAAACATGATTTATGACTAAAATATTGAAGATGAAAGTTTTCAAAACAAGAAATAGGCTTTTTGAACAGACTCCAGTATTTTTGATGTTTCAGAGTCTAAAAGTCTTCAATATTTTCTCAAATTTTGAGAAAAGATTCTAGACATTTTAATAAATCTATCAAGACTTCAAACACTAAAAAACATCTCAGGATTAGGGCTATGTGACTCGGGAAGTCAGGGTTTTTGTTTTTCAAAATAAGCCTGTGACATAATCTGGATTTTATACTAGCCTCGGCTTTAAATCTGAAAAGGGATCCAAAATGATTCCAATAATTATGAAACATTCAAGGAAAATACTAGACATGTAAAAAAAACCTTGATTTTTACAGTTTTGAAAAATCATCTCCCGTTAGGGAGATACAACTAAAACAAGTTGACCCTGATTCTGTATCCGGTCTAACGACCTACAGAAACAGGTACCCGACTTCTATTTTTGAAAAAGGGGTTAAAGAACCCTAAAAAATCCAATTTTTTTATTAAAAATTGGGAGGATATGCATCATGCTACTATAAAAGATTCAGATTTTTATGACTATCATAGATAGGCGAAATAAATATAAAAACTGATGGCTAAAAATCAAGGCGGATAACTAAGATAACATTATATGAAATAAACTTGATTTAAGCATTATAAATAATAAAAAAAATAGAACTAAGGCTATTAGGCATACTTCAACGTATTAAACAATGAAAATATGCATGCACATGCTTGAATGAATAAAAAAATACAGGAAGCATGAAATAAATTTTAATCTAGCCCTTGAAAGAGAGATTCGATCTATAGAAGGATCGAATCTTATCTTTTCTTTAGCATAAACATAAAAAATATTAATTTAAGTTATTCTAATGGATCAAAAGTGTAAAATACATCATGGTACAACATTAGATCATGTTCTTGAATTTATTTCATGATTTTTGAACTAAAAGCATGCTTGAATCCAACAACTAAGGGACGATAATGGTAAAATACGTGAAATAATATGAAAAGACTAAAAAAAATGAACTAAAACTCACCTTGGACTGCACCAATGGAGGATCCGGCTGGAGAAGGAAGAGGAAGATGCTTTGAGGAGAGAAGCAGCTTGAAGAAGAAGAGAAAAAGGCTAGGGGGTTGACCAAGAGGTCCTCTATTTATAGAAACTTTTTAGGTTTTGGTTAGAGAGAGTTCTAACTGATTAGGACTCTTAGGTTAGTTAGGATATTTAATTAAAAAACAAAAGAGGAGGAGATACATACAAGGGAGGTCAACCCTTAGGTTAGTTAGAACCAAAGTTTTAAATCAACTAGAGTCCTAAATGGATTAAAACTCTTCCAGATGTGACGCCAACTGTGTGCGCCCCACATCAAGATTTTGAAAAAGTTGAAATAAGGACTAAAAAGGGTTTTAAAACGGAGTTGTAATCGCCAGATGAGGATCAGAAGTTTTGAAAACAGAGTCCTAAACTGACTGAAACTCTGAAACAGTGTTCTGAAATTTTAAAACTCTTAAATTTTGAGTTTTTGAAAGAAAAATGAAGAGATTTTGAAAGATCTTCTCAGAAATTAGTGAAAATGGATAAAATACGATACAAGGGTTAGAGTCCTAATCAACTGAGACTCTAGGATAGAGTCCCAAAATTTTAAAACTCTCAGAACTGAATATATTTTAGAAAAACAAGTGAAATAAAAGTAAAAAGATGAAATTAGAGTAGAGTTTTGAATCGACTGAAACTCTGAGGCAGAGTCCTAAAATTTTGAAACTCTACAACGAAGTAATAAAATTTTAAAATTTGATTGTTTGAAGGATAAATGAAGAAGTATTTGAAAGATTCTCTTGAAAATGAAGTCAGGGTTAGAGTCCTGATCCAACTGAAACTCTGAAGCAGAGTCCTGATTCGACTAAAACTCTAGATTTTGACTTATTTCAGAAGGTTTTGAAAGATTTTCTCAAAAAGAGGTAAAAATAGAGATAAAAGATAGAGTCCTGATCTGACTGAAACTCTGAGACAGAGTCCTAGTTTGACTGAAACTCTAAAATTTTGACCAAAATAAAAGATTTTGATAAACTTTGTTGAAAACAAGTAAAAATAGAGATGAAAGACAAAGTCTTAGTCCGACTGAAACTCTGTGATAGAGTCGTAGTTCGACTGAAACTCTAAGATTTTTGTCTTTTGAAGGTCAGATGAAAAGGTTTTTGAAAACAAGTAAAAAACATGAATAAAGGATGAAATCAGGATAGAATGCTAATCCGATTGAAACTCTGCAATAGAGTCATAGTCCAACTGAAACTCTAAAATTTTGGCCAAAATGAACGATTTTGAAAGACTTTCTCGAAAATAGATAAAAATAGAAGTGAAAGGTAGAGTCTTGATCCAACGAAAACTCTGAAAAATGTCCTAATCCGTCTGGGACTCTGAGATTTTTGCCAAAATGAAAGGAATGGACAAGAGATAAAACTACTTCTGGTTTAAAACAGAAATGAATTTTTGAAAAAAGCTTAAAAAGGTGAAAAGACAGAGTCTGAATCCAACTAGAACTCTAAAATTTTGAGAAATTTGAGGAATGAAGGAATCCAAAAGCGACACCACCTAGATGGATCTCATTTGAGAACTGAGATCAGTTAAAAATTTAATTTAAAATGAATTCAGATCATTTTCTGGAGAAATTTTTTTGAAGTAAAGATCCTGGGGTTGGCAAATGGCAAAACGTCGATTTAAAACCCAAGTATTTGAAATTGTTTTCGAAAGAAAAGTTTTAAAAACCCAAATCTGGATTGAAGATTTTGAAAACAAGAGTGTTGGATCTCAAGAATGAAATGCAATGCCATGCAATGTAATGAAATGACATGGAATGATATGAAATTATTTAGATTATATGAAATGATATGAAATGAGATGTAATATGCAAACTCTGGATGAGGGTTTTGAAGTCTCGAACCCCTAGCAAAGACAAAGAATTGAACATTTCTATTCGAGGATGAAGATTGACAACTGACATTGAGCCGAAATGGAGATTGAATCTTGATTGTAGGATGAAATATTGAAATTTGATGTAAAACTTGGGCTT
The DNA here is from genome assembly GCF_984573655.1 of Nuphar pumila. Taxonomy (NCBI): domain Eukaryota; kingdom Viridiplantae; phylum Streptophyta; class Magnoliopsida; order Nymphaeales; family Nymphaeaceae; genus Nuphar; species Nuphar pumila. Next base: position 124,416,703 of record NC_143255.1, read on the forward strand.
TGAATAACCCTAGCTCGGGTGTCGACCAGTTGATTCTCTGAAGGCTTCAGAGGGCAGGCCCCAGTAGCAAGAGGAAAGGGTCTCTAAATGAAGATGAAAATTTTAGAATGTTTACAGATGAACTCCTACGAGACAAGTGAACCATTGGTAAAATCAGCCTGATTGCTGTCAAGACTAAGTTTCGGAGCGTAGATGAGAGGGATGATGGGAGTGGAGATGAACATAGGTCATGGCAATAGAGTTAACCACGCCCTCGTGAAGCTCTAGTTGAAATAAGATGGGAGGTCATCTCTACTCCCATATCTCAGAGCCAGGCTCCCAAACAGCAGCAAGTATAGGAAATTTAGTGAATTCCCATCTCCCTCTCAAATCCAGTTCTCAGAAGCAGCCTGATTGAAACCAACAAAATTTGTGGTCTAGGAGTAGTTTATGTGTCTTGCTTTGGTAGCAAGTACAAAAATAAAGACTACCATTTTTATATGATCATGAAGCAAGGCAGAGAGAGAGAGCTCCATTTCTGCAACTTCCCAACAATGGGTGACAGGACACTTACAGCAGCTTCCTTACTTTCTAACAAAGAATATGCTAATTGTTGCTCCCACCACAACAAAAAATGGTTAGCCCTCCAATGCTTACATTGAGAAGATGGGATTCTTTAAGGAAAGAAAAAGCAGGCCTTGACAAGAATGAAAAATAAGGAAAGTCAGTGGGTCCAATACACTACTAACAGTGGAGAAGGGGAGTGGGGTAGTCCTCACCAGGCCTTCACGTTTTGTTTGACCAAGTGCAAACAATTTCCTCTTTTTCTAAGGGCCCCCTAAAGTAGCTATAGCTCTAGCTACCACAATCACAGGCTTTGGTGGCCGAGAAGCACGCCATCCTAGCCACAAGCCACAACCAAACAACACTTTCCTCGAAACTTTCTGTATTCTGATTAGCCTCTTGCTGGTTCTTTATCTCAAGGGAAGTTGGGTATATCTCTCTCTCTCATCCATGTGCCAGCTATTGACAGTGAGACCAAGGATGGTAATTAATGCCACTCTGAGAAAAAGGTGAAAACCATCTTACAGAAATAAATGAAGAGATGAAGCAAAGGTACGTGGCATGTTAATTTCACTACTCTACAAAAAGGTCCCTGTGCTACCTAATGTCTGATGGGCAATGAGACCATCAATGGCGATTATCACCTCAAATATAGATTAGTCTCTTTCTCTCTTTGCGTGCTTTGAAGGAATCATGAGCCAAAGCAAATCTCGCCAAACAAAGAAAAGGAAGGACGGCAAGAGAAGGTGAAATGACCCCTCCCACTGATGGCGGTAATCACCGTCAAAGAAGCAGAGACGCTTTTTCTTTTTTGTTTTTTCTCATTTCTTGACTAGTTAAAGAAAATTTTGCTTTTCAAAGGGGGCGAGAGACGGCACACGATAGTCGATAAAGCAAGCAAGTCATAAATATTGGGAGTATCGCTCAGCACTACACTACATCTATATATATATATATAGAGAGAGAGAGAGAGACAGTGATGAAAATTCGATAAGATCAATTAGTTGTCTTTTGTTATTGTCTTGTATTTGTTAACGGGTTTCTGAAGTTAACGATGATGGAATATGAAATTTAAACGTGTGACCAAAAACCGAGAAAAGGAGGATTGAAGAAAAGGAACTATCAACGTTTTAAAGAAAAAGGAAACCCATGACCAGAACAGAGAAGAAAGAGATGGTTTCAAATAGTATTGTACAAGAAAGATCTTTCGTGCAATTACAAGGCAAACTCTCAAAAGAAATACCAATATTAAACATCAAAGAAAGTGAATAGGAAAACAAGAGGAAACCAAAACTTGAACAAAGAGGGATTTTGATCAATCCACAGGACAAATGGCAATTGCCCAGAGATTGAAGAACAAAAACAAACAGAGCAAATAGACAAAGGTATGGTATACAAGCAATGAGAGAATGTAGTGACTGATATTCAATTGGGCACCCATTTTCCCTTCCATACCAAAAGACTTGTTACTGGAGAATAATTCAAACGAAAGAAGGAAACAAAAACAAAAGTGAAAAGGAAAACAGCTTCAATGCCCCAGAGAGAGAGACCGACCATGCTGAAGCCAAAGAAGAAAAAACCATTGATTCTGCCATCAAAATACCCCCACCCACCCACCCACACAAAATGAAGGAATAAAGAGGAAAACAATGTTAATAATGGGTTTCAAATACGGGATTCCTGCATTATACTAAAGAAGAATCATCACCACACTGATTCTAGAAAAAAAGTATTCTCTGATCTACCATTTGTATATCATTATCATCGATTAAATTACAAGGCGAAAGAAAGAAAAACAATAAACAAAAGAAACAATCATTCCATTCCGTTTGAGATCATGAGCAAACTTTCTTTTTCCAATCCATATCAGGGAGATTGTCATTCTCCAAACATCCCCAAAGATTGAAACATCTCTAAAATCAAACCTCCCACTTGATTCCACATTACAAACTTCAATCCTATCTCTCTTTTCTTTTCTTTTTCTTCTTGGTTTCCTGTTCTGAAAGCAAGAAATAAAACGATTTCACAGTCTCAAAGAAATGCTGCAAAATTCATCATCATCTTCACAGGGCGGCAGATTCAAATCCAACAACGGCCTCCTCACCTCGTCGTCGACGACCGAAGACGACGAATCGCAGTCGCTGTGACACTCGTTCGGATCGCCGCCACCGCCACCACCACCACCAATGAATCTGTTCTGCGCCAAGCTCCGGCCAGACCAATTGAACCCAGCGCCACCGCCGCTCCTCCGGTCCGGAGCGCAGCTCCGCTTCGCGCCGTTCTGCTTCCTCCAGGCGCCTGCCGTAAAGTTCGACGAGCCGCCGCCTCCGGCGATGTTGAGGTCGATCTCGCAGCAAGACGGGGCCTTGGGGTGGTGGTTGCCCCTGGGGCTGCTCCAGGACTCGACAGTGCTGCTGAGGCTGGTGCTGCGGTCCTCGGCGGGAACATAGGAGAAGTTGGTCTTCGCCTTCGAACCCCGGAGGACCCGGGCGGCCGCGTCGTAGGCACGGGCGGCCTCCTCCGCCGTGTCGAACGTCCCCAACCAGACGCGACTCTTCTTCAATGGATCCCTGATCTCTGCCGCGAACCTTCCCCACGGCCTCTTCCTCACCCCACGGAAGTGCGCCTGTTTGGTGAGAGGCCCGCCCCCCTCCTTCAATCCGTTCTTCGATTGAGGGATCATGGCGTTTGGATGTATAGAAATCTCAGGAAATCAGGGATCAAATCTCAACGAGTCCTAAATGAAAATCCTGAAAAATCGCCGGTCCAAATATCGTCGAATTCACAGATCCCGGATCGAAAAACACGACCAGAATCAGTGATATCGATCGATTGGAGAGACAATGGTACTCTAAGAACAACCCTTTTCTTAAAGTGGTGAAAAAAAAAACCACCTAAAATTTCCTCGCAATCAAGAGAGCGAAACTGTAACCCCCAAAAGTGAAGGAAATGATCAGAAAAACGACCCAGAAATATACAACAAACTTGGAAACGAAGTAGAACCCTAATTTCAGGTAATAAATAAAGGAAATCTCTCTCTAAAGGTATAGACCAGAGAGAGTCGCCAAAGAAGGAACAGACCTACAGATCTCTGCAAGGCGAGAAATATACAGATCCAAAATCAGGAAAAAAAAGACGACGAACCAAAGGAGTGTTCCGGAAGGGCCTAAATCGAAAAAGAAAAAAAAATTGCCTTAGCAGAAACACCCACCAAAACACCCAGAAAGGGAGTATTAGGTTCACCAGAAACCTTGATCTGTCACCCCCTTTTTCCCACAGAGGAAGTAGGTTTTCAGGAACAAAGAAAATCTAGAGAGAGAGAGGTAGAGAAGGAAGAAGGGGGGCTTAGAGAGAGGTGGAAGGGATCAAGAGATTTATGGAGAGGTTTGGAGGGAAAGAGGCAGGAAATAAAGCAGAAGGAAGAGAGAGAGAGAGAGATGGATGGAGGAACGCGTCAGTAAGTAGTAAATTACAAAAATGTCCCAACCGGTCTCCTCTTACATTAACCCACTCGACTTTCTTGTTATTACATTCAACCATTTTCTTTTTCTTTTTCTTTTTCTTTTTTTAAAATGTGCATGAGTTACAAATTTGTACTGTAATGGTAAAGGCAAGATAAATTACCCCAAACCCGCTCACTAAGAAACATTTTATGGTATTTTTTATTTTGACCTTATAGATTTGATCTCTGAGCTTGTTTTATAGCAATCAGTTCTTGGAGTATGATTCTAATGTATGGATAGGTTTTTATAAGGTTTTAAAATTCAACGGCTTATAATTTTTGTAAACTTTTTAGGCTCTTAATACCATTTTTTTCATCCAAAATACATGATCTATGTATTCGTTTCTAGTAAATCAATTATGCTGAACACATCTGTAAGGTCAAAATTTTAAAAAATACAAAAAATCTGATAAAATATTTTCCAGTGACAAGGTTTGGTAGGTTTTTATTTCCTTCCATGAGAAAAGAAATTCCTTGGAAAATTCTTTTACAGTATCACTTCATTTTGAAAACAGCGGCGGTGAATAAATTTTTATTTGGTGGTTGTGTATATTGAGTGAAATAATTCATCTCGGGTTCTTCAAAGAGGAAAAATAACGATGTTATTTTAGTTACTAAACGATTGTTTGACTCCCTCAATCCAGGAGGCCACGTGTCTCCGTCACCAAGCAATGATTAACAAAAACTATGGCAGTTAAATGTAATTACCTAAAATTTTGTGGGTTTCAATTCATGAGTTAGTTCGCAAATTAGGGATTCTTGTTCCCCTCTCTCTCTTCCTTTCTAGAGAGAGAAAGAGAGCGTTCTAGAGAGATGGCGTGGGGCAGCAGGAAAGGGCAGGTTCACCACTCCGGGCAGGTCGGGCAGATCACGCCGTTACCTTCACCGTCTATTTACGTCCCCGACTGGGTCTTCCGTTCTCTCTCCTTTTCTTTTTACACGTGTTACACGTCCTCTTTCTCGCGCTTCTTAAATCTCTCACTCTCTCATTGGCGGTGACGGTAAACGTCTGTTGACGTGGCACGATACGGGACGCGGTCCCACGTCAACCGGCTCGTAAAGCGAAGAAAGGGGTTTGGCGGGAGAAAGATTGCCACCATCGGCTCGGCTCGGCTCGGCTCGGCTCACGCTCCATGCGCCCATTTAACAATTCCGCGTTTGGGACCTTGGACCTACGTAGCAAATATCGTGATATTTAAATTCGAGATATTTTCAGAATTTTATATAATCTCCAAAAATACTGATATTTTCAAAACGTTTGGAAATATCATGTCATTTCGTAATAAACCAATCCGTAGATTGTTTAAAATAATAATTTTCCTCTATATTATTTATATATATTTATATTTTTTTAGTATTTCGCTGTGGCTGATTTTTGTGAGAAAATAAAAAATTTATTTTGCTAGATTTTTTCTCACCGTGTAATCTTGGTATGGAGATTTCTGGCGGTAGTTTGAACAAATATACTTGTGCACGCCTCAAAGGTGTTTGGCGTAGGGAGATTAGACCCAGGCCGTTACACAGGTGGTCTAGGTTCAAATCCCATCAGCATCACCCCATGTGCAAGCTGAAGCGTAGTGACTCCATAAAGGCAAGGGGTTTATTACGCTCACAGAGTTTTACGCTGTCAGGACAGCGAACCTAAGTACGGCAAACAGAACCAGCATGGCTAGGTCTCTGATCTTTGGAGTGTTTTTTCAGTGTAAATATGAAAAAAAAATACTTGTTAATAAATTTCCATGTGATTCTGGGGTAACCCAAATGGGTTATTGCAAATGGTTTGGATTCAGACCAGAAGATATGGTGTGATTAGATATGGATTCAGGCTTAGATGTTAACCTCTCTTTTTTCAGATCTGAATCCAATTATTTCATGGTTTTTTATCATACGTGCAAGCAAATTTGGGTGTGAATCCACAATTTTTCAGGTCATTGGATCTGGAAGGGGTTTACCGAATCTTGGTAGATGGCAGCCAGAAATCGGATCTTCAAACTAGACCCGGTGCACTTATGTGACACCGGCCAAGGGATCCCAAAATATCGTAGAAATGAAAGCCCAAGCATGAACTCTAAGAAGGTGCCTAGGATGCAGGGGCTGTTTGGATGAATTCGGATTTTGGGATTCCAGAATTCCTTCAGATTTTAAAAAATTCAGGACTTTAGTGTACACGTGGATTTTCTGTGTTTGACAAGTTGACCATTTAGTTGTGGGAAATTGTAAATTCCTGGAAATCTTGGACCTTTCAGAAGGAAGAATTGTGAGATAAAAAAACTGACTAATGTAGCTAGTAGCTGTTTTGGATCTGGTTTGGCCCATGTGAAACCTGACAACCAGGATCTTGTTCATGGTTAAGCAAGATCAAGACCATGGTACAGATCTTGTCCTGCTAGTGCAGAAAACCAGGGGAGCAGGCCCATTTCTATGGGACACCACATGCTGCACCCAAACAAAGTTGTTCCCAAATCCACATTTTCTTAAGAAACATCTTCTGAATCGAGGGTGTGGGGGTGTCGGACCCGTTTTCTGTGGAAGGAGGAGTGGGTCTACAGTTTTTAATGCTTTCAACATCGAAGAAAATCAGTAACATCTGGATCACCTAGATCCATATCTCACATACTCAGGGGCAGCTCAAGATAAGTTAAGCCCTAGGCGAAGCCTTCAAATGAGGCCTTCATTTTTTTTTCATTGTAGATAAAAATTCTATTATTTATTAAAGGGGTTGCGCTATTTTTTTAATTCTTAATATCCTTCATATATACTATTTGGGTTCATATATATATATATAATGCATTGGTGCTGCCCACTTTCTCGTGCTGCCTTCTCAAAATCGTAGTTTTGGGGTATTTTTCTCACATCTAACACTATAGATGTGATCTATAGGTTTTGTTTAGTGAGAACTGGCTTTTAGATCACCAGAATCGAACCTGCAGGTTTTTTTGGTGATCCAAAATCAATGGTTATGAAGGTATCAGTTTTTCTCAGCTCATAAAAGCACATTTTTTTTGTAAAAAAAATACGATTCAAGAGTCGATTTCCATTAAATTGAGCATACTAAACACATCTAACGGTTCAGATTTATCATAAAACGCTTCAAAACCATGAGGCAGAACGAGAAATGAAGCCTAAGATGTTTGTTCTTTGTATATATTCATCATACTACACCAAAAACATAAAATAGTTTAAAATACATATTATCTAAAATCTATATTTTTTGTTTTTAATAATGCAAATGTATTGATTAAATCTTTATAATCAAGCTTTGTCATCGTATCTCTTTCAGTAGATAGCATAGCTAATCCACTTAATCTTTCTTGTGACATAGTTGTTCTTATAATGACTTAGATCAATTTTATTTAGGATGCTGATGTTAAGTTCTATGTATTGAAAATACAACAGCATGTCAAGATGTTGAGCAGGGTGACTCTTGCATTGATCAAGCACCGAAACAAACCCATCCTCAACTTCCCTCAAACAATGATCCGAATTTTTCATTAGCCTTTGTGCACATTGAACATTGTCCTCTACCAACATTTTGCTTGAATGGCCACACAGAGCAAACAAGGCCACATCGAGCAGCTCAATTTGATTGGCGTTCTCCTCATCATCGCCACCATCAAGCCTCTTTGAACTCAACAATTTGAATTTCGAGAAGATCGATCATCAAGAGTTGTGCACTGAGATGATCGATGCGAGAAGCTCAAACACAGACACTGTATTGGCTCTGACCTCCCTCAGGATGTCATCAACCTTATCCTTACTATCATTAGAAGAAAAGGCAAGAACTTCCATACTTTTCAGCAGTTGCACGCATTTGGTCATAGCCTTTTTCATTCTCTTCCTCGTGCATTGGTATCTGCTGATACCAACATCAAGATTTTAATCCCTTCTAAGAACATTGACTGAAGGCCCTGTTGTTGCTCTCTCATCTGTGTCAGTGAATCCTTCACCATCCCACAAACATCCAACAATCTTAGGAAGTCATCCACCAACTGGCTCACAAAACTCTCATTTGCTTGGAGAGCTTGTTGGGTATGCGTCATTTGTAGTAAGCCATAATAGCTAATCTTCTTTGAGATTTGAGGCTAGGGATGGCAGTGGACCTGGGGAAAACTGGGCCCGCCCTACCTCACCCCGTTTGGACTAAGGATGGAAAACATGAAACGGAGATGGAGGCGGGGATGAAGGTTAAAATCAAAATCCGTGCATAGATGAAGGTGAGGATGGTAATAAAAGGAAACACAGAGGAATTATTTTTCTGTTTGTTATATCTATTCGGTAAAATGAATACAGTATAAAAAGAATACAGAACGAAGGATGTAGTTACAACAGAAGGCGTAAAATATATAAGGAAATGTATATCAATGGAACGGTAAGGAGATAAGAGGCGTTCTTCATATTAGCGCAAATGTAGTGAATACATTTGCGCTGACCTGGAAAGTAACTGATGCATCACAAAATTAGTGAATGCACATTCACGCTGATACGAAAAGTAACCACAGTGGATGCATGGATAAGTATGCATTTTAACACTCCCCCTCAAATTAGGCCTCCTTGATCGATCATACCCAACTTGCTCTGTAGCTTTTGAAACGCATCTCGACCCAAAGACTTGGTAAACAAATCGAAGATCTGATTTGCTGAAGATATGAACCGGGTTTGGATTTCTTCGCTTTAGACCTTGTCATGGATTACATGACAATCGATTTCGATATGTTTTGTTCTCTCATGAAAAACAGGATTTGCAGCTATATGCAGGGCTGCCTGATTATCACAAAATAAATTCATCGGGTAATGGTATTGTATCCCCAAATCTGCAAGTAAACCTTTGATCCAAGTTAGCTCACAACACGCAAGTGCCATGGATTGGTATTCTGCTTCAGCACATGATCTAGATACAGTAGTTTGTTTCTTTGTCTTCCATGTGATGGGGCTTGATCCAATCATCACACAATACTCGCTTGTCGATCGTCAGGTCATGGGGCACGATGCCCAATCTGAATCGTAGTACCCGTTAATTTGAAGTTGACTATCCTATCAAAGTAGGATTCCATAGCCTGCGTTTCTTTCAAATATCTCAATAATTTAAACATGGCTTCTTGATGGGGCACTCAGGGTTGGTTCATAAACTGACTTAACACATGAACTGAATGTAGAATATCAGGTCTAGTGATGGTTAAGTAGATAAGTTTTTCGACTGTCTTTCGAAACGGGGTTGGATCATTTAAAAGCTCACCATGCTCATTGTCCAATTTTAGGTGTTGCTTCATAGGAAAAGCACAAGGTCGTGCACTCATATAACCTACATCGTGAAGAATACCCAGAGTATACTTTCGTTGGGATAAGAATATTCCTGGTGTTGACCACGCCACTTCTATGCTTAAAAATATTTTAATTTTCCTAGGTCTTTCAATTTAAATGGTCATTGATGATAGACTTAAGGTGGTTCATTTCTTCAAGGTTGCCACTAGCAATGATGATGTCATCAACATAAACAACAACAAATACCTTGTCTGCTTTGTTGATTTTGAAAAAGAAAGAATAGTCTGCCTTTGATTGTAAATACCCTATCTTTTTTAGTAGTTCAGATAATTTATTGAACCAATTTTGAGATGACGGTTTAAGTCCATAAATGGACTTATTTAACTGACAAACAAGGTTCTCCCCCTGTCATGAAAATCCCGACGGTAAACTCATGTAAACTTCTTCTTACAAATCCCCATAAAGGAATACATTACTGACATCGACTTGAAATAAATGGCAATTGTGTATGGCAGCAATAGCAAGAACACATCTGATAGTAGTTACCTTGGCAACAGGGGCAAATGTCTTGTTATAATCCACTCATTCTGTTTGAGTATAGTCGTTGGCAACCAAGCGGGCTTTATATCGTTCAACAGATCCATCATATTTGAATTTAACTTTATAGACCCATTTACATCCAATGGAGTCTTTTCCTGGTGGTAACCTGGTGAGTGTCTAAGTTTAATTTTCTTTCAGTGCTTGAATATCGGCTTTCATGGCTTTCTGCCACTTTGGGTCCTGCATAGCTTGAAAGAAACTAGTAGGTTCTTGGATTCGAGTCAGATTAGAGAGAAAAGCTTTATGTGAAAGAGATAAATTTTTGTCTACAAGGTAAGAGAGAATGGGATGATGAGTACCTCTTGTTCTTGCAATTCCATCACTCAACAAACTTGATTTGAAGACGGATGAAGTCATAAAGCATCGCTAATCCTTGAGATGTTTAGGCAGAATTTTGGGATGCAAAGACCTACGAGGTTAGGAATCAGGAGGGAGGCAAGGTGATAGTGCTTGGATGTTTGGGTCGTTACTTTCAATTTGATCCTTAGTTTTATCTGAATTGGATAATTCTGAAGGTTATATGTTGACATTAGAAGTGTCTTGAAACTAACCCTCATCGAAAGGGATTTTTTGGAAGTCTTTCATAGATATGACATGGACTGGCAATGGAATAACTATGTTACCATCATTCTGGAACCCACTTCGACCTTTGAAAAGGAACTCAAATTCATTGAATTTGACATCTCGACTTGTGAAAACCTTTTCATTTTCTAATCATATACTTTGTATGATGCTTGCCCATAAGGGTAACCCAAAAAGATACACTTTGTGGCACACACATCAAACTTGTGGGTTTTGGGTAAGTTAGTAGCAAAACATAAGCTTCCAAAAACTCTTAGATTGTCATATTTGGGAACACGGCCATGCAGTATCTCATAAGGAGTTTTATTTGAAATTGGAAGAGATGGCAATCAATTCAAAAGGTAAGCAGCAGTCAAAACACTTTCTCCCCAAAACTTTAAGGAATGATGAGCTTGAAAAAAGAGCATGTGTGCCATATTAAGAAGGTCACGATGTTTGTGCTCGACTACCCCATTTTGTTGGAGAGTTGCAACGCAGCTATGCTGTCTCTCTATCCTTTTTTCTCGTAAAAGGTTTTCCATATCATTGGAGAAAAAATATGTCCCGTTGACCGATCTAAACTTCTTTATATTGGTTCCAAATTGGGTTTGAACAGTGGTCAATTTTTTTTTTATAATACCACATATTTCGGACTTGTATTTCATAAGATAAACCCATATCGATCTTGAAAAATCATCCACAATGGTTAGAAAATAATGAGCTTCAGATAGTGATGGTACTTGATATCCACCCCATATATCACAATGGATTAACTCAAAAATAGAGTGAGATGATATTGAGCTATTTAGAAAAGGCAAGCGAGACTGTTTGGCTATGTGGCAAATGAAACAATCAACTATTTGTATGCAAGAATTGACATAATTTAAATTAGCTAAAGTTTTCAAACGAGAATTAGAAACATGACCTAAACGATAATGCCAAAGTTCAGATTTATTGGAATTCAAAGAAACGGCTGCAAGCCTGTCTTTATCAAGGATGTAGAGGCCATTTGACATTCTACCCATCCCAATCATGTTCATCGAGTGACGGTCTTGCATAAAACAAGATTCACTGTTAAAGATCACATTACAATTTAAGTCTGAGCAAAGTTTGAAAATTGATATTAGGTTGAAATTGAAGTTTGGAACATGGAGGACATTTTTCAAAATGGTGTTGGGGGATAATGTCACATTGCCGATATGAGAGACAGAAACTTTTGATCCATTTGGTAGGCTAATTGATGGACAAGAGACAAGGGCATGACTCTCAAGACTGGATAGCATATTTGTCATATGATCCGTTGCACCGGTGTCAATGACCCAAATGGTTTTAATTGAAAGACATGTTATCGGGTTTAGCGATTTACCTGCCAGATTCACTTTGGATTCTATAGTGGCTTGGTTTGACAGGTTCATGAATTCAACAAACCTTTGGAAAAGCTCAGGCTTGAATGAGATAGCTTCACCCAAACTATTTGGGGCATTTGCCTTGGGCCTTGATTGTTCATTGGAAATGATTTTTTTTGGAAAACCCACCAGATGATAACATTTTGCTTTTATATGCCCAACTTTACCACAATGATCACAGCGAGGGCATGGTCTTACATGGCCCCTTGTTACTACTCCTTTAGGATATTCTTTGGATTGAAAACTGGCAGCAACAATGGACTTAGATAGAGCAGCGACATTCAAATCTCGTTGTCTCTCTTCTTGAGTGATGAGCGAATATGCCTTGGCAACTGTGGGTATTGAATCCATCAAAAAAATTTGACTCCTGACGTGGTTATAGTGCTCATTCAGCCCCATCAAAAACTGTATTAGCATGTCTTGTTGTTGCATATTATGGACAGATTTCATAGCTTCACAAGTACAAGGCGGTAAAATATCATAAAAAGACAACTCGTCCCACAATCCTTTTAGTTTGGTAAAGTAGACAACAACTGAAGAATGTTGTTGTTTATAATTGACGATTTGTTGTTAAATCTGATAGATTCGGGGAGCATTAGATTGGAAGAATCTCTCTCTTAGTTTGGACCATACTTCTTTTTCCGTTTGAGCATATATAACGGTCAAAGATAGGTCCTTATGTAGTGCATTTAAAATCCAAGACTGCACCATGTTATTGCAACTTTCCCAAACAGCAACTAATGACGCTGGTTTCATGGGTTTAGGAATAATATAATCCATGAAACCCATTTTGTTTTTCGTGCTAAGTGCCATACTCATTGCGCGATACCACATAGTAAAATTTTTGCCTGTAAGGGGCTGAGAAACCAACATAATACCTGGTGAATCAAAGTGGTGAATGTAAAATGGGTTCATATGGTCTTCTGTCATGCTTGACAATGCCGGCGAGCTTGTTCCTTCTATTGACATGAGGGGTGGCAACTTAGATATGGAATATGGTCTGTATCTGATAGCAGTGCTCCGTAGAACATCTCACAGAAGCAAAAAGAAATTGCAGAGGATGCCTACTACCAAGGGAAGGGAAGGAGTGTTGTTGAAAACGCTGAAATGGTAGATTATGCCAGCACGATCCCACTTAGACTCCTCAAATTCGAACAAGCTCTGATACCATAATAAAAGGAAATGCAGAGGAAATGTTTCTCTATTTGTTATATCTATTCGGTAAAATGGATACAGTATATAAATAATACAGAACAAAGAATGTAGTTATAACAGAAGGCGTAAACTAAGGAAATGTATATCAATGGAACGATGAGGAGATAAGAGGCGCTCTTCATATTAAGGCAAATGTAGCGGATACGTTTGCGTTGACCTAGAAAGTAACTGATGCATCGCAAAATTAGTGAATGCACATTCACGCTGATACGAAAAGTAACCACCGTGAATGCATGGCTAATTAAGTATGCATTTTAACATATGGATTTACGCTTTCCTCTGCCCTGTCCCATCCCGATCCCCGCCTAATTACCCCGCCTCGCCCGTCCCCAATCCTTCTTTAGAAATGGCAGTGGACTAAGAGAAAATGGGGCCCTGCCTCGCTTCATTTGGATCGGGGATGGAGGACATGGAACGGGGTTGGAGGCGGGAATGAAGGTTAAAAGCAAAACCCATGCAAGGATGGAGGGCAGGATTTTGAAACGGGGCGAGGGTGAAGACCTTGTCCCTCACCCCCTTTCCGGTCCACTGCCATCCCTATTTGAGGCCCCTCCAAAATAGGGTGTCTCAAATCTCAAAGAGGACAGCTGCCCTGCACATACTCCTAACCCGGACTCATACCCAGACTTATTTACAAGATCCAGATCACATAAATCCATCTCACATACGCCTCACCTGGACTCGTATCCAGAGTTAGTCAAAGGTTCTAGAATCTAGAACCAACTTGTCTTCAACGGGAACCAGTCATTTGGTACATATCCAGGATATGGGTCCCATATATCTGACTCATTGACAGGCTACATTGAATTATTTCAAAAACAGGCTTTCTGCAAAAACAAAAATGATATTATTGCTTTTTATTTTTTTAACTTTTGATATATTTTATACCCCCATCTGTAATATTAAATTATAGATGTACTAAGATTTTCCATTTTTTGTGAAATATATTAAGAGGAAGTAGGATTTCTGCAAAAAAGAATTATTTCAGAAACAGGCTTCCCAAAGCTTCCCCTCCTTTCGAGAGAGCAAAGAATTGCTTTCAAAACGAGCCTCCTCATGTAGCAAAAAGAAACACCTAGTTTTGGTCTTGCACAGAGGGATATTGTCACCAACATTTTTATTTTCTCATAATTTTATCAGGAACCTTAGGGCTTATGAATTACTTGCAATAAAAACACCAAAAATTCAAAAATATTGCCGATATTTATGAATACAGTCAAATCTGCCCCCATATATAAGCTCAAAAAGTCTTGGCCCATGACGGTAGGCTTCTGTAGTGAATAGATCTCTATGGAACAAGTAAACCAACCACATTAATACTAGGCTTAACCCAATGGATGAATCGCGAACCATTTAATAAGTTGGTTAGGTTTAGGTAGGCTTTGACCAACTTGAATTCAGCCTAGCAGGGCTTCTAAAGGCGTGTGGATATAGGGATCCTGAGTGGGTCAAAAGGCAGGAGAAAAATTTATGCAAGCCTAGAAGGATATGTTAGAAATTGTTTGGATCCAAGTGAGAGAGAAGGAATTGATTAATGGAAAATAAGGGAAGAGGGGGCAATTTTCACTTTGCCTGTTTGGTTAGCCAAAGTCGTTTAATTGTAGTTTATAGATTGATGAGTAAAATATTTATTAGGTCTATCTCTAGTAGGGGTGGCAAAACCTGACACGACCCGCCAACCCGCCTCTTAGGCGGGTTCGGGTTGGGCTTAAGCCAACCAGTTTAATAAACAGGTCGACCCGCGTAACCCGTTTATTAAACAGGTCGGGTTCGGGTTGGGGGTATGCCAACCCGCCAACCCGGCTGACCCGTTTAATAAACGGGTTAGGCGGGTGGGTCAACCCGTCAACCCGCCAACCCAACCCGTCGACCCGCCAACCCGACCCGACAACCCGTCAACCCGACTCGCGAACCTGAGAACCCGTTTACCCGACCCAACCCATTTATTAAATGGGTTGGCGGGTCGTGTCGAGTTACTCGTTTATTAAACGGGTCGGGTTCGGGTTGAGGTATGCTGACCCGCCAACCCATCGGGTCGACCCGCCAACCCGACACGATTGCCACCCCTAATCTCTAGGAGCCCTAAAGGGGTTTGGCTTAGTGGGATGGGACATATGCTACTAGGCAGGTTGTCTAGGTTCAAATCTCATGGGCATCACTTATTGCACAAGCCGAAGGGGGACTCTCTTGGGGCAAGGGGTAAGCCCATGGAGTTTTATGTTGTCAAGAAAAGGATTATAGGTAAAGCACCTAGGTCTCTGATCCTAGAGGTGGTTTCTCCGTGTAAATATAAAAAAAGGGTCTACTTTTATCATGTCTGTCCATAAACATATTATAAAGAGAAAAATTTATTTAAGGGTCAATCTCTTTCCCCTAATCTCATAAAATGAAACTCACTTCTTTGAAATTCCTGATATAGCCACATATATCTTGAAAACTGTTAAATAGGGGCTTCATGTTATCATCAACACATCGAGAAATTTGATTTTTTTTTCCTGCTTTGGCCATTATTTTTTGGAGTTGGAAATTATTCATTTCTCATAAAAAAGAAAAAGGGTAAATATTTTGAACATTTGATATGGAAGTTATTATTGTAATTTAACGTATGATTCAAAATAGAGGCTCGTAACAAGAAATTCAGAAACGTGTGGCTCAATTTCTAAATTAAGTGCAATAGATAAAACCCTAAACGAAATTTATGTTGACCAACTGTTTGGTTTACCAAGTTTTTCTCAAAATTTGCCTCAAATGCGTGTAAAATTGGGACATCTCTCTCTCTCTCTCTCTCTCTCTCTCTCTCTCTCTCTCTCTCTCTCTCTCTCTCTCTATATATATATATATATATATATATATATATATATATATATATATATATATATATATATATATATATATAATTAAACATATTGTATCGTTTCATTTGTTCTCTATATGTTGATGGTCCCATAAACCAAAGTAATTGTTCAGTTGTTTTTTGCTTCAATCTCCCCTTTACAAAAATACACTTATCTTATTCATATTCATCTAATTGAAAAACTAACAAAATTCTGTTTCATTTCCAATTTTTCTAACCAAACCACGAAAATGTACTGGCATTTTTTTCACTTTCGGAAGCTGAAAAAATTGAAAGGGTTCCCCTTCTCTACAATGGCTTGCCTTAGTTATCATTACCATGCAACCACAAATTAAGCTGTTCATAATGTCATTTGATAGTATGATAATTTCCTTATTTGCTTTGAGTTATTATGTATTTTATCATCGTTATAAAATATTAAGGAAATTTTCAAAGAGACACCCAAACTTTTGCAATTAATAAAAAAGGTACTTAAGATTTGGAAAATGTTAAAAATGCACTTAAAAAATATTGTGGTTAACTAAAAAGGCCCAAGTGAATTTTGCTGTTAAATGTGATGTAGAATTACCACATTACCCACAACATCATATTATTAAAAAGCGCACCTACAAAAGAGGGAAGAAGTCCATGAATAGGGGTGGCAATCGGGTCGTGTTGGCGGGTTGGTGGGTTAGCATACCACAACCCGAACCCGACCCGTTTATTAAATGGGTCAGTTGTGGCAAACACGAACCCGACCCGTTTATTAAACAGGTAACCCGATACGACCCGCCAACCCGCTTAATAAACTGGTTGGGTCGGGTAAACGGGTTGGCACGTTAGCGGGTCACGTTGGCGGGTTGACCTGCCCGCCTAACCCGTTTATTAAACGGGTCAGCCGGGTTGGCAGGTTGGCATACCCCTAACACGAACCCGACCCGTTTAATAAACGAGTTAGGCGGGTTGAACCGTTTATTAAACGGGTTCATTTTTGCCCAACCCGAACCCGCCTAAGAGGCGGGTTAGGGGGTCGTGTCAGGTTTTGCCACCCCTACCCATGAAGGGTTAACTAGTAAATTAACTCTCTTAACTCGTCTTGGGTTAGTGACAACCTCAGTTAAATGGCTGAAAGTTTTTTTTATTAATGGTGCAAAATTTTAGGTGTCTTCAAAAATTTTGGCATACATTTTATTAATGCCTAAACTTTACGTGCATTTTTTTAAAATTTCTCAAAATATTATTCAAACTAAAAGCTAAGAGTTTGTTGGAGTCCCCATGTAGGCTTCCTAGGAAGCTAAGGAAGTAACCACCAAGTTTTTTTTGTTTTTGTTTTTTATTTGAAAGGCAAGCTGGGGTTAGGCAGACCCCTACCAGTTATACATCGATACCATTGGGATTTGAACTTGCAACTTCCCAACACAAGGTGACTTGCACTAGCTGCTACTACCAGACAAGAGGAGCCCTCGTTGGTAGTAGCCACTAAGTTTTTTTATTTGATAAGCAAGCTGGGGTTAGGTGGACCCCTACCTGAATAACAGCCGCCTCATGTGGCAGAGGGATTCGATCCTGGGACTACAGCTTGACACAGGACCCCCCTTACCACATGGGACACCACCTCGTTGGTGTACCCACCAAGTCTTATGTCACTGGAACTTGGTATGGCTTGCTAAGATGCGCTATCTGGTCTTTGATTGCATACACAGTTTCTCCAAGTAACAAATGAAAAACTAAATGCTAATAGCTAAAATTGATGCTCAAGTTTGGGTGCATACCACAAAATGTAGAGATTCTTTTTATTTTAATTTCAAGTGTATGTATATATATATATATTATAAAAGCAAGCCAAGTCCACTTGCTAACCCTGTTGGAGAGGTTTCAAGTCCTATTTCTCTTCTTGTTTTAGCTATGTTACCGGGACACGCCATATAGGCACCGTATCACTGGTGACACAAATCAGACATGCCATGACATGGTGACATGCCCAAACACGTATGAATATTATTTTAATACTTTAATAACTTTTTAATAATTTTAATGATATTTTAATAAAAATATATTTTATATATTAAAACATCCAAAAATAATTTTTACTAATTAAAAATAAAAAAGTGTTCCCGTATCCTATTTTTCAAAGAAATTTTCAAACTTGTGTCACGTGTCGGGTCACACTCCTATCTTTGTGACAGTGTGTACCTCAAGGTTGATATCCAACATGCAAGGGCACATTAGTGAAGCAAATGAATCGGATTCAGGATTGAGGTTTTTGTAATTTTGGGCTGCTCCGAGTTCTATTTCGATCCTAACTCTCATGTCTGTTTCAGATCCAACATCCTTAGGGGGTAGAGCACATGGGCTAAGTCTTCCAAATGAGTATGGACCAATGTAGTCAGTATCGGCATCGGCCCTGCCCTGAATCGTTTGGCCAATGATTCAGCTGTATCGGCTGATACCGATACTCAAGTGTATAGTTCTGTATCGGCCAAAAAATAATAAAAATTATTATATGTCAATCATAACGTGACATGTGTTAAAACTATTAAAATGACATTAAAAATTTATTTTTTAGTATTTTTATATTATTAAAAATAGCTTATTGAGAGGTGAAGCGATTTTCTATCGATACTATATGTATCGGCCGATAGACACTGATACTGTCAACATTGGTATGGACACATGATGCTCTTACCCATAGCAACAAGCAAAACAAAGGTACAGACACATAAAAGTAATAGTTAGGCCGATAGGAACTGAGCCGATAGGTGGTCTGGCTCGGCTTTGGCTTGACAAAATAATGCTTTGAGGGTGGTGGGTTGTTTTGCTGAGTTTTGAAGTTGGTGCTCTCTCTCTCTCTCTCTTAATTCTTTATTTCTATTGTTGGTTTAAAAGGTGAAGCCACGAAGAAAGAAGAGGGAAAAAAGAAAAAAGAAACCATCTGGTTTCAAGAGATATGATTGTTTATGGTTAATTGAAATAAGGAGAATGTCAAGTGAAAAAGAAAGGCCATGTGCGCTGTGACAACATTGCTTGCTTGGCTGGCCAGTCGATGGTCTGCTGGTTCTCTCTCTTTTATTATCTTGTCCTTTCTTCTTTATCACATTTGATAATCTCACGCAACATATGCATTATTTGGATGTATTGAAGGGACGATGGACGTTTTCAGTCGGATGCTTTTTTCTTTTCTTTTTTCGGAAGGCAAGCTGGGGTTAGGCAGACTCCTACCAGTTATACAATGATACCGTTAGGATTCGAACTCACAACTCCTACCAGAAACCTGGCTATGATGGGAGTCCTCAAGTTTGATAGGGTGTGAAAGGACAAACCACCGTATTGGTTTTCTTCCAGTAATGACATCTGAATGTAACTGCATCTTGTAACTAGGGGTGTCAATCGGGTCGGGTTGGCGGGTCGGGTTGACGGGTTGGCGTGTCAGCATACCTCAACCCGAACCCGACCCGTTTAATAAACGGGTAACCCGACACGACCCGCCAACCCATTTAATAAATGGGTTGGGTCGGGTAAACGAGTTTTCAGGTTGGCGGGTTGACGGATCGGGTTGGCAGGTTGACGGGTCGGGTTGATGGGTTGACGGGTTGATGGGTCGGGCAGACGAGTTGGCGGGTTGACCCACCCGCCTAACCCGTTTATTAAACGGGTCAGCCGGGTTGGCGGGTTGGCATACCCCCAACCCAAACCCGGCCTGTTTAATAAACGGGTTACACGGGTCGACCCGTTTATTAAACGGGTTGGCTTAAGCCCAACCCGAACCCGCCTAAGAGGCGGGTTGGCGGGTCGGGTTGGCGGGTCGTGTCAGAAATTGCCACCCCTACTTGTAATCGGTAGGGGTAGGGGATGGCAGTGCACCAGGGCGGGGTGCAGGGGCAAGCTCTTTACTTCCGCCATGTCTCAAAATTTTGATTTTCACCTTTATCCCCAATTCATTCCTCATTTCATGTCCTCCATTGGCACTCTAAATGAAGCAGCTTCGGAAAGATCTCCTTTTTTGCCCAACAACAACAATTGTCTTTCACATGAATCCTTCTCCTCCAATCATTTCTATCCAATGCCATGTCCTCGGTGAGGTTCAAAGCATTCATATCCTTTCCTATCACCTTCATTCATGTCTTCCTAAGCCTACCCGACCTCTTTTAACTAATATATTTTTCTGTTTCTCCATCCTTCTAACAGGAGCATCATTAGGCCTTCGCCGAATATGTCTAAACCACCGTAAACGATTCTCTCTCATCTTATTTTCAATGAGTGCAACGCTTACCTTCTTTCATATCTCCTTGTTCTGAATCTTATCTTTTATTGTATTTCCACACATTCATCTCAGCTACACTCTTTTTTTGCCCAATAGAGGATTTAAATGGTTCTTTAAAACAAAGAGAGATAAGAGAAATAAGATGTGTTTTTTTAGGGTTAGAAAGCAAGAACTTAAGGTTATATATATATATATATAAGATTTAAATATTATTTTATAATATAATAAAAGTATATTAATAATTTCATTAACAGAGATCGAGGACAGGGTGGGTCGGGTTGGGGCAGGGCAAGGGAAAAAGTAAGTTCATCCCACCTCCATTCTCACACGGGTTTTGATTTTCACCTTCATCACCCCCCCCCCGTCTATTCCCCGTTTCCTGACCTCCATTCTCGTCCTGAACGGGATGGGACGGATCTCCGTTTCCACTGCGCTTTCTAATAAAAAAAAGAACGTGATGATATATACAAAAGGGTTGAAGTGAGACCCTTCCTTGCAATAATGACCCAAGTATTGTGCAAGTTACAGGTGACATGAATTACGGATCTAGGTGTGGACCAATTTCACAAATCTTGTCTTAGAGAAAATTTTGGTGAAAAATTTCTTGCCATATCTTTAAATACTCTATCTTTTTCAAATTCTAGAGAAAATGTTGGCATAGATAAAAAAATATGGCATATAAAAAATTATAAATAAAGTATAATAATATGAAAAATGCTACAGAGGTCATTAGTATCCTGATAAAACATAATATCTTCAATAGAAGCAAATTTTTGAAAAGATTGCGTTTTGGGTATTATATCAGCCTTTGAGATATTTTTCAAAATAGTGGGTATATTTGTGACTTAGTTGTGGACTTTATACTTAGAATGGATCAAGTGGTTCGGGTCCAAATCACGTGCACCATAATTTAGAACACGATATAAGAACGCACTTATGAGTCAAAATATCTTACTTAAATCTGACCTTTCGACGCATATGATTTATTAGGAAACAGCACTTGGATCATGTTTTTTTTTATGAAAAACATGATTTTTTAAGCCTTGAATATTTAGAAAAATCTTAGACCAACAATTTTATAAACCTTATAAAAATTTACCTGTGTATTGGAATCTGATGATTCAAGAGAGGATTACTATAAAATCAAGCATGTAAAAAGCATTTGTATAATCAGATTTAAAGAAAACATGAAAAATCTTTTGAAAACCGAGTTAATTAGAAAACCATGTGCATTGGGGTCAAGAGCATCTCTCTTGCTCAATCTAATCTTATGGATATGTTAAACGTAGTTTATTTACCATGAATTATATCTTGGATTGCATTTTTTCAAAATAAAATCATGGTTCTTAATTTGTAAAATTCTTGTACTTTGTTGTCGTTGATTTTTTATGGGCTCGAAACTATGTAAATTTTGTAGTGCTTCTTTTGACCAGCTATCATTTTTTTGTTTCTGATGAAAACCACCCAATCATTGGATTGGACTGGTGGGTGCACATGGGGGCATCTCTCTCTCTC
Organism: Nuphar pumila; assembly: GCF_984573655.1. Taxonomy (NCBI): domain Eukaryota; kingdom Viridiplantae; phylum Streptophyta; class Magnoliopsida; order Nymphaeales; family Nymphaeaceae; genus Nuphar; species Nuphar pumila. The sequence continues at coordinate 124,438,398 of NC_143255.1, forward strand.
TCTCTCTCTCTCTCTCTCTCTCTCTCTCTCTATATATATATATATATATATATATATATATATATATATATATATATATATATATATATATATATATATATATATATATATATTTATTTATTATTTATTGCCATTAAGTACAATTGAGTTTTTTTTTATGAAACTAACATTGTAGATGCAATTTACATGTTTTTGGTTAGTGGAAATAGGCTTTTAGGCTGTTTGATTATGATAGGTAAGCATGATTTTATGAGACTTGAAAAGTCAGCAAACTACAATGTGTGATATTTTCTTGGCTCATAAGATCATGATTTTTCATAAAAAAAAAAAACACCATCCAAATGTTGGTTCCTCGTGCTTGGACCATGCTAAATCTATCCATGAGGTCCAATTGTGTTGCTAGGACTTGCACCTATGATTTTCACCTCGTTGAAACGGTTAGGTCAACATGGCCATATATATATAAACTAATTATGTTTAACATTAACTATATTCAATCATATTAAAACGACTGATATACTCTTAAAAAATAATATTTTTGAAAATACATAGTTATTTTTTTTAACATTATGGATTTTAGAGGGAAATGAAAAGTCAAATACCTTTTATAGAAAAGTTGCATTATGACAAACTTACCTTTTGACTCCAAAAAATAACAATGTAATTTCAAAAATATCACTTTTATAAGTATTTTAAATTTTTTATTTTGAAAGGCAAGCTGGGGTTAGGCAGACCCCTACCAGTTACTATTCACCACTAGCTAGGGTTTGAACCTGCTGTGTCCCACCACAAGGAGGTGTGCACTGACAACTCCTACCAACCACGCAGGCCCTGGTAACTATTTTAATTATTTTAGTAATGTCGAATCTATCTAATGTTAAATATAATTAGTTTAATGTTATATATATATATATAACTAGAAATGCTAACTAATGTGTGAACCACTATTTTTATGGATTTTTTGTTATTTTTGCTTGAATATAATGGTATATATGTGAACTGCATGTTTGGTTTTATAATAACCTGCCCTTGAATAGTATGACTTTGATGCATAAATGAGGTTTTTTTAAGGCTTTAAAATCAATGGTTCATAATCTTTATAAATATTCAAGCATTCGAAAATAACATTTTTTCATCAAAAATACACTATCTAATGGTCGATTCCTAGCAAATTCACCATGCCAAGCACATCCACATGGTTGGATTTGCAAAAAAAGTGTTGGAAATGCTCATATTTCTAGTTTTCATATTTCTGTTTTAGTATTCTAGTTATATATATATATATATATATATATATATAGAGAGAGAGAGAGAGAGAGAGAGAGAGAGAGAGAGAGAGGAGTGCGTAGGTGCGTAGGTGCTTAAACATTAGCTACTTGTCAGGTATTTGAACATGCTGATCGTCCATCCCACTTGATGGACAACCAGTGTAAAAAATGAGTTTTTCCACCAAACAAGATAGCAGCGACAAAAGTCGCCGCTAAAGGTCAATAGGGGCAACATTTGTCATCGCTATTGCTCGTTTGGCAAAAAAAAATTCATTTTTAAAGTTAAATTTTTTACGCTGGCCGTCCCTCGATCGTGCAATGGATGGCCAGCATGTTCAAATACCTAATGTTCAAGCACCTACCACTTTTCCTGTATATATCCTGAATTTACAGGCACTTCATGGTCCAAATTAGTCCAAACCACAGTAGGCGGGTGGGGTTAGAGGTGGCCTATTGCATTCACATCTTGAGTTTTATAAGTGAGGTTCTCAACTTTAAATGCGTCCAAGTCACCTTTTTGAATGTGCTACAGGGATCTACCAAACCCCAATCTCGCCTACAAATTAAGAAAGATATTCTGGAATTGGAAACTGTAGATGACCCTGCAATTTTATCCCTTATTTTCAGCTTCCTTTTCATACTAAACCTAACATCTTTGATCATAGGGGGTTTGATGGAATCACATGCTCCTAAAAGGGTTGATTGTGTTAGCCAGATGTTATTTTACTACTATATCTTGATATAGCCTGCCCAACAGTGTTAATAATATTAATAATCACTTTCTAGATCTCCAGAGTTCTTATGTTATCCTGGTTTTAGTTAAAAAATTCAGTTGCTTGATAAATTTAAACTATTATGATACTTGTAAGAAGCATCACCACCCATCCTTGCCTACCAATGAATACAGATACGTGTCTTTATGATTTTCTCCATTCACCAAGAGACACATTACAACCTAATCTTCATTTTGGTGGGGAAGGATACCATCAGCTGTATCCTCATTTATTCCATGTAAGACAAAGATCCGGCCAAGGATGTGGCTGTAAAACGTGCAGCATTTTTTTTTCTCATCCGCCTTTTCTCGACAAGAACCGGAGAAAACCACCCCTGAATAAGAGACCTGACCACGTACCCTACCAACCTACGCTCGCTTCTCCAGCAGTGTAAAACCGGGGCACACCCCTCACCCTGGAGCCGTACCTATGTTTTATGGGGCCTGAGGCGGAGGGGAAAAATGGGCCCCCTATTAATAGTAGGAGTTCGTGGGCAGCGCCTCCTATTTTTTTTTTAAGAATCAAAATAACAATAAAATTTGCATTCACATTAAACAAATATAATATTCCAAATATTTATATCATATTAAATAAAAATGTATAAAATATTTATATAAACTACCTAAACCATGGACCCCTAAATTTTTTTTTTTGGGCCCCGGGGCCCTGAGGCCCAAGCCTCATTGGCCTCTTTACAGGTCAGGCTCGCCCTCGCCCTCGCCCTCGCCCTCGCCCTCAGGGAGTTGCATTGCTTCGGCAATAATATGCAAGGGAGATTCTGCTCATCAGCTTACAAGATAAATTATCTAGGAGTGCTTCTTTTATACATGGGGTAAAATATTTGGTACTAATGAAAGTACAAAACTATTGAGCAAAAACCACCTTGTTTTAATATTTTTATTTTATTTTATTTGTAGATCGTACGTAAAAGATGTGATCTACATGATGCTTTTAGTGAGGAATGGGTCACGCCTCAAAAAATCATGATCTTAAGCCAGAAAAACAGGATCCAAAGCCAATTCTTAGCAAACAAACTATGTTGAATACGTCAATATATTCCGATTGAGTTGATACAAGTTGCACTTGTGACATCAATACCAAATATATACCTTCTAATGGGCTACCAATTTAAGTTAGTAGATTGCAAAATTTTGGAAAAGCCACCTCGCTCACCAAGTTCATTAGCGTAAAACTCAAAGTCCTCCTTACCCATTGGGGGGAGTACTGCATCCAGCTTCAGCTTTGTGGGGTTAGAGCCATAGTGACAAGCCAAAAATTGCCTGAAAGTTTAAAACGGCAATTTTTTGCCACATTTTCAAAATATCGCAAGATTTATGAAAAAACATAAATACCGTGATTTAAACACAATATTTACGTTTTAAATGGCTATTTATCATGAAAAAACTGTGTTTTTTATTTTTAAATAATTTTTATTAATATTTTCTTATAAAAAATATTTTTTTATTTTTTATTACCAAGATTTTTCTGAAAAAAAATGTGAGATTTATTAAAAAATTTCAAATTCTCATGAATTTTTGAAAAACAAGTTTTTTTAGTTTTTAAAGTTTGTCACTATGGTTAGAGCGCTTGTCTCATAAACTTGGTGTCATTCATAAGTAGCCCCTACCCAGGGGTGTAGCACCAAATTTTTTTTTTTTGAGATAAAATAAAAAATGGCTACAATTATTAATAAAAATCTATTTCATATGGACAAATCAAACTATTTGCTTCAGTCTTTCTCAACCTCAACGGAAAGTTCTTAAACATTATCTAATGGCAATATATAACACTGGTGCGATAATTTAAAGTTCATAACAATGCATACTTTTTATTTATCACAAAATAAATTAAAATACAAAAGTACCAACTAAAATGGACATCGACGGTTACCCGCAGCATAAAATTCATCTATAAGAGAATCTATAACTAAAGTCATAGTATATTCTCGTTCGATGTACAATGTCATACAGTCAGCAAGAAAATTGTTGTCCATTTTGTTACGATTTTCCGTCTTCACATGCTTCATCACTAAAAATGCTCGTTCTGTAGTGGTCGTAGAAACTGGTAATCTCAATACAAGACGAAATAATCTAGTTAGCATGACATAACTTTCTGACCTTCCACTTGCAACCAACTTTTGATACAAATCAGGTAGAGTAGGTACTTGAAATCAAGGATCAGAAACCACATCAATCGGATAATATTGTAACTTTGCTTTCAAGTAAAATATATCTTGTGGTGTAAAATCTTGAGGATAGAACTTCTCTACAAGCTTGCAAATATCAGTTATATTAAATGATTCAAATGAGTTTCTAAGATCCAATGTCGCACTCAGAGAAAGAAGTCTGACTGATGTGTCATTAAATCTAGTATTTAACTCTACCAAAAAGAAATCTATAGCTTTATTGAAAATATCAAAATGATAGTGATGCTCAACTGAGGGATACTCACGACCACGGAATCAACCAACCATATATGAACCACTGAAGTCAAGTAGGCAAATATTATTTGTTGAACAAAATAATGTTACCTCTTGAAAGAATTCTTCCCAACCATCTTCTCTCAAAGCTTGAAGCACAGTCTTTGTAGTGTAGACAAATTTTATAGTAGTCAAGATATCTTAATTTCTTTTCTGAAGGGCCTGATATAGAATATCAGTAACTGTAAATATTTGATTCATCAAATGCAAGACAAATACAAATTCGAAACTTGTAATGCAAGTGTATGCACCATCAACTTCAGCCTCAGATCTAGCACTTGGAGAATTTTCAATCAGGCACTAAAATACTTTACATGTTGCAACATACATATCCATCAAGCTCTTTACAGATTCATAATGAGAACTCCAACGAGTAGCTCCAGCTCTATGCAAGTTTCCAATCTGATTAGCCCCACTTCCTGTTGATCGTTCCCCAGTTTCTAACAAATACTCAATTTCTTTTCTATGTGCAGCTTTCAACTCACCAACACGCTTATACGAAGAAGTAATAATGTTAACAACATTATCCAAATGAGAAAAAAATTGTCAAATGTCACGAACATCTTTAGCTGCAGAAACCAATGTTAATTGCAAACGATGCGCAAAACAATAGACATAATATGCACAAGGACAATCCTTCAGAAATAAAGCTTGGAGCCCATTCCAAGCACCCCGCATATTACTAGCACTATCGTACCCTTGTCCACACATATTCTGAATTTGAAGGTTGTGACTACTAAGAATATCAGAAATTTGATTTTTCAGATTCAACGAAGTAATATCACTAACACTTTTAATTGCAAAAAAATTGTTCTCTTAAAATTTCCTCTTTATTGATGAAACGCAAAGGGTTTTAGTCAAAGATGAGGAGATTAAGGAGAGATGGAAAGATTATTTTGATAAGCTATTTAATGATAGTCATGCTCAAGATCTTGGAGACTTCTCCATTCCTTTTCATGAGATAAATCGTGACTTCATGCGCAAGATTCAAAAGAAAGAAATTGCAGAGGCTTTGAAGAAAATGAAATCAAGAAGGGCAGTTGGCCCAGATGGTATACCTATCGAGGCTTGGAAATGCTTGGGAGAGAAAGGTTTAGAATGGTTGACAAATCTTTTTAACTTGATTTGGCGAACAAATAAGATGCCTAATGAGTGGAGGAAGAGTACTTTGGTGCCTTTATATAAGAATAAGGGTGATATACAAGATTGCACAAACTATCGTGGTATAAAACTCATGAGTCATACTATGAAACTTTGGGAGAGGGTGATTGAGTCTAGGTTGAGGAAGGTTGTCATGATATTGAAGAATCAATTTGGTTTTATGCCTGGAAGATCAACTATGGAAGCTATACATCTTCTTAGACAACTTATTGAAAGATATAGAGAGAGGAACAAAGATTTGCATATGGTTTTTATTGATTTAGAGAAGGCATACGATAGAGTACCTAGGGACGTTCTCTGGTGGTCAATGATGAAGAAAGGTGTTTCTCTCAAGTACATTAGTATAATTAAAGATATGTATGAAGGAGTAGTAACCAATGTCCGCACTTGTGGAGGGGTGACAACCAATTTCCCGATAACGGTTGGGTTACATCAAGGATCTGCTTTAAGCCCTTTCCTATTTGCGATAGTGATGGATGAGCTTACGAGATCAATTCAAGAAAATGTACCGTGGTGTATGTTGTTTGCTGATGATATTGTTTTGATTGATGAGTCTAGAGCTGGGGTTAATGCTAAGTTAGAATTATGGAGACAGACATTGGAAGCTAGAGGTTTTAAGTTGAGTAAGAGTAAGACTGAATATATGGAATGTCGGTTTAGTAAGCAACGAAGTAGTGATGGGAGTGTAGTGAAGCTTGGTGAGCAAGATATACCGGTGAATGATTATTTCAAATATTTGGGATCCATCATTCAAAAGTATGGAGAAATTGATGGAGATGTAAATCATAGGATAAAGGTTGGGTGGATGAAATGGAAAAGTGCTACTGGAGTGCTGTGCGGTCGTAGAATGCCATTGCGGTTGAAGGGAAAGTTTTATAGGACGACTATTAGACCCGCTTTACTATATGGTACGGAATGTTGGGCTGCCAAGAGACATCATATTCAAAAAATGAGTGTAGCTGAGATGCGGATGCTTAGATGGATGTGTGGAAATACAATAAAAGATAAGATTCGGAACGAAGAGATACGTAAGAAGGTAGGTGTTGCACCCATTGAAAATAAGATGCGAGAGAATCGTTTACGGTGGTTTGGACATATTCGGAGAAGGCCTAATGATGCTCCAGTTAGAAGGTTGGAGAAATGGGAAAATATATTAGTTAAAAGAGGTCGGGGTAGGCCTAGGAAGACTTGGATGGAGATGATAGGAAAGGATATGAATGCTTTGAACCTCACCGAGGACATGGCGTTGGATAGAAATGATTGGAGGAAAAGGATTCATGTGGAAGACCCAAAATGAATTTCTTTTTTGGTTCATATCGCTGACCCCAATTGTTTTGGGATGAAGGCGTAGTTGTTGTTGTTGTTGTTGTTGTTGTTGTTGTTGTTGTTGTTGTTGTAAAATTTCCTCTTTATTGACAAACCTCAATACAATGCACATTTGTTCTCGTTTAGATGCATCTCGTGCTTCATCAACAAGGATACAATACGATGCATCTCTAACTTCATTACGAATCATACCTTGTACTCGGTTTGCCATAATGTGCAAAATCTCCTTCTGGATATCTGGAGAAGTGTACGTGACATTTCTTGGAGCATTAGCCAAAACAACTTTACCAACATCTGCATTCATTTTTCCAGAATAATCAACCAGTTCAATAAAATTTCCACTATTTAATGAAGATAAAGATTCATCATGGCCCCTAAATGCGCAACCTTGGAGCGCTAACCACTGAAGAGTTAACATTGATGTTCTTACTCTCAAACGAGCTTTCTGACGTTCCTCTTGGGATACAATATTCATCATTTTGTCGATGTGATGACCCGGTCTCATCAAAATCTCTACATTTCTTACACATACATTATGATATGAAGACGGTGAAGAACTGACATGGGTAAGAAAACCATATTTTTCTCCTTGACTAGCCCTATTCTAATTATTAAACTCAACCGTTGTCAATGCTGAGAGATTCAAAGAAGGGACATTATTAAGAAAAAAAAGTAATAAAAACAATATGTTTCATCTTCTGTCGGAGAATACTCTAGCCAACGAAACTTATCATACCAATATTTTTGACATCGACGCACTTGTTTACCACATTGTCTATTTGGGTATTGTGCAAGTTTTGGTTGAAAAGGTCCCGCCCTCAGATAAGCCCGTCTAATTCGATCTATTTCATTAACAGGGTGATCACACATATGCTTTCTTTTACTCGGATCTCTTTCAATATAAAAATCAGATTCTGAAGTTGGATTTAGAGATGGAATATGATCAGCTGATGAAGGAATGGTTGGAGTAGGACTTGGAGTTTCCTCGACTTGTCCATCTGAAGAGTTGTCTAACTTTGAAAAAATGACAACAAGTTTTTTCTTTTCTTAGTACTTGAAGATTGTCCTCTTTCCATTTTAAATTCTATAAATAAATTAGATACTACATGAGCATAACTTTGACTATTTCAACTTACAAAAGTATTACTTTAACTGTTCAACATAACAATTATACATAAGTATACCAAATGAGATACAATTACTGATTGGTGATAAATAATAAAAAAATAATTGAATAACATCATGTTAAGGTAGTGAAAAAAACTAGAGAAAAGCAAGTATAAATTTTTCACCGAATCAGATACAGTTACTGATTGGTGATAAAATTATTAATCAAACACATAAACTATCAATAATTTATACAATTAATCATTATAATTCTACACAAGTACACCGAATCAGATACAATTATTGATTGGTGATAAAATTATTAATCAAACACATAAACTATCAATAATCTACATAATTAATCATTACAATTCTACACAAGTACACCGAATCAGATACAGTTACTGATTGGTGATAAAATTATTAATCAAACATGTAAACTATCAATAATCTACACAATTAATTATTACAATTCTACACAAGTACACCAAATCAGATACAGTTACTGATTGGTGATAAATGACAAAAAAATACCAATATAACACTATAAGTCTATACCAATTAACAAATTAACACTATAACAATTAAGATTTAACAACTATAACAAACTAATAATCGTGTATAGGGTATGGATAATGACAAGTAACAACAATAAATTTGTAAATTGCAACTAGATAAGAGTTAAGCATATACTCACAAGTCACTAGGAGAGTAACTAGACAAGAGTTAGCACCACTGAAACCATATTCACTAATTCACAACCTTCAAATATATCTTCTTATCCTTCAAATAAATTCATTGATTCACATCCTTCTCCTACTGTCCAAAGATAATTAATTTGGATATCATAACATTAAAGCACAAGTTAGAAGTCAGGATTTTTCTATAATTCTATATAATTTGAGTAGATAAAGTAGATAATTGATTCTATAATTCAGAAATCAGGACTTATTCTAAAATTCAGAAGTCACTGATTCACAACCTTCTCCTAGCTTTGTTCCAACTAAAATGGGTAGATAAAGTAGAATTATTGCACCAAAAAACATAAATTACCATCAACATTCATCTTCCACTTTAATTTAATTTGTGAGTCAAACAATTAACATGAGATAAAAGACTGAGAGACATATGCATATATGTATATATGTATATAATATATACATATATACATAGGAGCTCATTTAGGAACAAAAAATAAGATTTATCCCTAAAATGGGTAAATTGTTTTTTATTTTAAATAAAATTTGATCAAAAATAAATACAGTGAATTGTTTTAGGTCAGAATCAACCCTACTTCGGAGTTGATTTGATTAAATTCACTCTAATCCACCTATGATTTGATTAAATTAAACTAGCACATATTTGATTAGTCAAATTACCCAAAAGATCGGTGTCTCGTCGTCATGCTTGGTCGGTGCCTCATCATCTCGCTCACTCAGGAGCACGAGAGCAGCACCGAAGGCTTGGAGGAGAAGCGTGGGTGGCCGACGTCAGAGGAGAAGCTCGATCGACGTCAGAGAAGAAGTTGGGCGACTGGACGAGTAGTCAGGAAGCGGAGGATTTGGGGAAGACGAGGGCAAGGGCTAGGTCACTCAAAATCAAGATCAAAGAAGAAGAGGGCCTGAGGGGTAATAAGTTAAACGGGTCGGATTCAGCACGGGCGGGTGCCCGCCCTCGCAGGTGCTGGATCCGACCCGAGAATCATGGCTGGGCTTTTAAAAAAAAAATTAGCTGCCCCCCCCCCCTAGCTCCGCCTTTGCCCCTACCAAATGAGCAGAGTCCTGTTATCTTTAAAAATGTGGGTGATGGCCACCTAATCCCCTAAATGGATCTTATTGGATTTTACCAAGTCAATATTATCTGAATGAGAGAATGCATTTCCATGGTTGTTGATATTGTTTGGCTCAGATACAAAGCACCAACCAAGGATTTCACTAGTTTCCCCCAATAGGCCAAATGACCTAAACACACTTTTCAATTTTTCATATGCTTGACTTGAATCCGAGAAAAAAATTCTTTTGTTGGGACCAACCTGACCTCTTCCTTTGTGGAAACCAGGCCTAACAATACACCATTGACCTGAGCCATTGATTGACTGAGCTGGGGCAAGCAACAAAGACAATTCCAAATACTTTGAAACCCATTTCAGTTTGAAACCAAAGGCCCCAATGGGATGTTCAAAGCAATGTTGTCAGCATCGTTGCAAATCTTCTAATTCATATCGTATCGATCGGTCAAAAATCCATACAAACAATCTGATTCGGCTTATTTTAAATATTAAAAAAAAAGATGGTTTAAATTGTTTTAAATATTTTTAATAGTATTTTAGCATTTTTTGTGACATTTACATTTTTGCTGGTTAAAAATTGGTTGATTCAGTTCATAATTAGAATCAGTTAAATCTGATTTAGGGTCTGATACAACTCTGACAACACTGGCTCAAAGCTGTAAACTGCTTTGAATTCAAGCAACTGAATTTTTTAACTAAAAACAGGATAACATAAGAACTCTGGAGATCTAGAAAGTGATTATTATTATTATTATTATTATTATTATTATTATTATTATTATTATTATTATTAACACTGTTTGGCAGGTTATATCAAGATATCGTAGTAAAATAACATCTGGCTAACACACTCAACCCTTTTAGGAGCATGCCCCTTTCATTGTGACAAACCTCTTGGGATTGAAACAGGTGACGATTCAATCAGCCCCTTAACAAAACTAAACAAGGGCTGAATCAACCTTCTTAAAAAATCAACCAATTTGCAAAATTGGCCCCGTGTTTATATATATATATATATTATAAGCAAGCAGGGTTTAGGCAGACCCCTAGCAGAACAACAATTGCCCCATGTGGCAGAGGGACTTGATCCTGGGCCTTCAGCTTGACACAGGACCCCACTTACCACATGGGATACCACCTAGTTGGTGTATTTATAAAAAAATTAAATAGAAAATCAGTCTATGAAATAATCTTATTCAAAAAATGATCTAATTTGATTAGATTCTAACCAATTTTAATTTTATCATTTTTATTTCAAGAAACTGATTCACTTAATGAACTATTTTTTTGTTTTATGATGAAGGAACCCTCACCAAGAACCAAGTCACTTAATGATGGATCGATTTTCATATCACACAGTTTCACAATCATCATCATGATATAAAACATGATACAAATAAGGAAATATAACAGTGTAGACATCATGATCAACAGACGATCGGAACAATAACACGGAGCAAACATGTTGGGTTCCACCATATACCAAAATCCAGACATATGCAAATAAACAAACATATGCATAGAACATAATATAAACAACAGAAGCATGTTAATACAGTATAAACGGCTAAGGCATACTAAAGTACTCCCCTTAGAAATGATTCGCCTCCACATACAGTGCAAATAGGGTCTGACGTCCTTCCCCCAGGATACAATAGCCTCGGCGATCTGGATCGGTGCACGCCGATGGTAGATCACCCTTCAAAAACAACCTCAGGAACTACTACTGCAGACCTCACAGTTTTAGCAAAGCAAGAGAGAGAGAGATGATAGAGTGTACATTTGTCCCCTTGGAACCTCTTTAACCATGTTTATATAGACGTGGAAGAGATTTGTTTGAAAGGACATGACTCTTGAAGAGTTGCCCATTTTGAATAGACATGACCCTGGCAAAGAGTTACCAGTTTTGAAAAAGTGTGACTCTTCCAAGGGCCACCAGTTCTGAACGGGTGTGACTCTGCCAAGGGTCACCAGTTCCAAAAGGCATGGCTCTTTTCCTTTATATAATCAAAGGAAAAATAGAAAATTGGGGCAAAAAGATACATTGGTCTTGATTGGATATGGCCCTAAAGGGCCAATTACCCGAACCCGAGCCCGGCCCGGCCCGGCTCGGCTCGACACGACACGACACGGCACGACGGGCGGGCGAGTGTGTGTGTGGTAGTCATCCCACCCTCTTGTTCTCAGGAACAAGTGTAAGAGTTTACATATGGATTATAAATCCCATAACAAACTCAAACACGATCAATGTGGGACTATTCCACGTCATCAAAACCACTTTTTCCAAAAAAAGGAAAAGCACCCCACATTTTTTCTTGGAATTTCCTCTCCCCTCCCTTCTTGCACCTAACATTTCCCCACAAATTCAAAGAATGAAACAGGATGAAACCAAGATGCAAGATGAGATAATCTGCAGCATAACATATCATGCTTTTAGTAATGGTACCTTCTGGTTTGAACCACTACCTTAGTTGACTAACTTTACCCCCACAGGAACAAAGTGAACTGAAGTCTTGAACTTGAACCTTTGGTGTAGGAGTGTCCATTAGCAACAACATGATAAAGATTCTGGTTGTAATCTTTAGGGGCGGCGCGTTAAAGCCATGCGCCCGAATCCTGTTTCATGAGTGACTTTAGGAATAACCCAATTCCTTAAATTGCGGTCACATAGTCATACTCACATAGGTGAGCTTCTCTAGAGATGCACTGCTAACATCTCGCCTAGAAGGCTTTGAACTCATTCAGAGTTTTAACTCTTCCTTAACTAGCAGCTATAGCACCTTTCCAGAGTAATCAGGGAACAAACATAGATATATAGTATCTCATAAATAAGGTGTTATGTAGTTCACCTTACAACTTGTTATTACCACATTGAACCTACTTTGTGGGATCTCCACTCAGATAGGTTGGGTTGCTACTGCAGATGAACTAATGATGGGTTTCAGTCTCATCCTCTCTCTGGATTTTAGGACTAATGACTTATTTAGTTCTTTCGTTAATGGATCAGTTGTGTTCTCTTTGGATCCAACATAGTTCACAACAACCACTAACTGAGACAACAGTTTCCTTACAAACTTTATTCTGACTTGGATGTGTCTCCTCTGCTTTTGGTTATATTTTGGGCTTTTAATCTTAGCAATTGTGGCCATATTGTCACAATGCACAGATATCGCAGGAATTGGTTTGCACATTAAAGAAAGTTCCTCAAGAAGTCCCTTTAAACATTCAGCTTCCAATCCTATGACATCTAAAGCACAGAGTTCAGCCTCAAAAGTAGACCGAGACAAGATGGTCTGCTTTACTGATCTCCAGGCGACTGTGCCGCCACCCAAGGTAAATACATACCCTGTCACACCATAACTCCTAGACTTCATGGCTATCCAGCTCGTATCACTATATCCCTCAAGAACTGTAGGGAATCTCTTGTAATGCAAACTCAAGGAAATGGTTCCTTTCAGGTATCTAAGTACCCTGTCCAATGTCTTGCAATGAGTGCGATTTGGACAACTTGTGTATCTACTTAATTTTGTCATGGAGAGCGAAATATCCGGTCTCGTGCAATTTGCGAGATACATCAAACTTTCAATAATCTGGGAATATCGCAATTGAAACACAGGAACACCAGTCGTATTCTTATGAAGATAGATAGAAGGGTCATATAGAGTTGCTACAGATCTCCCTTGGTTATAGTCAAATTTCTCAAGTACTTTCTCAACAAAGTGAGATTGAGAAATGACTATCCCCTCAGCTGAACAAGTCAACTTTAAGCCTAAGATCATATTTGCAACACCCATATTCTTCATAGCAAACTTACTACTAAGAAACGACTTTGTCTCATTCACAATTCTCATATTGGAATCAAACAATAGAATATCATCTACATACAGGCATAAAATAATACAACCATCACTTTTAACTTTACAATAAATACACTTATCAGATTCATTGACAACAAAGCCAAATGATAAAATAACATTATCAAACTTCTCATGCCAATGTTTAGGGGCTTGTTTTAGTCTATATAATGACTTGACAAGTCTACAAACTTTGTTTTCATTACCAGGAGCCACATAACCCTCAGGTTGATCCATATAGATCTCTTCTTCAAGATCGTTATGCAAGAAAGCGGTCTTCACATCCATTTGATGGACCGAAAGATCATAAATGGAAGCCAGTGTAATAAGCACTCTAATTGTGGTCATCCGAGTAACCGGAGAATAGGTATCAAAATAGTCTATTCCCTCCTTTTGTTTGAACCCCTTGGCAACCAGTCTCGCCTTGTACTTGTCATTGGATCCATCTGGTTTCAACTTCTTCTTAAAGATCCATTTGCACCCAATTGTGGAACTACCACGAGGGAGGTCAACTAGTTCCCAAGTGCCATTAGAGATAATGGAGTCCATTTCACTCTTGATGGCGTCTTTTTAATGTTTTGCTTCAGGTGAAGCCACTGCATCTCGGAAAGTGGGAGGATCATCCTCGATAAGGTAAGTGATAAAATCACTTCCCAAATCCTTGGTAATTTGTGGTCTCTTGCTTCTTCTAGGTTCAATCATTTCCTCAGACTCAATGGGTCTAGGATGGGAACAAGATGGTTTTACCACCACATCTGTCATCCTTTCCACATGTTCAGGAATGGAACCAGAAGTTGAAGGTATATCTAAAGAAGAAAGATTCTGAGGTACGCCAACTTTCATGGGAAATACATCCTCAAAGAATATAGCTTCTCGAAGCTCAACAATAGAGTTTACATCTATGACAGATATCTCAGACTTAATTACTAAGAACTTGTAGGCATAATTGTTCTCTACATAACCCAAAAAGACAACATCTACGGTTTTAGGATCCAGCTTCTTCCTGTTGTGCTCTTGGACAAGTACCTTTGCAAGGCACCCCCACACTTTAAGGTATTTCAAGCTAGATTTCATATTTCTCCAGAGTTCAAAAGGACTACTATCATTATGCTTCTGAGGAACTCTATTCAGAATATGGCAAGCCGTATTCAGAGCATCTCTCTCACATATAAGTGGGTAATCAAGAACTCCCAAGTAGAGCATTGATCATGTCAGTTAGGGTTCTGTTCTTTATTTCTGTAATCCCATTAGATTGAAGAGAATATGGAGCAGTAAACTCATGAACTATGCCAACAGATTTGCAATATTCATCAAGTTTATTAGAGGTATATTTCCCCTCTCTATCAGACCTCAATCTTTTAAGTTTTCTATCAGTTTGTGTTTCTGCTTCATTCTTAAAACTAAGAAACTTATCAAAAGCTTCATCTTTTGATTTTAGCAGATACACATAACAATATTTAGTGCTATCATCTATAAAAGTGATAAAATACTTTTTATGATTTCTAGTTAACACTCCATTTAAACTCACAGATATCTGTGTGCACCAGATCCAATATTTCAGAATCTCTAACAATCGTATGGAATGGTTTCCTACATTGTTTTGCTTGCACACAAATTTTACATTTCTTAGTTTTATCAATAGAATGCTCAAGAATCATTTTTAAGTTCATCGTGTATTTCACAGAATTGAAATTCACATAACCTAATCTATTATGCCACAAATTGGATGATTCTATGTTATATGTAACATTAGACAATGAATCAAAAGAAACATCATTTTCTAATTTATCACTGCAAATATGTTCAACACGAACTTTAAATAAACCATCATCTAAATACCCCTTGCCAATAAAGGTTCCAGAATGTAAAATAACAACTTTATTACATTTAAAGTTAAATTCATAACTCTCTCTAACAAGACATGAACCACTTAGAATGTTCCTTCTAACTACAGGCACATGGTGCACTCTGTGTAAAGACAAAACTCGTCCTGAAGGAAACTTCAGATCCACGCGTCCAATCCCTAACACCTTTGCAGTCGTTGAATTGCCCATAGTCACGGATCTGCCTGCAGCAGCCTGATATGAGACAAAGACAACCTTATCAGCACAAATGTGCACATTAGCCCCAGTGTCAACCAGCCACTCTGTCAGCTCATAAATGTGATAGATTTGCAGGTTAACATAAACATACCCAGTACTGGTCCCAACGACCTCAGTCACCATGTTGACTTGAGGCGTTCCCTCTATAGTCCCATGAGCTTTGGCCTTCTTGGAAGGACATTCCTTAGCCCAGTGCCCAACCTGCCCACAGTTCCAGCACGATTTGTTCTTTGCCTTTTTCTCGATTTTGGCCTTAGGTTTAAACAGGTTTTTCATTGCAGATTTCGATTTTTGTCCCTTGCCCTTAAAAGATCCGGTCATCATATTCACCTTAAGTTGTTCAGTTAGCACCACGATCTGTTTTTAGCTTCTATGCTCTTCTTCAATGGCAATGACTATCATAAGATCATCCAGAGAAATCTTCTCTCTACGGTGCTTGAGAGACATACCAAAGTCTACTCAAGACTTAGGAAATTTCTCCACGATGATCATAACTTGAAACTTCTCAGGAAGTTTCATCTCAGCCTCAGCCAAACTATGGAGCAACAACAGAAACTCGTGTGCCTGCTCAGTGACCGACTTGCCCTCTACCATTTGATATTTCAGAAACTTGGCAATAGAGTATTTTTTAAGACCTTGGTCTTCGGTATTGTACTTCTTGTCAAGTTGATCTCATAGGC
Organism: Nuphar pumila; assembly: GCF_984573655.1. NCBI lineage: Eukaryota > Viridiplantae > Streptophyta > Magnoliopsida > Nymphaeales > Nymphaeaceae > Nuphar > Nuphar pumila. The sequence goes on from NC_143255.1 coordinate 124,454,937, forward strand.
CCTTAGCAGTGGTAGACGAGGAACAGTACACATCGAACAACGTGTTGGACAGAGCCAACAGTATGCAACCACGACATATATTGTCCTTTTCTTTCCACTCTACAGCCACAGAGACCGCAACAAGGTCAGGGTCAGTATCAAAAACTGAAGGGTAGTCGAGTTCCAGAATCGGCAACAACCCCATCGTAGTGAATCAGATTTTCATGCGTTGCTGCCAACGCTTGAAATTCTGATCGACAAACTTTTTCGGCATCCCGGACATGTCCACTTTTGGTACAAAAGCGAAAGAAGTCGACATGCTTAGAATCTTCTCTAAGACTGATGGATCGATTTTCAGATCACACAGTTTCACAATCATCATCATGATATAAAACATGATACAAATAAGAAAATATAACAGTGTAGACATCATGATCAACAGACGATCGAAACAATAACAGGGAGCAAACATGTCGGGTTCCACCATATACAAAAATCCAGACATATGCAAATGAACAAACATTTGCATAGAACATAATATAAACAACAGAAACATGTTAATACAGTATAAACGGTTAAGGCGTACTAAAGTACTCCCCTTAGAGAAGATTTGCCCCCACATACAGTGCAAACAGGGTCTGGCGTCCTTCCCTCAGGATACAATAGCCTCGGCGATCTGGATCGGTGCACGCCGATGGTAGGGTCACCAGTTCTTTTCCTTTATATAATCCAAGGAAAAACAGAAAATCGGGGCAAAAAGATACATTTGCCTTGATTGGATATGGCCCTAAAGGGCCAATTACCCGCACCGGCTCGGCACAGCGGGCGGGCGGGCGCGCGCGCGCATGTGTGGTAATCATCCCACCCTCTTGTTCTCAAGAACAAGTGTAAGAGTTTACATGTGGATTATAAATCCCACTACAAACTCAAACACGATCAATGTGGGACTATTCCACGTCATCAAAACCACTTTTTCCAAAAAAAGGAAAAACACCCCACGTTTCTTCTTGGAATTTCCTCTCTCCTCCCTTCTTGCACCTAACACTTAATAGGTCACCTCCCGACGAGATAAAACTCTGGGTTGAGGACATGACCACCCAACCTTACATGCCCCAACCATGATAAAGCAAAAGCAACCCCCATGCGTCAGCTGAAAGCATAGAAAACCTAACTTTTCCTGCACTTTTTTTTCTGCTGCTACTAAAATGTCATATGTCTCTAAAAGGTCTAGATCTTCATTTGCAGCCGAACACATCCCAAACGTTGCACAAGAGTTTCTAATCCACGCAACATGTATTCTTTTTGCAGTTATTGAATCATTTTTTTTCATTTTGTTGGTTAGCAAGAGACGTGATATGCTTGATGGGAGGTGGGTTGGGTGTTGGACCAATGTTAACAGTATCGGTTGGCAGAATTTCGATACACTGCAGGGCCGATTCAGGTATTTTTTAATAAATATAAAAAAAATACCCAAAAATAAATTTTAATATTATTTTTAAAATAATTTAATGGTTTTAACATGTAATAAATTTTTATTATTTTTGAGCCGATACAGAATGATTCAGCTGAGTATCGTACCGGCAGATACAACTGAATCGGCAGCCCAACGAATTCAGGGCTGATACCGATACTGACAACATTGGATAGGACCATGTCGTTCATATCTATTCATACTGATTCACACCAACATGCTACATGTGCACATGGTGTCACATGCACCAGCTAGATCCAATCGGTTTCAATATTTTCTTGGTTTTTTTCTCTTGTGAATTAAGCTGCTGATGCATGAAGTTTGCATAATTTCGTAAGCATCCAAAAAGGAGCAAAAATGAATACGTTGTTCCTTCATCCACAATCAACTAGCTAAGTTGTCTTTTCTTAGTTAGATTCAAGCTGACCTGCAGCAAGACCCGGCTTAAAGTTTGATGAACCCGGTTCAGTTTGGATCCATCCTATGAAATTATGAATCCCGTTTGATTTTTTTTGGGATAAAGTTTTGCTAAAGTCGGTTGTAAATATGATCGAGTTAGCAAATGTTACCTTTTTTTTTTTGTCACATGTAAAATCGTAGATGTGATCTACATGTTTTATTTAGTAGAAACCAGCTTTTGGATCGCTGGAATCCCACTTGTATGAAGGTTTTTCTGGCGAAACAAAAATCAACGGCTATAAATGCATTGATTTTTTGTGACTCATTTTTCATAGAAAAAACATGATCTAAAGGTCGATTTCAACTAAATGGGGTTAGATTTAGTCAAAACAACTTGCATCATGAGATTTTAACCCGTTTGTGGGTATAATTGATTGTAGCAAATATAAATCCTTATTTTATGTACCTTTTTATGAACCTTATATTACTGCAAATGGCATGGAACTCGGTTGACTATACACAATCAGGTCCGGATTAAGGTGAGCAATTTCCGGATTAAGGTGAGCAATTTCCGGATTTTAACCAGTATCCGGATTAAGGTGAGCAATTTCCCGGCTTCTTCTAACCCAATCAGTTCCAAACAAATTTGCACACACGTGCATGGATTTATCTAATTTTAAACAAGCTATATTATTATTAGTACCATTTTACTGATAGAAATGACCAAAACACTTTTAAAAACATTGATATTTTAAGAAAAAATACATGGTTATTTTTTTAGATTAAAAAAGTCGTGTTCACTTTTTATATTCAAATTATTAAAATACATGTTTCACCTTTCGAAAAATATATTTGTTTTTTTAGTTTTTTCTCAAACAAAAGACTTACTGTATCATTAAAAGTAATTATTATATTAGAAAATGTAATTGTTTTAAAAGTTAAACACTAATAATGTTATGATATGGTCGTCAATATACACAATCGGCCTAGCAAAGGCTATTTTTTTTGTTTGTTTTTTGTTTCTTTGGCAAATCTAATGATGCAAAGTTTTCTACATGACCCATATAGTGAGCGCCCGATGTGAGAACAGGTTTTTTTTAGCGATTTAAAATTTGACAGCCATACATGCACCAAAATTTCTTCACTTAAAAAAATACGTTTTTTCTGTTAAGACATATTTCAAAGGTTAGTTCCTAACAAATCAACCAAGCCAAACACATCTTCAGTGTTAGATTAAGTCAAAACAACTTGCAAGTGTAATTTCCTAACTAGCTTGCACGTACGTATAGCTGAACAGATGTGTGTGTGTGTGTGTGTGCACGTGCGGACGCGGGCGTGCATGTTTGGCCTTCTTCCTAAGTGAAATTTACTAATCTACCTGATAATTCGGTTTTAAACAAAGTATAATCAAAGCCAAATTCATGCCGTTGATTTGATTTATTGGTGGCAAAGTAGTTTTCGATTTTAGATAAGGTGTAGACAGACCAATGGATGAAAAGCATCACGGAATTAAGAAGCTTGAATAGCTAACTATTTTTTAATATCACCAAGTTGACGGGACGTCACAAGTTCAAAACCCACGGGTGCACATCTTTTGCAACAAAGCTGAAACTGAGTGTGCTAACCAGCAGCCAAGGGAGCATAGGGTCTTACACCAATCAAACTCGGTGAGAGAGGTGGATTTTACCCAGCTATCTAAAAAAAAGGTCCTGCACTGATACAGCAGATATCATCAGAAGTCCAAAGTTAAGTGTCCTTGGGTGAGAATATTATTGGGATGGGTGACCTCCTGAGACGTCCCTGTGTTGCAAGACCAGGAATTCAGTAGGGACGTTAATGGGTCGGATCTAAGCATTACAACATCTGGCTTAATCGGATTTGGAGTCGGATGAAAAAAGATATAACTGAATCTGGATACTATCTTAAAACCTGATATTTTTACACTTAATCGGGTTTGATCTGGGCATCTTTTGGCATCCACTCATCCCGTTAATGGTTTTAGTAATCAAGAGATTTGTGGATTCAAGGTCCAAAATTCTGATCTGTTCTCACGGGGAAGGTGAATTTGTAACCCATCACTGCACTAGAATCTGGTAATATGGATAAGAATAGCTTCAAGCAAACTAAGGTCAAATGGTATTAATGAAGTCAAATTCTGATAATTAAAGATTTTGATGAATATGACCATGATTGATTGAGGGCACTTTGCAATGCACTGTGAAAATTGGATTGTCCCAAGATCCTCTGAATGCAAATCACAATCCAAGCCCTTTTTATCAAGCTTTTCAGAAAATGAAAAAGCCTAAGTTGTGATTGTGATTCGCACTTGAGAATGCTCCTCCCCTGAAACTTGAGAAAGTTGGTCACGGGACTGAGTCCTGACCAACTTTCTCAAGCTTGAACTCTAGACCTTGTAGGGTGCCATTAAAAGTATAAAAACATATATAATGCTAATAGCATGATAATATCGTGATAAAAACATGATAAAAGATGATACTTTGAAATGCAAGGAAGTTTTTGGGATTATGTCAGCTTTTGAAAGTCTTGCGATAAAAATGGCAAGATTTTCAGAAAATAGCCGATATTTTTTACTATGAATGTAATCTCAAGTACGAGGGATGCAGTTGGAGGGAAGTTGAGATGGGTATAGGTGGGTTCAAACCAAGGTTTAATTTTGCAAAGTCCTCATTCAGATCCTAGTCCAGGCCATAGTGACAAAAGTTTTTATCGGCAATTTCTTGTTTTTCAAAAACAGATGAGAAATTGAAAAAAATACATAAATCTCGTGTTTTTTTTTGGCAAAAAAAATAATAAAAAAAAATATAAAAAATATTGTTTATAAGAAAATATTAATAAAAATTATTTAAAAATAAAAATACATGATTTTTTTTGCGATAAATAGCCGTTTAAAACGTAAATATCGTGTTTAAATCACGGTATTTATGTTTTTTTATAAATCTTGCGATATTTTGTAAATCTCGCGAGAAATTGCCATTTTAAACTTTCAGGCAATTTCTCACGATATTATCGCGAGATTTTAATAAATCTCGCTATATTTGTCACACTGGTCCAGGCATTCAAGCCTCTCATATCCTTGCACAAGAAAAGGGACACTTGAGCCTCCCGAGCCACCCAAGTTGGAAAGAACTAGGGAAAGGTAAAGACTTTAGCTTCGAGCACCAACCAAACAGCCTATCTCAAAGGTTAGGTTGCATGATTTACCAAGTCTTACCTCAGCTGCCATTTAATCCAAGTCGCCCTAGTATTTGGGACCTGTTAAAAATCTACAATTTATTCTGTTGCATTTCTCTTCACTCTTGATCATGAGTTTATAGAGCTTTACAGTAAGAGTATCTGAAGTATGTTTCAAGGCAAGGTCCTCAACCGCAATCAGCAACCTAAGGCTCCTGCTTCGCTCCATAGAGCCACAAGCAAACTCATGCAGTAGGAATTGCCGAGTTGGAGTCTTGAGTTTTTCATAAGTTAATAAAGTCACTTGAAGCTGTGGATTTCAAGAACAATGTGGAGATGGTAGCTCTTAAAAGGACCAAAGCCTCTTTTAAGTTTGGTTTTTGTTTTAACTGTAGCGGACCAGCCCAAGGTTGCAGACATTTCAGCCTATAACTCTTTAACTAAATGATATTGGTAGCAACACTTCAGTAAATGATTCATTTGGACCATTGAACTAGGAATTGAACAAGACTAGGGATTCAAATGGGTCAGATACAGAATGGAGGTTTTGCAATTTTTGGCTGTTCTGAATCCGACCAGATCTGACTCTCCCATGTATCTAGTTGTTCAGGATCTAGACCATTTGCATCGCTAAATAAGAATGAAACAGATCACTACCTGAAACCACCCAAGCTTACATAAATCAACAATACCATAATTTTTTTTTATCTCATCTGAATCTACACAAAGGTGAAGTCTTGGTGTCCAATTCAAGTTATTCGTCCAATTTTTTTTCTTATTTTCTTCTCCAATCTTTCTCTCTCATTATCACCAAAGATGACCTGATCAGGGCCTAAGCCAGGTGAAATAAAGCCTAGAATTGCTAGAATCAATTGTGTAATTCAGAGTCATCAAAGAAAGAGGAGATTTGGAGGACAATTTATATAACTTAATAGGTGGCAGCAAAAAACTATTGGAACACATCTTTCAAAGTAATTTCTGCTTCAAGGTACCATTTTCTTATTTCCTATTGAGAGCCCTCCATCCTGATTGCATTAAGGTGGGCTTCCATGTTTAATTGTTGGACACGACACGAGCAACTCAAATTCGAACAGGGGACGACCCCCAAACATGTAGAGACAGGCCTTGATGAAATCTCGGAAAACTAAGCCATGCTAATACAACAAATTTCAAACTTATTACACCATACTCTTCTTTCTCCTTAAATTAAAACCTAAGCAACAAGTATGCATTGCAGGTCCCCTAACACGCACACAAACCCATGCCTGCCTGTACATACCCTACAACAACAGCGCCACCACCACACTATGCCGAGCAAGACCCATCCTCCATCTCCTTCAGCATCTTCACGACACCCAGCATGTTAGGCCTCTTGCAGGGGTCGTCGGACGTGCAAAGCCTCGCGACTCGCAAGACATGCAGCATCTGCGGCTTCCACTGATCAGCCAACACGCAATGATCCAGAAGACCTTCCTCGTCGCCCTTTGCCACCATACACCTCACCCACCCCACCAGATTCCCGCCATCGACCTCCTCCTGGCCGATTGGTGCACGACCAGTCAGCAGCTCCAGCATCACCACCCCAAAGCTGTAGACATCACCCTTGACCGTGGCCTTCATTGTCAGTCCGTACTCCGGTGGAATGTAGCCAAAGGTCCCAGCCAGCTCGGTGCTAACATGGGTCTCGTAAGCACTGATGATCCGAGCCAAGCCAAAGTCAGCCACCCTGGGCTCGAACCCAGCATCCAACAGGATGTTACTAGACTTCATGTCCCTATGTATGATATGTGGCACAAACCCATGGTGCAGAAAAGCTAGCCCTTTTGCAGCCCCCACACATATCTTAAACCGCACAGGCCAGTCTAGCACCTCGACCGCATCTGCCCTGTTACGCAGCCAAAGATCCAGGCTCCCATTTGGCATATACTCATATATCAGGAACCGCTCATCCCCGAACACGCAATATCCTAGTAAAGGAACCAGATTTTCATGCTTCACTTTGCCAATTGTCTCCATCTCGGCCATGAACTCGCGGTCACCTTCAGTGTGGCTGCCACCATGTAGCCTCTTGATGGCAACAACTCTGGCCCCTGGCAGCTCTGCTTTGTACACGGTGCCGAACCCGCCATCGCCAATAATGTGGATCTTGTTGAAGTTGTTGGTTGCTGTTAGGATGTCAGCAACAGTTAGCCGAAGCAATGGATGCTCAAACATAGCCACATTAATGCTAGGCGGCTCGCCTCTGCTCTTCTTGATGATAAACTGATCAGTGCTACTTGGTTCTATGGCAGCCAGCTTTGCTTTACAAGGAGTTCCAAGTGCAGCAGCAGCTTCCTGCCTGAGCATCTTCCACTTGATCAAGGCAAGGAGGATACCAAGGAAGCAGAATGTGCAGCCAAGCGCAATGCCGCAGATGGCAGCTCTTCCCAATGATGGGTATGATATGTAAGCAGAAACCCGGCAGACATGATCACCACCGCAGTAGCCTCTGGATACAGATAGATTAGCACAGTTGCTGAGGCTGCTCTCTTTGAAGTCGTTGCCAGAGAAGTTTATGAAAACCAATCCAGGGATGCGGCAGACATCAGAAAAGGTGATTCCTTCCAAATGATTGTCAGAAACGTCAAGATAAGTCAGGGAAGTAAGATCAGAAATCAAGGATGGAAAGTTTCCTGTGATGTCATTGCCATGAAGGTCTAGAACTGCAAGGGAGGTTAGATTTGTGAGGGTGGTGGGAATGGGTCCATTCAAATGGTTAACACTAACATTAAAGAAGAACAGTGAATCAAATCCAGGTTCGCCGAGAGCAAGAGAACCTGTGAGAAAGTTGTGGCTCAGGTCAATATGAGTCAGCCTCTTGAGGGATGAAAGTGCAGATGGGAAAGCACCTGTGAGCTGGTTGTCGGACAGGTTGAGCTTCACCAGGTTGGAGATGGAGCCTAGCTGACCAGGGATGGGGCCAGTTAGATGATTATGAGAGAGTATAAGACCTTGGAGACTACTTAATTTTGAGAACTCAGGAGGGATTGGGCCAGTCATGAAATTGAAGGAAAGGTCCACCAACGTCAGGTTTAATAGAACAGCCAGTTGAGATGGTATGCGACCAGTAAGCATGTTCCCCTGCAACAACAGCTCCACTACTACTGCACATTGCCCAATCGATGAGGGAACTTCACCGGAGAAGTTGTTGAATGATAGGTCTAACACACCATAGTGCTGTGTGTACTCTGAATCAGGCAATGGCACCTTCTGAAAAGCAGAGCATATCTCAAGAGGAATCTCACCAGAGAGATGGTTATTAGACAATACAAGATTGTCCAGAAGCTTGAGCTGGGTTATCTTTGTCGATATCCCACCCGTAAGATTGTTTGATCCCAGATCCAATGCCACCAAATTGATGCAATTGAAGAGCTCCCCTGGGATCTCACCAGTGAGTTGATTGCCATGAAGTGAAAGATTTGTAAGATTTCTCAGTTTGCCTATCTCCTTAGGAATAGAACCTTCAAGGAGATTGTTGTCTAGCATTAGCCTTTCAAGACAAGTTACATTGGCAATGCCTGCAGAAATGCTGCCTACAAGCAGATTATTGCTGAGGGTTATCTCCAGCAGCGTCTCGGAGACCCAGAGCCCAAGTGGGAGCTCACCATGAAATCCATTCTGTGAGAGCTCCAGCGTGACCAAGGGTAGCTCCCCAAGATAACCAGGAACTTCACCAGAGAGGCTATTTCCCGCCAAGATCAAATCTGTGAGACTCGAACATTGCTGGAAAGTGTTGCTAATGTTGCCGTTGAGTCTATTCTGAGATAGAGAGAGGTGGCTCAAGCCGCTGATATTGCAGATCTCCATTGGTATTTCGCCTGAAAGCCTGTTAGCATCAATGGACAATGTTGTCAAGGACCGCATTTCGCCTATGGAGGGTGGCAAACTTCCTTCGAGGAGGTTCTTGCCCAACCTTACTGCATTTGCTGCTTTCCAGTATGAAATCCAGGAGGGTATGACACCAGAAAGATGGTTACCTTCAACTATGAATGTCTCCAATGATTCCAAGTACATTAAATCATCAGGCAAGGGACCAGAAAGAAAATTAAAAGACAGATCCAATGCTTGTAGCTTCTTACAGTTGCCAAGTTGCTCTGGAATGTAGCCGCTCAACCCGGCATTTGTTACCAACAAAAAAGCCAGGTTGCTTAGGTTTCCGATGCTTGCAGGAAGCTCTCCTTCAAGATTGTTTTCAGATATATCAATGCTCGTCAAGCTCCTGAGTTTTCCAATCTCCTCCGGGATCCTGCCCTTGAATCTGCAGTTCTGGCAAAAGAACACTTCCAACTTCACCAAATTCCCCAACTCTGGTGGAATGTGGCTCTCCAGGCTGTTTGATCTAAGATACAAAGATTTAAGCTCCTTGAGTTCACCAATTGCTGACGGAATCTCCCCCGTCAGCATGTTGTAAGAAAGGTCCAATGACAGAAGCTTGTTCAGTCGGCCGATCGAACTAAAAATCTCTCCAGAGAAACTGTTTTGGCTGAAGTCCAAAAACAGAAGGCTTGTCAAATTACCCAAGCTGATGGGAATTCGACCTGTAAATGAATTCAGGCTCAGGTCGAGGTACTCGAGGCTAGGAAGGTTGCCAAGTTCAGGTGGCAGAAATCCAGCAAACGCATTGGAGGTGATGGACAATTTGGTCAGGTTCTTTAGGTCACCAATTGTAGAAGGCAAGGCGTCGGACATCTGATTGAAGCCAATGCAGAATTCTTTCAAAGATATCAGTCTGGATATGGATGGAGATAATGTCCCAGAGAGGCCGTTCCTGCTTAGGTCTAAGTGCTCGAGCTTCTCCAAGCTCCATAAGGTTTCAGGAATACTGCCACTGAGAGCACAGTTGCTCAGGTTAAGAAACTTAAGAGACTTGAAACCCCCGATAGCAGAAGGAATTTCGCTCCCCAAGGGTGTGAAAGACAAGCCTATGGATTCAACATTGAGACCCACACACTTTATCCCTGTCCAGCTGCAAGGTGGAGAGTTTGGCAAATACCAACTTGGGATAGAATCTTTGCTTCTGCTAAAGGCCTTTCTCAGATCAAGCAGAGCAGGAATGTCTCCATTGGGTTCAACAATGGAGAAAGATGAACGGGCAACGCATAAAAACACTGTAATCATGAGAAAGAAAGAATGGGATAGCAATATTTTTGCGGACATTCCAGTGAAGAAATGATTCATCTTGAATCGAAATATCTAATTTTGATAAGCTTTTCGGCGGAGACTGAACTCAGAGAAAGGAAATCCGCTGCAAAGAGAGAAATCACCAGATCAATAAAATTTAAAATGTTTTCATTTGGAAAAACAACAAAAGAACCCATGAATTAATCCTGCAGAAAGTACTGATATTTTCATGATTTTTTCATACATTTAACAAGTAAAAGACATTGCATTGTATGCAATCGAGAAGAAGTCTGACCAAGGAATCATAAAGAAATTATGGTATTACATACATTACAATAACCCAAATAATAAGCGTAATCAATTCATAGAAGCAAGACGACGAAAGTCTGACCATCCACAAGGACTCGGTTCATAAACATGTAAAAAGACGAGAAGAGATGAAAAGGCATACCAAAAGGCTCCTTTGTTCTTAAAAGTTGGTCAGCGCCTCATAATTCCAACAAGGATTACGCCCCATACAAGCAAAAACTGCCGTATCTCGCCAGTTTTCAAGAAAAATCAAACGTGCAAGTCTTTCGCATTTTAAGCACCCGTGTCTTGAAAAGCCTCATTTATGACCTCGAATCGAATTCCAAGATGAGCCATGAGAACTTCAGTTCCGAGGCCTCTTCATATCTCCTTTTCCGTCACCATTGCCAGCTTATGTCCAGGAAAACCGCATGAGAGAGAGACCTCGGAATTTCCTCGAGGAACAGTAAATGCTACAATCTCCGATGTCAGAAATGAGTTGACATCCCAAGGAGATCTTAAAAAACTCCGCTTTTATGGCTTCATTCTCACGCACGGCGGCCAAAGAAAACCCACCTGGTTCATGCCAACACAATCAGACAGGAGTTGACCTACTTATATGAGGTCTCCGTATATACATAATTAAAAGCCAGAAACAAAGTGAAAGGAACAAGGGAAATAAATAAGAGAGAAAATGAGATGGCCCATACTAGCAATGCTCTACTGATAGAACTTGAAGACAAGAAGGCAATGAATGAACAGAACCACCAACTTACCTTTGTTGCAAAAACGATGAGTTTACTCCTGCACAGATTGTCTGGCAACTTTGGAGACACAGACTAGGGGAAGCATACACGAGCCACAGCTAGGGTGGGCGACATCACCACTTCAAACACGACCCTCGAACCCTCTGTGGAAAAGATGAGGAGCATTATTATATTGGGGCCAATCAATTATTTACAAAGAAAGTATAGCACAGCTATGGCCGCCGGCAGTGAAAAGACGGACAGAAAAGGCAAGCCAGTGAAATCGCGCATGGCGCTAGAAACAGGGAAAAAAATATAACGATTTGACGAATGATCATAACTTACCTAAACGGCGCACTACTGGTTACAAGGACCAGAAGCGAAGAGAAAAAAAAACAAAAAGAAAACGTCGGTTTATCTTTTAGAAGAAGTGCATAGCTTTTTTAATTGCAAAGGGCTCGCAAGTTGTTATACAAAAAGGGGCCCAAGGCCTCCTCGATTTTACTGAACGCCTCTCCACTAACACCCAATTTCTAAGAATCTTTGCAATATGGTTGCTTTAGAGAGATTCAAGAAGGCTACCGTCAATTACCAAAAAGTGAATACTAAAGTTATGCTTCACTTTTTCTATATAATGACGAACTTAAAAGAAAGTGTACTCTTCTTCACCTTTTTCCCTATGGATAGTGATACATTAAAACCGCGTAAGATGGTTCCTTTCACGGCTTAATTAAAGAGGGACTTTTGTCAGTTTCTTAGCGTGCTTGGAAGCAGCCACATATGCAGAAAATTGGATAAGTTGGGAAATTGTAATATGGTTACCATCTAATCATCCACGCACCAACAAAGGGAAAACGGCAGATGGTAGTTTTTCTTTTCTTTTGTTAAGTAAGAAAAACTGAAAAAGCATTCTGGTTTCTTTCGCATAGCGGGAGTGGTCAATGGACCAAGTCTCAATAAAATTAAACAATAGAAAAGGAGAAATATTGTGAACAATAAAGACGACGCGCACAAGGCAAAACCCGGTTGAGGTTTTTTTTGAAAGATCAAGGGCCCCCTACTCGTCCTTTTCATGAAAGCATTGAAGGTCATGGGCCTCATGATCATGGCCACCTTTCATACAAATACGAGAGAAAAGAAGAATATCAACGAAGAGCAGAACGAGGATCCATTCTCCACTAGCATTTAAAAACGGAAAGTGAAACCCTATCGGCGCAAAGTCGCAGACAAAGTAGACAAGCAAATAAAATATTATCTTCTCGAGTCTAAACTCTAAAGAATTTAAAAAGCCTGAACAGATCGTGAGCATTCTTTGAGTCTTAAAATATATCAGACACCAGAAATTCCGTAAAAAAATCTTTCTTATCAAAATAAACAAGGAAAGCATGGTAGGTTGAGAAATCATGTAGTACATAAGAGAGCAGTACCCGAAACTTATCGTACGCTTAGCGGACGCATCGAAACAGTGACTAATAATAAGGGACACAGAAAAATGCAAGCAAGCTCGAGCTACGTCGGAACCAAAAAGAAGAATCTGATTTCACATCATTCCAGACTCAGAAATTACGGGATAAGAAACAGGATTAAGAAGCATCTCAGAAGGGAGGAAAAAAATATTTAGCACTAAAACATGCACGATGATGTCTGAAAATTCAAAGAGTAACCGGATATTGAACTCGAAAGACGCCAAACCCTAGATTTATCCTCCATGGAAAGACATCAATGCCGGAGAACCCGAAACCCAGAACTTCCACAAGGGAAATTCGGAGAAGGAATGGCTAGGATTCACCAATCGTTATTGGGATCAGGAACATCATCAAGCTATAGAGAAAGATTTTCGGCAACCGAAGATCGGAGATCCGTGAAAACTCTAAAAGCTTCTCGCTTTCACAGAAGAAACGCAAAAACAAGAAGAAAACGATAATACTCTAAATCGGAAAGAACGCTAAAGAAGAAAATCGGCCTATGCTGCTGCTCAGAAAACGTACACTAAGATTAAGCAGAGGAAAGTAACGAGAAAGAAAATACAAGTAGCAGAGCAAATACAGGAAACAACACAAAATAAAAGAAAAATGAACAAAAAATCGATTTCGCGAAAGCTTCCTTGTTCTTCAAGAAGAGTTTCAACATAAACCTAAATTTACCCAATACTATACAGAATTAAGAAGGATGAGGATTAGGGATCAAGAAGTTATATATTTTGAAAAGAGAAACACAGACATTAGATATTCTGAAAAAAGGAGAAACTATACTATGCACCAAAAGGATCAAGTTCAAGCATCAAACGACCAGAAGGACGAAAGAAAACAACGAAATCCCGGATTTTTTGCGCATTTCGCGCTCTACAAACCAAAAAACTCTGAAGTTTTCAAAAGCATCGAAGAAAAAACTCGCTTATTTCAACAACTTCGCTCGAATAGTATGAGGAATCCATCATATGATAACGTAATGGAGACAAATAGTAGCCCCGCGCTAAGAAAGCTGATCGATCAGGCTTGTTAGAGAAGACTCCAGAAAGCATACGGAAAGTAAACAACAGATAACTCGCAGATTTCGCAAACAAGAGAGATAAATGCAGGACAAGTGGGAGGAGCAAGAAGAAGAAGAAGAAGAAAAAGAAAATTCATGTATACTTTGAAGGTCGTCTACTACGATTCTCCAGAGAGAGAGAGAGAGAGAGAGAGAGAACTTCGCTATTAAAAAGGAGGAGAAGAAGAAGAAGAAGAAGAAGAAGAAGAAGAAGATGACGAGTGGTTTCTACGTCAATCGCAACGATTCTTCATGAGAGAGGGAGAGAGAGTCTAACCTCCGCCATTAAAGAAGAAGATGACGAGTGGTTTCTACGTCAACCGCAACGATTCTTCAGAGAGGGAGAGAGTCTAACCTCCGCCATTAAAGAAGACGACGACGAGTAGTTTCAAAGTCGACGGAAAGGATTCATCAGAGAGAGAGAGAGAGGCTTACCTACGCCATTAAGAAGGAGAGGAAAGAGAAGAAGAGTAGTTTCTACGTCGACTTCAACGATTCTTATTCAGAGAGAGAGAGAGACTTGTTTACCTTCTTCGCCATTAACGCGACTTGTGAAGCACTGTGAGTGATTCTTCGGCCGAGAATGCACCGATCGCATGAGAGAGAGAGAGAGAGACGAAGTAGCCGTTTCGCACGTGCGGTAGGAGTTGGACTGCTTCAGTTTGTTACTCCTGCCACCTTTTATACAGCACGCTCCCCCTTCCCCTCCCTTTTCGTACGGCTGATGCCGCCAACAATAGCCCATGTTAGATTCAATAAACTACGTTTCTTGCCACTATCAGTGAGTTCTGATCGAGAAAATGACCAAAGGAGCCTTTTGCGGGATGAGCCTGCATAAGATGCTTGATCACTCACTCGGCCCAGGGTTACGCGGTGCATTTCGAACCCGAGACCAGGTCTGGTCAATCTAACCATTCTTCCCCTAACCAGGCTCGGTAATTAGCCCGTTCTGACTCCTAAATGAAGCTTCTGCTCAGGTAGTTATGACACCAGGATTTTCTTAAATTTTTATTTGTGAAACTAAGCTAAATTACATGTCAAAAAATAAGAGCTTGGATCAAATATCCTACCAACCCACCATTGCAAGTTTCACCCACGTGGCCAGCGGGGTGGTTGTGGGAATGAAGGCACCGGATCAAACCCCACTGATGCATGAGTGTACCTGTAGGCTGTAGCTTTAAAAGGTGAGCTTCAGGGAGGGTGATCATAGGTCCCCACTTAGAGGGAGGTTCGTTTTATATATATATATATATATATATATATATATATATATATATATATATATATGACCCTAAAGCCTAAAACTATCCTTTGAGTTCTCCTTCCTCTCTTGATTCTGATGGCCCATTCAGCCTTATCACAAGGCTTCCTGTGCCACTACTGGACTTGACAACTCGACCCTCTCAGTGGGTCTAACAAACACAACAATATGAGATAAGAACGCTAAATTTGGTGGGATGTAGGAACAAAAACAAGGGCGGGGTCGAAGATGGTAAATTTGAAAAAGGCTAGGGGTGGAGCTCCAAAGTCCCCATGTCACGGGGACGAACGGAGGATGGAGGTCACTATTTTGAGACATGAGTGAGATAGAGACCTTGTCCCTTGCACCCTTTCCGTTCCACTGTCATCCCTAAGTATGTGTTTGTTATGATTTGTGAAATTCTATACTAGACCTATGTCCCACCAGAGTTTATAAGCCCAAGAAACCATACCCGGCACGTCGTGCTGGGTCAGCCTTTCATACCTACGGTTTGTCATAACGGCTGCATAAAACTCCGATGCTATAACCCCTGCCCCAAGGGTTTTTTCATATGATAGGTTTTATTAAACCGCAAAGTCAGATTCGAGTCCAGACTCACCCAGGTCTGAACCTGGTCCGCGACCTGTTGACATCCCTAAATTAATGCCTAATCACATATATCACAAAGAGTCAAAGACATGGGTAACACCCGACTCGAGACACAAGTTTCAACATGTAATTAAGCTTGAATTCTTTTTTGCAAAATAAAAAAATTTAATTCAATAAAACTATTTTCAATATTTTAATATTTACAATTTTTTTATTGAAACATTTTTAGAGAGAAATGTTAAATAATATTAAAATAATTTGTGTTGTGATAACGCGTTGATATCGTGTTAACTTATGTTGTAACATTTTAATCACATACCCATTTAAGCCAGGCTGAAGTGGACCCTGGGTGAGGTCCGTATAAATCATAAGGTGAATAAACATAGAGAGGCCAGCCATATGTATGGGTGCAAACCGGTCGGATCCTGCCAGTTCCAAATCTTAATAAAAAATGTAGACAGTAGATCTGAATATAGATTGAGATCCAAATCAGATCCTAGCTGTTTAGATGGAATGTGAATCCAAAATACATGTGGTAGTATTGGATCAAGGAAATAACAGAACAAAACAAGATATTTATATATAAAAGAATGCATTCTGGTTGGATTTTTTATTTGGATCAACTCCAGATCCGACTTAAAATGTTGATCCAAATCCAAAAGGTGATCTGAACAAATCTGAATCCGATCTGAATCTACGTTCAAATTTTAGTTAAAGGATCCATATCCAAAAAACATGTTGTATTCAGATTGGATATCTGACCATATCCGATCTCCTATGATCCAAGCTAGTGCTGCACTTACCTGAGTTGGCTCGGTGCTATCCGGCCCGACCTAACCAGACCGTAAAGATAGAATGATGCATAGTGGCATTTTCGTATTTTACTATCAAGATCGTATCTTCCTGTACCGAATCAAAACAGCAAGGAAAAGATACCCGTGAAAGGAGTGAGTCGAGTGACCGCTGATGGCCGTCCACCAAGCAAGCAATCAACCGGTTTTCCGCCGGAGATCCTGAGAGTGAGCGGGGGAACCGGCTCGCTGACCGAGAACTCCCGGTTGCCAACCCCGGTCAGGCCTGCCCGCTGCCCGGAGCAAAAACCCTACCGCCCTACTCCCCACTCGCACGTTGTTTCCTCAAGGGTCGCGGCTTCTTCCGGGCAACCGGATTATCCAGGACCCGAAAACGGAAACCCAATAATGACGACCGAAGCGGGGGGGGGGACCGCGTCAAGACGTGAAGATCAGGTGCAATATGATTGTACAAATATTTGTCCATTAAGCACCTGATCACCCTCCATCTTGGGGACAGGGCCTGTCAGTTGTGGGCCCAAAGCCACATGGAGGGCGATCGGTTGCTTAATGCACAAATTCTGTGCCATGTGATTGCACTGATTTGGATCAAAACCCGGAGAATACCATAATTACATCTCGACCGTACGAAAGCAACGAAGCCCATGCGGATCTACGGACCACCCCTTCCCTTGTGGGGCCTAGGAGACTGTTTTTGACCTTGACCTAACGGTACGAGGGCATTTGAGTCATTCGGGTGTGATGATTGTCTTATCATTAGGGTCCGATTCTTCTTCTTCCTCTTTTTTATTTTATTTGTAAAATTGTGAATCGAGAACGGGTCAGGCAGGGAAATATTTGGTATCATGATTCGTTGTCAGGTGGAAACAGGGCATCGTAGGGTAGTTTTGAAACGACTCAGTTTGGTATCCGATACGATATGAACTCGGGTTTGATGTTATCGGACCTAGAACCGGTGGCGGTGGGGTCTGGACTGGATCCGAGGACTTGGGGCACCTAATGGGCCGTGCATGGATCTATATCCATTTTTATTTTATTTTATTTTATAAAGGCGATAATTAGGGTAAAACCACCTTCATCGAGTTCATTCGTGGAAAATCCGTCCCCTCCCTCCCCACTTTTTTTTTTGAAAGGCAAGCTGGGATTAGGCAGACCCTTCTTACCAGTACATTAGGTTTTGAACATGCAACCTCTCAACACAAGGTGATGTCCACTAGCTTCTCCTACCAGACAAGCGGAGCCCCTTTCGGTCACCCAAGTCCCTTGTCTATAAGGAAATACACCCAGTTTCGACCTTGGGACAAAAGATGTGCAAACATGAATTTAAAGCTAGGGACGTACCATCATATGAACGTAGCCCTTGTGGGCAACAATCGCCTATATAACAAATGGCTCTGATCTGTTGAACTTAGCTTTCAAAAGCAGATATATTAATGAATGCGAAAATATCGGCTACCCTTGTGTGTGTGTATCATACTCTCTAATAGAAAAGGCTATGTAAGTACAGCAGGCTGAGCTAGCGTGGCTAGGTTCGTTGTGCCTGGAGCGGTTACTCCAAGTAAAATAACAAAGATGTTTACTATTAGTAAAATAGTACCATTACATTGAAATCACCGGATTCAAAGTGCATTTCCTAATAAATGAACCATGTTGAATGATTTTATGGGGTCAAATTCGTCAAATAATGCCCACTCATGAGATTCAATCAGAGAGTACCCTACTCTAGATCGTAGCCAATATTTTCCCATGGTGAAATATTGTGATAGATAATAACTCTATATTTGAATTATCATGTATTTATTGTGATATTTACACAATAAAAGCACTTCCTAATATTTTTATGTTATCTATATTTTTATAATTTGCATTGATATTTATATTTGTATACTAAATTTTCCCTTGATTTTTCAATATATCACACAACTTTTCAAAGAACAAGATTTGTGACATTGAATAAGCAATAAGTGGGATATGGATTCCGGACCGAAGCACCTAAACAAGATCCATGGCAAATTAACAAGAACCCTATTCATCTAGTTCGACGATGCATCCCACCGACCGTGGAACGGCCACACCGCCATAGGGGCGTTGTTTGGTTGCAGTGCTATCACGAGACTTGGTCCACAATAGCTCTCTGGAGAACTGATTCCTACTGCCTAATTCGGGTCGGATCCCCAGAGATCCACGTCCAAGTGGGATCTTCCTACTTTGTGGTACCGGTAAGTTCAAAGAGCAAGCCAGCCCGATCCGTCTCGGTTTGAAGTTGGTGAGATGAGAGATCGTGATACAAAAGCTTATTGTACGTGGCAGGCTCTTCAATGCAGGTGGAGTGAAATTGATCCATATTGGTACGGATCACATGGTCCTGTCCGCAGAAGTACCAGACTTCAGGGTTCAGACACCCAATCGGGCCCTCCTATTATTTTTTAATCTCATGGTGGTATTAGTGAAATAGTGTCCGCAGAAAAGTGGCAGAAACTAGCTAGGGTTCCAAATGGATTGGATTCGATCGGACCACATATCCTAATCCGATATATTATTGGGATATGGATCTTAAAAACAGTATCCGAATGTCCATCCAGATCGGATTCGGACGATATGTTCAGCCTCTTTTTGGATTCAGAAACACATTCGGATCAATATGTTTTCATGTATCTGGATCTACATGCAATACATGTTTTCAAACTATTTTACTAATATGGATTTGGACTCTGTCGTAGTACGTAGTGCAAACTAAAATTCAGATCGGTAACAACCATGAACTTTCAAGAGAGAGATGGACGGTTGCTCGAAATTTTATTTGTCATTAAGTTTGAGAAACATTAGCTGTTGGCGATAGTTTCACAAATATCGTGATTTTATTGCAATATTTTGTAGTTTTTTTTTTGAAGAAATTGAAGATATTTCTATTGTATCGTGTTATTTTTGAAACCCGATATAATCTTGAAACATTTGAAAATTTTAGAATACTGCTTTTAAAAGATATTGTGATATTAATATTACTTGTTGTTAATGTAATATTCACATTTTAATATATTTTATATTTTTAAAGTTTTTATATGTTTTAAATTTTCAATATACCCATATTTTCATGAAATTTTTTGGTGATAACAATTTTTTTAAAAATATCCATGAGGTTATCCCTAGTCCAGTAAATCTCAAAACCTAGACATGTGACTATGCAATTTAGTAGAGAACCCATTCTCGAGCTCTTCCAAACATCCCTTTATGGGGTCTTAGCTGCTAGACGGGCAGTCAAGGTTCAATTTTCATGGTCGTCACCCTTCTGTGCAAGCCAATGCGTAGCATAAGTGCCGGGGGGGTTTAGGAGTTCGCTAGCACGATGACCATAAGTAATAGGGGTGGCAATTTCTGACACGACCCGCCAACCCGACCCGCCAACCCGCCTCTTGTTCGGGTTGGGCTTAAGCCAACCCGTTTAATAAACGGGTCGACCCGCGTAACCCGTTTATTAAACAGGTCGGGTTCGGGTTGGGGGTATGCCAACCCGCCAACCCGGCTGACCCGTTTAATAAACGGGTTAGGCGGGTGGGTCAACCCGCCAACCTGTCTGCCCGACTCGTCAACCCGCCAACCCGACCCGCCAACCTACCTACCTGCCAACCCGATCAGTCAACCCCCCAACCTGACCTGCGAACCTGAAAACCCGTTTACCCGACCCAACCCATTTATTAAATGGGTTGGCGGGTCGTGTCGGGTTACCCGTTTATTAAACGGGTCGGGTTCGTGTTTGCCGCAGCCGACCCGTTTAATAAACGGGTCGGGTTCGGGTTGAGGTATGCTGACACGCCAACCCAACCCACCAACCTGCCAACCCGACCCGATTGCCACCCCTAATAAGTAAGGCGGGTTGAGCCTGCACAACCAGGTCTTCATGTCGGGTGTGGTTTCTTCAAATTATAAATTTTAAAAAACGAGTATAAAATAGCATTGATAGCTTCTATTTTGTGCCCTAGCTGGTTTGAGAGCTAAATTCGCCTCAATTACTTGTCTTTTGCGTTAGGCTGAAACTAAGGAAAGCAGAGGGCATGGGACAAATAATTAAGGTGAATTTAGAGCTAGGGCATGAATAGAGGTTATCAATGCTATTTCATACTAGTTGATCCATAGTATCGAAAGGTTGCTTGTTAAAAGGGGGCCTGATTGAACAATATGATTGTGACATCTAACATCTAACATGGTTATGATGCTGAATGTGCATTCAGAATACTTTTAGAGTCATATTCAGATCCGCATCATAAGTTGGATTTAGAATTGATTTGAATCATAATCCGACCCCATCTCATGCTTTTACACGTAAATAACTTGTTTTTGTTTTATTTTTTGGGATGCTGTATTTTCACATGTATTTCATATTGGGATTCAACTTTATGTTATTGGATCTAATGAGAATTAAGATCTACTATTTATATTTTGGATTCCGATTGCACCGCTATTCTTTAACCAAGGCTAGGTGATGCAG
Organism: Nuphar pumila; assembly: GCF_984573655.1. Classification (NCBI taxonomy): domain Eukaryota; kingdom Viridiplantae; phylum Streptophyta; class Magnoliopsida; order Nymphaeales; family Nymphaeaceae; genus Nuphar; species Nuphar pumila. The sequence goes on from NC_143255.1 coordinate 124,475,845, forward strand.
AGCATCCAGAGATGATCAGAGCATTGAAGATGAGTTGGATGTGAATTCAACTTTCTAAACCTGATCCAGGATACGATACTCTAGAAGATTCAATTTTTTTTATACCTATTTGGATCCAAGTGAATCTTCATAATAACTTCTTTATTTTGGCACACCTCAATTTTTGAGAATTTTGTTTTTAGCTTCTCAGAAATTACCTTATGTGGCGATTCTATTTTTGTGAATATTGGAATCAATTATGTATTTTTTATTTTTATTTTTATTTTTATTTTTTTAGGTGTCATATCTTATGGATCTGGATAGTTTTAGTGTCCGATAAAATTATTTTAGAGCACTAGAGGGTGTATGGAGTATCGAGGTAGATTTTTTTTATTTTTTTAGCAATTTTATTTTTCTCTAAAATGGTTCAAAATCTATTTACATGAATTGGATCTTGAACCATATCCAATTCATCTTAAATGATCCATATTGCCCTCGTTATGGCTGGACCAATATGGATCATATTTAAACTTTTTTGAATAAAGTCAAGCAGAGTATATATAGCTTGACTCCCTATTGGTACAGATGGAGGTGAACTTAAAATCTCTCTAATCCCAAATCCCTTCGAAGGTGGTTAATAGAAGGACACCTCCTTCTTGACCATCTAAAAGAAAATATTTTAAATTTGGCTTTCTCATTAGCTACTAAGGAAGTGACCCTCCAATATAGCCAATGAAAGGCTATGCTACCTTTCTTTCTTCCTTAAATGCGCTAAGAAAATATTGAGGGAGATATTTTTCTCACCTTGCTGAAAAATTTTGTTGAAGAAAAAATCATAGTGGATCTTCCTTAGTCATCTCCTACATTGAGACATTTTTTGTTGAAGCTTGCTGCAGACAGACCATGGTACAGACCATAGCTTCAACTGGGCGTGAACCGGAGCCGCATCTGAACCGTTTGTATGTTCGCAGTTGCTATCAAAAATTTGTACAAACTGTTGTCGCTAATTCCTTGGATGTGGTGTTCTTACCGACTTGGAAGGAAGTAGCATTGTGATTACTCGTGTTGTTCGTGTTTGAGTGACTCTTGATATTGTGCTGGAACCTTATCTTGTGACTTCTAAAATGAGTTTGATTAAACTTGCCTTAGTTTGAACTAGTTAGACATCTTGGTTGATCTAAAAGGTTATCTTCTAAGTATTGAATATTTAATATAATTTTTTTGTTAGTTTGTTTGGTAATTGTAACTTATTTATAATTTTTACTTATTTTAACCGGAGTTTGGATAAGATGAAAGAGATTTAACATTGAAGAAGATACATTTAGAAGTATTTGTGTACGAAGGTAAGGTTGAACAATAAACCCCTAATGCTAAAATTTAGAATAAATTAAATTTATTGTTGAATCGTATAACATTATCATTCAGTTCTGTTTAAGTTATCAAGTTTAGCTTCTGCGTATCAAGATTCATTTGAATCTTGAATCGTAGATCGACCGCTTGCTGAATCCACGTCACTAGGGGTGTCAACAGGTTGAGTTTAATTCAAACCCAGGTAGAACCAGATCCAATCCTAACTTGAACTTGAAATGATGGTACCGGGTCCAAACCTAGATCTAATCAACCCACCGTGAGAGAAACCATACCATGTTCTTATAAGGATTAGATGAACCAAACTCAGACTATACTTAGTAAAATAATGTTTTTACCATTTTTAAATTGAAAAATTATGGATCTTAATTGAAACTCAAGTTGGGCCTGGGTTTGATATACAATTTTACAAACCATACCCAGAACCATATATTAATCAGACCCTTGGGATCCGATCCAAATTCTAATCGAACTTATTTATCACCAAACCCCGACCCAATAAAATTTGGTACAAGTCAAGTCAGAATCAAACCCTACCCATTAACACACCTAACCAATGTCGGTCACTGTATGTGGGATACCAAATCATCAATGCCATCAGCAATCCCAACGAAGCCACTCCAAAAGTGGTTAAAATTTCAAAACGAGGAGAGGGAAGTCCCTGGCAACATTAGCCAAATGAATTCAAAGATTATATATATATATATATATATATATATAAGAGAGAGAGAGAGAGAGATCTTTTCTGATGCATCAGCAGTTGAGCAGGCTTGAGGAAAAGAGTGTGGTTCACGAAAAATGGTGTGATACAGAAGATCATCTTGTAGCAATGGCATAACCTAAGATGGAAAACATGGATTTTAGAGAGGAGAGGCTCGACTGACAACATTCCTGGTTTCAGGTAGGTGGGCACTGCCCAACTGCGCCAGTTAATGGGGGTCGTACTCCTGCAGTGGGGGTGGGGTTGACGAGGTCTCCGCTGCACCATCTCAGTTTTTGCACCCATCTCCCTTTTTATCTTCCTGTCCTCACCTTCCTTCTTTTCTGTTGTTTTTTACTTCCGTATTAAAAGCTTTGAGTAAATGAGCACAAGATGAGGATGTACCATAGCGACTTATCGGCAATTTCTCGTTTTTCAAAAACTCGCGAGAAATTGAAAACAGTCCATAAATCTTGCATTTTTTCAGCAAAATCTCTGCAATAAAAAATTTAATAAAAAAAACAAAAATTTTATTTTTTATAAGAAAATATTAATAAGATTATTCAAAAAATAAAACTACATGTTTTTTTATAAATAGCCGTTTAAAACATAAATATCATGTTTAAATTGCGGTATTTATGTTTTTTTCATAAATCTCCTGATATTTTAAAAATCTCATGAGAAATTTCCATTTTAAACTTTCAAGCAATTTCTCATGATATTATCGTGAGATTTTTCATAAATCTTGCGATATTTGTCACTATATATATATATATATATATAGAGAGAGAGAGAGAGAGAGAGACCCATGTTGATGATCGCTATCCTTTCATGGGAGATCGTGTTGTTACGCTTTCCTTATCTCTCATAACATTTTTGGCATGTATATCTTTCTGTTTACTTTACTTTCCCTATCTTTGTGGGATAGTAATTATAAGAACCCACTATATGTTGTAATTAGAAGAATGAGAGAATAAAGTTGGTCGATCTTCCTTCGTGGACGTAGGCAAGACATGCCGAACCATGTAACTCATGTGCCAACTTCAATGGTGCATTAGTCTCTTCATGGTATCAAAGCCAAGTTTATTTCTCAAGAAGGGTTGATCAACTCGAGCGCAGTGGATTATGACGGATCACTACAATAGCTCCATCGGCAAAAATGCTGGACAGGCTTCTCATGGTGAAGGATCTACCACCAGGATAGTGGTTTACGAACAAGGTAATCCGAGTCTCAAGATTACAAACAATATTTTAAATGGATTTAATTACCTTGCTTGGTCTAAAGCAACCATTCTTTTCTTGAGTGGAAAGTCCAAACTAGGACTTATCAATGGAAAAAAACCCTAAACCTCCATTGGATGATCCTAAGTTTGATGATTGGGAGTCTAGGAATCATCTTGTAATGTTATCGCTCTTGAATTCTATGGAACAAAAGATTGCATACGGGTTTCTGTTTCTCGAGACTGCCGAAGCTATATGCAATGCTGCCCATGAGCTATACAACGAGCAATACAACATTGCTCGCATATATCAACTTACACAAGAGATCCGAAATCAAAAAGGGGGGACCGCTCCTTTAAGTGAGTATTTGGGCACCTTGAAAGGAATGTGGGATGAGCTGGACTCCTACGTTCCTTCCACCACCGATCCCTCCCAGATCAAAAAAATAAAAGAACAAGAAAGAATTTTTCAAATTCTGGCTGATCTTGAAAATGAGTATGAACAACTTAGAAGTCAGATTCTTATGACCTAAGATCTTCCCTCTTTAAGTGTAGTTTGTTCTACTCTCATGCGTGAAGAGTCTAGACGTCGTGCAATGGGAACTCATCATGAAATCGCCTTGATCGAAGATACTGGAAAGATAGACAAGACTGCCTTTACCAGTTCTCGAACAAATGCATATGAAACTAAAAAAAAATTCCAATCGACGGACCGAAAACCACGGTGTTCTCATTGTCGTAAGGTGGGGCATGTAAAAGACAACTGTTGGTTCATTATTGGTCATCCTGGAAAGAATGGTGGTTACACCCACAAAAGGAACTTTGATCAAAATGACTACAAAGGCAAGGCTAATCAGGTCTGCGTTGAAGATAGCCAAGTTACGTTGGAAAAATTGGCTAAGATGATTAAATGTCTTCAAACTCAGAAATCGGCTAGAATGGTCGTCGAATCAACCGAGCCAGCGCTTGCTAACGCAGGTATGATTCAAAAATCTGGCTGTCTTTATAATATTCAATGGGTTGTGGACTCGGGAGCCACTCATCATATGACGAACCGAGACAATATCTGTGATAATTTCGTTCCATCCAAAAACAGTAATCCGGTAATAGCTGCCAATGGTACTCATATACCAATTGAAGGAATGGACACTATACGGCTATTTGATCATAACTTGGATGCCCTATACATGCCCAACATTTCAAAAAATCTTTTATCAGTTGCCAAACTTACAAATGATCTAAACTGTTATACTGTTTTTTTCTTATTCAAACGTGGTGTTTCAGGACAAGATGACTCGGAGAACGATTTGTGAAAGAAGTCTTACTAATGGGATTTATCGTTTAACAATGATTGACAAAGCTCTCTTTGCAGGAAATAAAAAAGGAGATAAGTGGCACAGAAGGATGGGAGATCCTTCCTCCCGTATTTTAAACTTTCTATTTCCTAATGTTCAATTCAATAATAGTCTTTGTGACATTTGTCAACATACAAAAATGACCAGACCAATTTTTCCCATTTCTGAAAGTGTTAGCAAAAATAATTTTGATCTGATTCATTCTGACATATGGGGACCAATTCCCATTGAATCTATTCATGGCTTCTGGTATTTTGTGTTATTTATTGATGACTACTCCAAAGTTACTTGGATCTATTTGATGAAAAACAAGTCTGAAGTTTTCAATCACTTTAAGACATTTTACAAAATGGTGGAAACTCAATACGATCGCAAGATCAAAACGTTTTGCACAGACAATGGGTCTAAATACAAAAATCATTGGTTTGAGGAATTCGTCAAAGATCAGGGGATCAATCATCATACCTCTTGTGTCAATACCCCTCAACAAAATGGGGTCTCTAAAAGAAAAAATCGTCATTTACTTGAAGTTGCAAGAAGTCTAATGTTTCAAAGCAAGGTTCCAAAACATTTGTGGAACTTTGCCGTCGCCACTTCTTGTCACATCATTAACCGAATGCCTAGTAGGCGGCTAAACTACAAGAGTCTGATTGAACTTCTGACTAGGTCAAAGGCTAATATCCACTACTTTCGCATGTTTGGGTGCACCACACATGTGTGGATTCCTTCTCACAAAAGAGACAAGCTTAGTCCTCGAACTAGGAAGTGTGTGTTCGTTGGATATAACTCTAGCTCAAAGGGGTACAAATGCTATGATCCAGAAAGTGGAAAGCTTCATGTCTCACGTGATGTAGGCTTCAATGAAGACATTCCTTTCTTTGATAATCGTTTACAGAATAAAAATCAAGGAAAGAATGCTACTCGGACAATGGAGAACTACAATGAGCTCTTGTGGACAATTGAGACTACTTTAGAAAACCATCAGACAGTTAATCAAGCAGATTCTTTGGTGAACATTGAACCAAGAGAGTCGACGGATAGCACTTCTCAACTCAAAAGATCTGAACGCGTTCATAGTGCTCCAAGGTACTTAGATGACTATGAGACTTATTGCTCTATTGCCTGTCCCATAGAAAATCAAATTGGTTATAACCAGATCTCTAAAAGTCATGCCATGTTCATCAAAGAGCTTGAATGTAGAAAAGAACCAGATACTTATCTCAAAGCCAAGAACGACGAGAACTGGAGCAAAGCTATGGAAGAAGAACTAGAAGCCTTAGAGAAAAATCACACGTGGGATCTTGTGAAGCTCCCTTAGAGGTTCAAGGTTGTTGGATGCAAATGGCACTATCGATTGAAATACAAGAGCGATGGGACTCTTGATCGATGCAAAGCTCGTCTCGTAGCTAAAGGCTACACTCAAACTCAAGGTATTGATTATGAAGAAACCTTCGCTCCAATGGCTAAAATGAATACTCTGCGTGTTGTGCTTTCAACAACCTGTAACTTTGATTGGAATCTTCATCAACTCGATGTCAAGAATATGTTCCTACAACGGGAGCTAGATGGAGAAATTTATATGATGCCTCCTTCTGGTCATCCTTAAGAAGGTACGGGCTCTGTTTGCAAGCTCAACAAAGGCATATATGGATTGAAACAATCTCCCAGAGCTTGGTATCTTAAGCTCAGCAAAGCTCTTGAGAAAATTGGATACTCCAAATGTCATACCGATAACACCTTGTTCATGAAAAAGAACAAAGATAGTACAACATTCATTCTTATTTATGTTGATGATATCATCCTGACCGGTAATGATGCCAAAGAAATAAAAGACTTAAAGGACTATCTTCAAGTCACGTTTGACATCAAGGATCTAGAAAGAATCAAATATTTCTTGGAATTGAAATAGCTCACTCCAACAAAGGGTTGTTTTTATCTCAGCGCAAATATGCTCTTGACATCCTTCGAGAAACTGGGAAGATTGGAGCTCGACCAGTTGATACTCCTATGGACGTGAATTGTAAAATCAGTTCCCAACACAACGAACCACAGGTTGACAAGGAAAGGTTTCAACAACTTGTTGGACGATTAATATACCTTACTATAACTCGACCTGATATATGTCATGCAGTAAGCTTCGTCAGCAGATTTATGCACGATCCTCGAGTGTCTCACATGCAGGCAATAGATCGTATTCTCCGCTATATAAAAAAGTCTCTTGGACAAGGACTTTGGTACAAAAGGAATGGTAATGTTGACATCACTGAGTTTACCGACGCAGACTGGGCAGGTGACATCCTTGATAGGAAGTCTACTACGGGATACTGCGTGTTTGTCGGAGGGAACTTAGTTACCTAGAAGAGTAAGAAACATAAGGATATAGCCGGATCCAGTGCCGAGGCCGAATACCGTCCTATGGCGGACAGAGCCAGTGAACTCACTTGGACAAAAAACCTATTGATATGTTCTGTGACAATAAAGTGGCTATACATATTGCTGCTAATCTTGTCTACCATGAAAGAACCAAGCACATAGAAATTGATTGTCACTATGTGAGGGACAAAGTCATCATTGGAAAAATCAGAACTCTCTTCATTGAAGGCAATGAGCAAGTTGCTGATGGACTAACTAAAGGTATATCAAGGTCCAAACTATGTCAAGCAATGAGTAAGTGGGGATGTCACGATATACATGCCCCACTTAAGGAGGAGTGATGATCGCTATCCTTTCATGGGAGATCCTGTTGTTACGCTTTCCTTATCTCTCATAATGTTTTTGGCATGTATATCTTTTGGTTTACTTTACTTTCTCTATCTTTGTGGGATAGTAATTATAAGAACCCACTATCTGTCGTAATTAGAAGAATGAGAGCATAAAGTTGATCGATCTTCCTTCGTGGACATAGGCAAGACATGCCGAACCACGTAACTGGTGTGCCAGCTTCAATGGTGTATTAGTCTCTTCACATGTGCCTCTTCTCCCTCGCTCAATCCCTTGCAAATGCCACCAATGTTACCTAACACAAATGGAGGCAGGAGGCTGCAGGATAATTAAAATATGTTTACCAACTAAATATGTTTATAAAGATAAAAGAAATGCAGAGAAAATAAAAAAAGTGACACAAGACTAAGGTGGTTCCGATTGAGGTCCTACGTACACGACAAAAACTCACACTTTGTGTATTTTATTTTAGAGAAAATGGCTTATTTTAGAAAGATCATCGTGTGAAACACAGTGGCGTAGCTAGGATTCATGTGGGGGGGGGGGCAAATAGGGGTGTAGCAAAAAAAAATGGTGTGATAGTCGGAGGTTCGGGGGCAGCGCCCCCGAATTTTTTTGTTTTGAGATAAAATAAAAAATGGCTCCAATTATTAATAAAAATCTATTTCATATGGACAAATCAAATTAATTGCTACAGTCAGGGCTGAGTTGGGCTAGGACTGGGCTTTTACATTTTTTTTTTAACTGTTTCAGGAGGCAGGATAAGTTTCCAACTGATCTTATGTTTTACTTGATCATTTTCCATTTCATATTTATTAACAGTTTCCTTTATTTTTCATTTTAGGAAGCTCATCATGTGAAACATGATAAAGTCGATCAATTTTCAACTGATTTGACTCTGTCATGATCTCCTTTTTCTATTTCACATTTATTGAGCATTGGTTCGGTTTCATCCCTTGCACTCATTTCGTTTTTATCTTCAACATATACCGAACTTTATCTTTTCTGCTGAACTGGATTTTTTTACCGGGCGTTTTTATCTAAAACACTTTCAGAACCAAGATTTTTATAGTTTCTTTTTTTTTCAAAAATTTTACCGCATGATAGGCTTAAAATTTCATAAATATTCAAGCATAAAAAATCACATTTCTTCGATTTCTAATAAATGAACTATGCCTAATGCATTTACAGGATTAGAATTGCAAAGAAAAAAACCTATAAAAATTTTAGTTCATACCAGCAAACATGTGTGGTTAGTAAACATATTACAGTTTCCCAGCATATATATATATATATATATATATATATATATATATATATAGATAGATAGATAGATAGAGAGAGAGAGAGAGAGAGACGAAAGTAATTCAACATTACCACTCATGAAGATCAACAAAATGTTGAACCCATGAACTGAACAAGAGCAAAAGCCAAAACAAATAAAGAAAGCACAACAGAAAAGAACATCAGACAGATAAATGGGCTCACGCCGGAGCCGCTTGCCCAGATTGCGGCAAAAGAGAGGTCGCATTAGCAGGAGGGAGCGGAAGATCAGTAAGATGCATACGCAAGATCACATAAACATCTACCAAGATTTTATGCACCAAGTTATTAATGTTAACTGGAATTTGACGAAAATGAGCACCATTTCGCGCCATCCAAACAACTCACCAAGAAGTAAGCAACCACGTCCGCCAGATGAACCTCCACCTCTTGCTGCGCCTAATACAAACCGGCCCCAAAATCAGATCTAGTGCAAAAGACTCCTCCTTAACAAACACTTTCGGATGCCTCCAGGTCCTGCTAAAAATACCAGAACAAGTGAAACGTAGATTCTTCTGCAGCTTGACAAAGCATGCACCAACTCAGGAGTTGAATGCCCCACTTCTTTAAATTACTATGGGTCTGGATCCTATCGTGCAGAATCAACCAAGCCAGGACTCGAGAACAGGGAGAAGGACCCTTCGCTCAAAGCACATCCTCGGGCAACCAATCAGCCCCCGGCGAGAGCAACAATCTATAGACTTTTTTGTGAGAAACTCTCCGCTTGGCACCAACGCCTACTGCAACCACTGACCAAAATTTCTGAAGTCCTCAAAATGGTCTCTAAAGTAGGCTAAAGCCCTCAACCACGATTTACGCAAGTGCGAGAGCGCCAAACCCCGGGTTCCCAGACGAACCGGGATAAGAGCTAGAGCCCCATATTTAGAAAGAAGCAAACTAGCACAAGGGTTATCCATTTGGTGGGCCAACCAACATTGTTTGGCGACAAGAACAATGCTTCGCAGTCTGGGCACATGAATGCCTAAACCAGCCATATGTCGAGGTAAGACAACTGAACGCCAACCAATCAAGTGACGTTTACCCTTGAGTTGACACCCAGATCATAGAAAACCTGCCAGCAAGCGCGTCGGCTGCTTCTCTACTTCCACAGGCATCACAAACATAGACATGAAAAATTCTGGAATAGTTGAAAGAACATGTCTGACTAAGGTTAGACAGCCAGCGATGGAGAGATAAGATGACTGCCACGAAAGCAATTTGTGCTTCACTTTTTGAAGCGTTGGAGCCCAAGCAGCAAAAGATAGGTGCTTCACTTGTAACGGCAAGCCCAGGTACATAATAGGCAAGTCAGAAATAGTGCAATTAAAAATTCTTTTTCCAACTGCAAGCATATTGGCATTAACATTGAACATGGTAATAGAGCATTTGGTCTCATTTAGAGAAAGCCTAGATAGGGAGAGAAAGAACTGAATGATAAGCTTAAACCTAAGCATCTGTTGAACATTTGCACCACCAAAAATGATCATATCATCAGCATAAGTAAGAATATGACCCGAAAAGTCAGAAACCTGCAAAGGATCAATGAAACACGATACAGCAGCCCGCTTAAGCAAGACCACAAGACCCTCAGCAACTGCATTAAACAACAAAGGCGATAGGGGGCACCCTTGCCGCAAACCCCGCCCCAACTTGAACCGGTCTCCTCTAACACCATTGATATTTAACATGGCCTGGGCATTTGAGACCAGCTCTCTCACCCAACCAGAAAAACGATGACCAATACCAAAATTTGCTAACATTTGAAATAAAAATGGCTAATGCACAGAGTCAAAAGCTTTATGAAAGTCTAATTTAAGGACAAAGTAAGGTTGACCGCTATGCTTCAAGGAACGAACAACCTCAGACACCATAATGAACGAGTGTTGGACCCTCTTATTACGGATAAAGGCGAACTGAGAGTCTGAAAAAATCTGGTTAGCCACCGATTTCAGCCTATTCGCCAAAACCTTGGCAAACATCCGATAGAGAGCACTCATAACTGAGATTGGGCGGAATCGTGAAATATCAGTGGCCTCATCATCTTTCGGAATGAGCGAAATAATAGCAACATGAAAATGATAAGGCAGTCTGAAGTTACGATGAAACTTATCAAACATGCTCACCACGTCTGATTTAACACAGTCCCAAAAGATTCTAAAAAAGTCGTCATGAAACCCGTCAATGCCAGGCGCTTTCCAACCTGATAGATCCTTAATTGCCCTAAAAATCTCATCGTCAGAGAACCTCCTTTGCATAGATTTGGCTTGCTCAGGCTGAATTGACCCAACTAAGATATTACCAAAGACACCCTCCGTAGATAACGAAGCAGAATATAAGTCCTTAAAATATAGCGAGATTGTCGGATTAACATGTTGATTGAGATAAGAAACACCCTCAATAGAGATAGAAGAAACAACCTTCCTCCTATGACGATGGGAAGCATATGAGTGAAAAAATGTAGTGTTGCCATCACCAGCCGCAAGCCATTTCACCCTAAACCTCTACTTCCAACGAATTTTCTCTTTGACCCTCCAGCTTTTCAAGAGCATAGTTAATTCTAAGGACCTGTCCTAGAGACTGAGAAGTTGCAAATCCGAAAGTGAGTCAGGAGAAGACATAGACTGATATAACACAGAAATCTCTTGATCTCATGCGGCCATTTGCTGAAATTTCTCCACCTTACGACTATGAAGCCAAGTTTTGATATCCTTAGCTAGACGAGAAAGCTTATTTTGAACCCGGAGCGCAGCCCAATGCTCATCAACAGGTTTGTTCCAAGAATTAGCAATAATAGAGAGAAAATCTGGCTCCTGGAGCCACAATTCTTCAAACGCAAAGCTCCTGGTGGGTTGAAGGTCATCCCTCCAATGAGTGATGATATGCCCATGATCTGAGATAGAGGAAGCAAACAACACACACTTAACATCGGGAATGAGATTCAATAAAATAGTAGATGCTTAATATCACCCGTGCCTACACAACACATTTTTTTGACCCTTGAATCTGATTCAGATGGCAATGTTGCCCCCATATATAACCTTTTGAGCACCTTGCTTTTTACCAACTCATCACACCTTTTCTCTCTCTATAGCCCTCTCTCCTCTAGCCTCCGTCTCTCTCGAGCCCTCTTTCTGTTGTTCTTAATGTGAATAAAGAAAGAAACACATTCAAATAACGTAATTATCAATTGGATGTTATTTTTCTCTATGAAACTGATTAAATGGGTCATAATTTAGTTGCATATCAAACTCAAATCCGATCGCTGAACATCTTTGTACTTAGAATAAAGGTTTTAAAATTCTGTTGAACCATACATACCATCGTCAAAATAATAAAATATATTTTTATATTTAGATTTTACAAATAATAACAAAAATCCCGACAAGTGATAAAAAGCTATCCCAATTTGGACAAGCATATTGCAGTCTTCACCTCCTTAAATCTCCTGCGCAAAGGCAAAAATTATGAGGCTCAAAAGCAGGGGATATTAGAGGGTGAGATGAAAAAAGAGGGGAAAAGGTAAGGGGCTCAAAATGTTATATATGGGGGCAGCATGAACGTTGGATCTAAATCAGATTCAATGTCCACATTGAGGTGAGCCATTCTTTTGTTTATGGGGCCTTTTAGAAGAGCCTTGGTCAAGGAATCCCTTTTTCCCATTCTATTCATCTGTAGTATGTTTACTTGTAATTCCTAGATTATGATGAAGTTTGTGACAATGACCATGTATCACAAGACAATCTCCTATTAGTTTGTCCAGCTCACATCCCACCTTGCTTGGATTCATGCGATAGTGCCATCTCATGCTACTCGACCATATTATGCTGGTGGTGCTCACCTGAGCTGGTGTAGACGGTTTGCTAAATATTGAGTGGAGAAATTTTATCCTGACCCTCTTTGCTATAAGTTCATTTTAGGCTGCTCAATGCACTGAATGTTGTTTTCAATTGTTTTTTATTCTATTGACAGTTTAAAAAAAACACAAGTTAAAATATGCATTCTATAGATGTTTTAGCTTAGTGATGTGAGCATATTTGAGGTTTTAGGAAGAAATTGTATCATGAAAGAAAAAATCATGTATCATAAGTTCTTAAGAATCAGCAACCTACATGTTATATGTGGATCAAACTTTTTCTTCTTTTCGTACCTAATTTGTAAAGTATAAGGCACAAATTGTGATTTCCTTGAGAGGTCATGTATCTCTTTTGGCCTTTGAGCATGTTTCACTTTGGACTTCCAGTGAACTTTGTTCTAGTGGTGCTTGTGACTACAAATTTGTTGATGTACAGGTGGGCAGATGGCTTACACAAATTCTATATCTCATGCTTTGGATTTCTAGATATAGTTCTCTTGCCATCCTTAAAATTCATATCAAACAAAAGCTATATAGGACCATGTTTTGTGTTCAAATTCTAAACTAGTGCTATGTTTATGCCTGTGGAGAAAATTAATAGAATCTAAATGTCATGAGGTAGTACCCAATTTTTACATCTACTTCCCATTACTTGCCCTAACATGAGAAATGTCAATTGCCTAGGTTCTTCACCCTTACTGGTTCACATGATTATGGCTCACATTATGAGATCTAGGTTTTTAGGTTGTCAATTACTTTTCTGTGTTAATTCCATGACTAAGATGCTTTTCCGAGTTATGTCAAAAGCTTATGAAAATTGCTAAGCGACCTCTCCTGAGGCTTTATGGTTGTTATCCTTCACTTAGAAATTTGAATTGTTTTTGTCATCTGCTGATGTAGCCATAGGTCATATATGGTATTTTACACAATCTAATTTGATATGTATCTGAAGGTGGAGGGTGGTGCAACAACATCACAAGTTGTCTTGCATGCAAAAATAATCGTTTGGGCTCTTCAAAGCAAATGGCCCAGGAAATTGCATTTTCAGGCATTTTGGGGAATAAAGCATCACTTAATCTAGGTAATGTATTTTGCTCTAGTCCTAAGTTTCCACAAGCAGCATGAAGTACTATGAGCATGCATGTTTTTCGTGAAGCAACTCTGTGAACTATATACTAGAAACCAATTAATTTACTTTTTCTCATCTCATTATGCCTTTTCTTTTTATTTTGAAATCTTCATTCAAACTTCAATGTCAATATTTTTCCAAGTGCTATGTTTAAATTGCTCTCCAGATTTTTACAACTGGAATAGGGTCAAGGTTTGTTATTGTGATGGAGCATCATTCACTGGAGATATAGAAGAAGTAGATCCCGTAAGTATTTAGTATTTGCCATTTCCTAGTAGTCTCTTGACTTTAATTTCATATGCACATCAATCTGTTATTTGTGAGTGCATCTTGACATTGAATCTTGAATGCAGTTTAATTATTCTCACAGTGCTTTTGATCATGGAATTAAACCATTGTGTTTTCTACATTTGGCCTTGAATCTTCATTTTAGAGGAGCCAGGGTATTTCTTGCTGTAATTGAAGATTTATTGGCCAAGAGAATGAATAAAGCAGAAAATGTATGCTTCAAATGCACTTATTTATTTTTATAATTTATTGCCACTGCTACTGTTTCCCATAATTGTAACCTAGGAACATAATACAGGCTCTATTGTCAGGTTGTTCTGCTGGTGGGTTGGCATCAATGATAGTTTTTATGCTCTTCTACCAATGGGTACCAAAGTAAAGTGTCTTGATGATGCTGGTTATTTTATCAATATGTAAGCTCCCAATTGCCATTCTGGATATCTAATGAGATGTTATATGTATTATTATAAGGATATATGTAACTTGATTAGTTGCAAAATTGGTTCTCTAGTAATACTTAATACTTCAATGATGCAGATTGGATATTTCAGGAGCCACTCATATAGAAAATTACTACAATGAAGTTGTAACTTTGCAGGTATATCTCTACTCTATGCTTTTTTTGAACTCATGACTGTGTCCAACGATTTCTCAATCTTCCTAGAACCTGCAACCACTGTTTATGGAAAGTATCACCTCAAGTTACAACTTCCAAGTCTTCGAAAAAGGATCTTGTTTATAAATAATGTTGATTTTTAATTAGAATGCTTCCTATGATTTCTGGTTTTGAGCAATGTTTATGTCTCTTAGAGGGATCTGCTAAGATGGTCAACTATTTTTGTCACAAGTTCATAGGGGATCAAGAGGAATTGAAACATTTGTCGTTCAAATAGCTAAACATATTAGGGCAAGAGTTTATGTCACTGCAGGTGATTGATCAGCACTTTGCATTGTTAATTAAACCTTGAATGGTATGTGACATGTCTGTGATATTAAAATTTTTTATTTGGGAAATGACGAAAAGCTCAGATTTTGCAAGGATCTTGGTGCAGATGTGTGCATAAACTACAAAACTGAAGATTTTGTTGCTCGCGTTAAGGAAGAAACAAAAGGAAAAGGTTGGTTCCATTACATGAAGAAATGCTTTATAAAATTGCTTATATCAGGGATGCACCTGGTGAGGCCCAAAGACATGCTTTCTCTTCTTTTTTTTCAGAAAAACTTTGCAAGAACATTAGAAGCTCTTATTTTGCACATGCTTTCTCCTGCTGGAGCAGAAATTCTGACTCAAAAGTTTGAGGAGATGGATAAGAAAACTATAAAAGACGAAAAGTATGTACATTGCCTTTTGCAGATCATCAGATCTTTGTGTTGATCTTGTTATATTTGCATTAGTTTCTTCCTTTCGTTTCTCCATTCAAAATCCCTAACACTGTTGTTTCACTTTTTCCTAATCATTTCAAAATTTCAAAATTCTAACAGAACTCTAAAGGAAAAATGTTAATGCTATAGTATTATTATTGTTATTTATTTAATGTTGGTTCTTTTCAGGATTGAGTTTTATGGCATTTTCGATGATCAGTGTGCTGTAATGGATGCTATCTTGAATGGGAAAGAAGTATTTGGCTTTCAGATAGTTGCATTATCTAATGGAACCACTGAAGATTTCATATATAAACATTTTAGAATATAATAAGTTTTATTTGATTGAAATCCATAGAATATTGATGATCAATGTACTGTAATGGATACTATCTTGAATGGGAAAAAGCATTTGGCTTTCAGGTAGTTGCTTGGTCTAATGAAACAACAACATAGAGAAGAAACTAGATGGTTCAAATCCCAACATGTGGCATTTCATGTGGTTCATGTTATATTCTTTATGAAAGCGAAGCTGATAGGGGTATAATTAGATTATTCTGGCAACATAGTGTTCCACCAAGGTAATAGTTTCTTTTGATCCTCTGCATTGTTGAAAGGCTAGAGAGAGTAAAAATCTTGTATTGTGTAGTGCCTCTTGTGATGTTAGCGGGAATACTATAAATTATTGAGCCATGGTCCTTCTTGTCAGCATGCATGCAATACAGTGTATGCCAAGGTTGATTACCTTGAATACTTAATTAGCGCAATACTTTTTGAGTTGTTTCAGGATTCTGTGTGTGTAGTAAAAGAAAAAGCTTTAACCAGTAGAGGAAGCGGACCAGTGATTTTTACATAGTTCATGCCAAACTCTTTATTTTCCATTCATATTTGATATCTCATTTTCTAATGTCAACTTGCTTTAGCCATCATCATTTTGGATGTGTCCCATTTGAGTCTTTCTGGCATCCTAAACTACAACCTAGTTGACTTCTAAACCAAAATGATTGGTAGAACCTGAATTGTCTACTTGGCATCCTGGCATGATTGCCATTGAATGAATGTTTTTATGATGGGTAGTGGCACTCAATACCATCTACCCAGAAAATGAAAACACATATAGTTGCAAATGCATATATCTATGCACTAATGATGTTTTAACTATCAAAAGGTTTATTTTGTTTTAGAATGATTCATGGGTTTACCATGTTTAGTGACATCATTTTGCACTCGTTAAAAACCATAAATTTTCCAACTGTATCCTTTCTATCTGCTGTTATGCTTATGGCTTTGTGCATTAATGCCCTTTTGCATTGATGAGAGAGAGAGAGAGAGAGAGTCCCTTAGCATGGGGGAGAAAACAGGCCTGAGCTCGGTCAAGGTCAATTTGCAGTGCCTAAGCTCTATGGCTGTCTTGAAATAGGCTGGACTTTGTTGCATCTGGTTGGATCTATATAGCAATTGATTGGGCCCATGATCTTGTTCTATCTCATTAAGGTACACATGTGTACTTTGTTTTTTATATAGTATAACGAGAAATTTTTTCTTGATATTTATATTTCAAAGATTTTTTTTTAAATATTTTTTTAGATTTTGCGATGGATTAGCGATGGATATTATCCATCGCTAATATTTGGTTTTGCGACGGAATGTAATCCATCGCTAAAATAGAGACGATTAGCGACGGATTAGGGATGGATTATATCTGTCCCTAAGCCATTGCTAATTAGCGACAGATTAGTTATGTCGCTATTTAGCGACCAAGATTATGTGACGGACGCTATCCGTCGCTAAGCCATCGCCAATCCATCACGAAACGGATTAGCGATGGATTGCGTCCATCTCTAATCTGCATTTTTCTTGTAGTGAATTGATATACTTGACTACTAGTCAGCTCGGCATATCGTATGCATTATGTATGCACAATCTAGGGCAACCTCATTTGGAGGATTATCAAGAATATCATCAACACTCATGATTATGGTATTCTATATGATAGTGTTACTTCTCGAAAGTTTGTAGGCTTCACAAATGCAGATTGGGCGAGTGATGTTGATACCCGTAGGTCTACTTTAGGCTTTTGTTTTTGCCTTAGTTAATAAGTAGTCTCATGGTGCGGTGAGATGCAACCTACAATTTGCACGGCCTTCTACATAAGCTGAATATAGATGCACTACTATGGCTGTGAAGAATTTAACATAGCTTATGCATCTAATTGGTGATCTTAGACAGAAGACAAATTATCCCATGTTGCTTAGATGTGATAATAACAGTGGTATTTAGGTTGTATATAATCTCGTGTTTCATCATGAGATGAAACATATTGAAATTGAGCATCACTTCATCATAGAAAAGGTAGTTGCAGAAGTTGTTGATTTGGTTTCCGTTCCTTTTGCTAACCAAGTTGTTGATATCTTGACAAAGCCTTTGGTAGCGGCTCAATTCAAGAGGTTGTGTGGTGAACTCATTATTGTGAGCTTAGAGTCAACACTAAGGAGGAATGTTCAAGCTTAGCGTTGATTGGGTATTTCACAGGGTTTGTTTTTGTCTTGGTTTGAATCCTTATTGGATTTTATAGTTTTGGTATTTTTGTTTCTTAATGGTGCTGGAGTTATTAGAGTAGATAATAGTCCATTGTTATGTAGGAATCTTATGCATCCATGTAAATCTCTTCTCATTGGAGAAGGACAAGTCATTGTTGACTTCTACCTAGTGTAAGAAGCCTTGATTATAAATAGGAGACGGTAGGTAAGGTGCCAATATTAATGCAATGAGAGTGTTTACAGCTTTATGAGTTAATGAAAATTGATTTTTTTGCTTTAAAGTGATCCATCTCTCCTTCTCACTCCTCTTTTCTCTAAGGTACCTCATATTTTGCATAATTACACTGGAGGGTTGAAGGTATAGGCTCACCCCAACTCCATCAATGAGGTGCATTTTCATCCAAGCCTAGTTAAGGTTTAAAGCTTAAGCAACGGAACAAATAAGATTTTATTTGATATCTAACTGAATCTGACTTTGTTTAGTCAGATTTGGTAAATTTGAAACCATATCTGATTATAACAAGATGTGAATGTAGTTTTGGTTTTCTACTACTAAATCTATTGGATATGCAGATCTGATGGGCATTCGAATCTGATTACGTGTAAACCATCAGATCTGGTATAAGTTTTTCACCATTTGTACCTGGATCTGTCTAGGCAGTATCTGATTAGTTGGTTGTGGTATTTGTCACATCCTTTCCAAATCTGAATGGTTTACATCCCTAAAGTTGAGCTTTCAATGGGTCGGACATGTGGTCGAGTACCTGCCCGACCCAGATTCGTATTTTCAGGTTTGGCCAAAAAATTAGAAACCCCAAAAAAAAATTAGTGGATCTGAGATTTCAGTTTTGAATCTTGTACCTTGTTTTACTGAATCCGATGGCCATAGCTTTAGTAATACGTGTAAGACCAATCATATGCAATGATTTAATGCCCTACTGAAGTTGATAACCATGATACCACGTTTCTACCATGTCTTATTATTTCTCTAACTATTTCCATGTGTTTTCATGTAGGCACTATGCATCGTGCATCACATTAATAATTCTTTATTACTTTGATACAAGCACTTCTTTTTAATAACGTGCCCTCCACTGTCAGGAATTCAACTATAGTGACCTCTATTTAAAGAGTTTGTCTTTGTCTGAATCCATATCAACACCATCTTCTATATTCATCTTTCCTGGTTCATACACTCGTAGCCTTTGCTTCATTTTCCACACAAGAAAAAAAATGAGGACTGCCAAGGTGATTTTTGTTCTCCTCATAGCCATTGCTTTGTGCATGGCCGCTGTTGAAGGAGCAGATCTGATCAATGACAAACATCATCATGGCAAGCCTCCTCACCACAACCCTCCTCATCACAAACCTAATCATCATGACCATCACCATGAAGGGCACCACCATGATCACCGTGGCCACCATGATCACCATGAACATCCTCACAAGCATCACCAATAATGCCATCAAGATGACGCAGCATATACCTGAGTCTGTGCCATGGTTATGATGTCTATCACACACACACACACACACACACACACACACATATATATATATATATATATATATATATATATATATATATATATATATATATATATATATATATATATATATGCTGCTTCCTGATGTGCCTGGTTGTAATAAGTGCTTATGCACCAGATTTAGGCAACGTGAATAAGTGTGTTATCGGCCACGAGCTTATGCAAGCAATAAAGTATGTTTTCTTCATGTTAGTGCATGTATGTGCAATGATTTCTCAGCATTAAGGACATTAACAATGATTTTTTATTGCATCAACTAAAGTGCATGATCATTGCCTCTATCTTCAAGATAAGCATTGCCTCTCTTATGGAAGTTAATTAATAAACCCCACAAGCGTGGGCAAAATTTACGTGCTAATTTGTTAGATAGTGTTAGCAGTTTCTGCCAACAAAGTTATATAAGCCAAAATGCTTAACATTATACATGCCACTTTGGAACATGTTGGTGCAGGCGCTTGCAACAATTGATGCACAAAGGGCTCACTTTTGCTATGTGACACAAAGTTACAATGCTAGAATGAGATAATGCAACTAGATTTTAAACATGTTTTCATGGCATTATGGTCTTGTGTTATAACTTCGAAGTAACATCGTAGTAATTGAGTTTAGGCTTAATTAATTCCAACTAGGGGTGGATATGGGGACCGGACGGACGGACGGCTTGGCCTGGGGTTAGCAAGGGCCCGAGCCAGACAAAGGGCCACTAAAAGTGCACCATTGTTTTTTGTTGGTCAGGGTTCATGTCTCCTAAATCAACATTAATCAGGCTAGGCCGGGTCAGGATTACGGATGGCAATGGACCGAGGGAAAGCGGGGCCCCGCCCCGCCTCGCCCCGTTTGGACCGGGGATGAAGGGTATGAAACAGGGATGGAGGCGGGGACGAAGGTTAAAATCCATCCCCGTTCGGGGGTGGAGGCGGGGATGGACGTGCACTTTTCCCCGCCCCGCCCCGTCCCCGCCACGATCCCCGCCCCAACCCCGCCTCGACCACTTTTCCCCGCAATATCCCTGACCCGCCTCGCCTCATCCCCGTTTGAACCGGGGATGGAGGACATGAAACAGGTCTGAAGGCGGGGATGGAGGATAAAATCCATTCCCCGTCGGGGAGGGAGGCAGGGGTGGAGGATAAAATCTTGAGGCGGGGCGGGGGTGGAGACCTTGTCCCCCACCCTGCCCCGCCCCACTGCCATCCCTAGTCAGGATCATCATCTTTTCGCTTTGGGCTGGCTCAACTTTAATCAAGCATAGGCTACAAAAAGCAGACAAGTGCAGCCATCTCGTGGCAGGTATTGGAAGCTCATCGAGTATCTTGCCTAATGTCCACACCTCATCCAACTCACTATGTGATTGCTTCAATTGTAACCGCATCATCATCAACAAGTTTATGCTATATTTCTTCTTGACCACTGTTAAGGAGGAAACGGGTATGGACCTGATCTAGGAAGAGGATGTTCCAGCTAATGTCCAAGATAAAAAAGAAGAAGACATCCAGTGTGATAGGACTCCTACAACTAAGAGGACAACAAAAAGTTTGAATTCAGATGAGGCAAATGAGAAGAGAGTCCAAGAAGGTGAAGACGCCATCTTGCTAGAGACTCCCACAAATAAGGAAAGACCTGCAAAGCTGAATTATGAGAAGAAAAGTGAGAAGTTAGAATTCTTTAAGGACTCTAATTTCCTATTTCCTACATATATAATATACTATTTCTATATAAGTGAACCTCTCATCTTTGAAAAACATGTAAACAGATAGAGAGAGAAACCTTCATTGTTGTAGACATAAATCCTTTCCTAGGTCGAACCACGTTACACTTGTCTCGTGTATGCATTCGTGTGGTTGTGTGATATCTCTTTTATTATAATGCCTCAAAAATTTTAACCCAAAAATATGCTTTTTTTGTACAGTGAAAACATACTTTTGTAAAAAATCCTAAACTGATTACATACAGATAAATCAACCAAAAAAATAATTGAGCTATACATCGAATGATTTAAATCATCATTCATTGGTTTATAAGTAAATGTTTTGCAATTTTACAAAGTCAATAATATCATTTTTTGCTATATCTAATCCGCAATCGCTTATTGCCAAAAGAAACATCCATCTCTCCAGTACGACAATCAATAGACGCATTGGCAATGCCCAAGAATGCTCTGCCAAGAATGATGAAGGTCTGGTGAGCGACATCAGTACCTTTCATATCCAAAATGTGAAAATTAACAGGGAAATAAAAGTCCTCGACCTTGACTCACACATCTTCCAAATTTCTTCGAAGAATCTTGGTAGACGTGTTAGCCAATTGTAGGATGGACGTGGTGGGTTTTAAGTCTTCAATCCCAAAAATGTCATAAAGAAAACCCGGCAATATGTTCACACTGGCCCCAAGATCGAGTAAAGCACACTCGGTGGTTATGGTTTCGATGACACGAGAGATGATCAATGCCTTGGATGCTTCAGTTTAGGTGGGGCTTGGTGCCGAAACATCGAGCTCACCTACTCAGTCAAGAAGATATTATCAGACATTGATCTTGATTTTCTTTTCTAGGTGTAAAGTTCTTTAAGAAACTTCGCATAGGCAGGTATCTGTTGGATGGCATCAAGCAGAGGGGGGTTTATGTGAACATGCTTGGGCCTTAGGTATATAAGATCTGAAAGGCTCAGCTAGAGGAGCCCTCCCACTTTTTTGGATGTCTCAAAAGGGACTGACTGCTCAACAATTTCTCTCGCTCTTTCTTTTGTATTCTCCCTGCTATATATATATATATATATATATATATATACATATATATATATATATATATATATATATATTGCTTCTTGATGTGCTTGGTTGTAATAAGTGATAATTTAACAAAGTCAATAATATCATATTTTGCCATATCTAATCTGCAATAGCTTATTGGCAAAAGAAACATCCATCTCTCCAGTACGACAGTCAATAGACGCATTGGCAATGGCCAAGAATGGTCTGCCAAGAATGATGGGGTCTGGTGAGCGACATCAGTACCTTTCATATCCAAAATGAAAAAATTAGCAGGGAAATAAAAGTCATCGACTTTAACTAACTTATCTTCTAAATTTCCTCAATGAATCTTGGTAGACATGTTAGCCAATTGTAGGATGGACGTGGTGGGTTTTAAGTCCTCAATTCTAAAAATGTTATAAAGAAAACTTGGCAATATGTTTACACTGGCCCCCAAGATCGAGTAAAGAACACTCGATGGTTATATTTTCGATGACACGAGAGATGATCGGTGCCTCTGGATGCTTCAATTTAGGTGGTGCTTGGTGCCGAAACATCGAGCTCACCTACTCAGTCAGGAATATCTTATCAGGCATTGATCTTGATTTTCTTTTTTAGGTGCAAAGTTCTTTAAGAAACTTTGCATAGGCAGGTATCTATTGGATGGCATCGAGCAGAGGGGGGTTTATGTGAACATGCTTGAATATCTCAAGCATTTCTTGCAACATGCTTGACAAAAAAATTTGGTCTCTCTAAAGCCTCAGGAAAGCGGGCCTTAGGTATATAAGATCTGGAAGGCTCAGCTAGAGGAGCCCTTCCACTTTTTTGGGATGTCTTAATAGGGACTAACTGCTCAACAATTTGTCTCTCTCTTTCTTTTGTATTCTCCTTGCTTATATATATATATATATATTGCTTCATGATGTGCTTAGTTGTAATAAGTGATAATTTAACAAAGTCAATAATATCATATTTTGCCATATCTAATCTGCAATAGCTTATTGGCAAAAGAAACATCCATCTCTCCAGTACGACAGTCAATAAATGCATTGGCAATGACCAAGAATGGTCTGCCAAGAATGATGGGGTCTGGTGAGCGACATCAGTACCTTTCATATCCAAAATGGAAAAATTAATAGGGAAATAAAAGTCCTCGACCTTAACTAACACATCTTCTAAATTTTCTCAATGAATCTTGGTAGACATGTTAGCCAATTGTAGGATGGACGTGGTGGGTTTTAAGTCCTCAATTCTAAAAATGTTATAAAGAAAACTTGGCAATATGTTTACACTGGCCCCCAAGATCGAGTAAAGAACACTCGATGGTTATATTTTTGATGACACGAGAGATGATCGGTGCCTCTGGATGCTTCAGTTTAGGTGGTGCTTGGTGCCGAAACATCGAGCTCACCTACTCAGTCAGGAATATCTTATCAGGCATTGATCTTGATTTTCTTTTCTAGGTGCAAAGTTCTTTAAGAAACTTTGCATAGGCAGGTATCTATTGGATGGCATCGAGCAGAGGGGGGTTTATGTGAACATGATTGAATATCTCAAGCATTTCTTGCTACATGCTTGCCAAAAAAATTGGTCTCTCTAAAGCCTCAAGAAAGGGGGTCTTAGGTATATAAGATCTGAAAGGCTCAGATAGAGGAGCCCTCCCACTTTTTTGGGATGTCTCAATAGGGAAAAATTTGAATGAAAAGTCGTCATCGTTCAAGAAGTCATCGGTTTAAATTTCGAACGAGGAGAGAGGGAAAATTTTGTGCCGCGGTTTAAATAAAAAATTAGCGAGGGATTAGTGAGGGAATTAATTTGTCGCTAATTAGCGATGGATTAAAGACCAAAAAATTCTCTTGCTAATTAGCGACAGATTAGCTACAGAATAATTCCCTCGCTAATTCCATCTCTAATTAGCATTTTTTCTTGTAGTGTTTGGCAATAGAAAAATTTCGTCGCTCATTAGCGACGGAATTATGAGAGAGATATTTTCGTCGCAAATTTTGCAAATATTTTGAATGTTAGCGACAAATAATTTTCTCTCGCTAATCCGTCGCACATTTGCTACAAAAAAAATTCGTTGCAAATGTCTGTCGCTAATCCACATTTTTCTTATAGTGTATTAATGAGATAACTCAAGCAGAGAAATAACCTTATATCGTTAAAGAAGTCATGTCAAATCCTAAGTGGGTCCAAGCTATGAGAGATGAAATGAATGAACTTTTAAAAAATCATACCTGAATTTTGGTTCCTCCAAATGAGCTTCAAAATATTGTTGGTAGCAAATGGATATATCATATAAAATGCCATATTGATGAAAGTATTACTAGCTACAAGGCTAGACTTGTGGCCAAAGGTTATAGCCAACAAGAGGGGATTGACTACTTTGAAACCTTTAGCCCTGTAATCAAACCCACCACCATTAGAACTATTTTATCTATTGCATACGGATAGAGACAGAACTCAGACAATTAGATGTAAACAATGCCTTTTTACATGGTCTCTTAAAGTAGAAAGTGTACATGGCATAACCTCCTAGTTTTGAGAATAAGAATCTTTTTTATCACATACATAAGCTCACTAAAATTCTTTATGGGTTAAAATAAGCTCCTCAAGCTTGGTTTGAATGCCTTCACAGTTACCTTCTTCGACTTGGTTTTATTGAATCTAAAGTTGATTCATCTCTATTTATCAAGACTTCCAAGGAAGTAGATATATATGTTCTTGTGTATGTAGATGATATTATAATCACTAAAAGCTCTAAAAAAAAAAGTTTAAATTTTCATTAACAATTTCAGTTGTGAAATTTCTGTCAAGGATCTTGGAGAATTGCATTTTTTTTTAGGGATTATAGTGCACAAGGTTGAAAAGGGTCTCATGTTATCTTACAGAAATTATATTTATGATCTACTGGTAAAAATACAAATGACTGAGTCCAAGCCTATGGTAACGTCAGTCGCTCCTAATGTGACTTTGTCCAAATTTAGTGGTGATCATATGCAAGATGCTACTCAATATTGAAGTGTTGTTGGGGCTCTCCAATACATTACTCTTACATGGTTTTGATGTCACTTTTGTTGTCAACAAAGCATGTAAATTCATGCATGAGCCTACACAAGACCATTGGAATCATGTTAAAAGAATTTTGTGGTACTTAAAAGGGACCATTAATTTTGGTCTCAAATTCATAAAATCTAATTTTTTAGAGTTATGTGGGTGCCCTGATGATCGAAAATCCACTAGTGGATATCTAACTTGCCTTGGGCTCAGCACTAAAACTAAATACAAGGCTTCAGCAGGAGCAGTGTCTGAATTAATGTGGTTAAAAAAATCTTTTATCTGAATTGGGAATTCACTAAATTGATGCTCCCATGCTGTGGCGTAACAATTTAGCAGCCACTTATCTTGTTGTCAATCATGTGTTTCATGCCATAACTAAGCACATTGAAATAAACTTTCATTTTGTCAGAGAAAGTTAAATTCTTGTCAAGTTCATCCCCTCAAAAGAGCAACCTGCATATATATTTACTAAGACTATTGTAGGACCCAGGTTCTGTAAGTTAAGAGACAAGCCCAATCTCCACCAGCTAGAGCTTGGCTTGAGGGGGCGTATTAAGGAAAACATGGTATTTGAAGAGGGAGGTGTGGAGCTGACCTTGAGGGGGCGTGTTAAAGAAAGAGTTGATCCCAAAAAGCTATGTGACAATGTTGTGATGCTAGAAAGAAATTTTGGACAAGCCAATAATGAAGATAAGAATCATCACCAAGTTGTCACATTGAATGTGACAAGGCATAAGGAGAAGGAAACTATATCAAAGAAGAAAAAAGTCTTATCTTATAAAGAAAAAATCAATTCATATTATCTCAACAAGTCATGTAGAATGAAAGACTCTTATGGTTTGCATGTATAGCATTACAAAAAGGTCGTATTAGGTGCAGGTGAAAAATAATTAAATAAGAAGGTTATTCGTGGATGTAGGCACTGAACCAAGTAAATTCTGTTTTGTTTGTGTGAGAGGATCGTGTGTTTGAGTTCTATTTTCTTTCAAGACTGCCAATTTCTTGCTGCTTGGAGCTGTCAACTGGTTAAAGAACCTGAATCCAGACCCCTATCTAATCTTGTTTGAAAATTTACATGGTAGATATAGTTTCTTCTCTTTTCTCTTTCCTTTTAAGTTCTGAATTTGGATCCAGGCTTCTCAACAGTTAGTTATTAGGGTAATTTACATATAGGTACCTAATGTTTAGATTAAGGAAAAAAAAACATATAAGCATCTACTGTATGGTGAATTTATAGTTAGCCACCTCAGTTCACAAATACTTTTGATAAATACCCAGTTTCTTAAGAAATTGCTCGGTTGATGCCAATGTTACTCTTCAATACTCTTTAAAATTACTTATTTACCTCCTTAATTCTAGTTATAGAATTGAAAAGCTACAAATAGTGTTCATACATTGTGAACCGTTGATTTTTGAAGATCATAAAAAACCTATATGCATGCCATAATCACATGATCCAAAACTTGTTTTCCATTAAATAATGAGTGTAGATCATATCTACAGGGTCTGATCAATGAAAAAAAAAACTCAAAATTTTAAAGCTTCTATTAGGTGGGAGTATTCATTAATATTTATTATTGTTGGATGAACTGCATTGCTGATATTGACTCCAACAAAGAAACGTAGGTAACAATTAGTCTATGAAAGGCTGACAACCATCTAACTCTGGAAAATGAATAGCTTCCATTTATGGTGATTAAGCCTCCTATTTCGGCACTCAATTAATGTTCCGATGGTTATGGACCCTATAAGATATGGGCATATCTTTAAAATAAAATACTGCCTATTGAGCACTTAGAAAACCCTTTTCAAACGCCAGAATGCATTTGTAGAACACTAGAAATTAAAAAACACATCAACCCAAAAATGGAGGGCAGCTGACACCAATAATGGAGGCCACATCGTGTTGGTGACCCCCACCCACCAAAAAAAAAAACATTGCAACATTGTCAGCTACCATAATTGAGGGGTTTCAAGTTTGAACCTATGTCACATGGGTACGGCTGAAGATACGGGGATACGGCTGAAGATATGAAGTTTTTTATTAAACTAATATACAATGGGATACAGAATGAGAGTCAAAATGGAGTATCCATGTGACACAGGTTTGAACTATATAGGTCCTACCCTAGCTTGGTTAGTGGAAGGATAAAAAAAAAACTGGATGATTTTTTGTTGAACTTTTGCTCCAAACCCGGCACATTGTTTTTGGATGTGGATCCTAAAAGAGAACTCAAAATGTGATAGTGCCTCTGGTCGCTGAGATGCCCAGTGGTTAGAGCAGTGTCCATGGTGGATCCCCATCTCAAGAATCATACCGGTGGCTTGCCTGGTGGATCTCACTCGGAGTTTACTATCTAGGAGAGAGAGAGAGAGAGAGAGAGAGAGAGAGAGACGAACTATAACCATCAACATTACGATACGAAAACAGGTTCAACCAACATTGAACCTACCGGGTAACCAAACACGGGCCCAAGACATGCCAAGGAGCCCAAAAAAGGAAAAAAGAAAAGTAGCGATGCAAGGAGAAAATGAAGAAATAAACAAGAAAACAAATACAGTTAGGCGACGAGCATCACCCTGGATCATGAATGGTCCTTGGAGGCAGATGGTGTTGCAGATCAGGGATGTTGATGCGGAGAATGGCGTATACGTTCGCCAAAATAAGGTTCACCATTTTGTTGAACACTGCCGGAATCTGCCGAAAAATATATAATAGGCACTATATATTCGAATTGGTTTCTGACTTATATGAGCACTTGAGCAGAAACCTTCAGATTTGGTCCTGCATTGAAATCAACATTTTGCGTTGGATTTTGTTTGGATCTAGAAAAATGTGATTCATATTGCACTTTTATATAAACATGTTTTCAACACAAGTGTACTGAATCCCGTGAACCATAAAAGAAGCAGGATCTAGATTCATGCATGCTTCAATAATAGTTATTCTGGAACAGATTCAAGGTTTTTTTTTTACTCGGAGAAATTGGCACAGTACCATCATTGGTGGCCCCACACATCATCAGAAGAAATTTTAGAGTTGTAAATGTGGGACCCGCAATGCATCTGGACTCTTCTCATTGTGGGGATTACCTGAACTGGATCAAGGATTATCTGAATTTAAGTCCAATTTTAAACATTAAGCTTGAATATCTGTAGACCCAAGGGGTTTGGTGTAGTGGGATGGGGCCTAAACCGTTTTAGGTGCAGCCTAAGTTCAAATTCCATGGGCATCACCCCCCGCTTAAGGCAAAGCTTGACAACTCCCTGGGGTCGAGGGATAAACCCTCTGAGTTTTACGCGGACAGGACATCCACGGTAAGTACGTCAGGCTGAGCCAGTGCGGCTAGGTCCCATTGCCTGAATGCAAAGTTGCAAACGAGGGCAATAAATTTTCAAAATGGTCCTTTTTAAAATGCAATGCCAACCATAAGTAAGGGTGTTAACGGGTCGGGTTTACCGTGACCCAACCAGTACCAAACCCTATAAGGTCTAGGTATGGTGATAAATAAGAAGACCCATTTAAGACCTGGGTCCAGATCCAAAGGTCCGATTAATACATGGAGCTGGGTATAGTTTCTGAAATTTTATACCAGACCCGAGTTCCGATTAAGAACCGCAATTTTTCAATGTAAAAATGATAAAAAAAAATAGTATGTTACTGGGTCTGGTTCATATTGTTATTATCGGGTCTGGGTATGGTTTCTTTTATGATAGGTCCAATTAGACCTGAGTCCGGAAGCTGATACCCAAAAATCCGGATGAGGACTGGTTCCACCTGGGTCCCAACCAAACCCAACCAGTTAACACCCTTAACCATAAGGGTGTGTGTTTTTGGGGAACTGGAATTCCCATTGGGGTCTTCGGTTGCAGTGTTTGTGAGAGAGTTTCATCTCTTTGTTTTTTTATTTTACAAGGAACCCTCAACCACAACTACCCGACCCAAACCTGAAATCTCAAGTATGAGCATGAAAATTGAAAATTGTCAACCCAAATAATATTTGGGTTGATCCGAACCCAACCCGAGCAATATGCAGGCTGGGTTTGGGTTATGATTCTTGCCGGGTACCTGACGGATCCTAAGTATTTTATATGTATTTTTAGTAAAAGTAAATTTCTAAAATTATGTGAGACCGGGTTTGAGATTTAATTCTCATGACCCGACAAAACCTGAACCCGGTCATTAATTATGTGGGCGGGTTCAAGCCAACATTGACCCAACCCATTGACAGCTCTACCCAAAACTGAGTCACTTAATAGGCCCTCTCCCTTTGCAAGGTAAGCCTCCGGTGGGGTTCGTGACCACCCTACCTTACTTGCCCCATTTTGTCATGCATATTTCTTGTTATCATGGATAAAATGATTTTAAAATGTTGCTAGTTTCTTCTACATTTTGAGATCAATGTATGTTTCTCAAATTCTCTCTTAAGTACAAAATCTAATCTTTTTATTTATAGGCAAGTTTGGTTATACCATTGGGATTTGAACTTGCAACAGCCCAACACAAGGTGACGTACACTAGCTTCTCCTACCAGACAAGCGGAGACCCCGTTGGTAAAATATAAATTTTTTTTACTATATATTTGGTAGAAATGACAGTTGCATGGTAACCCATTAATTCTGTTAATGTTTTCTTCTATTAAGGCTGGACAATGAGCCCAGCTAGTGCATCCTGTCTAGTTTGGGCTGAGCCTAGGGCCAAAACCCTGGCCGGCAACCCAAAAGTCAGCTCACCTTTTAAAAGAAAAGGAAGCAGGCTGTGCCAAGCTGGCCGGCCTTTGTTTCTAACGAAGCCGGCCAGCCATTGGCTTGTGCTAGGCCGGGCGTAAGCCTGGTTCGGTCTAGGTTGGGTCTCCAAAAAGAGGCCCTAGCTCGGCCCCATTGGTTCTAATTTTTTTTTCAGCAAAATCTTGGCAATAAAAAATATTTTTATAAGAAAATATAGATATCAAATGTTAACAAATAAAAAACACAGCTTTTGACGATAAATAGCGGTTAAAAACGTAAATATCACATTTAAATGATGATATTTATGTTATGCCAAAAAGTCACAATATTTTGAATATATAGTGAGAATTTGCCGGTTTTAACTTTTAGGTAATTTCTCGCGATATTTGTCACTATGGTAGTATCAACAGTACCAAATTTTTGCCCGAATTTTTCCTAAAAAAACACTCACTTTAATTTTTACCCATTGGGAGCTCCACGTGGTTAGTAAGAGCTGTCAGTGCACGTCTCCTTGTGGTAGGATGTTGAAGGTTCAAAACCCAGTGGTAAGTTGAGGTCTGCCTAACCCCAGCTTGCCTTTCAAAAACAAAAAACTTATTTTAATTTTTCCTGTCATCCGCTAGCATGAAAAAAAAAACATGGAGACAACCTGAAAATGAAGAACTTTAGATTTGCACATTTTTTGACAATTTTGATTTTTTTCAGTTTTATTGATATTAAAATTCTCAAGCTAGGTTATTGAATACCTTTAGGCTGCAAAAAACTGTACAAATTTTCCTACTTTTTTTTTTTATGATGATCGAGAAACCTTTGCTGAAAACCGGGTCATGACTTAATGGGCCTGCCTCCATGTGAGGTAAACACCGGGTGTTGGGTCGCTGCAGGTTCAAAACTCAATGGTACAGTCGTATAACTGGTAAGGGTCTGCCTAACCCCAGCTAGCCTTTTAAAAAAAAATGATGCATTTTGACACGAAAAAGACTTATTTTTTCATGAAACAAATGGGCCCTACAGGAGCGAAACGAAATGCATCCATCTCCCACATAAAGAGATCATTATTGTGTCTAAATCCTTTCATGAACAATGGTGGTGATGCAGGCCTCTTGTATGAAATTTTTTCATGACAGCCAAAACCTCTACTTG
This sequence comes from Nuphar pumila, assembly GCF_984573655.1. Lineage (NCBI taxonomy): Eukaryota > Viridiplantae > Streptophyta > Magnoliopsida > Nymphaeales > Nymphaeaceae > Nuphar > Nuphar pumila. The sequence continues at coordinate 124,506,906 of NC_143255.1, forward strand.
GTGTCAATGGGTTGGGTATGACCTGGTCCCAACCAGTATCAGATCCAGTTAGGTCTAGGTTTGATAACAAAGAAAATGGTCTGATTAATTATTCAGGTTAGACACGTAAGGCAGGGTGGTCGTGGGGTCCCACCCGGGGTTTTCCTTGCTTTGGTAAGGGTACCTCATCTAAAAATAAATAAAACTATTCGGGTTAAACACGTGAGGTGCCATATATATGCAAAGCCTGGTATGGTTTATGAACCTGGGTCCATAAAATGTATAAAAAATAGTATTTTATGTAGTCTGATTTAGGTTATCCTTATAGGAGCTGGGTATAGTTTCGCCTTTGGTAGGTCCAGTTGTACTCCAACCCAGAACCTATACTAATTATCACCTCAGAGTTGAAACTAGATCTGAACTCAAGGCCTAGTTAAGGTCTGACCCGTTCCAGTTGAGATCAAAGGAGCGGTTAAATGACAAGGCACATAGCCTCTCTCTGGATCCCTGCTCTTGGCTACCCTACCTAGGGATGGCAGTGGATCGGGGCAGGGGCAGGAGACAAGCAGTGGGGGAGCCAGAAGTTTTTCGTTGGGTGGGCAGACTTCGGGTCTCAGGGACAATGCCAGAAGTTCCCGGCGATGACTCCATCGTAGGTGGGCTTGCCGAAGGTGGGTCTGTACCGGGTCCTCGGCAGAAGGGAGGGCTGCCCTCTTCGAAGATGGGTGGTCATCGATCTCCATGGCGAGGGGCTGACCATCGTCGTCGGCAGCCGATCTCTTCCGCTTATTGTTGTTCTGGTCTCCCAGCCCTTTATCTAGACGTCGAAAATTGATGGTGCAGGCCATCAGTTTCAGAGAGAGAGATGGTTGTCTTCTCCTGTTCTATTTCGGCCTTGGTGGCAGAGGGAGAGAGACATATAGAGAGAGCGAAAGAGAGAGTCTAAGGCTGCATACAGGTCGGACTACAATCCAGACCCGTGTGAATTTAGGTATGAATCAATTCATTTATGGGCTAATCAAAAACTCTTTTAAGCTAATGTATGTAAAAATATAAGGTAAAGTAACAAAATTATTGGATAATGTGCAAAAAAACTATTACTGATATTATACCTGACACTTGTTCAAATTTTTTTTTTTCTGTTTCTAATTTTGGGGTGGGCAACCGCCCACCCCTGTCTCCGCCACTGGAGACAAGGTCTCCACCCCGGCCCCGTCTCAAAATTCGGACCTCCATCCTTGTACGGGTTTGGATTTTAACCTTCATCCCCGGTCCAAACAGGGCGAGGCAGGACGGGGCTCCGTTTTCCCTCGGTACATTGCCATCCTTAGATGGATTGTGGACGGGGCAGAGCAGCAAAAAGCATAAGTCCATTCCCGCATGGGTTTTGATTTTAACCTTCATCCCGGCCTCCATCCTCATTTGATGCCCTTCATCCCGGCCTCCATCCTCATTTATTGTCTTCTATCTCCGGTTCAAACAGGGCGAAGTAGGTCGGGGCCCCGTTTTCCCCCTTTCCACTGCCATCCCTACCCCTACCTAACAAGTAAAATTATAACTGGTTAAAATGGAAAGCAATGCAAGGCCCACGAAAAAATGAGCAAAGAAAGGAGGAAGAGAAAAAGGACAAAGAAAAAGAAAAGGAATGTGTTTCTGAGCAAAACTTTAAAATACATGCACATGTTTTCAAAGTAAGTGTACCGAATCCCGTGAACCATAAAAAAAATTAGGATCTAGATTCAAGGCATGCTTCAATAATAGTTATTCTGAAACAGATTCAAGCTTTTTTTTAATTTTTACTCAGAGAAATCGCCCCAGGCACAAAGACCTAACCGCGCTGGCTCAGCCTACCATACTTAGGGTTGCTGTCCTTTCAGCGTAAAACTCTGAAGGCTTTCCCCTCAACCCCAGCGAGTCACCAAGCTTCAGCTTACGCAGAGGTGTGACGCCCATGGGATTTGAACTTAGGCTGCCAGTAAAACGGCCTAGGCCCAAACCCACTATGCCAAACCCTTTGAGTGTACAGATATTCAAGCTTACTTCTTAAAATTTGACTTAAATTCAGGTAATCCCCACAATGAGAAGGAGTGCAAATGCTACAATTCCTATTACGGGTCCTACATTTACAATTCTAAAATTTCTCAGATTGGCTCGCATTTCTCATGATGTGTGGGGCCACCAATGATGGTACTGTGGGTAAACAATGCAAACTAGGGCAATAAATTTTCAAAATGGACCTTCTTAAATGCAATGCCAACCATAGGGTGTTAACGGGTCGGGTTTACCCCTACCAAACCCTATAGAATCCAGGTATGGTGATAAATAAGAAGACCCATTTAAGACCTGGGTCCGGACCTGAAGGTCCGATTAATACATGGAGCTGGGTATAGTTTCTAAAATTTTATACCAAGCCCGAGTTCCGATTAAGACCCGCAAATTTTCAATATAAAAATGACAATAAAATAGTATGTTACTGGGTCTGGTTCATATGGTTATTATTGGCTCTGGGTATGGTTTCTCTTATGATGGGTCCAATTGGACTTGAGTTCGGACCTGATACCATACCCTAAAATCGGGACAAGGACTGGTTTCACCTGGGTCCCAACCAAACCCCACCGGTTAACACCCTTAACCATAAGGGTGTGTGTTTTGGGGGAACTAGAATTCCCATTGGGGTCTTCAGTTGCAATGTTTGGAAGAAATTGAGTTTTTTTTGTTTTTTGTTTTTGTTTTACGAGAAACCCTCACCCACAACTAGGGTTAACAGGCTCCATTTGTTTCGGGTACCGAACCCAAACCCAAAATCTCAAGTATGGGCATGAAAATTGCCAACCCAAATAATATTCGGGTTGACCCAAACCCAACCTAAGCAATATGCAGGCTGGCTTTGGGTTATGATTTTTGCCATGTACCTGACTCGACCTGAGTATTTTATATGTATTTTCAGTAAAAGAAAATTTCTAAAATTATGTGAGTCCAGGTTTGAGATTCAATTCTCATGACCCGACAAAACCTGAACCTGGTCATTAATTATATGGGCGGGTTCGAGCCAACATTGACCCAGCCTGTTGACAGCCCTACCAAAACTGAGTCACTTAATAGGGCCTCTCCCCTTTGCATGGTAAGCCGCCGGTGGGGTTCATGACCACCCTAGCTTACTTGCCCCATTTTGTAATGAATGTTTCTTGTTATCATGGATACAATTATTTTAAAATGTTTCTAGTTTCTTCTACATTTTGAGATTAATGTATGTCTCTTAAATTCTCTTAAGTACAAAATATAACTTCTTTTTTTTCAAAGGCAAGCTGGGGTTAGGCAGACCCCTACCAGTTATACAACGATACCATTGAGATTTGAACTTGCAGCATCCCATCTCAAGGTGACGTACACTAGCTTCTCCTACCAGACAAGCCGAGCCCTGCTGGTCTGGTCAATGAGCCAAGCTAGTGCAACTGTGCAACCTGACTAGTTTGGGGTGAGCTGAGGGTGCCGGCCACCCAAAAATCAGCTCACCTTTTAAAAGAAAAGGAAGGAGACTGCGTCAGCCCGGCCCGCCTTTGTTTCTAACGATGCCGTTCAGCCCATTGGCTTGTGCTAGGCCCGGAGTAACCCTGGTTCGGTCTAAGTTGGGTCGCCAAAAGGAGGCCCTAGCTCGGCCCCATTTCCACCTATAGAGAACATTTAATAGATTAGGTGAGTTTGATGTTCAAATTGAAAATACATTTGCAAGTATTGATTGAGTAAATGACATGCCTGTGACCAAAGGCGTGGGGGGGGGGGGGGGCAGGACTGGGCTGTAGCCCAGTCCTGCCTCTCGAAACAGTTAAAAAAAAAGTTATTTTTTTTAAAAGCCCAGTCCTAGCCCAGCCCTGACTGCAGCAAATATTTTGATTCGTCCATATGAAATAGATTTTTATTAATAATTGTAGCCATTTTTTATTTTATCTCAAAAAAAAAATCGGGGGCGCTGCCCCCTAACCCCCGACTATCACACAAAATTTTTTTGTTTGCTACACCCTGAATCCTAGCTACGCCACTGCCTGTGACTATAACTTTCTACTTGACACTGGTAGTATCCATAGGACCATAGTGACAAAAGTTAAAAACGTGATTTTTCTGCAGTAAAAACTTGTGAGATTTTGATTTTTTTTTTTTTAAATTCGTGTTTTTTTCAGCAAAGTCTTGGCAATAAAAAGTAAATTAAAAATAATTTTATAAGAAAATATAAATATGAAATGTTTGCAAATAAAAACCACAGTTTTTCACAATAAATAGCGGTTAAAAAACTTAAATATCACATTTAAATGATGATATTTATGTTTTGCCAAAAAAATCATAATATTTTGAATATATAGTGAGAAATTGCCGGTTTTAACTTTTAGGTAATTTCTCGCGATATTTATCACTATGGTAGTATCACAGTACCAAATTTTTCCGAAGCAACACTCATTTTAATTTTTACCCAACGGGGGCTCTGCATGGTTGGTAGGAGCTGTCAGTGTACGTCTCCCTATGGTAGGATGTTGAAGGTTCAAAACCCAGTGATAAGTTGAATAATAACCGGTGGAGGTCAGCCTAACCCCAGCTTGCCTTTCAAAATTAAGAAACACTTAATTTAATTTTTCCTGTCATCAGTTAGCATGGAAAAAAAAACAAGGAAACAACCTAAAAATGAAGAACTTTAGGTTTACACATTATTGATAATTTTGATTTTTTTCCGGTTTTATTGATATTAAAATTCTCAAGCTAGGTGACTGAATACCCTTAGGCTGCAAAAAACTGTATAATTTTTTCTACTTGTTTTTTTTATGATGAGAAACCCTTGCTGAAAACCGGGTCACTTTATGGGCCTGCCTTCCCGTGAGATAAATATCCGGTGATCACCAACACCCAAGCCCTTGCTAAGCCCACCAGTTAAAGGCACCGGGTACACTTTGCAAAACAATACCAACTCCATAGTAATGCAGGCCTCTTGTATGAAAATTTTTCATGACAGCCAAACCCTCTGCTTGCTGTCAATGGGATGGGTATGACATGGACCCAACAAGTATCAGATCCAGTTACTGTCTGATTAATTATTCGGGTTAGACACATAAGGCAGGGTGGTCGTGGGGTCTCACCCAGGGTTTTCCTTGCTTCGGTGAAGGTTCCTCGTCATAATTTTTTTTTTATTCCGGTTAGAGACGTGAGGTGCCATATAGATGCAAAGCCTGGTATGGTTTATGAACCTGGGTCCAACCAAAGTACAGATAAGTTTAATGTAAAATGTATTAAAAAAATAGTATTTTATGTAGTCTGATTTAGGTTATCCATGTAGGAGCTGGGTATAGTTTTGCCTTTGGTAGGTCCAGTTGTACTCCAACCCAGACCCTATACTAATTATCACCTCAGAGTTGAAACTAGGTCTGAGCTCACTAAGCTTAGTTAAGGTCAGACCCATTCGAGTTGAGATCAAAGGAGCGGTAAATGACATGGCTAACTGCATTAGCCAATCACATGACAGCATTGCATGGCCCCACATGAAATGTTGTCCAGTGGCACTTAGCCATATCACATAACCTCTCCCTGGATCCCTACTCTTAATGGTCACCACCGCTCCCGTCTCAAAATCTGAACCTCCATTCTTGCCTTCATCCTTATTTTATGTCTTCCATCCCCTGTCCAAATGGGGGCAAGGCATGAAATGTGTTTAGCATGATTTGTTTGTTAATGATCAAGCCTCATATTGCATTTTATTAATATAAAAATTATAATTTTTTGAGTTATAAAAATTTGGCACAATATGGGACATTGATTTTTGAACTTCTTTAAAAACCTAATTAGTTATTATAATCTATAAAAAGTTAAAATAATAAAAAAAAGGTGATTTCTACTACTCATTCCTTACCTTCACTAGTAGCTTCTAATCACATTTAAATAAACAAATCAAAAACTTTGCACGTAACTCCTCAAATCAGAATTAAAAAAAAACAAAAACAAAAAATTACTATTTTTAAATAGGTGTGCACGTGGTGTATCGAAACTGGCATATCTCTCCCTTCTCAAAAGAAACAACCAAAAAGAATCTCGGGGAGCCCGCGCATTTCCGTACATCCATCTGTCCTAGGGCGTCACAAAGAAAAAAAAAAAAAAAGGGCGTCAAAATAGACCACCGACGCGTGGCGTCAGTTGGTGACCGAATTGTTTCAGCGAATGGATTCCCACCACGTGTCCCGACAAGTGACGCTGCGCGACAAGGTCGCCAGTTCGACAGTCGTTTTCAGAAAAGACGGACTCGGCTTTTGACTTTTTAATGACCAAAATGCCCTCTTCTTCTCTGGGGCCGCTCAGGTTGATTTTGGTGAGTAATAAAAATCATTTAAATAATATTAAAATAATCTCCGCTCGTCGGTGAGTGACACCTTAGCGCGTTAACGGGTTGAGTTTGCGTAGGACACGCCCTACGTCATTAAAAAGTGGATGTTGACGTGAGCTGTCCATCTTGGAGATGGACGGTTGTGAATATAGATTGCAGTTGTAAACTAACCACGATCATGTGGGCAGTTGATCTAAAAGATGTTTGACACTACTCTGTACCATATACGTTAGCATGATAAATGTAGATGACGTGTGATGACTACGGCTTGTCAAGCCGAACCAACCCAACAAGGCATGTTGGGGCTTGGCTCGCTTAGCAGGAGGCATGCGCAGCGAACCGAGCTTGCTCAGGTTCGGCTCGAGCTCTTTCGTTTTGCAAATGAGCCGAGCTTGTACATGGATCTGAAGCTCGAATGAGCTAACGAGCCGAGCTCGTTAAGGCTCGATAAGACTCAACTCGAGCTGAAAAACATGTAAGAAGTAATAGTGAAATTGTTTTCCTTTGTTAGTATTTCTTTGGTTTTCTATCGTTCTCTCTCTTTCTCATTCTTTTTTATTGAAGGGCCGGAGAGAGGAGAAAACTCTCTATGTGTCGGTTGAGCTCAAACTGAATTGGCTAGGGCTCAGCTTGGTTTGTTAGCTTAACGAACCAAGCCGAGCCTAGGTCAGTTTAGTTCGTTGTGCTCAAGACGAGCTTAGCGAAACAAGCCAAGCCTAAATACCAGTGGTGCAGGCTTAGGCTAAGCTCAAGCCGAGTCTGAGCACCATTTTACTTGGGTGAGCTGAGCTTGAATGTCAAGTTTGGCTCGAGCTCGACCTCGTGTGCATCCCTACTTACCAGTAGATCAAGCTCATGACTTGACTAGTGCTCTTATTTAACTGAACATGAGTTGGCCCAAGCGGAAACATTTCATAATATTCATATATGAAATATATAATTTATGTATTATATTTAAAATATATATATATATATATATATATATATATATATATATATATTTATATATATTTTTTACATTGACACAAACAAACCATCCTCCAGATGAAAGATCGAGACATGTCATGCTTGCGATCATTGTCCCTGCAACAAAAAACTCTGTTAGCTTACCCTGCTCCAAAGGAGTCATCACGCTTCAGCTTAATTACTCAAGGGGTGGCACCCATTGAATTTGAACCTAAACATATATATGAATGTATGTTTTTTTGTCATTATAGGCTCAAATGGTTAAAAGTTAAAACTAAAAATAACAAGGAGATGAGTTCCTTCACAGTTATGTTCATAAATACACATTAATGTCTGCTACTTGTGGTCTTGAAACCCAGCTACCCTCATTAGTAGCACCTCAGCCGATCATATTATTACTATCCATTGATCCATGATTTGTTTGGAACTGCTTCTGTTTCATGAGTTCATGACCTCGGCCTCTAATGAGAACACTAGAGTTCACGAAATTGGTCGTGATATGGGCGTTCTAATCCTGTTCGTTGGTAAACCAAGTTCTTATATTACACGGCACATTCAGTCGCGGCTCGTTTACCTGTAGACCAAGTTCGTGGCTCCGCTTGTCTGGTAGGAGCAGCTAGTGCACGTCACCTTGTGTTGAGACGCTGCAGGTTCAAAACCCAATGGTATAGTGTAACCGGTAGGGCTCTACCAGACCCAGCTTGCCTTTGACTCTTGTGATTGGCCGAGCGGATCAGCTCAAGCTCGGTTCATCTTTGAAAGAAACATTCTTCATGCTATTTATATATGAAATATATAATTTTTATACATTAAACTTATTATATATATATTGCATTCTTTTATTTATGTATTATACTTAAAATATATACCATAAAAAATATTTTTTTTTAACTATACGAGCTCACCAGAGCTGAGCTGAGCGCCCTGTGTTCGGGCTCAACTTGTTTAAGCTAAACGAGCAACTCGTGGCTCAACTATGAGACAACCTTGAACAAATTAGTGACAACCTGAACCAAGTCAAGTCATAAGTTCGGTTTATTTTTCAGACCTATTTATGATTGGGTTCTCTTTGACTCCTTGACATTTGGTATAGGCATGGTAACTAGGGGTGTCAACATGTCCGATTTGGTCAGACCTGACTCCAACTTTTGTGTATGATATCGGTTCCAGACCCGGGTCTAATCGGACCCACCATAAGAGAAACCATACCTGGACCCAATAAGAACTACATATACCATACTCGGGTTGTTATCATTTTTACATTGAAAATTTGCAGGTCTTAATCGGAACTCGGGTCAGGCCTAGGTCTGGTATATAATTTCACAAACTATACTAAGATCCATGTATTAATTGAACCAGGTCTGGTATAAAATCTCATAAAGTATACTAGGATCCAATAGGGTTTGCTATGAGTTGGGTTCAGGTAACCTGTCCTGTTGACACCCCCAATGGTAACCCTATCTAAAAAGGCTAACTTAAGACAACTAGGGTGAGTATGGATAAGTCATAAGAAATCTTAAGGGTGTGTTTGATTGATTGTTCGAGATTAGACAAAATGGAACATATGTTTTGTCTGTTCTATAACAAATGTACTACACCTGTGTTTGTTTCAATTGGGCAAGAAGTTGTGTTCTTTGAGCATGATGTTTGATTTTTACGCAGTGTGGACAACTTTGACAAATATGGGTAATGGGTCAGATGACTTCGTTATGGATTATACAACTCGATCTGCTCCACCATATGAGTGTTTTAACATGTTTATTATGGATTTTAGTTTTGAGTACAAACTTAAAAAACAATAAATATTTAAATATTAGATAAATTAAGAAATATAAAAATTGATATTTTTTGATATATAAATGCTTTAATCAATTTCATATTGAATCTAATTATGAAAGTTTATTAAAAAGGTAAGGATTTTAGCCCCAAATATGGATCTAAAAATGGCTTCCAGTATGAAAAATTATTGATATTTTGAGTAATTTGAGAAAAAATAAGAATTCATATTTTTTATATATAAATGCAAAAATCGCAAATAAATCATAAAACCCTAAAATACAATGAAAATTATAAATAAATTATAAATAAACCAAAAAACCTTAAACTATAAGAAAAAAAATTCATAAAATTATAAATAAATTATAAAAATAAATATTAAAAACCCTAATCAAATACAAGAAAAGCCCTAATCAAATTAACTATAAGAAACTCTAATTAAATAATTTGAATGAAAGCCTTAATCAAAGAAAATAAAAGAAAAAGCGTTAATCAAATAAAAAAATCACTAAATCAAATTAAATATCAAAATCCTTAATTAAAGATATTTTATTTAAAACCCTATTCAAAGAAAAAAAAACTTAATCAAATAAAAAGAACCCTTGTCAAAACCCTAATAAAAAAGAAGAAAATTAAGAAGATGAAGAGAGAGAAAAAGCGAGAAAGAGAAAGAAAGAAATAAACAAGGAAAAGAAAAAGAAAAGGGAGAGAGAGGGAGATAAAGGAAAGAAAAGAAAGAGAGAGAGAGAGGGCCTAACCGTTGTCCTCGTTACCTTGCCTTGCTTCTTGGCCACTGTATGGGGGGAAAGAGAGAGAAGGGGGGGGGGGTAGAAACCTCATAGAGTTTTTTTAGGGTTTTGCACATCCAACATTTGATCTTCGTAGCATCCCACATGTCTTCAACTTCCTACCAGATGCACAATCAAACACCCCCCTAAATAGTACTAAAGTCACTTGCCTTATATGAGAAATGCTAAGTCAATATTATATTCAAGGTGGCATGAGATCGCCCCCAAAGAGGGTTGGCATAGTGGGATGGGGCAATGTTGTCAGTTTGAGTGTGCATCAGCCTAAATGTATCATATCACCAAAAAATCGATACAATTTTGACCCGAAATAATAAATATAAAAACAGTTTAAAACTAAATTTTTAATATTATTTTAATAGTTTTAACATGTATCATGCTTTGATTGAGACAAAATACTTTTTTAAATATTTTTAAGCCAATTCAGAATAATACACTTGAGTATATATCGGTATTGTCCGATACACGGGAATCATTGGCCAAACAATACAAGTCCAATTCCGATACTGACAACATTGGGATGGGGCCTAGGCCGCTAGGCAAGCGGTCTAGGTTCAAATATCGTAGATGTCAAGCTGAAGCATAGTTGGGGCAAGAGGTAAGCCCATAGAGTTTTACGTAGTCAAGACAATGACCATAAGTATGTCAGGCAGAGCCAACACTGTTAGGTCTCTGGTTTTTATGGCTGTTTCTCCGTGTAAATCAATATAAAAAAGTGGCATTAGATCTTTTGCCCCAACCTATACATACAAACAAAACAAATTTCCTTGATGCAAATGTAAGGTCTGAGACTTATTTTCAACTAAAACACCTTTATCCACGGATTAGAGATCCAAAGATCTAGTTCAAACTAGAGATCCTCGGATCTGAGATGGGGTGGGATTCAAACACACCCTTAATAATCATTAGCAACTACTGCAAGAAGCTCAACACACTCGACTAAACCAACTCCTTCTAACATGATACCATTCGCGCTAATGCCGTGCTTGTTAATGGTAAATTTTTTCTCAAAAAGTTCGGATATTCACTTCACATTGACCTACGTGGGATACACCACTATGAAAAAATTTCACCACTATTTCCCCACCTCTTTAGGCGCCCACAAGTTTCCGTATGCACGAATGGTGAAATCGCCCAAAAATATGAGAAATCCCCGTACAAAAACGTTCCCTCTCGTCTACAACAGCAGCATGATATTCCGTTTTCGTACGAATTTCCCTCGTTTTCCCCCGCTTCCAAAGCGTATTTACCAGAGGAAACGTGCAAAATGAATGTCCCACTCGCCGTAGTAAAACTAAAACCCACGAGAAGACACAATAATCCGAGCCGAGCCGAGCCGAGCCGAGCCGTGTGAAAAGAGTCACGAGGGAGAAAGCCCAACAGCCAAGTGGGGAAAAGCAAAGATTAAAGGAAAAAATAATAAAAAACGTATCATCCACGCGGCGGTCCGCGGGCCGTCGGTAGATCACCATCCTCTAGAGAGAGAAAGTTAAACCGAGAAAACAAGAGAGAGAAAGGCTGAAACAGTAGAGAGAGAGAGAGAGAGAGAGAGAGAGAGAGAGAGAGAGAGAGAGTATGTATGTGGGGGGTGTGACGACGACCGTACCTCTGCGTGCGTGGTTTCGGCGCTTTAAATGCATCCTCTTTAAAACTGGGAAGCCCCAAAAATAGGGGAGGAGATCCGCTTCAAATCCCTCCACTCCCTTTCCTCCTTCACTCCTCCCATTGGCTCTCTATTTTTCTCTCTCTGGAGGATAAAAAAAGAGTGAGAGCGGTTTCTGCGGGGTTGAGGGGAGAAGGGAAGAACCCAAACGGTGACAAAAACGCGGTGGGCCGTGCAGAACCAAAAACGGTTGGTTGGCGTTGAGTTGCGGGGACGACGAAGGCGATGCCTTGCGTGTTGTTTCTGTCCGTTCTCTTCTGCTCCGCCCAGTGAGGCCGACCCTAAACACCCCACCACCATCGTCGAATGCAGTCCTCAATCTGATCCGCCAGTCTCGCGGGCAGGTATCCGACACAGTAAGAGAGAGAGAGAGGCGGCTGTTCAAGCGCTTTCCGATGGCGAATTGCGCGTCGGTGGGGGGTGCGTAAGGGGCGTCGGCCATGGATTACACTGCGGCGATTCAGATGTCCAGGCCCGGGTTCGCCGCGGCGGCGGTGACGGAGGGCTCGCAGTTCGCGCGGACGAGGGCCGGCGGCGGCGGCATAGAAGGTTATTCCGGAGCTTGGTTCCCCGGATGTGTGCTGGGTTAGGGGTTTCGTCTTTTTGATCGTGTGTTTACTTGTTTGACAGATGCAATGTGGCAGATGAAGCTGAGATCGAACGAGATCGCGGAGCCGGGTCCGTACCCGGAGCGGCCCGGGGAGCAGGATTGCGCGTACTACATCCGGACGGGGTTCTGTAGGTTCGGGATGGGCTGCCGGTTCAATCATCCTCCCAATCGGAAGCTGGTAATTTGTTTCTTCGGTTTCTAGGGATTGGATTTTGGGAATTGCGAATTCCTTCATTCGCTTGCGGTGTCGGGGATTGTTGGGGTTGCAAATTGCGATTTTGATGCGTTTTGTATTCGAAAGGACGAATTTTTGTTGCGTTTATTGCTGATTGATGTTGAGGGGTGGGAATTTTGATTGCTCTTTTGATTGCCTTCCCTTGTGAATCTGTACCCAACGGGTTGATGGACGCAAGCGGGCTCCGGTAAGCGTTGGTTGATTCTTGATGGTCATTGTGCATCTGTACTCAACTAGGTAGCCCCCGTGTTTGCGACCAGTTTCGTGTTCCAACCCGGCGATATGTGGCCCTCAAATCAGGACCCTGATGAGTTGCCTTGGCTTGCGTGATAAAGGGATTGTCTGCAAAGCAATGAAGCGAAAGGGGTTCGATTTGGGGTGAGAACGTGCCAATGTGGTGTTGTCCCGGGTTGTTGATCTGAGAGATTGGTTGTTAATGAACTGTGCATTAGTAGCCATTAGCTAGTTGGTTCACTGGTTGGATTCAAATGCTGGTTAAGATGTTTGTTTTGTTTTAAAAATACTTGGCATTGTGCGATTTGGCAGGCTGTTACCGCTGCGAGAATGAAGGGAGGGTACCCTGAAAGAATTGGGCAGCCCGAATGCCAGGTATCCTATATTGCTTCCGATCCCTTGTGGTTGAATCACATGGTTCCGGGCTGAGAGGTTCCGATATTGCATTGGTGTATGTAATTGCCTGTGTGGGTTTCTGGGTTCATCCTCTTTGAATTGTTGTTATTACGAATTGCCATCCTGTGTGCTGAAGACATATGTTGATGCAATGTTTACTTTAGTTCTTGTTGTAATCTGTAAAGATATGGAAACGTTTCTCTTGATGTTTGAAGAGGATATGTCAACCACAATCGCCCCACAGGCGTGGTTGGTTCATTACATCAAAGTCTCTTATGCTTTTAGTGCATTTATGGAGGCAGTATGCTTTCATTTGTTTTGGTTACACTAGACACACTGTTTTGATTAAAGCACATACTTAGAAGGGCTTGGAGCCCAATGAAGGCATCAGCTCATTTGAGGTTGCATGTGTTGTATCAGTGCATTGTTCGTGTTTGAATTTTGTGGGACATCCAATTAACGGATGTAAATATAGAGAAAACACCTGCATAGTTATGAGCCATCTGATGAGGGAGGCAATATTATAAGGTGTGTGTGGGCCATGCGGCTGATAGCAAACTCACTTGGAGCTCTAAATGGTAACCGAGTAGTCTCGGACTCTCAGCTTCAGCTTGTGCACGTTTGGTTAACAGTCCTTGGGCTTTAGTTTCTCATCACTGATATGAAAAAGTGATGCTTTGTCATGAGGTGGTTAACCTACGAAACTCTAGTCCTGTTTTTTCAGAACATTGAAAAGGTGTAAGCTTCTGTTAGTATGTGTTTTTGCTTTAATGTGATGATATTCATGTTCATTTGGTAATGGGCGGTCATTGTGAGTGGCATGGTGTTCACATACTCCACACCTTTTATGTGTATGCAAATCTATTCAAACAACATTTCTCCGTTCTTCTATGTGCATGTGTAATGAATTTCCCATGTGAATCTAGGTGTACACATCTTTTAGTATTTTTGGTTTTGGATTGCCCAATAGATACCTGTTCTCTCTTTAAGTTGTCTGTACTTGTGGAAACTAACCATGCCTTTCTCAGTTGAACTTTGAAGAACCAACAATTCTTTAATTGTTTTGCAGTATTACTTGAAAACGGGAACATGCAAATTTGGAGTAACATGCAAGTTCCATCACCCTAGAGATAAAGCAGGGATTGCTGGAAGAGTATTGTTAAATATTTTGGGCTACCCACTCCGCCCGGTATCTCATCTTGTTCACAGTCACTGTTGTTTTAACATTTCTTCAGAGATAGTTGATGCAATGATGCAAGTCCTGACTATAGTTTTTTGGAACCCTGTTAGCCTTACAGTGTTTTTTTCTTCCTCCCCTTATTGCAGAATGAGAAGGAGTGTGCTTATTACCTTAGAACTGGACAATGTAAGTATGGCAACACTTGTAAATTCCACCATCCACAACCGACCAGCACAATGGTCTCATTGAGTGGATCAGCTATTTATCCTCCCATACATTCTCCGACAACTCCTGGTCAGCAGTCTTATCCAGGAGGACTCCCAAACTGGCAATTGTCAAGGGCATCTTTTATTCCAAGCCCTCGTTGGCAGGGTCCTTCCAGTTATGCACAGCTGATTCTTCCTCAAGGAGTAGTGCCAGTTCCCGGCTGGAACACGTACACTGTAAGTTCTACTCTTTTCTGTTTTTATCTAACTGTCATTGCTTTGTTTTATTTTGTTCGTGGTGATACTGTGGGATGTGGCTTGAGGGATGCCTGGGTTGCAACCATCTTGGGTTACCACACTCCAGATTGCAGTTCTACCCTCTATCATACGTTCCATTCAAGCTCCTATGAGTAGAGTGAATGGACCATGGCATTCTTCTTTCTTTTGGAACTGGTCTAGTCCACCCTTGGGTGGCACATCTCTCTGGAATGAATGGATCTGGTCTGAAGCTGGCAGCGTATGGCTGATATCATTTTAAACATCATTTTCTTTGTTAGATTTCTTTAAAATGTTTTTCTCCTTGACTTGAAAATAAGAAAATCAACTTGCTTTTTCTGAGAAGCTCGTCTCCCTAGAAGAATGAACTTCGATGGATAAGCCAATTATACTTATTCGGTAATTCCAATATCTGGCTATGTATTTGCCATTGAATAAGCAATTTGAAGTGTACTGTAAAAAAAAGCAATTTGAAGTTTAACTGAGTATGTGTTTTTCTCTTTTTGAAATGTATAAATGCATTTCTATTTTTAAGAAAATTTGTCAGGCTGATTTTTCTTGAATACATGTTTATTTCTTAGCTTATTTCTGTGATCTCTTCATGGCCCTTTATGTATAACCGGGTTAGGATTCTTCATGGATCCCAGTATTGCGACAGAGTGGATCAGGTTAATGTGAGGCGTGTTTGTTTCATTTTGCTGCATTTGTGACCAAACACATTATACTGCATATGTTATGGTTATTTCTAGCTTGGTTCATTTTATGCATAAGATTGTTTCCACAAAGGATGATATTTGAAGCTTGAGGTGCTGCTAACTTTTTTACATTTTAAGGGAAACCACATGCTGAACCTGAGTATATTCTTTGTCACCAGGAAAAAAAAGTTGAGATTGAATTTGGACGATGGGAATCATTTTGTATTTGTTGTTCTTTATGCGGACACACTAACTTTATGAGCTCCCTTTCAGCTAGTTTCCATTTCAATCTGATATCATCTTTAGGACTATTCCTCAACGCACATGTTTAATCTTCCAGGGGCAGTTAGGTTCAATGTCATCTTCAGATGGTCAACAACAAGCTTTAGGAACTGGTCAATATTATGGGACCTCTCGCCAGAATGACACGATGGATTCAGGAGGTCAAGGAACCTTTTCTCCTTATGGTTCGGGTTCTGTTCCGGTGGGGCTCTTTGCAATTCAGAGGGAGAATATATTTCCTGAGAGGCCTGACCAACCTGAATGCCAATTTTACATGAAGACTGGTGATTGTAAATTTGGTGCTGTATGTCATTTTCATCATCCCAGAGAGAGGTTGATACCTGCTCCCAACTGTGTCTTGAGTCCGATGGGACTTCCACTGCGCCCAGTAAGTTGTATCTATTTTTCAAATATGCAGTTGCATCAAAATCTTATGTTTGAATGTTTCACTGGATTCACTACATGAACACAATGCATTTTGTCATTTTTGCCAGTGCTGAATGATCCCTAAATCACCATTTAAGTGCCAGATGCACTTAATAGGAGGGGGTTGGACTGAGAAGTGCATCTTGTACCATTTTGTGAAAATGTCGAATTGTTGACCTGTGTATTACAATGCATTTTGTTTTTTTTTGGAATAGTGTAATCTGGTCCATTGATGCGTTTTGTGTTTTAGTCTCTAGTGAGCTACATCAGCATCCAAATTGCAATTAGAAAAGAATATCTTTGAAGCATTTTTAGGGGTCCCGAGACAGATCCTTTTTGGTTTCTCCACATTGGATGTTTTGTCTGTGTTGTTTGGACTTGGATCCTATGCATGATGTTGTATGTTATTGTTTTGTCAGTCTCGATTTTATACTTGGTTATACTGCAATTATATGCATTAATAATTGTTTTTTCCTTTTTTTCCCCAGGGAGAACCCTTGTGTACATTCTATTCTAATTATGGTATCTGTAAATTTGGCCCCACCTGCAAATTTGACCATCCCATGAGTAGTGCCATCTCTTTCAGCCTGCCGGCATCTTCTGATGTTCCAGTTGTTCGTCGGTTATTAGGAACATCATCAGGAACACCTGTGCTACCTTTGACATCAGAAGTTTCTTCAGAAGCCGGCTCTGGAAAATCTAGGCGGCTTCCAATATCGGACACAAGGCAGATACCTTCTGGTGATCAGAGCATTGACAATGAGGGGTCACACACTGCTTGAAGCATCTGGCCTTTCCCTACGTTTCCTTGATCAACTGATGACAAAGGTCTTCCTTGAACTGAGGTTCAAGGGCATTAAAATGGTGACATGTATGCATCATCGATCTTTTCAATGAGATTCATTTTTTCTTAGCCAAACTTCAGAGACTTCACTACTGCACCCTGTAGACTTTCACTTAGTACTTCATTCATCTGCTCTGGGTTCCTCTGCCAATCTTACGGGGAGAACTTTTTCATGGATTTGAGATGCTTTTGGGAATTCCTCGTTCTTATTCTGCCTCTGTACTTCCACTACCATCTCTCTCAACGTCGGCCTGGCATTTCCATGGTAAATTTGAGTCTGTTATCCAATATCTGTTTGGCTTTCTCCTGAAAGTTGACCTGCAACTGCTTGTCCTCCTGCCGTCCCCCCCCCTCCTCTCTCACTATATATATATATATATATATATATATATATATATATATATGGGATGATGATGGGAAGTTCTCCATTACTCCTGTGTCCTGTAATTTATTTTTCCTGTAGATAGCTGCTCCATTGTCAAATTCTATTTTCGTGTTGTTCCCATCAGACTGGAAGATCCAGTTTATTTTCTCAATTCCATAAGTTCTCTATCGAGTCAATCTTTCAATCTTGGCTTCTCTGGTAGAAGTCGTGCTATTTCAATTGACCCCCCAGTTAGTGAGAATACAATAATTTGTTCAGAACATGGAAATGGACCTGCTCAAAGTATCAGAAGAATTAATTTGATGGTCTCTATCGAGTCAATCTTTCAATCTTGGCTTCTCTGGTAGAAGTCGTGCTATTTCAATTGACCCCCCAGTTAGTGAGAATACAATAATTTGTTCAGAACATGGAAATGGACCTGCTCAAAGTATCAGAAGAATTAATTTGATGGTGTATGCGAAGATATTGTGAAAAAATTTTCTTCGCTTGCCTCACAAGTGAAAAGAAAAACGAGAATCGGTCACAAGACCGATGGAAGAATCTAGTGCAGTTATACCATTGTTCTATGATTTATTTGTGGAAATTCAGTTTACCGGGTATCATGTGGACTCTCTCAAGAACTGTTGTCTGATTTTTCTGCCATTACAAAAAATGTTAAAAACAATTGTTCTTATTCCGGCATTTCGAAGACCATTTTATTTAGGTGTGGCTCTTTTGCACGTGCAAGTGTGTTTGTGTTTGTGTGTGCTAGTAGTGATACAAACGGCTTAGTTCTTAGTTCAAAACATTGTTTTTTTATGATGAGGAACCCTTGCTGAAGAGAGAAAAAACCCTGGGTGGGGCCCCTCGACCACCCTGCCTTATGTGGCCCACCTCTGAAAGCTATGGACACACCCGTGCGCACCGGTGGGGTTTGATCTGGGGTCTTCAACTCCACCTTCACAACCATCCCGCTGGCTGCGGATCACCCGGGGGTGGTGCTTAGTTCAAAACATTGTTAAATGATGGATTATGTGAGGTCGTGTGCGCTATACGTCCAAAGTCTAGTCGTTGCAGTTAAATAACTGTGTTTATATATATTCATGCTTCCTCAATTCGTTGCATTATCTGTGGTAATTTGGGTACATGATTAAGGCTTTTGTCATTCTATAATGCATGAGATACAGTGTTTGCATGTAGTACATTGTGCACGTATCTGTTCAACGTATCTTTGGGCTCAAGGTGCCATCTTTCAACATAGGCACGTATTTCACACATCTACAAGGAGTTAGGTTGGTATGAATTTGTCATTTGCAGTTTTTTTTTTTTTTGTGAAACCTGACTGTACAGATGTGATCTGCATGGTTTTGTAGGAAATGATTCTTGGATTGTTCATTTGGACACTTGATCCGGCATTTTAAGACTTCTAAAGTCTAGGGCCCACAAGCACTCCACTCAATTGGCTGAGGGGACTCTGTCACCAATTTGACAGGAGGGTTCGAACCTCATGGTTGGTGTCCCTTGCCCCAAGGTCGAAGCTGGGTATGAGGGACCTCAAGGGTTTTACCAACAGGCCAGTCAATGTGTGATAGGTGATGTGAGGGTTTCTCTTGGATTATCCAAAAAAAAATCAATGGTCTACAATTTTTGTGAAATTCAAGGCTTTTTTCCATTCAAAAACATGATCCAAGTATTTATGCCTAGCAAGCGGACCATGCCAAACATATTGGTGAGGTCAGATTTGTACAAAAGTGTTCTAAATGTCCAGTTCGCATTTATGATAGGTTGTACCTACCAATTTATGTTGTTAGTCCTTGTACTCCTCAACATTTAGGAGAACCAAATTGTAAAATGTGAATAGGGTAGGGGTTAATTTGCAAAAAAAAATAATTCACTAACAACTATTTGATGAAAGACATTTTGATAACTAGTTAACCATGGTCATGCTCTTGACAGAAGAACACGGATCCCATGGGTTCTATCATACATTCAATCCTAGCCATCCAATCAACGGCTAGATGGTTCTGCAGGATGGTTAGGATTGAATGTATCATGGAACCCATGCTATTTCAAATGCTGGGATCCATGTTCTTGACAGAAGCACCAGTTTGTAATTAAGGTGAGAAAGGCCAAGACTGATCTGCTAAACAACGGACGGATTCTTTTGCAATTTGACTGTAAGCAGATTGTGGATTTAAATCGAGACAGGTTTATTATGAAATTTCATAAACCATACAGTTCCATATATTAATCTAACCTTGGGTCTGACCTGCGTTCTTAATTGGACCTCCTCCTTTTTATCACCAAGCCCGAACCCTATGATGTTTGGTACATGTCCATTCTGAGTCAAACACAACCCCTTCACACCCCTATCTATATATCCCTGAAAAGGGAGAGGATATGACCCAAAGCTCCAAACCTGTCAAACCTAGTTCATGCCAGACGGATTTACATCAGAACACAAACAGGGGTCCAGATACATTTGGATCTGGACCTCATTAAAAAGGCCAACAATCGGATCCTGACCCGGACCCACTTGGAACCAAACGTGCATACGGCCTTCCGCACTAGGGTCAAGCGAAACGCGTGGATGTGATGGTGTTATAGTAATTTTGTTGAAGACAAAGTCCCAAAAGATAAAGAATGAATCCAATATGATTGACCCGACCGACACCAACCTGTCTCGTTTCTCGCTTTGGAGCCATGTGGAGTCGATAATTTTGTCACCCTAGATCTCCTATTATTTTCATTTCTGCCATCCCCCAGGTTCCTTTTTTCCCAGATTTATTTCTACCCTTTTTCGTCGATCAGAATCTTCAGCTCCCGCAAGATCCGATGCGATTGTCATAAACGTTGTTCGTTTTTCCTGAAAATTTGTGGCTTCTTATGTTAGAAAATGCCATCGGATCCGGATTTTCGTTCTCGTTGGATTAATTTCTCGTAAAAATCCTGTTCTTTCCTGAAAATTTGGGTTTGGAATTGGAGGTACAAATCCCGATCATGGCTGCATCAAGGAACCCAAGAAATAGGCGTTCCTCTCCCTTGTCTCTGCTTCTTCTTCTTCTTCTTCTTCTTGTGCCTGCGTCGGTGATTGTCTCTTGCGTCTCTGCGGAGGTAATTCCTTTGTTTTTTTTGGGTTTCGGTGATCCTTTGGATTCTTTGTGGAAGTTGTGATTTTTGTTGGGTTTTGTTCAATTTCACATTTTCTTTCGTGGGGCTGTTTTGGTTTGTAGGAATCAGGGTCAGATGCTGACGGGAATCTGTCGAATGATCCCATCAAGGTGCTCGATCGGCGGTCGAAGGTGAGCGAATATCTGAGCTTCTGCTTTGGGGGTTGTTTTTCGTCGTCTTCGTCTCGATTTCTTGAATATCAATCTGGCAAAATTGCGAATTTTACTTGTTTTTTCTTGAGCACCAATCACGCAATTCTTGTAATTTACTTTGTATGGTGGCTCAGGATTTGTTGCTGTTGATGTTTATTTGGTTTTCTTGAGTACCAATCACACAATTCTTCATTTTTTTTAAAAGTAGCGCAGAGTTCCTTTGGGTGTGGAGATGGTGGTAGTCTTGTGATTAAGTGGTATAGAATGATGCCTGCTTTTAGAAGGACATTTATCCTTTTATCACACTCATGTAAGAGGAAGAACATTGACGATGAGCTCTGCCTCTGGTGGCTATTTGTCTGTGGTAAATTGAGGGCATACTTGTCCAAGGCTCTTACAAGGATGAACATTGTGTTATAACAAACCTGTACCAGCTCCTTTTTTTGTTGGCTTCTCCCGAATAATGAATTTTCTTTCATCTCCATCAACCATCAGATGTCAATATTTTTTCTTCGTGATAGACATCATGCGGTACTTGTTCAGAAGCTAATGACAATCTCAGAATTGGATTTACACCACAGTTTTTGAAGTTCTGCTGAATAGTGATTTTTTTCCTCAATATAAGGAATCATTGAAGAATCAAGGCTGTAGAAGGTGCTTTGAAAGTTGCTAAGCAAGCATGAAGCACCTTCATTATGTTACTTATGGTTGTAGATCCAACCATCAAAGCCAGTTTGGACTCTGCATAGAAGCAGGAACTAACCATTTGAAGGGGAAGGCGTTGTACACTGCTTTGCTTCATTGAGGCCTTTACAAAGATCAGCAGGCCGTTCAAGCTGATGTAGTCTTTACAGTACTTTCCACCCAGAACTCAAACTGGAAAAACCAGAGAGTCCGTATAGCAATCCAGTTTCTCCTCATTTGCCTATAAACCGTTTTTGTTTCTTTTTTCAAAAGGGCTCAACCTGTGGTGGGCACAAAATATTATTCTTGACATGGTTGAGTCATTTTACAGAGTTATATGTATAAAGATTCTGTAAAATTTTCTATTATTTTGTTTTACATTTCTCTTCTGCAATCCCAGCAATTTGATGATTCACCATATATTTGGATACCAATTCCGTGAAAATTTAATTTGTTGTCCTGGCGAACTCAGCTTCCTAGGAAGTAATTGAGAATTTTTTGGAGTCAATAGGATGACAATTGGCATGTGGTTTATTGAGAAGCGAATTGTATAATAGATCTACTTAGATTTTAATTTTTATTCAATTAATCATATTAATAATGAATTACAATCTGTTTTATTAAAGAAATGCTAAAGAATATTCTTTTCGCTGTTGCTTTATTAAGTTTTGTAGAGATCAATTATTTCTCCATGATGGTTTAGATTTATGTGTGGCTTTGAGGTGGCAGTTTGATTGTGGGGCTCTTCATAAAAAAAGTTTTTCTTGCTGTATTGTGCTTCTTGGTGTTTTAACTTTATTGGTAATATTAATGTTTGTCTCAATGGTGTAGTATCTGAATGAAACAGGCGGACTTGTTTTACAGCAAGAATAAAATGCAAACAATGAAATGTAGCATCATTTTCCAAGTAGAAAATGGAATTTCTGGGCCTCAATAAGTTTCCATTTTTAAATGTATGTATTCTGCACTGAAAATGACTGCCTGCAACTATGTGTATGCTTCAGAGGGAATGATGGTACACCTAGATAACATTTTTGAATCTCTTCAGCTTCAAATATCTTTCTATATAGAATACCGAGTTTTCATGTGTTTCCTTTTTAGTTTTCACTCCTCCTTGTCCCCTCTTGTTTGTGGAAATATTTCTAACATTTCTTCTTGGACAGATTGTTCTGCATACTTTAATAAAGGATAATGCAGCAACAGATGATGAGGGATCCAACCTTAAAGCTACTGATATAACTGGATACTCAGAAATTGGCCTCGGAATACTGGATGCTTTTTTTGCTAGTTTGTCAATGATCATCATCAGTGAGGTTTGATTCTCAAATTCCATATTCAAAGTCCATCATAATTACAGATACATTCTTCAGTTGATATTTGTGGCTCTTATTCACACTCCCTACAGATTGGAGATGAAACATTTATAATAGCAGCTCTTATGGCTATGCGTCATCCAAAGTCCATTGTTCTATCTGGTGCACTTACTGCGCTAATTGTGATGACAGTAAGCTATTCTACGTTATTGGTGTAGTTGATTATCAACAACCTTTTATTTTCTTCTGTAGTGATGATCTGAAACATGTTTTGACATCATTATTCTTGATTTTGTGCCAATTCTTTGAGACATGTGTCCTTTTCGGTCAACATGTTCTCTTTATATTCCTTGATATTTGAGATACTCATAGCAAAAGTTCGCTTGCATTATAGGTTCTTTCAACTGGGCTTGGTAGAATTGTTCCCAACTTGATATCAAGGAAGCACACCAATAGTGCAGCTACAGGTGTGTCATTTACCTTTTCAAGACCTTTATTTTTGGCTAAATATAGTTAGCCCTTCTGGATTGGTTTCTTCATTTTAGCTTTATAACTTGGTGTAATAGGTAATGGTACCAAGAAAGAACACCAATTTGCAAATGGAAGCGTTAATAAAAGCACCTAAATTATTGCTCTGAGAAATTCCGTTCAACTCAACTTGAGTTAAGAAATTAATGTTATTATGTTGCCCTCTCTTTCTCACTATATTGTTTATTAACCTTTCCTTTGTCAAACCTGACTTCATTTCCTGCCCATCCACCCAAAATGAGGCTTCCTTCTTTAGCAAGTCACCTTTTTCATCATAACATGAAATTTCTTTTCAGCAAGGTCACCTTCTCTCTCTATCATAACCTACCGTAATCCTTTCTCTATATGATGCTCAAGGTATGTAGTAGTCGTTGACCTATGTCCGGGTGGGGGGTCCCAACACCATGCTGTGTGCTAAAATTAAGGCAGACAGACAAGCTAGCATAAGTCTGAAAGTGATGCTGTTTCCCAATGAGTTTGGGCTAGATTTAAATCCTCATTGTCTGCTTGAACCTTAGATCAGGTGTATCTGATATATGTGCTGTCCCAAACAAACTGCAATTGGAGAACTAATTTTCAGACCCATTCATGCTCTGACCTGGATCTAGATCTGAACCCACTGCACCAAGGGCCTGAGCAGGATCCTCATCAGCCACAGTCTGCCCCAATATTTGACCTGTTTTTACCTTGTTCTGAAGCTCAAAAATTTTTTATGATGTTTCAATGCAACACAACTTTCACAATTCATATCCATCCACTTCTCAAGTTGATGGCCAGATTGGAGTAGTTGTCCAGTGCATGTTGGTCTAGTAGTGGATGTGGTCCTGAATTAGCCTTAGCAATTTTAGTAGGTCCTCATTTTTGTAATTACAAGGAATACAAGGAAGATCAGATCTTAGCAAGTAAACTATGACTTCAGAATTGGAAGGATCTGAGCAGGCAATCAACTTCATTGTTTCTTGTAACCTATTGATGCAGTATCGATCCTACTGCCTTCGATAATTTGCTTTCTTAGATTTCCTCAACATTGTGCCATAATATTCTCAAAGTCAGGACAAAGTAGCATAAGCAGTTGAGTACTTGAGTCCCCAAGTTTGAGCAAGAAATTATTTTTATTCTACTGAGCTAACTATATAATATAACAGGTGAGGCATGACGTGTTTCACAGGTGCATCTGTATGCTTCCAAGGATGTTTCTTGTGCATGCTCTGATGGGTGGAAGAGAGCAGAGAAAAATAATGATGGCTTAAGAAAGAAAATCCTTCAGAAGAGAAAGTTGGGGCGATTAAGACTTTTCAGTTGCAATGCAGCATAAGAATATGAAGGAAACAGTGAAAATAATAATTGCTGTTGAGAATCAACTCTTCCCGAGGGAAAAAAGTATCATGCATGCTTCACCATGTTTGATATTTATGAACTTTTATATTAGAAGATGAACCAAAGCCACCAAAAGGATGCCACAGAATTCTGGTAAAATCACTTGAAGCACTTTTGGTTCAACGAACTTTAAAGTTAGACATGATCATTGAACATAATGGGTGGGTTATATAGTTTTTGCATGTTAAAGTTTTAGAAATAGATGCTGAAATAATGTCTTGTAATATTTGTTTCCTAATTGGAGATAAGAGCACAAGCAACACCTTGTCTCCTACCTTGTCCTTGCCTAGATGTAGATGTGGCAATAGACATAAACAATCATGGATATTTGCACATTTTGCAGGCTTTATTTGGCAAACATTCACATATGATTAACTGTAACCAGATTATCTTGAGTTCTTCATTAAGCAATGTGAATTCCAACTCGTCCTACAGTAGCTTGAACATATTCCTCCAGTGTTGTGTTAGCTGGAGGGCTCTAGCTACAGCCAGGAAAGGTGACACCTAGGTGATAGGATTCCAGCAGCCTGAAAGGGATCACTTTCCTTGTTACCATCACTCTCTTAAAATTATCATGATCCTTTTGGAACCTCACCCATCCCACTGTCCTCATAATGCTGACCCAATGCAAAATCGAGTGGAAGAGTCTGAAAACCAGATAAAGGAAGGTCACACTGCCTCAATTGACATCATATCAGCAAATTGCTATCAAAGTCACCATGTTTATCTACTGTGCTGTATTTAGTGGAAAAAGAAACCTCATTTTCCACTCTTTTCTTGTCTGCCATCTTCTCCTCTTTTCTTTTTGATTAAATAACAAATGTGAGTTGGTAATTTATTTTATAAAAGGTAAACATGTCATTTCACATCAAAATTAATGTTTTTCAGTATGTATTTGATCAGTAAACTATAGGCAGACATATTGAATTGTTTATACTATAAGCAAGTATTTGTAATATGCACTACATAATGGGTATATGTGAATTTCGTGATTCAAATACTTGTGCATTTGCAGTTTTTTATTGATTGTTTTCTACATTAATTTTTCACAGGATCAAAGGTTAGTAGTTTCCCCTGTTAACTGTCATCGTCTCTGAAAAGATGTCACGACTGGCCGAATCTGTTTTAGTTTTATTTAAACACATGCTCATTAATGGCATGTTGTAATTTCCACACTTTATGTAAATGGTATTTTTGTACCCTAATTAAACTGTACGTGTATATAGTTAATGAAGCAAAACCGCAGACCCTAATTTTGGGTTTTTTGCAGCCACCGACGCCTCTCTCCCTCTCTACTCCTCTTCCTCTTGTGATTGATGGTGGAATACCATTTCCTAACATGGTATCAGAGCATTAGATCCTTTGAAGATCGTGTCCGGCCTCTTTTTCATCTTCTAAGGTATTTTTCTCTCGATTCCTATCGTTTCTTCTTTTCCTTCACAATCCAAAATACTTGATTTCTTCTTCTCCAGTTTGTTTCTTCTCTCACTATTCTTTCCTTCGTACCGCTGCATCTGATTTCACCCATACAATAATCTTTTCTAACCCCACAATATCAGAATTCATGTTTGCGTGATTTCAAAGATTGAAATCACATCAAACTCGTTCTTCCCTTCATATTGATGTCAGAACTGAATCTGATCTGAACACGATCTTTGTACTGCCTTGATTGATTAATATCACTCTATCTACCTCTTCACTTTGGAATTTTCCCTTTTAGAAAGAAAATACGTTAAAGAAAACACATTATTTTCATATTAACGTGTTTTCTTACTGATTGATATTTTTTTTTCTTTAGAGTTGTTTTTCCTTTACTACATATTCTGTTTTCTGTCTCGGGTCTGCAGGTTATTATTAAAAAAAAAAGGGCAAGCAGCTGAGTTCTCTAAAATTCCATTATCTGTTATAAGTTTTTATTTTGTTTGCTCTAAAGTGATTTCTCTTTTAAGTCTCTTAATCCTTCTCGTTTTTCGCTTCCCATTGACTATGGATTCTTTTTCTTTTTCGCAATCTGACCTTTCTTCCAACTTTCTCAGTCAGCTTGTGTCTGAGAAACTGTGTAACGCCCCAAATATTTAGCTTTAAAATTTTGGAATAATTTTTTTTTTTCTAAACAACAACGGAAAAGCTTTATTAAATTTTTAGTCAAATTATTTGGGCGGGTTACAAGTAATAGCACAGACTCCAGGCATTAAGTAAAATAAACTCTTGCATTGATATACCACAAGTTTTAAATTACAACTTAATGATTTATTACAAGTCATGTTCCTCAGGACATCCGAAGAAGATATGGTCACATGGCACTGTCCGCAGCGATGATCGCAATTGCTCACCATACTGTTTCCTGAAAATATTAATTCAGAAGGAGTCAGACTACCATGTCTGAGTAAGAAGCATAATATCCATATGAGTGTGCACAGTATCATGTGTACAAGTATATGTGCAACATGTTTAGATAGAACTAATAACCATTTAATAAGTGATAAATGTACAGGTCACTAAAGTCAAATATTTCATGATTAATTTTCATCAACATCAAAGCATGATACGTCATATGCATGAACCATATTTATATAAGTAATAACAACATTGGAAGTTATGTGGATGTACACCTGACTTAAGTAAAACATTCCATGTAAAGTTTGCATAAAGCACAAACCAATGTTCGACACATCATTTACAAGTTATCACATCTTTCTTGAAAAGGAAAATCGATCTGAGGCATGCACCATAGGAATCACAGCTTACTCAATAATTGCAACATCAAGCTGTATGCAACTACTTGAAGATTTTTCTTAATGCACTAACTTTATGTTTCATCTTGTTAATTACCCTGTGGGTACGCACAAACATTTGACATCGTAGCGGACCGAGACCACATGGGGGTCTATTATTTTATAACCCGTGTGACTAGCCGTACGGATATCCAAAGGGCTAGAACTAGAATTAGGATGCACCCTGTACTTCTGCAGAAGACTTAGATCTACCACCTAGGACAAATTGGTAGTCCTGACCCCCCTAACTCCGAGGACTGGGGACTGGGTGAGACCCCTAGCTCTCACAAAACAATAATTGTCCCACAGAGCTTGTACCATCTACCCTCTCTAAGGTAGACCATGGGTCCGGTAACATACACCGTCTTTTAGGTGTACCCAGAGTCTTGGGAAATCAGTAACATATACCGTTGTCAGGTATACCCAGTATCCTGGAAAACCAGTAACATATACCCTCTTTCAGGTATATCCAGAACCCCCTTTAGTTATTTTAGATATGTATAATTTTTTTCCATTTTTGTTAGTTTGGATCCAGTAACATACACAGTCTTTTACGTGTACTCAGAACCCTGGGAAACTAGTAGCATATACCATCTTTCAGGTATACCCAAAATCCCAATAGAAACTGGTAACATATACCGTCATTCAGGTATACTCGAAATCTAGATTTTTCATTTATATGATCATATATTAATTTGACTTTTATTTTTGGTACTGAGGTATACGTGTCGTACCCCGCTCGTCATGCTACCACATGGCATCTTTCAATTTTAACATTTCATAAGTGCTCGTATGGCACTTTTAGAGTTCTGTGAAATTGCCAGCTAAATTGTAAGCTTTCACATGACCATGGCATGACAAGTATCCTTTATTTTGCAAACTATTGTAAAACAAACATAGATCCCCTGACACAAATATGTCATAACACTTACACACAAATCATAACTCAATTTATATGCAATTTGATTAGCATCATAAGTGCCCATACGACACCACAAGAGTTGTGCGTGCTCAGTTTCAACCTTGTACCATCATGCCCCTATATATATATATATATATTTTTTTTTTTTTTCCATTTTTACAATTATAACAAAATCATATATTTAACCATAGGCGGTTCCTGCACTCAACCTAGGTTGCAACATTCCTATGTCAACCACAACCCAAAACAATGTGCACAAGATTACATCATTAACCTCTCATTCCTTTGGCTCATGTACCAACACATAACATTCTCTTCGTAAACAGATAATAAAGTAATTCATCATACTATTTAAACGTTCGTACTATGGTGGCTTTGTCGTGACCGATATATGTGGACCATGAAGGGTTTTCGACCAACCAGTGGTATGTATACTATAGTGAATTGCCAGTGCAATACATGTGTATAGACAAGGCGAATTTCCTTTTTTTTTAACGTTCATTTATTAATCTCATGAATTACAAGGCATACACCAACACATTGTGGCGGTTTTAAGTGCTCGATTATAACCGTTGCCATGAATATTCTTTCATAGATGAGTGTTGATGCCTAAACCCACAGTTTAGTTTATGGCTATGTATTAGCCGCAAGGCAGCGCTCACTTGCCATTCCCACTGCAAGGAGATATACCTTGTCAGACCCAGAGTGTTCAGTACACTGTGGCCTGCATCCCAGAGGCTGTGGAGTGGCATACTTGGGGTGGTCCTAACATTTTTGCCTTTTTACACAGGGTGGCAACTCTCAGAACTCTAAATTTAGATTTCCAGGTTGACAGCCCAAACACTCCACCATAAGACCAATTCATGACCTCCTTTAGGTCCCATAAAGTGTTCCAACTTAAATGGGCTTTTGGTCTCAGACAATCTAGTTGATCACTTGGACAAAGCATCCAAGTGCTTGGTAGTTACCACTGGTTGGATTACACTAACTTTTTTCGTTTTGCCAAAAGAGATCATATTTTATTGGTATAATCATTTTGACTCTAGAGGCCACAAATTCCAGCTGACTTCATACTTCAATCTTTCTAAACATATGATCTATACACCTGTCAATTGATCATATAAAATATACATAAAATATCTTATTGACACCAAACCATTAGTAAAATTAATATATAACAGATAAGAAGAGCTGTAGACAACATATCACTAATGTCATGTTAGTAAATATGTGATCATTGGTAAAATGAAGCATTGTACTGTTGGTGTTGATGCCGTGTTAATAAATATGGGGAAAACCTAGAGTTGCCTAGCTTGATTTTCTCTCCAGTATGAGTATGAAACATAGAAACAAGAAAATTAGAGAAATAAAACACGCTATTCCCAAAGGATAATAGGGTACATGTGAAACGAACTAAAACCTATAAAAATTAATAACGTTTTTAATTATGCGATAGTTCACAAGATGGTCTCAACTCAAAGATAAAGAGATTCACGAACCAAAACCTATAAAAATAATGACATTTTTAATTATGTGATAGTTCACAAGATGGCCTCAGCTCAAAGATAAAGAAAGAGAACAAGAGATCCCCAACCAATAAGCCCATCTACAAATCAATTAGCCATCTGGCAAAACAAGAATATATCAAATACAACATGTTAGACTATAGTATCGTAGCATTATTAATCTGTTTTCTCATTTTGACAGCAAACTTTTGGTGAAACCTATTATCAACAATAAGCACAAGTAGAAGAATGCCTAGCGTAAAATATGAGCAGAATTAAGAAGATTTTCATTGATAATATTACCAAAACACTTAATCAGAATAAATGGGGATTGTGTTAGCAACTTTATCAAATCTTACAAAACCCATGTTGGACCCTGGAGTCTGGACTATATGGCGCACTGAGCCTCATCCAGAGTCCTACATGGTTGGTGCACCTCCTTCTAACCACCTTGGTTATCATTAGGTCCTCACAGGTAAAGGATGAGGTATAGTGGCAGATGGGTGCAGGGAGGCCAGATTGATGAAGAAAAGAAGGTCAGGATCGGTTCCAGAGAACCAAAAGAAAGTTAAGCTCAGAAACACAATACCAAATAATAAAAAGATGGAAGACGCAAACAAGATTCGCAGCAGAAATTCATAACCCAAAAACACAAATGCTGCAAACAAAACCATCTACTAACAAAAACAAGAAAAACAACATACAAGAAGCAACCGATCACAGGCAAAATCCAAAAGCCCCAAAAAAACAAACCCAAAAGGAAACCACAAACTAACACAAAAAAATTCCATTCAAACGCAAAACCCGAGCGAAGAATGCTGGTACACGCAGGCAGCTAGTCCGGCACTAGGGATGGCAGTGGGGCGGGGCGGGGCGGGGGACAAGGTTTCCACCCCCGCCCCGCCTCAAAATTTTATCCTCCACCCCCGCCCCGCCTCCGCGGCGGGGATGGATTTTATCCTCCACCCCCGCCTTCATCCCCGTTTCATGTCCTCCACCCCCGCCCCGTCCCCGTCCCCGTCCCCGCCCCGTCCCCGTCCCCGCCCCGCCCCCGCCCCGTCCCCGTCCCCGTCCCGACCCCGCCCCCGTCCCCGACCCCGCGGGATGAGCGTGCTCGTCACCGGCGCCGCTGGCTTTGTCGGCACCCACGTCTCGCTCGCCCTCCGGAAGCGCGGTGACGGTGTCGTCGGCCTCGACAACTTCAACGACTACTACGACCCCTCGCTCAAGAAGGCCCGCCGTCGAATCCTCGGCGACCACGGCGTCTTCGTCATCGCCGGCGACATCAACGACGCCCGGCTCCTGGCCAAGCTCTTCGACCTCGTCGCCTTCACCCACGTGATGCACCTCGCCGCCCAGGCCGGAGTCCGGTACGCTATCGAGAACCCGGCGTCCTACGTGCACAGTAACGTCGCCCGGCTCCAGGGTTAGGAAATTAGGGAAGGGAGTTAGGGTTAGTAAACAGTTCATCTGAGTTGGGGGCGGGGATGGGGCGGGGCCGGGACGGGGATGGGCCGGGGGCGGGGCGGGGATGGGCCGGGGCGGGGCCGGGGCGGGGATGGGGCGGGGCGGGGCGGGGCGGGGGAACGTGCCAGTCCATCCCCGCCTCCACCCCCGGACGGGGATGGATTTTAACCTTCATCCCCGCCTCCATCCCCGTTTCATACCCTTCATCCCCGGTCCAAACGGGGCGAGGCGGGGCGGGGCCCCGCTTTCCCCCGGTCCACTGCCATCCCTATCCGGCACATACATGTGCTTCATAACACCATGCATAAACACACGGAGATTATGCCCTTACCTCGTTGAAGATCAAATCCGGAGGTAGCCACGCTTCCTTCGTTGGTGCGTTGAATGACCTCAAGCAAGTGTCTTGTCGGAAGTACTGGAGAAAGAGAGACGAAGAGGAAAGGCCACACTGCTGGGCTCTGGTGAAGATAGAAAAATCTGGATTTGCTCGGCTTTTCGCGTGCTTTACCCACCTTTCAGCTTCGTTCTTCTCGGAAGTAACAATAATAGTTTGGTTCATGCACCCTAATGGGAATAGGAATGGCCGGAGAGAGGAAGGGAATGGAAAAAAGAAAGGGTCGGATGGAGAGGGAAAGGTTTGTCCCTACACTCCATTTTTTTTAAAACCTCCTTAATTCCCATTCAATTTTCTTGAAAGCCCCCCTTTGCCATTATTCCCTGTAACTCCACTTTCAAAATTAATTTTATTGCTTAGGGTTTCCTTCCAAAGGAGGAAAAACGTAAATGCCATCCTTCTTTATTTGGTTTTCCCCCAATCCATTTATGAGGCTGCCCATTTAGAGAAAGAAAAAGAAAACAAAGCTTTTCATTTGTTGCCTAATAAATTTTTTTTTGTTGTTGTTGGGTTTCCCTTTTTGGGAATTCGGCCAGCCCACTCCTTCCTTGAAAACGTGTTTATCTTATTAATGTCATCTTTAAATGAGGAGTTACGATTTTTTTTTTTAAAACAAACAAATTACATTTTTTCTTGGCAAAAAGAATTTGGCACACAGGGGGGATTTGAACAGGGATCGCCTCCCTAAGGGGTAACAAGCCCCACCAGTGCGTCAGTATTGATTTCGTTGCAAGTCCTTGCAACGAAATTTACTTATCCTTTCTCTTTCCTGTGTTGTGCTTTCAAAAGGCTAGCGGTTTTGCAAAAATTCTTGATGCCCAAGGGGTTTGAACCTGTGACTTCTATCATGTGAGTCCATCGTCCTAACCACTGTGCCAACTCTTCTTTAGTTGCCCTTCCTTGTAACTTAAATTCTCTTATCTACTTATGGCAATCCTTCTAAATCCCTAGAATGGACATTTTCGACAAAAAGACACATCCTCTTTCAAAAATCCGTGAGTTTGACTATTGAGATTTGAACTCAGGTTGCTTCCTAACTAGGCAAGACCTCTTGCCATTACACCACATCACCTCTAGTTGTGATATTGACCTTGTTTAATTCTTTTATATACGAATTGGTTTTCGACGAATTTCAAATACGAGTTGGATAAAAATTATATTTTAGATCTTCTAAACTTTCTAACTACGTTTCTAGATCTTGATTGTGGTTCGACCCTATTTGGATCCCTTAAGATCCAATTGGATTCTAATTGAGTTTCGGATCCGTTCAAGATCCGAATCCATTCATCGTATTCGAATCCCGATACTGGATCCAATTGATCCAATTTGGATTTCAAGATCCATTTGGATCGACTCTATATCATTTTATCGTATTTATTTCAAAGGATTTTATCCTTTATTTAATTTGATAATTATCAAAATTTTGCGGGTTTTACAAACTGAACAATTCCAACTTCTTAACCTGAAAGAGTCAAATCATCCCATTCATAAGGAGTCAGGATCTTTCTGAACATCTGGATGGCTCTGTTCTTGTTCCTCTAGAGTTCATATCACAAAAAGGCAAAGAATGGAGAGGGTGATACTTCAATTACTTTTGTTAGAAATCCATAGTATGTATCTTGGATGAAGCGAGATCAGGCTTTGGTTGCCTATATCACTTCTACTCTGTCAGAGGAGGTGCTTGTGGCAATCCCAGATGATTGCTCAGCTATGCAGTTATGGCATCGTCTTGTTCAAACATGTTCTCAAGTTTCTCAAGCTAGAATTTTATTTTTAAAGAAAGAGTTTCAAATGCTGATGAAGGACTCCATGACGATCATGGAGTACTTAAACAAAATGAAGACTATCATGGATCAGTTGGCCATCGTGGGTTGCGCGGTCAGTGACAAGGATATGGTGCAACAGACTTTGAGCGGGTTGGGACCCGATTATCACATGATGGTTACCTCTTTACTGTGTTTGCCAGACTTACCTACATTTGAAGACCGTGCTAAGCTCTTACAATATGAGATGTCCTTTAAGGGATTCTCCAAAGGTACTCACAACCCCATTGGAGCATATGATGTTCTTGCCACAGACGTTACTTATGGTCGAGGACGTGACATATATGAATCTCGGGAAAGGGGAGGTCAAGAGAAGAATGGACAAGGAGCCCGTAGAATATTACCTACTCCCAGTATGCCTCCTAATCTGCAAAGGCAAAGGATAATACCTATCTGCTTTCTCTGCAACAAAAGGGGGCACATCAAAGCAAATTGCTGGTATAACCTACAAAGTAGAGGAAAACAATTGGAGACAAGAAAGTGAACAAATACATTGAAGAATACTGGAGAAGTCAAAGAGTTGTTATCTGCCTTGGCTGAATTGAACATCAAACAGAATGATTATGGTACTTGGTATGTTGACTATGGTGCAACCACTCATGTCACTGGTGATGCTGGTAAGCTCTTAAATCTTGTTTCTTATGTTGGTAGAAATAGTATTGTCACTGGAGATGGGTCTCATCACCATATTTTGCACATTGAAAATTCTGTAATTCCTATGTCCAACTCTTCCCTTGCTCTTTCAAATGTCATTCATGCTCCTAATATCAAGAAAAATATTGTTTCAGTCTCTAAACTTGCCGATGACATTAATGCTTCAGTTGAGTTTACTCCTTTTTATGTTCATGTTAAGAACCTTCATACGAGGAAAACGTTCGCTGAAGAAAAACGGCAAGAGAATATGTACGTGTTTCAAGAGAATCCTTCCTCTTGTGTTCAACCTGTTGATTTCATCTTGAAGCTCACATCATCATCTTCAGCTCCTCCTGAGAGTGTCCTTAATATTTCTGAATGTATTGAGCCAAATCTTTGGCATGGTCGTCTGGGTCATTGTAGTAGTCGTTTTATTGATAACCTTGTTTCAAGCAGTCTTATTCCCAAGTCAAGTCTGAATTTAAGTGTCAATAATAAAAAATGTTCTAGTTTTCTTCAACGTAAGAGTCATGTTCTTCCATTTCATTTCATTAATAAAAGAGCTTCATGACCATTTGAAATTATATGTTCTGATGTTTGGGGTCCGGCTCCTGTTCCTTCCATGTCTGACACTTGATATTATCTCATTTTTGTTGATAGCTATTTTCGATATACATGGATCTTATTTATGAAAAGTAAATCTGAAACCTTCAAATTGTTTCAGAATTTTTATTCTTTCGTTCAAAATAAATTTTCTGAGAATATTACTTGTTTTCAATGTGACAGAGGGGGTGAGTTCTCTTCAAATGACCTTATTAATTTCCTCCAAACAAATGGAATAAGTAGGCAAGTGTCTTGCCCTCATACACCTCAACAGAATGAGATTGCTGAACGGAAGCATCACCATATTGTCGAAAGTGCAATGAGCATGATACATGATAATAATATTCCAGTTACCTTCTGGGCAGAGGCCTTTCATACAACAATCTATGTCATAAATCGATTGCCCATGAATATTTTGGAAAACAAATCACCCCATTTTTTTTTGCATGGTGTGCATCCAAATTATCATGATTTGCATGTATTTGGGTGTGTATGTTATGTTTATGTTGACAGTTCAATGCGACACAAGTTTCAGGATAAGGCCTTACAGTGCAGATTTGTGGGATAGGCTGATGATTACAAAAGATACAAATGCTATGATCCCGTGAGCAAGCGCATCAAGATATCGAGAAATGTTGTGTTTGATGAATCAAATTTTGGTCATAATGTTGACACTCATGAAATTGAAATTTATCACCCTTGGTTGAATTCATCTCTTTTCTAGTATTGACGATGTTTGTTCTTCAGACTGTAATCAAAGAGATGAGGGAAACGTGTCTACTGCTGCGCAAAGAACTCAGGAAAGTGTGATCTCTGAACCATCATTGGCCCCCGAAAGGTATAAAGGCATTGTTTACTCTCGACGTGAGAAAGAGATATTCTCCAGCTCTAATAAGGAGCTGAATTCTCCTTCTGTTTTCATTCAATCACTTGTTCACAGACGGTCTACCCGGCTTCGACATCCTGTTGATAGGTGGGTTAGTTATGAGAACTTCACAATGGATTTTCAACTTTTCTTAACCTTTTTGGGCAAGGAAGATCAACCCACCACGTTTTATCAAGCAATAAACTCTAAAAGATGGATTGAAGCTATGAACGAAGAAATTGAGGTTCTTCATGAGTGTGGCACTTGGGATGTTGTTTCCAGACTACACAATCAAAATGTGGTTGGTTCAAAGTGGGTCTATAAGATAAAGTATAAGCCGGATGGTACTATCGAGCGATACAAGGCTAGACTGGTTGCCAAAGGCTTCACACAGGAGCCAGGACAAGACTATGATGAGACCTTCAGTCCAGTGGTGAAAATGGGTACTATCTGCATCATATTATCATTGGTTGTTGAGCACCAGTAGACTCTCAGTCAACTGGATGTAAAAAATGTTTTTCTCTATGAAACTTTGAAGGAGGAAGTATACATGGAGCAACCCACTGGGTATGCCGAAGGAAATTCCAAAGAATACGTGTGCAGGTTAAAGAGAGCTATATATGGTCTGAAGTAGGCATCTCGATCTTGGTTTGATAGTTTCTCTCTTGAAGTTGAAAAATATGGCTTTAGTTGGTCTCTTCTTGATCATTCCCTTTTCATATTCAAATGCAAAGATATAGTTACCCTGTTATTGATATATGTTGATGACATTATCATTACAGGTAACTCTAATGAACATATTGAACAGGTCAAAGAACTTTTGAACCATAGATTTAAGATGAAAGATCTTGGTAAACTATGATACTTTCTTGAAGTGGAAGTTGATAGGACTCCTGAAGGCATGACACTTACTCAACATAAGTATATTGTTGATGTTCTTAGCAAGACAGGTATGACAGACTGCAAGCCTCTAAGCACACCTAGTGTACTTCATCAGAAACTCAGTTCTCAAGATGGAGATTTGTATGAGGACCCTACATGATACCGCAGGGTAGTAGGAATGCTTCAGTATCTTACCTTTACTCGACCTGACATTGTCTATTCGGTCAATCAGGTATCTCAGTTCATGAATGAACCACATATTGGACATATGAAAGTTGTTAAACGCATTCTTCGATATTTGTAGGAAACTATTGGAGATGGTCTTATATACAGAAAGAGTATGCATGGCCATCACATGCATGAACTTCTTACTTACACAAATGCAGATTGAGCAGGAGATCCAGATGAGCGTAGATCGGTCCCAGGATATTGTGTTTTCATTGGCCTAAATCTTGTCTCCTGGAGCAGTAGGAAACAAAAGGCCATAGCCAGGTCGAGCACAGAAGCTGAATATAGATCAATGGCAGCTGCTACAGCCGAAGTAACATGGATCAGACACCTGTTGGCAGAAGTAGGAGAATCAATTTCTAAAAGCATTCTCTTGTGTGACAATCAAAGTGCTATCAACATATCATTCAATCCTATCTACCACAGTCGTGCCAAGCATATTGAAATTGATCAACATTTTGTAAGACAGAACGTCGAAGAGAAGGAAATTGAACCAGAATACGTTCGGACTGCCGATCAAGTTGCTGACTTGTTTACAGAAGGACTTATCAAGGACAAATTTTGGATGTTAAAAGGCAAGTTGTTCATGGTTCAAAACCATGTACAACTTGAGGGAGGCTAAAAAGGTGTCACGACTGGGCCTGGATCTCTAGATGTAGACCCAATCTGTTTTAGTTTTATTTAAACACATGCTCATTAATGGCATGTTGTAATTTCCACACTTTATGTAAAGGGTATTTTTGTACCCTAATTAAACTGTACGTGCGGACCCTAATTTTGGGTTTTCTGCCGCCACCAACTCCTCTCTCCCTCTCTACTCCTCTTCCTCTTGTGATTGATGGTGGAATACCATTTCCTAACAGTCTCTTGTTGTATTCTTTCTCATTTGAGACGCATATAAATGTAGTATTTCAAGGGTGTGTGTGTGTCCTTAATTAGGTAACTGTTAAGTTCTCTTTTCTGCTGTTAAAATTGGGCATCCAAAATGTTCTTTAAGTTTGTGACATACATTTTGAGTTTGATATGTTTATGTACTCTATTGTGATCTTCATTTTGCTTATATGTTTGACTGTTCATCAATTCTCCTGTCAAACTTTATTTCAGTTGACTGGAACTTATTTATTGCATTTGGATTAGATCGTTTATGTGGGAGAATGACTGGATGTTGCTTGAGGCTTTAACTTTCTTGTACTCCCTTTTGTAGTTCTTTATGCATTCTTTGGTTTGCGCCTGCTCTATATTGCTTGGAGATCAGATTCAAAGACATCACAGAAGAAAGAGATGGAAGAGGTGTGCTTTATTTTCCATGTGAACTTCCTTTACTGTATTTTGGAACTCGTTATCTCTTTGCTTACATGATAAATATTGGCAAGTATCTTTTGCAAGTACAACAAAGCAGGAAATAGAGTTCCATAGTTTCAATTTTTGTCAGTTGTCCTAGGGAAACAATAGGTTGAATTGTTTCTTTTGTGACAAAAGTTATGTGAGAGCATGATGGTTTAATTTGATTTGTTGAAAGTGGCAGTATGAAAAGAGCATTTGGACATACAGACACATTTTTATTTCAACACATCTATATAAGTAAAATAGTATAACTAATTACAAATTTTAAGCATATGCAGGGGTGATTGGTGAATGAATACATCCTTAAACCATGGGTAGAGTTGGATGACAAACACTATATAGATTATGGACAAAATAGAGAAATGTGATTAAACACTTTAAATACAATGAGAATTATTGTTATTTCTGTTCTCCTAAACATGATTTCTAGAACATCAAATAAGACGATTGCAATTTGCTTGAAATTGTTGAATCAAAGTTTTCTGGTGTCTGTGTTTGTGATTTCAGTGATTTCAGCATGACATAAATAGAGAAATCATAGTGACAATTGTGAGGAGAGGAAAAGTTGCTGGTCTTGAGATGGACAAGTGTCCTTTATTTATTTATTTATTGAAGCAATGTTACTAAAGCATCATCTGCCATAAGCATGAATCTGCTTGGCTAGATATGTCTTCATTATACAAACCCTGTAGCCATACTCGCCATGTACATCCATATGGGTCATAATTTAGACATCAGAACCATGAAATAAATGGTGCTTACTGGATCAATCATGTAGACGGAAATAGAGAGATTGGCAGAAAAAAGGTCCCCAAAAAGTAGCAAGCGACATCATCAATCACAAAGAACAGACAAGCTTATGCATGCCTGTGGACCAGGGGTCAGTACTACAACGCTAAGTCACATGGATGCGGGTGGGAAAACCTAGGGTGCAGGGGTGTGGCAGGGCAAAAATGTAAATATATATATATCTTATATATATATATAATTTTGAAGTTTTAACAGTTAACATTGTCATAATATCATTCATCATACATATAATATATCAACCTAAATATCAATCAAATAAGTAAAACAATTACATAAATCAACCTAAATATGAATCAAATAAGTAAAGCATAAAAGAACTAAATTACATACCAAAAGTAATGGATCTTAATAATTTTTTTCATCATCATCAAATGCATCACTAGAAGGAAGACTGAGATCAAATAAATTCATGTTTGTCATGTTGAAATCATGGTCTCTCTCAAAGTCACACTCTTCTGGGTTTACGTCCCAAAATTTGGATGTTCCTTGTTTGCATTACAAACCCAATTTGAAATTGTTAAATACAATAAAAGTATATTTAAATGAAAAATTAAAAAATAAATAATCGAATAACTAAAACAAGGAGGGACTCAGCCCCTCCCCTAAAATAAGAGGGAGCAGGGAAGGGGGCTTGACCCCTCCCCTGTCGACCCAACAAGAGAGCGAGAGGGGGAGCTTGACCCCCTCCCCTGCCGAAAACAGAGGGAGCAGGGGCGGCTCAGCCCCTCCCCTGCCGACCCAATAAGAGAGCGAGAGGGGGGACTCGGTCCCTTCCCTGCCGAAAACAGAGGGAGCAGGACTCGACCCCTCCCCTGCCGAAAACAGAGGGAGCAGGACTCGACCCCTCCCCTGTCGAAAACAGAGGGAGCATGGGGGGCTCAGCCCCTCCCCTGCCGACCCAACAAGAGAGCGAGAGGGTGGGCTCAGCCCCTCCCCTGAAATCAAAGGGAGTAGGGTGGGGGGCTCAGCCCCCTTCCCTGCCAAAAACAGAGGGAGCAGGGGGGCTCAGCCCCTCCCTTGCAAACCCAACAAGAGAGCCAGAGGGGGGGCTCAGCCCCCCTCCCCTGAAATCAAGGGGGGGGGGGGGGGGGCTCGGCCCCTCCCCTGCCGAAAACAGAGGGAGCAAGGGGGGGGGGGGCTCGGCCCCTCCCCTGCCGAAATCAGAGGGAGCAGGGGGGGCTCAGCCCCTCCCCTGCCGACCCAACATGAGAGCGAGAGGGAGCAAGGGGGCTCGGCCCCTCCATTGCCGACACAAGAAGAGAGAGAGAGAGAGGGAGCTAGAGGGTACCTGCGACGAGGGAGAGGAGGAGGTGGCGTCGGGAGGACTTGAGCTGAGCTGTGCGGCAGAGGAGATTAGGGCAATTTTTTTTTGCCCTAATCCTCCTTTTTCATCATTTTTTTTAACGTTCGAAAAATTGGACTAAAATGACCCTGGGTGCGATAAAAAGAAACCAGTGCCGCACTTGCACATGCACCCGCGTCGCATCGCGCCGACGGGGGTGCGGCACCTGCTTTGCCGAGTCCCTGTGACTTTGCTACAGAGTGATGCACCTAATCTTGTCGATTCTAAATTCATAACATAACACACTCTTTGTATAATCTTTCAAAGAGAAATAAAACTGGTTAACCTGTTGCCCTTCCACCAAGGGAAATAAATACATGGAGTGATAAATTATTTATTTATTGTCTCGAAGCCATGTTTGTGTTGGGTTTTGTTCCCTTCATGTTGGCTTAACCTTGAACAAATGATTACCAAATATGATCTCCTAATATTCAATGTACTTGTTATGATGGTCACTAGTTTCAGTCTCATGATGTTATCAACAAAGACTTTTTTGGCAAAATTTAAAAATAAATTGTTTTTCAGTTTTTCTTGGAAAATTTCAGGGATTTAAAAAATATTACTTAAAATCAAAATAAAAGTTTGCAAAAATTGAATTTAATATATAATTATAAATTATAAATTGAATACAAACTTGTTTGTACGGAGGGTAAAATGGTGTGTCTGGGTGTCGACGCATGTCAACACGGGGATACACATGTTGACATGGGTTCGGAGGGCAAAATGGAGTGTTTGGGTACCATAGGTTCTTGGCAAGTGTCATCCGTGTGTAATCTCCAATTATGTTTGGGATCTGTTGTCAAACACAATAGGCATAGACCTTTATAAAACTTGGGTCTTATGTCTTAGGTGCTTGATGACTGATGGGTGATAATGTCCTATGAGCACTTACCATTGCCCACTTAATCCATAGTTGGCAAACCTGTCGAGTTGACTTGGGAATCGCCCAAGTCGACCCAGATCGGATCCCAACTGGGTCACCGATCCAAGACCACCGATCTGCATGCCACTTATGTGTCTTTTGTCATGAATTTCATGGTTTTAATGCATAATGCTTATAAAAGGCTAATTTTTATTAGGAATCATATATTTTTAAATCATAAATATCAACAATTATGTATAGTTGAATACTTATATAGCTTAGTCATTAATATCATGTGCTAAATTTAGTGATTATACAGATTGGAGTTTAATTTTTTCCATATCTTAACACTAAAAAATTCATGTCCTAACTCATCCGAGTTACCGAGTCAACTCACTGACTCGCGAGTCAAGGGTCAGGCGATCCAGATCCGAGTCACGAGTTTGTCAACTATGACTTAATCATCTATGGAGATATTTATAAAGCTTGTTTTTCTAGCTGCTCCTACACAAAAATTTATCACTAGTATGGGCTGATGTGTAAATGTGTAATCTTTCTTTTGGACTACTAGGTATTAGGTGACGTAGATACACAACAAAGTTTAACTGTTATCTTCTATGTCACATAGGTGCGGGTGTGGGTACAAGTGTGGATGTGGCGATGTAGCACTTTCAAAAAACTTGGGTGCGGGGAGGGAAAATATGTGAACCAGAGTATGAACCGAGATTTTCAAGGATATTATTTTTTTCTTAAATTTCACCATACTAATGTGATCTAGATGCTTGGGGTTTTATAGAAACAGACTCTTGGATCATCTGATTATGATGCATAAGGATCTTTTAAGGCTTGAAAATCAATGGCTCAATTTTTGTAAATATTGAAGCATCCAAAAATCACATTTTTTCATAAAAAATACGTGATCCAACAAATGATTCCTAGTAAATGGACCATGCCAAATGCATCTGCAGGGTTAGATTTGCAAAAAAAAAAGCAGCGAAAATGCCTAGTTCACACTCTGGTTCACATATTTCCATTTAACATATTCTAGTGGCTATATATATACTAATGAAATAAAAACAATTATCAATTTATCATCAATTGAATCCAGGTCTGGGTTGGTTCACTCAAAACCCAGCCCAAGCCTAGGTTCACCCCCTAAAACCCAGCCCTGGCCTGGGTGGGTTCAACTGAACACAGCTGAGCATCATAGGAGAGAGAGAGAGAGAGAGAGAGAGAGAGAGAGAGAGAGCAGCAGCAGAAGTGGATTTCAGTGAGCATAAGGGGAGCAACATCGGGGGAGAAGGGTGGTGTAAGGAGAGGAGCAACGTTGGTGGTGGGGGGGGGTGTAAATTTTGCCCTAACTCCTCTGCCTTTTATGTTGTTTTTTCTTTTTTAATTTGTTACCCCAAAAAAGTTGGACAAAAATGAACTCTGTCAGAGTTGACTGAGTCCATTGTTGGACAAAACTAAGGTCTGGTGTGGTTGACCGTGCAGTTATACCCGTGTCCCACCACACCCACACCTGAACCTGTGTCACGTCGTGTCGATGTGGCTGCGGCAGTCTCTTAGGCAAGTCCATGCTACATAGGTTATCGTATATATTCAATTTTTTTTGGGTATCTGTATTTCTCAGTGTTGTACAGGTGTCTTTTGACCAAAAATTATGCAGGTATATGATTTTTTGTGACCAAAAGTCTAGGACGCCATGTTTACCTAAAATGCTGGATAATGGGTCATTTCAGATCCACAGCTAGGAAGTTTCTTTTATTAAGTTGGTCATGGTATGTATAGGATTTTTTACTGTCTTTCATGTGTATATCTGGGGTACTATTCTTGATTTCCCTTGACAAAATACTATGCAGGTGGAGGAAAAATTGGATGCTGGGCAAGGGAAAACAGCTTTTCGCCGCTTCTTTTCTCGATTTTGTACACCAATTTTTTTAGAGGTATTTCAAACCTGCTTCTGTTCTACGTAGATATATTGCTTATGTTGTCAGGATTCATCATGTCATGCATGAATCTAGTTACTTATATGAGAAAATTGATGGATCTTGACAGAATTTTAGTTTTTGCAGCTATTTCTTTGCTTTCTTTTCTCATCTTATTTGGCGATGCATGTGCAGTCATTTATATTGACCTTTTTGGCGGAATGGGGAGACCGTAGTCAGATAGCAACAATTGCGGTAAGATGGTTCTCTATCACTTGCTTCTGATTTATGCATTACAACTAAAGTTGTTTAGTTGAAGATTAATGCAAGCTGTGTCTTAGGTCTTGCAAGAGCAACGTTGACACTTCGTATGTTAGATCTATGTCTGTTAGGAACTCGTCGTCTATATGTTTTGAAAATATAGAAAAAAGTATTACAAATTGAAAATTTCCTAAAGTGCCTATTAAGGCAATTTACCAATAGAGAACTTTTAAATTTCAATCAAGTTATTATATTAAAACAATAGAAAAAAATCTCCCCATATCAGAAAACCAAGTGTCTCTACAATTGTTCAACAAAAGAGACATAGAAGCCATGACATCTAATCCTATATACCAATATGTACACCTAGGGTTAGTTCAAGTTGCAATAAAGTCCTTAACCTGAAAAGG
The DNA here is from genome assembly GCF_984573655.1 of Nuphar pumila. NCBI lineage: Eukaryota > Viridiplantae > Streptophyta > Magnoliopsida > Nymphaeales > Nymphaeaceae > Nuphar > Nuphar pumila. The sequence goes on from NC_143255.1 coordinate 124,550,477, forward strand.
ACTAAACACGACAGTGTTAATTAGTTTAAGGGATTGTAGGAATCTAAAATATACAGATTCTCTTTTGAGCTTAGTAGAAAAAAGCTTAAGCCAAGGGCCAATATTCTTTTACACTTTTCCTGATTTCTTACTATCAGATCCTCACTTGTCCAAGGTCTTAACTTTCGACCTACAAACTTTTGGGTTTAATATGGAACCTGGAGCAGTTAATATCTTGGTATTATTTTGAGTATATTGCAAAGTGACGATCACTTTAACAACAGGAGCAAAACAACATATCCTAAAGGATTAACCACTTATTTTCAGACAAATCCCAAAAATAATTTTATTGTCCCAAAATAGATAAAATGGGAAGACATTAAACGTCTAGAATCATAGACAGTCACTGATGTTGTGCCACCACAACCTTTACAAGAATCTGAAGTTGAGAGAATCATAGAAAATTTTGATGGTGATGTACACATCAGGTTTGCATCTAAGAGAGAGAGAGCAATGACTCCAACTGGGGCTTCAACCTCCTTTGTCCCTACAACAGAGAGAGAGAGAGAGAGAGAGAGAGAGAGAGAGAGAGAGAGAGAGAGAGAGTATATGCAAGTTATGAATCAAATGTACAAACAAAAGACGACATGAGAAGAAATAAAGAAAAAACAAACTGGTTCTGTAAACATTATGATGAAAAAGCTATAGCCAAAATTAGAGAAAAATGGTATGGTCAAATGTACAAACAAAAATAAATAATTTTTTTTTGAATGGTATGAAAAATATTATGCGCCTTCTGTATTAAAATTTTTATAAGAATCAGAATTTTAAGAACTCTTAATGCTTCAAGGCAGAAAAGGTTTGGAAAACTGCTAAAGGAGCAAAAATAGAACTCACATCCTCCACTAGATACCATAGTGGAAGGAGAAGTTAAAGCTTGTCCTTTCAAAATGTTTACAAAAATGGAATCAATCGAGGCTAAAACAAGCACCTACAACATGTAGTAGAACAATAGAATTATACTAATATCATGCTACATTCAATAGGAAAACAAACAGATAGAATAGAGAGTACTCTTTCCAGCCTAATTCGGTATAAGGGAAAAGCACCCATGACATCTCCTACCTTAATTCAGGTGAAAACTTCCAGTTCCAAGAAAGCCAATGCTTCTGTGTTTAAGCAATCAGGGGTTGATCCTAAAATAAAACTAGGATCAAAATATTCTGATGAAATGATGTCCGAGATAATGACCAGGCTTGCAAATCTAACATTAAGAGAACCTTCATCATCAGGTTCTGTCAAGAATCTTTCTGAGGAAGAACCTTCATCATTAGGTTCTATAAACAATTTTTTTGGGAAAGAACCTTCATCATTAGGTTCTGTAAACAATCTTTTTTGAGATAGAAACTTCATCTAGTTCTAGTTCTAGTTCAGGAGAGGAATCTAGATCTAGCTTTGAGGAGGAAGAAACTCCTGAAATCACAAAGGAGTCATATCAAGAAGAATCATCACAAAAGGACTCATTAGAAGAAATAAATAAAATTTATTCCTCTAAAGGTCCACAAAAAATAATCAGGACTAGCAAAATAAAAAATTATTATAGGAGACCAACCTATGCTGATTTAAATTTTCAGAAGACAATCGTGAAAAATCTTGAAAATATCTGGAAAATCCTCAAATTTTGAAGGATAAAATCCTAAAAACCAAATATCCCATCAAAATTCCTTGAAAATTTGTGACAAAATTCACGAGGAATCAAGAAAAATACTCCTTAGAATCATCAAATCAAAATAAAAAAATTCAAAAATGATTAAAAAATAATTAAAATTCTTGATAATATTGTCAAAAAGTCCCATCACAAGACACCAAGAATCCTTGAAAATTATCAATCATAAAAATAAGGAAAATATCTTAAAAAATCTTCTCAAACTTGTTGCATCCGAGCATGGGTAATAACAAGTATCCAATTCAATCATACTGGATAAAATCTTAAGTCTAAATCCTTAAAATCCAGTAAATTTTCAACACAAAACAATCCTAGAAGTCTTTTGAAGTCCTTGCCTTTGTCACCTCCACTTTTCATTGCTTTCGTCTCATCACAAACAAACATATCTTGAGAAAGCGAGCAATAAAAAAGGGGTAAAAACTATGTCACATTAGGTGTGGGTGCGGTGATATATATATATATATATAAATTTTTAACAGTTAACAACAGTAACACTAATTTTTAACAGTATTTTTTTAAATTTCAGATTTGGACATTTATGACCCTAGGTGCATTGACCGTACCCAGGGTCGGCTTGATCGTACCGGACCCACACCCGTACTCGAGTTGCGTCGCGTCGATGTGGGTGTGACACTCTGTTGGCCGAATCTCTGTGACAGGGTAAAAATCATTCAAAAATATAGAAACCCCAAAACCATTACAAAGTACAAAAAAATTCAAAGAAAATCATAAAAATCTTGAAAATCTTAAAGTCATTCAAATCTTTGAAAAAATTCCAAGAAATGCAAGAAAAATTCAAAAGTACATAAAATCTTCGGAAGGTTCTCCTTCCCCCGAAGGTACATTCATTACTTTCACGAACATGTTTATTAAAGACATTCAACTTTTTCAATCTTGTTTTCAAAACAAGTCGACTCATTTTCGGGCATGTTCACTTGTCTAAGTTGTCCATAAGTCTGAACCCCCCCCTTTACCTTAAGAGTAAAAGTTGTGAATTCTCAACAAAAGAAAAGAAATCCAAGTACAAGGATGCCCACCAAATTCTCTCAAAGACTAAAGTCTCTTCTCTTGCTTGTTTCCTCTTGAGACTGATGACTGGTCTTGGACAAGACTCCTATCTTCAGAGGACCCTCAAGTAAATCAAGTTGCTTACTATGTCACATGGGTGCGGGTGCACCGCAATTTTAAAAATTTTGGACACGGGGACTCGGCTATATATATAATAATAATAATAATAATATATCCAGTGTGTGCATATATCTATATAAATTTTGGACACGGGGACTCGGCTCGTGACTCTTTCGAGTTGTCTCAGATCCTGAACTAACCGAGTTAAAATAGTAGTATAACTGGGTTAGAACCAAACTCGACTGAGTTTATCATTGACTCGGTCGAGTCTTAGCTACCATGGGAATAAATCATCATCAAGGTATTAATTAAAAGCATTAACTAAAAGCATGTTCTGGTAAATGCATTAAACATCTTTTGCAGTTTTGCTAAAATTCATAACATTAATTAAAAGCATTAAAAGCTTTTAATTTTTCAAAGCTAGATTTGAAAGAGAGAGAGAGAGCGATCTCGGTGGATGAGAAAGTGTTGCTACTCGTGGATGAGAATTTATTAGCTTTTATAAGAGAGAGAACTCGGTGGATGAAAAGTGTTAGTATTCGTGGATGAGAATTTATTAGCTTTTAAGATTAAGAGAGAGAATTAAATGATAATATTTAAGAATAATTTTTTTTCTGGGGCTTATGTTTGAGACTCATGCTATATATATATATTAAAAAATATATAAAAAGATCATTTTTTTTGTTTTTTGCCCTAAAAATGGACATTTTTGGACTCAATCAACGTTGACCGAGTCCAAAATAAGGACGGACTGAGCCTCGACTTGTTGACCGAGTCCGACTCGGCGTTGACCGAGTCTGAGGCTGCACCCGTGTCGGGGCGTGTCGACTCGGGTGCGGCGCCTCCCTAGCCGAGTCCATGTGACATAGGTTGCTTACCTTATCCTGCAAAGCTTACACAATAGATTATTGAGCAACGACACAAGTTTGGCAGGACCTTGGCTTAGGGTAGTCCTAACCAGTGTTGTGAGAGGCGTACGCCTCAGTACCTAAAGCGTACGCCTCAGAGGCGAGGCGCACGCTCAAGGTACTGAGGCATTGCTGTGATGCGCAAATTGCCCCTCATCAACCTCCGACCAATTGTGACCACCGACCACCGGAGTTGCTGTGCTGCTCAGTCTTCTCCGACCACCGGACGACCGGCATATCCCTCACTTCCGTACCAGTTGGGCGCGTGGTCCTTCTCCTACTGCCTCCCCTCCCACCGCTTCACTTCCATACCAGTTGTGAGGGGCGTACGCCTCAGTACCTGAGGCGTACGCCTCAGAGGCGAAGCGCAGGCTCAACGCCTCGCTTCGCCTCATCGCATTTAACAACCTTGGTCCTAACTCTCTGAGTAAGGAAGCATTCAAACAAATTTTTTGCTAAATCAAACCCCATTAATTTCACATTATCTCTATCTTTGGATTCTTCTCTCACGGAGAGAATCTCCTGCTTTAATTGAATGAAATTTTTGGTGTGTCAAGTTCTTTGTTATCAACCAAGCTTCACATGCTCGATAATAAGGAGGGGCATCTGTTGACACCCACAATTTTCTGTTTTCCCAATCAACATAAATGTTGGCCCTAAAAGAGTAGGGTCACCTCGATGACTCTTCGGAAATGGGATAGTTTGTTCACACTCAAAATATTTTAGATGTGAACTTAAAGTATCCTCACGTTCAAGGTTGACCAGTCCTTCAGGTACATTCTACAAGAAAATCATTTCAAAAAAAGAAGAGAGAGGGCGAGAAATCTTTTCATAAAAACCCCATAAAGAGCTCAAAATCATTTCATAAATGTTTTGAGAATCAATTTTTACTGTATTTGGTTATCAAAATAACCTCCTCCCAAGTAAATTTTTTCAAAAAGTTGAGGTTTCAAACTTTTAAACCAAGTAAAAATTACTTTGATCCGACGTTGGAGTGAAAAGTTATGAGCGAAACAAGTATGAGTTTCGGGAAAATAGTTTTAAAAAGTAGGGTACACTTCAAATAAATTTTTGACTAATCAAATGACCAAATTTAATTTTTTGCTTAAAACAGATTTCTTAGAGATGGATGTAAGCTTTTCAACTCTTTAAACCGCACATCGATCTGACACACGGTTGTGAAGATTTGGCCAAAATACCAAGCATAGGTCGGGACTTAAACACATGTTTCGGCAAGTCAAGGACTTGCTGACACATTGTGTCGACAAGTATGATATTTGTCGACACTACAGTGTGTTAAGTGTCAGCAAGTCTATTACTCATCGACACAATAGTGCTGGCAAGTTCTCTTTTAGGCTGTTTTGTCTCATTTTTTTGTGCATTTGAGCGTGAAACGCATGGGGGCTCCTCAAGCCTGTAAATGGGCCTCCTCACCTGCATTTGCTTCCGATCTTTGAATCTTCTGCTCAATCAAAACTTCAAGAGCTCTCTTGAGCACTCAAGTCCCTTAAAAAATTCTTTTCGGAAAAATTGTCCCATTGGAATTGTGTGTTTTTTGAAAAATTATGGGCTTTGAGATTTTGGGTGGGGAAAATCCACTCGGTTCCCAAGGCTCTCTCTCTCTCTCTCCTCGAATTGCTTCCCACTTCATGATCAACCTATGCATCCTTCTTCATCTGAGGTGGGGGGCTCGAGGTAACTTCAAATCTCTTAATTTTTCAATTTCCTGTACTTTGTCTTACTTTCTTGGGTTCTTTTTCCCAAAATTTTGGTCTTTTTGGGTTTATTTTTCCAAGAAATCTCTTTTTCTTGAAATTTTCATTCCAAGAACCTTGCTCCTGCATGGGAAAGTTCATTTTTCCACTAGGATTTCATCACCATCAAGAGCTCAAGACGCCACCCACACACTGGATCGTTGCAAGAAAGGGTCTAGGTTTCCTAGAAACCCGAGTAAATTTCTCTCCCTCTCTTGTACTTTCTTTCCTTATTTTCTTGGAAAATTTTATTGCCTGAGCAAACATTCTAATTAAAAAAAATACTTTTTTAGATTGAGATTTGCTTGGGTGGGTCCACCATCCAAGCTTACCACAGATTTTCCCTGGTAAAAGATTTCAATGTTGGTTGAATTATCCCTTGCCATTTGGGAAGGAATGGTTCAACCTCGTACCGAGCAAGTGAATCCCATCACCATTTGAAAACGGAGATGAGTTTACAAGGTTTTTATTAAAAACCTTTTTCAAAACCTCATTGGTAAATTTTCTTATCAATAAGCCAATCAGAGGTTGACACCTCAATTAGCCAACCAATTAGATTCAGGTTGTTGTGCAACAGTTGGATCTGGATATTCAGATCCAAAATTTATAGAAACTGGATCCTGCATATGAAATCCAAAGTCTAGGATCTGCCTCAAATTCTATAAATAGGAGCTTACCCCCTACATCGAGAGAGAGAGAGAGAGAGAGAGAGAGAGAGAGAGAGAGAGTATGGGCACCTTGCTGTACTAACCCTAGCCTAGCCCAAACATCCCTACTCTGCCGGAGTCTATCTAGCCCATTTGACTTAGTTCTAAGTCCATAGTCTTAGCCTACTGTGTCCACCCTGCTGGACTCAGACCCATAGAGGCTCAGCCTTGCGAAAGCTCTACCAAATTCATCTTGGCTCGCCAAGCCGTCTAGGAAGACTACCTAAGACCGTGGTGAGCACTCTCAAAATTTTCTTGTTTTCATTTCATTTATCATTTTAGTTTGGTTTTATCTTACGTCTCGCAATATTTTGTTGTGTTTTTCGTATTTTTCTCGAGCTTTGGTGGTGTTAGAGACGACCGGAGTCTCATTCGGTATTTTCAGGAGTTTTCTGGAAGGTACACACAACCCAAATACGTGAAGATCTGATCTAAGGTATTGCGATCCTGTTTGAGCTGATCCCTCGCTGCTTGGGGAGGAAAGGTGATCAACTTGCAGGCCGAGCATCCACACTTTCACAAATATGATTTCAAAACTTTATTTATCTTTTTTTGAAACCATATTTTGGTGAAAAAAATCAGCATCCACAAAATCATAATTAAATTGGGTTGGGTTCGAGTCCAAGGTTTAGGCCTGATTAAAAGCATATCTACTTAAGTCCTGACCTGTTTATACCCAACAGAATCAATACATAAACTATTAACCCATGCAGGCATGCAATTGCAGTCATGCCCAGACTTGGACTCAAACCAGAATCAAATTGGCCTGGGTATAAATTCAATTTGTAGACCCATTCCAAAACGGGTATGACACATCTAGTGGCACTTGGAAGGTCAAGTATCCAGCCACTTCCTAAAGTTCAAACTCAGATCTATCTCAAAGGGTCTCATCTTTTTTTTTTATTGATGAAGGAACCCTCACCGAGATCCCGGTCACTTAATGGGCCCACTTATGTCTTGTGCAGGAATGAAGCGTCTGGACCGCTCGCTAGGTTGTAGATCTACTGGTGAAAGGCTGGCAGGTTTAGATTTATGAGAGCAGTTACAGTCTTATTGTATAGAACCAACTGTAGGTGATATTAAATCCCTAATGCACATCTCACTTAGTAACTGTGCATCTCAGTTGAGATATGTGAGAGTGAGGCCCACTTACATCAAGTGAGATGTTGGGCGGTGATGAAATATAACCAATAATTTGGTTAGTTATAATATAACTGTAAGCGCTTTACTAGAATGAATGACAACAGTTAGTGTCAATCCCATCACCCATCTCACTTGGGAAGAGCCATGCAACCCATAAAAATGACCAAGCTGAAAGAATGTCACGAGTTCAAAACCAGTAGAGGATGACCCTTGCCGCATGGTTGGCTTTAACCCAAGGTTGACTATATATCTAGAAGTGGCCCATTAAACGAACCTTGTGTAATGAAATATGCGGAAAAGCAAAGAGTGCACTAAGCACTTACAACATCTACTAATGAACAAACAAAGAGAGGCTAATACCCAAACCCACAAGAGACAACACAACATAAAAATATAAATGCCTCTTATTGAAAGAGAGAGAGCTCTCAAGAGTAAGAAATACAAGAGGGGAGCACCCCTATTTATACACAAGAGAAGGAGAGGGAGAGGGCCAAGAGGCCTTAAAAGGAGAGCCACCTAGGGGGCTCCCCATGTAACGCCCCAAAAATCCAGGACTTGTAACTTTTAGAATAGTTTAGAAAGCTTTGAAATCATACAATTATCAGAGTTTAAATAATACTTCAGCGGAAAATAATATTTTTAAAACCACAAGTCAATGGACCTTGAGCGCATTACAATGTAAACTTTCCTTTGTCAAATCTGGCACAACTATTGAAATCAAATGGTTTTTAAATGCAATTTCAATGATGGAGAATTTGTTTGTTGAAACCGAAAAGAAGTTTACTAAAACAGCTTTAGTAACTCAAGGTTTAATAAAAAGAGAAATTTTGGAATACCCTTCATACCCAATTTACCAACATGTCCTCAGGAGAGGAACGTCAGGGAAAAAGCTCTATCTTGCTCTCATCACGCCATCGTGCCATCACAGACTGTATTACCTATCCAAAACCTGCCCATAAAATGGGTTAGTTTCACTAAAAACTGGTAGGTGCACAGACATGACAATATTGAACATAATTAAGCAGAATAATTTAATATGTCAAGTAGACAGACAATTATATAGCAATTTAATTTCAACAGATTCATAGAGCAACTATCATGAACACAATGTTAAAATTATTACACGCATTTTACTGGCACCAGTAGGCTAACTATTACAAGCAAAGCACTGCACAAGAAAGTTAACTAGCAAAATACAATGCTTCATCAACCATACACACAATTCCATAAGTATTGAACCTGTTGTACCCTATAACTTTCATACGTGCATAACTGAACACATTGCGATCAGATTTAACTTATGTATCGATATTAACTGGCCAAGCGGGTACGCACAAGGCAAGACTCTAGAAACATCCTAGACTGATCCGGGGGTTTATTATGCTATGTATTTTATGATAACCCGGATAGCTGACTGAGTCCGCACCTAAGGGGACGGTCGGTGACCAAGAGAGAAATCCCCAAAGCAGCATAAACAATGGATGCATCCCAAACATGGAGAGCTACCACCTAGGATAATTATGGTAGTCTCATTCCCCTAACTCCGATGACTGGGGAAGCCGAGTCTTTTGCTCGTAACTGCCATTAATGGCCTGTCCATCGAAGTTTTGTACCTTTCTGTCCTCTCTCCTGACAGGAGTCAGCGATTCGAATGAGTACATCAGGGGTAGTTAACTGAAGACTCATTCTACATACTCTGGTCTTTCGACCCACTCGAGTATCTTGCCGGTGAAGGCGAAAACATCACTTATTTAGGTGATCACAACATTTTGTTATTTGCGCTCATCGAGGTTGCCACAACCTACTCATCCAATCATCGCAACGTAAGAAGACGTACTTGTCAAAAAGTACGGTCGTACATGTCATAAGTACGACTACGATGAAAGAGATATGGTTCCACAAAAGAAACCCCAACAGATGTTATCTGCAAAAGAATTAATACAACACAGCCTGGCAAGATAAATCTTGAATTCACTTCAACAACATTTTTCATATTTCATGATGCAAGGTCATCTCGGATCTCTCGTCCGATCAACAAAGTACTTAACATGTTGTGCATGTCTAAAAGTACGCCATACTGAACCAGGGAGGTCTGTGGGCTTCTCAAAAGGAATACCCAACACCCAACTTCAAAACAATTCAAAGAATATAGGAGTGCTCATTTGGCATGATTCATCCTTAAAAGCCATAATGCCACATTAAGTCATTCACACAAGACACAACACTATCAATCTTACATCCAAAATTTATCTTAGTATCGACATGTTACACTAGATTGATACATAAGGAATGGGTCCTTCAACAGAACCCCACTCATTCATATGCTCATGCCCATGATCAGGGTTATTCAAAATGAGCCGCAACTTGAGTCAAGGTTATAAAACATTTCTCCCAAGTGTGTGGACTTGGGAGGGGCCAAATGTGACTTCGCAATCCTGCAAGACTTAATCATACTTTGCAAAAGTTGTGCATTTTGAAGAGCCCTGGGTTTGCAGAAGGAAATCCTCTTTAAAAGAACTATAGTGCACAAGTGCAACTTCTGGTGTTTTGAAAACAGGTGATAACAGGATAGGCACAAGACTACATTTATGTAAGTACATATTTACCATGAGTGTGAGCATATGCAGGTTATAACATGTCAACAAACAACTCTCGACTTGCGATGCCGCACATCGAGGGAAAAGCACATAAGTAATACATGAGGTACCAACACCATACATTGACCACTTAGACAGGCAAACACATAAGGTCGTCGTACCTCACTCAAAGGAAACGTGCAGGCAAAAATGGATACAAGCAAACAAGGGCATATGTATTTCAAGAAATACGAAACCACACCTCAAATTCATAAACACTACGCGAAATAATAATCGAATAATGAAATTGTACATCCACCCATAGAAAGGTACAGGCAAGTATACATGCAAGCAATTTAGGGCATAAGTATTGCAAAAAGTGCGAAACCACCTTCAACACGTAAGCAAATACACAAATTAATACTCGAAGAGTAAAACCGTACCTCGACTCATAATCATGGAGACAAGAATAATTAGTCACGCAACAGCAGTATAAATCTAAGTACAACTAGCATAGACATTTTAATTATTCCAACTTAATTAGATCTTATTGCCCCTTGTGCGACTTTACCCTACCTTGGGATGTCGTGCAGCTGCGTACGCCTACGCGAGAGGATAATACGAGGGTTGAGCCGTGGAGCACGATCGGAACCTGTTGCGTAAATAGGCAAGAGTGTTAAATATTCAATTATGTTAATATAATTAATGGTGCAACGGGGCAAGGGTAGAATTAGGCAATGGCGGCACCGACGACAACGGAGCGACAGGGAATGAGCCACTGTAAAAAAAAAAAACAGCGAGGCGGCAGGGGGTCAGCCCCTGCAGACAGCACTGAAGTGGCAGGGGCTAGCCACTGCCGACAACAACGAATCGGCAGGGGGGCTAGCCCCTACCGACCATACTAAAGCGGCAGGGGTCGCACCCCTGCCGACGGCAGCGAAGCGGCAGGGGGCTAGCCCCTGCCGACAGCAACGAATCGGCAGGGGTCGCTCCCCTGCCGACCACACTGAAACGGCAGGGGGTCGCACCCCTGCCGACGACTGCGAATCGGCAGGGGGCTAGCCCCTGCTGACAGAAATGAATCGGCAGGGGTCGCTCCCCTGCCGACCACACTGAAACGGCAGGGGGTCGCACCCCTGCCGACGACTACGAATCGGCAGGGGGCTAGCCCCTGCCGACAACCACGAATCGGCAGGGGTCGCTCCCCTGCCGACAACACAGAGACGGCAGGGGGTCGCACCCCTGCCGACGACAGCGAATCGGCAGGGGCCGAGCCCCTGCCGTCCGGCGAAAGGACAATGGCAGGGGAACAAACCCCTGCCGAAGAGAGAGAGAGAGAGAGATCAGGGCGAAGGGGTGTCGCAGGGGCCCTTGGCCCCCTGCCAGCACTCCGGCGAACCCCCAAAAGAGGGAAGGGGACAACAGGGGCCCTGTAGGCCCCCTGTCGGGTCTCAAAAGGCAAGGAGGAAGGTGGGAGGGCGCGGCAGGGGCCGTGCGCCGCCTGCCGGCATCCCGACGAGGTGTCAGAGAGGGAGATGGGAGGGGGAGAAGAGGGAGGAGGAGACTGAGATAGAGGGCGTACCTGGGAGGCGAGGTGGCTGGCGATCGACGGCGTGCGCAGGGAAGGAGGAGACGCACAGGGGAGCCGAAGGGCTGTGTGCCTTCCCCCGCCTCCTGCAGTGCTTTTAAAAGCCTCAGGGGGGCGACGAATGGGGAAACCCCGATGGGTTTCCCTAATCTTCCGAAAACGAAGGTGGAAGGGGGGCGGCGCTCGGGAAGAGGATTTAAAATCCTCTTCCTGAGTCGGGTTATTAAAACCCTATCGCAGGCGGGCCCGGGCCCGGGTCCGATAAAATAAAATTTTTTTTTTGAAAAACATGGGTTTTACACCCCATGTAGTCGTTGGGAGCCCCCAACGGTCACTAATGTGACCGTTGGAGGCCCCATCGACTACATGGTGGGGCCCCTTTTGAGTGAGCAAAAAACAAAAAATAAAAAATACATTTTACAAAAAATAAAGAGAAAAATAAACTAAGAAAAACAAGTACCCCTATCGGGTACTTGTGAAATGACAGAAATACCCCTATCGGGTATTATATATATATATATATATATATATATATATATATGAATTACATATATTTTAACACCCTCCCTCAAGCTTTACGGGGATATAACCGAAAGCTTGTTAAGGAGAAACAAAAACCGAGGAGCCGCAAGAGCCTTAGTGAAGAAGTCCGCCAACTGGTACTCTGATGTGACGTAAGGTAGTGCTATAGTTCCTCTTAGGTATTCATCCCGAACGTAATGGCAGTCCATCTAAATATGTTTATTACGCTCATGGAAGGTGTGATTGCTTGCAATATAGATTGCGCTTTTGTTGTCACAACACATCTTCGAAGGAGTAGAGATGACAATGCCCATATCACTGAGGAGGCTTCTTAGCCACACAAGTTCCATGGTTGTAGTGGCCATAGCACGATATTCTGCTTCCGTCGAGGACAATGATACTTTGTGTTGCTTCTTGCATCTCCACGAAATCATAGTCACCTAAGAAAACACAAAAACCGGTAGTTGAGACACGGTCATTGGGATTTCCTCCCCAATCTGCATCAGTATAAGCAATTAAATCAAGTGACGAGGCAGAAGAAAGAAAAACTCCCTTAGTTATGGTATTTTTGATATATCTGACAATCCTTAAGACTGCACTCATGTGCACGGTTGTAGGTGCATGTTGAAACTGACTGACAGAGTGGACGGCATGAGCAATGTCTGGCCGTGTGATGGATAGGTAGGTTAGAGACCCAACAAGTTGCCGGTAGGGAGTAGGATCCTCGAGAGGTGTTCCATCTTCCAACCTTAATTTTGCATTGATGACTTCTGGGGTTTCTGTCTTCTTGTCATCGGAGATACCCGATTTGGAACAGATGTCAGCAACAAGTTTCATCTGAGAGAGAATGTACCCTCGAGGAGAGTACGCCACTTCAATTCCTAAAAAATATCTTAATAAACCAAGGTCAGACATATCAAAATTTTCTTTCAAAACCTTTTTAATATCATTAATGCCTTGCTCATCACTTTCTGTGATGATCATATCATCAACATAAAGTAGTAAAATAACTACAGAAGACCCTGCACTTTTCACAAACAAAGCAGTGTCAGTATAACATGAACGAAAATTTAAACTTGTCATTACATTACTAAATCTATCATGCCAAGCCTTTGGAGCTTGTTTTAAACCATATAATGCCTTTTTAAGTTTAAGAATTTTATTTTTACCAATACATACTCCTGGTGGGGGATCCATGTAAACTTCTTCATTTAATTCGCCATTTAGAAATGCATTCTTAACATCAAGTTGATAGATAGGCCATTTCTTTACAGACGCAATAGCAATAAGAGTCCTAACACTAGTCATTCTAGCAACAGGTGCGAAGGTTTCTTCATAATCTATACCATATTCCTGAGCATATCCTTTAGCTACTAATCGTGCTTTATAACGTTCTAATGAACCATCACTCTTGGTTTTAATTTTGAAGACCCATCTACATCCTATTGATTTCTTTCCAGTGGGTAACGAAGTTATTTCCCAAGTTTTTGCTTTTTCAAGGGCACTAAGCTCTAAGTTCATGGCTTCAACCCATTGGGGAATATTTTTGGCCTCATTATAGTGTGAAGGTTCATGAAATGAATGTAATGCAATTAGACATGCTCTATATCTAGGAGTTAAGGACTCATAGGAAACAAACCTATTTGGAGGATTGGAGATCCGACTGGATCTCCTTAAAGATGTTTCTTCAATGTCGGATCCTTGAGAGTATTTTTCTAAGGCACTTATCTGAGTTTGTTGACCACGCCTAACATATGTTTGGATTGGTCTATTATTCTCATCTACAGCATTATCAAGAGGGATTTCCTCTAGGTCATTCAAAGACTCATTAGAGATTTCCTCTTCTTGAGGAGTCTCATCTTCTTGAGATAGAAGATCAAATAAAAAAGTATATTCACTTTCGTCAATATCTTTAGTTTTCACAAAACCATTTTCATTTTCCAAAAATGTTACATCTTTGGATACATAGAGTTTGTTATTTTTCAAGTCAAAACATCTAAAACCCTTTTGATTTTCTCCATAACCCAAGAAAACGCATTCAATAGCTTTAGGAGATAATTTGTCCCGTTTATGAGTAAGGACAAAACATTTACATCCAAAAACTCTTAATCTATTGAAGTCAGGTGTTCTTTCAAATAGTTTTTCGTATGGAGATGTATTTTGTAAGGATGAAGATATCATTCTATTTATTAAATAAGTTGAGGTTAAGGCCGCTTCGGCCCAAAAATTCTTTGGAATTTCTTTGGAAATAAGGAGTGTCCTAGTGGTTTCCATGATATGTCTATGCTTTCTTTCGGCCAAGCAGTTTTGTTGAGGAGTCCTAGGACACGATCTTTGATGACAAATCCCATTTACTTCTAAATAGTTTTGAAATTCATTTGATAAATATTCTCCACCCGAATCGGATCTAAGAGTAGAGATATTACTTGAAAATTGATTTTTAACTATCATATGAAATTTTTTAAAAAACTCAAAGACTTCGGATTTTAAATTGAGAAAGTAGATCCATACATACCTAGTATAGTAATCGATGAAAGTGACATAATAGGAGTACCCTCCTTTAGACATGACGGGGGAAGGACCCCAAACGTCCGAATGGACTAACTCAAAAGGTCTTTTGGATACAAAAGTCCGGTTTGGAAAATGAGTAGATTTCATTTTGCCAAAAATACAATTCTTGCAAACAAAATGTTTCTCATTACAAAATTTCTTTCCAAATGGAAAGGAGTACATTTTTGAGAAACTTGGATGTCCAAGTCTTTGATGCCAAATATCAATATTTTTATCTTGGACATGGTTACAAAAAGAGTTAATGGGGAGTTTCAAGTTGCTCATGTAATAGAGATCTCCCCTTCTATGGCCTTGCCCAATCAGCTTCCCGGACCGGAGATCCTGTATAGAGCAATCCTTAGTTGAGAAGAAGATTTTACATCCATGATCGCATATTTGAGCAACAAAGAGGAGATTTAAATTAAGTTGAGGTACAACTCTCACGTTTGGCACAAAGAAGTCTTTTGAAAAGTTTAAGGTTCCAAGACTTTTAACTTGTAAAGATGTACCATCGGCAATTGAAACATAGGAGTGTTTAAAGTTATTACATAAATCGGAAAGCTCATTTTCAAGGGGGGTCATATGAAAGGAAGCTCCAGAGTCAAGGATCCAAGACGACATACCTGGAGGAGAGGAGGAAGCTACGGCGGCACCCGAAGTTGATGGAATCTTGAGTAGAGTTTGTAGTGCCTCCGATAGTTGAGCAAGAGAAAAAGAGTTCGTTCCTTTGATTGCTTCCTCTTTCTTTTGAGTAGCTTCTTCAACGGAAGCAACTTTATTTTTTGGTGCTTCATTCAACTTAGGGCAATTAGGTCTTATATGACCCGGTTCTTGACAATGATGGCAAATGGCTTTTCTATAGTTGCCATTATAGTTATTTTGTCTTCCAAAATGTGGAGGTTTGTAGGTTTTCATATGGTTGCCGGGTTTGGATATGGCCAAGACATCATTTTCTCCTTTAATCATGCCAAGACGGGTTTCTTCTTGGCATATTTCGGCTATGGCATCTTCCAAGGGAAGAGACTTTGATCTATGTAGGAGGGAGGATCTAACTTGTTCATATTCGGGCCTAAGCCCATGTAAAAATTGGAAAAAGTGTTCTTTTTCCATTTGTTCTCTCCTTAATTCCACATCTATACTAGAAACCCATTTTGGTTCTAGTAAGGATAGCTCATCCCATAGAGGGCCAAGAGTGCTAAAGTAATCCCTAACACTCATTTCTCCTTGCTTGATAGTCCGGATTTTTTCTTGAAGAAAGAATTGACGAGCAAGGTCTTTTTGTGTAAACATACCTTTCATGAAGAACCATGCTTCATTTGCCATCCTAAATTTGGCAATGTTGGCGCAAATCTTGAGCTCCACATTATTCATGAACCAAGCAAGAATCTTGGCATGCTTACTCTCCCAATCTTCTATTTTAGATTGGTGATCTTCAATGGCCTTTATGCGGGCATCTCCTTCAAGAGCTTTTTCTTGATCGCCTTCCATCTTAGTTAGTTGGAGTTGTGGTTCCGGAATGGTGCCCATAACGTATCCCCAAAGCTTTTTCCCTTTGAGGTTGTTTTCCATGGCGGCGGCCCACATCATGTAGTTGGAACCATTGAGCTTGAAGGAGAGATCAATCTTTTGTTCTCCTTCCATAACAACCACTTACAAGAGAATATCAAGGAGAGAGAAACAAAAAACAAATATAGCTACACCACTAGCTATATTAAAAAGAAGAGCATACACAAGGCTTTGATACCATGTAATGAAATATGCGGAAAAGCAAAGAGTGCACTAAGCACTTACAACATCTACTAATGAACAAACAAAGAGGGGCTAATACCCAAACCCACAAGAGACAACACAACATAAAAATATAAATGCCTCTTATTGAAAGAGAGAGAGCTCTCAAGAGTAAGAAATACAAGAGGGGAGCACCCCTATTTATACACAAGAGAAGGAGAGGGAGAGGGCCAAGAGGCCTTAAAAGGAGAGCCACCTAGGGGGCTCCCCATGTAGTCGTTGGGAGCCCCCAACAGTCACTAATGTGACCGTTGGAGGCCCCATCGACTACATGGTGGGGCCCCTTTTGAGTGAGCAAAAAACAAAAAATAAAAAATACATTTTACAAAAAATAAAGAGAAAAATAAACTAAGAAAAACAAGTACCCCTATCGGGTACTTGTGAAATGACAGAAATACCCCTATTGGGTATTATATATATATAAATATATATATATATATATGAATTACATATATTTTAACACCCTGTTCCCATGTCGTAAAGAAAAAAGAAAAGAAACTGTTGTCGTAACTCGTAACCAACAATGGTACACTCTGGGATAGAAATAGCTTTCACTTGGCAAAGTGACTTACCTTGATGGTGGTACGTACAGTTAGAATGGAATGCTAGGCACTGGTCTGTATCTCCACTCATCCCCTATGTCATCGCTCATTGAAAAAAATGTGATTTTTTAAGCTACAACATTTTGTGTATTGTCAACCGTTGATTTATCACAAAAAAAATACTGCATACAAGTTGGATTTAGATGATTTAAATGTCGATCTATGTAGACCACTTCTGCCCACAAGGGCTGCGGTCACCTGGTAAGGGCGACTTGTGAATGTCACGAAGTTGATGGATGTCACAAGTTCGAAACCCACAGGTGGTGTCCCTTGCCGCAAGGTCGAAGATGGCCGTAATCCTTGGTGGGCAGGGGGGACCTCAAGGGCAAAAAAATTGTAGATCACTGATAGAATTTCATATGCACCTGCATTAAGAGAGAAAACAGAGAAAGAGAGGGAGAGAGAGAGAGACGAGAAGAGAAAACCAAAAAGGGGGCAACTGCGGCTGTCACGATTTCTGCATATCAGAAATCGTGACCTAATGCTTTGTATAAATGCACTTAAGTGTACATGGGTCGGGTCGGGTCTAATGTAATATCCGAACCCCAAAAAAAAAATACACTACACTTAAAATTTTACACTAATACATAAAATGGAATGAACTCGGGTCTGGTATAGGATCCAGACCCGAAACACTATACACCTTTTTCACCCCCCCTCAAGTTGATCATGGTTATGAACCATGCACAACTTGCCTTTGAGCGTCCAAAAACGATCCTTTGTTAATCCTTTCGTAAATAGGTCCGCAACTTGTTGTTCAGTATTGACGAACTCAGGCTCAATCTCTTTTTCTTCAACTTTCTGTCTCACAAAGTGTTGGTCAATCTCAATGTGCTTAGCACGACTGTGATGTACTGGATTGAATGACATGTTAATAGCACTTTGGTTGTCACATAGCAAGGTAGTATGGGAGATCTTTTCTCCTACTTCAGTCAGTAGATGTCTGATCCAGGTGACTTCGGCAGTAGCCATAGATCTATACTCAGCCTCAGTACTTGATCTAGCGATAGCTTTTTGTTTTCTACTGCTCCAAGAGACTAAATTTCTTCCAATGAAGACGCAATATCCTGATGTAATCTTCGTTCATCAGTATCTCCAGCCCAGTCTGCATCACAATATACAGTGAGTCCATGCTCATCTTTGCCATATGACTGTGGTGAGTATGTCAATCCATCCTCAATAGTCCCTTTCAGATATCTAAGGATCCTCTTGACAGCTTCCATATGTCCAGTACGTGGCGCATGCATAAATTGAGATACTTGATTGACTGAATAAACAATATCTGGTCTAGTGAAGGTCAGATACTGTAACATTCCTATTATGCTTCGATACCTGGTGGGGTCATCACACAAATCTCCATCATGGGCACTAAGCTTTTGATGCAGCACACTTGGAGTTCCCAGAGGTTTGCAGTCTTTCATACCTGCTTTGCGGAGAACATCTACGGTGTACTTGTGTTGAGTGAGTGTCAAGCCATGAATTTGAGTATCAACTTCTACACCAAGAAAATAGCGTAGAGTTCCAAGATCTTTCATTTTGAACCTCTGACCTAGTAAGTCTTTCACTTCTTGGATGTGGACCACAGAGTTTCCTGTGATAACAATATCATCAACATAAATTAATAACAGAGTGGTCACAGTCTGGCTTCTGAAAAAGAATAATGAGTGGTCCAGCATGGAACGCGAAAATTCATGTTTCTGAATCTCTAGTGAGAAGCTATCAAACCAAGAGCGAGATGCTTGCTTCAGACCATAGATAGCTCTCTTTAACCTGCACATATGGGTTTTACAATTTTGTTCTTGATATCCAGGGGGTTGCTCCATATACACTTCCTCCTTCAAGTCCCCATGCAAGAAGGCATTCTTTACATCAAGCTGACTCAACTTCCAGCCAGAGATATAATAATCCGAATTGTTCCCATTCTTACAATCGGACTAAAAGTCTCATCATAGTCTTGCCCTGCTTCTTGAGTGAATCCTTTTGCTACGAGTCTTGCCTTTTATCGCTCAATAGTTTCATCTGGCTTGTACTTTATCTTGTAGACCCATTTACATCCAACAACATTTTTGTCAGGCGGTCTGGGAACGACTTCCCAAGTTCCACATTCATGCCAAGCTTGCATTTCATCATTCATGGCTTCTACCCACTTGGTAGAAGTGGCTGTCTGGTAGTACATAGTGGGCTCATCTTCTTTATTGAGAGCAGTTAAAAACAGCTGAAGATCCAAGGAGAAGTTGTTATAGCTGACCCACCTGTCAATGGGATGTCGTATGCGGCTCGATTTTCTGATCTCAAGAGTGTGAGAAGGGGTCGAATTGCTGACTGAAGCATGATCTGAATGGCTTGATGTCATCGGTCTCTGTCTGGAATAGACAATGCCTTTGTATCTGCCAGGTATTTTTTCTGAATTCTGTGATCCCGACGTCTCTGTGTTTTCAGACATCTCTTCTTCTTCCTGCACGCAACCTGGTGAACATGCTTCGCTGGAGCTAGCAAAAAGTTCTGAACTCAACCAAGGATAGTAAACTTTAGTTGGTATATTCGTTGCATCTGCTTTGTCATCAAAATTTTGTTCATCAAAGACAACATTTCTTGAGATTCTGATACGTTTGTTGGTGGGATCATAACACCTATATCCTTTGTAGTCATCTGCGTATCCCACAAATCTAAACTTCTGGGCCTTGTCTTGAAACTTGTTTCTCAGGGACCGATCAACATGCACATAGCAAACACATCAAAAAACACGTAGATCATGATAACTAGGATGAGCTCCAAAGAGACAGTGATAAGGAGACTTGTTTTCCAGAATGACCATCGGCAATCTATTTATCACATGCACGGTAGAATGAAAGGCTTTTGTCCATAGGTTGGTGGGGAGATTGCTGTCATGAAGCATACTCATGGCACTATCAACGATATGTCTATGTTTTCGTTCAGCAATCCCATTTTGTTGAGGAGTATGAGGGAAGAACACCTTTCTTCCTATTTCGTTATCTTGAAGAAAAGAAATAAAATCATGGGATGAAAATTCCCCACCTCCATCACATTGGAAAAACTGAATGGACTCAGAAAATTGGTTTTTGACCAAGGAAAAGAAATTTTGAAACAAAGAGAAGACTTCTGACTTATTTTTTATGAAATATATCCAAGTGTATCGAGAATAGCTATCAACAAAGATTAGATAATATCTGCTTCCAGACCCAGAGACAATTGGGGCGGGTCCCCACACATCAGAACAAATGATCTCAAAAGGTTTTGAAGCTCTCTTATTAATTGAATGGAAAGGCAATACATGACTCTTGCATAAAAGGCAACTGGAACATTTATGATTGCTCTCATCCCCTTGAAGACTTTCTTTTGGAATGAGATTATTAGAAACAAGTTTCTCAATAAAATGACTCCCACAATGTCCTAACCTAATATGCCATAAGAATGACTTATTGCATTCAGAGATACTAAAAACACTAGCAGAAGAGGAGGAACATGACTCTGATGAAGGCTACCAAATCAGGTGAGAAGGGCGAACATCACGACATGGAGCTTCTTCAAAGACATACATGTTGCCTCGTCTCTTTCCTTCAGCGAATGTTTCCCTCGTGCGTAGGTCCTTGACCTGCACAGAGAAGGGAGTGAATTCAACTGAAGCATTATTATCATCAATAAGTTTAGAGACGGAGACAATATTTTTCTTAATGTCAGGGGCATGAAGAACATCAGAAAGAGTAAGAGTGGAATGTGACATGGGGATGACAGTCTTTCCAACATGGGAAACAGGATGGTGGGATCCATCTCCAGTGACAATCTTACTTTTTACAAAATAAGGAATAGGATTAGAAATTTTACCTGCATCGCCTGTCACATGAGTCGCTGCCCCGGAATCGACAAACCAAGTGCCTTCATCATTCTGCTTCAATTTTAACTCTGACAAGGTAGATATCAGCAAATCTTTAATCTCTCCACTGTCTCTGGTATTTGTGAACTTTCTCTTGATTTCTTTCTGTGGACTCTTTCCTTTATTCTCTAGATTATGCCAACAGTTCGCCTTGATATGTCCCTTTTTGTTACAAAGGAAGCAGGTAGGGATGGATCTTGTTCCCTGCGCATGAGTAAACGTGTTTGGAGTGTGAAGTAAACCACGCCCTCCGTGTCCACTTCGCCCTTGTCCTCCTCGTCCTTGTCCTCTACCATAGGTCACTCCTGTAGCAAAAACTTCTTGAGAATTTGAATGATTATGAGTTTCTTCAGAGAATCCCTTCAGAGTCATTTCATATTGGATTAATTTGGCTCGTAGCTCATCAAAGGTAGGAAGAACAGGGAGACACAATAGTGAAGTGACTATCATATTGTAGTCAGATCCCAATCCACTCAGAGTTTGTTGCACCATGTCACTGTCACTAACGACACACCCTATAACTGCAAGTTGATCTGTGATGGTCTTCATCTTGTTCAAATATTCCATGATGGTCATAGAATCTTTCCTTAACAACTGAAATTCTCTTTTTAGAAAAACTACTCTTGCTTGAGAAACCTGCGAATACGTCTGAACTAATCGTTCCCAGAGTTGTAGAGCTGTACAATTGTCAGGAATGGCAAGAAGGAACTCTTGAGACAGGGTGGATGTGATGTATGCAACAACTGACTGGTCTTTTCTTTCCCAATTGAGGAATTCAACATTTTTGACATACACGATTGAACTCGCCCCTTTATCGTCTTTTTCTTCTCTCGGGCTAAATTCTGGTGGAACTGAAGTGGTTCCAGGTGACCTAAGAGACCTTGACTCCTTATGAAAGGAATAATCTGCCTCTTCCAGATCAAGAAATTTGAGGTATTCAACTTCTCAGAAATAAGCTGGTTGAGAAAACTTGGAGAAAGATTTGATTGAGGGTGGTAGGGATCCATAGAGAATAAGAATCAACAGACAAAAAAAGTTCAACCTTCTCCCAACACTTTTTTTTTTTTGCTGCTGTCTGAGAATCACAGACTGTTAAAATCAGAAAATGAAGAAACTTTGGCCTTTCTGTGCACCAAAAAGGGCTTGCGTGAAAAGATAATCACACGTTAAGAAATAATCTCACGTTAAGAAACCCCTCCTTTGACTGTTTCAGCAAAGGGAAATCAAGAATAATAATGTGCAACAGAGCATAGGGAATCAAAGAGAAGCACTATAACATCCGAATATGCAGAGAGACTTTGGAAAAGATAGAATGGAAAAGGGAATCAAACGATTAATAAAAACAAATTTAATATCTCACGTGAATCAGTTCACGAGTTCACGTGAAGAGTTGTTAACCCACGATCTGGGAGAAGACCGATGTTTCACGTGAACCAGTTCACATGAAATGCAGTCAATCCACGATTTGGATTCACGTGAATAGAGTTCCCGTGAATCACAGATTCACAAAGATGTAACTCATGTGAGGTGTGAGTACACAGGAAGATTCAGAAAGGGGGGAAGAAAAGAGACGAAGGAGAAAGAAAAACAGAAAGAAAATGAGAAGCGAAAAACCTCAAATTTTTTTATCGTTGTCACGAGCTTTTTTTTGCCTCTAGAAGGATCTATGCTCTGATACCATGATAGAATTTCATCTGCATCTGCATTAAGAGAGAAAACAGAGAAAGAGAGGGAGAGAGAGAGAGAGAGAGAGACGAGAAGAGAAAACCAAAAAGGGGGCAACTGCGGCTGTCACGATTTTTGCACATCAGAAATCGTGACCTAATGCTTTGTATAAATGCACTTAAGTGTACATGGGTCGGGTCGGGTCTAATGTAATATCCGAACCCAAAAAAAAATACACTACACTTAAAATTTTACACTAATACATAAAATGGAATGAACTCGGGTCTGGTATAGGATCCAGACCCGAAACACTATACACCTTTTTCAATCACATCTATGGAATCCAATTTGATCAAAATAACTTGCATCAATGAAATCCCAAGGACTGGTATGAAGATAAGGATGACATAGGAGATGAGTGGAACCGATTTGGGTCTTTGTTCTTTTTTATTTTTTTTCTATTATGTAATTCTTAGTCCCATATTTTCTATTCAGGTTATTGCTTTCCATTTTTAGAGCCGATCAGGTCCAAGGGGTCTTGGACAGAAAACTGTCCAAGGTATCCTGGATACCGTCCATCATCAAAATTAGCAGCGCCCAAGAAGTATACTAAAAGCTTTTTATTTTGGACAAATTTCAACCGTCCAATTTTCAGTGGTTGATGTCGTTCATCTAAGATGTGAATGACCTCAAAAATTCTTTGTGGGGCCCATTGTTGAGACCATCCTATTGGATAAGTTTTGTGTGCCGTTCATTTCGTTGATGGACCACATGCAAGGTGACAGAAAACCGTCCAAGGACCCTTGGACCTGATCTACTCTTTTCCATTTTGATTTTATCCTTATAAGTAAATTTGTTATATATATATATATATATAATGGGTGCTTCTATGAAGGATTTGGGTATGGTTAGGTATGGTTAGATGTATCAAAGATGAAACGCAAAGGGTTTTAGTCAAAGATGAGGAGATTAAGGAGAGATGGAAAGATTATTTTGATAAGCTATTTAATGATAGTCATGCTCAAGATCTTGGAGACTTCTCCATTCCTTTTCATGAGATAAATCGTGACTTCATGCGCAAGATTCAAAAGAAAGAAATTGCAGAGGCTTTGAAGAAAATGAAATCAAGAAGGGCAGTTGGCCCAGATGGTATACCTATCGAGGTTTGGAAATGCTTGGGAGAGAAAGGTTTAGAATGGTCGACAAATCTTTTTAACTTGATTTGGCGAACAAATAAGATGCCTAATGAGTGGAGGAAGAGTACTTTGGTGCCTTTATATAAGAATAAGGGTGATATACAAGATTGCACAAACTATCGTGGTATAAAACTCATGAGTCATACTATGAAACTTTGGGAGAGGGTGATTGAGTCTAGGTTGAGGAAGGTTGTCATGATATCGGAGAATCAATTTGGTTTTATGCCTGGAAGATCAACTATGGAAGCTATACATCTTCTTAGACAACTTATTGAAAGATATAGAGAGATGAACAAAGATTTGCATATGGTTTTTATTGATTTAGAGAAGGCATACGATAGAGTACCTAGGGACGTTCTCTGGTGGACAATGATGAAGAAAGGTGTTTCTCTCAAGTACATTAGTATAATTAAAGATATGTATGAAGGAGTAGTAACCAATGTCCGCACTTGTGGAGGGGTGACAACCAATTTTCCGATAACGGTTGGGTTACATCAAGGATCTGCTTTAAGCCCTTTCCTATTTGCGATAGTGATGGATGAACTTACGAGATCAATTCAAGAAAATGTACCGTGGTGTATGTTGTTTGCTGATGATATTGTTTTGATTGATGAGTCTAGAGCTGGGGTTAATGCTAAGTTAGAATTATGGAGACAGACATTAGAAGCTAGAGGTTTTAAGTTGAGTAAGAGTAAGACTGAATATATGGAATGTCGGTTTAGTAAGCAACGAAGTAGTGATGGGAGTGTAGTGAAGCTTGGTGAGCAAGATATACCGGTGAATGATTATTTCAAATATTTGGGATCCATCATTCAAAAGTATGGAGAAATTGATGGAGATGTAAATCATAGGATAAAGGTTGGGTGGATGAAATGGAAAAGTGCTACTGGAGTGCTGTGCGATCGTAGAATGCCATTGCGGTTGAAGGGAAAGTTTTATAGGACGACTATTAGACCCGCTTTACTATATGGTACGGAATGTTGGGCTGCCAAGAGACATCATATTCAAAAAATGAGTGTAGCTGAGATGCGGATGCTTAGATGGATGTGTGGAAATACAATAAAAGATAAGATTCGGAACGAAGAGATACGTAAGAAGGTAGGTGTTGCACCCATTGAAAATAAGATGCGAGAGAATCGTTTACGGTGGTTTGGACATATTCGGCGAAGGTCTAATGATGCTCCAGTTAGAAGGTTGGAGAAATGGGAAAATATATTAGTTAAAAGAGGTCGGGGTAGGCCTAGGAAGACTTGGATGGAGATGATAGGAAAGGATATGAATGCTTTGAACCTCACCGAGGACATGGCGTTGGATAGAAATGATTGGAGGAAAAGGATTCATGTGGAAGACCCAAAATGAATTTCTTTTTGGTTCATATCGCTGACCCCAATTGTTTTGGGATGAAGGCGTAGTTGTTGTTGTTTGTATAATGGGTGCTTCTATGGTGGTACTGTACCACCATAACTTACATGGTACACACTTGATTTACATAGATTTAAGCTCCAAACATGAAATCTTACCTTTGGATGATGTTTAGCATGTCTTATTTACTATTTTCATGTGTTAATGATGACTCTAATATGATGTTTTATATCATTCCTAATTCACTCTTATTTTCACGAATTGTGAGCCGTTGATTTTTCACCATCTCAAAAATGAATTTGATGGTGTCTTAGACATATTAAATACACCATACTAAACACATCTGTAGGTTAGATTTATTATTTGGTTGCTAGATTCATAGAAACAAGAGTGTGTACCACCATAGGATATCATGGTATCATGGTACAGAGCCACCATATATTTTATATGGAAAAATATTTGCTACTAATGAAGGTAAGGAACTAATGAACTAGAAATCATAGGTGCAAGTTGTATCAACTCAATCTAAACACATAGATGTATTCAGCATGGTTTGTTTTTTAATGATCAAGCCTTGGATCATGCTTTTCTGATGTAAAAATGTGATCTTTTCAGTTATGAACTTTTGGCACATTGTGGGCCGTTGATTTTTTGACCCCTTTAAAAACCTAATTACTTGTCATAATCACATGATTCAAAACAAGTTTCCTGCTAGACAAACCATGTAGATCACATCCGTAACATTTGATCTAAAAAACTTGGAAATTTTTGAAGAAAATAATGATGTATACTCATTAGTTCCTTACCTTCATTAGTAGTCAATATTATATATATATATATATATATATATATATATATATAGAGAGAGAGAGAGAGAGAGGGGGGGGGGTGATGATCCACCCCTTCAAAATCTGCAAGTTAAATATGTTTTTTGGCATCGATGTGATCTTCATGGTTGAAAACATATGAATACTCTTGGATCAAGTTTTTTTATTTGTAGGTAAGATTTTATAATAAGAAAAATTTCAGGAATTTTAAAACAGTTGAGTTTTTTATCCTTGTAAAATCCTATGTACACATAAAAAAAGTTTGATCCAAGAGTCTATATACAGATGTTTTCAACCATGGAGATCACACACATATGGTTAGACTTGCCAAAAAGTTTATTTAACATAAAAATTTTGAAGGGGAGGATAAGGGGTGGATCATTTAGTGGGAGGAAAATATATATATATAAACCATTGTACTAAGTATATATTATATAATTCCCAATAAAACAGTAATTAAAAGCAAAACATGTAGCTGGATTGACTCATCAAGTTTTCATTGAAATAGAACCTACACGAGGAAAACGTCATTTGTTGGTTATTAGGGGCATTCCAATAATGTCCTGGTTGAAATATGGCTCTTAAATTAATTTCCAAGTTTTTTTCTTTGAGAGAGTGAAAATTTGTTCAGATAAATAAAAAGGTGATGGGAAGTCACCCCAAATCAGCATACTTAAGTTCTGAATTAGTCGATGCTGCCAAAGGGAGTGGAGATGCCACTAGCAAAACACAAGAAACTTCTTAGAGGCCAATAGAGCTTTTAAACGTTTTTGTTAATCCATTAATAAGATCAAACCTTATTACATGGCATTTGCATGAACTTACTATTTCTTACTCTTAAGCAAGTCCCTAAGAGGCTATTTATTGCCTAGAATTTACACCAACAAATGAGAAGCATTACTACATTACATGCTCATGCGTCTTGCATGAGCCTTTTGTACTCCTATCCTGTAGTTGCTCTTTCATGATTCATTGCTATCTACCGATACCATCCTGGAGATGGTACTTTTTCAGACTGTTGCTACCTAGTTTGCTAGAACTTGTCTGTCAAGAGGTGTTAGATTGCTGCTCTTGTTAGCACTTCAATGGTCATTTTATCTTATGCTTTAATTGTTTTGTTTCCCATCGAATACTAGGAAAAAGAATTGAGTGTTTCTTCACCTGAGAGAATCTATTAGGTTGTGCTTTTTCATCTTTCAAAACAAGTTGCTGAATTTTGTATTTGTTCTCTTTCTGGATGTTGTTTCTGTAATGTTTTTAATCTGTTCAAGATTCAAGTGATTGCCATTAGATTGGTGGGCACCTTGCACATGCATACACATATTTGTGCATGTAGAAAGAATGGTGGATGTCAATGTTTCATTGTTTGCTGTACCACATATTTCTGCCTATCTGGCAGTGTTATTAATGTTCATTGCACAAATTTGCTTCTAATTTTTTGAACCTTCAGCTGGCAACCCACAAGAATGCGCTCGGAGTTGCTGTGGGAGCAACATTGGGCCACACAATCTGCACATCAATTGCAGTCGTTGGGGGAAGCATGTTAGCATCTAAGATCTCTCAGGGCACTGTTGCAACCATTGGAGGTCTGCTGTTCCTGGGCTTCTCCTTGTCTTCATACTTCTATCCACCATTGTGATTATAATTGCTTAGTTCTTTTCCACACCCATCTCTATAGCCGGCCTCCCTTTTCTTTGCTCTTCGAAATATGAGAGCATGCACATGGTTAGCCAAAAAATTGTTCACCACAGACCATGGAAGGGACAAATATTGTCATACAGTCCACTTGGCATTGCTATCTTTTTCTGTTTTAAACTATTGGTGGCCATTTGACTTTGTGAGGCCATTTTGAATGATTGATTTACAGAAATTATATCAGATGTCATTTTTTCTTTTTTGTTAACTTGCACTGTGAAGGGAAGCCATGAGTTTGTTCTGTATATGCTATCTTTGTTCAGGATTTTGATCATTTTATCAAGTGGTACTTTTTTTATTTGAAGTTAGACAAGTTTTGGAAATGTGTGGTGCTTTCAATAATTGAACAGGGTATATGGTGGGTCCATGAGTCGTGACCCCTGGATGCCGAAGGCGTCATTGGGGTGATCTCGTAAGACTGGTCTTGATCCAATTAATAATCAAATTACATGGCCTTTTGAAGTTCTAGCTTTGGGAAAAAGGTAAGATGTAGAAATAAGGGGGTCGTTTATTGTTATATATGTAATTAGTCTCTAAAAAAAAGTGAACATTTCTGTTGAAAACCTAAATAAAAGTCGAAGCCATTAAGGGCCTGTTTGGAATCTAGGAACTAGGATAGGAGTTAATGCATTTGGCAAAAAGTTGGTCAAACTACCACCTGGTGGCTGTTTGGAATCTGGTAGCTGGGATGGGAGTTAATGCATTTGGGATGGGAAGTGGCATTGTATTTATACAAAATCATGGAATTGACAGCTACCAAATCCAGGATTTGGCAGCTGCCGCTTCCTGAAATGCTACTTCCCATCTCAGCTACTAGTTTCCAAACAGGGCCTAAGTGAAAACACGAAGGAATTAGGTAACTGGAATGGGATGAGTTGACAGCAAGAAGCAGGCATCTCTTGTGCTTTTAATTTAGCGACTGAGAAAAGAAATTTAAATGAGAAATTTTTTGTTTTATATGGGAGAGACCAGCCTGCGATTTTTCATGGTTGTGGGAAGAGCCTGTTAAGATTACCGGACAAAGTATAGAACTCTTCACATCACGTGGCCCAGCCAACCGAACTTGAACAATGACCAGGTTAATTACATTGAAAATTTCACCACCACCTCTGTTTGGGAGGGAGGATTAGGTGCAATGTGATTGCACACTTTTAGTGTGCTGCTGCACCTGATCACTCTCCGTCTTTGAGATACATCCTGTCAGCTGTGGGGACCCAGCAATGATGGAGGGTGCAGGGTGATCAGGTGCAGCAGCACACTAAAAGTGTAGGTGTGTGTGCACGAGTGCGCGTGCTGCACTCATATGTTGCCTCATCAATGCCCCGTATGCTGAGATATGGTAGTGCACCTTAGGTGGCATTTATTTCATGTCTGTTCTTAAAAAAGAGGCCTTCCTTCATAGGAAAGATGATTTTTCTTTCCTAACAAACATTTACATGGGATATGTGTGGTGGGTCTCACGTAATAAATTCAAAAAGCATCTTTCCAATCAAAAGAGGTTCACACCTTTCCTCGTGGGGAAACACTTTCCCTTCTAGGAATTTTGGGAGCTCCAATACCTTGTAAGGTACTCGGCTTGATCACTGGATCATGTCTCTAGTGTTGCGTTCTTAGACTTGTGCCTCCCATGTTCACACGCCATGGTAGGACTGGATCATGTCTTTAGTGTTGCGCTCCTAGACTTGAGCCTCCAAGGTTAACATGCCACGGTAGGACTTTATCAGCTCACGAGTATGAAATCAGAACATAGCAGATCGGCGCGCGTAGGCATGGTTGTTGTGCAGTGTGACTGTAGCACACGTAGGTGCCTGTGCAAGAGGTTGCGCATGCAGGCGCAGGAATGACTCAGCACACGCAGGCATAGAATTACTGCAGTGCATGCAGGTGCAGAATGACTCAGTGCACGCTGGCGCATGAATGACTCAGCGCATGCAGGCACAGAATGAATCAGTGCACACATGCGTGAGAATTACCTCAGCGCACGCAGGTGCATGAATGACTTAGCACATGCAGGTGCATAAATGCCTTAGCGCATGCAGGTGCCGTTCCTGAAGCGGCACACACAGGCGTATCAGGCGGAGATCGTACGCACAGACGCGATGAGGTGAATGAGTGCGTGCAGATGCATGGTTGTAGTAGTGTGCATGCACAGGCACACTGGATCTGAGCTGCGGCTTCACTCCAGCATGAGCACAGCAAAACGCACACGGTGTGGTGGTGCACAAGATGCTGACAGGCGCACCAGTTCAGCAAGACATTGACTGCAGTAGATCATGTCCGATCTGCATAAAGATGCAAGAAGAATGCACAAGTGATGCGTGCTTAGGAAAATCAAAGGTAAGAGCGTGTAATTTCACTCATCTAAACCGCAAACAAGACGATCTAGAGCAATTCACTCTAAGGACCGTCAGAGCCTTTGATCAAATGAAGTGCACGGCCAGAGGACTCCACGACCGGCTTGGAGATGAGCGTAGATGCACGCTGCAGTCGGATCCCGAAAGATCAACACGACTCAAAATCGTCTTCCTTCTTGATGAGATCTAAGCTCGGTGAGCTAGATCAATTCTATCTAACTCTAAGCTACTTAGAAACTAATTCTCAAAGAAAAGGATTCAATTCTTCATTTCTTTTTTTTTCAAAATACAAAGACGAAGCCTATTTATAGGTTGTACAGTGAAGTGCGCCACTTGATTTGGGTGGCCCATGATTCAAGTCTCACTGGAGAAAACCTTTCGCGCGTAGTTGGGACCGCACAGGCTGTGGTGCACTGGCGAGCTAGTTGGTGTGCGTGGTGCCTAGGCAGGCAACGGATGTGCGGTCAACAGTATGCAGTTGGTCTGTGTGTGGGTGTTCCTTGCCAATTGGATGCACGTAGGCTGGATCGCATCATTTCCTCCCTCTTGAAAACTTTCTAGTCCTCTAGGAAGGAAGTCTAGAAATCTCCTTATGTTAAAATCTCACTCCCAAGTGGTTGTGGTTTCTACCTTATTGTCCCACTTAATCAAGTGTTGCTTCACTAAGCTGTTACGATATTTCTTCTTTCTAGTTTTCAACACTTTAGTAGGCTATCGTGTAATAGATGTGGAAATTTTCTCTTAAGGAATAGGGCCATGATATGCTTTTAATCTTGAGACATGGAAAACCGGATGCACCAATACCTCCGGTGAAAGTTTCAATCTGTAGGCAACTTGACCAATGCCCTCTAGAACTTAATAAGGATCAAAGTATCTTGATGTGAGCTTTATGATAGGAGTTTTGCTTAGAGAAAATTGCCCATGAGAAATTCTTTTGAGCCAAACCCAATCACCTACTTTGAACTTCCTATCCTTTCTTTGCCGGTTATAGACTTGTCGCATTCGATTTTGAGTTTTTCAAGGTTATATTTCAAAGCCTATCTGTCGTACTTAACCTGGTTGTGCCATCTTCATAGAAGATTGGTTGGGGAGGTAGTCATCCATATAAGGCCTCATAAGGTGTCATTCCAGTGAAAGAATGAAAAGAGGTGTTATAGCACCATTCGGCTCATTAAAAACTCGACCTAATTATTTTGCTTCTCACTTGTGTAGCATCTCAATTAAGTCTCAAGGGATCTATTAATCACTTCGGTCTGCCTATTGGTTTGAGGATGACTTGCTATACTGTAACACATTTTGGTACTCATTGGAGTGAAGTACTCTTTCCAAAACCCACTCAAAAAGATCGGATCTCTGTCCCATATGATGGTTTTTGGCATTCCATATAACTTAGATACATTCCAAAGGAAAGTTCGTGCTACTAGCTAAACTGAGTAAGTACTTGGCAATGCCAGAAGTGGGCAAACTTTGTGAGTCTATCCACTACCACAAAGATTTATTCTTTCTTTTGAGAAGAAGAAAGATTCTCAATAAAGTCCATACTTATAGCAGCCCATGCATGTGTAGGGATTGGTAGAGGTTGAAGCAATTCGAAGGGGGGGGGATGCCTTCGTACTTATTAGCTTGGCATACTTGAAAATTCCTTACAGATTCTTTAATATCTTGCTTTATGTTAGGCCAATATAGTTCTGATTTAACTCTTTGCCAAGTCTTGTGAACTCCCTCATGACCTCCTTCTCTGGAAGTATGAAAGTATTCCAATATTTTCTTATGAATAGGTGAGTTATTTGGCAACACAAACTTGTTCTCATAATATAACTTGTCTCCCTTAACCGAATAATGGGGGTTATTATTAGGGTCTTCAATCAACTCCCTATCAATTTGTTGAATCCCTTCATCTTTCTTTTGAATGTGATTCATTCTTTTCTTAATTTGACAAGTGACCTTCCAAATGACCATGAGAGAATCCCCCTCCTAGTCTTTTGGCCAAAGTATTAGTCACTATATGTTCTTCCCCTTTCTTGTATTGTATTTCACAATCACAGACCAATAGATTGACTAGCATTCTATTTTGAGATGATGCTAGAAGTATCCCCTTTGAATCTTGTGAGACATTCTCATAAGTGATCAAGAGTATGTTTGAGTTGGATGTTGTCTCACTCAGCATTACCATGCGAGTAGCTCTATATAGGTTAAGAGCTTCTTTCCCATCAACTTCCTCTTGACTTGGAATCTTGTTGACTTTTAGAACCATGAATTTTTCAGCTTTATTGAAAGACATTTTCATTTTTAAGAAATCCCAAGTCACACTTTCTAAGGACCTTAGCCAACACATTCCCAATACTATGTTTGCCCCATACATCGGAAGAACAAATAGATAGAGAGTGAATTGTGACCCTTATAAACTTAGCTCCACATTCGTGCAAAGTTGTCCGCACTTGAGATGATTGTCATCTCCTACCATAACGTTAAATTATGGATCCAAATGTGGGTTATACTCGAGTCTTGGCACTAGATCTTCTAGCACAAAGTTGTGAGTAGATCCCGTATCAATTAGGACATTTACTATCTTCCCTGAGATTGTGCCAGACACCTTCATCGAATTGGACATGGCCTTACTTTCCAATACATAACACTGTCCACTTATTTCTTGGACGAATTCAGTTTTATCTAAGTCAAGTTCTTCCTCTTCACCCGAATCTTCACCCAATTCGTCTTCTATAACCATGAGACATTTAAGTGCCTTCATCTTGAACTTATGTTCTACTCTTCATTCTTCCTTGCACACAAAGCAAAGTCCCTTGCTCTTCAGTTCTTCTATTTGAGTTTGGGAGAGCCTTTCGATTCTTGTATTTGGACTGTCCCGACACTTCACTCTCTTGTTAGGCATAGGCTTTGCATGTTGCTTGACCTCGAAATTGAGAATTGAAAAGTTCTTGCGAACTCCTTCCACTCTCTTTAACTTTTCCTCAATGACCCTTGCTTGCATGTAGCATTCCTCAACTGAGTGAGGGTTTTGAGCTAGCAACTCATTGTGTATATCATCTATTAAGCCCCCAAGAAATGCACTCAAAAGAACATCATCATTCCAAGCTTTGCACAAGGAACAAAAATCCTCAAATTGTGCTTGATAGTCTTGGACCGAACCCGTTTGACGTAATTGCTTCATTTTCACTCCATAATTCATGTAGGGTGTAAGTCCAAAGTGCTTGAGCAGCTCACGCTCTAGCACTTCCCAAGTAGGCTGACCATGCCTTTGGTCATACCACCTAAACCATCACAATGCCTCACCTTCCATGTTCATAACCGCACATCCAACTCGGTGCTCATGGCCCACATTGTGACTTATGAAATATTGTCTGACCTTCACTGCTCTCAACAAAATCTATATGCAATCATACATATCATTCGACCCATACATGTAGTCGACACCATAGGGAGATTGTCCATGAACTGTTCTTGGACGTCCTTTCTCGTCATAAGCATCACATGTCTGAGCATTGGACTCAATTTCATCACTGGACTGATTAGACCCTGGTCTCATGTTCAAGTGCTGGTCATGATCAACATAAACGGGTCTGGCAGGTGCGAGCACACCCTGTGCTGCGGTGCGATGTGTCTCGTCAGGTGAGAAGCAGTTGGTGCAGAGCTATGCTCTGCATATGCTCCTTGCATCCAACCGACTTGCATATTCGTGTGCTGATGTTGTGAATAAGAGTGTACAAGTGTGCGTGGATGATAGCATGCAAACTGCTGAGTTTGAACAGGCGCACATGCATGTGCGTGCATGCATCGTAGGCATTGTACATCTGCGAGTCATGCGTTAATGCCATACGCTCACCCAGTTGCACGCCAGGCGCTACCACGACATGCACGTGTGCGGCCTGGGTGTAAGTGTGAGGCTGTGGTGCTCTACGCACCAGCTCGAGTTTAGCCTCCTGAACTAATTCTTTGCCTTTAACCTTCAATTCATTTAGCAGTTGTGTGGGCTACTGTTACATGCCTAAAATCTGCACTTCAATGCCTAAAATCTGTAATTTTTTCTTTCAGCTTGTTAACTTGGATGAAAGCATCTTCGAGGCTTTCTTCAAAATGCATATGAAACTGCTCCATTGTGTTGTCCTTCCTTAGAGTTGCGTTAGGCTGCATGTCCACTCTGATACCACTTGTTGCGCTATTAGACTTGCGCCTCTCAGGTTCACATGTTGTGGTAGGACTTTATCAGCTCACGAGTCTAAAATCAGAATACAACAGACTGGTGCGCACAAGCGTGGTTGTTGTGCAATGTGACTATAGCTCGGGCAAGCGCCTCTACAAGTGGTTTCACATGCAGGTGCAGGAATGACTCAGCACACACAGATGTAGAATTACCTCAGCGCATGCAAGCGCATAATGACTTAGCGCATGTAGTCGCAGAATGAATTAGCGCATGTAGGCACGAGAATGACTTAGTGCACGTAGGCATGAGAATGACTTAGCGCATGCAGGTGCCATTCCTGAAGTGGCACACACAGGCGCACTGGGCGGAGATCGCATGCACGGGTACGATACAGTGAACGAGTGCATGCAGACGCATGACTGCAGTAATGTGCATGCACATGCACACTGGATCTGGGTCGTGGCTTCACTCCAGCATGAGCACAACAAAACGCATGTGGTGCGGTGTTGCGTAGGATGCTGACAAGCAGACAAGTTCAATAAGATGTCGACTGCGGTAGATTATGTGATTATGTCTGATCTACATAAAAATGCAAGAAGAATATGCAAGTGATGCATTCTTAGGAAAATCAGAGGTAAGAGCATGTAATTGCAGTCATCTGAACCTCAAACAAGACGATCTAGAGCAATTCACTCTAAGGACCGTCGAAGCCTTAGATCAAATGAAGTGCACGGCTGGAGGACTCCATGATCGGCTTTGAGATGATCGTAGATGCACGCTGCAGCTGGATCCCGAAAGATCAACACAACTCGAACTTGTCTTCCTTCTTGATGAGATCTAATCTCGGTGAGCTAGATCAATTATATCTAACTCTAAACTAACTCTAAGCTACTTAGAAACTAATTCTGAAAGAAAATGATTCAATTCTTCATTTCTCTTTTTTTCAAAATACAAACACTAAGCCTATTTATATATTGTACAGTGAAGTGCACCACTTGATTTGGGCGGCCCATGATTCAAGTCCCACTAGAAACAACCTTTCACGCACGTTTGAGACCTCACGGCCTGTGGTACGTTGGTGAGTTGGCGGGCAGCGGGTGTGCAGTCATCAGTGTGCGACTGGTCTGTGCGCAGGTGCTCCTTGCCGACTGGATGCGCATAGGCTGGATCACATCACTAGTGTCCTAACTCCTTTTGCATGTAAATATCCAATTCTTGTTCTTGAAATTTATTTAATATATTTTTATTTGAAACACGTATGAAACAGTTTCAAAAAATATTGATACGAGTTTTTAATATACATTGATACAGTTTCTAAAAAAGTCTTTAAATGAAAATTGATCGTACTGTACAGGTAATTTCATGCGTTTCTCTAAAAATCTTATAAGTTTTGATATTCTCTCCATGTCCAAAATCACAAATAACCAATGTTGAAATTTTCTTTTACCCTTCGCATGCATGGAACTGATGAAGTTTGAGTGATATATCGCTCCGCTTTTTGGGTGTCACATATGCCTACTTAAAATGTGGTTCACACATTTTGTTTACGGACTTTGTGAAGTTCGCATAAAATTATGTGCAAACATCTTGTTTAACTTGAATAAAATGAGGAAGTTTGCACGTATTTTATGTGGACTTCCTCGAGTCTTTCCATAAGTCCGCATAAAATATATGTGAACTTCCTCAAGTCTCTATAAAATATATGAGGACTTGAGGAAGTCTGTATATATTTTATGTGGACTTCTTTAAGTCTGCTTATATTTTACGTGGACTTTCTTATTCTCGCCTATGTTCATTATTTGCATGTTTAGGGTAAACAATCTATCTTTCAAATGAAGTTTCTCTTTAATTGTTCATCAGATCAAGGTGATTTTGGTGGCAGTGAAAAGCTAACATCTTAATCTATTTCTTTCTTTCTTTTGAATTTTCACTGCAAATTGACCACAAAATAGTATAGAGCAGATGAAAAATGCACAACTATTTCGCATATGTAAACAGTAAAAAAGTTTTTTTAAATACAAATATTTATGATTTTGAACACGGAAAGAATATTGAAAATTATAAGGTTTTTAGAGAAACACGTCAAATTATCCATACAGTAATGAGTATGATCATTTTTTGTTTATTTAAGGTTGATACAAAGTATATATAATTTAAACATTATATGTAAACCAATCATTATTACATAATAAATTTTCATACTATAATGTTTATTATTTTTAATAGAAAAAATGTGCTTATAAAATGAAATTGTTTGTATGGAAATGAAGTTTATACTCATTTATAATGTAATAAAAATGTGCTTTTGTGTAAAGATGGTATGTGTTTCTTATGTAATTAATTGAGACGAGTTTCTTAAACATTTGATACTTCTGTTTATGATTTTAGAAATGAGTTTCTTACTAGTATCGGTATTATTAAGCTTGTGTATTGAATACCAATACAACTATGATATAATGCCTAATGATGGGCTTATCACATCATCGTGGTCCAAGGGGTTACATGGGAAGAGGAGAGGTGGGGATGGAAAAAGAAAAAAGGTAAAAGGGTATTTTGGAGATTTTTAAAATACTTAACTCAGGTTAATCAGGTTAGTTTGGTCTTTGGTTACAGCAGGTCCTTATGTGACAGTTGTGAGTAGGGATATCAACAGGTTGGATTTACCTAAACCCGACCTGACCCGAACCAAACCCTCTAGGGTCCAGGTATGGTGATAAATAAGAAGACCCGATTAAGACT
Source organism: Nuphar pumila (assembly GCF_984573655.1). NCBI lineage: Eukaryota > Viridiplantae > Streptophyta > Magnoliopsida > Nymphaeales > Nymphaeaceae > Nuphar > Nuphar pumila. Next base: position 124,587,337 of record NC_143255.1, read on the forward strand.
GGATTCGGATTCGAAGGTCCTAACCCTTACATGGACCGGGGTATAGTTTGTAAAATTTTATACCAGACCTGACCCGACTGGAGTTCCAATTAAGACCCATAAATTTTCAATGTAAAAATGATAAAAAAAATATGGTTTTACCTGATATGGTCCGGGTTTAGTTCATGTAGTTTTATCGGGTTTGGGTATGATTTTTCTTATAGTGGACCTGATTAGACTCAAATCCAGATCTGATACCATACCCTAAAATCTGATCCAAGTCTGATTTCATCCGGTCAGAACCAAACCCGACCCGTTGACACTCCTGGTTGCGAAGAAAAAGCAGGACGGAATTAGAAATTTTGAAAAAGATGGTAGTTAACAGGGAAAAACAGCCACAGGGGTTTGGTGTAGTGGGATGTGGCCTAGCTGCTAGTCCGGTGATCTAAGTTCAAATATCATGAGCATCACGCTCTGCTCAAAGTGTAAGCGTGGTCTGGAGGGGAGGGGTGTAAGCCTTCGGAGTTTTATGCTGCCGGACGGTAGAGCCAGCGCGATTGAGTCTATGATTTTGAGGTGTTTTTTTCGAGTAAAAAAAAACAGGCAAAAGTTTAATCAATGTCACGAAATTACCTTTGTTTTTTTATCAACGCCGTGTATATTTATAAAGCAAGCAGAAAGAAAGGAGAAATGTTGAGGAAGGGAAATGGCTGAAAACCGTAACGGAGAAGGAGAAGAAGGGGCAGAAGAAACCCTAACCCTAATCGAGATCCTCGACGACGGCATCCCGATCGACGTCGCGAAGTACGAGAGGTTCGTGCGGGACCCCAGCTGCGGAGCCGTTGCCACCTTCGCCGGAACCACCCGGTCGACTTTCGCCGGAAAGGCCGTGCTCCGCCTCGTCTACGAGGCCTACGCCCCGATGGCCATCAAGCGCCTCGGGGCCATCGCCCGCTCCGCCCGCTCGCTCTGGTCCGTCCGATCCATCTCGATCGTCCACCGCCTCGGCGCCGTCGCCGTCGGCGAGGAGAGCGTCTTCGTCGCCGTCTCCTCCGTCCACCGCGACGCCGCGCTCTCGGCCGTCCGATTCATCATCGACGAGATCAAGGTGTCGGTCCCGATCTGGAAGAAGGAGGTGTTCGTCGACGGCGAGGTGTGGAAGGAGAACTCAGAGTTCTTCCTCTTCCGGGAAGAAGGAAAGGGCGTTTCGGGGATTACGGAGAAGAGTCAGGGGTGTTGTTGTCACTCTAAGGAAAAGATCGCCCACGATGGGAATTGAAAGAATTCTCCTTCGGAATAATAACACAGCGAAAAAAACGCGATAAGTTTGTTCGTAGCTATGTCGAATGACTTAAATGCCCTTACTTGATGTTGAAATTTGCAAAGGCGTTTGTTTCCAAAAGTCGAGGCGTTGTTCAATGTCTTGTATTTAGCCGCTGGCGAGGGAAAATATCGCGATATTTTCGAAGATTCTGGTTTTTCTTTGATACATAACAATATATAAGTATTAAGTACGTATAAAACTTAAATACAAAATCGGTAAATGTTAGCTATAGAGTACGGTACCCTCTAGCTGAATCAGTGCATACATCTTGATTGGACGATCTAAAACATGTTTCTAACTAAATAAAACCATGTAAATCATATCCCTTGATCCACAAAAAAATGTGAAAGAATGAGTGGTCTCAATACACTCGAGGGTCGCAGATATTATCCCTTTCTTTCTAAAGAATTAGGTGAGCCTCCTTTGTTTGGGCAAGGATGATTTGGAGGGTCTAGATTGAATGCTTCAGTCAAATTGGATCTTGGACATTGAGCCATCTCAAGTGGGTTAAGCTGGCCCCAAAGGGGTTTGGCGCAGTGGGATGAGCCAGGCGGTCTAGGTTCAAATCTCATGGGCATCACCCCTTGTGCAAGCCGAAGCCTCGTGACTCCCTGGGGGCAAGGGGTAAGCCCACGGAGCTTTACCCTGCCAGGACAATGAACGTAAGTATGGCAGGCAGAGCCAGCGCGGTTAGGTTTTTGATCCTGAGGGTGGTTTCTCCGTGTAAATATATATAAAAAAAAAGGTGGGTTAAGCTGGTGGAGTTTAGCTACTCCTATGAGACTTTGACCTACCTTGGGTTGAGTCAGGTCAAGCTTCAAATTGACGAGCCTGATGAACCCACAAAAATACAGTTAAGGATTTAGAAGGATCAACTGATGCATGAATAACTCATCTCAGCATTTGTAAGCACCTGACAAAATTGGCAGTCTTTCAAGGCTAAGCTACTTCAAATTGGTGTTGGCCAACTTATGACAAACTTGTTATCCTGTTCATGGTATTAGAGAGTTTGGTCAGTTTAAAGCAACCAAAAGGGCGCTACTATTGATTCAGTGCACGAGCACCATGTGCTGAGGCTTGGCCAATTTATTTGGTAGGCTTATAAACTAAACCGAGTTTGACTTATTGGATCCATGCAACCCAAGTCGGCTCAGAATGGACTCAAATTAACTGGATGGTTGTGATAATGCCCGAGTTGGGAGTTAAGCCTAGATACTCAGCCCAGTGCCGCGGATTCAACCCAGTTCTACGATTCAATAGATGCAACTTGTGCTGCAATGTGGAGGTGAGCTTGCTAGGATCCACTTGATCGCTCAAAGGATTCTGCATAGAGGGTGCAGGGCACTGGCACCGATCCAGTAATTGAAGCGATCACCTCCAAAAGTCATAAGCTCGCTTATGTCCTAACAGCACCACCATGACCGATTCATGTCCACAGCCACAAACAAATAGGTCTGTTCATACTTGTATTCGGAGAGTCTAGCTGGGTGATTAAACGCGGCCAGTTATTCAGCTGCTCCGAATTTGATGTGATTGGATGTAGGACTATGTCACATAGGTATGGGTGCCGGTTCATAGGGTATTACGCGTATTAGAAAAGCATGTGTATTATCAAACACTATGCAGGAATGGATCAAAACAACCTTTAAGGTGCTTTAAAATGGATGAAAATGATCTCAAGTAACAGGTACTGGGTTGGTTTGAATCGAGTCAAATCCGAAACTAGTCTGACCTGTACCCATGAAATACCAATACCAGTACTAGTACCCATGTTTCTGGCTACTTTAATATGGTTACAAAGGATGCTTGTCAAAGTAAATGAAAGAGAGAAGAGAGAATCCCTATAGAGATCTGTCATTATCATCTTTCAGAACATTGCCTGCATTCATGTGAAGGCTATTCAGAATTCAACGGCCAAGCTGAAGTTCATAATTTCTTCCTTCATGTATGAATCCTTTACATATTTTTCAATGTTCTCTAAAGGGAGTCAAAACTAAGGAAAAAAAAAGGAATTGTTGGCAGTTTCATGACTTGGTCTAGAAGATATGCAGATGGACCAATGACCCCAGAATATCAAAATAGTGCAACTCAACATTTTAAAAAAAATGGTTTGTGGAAAGTGGGACAACACTACAAAATGAGAATAAGCAAGAAAATTAAGTCAAGAGGCACAGTTTTACCCACTAAAGAAACCAACCAACTCCATGAAATACCCTCTGCAAAAAAGTTTGGTGGATCTCTCACTTTCCAAGCTTTAAAAGAAACCAACCAACTCCATGAAATACCCTCTGCAAGTGAGTTTGGTGGATCTCTCATTTTCCAAGCTTTAAAATCATGCTCTCTTGCATTCCAAGCAAAATTTTCCTGTATAAGCAATCACTTCTGCTGTTTGATGCTGCATTTGAGCAAGAATCATGAGAGACCGAATGGAAAGATTGGAGGTGTTGCCTTTTGCAATTGGATGTGTTTCTGAATCCAGTATTTCAGTCAAACTCCAGAACCACGAAAAGGCAAAATTGGAACTCTGCCACCATATAAGAGGTAGCCTCTGTTACCAGATTTATGTGTCCATCTCTTAAATTTATTTTCTTCTTGATTGCTAACGTGCTTTTCTTTTCTTTTTTTAAGGGGAAGATTATATCTCTATTGAGCAAATGAAAAACTCATTTGGATTGCTGCCTCTTCCAAGATCCATACTTTACACTGGATTGCAAAGATCGATTGATTAGGAGTCTCAAGAGTTTATCTTATTTTTTTTGGTAATCGTAATATCTGAGATTATTACTCGATACTATGTTATTTCTAGCTGGTGATTGAACAGTCAAAACATATTGAAACAACTAAGAAATTTTGACTTATCATTGTGAGGTAACCCGCATGGCCAGCAGGGTGGTTGTGAAGGTGTTGGGCCAAACCCCGCTGGCGCACGGGTGTGTCTGTAGCTTTCAGAGGTGGGCCATGTAAGGCAGGGTGGTCGTTGGGCCCCACCCAGGGTTTTCCCTCACTTTGGTGAGGGTTCCTGTCAAAAAAAAAAAACTACTAAATTTTGACTTGGTGCAGTTAGGCACCAAATCACAACCCGGTCACCCATAGCTTTGTGGGTCGGCTTAAGACATTCAAGCTGAAGGACATCAAGAGTTCCATACCTGAGGTGTGTATCCCTTGCTGCAAGGCCAAAGCAGCAGGTCCCCTCTGTTGAGTCAGGGGGTGGCCTCAGATTATGCCATCAAGCATGGTGACTATGCTTGGCAATAGGGATGCAAACGGGTCAGATCCAGAAGAGTTAAATATATGGGAGAGTCAGATCCGATCGGATCGAGAACAGCCAAAAATTGCAAAACCTCCATCCTCTATCCTACCCATTTTCATCCCAGATTGGCAGGACATTCCAGTGTGGTTGATTTCTCATGATAAGTGAGAGAAAAATTTACAACCTGGTCACTTTGTTACTGCATGTTGTAGAACCAATTCAGGATGCCTGGTTGCCAAATTGATGATTGTTCGTTGTTGCAGTTTGCAAGGAACAGTTTGTGGAGATGGAGATAGGGCTTCCAACAGAAGTAAAACATACAGCTCATATGGGTTGGGATGGTTCAACAACCATGTAGAGCTGGGAAGACTTTCAAGGACCAGAACTGTCTCCCTTACCCTCTATCTCTCTCTGCAAGATTTTGAGTTTGTCATGGCTGCTTAGGCTGTCAAAGATGGGCAGTTTCACATCCAGTTCTGAGAGAGAGGTTTGGATATGTATAGATGCCAGCACCAATATTAACTGGAGTCCTTTTCAGTGGGGCCGTTTGTTTCATTCCCACCAATAAGAAAAGACTCCATGGGAAAGGCACCCCATGATGGGAAGGCCATCCCATCTGTGAAAAAATGCTGGTCTAACTCGGTTCTTAGGTGGGGTGGGGTGTATAGATTTACATAGTAAATGTGTGGTCAACGTGAAAACAACCTAGGTTTCACTGGAAAATGGAGTTGACATGTTTGTTTTACCTGCATACAAAATTGAGAGTTTCGTATGTAAACCGTCGTTTTCATCATGTGTAAATTGGGTGAAACTAACGACCTCTCAGTGTTTACTTTTTTTTTACTAAAGATTATAGGGTTTTCCCCGCAAGGGCTTTTGCTCATCTGAGAGGGGCGACTTGTGAATGTCATCAAGTTGATGGGACACCACAAGTACGAAACTCACGGCCGTCCCTAGCCAACAGGTTGAAGCTGGGTGTACTCCTAGGTGGCAAGAAGGAACCTCGAGGGTTTATCAACCGGAGGCCAGGGCAGCTCAATTTGGATTGTCATATATATATATATATATATATATATATATATATATATATATATATATATATATATATATATATATATATATATATATAGGGTGTACCTACTGCCACCTATGATTTTCAAATTTCATGAACCTTTTTTTTGTTGATCAAACCTTAAAGATGTGATCTATAAGCATTATTTAGTGGAAAACAAGTTTTAGATCATGTGAGTCATGTGATTATAGCATGCATGTAGGTTTTTTAAGACATTTAAAAATCAATGGCTCACAATGTATCAAAATTTTATTACTTAAAAAATTATATTTTCATCTCCAACAAAACACGATCCAAAGCATGATTCCTAACAAATAAACTATGTAGAGGACATCCATAAGGTCTGATTGAGAAGATACAACCTACAACTATGATTTATGGTATGTGGGACTAGGTGCTCCTCGTAGCATTACTATATATATATAGTGTGTGTGTGTGTTTGTTCTCCCAACCAACTTATGAAGAGGGATAACTACCCCATTTTCTTTTGTGCTATGCAATGGACAATCCTTTTCTTGTTGGTTTCGAATCTCATCTTTGCCGTCCATTTGAGAAATGGAAGGTGTAGATAAATAGGCATTTGTAAGCCACAAAAAGCAATTTGAATCCCACTTCAATCTCTACTTGATCCGCTTGCTTTGGTCTTAAAAAGATTTGATAATTCTTTATAAGAACCCCGATGTAGAGATGGCGAGAAAGATACCACTTCCTACCTGTCATTATTAATAATCAGCCGTGTCTCTTCGGATGGATGTCAACCGATCGGATAAAGCGGGTGAAAAAAGATAAAATAGAATTGGATCAGACCTAATCAGATTCGGATGAAAAAAGTTAAAACTGGATCCGGATCCTATTAGTTTAAAACCCGATATTTACACTTAATCGGATTCAGATTCAGATTCAGATTTCAACACAAAATTAATATTGAATCCGATTTCTAATCGGATTTTAATTCAGGTAAGATATCTGGTTACATCCCACCCGTTGACATCCCTAGCAGTTAGAAAAGAATTAAAGGAAAAGGTAATTTTGACCACCAAACTTCGAGTCTTAATTAATATATTTTACCAAAGATTTTTTATTTTTCAAATACCCCCAAACTTTTTAACATGAATTCAACAAATAACCCGGAATTAGCTCCCACTAAACTTATCTGTTGAAATAACAAAGTTTTTAACAAGTTAGCTTATGACTTCTTCAATTGAAACAATAAATTGATTTAGAATCAAACGACCTTACTTTGCTTTCTTAATCTTCAACAATCAACAATTAAAATTTGGCATGCTTTAAATGTAGGGAGGCAAATTTTGATTGAGCATAAGAGAAAATTTATAGATACATTCGTACAGGGTAAGTTAACGTGGTAATTTTAAGTTCACAATCACGTTAACCCAACTAGCTAAGATTAAACCAGGCGGGGAAGAGAAATGGGGAACTTGCTTAAAGGTGGCAGAAGCCTAGTTATCATTTGAAAAATGTGAAGCCTATGGTGGGTATATTAATTAAGATAAAAGGTTTGGTAGTCATTCAAAAGTTACCCTTAAAAATTTGTACATTCACAGCATTTTTTACAGATATTATAGTGCTACACAACACTGCAGAAAATAAATAAATCAAAGAATCACCTCTTGATGTCCTAATAGTCTTAAATTGCTAGTAGCTTGAGGCTCTGAGGGCACGTTTGATTGAGGATGCAGTCTGCTCAATGCGTTGGGCCCTCAGGGTATGTTTGATGGTTTGTTCAGGATTGGACAAAATGAACAAAAAAGGATAAAACTGTTTAACAACTGTACTAAGTCCAACGTTTGTTAGGATCATACTCTAATGTTGTGTTCTAAATATCAGTTTGATGTATGAACAATTTGGACATTCAGGATCGTATGACTCGATTCACCCACCATTTTACAAACAACAACAACTACGCCTTCATTCCAAAACAATTGGGGTCGGCGATATGAACCAAAAAAGAAAATCATTCTGGGTCTTCCACATGAATCCTTCTCCTTCAATCATTTCTATCCAATGCCATGTCCTCGGTGAGGTTCAAAGCATTCATATCCTTTCCTATCATCTTCATCCATGTCTTTTTAGGCCTATCGCAACTTCTTTTAACTAATATATTTTATCATTTCTTCATCCTTTTAATTGGAGCATCATTAGGCCTTTGCTGAATATGTCCAAACCACCGTAAACGATTCTCTCTCATCTTATTTTCAATGGGTGCAACGCCTACCTTCTTACGTATCTCCTCGTTCCGAATCTTATCTTTTATTATATTGCCACACATTCATCTAAGCATACACATCTCAGCTAAACTCGTTTTTTGAATATGATGTCTCTTGGCAACCCAACATTTTGTATCATATAGTAAAGCGGGCTTAATAGTCGTCCTATAAAACTTTCCCTTCAACCGCAATGACATTCTACGATCGCACAATACTCCAGTTGCATTTTTCCATTTCATCCACCCAACCTTTATCCTATGATTTACATCTCCATCAATTTCTCCATACTTTTGAATGATAGATTTCAAATATTTGAAACAATCATCCACCGATATTTCTTACTCACCAAGCTTCACTACACTCCCATCACTACTTCGTTGCTTACTAAACCGACATTCCATATATTTTGTCTTACTCTTACTCAACTTAAAACCTTCTTCTTCCAATGTCTGTTTCTATAATTCTAACTTATCATTAACCCAACTCTAGACTCATCAATCAAAACAATGTCATCAGCAAATAACCTACCCCACGGCACATTTTCTTGAATTGATCTCGTAAGCTTATCCATCACTATAGCAAATAGGAAAGGGCTTAAGGCAGATCCATGATGTAACCCAACCGTTATAGGAAAATTGGTTGTCACCCCTCCACAAGTGCATACATTGGTTACTACTCGTTCATACATATCTTTAATTATACTAATGTACTTGAGAGAAACACCTTTCTTCATCATTGTCCACCAGAGAACGTCCCTAGGTACTCTATCGTATGCCTTCTCCAAATCAATAAAAACCATATGCAAATCTTTGTTCCTCTCTCTATTTCTCTCAATAAGTTATCTAAGAAGATGTATAGCTTCTATAGTTGATCTTTCATGCATAAAACCAAATTGATTCTCCGATATCATGACAACCTTTCTCAACCTAGACTCAATCACCCTCTCTCAAAGTTTCATAATATGACTCATGAGTTTTATATCACGATAGTTTGTGCAATCTTGTATATCACCCTTATTCTTATATAGAAGCACCATAGTACTCTTCCTCCACTCATTAGGCATCTTATTTGTCACCCATCATTTTACATTAAAAAAATATTAAAAAATAAAAAATCTCATATTGAATCTAAAAACTAAAAAATGTTTAAAAAATGTATATTCAAAATCACATTTTATGTTAAAAAACATAAAATGATTTCTGGTAAGATTTTTAACTTTTTTATTTTTCTTAGGTTCTTATCGACAAATTTTTGGGAAAATAAAAAATAAATAATTTATCAACAAAATCTTGGAAATTTTCAAAAAAAAAAAAAATTGTGATGCAACAAGTATCTAAATTCATCAAAACTGTAAAAACCATATGCTATTATACAATTTCTTTAGGGGGTGAAACAAATTTCTAAAAGAAATCAAGTTGATAACAGAAAAAAAAAAATCACAGCACGAACCCTCCACTCAGAAAAATTCAATCTTTTGAAATCTTTCAACAATTCAACAAAAGAAAATCCATGAATGTTTCAAATTCATCAAAACTGAGCAAAAAAGATCAAGCCAAAAACCAACTCTATTTCATAGATACTATCATGCTCAACTTAAAACCAACAAGTTCTCATATTTACCTTCAATTCCCCCCACAGAGCACCACCACGATGAAATCAACCAAAAACACCATCATATTCACACCCAAAAGAAATTCTAGAACAAGAACCAAACCCAAAAAACTCGCAAGCTTTACTGCGACGACCTCTTTTGTTGCAGTATGCACCACTGAAATAAATTAAAGAGGGGGAAAAAAGAAAGAAGGTCAAAGAAGCACGAAACCATCGATCCAAAAACTAGAGATAGAGAGAGAAGGGAACTCTCTCTGCTCCTCACCTCCGCATGCCCCTCACCTCTGCCAGTCCCTTTGATCGCTGCACAGGAGAGCATCACTCTCTCTCTCTCTCTCTCTCTCTCTCTCTCTCTCTCTCTCGAGTTTTTGGCATGGGCATGCGGAGGTGAGGAGCGATGGGCACGCCTGTCGATGCATTTGCTTTTTTTTATTTTGTTTCCCACTGTTCTTGTTCTTTTGGTAACAGGGGGTGGGGTGGGGTGGAATGAAAATTTCATGTTATAATGGATGTGGCAGACGGCATTCCGCTCGTCCGCCGCATCCAACGTTTGTTGCTTTTGTATTTTTTATCCCGCACGACGCGCGGGACGCTCCATCAAACGTGCCCTCTCTCACACAAACATGGGACAGACGGGACACCGCATCCCTTTTGGATGTGTTTTGCTGTCCAGTTGAGCTACACTCTCCCACTTGGAACTCAAAAAAAGTGTCATTGGGAGTCTTTGTCCAAAGCTGTCCACAAACAGGACCGAACAGGACAAGTCAAGACAATGTATCCTTGTCCGTGAATCAAACGCCCCCTAAATCTTCTAGCACTTGAAGTACGTGCATTTTGGTATAATTAAAGCTCAAAACATGTTTGAAGTTTAGCTTTATGAGTGTGAGTACGCGCCCGTGTGCGGCTTTATGTTGCCAAGACCGACTAGTGACTAGAGGTGCCAATTTCTTGGACCCTCAACTTTACTGTCAGGCTAGATAAGCCAACCCAAGTGGATGGGCTTTAGTAATTTCAACTTCCAACATCCATCAAGCACCTTCAACAGCCACTGCAGCCAAATCAGCATCATTTACCAAACAGTGAAAAGATAGCAAGGAGCTGGGGCAAGACAAAGTCGACCCCAACTACAAGTTTCGATTGGAGAAGCACCTGTTATTGCAACCAAATCTATCAATCCATTACAAGTTTCGATTGGAGAAGCCCGGCCAGCCATATCAACCTGCTACAAAATAGAGGTGTTTATGCACACAGGCATCACATTCAAAACAAAAACATTACAAGAAATAATATTAAGCAAAGCAGAAAAGCTGAATCACTATATTAATTAAACTGTATATATCACAACTATACAGACACGATAATCTAGCGAGGGCTACGCTCTCACGCCATTTACACATCATCTCAGCATAGCTTCCATGTCCATATGGGAAGGTGTCAAACAGAATTGTTAAGATAATCCTCTCAACGCCATCCTCGGTTAACAATAAGAAAACATCAGACATAGTTAACCATGTCAATATCCTGATAAGAGAGAGCAAAACCATGAAATCCCGAGACACCAGCCTCCAATCACACTCCCATCAAGATTAAAATTTACTGAACTGTTCACCCTTTGTGTATTCTTCTGGCATTGTTATGCCAAAAAGAAAACCAAATTTAAATGCAAAGCTCCTCAGTACACATCAGAGGGGGGAGTTCTTAGACTGAATCACATCTCTCTGATTATTATGCCTCAACAACTGCGGAAACTGATTCATCTTCAGTGGACTCTAATGAAACATCTTCCTCAGTCTGATATGAAGTCTCTACTTCTTCCTCTCTTTTCTCGGCATCCGAATGTAGGAGTTTCTCTCTTAGCTTCATCAACAATTCTTCCCGAGCATCTTCATGCTCAGCGAGGTAGCGCTTCAGACTGTCTTTTCCATGGAAAGTTTGATCATTGACGGTATAATATGCACCAGCCTTTCTGATGAACTTGTACTTGCAACCAAATTCTAGAATTTCTGAGTCACGGTTGATCCCCTTGCCAAATTCTAGCTCAAATTGTGCAGTCTTGAACGGAGGAGCATGTTTATTCTTCACAATCTTCACCAAGACTTCACTTCCAACGGTCTGTCAAGAGCCCACGCTATTATAAGACCCCTAGCTCAACAAAGATCAATGGAAAGGTAAAACGTAATGAAGTACTACTGCATGCATATCACTGCACACATTGCATGTGTACGTGGACAATTGCAAATGCACAAACACAGGTGTCACTGAAATATTCTATAGGCAACTTATTATCATATGGGCAATAAATTCCCCAAACAACAATCCTTTCACCACTATAACAGCTCCAATATAAATACAAAACAAGTTGTGGAATGGAAAGCATAAATAAAGCCTAGTCACAGAGGCAGCCACTTAGTGAGTTTTCAGTACATTAGAAATTCATACAAAAATCATAGGACTAAAATCAAGAGATTCACAAAATTGTCAGCAGTTAAAATTTATCCCAAAAAAGAAAGTGAGAATCAAGAGAAAATCATGTCATTTTTGTTCTTTATAGATTTCTTTTCACTAAAAACTTTGCCTGTATCTATTAAGATCTCCCAAGAAATTACCTTGTACTATTATGCTGATAGCCTGATACTAATATCACTCATTGAAGCCATAAAAACTGGAGTCCATTTGTATAAACCATAGTCACTTATATCGTTCAAGGTAATTTCTCGTTGAGGGTTTTTCTTAGAGAGGTTTTCAAAAACTGTTCTTCTCGGGAAAATCTAAAGAGTTTTAAATATAAAAAAAATATAAAAATAATAGCTTTTGTATAAATTTTTCTTGCAAAAATATAAGGAAATAAGTTCAAAAAGTTTTTAAAATACAAAATAAACAAAAAATACAAAAAATGGCTTATAATATATAAATTAATTTTTTTACTAAAACTATCATGATAAATTCATGATATTTTCATATCTAACAATATTTTGAAAATATCACAATGTTTTTCCGATATTATTGGCTTACATAAATTTTGGTGATATTATCATGATATTTTCAAAATAATGCCAACATCGGTGACACAATATTATGGCTAACATCGATTAAACTACACAGGCTACCTACATAGATAGCTAACAGTTGTTAACAAGACAAGGCAGTTACCTCTTCCCCCTTTTTAATAAGGCCGATTCTTTTGATATTTAGGCGGACAGATGAATAAAATTTCAAGGCATTTCCTCCTGAAGTTACTTCAGTAGGTCCACCAAATCCTCCGAATGTGCTCAACTTTGATCTCACCTAAAATAACAAAACATCTTTACTTATCAAAGGAGACACAACTCTTGTTCTCAGAAAATATTAACAACGCATTTATTTTGCAAAAGAAAAATCAGAGATTCTGAAAATGAGTAGAAATGTGGATAACTTGGTCTCGATGATGTAAAAAAGAGAGGACCAGTTTTTAGAAAATACTGGGACATGAGTGTTTTAAGAAGTTATCCTTTGGGGCTCAATTGAAAAAAAAAGTGATAACAGCAGAAAAAAGAATAATGAACAGTGCATTTATAAAAGGGTGGCCTGCGGCTATAGCAAAGCCAGAAAATGTCACAGGGTCGTTCTGCACACAGAACAAGGAACTACACCCAACCCTCAAATTACACCATTGAAAACTGAAACATTTCTGGGTTTCTCCAACCCTCTGATTACACCATGTCATTGCAGAAAACAGGAGAGAATGGGCGTTTCAGTGGTATTCATGCTTGCTGGTAGGGATGGCAGCGGAAGGGGGCGGGGGCGGGAGACAAGGTCTCCACCCCCGCCCCATCTCAAAATTTTGCTCTCCATCCCCGCCTCCATCCCCGCACGGGTTTTGATTTTAACCTTCATCCCCGGTCCATTCTCCCTTTCATGTCCTCCATCCCCTATCCAAAAGGAAGGGCCCCGTTTCTCCGGTCCTTCCGCCGCTGCCGACTTCGGCCATTAGAGGAAGGAGAGGAGAGAAATGGGAACTCGCGCGGCTCATTAGAGGAGAGATTCGAGAAAGGGTTTTATGTTAGAGTTATAATATATAAGGGTATAATAGTGATTTTATTAACGAAAATCGGGGACGGGCCAGGGCAGGGGCAAGACTAAGTCCATCCCCGCGTGGGTTTGATTTTAACCTCCATCCCCAGTCCATTCCCTATTTCATGTCTTTCATCCCCGGTCCAAACGGGGCGAGGCGGGGCGGGGCCCCATTTCCCCCCAGTCCACTGCCATCCCTACTTGCTGGTAGCTTCCCCTGCTATTTCCAACCTTGACATGGCTGAGAGACAAGGGGATCTTCCACAAGTTATTCAACCGAAACTTTTATAATCCAAATACTGGGATATAGTGTGCCTAACAATGATTGATCTAGCAGGCAATTCAATGACAAAATCAAGAAGCATTATTAACAAATACAAGAGAAAGTGACAGACTTCTTTCGGCTTTTCATTATGGCATATGGAGCAGCTGACCTGATTTATAAAAATTAAAATAGTCTGTGAAAGAGATAATGAGTGGCTCAGCTTGCGAAGAGCCTGGCTCATCAATCTTGCCTGCACAGCCATATGTGCATCACCCATCTCACCGTCAAGCTCACTCTTCGGCACGAGAGCAGCCACCTGGATTCAAACTGGATCATTAATCAAAAACAACTAAAGCTAAGAAATTGAAACTCGTTTCAGAACAATACAAGCTTAGCAAATAAGTTATGTGACAATCCTAAAGAAAGCATACTTACATGCATAAAAAAAACAGACCTACAGAGTGCAATCAAAGAAATGGATACATACAGAGTTGCTAACTTTTTTTTGAGAGGAAAAGTTGTTAGCCTTTTACTCTTTTAGGATAAGAAAGAGGCTTTCCTTGGGTGGGAGTGTAACAAACGCCCCCTAAAAGAACTTTGAAACCACTTTGGGCAACAGAATCTAATAAGAATAATTTTAGAAGGCTAGGTACTCAACTATTCATTGACAAAGTTACACTACTTATGAATAGGGAAGTTGAACTTATGAAATATAAGTACAATATTCTCCACCCACAAGCAACAGCAAGCAAACTGATAGGGCCTCTATAAATGAATGAAAGACATAACCCAATTATTGAACAGATGCATAATACAGAGCAGCTCTACTTACACTGTCTACGACAACAACATCAATGGAACCACTACGAATCAAAGTATCTACAAGGCTGAGTGCCTGCTCTCCACAATCAGGTTGTGACAGCAATAAATTCTCTGTTTTCACACCAATAGCCTCTGCCAATGCTGGGTCAAGTGCATGCTCAGCATCAACAAAAACACAATAACCTGAAAAATGGAATGTAAGATATATGATCAATAAGTTGATTATTCGCATAAAAGAATACAAGAAATTGGTTTAACTTTGCCAGGGTGAATTTTTTTGTTTGTTGCTTGTCTGTAATTAAAAAGAACCCCAAATCAATTGAGTGACAAAAAATTGCCTATTGATTGTTCCACAGTTGATTCCTGCAAGAAAAAAGAACAGAAGGAATCTCATTGTATTACACTTAATTTTCAAAATTACCTCCATGCTTTTGTGCTTCTGCAATCACATGAAGGGCAAGAGTTGTTTTACCAGATGCCTCTGGACCATATATCTCAACAACACGCCCCTATATATAAGGTCATCAACCAAAATACCTAGTTAGAAAAAGGGGTAAACAGCTTAAAATCAGAAATACAAGAGGCTCAGCTTGCAACAGGACAAACATATGACCAAATAAACAGTACAAACTCAAATGTAGAGAAACATCATACAGCAATAACAATGCTGAAACTGCACAGCAGTGACACGCATGCATCTCATTTATCACTTCTGAGTCATTATTTTTCAACAGACAATAGCAACTCAGCCCCTGAAAAATGGCTGCTAGCAAAAGAAGGAATATCATTTACTAGTCTTAATTCTCACCTCTAAAACTGATTTATTGGTGCTACTCTCAAAATCAGCTAACAAAAACCATGTAGACCACACTCAATGTCCAAATGATTTTGAGCGCTTGTATTCACAATCCAACAAGGTTCTTATGGATTTTAGTTCTTTTGTTTCTCTAACATATGGGAGGCATCAAAATCCAATTCCACACAAGGGGGGGGGGGGGGGGGAATGAACTACAGGCTACAGCTGTTCACTACATCAATAATTTGCAAACAACCAACTATAGCATTCATCAATCCAAAGCGTGCATACCTCAAACTGAAATTTGCTGCTTCAATCAAAGGTGAACACAACCAAAAGATGAATAAGAGGCAGAAGAACAGCGAGTGATCATATCGCACACCCCATCACTCAAAAAAGAAATTAATGTTTCTACATAACAAGTTTACATGTAAAAAGAGCACCAACAACAATAATGATAAGACTAACGACTACCTTTGGAAGTCCTCCAATCCCCAGTGCCGCATCCAGGGCAAATGATCCGGTAGAAATTACAGGCACAACTCTAGGACCAGCATGACGACCAAGCCACATGATTGCTTCCTTCCCAAATGAGGATGTGATCTGGTCCAAGGCCTGCTGCAGAGCCACTTCTTTCTCATTCATTTTATCTTCACTAGAATCACTTCCATCTGATCTGGATTTCCTCCTTCCTAGAAACAACAAAAGCACCTTGGCTCACTGAAACAAATGAATATATAGTCTAGCCCTACTGTAAACGGCTCCATATCAAGGGGAAGTTTCTAACCAGATTTCGCAAAATTACGTAATTGAAAAGAAGACACTGAAATTCCGGGTCTATATACCTGCAACCAACAGAATCACGAAATGAGAAGCTTTAAGATTTGAAAATTTCCGCTAATGGCTGAGTACATAAGCATTGCCTTTACATGCATCTGTGTGTATGTATGTGCATCTGTTTCCCCGTTCATTGCCATAATAAAAAGTCAAGTATTTTATTGGAATTCATTGAAGAAAATGACATAGATCATTGGAACAAACTTCAATAGAAACGTACTATTCGATTAAACTAAAATACTACTGCTCGAATACATTTTCAAATGCTATCGAGATTTCTTGCAACAAGAAACCACAGTAAAAACCAATGAATCCATAAACAAATGGCATTGAGAACCTTCACGCAGTATGAGAGAAATCACCATCCTGAACACTGAAAACCAGTGAAAAGAAACAGGAAAAAGAAGAACAAATTAAAAAAAAAAAGAATTTCAAAAACAAGTTTTCTTTCTCTAACCCAAAACATAAAACCCCTCCAGTGTCCGGACACAAAAAAAAAACTGACTCCACAGAAGAACAAAATCACTAACTAATTGGGCAGAAAAAGATCTACACAATCACACCGTCCAATCCATTAAACGATAACTAACGAATCACCAAAACCCCACCAACCAACATGAAATTTACAACCCCAAGAGGTCATCCGGTAACTATTCCCTTCAGCAATAATACTAAAAACTGCTCCAAGTAACCAAAACGCCCAAGAAAAAAGATAGGCGGCTCTCAACTACTCATTCGAGCAAGTAACGGCTAACCCAAATGAACAGAAAGGTTAAAAAAAAAACCGTCTTTGATATCCAACATCCATCAATACATCACCACTAAGAACCCGCAGAACCATAGAGAGAGAGAGAGAGGACGATACCTTGGAGTGAAGCAGAGAGGAGAGGCGAGAGGCGCCCATCAGAATCCTCGCCATCCTCTCTCTATCTCTATATCTCTCTCTCTAACCAAGGAGGAGAAGGGGGAATCGACTCGCAAGGAGAAGGGGGAGACGATTCCCCTCGCGGGCTTTTAGCGCGGGAAACGCTTCGCCTTGTTAGGGTTTCGTCCTTCCTCCTCCGTGCGTCGCTCGCATTTGAATTTGCTCCTTCGCTTTTAACCCTTTGAAGGGAAACTGAATGTCTTGTTGTCGCCTTTGTTGGGCCTGCAAACGGATCGGAATTCGGACGCCTATCCGACCCATACTAGATCTGATCCGGGAGCCAGGATTAGGTGCCATCACATGGCACACTTTAAAGTGTGCCGCTGCACCTGATGCCCTCCATCTTTGGCTGACAGTCTGTCAGTTGTGGGGCCCAGATAGAAGGCACCCAGGTGCAGATGCACACTCAAAGTGTGCCATGTAATGGCACCTGATCCGGATAGTGTATGTCCGAATCTGAGTGGGATCAGGAACATGTTATGGTATATTGGGAACACGGACAAAATTGGATAAGCACGTACGGTTAGGTGCAGGATAGTTTAGACCCATTTGGCTCTATCACTTGAAAATCATGGGTTTTTTACACAGCTAGATCCTCTATCATATTGTGAGATCCAAATACAATTTGGTTCCAGTACTGGACCCAACTTTAAGAACCTGATACAGTGTTGTATCAAACCTAACCAAACCATATCCGACCCATGCATATTTTTTACCAACTCTTTGGGAGTTGGGACTAGCGTTTGTTTTAGTAATTAGCAGAAAGGCAAGACTTAAAAAAGTTAAGCACTCTATTCCTTCTGATCTGTTGACTGCAACGATAGACCAAAGATAAGATTAGAAGAGAGAAAGATAGAATGCCTCTAATCCCTATTAGAAGCCTT
Source organism: Nuphar pumila (assembly GCF_984573655.1). Classification (NCBI taxonomy): domain Eukaryota; kingdom Viridiplantae; phylum Streptophyta; class Magnoliopsida; order Nymphaeales; family Nymphaeaceae; genus Nuphar; species Nuphar pumila. The sequence continues at coordinate 124,605,377 of NC_143255.1, forward strand.
TTCCAAAGCTAAGTGAATTGAGAGGTCGCTAACGATCAAATAGAGTGAGGGAGCAAAGCGATCGACCAGTAAAGATTAAAACTTTTAATTGGGGGGTTAAATGTATGGACAAAGTATCATTAATATGTATGAGGGGTCTAGGGATGACTGTGGACCGGGGCAGGGGTGGGGGACAAGGTCTCCAGCCCTGCCCCGTCTCAAAATCCGGACCTCTATTCCTGCATGGATTTGGATTTTAACCTCCACCCCTGCCTCTATCCCCGGTTCAAACGGAGGCGAGGCGGGCTGGGGCCCGGTTTCCCCTCGATCTATTGCCATCCCTTAGAAGGATTGGAGATGGGGAGGAACGGGGACGGGGCAGGAGAAAGTGTAAGTCCAGTTTCAGCCCGAATAATTGAAAGTACTGACAAACAAGGAGGGTCCTTCTAATTCATTCCAAAACCAGTTCTTGCCATTAATTTCCTCTCAAGTCATTTTTGCTAAATTTCCATCTACCAAACAAATTAAGCTTAAATACCTTACGAGGCAAACTGACTAAACTCTTTTTTACCCGTTTTCTTTTTGTTTCTCATTTGGAGAGGTCACTTTACCATGACTTTTTTAACCATTCAACTTCCTACTAAAGATTTACTTAGGCGTGGTTAATTTGTTTCATGCAACTTACATGAGAAAAGTGTTGAGTTGGCAACCCTAGACCTAGTTTGATTCATTTCCATGTAAAGGAAAGGCTTTATATGAGAATGACCATTGATTTCTAAAAAGTATTGTCAACTCAACCATGTGAAAGCTTTAATAGGAGGAGGTATAAATGAATTTAGGAATACAAAGTGGTTGGTGGTGGATTACATCAGGTTGCCAACTCAACATTCTTCTATGTAAGTTGTATGAAACAAATGAGACCCTAATGTAACTCATTTTCTCCTGAATGAAACCAACACCTATCATTTTTTATATGTAAATTTATTCATACCACACTAACTTTCATATGAACTGCTTTTGATAGGATTTTTTTTTAAAAACAGCATCCATTTTCATGCAAAGCCTTTCCTTTACACGAAAATGAAACAAATGAATCATTGTATCATTTCCACCTTAAAAGACCCGTGATGAAAGGTCAATCTAACGTGTGAAAACGTCATGTAAATCCATGGGCAAAGGCTGGTGCCAATGTACTTTTGTATTAAATGCATAATCAACGTAACAAAAACCTTTGTTGACTGTGGGTCCCACAAGAAAATGGAGTTGACATGCCTGTTTTACCGACACATGAAAAAGATGGGGTTTCATAAGTGAACAGAACCCCACCCACAACATTTGCTCAGTCCAATATCGTCAATGTCCCTTGCCCAAACCCAGATGGAAAACTATTCCCAGTGAGCAAACGAGAGTAATCTGGAGTTTTACACTGTTGACACCAAATTAAGTTTAATGGTCAACATGACGCCTACTGGCGGGTGATGAGATGTCCCAACTATAGTAGTGATTTTTTTCGTTGAAAGGCAAGCTGGGGTTAGGCAGACAGACCCCTACCAGTTATACAACTATACCATTGGGTTTTGAACCTGTAACGTCCCAACACAAGGTGATGAGCACTAGCTGATCCTACCAGACAAGAGCGGAGCTCCAATTGGTAACTATAGTGGTGATTTCTCCACCCTAAACTTTTAACCCAAAAGATAAAAATACTCAAGTTCCTGTGCTACTTTGATACAAGTAACAGAAAATAAAAGTTAAATATGAAGTCATGAAACAGATTGTTAACAGCTTTACAAATTGCAAGAGCAAATACTATGACAAGCACCTCTGTTGAGAGATTGGCAATCGATAAGTTTGGAATGCAAGCACAGTCTGAACCAATTCTGAAGAGCAAATGCAAAGCACAGTCTTGCCAAACCATGCCATAACGATCAGCACGTACACTTTTTTTTTTTGGTGATTAAGTTCCCTGCAGAAGCAGGTAATCTCCCGACCGGTTTACCCATAATCTCCCGCTCGGGTTACCCATACCCAAGCCCTTACGGAGCCCACCAGTAAGTTGAAAGATGAAGGGGTCAGCACCTTCTCCCCACGTCCGCTCTATCACCACACCACTTTATTTTCACCGATAGACCGTTCTTTGAAAATATCGCAAATTTAATCACAAAATTTTAAAAAACAATAGGGCATTTTTCAAAGTATTACTGATTTTCGCATTATTAACAAAATCATCATGGTACCAACGGGGGGCTCTGCTTGGTTGGCAGGAGCTGTTAGTGCACGTTACCATATGTTGGGATGTTGCAAGTTCAAAACCCAATGGTATTTTGTGTAACAGGTGGGGTCTGCCTAACCCCCAGCTTGCCTATAAAAAAAAAACATAATCATCATGGTGTGTTTTATGATTGCGTCATGACTCATAAGTCGCTTTTGGAAACATCATGCTCCTCCGCGGCAGTATCACCTGGGTACATAGTAAGAGGGAAGCGAGGAGGTGTTTGGAGATTTTGCTATTGAAGGGCAAAAAAGTAATTTAACATATCGACCATTTTTCTTTCCTCTTCGCATCTCATCTCAGACAATGATTTTGCTTTTTAGGGATAGTCCAAGGAAAAAACCCACTCATCGATGACCACACATTGGCTGACCTCTGGTTGGTAAAACCAGGGTTACTAGAAACACTAACTCGTGGAACAGTTAAATGCGGCGCTTCTAAAATCTGCAGGGAAGCAACCATTTTAAATGGAAAGTGTACTTCTCCACTTCGCTTCCCATTATCGGAAAGCGAGTTTTTTTTTTTTTTTTAGGGGGGCTTGGACAGTTTTAGGCTTCGATAACTTTTTTTACTGAAAAATAACTCGGTTTTTAAAAGAGTAAAGTGGTAATTTTTTTATTCTTGTGAAATATAAAAAACAAAAGCCAAATAAGATTTGGGTTTTCCATTCCCAAACCCTACAAACTCTCTCTCGCTGGCTCCCTCCCTCCTCTCCGGTGACCTCTAAGGGTGTCTTTAGGGACTCTTTTTTAACTCTCTGCCTCTCTCCCTCTCTGTTGCTCTGACACTCTCTCCATCTCTCGCTCTCTCTATGTTTCTGTTTCTCTGGCTTTGACTCTCTCTCGCAGCAAATTGTTGGTCTAGTTCATGCTAGGTACCGATGTGTTCTTTCTTGCTTAGTTTTAATTGTGCTATGATTATGTCATCATATTAAATTGTAAAAAATACTTTGTATGGATCATTTTTTTTCTATTATTTTAAAGCATTTTAAGATAAAATCCAACAAATTTGATAGTGTGTAGTGTGTACACTGTATAATGATTGTTCTCTAAGCTAATTTAATATTCTCCTATTATTTGAGACTTTGGATGCTGACAGCAATTATCATTTTTTAATCTTGAATTATAAAATTTTCTTGATGTTTTATTTATTAAATGCTTGTAATGATGCATTTGTTAAATGATTGCAAAAGAAATATAAATTATTAATTTATTTTGATATATTATTTATTAAATGGTTTCAACATTATGCATTTGTTAAATGGTTGGACTTGCATATATGATTTAGTTTTGAGATTAATAGATCAAGTCTAATGTTATTTACTCATGTTTATATTTTGGTAAAATAAAAAAATATAATTATATTTTTTATTCTCTATTCGCTTCCAACTCAAATCCTAGTTAGCTTTCCTCTCTTGGACCTTACATCTCTCTCTATAAGTAAATCAAAGATTCCGCCATCATGGTAGAAAACTGTCCAGATAGCACAAGTGGGCCGCATTCTTCATATAGATCCTTTCGTACCTCCCTCCACATGAAAGAATTCTCGTGAAAAAGCTGTGGTAGCTTTTAATGATATGGTTAGTATATTGGCCCATGTATCCAACTCTTTTTTTAACCAAATCTGGTGCAACAAACCACCGGGCTGGCACCCGTACTTGTAACCTTTGTACAAATTCACCATGAGATGGGACTTTGCAAGTTAGAACCCACTGGTATGGATGGTTGAATAACTACTTGGTTGTATAGCCACCAGTAATGGTTGTATGCTGGAAAAGAGGGGGGCTTAATCCCCCAGTTTTTTTTGGATTGAAAAGCTAGGAGAAAGGCCACTATTCCTTTATTTAGATCGACTATATACAACTATACAATAAGAGAGACAACTATAGAGCAGAACAACAAAATCAAATGAGCAAATTAGACTCATTACACACATCCCAGTCAGCTGGCTAATGCACCAGCTAAATGCATCCTAATTGCGCAAATGAGAGCACAGGTGAAAAAACAAAAACCATGCTCAATTACAAAAAATGCTATCGATGGATGTAAGAGCAGCTTGCAATTTAGGAACCATAGTATGGGTACCATTTTTCAATGACCTGAGCCAACTTCCCCAACGGGCGTTGGAAGTAGAGATGGAGATTTGCTGCCTCTGACAGTTATGCGAAGTTAACAAGTCCTCCAATGTCAAAGACTCCGGGAAAATCATTTCACAAAACCCCACACGAACTCCTGCTCGCAGGAAGGAGACCTGATAGTTTATAATGCTTGTAGTAGCAGTCCTTATATATAGTATTAACAATCGAAATATGGTCGAAAGAAAAATAAAAGCATATTTAATTCGTCTACCTTGACTGCGATGCAAGATTTGAATGTGAAAGAATTCATATATTTTCCTATCATCTTCATCCAAGTCTTCCTAGGCCTACCCCGACCTCTTTTAACTAATATATTTCCCCATTTCTCCATCCTTTTAACTGGAGCATCATTAGGTCTTCGCTGAATATGTCCAAACCACTGTAAATGATTCGCTCTCATCTTATTTTCAATGGATGCAACGTCTACCTTCTTACATATCTCCTAGTTTAGAATCTTATCTTTTATTGTATTTTCACACATCCATTGAAGCATACACATCTCAGTTACACTCATTTTTTGAATATGATGTCTCTTGACAGCCCAACATTCTGTACCATATAGTAAAGCGGGTCTAATTGTCATCCTATAAAACTTTTTCTTCAACCGCAATGGCATTTTATGATCACACAACACTCCAATTACACTTTTTCATTTCATCAACTCAACCTTTATCCTATGATTTACATCTCCATCAATTTCTCCATCCTTTTGAATGATAGATCCCAAATATTTGAAACAGTCATCCACCAATATTTATTGCTCACCAAGCTTCACTAAACTCCCATCACTACTTCGTTGCTTACTAAACCAACATTCCATGTATACTAGCTTACTCTTACTCAACTTAAAACCTCTTGCTTCCAATGTCTGTCTTCATAATTTTAACTTAGCATTAACCCCAACTCTAGACTCATCAATCAAAACAATATCATCAGCAAACAACATACACCACAACATATTTTCTTGAATTGATCTCGTAAGCTCATCCATCACTATAGCAAATAGGAAAGGGCTTAATGCAGATCCTTGATGTAACCCAATCGTTATAGGAAAATTGGTTGCCACCCCTCCACAAGTACGAACATTGGTTACTACTCCTTAGTACATATCTTTAATTATACTAATATACTTGAGAGAAACATCTTTCTTCATCATTGTCCACCATAGAACATCTCTAGGTACTCTATCGTATGCCTTCTCCAAATCAATAAAAAACCATATGCAAATCTTTGTTCCTCTCTCTATATCTCTCAATAAGTTGTCTAAGAAGATGTATAGCTTTCATAGTCGATCTTTCAGGCATAAAACCAAATTGATTCTCTGATATCATGACAACCTTTCTCAACCTATACTCAATCACCCTCTCCCAAAGTTTCATAGTATGACTCATGAGTTTTATACCATGACAGTTTGTGCAATCTTGTATATCACCCTTATTCTTATATAAAGGCACCAAAGTCCTCTTCCTTCACTCATTAGGCATTTTTTTTGTTCGTCAAATCTTGCTAAAAAGATTTGTCAACCATTCTAAACCTTTCTCACCCAAGCATTTTCAAACCTCAATAGGTATACCATTTGGGCCAACTGCCTTTCTTGATTTCATTTTCTTCAAAGCCTCTGGAATTTTTTTCTTTTTAATCTTGCACATGAAGTCATGATTCATCTCATGAAAAGGAATGGAGAAGTCTCCAAGATCCTGAGCATGACTTTCATTAAATAGCTTATCAAAATAATCTTTTCATCTCTCCTTAATCTCCTTATCTTTGACTAAAACCCTTTGCGTTTCATCTTTGTTATATCTAACCATACCCAGATCCCTCAATTTTCAATCTTTCATCTTTGCAAGCCTGTAAATATCCTTCTCGCCCTCTTTGGTATCCAACTTGTCATAAACCTTCTTATATACCTTATCTCTCACGTTTCGAACTACTTTTTTAGCTTCCTTTTTTGCTATCATATATTTCTCCAAATTTTCATTATCACGACTCTTACTTAGATTTCTATAACAATATTTTTTAACCTTAATAGCTAATTTGACATCCTTGTTCCACCAAGATGTATCCTTACCTAGCGGTGCACCGCCTTTAGACTCACCCAATACCTCCTTAGCTACCTTTCTCATGCAACCCGCTATCTTATTCCACATTGATTCTGAATCATCCTCGAGACACCAATCAACTCCCTTAACTACCTGCTCTACAAACATTCCTTGTTTAGCTCCTTTAAGTGCCCCCACTTAATTCTAGGATTTATCCTATGTCTAACCCTTTTGCGGCATTTTCTAAATCTAAGATCTAAAATTAAGACTATGTTGTATAGCTACACGTTCTCCCGGTATAACCTTACAATCGATGCAACAACTCTTATCTCTCTTTCTAAGTAGGAAAAAATCTATCTGACTCATATTAACCCCACTTTTAAATGTTACAAGGTGAAACTCCCGCTTCCTAAACCAAGTGTTGGCTAAGATCATATCATAGGATAAACCAAAATCTAAAATCCTTTCTCCATTTTCGTTTCTTTCTCCTATACCATAGCCTCCATAGATACTCTCAAATTCATCCCTACTAATGCCTACATGTCCATTAAGGTCACCGTCGATGAAAAGCTTTTCTCCATAAGATATCCTTTGTACTACTTCATCTAAATCTTTACAAAATTGATGCTTAATGGATTCATCTAAACCTACTTGAGGTGCACAAACATGAATAATATTAATAATATCTGTACCTAATACTAATTTAATAAGTAAAATCCTATCACTCTTCCTACGGACCTCAACTACATTATCTATAAACTCACGACTAATAACAATCCCTACTCCATTCTTATTTCTATTTACTCCTGTATACCAAATCTTATATCCCCAATGTTCTATCACTTTTGTTTTCTCACCTACCCATTTGGTCTCTTGTAGACATAAAATATCAATCTTTCTCCTACACATAACATCTACTAACTCTACCAACTTACAAGTTAAAGACCCTATGTTCCAAGTGGCTAACCTAATTTTATGGTCTTGAACTATCTTCTTTACCCCCACCCGTCCAACAAAGTGAGGGAACCCTTGCCTATTTGACACCACACCCGGGCGCCAGTGTGACACATCGCTTCCGGGCGACAACCTAGCAACCTTGCCCATTTATCACTGCCTCTGGGCCTATGGAGTACAACGCGTCGCTCAGTAAGGAACGCCCCAACGAAATTCTCATATTGGTTCATATTCATAGGTTGTGACTAAGTTTTTATACTAGTTGTCACTAGCCTACCACAACCCTCCTCCTTTATCCGGGCTTGAGACCGACAGTGTATAACTAAACAGTTATATATATATATATATATATAGAGAGAGAGAGAGAGTAATGCTATGGTGCTCCTGAAGTACCTACTCCCACGTACTAGAAATCATGGTTGTAGGTTGTATCTTCTCAATTAAACCTTATAGATGTACTCAACATAGTTTATTTGATAGGAATCAGGCTTTGGATCATGTTGTTTGGATATAAAAATAGGATTTTTTAAGTCATGAAATTTTGATACATTGTGAGCCATTGATTTTTAAAAGTCTTAAAGAACATACATGTATGCTATAATCACATGATCCAAAACTTATTTTCAACTAAATAATGCTTAGAGATCATATCTATAGGGTCTGATCAACAAAAAAAGTTTAAGAAATTTGAAAATCTAAAGCTTCTGTTAGGCACCTTATCATTACCAATATATAGATAGAGGAAATAAGGACTTCTAAATAATGAATATGTATTCACTATCAATTATACATGCCCAATACTAATATAGTGACACACCAAGTTAATGTTTCAAATGTAATATTTTCTGAGAAAATTCAGTGGCTTATCTATTTGTCGTGAGAAGGAATAGCAGTTAGTTCCCTAATATATATGAAACTGTTCTTGAGCATGAACACTCATTTTACTAGGTCAAAAGACTCAAAACCCCAGTATCAGAGTTGCTTGTGAGCGCAACTCTTAGTTACCTATAATTTGTTACAAGTATACATCATCAATCCACAAAAGTCATCAAAAGCAAAAGAGTTTTCAGGGCATTTTTTAAAATAAAAACTATTCATAAAATTAATAAACGTACAACTTGGTGGTAAGTGGTAGCAATGGGAAGCCCCCCCCCCCCCACCACCACCACCACCACCACCACCACCACCACCACCACACACACACACAGCGCACAACAATAGATGCAGAAAAATCACGATCAATTACAAACACAAAACACCTCAAGTAATAAAAACAATAAAAGCACAAAACAATGTCAAAAAGTTCTATCCAAAAACTAAAACAAGAGAACACAATAGTTCTGAATTTGGTGGAGAAACAAAAGCATAATAAATATTGCAAGAAATAGTAAGGTGATTTAGGTGAAAATCCTATTTTTAGATGAAATTGGCTTCAAAGGTATTCCTCTTTTGAATGATATGAGATCATCAGATCAATTATATTGACACTAACAATGCCACTAGCTACTGGTTGCATGAAAGTGAAAAGCAAAAAGAATATTTACCAAAACAATTCATATAAAGAAAATGACCTCATACAAAACTTTTAAAATGACAAAGTATGATCACACACAATCAATGCCAAAGGCAAAGCAGACCTAGCAAGCAGCAACACTAAAGCAAGCACAATTATCCTTGCTGCAAGTTGTAGAGTATATAGATCATCAAGTGACCACAATGATGTCGATAATCTTCATCGTGACTGCAAAACTGAAAACAACTAATGCCAGTAGATGAGTCAAGTGACCTCATAGATAGCTTGTAGGTAATCGTGGAAAAAGTCAATGCAGCACATACAACTTCTTTCTAAGCAAAATTGTCACTAGCATGTAGAAATGATAAAATATTCACAGCCATTCTTTTGTGCATCATTAACTCGTTAAGATGAGGTATGAATTAATTGTCCATATTTATCCCAGGCAAAACCAGAAAATTCAGCTATATAGACAATGAAAACAATGAAGTTAGGATCAGCTGGTTTTGGAACTAATCAATGCAAACTTATCACTACCAGTTCAATTAACTCAAATTAGATTAATCTACTCATTATCTAAAAAAGATTAAGGGACATTGGTTACATCTCTACCCAAGACAAGCCATTTTACCTTGAAAGCGATGCTCAGGCATGCTTCACCATGGGGGGAGGGTGTGAACCCATTTTGGTAAGAACAATGGTTTTTTGCTTTTATTATTTAGGCTCCACCACATATCTCCAATGAGATGCTTGTTTCACGGTTTAACCTCACTTAAGAAATGTGCCTTCTTTCATACGAAAGAGAGCATCTTTCCTAGGAAAGAGCATGAAACAAGCACTCCCTGAACAAATACATATTTAGTGATATCAATGGAAAATAAAATAATAGTTCTCAAGGAATGACTGATATGAATAATAAAGAACAAGAATAACTAATAAAAAACAAAGAACATGAATAAAGAAACAATTTCATTAAAGGGGTTCGTCATGCTATGGTAAAAAGAAGACTGTGGAAACAAATTTTTTTCCTTATATACTTGATGGTATGGTGAAAAAACCTTAGAGCTTAAACAAAGAACACTAAATGATTTTATCAACTTAAAAGACTCGTTGACAAGATGGATTAAAAAAGAATCACATGTCTTCAGATAGAAAATGTATAGAACTTCCTTGTAGAAAATGAAAGCAGCATTTGATTAGCACCCCTGCCAACACGTATCCACTCAAGTACACACAAATACCCAAGCATAATATCAAACAAGGATGAAAAAGGCAAGAACAACCATGACATCACAAATCCAAATAGTATAAGATAAATAACAAATTTCTAGAAGAAGGTTCAAATGTAAACAGCAAATGCAAATGAATACTAAACATAAATAACCTAATCAGCTACACTTCTTTCTCTGCCACTTCTGACTATCAATAGCATCAAATCACCTGTCTCATTCCAACCGAAATTGGATCATCTCATTTAGAAAAACTCCATCCAAGTTTAAAACATTCAATAGCATTAGAAAACTATCCATATGGCATGCCACCAGACAAGTAATGACCTTGGACTGGTTGTGAGCAGCATCAAGATTTCCATGCCACTTCTATTGTCACAAGTAAATCTTAACAATATGAGAATGTGATGCTACATGGTTTTGATATCAAATTGAAAATATCAAGGGATTTACACATCCCTTTAAATTCAGTTCTTCCCAATAAATCATAAAGAACTCAAATGACATACATATCAAACAACAACCACAATATTCATCAAACAATGCCCTTGTTTACATTACACAATAATGTGAAAAAGGCATAAAACCCAACAACAACGATTTCCTTTTCCTCTTCACAAGAGTTATAATTGTCCCATCTCTCAAAAGAAACATTATTTCTAAGCATTTCTTGATAAATAAAAAATCTGGATATCAACGAACCAAATAAGCCTCGCAAATACAGTCAAAATAAACACAGAATGGATAAAACAACACTAATCCAGTTGCTTTAGGCAAACTGATGGCAGAAACATGCACCAAATCACACAAGATAGAAAAAAGAAGACCCTCTCATATGTTACTCTAACCATGAAACTCAAGTTCCATTAGCTACAAAATGGGTTCTCTTGGGAAATCATTAAATCTTTATCTTCTACATCAGCTAAAACATGAAAACTTTATATTAGAATTAACGATTACCAATAATGCTAATGCTCAAATCGATAAAGATGTCCAAAACATATTTAAGATAGGTTTAAGCCATACAAATAACCAGGATACGATAAAAAAATCATTGTGCATCAACGCTTACTTATGAGCAATTTTAAACAATTATATATATATATATATATATATATATATATATATATATATATATATATATAGTTCGTTAAAGATCTTAAATATCACAGATACCCCAAGTCTAAGTAAATACAGAGATACACTCTGTAGCTTAAAACCTTTGTCACATGGGTGCGGGTGCAGCGCATTTTCAAAAATTTTGGACACGGGGACTCGGCTATATATATATATATATATATATATATATATATATATATAATAAAAAATTAATAATAAGATTATAAATTTTAAAGCAAAAATAAAAAGGTAATTCTTAACAACACAAACTTACCAAAATATATATATATTTTTAATATATATATATATAATTATATATATATATATATAATTATATATATAATAATAAGATTATAAATTTTAAAGAAAAAATAAAAAGGTAATTCTTAACAGCACAAACTTACCAAAATATAACAACGGGATGACAGGGAGGGGCTCGGCCCCTCCCCTATGAAAATGGGGCACCGGGGAGGGGCTTGGCCCCTCCCCTACAAAAATGGGGCACTGAGGAGGGGCTCGGCCCCTCCTCTGTGAAAACGGGATGGTAGGGAGGGGCTTGGCCCCTCCTCTACGCAAACAAAGAGAAGAAGAAGAAGATGATGAGAGGGAGAGAGATATTACCTGAGACTGAGAGGTGGTCGGAAAGCTGGCGTTGGGAGATGGCGCACGGGGGGTGTTGGCATCGACTGCCGGAATACGATGAGTGGGAGGGAGAGTCGAGCGTCGGGGGCTACCGACGACGAGTGGCTGGGAAATGGGAGAGAAAAGGGATGCTCGAGGGGCGGTGCCAGAGGGTCGCCGACGACGGTGGTCGCCGGTGGCCTACTGGAGCTTGGATGAGAGAGGAAACCCTAGAATTCTGTAAAAAGAATTCAAGGGCAGCCCCTCCCCTCCCCCTACACCTCGTAAGGGTCGGGCTCTGACCCCTCGACTGTTTTGGATCCAAGTCGGGTCCAAATCCAGACCCAACCCGAATCCAAATCATTTTTTTTAAAAAATGGATAAACATGGACTCGATCAAAGTTGACCGAGTCCAAAACGTGGATGGACTCGACCTCGATGTGTTGATCGAGTCTGACTCTCCATTGATCGAGTTTGCCCCGTGTTCGAAGCCGCACCCATGTCGAGGTGTATCAACGCGGGTGCAGTGACCATAAAGTTGAGTCCGTGTGACATAGCTTAAAACCTAATATTAGTAGGCCATGCATTTAGCTTGCTTAAACCAGATATCAACAAGCCATACAATCCTCTTGTAGATTTATTGCATAACAAAGACTGCAATTGTAACACTCATTAAAATTGCTCAAGTAACAAGCAATTCCAAATTTGAAAAGAAAAGAAAGTAAAAGAATAATGCAACCTATGGCACTAACAATCACCATGACTTAAAAAGGCTAAATATAAAAGTAAAACATCATACAAAATAATAAAAAGATCTCTATAAGAAAAACATACTAAATGTAATATATGGATTTTACATCCTCTAAAACTTATAAAATTAAGGGAAACAAAAAATAAATAAATACCGAAAATGGACATTTTTGCTATTAGGTCCCATCTCAGAAAGAAAAGCAAAACTAGCTCATGACAGAACCTTATGAGCTAGCCATCACCAATGTAACTATGTAAGACAAGAAAATGTTTGAAGAATTAGGTCAATCTAAAGCAAGGTGATCACACCACACATGGGCATGCCCCCTTTTGGTCACTATGGAATGGATTCAATATTTTAAGTTACCAAGATCTAATGTCATTGTTTGTGCTCTCTCTCTCTCTCTCTCTCTCTCTCTCTCTCTCTCTCTCTCTCTCTCTCTCTCTCTCTCTCATGTACACACGCGCACTCACAGAGGCACAGTAAAAAATAAAACAATTTCAAAGAATTTAGAGTTTTAGCAATTCTCTGAAGAAAATCTTAGCAAAATCTCAAATTTTTGCAAATATGAAAGGAAAATAAAAATGAAAATTATTTTCTGACATCTTGTTGAGACAAAAAACCTACTTTGTTTTTACTATCAACATATTGATATAATGGAAGTGCTAACACTTAAATCATGATAGCATACCTTTACAAAAAAAACCTTTAAAATCAATTTATGAAAGCCTCATGATAATATCAAAACATCATAAAAATTCAGAACATAAGAGACATCATCAGTTTACAAAAGCCTCATGGTAATATCAATACATCATAACAATTTCAAAACATGAGAGACATCATGCATGGTCCTTGGCAGTTGCTAACAAGATCATGTAATTTTAATACTAAAAGTTCAAATCACCTAGAAGTTTTACAAACACACAGATGAAGTAGTTGCATGGTGTGGGTAGGAGCAGCGAGGGCTGCGTATTTTAGGTTCCAGAACAAGCATTGGGCCCAGGCCAAGAACCTAGAAGTCCATAGGCGTCTACCCAATGCACATACTTATAGTGGACAAGAAGGAATAAAATGTGGTTTTCAATCTAAAAACTATTTATCCAAGAACAGTAGGCAAATGGAAACTCTAACATGCACAACCAAGCCAGGATTGGTCATTGGAAATGGAAAATCCCAACCAAGCTAGACTGGAAAAGATCTTCTAAGGATTGTCATATGCTCAGTTGAGTCAGTTCAAATAAGGTCAATCCCTATAAGCGTCAAATTCTGTAGAGGATCAGTTTGGGTAAAGCATATTAAAGGACTTTTGCCTTGCAAGCCAAGTTTATCATGTTATCTATTAGATCAAAGCTAGAGTAAGGTTGTCAAGCTGTGACCCAAAATTTTTAGACCAACTTGCACTAGGTAACAAAAGTCCATGGGGCTGTCCAGCCCAACACGCCTAGAAGGCCAAGCATGTTTCCAACTAGGTTAAGTCCTTAAACCTACCATGCTTGTTTTGCCCCCACCTGTCCCTATGTTTTTAGGTTCCAGAATAGGTTTAGGCTTGCTAGGCTGCGCTTGCTGTTTCAGGCACACTTTAGCTAACTTGAACACAAGGTATAAGGGACCGAACATGCGTTAGATTGAAGTTTTGTGAGGCTGAAGAGTAACCTTTCATAGCAGTTAGCTGAGCCAAGTCTAACTCAAACAATAGTTGCTAGGCTGCGCTTGTTGTTTCAGGCACATTCAGATAACTTGAACACAAGGTATAAGGGACCGAACATGCGTTAGATTGAAGTTTTGTGAGGCTGAAGAGTAACCTTTCATAGCAGTTAGCTGAGCCAAGTCTAACTCATACAACACTTGCTCAGAAACATATGCATTCCTCGACCAAGTGCAAACTATGTCTATCTCAAACTCTAGACAAAGGCTTGATAAAATGTTCACAAGAAATAATTAGAAATAATAGAAAAGATAAATTAAGTGAAAGTCATGAACTGTAATGAAACAATACCAGATGAAAGCTATAGACAAGTACGCAAATACACGGCCCAAATTTTAGCTGCAAAATTTCACAAGCATTTCTCTTGTGGAAGCTACACTTTCACCAACCTACCGATCATAAAAACTGAGTTGAAAATCCATTAAGAAGCCAAGGAAAAGCCTATCAAATGAGATCAGGTCTAAAACAGACTAAAAAGTAAAATGATCAAAGTAAAGGATTCTTTTCAGAATTTGTTGTAATATAGAAAACATTGATTATTCCAGAAACATAGTAACATAAGTTAAAAACAAAAATAAAAAAGAAAAATCTTAATGTCTTTGGGCACAGAATTTCTATTGCCACTTCCCCCTTCGTGGCTTCAGTGTTACTAGCGTTGCCAATAATAAAGAAGATGGATACTCAATCTGGGACAAACCCAACGCAAGCTGGCATACGGTCGAGAATGGTTCAAATTGTAGAACCATTCAAGCTTCCAGTCAGGTAATAGGTATTATCACGCTAGAAATGGGTATTATTGCAATATCCTTTATAGAGTAATTCATTCAAACTATAACATTAAAATCACACCAAGCTACCAAAAAACTTGACCTGGTTCAAAACTAAGGCTGTAAGGATCGGAAAGCCCAAAATACTAGCACTTATATCCATGCATAGGATGCATCCACTAAGTACTAAAGAGAATAAATTTTTTAAAGGCTTACACCTATCACCGGGAAGGCCTTCCTTCCCTTGCAAGCCAGAAAGGCATGCACACCACATGAGAAGTGCAAAATATCTTTCTCCCTTTATACCGCTAACTAGATGAGCCTCAAATTAACGATAAGCTATCCTTTAAACGCTTTTATACAAAATGGAAGGATCCCAGCACTTCTTTTCCTATTTCTAGTTTTCTTATTTTATGAAATAGATGTGAACTGTTTGAAAGTAGTACAAACTTTAAACAAATCATAAATATATGCCGCCATATTTTGGACTAGATGGCTCAAAACTTGGAGTCAAAGACTCAAAACAAACAGCCCAATCCATCAAAAAGACAAATATGATGAGGCCCTTCCAGTGCTCAGTTGACTACTTGGGCATGTAAGTTTCATGGAGCAATATATCTAAATTCGGTACCTTCTCATGTGTATTCCATTACAGGTGAATATTTCCAATCCCAAAAAATATTTCGACCTAATTTACTTATTCACAAAAAAAAAACTAAATTTTTGCTGTCTTCAAGTCACAAATTTGAAACCATCTCCAACAATGGAAAAAATAAATTATCTAAATATAAACTTTATCATAAAAAACGCACTAAAAAATGGGAGAGAAACGGCAGCTGATAGAAACAAGTGGAGCTGCCTCACATCCAAAATCTTATTTCTATTGATGAAAAAAAAAATCTTTGGAAGTAATCATTTTGTTATGCACTTGACAAAAGAATGCATAAAACAAATGCAGAAGTACTTATGATGAGATAGAGCTAAGAAATACAAAGTTAATTTTTTGGTTGAGAAAGTGCATACAACATTTATAGACACCAGATGTAACACTATAAAAAGCAAAGGTGGAGAAAAGATCTTATGCCCAATAACCTCTCGGCTGATTCTAAAGCAAACTCATTTTCTTGTCATGCTTTCATCATCGTTATCTTTGCTTTCTCTAACTCATTGATACTGTAACCGCACGCAACATGAATGAAACACCTTTTTCCAAGCTGCACAAGTTGTGTACCATAATCAAAAGACGAGAACCTATTAGGATAGTACCCATAACATCATTACAATTCGCACGGCACAACCATAACGGAAGTTAGCAGTCAAAAGCATGCTATTTACAGTCTTAGAGCCTGATAGGGCCTAGGTAGCTGGGTGGGAAGCACCTGAGCAACATGCAGATATATTTTTTATACAACTTAACATAACATTTTCAGATTTTTATGATTTTTTATTTCAAAAACATTATATTTATTTGGGTCTATTAGTGATGCGTAGGCGAGGGCTTTCAACTACCAAATGAAAGAGAATAAGAAAAGCTTTATATCATAACTAAGTGGCCAATGCTACTCTAATTGCTTCTGCCTCTTAAGAACTAATCATGTCCAAAAAAAGCCAATTTTCATATTTTAGATCTCAAACCCAAAACTAGCCAATTCAAAATGGGATAGCAACTATGGGTTCAACCTTCTCTTTCAAAAAAAAAAAACTATAGGTTCACCCTTCAAGAAGCCTCTAATGCTTCTTCTAACACAAGTTGGAAAAAGACAATCAGAATCCCGTATCCTGGTTAAACCAGGCAGAAGCCAAGTGGCATGTCAAACACAAGATACAGTGTACCACAAGGCGAAACACCTGCCAATGGTACTATGAACCAAATATCATGAGACGAATTCAGGGAGATGGGATCAAACAAAATGAAATGGTATTTGCAATTACACCAACAAAATCATGGTTTTCGAACAGAAAGAGATGGACAAATAGCGCCAAAACTCCAACAAGTGATGCTAACTTACACATACGGCTAAAAAATATAGCTTCAATAAAAAGCTGCATCAGACTTCCAGTACAGATGTTAGAAAAGTGCTTTTGTCATCTAGCACACAGTCTCATTATGTGTATCCCCAAACCACACAGACAACATAATAAAGGGAATCTATTCACAGTTTCATTTCACTAAATACCTTCAGGAGAAGGAAACTCCACGCAGAACACTGCAACAGAACAACTGCTACAGAAAATAATGCCATCTAAGATGCACAAAAAGGAAAAAGCTGACTGGAGAAATGATAGTTACAGGATGCAAAAGGAAGAACATGCACTGTAGATGCTTATGCATTATAACTGAGATTACAAGTGTGGGCCTCCCACCCAGAAGGACAAATTTAGCTGTTGTAAGAGAAACCATGAATCAAATACACAGCTTCCCGCTGCATGTTTATCTCAAGTTTAAGATCATTTCATTGCATAGCGGTAAGTACTAAGTAGTCACTTGATTTCTCGTTTCAGAATAGGCTGATACATTATCAAACAAGAAGAAAGGCCAATCACCGAGAATATTGGCCAACAAAGAGTGGAGGAAATGTTTTCAACGTTCAAATTAAAAGCTCATTTGGACATCAATATTTTCATTCCAGACCACCTCCAACGCTAATAACATATTGACCGCAATGCGTGTACGCAACCCTTTGTAGAAAATAACGTGGTCCAACACAACCTCCAAAGTTACCCCGCCCTTTTGATTACACCAAAGTTCACAATAATATAGCAAATCCAAAACGAGGTAACCAGCCGGTATGCTATCGGCCTTTCACTTCAAAATTCATTAATTAGCTGGTTTACAAAATGGGAAAAACTGATCTGGAGCCACAGACTCTAAGGCAGAAGTCACCACGAAAGCCAAAGAAACTGGGCCGTCAACAGTCTAAGCTACGCTTCCGCTCGTTTTAATTTACAAAATAACCCTATCAAGGATTGAGGACAGGTAAACGAAAAAATCACCTATGCACCTGCACCATCATAAAAAAGGACCGACCACCATAAAAAAGGACCAACCGGAATGAAAAAAATTAAGAGATCCGAAAGCACACTGCCACCATCAACTAGATTGAAACACGCATCACACCAACAAATAACAAGCAATAAGGGATCAACAGAGAGAGAGAGAGAGAGACAGAAAGAAACCACTAAGATATCCATGTGGACCCATAGAAGTAGATTCATGAAAAATGTACGGCCCACCACCTCAATATTTCATGGTTTTAAACCAACAAACATTTGAATCCATTACTACCTTAACGGCCATTTTAGGAGAATATTTTCTGGAGCAAGAACAAAGAATAAACCAATATAGAGAGAAGGAAGAAGCAAACGCACACATACATATGAAAAAACACGAACCTTTGCTTCTTGCGCGCATTTAATAGTTGACAGAATGAATGGATGGGCCCACACCATCTTGGCAAACACGGAGTGCTTTGAGCGATTCAGTCGGATGGCAACGGGAAAGAGCACGCATGTAAACAAGCATGTAGCTTCACATGCGTACTGACAAGCGTGCTCTCTCTCGTTGTCATGCAACGACTAGCCAAAGCACAGAAAGGAGAAAGAAGCGGTCCACTCCTGCAACAGAAAGAAAATAGAGCTGAGAAAAAATGGTTTGCATGGTACTCAACACACTCGCAATACTACCAGAGAACCCCCCCCCCCCCCCCACACACACACACACAGGGGGGAGGGAGGGAGGAAAGGAAATCCACAATGATTTCCTTACGTCGAAACACTCTCCTGATTTGACCGACACCACCACAGTGAGCCCCACTGTCACAAAGGACCACACTCAGTGAATACTCCTGCAACAGAAAGCCAAGAGAGCTGAAAAAAATGATGTGCATGGTACTCACACACTCGCAATATACTACCACAGAAACACCCCAGGGGGGGGGAGGGGGAGGAAAGGAAATCCACAATGATTTCCTTACGTCGAAACACTCTCCTGATTTTGACCGACACCACCACAGTGAGCCCACTGTCACAAAGGACCATACTCAGTGAATACTCGAAAAGGCCAAAAGAATACTGTTCCCGAGAAATCTTCGTGCTTTTTTTTAAGGCAAGCTGGGGTTAGATCCCTACCAGATATCTCTTAAGCCCCATGTGGCAGAGGGATTCGAACCTGGGCCTTCAGCTTGGCACAGGACCCCGCTTAGCACAAGGGATACCACCTCGGTGGTAAATCTTCGTGCTTCTTTGACGCATCCCTTATCCTTTAGAGAACAGGAGCTTCAGCAGGAAAATGCCCCCATATTTAGGCTACAAGCGCGACGCCGATGAAACCCAGCTACCATCACCTCTTCAAGAATTTCAGAAAAGAAAATACCATCTAAAAAGCTAAAAAGGAGAGCCATTTTTTGGTCCTGAAGAGGAGCATAAACTCATGGAGAAAGTTCTAGAAAAAGGCAACGACAAACCAGAAACCCGTTAGAACCAACCATACGAAAGGAACAAACAAAAAAAATCGGTACTGAGATGAAGCAAGATGGTGGTTCCGATAGGTAGCGTCACTATCTTATCCGAGGGTCGCGAGAAAGAGAGAGAGAGACTAAAACATATTACAAAGAAGGGCGTCTGCAGTTGGAGTGATGGATTTGCGGAGTCTTATCTAAGAGGTCTCCGGTTCAAACCCCTCCGGGAGATATATCTCCCCACCTGATTACAGAGAAGAAAACGGCCATGATGAGGACGGAAAATACTCCAAGAGAAAAATACCCCAACGAATAGTCGAAGGCCCCCAAAATTAAAAAAAAATGACGAGAAAATAAAATCGTCATGTTTCGCGTCAGTACAACGCAACAGATCCGGAGAATTTGTGCTACAAAATAAACAACTAAAATAAATAAAATAATTGCAAGAGGTCGAACAAAGAATAGACACAAAGAAATAGAATAAAGCGGAGAAAGAAAACGGAACAAACAATCTAAAAAATCACAAAAGATAATCGCGATTTCCAGATCGAGATCAACAACCTCATGGATTGATCATCAGGAACGATACAGTTCATGATTCTCGACATAAAATCCCAACAAAAGACCGTGATTTCCCGCAGAGATTAGATCTAGATAAACGGAGAGATTATCAAAAGCAAGAATGTTGATCTGATTCAGAGTAAGCATAAAGAAATAAACAACAGTTTTCCCACTAAAATAGAGAATTTGATAACTGGAGAAGCGTGAAGAGCAAACTTGAAAAGAAAAAGGAAAAGAGTGATATATATATATATAGAGAGAGAGAGAGAGGGAGAGAGAGAGAGAGAGAGAGAGACTCCGATCTAGACCGATAAAAGTTTTTCTCAATAATCGCGACTAAATCTCGCAAAAACCGAACCGGGAACGCCGAATAACTTCCCGGAACTCATCATTTCCGGGCGAAACTCCAGCCACGAGGCCGAGGAAAACAAAAAGAGGAACAGAAAGGAAAACATTAAAACGATCTACCAAAGCAAGCAACTGATATCACATCATTTCCAAAACGATAACAAGAACCCTAAAAATCTCGGTACTCACTCTTATCCCCTGAAAAAAACTATGATCCCACCGCAAAACTCGCCGGAATCCTGAAAATCACACCAAATGCCAAAAAAGAAAAAAGAAAAACACAATCCCGACCACCCCAAATCCCGAGAACGACAAACCCAAACGCAAAGAAAACGAAGTTAGAAATTAAAAAAAAAATAGAGGACAAACCTCCAAACACGAGCGATCGAAAAGATGAAGAGATACTCGTAATCCTCCCAGAAGTGGAATGTCGGTTGCGGAAGCAAGAAGCGAGGAAGATAGAAAATAGAGAAAACAGAAAAGGGAAAAAGAAAAAAGAAAAAAGAAGAAAACAGGCGAAGACTAGAAGAGTCTCTAGGGTTTGCATAAAACGGGAAGCCCTTATGTATAAACAATTTTTTCAGTAAAATTCATATTCTCGTCTAAGCTTCCAGCATAATTTAAAAACCCAGTTATGTTTTAAAAAATTTCAAAAAAGTGCACGTAAAGTTTATGGCATTTGTAGCTTGGTAAAGAAATAACTTGGTAGTTTCGACATTAAATTCTTATCTAGTTTCAAATGTCCCTTATGGGGCGTTTGATAAACTCCGCTTCTTTACTTTGAGGCTGTGTTTGTTTCCCGCATAAAAAAAATGCATGATTAGTGTTTCTGCAGAAACAAAATCCGACCACCCTCCATTTGACTTTGTTTTCTCTGAAAACATTACAGTGTGGCAGTGGCTGATCCAGGATTTTGCTTAAAGGGTTTAAATTTTTTTTATAATAAAATAAAATATAAAAAAGGACAATATAAATGTTTATATTTTGCTTAAAAGAAGGCAAAATTCTTTTATAATAAAAATAAAATATAAAACTAAAATATGAAAAGGGGCAATATAAATTTTTATATTTAGCTTAAAGAGGGGTAAAAAAAATTATAATAAAATAAAATATAAAGGAAGGCAACATAAATTTTTATATTTTGATTAAAGGGTGCAAAATATTTTTATAATAAAATAAAATATAAAACTAAAATTTCAAAACTTGTAGATAACTACGATACTTGTGCTTAAAGGGGGCCAAAAAATTTCAAAACTTTAGAAGGGTCTCCAACCCCTCCTCTCCCATTGGATCCACCCCCTGTGTGGGGAAAACCAAGTGGTTCAACGGGGAAGAGGAGTTATTTTGTTTGTTTGCCCCCAAAGAAAAAAACTCTATTTACCACGGTAAAGTGTCTTTTTAAATGACATTTTAGAAGGAAAGTGCTTTCACAAGGGCAGGTACGAAAGCATTTTGACAAGAAAGTTGTTTTTTTTTATTTATTATGTAGATCCCACCATATATTTCTCATAAACATGTTGATTCATCTTTTATAGGAAAGAGATCCTATTTCTTGAAAAAGAGGCCTCTTTCCTACGAAAAGGCATGTAACAAATTCCTTCACAAGAGCTTGTTATTCAATTTTTTTCTTCCTCCATATAAAGTTTGGTTGTTTTTTTTCTACAAGTTGAATCCATTGTTGTGGCATGAGTATAGTAATGATAAATTAAAAATGATAAAATTATAAAAAAAAAATGTCTACCTAAATCATGAGGCTGCCAAAGCCAAGTTGGCATACTAGACAAAGAGTATATCCAAATTGTTAGTGGCGGTGTTATCTTTATAGTAATGTAGGGCAAGTTGTTTGAAATATTTTATTTCTGAAAGGAAAATTTTCATTTGGACACTAACTTTTTGCCTGCAATTTTCAAAATGAGCTTCACTTTTATGAAATTTTAATATTAGCTTCTAGTTTTTCGAAATTGTTAAATGAAGACTTCAGGTTGACGCCCATCGTCTTAAGAAAACGTTTTTTTTTTTCGTTTCCCACATTTTCCTTTAAAATTGAAAAAAAAACTCATTTATTTTCATAAGAAACAAAAACGCAAATACTTTGAACATTTGAGTGGGAAAGAAATTATTGTAATTTGACTTGAGATTAAACCTGATTTAATATATAATAATAAAGCTAAAATCTTTCTTGAAGAGAAAATTATCAGGAGCTTCAGTTTTCTGTTTTTTTAAGTGACAGGAACTTTAGAAATTTTCAGACCCAAAGGGTTTGGCGTAGTGGGATGTAGCCTAGACCCATTGCCTTCCATCAGGCCTTGGGCCAATAGTCACAAACATTTTTTTCTGCAAAATCTTATTTTTCAAAAAACTGCTAGGAATTGAAAAAATTTCATAAATCTCGCATTTTTGGCAAAATCTCGGCAATAAAAAATATAAAAATAATTTTATAAGAAAATATTAATAAAAATTATTTAAAAATAAAAAATACACAGTTTTTTTTATGATAAATAGCCATTTAAATCCTAAATATCATGTTTAAATTGTAGTATTTGTGTTTTTTCATAAATCTCGAAAGATTTTAAAAATCTTGTGAGAAATTACCATTTTAAACTTTTAACTCGTAATATTATCATAAGATTTTCATAAATCTCATGATATTTGTCACTATGCTTGGGCCTCACAACTGACAGGTCCTGTCATCAAGATGTAGGGTGTTCGGGTGCTTAATGCACAAATATTTGTTCAATCATATTGCACCTGATCTTTTCATCTACTTAAGCCGAAGCTTGATGACTCCTTGCGGTCAAAGAGTAAACTCTCGGAGTTTGTTTTTTTATGCTGACATGGACAGCAATCGTAAGTACGGCTGGCTGAGCCAGAGCGATTAGATCTCTGCACTCGGGGCGGTTTCTCAAACTATAAATAAATAAATAAATAAATAAATAAATAAATAAAATTCTTAAACAAAAACACTACTAGTTAAAAAAAAACCTTCTAACATTAAGCAGCTTTCCTTCAATTATACAAAAAGTAGTGATCATTTTCAAAATTTCTTTTTCTATTTATAAATCACTTAATCAGTAAAAACACCTAAAATCTAAAAAAGTTGTTGTGGGAGGAGGAGGAGGAGGAGGAGATAAAAAGGGCATGAGGAGATAAAGAATAAAAAGTACAAATTTTACCGTTTACGGCAGCGTGATTACGGAGAGGGCGTGGCCACGGTGGGCCAGGTGGTCCCCGTTGATTGCAGGTACGTCCCGCCTGATTTATTTAACCCGTCCTCTTATTTTTAGATTAAAAATAATAATAATAAATATTTTTGGCAACTTGTTACTTGTACTTATTGACCGTATGAGTAGCTGACACGTTTTCTGTACGGACTATCTTATCCTTCCCAATGACGGTTATTACGAATCTGCCACTGGAAAAAGAAGGGAGTGACCGAAAACGAGAGTGCGGGTTACACGATGCGCCACTGGTATCGCGACACGCGGCGATCCGTGCGACGGTTATCTTATTAATTTTTTGTACGTCAGGAGAGAGAGAGAGAGAGAGACGGATCCGAGACATCCGGATTCGGACAGTACGCGATCCAAACCATTTACGTTCCTGCTTACACGTGTAA
The DNA here is from genome assembly GCF_984573655.1 of Nuphar pumila. Lineage (NCBI taxonomy): Eukaryota > Viridiplantae > Streptophyta > Magnoliopsida > Nymphaeales > Nymphaeaceae > Nuphar > Nuphar pumila. The sequence continues at coordinate 124,629,448 of NC_143255.1, forward strand.
TGGGTCGGTGAGAAACGTTAGAGTTTGGTGATAAATAAGAAGGCCCCATTAGAATCCGGGTCGGACTTGAAGGGTCTGATTAATATATGCAGCATGGTATGGTTTGTGATTTTTTACACCTGACCTGAATTCCGATTAAGATCTAAAATTTTTCAATGTAAAAATGATTATATATATATATATATATATGATCTTACCCGGTCTGGCTCATGCAATCCTTCATTTACGTTTTTTACACCCGACTTGAATTCTGATTAAGATCCTGAATTTTTCAATGTAAAAATAATAAAAAAATATGATTTTATGGAGTCTGGTTCATGTAATCCTCATAGGATCTGGGTATGATTTCTCTTATGATGGGTACGATTAGATCCAGGTCTGAAACCGGTACTACATCTCAAGTCAGGTTTAGGTCAGAGGGAGAGAGAGAGAGAGAGAGAGAGAGAGAGAGAGAGAGAGAGACTCCGATCTAGACCGATAAAAGTTTTTCTCAATAATCGCGACTAAATCTCGCAAAAACCGAACCGGGAACGCCGAATAACTTCCCGAAACTCATCATTTCCGGGCGAAACTCCAGCCACGAGGCCGAGGAAAACAAAAAGAGGAACAGAAAGGAAAACATTAAAACGATCTACCAAAGCAAGCAACCGATATCACATCATTTCCAAAACGATAACAAGAACCCTAAAAATCTCGGTACTCACTCTTATCCCCTGAAAAAAACTATGATCCCACCGCAAAACTCGCCGGAATCCTGAAAATCACACCAAATGCCAAAAAAGAAAAACACAATCCCGACCACCCCAAATCCCGAGAACGACAAACCCAAACGCAAAGAAAACGAAGTTAGAAATTAAAAAAAAAAATAGAGGACAAACCTCCAAACACGAGCGATCGAAAAGATGAAGAGATACTCGTAATCCTCCCAGAAGTGGAATGTCGGTTGCGGAAGCAAGAAGCGAGGAAGATAGAAAATAGAGAAAACAGAAAAGGGAAAAAGAAAAAAGAAAAAAGAAGAAAACATGCGAAGACTAGAAGAGTCTCTACGGTTTGCATAAAACGGGAAGCCCTTATGTATAAACAATTTTTTCAGTAAAATTCATATTCTCGTCTAAGCTTCCAGCATAATTTAAAAACCCAGTTATGTTTTAAAAAATTTCAAAAAAGTGCACGTAAAGTTTATGGCATTTGTAGCTTGGTAAAGAAATAACTTGGTAGTTTCGACATTAAATTCTTATCTAGTTTCAAATGTCCCTTATGGGGCGTTTGATAAACTCCGCTTCTTTACTTTGAGGCTGTGTTTGTTTCCCGCATAAAAAAAATGCATGATTAGTGTTTCTGCAGAAACAAAATCCGACCACCCTCCATTTGACTTTGTTTTCTCTGAAAACATTACAGTGTGGCAGTGGCTGATCCAGGATTTTGCTTAAAGGGTTTAAATTTTTTTATAATAAAATAAAATATAAAAAAGGACAATATAAATGTTTATATTTTTGCTTAAAAGAAGGCAAAATTCTTTTATAATAAAAATAAAATATAAAACTAAAATATGAAAAGGGGCAATATAAATTTTTATATTTAGCTTAAAGAGGGGTAAAAAAAATTATAATAAAATAAAATATAAAGGAAGGCAACATAAATTTTTATATTTTGATTAAAGGGTGCAAAATATTTTTATAATAAAATAAAATATAAAACTAAAATTTCAAAACTTGTAGATAACTACGATACTTGTGCTTAAAGGGGGCCAAAAAATTTCAAAACTTTAGAAGGGTCTCCAACCCCTCCTCTCCCATTGGATCCACCCCCTGTGTGGGGAAAACCAAGTGGTTCAACGGGGAAGAGGAGTTATTTTGTTTGTTTGCCCCCAAAGAAAAAAACTCTATTTACCACGGTAAAGTGTCTTTTTAAATGACATTTTAGAAGGAAAGTGCTTTCACAAGGGCAGGTACGAAAGCATTTTGACAAGAAAGTTGTTTTTTTTTATTTATTATGTAGATCCCACCATATATTTCTCATAAACATGTTGATTCATCTTTTATAGGAAAGAGATCCTATTTCTTGAAAAAGAGGCCTCTTTCCTACGAAAAGGCATGTAACAAATTCCTTCACAAGAGCTTGTTATTCAATTTTCTTCTTCCTCCATATAAAGTTTGGTTGCTTTTTTTCTACAAGTTGAATCCATTGTTGTGGCATGAGTATAGTAATGATAAATTAAAAATGATAAAATTATAAAAAAAAAATGTCTACCTAAATCATGAGGCTGCCAAAGCCAAGTTGGCATACTAGACAAAGAGTATATCCAAATTGTTAGTGGCGGTGTTATCTTTATAGTAATGTAGGGCAAGTTGTTTGAAATATTTTATTTCTGAAAGGAAAATTTTCATTTGGACACTAACTTTTTGCCTGCAATTTTCAAAATGAGCTTCACTTTTATGAAATTTTAATATTAGCTTCTAGTTTTTCGAAATTGTTAAATGAAGACTTCAGGTTGACGCCCATCGTCTTAAGAAAACGTTTTTTTTTTTTTCGTTTCCCACATTTTCCTTTAAAATTGAAAAAAAAAATCATTTATTTTCATAAGAAACAAAAACGCAAATACTTTGAACATTTGAGTGGGAAAGAAATTATTGTAATTTGACTTGAGATTAAACCTGATTTAATATATAATAATAAAGCTAAAATCTTTCTTGAAGAGAAAATTATCAGGAGCTTCAGTTTTCTGTTTTTTTAAGTGACAGGAACTTTAGAAATTTTCAGACCCAAAGGGTTTGGCGTAGTGGGATGTAGCCTAGACCCATTGCCTTCCATCAGGCCTTGGGCCAATAGTCACAAACATTTTTTTCTGCAAAATCTTATTTTTCAAAAAACTGCTAGGAATTGAAAAAATTTCATAAATCTCGCATTTTTGGCAAAATCTCGGCAATAAAAAATATAAAAATAATTTTATAAGAAAATATTAATAAAAATTATTTAAAAATAAAAAATACACAGTTTTTTTTATGATAAATAGCCATTTAAATCCTAAATATCATGTTTAAATTGTAGTATTTGTGTTTTTTCATAAATCTCGAAAGATTTTAAAAATCTTGTGAGAAATTACCATTTTAAACTTTTAACTCGTAATATTATCATAAGATTTTCATAAATCTCATGATATTTGTCACTATGCTTGGGCCTCACAACTGACAGGTCCTGTCATCAAGATGTAGGGTGTTCGGGTGCTTAATGCACAAATATTTGTTCAATCATATTGCACCTGATCTTTTCATCTACTTAAGCCGAAGCTTGATGACTCCTTGCGGTCAAAGAGTAAACTCTCGGAGTTTGTTTTTTTATGCTGACATGGACAGCAATCGTAAGTACGGCTGGCTGAGCCAGAGCGATTAGATCTCTGCACTCGGGGCGGTTTCTCAAACTATAAATAAATAAATAAATAAATAAATAAATAAATAAAATTCTTAAACAAAAACACTACTAGTTAAAAAAAAACCTTCTAACATTAAGCAGCTTTCCTTCAATTATACAAAAAGTAGTGATCATTTTCAAAATTTCTTTTTCTATTTATAAATCACTTAATCAGTAAAAACACCTAAAATCTAAAAAAGTTGTTGTGGGAGGAGGAGGAGGAGGAGGAGATAAAAAGGGCATGAGGAGATAAAGAATAAAAAGTACAAATTTTACCGTTTACGGCAGCGTGATTACGGAGAGGGCGTGGCCACGGTGGGCCAGGTGGTCCCCGTTGATTGCAGGTACGTCCCGCCTGATTTATTTAACCCGTCCTCTTATTTTTAGATTAAAAATAATAATAATAAATATTTTTGGCAACTTGTTACTTGTACTTATTGACCGTATGAGTAGCTGACACGTTTTCTCTTACGGACTATCTTATCCTTCCCAATGACGGTTATTACGAATCTGCCACTGGAAAAAGAAGGGAGTGACCGAAAACGAGAGTGCGGGTTACACGATGCGCCACTGGTATCGCGACACGCGGCGATCCGTGCGACGGTTATCTTATTAATTTTTTGTACGTCAGGAGAGAGAGAGACGGATCCGAGACATCCGGATTCGGACAGTACGCGATCCAAACCATTTACGTTCCTGCTTACACGTGTAATGGGTCGGTGAGAAACGTTAGAGTTTGGTGATAAATAAGAAGGCCCCATTAGAATCCGGGTCGGACTTGAAGGGTCTGATTAATATATGCAGCATGGTATGGTTTGTGATTTTTTACACCTGACCTGAATTCCGATTAAGATCTAAAATTTTTCAATGTAAAAATGATTATATATATATATATATATATATGATCTTACCCGGTCTGGCTCATGCAATCCTTCATTTACGTTTTTTACACCCGACTTGAATTCTGATTAAGATCCTGAATTTTTCAATGTAAAAATAATAAAAAAATATGATTTTATGGAGTCTGGTTCATGTAATCCTCATAGGATCTGGGTATGATTTCTCTTATGATGGGTACGATTAGATCCAGGTCTGAAACCGGTACTACATCTCAAGTCAGGTTTAGGTCAGAGGGAGAGAGAGAGAGAGAGAGAGAGAGAGAGACTCCGATCTAGACCGATAAAAGTTTTTCTCAATAATCGCGACTAAATCTCGCAAAAACCGAACCGGGAACGCCGAATAACTTCCCGGAACTCATCATTTCCGGGCGAAACTCCAGCCACGAGGCCGAGGAAAACAAAAAGAGGAACAGAAAGGAAAACATTAAAACGATCTACCAAAGCAAGCAACCGATATCACATCATTTCCAAAACGATAACAAGAACCCTAAAAATCTCGGTACTCACTCTTATCCCCTGAAAAAAACTATGATCCCACCGCAAAACTCGCCGGAATCCTGAAAATCACACCAAATGCCAAAAAAGAAAAAAGAAAAACACAATCCCGACCACCCCAAATCCCGAGAACGACAAACCCAAACGCAAAGAAAACGAAGTTAGAAATTAAAAAAAAAAATAGAGGACAAACCTCCAAACACGAGCGATCGAAAAGATGAAGAGATACTCGTAATCCTCCCAGAAGTGGAATGTCGGTTGCGGAAGCAAGAAGCGAGGAAGATAGAAAATAGAGAAAACAGAAAAGGGAAAAAGAAAAAAGAAAAAAGAAGAAAACAGGCGAAGACTAGAAGAGTCTCTACGGTTTGCATAAAACGGGAAGCCCTTATGTATAAACAATTTTTTCAGTAAAATTCATATTCTCGTCTAAGCTTCCAGCATAATTTAAAAACCCAGTTATGTTTTAAAAAATTTCAAAAAAGTGCACGTAAAGTTTATGGCATTTGTAGCTTGGTAAAGAAATAACTTGGTAGTTTCGACATTAAATTCTTATCTAGTTTCAAATGTCCCTTATGGGGCGTTTGATAAACTCCGCTTCTTTACTTTGAGGCTGTGTTTGTTTCCCGCATAAAAAAAATGCATGATTAGTGTTTCTGCAGAAACAAAATCCGACCACCCTCCATTTGACTTTGTTTTCTCTGAAAACATTACAGTGTGGCAGTGGCTGATCCAGGATTTTGCTTAAAGGGTTTAAATTTTTTTTATAATAAAATAAAATATAAAAAAGGACAATATAAATGTTTATATTTTGCTTAAAAGAAGGCAAAATTCTTTTATAATAAAAATAAAATATAAAACTAAAATATGAAAAGGGGCAATATAAATTTTTATATTTAGCTTAAAGAGGGGTAAAAAAAATTATAATAAAATAAAATATAAAGGAAGGCAACATAAATTTTTATATTTTGATTAAAGGGTGCAAAATATTTTTATAATAAAATAAAATATAAAACTAAAATTTCAAAACTTGTAGATAACTACGATACTTGTGCTTAAAGGGGGCCAAAAAATTTCAAAACTTTAGAAGGGTCTCCAACCCCTCCTCTCCCATTGGATCCACCCCCTGTGTGGGGAAAACCAAGTGGTTCAACGGGGAAGAGGAGTTATTTTGTTTGTTTGCCCCCAAAGAAAAAAACTCTATTTACCACGGTAAAGTGTCTTTTTAAATGACATTTTAGAAGGAAAGTGCTTTCACAAGGGCAGGTACGAAAGCATTTTGACAAGAAAGTTGTTTTTTTTTATTTATTATGTAGATCCCACCATATATTTCTCATAAACATGTTGATTCATCTTTTATAGGAAAGAGATCCTATTTCTTGAAAAAGAGGCCTCTTTCCTACGAAAAGGCATGTAACAAATTCCTTCACAAGAGCTTGTTATTCAATTTTCTTCTTCCTCCATATAAAGTTTGGTTGCTTTTTTTCTACAAGTTGAATCCATTGTTGTGGCATGAGTATAGTAATGATAAATTAAAAATGATAAAATTATAAAAAAAAAATGTCTACCTAAATCATGAGGCTGCCAAAGCCAAGTTGGCATACTAGACAAAGAGTATATCCAAATTGTTAGTGGCGGTGTTATCTTTATAGTAATGTAGGGCAAGTTGTTTGAAATATTTTATTTCTGAAAGGAAAATTTTCATTTGGACACTAACTTTTTGCCTGCAATTTTCAAAATGAGCTTCACTTTTATGAAATTTTAATATTAGCTTCTAGTTTTTCGAAATTGTTAAATGAAGACTTCAGGTTGACGCCCATCGTCTTAAGAAAACGTTTTTTTTTTTTCGTTTCCCACATTTTCCTTTAAAATTGAAAAAAAACTCATTTATTTTCATAAGAAACAAAAACGCAAATACTTTGAACATTTGAGTGGGAAAGAAATTATTGTAATTTGACTTGAGATTAAACCTGATTTAATATATAATAATAAAGCTAAAATCTTTCTTGAAGAGAAAATTATCAGGAGCTTCAGTTTTCTGTTTTTTTAAGTGACAGGAACTTTATAAATTTTCAGACCCAAAGGGTTTGGCGTAGTGGGATGTAGCCTAGACCCATTGCCTTCCATCAGGCCTTGGGCCAATAGTCACAAACATTTTTTTCTGCAAAATCTTATTTTTCAAAAAACTGCTAGAAATTGAAAAAATTTCATAAATCTCGCCTTTTTGGCAAAATCTCGACAATAAAAAATATAAAAATAATTTTATAAGAAAATATTAATAAAAATTATTTAAAAATAAAAAATACACAGTTTTTTTTATGATAAATAGCCATTTAAATCCTAAATATCATGTTTAAATTGTAGTATTTGTGTTTTTTCATAAATCTCGAAAGATTTTAAAAATCTTGTGAGAAATTACCATTTTAAACTTTTAACTCGTAATATTATCATAAGATTTTCATAAATCTTGATATTTGTCACTATGCTTGGGCCTCACAACTGACAGGTCCTGTCATCAAGATGTAGGGTGTTCGGGTGCTTAATGCACAAATATTTGTTCAATCATATTGCACCTGATCTTTTCATCTACTTAAGCCGAAGCTTGATGACTCCTTGCGGTCAAAGAGTAAACTCTCGGAGTTTGTTTTTTTATGCTGACATGGACAGCAATCGTAAGTACGGCTGGCTGAGCCAGAGCGATTAGATCTCTGCACTCGGGGCGGTTTCTCAAACTATAAATAAATAAATAAATAAATAAATAAATAAATAAATAAAATTCTTAAACAAAAACACTACTAGTTAAAAAAAAACCTTCTAACATTAAGCAGCTTTCCTTCAATTATACAAAAAGTAGTGATCATTTTCAAAATTTCTTTTTCTATTTATAAATCACTTAATCAGTAAAAACACCTAAAATCTAAAAAAGTTGTTGTGGGAGGAGGAGGAGGAGGAGGAGATAAAAAGGGCATGAGGAGATAAAGAATAAAAAGTACAAATTTTACCGTTTACGGCAGCGTGATTACGGAGAGGGCGTGGCCACGGTGGGCCAGGTGGTCCCCGTTGATTGCAGGTACGTCCCGCCTGATTTATTTAACCCGTCCTCTTATTTTTAGATTAAAAATAATAATAATAAATATTTTTGGCAACTTGTTACTTGTACTTATTGACCGTATGAGTAGCTGACACGTTTTCTGTACGGACTATCTTATCCTTCCCAATGACGGTTATTACGAATCTGCCACTGGAAAAAGAAGGGAGTGACCGAAAACGAGAGTGCGGGTTACACGATGCGCCACTGGTATCGCGACACGCGGCGATCCGTGCGACGGTTATCTTATTAATTTTTTGTACGTCAGGAGAGAGAGAGACGGATCCGAGACATCCGGATTCGGACAGTACGCGATCCAAACCATTTACGTTCCTGCTTACACGTGTAATGGGTCGGTGAGAAACGTTAGAGTTTGGTGATAAATAAGAAGGCCCCATTAGAATCCGGGTCGGACTTGAAGGGTCTGATTAATATATGCAGCATGGTATGGTTTGTGATTTTTTACACCTGACCTGAATTCCGATTAAGATCTAAAATTTTTCAATGTAAAAATGATTATATATATATATATATGATCTTACCCGGTCTGGCTCATGCAATCCTTCATTTACGTTTTTTACACCCGACTTGAATTCTGATTAAGATCCTGAATTTTTCAATGTAAAAATAATAAAAAAATATGATTTTATGGAGTCTGGTTCATGTAATCCTCATAGGATCTGGGTATGATTTCTCTTATGATGGGTACGATTAGATCCAGGTCTGAAACCGGTACTACATCTCAAGTCAGGTTTAGGTCAGAGGGAGAGAGAGAGAGAGAGAGAGAGAGAGAGACTCCGATCTAGACCGATAAAAGTTTTTCTCAATAATCGCGACTAAATCTCGCAAAAACCGAACCGGGAACGCCGAATAACTTCCCGGAACTCATCATTTCCGGGCGAAACTCCAGCCACGAGGCCGAGGAAAACAAAAAGAGGAACAGAAAGGAAAACATTAAAACGATCTACCAAAGCAAGCAACCGATATCACATCATTTCCAAAACGATAACAAGAACCCTAAAAATCTCGGTACTCACTCTTATCCCCTGAAAAAAACTATGATCCCACCGCAAAACTCGCCGGAATCCTGAAAATCACACCAAATGCCAAAAAAGAAAAAAGAAAAACACAATCCCGACCACCCCAAATCCCGAGAACGACAAACCCAAACGCAAAGAAAACGAAGTTAGAAATTAAAAAAAAAAATAGAGGACAAACCTCCAAACACGAGCGATCGAAAATATGAAGAGATACTCGTAATCCTCCCAGAAGTGGAATGTCGGTTGCGGAAGCAAGAAGCGAGGAAGATAGAAAATAGAGAAAACAGAAAAGGGAAAAAGAAAAAAGAAAGAAGAAGAAAACAGGCGAAGACTAGAAGAGTCTCTACGGTTTGCATAAAACGGGAAGCCCTTATGTATAAACAATTTTTTCAGTAAAATTCATATTCTCGTCTAAGCTTCCAGCATAATTTAAAAACCCAGTTATGTTTTAAAAAATTTCAAAAAAGTGCACGTAAAGTTTATGGCATTTGTAGCTTGGTAAAGAAATAACTTGGTAGTTTCGACATTAAATTCTTATCTAGTTTCAAATGTCCCTTATGGGGCGTTTGATAAACTCCGCTTCTTTACTTTGAGGCTGTGTTTGTTTCCCGCATAAAAAAAATGCATGATTAGTGTTTCTGCAGAAACAAAATCCGACCACCCTCCATTTGACTTTGTTTTCTCTGAAAACATTACAGTGTGGCAGTGGCTGATCCAGGATTTTGCTTAAAGGGTTTAAATTTTTTTTATAATAAAATAAAATATAAAAAAGTATATTTTGCTTAAAAGAAGGCAAAATTCTTTTATAATAAAAATAAAATATAAAACTAAAATATGAAAAGGGGCAATATAAATTTTTATATTTAGCTTAAAGAGGGGTAAAAAAAATTATAATAAAATAAAATATAAAGGAAGGCAACATAAATTTTTATATTTTGATTAAAGGGTGCAAAATATTTTTATAATAAAATAAAATATAAAACTAAAATTTCAAAACTTGTAGATAACTACGATACTTGTGCTTAAAGGGGGCCAAAAAATTTCAAAACTTTAGAAGGGTCTCCAACCCCTCCTCTCCCATTGGATCCACCCCCTGTGTGGGGAAAACCAAGTGGTTCAACGGGGAAGAGGAGTTATTTTGTTTGTTTGCCCCCAAAGAAAAAAACTCTATTTACCACGGTAAAGTGTCTTTTTAAATGACATTTTAGAAGGAAAGTGCTTTCACAAGGGCAGGTACGAAAGCATTTTGACAAGAAAGTTGTTTTTTTTTATTTATTATGTAGATCCCACCATATATTTCTCATAAACATGTTGATTCATCTTTTATAGGAAAGAGATCCTATTTCTTGAAAAAGAGGCCTCTTTCCTACGAAAAGGCATGTAACAAATTCCTTCACAAGAGCTTGTTATTCAATTTTCTTCTTCCTCCATATAAAGTTTGGTTGCTTTTTTTCTACAAGTTGAATCCATTGTTGTGGCATGAGTATAGTAATGATAAATTAAAAATGATAAAATTATAAAAAAAAAATGTCTACCTAAATCATGAGGCTGCCAAAGCCAAGTTGGCATACTAGACAAAGAGTATATCCAAATTGTTAGTGGCGGTGTTATCTTTATAGTAATGTAGGGCAAGTTGTTTGAAATATTTTATTTCTGAAAGGAAAATTTTCATTTGGACACTAACTTTTTGCCTGCAATTTTCAAAATGAGCTTCACTTTTATGAAATTTTAATATTAGCTTCTAGTTTTTCGAAATTGTTAAATGAAGACTTCAGGTTGACGCCCATCGTCTTAAGAAAACGTTTTTTTTTTTCCGTTTCCCACATTTTCCTTTAAAATTGAAAAAAAACTCATTTATTTTCATAAGAAACAAAAACGCAAATACTTTGAACATTTGAGTGGGAAAGAAATTATTGTAATTTGACTTGAGATTAAACCTGATTTAATATATAATAATAAAGCTAAAATCTTTCTTGAAGAGAAAATTATCAGGAGCTTCAGTTTTCTGTTTTTTTAAGTGACAGGAACTTTAGAAATTTTCAGACCCAAAGGGTTTGGCGTAGTGGGATGTAGCCTAGACCCATTGCCTTCCATCAGGCCTTGGGCCAATAGTCACAAACATTTTTTTCTGCAAAATCTTATTTTTCAAAAAACTGCTAGAAATTGAAAAAATTTCATAAATCTCGCCTTTTTGGCAAAATCTCGACAATAAAAAATATAAAAATAATTTTATAAGAAAATATTAATAAAAATTATTTAAAAATAAAAAATACACAGTTTTTTTTATGATAAATAGCCATTTAAATCCTAAATATCATGTTTAAATTGTAGTATTTGTGTTTTTTCATAAATCTCGAAAGATTTTAAAAATCTTGTGAGAAATTACCATTTTAAACTTTTAACTCGTAATATTATCATAAGATTTTCATAAATCTTGATATTTGTCACTATGCTTGGGCCTCACAACTGACAGGTCCTGTCATCAAGATGTAGGGTGTTCGGGTGCTTAATGCACAAATATTTGTTCAATCATATTGCACCTGATCTTTTCATCTACTTAAGCCGAAGCTTGATGACTCCTTGCGGTCAAAGAGTAAACTCTCGGAGTTTGTTTTTTTATGCTGACATGGACAGCAATCGTAAGTACGGCTGGCTGAGCCAGAGCGATTAGATCTCTGCACTCGGGGCGGTTTCTCAAACTATAAATAAATAAATAAATAAATAAATAAATAAAATTCTTAAACAAAAACACTACTAGTTAAAAAAAAACCTTCTAACATTAAGCAGCTTTCCTTCAATTATACAAAAAGTAGTGATCATTTTCAAAATTTCTTTTTCTATTTATAAATCACTTAATCAGTAAAAACACCTAAAATCTAAAAAAGTTGTTGTGGGAGGAGGAGGAGGAGGAGGAGATAAAAAGGGCATGAGGAGATAAAGAATAAAAAGTACAAATTTTACCGTTTACGGCAGCGTGATTACGGAGAGGGCGTGGCCACGGTGGGCCAGGTGGTCCCCGTTGATTGCAGGTACGTCCCGCCTGATTTATTTAACCCGTCCTCTTATTTTTAGATTAAAAATAATAATAATAAATATTTTTGGCAACTTGTTACTTGTACTTATTGACCGTATGAGTAGCTGACACGTTTTCTGTACGGACTATCTTATCCTTCCCAATGACGGTTATTACGAATCTGCCACTGGAAAAAGAAGGGAGTGACCGAAAACGAGAGTGCGGGTTACACGATGCGCCACTGGTATCGCGACACGCGGCGATCCGTGCGACGGTTATCTTATTAATTTTTTGTACGTCAGGAGAGAGAGAGACGGATCCGAGACATCCGGATTCGGACAGTACGCGATCCAAACCATTTACGTTCCTGCTTACACGTGTAATGGGTCGGTGAGAAACGTTAGAGTTTGGTGATAAATAAGAAGGCCCCATTAGAATCCGGGTCGGACTTGAAGGGTCTGATTAATATATGCAGCATGGTATGGTTTGTGATTTTTTACACCTGACCTGAATTCCGATTAAGATCTAAAATTTTTCAATGTAAAAATGATTATATATATATATATATATGATCTTACCCGGTCTGGCTCATGCAATCCTTCATTTACGTTTTTTACACCCGACTTGAATTCTGATTAAGATCCTGAATTTTTCAATGTAAAAATAATAAAAAAATATGATTTTATGGAGTCTGGTTCATGTAATCCTCATAGGATCTGGGTATGATTTCTCTTATGATGGGTACGATTAGATCCAGGTCTGAAACCGGTACTACATCTCAAGTCAGGTTTAGGTCAGAGGGAGAGAGAGAGAGAGAGAGAGAGAGAGAGACTCCGATCTAGACCGATAAAAGTTTTTCTCAATAATCGCGACTAAATCTCGCAAAAACCGAACCGGGAACGCCGAATAACTTCCCGGAACTCATCATTTCCGGGCGAAACTCCAGCCACGAGGCCGAGGAAAACAAAAAGAGGAACAGAAAGGAAAACATTAAAACGATCTACCAAAGCAAGCAACCGATATCACATCATTTCCAAAACGATAACAAGAACCCTAAAAATCTCGGTACTCACTCTTATACCCTGAAAAAAACTATGATCCCACCGCAAAACTCGCCGGAATCCTGAAAATCACACCAAATGCCAAAAAAGAAAAAAGAAAAACACAATCCCGACCACCCCAAATCCCGAGAACGACAAACCCAAACGCAAAGAAAACGAAGTTAGAAATTAAAAAAAAAAATAGAGGACAAACCTCCAAACACGAGCGATCGAAAAGATGAAGAGATACTCGTAATCCTCCCAGAAGTGGAATGTCGGTTGCGGAAGCAAGAAGCGAGGAAGATAGAAAATAGAGAAAACAGAAAAGGGAAAAAGAAAAAAGAAAAAAGAAAAAAGAAGAAAACAGGCGAAGACTAGAAGAGTCTCTACGGTTTGCATAAAACGGGAAGCCCTTATGTATAAACAATTTTTTCAGTAAAATTCATATTCTCGTCTAAGCTTCCAGCATAATTTAAAAACCCAGTTATGTTTTAAAAAATTTCAAAAAAGTGCACGTAAAGTTTATGGCATTTGTAGCTTGGTAAAGAAATAACTTGGTAGTTTCGACATTAAATTCTTATCTAGTTTCAAATGTCCCTTATGGGGCGTTTGATAAACTCCGCTTCTTTACTTTGAGGCTGTGTTTGTTTCCCGCATAAAAAAAATGCATGATTAGTGTTTCTGCAGAAACAAAATCCGACCACCCTCCATTTGACTTTGTTTTCTCTGAAAACATTACAGTGTGGCAGTGGCTGATCCAGGATTTTGCTTAAAGGGTTTAAATTTTTTTTATAATAAAATAAAATATAAAAAAGGACAATATAAATGTTTATATTTTGCTTAAAAGAAGGCAAAATTCTTTTATAATAAAAATAAAATATAAAACTAAAATATGAAAAGGGGCAATATAAATTTTTATATTTAGCTTAAAGAGGGGTAAAAAAAATTATAATAAAATAAAATATAAAGGAAGGCAACATAAATTTTTATATTTTGATTAAAGGGTGCAAAATATTTTTATAATAAAATAAAATATAAAACTAAAATTTCAAAACTTGTAGATAACTACGATACTTGTGCTTAAAGGGGGCCAAAAAATTTCAAAACTTTAGAAGGGTCTCCAACCCCTCCTCTCCCATTGGATCCACCCCCTGTGTGGGGAAAACCAAGTGGTTCAACGGGGAAGAGGAGTTATTTTGTTTGTTTGCCCCCAAAGAAAAAAACTCTATTTACCACGGTAAAGTGTCTTTTTAAATGACATTTTAGAAGGAAAGTGCTTTCACAAGGGCAGGTACGAAAGCATTTTGACAAGAAAGTTGTTTTTTTTTATTTATTATGTAGATCCCACCATATATTTCTCATAAACATGTTGATTCATCTTTTATAGGAAAGAGATCCTATTTCTTGAAAAAGAGGCCTCTTTCCTACGAAAAGGCATGTAACAAATTCCTTCACAAGAGCTTGTTATTCAATTTTCTTCTTCCTCCATATAAAGTTTGGTTGCTTTTTTTCTACAAGTTGAATCCATTGTTGTGGCATGAGTATAGTAATGATAAATTAAAAATGATAAAATTATAAAAAAAAAATGTCTACCTAAATCATGAGGCTGCCAAAGCCAAGTTGGCATACTAGACAAAGAGTATATCCAAATTGTTAGTGGCGGTGTTATCTTTATAATAATGTAGGGCAAGTTGTTTGAAATATTTTATTTCTGAAAGGAAAATTTTCATTTGGACACTAACTTTTTGCCTGCAATTTTCAAAATGAGCTTCACTTTTATGAAATTTTAATATTAGCTTCTAGTTTTTCGAAATTGTTAAATGAAGACTTCAGGTTGACGCCCATCATCTTAAGAAAACGTTTTTTTTTTTTTTTGTTTCCCACATTTTCCTTTAAAATTGAAAAAAAAACTCATTTATTTTCATAAGAAACAAAAACGCAAATACTTTGAACATTTGAGTGGGAAAGAAATTATTGTAATTTGACTTGAGATTAAACCTGATTTAATATATAATAATAAAGCTAAAATCTTTCTTGAAGAGAAAATTATCAGGAGCTTCAGTTTTCTGTTTTTTTAAGTGACAGGAACTTTAGAAATTTTCAGACCCAAAGGGTTTGGCGTAGTGGGATGTAGCCTAGACCCATTGCCTTCCATCAGGCCTTGGGCCAATAGTCACAAACATTTTTTTCTGCAAAATCTTATTTTTCAAAAAACTGCTAGAAATTGAAAAAATTTCATAAATCTCGCCTTTTTGGCAAAATCTCGACAATAAAAAATATAAAAATAATTTTATAAGAAAATATTAATAAAAATTATTTAAAAATAAAAAATACACAGTTTTTTTTATGATAAATAGCCATTTAAATCCTAAATATCATGTTTAAATTGTAGTATTTGTGTTTTTTCATAAATCTCGAAAGATTTTAAAAATCTTGTGAGAAATTACCATTTTAAACTTTTAACTCGTAATATTATCATAAGATTTTCATAAATCTTGATATTTGTCACTATGCTTGGGCCTCACAACTGACAGGTCCTGTCATCAAGATGTAGGGTGTTCGGGTGCTTAATGCACAAATATTTGTTCAATCATATTGCACCTGATCTTTTCATCTACTTAAGCCGAAGCTTGATGACTCCTTGCGGTCAAAGAGTAAACTCTCGGAGTTTGTTTTTTTATGCTGACATGGACAGCAATCGTAAGTACGGCTGGCTGAGCCAGAGCGATTAGATCTCTGCACTCGGGGCGGTTTCTCAAACTATAAATAAATAAATAAATAAATAAATAAATAAAATTCTTAAACAAAAACACTACTAGTTAAAAAAAAACCTTCTAACATTAAGCAGCTTTCCTTCAATTATACAAAAAGTAGTGATCATTTTCAAAATTTCTTTTTCTATTTATAAATCACTTAATCAGTAAAAACACCTAAAATCTAAAAAAGTTGTTGTGGGAGGAGGAGGAGGAGGAGGAGATAAAAAGGGCATGAGGAGATAAAGAATAAAAAGTACAAATTTTACCATTTACGGCAGCGTGATTACGGAGAGGGCGTGGCCACGGTGGGCCAGGTGGTCCCCGCTGATTGCAGGTACGTCCCGCCTGATTTATTTAACCCGTCCTCTCATTTTTAGATTAAAAATAATAATAATAAATATTTTTGGCAACTTGTTACTTGTACTTATTGACCGTATGAGTAGCTGACACGTTTTCTGTACGGACTATCTTATCCTTCCCAATGATGGTTATTACGAATCTGCCACTGGAAAAAGAAGGGAGTGACCGAAAACGAGAGTGCGGGTTACACGATGCGCCACTGGTATCGCGACACGCGGCGATCCGTGCGACGGTTATCTTATTAATTTTTTGTACGTCAGGAGAGAGAGAGAGAGAGACGGATCCGAGACATTCAGATTCGGACAGTACGCGATCCAAACCATTTACGTTCCTGCTTACACGTGTAATGGGTCGGTGAGAAACGTTAGAGTTTGGTGATAAATAAGAAGGCCCCATTAGAATCCGGGTCAGACTTGAAGGGTCTGATTAATATATGCAGCATGGTATGGTTTGTGATTTTTTACACCTGACCTGAATTCCGATTAAGATCTAAAATTTTTCAATGTAAAAATGATTATATATATATATATATATATATATATATATATATATATATATATATATATATATATATATATATATATATATATATATATATATATATATATATATATATATATGATCTTACCCGGTCTGGCTCATGCAATCCTTCATTTACGTTTTTTACACCCGACTTGAATTCTGATTAAGATCCTGAATTTTTCAATGTAAAAATAATAAAAAAATATGATTTTATGGAGTCTGGTTCATGTAATCCTCATAGGATCTGGGTATGATTTCTCTTATGATGGGTACGATTAGATCCAGGTCTGAAACCGGTACTACATCTCAAGTCAGGTTTAGGTCTGGTTCTGCATGAGTCCGAACCAAACCCAACCAGTTGACACCCCTAAAAGTTTTTTTCTTTCACAGGGAACTATGTCCATAAAAAGATACGTGGGTTATGTGGCTTAGGATACGGATTCGACTCAAAGTTCAAAAAACGGAAGGCAGAATTTTTATTTTTTAATCAATAAAAAATATTTTTGATATTTTAATGTTTAAAAATACTTTATTATTGAAATGTCATTCAGATGTAATAAAACATGATAAAAAACAATTTAATATGCGCTGTAAAATTCAGTGTTCGAGTCTGCGTGTCTGCATGTCTTCGTGTGTCACATGAGACACGAGGCCAAAATGGCGTGTCCCGATGTTATAGGCTGGGAGGTTGCTGTTGCGAGTAAGGCCTTTGGTGGGGCGGGCATGAAATGGGTCTGACCTGATTCTGGACGTTGATAGTAGGGATGAGTCGGATCTAAGTATTATTGAATCCAGCATAATCGGTTGCAGATTCTGATGGAGAATGGTAATCCCAAAGGCCGGACCCGATTTGCTACTCAGATATCTTTTATCTGCAATCGAAGTTTGGATTATGTATAGGATTCAGATTAGGTTCGTCTCCTAAATGGATTCAGATGCAAAGCTGCATACTGAATCCAAATCCTATTGTTAATAGGATTCTACCTTGTTTCTCCGTGTAAATATCAAAAAATATGAAAATAGAAATAATTTCATGATAAAGTCAACTTCCCACCTATTTTAAGCATAGCATATTTTGGTTGTGTTTTTCATACAACATAACACTTGTTGGAGCTTTTTCTATTTTATATTTCAAATATTTTTATAAAGCCAACTTCCCACCTATTTTAAGCATAGCATATTTTGGTTGTGTTTTTTATACAACATAACACTTGTTTGAGCTTTTTCTATTTTATATTTCAAATATTTTATATTTTTATTTATTTCTTAAACCTGACATTAACCAAAATTTCTTAAAGCTGATGAAAAATTTTCTTTACTAGCAAAGTTCCAAAGTCGATATCACTATGATGAAAGAAGTTGATCATTGAAATGATAATGGAATAAGCACCAACTATTAATTTTTGTGTACGGCTTGGAAGGAGATCTTTAATGTCTTTCTAGATTCACCGAGGGGTGTCAACAGAACCAAACCCTATAGGGTCCGACCATGGTGATAAATAAGAAGACCTGATTAGGACTCGGATCTGGACTCAAAGGTTCCATTAATACTTGGACCCGAGTATAGTTTGTGAAATTTTATACCAGACCCAGACCCTACCCAAGTTTTGATTAAGACCCATAAATTTTCAATGTAAAAATGATAAAAAAATCTAATTTGAGTCTGGTTCATGTAGTTCTTATCGGGTCTGGGTATGGTTTTGTTATAGTGGATCCAATTAAACCCAAATCTAAACCTGATACTATACCCAAAAACCAGGTTCAAGTCTGGTTTCACCTGGGTCTGAACCAAACCCGACCCCTAAGTTCAACCTATAAATGTAAGGGTCGAAAAGCCAAAATAAGTTATTCATGTTTAGTCCTTATGAAGCTGATTTAGAACTTGTTTTACCCTCATGGCACTGCAGAAGAAAAAACTACAAAATCTGTTTAACTTTATCATAATTGACAAGTTAACATGGTTAATTAACCATATTCTATTTATCAGATCTTTCAAGATCCTCCTGTAAAATTTAGTCAAATTTATCATAATCGATTAGTCAACATGTTGGTTGGCCACCACTGCTGTGGTTAGTCATAACGGTCAGCGGGGTCCTGTGTCAAGTTGAAGGCTTAGGATCAAATTCCGCTAGTACATGGGGGCTGCCGTTTCTTTGTCATGGTTGAGGCATGTAAGGCTGGGTGATTGTGTCCTCAACCCGGAGTTTTACCTTACAGCAAGGCGGGCTCATTAAGTGACTCAATTCTGGATGAGAGTTTTCTTTCCTCATAAAAAAATTGTTGGTTGGTCATATTATGAAGCATGGAAAAAAATTATTACCAAAAGATCTACCAAGCCATGAAAAACATAAAACAAAAGACAAATGAAAGATCAGATTACTCAAAAGTAGCCAATGGGCTCACATGGTTACTTGTACCAGATTTGGCTCTAATATTAGAAACAAAAATATGGGTAGCAATCATGTAGCAAGAAAAAGAGTATCTATAGAAATTAAATGGATCAATTTTATTTTTTTTGACTGAGAAAGTTGGGGGTTAGGCACACCCCTACCAGTTATACAACCATATCATTTGCAATGTCCCACCATAAGGTGACAGCACACTAAATGCTCCTACTAGACAAGCAGAGCCTCACTTGGTAACTAAATTGATGAATTAGCTAAGAGTATGTCGATTTCTTGGGGATTCTTCAATATCTAACAAAATGGGGTCAAACTACATTTCCAAAATGATCTTCTACCTAGAATATTTATTTATTTATTTATTGCTGGATTCTATATAGCAAGCTATCATATCTGTCATGGGCATAGAACTTTTTGTAAACTAACGACATGCCAGACTGCCCAGTCTGAACAGCCTAACGGCTAAAGGCCGTGCACCAACACTTTTTCATGTGTTGAATCATTTCATCGGCCCTGCACACCACTTTGTGCGCAACTGCCTAACGAAAGCTGATTAAGGGCATCTCCAAATGCGTATTTTATTTGATCCATGTCAGTTCGTGCATAATCGTCTCATACCAAGTATCACTTTTGAAAAGGGCACATACTTGCCTTAGCCTTGCGTGCCATGGAGCGTATTGCGACTTTATGTGCATGCTACAACAAAACCTCGTCAATGAAATAACAAGACCTTGTGGCTCCCATTTCGAAGATCAGTTGATAATTGAACATCATAGCGAAGATCACCACTCAGACTCATTCGTCAGTGCCTATGTATTCATTGGCCTAACCTCGAACGACCATACTCAGTTGGAATCACCTACGGTGACCCCTAAAAAAATTAACCCTAACCCACACGCACCACGGTGCATCCAAATATTATGCATGAAAAACTCCTCCAAGTCGAGAGGTGCTTAATCAAATTGTCAAAGGCAACATCTTCTGATTTGCTGGCACTACTTAACCAAACAACACTCAACGTCTATGCCATCATACAATGATGCACTAACAATGATACAGTTGCCTATCATGTGCCATGCTATCACCGTACATCACCGATCAAGCCAATGCATATTACACATTCTTACACTCAATGCATTTTCACTCAGTAAAGCTCTACACTGAACATGCCCCATTCAAAAAACTCGGTTCAGGATATTCTCCCTCACCCAAACCATTGTCGTCATCGACAATGCTGGTGCAGGTAAGAACACAGTCTTAACTGATATGCCAGTTTCTCTTTGCATTTATCTTTGGTCTACTTCTTTTCTTCACCTTACTCAACTTGTTTTGGTTTCTACCTGCCATCGCTACAACCTTTAACACGCCAAGTCTCATTCCTTAACGTACTTCCAATCACTTAGACAGTGGGATTTTGCTGTATCAATATCAAGCATTCTTCGCTTGTGGGACCCCAATATAGTCTCATACATAAGCGGGTCATCCTCGTCCACACAATAAACTTAATTATCACCTTCATGCTCATGGTTGGGGTACCTTTTGACCTCAATAATGACAATTTCAAGCCCTTTATGGTCCTCGTAGAGAATGATGACTACCAACACAGGCAGTAGAGATATTAACTCATTTAAAATACCAACTTGCGATTTTTTAACAATCCAAACTAGTCTTCAAGTAGGGGATGCCTATTTGGGTATCACCCCAAAGCAGTCCTTTAAAGCATTTTTCTGGGCACTCATCTACATAAGGGGCAAGATGGCTCAACGTTTCAACTCTCATCTAGAGCCAGCACGCTGCAACTCTCATCTGAAGTTGGCAAAAGATTATCGTAGGAACCAAACCGGTGAGCCACACAAAAAAATCATACATAAAATTCATAGTGGAACTACTAACTCAAGGAACCAAAACAATAAACATTCTGCTCAAGATGAGCACTCCGCTAACCCACAATCTTGGGAGAGAATATAGAAGTTCAATTGAGTCTCCCATACCCAAAGGTGCAACTCTATCTAGTTGAATACAGTGTCATTCTCAACATGTACAAGGCAAACATCACGCTCCATCTGTGAGCCTAACGCACAACTGGCAAGAATCTTGGGCTTATCCATGTTTTCTTAGCTAACTTAACAATAACCTTACACTTCTGCTTACCATCAACAAGATGACCCATACCATCCTACCAACATCTTGTTTCTGTGTTCAGTCAACAATACTTCAGCTGTGCAACTTTGTGTAACCAGAATAAACCATCATTGTCCTTTATAGTGTCTTACTCAATAAACAACAAGGTCTTAGTGAATTCTTTTACTCTGATGACAATTTGTTACAAGCATAGAATTTTTTACAAACTTGTGACGTGATAGACTGACCAATTTATCCAACCTAATGGCTAAATACCACACACCCACACTTTTTCATGTGTTGAATCATTTCATTGGTCCTACGCACCACCTCGTGCACAGCTGCCTAGCTAGCTGATCAATCTCATCTCTAAATGTGTATTCTATCTGATCCATGTCACATCGTGCATAGTTGTCTCATACCAGCTATCACTTTCGAAAAGAACAAAAACTTGTCTTAACTTTGCGTGCGAGTGTATTGTGGCTTCATGCACACACTACAGCAAAACCTTATCACTGAAGTAACAAGACCTTGTGACTCCCAGTCCGAAAACCAATTTATGATTGAACATAGCAAAGAGCACCACCCAGACTCATTCGTTGGTGCCTAGGCATTCACTCGCCTAGCCCCAAGTCACCATACCCAGTTGTAATCACCTAAGGTGATTATTAGAGGAATTAATTCTAACCCATGTGTATCCTCATGCATCCAAAACACTATGCATGAAAAATTTCTCCTAGTCGAGAGGTGTTTAACCTAATCTCCAAAGACAACATCCTCTGATCTGCTGGCATTTCTTAATCAAACAACACTCCACATCTGTGCCGCCACATAATGATGTATTAACGATGATACCGTTGCCTATCGCATGTCGTGCTATCACCGCAAATCACTCATCAAGCCAACACATATCGCACGTTCTTACACTCAATGCATTTTTCACTCAGTAGAGCTCTGCACTGCACATGCCCCATTCCGAAGGCTCGGTCCGAAACAATATAAATTCTACTTGTTAATCAACATTTTCTTTGGATCATCACCTTGTTGTAGCACATCCTTTGTATGAGACATTTTTTTTCAATAATTGCTCCTATCTGGTTTCTTGTATTCAAATATTAATCAAATATTTTTTTTACTTCAGGTGATACCTAAAGTTTTGGCAATAATAAAAAACACAAGTTTTGGCATTGTTAGAAACTTACCTAAATTTATGCTTTTAATTAATAACACAATTTCATGAATTTAACTTGGGTTATCATTAACTCAAGTTGAATTAACAAAATAAAGTTAATGATTTACCCTAAAAAACAATAATATTGTTTGGAAACAAAATTCAAAAAACACACCTAAAGTTTTGACATTGATAAAAAAAACACACCAAATTTCCCGTAATTATATAATATATTTAATGGCAACTTTGATGGAAGCAAATCATTGCTTTTTTAAATAACCATAAAAAATTTTAGATGCATTTCTAAAAATGTCAAAAAACCTTGGAAGCTCTGCTTGTCAGGTAGGAGCAGCTAGTGCACGTCACCTTGTGTTGGGACGTTGCAGGCTCAAAACCCAATGGTATGGTTGTATAACTGATAGGGGTCTGCCTAACCCCAGCTTGCCTTTCCAAAAGAAAAAAAAAACTTGGTGTGCTTTTTGTTATCACCCAAAGTTTAAGTGCATTTTAATTTTTTTCAATAATATTAATGAACACGCGGTAAACTTACGTGGTTCTAATCTTTAAAAGTAAAAATTAAACATTGGAATATGTTGGGTATGTTTTATTTAGCATTTTCATGCATTAAAGTTGAATAAAAAATGATGCTTATTTTTTCTTTCTTTATCACTTAATGGGGTCGCCTCCTTATGAAGTAGACCTTGGGTAATCCACCGACCCCATGCATTGCGGTTGTTAGAAAAAGCAGTGAGATAGATCCTCGTGGCAATGAGGTTTGATTTGGCATACATCTTAAGCATCTTTATACACCAATTTGAAAATGATGTTTTGTGTATTTTTAAACCAATTTTATCTTTGCCACAAAGGGGTTTGGCGTAGTGGGATGAGACCTAGGTTGCTAGGCAGGTGGTCTAGGATCAAATCTCATAAGCATCACCCCTTAAGCAAGCCGAAGCGTTACGACTCTCAAGAGGCAAAGGGTAAACCTACGGAGTTTTGCACTAACAGCGACTGTAAGGATGGAAGGCAGAGCCAAGGCAGCTAGGTCTTTGATCCTGAGGGTGGTTACTTCATGTAAATATAAAAAAAAAAACATCTTTATCTTTCATTTCTACGAATTGTTCGATTTTACAACCTAAATGGCTAAATCGTATGATTATTAAGCATATTACCATAGTAAAAAACCATAGTAAAAAAATCTAGACCGTGAAAACAAGAGACTGCACTGCCATTGGTTCAAATTGAGAAGCCTGAAAGCGTGAAGTTTGAAGAGTTGAAGATTCATACACCAGTGGCGTTCTAGCAATTTACAGGAAAAATGGTGGCAACGATGTTGCTTGGATAGCCTTCTAGCCTAGCTAGATCAATAAGCCACAAAACCCTGTAAACAGGGGCCGTGTCCTTGGGAAATGGAGTCTGTGTGCCCAAACTTAGGCTAACTATTCACCCAGTATTGGTTCTCCTGTTCATGGAGAGAGAGAGAGAGAGAGAGCGCTATAACCTAGACTTACTGTTGACCCACTTTTAGCATCCCGTTTTTAGGGTTTCATATTGACCCCTGCATGTAAGCATGGAGAGAAAAGAGAGAGAAAGCTTACGTTTGTGTGAGAGATGACAGTATATATATATATATATATATATATATATATATATATAGAGAGAGAGAGAGAGAGAGAGGGACATGTAAAGAAGCCAATGAGGCTTGGGCAGAGGGCCCCTGAGCTCAAAAAAAATTCAGTAGCCCATTGTTTAGGTAGTTTATATAAATATTTTATACATTTTTGTTTAATATAATATAAATATTTGGAATATTATATTTGTTTAATATGAATGCAAATTTTATTGTTATTTTGATTTTCTTTTTTAAATTCGGAGGTGCTGCCCCCGAACTCCTACTATTAATAGGGGGCCCATTTTTTCCCTCCACCTCAGGCCCCATAAAACACAGGTACGGCTATATATATATATATACCATACAGCGGACAGCCCAGGCGTCGGATGAGCTGGGATGCATGGCCTTGCGCAGTGCATCAATTTTTTTTCAAAAAAATTCACCTTTAGCAGTGGTTTTGGACCGCGCTCAAGACCTGTTTTCTGCCCATGTCTTTAGCTGCAGTCAAGACCCGCCGCTAAATAGTGTAAACATGAAAAAATTGTGCTGCTCATCGTGTGCGCAATCAGCAGCGCAAAATCTGTCCAATTTTGGTCAGACTTTTTGGGTGTAGATGATACACCAGCGATATATATATATATATATATATATATATATATATATATATATATATATATATATATATATATATATGAGCTAAACAACAATGAAATGTGTGTGATCTGCCGGTCATGCGCTGAAAAGTCATGAAAAGAGGTTTTTGCAGCAATTGCTGAACTGCCGCTAAAACACTTTAGGCAAAAAAATTTTAACTTATGGGGCGCGTGTCGTGCGCCCGCTCGGGTCTAGCTGGGAAAGTGGTAGGCTGCTACCTCTCTCTCTAACGTTTGTTGCAATTAATTTAGTTAAGCTCCTTTTTCTTGTTGAGCAATCTTATGAATGTAATCTACAAACCTTTTTTTTGTCTTTTTTTTTTTGACAGAGAAAGCTGGGGTTAGGCAGACCCCTACCAGTTGTACAACCATACCCTTTGGGGTTCCAACTTGCAACGTCCGAACACAAGGTGATCTACATACCTTTTTAGTAAGAACTAACTTTTGGTTCGCCCAAATTCAACCTATGTATCCTATGTATAAGCTTTTCTAGCAATGCAAAAAATCAACAGCTATAAACGTATTGATTTTTACTTCAAAAAAAAATGTTTTTGTGTCAAAAAAACATTATTTAAGGATTGATTCTACTAAATCAACCATGAAGAGCATATCAAAAAGGTTAGATTGGGTCAAAACCACTTTAATAGTGAGGTCCCAACTAGATTGTAGGCACAAGTAATTGTAGCAAATATATATATATATATATATATATATATATATATATATATATATATAGAGAGAGAGAGAGAGAGAGATATGCACCTTTACCCAGTTTCAGTAATCCTATTTTTTAGGGTTTTTTAAAGAAAAAAAGAATTACTAATTAATTGTCAAGATGAAAAGAATTACATCAAACAGTCTAAGTGACTGATGAGATATCACTTGGGCACTTGGGCTAAGATGGTGATAACATTAGATGATGCTCACTCATCTCAATGATAAAGAGCCAAAGCGATAGAGATGGAGGTGACAGTTTCTCTTTGAATGGCTCAATTATTTTATTTGAAGTTCCATTTAGCATCTCAATTTCAATCATTTTTTTAGCTAGACCTCCTTTTTAGGGTTTCATCGCGGACCTGCATGCAATCATGAACATCAAAAAGCAAAAAGTGCTTCTGTCATCTTTAATTATGGCAGTGTGGTAGGGTGTGTGCATGCTGTTTTCATGGTTGAATGTCCCTTATCCAGATTCATGGCATCATGGTGGAATATGTGCATCAGAGCCGAACTTGTCAAAAGGCCAATGAGACTTGGGCCTCAGGGCCCCTGGGCCAAAAAAAAATTTAGGGGCCCATTTTTAATAAGGATTCCATTTTTAATGGGGACCAAAAACAGCAAAAAAAAATTTAGGGGCCTCAAAAAAATTGAAGGCGCTGCCTTCGAACTCGTACTATTAATAGGGGGCTCAAAAAATTCTGAGGCGCTGCCCCCAAACTCCTACTATTAATAGGGGGCCTATTTTTAGGGTGCCCATTTTTAATAAGGGCTCAAAAAATTTCGAGGCTCTGCCCCATTTTTTCTCTCCGCCTCAGGCCCCATAAAACACAGGCACGGTCCTGTGTGCATGACATATCTTAGTCATGGCACAGTGCATATTGCTGATCACATGGTCTTGCCTTGCATCTGGGCTATGTTTCCATGTAGTAGCATGTCACATGCATGGTGGCCACATTGGTTGCAATCTGAAATGAAGTCTCCAATCATGTGATTCCACGTTTAGGGCACCTTTGAAAGCAGAAAAATGACAATAGGAAAAGAAAAATTGTCTATATGAGAGAGGTTTTCATATGAGAACGTCTTTTTATGAAAAAATTGTCTTATTTTTGTAATATGAGAAAATCAGGTTGGAAAATTGTTGGAGTGATTTGATTAGGGTGAGGGCTGCAATCGAAATTGAAACATTTTTTATAGAAAAAAAACTCTATGTCTGCGATGGAGAAAATTTTCTCATCAAAATCAGGGTAAAATAGAAAAAAAAATCTTTCAAAATGTTTCTACTGTCTGTAACGAATGGAAAGTTGCCACTTTTCCTTTCTGACTTTCATTTTTCATAGAATTTTAAAGTAGTGGTTCTATTGTTCAAACCTTGTTCTTGGGTTTTCTTAGAAAGGAAAAACTTGCGATATTAAAAAAAATGTTTTTGATAAATATTGAGAAATACAAATATCGTGATATGCTGAGAATATATAAGCAAGAATTTGAAAATTTCATTATATTGTTTTGATTTTCATGCTGTTAATACTTTGTAATAGTGTGACAAGATTTTCAAAATCTTGGTGATATTTGTTAGGATATTTTTTATTAAATCCGGATGTGTTCACGTGGCAGCAACACAATTTTGGCTTGATTTTATAATCTATACTTGTGGTAACTGTGGGTATCCATCTATGTCATGGATCAGTTCCCAGCAAGTCAGTAGTTGACCCAAGTCCAACTAGGCAACGCTGGACCCGAATTGCTTAGTGGGTTAGCTGAGGTTTTAGGCTCAGATGAGATAAGGTCTGAACCACCATTGCACATGATCTGTCTTCACACAAACAATGGATTCACTTTCCTCGAGGAAAAAAAACTCATGTCTTCAGTGCTGATCCTTGAAAGAAAGTGACACTCGATCACTACAAGAAATCTATGGATCAGTCGTAATCCGTCACTAATCCATCGCAAATTCGTCGCTAAACAGTTTAGCGACGGATAACTTTCATCATAATTTCCTAATCATTAATTAGCGATGAAATATATATGTTGCTACTTTCGTCGCTAATTTGCGACGGATTAGCGAATGCCATGATCCGTCGCGAGGCCGTCGCTAATTCACAGAGATTTGGTTTTGCGTCAGATACACATTTTTCGCTATTGTAGCGATGGATTTGCGATGAATTACAATGCATCACAAAATATCGGTCGATTCAGTTTTGTGATGGATAAATATTTGTCCCTAATCCGTCGCTAAATTGGAGGCCAATACTAATTAGCGACGGATATTTCCTGGCGCTAATCTGTCGCAAAGAATTAAAAAAATTATTTGAAATATAAATATCGAGAAAAAAAATTTCGTTATGCAATTTATATATCCTGTGTATAAAAAACAAAGTACACATACAAAATACAAATACGAAGCAGTTGAAACAAATTTAACACAAGATACAAGGTAAAAAAATTTATCGATCCACTATAATCCTCGTCAAGTTCTAATTATTTACAAGTGAACATATACAAAGAGTTTCTTTTGAAACAACAAGAAGGTGCAACAAATTCAACACATGAATCTAATCATCGCCAAGATTTTGAGCATCATCATCTTCATTGTCTTGATCTGCCCCGTCATCCATGCCTCAATCAGCTCCTCTACACTGATTATCTTCAACATCCTACAAGAGAACTGAAAGGTTAGTAATGATAAACAAAATATAATAAAATAAATTATATGCAATGCACCTAATCTAAGACAATCAAAGTTACATGAATGAATTACACATATACTAGCTAGCTATAAAGTGAAGGACATTAACTGAATTCAGATATGTGTTCTAAGGATGACAAAAAAAATCATAGTGATTCAATCACGCAGATATGTGTTCTAAGGTTGTCAAAAAAATGTCATAGTGATTCAAGCATGCATATATGTGTTATAAGTTTGTCAAATAAATGTGTTATGTATCACAATCATGCATATATGTGTTATAAGGCAGTCAAAAAAAATTATAGTGATTCACTCATGCAGATATGTGTTCTAAGGTTGTCAAAAAACTTTTATAGTGATTCAATAATGCATATATGTGTTATAAGGCAGTCAAACTGTAAAACCCATGAATTTTTAAAAAATTTCAATGAAATAAAAATGTGTGTTTACGTGAGATAATATGGTTTATGAGATATTCAATGTGATTTTGAGGATTTCGGGCCAGTCGAGCGAACCCAATAACGAATACTGGAAAGGGTACTTGGATCCGTTCTTTGACGAGATCCGATGATCCGACCCGGTTCACGGGACCCAATGGGAAACCTGATGGTTTCAGAATGATAGCGTGAGATCCGAAACACAATTAGAGTAAGTGAGTGCAAGTTTAGACCAAACGGGTGAAAAATCCATGTGAAAACGAAAGAAATCCATCAACAAGGAAAAACGTCCCAATATGACATAAAAAGAATATTTTTGCAAAAGTAAACATCAAGTGATGGTGTGGTGTAGTGGTAAGACGCACGATTTTGTGGAGACACAACCCGAGTTCAAAACCCTGGGGTGCCCACATAGAAGTGAAAAAAAAACATTATATTTTTCATGAAATCCGGAACAAAATGGATAGTGTTATATATAATTTAATTCACACCCTTTGCAACAAAGAACAACATAGCACAAGTGGTGGGGCTTGTTACCCCTTAGGTTGAAAACCCAAGTTCAAAACCCCCTATGCACAAATTATTTTTTTTCACAAGAAAGTGATGATTTCTACCTTGGTGAAAAGGGTAAAAACGTGGGATTAAGTTAAGCCTAAATTTTTGGCTTTTTCATCTAACTCTACCAAGGATTGAGGAGAATCCCATGTAACATGGAAGAGGGGTACCCATAAAGCAAATAGTGAGGGAAGTTAGAGGAAATCATGCCAAAGAGAGGAGGGGGCATTGTTGGAAATAGACATCACCCACCAAAAATGTGAGATTTGGGTGAAGATTTAATGCTTTGAAAATTTAGTAACTTCCCCCTACATAGAGGAGTTAAATGAGAGATTTTTGGTAAGGAGTTAGACTAGACGTCTCTCTCTCTCTCACGGTGGTGGTCGACCTCCATTGTTGGACTGTGTGGACCTCCCTTGTTGAACGCGTGAACATCCATTATCGACGTGGGGTGCCGCTCTAACGAAGAGAAGGGGTTGCAGCCTTGCCGTCGTGAGACTCCAAAGAGGTAAGGAGCATTGCTATTTGTATGTAAGTGGTTGATGCCTTGTTGCACATCTATGCTGCAATATCATGGAGTTTAAGCGACAAGCACCACCTATATGTAGGTATGTTTAGGGCCTCGAGACCGAGGTGGCATGAGCAAAAACACCTACTCGCCAATAGGTCAATAGGTAGTGGTACAACCAATGGTTCTCACCCTTGGCCAACGTTGGGGCACTGTGGTGTTCTTTGTAAGGGCATTATGTTCCTATGTGTGTGCCTAGTGTCTGTAGTACTCATATCAAAACCTACAGTTCGAATCTATGTAGGGAAATGTATATATTTTTGGTGTAGGCGTTAGCCATGACGGATTCAAGATCGAAACAAAATAAAGTAGGCGAATGGCGTGGAACCTTAAGTATCTCAGATTATTATTCATGAAATTATTGTTTGGTTGTATTTTCTTGTTCAATACACCTTTCATACTTTGTAGATTGAATGGTTTTAATCAAGTCTGAAGTTATGTATACGTGATTGTTATTTCACATCATGGTAAAATTAAAGATATATCATTCCTATTGGGTAATTCGATTGGATTTGATGCTTTTGAGTGTGGAATGCACTCATATTTATAGTTGGAAGATTTCATACATTGAGGATGAAAGGGGTGGCAAAACAGTCCATTTAGAATGATCAAAATGTTTGAAAAATAAAAAGATACATTTTTTTTAAGGTTACAGAAAAACAACAAAATTAGTTGACTGAAACAATAGTTAGTCAACTGATAATATGTTCATTCGACTGATAAAACCTTTAGTCAACTGCTGCTAAAATTTCCAGGAAACAGTCACTCTGTTCAGTCGACTGATAAAACCTTCAGTCGACTGATGCAATTTTTTTTTCCAGAAAACAGTCATTCTGTTAAGTTGACTGATAAAACCTTCAGTCGACTGATGCTAAAATTTTTCCAGAAAACTGATATTCTGATCAGTCGACTGATAAAACCTGCAGTCGACTGATGCTAAATTTTTTCCAGAAAACAGACATTCTGTTAAGTCGACTGATGCTAAAATTTCCAGAAAACAGACATTTTGATCAGTCGACTGATAAAACCTTCAGTCGACTGCTGCTAAATTTTTCAGAAAACAGACCTTCTGTCCGGTCGACTGATAAAACTTTCGATCGACTAATTTTATAAGAAAATAACGTTTTTGCTTAGAAGATTTGAAGCAAAAAGGTGGGTCGATCGGTGAGTCTATTGGTCGACTAATAAACATGAAAAATTAAGTAAAGAGTTTTCTAAAATGATTTTTATGAAGGGTTCTTTTAGAAAAGTTCTTCTAAAGACTTTTTAGGAGAAATGCAATTGAAATATCTATGAAGGAAATAGTTTTGATGGTAAACTAAATATGTGATTCACATATGGACTTTAGGATTATGTCCAATACATGGAACACACATGATACAGATATTTACACAACGAAAATCATTTCTTGTTCAGGATAATATAAGAATTCAAAATTGAACATGTGGTTTTGCTAAATGTTGGGAGTGCCAAATAAGCACTTAAGAAATGATAAAGTTGGATAATGCCAGGTTGCAGCGTAACCAGTGGGGGTACGAAACGTACACTCGAGCTCATAAACAAAACTCAAAAGGTCGAAGGTATAAGTACTCGACACGAAGTTGAACCAGAATTCTGAGAAATTATGGTTGCCGCCTATTGGGCTTCTAGTGGGTAATGAGCATACACTAAGATCACCCAGAATGTGGGTTGGGAATTTGGAAAACCCCTATGGTGCAAATGACTCGCACTAAGAATTTAACAAAATACAAAATATGCATTATATAACTTAATTATGGGATTCTGGGTATACCTGAAAGATGATATATGTTACTGGTTTCCCGGGATACTGGGTATACCTAAAAACGATATATGTTACTGGTTTCCCAAGGCTCTGGGTTCACCTGAAAGATGGTGTATGTTACCGGACCCCTTGTAGTGCGATAGCTCGCACTTGGTTATAAAGAAAATGTAAAATGAAATATAAAACCTTCGAGACTCTGGGTATACCTGAAAGACGATATATGTTACCGGATTCTTCGGGCTCTGGGTACACCTGAAAGATGGTGTATGTTACTGGACCCAAGGTCTACCTTGGAGAGGGTAGGTGGTACGAACTTCGTGGACGTTCGTGTTTTCGTGAGAGCTAGGCGTCTCACCGTATGGTCTTGGTCCGCTACGAGGTCTATGCCTGTGCGTACCCACAGGGTAAGAGTAAGTTAAGCATTAGATAATTTAAGTTGACTGGAAACTTATCTCGGAAGAATTATATACTGTTGATTTGGCTTTAGTGAAACTTGTGCAATCTACAGCTTGTACTAATGTAGATAAATATACCTTTAGTTCAGTCATCTTTTGCACTGTATCATGAATTAGAAATCATAATTATCTTCTTAGAATGATATAAACTTCCATGCTAGTTATATCTGCAGTTGTTGCACATATTTGTACACAGGACACTGAGCACCACATATAAATGCATTGCTTCTTACGCAGACAGGGGAGTCTGATCCTTCTGCTTTAAATGTTTTTCAGGCAACGCATAAATGAAGCATCGTGGCGTCGCATTTGGAAGTAGTCACGAGATCTCAGTTTTTCAGTGTTTTCTGTTTGAACTCTGATTAGTAGATTTACATTTTTGTAATGGGATGTAATTAATTGCATTAATGCTTTAATTAATGAATGGTATGCTTTTAGTACTTCTCTGTTTTTACCCTGTAATGCACCCGACTTGTGTTTTTCGCACTTCCGCTATTTCAAAAAAAAAAAATTACATCCAAAATTTTCACTATAAAAAGTTGGGGCGTTACACAAACAATTTCACACTGATGAAATCATGCTTATATATATGTTTTAAGGTTGTAAAAAAACTTTCATAGTGATGAAATCATGCTTATATATGTGTTCTAAGGTTGTCAAAAAACTTTCATAGTGATTCAATCATGCATATATGTGTTATAAGGCAGTCAAAAAAGTTTCATAGTGATGAAATCATGCATATATGTGTTCTAATGTTGTAAAAAAACTTTCATAGTGATTCAATCATGCATATATGTGTTATAAGGCAGTCAAAAAGCTTTCATAGTGATGAAATCATGCTTATATATATTCTAATATTGTCAAAAAACTCTCATAGTGATTCAATCATGCATATATATGTCCTAAAGTTGTCAAAAAACTTTTATAGTGATTCAAGCATGCATATATGTGTTTTAAGGCAGTAAAAAAACTTTCATAATGATGAAAGCATGCTAATATGTGTTCTAAGGTTGTCAAAAAACTTTTATAGTGATTCAATCATGCATATATATGTTATAAGGTAGTCAAAAAACTTTCATAATGATGAAATCATGCTCATATTTGATGAAATCATACATATACTAGCTTGAAATCTAATGAAATGAAACAAATGAAATGAAACTTTCATACCTCACAGGCACCTACAGACGAAGTTCTTCTGTCTCGAAAAAAGTTGCACAACTCATTATGGACAATGTCGGAAATGGCTTTATATAAATAGTCACGCATTGTGTCATTAACAAGCTGGTGGACACCATCCCAATAATTAGCAAGATCAATCGGACGTTGGGAGTTGATGCTGACGGGAGAACTCTGAGAGCCCTGACTGGAGGAGACAACGACTGGTGTGGTGTTCATATTACTCCCAAACCCGAACACACGACCCTTTTTTGGTTCACCGATTGTAATCACCCAAGCTGCAGGATCAAAAGGCGGATGCTGAGTGGAGTAATCGCCATATCGCTCTACCGTCTGTTGCTCGTATGACTCCTACAAAGTAATGATTCAGTATGGATTAATAATTAAGAATTACAATGTTCATGGTAACTTGTCTATTACAATGTTTATTAATAAAATAAATACATACCATTGTCCCACTCGCCTTCTCTAATACGAACTCTCCCATGCTCTTATGTTTATGTGTTTCAACAAACACATCCTTATAAGGCATAATGCCTCCTTTTTCTTCTTCCTGCGAGGTTAAATAATAAAAAAATCAATTAAAAAGTATGCAATAATACCTATAAATTTGATAATATATATTAATGAGTTACCATTTTCTTCAGGTGGCTCCCAAAAGTCCTACATTCACCTGTGTGTAGATGGGCATCGGGCATCTTCGCTCGGTTTTGTGCAGCCTTTGCTGAGCGATTTCAAAATTTATGGCCCGCCCACTTGTCGCACATTGCATCCCAATAATCTGACCTGATTGTAGGAGGACCATGACCCTTCCACTGTAGGGGATCATCTTTCCCACTAGATGCTTTTATCGTTGCAGTCTTCACATTGTGCATCATGTCTACAAATCGACCGACAACCACCTTCTGCCATACCCGCTCGCGTCCTACTCCTCCTTTGCAGTCACGAAGCGATTCAAATCGTACAAATATTTTTAGAAAGTTAATACACATGACTATAACAAAAAATTAAATATAAAACACATTAGCTTTGATAAATGATTGTATACCATAAATGAAGACCACAATCTTTCCAACATCTCATTCAGGTACTATTTTCATTGTGCGACCGGTGCTGAAAGATGTTGAACTAGTGACTGCCTAATTTCTCGTATTATTTCTTGTAGCTCAAACCTCGCACTGCACATGAATTGGTACACACATTAACTATCGATATACATTATTTATAAAATAAGTATTGGATAAGTGAAAATAAAATACTTATGTTTGATTATCGATATACACTATTTAAATGAGTCATCATGTGTCAGACTGAGAAGACCCTGCATCCGGTGTTGTCTTGTGACATGTATGAATAGCTGTTATAGGTGGGTCATGTGCAAGCGAAACATCATCTATAGAAAAATGAGTTAGAAATTCACAAAATGCACATTTAAACTAATCAAGTATATAATTAGTTAAATGATATACCTATCGAAGCAACCCATGAAGATGAAGGCTGAGACTGGCTACCACTGAGTGCTCGACCACTGTGACATCCACAAACCATATTCTAACAAATAAAAATTTTATTTGGATAAGTTACATAACTCTATATCTTTATGAATACATAATCAAATTACAAATAACTTCATGCAAGCATGCATACAGTCACATCAAACATTGCAATACATTCAAATCATTCACATCAAACATTGCAATACATTCAAACATAAGAGCATATGAGAAAGTGATATGGTATGTATTACAAGATGTATTTCACTAGCTCGAGTATGCTTCCTCATCACTTGTTTGACTTTCATATTCTTCTTCCTCCTCCTCTTCGTCTTCTTCTTCATTGAATACCCATCCACTTGGTATATCATTTGGATCACATTCTTTCATACGTGTGCCATCAGATAATGGAGATATGACATGCATACCATGTATGACATCGTGATCATAAGAGAAGTCATATATATCATCTGATTGATAGTAATCACCCTCTTCAACAATCTTGTCTTTCTGTAATTGATCATACCCGGGGTATAATTTAGACTTTACCTTGCAAACTGCCCACCATTCATTTCTATTTGACTTTCTTGTATTCATATATGAAGTATAGTAAACTTGTTGAGCTTGCAAGGCTAATATGAATGGTTCATATGTTTCAAACATTGATTTATGATTCACCTCCATAATGCCTGAGGCTTTGTCGACTCTTGTTGCTATGAGATCAAACCAATGACACTTAAATAAAGTTACCATATTATTTATGCCTAAGTTAACTCCATTATTTCTTCTATAACACTATAGTAGTTATGTTCATTTTCACCGTAGTTGTTACCTTTGACACACACGCTACTATTCATCGTTAACTTGTTTACACCGTAGTCTTTTGTATGGAATCGATAACTATTTAAGATATACTCGTTGTAACATTACACAACTTTGGTTGAACCATTTTATAAATCACATATTCTTTGTTCATTAACATCACCATGACGAACCTACAAGCATAAACAATGACTATGATCATGACCAATTAAGTAGCTTATTATTGTTTACACGAAAAGAATGTATGTCATCGTCCTTACCAACTCTTTCAACCATGCCACAAACTTATTTTCACGTTCTTTCTGTACTTCTAAATCAGTGAGATGTGAAGTTCTTTTTGCAACTCTAGATCAAATTGTCTGCACTTAACAAATATTTATATTACTGAACCATATACGCACATATAGAATTTAGTGTTACATATTAAGTATACTTACTCAATGCAGGGGTCGATCGCTGATCAATTAAAAAGGATACAGATTTGTGATGCATCTTGCTCTCAATCTTCCAACAGTCTTGACCGGCAACTGCCAAAGGCATGCCCAAGTGGTTGAAATATCAACAGTTTGCCAGCTACACTAAATTGTTCTCCATCATCATTACGAGGTGGGCAAGTGTAACGTGTTGGAATGTGATGTTCAAAGTACATAGATGAGAAATTTAAAATCTCTTCTAAAGTGTATGCCTCACAAATAGAACCCTCCACTCTTGCTTTATTTCGAACTTTTTTTTTGAGGTCAAGCATGCATCTATCAACAATATACATATCGTAATACAATAAATTTTTAATAGCATTGAAGAGAAAAATGTATAAAAAAATATATACCTTTCAAATGGGTACATCCACCGATATTGCACAAGACTACCAACTTTAAGTTCATATGGCAAATGTATGATCACATGTTCCATAACATCAAAAAATGCTGACAGAAATATCTTCGCTAGTTGACAAATAATAGTAACGACAGAATCTTCAAGATTATTTACCTCAGTTAGTACAACTTTCGATGTACACAATGTTCTAAAAAACCTACTCAACTCGGATAATATCCTCCATATAGGTTTGTCTAACATATCATGGAATGCTAGGAAAATCAACTGTTGCATAATGACATGGCAATCATGGCTCTTCAACCTATATAATTGTTTATCATCTATCTTCACAACCTGAGCAATGTTAGAGATATATCCATCTAGAAATCTCAATTGTCTCAACCATTGACATACCTGCTTTACTTGATCTAGTCCAAGCACATATCTTGCCTTTGGTTTCAGTACTTTGCCATTATATTCTTTGAGTTCCAATTCTGGTCTTTTATATATTACTTTTAAATTTATACGGGCCTTCAGATTATCCTTTATTTTCTCTTTGACATTCATTACTGTATTGAACATATTATCAAACATATTTTTTTGTACATGCATCATATCTAAATTATGTCATATTAATAAGGTCGAACAATATGGTAGTCCCCAAAATATAGATTTTTTTGTCCAATTACAATCCTTTCCAAATCCAAGGAAGGGCATCGGACTACGGGCATCTGTTAGTCCATATAGAAAGTATTGCAATTGTCTTAAAATCTCTATGCCAGACAATCATGTAGATGGATCTTCTATTTCAGTTGTGCCTGCTCGAAACATATTCCTTTGTCGTCGAAACAGATGGTCACTGAGTAGAAATCGATAGTGACAATCAAACCAACACGGCTTCCTTCCATGCGTCAATCTAAAAGATTTTTTATTCTCCATGCAGTACGAACATGTCATTCTCCCATGTGTGCTCCAACCAGATAACATACCATATGCAGGAAAGTCACTGATTATCCATAAAACAACAACCTTCATATTGAAATTTTATTTTTTATGCGCATTGTACGTGAGAACACCATCATCCCACAGTATTTTTAGTTTATCAATCAATGACCTTAAATATACATCAAGATTTTGGCCCAGAGAGATCGAATCAATGATCAATAGAGACAAAAAAAGATTTTGATGCTTCATACACAAGCTTGAAGGAAGGTTCTATGGGGTGACAAATATTGGCCAACACGAGTATGGAGTTGATCTACCCCCAAATGGATTAAATTCATCTGTACATAAACCTAGCCTAACATTTATCACTTCTATTGCGAAGGTCTGATGGGTACGATCAAAGTGCTTTCAAGCTTCCGCGCCAACAGGATGCGTGATCATGTCTTCATCATGTCGAACTTTATTTGCATGTCGTCTCATGTGTTTAGTTGTCCTCGAAGACATATACAATTGTTGCAATCTAGGGGTGAGAGAAAAGTAGCGGAGCGACTTGTATGACACTTCTTTTAACCTCGTACTACCATTGCCTCTTGTCTTTGGCTTGAACCGATGATGCCCACATGACGGACATAATCTGCTATTTTCTTGATCTTTGAAATACATGCAGTGATTTGGACAAGCATGTATCTTTTGATACCACATACCTAGAGTGTTGACCATAACCTTCACACAATAGAAATTTTATGGCAATTTCTCATATTTGGGCAACATACTCTTCATAATAGAGCACAGACAGTCAAAACATGATTGACTCAAATTATACTCGAACTTCAAATTCAGTAGTTGAAGAACTGCAAACAAGATAGTGTGACTCTCGCAACCATTCCAAAGCAGCTCATCAGCATCTCTAAGTCATAAAATCTACTAGTTGCATTGTTTGCTTCTTCTTCTTCTACCCAAGTTGGTACATCACTAGGACCTATAGCAGAACCTAGTTTTGGTCCTACGACATCACATATCAAATCCACATATGGATTATCATGCACCGTATCCACCCGTGCGTCAAAATTGTTTCAAAATTCTTTACCATGAAGCATCCAATTCTGATAATTACACACAAAACCCTTCCTGTATAGGTGATGTCTAACACCATGATGTTTTACAAACCAATTATTCTTATACATCGTGAAGGGGCACATGATCCGACCAGTGGGATCCACTGTACTGACACTTGCTATTGCAAATTCAATAAAACTGTCAACACCATCCATATATTCAAGCGATACCTCATTGTCAACTATCCTACAGTACATTCATTCATGGTTTGCAGTCGTTTTGTCCTATGATGTTACGAATATTATCCTAACCAGTTAAAAAAAAATCATAAGAATGTTGTGATGAAGAAAATATCTAATTTATCATGCATTGATGGTGGATGTAATGATTTGATATATATATTACACACACAATTATATATATATATATATATATATATATATATATATATATATATATATATATATATATATATATATAATGCCATTCAATCACAAGAACCATGATGCAAACATTGATAACTTAATATTTTCATGTGCAAAACCATCACATCATGTTTACACTCATCACAAGGATATTTAGAATGATGAAATCACATTCATCAACACGATACATTCATTTGAAGCATGTTCTCATGATACAATTTCACATGGAAGGCATAATCAAATTGAAAATAACTTCATGCAAGCATAGATACAGTCACATCAAACATTGTAATACATTTAAATCATTCATATCAAAACAATGTCAAACATGTACCTGCAACAAACACACTCCAATATCCTGCTAACCACTGCCATGACTAGCATGAAATTCGAACTCCAAAAATAAGAGCACTTTTATTTTCATACATTCAAATCATGCTCAGCATGATCTCCGAACTCCATCAAAGCAGTCTTAGATATCCAAAACTAAGTGAGTGTGTGAACAGAAAAATGTTGCATCCAAGAAATTAAATAACCTGTGATGTGTCCGCATCACTTACTCACCACGGGTATTTACCTGATTTGCATGCTTTTGCCTTTGCATTTTTCTTATTTCTTTTTGCATAGTATTTTTAGCCGCATGCGATGCTTAGCACTAAGCATCACACAATTAGCTCAGCTACGCACTAGAAAAGCATAAACGTACAAACAGAGGATTGGCCTGCGGTGCCTTTTTATCGGTGTGTCGTCGGCTGAAATGTAGGCTCACAACACGATGCAGTGAGGCAAGTGGGTGATTACCATAGTCGTGCACTCTGTGTGCGATGGATTGCTGCAGCTGGCATGAAGCGTCAGAAGTTTGCTGGAACTCTAAAGGTGATTACTCATCTCAGCTTAGCGACCCCGAGTCAAGTGAGGCCACCCGCTGAGTTTAAGCATATCAATAAGCGGAGGAAAAGAAACTTACAATGATTCCCCTAGTAACGGCGAGCAAATCAAGAATAGCTCGGCTTGAGAATCGATAGGCTTCGCCTACCGAGTTGTAGTCTGTAGAATCATCTCCACCGACGGACTGGACCCAAGTCCCTTGGAAGGGGGCGCTGGAGAGGGTGACCCAGTCTTGTCCAGACCCTGTTGGACCACGAGGCGTTGTGAACAAATCAGGTTGTTTGGGTGTCTTCAGGTATCGCACACGGTGGCGTCGGTGCTCGGGGGATGTTAGTGGCGACACACAGTACACGACAGCGTCGATGCTCGGGGGTCGTCGGAAGTGGCACACGACGGTGAGAGATGAAGTGGGGGAAGGAGAGTGTAGTGGCCGACGGGCGGCGAGAGAAGGAGGAGGTGAAAGAGAGTGTGGAGGGTGACGGGCGGCGAGAGAAGGAGGAGATGAAGGAGAATGCGATGGGCTATGGTCGGTGAGAGAAAGAGGAGGTGAAGGAGAATGCGGCGGGCGATGAGCGACAAGAGAAGGAGGAGGTGAAGGAGAGTGCGGCAAGCGGCAACCGTCGGGTGACGGGTGACGGCGGAGGGGTGACGAACGACGGGTGACTGGCGGTGAACAACGGGTGACTGGCGGCGGGCGATGAGTGACAGAATAAAATAGAAAGAGAAAAGAAAGGGGCTCGCATTAGTGTTTTACAGGAAATTTAGCGACAGAAAAATTCTATCGTAAATGTCGTCGCAAATTTGCGACGGAGTAGCGACGAAAAAATGGTGTTGCTCATCCATCGCGAAGTTGCAACGGAGTGTGAGACAGAATTTGTCCGTCGCTAATCCATCGCAAATTAACGACAACATTGGCCACAAAATTTTTTCATCGCAAATTCTGCAACTAATTCCAATTTTAGGGACAGATAGTTTTTTCTCGCTAATCTGTCACAACGTTGCAATGGATTAGTTCTGTCACAAATTTCCATCGCTAAATAACATTTTTCTTGTAGTGGATGAAAACCCCACCCACTCTCACTTGTCCACCGTGAGAGGGAGGTTATCTATATAATGTAAAATGTTAGATACAATTTGATACAATATAGAATTTGCGTTTAACAGAATTTTATCAATACAAAACAATCAAAAGATAACTAGATTACATTGGTTACGTTACATTTGGCTAGAGATTACGGCCAATTGGATCTTCATTTTGAAGAGATAGACTTTGTAAGGCAGGCTCATTTGCCAGATTACATTGGGTAAGTTACGTTTGGATAGAGACTACAACCAACAATA
Organism: Nuphar pumila; assembly: GCF_984573655.1. Classification (NCBI taxonomy): domain Eukaryota; kingdom Viridiplantae; phylum Streptophyta; class Magnoliopsida; order Nymphaeales; family Nymphaeaceae; genus Nuphar; species Nuphar pumila. The sequence goes on from NC_143255.1 coordinate 124,670,185, forward strand.
TCTTCATTTGGATGATATAGACTTTGGAAAGCAAACTCATTTGCCTTTGCTTTTTCAGAGTATGAGCTTAGATGGTTGGATGCCACGTCGACGTTCTCTGGATCGGATAGAGTCTAAACTGAGGAACTCTATCTGTTTAAAAGGATAACCATTTTGCAAACTGATTTAAAGATGGCCTTTGCAACCATGATCATGAATGAAATGAAAATCAATTTCTACGTGTTTAGTCTGGGCATAAAAAATCAGATTAACTGCAAAATAAAGAGCGCCTATAATATCACACCACAGAATGGGCAATTCGTGGGGCAAGAAGACGAGTTCACTGAGTAACAACTTGAGCCATATGAGATCTGAGAGAGCATACGCTAGAGATTTATATTCAACCACGGTACTAGACCGAGCTACCATTTTCTGCTTGCAAGAAGACCAAGAATTAACATTTGGACCAAGAAAGACCACGAATCCACCTATAGACTTTCGATCATCTGGGCAACCATTCTAGTCAGTGTCAGAGTAGGCACTAAGTTGCATAGAGGCATACCATTTAAGTAGGAGACCGTGCTATAACGTAGGATATGTTTGGCTACGAACTAGTGAGCAACAGTAGACTAGTGCATGTATTGGCAGACCTTGTTGATAGCAAATGCAACATCAGGTCGAGTGAAAGTGATATATTGTAAACCACCAACGATGATGTGGTAAAGTGTAGTATCAAGAAAGGGAAGAGAGCCATTCTTAGTAAGCTTGGAATTGAAACTCATGGGAGTGAAGACCGGCTTGGCATCTCCCATAGATGCTTTCTGAAGGAGGTTGAGAATGTATAATCATTGAGAAAGATGAACTCTAACCTCGAAGTAGAGAACCTTAATGCCACAAAAATAGTGAAGATGACCAAGATCTTTAATAGAGAAGGTGGATCCAAGACAAGTGATGAGCTGCTTAATTGCCAAGGTGAAATTGTCTGTGATGATGATATCATCAACATAAACTAATAAATATACAATAAACTCATGACATTGAAAAATAAACAACAAAGCATCTAATTGAGAGATGATGAAGCCGGTGAAAATGTGATAGGTGCTTAAACGTTGGTACCAGGCTCGTGCACTACAAGAAAATTGTTAATTAGCGACGGAAATTAGCGACGGAAAAAATCCGTCGCTACTTAGCGACAGATTAGCTAGAGATAGAATCTGTTGCTAATTCGCGACGGATTAGCGAGGAAACAAATTTTATCGCTAATCTGTCGCTACTTAGCGACGGATTAGCGACTAAATTTTTTGTCGCTACTTTTTATTACAAGAACACCATTTTAGCGATGGATTTAGAGAGGGAACTCTGTCGTCACTAATCCGTCGCTAATTAGCGACGACGTAGCGTCAGAATATATTCCGTCGCGTTTTTTGTATTTTGATTTAGCGACGGCTTAGCGACGGAAAAATTCCGTCGCTAAGCCATCGCTAAATGTCGCGTAAATCCCTAATCCCATCCCTCTTTCTCTTTTTCCTGTTTCGCTGTATTGCTCCCGCCCGCCGCCCTCTCCCTCCCGCCGCCCGTCGGCTCTCGCCACCGGCCGGCCGCCGCCGCCTCGCTGCCGACCTCCCTGCTTGGCTAGCGGCTGCGCCAGGGACCCCGAGCACCGGCGACCCGCCGCCGACCTCTTCCTCCTCCCTGCTGTTCCTCCCTGTGGCTGCTGCCGGGAGGTGTTGTCTCCCCTTCGGTCGTCGGTGACTCGCAACCGGCGTCCTCAGCCGCCGACGACCGACGATCCTCCCTGCAGCCACCTCTTCGCCTCCGCTCTGAGTTCCGGCGACCCAGTGGCCCCCGAGCTTCGCTCCAGGTCTCCCCCTCTCTGTTGTCGACTGCGCCGGCCACCAGCGACCTCGCCATCCGCCGCTCCCCGTGCTTTCCGGCATGGGGGGTCGACCCCCTGCGTTTCCGGCACGGGTGGTCGACCCCCTGCCGGAAAGGCATGGGGGGTCGACCCCTGCCGGAAACGCAGGGGGTCGACCCCCCCTGCCGGAAACGCAGGGGGTTAAACCCCCTGCCGGAAAGGCAGGGGGTTTAACCCCCTGCCGTAAAGGCACGGCAGGGGGTCAACCCCCCATGCCGGAACTGCCTTTCCGGCAGAGGGTTTAACCCCCTTCCCTGCCGGAAAGGCAGGGGGTTTAACCCCCTGCCATGCTTTCAAACTAACAAATTGAAAACAAACTAACAAATTGAAAACAAATTGTTGTATTTGAAAATCATGTCGATAAAAGTAGAACTATTCTTAAATTTTTGTGGAAATCAAAATCCACTACTGAACTATGATAAATCAAGCTACTGATTTGCAATTTGTCAAACTGCTGTGAAAAGATTGAATCAAACTACTGGAAATTATAATAAATATGCTGTCATAAAATCAACTGCTAAAAAGAATGTCTAACTGCTGATATATATATAAAAAATTGACTATTTGCTGATAAAAATTTACTATTCCTTTGCCAAGTAGTTCAGATTAGAAATTGTCTATGACTTTATGTTAGTCGACTGGTTCAACATGTTATAGCTGGTTTGTTAAATTAGCATCTTCTAGTTAGATTTGGCTTAACATATATACTATTTTTCTTTTCTCTTCTTTCAATTAGTTAGAGTTGTTTTAATTTATTTTAATTTTTTTAGTTAGTGTTTCATCTTGTTTCATGATTAGTTAGTTTGTTACTTAATTTCTTTTGTTTTTTTGCAGATTTTTCAACGGAACCAACTCGTGCTCGGCCACCTGTGGTAAGTAAATGACAAAAACAATGCAAATCGGGTAAATACCCGTGGTGAGTAAGTGATGCAAACGTATCACATGTTATTTAATTTATTGAATGCAGCACTTTATTGTTCACACACTCACTTAGTTGTTGATATCTAGGACTGCTTTGTTGGAGTTCGGAGATCATGCTGAGCATGATTTTAATGTAGAAATATGGAAGTGTTCTTATTTTTGGAGTACGGAGTCCATGCTAAGCATGGTAGTAGTTAGTGAGATATTGAAGTGTGTTTGCTGCAGGTACATGTTTGTCATTTATTTGATATGAATGATTATGATGTATTGCAATGTTTGATGTAATTGTATCCATGCTTGCATGTAGTTACTTTCAATTTGATTTTGACTTCCATGTGAAATTTTATAATAAAAGCATGCTTCAAATGATTGTATCGTGTCATTAATAGTTTGCACATGAAAATATTAAGTTATCAATGCATGCATCAAAATTCTTTTTATTGTTTGACATAGTATATTGCATGATAAATTTGATATTTTCTTCATCGTAGCATTCTGATTGTTTTTTTCTTAATTCGTTAGGATACTATTCGTAACATCATACGACAGAATGACTGCAAACCGTGAATGGATGTACCGTAGGATAGTGGACAATGAGTTATCGCATGAATATATGGATGGTGTCGATAGTTTTATTGAATTTGCAACGGCGATTGTCAGTACGGTAGATCCCACAGGTCGGATTAGGTGTCCCTGCAAGATTTGTAAGAATAATCGATTTATAGAACCTCATGGCGTTAGACATCACCTATACAGGAAGGGTTTTGTGAGTGATTATCAGAACTGGACGTTTCATGGAGAAGAATTTAGAAACGATTTTGATGCACGGGTGAATGTGGTGCACGATAATCCATATACGAATTTGATATTTGATGTTGCAGGAACAGAACTGGGTTCTGCTATGAGTTCTAGTGATGTAAGAACTGCCGTAGATGAAGAATCACCAAACGATGCAGCTAGTAGATTTTATGATTTACTTAAAGATGCTGATGAGCCACTTTGGAACGGTTGTGAGATTCACACTATCTTGTCTGCAGTTCTTCAACTAATGAATTTGAAGTCCGAGTATAATTTGAGTCAATCATGTTTTGACCGTTTGTGCATGATTGTGAAGAGTATGTTGCCTAAAGATGAGAAATTGCCACAAAATTTCTATCGTCCGAAAGTTATGGTCAACGCTCTAGATATGAGTTACAAAAAGATTGATGCTTGTCCAAATCACTGCATGTTGTATTTCAAGGAGCAGGAAAACGACATATCATGCCCGTCATGTGGGCATCCTCGGTTCAAGCCAAAGACAAGAGGCAATGGTAGCACGAGATCAAAGGAAGTTTCATACAAGTCGCTCCGCTACTTTCCTATCACTCCTAGATTGCAGCGATTGTATATGTCTTCAAAGACAGCTAAACACATGAGATTGCATGCAAATAAAGTTCGACACGATGAAAACAAGATCACGCATCCTGTTGACGCTGAAGCTTGGAAGCACTTTGATCGTACTCATCAGAACTTCGCAATGGAAGTGCGAAATGTTAGAGTCGGTCTATGTACAGATGGATTTAATCCATTTGGGGGTAGATCAACTCCATACTCATGCTGGCCAGTATTTGTAACTCCATACAACCTTCCACCAAGCTTGTGTATGAAACATCCAAATCTTTTCTTGTCTCTGTTGATCCCTGGTCCGACCTCACCTGGCCAAAATCTTGATGTATATCTAAGACCATTGATTGATGAATTAAAAGTACTATGGGATGACGGTGTTACCACGTATGATGTTGCGCCTGTACACGACCCACCTACACCAGTTGATCGCACAAGTCAACAACCAACACAGGAAACAGGGTCTTCTCAGGCTGGCACAAGAAGACTCATTCGAATAGTGTATATCGATAAACGACCGTAAGTATTTTGTTTTCAATTATTGCATATCTTTTAAATATTTTATATTGATATTTACTGTGTAACAATTCATGTGCAGCACGAGATTTGAGCCACAAGAAATAGTACGGGAGATTAGGAATTCACTTCTTCAACATCTACCAGGACCAGTTGCTCAATGGAAAGAGTACCCAAAGGAGGTGCTAGACAGATTGTGGTCCTCATTCATGGTATACAGTTGTTCCTCATAGTTAATGTGTTTCATATTTAATTTATTTAAGCAATGTCTACTAACTTTCTGAAAATATTCGGTGGAAGAAAATGATGCAAGGAAGGTATGGCAGAAGGTGGCTGCCAATCGATTTGCAGACATGCTGCACACTATGAAGACTGCAGCAAAAAAAGCATCTGACGTAGTAGATGATCCATTACTGTGGAAGGGCCATGGTCCTATTACTATCAGGAGAGATTACTGGGATGAAATGTGCGATAAGTGGGCGGGAGATGCATTTAAAAATCGCTCTGCGAAGGCTTCACAAAATCGATCGAAGATGCCCGAAGCCCATCTACACACAGGTGGATCTAAGACATTTGGGAGCCACCTAAAGAAAATGGTAACTCATCAATATATAATATTAATTTTATAAGTATTGTTGCAAACTTGTGTACTAAATCTTTTGTCATTTAACTTCGCAGGAAGCAGAAAAAGGAGGCAGTGTACCATATAAGGATGTGTTTGTAGAAACACATAAACGGAAGACCACGGGAGTCTTTGTATCAGAGAAGGCGAGAACGACAACGGTATGTATTAATTCTATTAATAATCATTGCAATATATATGCAAGTTATCATAATGTTATCATTAATTATTAATGAATACTTTAAACATTATTTTGTAGGAGGCATATGAGCAACAGATGGTAGAGCGATATGGCGAAGACGCTACTCAACATCCATCATTTGATCCTACAGCATGGGTGACTGCAGCAGGTGAACCAAAAAAAGGTCGCGTGTTCGGGTTTGGGAGTAATATGAACACTTCACCAGTTATTGGTTCTTCCAGTTACGGCTCACCGACTTCTTGCGCCGACATAAGCTCCAAGCAGCCGACTATTCTTTCCGGTGATGATGTACGCGAGATCATTAATGAATCACTGAATAACTACTTCCAATACACCGTCGCCCCCTTTCTTCGAAATGAGATCAAGGCCGCTGTTCAGGATAGGGGATCTTCGATTCCAGGTCCCTCTCAGGTATAATCACATATATAGTTTTTTTGACTGTCTTAAAGCACATCTGAGCATGGTAGAATCACATATAGAGTTTTTCTAGATGCCTTAGAACACATATGAACATGCTATAATCACATATTCAATTTTTTTACTGCCTTAGCACACATATGAGCATGATAGAATCACATATAAAGTTGCTTTGCCTGCCTTAGAGCACATATGAGCATGCTATATTCACATATTCAATTTTTTTACTGCCTTAGCACACATACGAGCATGATCGAATCACATATATAGTTTTTTGCCTGCCTTAAAGCACATCTGAGCATGGTAGAATCACATATAGAGTTTTTTTATATGCCTTAGAACACATATGAACATGCTATAATCACATATTCAATTTTTTGACTGCCTTAGCACACATATGAGCATGATAGAATCACATATAGAGTTTTTTTATTGCCTTAGATCACACATGAGCACATGATAGAATCAAATATAGTGTGTAATTTATTTCATTATATTTTGTTTATCAATACTGACTGTTCTTTTCTTGTGTAGGCTGCTAGCGATAATCAGGATAGTGGAGCTGAAGGGACAGATAAAAACAATGAACAAGAAGACGCACAAAATCTTGGCGATGATTAGAGGACTGTGTTGAAGAAGTTCTATTTTTTTTATTTTTCCTAAATGTAATTGTTGAATTGTAAATAATTAAACTTCTTAATTTTAAGGTGGAACGTTTAATTATTGTAGATACTTGTTATATGAATTTTTTTGTGTGATTTGTTTTTTATTTACAGGAAATATAAATTGTAAAGGAAATAGAAATTGTACAGGAAATATAAATTTTTAAATAAATTTTTTTTGATTTTTTTTCGTGTTTGCGACGGATTAGCGACGGATGATTCCGTCGCTATACATATTAATCTAGCGACGGCTTAGCGACAGAATTAAATCTGTCGCCAAGCCGTGGTCGCCGTTTAGTACCGGCGGATTGGCGACAGAATATAGCGCTCGTTATTCCGTCGCAATTAGCGACGGACCTGTCGACAGAATAATTCCGTCGCCAGTTAGCGTCGAAATATTCGCGACGTAAGCATACTGTCGCCTCGTTGTCGTTAATCCGTCACTAACCATGTTAGCGACGGATTAGCGACGGAATGTGGTCGTCGCTAATCTACTGCTTTGTTGTAGTGGTGCTTGAGACTATAAATAGCTCAATCAAGCTTGCACACGTGATTAGTATAGTTGATATCCTCCAAACCTTATGATTGACACATATATACATCTTCATTGAGTTTGAACTGAAGGACTCTATTAGTTTGGGATGATAACCATTTTGCTTACGCGAACCAAATGCATATGGATGGCTAGGATCATATATATATATACACAAATGGTGAGAAAACAGATGGCTAGGATATGCATTTAAGATCGACCGGTGATCTGCAACATCATGTCATATAGTGTATGGTAATTCTTCCATGAAAAAAGGATTGTATCCTATCAGATATGATTGTGTTCATCATACATCAATTCTAGTTGTCCAACAACTAGATGTAAACATGTAGGATGCGTTCGGTTGGACAGCTAGGATCGACAAATGATGTGCACCCCCCCCCCCATTATTTTCTTTGTGAAACCCTCATTAATTAACATAAAAGAAAGTCCAAGTGGCGGTCGGACTTTGTTTCCATGGTAACACTCTTTGGACAATCTTCCATATGCGATAACTGCCCTCTTGTGATACAAACGGCCCCTTTGGGACGTGTTTGTGGAAATGGTTCTCTTTCTGTGGGGTCACACAAACACGGAAGAGCCTTTAGCAGAGAAAAATCCCCCCCCCCCCCCCCCCCCCCGCTTTTTCCCTCTCGAGAGTTTTTTTTTCAGCAGTAACAAAGTCCCACTATGTTGAAAGACATTTCCATCCTACACAAACACCGGACAGTGATAATATTTTCTTGGCTTTGAGAGGTTGGGCCACATAAGGCAGGTTGGACGTGGGGCCCCACTGCGGTTTTCCCTCACTTCGGTGAGGGTTCCTCATAAAAAAATTACTTGGATTTTCATGTCAACAAGTACTATCAATGATGGGTCGAGCACTGGATCTGGGTCAACCATATTTATGAGAGCCGTTCAGGCCAATGGGCCAGGCATTATTATATCAGGTCAGTTAAATCGGGTCTATATAATGTCGGGGTCAATCCGTAGGGTCCCATTCATGTCAGCTCTTGTTGGGTCCACTATGTTTTCTGTGAGCTATGGGCAATGTGACCATTAAAGCGCTGAAGAAAACTTGAAATTTTGGCTTTACAATAAATATGGGGACAGATTTTACGTGACCATTTTGGATACAGATCCGGATCTGGGTCCAGATTGGTTTGGGTCTGAAATATTGCTGAAACCACCTTCTAGGATTGTCAATTGGGTCAGGTCTAAGCTAGGTTCAGAATGGAATGACATATCCGATGCCTGACTTGACACCCCAGTTCATATGGGAGAAGACATGCCGGATATGGTCTGGTTAGCCATCTAAACTGCAGCTATTTAACCATATGGATCCGAATCCATTTAGTTAGATTCAGTAGCACAAGCAGTATCTGAGTAATAATCAGTTGAATTTGGTATGGAGTATTACATTCTAATCCAACTCCGAATCTGAATCTGATGGATATCCTAATCCGAATGCATGTAAACACTATATCTGATCAGCCATTTAATCTAGTCAAATCTAGATTAGGTTTTAGCTTTTCTTATTCGAATCCAAAACTAACTCCAAATCCAATTGTGCAATATATGATTAGGTCAGATTCAGTAATCCCTACGTGCAGACCAAATCCGATACGTTTACATTCCTCATGCAGGTATGGACTACCCCAAATGGGCCTTAGTCGACCTGTCTTCGGGTTTGGCTACTATTATACCAGAACAATTAATGGGTCCAATCAAATAAAGCAACCCGACCCACTTATGCACGAAGCTGTGGCTTTTCTTAATTACTAAGCCCAGGAGCCGAACATGTATCTCAGTAATAAGGGTATCAAATGGCCGGGTGTGACATGATCCCAACGCGTACCGGATCCAGTAGGGTCAGGGTTTGGTAACATAGGGATTTGATTAACTATCAGGTCAGACCCATGAGGTCCCATTAACGGGGAATGGTTTATGAAATTTCGTACTATATCTGGGTCAAACATGAGTCCCGATTGGGATCCACATTTTTTTAATGTAAAATGTATAAAAAAGGCTATTTTATTGGGCCTGGTTTACATTACCCTTATAGGACCCGGATATGGTTTTGTCTTTGGTAGGTATGGATGGACCCGGATGCAGACCCATACCATTGGATCTGGATCCACCTAGTCTGGTGAAGGTCCAAACCATTGATACCCCTACTCAATAGCAATGAAATTTACAGGTACCGCATAGAACGTGTCCATCCAAAATCTGGAAAGGAAGGCCGTCTTGTGAAGAATCTTTTGAACACTTGGGTTCCCTTTTATTTCATGGGATTCCCGCAAGCCACGTTTTCCCACGAGATATGAAGTAATCACACTTGTGGGAAAGCCATTGCTCCACTTGGCACCACGGTGGCTCTCAATTTTTTCCTTTCTAGACCCACTTTTTTCCCGAAGCAGGTTATATGTTCCCCCTCCCCCGAGCAGGGGAGTTAGCTACATCTCATGTTCGGGGGTCCCCAAAGAGCACCACTTATGTAAGCATGTGCGTCTCGTATCCCCATGTTTGTCAGCATTAATTAGCATTGGAGTTTGATGCGATTGCAAAGACTTAAGTACCCTCTCCTCCATTGGTGCCAAAAAAAAGAACGATTCTTGAAAAGGAGTGGTTGTAAAGACAAAAATGTCTTTCATTCAAAAAAGAAAAAACAAACTGTTCAAAAAAAGAACAAACATGTCATCCATCTAGAAAGTCAAGGATGATGTTGACTCTTCAAAGTTGAAAAAATAACAAAAATACCCTTCATTCAAAAAAGAAAAAACAAACAGTTCAAAAAAAGGACAAACATGTCCTCCATCCAGAAAGTCAAGGATGATGTTGACTCTTCAAAGTTGAAAAATAACAAAAACGCCCTTCATTCAAAAAAGGAAAAACAAACAGTTCAAAAAAAGGACAAACATGCCCTCCATCCAGAAAGTCAAGGATGATGTTGACTCTTCAAAGTCTACCCAGCGAAACGAACCTTAATCGTTTCGCCGATGGTAATTCGGCGAAACTATGGTGAGCCGACGATCCGATGGTGAGTCGGCGATCCGATGGTCATCCGACGAAACAAACTGACTGTAGGATCGTTCAACTTGATGAGTTATGGAGCCTGATTCATAGTTTTTGCCCTTACAGGAGGGGGTTTGGGGGCTCCTCCCAGCGTGGGTAACATCATTCAACTTGATGTGTTGTGGAGCCTGATTTAGAGTTTTTGCCCTTACAGGAGGGGAGTCTGGGGGCTCCTCCCCCCCCCCCCGGCGTGGATTCCGCTGCGCGGTCAGCGAGTAGGGGGTCGAGGGGGGCCGTCCCTGGCGAGGGGCTCGGGGGGCAGCGCCCTCCGAACCAATTTTTTTTTGGGCCTTCCAACAACGATTTATAGTATTATCGGGCTTTCCTACAGCGATTTGTAGTATTTTCGGGTCTTTTGCAAATCGTTATAGCGATTTGTAGTGTCTTTTGCAAATCGCTATAGCGATTTTTAGTGTCTTCCGCAAATCGCTATAGCGATTTGTATTGTTATTCAGTAAATAAATCGCTGTAAATCGCTACCCGAATTAGGACCAACTTGTCAGGGCCATATCTCCCTAACCGAAGGTCATATTCCAAATCCGTAAAAAGTGGTGTCTTTGTTATTGAATCTAGTTTATTCCTGTAAATTTGCAGAGATTTCTATTGTCATTTCATTTCCCATTTTGACTAAAACCAGACCCCTATTATTCTATGTTATTTGAGTTGCACAACACCATTCTCGCTTGACATCCGCATCTTGATTCTGGCATGCTCCTTGTTGGATTTTCCATTGATTTCTTTCAACTTTGCTTGGAACAAAAATATGTTTTTCTCACCACGATACCCTGTGCATTTTTTGACCACGACACCCGGGACCCGTGCCGGGGGGAGCCCCCGAACCCCCCTCCTGTAAGGGCAAAAACTCTAAATCAGACTACACAACGAATAGAGGAGTTAGCTACATCTCCTGTAAGGGCAAAACTCTGATGTTACCCACGCTGGGAGGAGCCCCCAAACCCTTATCCTGTAAGGGCAAAACTCTGAATTAGGCTCTACAACGAATCAAGTTGAACGATGCTATCCACGTTGGGAGGAGCCCCCAAACCCTCCTCCTATAAGGGCAAAAACTATGAATCAAGCTCCACAGCTCATCAAGTTGAACGATGCTACAGTCAGTGTGCAGGTCAGTCGGTGTTTGATAGAGCAATATAGGATCGTCTGTTGGATGTGCACAAAAGTAGAGAGAGAAGGGAGAGAGAGAGAGAGTTGATGTTCATGGCCTTCTCGAGGGAGAACTCTTTGCCTCCCTTGATTTCTTCTCTAGAGAGACAGAGGGTTTTACAGTGTTTTACGGAGAAAGAAGAAGAAGACTTTGAAGAGTCAACATCATCCTCGACTTTCTGGATGGAGGACATGTTTGTCCTTTTTTTGAACTGTTTGTTTTTTCTTTTTTGAATGAAGGGCATTTTTGTCATTTTCTCAAACCATCACTTTATGAGAAGAATAGCAAGAAAGGGTACTAAAGTCTTTGCAACCACACCAGATTCCAATGCTTAGTGATGTCAACATACACGGGAATACGAAGCCCATGTGCTTGTATACGTGGTGCTCATTCAAAGCCCCGAACACAGACGTGGGATTCAGTGAATCTTCCGAGGGGAACATACACCACCCTCTCCTTTTTTCCAGGCAGGTTACATGTGCACCCCAAGAACACGCACTGTAGCTACAGTGCATGTTTTAGAGCCGATTGAGCACCGCATGACGCTCAGTCGGGTGTATGGGGTGCCATACACCACCATACATCCTGCAGACTGATGTACGGCGGTGTACGACACCCCCATACACTCAACTGAGCGTCAGTCGGACCCAAAAACATACACTGTAGCTATAGTACGTGTTTCGGAGGTGCACACACAACACTCTCTCCACCTTTTCCCCCAATAAAAAGTCTTTCATATTGGGAGAGACGGGAAGCTTAGGCATGCAGGGATTATTTGGGAAGCACATCAGGTCATGCTGAACATGAGCTTTTCTGCTCATGGCCGTCCATTTTGTAATTTAAAAAGCTAAAATGTCCACAAAACATATATATGCTACGTGGCATTCATCCAAAATGCAGACGGCGACCACGAGCATGATCTGATCTGCTTCCATTTCAAAGCGACCAAAGAGCTTTCCCACTCTCATGTTGTAGCAAATGAGACCTCACACTTGGGGTGCTTTTGGAAACAAGAAAAATTCTCACAAGAACAGAAATCTTTGCCTATGAAAAGTTTTGATATAATAACTTTTTTAGGAGCAAGAATGATGTAAGAAAAGTAATAGAAATTTGCAATGTTTTTTTACTCTTCCAAACCAGAGAAACTTTTTCTCCATTTTTTTTTAAGTATACTTTTGATAAAAAATTTATTTCTCTAAGGAGGGTGGAGAAATATTTCCTAGCAAGCTAAAATGGTGAGTTACACTACCCTAACACCCATCTCACCACATTTCACCGTACCAATACCACTGACTACCACCATTATCCATCCCTCCTTGTGGCCCCCAAACCCCAATGGCCGTCTCCGTCCTCTGACCTCCTTGATGTATCTCAATAGCAATATAGTGAGTTTGCCAATGCCATGAAGAAGGAAAAGGTGGAGTGTGTCCACTTTAGCAAGGATGACTTTGTCTTGCTGTCGAAACATCATCTTCGTCCCCAACAACCTCGACCGCATTGACATCTTCACCATGAACGTCGTTGACATCTCCATCTCTGAGAGAGAGAGAGGTCAGGAATGACCTCCCCAACTTCTTCACAACCTCTTCTTCTTAGGGGTGCCAATGGGCCTGGTTTACTCTGACCTGACCTAAACCAAATCCTATAGGGTTTGGGTATGGCTATAAATAAGAAAACCCGATTAAGACTCGGGTCCGGACCTGAAGGTCTAATTAATACATGGACTTGGGTATAGTTTGTGAAATTTTACACAAGACCTAGACCCGGCCCAAGTTTTGATTAAGACCTGCAAATTTTTAATGTAAAAATGCTAAAAAAATATGGTTTTACCTGGTATGGTCAGGGTTTGGTTTATATAGTTCTTATCAGGTCTGGGTATGGTTTTTCATATTAGACCCAAGTCCAAACCTAATACCATACACAAAAATTTGGTTTTCGAGTTCAGATTAAGACCTGCAATTTTTTAATGTAAAAATGATAAAAAAAATATAGTTTGGTTGATGTAGTTCTTATCAAGTCTGAGTATGATTTTTCTTATCGTGGACCCGATTAGACCCGAGTTTAGACTTGATACCATACCCAAAAATCTGGTCCAAATCTGGTTCACCTGAGTCAGAACCAAACTCGACCCGTTGACACCCCTACTTCTTCCACCTTCTGAGAGCATAGGGTGGCTCCATGGGCTCAGCAGCTCAATAGAACTTCACTCAGCATAGCACATGGCCCTCTCCTCCTCTTTTCTTATCAACCACACCTCTTTCTCTCTCCTCCTCCTCATCATGCACACAAACAAGATGAAATTTTTTATTTTAGATAAATTATCATATCAAAACTTCTCATTGGTTGTACTTACACTACAACAAAGTAGTAGATTAGCGACGACCACATTCCGTCGTGAATCTGTCGCTAATCCGTCGCTAACCATGTTAGCGACGGATTAGCGACAACGAGGCGACAATATGCTTACGTCGCAAATATTTCGACGCTAACTGGCCACGGAATTATTCCGTCGCCAGGTCCGTCGCTAATTGCGACGGAATAACGAGCGCTATATTCCGTCGCCAATCCGCCGGTACTAAATGGCGACCACGGCTTGGCGACGGATTTAATTCCGCCGCTATGCCATCGCTAGATTAATATGAATAGCGACGGATGGTTCCGTCGCAAACACGAAAAAAAATTAAAAAAAAATTATTTGAAAATTAATTACCGAGAATTGTACAATTTCTATTTCCTGTACAATTTATATTTCCTGTAAATAAAAAACAAACCACACAAAAAATTCATATAACAAGTATCTACAACAATTAATCGTTCCACCTTAAAATTAAGAAGTTTAATTATTTACAATTCAACAATTACAATTAGGAAAAATAAAAAAAATAGAACTTCTTCAACACAGTCCTCTAATCATCGCCAAGATTTTGTGCGTCTTCTTGTTCATTGTCTTTATCTGTCCCTTCAGCTCCACTACCCTGATTATCGCTAGCAGCCTACACAAGAAAAGAACAGTCAGTATTGATAAACAAAATATAATGAAATAAATTACACACTATATGTGATTCTATCATGTGCTCATGTGTGATCTAAGGCAATAAAAAAACTCTATATGTGATTCTATCATGCTCATATGTGTGCTAAGGCAGTCAAAAAATTGAATATGTGCTTATAGCATGTTCATATGTGTTCTAAGGCATCTAAAAAAACTCTATATGTGATTCTACCATGTTCAGATGTGCTTTAAGGCAGGCAAAAAACTATATATGTGATTCGATCATGCTCGTATGTGTGCTAAGGCAGTAAAAAAATTGAATATGTGAATATAGCATGCTCATATGTGCTCTAAGGCAGGCAAAGCCAAAATTTTTATATGTGATTCTATCATAAATGATATATAACATGTTCATATGTGTTCTAAGGCAGTTAAAAAACTTTATATATTATTATAGCATGCTCATATGTGTGCTAAGGCAGTCAAAAAACTGAATATGTGATTATAATATGCTCATATGTGTTCTTAGGCAGTCAAAAAACTGAATATGTGATTATAGCATGCTCATATGTGTTCTAATGCAGTCAAAAAAACTTTATATGTGATTCTATCATGCTCATATGTGCTCTAAGGCAGACAAAAAGTTTTATATATATATATATATATATATATATATATATATATATATATATATATATATATATGTGATTCTATCATGCTCATATGTGTGCTAAGGCAGTCAAAAAATTGAATATGTGATTATAGCATGTTCATATGTGTTCTAAGGCATCTAAAAAAACTCTATATGTGATTCTACCATGCTCAGATGTGCTTTAAGGCAGGCAAAAAACTATATATGTGATTCGATCATGCTCGTATGTGTGCTAAGGCAGTAAAAAAATTGAATATGTGAATATAACATGCTCATATGTGCTCTAAGGCAGGCAAAGCAACTTTATATGTGATTCTATCATGCTCATATGTGTGCTAAGGCAGTAAAAAAATTGAATATGTGATTATAGCATGTTCATATGTGTTCTAAGGCATCTAGAAAAACTCTATATGTGATTCTACCATACTCAGATGTGCTTTAAGACAGTCAAAAAAACTATATATGTGATTATACCTGAGAGAGACCTGGAATCGAAGATCCCCTATCCTGAACAGCGGCCTTGATCTCATTTCGGAGAAAGGGGGCGACGGTGTATTGGAAGTAGTTATTCAGTGATTCATTAATGATCTCGCGTACATCATCACCGGAAAGAATAGTCGGCTGCTTGGAGCTTATGTCGGCGCAAGAAGTCGGTGAGCCGTAACTGGAAGAACCAATAACTGGTGAAGTGTTCATATTACTCCCAAACCCGAACACGCGACCTTTTTTGGGTTCACCTGCTGCAGTCACCCATGCTGTAGGATCAAATGATGGATGTTGAGTAGCGTCTTCGCCATATCACTCTACCATCTGTTGCTCATATGCCTCAATGTTTAAAGTATTCATTAATAATTAATGATAACATTATGATAACTTGCATATATATTGCAATGATTATTAATAGAATTAATACATATCATTGTCGTTGTCGCCTTCTCTGATACGAAGACTCCCGTGGTCTTCCGTTTATGTGTTTCTACAAACACATCCTTATATGGTACACTGCCTCCTTTTTCTGCTTCCTGCGAAGTTAAATGACAAAAGATTTAGTACACAAGTTTGCAACAATACTTATAAAATTAATATTATATATTGATGAGTTACCATTTTCTTTAGGTGGCTCCCAAATGTCTTAGATCCACCTGTGTGTAGATGGGCTTCGGGCATCTTCGATCGATTTTGTGAAGCCTTCGCAGAGCGATTTTTAAATGCATCTCCCGCCCACTTATCGCACATTTCATCCCAGTAATCTCTCCTGATAGTAATAGGACCATGGCCCTTCCACAGTAATGGATCATCTACTACGCCAGATGCTTTTTTTGCTGCAGTCTTCATAGTGTGCAGCATGTCTGCAAATCGATTGGCAGCCACCTTCTGCCACACCTTCCTTGCATCATTTTCTTCCACCGTAGTTGCGAAGCGATTCGAAGCCTACAAATATTTTTAGAAAGTTAGTAGACATTACTTAAATAAATTAAATATGAAACACATTAACTATGAGGAACAACTGTATACCATGAATGAGGACCACAATCTGTCTAACACCTCCTTTGGGTACTCTTTCCATTGAGCAACTGGTCCTGGTAGATGTTGAAGAAGTAAATTCCTAATCTCCCGTACTACTTCTTGTGGCTCAAACCTCGTGCTGCACATGAATTGTTACACAGTAAATATCAATATAAAATATTTAAAAGATATGCATTAATTGAAAACAAAATACTTACGGTCGATTATCGATATACACTATTCGAATGAGTCTTCTTGTGCCAGCCTGAGAAGACCCTGTTTCCTGTGTTGGCTGTTGACTTGTGTGATGAACTGGTGTAGGTGGGTCGTGTACAGGCGCAACATCATCTGTAAAAAAATACATTAGAAATTCTCAGAATGTGCATTTGAACTAATCAAGCATCTAATTAGTTATATGATATACCTATCACAGGTGCCCGTGAAGATGAAGATTGAGCCTGGTTACTACTGGATGAGCGACCACTATAACCTCCACGAACCATATTCTAACAAATAACATATGTCATACAATACATTCAAATAATTCACATCAAGTATTACAATGCATTCAAGTCATTCACATCAAGCATTGCAATGCATTCAAATAATTCAAATCATTGACATCAAGTATTGCACTAATTCAAATCATTCGTTAATTGCATAAATTATAATACATTCAGATAATTGAAATCATTCACATCAAGTATTACAATGCATTCAAGTCATTCACATCAAGCATTGCAATGCATTCAAATAATTCAAATCATTGACATCAAGTATTGCACTAATTCAAATCATTCGTTAATTGCATAAATTATAATACATTCAGATAATTGAAATCATTCACATAAAGTATTACAATGCATTCGAATCATTCGTATCAAGTATTACAATACATTCAAATAAATTTTTTAATCATTCACACCAAGTATTGCAATACAACTCACATCAAGTATTACAATGCATTTAAATAGAGGTTTGTAGTATAAGATTTTACTCACTAGCTTGAGAATTCTTCCTCGTCACTAGTTTGACTTTCTTCTTCTTCTTCTTCTTCATTGTTTGCCCATCCACTTGGTACATCATTTGGATCACATTCCTCTATGAATGTTTCATCAGCCAATGGAGATATGACATGCATATCATGCGCAACATCGTGACCATAAGCGAAGTCACAGACATCATCTGATTGATAGTAATCACTGTCTTCAGCTAACTCATCTTTCTGTAACTGATCACACTCGGGGTATAGTTTGGATTTCACCTTGCAAACTGCCCACCATTCATTTCTATCTGACTTTTTTATACTCGGATATGAAGTATAATAAACTTGTTGAGCTTGCGAGGCTAATACGAATGGTTCATATGTTCCAAACCTGGATTTATGATTCACCTCCACAATGCCTGAAGCTTTGTCGAGTCTTGTTGCAGTTGGATCAAACCAATGACACTTGAATATCGTAACCCTGTTATTCATGCCTAAGTAAGTCAACTCCATTATTTCCTCTATAACACCGTAGTAATCATGTTCATTTTCACCGTAGCTGCTACCCTTGACACACACGCCACTATTTATCGTTGATTTGTTTATACCGTAGTCTTTTGTATGGAATTGATAACCATTTACGATATACCCGTTGTAGCATTGCACAACTTTGGTCGGACCATTTTCTAAATCACATATTCCTTGATCTTTAACATCACCATTGCGAACCTACGCACAAACATAAACAATGATTGTGATCACGATCAATTAAGTAACTTAGTGTTGTTTATAAGTACAAAATTTATGTTACCTTCTTTACCAACTGTTTCAACCACTCCACAAACTTAGTTTCACGTTCTTTTTGTACTTCTGCATCAGTGAGATGTGAAACTTTGTTTCGCAACTCCAGATCAAATCGTCTGCAAACCACAAATACTTATATTACCGAGTCATGTATCCACATATAGAACATAAAAGGATTTATAATTGAGTTGCATATACATATACTTACTCGATGTATGGGTCGATCGCTGAGCAATTAAAAATAATATAGATGTGTGCTGTATCTTGCTCTCGATCTGTCGATAGCCTTGATCGGCAACTACCAAATGCATGCCCAAGTGGTTGAAATATCGACAGCTTGTCAGCTACAGTTACTTGTTCTCCATCATCGTTACGGGGCGGGCATGCGTAACGTGTTGGAATATGAGGTTCGAAGTACATAGATGAGAAATTTGAAATCTCTTCTAAAGTGTACGCCTCACAAATAGAGCCTTCTACTCTTGCTTTATTACGAACCTTTTTTTTTAGGTCGAACATGCATCTGACAAGAATATATATTTCAAATTTTAAATATCTGTCATTAAAGAGACAAATATAAAAAAACATATACCTTTCAAATGGGTACATCCATCGATATTGCACAGGGCCACCAACCCTTAGTTCATATGGCAGATGTATGATCAAATGTTCCATAACATCGAAAAATGCTGGCGGAAATATCTTTTCTAACAGACAAACAGTGGTGATGACAGAGTCCTCGAGATTCTTTACATCTGATACAACGACCTCCGATGCGCATAATGTTCTGAAAAATCCGCTCAACTCAGACAATACCCCCCATATAGGTTTGTCTAACATATCATGGAATGCTAGGGGTATCAATCGTTGCATAAAGATATGACAATCATGGCTCTTCAACCCATATAACTGTCCATCGTCAATCTTCACAGCCCGAGCAATGTTAGAGACATATCCATCTGGAAATCTCAGTTGTCTCAACCATTGACATACATGTTTTATTTGATCAGGTCCGAGCACGTACTTCGCCTTTGGTTTCAGTACTTTGCCATTATACTCTTTGAGTTCCAATTCTGGTCTTTTACATATTAATTTTAAATCCATACGGGCCTTCGGATTATCCTTCGTTTTTCCTTTAATATTCATTACTGTATTGAACACATTATCAAACACATTTTTCTCTACATGCATCACATCCAAATTATGTCGTATCAATAGGGTCAGCCAATACGGTAGTTCCCAAAAAATTGATTTTTTCGTCCAATTGTGATCCTTCCCAAATTCACGGAAGGGTGTAGGACTGCGGGCATCTGTTAATACATCTGGAAAGTCTCGCAATCTTCTTAGAATCTCTATGCCAGACAATCTTGAGGATGGACCTTTCGTTTCAGTTGTGCCTGTTGTAAATGCATTCTTTTGACGTCGGAACAAATGATCGCTGGGTAGAAATCGACGATGGCAATCAAACCAGCAAGGCTTCCTTCCATGCCTCAATCTAAAAGCTTTGGAATCCTCCATGCAGTACAGACAAGCCAACCTCCCATGTGTGCTCCAACCAGATAGCATACCATATGCAGGGAAGTCACTGATTGTCCATAGAACAACGACCTTCATGTTGAAATTTTGTTTTTTGTGGGCATCATACGTGGTAACACCGTCATCCCACAGTACTTTTAATTCATCAATCAATGGCCTTAGATATACATCAAGATTTTGGCCAGGTGAGGTCGGACCAGGGATCAACAGAGACAAGAAAAAATTTGGACGTTTCATACACAAACTTGGTGGAAGGTTGTATGGAGTTACAAATACTGGCCAGCATGAGTATGGAGTTGATCTACCCCCAAATGGATTAAATCCATCTGTACATAGACCGACTCTAACATTTCGCACTTCCATTGCGAAGTTCTGATGAGTACGATCAAAGTGCTTCCAAGCTTCAGCGTCAACAGGATGCGTGATCTTGTTTTCATCGTGTCGAACTTTATTTGCATGTCATCTCATGTGTTTAGCTGTCCTTGAAGACATATACAATCGCTGCAATCTAGGAGTGATAGGAAAGTAGCGGAGCGACTTGTATGAAACTTCCTTTGATCTCGTGCTACCATTGCCTCTTGTCTTTGGCTTGAACCGAGGATGCCCACATGACGGGCATGATATGTCGTTTTCTTGCTCCTTGAAATACAACATGCAGTGATTTGGACAAGCATCAATCTTTTTGTAACCCATACCTAGAGCGTTGACCATAACTTTCGCACGATAGAAATTTTGTGGCAATTTCTCATCTTTAGGCAACATACTCTTCACAATCATGCACAAACGGTCAAAACATGATTGACTCAAATTATACTCGGACTTCAAATTCAATAGTTGAAGAACTGCAGACAAGATAGTGTGACTCTCACAACCGTTCCAAAGTGGCTCATCAGCATCTCTAAGTAAATCATAAAATCTACTAGCTGCATCGTTTGGTGATTCTTCATCTACGGCAGTTCTTACATCACTAGAACTCATAGCAGAACCCAGTTCTGTTCCTGCAGCATCAAATATCAAATTCGTATATGGATTATCGTGCACCACATTCACCCGTGCATCAAAATCGTTTCTAAATTCTTCTCCATGAAACGTCCAGTTCTGATAATCACTCACAAAATCCTTCCTGTATAGGTGATGTCTAACGCCATGAGGTTCTACAAATCGATTATTCTTACAAATCTTGCAGGGACACCTAATCCGACCTGTGGGATCTACCGTACTGACACTTGCCGTTGCAAATTCAATAAAACTATCGACACCATCCATATATTCATGCGATAACTCATTGTCCACTAACCTACGGTACATCCATTCACGGTTTGCAGTCATTCTGTCGTATGATGTTACGAATAGTATCCTAACCAGTTAAAAGAGAACCATCAGAATGCTATGATGAACAAAATATCAAATATCAAATTTATATGATGTCATATAATCACAAGAATTATGATGCATGCATTGATAACTTAATATTTTCATGTGCAAACTATTCATGACACGATACATTCATTTGAAACATGCTTTGAGTATACAATTTCACATGGAAGACATAATCAAATTGAAAGTAACTACATGTAAGCATGGATACAATCACATCAAACATTGCAATACATCAAAATAATTCATATCAAACAAATGTCAAACATGTACCTGCAGCAAACACACTTCAATATCCCACTAACTACTACCATGCATAGCATGGACTCCGTACTCCAAAAATAAGAACACTTCTATTCTCATACATTAAAATCATGCTCAGCATGATCTCCGAACTCCAACAAAGCAATCCTAGATATCAACAACTAAGTGAGTGTGTGAACAATAAAGTGTTACATTCAATAAATTAAATAACATGTGATGCGCTTGCATCACTTACTCACCACGGGTATTTACCCGATTTGCATTGTTTTTGTCACTTACCACGGGTGGCGGGGCACAAGCGAGTTCCGTTGAGAAATCTGCAAAAAACACTGTGTTAAAATGAATATTGAAGCTAATTAGGGAAACACAAACACTTATGCAATGCAAAAAACAACTAAACTGTTGATGATATATCTAATGATGAAATGCGATGAAATAAAGTGAAATAGAAGCATTGAACATCATGGAAAAAATGAATTAAGAAGAAGCAATTCACATGTGGAGGGATTGTGATTTCTACCCTGACATAGCAATTGATACCTTATCGCATAGGATTGGTTAATTACATAAATAAACCCAAATATGATCAGATCCAAACCCACAATCAATTATATCTCAGTTCGATATTGATGGCTTTACTAAAACCATGATTATTCTATTTGTCATTTGCCTAAACATAGATAAATACTAGGATTAAAAGATTCTTTATAAACTAGTAATTCTAAAAAATATTCACAAAATATTCACAAAATAATCAAACAAATGTTTTGTTTTTCTAATCTAGTTTACGCATGCAACAAGAGTTTCTAAACTTGCTATTATTTTTGAAAAATAAAACTCATGCAATTCGTAGCAAAATGGCACTCCAGGGGGTAATAGGCAAATCAGAGACCCTTCTGCAATTTCTAGAAAGCAAAAAATGATTCTATGAAATAAATATCAAAATAGAAGTTAGGAACTCTGTTTATACAATTTTGCCCAAATCAGAACCAAAATTTGAATAAATACGTGGATTCAGTTGTATCCCAATCCAACCATGGAAAACCGTTATCTAAATTTCAATCTGATGATACAATCATCATCGGAAATTCGAAGCGGACACCTGCTTATATGCTACAGGCGGGTCATAACTTATAACAGAACATTTAAAACAAAAAAAACAGCCTAGTCAACCAACCACAGACATCACACATCTTCACATTCACATGCTCAAATCAAACAAAAAAAAAACTCCAACTGAAGTAACTGAACCAAAAGAATCTGTTGCAATGAGATGCATAAAAATCCCAAACATATTTTTTTAGCAACACTATTTCAAGAAATCAGAAAAAAAAACATATATAGCCATCTACATGACACTGAGATCCCATCTAGCAACTGAAAATGTGATGGACAAACTGTGCAAAAAATTCTAAACTCTAACTTTATCATTCATGAATCATTAACAAGCAGCAACTAACAAGTAACAACAAATTAATCAAATTAGTTTAGAAACAAAATTCCTATATATTTGGAAAGCCCCATCAAGCCATCACCGATTCACCGTTCACCCATGTCCAAAATCGAAACACTAAAAATCAAAACCCCAAACAAAAGTATGTATTTAAAAATCATTCGAAACCTACATCAACCAAACCCCGAATTTCTCCCAATTTTCGTAATCATATGAACTTCAAAAATAATGACCTGGAGGCTGCAGATGAGGAATCGGTGCAGATGAGGAATCAGAGGAAGAAGAAGAAGAAGAAGAAGAAGAAGAAGAAGAAGAAGAAGA
The DNA here is from genome assembly GCF_984573655.1 of Nuphar pumila. Taxonomy (NCBI): domain Eukaryota; kingdom Viridiplantae; phylum Streptophyta; class Magnoliopsida; order Nymphaeales; family Nymphaeaceae; genus Nuphar; species Nuphar pumila. The sequence goes on from NC_143255.1 coordinate 124,693,458, forward strand.
AGAAGAAGAAGAAGAAGAAGATGCAAGTGATTACCTGCGCGTCGCCGGGCGGTGGCGGGAGGCTGATGGGGAGCCGCAGCTGGCGAGCGGTGGACGGCTGGCGAGCGGCGGCTGACGAGCGGTGGACGGGGAGCGGCGGCTGGCGGCCGGGCGGTGGCGAGAGCCGACAGGCGGCGGGAGGGAGAGGGCGGCGGGCGGGAGCAAGACAGCGAAACAGGAAAAAGAGAAAGAGGGATGAGATTAGGGATTTACGCGGCATTTAGCGACGGCTTAGCGACGGAAAAATTCTGTCGCTAAGCCGTCGCTAAATCAAAATACCAAAATACCAAAAAAGCGACGGAATATATTCTGTCGCTACGTCGTCGCTAATTAGCGACGGATTAGCGACGACAGAGTTTCCTCTCTAAATCCATCGCTAAAATGGTGTTCTTGTAATAAAAATTAGCGACAAAAAATTGCAGTCGCTAATCCGTTGCTAAGTAGCGACAGATTAGCGATAAAAGTTGTTTCCTCGCTAATCCGTCGCGAATTAGCGACATATTCTATCTCTAGCTAATCTGTCGCTAATTAGCGACGGAAAAAATCCGTCGCAAATTTCCGTCGCTAATTAACAATTTTCTTGTAGTGTTATGAGATTTTTCCTCACTTTCAAACATAGCCTAAATGAAATAGAATGAAAATTTGAGAGATAGGGGTCAATCAGCACACTATGTGTGAGAGACCAGAAAATGATGGTGGGTAAGAGGGAGATGAAGATGAAGATGGAGGAAGCTCTTAACGTGGCAGTCTGCGTTGAGTGGTTGCCTTAACCAAAAACAATTTTTTATTCAAAAAATTTAAAATATTTTTATAAAAGTCACACATTTAAAAAAAATCTTTTCTTTCAAAAATTTTCTTGTTTGAAATGATTGAAAAAGTTGTCATTTTTTCTTTCTTGCATTTTTCTTATCATTTTCTGGCTTTCAAAGATGCCATTGAGCTAGCTTGTGGTCCTGCCATAAAAATGAAGCTTTTTATTTTACTTTGACCCGAAATCAAATCCAAACCACATCCACTGTGAACCAGACATGGGACCACCAAAACATGGCATATGTGGCATAAAAGAGGGATGCATATGCCATACAAGAAAAATCAGAGACCAAGTTTTATGGCATGTGTTTTTCATGGGAAACTGGTTATTTTCATCTGTATATAGTTTGCTATATATCCTATTTTTCACACACACAAAAAAAGTCATTGTCTCTAGCAGAAACAAATGAATAAAAAGCGCTCTCCCACCTTACCCCTAATTTGCCTAATTGATAACTTCCACCAAAAAGTTCATTTTAAGAAGAATGGGAAATTTTCAAAAACCCCTTTAAATTTTGTGCATTAATAAAAAGTGCACCTAAGTTTTGGAAAATTTTAAAAAGGCACCTAACGTTATTAAAAAAACAAACTTTTATCCATTTAACCTGAGTTATCACTAACCCAAGATGAGTCAAGAGAGCTAATTTACTAGTTAACCCTTAAAAAACTCCTTCACTCTTTTTTAGGTGCATTTTTTAAAATATAATATTGAGGGTAAAATGGTAATTCCATGTCATATTTAACAGCAAACTCAACTGTAGTAAACTCCTATGCCTTTTTTAATTAATCTTGATATTTTTTAAAAGTGTTTTTTTCAATTTTCTCAAACTTATGTGCCTTTTTTTTATTAATGCTTAAACTTTAGGTGTCTTTCTTAAAATTTCCTAGAAAATGATGATGATTATCTAAGCATACTTTATTGTGAACCATACAAACAAAAAAAAGACCCACATTTTTTATATTGACATTTTTTGTGACCATTGAGCCCCTCCAGCCGTGATTGATGCCGCACTAAATTTCTCCTTCTGACCAATGGGGTCTCCGCTTGTGTGGCAAGAGCAATTAGTGCACCTAACCTTGTGTTGGGACGTTGCAAGTTCGAATCTGTATGGTATAGTTGTATAACTGGTAGGGGTCTGTCTGTCTGACTAACGCCAGCTTTCTCTGTAGAAAAAAAAAATTCTCCTTCGGAAAATATTTACCTATGAATAAACGTGGATGAGTAGCCAGCAACTTTTCATCTCCTTGGGGATAAACACCTCCCAAAACCTGAGGAAAAAAAAATGGAGGAACTTTTGACATGTTTGATGGCACATGTGGGACTCACAAAAACCAAAAGTTTCTCCTTGATAGAGAAATTTTTGGTGCTCCCCAACCTGAGAGGGTGTTGCGTGTGCACTCCCGGAACATGCACAGTAGCTACAGTGCATGTTTCGGGCAGACTGATGTACGGCGGTATACGACCCCCCCGTACACCCCACTGAGCGCCACTCAGTGCACAGTGGGGACCTAGGAACACGCACTGTAGCTACAGTGCGTGTTCCTAGGGAAAACATATAACCTGCCCTCCCCCAACCCCAATACTGATTGCTTCTCATTTTTCTGGATTGAGCTAAATGAAAAAGATGAGCGATGGGCGTCACCCCCTACACAAACCGAAGTGTGGCGACCCCATGAGGGCAACCGTGGAGTTTTATGCTGTCAGCACAGCGACCTTAAGTACGGCAAACAAAGCCAGCACGGCTAGGTATTTGATCTTGGGGTGATTTCTAAAAAAAAGGAAAAGAAAGATGAGTTAATCCTTTTATCCTTTTACGAATGAATCAAAAGATGCATTTAAATTGTAGATTATAAGATTTCATTTTCATGAGTTTTTCCTTTTTCTATAAGAACAAACACGTCCTTAACGTATGAAAACGTGTTCGAAATAAATAACCAAATAATTGTAAGAAAGGTTCAAGGTATGTCAATTCCAAATCCTAGTGAGATCTTGCCAGATCCAGGTCGGATCTAAATTGGTGGGGGACCCAACAAGTCGATGACCCTTTTGTAGGGTTGCAAACACGTTGGCTCTGGTTCAGATCTGTGTGAAGTAGTACTGGATCTAGATTTTCATGAGTTGGTCCAGTTCTAGATCTGGATACAACTCAAGACCACGTGATAGAGTTCTGTATCGGGATGTGATCCAATCCACTTTGACACTAGATCTTCAAAAAAATGGTCAAATGTATACCCATAAAATATGCAAAACGGTTGGGCCACTATCAGGTCTGACCCACTTCCAACTCTATATTTTTATCCAATTCCAATCTGGATCTGACTGTACCCGAATCCGATCTGTTTATCAAAACATAACATGTTTTGGGATTCTATCTGCCCAATTTTTTCATTCCAGTGGATTGAAAAAGGATAAAGATCCAACCCTTATGCAACCCTATCTTTTGGGAAGGAACATATGTCTATTGGTCGTTCTGTAAAAAGATTTAAGTGGCCTACTCTCCACAGTTTCGAGGAACTTTTTTTTTTTACAGAGGTTTACACATTTTGAGGACATTCTCAAGGACTTGCCAAAATTGTGTTGTATTTGTAGAGGGGCAAAAATGTTCTAAAAAAATCCAAAATCAAAATTTTGGTTATGCAAAAGATTTTATCAAATTGCTAAGTATTTCAAAAAACAGGTCATTTTGCAAAGACAGTACCATCATTTTATGAAATAACAAACTCTAACCAGCCCCAGTACAAATACCACTGGCTGGAAAATGGATAGAACGCTAATCAGGTAAAATGGTGGTTTACCATGTTGTTAATGTAAAACATGGACAAAGACTTGAGGTTTGTCCTGTGTGTTACTCAAGGGTATGTTTGATCGCTTGTTCATGGTTGGACAAAATGAACAAAAAGAATGGTTATGGATATGTTCCAAATGTTCCTTGTTTGATGACAATGTGCGGATAACTTGTACTGTCATGGATAATGGGTCAAATTACTTTATTTTGGATCGTATAACCAGATCCATCCACCATTTTACATGTTTTAACAAGTTTATTATGATTTAACAAGTTTATTATGATTTTTGGTCTGGATATGGATCCAATTATGAAATTATATCTAAAATCATGATTTTTTGTCATGAATATGGATTTGAAATTGGATTTTTTCCCCAAATATGGATTTTTGCCCCGAATATGAATTTTTGCTCTAAAAATTCCACAACCCTTACCAAGAAAACAAATAGCTTACAGTTCCCACCAACCGATCATTCAGCATATAACTAATCCTTGTGCCTGGATCAGGAGAAAGTAGTCTCATTACGTTAGTTCTAGGCACATTTTTCCTTTGAGTCAGCAATCACATTTATCTAGATGGCAAAACCAAGACCTAAAGAAGGCAGTTTTAATCTGCTTTTCAACAACAGAACTCTCTCATTTTCACATAGATACGAAGCAGAGGCAGCAATTAAGACAAAGCAAACCTTGTTGTCCAAGCACCATAACAGAAAACATTTCCAGCTATGGATCATTCAATCTGAACCAATAATCTTTTAACCAGAGAAATTTAACTGGCAAATGCTTGCATTCTTCAAAACCACCACAAAGATGAAGCACATTGCTTTTATCAGAACAATGAGATCAGCTCGCTCAATTGCTCAAGTCAATGAAATTGGATAAAATCACTTGCAAAACTCTCTGAATTGACCAAGTAAATATTTAAGCTGCCCCTCCAATCAATGCCATTAATAACATCAGTAGGCTACCTCACTCAACATGACCACAAGCTAGTTTGTAAAAATGCAACCTACCACCTCAAAAACTCACCAACCAAAGTCTTTCTTCTCCATCATCATCAATTGTAGCCATCCAAAAAACTAACTAGCATACCCAGCAAAGTTTTCTTATCTCTCAAATAACCTCCAAGCCAATTGCCAATTGCCAATTGCCAATTGCCAATTACTGTTCAATACATATGTCAATATTTTCAATTTACTCTCACAAAAGTAACTAAACACCATTTTACTTTCAACAGTTAATGCATTCTTGCCATGACTTTTTTCATCTCAAACAACAAAGCCCACCAACAAAGTCTTAATATGGTAATCTTCATCACTCAACAACAATGAACAATTAGTATGTCTTAAGGCTAAAAAAAATTATATTGAACATAAAAAGAGAAAATTGAACACATGTTTTCATGAGAGAAAATACAGTAATTTTAACTGCATCGTCAACTTTAACCCAGCATTAAACTAATAAACTAAAGATGGCAATGATAAGGGGTATGAAATTAATGCAGACAAAAGTTTGAGGACCACAAGAAAAGTGTGAAACTATGACAGGTAATCAATCTTGATATGAAGTTTGGTGAATATTTGAAAAAACAATTTACAATATGCAAAAGTTTGCATCAGCTTAGGACATGATAGTTATCTTCCCAGGTATCTCCCTCTTTTAAGGTTTTGTGCCAAGGTTTCACCGAAAAGCGTAAGCCCTGCTCAAGACACACAAGCTTACTGCCTAACAAGGTTATAAAGACGGCCATACTAAAGCTCCACGTTTATAATTGTATGACTACGGCTCCACCATCCAATGTGTTTCACAAACATAGAGACACACTCATAACATTCTTTGCTGTCAACTCCATTCCTAAACTATAGATTTCAAGCATAACTCCAGTTTCTCAAATTATAAGCAAATCACAAGGTACATCGCATGGATACAATTGCAGAAACAGCAATACAGGTACAACAACGCCTTCATCCCAAACAATTGGGGTCGGCGATATGAACCAAAAAGAAAATCATTTTGGGTTCTCCACATGAATCCTCTCCTCCAATCATTTTTATCCAATGTCATGTCCTCGGTGAGGTTCAAGGCATTCATATCCTTTCTTATCATCTCCATCCAAGTCTTCTTAGGCCTACCCCAAACTCTTTTAGCTAATAGATTTTCCCATTTCTCCATCCTTCTAACCGGAGCATCATTAGGCCTTCGCCGAATATGCCCAAACTATCATAAACGATTCTCACTCATCTTATTTTCAATGGATGCAACGCCTACCTTCTTACGTATTTCCTCGTTCTGAATCTTATCTTTTAGTGTATTTCCACACATCCATCGAAGCATACGCATCTCAGTTACACTCATTTTTTGAAGATGATGTCTCTTGGCAGCCCAACATTCCGTACCATATAGTAAAGCGGGTCTAATTGTTGTCCTATAAAACTTCCCCTTGAACCGTAATGACATTCTACAATCACACAACACTCCAGTTGCACTTTTTTATTTCATCCACCCAACCTTAATCCTATGATTTACATCTCCATCAATTTCTCCATTCTTTTGAATGATAGATCCCAAATATTTGAAAAAGTCATCTACCGCTATTTGTTGCTCACCAAGCTTCACTACACTCTCATCACTACTTTGTTGCTTACTAAACCGACATTCCATATATTCTGTCTTACTCTTACTCAAGGTAAAACCTCTTGCTTCCAAAGTAAGTCTCCATAATTCTAACTTAGCATTAACCCCAGCTCTAGACTCATCAATCAAAACAATATCATCAGCAAACAACATACACCACGGCACATTTTCTTGAATTGATCTTGTAAGCTCATCCATCATTATAGTAAATAGGAAAGGGCTTAATGCAGATCCTTGATGTAACCCAACCGTTACAAGAAAATTGTTTGTCACCCCTCCACAAGTGCGGACATTGGTTACTACTCCTTCGTACATATCTTTAATTATACTAATGTACTTGAGAGAGATACCTTTCTTCATCATTGTCCACCAGAGAACATCCCTAGGTACTCTATCATATGCCTTCTCCAAATCAATAAAAACCATATGCAAATCTTTATTTCCATCTCTATATCTCTCAATAAGTTGTCTAAGAAGATATATAGCTTCCATAGTTGATCTTCCAGGCATAAAACCAAATTGATTCTCCGATATCATGGCAACCTTCCTCAACCTATACTCAATCACCCTCTCCCAAAGAAACAACGAGACAGGTATTCACGTGAAATTTTCCGTTACTAGTACCATGTAAGGGGTGATGGTATGGGAGTAAAAGTAGAGTACCCATGTGACATAGATCAAAACCAAACAATTTCATACCACCAAGAGAAGCTTTCAAAAGGAATCACCAATCAATCACTTTTACTGCAACTATTTGTCAAGCAGCACTTGCAGCTTGCTTCCTAGAAGTCTCAAGATTATTGACAAACGTCTCAAATGCTACTTATTCATTATCAATCAATAGTGATCTTGGCCAATCAGATTAAATTAACCATCAAAAGCCTCCAGAATCATGACCAAACCATGTTTGAAATAATTGAGCTTAGTATAACAAAGAGTGAAGAAAACAGTTAATTCTAATTGCAGTAGCAACCAGTGACATTAGTCTAATATGCGATCAATGCAAAACAACCGTTCATACAGTGAAATTAATAGCAGTGAACGCTAAGCAAAAGACACTTTCAGAACTAAAACACTAACCCCATAAAATAAGATGTCTTAACAAAACGTGAAAGTCTCAAAATTAAAATCCATTACAAAAATTTGATAATCCTAACATAATCAACGACTCAAATAACCTGCACACCTTCATATTTTGTCCATAAATGTAAAGAGAAAAGCACAAAAAGAAATACAAATTGAGAATAGCATCACAGATTTCTGCTGTTTCTCAAACAAAATTGATCTGCTCTAAGACATCACAGATTTGTACTTACCTTTAATTTTGAATATGTTAAAATCAGCCCTTAGTTTCTATATGTAAGTACAGGTGAAGTACAAATAGAAACTAAGGGCTGATTTTAACATATTCAAAATTAAAGCTAAGTTCAGCATCTACACTGGTAGCGTAAACGCATTCATCACGCAATGCAGATCAGCAAACTAAATGTGATTATGAAAACAAAGATAGACAAAAAGACTTGCGAGGGCAGTTGGATACTTGTGCAGTTAGGTGAGCAGATATATTTCAACCCATATTATCATATATGCACAAGTGCTTGGAACTTTTTGTGGTCAATATTTTCTCACAAATACAAGGTAAACAATATAGAACGGCAGCCAAGATTCACATACACCACCTACAGCATTATACTGCTTTTTACACCACCACATAAAAATGCAACATGTATTTAGCAAATGAACACGATATGGAAAATCAATCACTGTAATTTATTAGCAAACAGGGTGCATTTACATGTCTGTCATTTGACAATATGTTTCATAATTCAGTGCAGGGATATAAATACTTACTCTACCAAAGTCAGGGTGCATTTACATGTCTGTCATTTGACAATATGTTTCATAATTCAGTGCAGGGATATAAATACTTACTCTACCAAAGTAAAGATAACACATGCTGGGGAATCAACCAAACTTGCATCCCTGAAATACATTAAAACAGAAAAACGTGCACATAATATGCCAATAAAACACTCAACAATGGGCATAGCTTAATGAAATACTCTAGCAGTTTTATTGTCACAATGGTTACAGTTTATTTAATAAAAAAAATGAGATTGACAGATTCCATTCCATCACACACCATCAACTTAACAATAATAATGATAGAGACGGAAAAACAATCATGAATCACAATGCAGCCAGTTACGGTATATTAGATCAACAAGTCCCATTATTGCCTATAACATTATGAAAGTAAACTTTCACACAGTTCACCGTACTTAATAGTTAGCAACCATCAGTGGCCTAAACTTAGACAGAAAAAAGGCTCAGCGTGCATAGACGAAATAACAACGATTTGAGGATTATGTGAGTTGTTTAACAGTCTTTCCACAACACAATCAAATTGTAACCACACTAAGATTATCAACTTAGCCCTTTGATAGCACTGACAAAAATATCAACTAAATGATTCCTCTCTAATTTGGCGGCAACAAAACAATTACAAACCTCATCATTTATGTCATTTATTTCAATTCAAATTATTAATATCTCATTCTTTAGTTAAAAAATAAAAAATAAAATCAAACACATCACCATTTTGCTAAACCAGTTAACACTAACAAACGGTTCATGGAATATAAGCAACTAAATGATTCTTCTCTAATTGGTTGCAACAAAAGAATTACAAGCCTCATCATTCACATGCCATTTCTTTCAATTCAAATTATTGATAAATAAAAAAAAATCAAACACATCACTATTTTGCCATACCAGTCCATGTTGCAGCCTAAAAGATTCCATCTACCCAGTTTAAAAGCCACCCGTATTATCTATATCTGGCCATTCTTTTACTCCATGCCACACAATAGGCTAAGACCCACAATCCCACAATCGACGTTATCAAAATCAATCCCAAACGCCGATTATTGGCTGAATCGGCAGAATCCGCCCAAATTGGGCCGATTCTATCACGGATCGATTCATTTATATGTTCTTAAAAATATGTATTTTATAAAATAAATTTAGATAAAAAATGTCTTTGAAAATGTCAGATTCAAAAACCGATCCCGTTCGATTCAATTGGATTCAGACCGATTGCCCACCAACGCCATCTTCCCCGAAATTAGGTGATTAAAAATACAATAAATCTCAGCAAATACTTAAAAAAATGATGTAAATACATGAATTGTATCATAAACTGTGCCTCCTAGAACGACCCACGTTGTTTTATCAGCCAAAAACAAGATGGGTATCGCTCAAATGTGAAATAAATGCGAGCTCACGACCACATGAAGCAAAACCGAGGTTCATATATACATATCAATTACCACACCGGAATGAACTAACGGTGGCATCCAACAAAAAAGCAACCAGCAGCATAAAAGGAAAAAGCAAAAGGGGAATATGTAGGCATCTTAGCGAACCCAATTGCTCATTGAATCAGAACAATGGCTTTCTGAAACGCCCCTTCTTCTGTTGGTCCTTCTCGATCACTAAGGATCGAGAGGAACTCTCGAGGGAGGGCTTATACGGGTTTTCCAGCCATCGCCCCCGAGATCGTTCCATTCGGAGGACCTGAAACGGTTAAACCCTAAACCCCCTTTTGGGCTTTTAAGTACCTCCTCTAGCCGTAAATGGATTCGGGTTCGGATCGATTTTGTTAAATCCAATTTTGAATCGGTCCGGAAATCAGACCCAACTCAAACACGTATAGTCGTATAGATGGGTTGAGATGTACCTTTCGCCACCCGAGACCTAGCTGCGGCTCTGCCTGCCTTATGGTCACTGTCCAGACTAGGGGTGGCAAAACCTGACACGACCCGCCAACCCGCCTCTTAGGCGGGTTCGGGTTGGGCTTAAGCCAACCCGTTTAATAAACGGGTCGACCCATCTAACCCGTTTATTAAATGGGTCGGGTTCGGGTTGGGGGTATGCCAACCCAGCTGACCCGTTTAATAAACGGGTTAGGTGGGCAGGTCAACCCGCCAACCCGACCTGCCAACGCGCCCGCTACCCGCCAACCCGTTTTCCCGACCCAACCCATTTATTAAACGGGTTGGCGGGTCATGTCGGGTTACCCGTTTATTAAATGGGTTGGGTTAGTGTTTGCCACAGCCGACCCGTTTAATAAACGGGTCGGGTTCGGGTTGAGGTATGCTGACCCGCCAACCCGACCCGATTGCCACCCCTAGTCCAGACATCGTAAAACTTTGTGGGCTTACCTCTTCCCTTCAACGAGTTATCACGCTTTGGCTTGCACAAGCGACGGCGTCTGTGAGATTTGAACCTAGACCACCTGACTAGCAGCCTAGGTTCCATCCCACTAAGCCAAACTCTTTTGGGGCGGTTGACCTATACCTTTTATGCATTCTCTACATTAAAAAAATAGTGCACTTTAGTTATTTCTAACAAGTTTAGTTAGTAGCTCTTGATGTACGAGTAGGTCTGGTAAATGAACCGAACAGCTCATGAACGGACTCGGTTGGGCTCGTCACAAGCCAGTTCGTGATCGGCTCAATGTGAGCTGAGTCATAATCAGCTTTAGCTTAAATGAATTTAGCCCAAACACAGGTATTCGGCTTGGCTCAGGTGAGCTTGTATAGATGACACAGAAAACAAAAGATCTCTAGGTGGTGTTAGCCTACGTACACGAATACCTCTCTCTCTCTCTCTCTCTCTCTCTCTCTCTCTCTCCTCCAACATTTTTTCAGAGATAAGTTTTCACTATATAAACTTATCACAGTGGTAGTCCTTTCCAAACAATTCTTACCCATCCCTAAAGTTTTCGAAAAAAAACAACGTTGGTCAGATTGAACTAAGCCGAGCTGAGCTCAGGTTCGAGTCGAGCCAGTTAGGGACATGAGGTATTCAAGCCAAGCTTCAACACCCAAAAACTTTTAATGGGCCAAGTTGAGTCAGCCCAAGCTCGACTCGAACTGGCCTGGTGTACAGCCCTAGGTATGCAGGGTTGAGCAAGGGCCAGCCATGCCTGACATTGTAAGAAAGAAAATACATGGGCAGGGTTGAGTCGACTAGTTGAATTTTTTCAGGTAGAACAGCCAAACAAATCAAAAGGCCAACTAGTGCAGCTTAGGTTCAGCTAGGTCCCAAAAAGGCATCACAATTCACAGCTCGAACGGGCTGTAGTCGCCTGTGGGCTGCTCCACCCTAGAGCAGATCAGGTGATCTGTCAAATCACTTTAAGAAAGTGATTTGACATCTTCACCGTCCATTGCTTCATCCCACAAGGACCTCATGGTCGCACTGTACATTGTGGACGGCGAAGATTCCAAATCAGTTTTCTAAAAGTGATTTGGCAAATCACTTGATCTGCTCTGGAATTCACCCCCTTCCTGCCTATGGGAAAAACAGCGAGCCCAACATCAAACGATGGGTGTGTAGGTGCAGCAGCATACTTAAAAGTGTGCAATCACATTGCAGCTATCTCAATTCCTTTCGCATACAAATGGGCAATCTTGTTGGTTAGGTCAGTGTATGGGTTAGGGGTGTGAACGGATCGGATTTAAGTCTTGCTTGAACATAAGCATTACCAATTCCATGCAATCACGATATTTGAGTTTGGGCTCTATAAGCAGCACCCTTACCACGCATAGATCCAATTAGCTTCCTGCGGTCCATTCTGTTGAATCTAATTTTACTTGTAGTTGAGAAACACTCAAATAAGATTCAATATGCAGGGTTAAGAAACAAGTAGTCACTTGTGGCTTGGATTTTATTCGGCTCATAAAGAGTAGGGATGCACACAAACCGGGTTCGAGCCGAGCTTGGGCTGGCTCGGCTTGAGCTTGAACACCTTTTGCCCGGGATCACCTCGAGCCGAGCTTGAGTTAAATACCTTTAATTTAATTTCTTTCAAAGCTTTTGAAAATTATGTCAAATGCCTTTTTGAAAGAAGGGAAGACCAATGTTGTCAGTATCGGTGCATATCGGCTGCAGAACATCGATATGCATCACCCTGAATCAGCTATTTTTTAATAAATATAAAAAATACTTAAATTAATTTTTACTATTATTTTAATATATTTAACACGTGTTACATTCTGTTTGACACTATTTTTTTATTTTTTTTTGAACCGATATAGAACGATTCGCTTGAGTATCAGCTGAATCATTGGATACCGGTAATGATAACATTGGGGAATACAATGAGATTTGAACTCACACCACTTTCAAGCAAAATTAACAAACTACTTATTAAGGCAGAGCTTAATCGGGCTTACTGAGCTGAACTGATTGTTCAAGCTCGACTCTTTTACATGTACTGAGCCTGAACCCCTCTTCAAGCTCGACTCATTTATTTTTTCGAATGAGCTCGAACCGAGGTTAAACAACTTGAGCTCGAGCCAAGTCTTAGCTAGCTCGAGCCAACTTGAACCGAGGTTAAACAACTTGCAATATATAATGCATATTTTAGATGTAATATATATATATATATTTAGATTATATTCAGTTTATTTTGAATATTTTTTGGAATTATTATATCTTACCCTCCGTACCTGCACCCGTACCCAGGTGACATAGATGGCTGGCTAACTTTCATAATAGCATCTCTGGTAAGATGATATACTAAGTTTTTTATAAGAGATATATGAAACCACTTTGCTGTAGCTACATGCAGTTCATACAGTTTGCAATGTCGGTAAGGACTTCTTTTAAGCTCCTGTAGTGATTTGAAGTTCCTAGATCTGCTTCCGATGTATGATATCCGTTGGTACAAGACAATAATAGGTGCAATCTGCCTTGGACATTGCTGTTAACAAAAGTTAGTTTAAGCATGCACCAGATATCTATAGTTCAATAATATGATATATTTGTTACTCAGTAATTACATGATATAATGTGATACTCATATTATGCACGATGGTGGCTAGCATGAAATTCTAGCTAGTAATATATATATATATATATGTGTGTGTGTGTGCGCACGCGCGTGGACTTGCTTGCATATTAATGGTCGCTCTAAACATTGGCAAACCACTCTCTATGGTTCGGACAATGAGCTTGAGCTCGAGGTTGCTTGGTGTCGCTCGAGGTTGCTTGGTGTCCAATGATCCATGTGTGTTTTGTAGCCCTTGGTACATTAGGATATGAGAATGATAGCCTATGTCACATAGGTGTGGGTGCGGTGATGCAGCACTTTAAAAAAAACTTGGGTGTAGGGGTACAGGAGAGTATATATATATATATATATATTCACAATTTAAAGACTTGAATCAGATCTGAGCCCAAATCTAGATCTGAATTAGTTGAAATCAGATTTGGACCTAGATTCAGACCTGATTTAATCGAATCAGATCTGAACCCAAACCCAGTTCATTGAATGAGACTTGGGTCCAAACCTTAGTCTCATTTCATTCAGCCAGAGACATGAATTAGACCAGATCTGATTAAATGTCAAACCAAATCGACACCTAGCCCTGCAAAGTTAGGTGTTTTTGTCAAGTCAAACCAAAGAGACACCTGGTCCTACAAGGCCAGACTTTATTAACAAAATGAGAGAGAGAGACCCACCTAACCCGGGTGAGTTCGATCTAGCCCCAACCCAAGTAGGGTTCTTTCAAACCCAGATGCGGAATAGAGGAGGATGAAGAAGAAGAAGAAGAGAGAGAGAAAGAAAGAGAGATACCTTTTCGGTTGTGGCCGTCATTATCGTTGGAAGAGGAGAGGTGCCGTCGGAAGAGGAGGAGGAGATGAGAGGTCGGGTCAGGGAAGGAGGGAGATGGTTTTATATACTAAACCCCCACCCCCTTAATTTTTTTTAGGTCCAAAATAAACTCGGTCAGAGTTGATCGAGTTCAGATAGGACAAATATAACCCTGCGGTTGATTGCACCGGGTACCACAACCCCATCTTGTGGACGCGGGTGCAACACCTGGTTAGCCGAGTTTGTGTGACATAGATGATAACTAATCATTGAAATAGTGTGTTTGTTCATACATCAAAGTTTTTCTATAAATTTGTTTTCACAAACAATCATGACTCACAATGTTCCTATGTTATATCTATTTTCGCCCAGGGTTCTTATTACAGAGAAAATCTGCAATTAATCATTGTAGGGTTGCAGGACAAAGTTTCAACAGATTGTATTCGATGGATGCATTGCATGAAAAGTAATCCTCGATTCATGTAAATCTTGGTCTATACCATTTTTAATTCTTAGTTCTGACAATTCTTAAGGCTGTATATTTTCTATTTTTAATTATGGTTTTGAAAGGGTTGAAAATTTATCAAACACTTTATGAATCTGGATCTAGCTAAAATAGCCACACCGATTGACATCTATAAAACCCAATTTTTTAGGGTACCTTTGACACTCAAAAGATTCCCTGAATCTCTAGGTTTATTATGTACGGATCCGAGCTTATAAAGCTTGTACAAGACTGGTGACCTGGCCACCGGCCTCTCCCTTTCCTCTATGTTATCAACTGGCAGTGGCCTGGCCACTGGCCTCTCCCTTTCCCCTGCTCTCTCAGCGGGCTGTGGAAACCACTGCCTCTGGCAGTCAACCCTCTCACTCGTTTTCCCTCTTTTCGGAGGACCGAGCTAGGTGCGGTCCTATACCGATTTAGGATCGGGTGTGGCTCGACCTGACTGTCGAGCCCTAATCCCCCTCCTCCAACCTATTGTTGTATTCGAGCAGCAACAACAACTATTGCTGCTATCTCGAGTCGGGTCGAACCGAGCTCAACCTGATTCGGTCCAGCTCCGCTTGGCCGGCTCGAGTGCACCAAGTTTAACTCGGTTTCACCAAGCCAACTCGATCAGATTCTGTCCCTCTCTCTTGGTTCTCCTTGGCTCAGCTCGGCTAGCTACCAAGATTGGCTCAACTTCTACCAAGCCCAGCTCAGTCCAATCGAGTCAAACTAGGTTCAAGTTCGATCATTGTGACACGGTCATCGCCGCTAAATTTAAGAACTTAACCTCATTCCTTATACAGTGCGATAAAAACCTTTTGCAGCACACCATATCAATGCAACAGACAAGACTCCGTTTGTTTGGCATACTTACTGAGGCACGAACAATTTAATAGCTTATGGTCAAAATCGTCAGAGATTCAAACCTCTCTAAGGTAGGAGAAAGTTGCTTCTAATATATACATATTATATTTATGTCAAATATATATACATATGGTCTTAACTCAATGACACAATTTTGTGTATTATTGTCTCATTCTAATTAATTATGTCATTTATTTTATCGTTGTGTTGGCTCCAGTTTTACGCAATTACTCAGCTCGATGTATGATTTTATACATCGTGCTCTGCTTTATGCTATTTACTTTATCGCCGCATTGTAACATGCACAAGCACATGCTTTACGCAATTTACTTAGCCCGATGTATGATTTTGTACACCGGGTCTTGCTTACACAATTTACTTAACCAGATGTACAGTTTCGTACACCAGGGCTTGCTTGTACAATTTATTTTACTCGATGTGTGGTTTCACACACCAAACCCTATTTTATGTTATTTATCATGTCATCGTGGTATAATATGCATAGGCTTCTGCTTTAATATATATATATTTATCATACATACATATATAATTATATAGACTATGCTATTTTGTGTACTCTTGTTCTATATTTTAATTATGTGCACATTGATTTAGAGTACGCAGTTTTGCGATATCTTTGTTGAAACTCAATTTTTAAAAGAATCTTCATGTGAGGTTTCAAACTTGCATGTCCCAATGTCTCGAAAAGCAAAACAAGTGCTTTGCATTTGCATATTCGCAATATCTAGCAATTTCATACATAGCTTATCTTACGTATGAGGCAAAGCTCTCATGCTCACATGTATCAATGTTGCCACGTCCATGCTTATCGGACAAACTCTCTATCGTCAAAGAGTTCTTCTAAACATTTTTCTTACCTGGTTTGAACTTTAAAATAAGTTGAGATTGGCATGACTTAGGAATTCACAACTGAGTTTTCTCTTCGAACTAGCCTTCGACGATATGTGCGTTAGGTCCTTCTTTTCTATATTCAAAATAGCATGGATAATTTGCAGTCTAAGGCAAGAGATATTGTGTTTGTGTTTCTTTTTGAGAAACTAATATCTTTCTCATCATTGTAGTACTATTAGATATGTACGACATACTAGTACGTTGATGAATAGACTAGAGGTTTACGATAACCTCGTAGTGCGATAATGCAGCATATTAAAAAGAAAGTACATAAACAAAGATGATCGTCATCACTGGTAAGATGCTCAATTTGGTTTAATAGATCAGAGCATATTGAATGGGTTGCCAGATAAAGTAAGACCTGGCGTACCCATTCATCCTTTGATTCTGTCAAGAGAGAGGATAAAAGGTATAAACTCGCATGGACAATTTGTTAACAACTATGGACCTCGAGTGACAATAGCCTGACGTCCTCGTTCATCAAAGTTAGGGGACTGAACTACCAAATATTATCCTAGGTGATAGATTTCATTGACTTCTGCAGAAGTTTGGATGTATCCTCGGTTACAAGTTGTCTCTGAGAAATTCTCTCTTGGTCATTAGACTATCTCCTTTGAAGCAAATTCTACTAGTTGACTGGGGTATCAAAATACACGAAATAATAAATCCTCGAACACTCTCAATTATTTCTATATTTTGTCTTGTGAGTACCCGCATATCATAATTATCGAAACAAAATTATCATGTTCACCTTGCTTCTTTTTTAAATTGAATATTGTGAAATATGTTAATACATATGTTAATCTTATTTCGATGTCTGATATCGATGCATCTACCAGGCTTTCATGAATATAACCTATTTTATGAGATACAGATGACGATGAAGATGATGTTTTTTAGGCGATGCAATGATATCAAAAATCAACTCTCTCTGTTGTTTATTCATGAGCACGTTTTGTAATTTTGTATAAAAGTTTCTTTGTAATAACTCTTTCTGTATAAAATATTGTTTTTGAATCTATATGATTTCAAACAAATGTATGGAGATACGAACCTAAAGTGTTGAAAAGAAAGTTTGCCTATAAAGCGTCTAAGGTTCGTCGACTTGTTCTTTTAAAATATTGTTTTTCGCCAAAGTATCATTTTTAATTCTAAAAAGAATTATTTGTAAAGTTTCAATTTTTTTTCTTAAAATTTTACAAGTTCAGGATTTTGGGGCGTTACAATGAGAGAACTATTCTCACAAATATCGCTGATTTCAAAAATAGCATGCTATTGTGAAAGGCTGATATAATAACAAAATTCGATCTTTTCAAAATATTGCCTACTTCAAAAAATTCACATATACCAACATGATAAAAACAGCTTTTATGGTATTTTTATATTATGTATTTTTTCTTTACACTTTTTATATGCTTTTATATTTTATATGCCTTTTATATATGCCTATGTTTTCCTGAGTTTTCCCCAAGAAAAACCAAAAGTTTCAAAATATCATGAGATTTTCCCTTGCGCGATTTTCTTAAGAATGATGTTTATAACATATTGAGATAATGGTGTAATTTGCAATGCCGAGGGCGTAATTGCATTAATTAGTAAAATTATAGTTTCTGGACAAACTTTTTCAGATAATATGGCCAAGAAATAACCAAAATCATATAAAAAAACGTGATGTTATACAAATAACCATTATGGCCAGGATTTTGCACACTTATATTGGTGGACCTTTGTGCGAGATTGAAAGTGCAGCCTCTTTTGGCTTTGGTTTGCAGGTGAAACCAAGTTTTCTGAGTATGCCTTCTTTCTGGTAGATTAAGATGAATTTTCCTGCTCTTGGTCGCGATTAAATCAGGATGCATTTGTGCCAGGGATTCTTCTCAGCAGATGTACAATTTTGACTATGGTGTCATGATCTGGTTTACTGTAACTGCATTAGATGCTCTTTAAATTGTTTGAACAGGTGGAATTTTTGCCTGGAAATGTGTTCTTCTCAATGATGTTATGCTTCATATGACTCTTAAGCAAGGATGATGATCAGACATGCTCTTGTTATTTAATAAAAAAATTGTATTGCAGAGGTGATTACAAGTTGCAGTCCATTTGTTAATGATAATAAGGAAATTTTGGATGATGTCTGACAAGGTAGACCCTGAATGGGTTAACTGCAAAATTTTATTCTTTTTGTTATTTTGACCTCTCCCCAATGGCAATGGAACTCTATGGCTTGTTGAGCGGACCTACATCACATTTTATCTCCTATTACTTGCTGCCTCTCTCTCTCTCTCTAGATCACATTTTATCTCCTATTACTTGCTTCTCTCTCTCTCTCTCTCTCTCTCTCTCTCTCTCTCTCTCTCTCTCTCTCTATATATATATATATATATATATATCACATTTAAACCAAATATCACTCCATGTGAGGTTAGTTTTATGAAAAACAACAAAGAATGGGAAAAAAAAGAAATAACCACGTTTGTGTTTCATAGTGACCTGACCAAATGTTATCCCATATATATGGGTCATGTTTTCACAATGGTGCCATTAAGTACAAACACCTATAGATCTCTCATGTGCAGGTTATTTTGATCCAATCCGACCTCATGGATGGATTTAACATGTTGAAAATAGCGAGAACTGGATTTTAGATAATGTTTTTTTTTATTAAAAAATCAGTTTTATGACTCAGGAAAGTATCACACATTGTAGGCAGTTGATTTTTTAAACCTTACAAAAGCCATTATAGATTTGGTATTTGGATGATTCATGGTGTGATAATTGAGGGTTGCAAATGGATTGGATTCAGGATGGGTTTTTTGCAAATTTGGGATGTCTAGGATCCAATAAGATCCAACTCTCCAGTGTTTTATGATCCGAAATCAGAACCGTTTGCATCCCTGGATAATTCTAGTGCCAGAATTAGGTTAGATTTCGATTGTTCTATGTCCAGAGCCAATTATATAGCTCTTTAACCTGAACAAGATTTGATAGTACCAGGTGTGGGTTTAAGCAGCACATTATTTTGGAGAGGTTCTTTGGTCCCAGTCAAAACATGGTAACCAGGTCCAAGCATGAACCTACCTCAGATCTAGCCCCTACAAAAGGAGTGTTTTTATGTACCAACTTATCCAGATAAATGGGATAAAATGGGAAATTGCATTATGCTATGTAATAGAACATCCCAACTTATCCCAATTATCTGGATAAGTGTTGCATCCAGACACAGTATAAGATATAGATCTGCACACTCTTAAGAAAAATCTTTTCACATCATGATTCTGCACTATTTTTCCCATTGAAGAAAGTAATGAGCTGGGAAAGTGGACTCAAGGAGCCATGAATTGGAAGTGTTCCAAGTTAGAAAGACTAAGGGTCTCCCAATAATGAAATTTGCAGGATGAAGCACCAAAAGAGTTTCATTAATCAACCAATATACACTTCCAACAGAGTACACCCTTCCCTTTAAGCACATGATAGAGTAGAAAAAACATCCCCACAGAATATAAAACAGTGTAGCACTTCACTTGATGTAGTAGGGAAGGTTAAGGACATAGAGAAGGAAGTAGGCCCAGATGACACCAGAGATGCCCCCAAAGAAGAACCCACCAGAGAAGGCAGCCCAGCCATCTGCAGTCTGTAATTTATCAGCTTCCTTCTTTCTTCCCGTCAGTGTGAGGGTCGGCGCGGCCGAGGGCTCGCCTTCTTTGAATGATGCTACGCCATAGATGGTCAGGCAGATGCTGAGAATCGCAACCAGCCCACCAGCAGCTAAGGACCCTGCAGCTCCATGATAAGGAGTGTTCCTCAATGGACCAGTCATAACAAAGGGTCCGACTAGGAGGTAGCCATGGGCTAAGCCCACCTCGATGCCCCGGAGAAGTGGGCTCACCGAGGTCCGGTATGCGGGCAAGTTGGAGAGGTACCAGGCTATCAGTGGGCTGGAAGTAATGGGGGTCTCTAGGCTTCCAATGAAGGGATCACCATTGAGTGGCTCTATCACTTGGTAGGTTGGCTGCAACCAATGGAACAGTAAGAACCTGTTAAAGGGAGATCCCCAACTGGGTCTACATTTTTTGGTTAATTTGGTAGCTTTTAAGGGGTTGTTTAGATGCACACACTTTACTTACCCAAACGATTGGGATAATCTAGGATCTTCATTAGGGGTGCCAATGGGTCTGGTTTGACCCGGACCCGACCAGTACCAAACCTATAGGGTCAGGTTTTGGTGATAAAAAAAAGGTCCATTAGAAATTGGGTCGGACCCAAAGGGTCTGATTAATAACAGAGCTGGGTATGGTTTGTGAAATTTTATACTAGACCCCGGTCCCACCGAGTTTTGTCTGTGATTTTCAATATAAAAAGATAAAAACAATATTATTTTACCAGGTCTGGTTCATGTAATCCTTATAGGATCCGGGTTTGGACCCGGCACCTCAAAACAAATCAGGTTTGGACTCACCTGGGTCTGAACCAGATCCGACACACGTTGACACCCCTCATCTTCATGATAGAATATCCCATTTATCAAGAGAACAGGGTGCATCCAAAGTCTTTGGTTTTTATGCACCAACTTATCCCATTTACATGTATTCTATTCACAAACTAGTTGGATCTGGATTCAGATGGAGATAGATGTAAAGCTCTAAAACATAATCAAATCGGTTTAGTTAATAGGATCTAGAATGATTTACAAAATTGGTTGGTTCGGTATCTGATCCGAACCCGATATGTTGGCTTGAATCCATAAATGATTTGACTTTGACTGAGCCAACTTGATGAACCTATTATAGTCCCATTGACTTTGACCCACTTTGGTCAAGTCAGGTGGGACTTGGCCGTCTCTTCTGCAGTCAATTTTGATTAGGGATGGCAGTGGACCGGGGGAAACGGGGCCCGCCCCATTTGGATCAGGAATGGAGGACATGAAACGGGGGAAGGAGACCGTGATGAACTTATGCTTTCCCTGTCTTGCCCCCACCTTGCTCTGTCCCGTCCCCAATCCCCGTTAGTAAAATGCTAAAATACTCTTTAGGGGTTAAAATCTAGGGGAATGGAAGCACTAGCAGGGATGATGGGCTGAATTTTGAGACAAGGTGGGGGTGGAGACCTTGTCCCCCACCCTGGTCCAGTGCCAGTGCCAGCTTTGATAATTGAAGAAGGCTGGGTCCGGATCAAACGAGTCGCAACCTTTTGGTGTGACCATGTTTGACCCGGACGGAGCTAGAGTTAGCCAACTACAGTCGACTAATTCCTTTGACATATAACAAAAATTCTTATTGTACCTTTTCGAAATTTGCAAGTGTATTTTTATAATCAAGTTTCAAGAGTTTAATTACCATTTGCTAAAAAAAAAAGATAGTTAATCGTTTCAATATATCGCCAAAACGGGGATATTTTCTGACAAAAATTCACGGTTTTTAAAGAATTGCAGAACTTGCGTTAACACCACCATCAAGGTGCCCCAAAGGGGGTTGGCGTAGTGGGGTGGGGCCTTGCTTGCTAAACCGGCAGTCAAAGTTCGATTCTCATGGGCGTGGCTCCTCTGCGCAAGCCAACGCATAGCATATAAACCTTGCAGGAGTCCTAGCTTAGGGGTTTTCTTCAGGTTATAAAATTTAAAAAAAAAACACACACACACCACCAAAGCGGATTAAAGCAATTACAGAAACCCTGGTGGCTTTTTCGTCATTTTCGAAGGAAGCGTTCAAGGAGGAAGGCGTGTTTCCGCCTTACCTTGTCCGTCTGGACGGCTCTGATGGTGAAGGATGACGTCCTCTTGGAGGGCAAGACTCTGAGTGGAATTCCAGAAATGCCCTTGACAGGAAAAAGCCCCCTCGTGATGATTGGGCTCCGGCTCCCTTTGAGTTGGCCGACGATGGCCGGAGTCGATGATGCTACCGACGACGCCATTCCCTTCTCCGGTAACTCTCTCTCTCTCTCTCTCTCTCTATATATATATATATATATATATATATTTATATAATGTTGGGGAGAAGAGAAATGTAAAGAATAAAAGAAAATTGGGGATAAATTTTTTGGAGGAGAAAATGAATGACAATGGATGAGGTGTCAAGATGGCGCCTCCCAGTTGGATGAATGGCCAGCCAAAGAACTCTTATCTTATCTCTACTACTACATTACCGATCCAC
Source organism: Nuphar pumila (assembly GCF_984573655.1). Lineage (NCBI taxonomy): Eukaryota > Viridiplantae > Streptophyta > Magnoliopsida > Nymphaeales > Nymphaeaceae > Nuphar > Nuphar pumila. The sequence continues at coordinate 124,715,808 of NC_143255.1, forward strand.
CCTTTGACTTTGAGTCAAGGACGAGAAGCTATCTCAGGTTTTGCAACGTGGGCGGCTTAGGATGAACGATCACGGATCTTGGAAATCAATCGCTGGCATGTCACGGGGCCAGTTGTACAACGCAAGGGTGGTTTTGGAATTAAGAATTTCGCGTCTGGGATGGATCACGAACGACACATCATGGGGGCAGAGCTTTCATGACTTTCTGGTGGTGGAACGAACGGGGCTTATTTTACAAACTCACGACAAATGTATCCTTTTTTCTTATAAGGCTGTTGATGACTGCACCTACAGTCCATAGTACGGGTGTCAATGGGTCCTGTTTGACCCGAACCGAACCCTTACCAAACCCTATAAGGTCAGGGTTTGGTGATTAAGAAGCATGATTAGAATCCAGGTTGGACCGGAAGGGTCCGATTAATATATGGATCCGGGCATGGTTTGTGAAATTTCATACAAGACATAGTTCTGATTAAGATTCATAATTTTTCAATGTAAAAACTATAAAAGATATTATTTTACTGGATATGGTTCATGTAATCCTTATATGATTCATGTATGGTATTTTTTTTATGGCGGGTTCGATTAGACCCAGGTTCGGACCCAATACCATCATCTCAAGTCAGGTTTGGGTCTTGTTCTACCTAAGTCAGAATCAAACCTGACCCGTTGACACCCCTAGTACATAGGAAAGGGAAACAAGTCAGCTCATAAAAAGCTCATTCAAACTTGTAAAAAAAGTTCAATAAGGTAAATATGAACGATAGGTACATGGCTAAACTCGACTTGTACAAGTTCGTTAAGTAGTAACATATATGTTTTCGATATATTTTTACTTGTTTTTTTTGTAATATTGTTTTTTAGCTTTAAAACAATATAAATTTTGTATAAACAAGCCAGCTCGAACTTGGCTCGTTGTAAGCTCGAACTGAGCCTGGCTGGCTACAGGAATGAGCCAAGCTTGAACACTTGAAGCTCTACTCCTTCAGCTCGTTTACCAACCCTACCTGCAAATGGGGTTGGACCAAGATCAAACTTGTCTTGAGTTTACTCGTTTAGCTGACAAGGATAAACTTCTTCTGGCCATTAATGTAGGGGTGGAGCTACATACTTTCCACGGTGGGCAAGTGCCTGCCCTGACCTTAATGTTGTGCCCATTCCTCCTTGGCCCCTCTCTCTCTCTCTCTCTCTCTCTCTCTCTCTCTCTCTCTCTATATATATATATATATATATATATATATATATATATATATATATATATATATATATATATATATATATATGTATGAAGAAATAGCATAGAAGAACTATAAGCATTAGTATGCCAATAAAAAATGGAAAAAAACTAAAATATCAACTTAATTTTGTTTTAATTAAGGCTAGGCAGGGTTCACTCATCTACATAAATGAGCGAAGCCCACACTAAGACTTAATTAATTAGGCTCTTTTACTTACATGAGCCAAGCACAAGCTCTAAGCAAGTCTCATGACCTAATTTGATGTGGGTTCAGATTTAGGATTGGGCATATATTTTATGTACGCCCATTTGGGTTAAGGGGCTTTGGTATATTATGAAAGAAAAAACTAAAATTCAGGCACCAAATCTATATGATAGCTACAATCTTTAATTAATTTAAAAAATAAGAATTAAATAGAATAAAGTGATTGCAACGAAATTCAAAGCTTACTCTACGTTGTGATTGTGATCGCATTGGGACCTTACAAATACAAACAAAAATGGTGGAGAGAGAGAGAGAGAGAGAAAATGGATTCACTAAACTGGCTTATATTTTTAGAAATATGTAGGATTTAGATCGATTACCGATCAATGAATTCACGATACTGACTTATAATTTTAGAACTTTTTAGGATCTTGATTGATTGAGTACTGATATGACATTATATGGGCTATATATAGCCTATGCTGTCACTATAATGCCACCGAGTTAGAAACTAATTTTAAGAAATTAGGAAATGAAGAAGGCTATATATACCTTCAATCCCCCTTGGTTCTGCCCCCTCCCCCCCCCACATATATATACTTTCAAGACCCTTCGAGACTACATGAAGTTAGCAATCGGGCCAGCTCATTTGCTAACGGATCGGGTTTTGGCCTGGTTTTTAATAGGCTCGGGTTTGAAGAGAAGCTCATTGGCTCAACGGGCTAATGTGAAGCGAGCTGGGTCCAGCTCGGCCCAGCGTGACCCAATCTTGAAATGCATAAATGCCTGACTGAAATTATGGGTTAATGAGAGAATAGCAAGTTTTTATGCAACTAATTTTTAATTAGTATAACTAATAACAAGTCTCTATGCAATTAATTGAGTAAATAATAATAGTTATCAAAGTTATTATGTAAAAAAAAAATTAAAATTTTTATATTATTAAAAAATTTAATAATAACTCGGTCAGAGCCCACCCCACGTTTTATAACTAGTCGGGTTTCAGCCAGATATCTAACCGGCCCGAGCTTAAAATCATGATTCAAACCCAGCTCATGGCGAGCTGGGTCGGCTTGGCTCATTGGGCTGCCGGACCGGTTGCTCACCCGTACTTAAAAGTGGACATGGTCTATTAAGGGAAGAAAAGGAAAAAGGTTAACGTGGGACCCACAGAGCCTAAGGTGTCACTTTTTTGTTGGTTATATGACGGTTTTCCTATCATCGTTTACCAGAAGGGTTCGGTTGAGGTGGCGCCTCCTGTTCCAGTCGTTTCTCGGCTCTCACCCCTCTCTCTCTCTCTCTCCCATTCATATTTTTGGCGTTTGTTTTGAATGATGGGCTGATGATTCCCACCAGAAACAAAATCCAATCTCCTGTCTCTCTCTCTCTGCCCCCTCAAAAAACTCTAGAAATCTCTCCTCCTCCTTTCTTCCCTGTTCTTCTTAATCTTCTTTTCCTACCTGAATGAAGAATCTGGCGGAGAACAGGAAGAGGGTGACGGCCATCGCAATGAGGGGGAGTTCGGTCTTCCCGAAGGCGGAGGACGATGACGACGGAATTGGTCCGGAGGACGATGGAGGAGACGACGGGGACGGGGACGGGGACGGGGACGGGGACGGGGACGGGGACGGGGACGGGGACGAGGAGTTCTTCCACGAGGAGGGGGCGGAGGAGGACGGATTCTACGTCCCGCCGGTCAACTTCTCCATGGTCGACACCGGAATCTACCGGTCGGGATTTCCCCAGCCGGCGAACTTTCCGTTCCTCGAGACCATGGGACTCCGCTCCATCATGTGCGTAAGGGAAGAGGGAATGACCCTCTCTCTCTCTCGTTGCTTTTGTTTGCTCTTTCATCGAGTCTTTGTTTTTTTGTTTTTTATAACCCCAAGAAACTGCACCTGGCTCGAAGGCCTAGTCTCGCTAGCTCAGCCATACTTACAGTTATGGTGCCGGCGGCATAAAACTCCGAGGCTAGAACAGTAGGAACTCCGCCTCAGGCCTATGCAGAGGGCGACGCTCATGAGAATCGAATCTTGACTTAACTGCCCGTCTAGCAGACAAGGCCTCACCCCACTACCCAAACCCCTTGGGGGCTGTCTCATCGAGTCTTTTTCTTTTTTATGAAGATTTTGTAGAGTTTTTATTTTTGACGAGAAGAAGGATCGGTGCTTTATTTTTTAAGGTTTAATTAAGTTCTGTTAGAATCCTGTTATGAATTTTATATTTCTTGTTCCTCTTCAAATTTGGTGTGAATTTTTTTCTTTTACTATTTTTGGTGGGAATTTTGTGGCTTCCTGATATTTTTTTAACCCAACGTGTTTTTATCTTATTGATAACCTCTCATGAGATTTAGAATCTCGTGCAAATGAGAGATTGAATCTCATTTTTGTAACTAACCAAACACCGGAATTCAGAAAATGAAGATGAGAAAGGAAGTGAATCTGAAATCACATGAGATGCAACCAAACATGTCATAAACTCCGGAAGTACTGTACAGGAGGAGTTGGACAGGGTTTTAGTTTTCCCGTTTTCTATTTTTCCATAATTTAGCTTGAGATATGATTAAGGTTGTCTCGAGATCGTTCTTTTTGATGCATAGGCAGCATAGAAGACGAAACACAAGAATATCATAATTTTGTGCGTCTTGTGTTATATTAGTGTTTGTATTCGTGATTACATTATCATCTTATTGGTACTTTTAATGATGGTTTGCAAGAGATTTATTGGAAGAGAATGATGTATGTGAATCTCATGTTCAATTGATCATTGCATGACCATAATCGCGTCCTGTATGAGTACAAATTTGTATTTTGTTCTGTTTCTTTTTGTTCTCTGTTTTCAAACATTTTGAAATACCGAGATTCACACCCAGGCTTGTTGGCCATAGCAAACATATTACCATTAGATTTATAAGGAAGAAGATAAAAGGGCAACGGGGAGCTTCTTAGGTGTACAATTGGCGGTTTCTCAACCATGTTTGTTGTGAAGTACTTTTCAGAATTGATAAGCATAGGTCTGAAAATCAGTTTCTTTTGATTTCCTTTTCCAGATGTCTTTGCCCTGAACCATATCCTGAAGCTAATGCTGAATTTCTTCGATCTCATGGCATCGGGTTTTTTCAGTTTGGAATAGAAGTAAACAAGGTGATTGTCTTGTATTCATTTTTCAGATCTTATCTTGTGTTCTTTTGTAGTGATCTGACAATGTTGAAATATCTTTCTATGGGTTCTGTTGAAAATATGATTGGATTGAATCGATGAGTGCTTGCAATATTATAAGTGAATTTCAATTGTGCAATCCATTCACAGTTTGTTATTACTTTTACGTGAAATTCATTTTTGTGGAAGCATGAATAAGTGAACTCTCTCTCTCTCTCTCTCTCTCTCTCTCTCTCTCTCTCTCTCTCTCTCTCTCTCTCTCTCTCTCTCTCTCTCTCTCTCTCTCCTGTTTCAGTCGTTTCTGTCATTATTTACTGTGGTTAAAATGTGTAACTGTGACTTCTAGAAACAGGAGTTGCCAAAAATATAAGAATACAAGTTGGTATATGAAAAAGTTGAGGAAGCATCTGCCTTTTTAAAATTTTAATAGCACCGTTTGTATGGGGTGCATGGGTAACATGTTTTTTACAACAATGAAAAGTACAAAACGAAATAGAAAAATCCTTACAATGTCTTTTGAAATGTTGTAATTTTGATTTTTTTTTTATAAAATAACATTTTTTTGTCATGGGTGCCCCTGCTTCTGCTTTTGTATAGTGTATGAAAATTGCAGCTTTTACTTCCCTAAGTATACACATGACTTTCATTTCTGATCATTATGCATTGGAGAAGAGGAGCCTTCCAATGGTGGGTTGTAGATTTTTGACCTTCCATTGGTTGAACGGTCCCCTTTCCCTCCCTATATATATAGTATATTTTTATATAATTAGTAAGGTGATCAGGGCATAGAAATCTTGAGCTGAATATTGTTTGGCTGCATGAAGTGTTAGCTGATGCTATCTTTTACCATAAACACTGTCATTATTTACAGGAGCCTTTTGCCAGCATTCCTGTGGATACAATCATGGACGCTCTTGTGGTTCTGACAGGTAAAAAACTTGAAATATAATTCAAATTGTGCTTTCAAGTGCCAAGAATTTGCCTTATTCATTTACCCTCTTTTGGTGGTTCAGATGCTAAATATTATCCTCTTCTTATTCATTGCAAACGTGGAAAGGTATTAGGAGTAAACAATGTAGTTTTTGTTTCTTTTTCGCATCTTTTAAATTCATACATCCCTTGGGACACATACTTCTCCCTTTGTTGCACAATGCACATGGCAGAGGGTGCCAAACATTAGATGAGTTTGTCCTCTTGCAGACACGCTAACATGGCTAGTTCATGCATGTTTTGTTTTGGTGCTGAACTTTTTTCTTTGTTCACGTTCTTGCAGCACCGCACTGGTTGCCTTGTGGGGTGTTTTAGGAAATGGCAAGGTTGGTGTTTGGCTTCTGTGTTCGAGGAATACCAGCGTTTTGCTGCTGCCAAAGTCAGAGTTTCAGACATTATGTTCATCGAAACGTTTGATGTTTCTAAATTGAGTCAAGCTCTAAATGACAGTTCAAATCAGAATCATGGAAGCGCTCCTTGCAATAGGTGTCACTAGCTTGCCTCTGGTTTCCATTTTGCCTTCAATTCTTCAATTTTCTCTTTGTGTATGTAGCTATTTCTTACACAGATTATAAGAAGCCATTTTTGTTGTTAGATTGATTCCCTTATCCTCATGTTCCACTGTTTGAGCAACATTATTAGAGTTCATTTTAGCCTAAAGGCTCCATTCTTACATCTGTAAGTTTGTAAATTTCAAAATTCCAAAGGAAAGCGTGCATAATCGCTCTTGAATTTATTTAAGATATATTCAACAGCGGAGGATGTAATACCCGCAATCTTTCGAGGAATTTTCGTATTCTCTTTACTGAATAATAAATCAAAAAAATTGTATGGAACTAGGCACTGAGAAATAGGGTATGTAGGATTTCAAAAATTTCTCTAAGGACAAGAAAACACCCCTACACTCTCAAGGGTTTCATCGACTTTGTGGAATTTCATTTCTTCATAAACGATTTTTGAAAAATGCGAATTATCCTTACGAATAATATGTAAAATAAATGAATTAGATACATGGAAATTCAAATTTCAATAAACAAAATCTATTTACATCTAAGCCTAATCCAAATTTCATTTAGTGTAATTTTATGTAATTTTACATTTGAATTTTTATAGAATTTCATTTGAATTAATTAATAATTTAATTTAGCATAATGAAACTCACAAATTAATTAAATTTTATAATTAGGTAGGAGTCCATAGGTAGGTCGTTCCATTCTATGTAATACTCCAATATAAAGATTTAAAAATATAAAAATCAATAAAAACTTTAAAATCAAGTTTTAATTAAAACTTACCTAATTCCAAGGCAAGTTTTGAAAAGTTAAAACTTCCTTATTTTGATTTAAGGCTATCTTAGAGAGGGGAGTCCCCTCCTAGATGATTTTAGGAGGGGGAGTGGCTTGACCAAGGTGAGAAAAGGAAAACAAAAAAGGAAAAAAAAGAAGAGAATTAGCCAACTTGATTGCCAAGTAAGCAAGTTAAACTTTCTTCCAATTTGGAAAGGGGGTCGACCAGCCCTTGTGCTTCTATATATAATATAACACATATAGTATACATTATGATATATATAATATATATTTAGATACCCTAAGTTAACAAAAAGCAAATGCAAAAAAAAAAAAAACTTAGAAAAAAAGGAAGTAGAAATTTTTTATTTGGAAACTAGCCTAGATTTAAATCAAGAGCTAGGATTTATTCCAGCCCTTGACCCTTCTCTAAACCCTATAAGAATAGACGAGGGGCACACCACCACCACCTCCTCTATTTGTCCTCCGTTAGTTTTTTTTTTTTTTAGTTTTTTTCCTTCTCTCAAATTCTCCACTTCTTTTCTTCTTTCTCCATGCCAAAATTTTGGTGTTTTCACCGTTGGCTCAACAAGGGAGACACCCACGTTCGTGCAAGGAACTAAAGGAAGTCGGGGGTAAGGCCGTTGCTCGTGTTGGACGGTCGGCTCATGCTAGAAGATTGACTTACGCGCATAGTAACTGATTTTTGCCAAAAAGGTAAGGGGTTCTATGCTCTACATATACATCAAAATTTGTGGGCACTAATTTCTTCAATTTTTCATAAAAAATAGACATTAAACCATGCATCTCACACGTGGGTTTGCCTTAGGGCTGTCAAAATATAAGGTAGAAAGGAGTTTTTGAAAGAGAACTCTTCTAAAAATTGATTTCTCATAAATAAAATCCCTAAAAATTTAAAAATATATATGTTACTCAATTATTTTTTTATAAATTTTGGTTAGAATTAATAAATCATATTCATATGAATGTATTGTAAAAATTAGAATGATTTTCATGGTTGTTTTCATAAGAAAATACGTGTTTCATATTATCGGGTTTCTTAAAAAAAAATTGATAATTTTAACAAAAATCATGTTATATCAGATTGATTTCACGTGAAATTTAATTAGAAAATATAGTGTATGTGCATGTAAACACCCTAAATTTATAGCATAAGTTTTTAATTTTATTTCATAATTTTTTTTTGTGTTTTACGTGTTTAATGAAAAAATTTACCGAATCTATTTATAAGGAAATAGGCTTCGGGGAGATGGGTATGTTTTCCGACCTAACTGCTACGAAAACATGACTTGTTCATGGTAGAGTAGTTAGAAATAATTTAGATGTAGTCTGTGTGAATTTTGGAAAAGAAATTATGTGAAAAAAATTCAAAAATACGAATTCAGGTGGCCTATTTTGCCCCCACCCGAATGCATATACCCGTCAATACATATTTTTGACCAGACACCCGACCGATAAATCATTCGTATCTCTCTCATTCGGAGGAGTTTTGATCATCAATTTTTTGCATTGGAAAGCTAACAAAATTTCACAGCTATTGTGAAATTTTGAGCTCTGTTCATGGATTGATCACTGTTCTGCGATAGTCGAAACAAAAAAATATAGGTCTATAAAAAAATGTTCATAATTCTCTCATACAAATGAATTTTTATGAACAATTTGGAGTATCGAAAAGCTGACAAAATTTTCTATAAACTGTAAAAAATTCAGCTCTGACTATCGAATGAAATTTTTTTGTAGCCACTATAACAGTCGAACATAGTTGGGTTTTCACGAATTTGGAACCGATTTAGGACCCGGCTAGCTCTTTGTTGCGAAATTTATACGTATGGGTGCATGCTTTTATAAATGAATGTGTAGCTATTGTGAACTGTTAAAAATATGAATTTATTGCAAGGAACTAATGTGTGTACTCATGAGACACAAACTGACCATTGTGCTAAGGCACAAGCTCACCTTGTGGCCTCCATCGAGTAAATGGACCAAAGTATCCATGGTGTGAATTTAATATGATTGACATGCTGCATTTTTGACATGATACAGACATGAATATGTTGTTAAGTTAACTATTGGTTGGTTGCATATAGTTGCAAAAGAAGTTGTTGTGTTCTTAGTGCATATGGGCTTCAAACTCGAAGATGAATTAAATCTATGTAACCTTATCAAGCCCAACACCCAATTGCATAATTTAACGAATTGAGCATGCTGAAATTTCTGCATGTGACTGCCTTGTATATGATATGATTGATATAAAATGGATGCATCTACTGTTTAAATAAATTTTATTTTCTTGTTTATACATTCACACATGATTTTGAAAGGAATAAAGCATATGTTTTGATCTCGAACTAAGGGTTTTGAAAATATATCCTTAAGCCTTGAAGTAGCCGAATTCATGAACTGAGACTGTTAAATGGATGTTGCATATAAAACAAATACTTAAAGGATTAAACATATACTTAAAGGATTAAACATATAACATTAAAAGATTGATACTCACTAAAAGATGGTGAGTGGTACTAGTATGGCTTTGTGGGTATTGATTTGAGCATGAAATGTTGATCCTTCCCAACCATAAAGATAGGGAAACCCTCTACATTAGACAACAATGTGGATGTATAAAATCTCATGAGTAAAGTTTGATGCATTGGGATGGTAGTGTGAGAACTTCTCTCGCTCTTTGCGTCTCTCACCCGGCACTGTGAATGGTGCATGACCAGAATAAAACCACCCTTGATTGAAAACATCGTCTGTGTTGTGATCCTGACCCAGGACTTTTGCCTGTATTTATACATACAAGGTTTTGAAAACTATAACTTAAATGATTGTGCATTAGATAGGCATGGCATGCATCATTTAAGAAAGAATGGTTAATTAAAAATAAGAAATAACTCATGCAAATTGACTTCTATAATAGTAAGTGCATGCATTTTTATTTGTTCATATATTTTTAATTGTTTATGTTTGAATGAATGATTGCTAAATGTTAAATTTTGCAATTGTATGCTTACATAAGATAATTGCAATACATGTTAAATTTTGTTAAATGTATGACAAATTGTAGCAATTCTTGCTTATTTATTCTAATTTACATGTTTAGTATAGTTTTACCCTACTAAGACAATTTTTGTCTGAACCCATAGTTTTTAATGTTTTTCAAAAAGTGAGTGAGCTCACGTGCAATGACGGGAGGTTACGACAAGGACTGAGCCATTCCTTTCCTAAACCTCTGAGTGTTTTGGATTGAGTGCAATTTTACTTGCTCAAAGACTCTAATAAATTTAATTGTTGGATGGACATTTGTATTTAGTTTTGGACATGTATGGACATTTAATTCAATTTGCAAATGTCTACTTTCTAATTTAAATGCTTGTATGATGATAAATGTAAATGAGAAGTAAAGCGCCAAGTTTTTGTCTCATTTGATTTTTTTTGCTGCAATTTCATAAAGGTATTGTTGAAAGCATTTCAAGAAAAAAAAATTCTATGATTTTTGGGATACAAAATTTGAAGTGTTACAACTTGGTATCAGAGCAGAGGGAAAGTGTGACTCAGATCCTGTTCAACCGATCACTATCATTGTGAGTATGTTCTAATTTTATATTTATTTTATGCTTGATATAAAAAATATGTTCTAATTGCATACATTGAATTAATTGTGCAAAATTCGAGCATAGATGCCTAGTAGGGTCACAAGAACTAGTAATTTGTTTATGCAAAACTTAGAGGTTAATTTAAATTAAATTTTTTATTGTAGATGTCTTCACGACAGTCATTTGGTTGGATGCCAGAACCTTACGACACTTACTGCCTGATGCAAGAAGCTCGCGGATAACGGAGGTAATGGCAATAGCAGTCATCACCCTAATGGCAATAGGATGACTAGCTCTGCAACCCATGGAGCGTCTTACAAATGCTTTATGAAATTGAGTCCCCCAGCCTTCACTCTGAAGGAGGATCCATACACAATAGAGGAGTGGGTCTGTGCCATCAACGAGATCTTCGAGATCCTCGAGGTCTCCACTGAGCGACAGTTTGCCCTCGCTACCTACCAACTCTAGATCAATGCCAAGAGTCAGTGAAAGACTACTCGAGGGGTGCGCTGCACACCAGAGGAGCAATACACATTGACCTTAAAAAAGTTTTCTAAGGTGTTCCCGGTTTGCCTGAGATCGCAAGATGCAAGAGTTCTTGGATCTCTAATAGGGTTTCGTGAAGGTGGCAGAGTACACTACACGATTCTGGCACCTAGAGAAGTATTGCTCACACACCTATACTATTGACGATGCACGATCGAAAAAGTACGTCCATGGATTACGAGACAGATTAAGGACTCACATACTTACTAGCCATCCTCAGAACCTCAACTAGGCCATCGAGATGGCCACAATACTTTATGTGGAAAAAATAAAGACTCAATTCTTTTATGATCCAAAGACAACCCCAAATAGATAGTAACTATGATCTTCGTATCACAGAATGATTGAGAGTCTTCTAGAAAGACTCAATCGAAGAAGTTCGATAGGTCAAAGGGCAATGAAAACAATGCCTCTAGACCCGCATCTAAGATTAGCAGAGCACCGCCTGTGAAGAAAGCTAAGGTGCACCAGGGTGGCACTGACCGACCCTAACAGACTGCTACAGTGTCCCCATCTGCAAGAAGGCACATGTAGGAGACTGCTACAGACTCACAGTAGCTTGCCTGCAGTGTGGAGAGATGAGACACATTGTACGAAATTATCCCAAATGACTAGTAGAGGCAGGAGCCAATGCCATACCTCAAAGGCAACAACAATCCTAGGCTCAATGACAGAGGAGAGCCACTGGTCGAGTCTATGTGACTTATCCAGAAAAATTGCAAGATGATGTGAACATCATCGAAGGTACTATCCTTATTGCGAAGTTCGATGCTAAGGTTTTGTTTGATACTGGCTCTACACATTCTTTTATATCTATGTGGTTTGCTAAGTTACTTGACATCACGCCTATCACATTGGGTTATATTTTAGAGATAATCACATCATCGAGTGGCAGTTCCACCACTCAAACCTTTTTACCCAATGTAGAAGTAATAATTTCATAGCAGAACCTCTCTGCCAATCTTATTCTATTGGACATGGTGGGCTATGATGTTATCCTCAACATAGACTAGATGTACAAGCACTACGCTTGTATGATATGTCATGAGCGACATATCTGATTTACTCGCCCATGCCATCCTGTACTTGAGTATAAGGCGAGTAAAAAGGAAAGCAAAGGACGGAAAATTTCAACAATAAAAGCGTAACGATGCATGAAAAAAGGTTGTGAGGCCTTCTTGGCGAGTGTTTCTTTGATAGACCCCAGTACGACCTTGATGGAGGGCTTGGATGCAGTTCATGAGTTCGCAGATGTATTTCCAAATGACTTACCAGGCATGCTGCTTGCAAGAGAGGTCAATTTCATCATAAAATTGATGCCTGGTATAGCCCCAATATCGAGAGCTCCTTATCGCATGGCCCTAGTGGAGTTGGAGGAACTAAAGAAGCAGTTGCAAGAATTGATAGACAAGGGCTTTATTTGGCTGAGCATTTTACCATGGGGTGCTCAAGTTTTGTTCGTCAAGAAAAAGGATGGGTTGATGTGCTTATACATTGACTATCACATGTTAAATCAGGTGACAATAAAAAACAAGTATAATCTTCCATAGATTGATAACTTATTCTATTAACTTCGTGATGCCAAGGTCTTCTCCAAGATAGATCTTCGATCGGGTTATCACCAATTGAGGATCAATGAGTCATATGTGCAGAAGACAACTTTCAAGATGTGGTAAGGCCATTACGAGTGCTTGGTAATGTCCTTCGGCCTAACTAATGCTATAGTAGCTTTCATGAATCTAATGAATCAGATATTTCGGCTCTACCTGGATCTGTTCGTAATTGTTTTTATACATGATATATTGATCTACTCAGAGAGAGAGGAAGACCACAAAAAATACTTGAGGATTGTCCTTGAGACTCTTAGACAACATCAGTTGTATGCTAAGTACTCAAAGTGTGAATTCTAGTTAAAGCAGGTTATGTTTTTAGGACACATGATCTTCAAAGACGGGGTTCAGTAGACCCTGCTAATGTAATGCACCTCGACGATTATGTTTTGAGGAAAATTATGTGGATTTTTATTTTGATCTGCTTGAATCTTATGTTTGAATTTAGGTGGAAGCAGTCTTAGATTGAAAACAACCTAAGAGCGTATCAGATATTCATAGTTTCCTTAGACTTGCAAGATACTACCGAAGGTTCATTCAAGATTTCTCGAAGATCGCTACACTGATGACGAAACTACTTCGCAAAAGAATAAAATTTGTATGGACTCAACAGTGCAAAGAAAACTTACAGGAGCTAAAGAAGAGGTTTACTACAACCCCAATACTCATATTGCCTTCAGGACAAGGAGGCTTTGTGGTTTATAGCGACACATCAGATACTGGATTGGGATGTGTGTTGATGAAACACAACAAGATCATAGCATATGCTTCACGTCAACTGAGAGTGCATGCGTGGAATTACCTTACATATGACTTGGAGCTTGCAGTAGTGGTCTTTGCACTTAAGGTTTGGCAGCATTACTTGTACGGAGAGCAGTTTGAGGTTTTCTCCGACCATAAGAGCCTTAAATATATCTTCTCGCAAAAGGACCTGATCGGATGTTGGCTAAATGGATTCGAATTTGGATGGTGAAAAGCTCATACCAGATCCCTTTTTTATATATAAATTGATTCGGATATCCATCAACTTTAGATATTTGTCGAATTCGGTAGCAAAAAATCAAAACCATATCCACACCCAATTATAATTGGACATGCTTTTGGCTTTACCAAATGCAACTCAATGGAATCAAATTGGGTCACATATCTGATAAAAACAAATAAATTGTCATCCCTAATTATGTAAGTTGGAACTGGGCTCCGACTGAATAGTTTTGGGCTATTGTATAGATCACCATTGAATTTAGATGCTTTAGTTAGGGATGCAAATGAATTGGGTTTCAAAACTCAAAATAAATTGGGGAGTCGGTCAGTTCGGATCTAAAACAACCAAATTTTGCAAATTCCTCTTCCTGAATCTGACCCATTTTAAACCCTAGCTTTACTACCTGCAATCTGATTTAGTAAAGTTTACTGTATTAGGGGTCAAATAAGATATCTAGACCAGTTAGAGTTGGTGCTATTCCAAACAAGCTTATACTTGATTCTCCCACACTGAGTAGTTGGTGCGATTTTTGCAAACAGTTATTTTAAAACAAGAACTGCATACCAAATAATAAATTCAAAACCAGTCATTGCACTCGTGTATAGTGGAAAGTCGGATTGTCTCCTCATGGAACGACAAATAAGGCATACTATTTCACTTAAAAACCTCACTTTATTAATATTTCAAAAGAAAATTAAGGAATTACACTATCTCTTCAATTACAATGTGACAAAAGTAAACATGATTAAAATGAAAGCAAATCCTAAACTAAGCTCAGGACTTTCTCTCTTCGGGCTCAATTAAAGAGTCAATGATAGATATCCTCCTGCGCAAGTAGCAACCTCTAAGAGAAAATACCTGCAAAACAAAATAACACAACTATATATATACTAACAAGACTATAATTAAAATAACAAAAAAGCCCATGGGACTAACAGTTAAAAACTCACACAAATTAATTCTAACTAAATTAAAAAACAACTGAAAGAAAATTAACAAGTAATCAAATAATCAACAATAAATCTATCTAATTTAACACTACTCAAAACTAAAACTAAAACAATAGGATTATACTAACGGTCAACATAAAAAGATTATGCTAACGATCACCACTAAAAAGAAAACTAAATAAAAACACCTCTAATTCTTTTTGACGAAAATCAATGTACGCACACACGTATCAGACCTAACTAACACTAATATATCAAATAACACAAAGCAACACCCGAAAACCATAAAAAAAGCTAAACTATTCTACCCGATTTGTAAATAAAGAAAGCCCAAATTCGGCAGGACCTGTCAACTTTCGACTGAGGATGGGAAAGACCAAAACAAATCAAAATCTCCTCAAATTTGGCATAGACCTCACCAATACCCTCGAGTTATGTATCTACCTTGTCCCTTAATGAAACTCTAAGACACGAAACTCACTTTACCGATTTCTAATTCTAACGATAATGCCATTAAAAATTAATTAAAACAATGCAAATCAGTCTAATTAAATACTAATTAGAATGAAGACTATTCTAAAATCAATTTTAAACTAAAAAATAATCACTAACATGATGATGCAATGCTAAAAATTAATTAAAAATACAAGGAAAAACTAAACCGCATGCTAAAGGATCTACCGCTAACTCAAGCAAACGCTCGGCTAAAATCGACTAATTTAATCCTAAAAATATGGATGAAAGTAGAATCTGATGCAAACAATAAGATGAAAATAAATTTAATCTAATTATTGTTGAACTAAAATTAATAAACGATCGAAATTAACTAGGACATGCTATACTGATTGACACTTTTCAAGTAAATCTAATTAATCTAATCTAAATATTTTTGAATAATCTAAATACGAGAAAACAATTGAATTAATAAATTAATTTAATAAATTAATTTAATAAATTAACAATAAACTATATGTCTAATCGAATTAAATCTATTTTATGCTTAACTACAAGCAGTGGGTGAGAAGACTTACCTCAAGGGTTGTCCGACAAATTTTAGGAAGAAGAAAGCGGTCCACCTTTCTTGAAAATATGTACCTACGTTCTTTTCCTTGTTGCACATTGATATCCTCGAATCTATAAAGGGAGAGATTGATGGAGAAGAAAAGATGGTCGGCGGTTACTAGATGTGATTCTTGGTTGCCGATCAATGAAGGTAATTGCCATTTTTACGTAGAATCCGATTTGAAGCTCCAAAAGAGTATACCTGCAGTGATTAGATATACAATACAACAAGAAGAATAGATAGAACATGAAGAACACAAAGATTTACAAGAGAATCATGGAGAAAAATGAAAAAAAAAAGAGAAACATGTGAAGAAGAAGAAGATGGGAGAAGAAAGGCACGACCTCCAAGGCTACTGGACGAGTTTTAAGGTTGTAGTTTTCTTTTTATAAGAAAATTTTCATCTATTCTCTAAAACAGTTCTTAGTTCAAGCTATTTTCAAGAACCACTTTCAACTTTTTAAAATTTACAACTTACCTCCAGGCGCCATCTTTGAGGGTGATTCGGTCTTTTCTCACCTTGGATCTTCAGATCTTAGATGAGTTCGGGTATGAATCTGATTCAAGGTCCATGGTGAAGGCCTTGGATCAGATTTGGATCCAAATATTCTCGAAAATCGTTTCCATGACCTTGATATAGCTCTATCTCTCTTATTTTAACTCGCTTTCAAGCGAAATCCAAACCGAAGTTTTTTTTATCTAAAACATCACAAACATAGATATTTAAGCCATAAAACTACATATAAATGCATGAATATAAGATAAAATGATATGCATTTCATGTATTATCAATAGTCGTTATAATTATGTAGAGGTAATTTCAAAATGTATTGAATTGCTTCACAATATTCATTTGAGCACACAAAATATACATATATGCTTCAATTTGATGTTTATTGAGATTAAACATCTAGACTTGCATGATTCAGTGGGAAGGACACTTGGGTTTGCCTTTTTTACTTCTTAGTCTTCCGGTTATTGTAGCAAGGGCACTCCTCCTTGTGGGCTTAGGTACAAGAGGGCAAACACAGGCACTTCAGGCAGCAAATGTTGCAGTATAACAGGCACCTCTCCCCTGACCAAAACCTATAATCAGACTTTGTTGGGCACTCTGCAACATGAACATCACCCCCTGCACAAACCGAAGCATGGTGACTCCCTGGGAATGAGGGGTAAGCCCTCCAAGTTTTATGCTACAGGCAGAGCCAGCGCGACTAGGTTTATGATCCTGAAGTGGTTTCTCCTAGTAAAAATAAAAAGAAAAACATGACCAAATGTATGGTTCAGAAAGGGTACATGACAAAGGCAAAAGTTTCGCTTTGATTTTGTTGTTCAAGTCTAAGCTGCAAGTGGACATTCTCATATTCAAAGGATAAACTCACCCTTAGGGCCTGTTTGGTTAGCACCAAATATCCAGATATTTAAGATAGTGGAAAATTAAAAATTCAGAGATATAATTTTCTACTGTTTGGATAGAAAAACCAGACTTCTCAAAATCAGTTCTTTAAGAAAAACCAGAATTTTATTAATTCAGTGGATGTCTGGATTATCTTAAACCATGGAGATCCCATACCAAACCCTCGACCCACCACCCCATACCAAACCACACGGTGCTCGTATCCCCGGATCTGATGGGCTCTCTTAATGACATCTCATGTTGTCTCCTTCCCCCATCGGTCTCGGATCATAGTCAGGTTGTTATCCGATGGGGGCATGGCTTCTCCGGCTATAGAACCTTCAGATTTGAGCAATTGTGGCTTAAGGAGATGGGTTTCGAGTCGATCGTCCTCAAGTCTTGGAGTAGACCTTGCAATGCGACCCGGGCGGCATCCTGGTGCCTGATTAAACTATTTAGCTTATCTCGCGACATCAAGTCTTGGCTTATTTCCAATAAAATAAGCAAATTTCAAAATCTGGGGGAGTGGGAGCGTGAACTGTCTTCTATCCATCAGTCTCTCTTGGCTATGTCCTCTTTGTCTACATCCGATATTGAAAGTCTCAATGCTAGATCGACCGAGCGAGCTGACTTTGCTATTGTAATCTTAGCGACTGAAGGATGAGATTCGCTAGAAGCAGCGATCTCGGCAAATCTCGGGTGATATGGCTTAAAGCAGGTGACAAGAACACTAGGTTCTTCCATTCCTTTGCCTCTCATAAGCATAGGAGACAAGTCATTCAATCTATGTCCATCAAAGGTGTTTCCTACTCGGGCGACCAGGTCCTCCCCAATTGTGACCAATTATTTCACTAATTTGTATTCCTGCAACCACTCGGTAGGTGTTTCTGTGGGTCCTGCATTATTCTTGTCCATGGACCATGCTCTATCCATGTCGATGCAGGTGTCTTTCACTGAAGACGAAATCTTCTCGGTCGTGCGGGAGTCTTCTGGTTGAAAAGCTCCAGGATTTGATGGGTATCCTGTGGATTTCTTTCTCATATTCTGACACTGCGTTAAGAGTGACATTCTTAGTGTCTTTGTTGAGTTTCATCGCAACGGTCGATTGCTAATTCACTCTCACCTGGCTATTGTTTCTCTTATTCCTAAGGACACAACCACATCAGACATCTCGTGGTTCTGCCCCATATCCGTGTTAGGGGGTTTATATCGCATTATTGCAAAGGTCATGGCAAATAGGATGTGGTCAGTCGCTCCTCAGATTTTTTCGGATACACAGTTCGCCTTCATCTCTCACAGATGGCTGCAACATTCTTTCATTCTGGCCACAGAAGTGTTGCACTCTCTCAAGAGCAACGAGCGACCTTTCTTCACTTTTAAACTTGACTTTCATAAATCCTACGACTCAGTTCATTGGCCTTTCCTTTTTCACATGCTGGCGAATTTTAGCTTTGGTAGGCGCTTCTCTAGCTAGGTGCGTGAGCTGGTTACCAATGCCCAGTCCCAAATTCAGATCAATGGGGTTCATGGATAGTAGTTTAAACTTGGCCGTGGTCTTCGGCAAGGATGCCTCCTATCTCCTTTACTCTTTAACGTCGTGTATGAAGGCCTTGTGGTTTTATTTAAGAGGGCAGGGGAGTGTTGTCTAATTGATTCCCTCGGTATCCAGAAGTTCTCGAGTCATATCCTTACCTATGCCGATGACATGATTATTTTCGGCAGGGCTTTCATCCAACAAATGTTAAGATTCAAGCTTATGCTTTTGTATTTTCTATCGATATCAGGTTTATCTATGAACAATGTTAAGTGTTGTCTGTCCATGGTCAATGCCCCTACGTCTATGTTGGCCATGGGTCAGCGGATCTTCGGATGCGCAGTCTTAAAAAACACCTTTTCTTACCTGAGTCTGCCGCTCCAGATCATGTGTATCCCAATGGCAGCTTGGAACGTAACTATTCAAAGGGTTCAGAACAGAATATCGGCTTGACAAGCTTCCTACCTTTCCATCGTTGGTAGACTTACTCTCATCAAACGCGTCTTAAATGCTATGCCAGAATTCTTTATGCCTATGTTCCTGACGCCTATGGGGGTCAGTAAGAAGCTCTCTAGGGTGTTGGCGAACTTCTTGTGGTCTGGGTGTAGTACCAACACCGAGCGCCACCTAGTGGGGTGGGAAACCATAAGGCTTCTTCTGTATAGGGCGGGTTTGGGGGTTCCAGATCCTGGGTTGAAGGGTATGATGTTCTTAGTGAGGCAAAGCTGGCTTGCGCACTAGCCAGGGTCCCCGTGTGCAAGAGTTCTGGTCGCTAAATACAGGCCTATTGAATTGTTGTTTGGTGGCCACTGTGTGATTCAACAAACCGTATCGCAGCTACGTTGTTTGTGGATCCAAGTTTGGTCTGTTGTTCTTTCAAATGATGGCAATGATGACCCACAGTCACAGTTCTTTGGCTGCGCCTTTGCGTCTAATGGCTCTTTCCGCACAAAAGCCGGTTACCTCTCTCTCCTTCTTTCGGGGGTGGATCGATTCCCTGCGTGCCTTATCTGGGGCAAGGGGCTGACTCCTCGCTCACGCTTCCTGACATGGATTATCTTACACGAAAGAGTGCAGACAGACAACTTCCTTAAATCCATCGGCTTCCATCTTCCGAGTAAATGTTTGTTGTGCGAGGCGGTCGAAGAATCGACGTTTCACCTTTTTCTAGAGTGCCCTATTTTTAAAGCATCTTTAAGGTTACCTGGTTTAAGTCAGTTGTCAGCGTGCGCCAGAAGTCGTTCACTATCGACCTTTTGTGGTGTCCTTAGCCAATTTGCAATTGCAAAAAATGGCGGATTATTTGACGAATGTGGCTACTCTCATCCTGGTGGGCAGTTTGGATGACCCACAACAATGTCATTTTTTGGCAAGTTTTCAATAAATTAGTGAACTGTATTTTGAAGGACGTGTATGTCATTCTGCACATTAGCCTCCCATATCTTCAGCGTAATCTGCCACCATGCTCCCCCCCTCGATCCAGGCTGAATCTTGTCCGTTTTCTGTGTTTTTTGAGTTTGTGTTTGTGTTTTTATTTTTAATGTTTGTTTTTTTGGGCTTCTAGGTTGTGTCTGGGGCATTTTTTGTGTTTCCTAAGGGTTCAATGTTGGTTGAACTTTTTTCGTAATGTTGATGGTTGTAGTTCGACTCTCTCTCTCTCCAAGAAAATAAAATATCCAAAATACCACCTTCTTCTTTTATCTATCGGGGCCCATTGCTATGGCTGTAGAACCCCAAACCCCTCTCTGATGAACTCACTGCTAATATATGGTGCGTGGCCATCCTCTTCTGAAGCTGCCCATCTTCGCCTCTTGCCATTCTGGCTGGATAATAGAAGGTAAACAACCCCCATTAACCGAACACACATTGGCTGGCCTTTGGTTGGTAAAACCCTTGAGGTCCCACGGGGAAGTACACTCAACTTCAACCTTCCTGAAAGGGACGCCAACCATGGGTTCAGTACTTGTGACGTCTCGTCAACTTGGTGACATTCACAAGTCGCCCTAACCAGATGAGTGGAGCCCTTGTTGGCATAAATTGACCTAGTTTTGGATACAATCATCTGTTTGAAAATGTATGTGAAACAGCAACCAAAAAATAAAAAGGGAAAACTAAATTTCTAAAGGACTCAATTTATCATCATAAGGTCTGCAAAACTTTGCCTTGACAAAATGGATTGCTTAGAGAACAACCAACAGAGCTTGCTTGATCAAATGAATATCAGCTCAACTACTAAGGGCACTTGGGCTTCCCTTCTTAAGTCTTCCAGTTGTTGTAGCAAGGGCACTCCTCCTTATGGCCATAGGGGACAGAAGGTATACACAAGCACTTCAAGCAGCACTTGTTGCAGAAGAAGAGGCATGGATTCTTATGAGAGGTTGCAGAGCATCTAAACTCACACTTTGCTGGGCACTGCTCCAGGCCAACCAAAGAACACATCAAAGCCAAATAATAGTAATAATAATAATAATAATAATAATAATAATAATAATAATAATAATCAATGTTCTCAGTATCGGCCCTGAATCCTTGGGCCACCGATTCAGCTGTATCGGCCGATACCGATACTCAAGTGAATCGTTCTATATCAGTCAGAAAATTAATAAAAAATTATTATATGTCAATCATAATGTGACGTGTTAAAACTATTAAAATAATAATAAAAATTATGTTTTAGTGTTTTTTTGCATTTATTTTAAAAAATAGCCGATTCAAGGTGAAGCGTATCGATTTCCTGCCAATATGATGCCTGTCGCGCACCGATACTGAAAACATTGATAATAATAATAATAATAATAATAATAATAATAATAATAATAATAATAATAATAATAATAATAATTAGAGCAAGACACAAGTTGGTTGAGTTCATATCTATTTCACAAAGATAGGGGTACTACCCACACAACAAATTATTTCTGATATTTTAATACATAAAAGGAAAATATATGAGGTTCTGTACCAAGATAGTTAGCCGCCAAATGGTAGATCTAAACCAAAAGACTTTGTCATATATAATTCACCACAAGATTTATTTTCAAGATGGTGAAAAAACAACCACTCAAAATTCATGAAAATAAAGGTAGTTTAGAAATGGTATAAGACATCTTATTTAAATAGAACATGCTAAGCATCATCAAAAAGTTAAAAAGTTAGATTTTGCTTTTGGAGCTTAGATCTACTTAAATTATGTACCACCAAAGAAGCACCCATACTTAAATTTCCCATACTTAAATTTTTAAGGAAATTGTTAAAAAATTAAAAAAATTGTTTGCACATGTCAGTGTCTATGTCGTCTTGTTCAAGGTGTCACTAGGGACACACCACCAAAATGGCGTGTCCCTGTGACACGGGTTCTGTTTAGTATGCCAAAATTACATTTAAGCATATATGAGAGAGAGAGAGAGATGCATCATCTTCAAGGCCATCCTGAAAATAAAAAATTGAGAGAAAAAAACATGAGAAACATTTTGCCACTATTATATGGTTGAAGAAGTTGTACACAAGATATAATATCAACCTTACCCGTTTATAGACAAGTGTTTCCTTCTCGGATAGATCCGCCTGAAAAATCAGACATTTAGTAATTAAACAAATCAATAAAATGAGTTCAAAAAGCTAAAAAATCCACAAGAACTAACAACTGAAGTAGGGGTCGGGAATGGATCGGGTACAGTAAACCCCTGATCTGAATTCGACACTTTATACTGGATATGGATTTGTAGATTGGATCCGATCTAATCCAGTCTGTTTATAGTTACATGAGAAAACCTTGATTTTGGACTTGCTTTATTATTACTGTATATATTTAAAATGTGCACATTACATCACAAGATCTTATTCATACACAAAATTAGATTCGGATCTAGTGCAAACAATTTGGACAAGTTCTTATCAGGCACGATCCTGCCCATATCAGACCGATTTGCCACCCTAAGTTCATGTTTTCCTTACAAAGTAAACCCCAGAAATTTGATGCAATTATACTTGAAATTCTTTCACCACATAAGCAATATTCTTTTCTGTTTTCTTTTTTCATTTGAAGGTTTTTGATGAATTTTGTCTTTATTGGGATCATTTTTTTTTTCAGGTGGAAAGGTTTCATCGTGTATTTTTTATTTTTTTGGATAATCCAAGACAAAAATATCACCGATCACCTACCACACATTGGCACCTAGCTTCGACCTCGCAGCAAGGGATGCTACCTGTGGGTTTCAAACTTGTGACATCCCAAATTTGGTGACATTTACAAGTCATCCTTACCAAATGAATGGATCGCTTGTGGGCTATTTTTCATTTCTTCATCCTACAGCCTTGATTGATTTTTCTTTCCACTGGGGATTGTGGATCGCTGTCATTTACACATTGTTGATAAGCCATTAGGTGTTAAAAAACATCTGAAGTACCAACTCGGCTCCACTTGTCTGGTAGGAGCAGCTAGTGCATGTCAGCTTGTGTTGAGAGGTTGCAGGTTCAAAACCCAATGGTATAGTTGCATAACTGGTAAGGTCTGCCTAACCCCAAACTTGCCTTTAAAAAAAACATGCCAAGTTAAATAGCTATGGGAGGCTTATGCTACGAAAAAGAAAAGAAAAAAACAAAACAAGTAGGCCATGCTTTTCACTCAAACACTACAAAAACTCTAATTAGCGACGACAATTTGCGATAGATTTTTTCCGTCATAAATTTATGACAGATTAGCTAGAGAAAACTATTCTTCGCTAACGTTTGAATTATTTACAGAATTAGCGATGAAAAACATTCCGTCGCTAATTAGTGACGGGTTCACGACAAAAACTTTTCATCTCAAACTCCGTCGCCACTTAGCGACGGATTAGCGGCATAAATTTTCTATCGCTACTTGGCAACAGATTCGTGATAACAATTTTCCGTCGCTAATTTTTCCCTTAAAACCTTAATGCGAGCTCATTTCTTTCTCTTTCATCCCCTGCCCATCGCACGCCACCCGTCGCTCTTCGCCCACTGCCCACCGCCCATCATCCATCGCCGGTCGCCCACCGCCCGTCATCCGTTGCCCATCGTCTGTCTCCCTGTCTTACGAGATGCGAGGGAGGGGCTCAACCCCCTCCCTGTTCTTTTTTTGCCAAGGAGGGGCTAAACCCCCTCGGTGTCTCCCTATTTTACGATCTCGCTCTCGCCAGTAGATTATTTTGTATTGTATTATTTTGTATATTTGTGCTTTACAGGTACGTAACTGAGCTAATTGCATGGTGCTTAGTGCTAAGCATCTCATGTAGTTAAAAATATAATGCAAAAAGAAATAAAAAAAATGCAAAGAAAAAAGCAATGCAAATCGGGTGAATACTCGTTGTGAGTAAGCGATGGAAGCGCATCACATGTTATTTAATTTCTTGGATGCAACACTTTTCTGTTCACACACTCATTTAGTTGTGGATATCTAGGACTGCTTTGATGGGGTTCGGAGATCATGTTGAGCATGATCTTAATGTATGAAAATAGAAGTGTTTTTATTTTTAGAGTTCGGATTTCATGCTAGTCATGATAGTAGTTAGCGGGATATTGGAGTGTGTTTGTTGCAGGTACATGTTTGACATTTTTTTGATATGAATGATTTGAATGTATTTCAATGTTTGATGTGACTGTATCCATGCTTGCATGAAGTTGTTTTCAATTTGATTATGCCTTCCATGTGAAATTGTATCATGAAAACATGCTTCAAATGAATGTATCGTGTTATGAATGTTATGAATGAGTTTGCACATGAAAATGAATAATAAGTTATCAATGCTTCAAATATACTTCAAATGAATGGTTTTATACATGAAAATATTAAATTATTAATGCATGCATCATAGTTCTTGTGATTGAATGACATCATATATATATATATATATAATGTGTGTATGCGATATATATCAAATCATTACATCCACCATGAATACATGATAAATTAGATATTTTCTTCATCATAGCATTCTTATGATTATCTTTTAACTGGTTAAGATAATATTCATAACATCATAGGATAAAATGACTGCAAACTGTGAATAAATGTACAGTAGGATTGTTGACAATGAGGTATCGCTTGAATATATGGATGATGCTGACAATTTTATTGAATTTGTAATGGCAAGTGTCAGTACTATGGATCCAACAGGTCGAATCAGGTACCCCTGCACGATGTGTAAGAACAATCGATTTGTAGAACCTCATGGCGTTAGGCATCACCTATAAAGGAAGGGTTTTATGAGTGATTATCAGAATTAGACGTTGCATGGTGAAGAATTTTGAAACAATTTGGATGCACGGGTGAATGTGGTGCACGATAATCCATATATGGATTTGATATTTGATGCCGCATGAACAGAACTGGGTTTTGCTATGGGTCATAATGATATAACAACTGCAGTAGATGAAGAATCACCAAATGATGCAACTAGTAGATTTTATGATTTATTTAGAGATGCTGATGAGCCACTTTGGAATGATTGTGAGAGACACATTATCTTGTCTGCAGTTTTTCAACTAATGAATTTGAAGTCCGAGTATAATTTGAGTTAATCATGTTTTGACCGTTTGTGCATGATTGTGAAGTGTATGTTGCCCAGAGATGAGAAATCGCCACAAAATTTCTATCGTACGAAAGTTATGGTCAATGCTTTAAGTATGGGTATCAAAAGATAGATGTTTGTCCAAATCATTGCATGTTGTATTTTAAAGATCAAGAAAATAGCAGATCATGTTCATCATGTGGGCATCCTCGGTTCAAGCTAAAGACAAGGGGCAATGGTAGCATGAGGTCAAAAGAAGTACTATACAAGTCGCTCAGCTACTTCCCTCTCACCCCTAGATTGCAACGATTGTATATGTCTTCGAGGACAGCTACACACATGATCAGTTACATGAAGACAAGATTGCTAAAGGAGGTGATTACTATCAATCAGATGATATGTATGACTTCCGTTATGGTCACGATGTCGCACATGGTATGCATGTCATATCTCCATTGTCCGATGACACACGTATGGAAGAATGATCTGAATGATATACTAAGTGGTTGGGCGCCTAATGAAGAAGAGGAGGAGAAGGAAGAAGAAGAATATGAAAGTCAAACAAGTGATGAGGAAGCATACTCGAGCTAGTGAAATACATTTTGTAATCCATACCTTATATTTGAATGTATTGTAATGTTTGATGTGAATGATTTGAAATGTATTGCAATGTTTGATGTAAATGATTTGAATGATTTGATTGTTTTACAATGTTTGATACGAATGATTTTAATGATATGAATATATTGCAATGATTTGAATGTATTACAATGTTTAAATGTATTGCATGAAGTTATTTTCGATTTGATTATGTATCAATAAAGATATTGAGTTATGTAACTGATCCAAATAAAATTTATATTTGTTAAAATATAGTTCGTGGAGGTCACAGTGGTCGAGCACCCAGTGGTAGCCAGTCTCGGCCTTCATCTTCACGGGCTGCTTCGATAGATATATCATTTAACTAATTGTATACTTGATTAGTTTAAATGTGCATTGTGTGAATTTATAACTCAATTTCTTATAGATGATGTTTTGTCTGCACATGAGACAACGCCGGATGCAGGGTCTTCTCAGTCTGATAGATGATGACTCATTCAAATAATGTATATCTATAGTCGATCGTAAGTATTTCACTGTCACTTGTCCAATACTTATCTTATAAATAGTGTATAGCAACAGTCGATTATTAATATGTATCAATTCATATGCAGCACGAGGTTCGAGCAACATGAAGTAATATGAGAAATTAGAAAGTCACTACTTCAGTATCTTTCAGGACCGATCGCTTAATGGAAAAAGTACCTGAATGAAGTGTTGGACAGATTATTGTCCTCATTCATGATATGCAATAGTTTATCATAACTAATGTGTTTCATATTTAATTTTTGTTATAGTCATGTGTGTTAACTTTTTGAAGGTATTTGTGGGTTTTGCATCACTTCGCGACTACGAACGAGAAGAAGGAAACGAGGGTAGTATGGCAGAAGGTGACTGCCAATCGATTTGCCTACATGCTACATAATATAAAGACTACAACGATAAAAGCAACTGGTAGGATAGATGATCCACTGCAATGGAAGGACCATGACCCTTCTACTATCAGGAGAGATTATTGGGAGGGAATGTGCGACAAGTGGGCGAGCAATGAATTTCGAAATCGCTCAACAAAGGCTACACAAAACCGAGCGAAGATGCCCGATGCCCATCTACACATAGGTGGATCTAGGACTTTTGGGAGCCACCAAAAGAAAATGGTAACTCATCAATATAAATATTGTCAAATTTATAAGTATTTATGCATACTTTTTAATTGATTTTTTTATCATTTAACCTTGCAGAAAGCAGAAAAAGGAGGCATTGTGCCTTACAAGGATGTATGTTGAAACATATAAACATAAGAGAACGGGAGAGTTTGTATCAGAGAATGCGAGAGTGACATCGGTATGTATTTATTGTATTAATAAACATTGTAATATACAAGTTACTATAAATTACATTATCATAAATATTGTATTTCTTTATTATTAATTCATATTGTAATCATTACTTTGTAGGAGTCATACGAGTAACAAATGATAGAGCGATATGACGATGACTCCACTCGGCATTTGCCTTTTGATCCTGCAACATGTATGACTGCAACCGATGAACCCAAAAAGGGCCGTGTGTTTGGGTTTAGGAGTAACATGAACACCACACCAGTCATTGCCTTCTGCAGCCGGGGATCTCAGAGTTCTCCCACCAACATCAACCCCCATTGTCTTGGGATGGTGTCTGTCAGCGTCTTGAGGACAAAATGCGTTACTTTTTACATGAAGTCATTCTCAACCTTATCCATAATGAGTTATGCAACTTTTTTGGGGACAGGAGAACTTCGTCTGAAATCAACATGAACTCCGGTGCCCGTCAGGTATAAAGATTCATGCAATTTGTTTCATGTTGTTAGATTTCAAGCTAGTATATGCATGATTGAACACATATAAGCATGATTTCATCACTATAAGATTTTTTGACTGCCTTATAACACATATATGCATGATTGAATCACTATGAAAGTGGTTTGACAACCTTAGAACACATACACGCATTCTTTCATCACTATGACAACTTTAGAACACATATGAGTATGATATTAGCATATATGAAAGTTTTTTTATTGCCTTATAACACATATATGCATGATTGAATCAATATGAAAGTTTTTTGACAACCTTAGAACACATATAAGCATGATTTCATCACTATGAAAGTTTTTTGACTGCCTTGTAACACTTATATGCATGATTGTGATACATAACACATTTATTTGACACCCTTATAAACATTATATCCATGCGTGAATCACTGTGACATTTTTTTGACAACCTTAGAACACATATCTGCATGATTGAATTACTATGAATTTTTTTTGTCAGTCTTAGAACACATGTCTGAATTCTGTTATTGTTCTTCACTTTATTGCTAGTCTATGTGTCATTCAGCCATTTACCTTGATTGCATTAGACTAGGTGCATTACATATAATTTATTTCATTGTATTTTGTTTATCAATACTAACATTTCAGTTCTCTTGTAGGATGCTGGAGATGATCAACGTAGAGGAGCTGATGGAGGCATGGATGAAGGGGCAAAGCGAGACAATAAAGAGGATGATGCCCTAAATCTTGGCGAGGTTTAGATTCATCTGTTTAATTTGTTTCACGTACTTATAATTAATTAGAACTTGGCAATGACTGTATTGAGTTGTTAAATTTGTTTAACTTAAAACTTGTGTTAAATTTGTTTCACATGCTTTGTATATATATATTTTTATGTGTACTTTGTTTTTTATACACAGGTTATATAAATTGTATAACGAGAAATTTTCTAGATATTCATATTTTTTAAATTTTTTTTTAAAAAATTTACGATGAATTAGCGATGGATAGTATCCATCGCTAATATCCATCACAAATTTAAATCAGTCGATATTTTGTGACGGAATTTAATTTGTCGCTAATCCCTCGCTAAATTGAATACGGACATTAGCGACGGATATGTATTCATCATTGAATTTTAGCGACGGATTAGCGAACTAAATTATTCCTTATTTAGCGACGGATTGACGACAGATAAATTCTATCGCATTTTAGCAACCAGGATTATACAATGAATGCTTTTCGTCGCTTAACACATTAGTGAAAGATTAGCGACGGATAGCGTATGTCACTAATCTGCATTTTTCTTGTAGTGAAAGCGCCACAAGCACCACCTTCCTAGTTAGAAGCGACCGCGGTTTGTCACCAAACATAGGAAAGACTATGGTTTGAAATCTAGAGGAAACATTCCTCGTCATAAGATTGTAGCTGGGTATACTCCTCGAGGGGGTGGGGGACCTTAACGGTTTTACCAACCAAAGGCCTACCAATGTGCGACTGATGATACACACATGCAAGCACATTGAACAGAATTGAAGGAAACCAATTATCTATGACTTACCAGAGTTGCCTTGGTCAGTTGGAGTGAGAGGAAGAAGACCAACATCAAGGACAAGAGAAGCTCAAAAACCTACCTTGGCCATCTTGATCTGATTGAGTCCTGTCTATATAAGTTGGCTCAAGAATAGTGCCAGTGCCAATTTAGATAAAAAAGGGAGACCTCTAAGGTGCATGGATAATTTCAATTTTCAAACAGGAAAAATCTAGGTGTAATTCAGAAGCATCAAATTCATTAATGAAGGCCCAATTTTGGGTCGTTGCCAAATCCTAATTTCGTACGGCACCACTATTTAGGAGACTGATAAGGAACGTGTAACTTAGCCTGATCAAAATTCAAAGCAAATAAAGGATTCGTGAAATCTAAGTGGGGTGCATATATTGGGCGTTATGGCAGCTCATTATGACCTAATAGGTTAGGCTCATAAATTTTTTTTTAATAATGCAATAAGCTAGATTTCCGTTTTTTAAAGAAAGCCCATGGAAAACATTGGCATATATAATTTTAAAAAGTTAAGAAATTAAATAAAAACATAACCAAATATTTAAAATTATAGAAATTCAAAGCAAAATGTTAATATCATGTTGTTTTAAAAAAGCAACATGATTTTTCAGTATTTTTGTCATTTTTTTAAAATATATTGCCGTAAAATCTTGATAGTTTTTAAACTATCGCTAACATTTGTGACTACGGTTAAAAGCAAAACTGCAGTTCACGAGGGATCCACACTCCTGGTTATGTCAATGGGTCGGGTTTGTACGTATGGGTATCCAACCAGACCCAAACTTGAATTTTTGGGTATGGGCATAAAAAGTGCTGACACCAATAATATTCGAGTCAACCTGAATTCGACCTAAGCAATATGTTAACAGGATTTGAGTTATGATTTTTGCCAGATACATAACCTGACACGAGTTTTTTATTATTACTTTTTCGCTAAAAGTAGACTTCAGAAATTATACGAGTGTGGGTTTGAGATTTCATTTTCAAAACCCTTGAGTATACCTTGATGTAGGTAGGGCTGGGCATCGGGTCAGCCCAGCCCAAGCCCATTTAAATCTCGGCCAGTCGAGTTTTAATGTGCTTGGGTTTGAAGTGCAGCTCATGACCTGTTCCATTGGCCCAATGGGCCAATGTTTAGGAGTCAGTCCAGTCCGGCCCAAACTCATTTGTAGGTTATTTTTGAACAAAGTTCATAAATTAATTTTTAGAATACCAAAAAAATGAATTAACTAAAAACAAACAAACATAAATTTCAGAATTTCACATCTAATAATCTTCAAAGTATCCAAATGAAAAGTTCATAGCAAAATATTTCTTCCATGGCATAGCTTTTGAACAAATAAATCAACATCAATTTTTTAAAATAACTTAAAACTTGATCCTGAATTATAGTCGTCCTATGCAAAACAACATAATTTCTTCAATCCACTGATATGGTAACCCATTATGCTGCACAACCTAAAAAAGATAAAGCAAAAATACTTAAAAATGGTTGCAGTTATTCTAATTAGAGTTACAAACCATAACAAATTTATCATCTTGCAGTAAAAGTCTTAATAAGTATCATCATCCAACTCTTTTTGGTGAATTAGTAACCAAATTGACAATGGAGGAGTTGCAGTTTGCACAGTGATAAAGAGATGGGGAGAAAAAATATAGAAAAACCTAATTCTTAAATAAACCAGCATTTTCATAAAATTATCTTTTTATTTCTTATAAAATTAGTGAAACTAATTTTGTAAATACTGATAATTAACAACTTCTCATGTACCTAACTAATTATCTGTCTAATTTTCATAAAATTAATACAACTAATTAAGTAAAATATCAATAGTTACCAAGTTACTATGCAACTACCTAATTTTGTAATTTTTATATTACTAAAAAATTAATTAAATAGCTCAGTCTGTGGACTGACCAAGCCCAATAGCCTGTGGGCCGACCCAGGCCTGGCCCATGGATATAACGAGCCAGGTTTTGTCCTAATAGCTAATGGGCTAGGGCTTAAAAACTTGAACCAAACCCGGCCCATGGCGGGTCGGGTCAGCTTAGCCCATCGGACCGCCTGGCCCGTTGCCCACTAATGGACAGGGCCAAAGATCCGGTTCGGGCCGGCCCATTGGAAAAACTGGGGTCAACGGCCCACCCATTGGGCCCGTAGACCAAAACGGGCTGCTATATATATATATATATATATATATATATATATATACACACACACGTGTGTGAACTTTTACGTGTATAGAAAAATAGATTATATATATATATATATTATATTCAGCCTGATTCGGGCTGGCCAGCTAGCGACCCAGCCCATGTCGACCCGCTTCCCAGTTCGGGCCGAGCGAGGGCCAAATTTACTGGCCCAGGCCCAGGCTGCCCTGCCTGATGCCCACCTCTGCATTGATGGGTCAGGTACCCGACCCATCAACAACCCTGTCTAGGGGGTTAACTCAAGGAGCTGGGGGTTTCACTTGGTGGACAGTGTGTAGGGCTGCACAACGCGCCAATCTGATTCGAACTCATATGGAAATATAAAGGAGCCGAGCTTGAGCAATGTCTCAAGCTTGATACAGATGAACGAGCCAAGCTTAAAATGGGAAATCTCGCTTGGTAAGACATTGGGCTTTTACAGGGCAGTGCTGAGTTCAAACCCAACATTCTTTTGTCGATTTTAAAACTCTTTGGTCTCGAGCCGAGTTCCTGACTTAGGCCATCATGAACAGAGGCTCTTCAAGATTGAGCCAAGTTTGAACATGCATTTTTTTTTAACAGACTTCAAGAGAGCCCAAGCTCAGCTCGTGTGCAGCCCTAGTAAGGTGTCTCTTGAGATACCAACCGGGGCTCCTTTTGTTTGGTATGAGCTGTTAGTGCAGGTCACCATGTGTTGGAACGTTGCAAGTTCAAAACCCAATGGTATGTTGGTGTCTCTTGAGATATATGTTGAAGCCTTCTGTTCACATGTCTTAATAAATGATAGTACCACCCAAAATAGCTCCTCTCATCTGGTAGGGGTGACTTATGAATGCCACCAAGTTGATGGGACGTCACAAGTACGAAACCCACGAGTGGCATCCCTTGCCACAAAGTCAAAGCTGGGCGTACTCCCCCGGTGGGCAGGAGGGACCTTAAAGGTTTTACCAACCTAAGGCCAGACAAGGTGCGGTCGGTGATGGGGGGCGGGGGCCCCCTTGGATTATCCAAAAATAAAATAATAAATGATAGTACCTGCAAGCGATCAGAAAATCAGTAGTTTTCTCCCACTTATCTCAATAAAAAGTTCAAAAGCACACTTAAAATTTTAGCAATAACAAAAATACAGCTAAGTTTTGGATATCGTAAAAACACACCTAAATATTCTTCTATTAATTAAAAGCATGCTTCTGTCAAAATAACTTAGGTTATCAGTTATCACTAAACCAAGTTGAGTTGATAAAATAAAGGTACTGATTTAACCTAAAACAATAAAAAAATTTAAATAAAAAAAAATACCTAAAATTTTGACAATAATAAAAAACAAACCTAACTTTTGATTATTATAGCTCACCTTTAACAGAATCTTCGAGAGAAGTAAGCCCTAGGTTATTTTGATTAACCATAAAATAACTGTGTATTTTTAACAATATTAAAAACTTAGATTTGTTACAAAAAAACTTAGTTTTGTTTTGTATAATCGCCCAAAATTTTGGTGTGTTTTTTTGAAAATCTCAAAAGAAAAAAAAATCATCTGCAATTTCTAGGGTGTACTAATGTTTGCTTTCTTTTATTTCCTTAGGTTACTTGTGGGGTGCTTGAACACATGTTTACGGAATCAGAGAATTGCATTTTTTTATTGAAAAAACAAATCAAGTTAGACATGTTAATGGGTCAGACTATCCAACCCATCATGGTGTACCCAGACCCAACCAAATAACTAGTTGTGGAATTCAGATTTGTGTTTAGGTTTTTGTTGGGCCAAGAAAATGAAATTCCAAACTTGAATTCATATAGTTTAAGGAGTTTTCTCTCACTAAAAATTAGGGCTGGTAAATAAGCCAAATTAAAACACTCGTGTCTCGGCTCATGTTCAGCTCGTTAAGAGCACATTCAAACTCGTAAAATAGGCTCGATAAAGCTGAATATGAACAAGTACTCGTCTCGGAAGCTCATTAGGTAATAATAAATATATTTTACACGTATTTTTTTTATAATTCTATTTCTTCCAGCTCTAAAACAATGCATTTTTTCTATAAACAAGATAGCTCAAACTCGGCTAGTTTAACTCAAACTGATTATGAGCCCGGCTTGACTTACCACAAGAATGAGCTTGACACTTCAAGCTCGTCTCATTGAGCTCGTTTACCAGCCCTACTAAAAATTCATATAAAACACTCTGCTCAAGCCGAGTTGTGTTGAATATCCTACAATTAAAAACTATACCCAAACCCAACCTACATAGCAGGTAGGGGTGGCAATCGGGTTGGGTTGGCGGGTCGTGTCGGCTGGTTGGCGGGTCAGCATACCTCAACACGAACCCAACCCGTTTATTAAACGGGTCGGCTGTGGCAAACACGAACCCGACCCATTTATTAAACGGGTAACCCGACACGACAAGGTTAACCCGTTTAATAAACGGGTCGGGTTGGGTAAACGGGTTGG
Source organism: Nuphar pumila (assembly GCF_984573655.1). Lineage (NCBI taxonomy): Eukaryota > Viridiplantae > Streptophyta > Magnoliopsida > Nymphaeales > Nymphaeaceae > Nuphar > Nuphar pumila. The sequence continues at coordinate 124,749,533 of NC_143255.1, forward strand.
CGGGTCGAGTCCAGGGTTTTACATTGAAAAGTTTACGGGTTGGCGGGTTAGCAGACGGGTTGACGGGTCGGGTTCGGGTAAACGGGTTGACCCGACCCTTTGGCGGGTTGGCATACCCCTAACACGAACCCGACCCATTTAATAAATGGGTTAGGTGGGTCGACCCGTTTACGCCACAAACCCGTTTAAGCCAAACCTGAACCCGGCTAAGAAGCTGATTGGCCGGTCGGGTTGGCGGGTCATGTCAGAAATTGCCACCCCTAATAACAGGTGGGTTGAGTTTGTGTCGACATTTTTTATGCCCAAACCTAGAAATTCGGGTTTGGGTATGGTCAGGTATGTGATACAAACCCAACACGTTGACAGCCTAGATCTAGGGCACAAATTGTGCATGAAAGTTCATGATGAAGACGTCTGACCTATAACCCGGTTTCTCGTTATAAAAAGAAAAAAAAACTCAATATTTTAATACAAAGTGTTGAGGTAACTTCTTGTTATTTGACTTTTTTTATATTTTCTTTCTGAATAGGGATATAAGTGGTTCGGATTCGGGTCAGATGTAGCCATTACCAAATCCAAATAATCGAATATTAACTAATCCGACTCGGATTTCATTGAGAAAAGGCTAATACCGAATCTGAAAAAAATGCATGTAATCACATTTGGATATCTATCCAAATCAGATTCTATCAGGTTCAGTCATGAAACCGTACAAACCTGAATTCGGCTATTAGTGGGATTCAGTTTTCTTGATCAACTAGGACTAATCAGATTCAGAATCGGGTCGGATATTGGATATATCCGTTCCATTGACATTCCTATCTTATCCTAGAATGTTTCGAATGTTGTTATCATGGTGATAATTATTGCTTAATGCCAATCTCTATTCAACCCTTAAATATTTCATATTTCCATTTTGTCTTCATGCTGGGGTGTGGTTTCTTTGGATTATAAATCAAAAAAAAAACAGAAGAAATATACAGTTCCAAAATTGGTCCCGTGTGGCCAGCAGGGTGGTCGTGAGGGTGTTGAGACCAGATCAAATCCCACTGATGTGAACGGGTTGGACGACATCAGACCTGAATCCGGTCAGACAGGCGTTTTATCCAAATTCAGATGCAATTAATAACCGGATATGGCCTTGGTTTTGAATTTGGCATCCAAATCCAAGTCCGAATCTCACTAAATTATGAAATCCAAGTATGCGTAAACTTTGGATTTTAAGCTAGTTGGATATGTTACCCGTTTTATCTGATCACATCCGACTCTGGATCCAGCTTAATTTTATTCTTCACTAGACAATATCTCGATATTGTATAACGTCAAATGTTTAGGGAAGTTTTTTCGTTCGTGTATTTGTGTTGGAGTTCAAAAGCAATCATTTGAATTGCATTAATATCAATACCTGCAAACATATATGGTCACAAAATTGACACGATACTGACCTGAATAGGTTATTTTTAATAAATATGAAAAATAACTTAAAATTAATTGTTTAAAATTATTTTAATGGTTTTACACGTGTCAGATCCTGATTGACACAATATTTTTTAGTTGGGACTATAGCAACTACCACCTGGCAAACACAAAAACAAGTATATATATATATAGGAAAACAAAAACCTATTAAATGAAATATGAAAGTAAATTTTTGGTATTTTTTTCAGAATTCACAGATGTGTTCAACAATATTTATTTACTAGAATTGATACTTGGATTATGCATTTTGGATGAAAAAAACAGTATTTGGAAAATAAAAAAATTATGAAAATTATAGGTTGTTGATTTTTGAAACCTTATAAAAACCTATCCATGCATTACAATCAAATGTTCCAATAAGTGATGCCTATAGATCACACATCTGTATGGTCAGAATTTTGAAAAAGCACCAAAATTCATGAAAATCTAATGACATGTTTAATTTAGTAAGTTTTCATTTCATATATATATATATATATATATATATATATATATATATATATAAAGTGACAGCTGCCTAATATTTTTGTTTGCCTACCATCAGTAAATATGTGTTTTTGGGTTATTTTTTGCAAATCTGACCATGCAGAAAGAAACATAGTTGATTTGGTAGGAATTGACACTTGAGTAATGTTTTTTTGGATAAAAAATATGACACTTTCATCATTATACTTTTTAAATTTGTAGATCATTGATTTTTAAATCTTATAAAACCTACCTATGTGCCAGAGTCGGATGATCCAAACAGTCAATTCATGTAAAATCAAACATATAGATCACATTTGCATGGTCAAATTTTAGAAAAATAAAAAAAAAACTCATTCAAAGCTTGGTAGGCTGGCGATAGGCACGTAATGAAGTAGACTATTACCACCTAATATATATATATATATATATATATATATATATATATATATACTTGAGTAAATCTAACATTAAACTAATTGAGTTTAACATTAGATAAATTCAATTGTATGAAAATGACTAAAATCCTATAAAAGAATGATACTTTTTGGAAATATATGACTACTTTTTTTGGCATTACGGGTCTTCTAAACTTGTAGGGAATAAAAAAGTCAAACCCAAAAATCTAATGACATGTTTAATTTAGTAGGTTTTCATTTCTTCTCTCTCTATATATATATATGAAAAGTGACAGCTGCCTAATATTGTTTTTTTTGGCCTACCACCAGTAAATGTGTGTTTTTAGGTTATTTTTTGCAAATTTGACCATGCAGAAACATAGTTGATTTGGTAGGAATTGACACTTGAGTAATGTTTTTTTGGATAAAAAATATGACACTTTCATCATTATGCTTTTTAAATTTGTAGATAATTGATTTTTAAATCTTATAAAACCTACCTATGTGTCAAAGTGGGATGATCCAAGAGTCAATTCGGGTAAAATCAAGCATATAGTGCATGGTCAAATTTTAGAAAAATTTTAAAAAACTCATTTTGGTAGACAGGCGATAGGCACAAAATGAAGTAGACTATTATCACCTAATATATATATATATATATATATATATATATATATATATATATATATATATATATATATATATATATATATATATATATATATATATATATATATATACTGAGTAAATCTAACATTAAACTAGTTGAGTTTAACATTAGATAAATTCAATCGTATGAAAATGACTAAAATCCTTTAAAAAGAACGATACTTTTAAAAATATATGACTACATTTTTTTTGGCATTACGGGTCTTCTAAACTTGTAGAGATTAAAAACGTCACACATTTTTCAAAAAATGAACTTTATGAATTCATCAAATTTACCTTTTTGACCTCAAAAAGTAATCATATATTTTTAAAACTATCAAATTTTAAAAATATTTAATCATGATTGAATTCTCTAATGTTAAACACAATTGATTAAATGTATTATATCACAAAAATTTGCTGTTTTATTTTTAAACCTTTTTTTTTTTCATGACGAAGTTTCCTTGCCGATAACGAGGTCACATGATAGGTCCATCTTTCTATGCGGTAAGCCCTAGGTAAAAGTAAACTTCTGAAATTATACAGATCCGGGTTTGAGATTTCAGTTTTATGACCCATTAAACCCGAACCCGATACTTAGTTATTGATCGGGTTCGAGTAAACCCTGATGGGTCAGGTACCCGACCCGTTGACTGCAGACTCGCCTCGGAATCGGATATCTGACCCAACCCGGTGCCGTCGGGTCTTCGTCAGTATCGCCTTCTTTTATCGTCGTAAATTTCATAGAAAATAAAGGGTAGTTTTGGTAATGTCTTCCACTCTGTTTCTTCCACCCGGCGTTTGATAAAAGGGAAAAAGATCGTCGCTCTCTCTCTCTGATTTTTTCCCCTCTAATTCTTTTTCTTTTTTGTTTTCCTGGCTCGAGGAAGAAGAAGAGGAGCCTTTCTTCTCGAGCAAGATTGCAGGGGCGAGAGTAAGAGGAAAGTTGACGCTTTAGTCTTTCTGTGCGCGTGAATACCTCTCACTCTCTTCTTTGCTCGGTTCGCGTTCCGTCGGCGCCTGATCTTCGAAGACTATAGCGGAAAAAGGCGTCTCCTCGTTGATCGAGTCTCCGTGAGAGAAAAGAAGAGAGACGGAGAGGAAGATAGACGTAGCTGAGAGGAAACGAATCAGATGCCAACCGCGAGAGCGATCTTCCTCTGGAAAGGTTCGTGCTCGCAATTTATTCTGTAGCTCGGAGGCGGGAATGGAGAGGATAAGGGGAGCTCAGAGAATCTGAGGAAGGTTTGCCGGGAGAGACGGGGGGGGGGTGGAATTGAGGCGTTTGATGCTTTCTGAGATCGATTTGGAGGTTGTTTCTCTTGATGGTGCCTTAGTCTTTGGTTTTTCTGGATCTTGAGGGAGAATTTGTGGTGATAGTACTGTTTTCTGAACTCGATGATGCCTTCTGAATCGTCTCCGGCGCTCCTCCTCTGAAGATCCTTCCAGCTTCGTCTTTCCTTTGGAAAAGTTTCGGTCCTCTTCTAAATTCCCGCTCTTCTGGTCGAAATCTTGCTTTCCGTGGAAATCTTGGAAAATTGTCTCATCTATGGTTATTTATCGATTTTTCTCTGCATCTGATGAGTAATTAGTAGTTTTATCGTGAAATTTCAAAATCCCGTGCTTTTCCTCTTTACAGCATTGTGCATTTCCTCTTTCGTTGTGCAACTCGCAGAATTTTAGTTCTGAAGGCGAAAAATTAGCCTTTATGCGCTCAAAAAATTAATTACGAGATTTTCTCTTCGGGTAACATGATATTTCCCTTTTATCTTGTGTCTGATTGGATTTTTAGCTCTCGGCGATAAGTTCTGAAATTTCGGTTTTCCTTCTTTACGTCTGAATGATAGATTTCACATTCTGTAAAAAAGTTTAGGCTTTTTTCTTGTTTAATCTTGATTTCATCCCTAATTTGCGGCTGTCTCTTCAAAATTCCCGTCTTTTTTTTCCTTGTCAGAAGCGGATTCTTTGGTTCTCTTTTCCTGACAAATTTTCAAAATAATTCGTTCTCCAGCAAAATTTTCTTATTTTGAGCATTTTCCATGCAAAGCATACTTTGTCTGCGTCGCTTGTCCTTTCTGGAATCGGATTCTTTTGTCTCCAGACTGGTTTCCCACATTCTTCCATTGTCTTCCATAGAAATATTCAGTTTTTCAGTGTCAGTTTCCGTCAATTTAGGGGAGCAACCCTCTCCCGCCCTCAATAATCGCCCGCCCCCCCCGAAACAGAAAAGCCTTTCATTTCTTCTGTTTTAAAAGCCTATTTCGTATCCTCTTCACCCTTCTGCACAAATCTTGATCAATCAGAGAAATCGAGAAAGGATATAAAAGGGAGTACCCAAAGGGGGGGACATGGAAGGGAGGAGATTGACGCTTCTGGACCAGATGGCCATCCTGGAGACGATCAATCTGGGTGACCTCCTTCGCGCTCAGGACGACGACCCATCCCGCCAACGCCGGACGCTCGGCGCCGTCCTCAAGATCGACGGCGCCCGGGGCCACGGCCAGACCCTCGTCGACATCCTCAACAGAGAGCACGCGCCCAACGGCCTCCGCCCCAACCGCAAGATGGCGTGGAGGTCCTTCGTCCACCGCCTCAGATTCCGGCGCACCGCGGCCATCTCGTACCGGATTCCCGCCCGCCGTCCGGCAACGACGGACGAGCAGGTATCCATTCCGGCGCCGGAGAACCCTCCGCCGGTGACGGAGCGGAGGACGAGCATGAACCTCGCGACGGCATTGGCAGCGGAGCGGGAGACGGGCAGGACTGCCGAGGAGGAGGCGGAGGGTGCAGGGGTGGTGGGCTCGGACGTGGGGACCCCGATGAGGGTGTCGTTGATGGCCTTGCTGGAGGCAGCGGACCAGCAGGCGGTGGTTGGGCCGGAGAGGTCGGCGGCCTCGGCGATGCTGAGGGAGTGGGTGGCCAGCGGTGGAAAGGAGGGTGGTGGTTATGATGGATCGGAGATTGGGGGCGTGGGGTACGTGTGCTGTGTGTGCATGGTGCGGCAGAAGGGCTCGGCCTTCATCCCCTGCGGCCACACCTTCTGCAGGGCCTGCTCGCGCGAGCTGTGGCTGAGCAGGGGCTCCTGCCCGCTGTGCAACGGCTTCATCATCGAGATCCTCGACATCTTCTAAAGCGAGGTAAGCTCCCCTTACGTGTCGCCTCGTGATTGCTCGAACGTCTGTCCCTTTTATCTTCTCTGTGCTTCCCCTCATTCTCGCTTTTTTTCTTTTGTTTCTTTCTTGAGACAAGTCGCTCTCAAAACTGTGTAGAATGGACATAAATGGAGAATATGCCATTTGTAATTGGTGTAAATGCTGTTGTTTCCCGTTGAGAGTTGACGATGAGTTACTGCTTGCTAGAGATTCTGATGGTGATTTTTTGTGTGAAACTGGATGCTGAAATGTTGAACTTGGGGTCTGTTGAGGGTTATGCTACAAAAAACGACAGATGGTCTCATCTGCTTCTCTCTCGGTGAAGGCACATGGTGTTGGCTTTGTTCATTGATAAGTTTTCCTTTTGTGCTGTCAATTTTTGTCCATCTAGTAGTGTGCTGTTAATGGACCCTTGCCGTAGATAGCGCACGATGTTTTACACTGTGACTCACACTTGACTTATTTAAGAAAGTGTTTGGCTCGTTCGTTGTTTAGGGTATGTTTGGGAAACGGTTGTTGGGATGAGAAATTTTTTTTTTAAAGGCAAGCTGGGGTTAGGCAGACCTTACCAGATAACTCTTAAGCTCCTTGTGGCTGAGGGATTCGAACCTGGGCCTTCAGCTTGGCACAGGACTCTGTTTACCACATGGGATACCATCTCGGTGGTTGTTGGGATGGGAATTTATAATTTTATACATTTGATAAAAACTTCTTCACGCTATTTTGGTGTTGGTGGTGGACAAATGGAAACGGCAGCTAAGATGATAGCTTATGCATTTGGGAAAGAAAGTGACCCCCATCTCCTCTTTGTAATTGCACTAAATCCTGGAACTGGTAACTACCACCTGCATAAGCTATCATCTTAGCTGCCGGTTTTCCCAAGTACATAAATATGTCTGACTATCGGTCTCTAAGCATAGCCTTAGGATATGTTTGATGTTCTAAACTGGACAAAATGACTGAACAAAATAGATATAACACACGGTCTGTATGTTTTATAACAACTTTACTCCGTTCAATCTTTGTTTTGATCCTACAAGAAAGTTTGTTATTTGATTTATGCTTTGCGGGCAACTTGGTCACACATAGATAATGGGTTAGATAACTTTGTTTTGAATTGTACAACCGGATTCACCCCACCATTATCCATGTTTCGGCACATTTAATATGGATTTTAGCTTCGGATATGGATCTCAAGTTGGATCTAAAAACTATTTAAAATTTGAGTAAAAATAAAAAAAATAAGAATTGATATTTTTTATATATAAATATTTTAATCAGTGTCATATTGGATATAATTATAAAAGTTTATCAAAAAATTATGAATTTTAGTCCTAAATATAGATTTTGAACATAATCTAGGTACCTAAAAATGTTTAAATTTTGGGTAATTAGAGAAAAAAATAAGAATTTATATTTTTTATATACAAATGCAAAAATCATAAATAAAACATAAATAAATTATAAAACCTTAAAATGTAAGAAAGTAAATCATAAGTAAACCAAAAAATCCTAAACTAAAAGAAAAATAAACTATAAATAAGCCATAAAATTAAAGGAACCATAAATAAACCAGAATAAAAATATAAAAACCCATGATTAAACCTTAATAAAATAAAATAAAAAACAATCCTAATCAAATATTAAAAAAACTTAATCAAATTAACTACAAAAAGCTATAAATAAACCCCAAAAACCCTAAATTACAAGAAAAATAAAGCATAAATTCAAACCCTAATATAAAAGATTCAAAGAAAAACAGTCCTAAAGTCATAATCAAATTAACTATAAAAATTTATAAAAAAATAAAAAAACCTTAAATTACAAGAAAAATAAAACATAAATCCAAACCCTAATCAAATACAAGAAAAACCATAATCAAATTAATTATAAGAATCATTAATTAAAGAAAGTTGATTCTAAGTCCTAATAAAAAAATAGCCTAATAAAAAAATATTTGATTTAGACACCTAAGAATAAGAAGAAAAAAAGAGAGAAACGAAAAAGATGAGAAAGAAAGAGAGAAAAAAATAAGAGAGAGAAACGAAGAAGGGGAACAAAGTGAGAGTGCAACCTTACACCACCAGCCTCGCCATCGAACTCACCGTCAGACTCGTTGTCCAATTGCTGCATAGGATAGAGAGACAGAGAGAGGGGATCAGGGATGTGAGAGAGAGATGCACACACAGATAGAGGGGGTTGAGGATAGGGTGTTGTGGCTGGTCCTCTCCGTCGATGGCCTCACTGTTGGGTTGTTTTCGGCATCGCCTCTCCTGTGATAGGAAAAAACCAAAAACCATTATTTAAAACAGTAAATCACACATGAGAGAACTGAAGCAGCTATTGGCGGACTATTGTGGTTGGAGATGGAGGCTGTCGGAGGTTCTTTGCTCAGTCGAGCTGTAGCTACCACAAGCGCAAACTTTCTCGGGCAGTATCAGGGTCGCTCATGATACCTTATATTTATAAAGCATAGGGTGGGAACGGTTTGCGTAACCATTTTTTCTTATCCTATACCATCTTTATCGGATCGATGTATCCATATAGTGGATAACCACCGCTTCAATCGTGGTGGTTAATTCAACACTTGCTTGACTGATGGGCCGGGGTGAAAGAGAGAAAGAGTCGGGGTTAGACCCTACTCAACTTATTTCTTTTTACGTCGTTCTCCCATTTTGTTCTCAGTATAACAAGGGGTGGAATGATTGAATCAATTAAAAAAGAATGCAGCAGACAGCCTTCCTTGCATCTGCCACGTGGGTCAATTCCCAGTGATCGCACTATCTGAAAACAGGCATGGGACAGGGATCAAACAACCCCTTGATGTTTTCTTGTAACATTTGGATTAGGGTTGTCAAAAGATCGGGTTTGTACTGGAGTACCTGACCTAACCTGAACCTGAATCTTTCAATATGGACATAAAAAGTGTCGACCCCAATAATATTTGGATGACCCAAACCCGACCCGAACAATATGCGGGCTGGGTTTGAGTTATGATTTTTGCCGGGAGTGTTTTAAGTAAAAGTAAACTTCTGAAAATTATATGGATCTGTATTTGATATTTCATTTTCATGACCCAACAAAAACCCAAACTCGACAGCCTTGGCAACAACTTCCAATGCCGGTAAAATTTTATGGGAACCGGGGCATTCACGTCGGTGCAAATGCCATGGGCTTTGGAGTAGTCCGGATTGGCACATATTTTGTGCGTTGGACACCTTATCGTCGTCCATCAGGTCATGGGCCCCACACTTGATAGGCCCTATCTTCAAGATGGAGGGTGATCAGGTGCCTAAGGCAAAAATAAATTATGCCATGTGATGTCACCTGATCCGGACTTGTTTTGGAGAGATGTCTGGGAGTGTGAAAAGATCAGGTGCAATATGATTGCACAAATATTTGTGCATTAAGCACCATATCGCCTGTCAGGTGTGGGACCCAAGACCTGATGGTAGGTGATGGGTGCTTAATGTACAAATTTTTTACCGATCCTGATCCTCAGGGAGTTTATGACTTTGTATGGAATGGGCCGAACGGCATGATGGCATTTATTGTAGAGTTGTGGAGAGTAGTCAATTCCTAGTTAATGAGCTCTCAGAAGTCTGGATCAATGTGTCCATGGTGCAGCAAACGCTACGGACTCTTAAATGACGCTGTCGACAGTGAAAATATCAGGTGCAATATGATTGCACAAATATTTGTGGATTAAGCACCTGACCACCCTTCACCTTTGAGACAGGCCTATCAGTTGTGGCTCCTCAAGGCCTGATGGAGGGCAATCAGGTGCTTAATGCACAAATTTTGTGTCAGCACTCGCTTGTGAGGAGCTACAGTCATATTGCATATTACCTTTCCTCGCGTGAGATATGCGAGAGTGGGACCAAACATCAAGTAAGATGCACGGTGGTTATGAAACCTGCAAACCTGAAAAATCAGGTGCAATATGATTGCAAAAATATTTGTGCATTAAGCACCTGATCACCCTCCATCTCAAGGGTTGTGGGGCCCAAGGCCTGATGGATGGCAATCAGTGGACAAATTTTGTGCCATGTGATTGCACCTACTTTTGAAGCCCTTGAGAGAGAGAGAGAGAGAGAGAGAGAGAGAGAGAGAGACATTGGTGCTGTCAAGATCAATCTGACTTGAAGATGGTGGGGGCTCTCTCAACGGTACAAAACTGCAAATCAAGGTTGAGTCATGGGGCTCTGGGTCTGGCCCATTCAGATCCGGGTTGGACTAGGCTCTAATCCGACCCATGATTTCCGTCCTTGCACACTAAATTTTTGGCTTATCTCAACGTCAATTTGGGGTTTCTTAACGGTCCATATCCAGACCTTTTTCATAGTTGGCTTGAAGGTGATGATTCATATGGATATGGATACGGACAGTGATTTACAATAACGGTCATGGGATTCGAACCAAATTACAAATAGGCTGCCGCCTTTTTATTAAAAAATAGGGAAAATTTCATTTAAGGGCCAACTTTTTGCTTATAGTTTTGAAAGCGGCCTATCTTTTCTGAAATTTCATATGTAAGCCATACTTTTCCTCAAAACTAATGTTTGTATCGTTGAGAATTGTTTATTTTGATTGGTATCCTGTCAGCCCAAAATCGATAAATGCTTAAAAAATATTAAAAATATTTTTTAATATTTTATTGACACATGTCATCCCCTGGTTGATAAATGGATGATATATATATATATAAACCACCCTCAGGATCAGAGACCTAGTCCCACTCTGCCTGCTATACTTAGCATCAACATTGCTCAAAACAGTCAAACAAAAGCCTGAGGTCAATATCCAGCATCTTGGAAAATAAGATGTTTTGTTGTTTCCTGTACTGCCCTTTGAAATTAAAAAAAAAACCCACTTTCATTATCAAACAAAAAGAAGTAAAAGGTTTGGACTCTAAAATGAAGGCTACAGTTGTAATTTGACTTGTTATTTAACCCGAGTTAAAGGACAATAATAAATGTAGGGCTTCGTCTAGTAGTTTTTATGAAAATAAAAGCTCATAACTGGAATTTTAGAAATTTGAGGCCCAGTTTCAGAATTAATGGCAAAAGCGAGGACAAAAAGATCAAACTCAAAATCACTAACCAACCAAGTTTTTTTTACGATGAGGAACCCTTGCTAGGAAAACCGGTGCCATGCCGCAGTAGGATTTGATCCGGTGACTTCATCTCAGCAGCCTCACAAGTCACAACCACCCCCACACGGACGACAGACCATCTTGATGTGCAACATCGTGTTTGCTGTTTGTTTCAGCTGTCCAGCCCTTTGAGCGACAGATGACGTTCATCGCAAGCATCAACGGCTCTGAAAATTTTTGTGGGGGCCATCTCAAGGACAAGATATCCGGCTGTAGTTGATTCCGTTCAACATCTTGGATGTTGTGCGTATCGGCCTGTATCCGCTTAAACTTATCGATACTGACCTGAATCGTCTATTTTTTTAATAAATTTAGCTTAAAATTAATTTTTAATATTATTTCAATGGTTTTAACATGTGTCAGATTGACATGTAATATTTTTTAATTATGTTTTGGCTGATTCAGAAACGATACACTTGAGAATCGGTATCGGGTCCGATACACTTGAATCTTAGGCCAAATCGATTCCGATACTGACAACACTGGCTTCAACACCTACTCATTTTTTTTTAATAAAAGAAATTTTTTATGGAAAATAGAACAAGATATAGATCATAGTTTTAGAGCTTAGGTGCTTAAACAGCCGGGGTACAAGGTGCTGACTCCTTTGTCTCAGGTTTGACTCCCACTAGGTGCACAAGTGTCTTTTAACTGGTGGGCGGCGTAAGGATTTAAGAGTCAGTGACTTGACCTGGGGGTTTACATTGCAGGAGGGCAAGCCCATTAAGTGACCCGGTCCTCATCGTCAAAAAAAAAATGTTTGGTGCATAAACACTAAATTTCATGAACTGGATCCTAAAAATGTAACTTGACCAGATCATGCTTACATGACTAACAAATGAGCAAGTTATTTCAGACTTATACCACATTTTCAGGTATGAACCGGGGTCTAATTGAGTCTACTATAAGAAAAACCATGCTCAGACCCATAAAAACTACATGAACCAAACCCAGACCATACCCGGTAAAACTATATTTTTTATCATTTTTACATTGAAAATTTGCAGGTAATCGGAACTCGGGTCTGGTATAAAATTTTAAAAATTATACCCCGGTCCATGTATTAATTGGACCTTACCCGGGTCTTCTCATTTATCACCATACCTGCACCCTATAGGGTTAGGTTCGGGTCGGGTCTGGGTAAATCAGGCCCATTGACACCCCTAGGCTTAGGTATGCCAATGTCTATATGAATATCATCACCAACCTAAGCTCAGTCCCATTACCAAACTATTGAATGGTTTTCAATGTCTATTAGTCAATACTAGGCAATGACTTTATTGGGCACCTAAGAAAATAAAGAAATGATATTCTTTCACACCTAACAATATCAGCTTAAAAGGTGGTGGCCAATCAATTTCAAACTTGCACCTTACACGCCTAAAATTTTGCCTCAGTTTGACTCCAAGTGAGTCCCCAGTACCAAAATTATTATTTCCTTTTTCCGTTTACACAAGTCTACCACTTAAAATAAAGAACAGACACAGCACAACTTCCAGCTACCAAACTGGTCTTTGTTGCTCGATTTTCAAACCATCATAAGTGCAATTTGAAGGGAGTTCTATGAGACCAACAAACACGGTAGGTCCACAGAGCAGGCTAGACCCTATTTTTGTACTTCATCAACTAAATATTCACATTAGTATGTGTATTTTCTTTGCATAGTTAGTCCAAGCTCCTATTCTGATCAATGTTATCAGTATCGGTGCCTATCGGCATGTATCGGCCGATACATGTTGTATTGCCAGAAAATTGATATGGATCACCTCTGAATCGGTTATTTTTTAATAAATATTAAAATACAAAAAAAGAAATTTTAAATATTATTTTAATGGTTTTAACATGTGTCACGTTTTGATATGTAATATTTTCTGGCCGATACAGAATGATTCACTTAGTATCGGTATCGGCGGATACACCTGAATTGTTGGCCAAACTATTCATGGGATACTGACAACATTAAATTTCTGATTTTCCCAGAGGAGGACTAGGGATGCACAACCTACCGAGCCGGCGCGAGCCCAGTTTGGTTATACTTGGCCTGAACTCATCCGTGGTTTAAATGAGCCGAGCTTGTACATGGCTCTAAGGCTTGAACGAGCAAACGAGCCGAGCTTGATTGGCCTACTGAGTTCAATAAGTCTCGAATAAAGGCATATATATATATATATAAGTTTATAAAGTCATTATTACCATAATGGGTAAGGAGCTAGACTTTTCCTTAAAAGGTGTTGGGTTTGATTATTGTCTTTTGCCCTTTTTCACTATCTGTTTATCTAAAGAACTATTACTATGTATATACTTTTTTAGTCACAATAGTTAGAAGACATACTTTGTCTTAATGGTGGGTACTTGGTTATCCATGAAAAGGTTGGGGATCAAATCCGATGTTACTCAACTTTTCTTTATGGGTCTCTTGTAAATCATTGGGAGAGGTTGGGGATTGAATCTCGCCTTCTCAATTTTTTTTACAAGATGCAACTTTTTTGGAATGCCATTCAAGCTCGGCTTTGAGCTCGAGCCGAACTTGGACATAGGCATTTTGAACGGAGCCCAGTTCAAACAGCACAGGCTCGGCTCAAACTTGGCTGGTGTGCATCCCTATTCAAGACACACACAGGATGCAGATTCGATTCACAAGTTCAAAAATGAGACAATGGAGACATGAAAAGTTTTTAGTTTTTTAACTAATATTTAAAAATAACAAACACTTTTATTGAAATATTATTTAAAATAATAAAACTTTATTAAAATGTTAAAATAATGGTCATATGGATCTCTGTCCAAATCAGCATGTCTGCTTGTGTCACCAAAGACACGATCCAAAATGACATGCACCTGCAACATAGGTTGGAATACTAACCTGCTCAGCAATAAAACAACTTAAATGTAAAACTCGATTTTTTTTGGAATTTTTGAAATAAATAAAGGTGAAATTTCTCTAGAATAAATATGATAATATCATATTTTTAGAATGAATTTGATCCAAATGGATCTTGGATTTGAACAAGATCATATGGATCCAGTAATTGGATTCAGATATGGCAAGTGGATTCAGATCTTAAATAGATCCAAAACTCAATTAGAATTCAATTGAATCCTAATGAATCCAAATATTCCATAACCCCAAATCGATATTTGGAAGCCAATTAACGGATTCCATAGATGTGTAATATTCAAGAAATCAAAATCCGAAAATTTGAGACCCGTTTGGATAAAACCCGAATAAGAGTTTATTTAAATTAAATTAGACAAAATATGCAATGAAATGAAGTGTGGTGTTGTTGAAAGGTATGTTGCCTATTGAAGTTTTGGTGCATGTTCAAATCCTACCACACCCACATGCGGTTTAATGATGCTTTTTCTTTTTTGCACACTAGATTTTATATCTCTATACTATAATTCTTTTTTACAAAAAAATCGCTATAATCCAATTGAAAACTACCACATGGGTTTTCCCTATGCATTTTAAGATAAGGAAAGCAATAAAAAGGATGAAGGAAGGTTGAAGTAGCTATTTTTCCTCCCATCCTCCACGATTTGAGGAGTGGCTGGTGTGTATTGTTGAAAAAAAAATAAAATATGATAAAGGTTGAAAAAAATCAAATGAGGAAAAAGGGTATAGGCGTTAATAATGAAGATGGGGGTAAAATGGTATATCATTTTGATTAACTTTATCAAAATGATAAACTCAAATCATTGGTTGAGGGAGGGACGGTTTCAAGAATTCAAAATTTTTAGCATTCAATCAAAAGAGATAAGGAATATCAGAAAAGCAAAAAAAATAGAGATACACGATTTTTTTTTATTTGGGACTCTCTCTCCTCTCACTCATCCCTCTCAAACCTTCCATTTCCTCCATTTTTCTCTCTCAAGTTGGGAGAGGCTCCAACCTAGATTGAAGAAAACACTTGGATGGACGATACCTCAAAACCAGTCTTATCGATTTTTATTCGGAGTTTGGTTCGTCAATAAAGGTAAGAGGCATGATATTTCTACGTACATTTCAGCCATGGTTGACATAGCGTAATCATCAAATGTTGCCTTATAGTTATGTATAGATATATGGTCTTAGTAATTTGCATATTTGTGTAGATTTGATGTGGCATCTGCTCTTGAGCATGAATCTTTATATTTTGTATAGATCTGATTTTAAATCTGGATATAAGGTATTTGTTAGACTCTCAGTTCATGATGTTGTATCATGGACAGCCATGATAGCATGCTTTGCCCAACATGGCTATGGTCATGAGGCTTTTTTAAGATTTTTGGGACATGAGGAAGACAAGTATTACACCAAACCAATTTACTCTTGCTAGTCTTGTTAGTAATGTTACTGATATTGATGACAAAAATATGTCTTAGCTTAATGTTACCAGTAGGGGTCTGATCGACCCTCGTCCATTCTGCATTTTTGGATTTTCTATCATGGTTTGGAACACCAAATATATATATATATATATATTGCGGATATGACTGACCACCTGATCAGCACACACACCACTCCTAGATGATCGAAACAACATATGTTTGATCAATAGATCTGCATATGTCCCATGTAGGTGATTAAAAATATGGAAGCCTATGACTGCTTATGGTTTTTGTGGTTGGTTTAGTTTTTCAAATACGATTTAAGAATCTGGGGAGGTTCGAGACATGGTTATTATTTCATGATGTTAAACGAGAAATATTGATAAAGTAATCTTGTTAAGAGAGAACGTGTAGTTATGTATTATAATGTGTTTAATCCATGAGCATTTTTCTTTTTATAAAATATCATTGATTTACATGTGTATTTCTTTAGGTGTATGTTATTAGTAATGCATCATGGAAAGACGTGTATGCATATGCAATACATCTGTATTGCGATTTGTAGTTCTTACACTTTATTATGTATAGACACACATGTTGCATAAATCTGTGTTTTAAATTTTGATTTCAAAAGAAAAATTATATATATATACACTACGGGTTGTAACTGAGAACGGGCAGGGTCGGTTCGACCCCAGCGTTCCTTGGTACCTTAGTACCATGGGATAGACCAGACAAGTGTAGCAGATCTAGCCGGGTATGCCACTGTCTAATTCGATCAGACCCAACCTGATCAGGCCTGACCTGTGCAACTCAGACCGATTCATGCAGGTCAGCTGGACTGGACCCAGCGCGGGAGCAGTAGACTCAAAACTGCTTAGTTCCGAGCTTGTTGATCGTGCACTACTGTGGCTAACAACCACTGTGCACAGCATGACGTTTCGCATCTCGCTGGGCACAATCGGATGGGGTCACATTGACCCCAGCCACGACTTGGCGTAGTCTTTGTGGACAAAGCTGCAAGGTGTTTAGAGGTCTGCCTATACTCCTGTTCTTGTTTACTGTTGCGAGTAGCCAGCACTACTAACCATTGCGGGTCGACTGAGTCTGCCAACCTAGCCCGCTGCAAAGGGATGGCAGCATAGTCACTGTCCTGCGGATGCACAGCCATAGTGGTTGGCCATGCCAAACAAGCTTGTCTGATAAGAGCAGCTAGTGCACGTCACCTTGTGATATGATGTTGTAGGTCCAAACCGCAATATCATAGTTGCATAACTGGTAAGGGTCTGCCTAACCCCAGCTTCCATTTCAAAAGAAAAAGAGAAAATAAAATACAGAATATAAAGCATATATATATTCAAGATGAAATATATTTATATAAGTCTCAAACGGCTAGTTTCAAATTATCATAAACAATGATTGTTAAATTGTCGCATGTGATTGAATAGGCATAAATTCAACTAAATACATATCAAGAATACTAGATATTGACCATGACATAGAGAAAGGTGAAAAAAGATGATAGTGTTGTGTATCATTTCATGTGAAATAATAAATGCGAGAATATGTTTGCAAAGTTAGTTTCATTTACTATTTTCAAGAGAATGCATTATTTCATTGAATGTTTGTTTTCCAGAACACGTAATATAAAAACTATAAGGTTAGTTCCATTGCATTTACTTTGGAAATCTATCAAGCTGGATCGGGTCTCCCAGACTTTTGTTTATCGCACACATGAGATTATGTATCTTTCACATATGACTGTCATGACCATGGTTCTAGTTATAAAATGTTCATTAAATATATGAATTGGTTTTAGGATTGGATCCTTAAAAGAGGTTCTCGCATACTCAATCGGGTGGTTGTTATATTTGAAAACCCTCTAAAATGTTAGAGGAATGCATGTTTTGATTATTCTAGCCATTGTGTTATTGGAATGAGTATGCATGTGTATATTTTTGCAAACACTACAAGAAAATTGTCAATTAGCGACAAATATTTAAGATGGATTTTTTTCGTCGCCAAGTTGCATCGGATTAATGAGAGAAACTAATCCGTCACTAAGATTTGTAATATTTACGGAACTAGCGACGGAACACTTCTGTCGCTACCTCCGTCGCTAGTTAGCGATGGCAGGTTTTTATCGCAACACTCACGATGGATTTGGCGACGTACATTTTTCCGTCGCTACGTAGCGACGACACTAGCGATGAAATTATTCCGTCCCTAACTGGTCATCTAAATTTACGATGGTGTTGCGACGGAATTAGGCCATCGCCAAATCCGTCGCTAATTTTCGCGTATATCCTTAATCATAGCCCTTTTTCCTCTTTCCTGTTTCGTCTCTCCTACTCGCCCGACGCAATCCTCCGTCGCCCGATGCCCACCACCCATCGCTCCCCAGTCCACCACCCGGCCCGTCACCCCCCGGTCCGCTGCCCGCCGCCCGACGACTCCCAGGTAAATCCATTTTTACGTTTTTTCCGATAAAAGGGGCGCCTGCCCCTTTTATTTTTTCTGACAGGGGGTCGGCCCCCCTGCCTCGTTTGTATTTTTTGGCAGAGGGGGCGACCCTCTGCCGTGTTTTGTGTTTTCCGACAGGGGGGCGACCCCCTGCCTCATTATTTTATTCGGACAGGGGGTCGCCTCCCTGCTTTTCCGGCAGGGGGTCGCCCCTCCTGCCGCGTTTTGTGTTTTTTGGTAGGGGGGCGACCCCCCTACCTCGTTGTTTGATTCGGGCAGGGGGTCGCCCCCCTGCCTCATTTGTTTTTTCTGGTAGGGGGATCGACCCCCTGCCGCATTTTGTGTTTTTCGGCAGGGGGAGGGGGGTGACCCCCATGCCTCATTGTTTGATTCGGGCAGGGGGTCGCCCCCTTGCTTTTCCGGCAGGGGGTCGCTCCCCTGCCTCATTTGTTTTTTTTTGGCAGGGGGGGCAACCCCCTACCACGTTTTTTTTTTCGGTAGGGGGTGACCCCCTGCCTCATTTTTTTATTCGGGCAAGGGGTCACCCCCGTGCCTCTTTTTTTCGGCAGTGGGGGCAACCCCTGCCTCGTTTCATTGTTTGTTTTTTCCGGCAGGGGGTCGCCCCCCTGCCTCATTTTTTTATTCGGGCAGGGATTGCCCCCCTGCTTTTCTGGCAAAAGGGAGGGGGGCGACCCTGCCTCTTTTTTTTCGGCAGGGGGTCACCCTTCCTTACTCGTTTTTTTTTTCGGCAGGGTTCGACGAGCCAGGTGGCGCTCGACGATCGCCGGGTTCCTGAACCACGACATCACCCTGTGCCTGTCGCTTCAGGGGACGATCACTGTCTCCGGGAACCTCATGTTGTTGTCGTACATCGCTGGCCTACTGACTGGTCGGCCGACTTCGAGGGCGCTCGAGCCAAACAGAGAGGTGGTCAATGCCCGGGAGGTGTTCCGCCACGCCGGAATCCTGTTCGACTTCGATATTTATTCTAATTTTTTTCCTTTCGCCAGAGGGTGACTTCATTTTAACACAGTGTCTTTTGCAGATTTTTAAACGGATCCCGTTTGTGCCCCACCACCCGTGGTAAGTAAGTGACAAAAACAATGCCAATCGAGTAAATACCAGTAGTGAGTAAGTGATGCAAGTGCATCACATGTTATTTAATTTATTGGATGCAACACTTTACTGTTCACACACTCACTTAGTTGTTGATATCTATGACTGCTTTTGTTGGAGTTTGGAGATCATACTGAGCATGATTTTAATTTATGAAAATATAAGTGTTCTTATTTTTGGAGTACGATTTTCATGCTAAGCATGGTAGTAGTTAGCGGAATATTGGAGTGTGTTTGTTGTAGGTACATCTTTGACATTTTTTTGATATGAATGTTTTCGATGTATTGCAATGTTTGATGTGATTGTATTCATGCTTGCATATAGTTACTTTCAATTTTATTATGACTTACATGTGAAATTGTATAATGAAAGCATGCTTCAAATGAATGTATTGTGTTATGAATAGTTTGCACATGAAAATATTAAGTTATCAATGTATGCATCATAATTTTTGTGATTGTATGACATCATATATTGCTTGATAAATTTGATATTTTTTTTATTATACTGATGATTCTCTTTTTAACTGATTAGGATACTATTTGTAACATCATAGGACAAAATGACTGCAAACCGTGAATGGATATACTGTAGGATAGTTGACAATGAGTTATCGCATGAATATATGGATGGTGTTGAAAGTTTTATTGAATTTGCAACGACAAGTGTCAGTACAATAGATCCTACAGGTCGGATTAGGTGTCCCTGCAAGATTTGTAAAAACAATCAATTTGTAGAACCTCATGGCGTTAGACATCACCTATACATTAAGAGTTTTGTGAGCGATTATCAGAATTGGATGTTTCATGATGAAGAATTTAGAAACAATTTTGATGCACGGGTGAATGTGGTGCACGATAATCCATATATGGATTTGATATTTGATGACGCAGGAACAAAACTGGGTTCTGCTATGGGTCCTAATGATGTAACAACTGTAGTAGATAAAGAATCATCAAACGATGCAGCCAGTAGATTTTATGATTTACTTAGAGATGCTGATGAGCCACTTTGGAACAGTTGCGAGAGTCACACTATCTTGTCTACAGTTCTTCAACTAATGAATTTGAAGCCCGAGTATAATTTGAGTCAATCATGTTTTGACCGTTTGTACATGATTGTGAAGAGTATGTTGCCCAAAGATGTGAAATTGCCACAAAATTTCTATCGTGCGAAGGTTATGGTCAACGCTCTAGGTATGGGGTATAAAAAGATAGATGCTTGTCCAAATCACTGTATGTTGTATTTCAAGAATCAGGAAAACAACATATCATGCCCGTCATGTGGGCATCATCGGTTCAAGCCAAAGACAAGAGGAAATGGTAGCACGAGATCAAAAGAAGTTTCATACAAGTCGCTCTGCTACTTTCCTATCATTCCGAGATTGCAACGATTGTATATGTCTTCAAGAATAGCTAAATATATGAGATGACATTCAAATAAAGTTCGACATGATGAAGACAAGATCACGCATCCTGTTGATGTGGAAGCCTGGAAGCACTTTGATCGTACTCATCAGAACTTCGCAATGAAAGTGCGAAATGTTAGATTCGGTCTATGTACAGATGGATTTAATCCATTTTGGGGTAGATCAACTCCATACTCATGCTGGCCAATATTTGTAACTCCATACAACCTTCCACCAAGCTTGTGTATGAAGCGTCCAAATCTTTTCTTGTCTCTATTGATCTTTGGTCTGACCTCACCTGGCCAAAATATTGATGTATATTTAAGGTCATTGATTGATGAACTAAAAGTATTGTGGGATGACGGTGTTACTACGTATGATGCCCATAAAAAACAAAATTTCAATATGAAGGTTGTTGTTCTATGGACAATCAGTGACTTCCCTGCATATGGTATGTTATCTGGTTGGAGCACACATGGGAGGTTGGCATGTCCGTACTGCATGGAGGATACAAAAACTTTTAGATTGACGCATGGAAGGAAGCCTTGTTGGTTTGAGTGTCATCGTCGATTTCTACCCAGTGACCATCCGTTCTGACGACAAAGAAATGTGTTTCGAGCAGACATAACTGAAATGGAAGGTTCATCCACAAGATTGTCTGGCATAGAGATTTTAAGAAGATTGCGATACTTTCCAGATATATTAACAGATGCCCATAGTCTGACGCCCTTCCTTGGATTTGAGAAGGATCACAATTGGACAAAAAAATCTATTTTTTGAGAACTACCATATTGGCCAACCCTATTAATACGACATAATTTGGATGTCATGCATATGGAGAAAAATGTGTTTGATAATGTGTTCAATATAGTAATAAATGTTAAAGATAAAACAAAGGATAATCTGAAGGCCCGTATAAATTTAAAAGTAATATATAAAAGACCAGAATTGAAACTCAAAGAGTATAATAGCAAAGTACTGAAACCAAAGGCAAGGTACGTGCTTGAACCTGATCAAATAAAGAGGTATGTCAATGGTTGAGACAATTGAGATTTCCAGATGGATATGTCTCTAACATTTCTCAGGCTGTGAAGATTGACGATGGTCAATTATATGGGTTGAAGAGCCATGATTGTCATATCTTTATGCAACGATTGATACCCCTAGCATTCCATGATATGTTAGACAAAACTATATGGGAGGTATTGTCTGAGTTGAGTGGATTTTTTAGAACATTTTGCGCATCGAAACTCGTAGTATCTGATGTAAAGAATCTCGAGGACTCTGTCATCACTATTGTTTGTCTGCTAGAAAAGATTTTTTCGCCAGCATTTTTCGATGTTATGGAATATTTGATCATACATTTGCCATATAGACTAAGGGTTGGTGGTCCTGTACAATATCGATGGATGTACCCATTTGAAAGGTATATGTTTTCTTATATTTGTCGCTTCAATGACAAATATTTCAAATTTGAAATAATGTGAATGATTTGAATGTATTATAATACTTGATGCGAATGATTTGAATGTATTGCAATACTTGATATGAATGATTTGAATGTATTGCAATACTTGATGTGAATGATTTGCATGCATTGCAATGATGTGAATGATTTGCAGGTATTCCAATGATTTGAATGATTTGAATATATTGCAATACTTGATGTGGATGATTTGAATGTATTGCAATACTTGATATGAATGATTTGAATGTATTGCAATAATGTGAATGATTTGCAGGTATTCTAATGATTTGAATGATTTGAATTTATTGCAATACTTGATTTGAATTATTTGAATGTATTGCAGTACTTGATGTGAATGATTTGAATGTATTGCAATGATGTGAATGATTTGCAGGTATTCCAATGATTTGAATGATTTGAATGTATTTCAATACTTGATTTAAATTGTTTGAATGTATTAAAATGTATTGCATTGATGTGAATGATTTGAAACAATTTGAATGTATTGCATGACATTTTTTATTTGTTAGAATATAGTTCGTGGAGCTTACAGTGGTTGTTCATCCAGTAGTAGTCAGGCTCAACATTCATCTTCATTGGCTCCTTTGATAGGTATATCATTTAACTAATTGGATGCTTGATTAGTTGAAATACGCATTCTAAGAATTTTTAGCATATTTTTTTACAGATGATGTTTCGCCTGTACATGACCCACCTACACTAGTTGATCATACAAGTCATGAGCTAACACAGGATGTAGAGTCTTCTCAGTATGGCACAAGAAGACTCATTCAAATAGTGTATATCGATAATCGACCGTAAGTATTTCCTTTTCACTTATTGCATATCTTATAAATAATGTATATTGATCTTTACTGTGTAGCAATTCATGTGCAGCACGAGGTTTGAGCCACAAATAGTAGTACGCAATATTAGGAATTCACTTCTTCAACATCTACCAAGACCAGTCGCTCAATGGAAAGAGTATCCAAAAGAGGTGATAGACAGATTGTGGTCCTCATTCACGGTATATAGTCATCCATCATAGTTAATGTGTTTCATATTTAATTTTTTGTTATAGTCATGTCTACTAACTTTCTGAAAATATATATAGGCTTCGAATCGCTTCGAGACTACGATGGAGAAACATGATGCAAGGAAGGTGTGTTAGAAGGTGGCTGTCAATCGATTTGCAGACATGCTGCACAATATGAAGACTGCAACAAAAAAAGCATCTTGCGGAATAGATGATCCACTACAGTGGAAGGGCCATGACCCTATTACTGTCAAAAAAGATTATTGGGAGGGAATGTGCGACAAGTGGGTGAGGGATGCATTTCAAAATCGCTCAGCGAAGGCTGCACAAAATCGAGCAAAATGTTCGAAGCCCAGCTACACACAGGTGGATCTAGGACTTTTGGGAGCCACCTGAAGAAAATGGTAACTCATCAATATATATTGTCAATTTTATAAGTATTGTTGCAAACCTGTTAACTAAATCTTTTATCATTTCACTTCGCAGGAAGCAGAAAAATGAGGCATTGTACCATACAAGGATGTGTTTGTTGAAACACATAAATGTAAGACCACGAGAAAGTTCGTATCAGAGAAGGCAAGAACGACAATGGTATGTATTTATTGTATTAATAATCATTGTAATATACAAGTTATTATAAACATTGTAATTCTTAATTATTAATGTATACTGTAAACATTATTTTGTAGAAGACATATGAGCAACATATGGTAGAGCGATATGGCGATGACTCTACTCAGCATCCATCATTTGATCCTGCAATATGGATAACTGCAGCAGGTGAACCCAAAAAGGGTCGTGTGTTCGGGTTTGGGAGTAATATGAACACCTCACCAGTCATTGCTTCCTCCAGTTACGGCTCACAGACTTCTCCCGTCGACATCAGCTCCAAGCATCCTATTTTTTCTGGTGATGATGTATGACAGATCGTTAGGGACACAATGCGTGACTACTTTCATAAAACAATTACCGACATTCTCCGAGATGAGGTCAACAGTTTTTTGCAGAACAGGAGAACTTCGATTGCAGGTGCCTCTCAGGTATGAAAGTTTCATGTGATATATTGCATGTCGTTAGATTTCATATAACTTTAATTGCCTTAACTTAGGTGCATTAGATATAATTTATTTCAGTATATTTTGTTTATCAATATTGACCTTTTATATAATATTTCAGTATAATATTTTTACTGCATTTAAATACATATGAGCACGATAAAATCACATATACAATTTTTTTACTGCCTTTGCCTTTGAACACATATGAGCATGATAGAATCACAAAAACAATTTTTTTACTGCCTTTAGAATACATATGAGCATAATTGAATCACATATAAAGTTTTTTAATGCCTTAGAACACATATGAGCATGGTAGAATCACATATACATTTTTTTGCTTGCCTTAGAACACATATGAGCATGATAGAATCACGTATACATTTTTTTACTGCCTTAGAGCACATATGAGCATGATAAAATCACATATATAGTTTTTTGTCTGCCTTAGAGCACATATGAGCATGATAGAATCACATATAAAGTTTTTTAACTACCTTAGAGCACATATGAGCATGATAAAATCACATATACAGTTTTTTTGACTGCCTTAGAACACATATGAGCATGATATAATCACATACACAATTTTTTGTCTGCCTTAGAACACATATGAGCATGATAAAATCACATATAAAGTTTTTTTACTACCTTAGAACACATATGAGCATGATAGAATCACATATAGAGTTTTTTTGACTGCCTTAGAACACATATGAGTATGATATAATCACATATATAATTTTTTGTCTGCCTTAGAACACATATGAGTATTTTCACATATAAAGTTTTTTTACTACCTTAGAGCACATATGAGCATGATAGAATCACATATACAATTTTTTTGACTGCCTTATAAAACATATGAGCATGATATAATCACATATACAGTTTTTTGCCTGCCTTAGAACACATATGAGCATGATAGAATCACATATAAAGTTTTTTTATTGCCTTAGAACACATATGAGCATTGTAGAATCACATATACAGTTTTTTTACTGCCTTAGAACACATATGAGCGTGATAGAATCACATATACAGTTTTTTACTACCTTAGAACACATATGAGCATGATAGAATCACATATACAGTTTTTTTACTGCCTTAGAACACATATGAGAATGATAGAATCACATATAGAGTATAATTTATTTCAATATATTTTTTTTATCAATACTAACCTTTCTTTTCTTGTGTAGGTTGCTAGCGATAATCAGCGTAGTCAAGCTGAAGGGACAGATCAAGACAATGAACACGAGAACGCACAAAATCTTGGTGATGATTAGATTCATGTGTTAAATTTGTTCTACCTTTTTGTTTCAAAAATGTAAATGTTGAATTATAAAGAATTAGAACTTGCGAATTTTAAAGTGGATCGATTAATTGTTTTAGTTTCCTTTTATATGTATTTTGATGTGTACTTTGTTTTTTATTCACAGAAAATATAAATTGTACAGGAAATATAAATTGTATCACGAAAAAATTTTCTTGATATTTAATTTTCAATTATTTTTTTATTTTTTTCCTTGTTTGCTATGGCTTAGCGACGGATATATCCATCGCTATTTAATATTACCGTTGAATGTAGCGACGGATTAGCGGCGACTATAAATGTGTTGCCAAACCATAGTCGTCGTATAGTAACGACGGCTTTGCGACAGATGTTGGCATTCGTTATTCCGTCGCAACTTAGCGACGAACCTCACGACAGATACAGTCTGTCGCTACTTAGCAACTGCATGGGCGAGAGATATATTTTGTCGCTATTTAGCATCAAAAAATTTGCGATGGAAGATATTCGTCGCTAATTCGCCGCTAGTCCGTCACTAAGTAGCATCAAAAAATTTGCGATGGAAGATATCCATCGCTAATTCGCCGCTAAGCCGTCGCTAAGTTGTTTAGCGACGGATTAGCAGTGGATTAGCGACAGATTTAGGTCATCGCTAATCCATAGGTTTCTTGTAGTGAAAAATGCAATTTTATCTCATGCACATGAAAATAATTTTATGCAATTACTGAGCCTTGACAAAGAATGAGATATTCATGATGCTGATTGGTTTGCATGTAAATTGAGTAAGTGATTCACATATGAATGTTATAACCATATCCAATGTATGAACTGCTTGTTGTTAAATGTATGATCTTGGTAATTACACAATTATGAACATTGTAGGGTCGTGAATTATGCGAAAGCTTAAAACTGAGTTTGCAATTTCGCAAAACCTTTGTAGTGTCATAGGAGCAATTATGAAATATTGTATTTAAGACATGCCATGTAGATGCATGATATATGGGTACGATAAGTACACCCTAGCTAAGAATTAAAATTTAAAATATTGCAAGTACAAGTACTCAGCTCAAAATTGAGCCATAATTCTGAGAAATATGGTTAGTGCCAAATGTGCACTAAGTTGGTAAAGTGCATACACTAAGATCACCCCGAGTGTAGGTTTGGGATTTTGAAAATCTCTGGTGGTGCAATGACTCGCACGAAGAAACAAAATTTAGTATATGCACATATAACCTAATTGCGAGATTCTGGGTATACCTAAAAGACGGTATATGTTACTGATTTTCTAGGGTTCTGGGTACACCTGAAAGACAATGTATGTTATCAAACTCATTTTCTACCTTGGAGAGGGTAGATGGTACAAGCTCTGTGTGACAATTATGTTTTTGTAACAATGAGGCATCTTACCTAGTCTGCAGTTCTCGAAGTTAGGGGGTCAGGACTACCAATGCGTCATAAGTAGTAGATCCAAGTCTTCTGTAGAAGTTTCCAGGATGTATCCTATTTCTAGTTCATGCCATTTGGGAGTACTCTCTCGGTCACGAACCGTTCTCTTTGGGTATCCGTACGGCTAGTCACGTGAAGTATTAATTGAAAAAGCATAACAGACTCCTGTGTGGTCTCGGTCCACTACAATGTCTAATGCCTATGTGTACCCACATAGTAATTAACAAAAGAAACCATAAAGTCAATTCACTGGTAAATGTCTTTAAATACATACAATGCTTGAAGTTGCAATTGTTATAATATAAATATGATTCATTCATGTGATGCGTAGCTTCGTTAATGTTTTCCTTTATGTACCAAACCATGAGTTATTTTGTATTGGGTGAAACTCATAGAACTTACATGAATTTTATCATTTTATTATCATTATTCAAATGTGTTGCATGTATACCTGTACATATGACACTGAGTACATCCATATTGATATTATGCTTCTTACTCAGACAGGGAGTAGTCTGACCCATCTGAATTATTATTTTTTAGATAACAGATAAAGATATTGGGGCAATTGCGGTCGTCGCTGTGGGCAGTGCCATGAGACCATATCTTCTGTAGATGTCCTGAGGAACTCTGACTTTAAATTCATTAATTATATTATTTATGACTTGTAATATTTCAAGACAAGGCTTTAATTCGCCTAATGATATTGAAGTCGTGTTATTACCTGTAACCCGCCCAAACCATTTAATCGAGGGATTAGTCAAATATTTTCGTTGTGGTTTAAAAAGAAAGTTTTATTCCAATTTTTTTGAGTCAAAATTTTGGGGCGTTACATTAAACATATACGATCACAACCAATTTCAACTAACAATCAAAGCCTTAGTGCTCTATTCCTTTTTGTATTCCTCATAGAGAATGTGGATCTCCCAGTAAACCCCACCTCCTTCGTTCGTGATTAAGGATGCACATGAGCTAAGTTTGAGCCGAGCTTAGGTTGGCTCAAGGGCCGGATAGCCTCTTTGAGATTTGAGGCCACCGCCTAGGGCCTCCAAATTTTGGAGTCTACATAGGATGGATTATTGACACATATTGAGGGCCTCTAAAATTTGAAGTCCAAATAGGGTTAATAGTGATATTTAGGTAATTATTAATTTATAATTTATTAATTATTCGAAAGCTTTAATTTAGGCAATTTTAATAAGTTAATTATTTAAACCTAGTAATAAATTTTCTCAATTCTCAAAATTTTAAATTGTTAAAGTAATAGTAATATTTTTTTATCAAATTCATTAACCTTTTACAACTAATTAAACTCATTAAACATTATAACCTAACCAAAATCATTAACCTAAAGGGCCTAAATTAAAGCATCACTCTCGCTTTAAATGATCAACATCCCTAAATAATTATCCAAAATCTGGTTCAAGCATCTCTCTCTCTCAATGATCAACATCTCCGACTTGAATCTTGCAGGTAATTTTTTTCCCATTTTATGTCCATTGATATTATAGTATCACAGTAATTACTAATTAGTATGTATTTTTTTTACATCTTTCAAGTTTCAACATGATCACTCGCTTACGGTTTTGCATATATTGCACGCTCTCACATGAAGTTATTTGCAAATTTCTAAATATCACAAATATCATACTTAAATATTTGCAAAACTATGACAAATATAAGATAGTTCTTATTTTTTGCAAATTTCTCGAATCATAAAGAAACCCATTGTGGTCCCCAACCTACTTATTTTTGTATAATCTAAGGCTTTTTTTGTCTTTCTCTCCAACCAATGGTTTACAACATGCTTCCCTTTTGAGTAATAATTTTGACACTTATTTTCAATTCATTTGCATATATCATACTTGTTTGCATATATATTTTGAAATCTTGTGAAGTGTATTTGCGAAAATCCTACTGATTAGCAAAAATCAGATAGTTTTGCAAAATTGTTTCGCTATTAACAATTGAAAAAATCAGATAATCAATATGATTAACATAGAACTAAATACATTTAGTTTGTATAAAATTAGATAACTTGAAGTTTAACAATTACAAAGTTACATTCAATACATGGACTTCATTACAAAGTTATATTCAAAGTTTAACTTGATTTATTCAATTACAAAGTTTAACTTGATCCATCCAATTACAAATGTAAGTTTAACTTGATCTATTATAGATGTGCATAATTGTCCACAACTTAGCGAGTTGGACAGACTCTTTCAACATCTCTCTAAATAATGTCTCTACTTTTCCATTGTTTTTCACGCCCATGAAAACTCTTTTCTCCATGTGCTTCTAGAACTTGATCATACTATTCTTTATATTTGTGCCATCTTGCTGAAAATAACTCTTTATTAGCAAACAACAAATATCTTAAACTAGTGAATAACTAACATATAAATACATACTTGCATGAAGTTCATTCTCCAATTTATGCTCAAGTAATGCATATATTGTATGACAAATATATCATAATCATACCTATAAAACAAGAAAATACCAAGTGAATAACATATACATGTATGAAATAAGTTAACAAACAAATGTAAAGTAATTACTCGCTCTCTTGTTAAGGAATACCCTTCATCCTCTGCGCCATCTAATCTTTGTAACAGTCAAACCCAAAATTGTGCCAAAAAAATGAACTTGCAATACATATACACGAAAAGGAGATAACAAACATACACAAAAAAATATATTATTAAGTTATTTTATTGTTCTATTTCTTTTATTTATCTGCTAAATATGTGTTCAGCATGGAATTACATAGCTCCAAGTCATTTTCCTTCATATCCATTTCCTAAAGAACCTAGTGTTTGTGGCCTCAGTTGAAAGGAATTAGGAGATGCAACATAAATCTATTGTAACAAAATTGTACATGCAAAAATTTATTTGTAAGTATGCAGAGTTGTGTAAAAACATACCTTGTCAGTGTCAAAGAAATGATACGGCATGTTGTTACTCTCCAAGCAATCAGTTGCCCTTCCTCACTGCCCTTTAATTGCAACTATTTATTGTGAACAGACAAGGCTTACCAGTTAGTTTTTATTAATTGATAGTAAAACAATGTAAATATTATTTTTTTAACTCTTAGAGAAATACAGGGTAAGGTAAAGGATCTTTGACAAGTCTCTTTTCCTATCCTCATTGTGAGCCACTTGTATTCTTTCTACGAATCTTGCTAGATGCTACATAGTAAATCTAGTATGGTAACAAAAGAACAAACAAAATTATGTGTAAACATAAAAAATAAAAATAAAAATAAAATTAACGTATAAAACTAACACTTACATCACTTACCAAGAGAGTTTCTTTACCAAATTCATACTCTTTGGGCTCTGGGGTGTTCTATTCTATAGATTTTCTTTTCTTATTAACTTGTTCTTAACAACAAAATAAATTGTATATAATTAATATCAAATATACACACATGATTCAAGATATTGTTTATACCTCATGTATGATTTCTTTTGTAAGAATGTGTACGACCATATATCTCGAACTACCTAGATATATACATAAAGAAGCAACTAATTAAACAATATTGGATATACACATAAAAATAAATTAATTAAAAAACATTAGATATACATATAAAGAAGTAATTAATTAAAAAACAGTGGATATGAGCACAAAGAAACAATTAATTAAAAAGCACTGGATATGCATGCAAAGAAGCAATTCATGAAACAACATTAGATATATATATATATTGTTATTCGTGGTGCCGCCTATTGTGTCCAACTTCACCACATACATTGCACTTGTGTGACACAATATTCCTGTGTTTTGTTCTCCGTTTATTAACCTTAGATCACCTTGCTTTACAAATCACTTTTGGTGGATAGACAACTATAAGAGTAGGTGGAACAATATGTAAAACATTATTTGTCTTCGGAAAGAATGAATATTGATTATATGCAGCTTGATATGATTTAACTTTGAACCACTTATCATAGTAATTTTTTGGTAGGTTGTCATCATACAAAATGCCTGTGAACGCATGTTCATAAGAAATTTTGCTAACTTGCCACTCTTCACAAGAGCACAAGTGCCTTTGAAGATCAACACTGTAATCGTGAGACCAGTAGCAGTCTTCATATCGTTGTTGGAGGCAATGCACTACTTGCACATGTATTTATTGTGCCTTTTTCTTCAGTTCTTCTGGATTTTTTTTTACTTTGTCATATGTGCCATGTAATCTTTCTTTCCTCAAAAAGTTTCATCAACATAAGATGAAGATTTTCAATAAGTGAAATTAAGGGCTTGTCATGTGTGGCAAAAATCCATGAATTAAAGCTTTCCGCTATATTAGATGTTAAGCAGCTATATCTTTTTACTTGAAAGTGACAGTTATCTCAATGTTTCAGATCTATGTTAGTGACAAAATAATTGTATGCATCTATGCTTTGTTCCTTAACTTTGTCAAGAAAATAATTGCATTGTTGTTTCGTGGTTGCTCGAGATGCACTCCACCAAAGTGCACCGAGTGGTGAACCAAATTTCTTCAAAAAGTTCTTCATCAAATGTTTCATGCAAAATTCAACATGACATATAGGCCATGTGTGGAGGACAACATACTTTAAACCTAGATAACTATCTAAGATAATTGTCAATACTTCTATTTCTTTCTCTAAACTCATCAAAGTATATGAATTCATGCTTTAATACCTCTAAAAATCATGACCATGAATCTTTAGACTCCTTATTAATAACTACAAATGCTACTAGAAACATCTCATCACAAGAATCAATACTATGGGCCAACAACAATATACTCATATATATTTTTTTTAGGAATGCACCATCTACCATAAGAACCGAAGGACATTCTTTTACAAACCCATTGATGCTTTGTCGAAAGGATAATAACATATACTTAAATTGATCTTTCCAATCAGTCTTAATATACCCTATCAATTATAGGTTAGTATTCATTAGATGATCCAAATAGGCAAGAAGCATCTTGAAGGACTATTGGAACGAACCATATAATGCAGTCGTAATGTATTCTCGTCTATGTCATGATTATTTATAAGTAACCTCCATACCTTTCTCACAACTTATGCCATTCATATTTCTCTTGGAGTTATCTTCGGGTTATCATGCATGAATTTATGAATAGCACTTGGAAGACACTTTCTCCACAACAAGGTTGCCTAGTAATCCACCACATGTATGCCCGCTATCATACCTCTTCACATGAAAGAAACCCGCTCATTGTACCATTGTGCAATAGATCTTTCAGGGACAATCAATTTTTTTTTCATGCATACAGTAATGACTTAGTTATTGTAACTCTTTAAGAAATTTGATTTATAGTTATTCTTGATCACATGATCTTTCAAAAACTCACAGCAGTATTGGAGATCATTAAACCTTTTGCCCAAAGTAATTTATCGATCATTTGAGTATGTTGATAGCCATTGAAATTGTTCATAATCATTAAGCCTTTCATTATACAATTGCTCATATAAATCATACGTATCAACTTCAATGATTTTCAATTGCACTTTATTGTGTGAGAACCCATTGAACGAGAACCAAGGGTTCGCATTCTCCAATGCCATTAGTGCATTGCTTTTACCCTCTCCTATCGATATAGTATACTCATCATCATTGATATCATCTGATTCTGCATTGTCAATATGATCACTGTTATCACTAATTGACTATTTAGTTTCACCAAGTACATCAAAATTCATTAAATGTATCACTTTATTTGCTTTCATGCATGCATCATTCCTGCATTTCCAATATTTAAGATTAACCATCAAAATATTACATTCATCATCAGGCCTACATCTCAACCATAAATTACATTGAAATTATAACTTGTACCTAGCATTATCCTATGTTCGGGAAGGTTGGATGTCATTCAGATTTTTGCAATGAAGATCACTAACACTGATTTGCCCATGTAGTTTCACATCCTTTGCAGTGATCCATTGATCATATACAACATCAATATCATTCATTGTTTGGGATAATTGGATAATTGGAAAAGGAATCAGATCGATAGATGGTGCCTAAATGCATATTCTCCAAGGGATTTACTTCATTCAATTGTTCCACTACTCCTTATTTAACTGCTTCTTCATTAACTTTGCATACTTTTAAGTAAACGTCACTACTAAATAACATTGATTCTACATCATCATCATCCTCAATATCTATCCATATTTTTTGGTTATTTAAGTTTGAAGAATAACTATACCGAAGGCTTAATAAGTCTGTCACATATCCGGTTTTATGAGACATCAAAGTCATAAATTTTTTAAAGGTAATATTTTTTTAGATTGCTATATATTTTCAATTAGTATAATCATACTACAATAGTGTACTTTAGCTCTTTTAGACACCATTATTGACTGCCTACAACAACCACAATAGTATACTTTAGTCATTTTAATGCTTGTGCATAATGAACCCTAGCCCCATTATACCAATAAAAAAATAACAAAGATTAACTAAAGGACAAGCAAATAATAATAAATTATCTACAATAATATATATATATTTTTATGTAAAAAATCATAAACATAGTAAACCCTAAATGAAAGTTGATCACAAGGATGATACCACAACCTTCTAGAAAATACACATGGGGATACACAAGTATATATTGTATGAAACTCATATTTCAAAATTGTAGATGGAGAAGTCCATCACAAGGATGATACTGTGACCTTCTTGGAATGCATGAATCACCGCAAAGATTCTACATAAAAGTTCTTTGCAGACACAAACAAGAAGAAATCGTAGAACAAAAATGAGTATGTATATGATTCGACAAAATCATAACTATTAAGAAAGATCACATATAATAAAATTTTTGCAAATGTGTAAGTAGCATATTTGTGATTTTGTTGGTTCCCTTTAAGTGGAGTTTTGCACATAAATTTATGCGATTTCAAGATAAATGCGAAAGTATGTTATTTTCGAGAGATGTTTCGCAAATATTTTTATGCAAAATGATTTATTATATGCAAAAGAGCATGATATTGGCGATTTTTGTGGTTTTAGTTTCACCAAGATTTCACAAATAAATTTATGAGGGTTCATGAGGTCTAAATTCTCATAAAAAAACCTGCGATTTTGGATTTAAATGGGTGTTAGACATATTTGATAGGCAGTACAATTTTATTGCGAAAATGCATAAATTCATAGTTACGAACAATGAAAGTGTTCTAACGATGTTAGACATTTGTGATTTTGGGCATCGAAAGAATATTGAAAATTATAGGGTTTTTAGATAATCACTTCAAATTAGCTATACAATATGATCATTTTTCATTTTTCCTTAAATTTGAACATAATGATGCATTCTATATGCTTGATTTTATAGTAATTGACTATTCGATCATCAGATTCCTATATACAGATAGGTTTTTATAAGGCTTTAAAAAATTGATGGTATAAGATTTTTCTAAATATTCAAGGCATAACAAATTATGTTTTTCATCAAAAAACCATCTGAAAGCCCGATTAGCATGGCGGTTAGCAGCTACCACCTTCTCTCTCTCTCTCTCTCTCTCTCTCTCTATATATATATATATATATATATATAGTAATGGGTAGGTGTCTGATGCTTTTGTGCCTACTGGATGGCTACCATGTTTTGAAAAGATTGTTTCTATTTTTTCTAAAATTTGACCATACAAATGTGATCTACATGTTTTATTTTATGGGAATCGATTTTTGGATCATTCGATTCCAACAAGTGAAGTTTTTATAAGATTTAAAAATCAATGGTCTACAATTTTAAAAAATATTCAACTCTTAAAAATCATCTTTTTCTCAAAAAAACATGATCCAAGTGTGATTTCCTAAGAAACCGATCATGCAAAATATATATGTAGGATCAAATTTTTAAAAAACAACCTGAAAACCCCTATCCATTGGTGGTAGGCACAGTAGGCACAAAAAGCGTCAAGCACCTACCCATCTCTCTCTCTCTCTCTCTCTCTCTCTCTCTCTCTCTCTCTCTCTCTCTCTCTCTCTCTATATATATATATATATATATATATATATATATATATATATATATATATAGAGAGAGAGAGAGAGAGAGAGAGGACTGCTTCGAGACAATTTATATTTGAACTGATCTAAATCTTCCTAAATACTTTTAAAAAACATAGTTGTACGTATTTTTTGCATAATCCTAGCCTAAATGTGTTCATAATTGCTTATTCACTAAAAGTTATGCTTTGTATCTAATCTACTTAATAAGAAACCCTGACCTTTATTTCAAGAAATTTTGGTGCAATATGAGCTATTGATTTTTAATCTATCCAAAAATACATTGAAAGATGAAAAGAAAATTTTGTTAATCTAATATATGATTTTATTAAATAAGATATATATATATATATATATATATATATATATATATATATATATATATATATATATATATATATATATAGAGAGAGAGAGAGAGAGAGAGAGATCATTGGACTTGTTGGGCATCCGATGCTTGTCGGACACACCCAATATATCCATCTTTTTTATAAAACGTGAATTGCAACCTTCAAAGGTAGTCTCAATTACCGCTAAAAGGTGATTTTTTAAAACGACGTTGCCGCTGTTGATCATGAAAATGAGTTTGATGTATCTAAATATAAATAAATATATATATGTAGGGAGAGAGATGGTTCTTCACTTAAGGACAAGAGGTTGACCTCTCTCTCTCTCTCTCTCTCTCTCTCTCTCTATATATATATATATATATATATACTCTCTCTCTCTCTCTCTCTCTCTATATATATATATATATATATATATATATATATATATATATAAAGAATCAACTTTTGATTTGATTAAAAATTTGTATTATTCTACCAATTTCTATGTTTATGACAAAATTGAAAAAAAGAAAAGAAAAAAAGAGGAATCCAGAGCATCAAATTGCACTGCATTTTATTTCTCTTTCGATGGCCATCAATGTGCTACAAGAATGCCCGCGGGCCCCCTCCCCAGTTGTTCATTAAAGAGCCATGATCATGGTCATGTGGATCGGATGAGTGCCTTAATGGTTTTCCCATTTCGTAGATATTGTTCCTTGCAAGAAATGCGGGTCCCACCGTACGTCATACAATGGTACTTATTTCATGGTCTATGTATGGTCCACAATGGCACAATCCGCATGATCTCATGACAGGTAAGTTAGGACCGTGCTCATGTGATGATGACTCAAGATGACATAATTATGGTATCATGATTGCGTGGGCATGGGGATCATGTGCATTGAATGATCGGACGGCCTTGATTTATTAATAGAGGTTTGTGGGCCGTTATCTTTCCAATTTGTTAGGGTACTGAATTGGGAGGTCAATGGATCGGGTTCGGATTGAATATCCAACTAATTGGTTACCCCTGATCCAATGAGATCTTTCATTGGGTCGTGCCAATTTTGTTAAAATCGGTTTGAATCAAACGATTTAGATAGAATCGGCCCAAAGGCTATTCAAAAGGTGCTTATTCAATTCATCTTTTAAATGTTTTTAATATTTTTTTATTTTTTAATGACGTGTTATCTGATAGTAAAAAGTTGATCGATTTGATTTGATTCATTTTTTTTAAGAAACCAATTCAACTGGTGAACCGATCTTAACAACAATGGGTCGTGTGTCACGCAGTAAGTGACCAAGACTGTGGCTTCAAATTCGTCAATTGAGCTCGAGGATCCAAGCTACAAACTTACTACCCTTTGTTTTTAGGCCGCCAAGGGGTTTTAACTGCTTGAGGGTGAGAGGGTTTAAACAAGGTTTATCCTTGATTAAAAAAAACAAGTGTTTTAGTTTTTTCATAAAAAAAAGTATTTTACCTTATTGGTGTATTTATGTATGTATGTAGGTAAGGAGTCACTGGTTCCTCTTACCCAGGCAGGAGGGATTGGACAGCTTCGAATTTCTAATTTTTTCATTTTTTTGTTCTTCTTTAATTTGATCTTACAAATGTAATATACATGATTTATTTTTGCATGAATCGACTTTTGGATCACATGTGAACAGATATTTATAAGGTTTAAAAAATCAACAACCTATATTTTCTTAAATATAATCCAACAGTCTTTGGAGATAACATATGTGAGGCCTGATTCGCACTATCCAACAATATATATATATATAGAAAGAGAGAGAGAAACTGAAATATGCTTATCAAGCAAATATGTTTCCTGGTATGAATCAAGATTTTCATAGTTTTTTTTGCAAATCTAACCCTGCAGCTGCATTCGGCGTGGTCCATTTTGAATCATCATATTCAGATCAAAAAATTCAATTTTTTTATACTTAAATATTTATGAAAATTCTAAGCCATTGATTTTCAACCCTTAAAAGATCCTTCTTATACATCATAATTGGATGATCCAAGAGCAAAACCAAGTGTCTAGATCACATTCATACTGTAAAATTTTCAAAAAAAAAAGTAAAAATACCTATGAAAATCTTGGTTCATACCAGTAAAAATATGTATAAAAACCAAGCCTTTAGATCACATTCATACCGGTAAAAATTTTCAGTTACCCTACATATATATATATATATACAGAGAGAGAGAGAAATGGGTAAGTGTCTAATGCTTTTTTACCTACCACCAGTGGATAGGGGTTTTCAAGTTGTTTTTAAAAAAATTGAGCCTACATGATCAATTTGTTAGAAAATCATGTTTTTTTGAGAAAAAATTTATTTTTTAAGCATTGAATATTTTTTAAAATTATAAAACATTGATTTTTTAATCTTATAAAAACATAACCTGGTGTTGGAATCAGAATATCCAAAAGCCGATAAATCAAGTATGTAGATCACATCTGTATGATCAGATTTTAGAAAAAATATAAACAATCTTTCCAAAGCATGGTAGGCATGTAGATCACATCTGTATGGTCAGATTTTAGAAAAAATATAAACAATCTTTCCAAAGCATGGTAGGTACACGGTAGGCACAAAAAGCTTACCTATTACTATATAGAGAAGGCGGATGGTTCACCCCTTGTCCTCTCCTTCAAAAAGTATATGTTAGACATGTTTTCTTGGCAAATCTGACCATATGGATATATGATTTTCATTATCAAAGTTTGTTTTATGTGTAGGCAAAATTTTATAACATAAAACCCATTGATTTTTGGATCCTTGTAAAATCTACGCACATCATATGGTCAAATTTGCCAAAAACATATCTAACATACAATTTTTGAAAGGAAATGACATGGGGAACCATTTAGTTGGGTGGACCATCCACTTCTCAAATATATATATATATATATATATATATATATATATATATATATATATATATATATATATATATATATATATATATATATATATATATAATCACTAGAATATGAGAAGTGAAAATATGAGAATTAATGTGTCAATCAATTTTCATGGATTTTTTGGTGTTTTCTCTTGAATCTAACCACACGGATGAGATCTACATGCTTGGTTTTCTAAGTACCCACTCTTGAATCATCTGATTTTGAGGCATAAATGAGATTTTCTTAGGGCTTTAAATCAATGGCTCATGTACTTGATAAATATTCAAGCATTCAAAAATCACATTTTTTTATCGAAAATAGGCGATCCAATGGTTGATTCCTAGCAAATTCGGACAAGCACATTCACATGGTTGGATTTGCAAAAAAACTGTTGGAATTGCTCATGTTTCTAGTTCTTATATTCTAGTGACTATATATATAAAATTCTTGACTGAGATTTCTGACGAGTTTGGATGGGGTGCAATCACATGGCACAAAATTTGTGCATTATGCACCTGAATGCCCTCCATCAGGCCTTGGGCCCCAGAACTGACAGCCCTGTCCCCAAGATGGAGGGTGATTAGGTGCTTAATGCACAAATATTTGTGCAATCATATTGCACATGATCTTTCCACGTTTCTCACTGTTCTGATTACAACTTTATGATATTTAATAATTGTACTCACCATGAAACACGTGGAATGCCGGTTGAGTCTACCCTAAGTTAATCTCCTTAGCGGACCGGGCCCAGCCGACGCCCACCCATACCATGGGGATTCTAACTTGCAACGTCCCAACGCAAGGTTAACAAGTGGAGCCCCAGTTGGTTAAGGGAAATCTTATTGACTGCTGATTTCTCTAAGTTATGAAATAACTCAAAAGGTTCTTGAATGGCACAATTCACTGTGTCAAACCTGCTTATCCCACAGGGAAATCTCAAATATTTTCACGTATGAGAGGGTCAAGGTTTGTTAGCAAGGTTGAAAAGCTGGTAAGAATGGTACAATAATCGTGTCAACCCGTATCTTTGTGATACTGTACATAATTAGTTTTTTTCACAAAACAAATAAAGGAAGCACTACGTCTTCCTGCAAAAAGAATGATGAACACAATTTATGGGAAAAAAAAGAAAGAAAGATGAGCACAAGCATCTTCAGCATGAAATAGGTCATTCACTTACAAGGGCAGCATTGATTTGAAATTTTTGAGGGGTTGAATTTCAAACAAACAGAACAGAGGTACCGCGCCGGGCCACACCTTCAACACTAAAAAGACCTTCAAATTGCTCTTCTGAAATCCTACCCAACTTGGGCGATGAAAAATAAGCCAGATTTCATATAATAAGAAATTTAAAACATGGTAATAGTTGGGGTGCTTTCAAATTTCACATTTGAAAAGCCACTATCATGTGGTGGCCTATAAACCAAATGCATGAGTATTAAAGCCAGATCAGACGTATTAACAGTGTTTGTAATGAAACCAGTGGCAGTAAAAGTCTTTTGGAGAAGAAAACAAAGCCAGTTTACTATGGGCACAAAGAGGTCTAAAAATCTAAATTTGGACAGGAATAAACTCAGAAACCTAAATAAACCAACAACTAGAGGTTGGACCAACTCACACCCCTCTGTTGGGTTGGCATCTGAAAATGCAGACCACTATATATGATAGGAGTCTGAACTGATGGGTCCATCATGGTACATCAATCATGGTTCAATGTGGACTGTTCATTAGCTTTGTGTGATCAATATAACAGACATACCATGTTCATCTGTGCTTTTCCAGAAAGATCATAATGCAACTTTTGCAGATGGTAATATGAAATATTCAAGATAATATGGTCAAATAATGAGAGAAATGAACCAACTAGAGTAGTCTAAAACCATTCACTCAATCTCAGTTACTGCTGGATTGACCCATAAAAGAGAAACATTTCTCAACAATAAAATTTGCTTTAAAGAAAAGGAGAAGACAGTTTCACAGCAAATGAGAGGTCAAGGTTGGACTATGCTCCACATGAGCATCGAGCAGATAAGCTTGCATAATTTGGGCCAACACACTCAAATGTCATGTTGCACCTACCTGTTTTTTGAGATGAATAGGTATTTAGCTATCTATTATGCTTATGTAAATCACATTGTCGCAAGTTTTCCATATTAATATGCTAAAAAAATTAAATACTTAATACAAAAGTTCAAAACTCAGACTTGAAACATGGAGATGACCAGGGCCAAGTCAAAGCATGTTTCTCCAAAAGATTCAGTGAGTCATTTAGAAAACCATGACTAGTGTATCTAGGTCTGAACTCAAAAGAAATCAGCTGAAACACAAAGGTACACCCAATTGACCATTAACATGAATAGTTATTTTAAAATAATATACAAAGAAAAGAGAAAAAAATAGTATAAATCATTGAATGTATACAAATAAGAAAGCTTCAAAGACAACTAACATAATTTGCAATTTGAAGGCACCATTTCACAAATTAGTTCATCTACAAATAATAGATTGTAGACGGCAATAACGCAAGCATTCTGCAAGAAAGAGCTACCAAAAGCAATAATGATACCTAGGACATGTACAATCATTTCACTGTCAATCTTATGTTGCAAGCAACAAACTAGCCATTTTCAAAGGATTATGAATCCCAAAAGTCTGTCACACACTGAAAAAAAGAGAAAAGAAGATTACAGCAAACCTACAATGATCATTAGGAAAAGACCATCACAGCAAGAGGAGTCAGATACTGCAAGTAAAGAACTCAATAATGATCACTGATCTAGGTAAATTTGCAAACCCCCAAAAAGCAATTGGTGTGCATGCTCCTCAAAAAAACTCATCATTATTTAGCCTTTGGTTCTCATTATTGTAATGCTCCCCTTCCCTCCTTCAGTGTGGATTTTAGTCAAGGCAACAACAGGCTTCCCTGAGAATGCGGAAGTAGGATATGATGGAACAGCATCCTTGTTCTTCTTGTGCTTTGATCTTGATGCTTGGGGAGTGAGTATCAGTTGATTGATGTCACTTAGTGTCACATCTCCTTGCATGCCACACGGTTTAATGAGGGTAAATGGGTAAGCAACAGGCGTGGATGATTTTGTAGGAGTTTTGATGAAGGATGGTGTACCTGATATGGAACACTATTAGAAATACATGAAGGCTTAATTACTCTAAATAGTCCAATTAAAACTGGTTCAAACTATTGTCTTTCATAGTTGGCAGTCTTAACCTCGAGTAGTCCATGTAAGTAGCTTGAATCCAACATTTATAGTTGGCATGTCAGACTTCGGCAGAGCTGCTTGGAACTTAGGCAACAGGTTCTCAGTTGCCAATTTTTTTTCGCAATGTTATCAGAACCAAATCAAATTGGCCTCAAATTATTCGCTTCAGGGTCAAAATGGGGCCTGCTAAAAAATCAGCCAATTCAACCGTGAATTGGTGGAATCAGGCTGAATTGGGGTTGAATCAGCCCATTTTCTGTAATTTTTTTATGTTTTTTTTAATTGAAAAATAAGTTGACTGATTCATCCCGATTTGGTTTAAGCCTGAATCAGCTTGATTCTCTGAATCTTTTTGAAAATTGATTCAGTTTCATAAACCAATCTTGCCAACATTGGTTTTTAGGCTCATTCACTCTTAATTCAGACCTGGACAGGGTAGATCGAATGAAGACATATTTCAAATGCAATTTGAAATTTACAGACAGAAGATAAATACCCGTAAAATAAGTAGAAGGAGCTTGAGGTGTAGATTCTTGCCGTGCATCCATTTCCATCTCAGGTGGCACAGTGCAAAACTCTGAAGTAGTACAACCAGAAACACATATATCAACAATTTGAATTTTTCTATTAAAAGAATTTGATGCATAAGCAAAATGCTTTACACACCTGATACATCGAGTTGTTCCTCAGAGACGCCCAAAAAGTTACTGTTTAACATTTCATAAGATAAAACTGTTCCTCAATATGTTAGGCAACATAAATTTAGTAAGTGAAGGTAAGTAGCAATTACATGTCATCTGAACTGATCTGCATTTGATGCTCATTAAAGCACTCTACCATCCATTCCTCTGGTGACTGACCTAAACACTCACTGCCAGAGCTGCAACGTCCTTCTAATAGAAATGAAGTAATTAGGAGTTAAAAACCTCTGGGACACAAACTTTACATGTATATTTGTGTGAAAGTATGTGTTAACATAGACGTCTGCTAGTATGCAAAAATTTTTAAATGTACATATGAATCTGCATAGATAAACCGAACAGGCAACAAAGATCTCCAACTCTGTAAGAGTGCAAGTAGAGAACGTCTGCACTCGTGCACACACACACACACACACACACACACACACACACACACACACGAGTACACAATTAAGGAGACCAACCAGGAACTCTTGAAACCCAGAGTTGATCTTCAGGAACTGCATCGGAAAAATATAGATCTGTGCTTTCTTCTATCAAAGAATCCTCTCTAACCTGATATTAGAACACGATTTTTTTCTCAGTTGTGAGCGAAAAGAAAAACACAGACACCTAACACCACCAGAACCAGCCAACAAAAAAAATTGCACTTAAATTGATAATACAGGAGAGCTTTCACGAACCTTAGATTTAACAAGAACAGATGAGTTTTTCTCTTCAGTCGTTTCTGATGAAGAAAACTGCAGCATGCGCCGCCTTTTCAGTTGTGATGAAGAGCCCCTACGCTCTTCCATTCCCTTGTCAATTACCACTGCAGTTTTAAAGTGCAAGTTATGGACTTTAACTTCGAAATTTGACTTATAGATTGTTCCGTAGAATGAACCAACAATGCAGCTGTTTCTCTATCTACCAAGTTCAATGACAGAAAGACTGAAGCTTTTCAAGGGATGTGTACCTTGATCAGTGACAGAGGAAACAGGGTAATCAAAACCAGCATAATCCTTTATCGGAGTTGTCTCATCAAACACGGACCATGAATCCTTTCCACTTTGGTTCAGTTCATCCCACAGGCAACGTGAAATATCTAAACACAACCAAGTCCTCGTTTTAGAAAAGCACATGGATGCCATAGACCAAAAAAAAATGCAACAAAGCATTCAACAAAAACATACCAAGGGGAGAATCTGATTGAAACCTGATGTCATCTTGCCATTCCCAGGCCTCGTTACTAACCATTTTTTCACAAAAATACACGCAGAAAAATATAATTTAGATTTCTTATTCACAGTAACCAGGAGTATAACTCAGGTTTCTTGTGAAATTACCATAAAAGTAACTCTACAAGACCAATATATCATTTAAAACTTTATTAAAAGAAAGGTCACCCTTGCTCTTTTGACAGTATGGCATCAAAGAAAGATACAAAGCAGGAACCAAAATCAAAATGAAAAAAAATATTACAAAAAGAAGAATAGACCAATCTATAGAAGAAAAGGCAAACAGATGGTAATATGAGAAGCTGTAGATCTGACAGTAAATTTCCCAAAAAGTAGAAGTGATACCATGAACGAAGAAATGGTGCCCAATTCAACAGCTTGATCCAGAAGAAAAATACCAAGATAGACCGAAACTCTCTATCACAATATGCAATAAAAAACTCCAACGATCTACTTCACAATGTTTAATAAAAAACTCCCATAAACATTAAGAAAACAACAAATCTATGCATAAAAAACATGCACATACTTAGGTTGAAAAAAATTAACCGATACCCACGAACCCATTTGAGCACATTTATCAAATGAGTGTGTCCCCAAAAACAATACCACGAAACAACTGAACCCCAAAACGTTTCTAAGATACAAAAACAAAAGGAAAAAATTAACAAGAGGAGTTTTTGTAAATATACGAGAAACCGACTATCTTCCCAAAAACAGTCCACCAAAAACAAATTCATTGCAGAGGAGAAACTCACCCTGCATTGGCCAAATCCATCTGGTGGTGGTAGGAAGAAGTCGGCCTTGACATTGGTAGACTGTGTGATAGCGTTGCCCCGGTCCATTTAAAGTAACCGTTAGGATCGCAATTTCTCTGTTGGCATTTCTCTTTTCTTTGTTTTTGGTGTTTTTTAATAAAAAAAGACATAAAGAGAGATTATTGTGAAAATACTCCCCTAGTGAGAGAAACTGATTTTCGTCAAAGATACAGCTCTAGAGAGAGAGATTTCTCTGAAAGACGCTTCTCTATAGAGAAAGAGAGGGAGAGAGAGAGAGAGTCGGTTACATTTGGGTATATGCTCTGATAAGCACTGCTAAATATTAATCATTAAAAACTTAATCAAACTGGTAACATTAAATAAGAGTGGTCGTGTCTTTTCATTATTTTATACTAATGATAATAGCAATCTTAGTCTAATTAACATTAAATATTTGTTAACCAATGACTAGAAGACTTCCTTTTTCACTTTAAAGCGTTGAGAATTGACGGAAGTGACTTATTACATGCACACTCTCAATAATGATCGTTAAAAATATTGGAAACTCACCTTATCATTTATTCTAAAGAAATCATATAACTATGCATGCATCGGAATGAGTTAATGACAGTCATTTGTTTGAAAAACAGTAAAAAAAAAATCATTAACTCTAAGGGATATTTATGTCTTTTAACATTGATGAGTTCATTTCAGTCTGCTTGAGGGTGAAAGGCTATGAGGACTCAGCTGAATTCCCGGTGGACAGTATCCCAGATCTTTTTAGTATGACCCTTTTAGACTTTACCTTTCTTTTAGGCTTAAAAATTAACCATTTGAGAAGTACAGTGAATTCTAAACGTTACTTCCTGTTATAACACTTCCTTTGCAGAAAACAGCTTGTATAA
Source organism: Nuphar pumila (assembly GCF_984573655.1). Lineage (NCBI taxonomy): Eukaryota > Viridiplantae > Streptophyta > Magnoliopsida > Nymphaeales > Nymphaeaceae > Nuphar > Nuphar pumila. The sequence goes on from NC_143255.1 coordinate 124,794,504, forward strand.
TCACTCTGTTTTTTTCTAAACCACGTGTAAATGAATAATTAAGCTCATTTTTTCAGAAGCTCTAGTGCTTTGGAAGTATTTTAATTAGTTAATACTGTGTTTGAAACGCATTAGGCCTCTTGCCATCTTGGGATTACAATTTACAGCACAAATGGTCAACTTCAAATGACCAATCCTCATCTAGTTTTTTGTGATACAGTGAAGAATAGTGGCTTTATTAGGGAGAAGGATCTTTCATTTTAAAGATGCATTCTTTGAGCGAATATGGAATCTTTAAACTTGACTGGGTAAGCTTTGCTACCTTTGGCATCATACTTTACATAATTTACTATGGTATTATAATTGATCAAATTTACTTTTAATATTGACCACATGGTCCCCACCCATATGCTAGGGGCGACTTATGAACCTAACCAAGTTGATGGGATGTCATGAGTTCAAAACTCACAGGTGTGCATCCTTTGTCCCGCAACCAATGTTTGGCGTAACGCGTCCATTATTCACTGTTCTTTTTGTTCCACATACCCCTCTTACAAAAATGACAGGGACATGCGAAACTATTAAAAAAAAACATCGACGAGCACGATGCACCCATCGATGTGTCTCTCTCCCTCATGTGCCAGACCTCTCTCTCTCTCTCTCTCTCTCTCTCTCTCTCTCTCTCTATATATATATATATATATATATATATATATATATATATATATATATATATATATCGGCCAACTCGTCGACAATCTACTGCATCGTGTTCTGAATGAACTCGTCGAAGGACTCAAGCTGCAGCCACAACAGCCCCTTTTCCTCGAAGTAGGCACCGATGACTGCCCACACATCCGCCTGATCTCGTCGTCGTCGTTCTTGACTACAACATCCACTTCGGCTTACATCCTCTCGACCAAACCCAAAGGTGCAACCCAACAAGCACACAAATCTTAGAGTTAAGGTAATGCGAAAAAACGAATTCAAGGATAAAACGCTGAAAAGATTGATCGGATGAAGAAGAGGCAATTCACCCATACGAGCAACAACAGCACGTTGTCGTGCACTCGGCCGCGGTGCTGCCAGCGACCTCTCCATGAATGGCATGCTCCTTCTTCAAGCAAGGGTTGCCACTGGTGACCTCCGCAAACGGCGAGCTCCTACTTAAGTAGGGGTTGCTGTCGGCGACCTTCGTGAACGGTGAACACCGGCTTCTACGAATGACTTGTGCTGACAACCTTCACAAATGGCAAGCTCCTTCTTCAGCAGGGGTCGCTACCGATCTATCGGTCGGTGCATGATTAGCGATTTTCATTGAACGCATCAGAGCCACAGTGAATCTGACCCGCGATGCTGAAAAGCTATCCCTCCTGTCGAATTTTGATGAATTCAGGGGTTTCTTGCTACCAAACTATTGGGTTTCCCTCTTTGTGGGATCCATTGGTTCGATGCACATTCAGTATCGTTGCTAAATTCCAAGCATGATGCCTGATCTTCTTGAGGATGATTTTCTTATTCGCTGGATAGCGATTTATAGAAGTCCTCTCATCGGAATGATGATTCAGCTGTTTAGAGTTTAAGGAATAGTGATTTATCGATAATGATTTGGCAAAGAGTGCTTTAACCTGAATAGCGATTTTTAGTAGTCGCTGGATAGCGATTTGTGGTATCGCTGCATAGCGATTTGTAGTAGTCACTGGATAGCAATTTGTGGCTTTAGGTAGATAGTGATTTGTTCTAATGCGCTTCAGGTGCATTGTAAGTTGTGCAAGACATTTAGTCTTCCACATTAAATGTGGGTCTTGTCCTTTATTTAAGAGATGGATGAGAGAGCAAAATAAGAAATCGAATAGAGCGAAAAGGTGTGAAAAACTTTTTTCAGGACAGATTAAGAGATGAAAGGGTGTGGAGTGAACAAAAGCAAGAAGTGCTGCTACACTTCTTTCAAGACAGCTTCCTCAAGCTGGTTCTTCAGATCATTCATTCTTTGTTCCTCAGTGAGGTATATCCTCTTGTTCATTTCGTTACACCTTTTGTGTTTGTAAGGTTTATGCCTTTTGGCCACTCTGTAATCTTTGTTTGAAGAAAGTAGACGTTGTTGACCTATTGGTTGTCGTGAACATACCTCAGTTGAGAGGGAACCACGTAAATCGTTGTGTGTTGTTTTGTTTCCGCTATTGGTTTGTTTTAGTTTTATTTCTTCCACTATCATTACTTTATTGTTTCCATCGATTCACACTTGTGGGTAGACCCGATATGTCCGTTTCAACCCCAACAATCTGGTATCAGAGTTTTGGTTTCTAGTCTCAAATCATCATATATTTGTGTATGAGTCATGGAGAACAACGTCAGTCACATAAACAGTTTGAATGGCACAAACTGGATGACATGAAAAACAAAAATGGAAGACCTTTTGGTTTGTAAATATCTGGATGAACCTATAGAGGGTGATAACAACAATCCGGAAGAGATAAAAGATGACGAATGGAGAAAGCTAGACCGAAAGGTTGTCGGTTTTATTCGGTAATAGATAGATGATAGTTTCTTTCATCATGTATCCATAGAAACTTCAGTGCATGGTCTTTGGACCAAACTGAAAAATCTTTATGATAAAAAAATGGTAGTGAATAAGGCCTTTCTATTTCGAAAACTTGTGAACCTCAAATACAAAGAGGGCAGCTATTGCAGAGCATTTAAATGAGATCAAAAGCATTATAAATCAGTTGGCTACAATGAAGATCACTTTTGATGATGAGTTGCAAAACTTATTGCCCCCTAGTTCCCTTCCTGAGAGTTGAGAAACCTTGGTGGTCACAGTCAGTAACTCCGCACCTGATAGAACGGTAACGATGAGCCAAGTTACCACTAGTCTTCTGAATGAAGAGACGAGAAGAAAGTCATCAGGTCCTTCTACCTCTGAGGCACTTGTGATTGAAAACTAGGAGAGAAGCAGGAATAAGAGCAAGGATATGCACTACCGTGGCAAATCAAGAGGCCACTCACACTCGAGCTCAAAGAAAGATGTCTAGTGTTATTATTGTCCCAAGAAGGGGCATATGAAGCGGGAGTGCAGGAAGCTCAAGTTCAAGGAGCAAAGCAAAGAGAAGAGCTCAGAAGAAAAGCAGTGTCACAAACGCAGTCACAGATAGAGAGCTCATGGTTATCTATGATGGCACTAGCAACAATGTGATCGGTCAAAAAATTGATTGGGTTGTTGACTCTGGAGCTTCATTTCATGCTACCTCACGGGCTGATTTCTTCACTTTCTACTCTCAAGGTGATTTCAGGAATATCCGAATGGAAAATAAAGATGTGTCAAAGATTGTTGGCATTGGCGATATTTGCTTGAAAACAAACGTTGGCTGCAAATTATTGCTGAAAGATGTGAGGAATGTACCAGACATCTGACTTAATCTGATCTCTACCAAAAAGTTGGATGATGAGAGCTACAACAACACCTTCAGTGATGGAAGGTAGAAGTTAACCAAGAGTTCCTTGGTGGTAGCAAGAGGACCTAAGACCTGCTCCCTCTACAGTTTGCAAGCGAAGATCTGCAAGAGTGTTGTGAATGTCGTGGAGACTGACTCATCCACAGAGTTATGACATAAAAGGCCTGGGCATATGAACGAAAAGGAGTTGCAAGTCTTGGTGAAGAAAGAGCTCCTAGTGGGGGCTGAAGGTACATCTTTGGAACCTTGTGTTCATTGCTTCCATGGTAAACAGAAAAGAGTTTTTTTCCATAGAAGCATTGCATCTAGAAAATCTCATATTCTAGATCTTGTACATTCTGATGTCTGTGGACCTTTGAAGGTCAAGACACTTGGTGGTGCATTGTACTTTGTAACTTTCATTGATGATCACTCTAGAAAAGTCTGGGCTTATACACTGAGAACTAAAGACCAAGTTCTAGATATATTCAAGCATTTTCAGACCATGACTGAAATAAAAACTGGCAGGCAGTTGAAGTGTGTTCGCTCAGATAATGGTGGCGAATACATTGAGCCATTTGATCAGTATTGCACCAATCATAGCATTAAGCATGAAAATATTATGAGGATGACACCTCAACAGAATGAGGTTGCTAAGTGAAATAATCACATCATCCTTGAGAGAGTCAGATGTCTGCTGTCACACTCTAAATTGCCAAGATCTTTTTGGGGTGAGGCAATGAGGACATCAGTTGATCTTATCAACTTGTCTTCTTCTATTCCCTTTGAAGGGAGATGTTCCAGAGAAAGTTTGGACAGAGAAAGAACCTTCCTATTGACATTTAAAGAGTGTTCGACTGCAGCGCTTTTGTTTATGTTTTGAAGAAAAAGAGGTTCAAGCTTGATCCAAAAGCCAAGTAGTGCATATTCCTTGGCTATGGACATGAAGAATTTGGCTATAGGCTCTATGACCCTGTTGATAAGAAGGTGGTCAGAAGTTGAGATGTTGTCTTCTTGGAAGATCAGACCATTGAAGACATTGGTAAGTCTGAGCCATCAGAGTCCAGTAAATGTGATCTTGTTGACTTAGATCCCCTTGATGTGCCAGTTGTTCAGGATTTCATGGAGGAGATGTCACCTCCTCACAATGATACAAAGGACGGATATAATGAGACAAAAATTGAAGGGGAGCCAACACCCCAAGAGTCACTTCCTCAAACTCCGATAAGGAGGTCTACCAGAGAGAAACAATCATCAAGAAAATACTCATCGAATGAGTATGTGATGATTACAGATCAAGGTGAGCTAGAAACTTTTGAAGAAGTTTTGGAGGATGAAAACCAAACTGAGTGGCTTAAAACAATGAAAGAGGAAATGAATTCATTGCATGAGAATTACACATTTGATCTGGTAAAGACACCTAAAAGGAAGAAGGTGTTGAAGAACAAGTGGGTCTTCAGGCAGAAGACTAATGTGATCAACTCTCAACCTAGATACAAGGCACGACTTGTAGTGAAAAGTTTTGCTCAGAAGAAAGGAGTTGATTTTGATAAAATCTTCTCACCAGTTGTAAAGATGTCCTCCATCCGAACTATGCTCGGTATAGATGCAAGCATGAATTTGGAAGTTGAGCAGCTTGATGTGAAGACTACATTTCTGCATGGTGACTTGGAAGAAAAAAATTATATAGAGCAACCTGAGGGCTTCATTGACAAGGGTAAAGAGCACCTAGTCTGCAAGCTGAAGAAGAGCTTGTATGGATTGAAGCAAGCACCAAGACAGTGGTATAAGAAGTTTGATTCATTTATAATTGAGCATGGATATTCAAGAACCTCCACAGACCATTGTGTGTTTGTGAAAAAAAATTCAGATGGTAATTTTACAATTCTCTTGCTTTGTGTGGATGATATGTTGATTGTGGGCCAAGACATCAGCATGATAAACAAGTTAAAGTTGGAGCTGAATGAGACCTTTGCCATGAAAGATTTAGGTCCAACAAAGCAGATTCTTGGGATGAGAATCGTTCATGACAGATCACATGGGCAGATCTGGTTATCGCAAGAGAAGTATATCAGAAAGGTTCTTGAGAGGTTCAACATGGACAAAGCAAAGCCTGTTAATTGTCCACTTGCAGGCCATTTCAAACTTAGCTCAAGTCAATGTTCTGCAAATGATGAAGAAGGAATCGAGATGCAGAAAATTCCCTATGCTTCGGCAGTAGGTTCGTTGAGGTATGCTATAGTGTGTACTCGACCAAACATAGCTCATGTTGTTGGAGTTGTTAGTTGATTTCTGTCAAATCCAGGGAAGGAACACTGGGCAACAATGAAATAGATTCTGAGGTATCTATTGAGGTATCTATAGGGCACTTCAAAGTTGAGCCTGTGTTTTGGAAAGGGTGAACCTATTTTTGATGAGTTCACAAATTCTGATATGGCTGGTGATGTAGACAGTAGAAAGTCTACTTCTGGGTATCTGATTACTTTTGCAGGGGCCAGTTGCATGGCAGTCAAAATTACAGAAATATATAGCTCTCTCCACTACAAAGCTGAGTTCATCGCCATTACAAAAGCCAGTAAGGAATTGTTGTGGGTGAAGAAATTCTTGCAAGAGTTGGGCTTGAAGCAAGAAGAGTATGTTCTTCACTGTGATAGCCAGAGTGTGATTCACTTGAGTAAGAATTCCTCGTTTCATTCAAGATCAAAACATATCGATATACGATACCACTGGATTCGAGATGTCTTGAATAAAAAATTGCTGCAACTGGAGAAAGTGCATACTGATGACAATACATCAAATATGTTGACCAAGTCATTGCCCAAGGACAAGCACGAGAAGTGTTGATTCCTAGTAGGAATGGAAGAAGCTTCTACATAAGTCAGGAAGGAGAAGAATTGTTGGGTTTTCCTCCTTTGTGGGATCCATTGGTTCGATGCACATTCAGTATCGATGCTGAATTCCAAGCACGACGCTTGATCTTCTTGAGAATGATTTTCGTATTCGCTGGATAGCGATTTGTAGAAGTCCTCTCAACTGAATGACGATTCAGTTGTTCAAAGTTTGAGGATCAACGATTTGTCGATAACGATTTGGCAAAGAGTGCTTTAACCTGAATAGCGATTTGTAGTAGTCGCTGGATAGCGATTTGTGGTATCGCTGCATAGTGATTTGTAGTATCGCTGCATAGCGATTTGTGGTATCGCTGCATAGTGATTTGTAGTATCGCTGCATAGCGATTTGTAGTAGTCACTGGATAGCGATTTGTGGCTTCAGGTAGATAGCGATTTGTGCTAATGCGCTTCAGGCGTATTGTAAGTTGTGCAAGACATTTAGTCTTCCACATTAAATGCGGGTTTCATCCTCTATTTAAGGGATGGATGAGAGAGCAAAATAAGAAGCCGAAGAGAGCGAAAAAGTGTGAAAAAACTCTTTTAGGGCACCGAAAGGGTGTGGAGTGAACAAAAGCAAGAAGTGCTCCTACACTTCTTTCAGAACAACTTCGTCAAGCTGGTTCTTCAGATCATTCGTTCTTTGTTCCTCAGTGGGGTATATCCTCTTGTTCATTCTGTTACACATTGTGTATTTGTAAGGCTTATGCCTTTTGGCAACTCTGTAATCTTTGTTTGAAGAAAGTAGAAGTTGTTGACCTATTGGTCGCCGTGAACGTACCTCAGTTGAGAGGGAAGCTATTGATTTGTTTTGGTTTTATTTCTTCCACTGTCATTGCTTTATTGTTTTCATCGATTCATACTTGTGGGAAGACCCAATACGTCCATTTTAACCCCATCACGAACATTAAACAACAAATATTTAGATACAATCCAAACAAACATTAAACTTGGAACAATTGTTACTAAATGACCAAAACCAATGTTATGTTTCATTTTTTTTGTTCATTTCGTTCGACCCTGAACAAGCCATCAAACATACCCTTAACAAAAAAGACATGAGGTTTTACACCAATGAACTCGGTGAGCAAAGAGATTTTAACTTGATTATCCAAAAAGAAATACATGTAATCTTATAGCATGGGTTCTATGAGCCGGCAGATCAAGTGCAATCACACTACTTACTTTATTGTGCCACTGCACCTTACCTGACCTGACCTCCATCTCTGGGTGCAGCAGCATACTCAAAATGTACAATGTGATTGCACCTGATCCTTCCTTGTTCAATGGGGGCACATACACCATTGGGGCTCTGCTTGTCTGATAGGAACAGCTGATGCACGTAGGGACATTGCAAGTTCTAATGCCAATGGTATCATTGTATAACTAGTAGGGGTCTGTCCTGTAAAAAAAAAGTGAGCAGATACAGTATTTAATGGGCCTAGACATGAACAATCATAACTGAGGTGTGAGGTAGGTTGGTCATTTAAAACCTCTCAAGGCACATGAATGCCATAACGAGGAAAAGAAGGGAAAGTGAGACATCCTCTCCATGAACAAATGTTTGTTGGTATTGAATTGATGATGAAATATGAACAAGTGATGTAGAGACAAAAATGAATGCCATAATAAGGAAACAAAATGATACTTGATTCATTTTATTATAAATATATTTATGTATTTTATTTATCACTAATAAATTTTACTAATATTAGAGATGATGACGATGGGGGTGGGGGTTGTGAGAACGTGCGCCCTGCTTTTGAGGAGGGGCGTGCAGGTGTGGTGCACTTAGTGAGAGAGAGAGGGCACGGCCCACGCCACGCCTTTGCCTTTGCCTTTAACCCCTTTTTCTCTCCTTGGGAGGAGCGACCCAAAGCATGGTGCCTGCCGGTGGTTACTGTGAACAAAGAACGTGGTGGAACCAGAAACCTGAAGTTGTCACATGGATACGATTAAAAGATACGTGATACGCTGTTCTTGTGTAGTTCTTCCCATTGAGAGCAGTGTACGAGCTGACACGATACGAGCTTAAAATAAGGTCAACCGGCTGGGTTGGTACCAGGTATCTGACCCGAACTCGAATTCTTGGGTATGGGCATAAAATAGGCTGACCTGAATAATATTTGGGTCCTCCTGAACCCGACCCCAGAAATATACAGGTCGGGTTTGGGTTATGGTTTTTGTCGGTTACTGAACCTGATCTAGCTTTTTTGGCAACTACCCAACCCAACCCAACCCTTATATGCATTTTAAGTAAAAGTAAACTTTTTAAATTATATGAATTCAAGTTTGGGATTTTATTTTCATAGTCAGGCAAAACCCAAACCCAAATCCAAATCCGAACCTCACACCTTGTTATTTGGGCAAGTTTAGGGACACCCTGATGGGTCAGGTACCCGACCCATTGACAGCCCTAAGTAAAAGTCTGTCGAAAAAAAAGTAACCCCGTGAAATAGGGATGTAAACAGGGATCTTTTCTTGGATACGGATGTGTAAAGCCTGATATTCAACCCGGACCCAATTAGAGTACATACCACAATAGCTACAACATATACATATAATCAGGTCAGCTCGTCTCATATTCAGATTTGGGCAACCAAATCTGAGTCCACTTGCCATTCAGATTTGGTTTTACTTGCTGACTAAAAACTAAGATTCAATCGAATATCCGACCCAAACACCAAACAGTTATGTGCCTACCCATGACATTGCAATAATATTCATCCCATGAATATCTAGATCAGGATCGGGTCAAAATTTAGATTGTGAGTACTATGGATGAACATGGGTCTGAACCAGATCCAGGTAGCATATATCAGAATGCGGGTTGGATTTGGAATAAACAAGGGCAGGACTGGTCAGATATAGGCTAGACTTGGGTAAAGTCTAACAGACTCGTTTTACATTTTCTAAAGACAAATAAAATTTGAGTAGTTCTTTGTAAATAGTGATAAGTTGAACTGTTTTCTGCAATTTATTTATTTCTTTATTTTGAACATATAATCCAAACAATCCGTTGATATTCCCACAGTTTAAGGTACAAGCAAAGCACATGAGCTCAAGCTTAACCAGAGTTTATGCTCCTTTTGCTTTTGTTCGGTAATACATATCCAAATATTGTTCAGTAGATTCAAATATGAATCTGAATAAGATCCAATGATGTAAAGTTAAATCCGTACCCAAAATATATATGGTAAGACTTGATCCGATAAAAGAAAACCAAAATTTCACATGTAAAAAGTGAAATAGGTTAGATTAGGTCCAAACAGAATATAGATATGCCCCAAAACTTTGATTCAAATCCAAAAATAATCCAAATATCTAAAGATTAAATCTGATCCATATGTGCTATCGGATCTTGTTTTAGCTGTCTGTATCCCGGATGTAGAGTATTGAACCTTATTAATATATGAGCCAGAAATAGGTCAAGCGTATGTGAAATGAGTATGGGCTAGGGATGGCAGTGGAACGGGGGACAATGGGCCCCACCCGGCCTAGCCCCGTTTGGACCAGGGATGAAGGGCATGAAACGGGGATGGAGGCGGGGATGAATTAGGTTAAAATCTATCCCCATGCGGGGATAGACTTAAGCTTCCCCCCGCCCCCATCCCCATCCCAATCCCCGCCTTGCCCCACCCCGCCCTGTCCCCAACCCTTCACGGGATGACTATAGCCCGAGGGAAAACGGGGCCCCGCCTCGCCCCCGTTTGGACCGGGGATGGAGGACTTGAAACGGGGATGGAGGCGGCGGGGATGGAGGTTAAAATCCATTGCCGTGCGGGGATGGAGGCGGAGATGGAGCTTCGTATTTTGAGATGGGGCGGGGGTGGAGACCTTGTCCCCCGCCCCGGTCCACTGCCATCCCTAGTATGGGCCCAATGTGATTCATAATGATCATACTATTTTCTCATTACAGTTTTTATTTTACGAATGCAAATGTTAAATTTTCCCATGTTGTACAGTGTCCTGAAGTAAAAACATATATTTATTCCATTTTGGCACATTATGTAAGGTAAACATTCGGTACTAACGAACATATGGAACTATTGAGGTGAAACTTATGGATGCATATAGATGTGTTCAATGTAGTTTGTTCAACAAGGATCAGAACCTAGATTGCACTTTTCCCACGCAAGGACAAGATTTTTCAGGTCATGAAATTTTCCTACATGCTTTTTTTCTCCGGGGCTACCATGATGAGAGCAGTACTTAATCAAACAAAATATTCAAGTATCTTATTAGCTGTTGCTTTTTGAAGCTCTTAAAAAACCTGCTTATATGTCACAATCAGATTATTCAAGCCCCATCTCCTAAAAAATAAGTCATGAAGATTGCATATCTGATCTACAAAAAAAAAAACGTCCAAACAGTACAAATTGATGATTTCTACTCAATAATGTTGTAATGTTTACCCCCGTTTATATAAAAGAAGAAAAGATAAAAAAAAAGGAAAAAAGAGTCAATTCCTATTTCTATTTTTCTGGTTACCTTCTTTCATAGTGACAAATATTGTGAGATTTATGAAAAATTCTCGCGATAATATCACGAGAAATTGCCCGAAAGTTTAAAACGGTTATTTCTCATGAGAGTTTCAAAATATTGTGATATTTATGAAAAAACATAAATACCATAATTTAAATGCGGTATTTATGTTTTAAACGGCTATTTATCATGAAAAAACCATGTTTTTATTTTTAAATAAATTTTATTAATATTTTCTTATAAAATTTATTTTTTATATTTTTTATATTTTTTATTGCCAAGATTTTGCCGAAAAACACGAGATTTATGAAAAAAAAATCTTGCAAGTTTTTGAAAAACCATATTTTGCCATTTTTGACGCTTGTCACTATGCCTTTTTTTTTATAGGTAAGCTGGGGTTAGGCAGAACCCCTACCAGATAACTCTTAAGTTCTGCATTCTTTTTCCTCTATTAAAGGGAACACTAAATTCCCTTTCTCTACCACAAGGTGGTCTTTGGTACCAGTCTGTCTAGCCATTACTTTTCACACATGCATTGTTTGACACACTGTAATGTTGAAATTCAATCCTCTACCGTAACTTCACATTTAGGTTATCCCATTTGGCCTTTAGGTGCATTCGTTTGCTTATATAGATGCAACAAACTGGTAATTGTTGCATAGGATGTGAATGGTGCATCCTGCTCCAGCCAACCCGAGCCCGGATATCTGGCTATGGGCATAAAAAAATGTTGACCCCAATGTTATTTGGGTTGACCCGACCCCACTAACTGTTGTTATTTTGCTTAAAATATAACCTTAAGTTTATAATGAGAAAGGTTGTCTTAAAGAAGAGAACCCTCAAAGGACACTAGATCTTGAGCTTGTCAAATGATTGTTTAATGAACTTCAAATATTAATATTTGAACTTGTATCCATACCCGTTCTTTATTATTTTTCTGGGAGGTGACACCTACCTTTTTGGATAGCCTCTACATGTAAGCACCGTGAGAGGTCAGTGACATATAAAGCCTATGTTGTAGCACTTGCCACCCATGATAGGATGGTGGCAGTGACACATGATGTCCATGTTGGGACGATGACCTCCCATGATAAAACGCTAGAGGCATGTGGCGTCTATGTTGGGATGGTGGTCGCTCATGATGGAACGTTGGTGCATTACAAAAAATATGTGGATTAGCGACGGACGTAAACCGTCGCAAATCCATCGCTAAAAAGTTTAGCGAGGGATAACTTTCATTGCAATTTCTTAGTCGTTAATTCACAATGGAACATATCTGTCGCTATTTCTATCGCTAATTTGTGACAGATTAGAGAATGTCATGATCTATCATGAGGCCATCGCTAATTCGCAAAGATTTAGTTTTGCGATAGATATACATCCATCGTTAATTTCATCGCTATTTTAGCAATGAATTTGCGACAGATTACAATCCATCGCAAAACATCGACCGATTCAATTTTCCGATGGATAAATATTCATCGTTAAATTAGAGGCCGATACTAATTAACGATGAATAATATTTGTCGCTAATCCATCACAAAAATAAAATAAAAAATATTTAAAATATAAATATCGAGAAAAAATTTCTCATTATACAATTTATATATCTTGTGTATAAAAAACAAAGTACACATAAAAAATACAAATACAAAGTAGGTGAAGCAAATTTAACACAAGTTATAAGTGAAACAAAATTAACAACCCAGTATAATCCTCGCCAAGTTCTAATTTGTTACAAGTGAACATATACAAAGAGTTTCGTTTGAAACAAAATCAACAGATAAAGCTAATCCTCGCCAAGATTCGAATCATCGTCCTTTTCATTGTCTCGATCTGCTCCTCCATCCATGCCTCCATCAGCTCCTCTACGCTAATCATCTTCAGCATCCTATAAGAGAACCAAAATGATAGTATTAATAAACAAAATATAATAAAATAAATTATATGCAATGCACCTAATCTAAGACAATCAAAGTAACATGGCAGAATGATACATAAACTAGCAATAAAGTGAAGGACATTAACGAAATTCAGATATGTGTTCTAAGGTTGACAAATAAAATTCATAGTGATTCAATCATGCAGATATATGTTTTAAGGCTGTCAAAAAAATGTCATAGTCATTCCAGCATGCATACATGGTTTATAAGGTTGTCAAATAAATGTGTTATGTATCACAATCATGCATATATGTGTTATAAGGCAGTCAAAAAATTTTATAGTGATGAAATCATGCTTATATGTGTTCTAAGGTTGTCAAAAAACTTTCATAGTAATTCAAGCATGCATATATGTGTTATAAGGCAGTCAAAAAACTTTCATAGTAATGAAATCATGCTTATATGTGTTCTAAGGTTGTCAAAAAACTTTCATAGTGATTCAATCATGCATATATGTGTTATAAGGTAGTCAAAAGAATGTCATAGTGATTCAAGCATGCATATATGTGCTCTAAGGTTGTCAAAAAAACTTTCATAGTGATTCAATCATGCATATATGTGTTATAAGGCAGTCAAAAAACTTTCATAGTGATGAAATCATGCTTATATGTGTTCTAAGGCAGTCAAAAAAATTTATAGTGATGAAATCATGCTTATATGTGTTCTAAGGTTGTAAAAAAACTTTCATAGTGATTCAATCATGCATATATGTGTTATAAGGCAGTCAAAAGAATGTCATAGTGATTCAAGCATGCATATATGCGCTCTAAGGTTGTCAAAAAAACTTTCATAGTAATTCAATCATGCATATATGTGTTATAAGGCAGTAAAAAAACTTTTATAGTGATGAAATCATGCATACATGTGTTCTAATGCTAGCAATAAAAAATCATAATGATTTAATCATGCATATATGTGTTTTAAGGCAGTCAATTTTTTTTTATAGTGATTCAATCATGCATACATGTGTTCTAATGCTAACAATAAAAATTTATAGTCTTTTAATCATTCATACCTGACAGGCACCAGAGCTCATGTTGAATGCCGACGAAGTTCCCCTATCCCAAAAAAAATTACACAACTCATTACGGACAATGTCAGAAATGGCTTCATGTAAAAAGCCACGCATTGTGTGCTTAACAAGCTGGCGAACACCATTCCAAGAATTAGCAGGGTCAATCAGACGCTGAGAGTTGATGTTGGCGGGAGAACTCTGAAAGCTCTGGCTGGAGGAGACAACGACTGGTGTGGTGTTCATATTACTCCCAAACCCGAACACATGACCATATTTGGGTTCACCGGTTGCAGTAACCTATGTTGTAGGATCAAAAGGCGGATGCTGAGTAGAGTCATCGTTGTATTGCTCTATCATCTGTTGCTCGTATGACTCCTACAAAGTAATGATTACAGTATGAATTAATAATTAAGAATTATAATATTTATGATAATGTAATTCATGGTAACTTGTATATTACAATATTTATTAATACAATAAATACATATCGTTGTCGCTATTGCCTTCTCTGATACAAACTCTCTCGTGCCCTTACGTTTATGTGTTTCAACAAACACATCCTTGTAAGGCACAATGCCTTCTTTTTCGGCTTTCTGAAAGGTTAAATGATAAAAAAACAATTAAAAAGTATGCAGAAATACTTATAAATTTGACAATATATATAGTGATGATTTGCCATTTTCTTCTGGTGACTCTCAAAAGTCCTAGAATCACCTGTGTATAGATGGGCATCGGGCATCTTCACTCAGTTTTGTGCAGCCTTTGCTGATCAGTTTTGAAATTCATGGCTCGCCCACTTGTCGCACATTGCATTCCAATAATCCATCCTGATAGTAGAAGGGTCATGGCCCTTCCACTACAGTAGATCATCTATCCCACCAGCTGATTTTATTGTTGCAGTCTTCATATTGTGCAACATGTCAGCAAATCGATTGACAACCTCCTTCTATCATACTATCCTTGCGTCTTGCTCCTCTTTTGCAGTTGCAAAGCGATTCAAAGCCTATAAATAATTTTAGAAAGTTAGTACACATGACTATAACAAAAAATTATATATGAAACACATTAGTTATAATAAATGATTATATACCATGAATGAAGACCATAATCTTTCAAACACCTTCTTTGGGGTACTTTTTTCATTGAGTGATTGGTTCTGGTAGATGCTGAAGTAGTGCCTTCTTAATTTTTTGTATTACTTCTTGTGGCTCGAACCTCGCGTTGCACATGAATTGGTACACATTAACAATCAACTATCGATATACACTATTTATAAGATAAGTATTGGACAAGTAACAATGTAATATTTATGATCGACTATCGATATACACTATTTGAATGAGTCATTATGTGTCAGACTAAGAAGACCCTGTATTCGGCATTGTCTCGTGATGTGTATGAGTAGCTGGTGTAGGTGGGTCATGTACAGGCGAAACATCATCTACAAAACAATGAGTTAGAAATTCACACAATGCACATGTAAACTAATCAACTGTACATTTATTTAAATGATATACCTATTGAAGGATTACGTGAAGACAAAGACTGATACTGGCTATCACTGAGCTGAGATCCTATAAAGACAATTAATAAGTAACAATTTTTATATCAACTAAGAAAAAATATAATAAATTCCTATATTTAAATATAACACAAAGACATCAACCTAATGATGTCCCACGACCTCCACTTGGTCCTCGACCATTAGGTGCTCGACCATTTTGACCTCCACGAACCATATTCTAACAAATAAAAATGTCAAACATTGCACAGAATGTAACATGATAATTATGCATGTACATGCTAAGTATGCATAGAATGTAACATGATATACATTTTCATGAACATGAATATATAAATACATCGAAAATAACTTAATGCAAGCATGGATACAGTCACGTCAAACATTGCAATATGAGAAAATGATGTGGTATGTATTACAAGATGTATTTCACTAGCTCGAGTATGTTTCCTCATCACTTGTTTGACTTTCATATTCTTCTTCTTCTTCCTCCTCCCCATCTTCATCATCTACTTTGTCTTCTTCATTGGGTGCCCATCCACTTGGTATATCATTTGGATCACATTCTTTCGTACATGTGCCATCGGACAATGGAGATGTGACATTGTGACCATAAGAGAAGTCATACATATTATCTGATTGATAGTAATCACTCTCTTCAGCAATCTTATTTTCCTATAATTGATCATACTCAGGGTATAGTTTAGACTTCACCTTGCAAACCGCTCACCATTCATTTCTATCTGACTTTCTTGTATTCGGATATGAAGTATAGTAAACTTGTTGAGTTATGTTCCAAACCTTGATTTATGATTCACCTCCACAATACCTAAGACTTTGTCGACTCTTGTTGTTGTGGGATCAAACCAATGACACTTGAATAAAGTTATCATGTTATTTATGCCTAAGTAAGTCAACTCTATTATTTATTCAAAAACACCATAGTAGTCAAGTTTATTTTCATCATAACTTCTACCCTTGACATACGCATCACTATTCATCGTTGACTTATTTACACCGCACTCTTTTGTATGAAATCGATAACCATTTACGATGTACTCGTTATAACATTGCATAACTTTGGTTAGACCATTTTATAAATCATATATTTCTTTATCATTAATATCACCATGGCGAACCTACAAGCATAAACAATGACTGTAATCATGACCAATTAAGTAACATATTATTATTTACACGAAAAGAATGCATGTCATCGTCCTTACCAACTCTTTCAACCATGCCCCAATCTTATTTTCATGTTCTTTCTATACTTCTTAATCAGTGAGATGTGGAAGTTCTCTTCACAACTCTAGATCATTTTTTTTGTACTTAATAAATAATTATATTACTGAACTATGTACGTAGAAAACTTAGTGTCACATATTATGTATACTTACTCGATGTAGGGGTCTTGCTCTCGATCTTTCAAGAGTCTTGACTAGCAACTGCCAAAGGCATTCCCAAGTGGTTTAAATATCAATAGTTTGTCAGATACAATGACTTATTCACCATTATCATTACGAGGTGGGTAAGTGTAACGTGTTGGAATGTGAGGTTCAAAGTACATAGATGAGAAATTTGAAATCTCTTCCAAAGTGTATGCCTCACAAATTGAACCCTCCACTCTTGCTTTATTCTGAACCTTTTTTTGAGGTCAAATATGCATCTGTCAATAATATACATCTCTTAATACAATAAATTCCTAATGGCATTAGAGATAAAAGTATAAATAAAAATATACCTTTCAAATTGGTACATCCACTGATATTGCACAGGACCACCAACCCTAAGTTCATATGGAAAATGTATGATCGCATGTTTTATAACATCGAAAAATGCTGGCAGAAATATCTTCTCTAGCTGACAAATAGTAGTGACAACAGAATAGTTGAGATTATTTACCTTAGTTACTACAACTTTCGATGCACACAATGTTCTAAAAAATCTGCTCAACTCGGATAATACCCCCATATAGGTTTGTCTAACATATCATGGAATGCTAGGGGAATCAACCATTGCATAATGACATGACAAGCATGGCTCTTCAACCCATATAATTGTCCCTCATCTATCTTCACATCCTGAGCAATGTTAAAGAAGTATCCATTTGGAAACCTCAACTGTCGCAACCACTGACATACATGATTTACTTAATCTGGTCCAAGCACGTATCTTGCCTTTGGTTTCAGTACTTTGTAATTGTACTCTTGGAGTTCCAATTCTGGTCTTTTACATATTAGTTTTAAATTTATACGGGCCTTCGGATTATCCTTCGTGTTTTCTTTGAAATTCATTACCGTATTGAACACATTATCAAACACATTTTTCTCTACATGCATCACATCCAAATTATGTCGTATCAATAAGGTCGGCCAATATGGTAGTTCCTAAAATATAAATTTTTTTGTCCAATTGTGCTCCTTTTCAAATTCAAGAAAGGGCGTCGGACTACGGACATTTATCAGCCCATATGAAAAGTATCGCAATCGTCTTAAAATCTTTATGTCAGACAACCGTATAGGTGGACCTTCTATTTCAGTTGTACCTGCTCATAACACATTCCTTTGTCGTCGAAACGAATGGTCGCTGGATAGAAAACGACGGTGACAATCAAACCAACACGGCTTCCTTCTATGTGTCAATCTAAAAGATTTTGTATCCTCCATGCATGAATGTCTGAACCAGTGAGATATCTAATCCATGGATAAATGTCTGAACCAGTGAGACTGGTCTTTGACAAATTGATTGAATAAGGCAAACAATTGGTTCAAAAGAGATTTTAAGCCCTCTAACAGAGTAGTTTCAGGAAACTCCAAACAGACGATTCGTAGATCACTTTGTGATCTTTCCAGAATGCTGAAGATTGAAATTTTTGGATTATCCTATTGGTCTCTACATATTTTTGAAGTTAAGATATTTTTTGTTCTAATATATGTGAATGGTAGAACTGGATTTAGAGCATGCAGATAACAAGTGAATATATAAAGCAGTAAACGATCAAATTATCAAACCCTCAGAACATGAAAGATCTTAAACAAGTTGTCAACTTTTCTAAATGTTATGTGGCTCATCAGACAAATCAACACAGACAAAAAATTGTCACCAATACGGAATGCCGTCAGAGACATAACAAAGCAGTTCGGCAAGTTTTTTTTTTAGCATTCACGCAGCAGAGATTGGATAGCAACGATGTCAAATCAGAAAAATCTTTTAACAGAAAAGTTGAAGATCCGGATGTTAGCTTTCCAACAAGATAAGACTCGAATTTTTTTGTTCAGTCATTTGGGAGATCAGAGCAAAACGATAACCTCTGTCAGACAAATTACTGTCAGGACAGAATGTGGTTCACATCCCAATGATAGGAACTTTCCAGCAATTTTAACCACTCTTAGACGTGGATTCTGGCCAAACGCTCAACATAAAAGTTAAAGCTTGACGTCTTTAATTTCTAACGAGCCAAAGCATGCATGAAACATACTAGTAACTTGGGAGCTATGGTCCAAACTCTGCGACTATGTCAGACAATCTAGAATGACGAACACGACAAACACAAAACTCAAAGCTCGGAACTGCAATCTTGAATCCAACTAAGATAACCACGCATAAAAATCCACTAGATTTTGAACAAATTCAAAACGAAACCAACTATAACAAATGAATAATACCCAGATGAAATTCCAACACAAATAAAAGATGCAATACAATTTTTGTAAACATGCATAAGTTGAAAACTAGAACTCAAAAAAAACAAGAGAAGAAGTTTGTGTATCTAATGCAGCCATGATCAACCACACTTCAACAACAACAATGGGAGCCCACGATCGATTTGACAATACGAGGGAAGTCTCTAACGTCTAGGACAACAACCACAAGGGCTTCTAGACCCTCACACGCTGGGCAACACCCGAACACCCTTAACAAGGGCCTTCTTCCTCAAATGACCACTCTTCACATTTTTTCTTATTCACAAAATTTGCATCAGAATTTGTTTTGATAGCCAACCTCTCCACCATTTTTCTGCTGAGATTTAAGGGGCTCAAAAAGGAGCAAGGCTCCTCATTGGCCACGTGAGAGGCAGCCTCCCTTGAGGCCAATGAGAGAGCATATTACAAACAAATCTTAACTTTCATTGCACCTTAAGTTGGCCCAATAAAAATGCATATGGACAAGAGGCTCACCTCTCAATGAGCCATTGAGGTGCCACCTCTTCTTGGACCAATGAGTTTGCAACATTTGAAAAGAGTTATTATGACCCTCCAACAACCATTTGACTTTTTAAGTCAAATTGGGATTCAAATGAGGGTCAAGACTGTCCACTTAAAGTGGTGCCAAATGTATGCAACATGATTTGGATCTTGGGCAAGATCCAAACTTTCTACAATTTGGATCATGCTAAAAAATACATTAAAATAAAATACAGATAAAAAAATAAAAAACTACCCGAATACCCCATACGCCCTCTAGTGCCATAAAATAATTTTATAGGGCACTAGAACTATCCAGATCCGTAAAATTCAACACCTAAAAAAAGAAAAAAATAACAGAAATAAAATACATAAAAAGGCTAAATGATTTCAGACATACAAAATAGAATCAAACATAGAAATATAATTTTTGAGAAATAAACCAAATATCTAAAAAATTAGAACATGATATTCAAAGCGGATCTAGATACACGAAAATTCAATTGGACTCAGATAGTCCTATATGATTGGATCTGCCACGGATCACATCTCGGATCGGATCTGGTGAGTTGGAAATAGATCTAACTTGCCTTCAATGCGTGGATCTTCAGGATGCTCTGCATCAATTTACCTCATTTTGGTCTTATCAATGGGTCATGGGTTACGCCCAGACTTAGCTAACACTACCTAAAATCAAAGTTTTTAACAACTTTACAAAATACTTAGCCAAATTTTCAGAAGTCTCAAAATTTAACATAAAGAAAAACACACGATATTACACGATCACCTACAAAAATCATAAAAAAAGCCTTATAATTATGAAATTATATATGAGTATCACAAGGTATTCAAGCTCTAATTTTTGCAACCTTAACTGCAGCTTATATAGGTGAATCCATGAAAGGTCATCATTGAGTAGCTTTTCATCCAAATAAGTGTTATGGAAGGTCATACCTTATAAAATTATGAAGTATCACATGAAGTATTGCAAAATTCTAAAATATTTATAAAAGTCTGATATTGCGAAATTGCAACAAGTGTCTCATGCCTTTAAGTATTGTGGAAATTCAGAATTTACAATATTCCAAAAGAGTATCATATGACGTATGAAAAATTTATGAAAGTCCAATATTGCAAAATTTCTTATTCGCATCACACTAGTATTGTGAAATTCCTTTTTCTTGCGAAATTTTGTCTACATAAATGATGCTTCATTTCTCAACCACTTTTTTTTTGCATCTAGAACAACTTTTTTTGCAATCTTAGGGTTCTTGCAGTCTCTAATCCTTCCAGCGATCTTGCAATAACATTCAAGTGAATATTTCGACATGCCACTTTATGTAAATCCCTCATTAATGGTAGTTCATCGACAGTGGTTCATCGGCGATGAAAAAACCCAAATTTTGTTATGTACATTAATTGAACTTTATTATGTTATGTATAAATTAGTGAATGTATGTTTGTGAGAGGTGATGAAGTTATTTATGAATGAATTATGTATATATCATGGAATGAAGTTGTTTGATTTTTGTATTTTGAGAAGAATGAATTGTGTATATAACAAGAAATAAAGTTTTTTATTTTTTATTTTAGTATAATAATCAATTGTTTATATAATAGTTGATTGATTTGTTTATGTATTGTGTATATAATAGGTGATTGATTTGTTTATGTATTGTGTATATAATAGGTGATTGATTTGTTTATGAGAATGAATTGTGTATATAATAGGAAATGAAGTTGTTTGATCTTGTTTTTTATTTGATATGTGTTGTTTATGTTATAAGTGATTTATTTGTTTATGAGAATCAATTTTGTATAATATATTTATAATAGGGAATGAACATGCATTTGTAACTGGTGATTTTTTGTACCATGAAGGAATTTCACAAGGTATGTACGAATTTCCATTCATTCTTTTTAAATCAGAAAGAAATTTTATAATATTTTGGTATTCGTAACAATTCATGCGATACTCATTCAAAATTTTGCAAGGTACATCATCGGATTTTTTTTACTATGCAAAGTTGAGAAGTTCATATGTACCTTGCAAAATTTCTTTCTAATTTAAAAAGAATGGACGAGAATTCACACATACCTTTCAAAATGTTTTCCTGGTACAAAAAATCACCGGTTAAAAATACATGTTCATTCTGTGTTATATACACATTATACACAATTAATTCTCATAAAGAAATCAATCACTTGTTACGTAAAAAACACATATCTAACAAAAGACAGGAATCAAAACCCAAGTCTGTACCTGCTACCATACCCAAAAATCGGGTCCAAGTCTAGTTTCACCTGAGTTTGAACCAAACCCAACTTATTGACACCCCGACCCCTATGCCAGCATGAGCCTTGCCTTGATTGGAGTAACTGATGATAGGACTCATACATGCTTTAAGACGAGGTTACCTAAAGGACGTCCTCTCATTTGCCTCTGCATGGGCACCTCGCCAATGTTCTGGTTGTGAGACAACCTGTATCTCATCCTTTTCTAACACAGCAAACCGATTATTTGACTCCTTCCCTTCAACGCATACCATATAATGTAAAATATATTTTTCACTACTTAAAGAGCTCACACTAGTCGAGTCAAGCCGAGCCAAGTACCTATATATTGTTCATGTTCAGCTCGTCGAGCCTATTTTACGAGCTTGAACTAGCTCTTTACGAGCCAAGCCACAAGCAGCTTGGCTTGTTTCCCCGCACTAGTTAGAGGATCTTGAAAGGCCTTAAAAGGTTTTTAAGGATGACAATGTCCCAGATGTAGATCTGACATCCAACCAAATCTGAATCCGATTGGTCAAATTTGACAAAGTAAATTAGATCTGGTTAACAATGAGATTCGAATTCAGTATGCAGATTTGCATCAGAATCCAAGTCCAAACCAAATCCAACCCTGCCTGATTATCTGACCCAACTACATATAAAATACATCCTATTAGCAAATTGGATTCAGTGTCACCCTTTTCCGATCCAACTCTGAATCCGATTAAGTTGGATCGGATAAGGTACGAGATTCAGTAATGCTTAGATCTAACCTGTGTCCGACTTCTTTCACATCCCCAACTTTAGCTAGAGTTTTTTAGTTGGAGTTGAATGTGATAGCAGGAAAACAAGTGATCTTGGATTTACTCTAAGTATAATTTTTTAACTAATGGGCCATTTTTCAAGTTGGCATATATTCATGCTGCCATTAATTTTATATGTATATGTGAATCCAAGAATATCTTACACGTATATGCATACATACCTGCCTACATGCATGCACATAAAAGTCTAATAAGGTAGGTGAAGTTAATTTTTCTTTTTCAAATAAGTTTTTAGTGTATAATATTAAAAAAAACATAGAAGGATAAAAATATATCAAGTTCTATCTCCCTCACAGATATAATAATGAAGGGTTAATGAGAAATTATTAGTCTTACAATTTAGAAAGAAAAAATAAACTTTACTGTGTGTTATCTGGATGTGTACATATGTAGAAATATAATGTATTTTTTTTAATTCTCTTTCCAAAAAGAACTTTTATTGTATAGTAAAATGGTAATAAGGGTTTTATATATGTAAAAAGAAAACAATACATGTGAGTGGATCAGGTTTTATTTAGATTCCAACAAAGATTTGACAAAAAAGAAAAAAATATTGATCTAAATCCAAATCCAAATTCAGACAAAATCCGGTCAGATGAGTACAAATCCATTCAGATGTTGTGTTAAGATCTGTATAATAAAAATTGCGCCATGGCATAGATTGAAACTGCTTTTGTATTTTACAAGTTCTTAGAGTTGCCCCAAGGGGTTTGGCATAGTAGGATGGAGCCTAGGCCACTAGGCAGGGAGCTTAGGTCCAAATCCCATGGGTGTCATGTCCTTTTGCACCTGCTATTCTCTTGGGGTGAGGGGTAAGCCTTCAGAGTTTTATACTACCAGGATAGAGACCGTTAAGTGCGGCAGGCAGAGCCAGCATAACTTAGGTCTCTAATACTGGGGGCGGTTTTTCTGCAAAATAAAAGTAAAATAAAAAGCTTTTTACAGGTTCTATCTCAATACAAACACAGAGTAAATTCATCTATCGCAAGCCTTGTGTTTCTGTGCATATGACTGATAACCTAAACTTAGCCTAATTTTCAATTTGGATCATTCTTGGTCACAACAATGCAATCAGAAAAAAATAAAGAACAGTGTTCTAAGCTACCCTTGGCATATAAATTATGAAAATTTTCTTTTAGGGCCAATATTTTACCCTAATTCTAAAAATGAGCCACACATTCCTGAATTTCCTTATTTAGCCACAGGCTTCCTGATAACTGTCAAACACAGAGCTCATGTTAAGGTACATCATATTGGGAAGAATAGTTAAATAAGAACACCATGACTAATAAGGGTTCAGATCATCTAGTAGGGGCAACTTGTGAATGTCACCAAGTTGATAGAATGTTAAACACAAGAGTGGCATCCCTTGCCATAAGGTCGATGTTGGATGTACTTTCACTGGGCAAGAGGATCATAAGAGTTTTGTCAACTAGCCTATATATATATATATATATATATATATATATATATATATATATATATATATATATATATATATATATATATATATATATATATGAAAAATCAAATATGTTTACCAATCAAATATGTTTTCTGATATGAATCACGATTTTCATTGTTTTTTTTGCAAATCTAACCTTACAAAGGTGTGGTCCATTTGCTAGGAATCGGCTGTTGGATCATCTTAATTGGATCAAGATATGTGATTTTTTATGTTTAAATATTTATAAAAATTCTAAGCTATTGATTTTCAACCCTTAAAAGATTCTTCTTACTGGATGATCCAAGAGTCTGCTTCTATAAAACCAAGCGTTTAGATCACATCGGTACAGTGAAATTTTCGACAAAAGGTAAAAAAACCTATAAAAGTCTTGATTCATGCCAGTAAACATATTTGGTTGGTAAACATATTTTAATTATCAGACATATATATATATATATATATATATATATATATATATATATATATATATATATGGGAAAGACTTTTAGGAATCAAGATTGATAAGCCTAGAAATCGATTCTCAATTTTAAGGATCCATGTAATTGTCACTTTTTATTATATTTTCATAGGTGTCTGATTAACCCCATTTGGACAATCGAAAGAAACAAAAAAACTTTTGGTAGGAATGGCAGTGGACCGGGCGAGGCCGGGGGACACGGTCTCCACCCCCACCCCGTCTCAAAATTCTGCCCTCCAACCCTGCACGGGTTTTAATTTTCACCTGCATCCCCGTTCCCGTTGCATGTCCTCCAACCCCGGTCCAAACGGGGCGAATTCAAAGTCTGATTCTAACCAACTTTGAATTTGGATCCAAACCCAATTAATTCAAAACCAATTAGGTCAGACTTGGTAATGCCTAGATCCAAGATTCGGTCAGACTTGGTAATGCCTACATCAAGCCTAGACTGGCCTGTTTACATCCCTAACTGGACCTCCTTCTTTCATAACCAAGGATATCTGAGATCAGGTCATACCCTGATTCGGGTTGGACCAACTTCCATCCCTCCTCCAAAATGGATAAAAGCATGGTTGGCAAACTTGGCGAGTCAACTCATGACTGGCCTGAGTTGGCTCGGATTGGGCCCTAACTGAATTAGAAAAAATGTATGACTCGATTAGGGTCAAACTCGGCTGAGTCAAAAGTCAACCAAGAATCGACAGAGTCTTGGTTACCTTTTGTCAATATCATGATATTTGGCAAATTTATATTTTGTAAATTTAGACTTACAAAATATCTTAAGTAAA
The DNA here is from genome assembly GCF_984573655.1 of Nuphar pumila. Classification (NCBI taxonomy): domain Eukaryota; kingdom Viridiplantae; phylum Streptophyta; class Magnoliopsida; order Nymphaeales; family Nymphaeaceae; genus Nuphar; species Nuphar pumila. Next base: position 124,819,765 of record NC_143255.1, read on the forward strand.
TATTAATATATCATGATATTTTTGTAAATGTATAACATAAATATCTTCAGTAAATTTATATTTTGTCAAATATTTCACAAATATCATGTCATTGTACATTTTAAAATAATGAACTAACATATTTTTATTTGTTCTGTAATATTTTGAAAATATTGCCAAGATTTGTCACCATCATTTTTTTTAAGTTATGTGTATTATTATATGTAATAAATCACACTCATATATTAATTTAAATTTTCTTGTACTATAAAAATATATATTTTATTTTAATAAATTAAATAAAAACCTTGACTCACTCAATCGCCGAGTTGACTCATCCGAGTCGCCAAGTTGCATGCGTCCGTTACGATACCGAGTCCCAAGAATGCCAAACCACGATAAATGCCAAGCATCAATCTAAACATAATCGTCATTTGTAAACAACAGTGAGGGGCTTTACGTAATATTATCTCACAAAAGACACCTCCTCTTTCCTTTCCCTTTCCCTGTTGTTGGTAGGCAAGAAGGCTTCACATTTTATGCAGCCGTGGCTGCATGGTGGGAATGCATCTACCTTCCTGACAACCATCCATCTTAGGATTTCTCGAGATGCGTGCGGTGTTGAGATGCATGGTCAGCTGTAGCGGAGCTGCATGCTAAAGCATAAAAAAATGACCTCATAATATATACATATATATATAAAGAGAGGGAGGCTCCAGCTCTCTCTCTCTCCGACTCTTTGCTCTTCGCGGATTCTGGAAACTCTAGAGAGGATCGAGGCGGAGATCGGCTCCGCCATTTTTTCGGCCTGTTTTTCTCTGATTCTTCGTCGGATTAAAGATGAATATATTTAGGTTAGCGGGGGACATGACGCATCTCATGAGCGTCCTCGTCTTGTTGCTCAAGATCCACACCATCAAATCATGTGCAGGTACTTTTTACACCTTTTTCCCGATTTTTTTGGAACTTTTGTGTGTGTTTTTGTTGAATTGTAAGAACTCTGTGGAGTTCTTGATGTATTTATGCCTAGGGTTTGATGAATTCGTCATTTCGATGGTTTTCGTTCGTCGAATTGATGAGATCCTCGTGATTTTTGAGCCGGATCTGAAGAATTTCGGAGCTCGTGTTATTCTTTGTTTTTTTATTAGTTTCATGTCGTTATAATCGTCCATCTAGATCGATCGTGATGGCGAGCGATCTGTTCATGCTTGTCATTTTCGAAATGAGGGAATTTTAGTGAATTGCTAGCCCTTACAGTTTACCAGGAGAAAGAAAGACATTTAGCTGCATTCTCCTCGATTTTGTGATCTCGTTTCCGTACAGTGTGTGCAGTGTCACAGTTACCGTGTATTGTATATGTGCTTTACGAGAAAATGAATCATTGCTCCAATGAGAATGAGATCTATCGTGCCGGGATAGACTTAGGAGTGGCTTTTTTGGATCTAGACAACATTTGTATGAGAATTCAACTTCACGTCAAAGTGAGGAAGATATAGTATTAGCCTTTTGTTAGTTGCTACATGCAATATTGGCGAAAGATAACAAAAGGGATTCGGAATGAATGCCTAAATTGTCCAATGCTTATTGTAGGAGTTTTTGTAGGAGATTGAAGCTCAGGGTTCTTTTATGAGTGTGTTAATTTGGTTGATATGAATTGGATCCGTCAAACTTAATGAAAATTGCATCTCTTTAGACGTTGTTGATGTAGATTTAGGAGTTCTTAGTTGTGTGTTAGTTGGTTTTTATCTCATCTGATGGTGTAAGTAATCCTCTTCTTGTAGGTTTAATTTATATATGCTTCAGAAACAATTCAGTTTTGGGTTAGAAATGAGTTTCCCAGTCTGTTTTTGTCCAATCTGGAGACGTAGTTTGCAGCAAGGGCACTCTTGAGTCGTGATTATCTGAAATAGCCATTGGAATAGAGATTAACCAAATGGACATGGGACAGCCATAAGCGACTCATGATAGAAATGTAATTGTACGCTTCAGTTTGTCAAATTAAAACTGATTATAGCTGGAAATGGGAAGGCCTAATGATGCTCCAGTTAGAAGGATGGAGAAATGGGAAAATATATTAGTTAAAAGAGGTCGGGGTAGGCCTAGGAAGACATGGATGGAGGTGATAGGAAAGGATATGAATGCTTTGAACCTCACCGAGGACATGGCATTGGATAGAAATGAATGGAGGAGAAGGATTCATGTGGAAGACCCAGAATGATTTTCTTTGTTGGTTCATATCGCCGACCCCAATTGTTTTGGGATGAAGGCGTAGTTGTTGTTGTTGTATAGCTGGAAATAGTTTGAGTGGGCAGTGAAGCAGGTAGTTTGCCAACTACCTGAATTCAGCATGATAAGCTCAGGACAAGTTCATTTATTTGCTAAACAAACCAAGCTCAAATTTAACATTGAGATTGTTTTGATCAAAATACTGAATCTAAACTCTTAAAAATGTTTGTTAAGAGTTCAATAAGCTCATCATCATCATCATCATATATATATATATGATTAATGTTTGCTACAGTCAATTGTATTTGCAATCTACTTAGCAAAACAGCATTTTTTTTTCTCACATCTAACACCATAGATGTGATCTATATGTTTTTATTAGTGGAACCGGCTTTTGTATCACCGGAATCCAACTTGTATATAGGCTTTTTCAGTGATCCAAAAATCAACAGTTATGAATGCATCATTTTTTCTTGACTCATTAACACATTTTTTTTTTCAGAAAAATATGATCCAAGGGTTAATTCCTACTAAATCAAGCATCTTGAACACATCTATGAAGTTAGATTGAGTCAAAACAACTTCATCATAAGATCCCAACTAGATTGCATATATATATATGTACACAATCTAGTTGGGATATATGCTACAATGGTTTGTATGTACAAACAACTTAGCAAATCCTTTTTTTCATTTTTTGTTTTTTCTTGCACATTTAATCCCATAGATGTGATTGAGATGGTCCATTTAGTGTGGATTGGTGTTTGGATTTCAGAATTCCGACATGTGAACATGATTTTTTAGTGATGCAAAAAGCAACATACTTTTGTCAAAAAAATGCGTTCTTTAATAAAAAAAAAGTACAACACAAGGGTCGTTTGCTAACAAATCAACCATGCTGAACTCATTTATAGGGTTGGATTGGGTCAAAATAACTTGCACCATGAGGTCCTAATTGGGTATTTATGAATTGCATGTAATACAAATTAGTCAAAAGTTTGAGTATCATATACTTGCTTCCTGGGGATATGTTACCTTGATTGTTTTGGAGGGCCAACCGTCCATGTCTAATGCTTGGACACTTGGACACAGACATTGACACTCCTAGAATACTTCATTTTTTAACATAAGAGTGTCCAAGCAAAATGAACACTTGGTGTCGCATATCTGTCACTTTTGAGCATCTTAGACATGTGAACACTTCGTGTCAACCTTGTTTAGACCCTATTTTTTCTCCATATATTTTATTGGATCCCAACTCCACGAAAATGAGTCAGCATGCCCATTTACTATACAGAAAAGGCTCACTCTCTCATATTTAAGCATGAGCCTTGCTCCTAACATAGTCTTCTATTCTGGTCCCATCTGGATCGCCTCTGATCAACATTTGTGTGCGCATAAAACTTTTTCTGATCCACTTTTATTAGGCTCCTTAATAATTCTCTGATCTCTTTCTTGTGTGTTCATATTTTCTTAAGTGAATCTATCACTATCTTGGTTTCTAGTTATTTCTCCCTTTTTTCTGAGTGACATGTTAGTTTCAACAACTCTTCAACTTCTCTTTCCATTACTAGAGTGAGCTTTCAGATGGACACAAAATACAGGTGGGAACTAAATAAAAGTGTTGAGTGGTTCAATAAGTATGTTGCTGCTTATAATGGGAACAGTGTTACTAATAAAGGGTGAGATTAGCTTCCTAACTTTAGCTTATTGACCTCTGTGTTAATGATGTTTTAGTAACAACCTTTGTGCGTTCAAGCTAAACCATTTCCTCACTTTCATGTCTTTCTTTTTTTCCTTTTGTTCTAAATATTTTGGAATACTGTAGGAGTCAATTACTATGATGACTAAAGAATGAAGCATCCAGAAACTCAGGATATTGGTATAGTATTTGCAATTCTTTTAGAATGCTATGCATATTTAGGTCTGTCATGTGTTACACTCAGAAGTTGTTTTTCTATTTCTATGACTGGAATATGCATTTACATTGCAATATTTGTGTAAGATACTGTATCCCAATTTGTTACAAAATGATTTCAAATAATTTTGGTACTTGACTCTGTAGTCTCTGATATGTTCATCTTTTCTTTAATTTATGCTGTCTTCTCAGTGAAATTCTCTGGGGTACCTAGCTGAAAAACCAAGTGGACTTTTATCATGAAGGGAACTTGCATTTGCTTATACATCAGTTATGTAGTTAAAATCCTGCCTAGGCTACCTAGGCGCAAGCCTACTGCCTAGAAGCAGCTAGGTGCCTAGGCGAGTACCCAAGTGGAGGTGGGGGGGGGGGCACTGTGATTGGTATTTTACATTTTTTTGTAATGTTTAAAACATAATAATCATGTTTTGATCGTGTATTTTAAAATATTTAAGTTTCTCAGTAATGTTTCTTATTTTGTGGTTCTTATATTTTTATTTTAAATAATTTTATTCTTGTGTGGGTCTCTAGGTGACACAACTAACCAAATGTTTGTTTAGATGAATTTGAATGTTAGATATGTAATTATGTTTTTTATTTTTTAGCTTTGTTCATGGATTATTTTTTTATGTTTCAATTGTTAAGTTTCATAAATTGTGTTGAATATGTATTTTCTATTACTTCTAAGAACTATTATAAGTTTTTATTATTTTATTATTTTCTTTTTTTGGTCTTAACTAGGCTGACTAGTCCCACCTAGGTGCCGAATGGGCCTTTTAGGCGATTGGTGCTTAGGTTTTGTCTAGCGCTTTTAACTACTAAGTACATCAGCACTTAATGGTAGTTAGGAGCTGTATTAGGGAATATTAGTAGAAGAAAAAGGCTCGTCAATTTTTGTGTGTTCCTTTAAACATTCAAGTATTTTCTGTGTGATACCTGTAGCCTCTTGATTTTTATGTGCATGAATTGATCCTGTGTGAAATATCATGGAAATTTTCATTAGTTCATTACTTTGCATTATTAACATGTAATGTACTTGTTATATGCAGGCATATCTTTGAAGACACAAGAGCTTTATTTTCTGGTTTTTGCTACTCGATACTTGGATATATTCACGAATTACATTTCACTATATAACACGTTGATGAAGTTAATTTTCCTGGGGAGTTCATTTTTGATCGTTTGGTACATGAGGCACCACAAGATTGTCCGAAGGTCGTATGATAAGGATCAAGATACCTTTCGCCATTTTTTGCTCATCTTGCCATGCTTTATTTTGGCCCTTCTCATTCATGAGAAATTTACTTTCAAAGAGGTACCATATATTTTATGACCCCTAGATCAATTCCTGGCCAAAAGGAAATCTGTGGCATTTTGTATTATGTATCTTGTTGTTGTGCTTCCGGTGAATTTCTTCATTGCAATACTACATACATGATGTCATAATCAAGCTTAAATTTTGTCTTGTACTTGTCACTTGCTTCTAGTTCTCATGTATTTGTATTAATTTCTAAGTGGCATCCATGGCAGGTGATGTGGGCCTTCTCCTTGTATCTGGAAGCTGTTGCCATACTCCCCCAGCTGGTATTGCTGCAGAGAACTAGGAATATCGACAATTTGACTGGACAATATGTTTTCCTTCTTGGGTAAGTTTTACAAAATTAAGTTTTATTGTAGCCAATGAGAATTGTCTTTAAAAGGGATAGTTGTTCTTTATGCTTTCCCTTATCCAGTCAAGTAGTGATGATTGTTGATTGGCTAGTTTATGCTTTCATACATCTTTAAGCGAAGTTTTCCTTGCACTCTCCTATCTGGTTTGCTTTACATATTTTTAATGCACCACCCCTAGAGTAGGTGTTATCCCTTCTTTCACCCTTATACTATAGTTGCTTGGTTGAATAGGTTAAGTTCTTACTTTGGGCCATGAGAGCACAAGCTCTTTAAAATGTTAGTTCTGCTCCATTCAGGCTAGGCTTCAGTTTGTTCGCAATGATTTTCTTAAAGTAGCTGCTTGGGAAGAAGAAGACTGATCTGATCTTTGGGTAATATCCTGTCTAAACTGCGTTCCAAAACAAAGTAAATTGCTTTCAAGCCAAGACAAAGTAAAATGAAACATAGAGATAAATGAAGCAAAAATAGCAGATATCATGCATTAATCATGAATCATATTATGTCATTGTGATGTTTTATGCTTTTGTTGCCTCTCCTAAAAAGTTTTTTATCTGCACACTATGCAGTGGATACAGAGGTTTATACATTCTCAACTGGATATATCGCTATTTTACTGAAAAGCACTATGCACACTGGATAAGTATGGCAGCCTTTAAGATCCTTGCAATTTTTTATTTTACTTGGTTTGGTTCTCATCTCTAACCACGTTGGCAAACACTCTTCCTGCAGCTTGGATTTCCGGACTGGTCCAGACAGCACTGTATGCCGACTTTTTCTATTATTACTTTCAGAGGTGTGTTTTTTGTTTTGCTACTTAATATTCATATTAAAGTCTAGCAGTTCAATCTTTCGGATTGTGACTGGCTTCTTTGCCCTTCTCTTGTGTGCTTGCAGCTGGAAAAATAATGTCAGGCTCGAATTACCAGCCTGAATAAGTTTTAGCAACCATTTTCATGGCGGCAATGAGCAAATCAGTAACAAATTTGTCGTCTGCTACGGGTGTTGTTAGCGTTCTTTCTTTTCTCATTCATATTTACCCTTCTGGTTTCTCTGCTTGGTTTATTGGATCAAAGAATCGTCATGTTCCTCAAAGGGAAGGCTCCTTTTGGAAGAGGATAAAAGCAGAGGACCATTTTTTTCAGAGACAAAACACAGGCCAACTTAGATTGTTTTAACTAAAGTGGATGATATTGATGTCAGCCTTGTGAAACCCAAGCTTGCGACATCCTTGCAGGCAGCAGATAAATGAAAATGGGAAAAAAATTTATGTATAACCTGTACTTCTTTAGAAGTATGTTTCTTTTCTTTTTCGTTTTTCTTTTTGAAAGGCAAGCTGGGGTTAGGCAGACCCCCTACCAGTTATACAAGGATATCATTGGGATTTGAACTTGCAACGTCCCAACACAAGGTGACGTGCACTAGCTGCTCCTACCACACAAGCGGAGCCCCCGCTGGTTTTCGAAGTATGTTTTTGCTTCAATTATTTTAACAAGGAGAGCAGCAGCCCCCACCCCACCCCACCCCCCCCCCCCCTTTTTTTTGCCTTTTTTTTAAACTTAAACCTGGAGAGCAGGGCTCTAATTTTTTAGGGAATTTGGTTGGTATCTTCAATTAGATCTAAGATAAGCGGAAAAAACAAAAACAAAAAAAATCAAACGTGGCCATTGCATGCTTGACATGAGGGATCAAACTTTGAGCATGATCATCCAAGAGTACCACCTAAATTTAATGACAATACCATCCTAGTGTCACAGTCTAAGACAATACTATCCCTGCGTGAGCTTGAACTCCCTTTCCAACGTGACAAACAATTCATAAATAATGCATACTTTTTGTTAGATTATTAGTCGGGGTTATCATATAATAGCAAAATTATAAATATAGAAAGCAGACCTAACAATTTCTTTTCGTTTCCTTAGGGCACGTATGAAGGAGATTGTGTTTGGAAAAATGCAAGAAAAATGGTAACTTTAACAACCGTTCCAAATGAGAAAAAAATTGGAAGGAAAGCTTTTCTAAAAAGTTTAATTTTTTACAAGAAAATTTTCTCTATTTGTAGGGGGTGGAAGAATTTTTCCTATCAATTTTTTTTTGGTATTAGGGCAACCATTCACCCACACCTCATTTTATGGAGTTGCCACAAGAAAAGGAGGGGCTACTCGACTCTCTCTGAGGAAGCTGGTCAAATCTCTTCTCATTTTTTTACATTTTCCACAATATATTTTTTTTCATGCAAACAAGTAAAAACTTTTAATTTAAAATTATCATATCAAAATTTTCTTTTCCTATGAGAGTTTTTCTTGCTTTCAAATGTGCCCTTAGATAGTCAATACCATTGCAAGCTCAAACTAAAAACTACTTCGGCTAGGATGATCAACGTTAGCTTCCAACCATCATATTCCGTCAAAAAGGTTAAATTGTTAGAACATTTATATTTGAAACTTCAAACAAATTTATGTCAGCCGAACAAGTTTTTGAAGATGGGGTTTGGTCGACGTTACCCAGACTCCCCAAGACGTATACGCCGTACTCATAACACACAGCATTTAGTCATTTCTTCGTGGTAAATGGTACCCTGACCCAGAATACAACTAAAAAGACAAGTTTAAGAAAGTTATTTTCCTAATCACATAAAATCAATTGCATGAATAATATCCAAGGTGCCAATAACTAAGGTTAAAAGTCTGACTTTTTTTTCAGAGTAATATTCATGTATTTACGGGACTTGTTTTTTTTTTTTAGAATAGCGGCAGGGCCAAGAAATCACTTTTCCATTAGCCATTTGACTGTTTTATAGGAATTTTAAGACACCAAATGGTTAATTTTGTAAGACAAGCAAATGCAGTCAGACGGATTCAAGCCAGACTTCGACATTACTTTTCTTTATCTATTTAATGTGCGAAGGTAGAGCAACTGTTCCCCTACATGAATCAAACTACAACATATATATTTCAGCATCAAGACCAAAATGAACAGTCAGTTAAAGCGCACACCAAGACTTTCACCAAACCTAACAGCTCCAAGAGAGTTGCTTGTATACAGAAAATCCTTCACACGCAAGAAAGCATGCATAAGAACAAGAATGGGCAGAAGAAAAAGAGAGTTTCCACACAAGGGATGCCGATACTATGCACCCCCAGTTTGGTGCAGCATGGCATCTATTTCATCCCCATCCTCCATCTCAAGCTGCAATTTACAATGTGTGCAACCATCAATAACAGCCAAAATGGAGGTACAACTAGTATCTGCATAACAAAAAAAATTCCATAGGCAACTGCATAACAAAATTTTTTTCCATAGGCACATTTTCTCATATATGAACCTCCAAAACATAACCAAATACCGAGTATGTATTTGATAAACATAGCCCTTTCAACCAATGTTAACAGAGATACAGCTTGAAAAAATTTAGAAACCATAAACATAAGCAAAACTTGGAAAATGAAAATACCTCATCAGGGGTCTGTTCTCCACGCAACCTACGCCCATCAAACAAGAATGCAATGGAGTTGAAGTCCACAGATTGTCGGTCACAGTATGCATTCATGAGCTTCCGCAGCTGAGTGCTGCGCTTGATCCTGAAAAACACTTCATTCCCATCCTACAAAAATGAAAGTTTAGCAGGTTTAAAAGGGTTCCTGTCTCTTCAAATTTCTTTGGTGTTTAGCTTCACTGTTTTTCTAAATTAGGAATTGTATCGAACTAAGCAGGCAAAAAAAAAGGTTTGGTAGCAAAGCAGTTACAAATTTTAAAATTAAGATTATAGGATAAGTGTCAGTCGTTGGGACCTAAACGTATAGTATACGAAACATGAAGGCATGCCGTGACTATTTCCACAACCTATGTTACATAGGTACGAGAGTGTGTGCGAAAGGTATAACACAATTGATAGGTGGATATGTGTGTTTGTGTGCAAAAATGGACAATTATGCTATAATTTTGCAAAATACTCTATATATATGAAGTTATGGACCATCATTACAAACAATAGTCAACACATGTCAAAGTTAATATTTTACTAACAAAAAATAATAATCAAATATATAATTGACAGCAAAAACCAGAGTTACCGGAAGCTTATTAGGTAGGTGGAAAGCTCGCTTCCCGGAAACTCGCTTCGGAAACGCGATACTCCTCGCTTCCGAAACTTGATGAGAACCTCGATTCCCCCACGCTTCTCCTATGCTTTCCACACACTTCATTTATTCATCTTATATGTTCTCTTACTCAACTTTTCATGTTTTTTATGTGTTTTCTCTCACTCTTCTCACTTACTTCCATGTGCTTTCTCTAAATTGGTAATCATCATTTTTAGATTTTGTTAAAAATTTAATTCTTACACTAAAAAATCATGAAATTTAATATTAGTCACTTTTATTTTAGTTTTTATTTGTGTTTCATTATGATTCACATTCAATTATTATATATATATTTTTGTTCCTCGCTTCCCGCTTCCTATACATTTTAAAATGCATCGCTTCTCGCTTCCGCTACCCGTATCGTTTCCCGCTTCCGCTTCCTAGTCTGGCAACCTTGGTAAAAACTTGATGTATGGGTCAAGTTCGAAACTCATTTGACAGATACCCAGAAGTACTCATCACTAATATGGGTAGGACACCAGCACTGGGGCCTGGTAGAAGTACCCTTTTCTTTTTTCTGGATACATAAGCTGGGGTTAGGCATACCCTTACCGGTTTATTAACAAATAATTTACCTATCAAGACCATCATCCACCCCCATCCACCCCTAGAAGTCAATTCAAAGGCTCGTCTTTCCAGGATTTACAACTACCCAAGAGCAGCCAACTTTGCAAGATGTTGAGCTATATGATTAGAAGTACCCATGTTACAAAGGCATAAATTCATCAATCATCCAAAATAAGCAGGAAGTACCAGAGTTTCAAGGTCACAAGGGGTCAATACCACACATCAAAAAAATAATATATTGTATGAACTTTCAACATATTCTATCCCACCTTGGTTTTATCCAAGTTATGGTAGATTTGGCCTAACAATCACCGTTCATAGTAATCACTTCATTGGTACCATGAAAAGAAGAAAATCATGAGGCTGGCCACAATAAAACTTGTCATCTACAACCAAAGCAACCCAATTGTTGAAGCAAACAGCAAAGCAAGCGATTTAATAGCTGTGCAGCGCTACCTATGCCTAGTAAAACCTACATAAGGCAGGCAGGCAACGTCTTAATTGCATAAGTGACACCTATTCAAACAGCAACTGAAGATCAAGCTCAAAAAAACTCTCCAACAAGTTCTTTGTTCCACTTATTGAGATGGACCAGTAAGCCCCTAGCATAGGAAATGCTAAAATCTAATCATTACTCTCCACTCAAGGACACCTATTCAAAAATAGAAAGAAAAATCTTATCATGTATACAAAAGGAATCACGGGGAAGAAGATGTTCCTGACAGTTGGAGAAAACACTAATACCTGCTGCTTTCAAGTTAAAAGTCAACAATCCTTTAACAGGCACTCGCATGTGCTTTACACTCTCAAGCATAAGCCAAGATATTTCTCTGGCATGTAACTAAGCCATTATTGAGCAAGAAAATCAAATAGCATGCCCAAGCAGTCCTTCATGTGCCATACAATAGAAGCTCTATATCTCCAGTTCACAATTTGTTTATCAATTCATTATTCATATAACCTATGAGACAAGAATTTTTGATAAGTTTGCCACTAGATGGCACCCAAATTAACTAGAATTTTACTAATGAACCTAAAATTAGAAATATTTGTACTCGTGTAACATGCAAGAACCAAAGAAAACTCATGGACATGGTTTCCAACTTACAAATAAATCCATAAGGGTATTTTTGGAAAGCAAGAAAGTGAATGCACATATTTTCCACTGCATAATATTTTACTTCCAAACATGGGCATTTACTTTCCCACTACAACAGAAGAGAGGATAATATTCAAAGGGAAAATAAGGGTGCATTAAATTAGGGTTGACTAGGTAAGCATAAATTCTCAATGAAATGTGAATTCATGAGCTGCATAAGAAATGTAAACAGTTTCTTACATCAGCAGTTTCAATAAGTATCATTACCACCTGCATTTAGACTGTAAATTGACTTTCAAAAGGAAAGGTACATTCTTCATTCTTGTCATTAATTTTAGGAATTCAAGAAACTTGTGCAACATGTCCCAAAAAAAAATTTTGTGCCCCAGCCAGACTCTAAAGAATTCTCATTTACCAACACTGTATACAAGCACAGGACACCAATTCCCAGAAAAATATTTACCACCATAAACGCCTAATAAGATTTGGACAACTAACATATCCTTACCATTTTCTTTCCCTCGCTTCATTCTTTTCTATGCATTCTTCTCTACATTCACCTCCACCACGTTTCTTCCTCTTAGTAAATCTTCCACAACTTGCAGGTAAAATTTTAGATGTGTTTGTTCATCTTCAACCACACTAGCTCTAGGTATCGTTTTGTTGCCTATGAAAAAGAATTTTATTGCACTTTAATGCCCCTTCCCTCTCCCTTTTATTTGATTAATAAATGTGATGGAAGATAAGTTTATTAATACCCGTGTGATTGGTAGGAGCTGTCAGTGCATGTCCCATTGTGGTGGGACGTTGCAGGTTCAAAACCCAATGGTACGCTGAATAACTGGTGGGGGTCGGGCTAACCCCAGCTTGCCTTGCAAAAAAAAAGTTTATTAATGAAAGGTTTTGTATGTAATAGGAGTTGTGTTTTACATGTTAAATTGTGGCAATGCATAGTTCATCTATTGGACAAGATGAGTTTAACATTTTGGAATCCAATCATACCTTTGATCCAGATCCAAAGCATTTCTTGGCTTTAAATACAAAAATAAGATCAATTCCATCCTTAGTTACCGGAAGCTTCTTAGATAGGTGGGAAGCTCGCTTCCCGGAAACTCGCTTCGGAAGCGCGATATTCCTCGCTTCCGAAACTTGATGAGAACCTAATTCTCCCATGCTTCTCATATGCTTTTCACACGCTTCTTCTATTCTTCTTATATGTTCTCTTACTCAACTTTTCTTGTTTTATATGTGTTTTCTCTCACTTTTCTCACTCACTTCCATGTGCTTTCTCTAAATTGGTAGCTATTATGTTTAGACTTTGTTAAAAATTTAATTTTTAAACTAAAAAACATGAAATTTAATATTTTTCACTTTTATTTTAGTTTTTATTTGTGTTTCATTTTGATTCCCATTCAATTCTTATATACATATATATATTTTTTTATTCCTCGCTTACCGCTTCCTATACATTTTAAAATGCACCGCTTCTCGCTTCCGCTTCCTAGTCTGGCAACCTTGATTTAAACTGATCCAACCAGATGGTGTTGGACTCAGATATATGTTTTGACTTTTGATACATGCCTTCAGTAAAACAAAATATAGAATAAATCAAATCCAAACTTCTAGCTTTTCACATTTACCATATTGAATCTGTACACAGAATCTAGATCTGCCTCAAACTCCATAAACTTAGTTAGATCCCAATCTGAACTTGGATCAATGATTCAAGAAACTGGATCTAGACCAAAAACAAATGTCATCATCCCTAGTCCAACCCCACACTACTTTTTAAACCATCAACTTTTGTTTTGGTCCACAACAAGCATGAAAGATTGGATAACTTTAACTTTCATATAATACAAACAAGCATGAGAAATTAACAATGGAAACCCAGTTTTATGGTTCGCTTATATGGATTTCTTTCACATATGAAAATAAGTCTCTCTTACAATGCACTAAAAAACATGACAAAATGGGAAAAGAACTTCCAAAATCAAAGAGTCACTCCTTCCTATGTCACAGGGACACGCCATTTTAGCTTAGTGTCACCCATGACATGACCAGACATGTCGTACAACGTGATTATCCGTAGGACACGTCAATGACATGATTTTGACTGTCAGACACAGTCAAAGGTATTTTGACCACATCAAACAGGGTCAAAGACATTTTGACTGTCTCAAACACAGTTAAAATGGTATCCGTGGTCATTTTTTACCACTAAAAGTAATAAAAAAAACTATTTTTTTAACCAGTACGATATGCATGACACACTCATGCTCTCATACAATACAAGCATCACCATCCCCAGATTGTCATTATATAGAAGAGGAAGGGCCATCGACCTCTCATTCTCATCAATATGGGACTAAAGGTGTAGTTATGTACCCTCCCACTTTCTCAATTATCGCAAAAGGAGAGCTTGGTTCATAGGGAATAGCTTGGGAACAAATGGTTCATTAAAGTCAATTAATGCACAATTGGTGGGAGGTTGTAATCTTAAAAGAATATTAATTTTTTTATAGTGCTTTATATGTTGGGTTTGGTTAAGGCCCAAAAACTAATCAAGATCATCTAATTCTTTATTAAAAATTAGGCATTTTCTAAATTTAAGTTATGAATTTAATTATAATATATATATATGTGTGTGTGTGTGTGTGTGTGTCCTCGTGTCCAACTTTTATAATTTTTTGTGAATCCATATCACATATCCGAATCACGTATTCGTACCCATCCATGTCTTTGTGACATAGACTCTTTCATTAACTCATGCATGCATAAGATGAAGGTTCATATTCAACTCAGCACTCAACTGGTACTTTTGAGTGGAGAATCCCAAGCCTATCATCAACATGGATATGCATACCAAACCGAAGTGTGGCGACTCCCCGGGGGCAAGGGGTAAGACCACAGAGTTTTATGCTACCAGGACACCAACCGTAAGTAAGGCATATATCAAAAAACATGGATATGCATACCAAACCCATAATTGTGTTTCAACCAAGACTCTAAAGCATCACTTTTAAAATTTAACAATGTTTTACCTGAACAGGGTCCTTCAAGTTGATGCATGTCACATTCATTCAGCCCCTACTAACCTAATGAACTTGAGGCGTGCAATCATCAACAACCAAAAAACCATCAGTGGACAATATAATAAAAAACACGCAAGCCATTGGATTCCATGAAAGGCCCAAGGGCTATAAGTCCATTGCAACAAACAACAAATCAGTCCATAGTTTAAAAATTTGCCAGGTCAACCCAATGACTCGGTTGACTCAGTCCGGATCGTCCAGTTGCTGGGTCAAAAATGAGTACAAACTCATTTTTGTACAAAACTCGGCCGAGTCACCGAGTCATGGGCGAGTCATGCATATATATACATATATAATTACATATATTATATGAAATATAATATAAATATTATGTATATTATATATAAAAATATGGTTATACATATATTAATAAAATTATTCATTAAATATATTATAAAAAATATCATATAATGCATATTATATATAATATATTGATAAAATACTATAAAATATACATAGTATATACATATATTTATATATTTTATATAAAATATAAAGCTAACATGACCCGTCGAGTCACAGGTCACTCAAGGACGAGCCGAGTGACGCGTCAACGAGTCTTAAAACCATGATTCAGTCTTTACATGTACTCCCACGATCAATGCTACTTTTAGGTAGGGGTTGGCAACAAGCCAACCCATCAATTGACACCTAAGTCACATGGGTGCGGGTGCGGGTGCGGGAGCGGGAGCGGGTGCGGGTGCGGGGATTCGGCACTTCCAAAAAACCCGGGTGCGGGGGTGCAGCAAATTTTTTTTTTTTAAAAAAAAAAAAAAAAAAAAAATATATATATATATATATATATATATATATATATATATATATATATATATATATATATATATATATATATATATATAAAAGGGGTCCGGGTTCCCCCAACGCGGGTCCTGGGCAAGGCATATTTAAAAGTCGTCCCGCGTAATTACTCGGGCTTTAAAATCACCAGTCAATATTTTATTAGTTTTGACCTCTGTTTCCGTGACCGTACCGCCTCCAGCCATCTTTTCTACCTTTACATTTTTAGATTTCTTTATGACATATAATAAGATATTTGGAGATTTTGTGTTTTGCGCTTTTTCCTTCTGGAAGTGGAGGTGAGACTAGTTGGGGGCAATTAGTTAGTGCATCACGTGAAGGAACTTTGGTTGGAGTCCCCAACCCTGGTTGGGTGCAACACTCGAGACATGTAAAGGGTTAGTGTGATGTGATTTGAAGTAATAAGGGGCAGCAGCATTAGCTTTGCTAATTTGTCCCAAAGGCCGAATGTTGGAAGCAGCAAAGGATGAAAGGGGGAGATTGGTTGCGCATCAGAGACCGGGGCAGTAGTAGTGCAGGCATAGCAGGGAGCTTTGCAGGCGCAGCAGCAGCCTTTGCCGTGAATGATTCCGGTGAAGAGAGGGAAGGTATTAGTCCGGCGCCTCAAAAGCTGTCTCGCACCGATGCGTTCCCCTTTAGGATGCCTCCCTTCTCCCGTTGTAACAACATCCCCACCTTTTATAACAGTGAGGGCAGGTCGAGCGATTTATACGATGTCCCTGTGGTGCAGTTGCAGCAGGAGCGACTGCAACAAGGACTCTGCAACCTTTTCCTATTGCCTTCAAATCCCCAGGTATCAACTCTAAAACAACACCCCTTCCAAAACACCCTTTGCATTTTTCCGGCACCTCTGATTTGTCCAAAGAATCACCCTTGTACCATTTCATAGGGCAAAATTTAAAAAAAAAAATAAAAAAGATGTATCAAAATGAGCCTGGGTGTGTTGACCGCACCCAGGGTCGTGTTGACCGCACCCGGTGCCGCACGCGCACCCGCGTCGAGTCGCGTCGACGCGGGTGCGGCATCTGTTTTGTCGAGTCCCTGTGACATAGATTGACACCCAACTCGATCCGGACCAGCACGTAACTGAACCCATTTGGGCCATGTCGACATGGCTACAGCTGCTTGTTAGACGTGTCTAACAAGAGCACGCGAGTTGAAAAGAAAAGGAAGCTCTGCTATTCTTAATCAAAACTAACAACTCATGGCCTAAGTCACAGGGACTCGGCAAAGCAGGTGCCGCACCCACGTCGACGCGATGCGGGTGCGGCACCCGGTGCGGTCAACACAACCCTGGGTGCGGTCAATGCACCCAGGGTCGTTTTCGTCCAATTTTTTAACATAAAAAAAAATTTGTTGCCCGATCAAAAGGGGTTGTGATTGCCCTAATCCTCCTCTCCCGTGCAGCTCCGCTCACTCGCCTCCTCCTCTCCCTCGTCGCAGGTACCCTCTCACTCTCTCTCTTGTTGGGTCGGCAGGGAAGGGGCCGAGCCCCCCTCCCTGCTCCCTCTGAGGGGTCGAGCCCCTCCCTGTTTTCGGCAGGGGAGGGGCCGAGCCCCCCACCCTGCTCCCTCTGATTTCAGGGGAGGGGTCGAGCCCCTCCCTGTTTTTGGCAGGGGAGGGGACGAGCCCCCCACCTCTCTCTCTCTCTCTCTCTCTCTCTCTCTCTCTCTCTATATATATATATATATATATATATATATATATATATATATATATATATATTTATTTATTTTCTGCCGCAACCCCGTACCCAAGGTTTTTGAAAGTGCCGCACCCCCGCACCAGCACCCATGTGACATAGCTCATGGCTTTTACTCAACTATACACATAGAAACAACACTACTATAACTTTTAATATTCAATATAAGCTCCATTAAATTTAACTTGACATACGTCTAGCAACCGACTAACAGCAACAACCAATGCTTGCTAAGGCGAAGAGATTCCCTTAACATAGATACATTTCACATCTTGTAACAAACATCTCTTTATCTAAGGGTCTTATATGAACATAAAGGATGGCAATTCAACATCTCTTTATGTAAGGGTGTTATACGAACATAAAGGATGGCAATTCTACAATCTGAGATATAGAAATAAGATTATACTTGTAATTTTCAATTCTTTTTTTCACCATTGATTACTCAATTATTTAACAAGCACAAATTTCACATTTATATGTCCAAAAATTCTTTCACAAAACAAACCATCCTTCTCAAGTTTTTGTAAATTAAAGTATAGGGTTTTGTCATCTCTCCATTGGATAGAATTTTGTTGTCCCAAGCACATATTTGTTTAGGAGAAGAAACTGATAAGATCAAAATTCTTTGATGATTATATGGGTCAATCATAGGGAACATGTTAAGAACAAAGATTCATGAGAACTAGCTCCCCATTCTATGTATGTGATTGATGTGCTTTTACCATCTCCTTTATCCTTGATAAGAAAATAGAGAAACAAACTTATCCACATTACTTAATACATGATTGATTGCACCAAAATCCATGTATCAGCCACCTTCAATGCCATAAATATTCAAGTGAGCGAGTAATAAAGCAAGAGTTGCATGAATCAATGGAGATGAGACACTAGCTGCACATAATGATGGATTACTTTGCTATTCACTAAATGCAAACGCTTGATGTTTTCAATTTATGTTAGCACATGTCCTTCATTTGGTCCCTTAAACCTTATATGAAGGATGAATCTCTGAATATTGGCAAAATTAGGAGGTAGAGGTAAGTTCCACATGAAGGATTATAACAATCAAAGTCCACCCTCAGTTTTTTCTTCCTCATCCTCTATCTGAACTGCCACACCCATGCACAAAAATCGATAACCAATAATTCATGACTATTTGATGACTCGGAATTGTCAAAGACAAATAGTCATCAACTCATGATGAAGGTATTAGTGTGGGTCGGATCTGGGTTTGGATCCAGGATCCCATGTTACCAATGTTGTTTATTGTTCCTTATTTTGTCTTAAATGCCCCCCATTAGTATTCTTTTGTAACATATGTAAACAGGGGTATTTCTGGTATGTAACTTATTAGAGAAGTTAATATAAAAGGAATAGCAAGAGGCACGATTTCCCTGATTGGGAATCATGTGCATTCAGCCCTTTCTTGCTGCTGTCTTCTCTCTCTTTCTACAAGAAACTCAAAACCCTAAATCTAACATGGTATCAGAGTCATGATCCAGAACTGGTAAGTCTTTGTGACCTTCAAGATCTGATTTCTCTCTCTAGGTAATCATATATTCCTTCTCATCCTTTTCTTCTTCCTCACGTTTTCTCCAAATCTGCCCTTTTCTTCAAATATGTGTTTCTTGCTTCTCTATTATTCTTGATTCATTTTATTAACCTTGATTCCCATAAAGCTTGCTTGTGTTTCTTCCTTAAAAACTTTTGGGTCGCGTTTTTTCTCAAAGCGTGTTTTAGGTCATATTCTTTATCGATTAAAATCATTCAATCCTTTCTTCTATCTTTTGTCTCTCTCATTTTCCTCTTGATCTTCTTGAATGATCTCATGCTTGCTTGATTGAATCGGTCATTTCCTTTTTATATCACATGATTCTCTTGATATATATTTGTGGTGCCATAGAAACCCAAGATTGATGATGATATGTGCGTTTGTTGAAAATATTTCTACTGATCATTGGTAATCGTTGGGTTTTGTTTTAACCTGATCTGCAAAAAAAAAAACAATTATCATTTTCTGGCTCTGTGGTTTGTCGTGTGATATTGTCTTTTCTCATTTATCCTTCATGGATTCAAATTCCTCCCAAGGGTCCATTTTTACCAATTTTATCAGTCAATTGATCTCTGAAAAATTGAACAATTCCAACTTTTTTACCTGGAAGAGGCAAATTATCCTTTCATCAGTAGTCAGGATCTTGTTGGTCACCTAGATGGATCAATGTTTGCTCCACCTGAATTTCTTGTGCAGAAAGTTAAGGATGACAAAGGGGCTATCACTGCAACCAGAATAGTTCACAATCCAAATTATACCAACTAGATGAAGAAGGATCGGGCTTTAATAGCATATACGTTCATGTGGACAGCCAACTTAGAAACAAATTTCAGGATAAGGCTTCTATATGTCGCTTTGTTGGATATGTTGATGACTACAAGGGTTATAGATGCTACGATCCTAAGTCAGAAAAGATCAAAATCTCCAGAAACGTTATATTTGACGAGTGTAATCTTTCTACTGATATGTGCAGCAATCATGTTTTACAGGACAACACTAATGTTGAAGTATATCAACCCTGGTTGGATAATGGTTTATTTTCAGCAATGAATAACGAAATGCAGCAGCCGAATTTCAATTTTGACCAAGTTCATGACAATGGATTAGAGAATGAAGCCCCTGGAGTTAACATAGAAGCTGATTTTGACAATGTACAAGTAAACTCAGGAAAATTTAAAGAAGGATGTGTACACAAGGAGCAGAAAGGATCAACATCAGTCTACGCCGAGTGACCAACAGCCACAATTAGATCATGGGAGTCAACTTGAGCCAATAAGAAAAGTCAAACAGGGTGAGACATCCGATCAAAAGATGGGTGAGTTATGAAAACTTCAGCACAGATTTCCATTTTTTTCTCACTCAGATTGAAAGGCAGCAGAAACCCAGAACATTTAAGCACACAGTGCAATCCAATAGATGGATAGATGCCATGAATGAAGAAATGGAGGCCTTATAAGAATGTCAGACTTAAGAGATAGTGAAAAGACCACATGATAAGAATGTAGTTGACTCGAAGTGGGTGTATAAAATAAAATACAAACCTGATGGTACCATTGAGAGATACAAAGTCAGACTGGTAGCAAAAGGATTGACGCAGGAATATAGACATGATTATGATGAGACCTTTAGCCATGTTAAAATAGGTATCAATCAAACTATTTTGTCCTTAGCGATTGATCATGGATGGAAATTAAGTCAAGCATTTTTACATGGGCATCTTAAAGAAGAAATTTATATGGAGCAACCACCAGGATATAGTGAGAACGATCTGAGGGCTTATGTTTGCAAGTTAAAGAGAGTCATTTATGGGTTGAAACAAGCTTCGAGATCTTGGTTTGAAAGTTTTTCTCTTGCGATCCAAGTTTATGGTTTTCTTCATTCTCCACTAGATCATTCACTCTTTATTTACAAATGTAACAATTTTATTACTCTACTTATTTACGTTGGATATTTTCTTGGTATAGAGGTAGATCGAAAGGATGATTCACTTATTCTTACACAACATAAATACATGATGAATCTTCTTGATAAGATAAGGATAAGGGGATGTAAATTGGCTGCAACACCAGTTCTTATTCACCAAAGATTGAGTGCTAGTGAAGGAGAAATGTACTATGATCCAACCAGGTTGAAAAGTGTAGTTGGCATGTTGCAGTATCTCACATTTACTCGTCTGGATATTGTGTTAGTTGTCAATCAAGTGTCTCAATTCATGCATTAGCCTAGGCTGCCATACATGGAGGCTGTGAAAAGAATCCTAGGATATTTAAAGGGGGCTGCAGGAGATGGTCATTTTTACAGAAAAAGGATGAGGATATGATGTTGATTATGGCATATTCAGATGTTGACTGGGCTCGTGGTCCTGATGAAAGAAGATTTGTGTCAGGATACTGTGTTTTTATTGAGAGAAATCTTGTCTCATAGAGTAGTCGGAAGCAGAAGGCTGCAGCAAGGTCCAGTACAAAAGCAAAATATAGTTCTATGGTTGCTGTTACGGTTGAATTGACTTAGATCAGAAACCTGTTATATGATTTAGGAGAAATTGTACACAAATCCTCATTATTATGTGACAATCAAGGGGCTACCAATATTTTGCTAAATCCTATTCAACATGCTAAAACGAAACATATTGAAATTGATCAACATTTCATTCTTTAGAAAGTCAAAGATCAAGAGATAAAAGACAAGATATGTGCAGACCGAAGAAGTGACTGATTTGTTTACCAAGGGCCTCGCGAAGCGCAGATTTTAGTATTTGAGAGGCAAGTTATCTATGGTTAATAACCATGTTCAACTTGAGGGAGGCTATTAGCGTGGGTCGGATCTGGGGTTGGATCCAGGATCCATATTATCAATGTTGTTTATCATTCTTTCTTTTGTCTTAAATTCCCCCCAATAGTATTCTTTTGTATCATATATCATTTATGGTATGTAACTTATTAGAGCAGTTAATATAAAATAGAAAGAGGCATGATTTCCCTGATTGGGAATCGTGTGCATTCAGCCCTTACTTGCTGCTGTCTTCTCTCTCTTTCTGCAGGAAACTCAGGAACCCTAAATCTAACAGAAGGACCATTTATCATAACTCCTTCAATGCGAGTTGTGAGACCCACCCAGTAACCATAGTACAAAAAACTTGTACTTGAGGCCAAGTCCTCAAAAAGGTCGCCACTTTTTCCTGCTAAAAAACAAGACAGCCAACAACAACCAGCTGGTCCTTAACTACGATGATCTAGTTCATGTATGTCTAGGACTTGAGTGAATACTGAACTCACTTTGAAATTGATTCGAACCAACTCGATTCCATCTGAATTTTCACCATTTTTTAACCAATCTTAGCAGCATTTTCCGGGATCACCATACATACACAAACAAATAAACCAGGAAAGGAATAAGGTCAATAGCGTGTCACCTAGGATTTAGATATACCAGGCCTAAGCCCCCCAAAGCTACAAAACAGAAGTCACATCCGTCTTCGATTCAGTGAATACAAGACGTGCTAAATACCCCTAAAAACAGTGCAAGGAGAAGATACACGTATATAACGCAAAAATCAAAACTATAGACACTCGGATTGGCACCGCAACAAAACCAGCGTGTTTCCTTGTCTAAGGAATATTCACGGGGAAAACACACTTTTTGTACGGAAGATCGATAAAAAAAAGAAAGAAAAACAGACATGCCGATAGCACCACAAACACAACCAGATTGAAACCGCATCAAGTAAACCCAAAAAATCCGCATGATTCCTTCTTTCCCAATACGGCGTAGTAAAAAACCATCACACTCAAGCGATGAGACTCAATATACAAACAATAGTGAAAAAAAAACAAGAACCGATCGAAAGAGACCTCTGATTATCAAGTATTCATCAAAGAAGACGGTCGATGAGCGTATAAAAGAGGTAGTAAGGATCGCTGGACGAATAATAGGAGACGAACCTGGCCCTTCACTTTGAGATTGATATGGGCCGATTGATCCACCGGCTTCTTGTCTTCCTCCTGAGTTACGGCCGTTCCAGACATGGCGGAAACCCTAGATTTCTCTTCCTACCTGCCTTCTGAGAAAGAGAAAGAGCTTCTCCAACAAGAGAACGGAAGAACAAATCGAGAGAGAGAGAGGAAAACGAGTGGTCCCTAAAGAATAAACAGGATTTGAATTTTAGAGCGAATCCGCCCGGGGAACGACGCGCTTTCCTGCCATCGCTTTCATCTGACGGCCGAGCTTCGGAGGTACGGATCGTGTGGTTGTGAAGGCGTCTCAGAAAATTATTCTGTGAGGGCGTTAGGGATAGGAATAGGATTCATAGTTTCCTGAGAAAGTATTTAGGCTGTGTTTGGGAGGATGGCATCGGAGGGAATGAGAGGGTTCATGCAGTTGCAGGCAGTTAAGCATTCACAATGTATTTGCCTGCTGTTTGGAAGAATGGATTTGAGGGATACGTAAGAATTGGCTAGGAATCAGGAGTTCCCAAATCCCTGATTTCATTAGTTTCAACTCCTTTTTTAATGAGGATGTATTTACATCTCATTCAAAAAGGATTGCGACGTAGTTTCGATGTGCAAGTGTCACATGTCCACATGAACACAATATGCCCCAACTCCTTTAATTGAGTTCCTAGTGCTTCCAAACAAAAATTAGAATCCACATTTTCCTCCAAAACCAATTCCCTTGAATTCCAGTAATTTTGCTTTCCTCAACTTCATTCATAACCTTCCAAATACCTCCTCCCAAACACAGCCTTATTGCGCAAGGGAGATTTACTTGAAAAATAGTTCCTGGCCAAGTACGGTAAGGATCCTTGGAAGAAAAGGAAAGAAATTTCCTTAGGGGGTATTTGCTTCAGCCCCTTTCATACGGAAGAGGCCCCCTTTCTTATGAAAGGTGTGCTCTCACCCACCAAGTCCAAGTTTGAAACAAACGCCCATGTGAGAAGAATGGAGTGGGGTGTCACATATTTAATGTGGTTAAACTCTTTTTCATGTCAAAACTGGATCCCCCCCCGCGCCTGTGGATCAAGTTTCCCTCATGAGGGCCCTTTGGGATAGTGCTGGTAAACGAGCCAATCGAACCAAACAGGGCATGTTCGGGCTCAACTCATGTTCGTGTTTAGCCGAGACAAACACGAGCTGGTTCTTGTAAAAACATTTCATGTTATTTATACATAAAATATTTTTTTAATATATTACACTCAAAATATATATATTTTATATATTACACTTAATAGTTCATGTTTTATGCACATATTTTTCATGCGTACTTCTCTTTGTATATATGTTTTATGCATTCTTTTTGTATATATTATTGTACTTACAATATATATTATACACAAAAGTATGTATATATACTTTTTATCTATACAAGCTCTCTCAAGCAGAGTTGAGCCAAAACACCCTCTGTTTGAGTTTGACTTATTTAAGCAAAACAAGCTGCTCATGGCTCGGCTCACCAGCTAAACTAACCAAACCAAGACTGAGTCATGAGTTGCTTGATTCATTTATCAGCCCTACTTTTGGAGGAAAGGTGCATTCGGCATGTGACAACTAACAACCGCCTTCATACACTTTTGTGAGGCTGGTAAATGATGTGTTCAAACCCCCGCTTGTGCTTGTGATGAGCTCGAACTAAGCTTGAGCTCATGACAAACCCAAACTAAAATGAACAAGTGATTAGGTTGTTTTTGCAATTGTTACTGTTGTTTTATTTATATACCATATCGCTCAAGGAAGCTTCTCTAACGGTATGCTAAAGCTAAAAGTGATAAGATTTGAACTCCAGACCTATTGAGTTGAGATCCGACCACTTCATTACAGAGGGGTGGGGTTTGAGAAATAGGATGTAAACTCATAAACCAAATGCTGGAAAGTCGAACACTTATTCTAAAACATATTTATTATTATATTAGTCTGTACGAGCTGAGCATTTGTTATTTGTGAATTTTTTGCTAAGCTTATTTTATGAGTTCCA
This sequence comes from Nuphar pumila, assembly GCF_984573655.1. Lineage (NCBI taxonomy): Eukaryota > Viridiplantae > Streptophyta > Magnoliopsida > Nymphaeales > Nymphaeaceae > Nuphar > Nuphar pumila. The sequence continues at coordinate 124,844,502 of NC_143255.1, forward strand.
GCGGCTCATCTCATTTACAGCCTGAACACTTTGGCCTAATTTTGATATTATAGAATGATTGTGATCCAGCTCATATTTAAGATCTAAACATTTTAATATGCAATCAATATAAGGTCTGTTTTTTTAATCCTCTTCATAAATTCATAATCAGTATTTGTGGATCCTTCATAACAGATCCAAGTAAATTCGTATCAGATAAAAAGCAAATAGCTAATTGGGTCGAGATGCAGCAAGGTTTTTCTTGTCCACGCCCAATTCTGGTTAGGCCATGTAGGATTTAGCAATAAACTCAATCAGACCAAACCCCGACCCGTCTAGAGACTTACCAGTGGTCTAACCAGTCAAGATCAAAGTACTGGAAACAGAGGCTTCAAAACAGACTGTCCTGTGCCTAGGACAAATTGCATAGTTCACAATATTCGGGAAATAACAGATGCATTATTTCCATACAAATATAACTTCTCGGGTACAGCTTGAGATAAACTATCCCCAACCTTACAGAACTCCAAAGAAAGGATTCACTATGGCAGAGTTTAGCTCTGATCCTGCAGTGTTCAGTACTGTCATGTCCGCCTTTTCCTTCGGAAGAAACAAAAATTCACCATTCTCAATCTTCTCAAAACCGCAGAGTTCAAGAAACTCGATACCTCCCTTTAGACTCATGACTCTCTCCTGATATGCAGGACAACGACTGGTTATTAATCACTAATCATAGACCAAATTCAGCTTCAGCAGGGTCAGCATACCTGAAATGAAGGATTGGTAAGTCGAATCTTCCTGAACTTCTCTTCATTTGGGTTCTTGGCGACATTACCAATGTATGTTAGCAGAGTTTGAAAGGCTCTCTTCACCTTGGCATCTTCTTCCTGATCCACAAGAGTGACAAAAATAGGGGGTGAACAAGCTTAAACTCATACTTTCGAAGAGTACTTTTATACTGTCTTTGATTAGCAGTCTTTTTTTATAGCTGACTTGTGGCCTTTCAACCATGGACATCATCATAGGGTGCTTGTTTTCATCACAAAGTTGGTAGAAGTAAATGGGCATCTAAATAAGTGACTTGTAATTCCACTGAAGGCTTGTTTTCAGTCTATAGGTCTGCCTGAGCTGAACACAAGCCCCATGAAACAGTACATTCATAATGAACGAAAGTGCAACTGCACCTTCACTCACACAAAATGCACAACGTTGCGCGACACACACACACACACACACACACACACACCAAACAGAAACATAACATTCACTGGGTTATGCAGATGCTTGCAGGAGATGCAGATGTCGCAAGATTACTTGCAGAAACACCCAGCTCCAAAGACACATTTCGGAATGGATGCTTGCCACCACATAACCAAGTTTCCAATATAGTCTCCACAAGCAAATGTGCCTGTGCACATTTTATCCATGCATGCCATATTTCACTCCATTTAACATAAAACATGTAGTAGACCAATTCAGTATTCAAGTATGTCAACAGTCGGTGAAAGGAACTGCATCCTCGGAATGAAAATCAGTTGACTGGTCATTGCTTGCTGTTTGGTCAGCAGTTGGCCATACCAGATATTGGATTATAAAGAAGAAAAAATTCCAGGTCCAGAAATAAACACAAAAAAGAGTTCCAGATGAAGAAAATCTACATTGCTTCATTTGCAAGGCAGCATACAATTATATATGAAGACTCACCCCTGTCCATGGCAACATGAGTCCAACATCACAATGGAAGGAAACACATATCTAAAGACACTGAATTTACTGTAAGTCAGCGCAACAAGCTAATCACTCAACCACAATGTATTAGTTTCTGCCTTCTATGACATACATCTCATGCTATCCAAAGAGAAATTCAAGCTAACAAGAGCTGCATTACCTTATGGCTTTGCTTCAGGGACCGCAGACAATCTCTCATTTGCTCTGCTTTTGAAGCAGGCCTCACAGGCAATGAACTCTACCAATATTGTTCAGATCAGAGATTAGTTCAGTAACTCACAATTACCGTACAAACAAATTAGAAGATAATACCTTCTTTTCCTCCACAGCTAGTGCAGGAGCTTTGACGGTAGCAGGGTCTTCAGGAGGCAATCCAAGTCTTCGTCGCCTTTCTGCCTGTCACACATAGATGCCTGACTTTTAGACGGAATCAGGCAAACAAAACCTAGGTACTAATATTTATGGTCATACAAAACATAAGCATATCAATGGATCGAAATATGCAGCTATGCCCATACATGATAACCTGGTCGGATAAAACATATGTGCATGTGCACAATAGAAAATATTTGCAAATGAATTATGCTGTGAAAAATCAAGCATTTCATATCTATATCTTGGATAATTAGAATTGACATGTTCAGAAGATCCAAATTGCCACCATATGTCCAAGAGAAACCCTCTCAAAATGGCATGATAATCTTCTAATGTAAGGGAAAAGAACACGATTTGATGGTAGACCAAGAATCAAGAAAACACCTCTACTTTCCTTTGAATCATAAAAAAAGAAGCATCTTGTGGAACAAGACTAGTTGATCGATCCTGCAAATGTCAATGGACATGATACATCAGGAGGAAGACTATGGTGGACATTGGGCCGGGTACCAATGCGCTATCATATACCCAGATCAGCATGGGCCAGATTTGGGTTACATTTGCAGCATGAGACCCAATTAAACATAAGCCAAACCCAGCTTAACCAGTAAATGCTCAGTATGGTATAATTTGTTTCAAGTGGAGCTTAGTCTGACAAGCTTTGAGCCTGACCTGATGACACATACACATGGGCCCGGGTCCTGGCCGTTTGCCCAGAGAAAACCTTGGCCCAACACAAGCCTGATAAGAACCACGATGGACTGCCACAGTTTAGGGATTTCCCCAGGCTTGTGGTCATACTCTTATGGGACAAATCCAGGCCTAGAGAAGCCCCACCTGATGCCCACCTGGAATGAAGATAAAGGACCTCAGGTGGAAACTAAGAGCCCATGATACACCTATTGGCAGACAAATCCCGCACATCCTACTCAACTGAAGCCCTCGGAACAGGTTAAAATTTTTTTTAAGGCCTAACTATTCTAGGGATGCTTTGTCCCCACAATTCTGGAATCTTTGTGAGTGAAAGCAGCCCCCGTGTAGGGATCTAGAACCAAGAGCCCTTCAGCTACAAGTACTAGACTTTACCGTCCAGCCATCACTATTGAACCCTCCGGAATAAAATCTTGATACATGAAACATTATGAAGTACAAAAGATTCAAAAGCAATGGTTGAATTTTTCAATTGAAGAACCAGTGGGGCCCACATCCAAACCAAATAGGATTCCACAAAATCTCATCATAGAGAGTGGCATTGGTCTATAGATAACATGGTTTTGACAGGTCATTATCAAATTTGTTTAATGTGAAAATGAGACCTCCCAAGTTCCAACAAACAGCAATGTCTGAAGGTGTGTTTGAGATCAATTGATTTTGTGCAGCTCTCAAATACACCAAGAAAAAGAGTTCAATTGATGGAAAATATATAGATGTGGTTCAACATTAAAAACACAACATCAGGATTTGCACTAGCTCCAAATTGTGGATTTTACACAGAAGTGCCTAACCAGATAAAGGGCTTCCACATTATCTCAATATATCTGAAAAGTATCATATTGTTAAGTTCCATCAGAACTATTTCATGGGAACTAAAAAGGATCAACATGACTGGAACTATTTTCCATGGGTATTTAACAGAATCTAGAAGCATTATTGAAACTTAGCAGTTAGCATCAAGAATCAATTAGACTTCAGTGCCACAAATTTTCCTGTAGCTAAAGCTAAGAGTTATGCTCCAATCGAGTGGCAAGCCCGATATTCTAGTTGTAATAAAGTAGCTTCTTCACGAGAACCAAGCAAGAATGAACACTTGAACAGTGCCATCCTTTCACTCTGAAAAAAATGAAGTTAAATAAATAAATAAAATGCAGATGACTGGAAAGCCATGGAAGCAGAAACACCGAAACAAAGATCATGACAGAATTAATAAAGCACCTTATCCTCCTCAAGTCGCTGACGAATCTTTTCCCTTGCTCTTTTTTCTTCCTCCTTTTCTGCTTTCCGCAATGCCAAAATTCTAACATCAAGCAATTGTAAGAACCAGTAGTATATATACTACAAATAATTAAGAACTTGTTCTAAATGCCTCAGAGCAACAACTACAGAGGATATCACTAAGAGAGAGAGAGAGAGAGATGACATTAGCTAACTACTAACTTCTTTCTTTCATTTTCTTCTTCAATCCGTTTTGCTTCCAAAATCTCCTTTCCAGCCCGAATCCTTTCCTGAAAGAGTACGGCACTATTTTTCAGATTGAGAAAAAGTAAAAAACCTTTTCCAGAAAGTTACTAGCAAAAACACTTAGTACAGTACAATATGCTAACGTTTGAAAACTAATTTAATAAACAGAAAAACCAATACAAATGAAACTGATATGATTTTTTTTCTGAAGTGGAAAAGGCAATATAAACTAATAAAAACTTCAACGGATATCCAACACATAATACAACTGATAAAAGAAAACAAAGGAAAACACACATGAAAGAAAAGACCTTCTACCATCTTGTAGTACACCAATTAGAATCACCCTTCATAAGAAAAGAATAGGAGAAGGAAGGTCCTGCAGACCCATGCCATTAAGGGAAATAAATCCTGATATCTGCCATATTAAACTAAAAGAATTTATTTCGGGCAATTAGAACTCCAGTGCAAGCATCATTCTCACCCTATTAATCCCACATTTTCTGGACAGATCACAAAAATGCATTGAAGCATACCCCAATTTCCTGCCATCAACATCAATTTTTGAAAGCGAAAAGAAAATGTTGCAATGTCAATTACTGATACCTTCTCTCTTTCTCTCTCCATTCGCTTTTCTTCCTCTTCTTTCTTTTTGTGAGCCCGTTCCCTACAAATAGGTGAGGTTATCAGTCTCAATTTAGAAAATAGATGTACAACTATAGGATTACAGAAAGAAGATGTAATCAATAACAGGAATGGAAGGATTGTGAATCTATCTCTAATAGAACCATGCCAGCATGTACAGAAAAAAGGAATATATATATATATATATATATAAGATGCATTAGCTGCTGATCAATGATGTAACACATACACAGCTTTAGGCATAGACAGGTGTAACAACTCTTGACAAAACAAAGAAATGGGACATTCAAAACAAACAAAGACAGAGGAAGGATTCATTTATTAAAAAAAAAGAACACAACCAAAACCACTACTGGATTATGCTTCCATCCATATGGAGAAGCTGTTAGAAAGTGACTTTGAATACTTTAGGTTCGATAATGAACCCATACACATGCACATTAAGTGCGAATAAACCCACTCAAGGGAACAACACAAGCACATCATGTGCTAATACATAAACCCATAAAAGGGGTAAATATGACATAAAGTCATAAGTTGAATATTGTTGAAGAAAGAGGGTAAAAACCCTATACAATGGAGCATAAGCTCCTCCAAGGAGTAAAGAAATACAAGGGGGAGACCCCTATTTATAACACAAGAGAGGAGCCACAAAGGGGGCTCCCAAAGGAGTCGTTGGGAGCCCCCAACGGTCACATTTGTGACCGTTGGGGGCTCCCCAACGACTCTTTGGGGAGCCTCCCTAGGTGGCGCAAACCCAAAAAAAGGAGAAAAATAACAAAAGAAAAAATAAAATTAAATTACAAACATATTCCGAATGGAATATACGTAAAAATGTGAAATGTCTAAACTACCCCTATGCCTATAAATAGAGAAATATATATTTTATATATATAATTAAGATAATACATATGCATATATACCATATATGAATATGTATTATCCTTTATATATAAAATATATATAATATTACAAATGTTGAATGATACATTTTAACACCCCCCCTCAAGCTTTGCGTGGGGGAACGAAAAGATTGAAGAAAGCAAGAGGAAGAATCTCAAGGTCTTCAAGAGCCATCAGTACGAATGTCATTGCAAATGTCTTCCTCCAACGTATTTAACGATGAACACCTTCCATGATCTATCCAAGGTACTTCTTTTCCTCTTATCTTTAAGATCCTGAGAAACAACAACAAAGAACAAGTAAAAAATATCTTTGCACTTTACTCAAAATAGAACATTCCTAACAAGGTGCAAAATTTATGCATAATAGGATAATTACTTAAGCATGAAAAGAAAATTTAGAAGACCAAAGTTTCAAAAATCAAATATCATGTTAAAGAGTGAGCGGAAGCAAATTATATGGAAATGAATTGCAATAATGCATAATGCATTCATAAGGTCCATCATTGGACAAACATAACCCCATAATGGGGAAAAACACAATGGTCCCCTAAGGGACACCACAGTAAGCATACGAAGAGGCATAAGTTACATATGCTTTATTGAATGAGATCCTAAAAGGCCTTAAAAAGCATATGCATATATTATCATGAAATGAATTAATACTTAAAGGAATCATTAATGAATCATGCTTCAAACATGTAATGAAGTGCCAAACAAGAGAAACGAAGTCTCCAAGCATACTTTAGACAAAATAAACACAAAAGTTCACAAGGTTTTAAATTCATTTACGAGGCAAAACGAAGAGTGTTATTTGAATAGAGAATCTTACCCATTTAGAAAAATCTCACTCAATTGACAAAAAACACATTTTGCATACAAAAGTGGCCAAAGAACCATAAGCACTTAATATATAGATTAAATGCCAAAAAAATCAACTTGATTTTAAAATATACATATCAAAAATATGATTCACTTGAATATCTTAAAACACAAGTCATAAATGAAATTTTGCAAATTTCAACAATAGTTCATCCATTACAAACCACTACCTCATTAGTCCTCCAAAACCCATAAATCAAGTGTATAAGCTACTAGATCAAGAATATAAATATAATGTCATTAAAGGCCAAAGACACACACAAAGGTGTGCAAAAGAACCTCTTGTCTACATATAATAATACTTGAAATGAGTGCATCTACGACAAGAACAAGAGAATACACGCCAACATGGACCAAAAGCATCTCTTGTCTACGTAAAAATACACTCAAAACCAAGTATGTTCAACTACTAGAACAAGAGTAACAATGTCAATCATGGGCTAAAACACAATACATCTCTTGTCTACATAAGATGGCACTTGAAATGAGTGAAATAAGCCAACCATGGGCATACATCTCAGCGACTAGAACAAGGACACAAACGCCAACATGGACTAAAATCACACATCATGGTGTGAATCAACGTGCCTTGTCTACATAAAATAACACTCAAGACAAGTGTGTTCAGCTACTAGACCAAGAGAGCAAAAGCCAACAAAGGGCTACCAACACACGAAGGTGTAATAAAATTCTTGTCTACATATGATGACACTTAGATAAGAGGCATAAAAGGAGAAGACTTTTGAGGCAATAAGACTTGTAATGACAAACATATAAATAAAACCTTGAAACAATATTCTTCAAAAAAGAATACCCATAACAATATCATTTTGAAATAAAATGTGTGAATATACACACACCAAGAACACTTGTGCACAAAAGCACAAAACATAAATGTGCAAATGCACTCATATGATTCATAAACAATAAAAGGTTGGGCAATAACCCCAAAACCTTGATTTCAATATACCTTAAAACATTTAAGGTTTTAAACATCATATATCCATCACATTTATAAATAAGAGCATTCATAAGATCAATGGCCAACATTAAACAAGTGACACACTCATATACCAAATCATTCTAGAGTCCCAAGGTGCCCATAACTCACCTCAACCACCATCTATAATATGGTAAGTGGACAAACTAAAATGACATAACAATGAGTGACACACTCATAATTAGAGATCATATACCAAATCATTCTAGAGTCCTAAGGAGATCATAACTCACCTCAATCACCATCTATAATATGGCAAGTGGACAATCTAGAATAATATAACACGAGGTGCCCATAACTCACCTCAACAAACATCTCTAATAAAACAATAATAAGGCCAAATAAATGATGCATTAAATAACATGTGATGGGCAAATATAAATGCCACAAAAAGGCAATAAACACTTTAGGAATCATTTTCCAAAGAAAAGAGGACCGATTAAAAATTGAATCAAAGGTCCAATATAATCAATCACAATAATATGCTTTATAACAACAATTTTGCATAAATCTGAATTATGCTTAATCTTCAAAAGAAGTCATTTATACAAAAAGACTTATTATGCAACTAACACAATTTATGACATATTAAGCAACATCATGATCATTATCAAAAGACTCAATAAACACAACATGAAATACTTAAGCTATGTCATGTGTGAGAAAGGAATTGGAATCATCCAAGAAACAAATCAAGCCTTTATAATTTGCAATTATATGTATACCAAGATGTAAAATGGCAATAATCTTAAATGTGTAAATTTAGGACAACATGTACCAAGATATTGCGGAAGCATTCATAATGATAAAAGAAACAATCTTACAAGTTCATAAAAAATAAACACAAGCCCTAAAGGAAAAAACATCTCTTTATTGAAAAGAGAGTATCATGTGAAAATGTCTACGAAGAGACAATACACATACAAGCATAAATACTTTATAGAAGAAGTGCACGAAAGCACTCACACAACACTTAAACAAAATACAAAAAAGCGTATAAATAATAAACATGCGATAATGCATGTATTTCATAAAATGGAAGCAAATGCTTGAGTCTCTCAAGCTTTAATTATGTAATTATATGCTTGATAAATGCAATTTAAGACAAAGAAGACCATATTATGGCCAATGTAGGCATCCTTAGAGATACAATCAAGAGGTTTTGAAACTTTATATGAAAAATACAAACAAACATGTTTATAAAGTTGTATCATTAGACGAAAACTCAAAAATTAATGAAGTCTTTTATACCAAAGGATGCAATAGATACACTATGCATTCTATATAGTGTGAGAAGATTTTAAAAGATCTTTCTTAATGAACACAATGGTTCATACAACATATTTATCACAAATAATTTTTCAAAATCCTTTAACTAAACCAAAACCATTGAAACATCATTGACAAGAACTACTTAGGATTCATAACAAAGATTTAGATGTGGGAGATTCTTATACAAGAATTATATCAAGATTTTTCAAAAAATGCACTAAAATCCATAAACAAGAGAAGAACTCAAAACCAATTAGACTTTATATGAGAGAAAAGATTTTTTAAACAAAGATCATTAATCAAGAGATCATATATAATCTTTAAAAGTTAATTTATGAAATACTTATGTAATCATCATAAATCCCACATAATTGAAGACAATTTTAAGAAAGAACATAAATTACTATTTATATGTGATGAGTAATCAATAAACATATAAACAAGAATTTATATATTTGAATAGCAAAACAAGTTTACTAAATTTAAAAGGAGATATTTTTAAAAAATTTTGAACATGCGAAATTTGAAAAGAGGTGATTCAACTATTATAAACACTTCATATGCAAAAAATAATTTCATAATGCATAATATGTTAAGAAAAGAGATACATACCGAAAACTTAAGAAAAAAGAGAAGGACAATGAATACTTCACCATTTCTTGATCAACACGCTTTCCGTTGCATCAAAAGACAACCCCATCGTGACCACGCTCTGATACCATGTTAGAAAGTGACTTTGAATACTTTAGGTTCGATAATGAACCCATACACATGCACATTAAGTGCGAATAAACCCACTCAAGGGAACAACACAAGCACATCATGTGCTAATACATAAACCCATAAAAGGGGTAAATATGACATAAAGTCATAAGTTGAATATTGTTGAAGAAAGAGGGTAAAAACCCTATACAATGGAGCATAAGCTCCTCCAAGGAGTAAAGAAATACAAGGGGGAGACCCCTATTTATAACACAAGAGAGGAGCCACAAAGGGGGCTCCCAAAGGAGTCGTTGGGAGCCCCCAACGGTCACATTTGTGACCGTTGGGGGCTCCCCAACGACTCTTTGGGGAGCCTCCCTAGGTGGCGCAAACCCAAAAAAAGGAGAAAAATAACAAAAGAAAAAATAAAATTAAATTACAAACATATTCCGAATGGAATATGCGTAAAAATGTGAAATGTCTAAACTACCCCTATGCCTATAAATAGAGAAATATATATTTTATATATATAATTAAGATAATACATATGCATATATACCATATATGAATATGTATTATCCTTTATATATAAAATATATATAATATTACAAATGTTGAATGATACATTTTAACAGAAGCTTCATTCTGATAAAAAGGACATGAAAATCAATTTAGAACAATCTCATTCATTAGTGAACTCTCTACTTATTAAAGGAAACTTGGAGATTCTGATGAAGGCCATCCAACTAATCCAAACATTAATAGACAACCAGATAAACTACATAGAAAAATCAGGGAGCAATATTGTTCTTGGCTACAGTCAAAAAAACATGAGCACCCTTTTTCTGAAATTCACAGCATCTATACAGGAATGTGGCCCTCTAAAGGTCAGTAGTTTCAGAAAATATCACAATCATTAGAAGTTGTCTCTGATAACTATGCCTGTTAATTAGAAAGGCATGAAGCATGGTTTTTGAGAGAGAGAGAGAGAGAGAGAAGGGGGGTGTTCAAACATCAAACATAAGTCATGAAAGAGAACTCATACAAATTCAATAGCTTAAAATAATCTACAGAAAATAAGCAGTCTACTAAACCACAAAATAGTCAAAATTTTCAGTCTTTTAGTAAACCAGAATGAAAAGTTTGACGAGTACTCTCTGCAGCATTCTTCTCTATATCATTTTCCTGAGTACAATATATTTCCATACAATATTAAGTTGAGAGTACAAACCGCAGTTCCTGTGCTTTGGCTTTCACTTCCTCAGGGGTCAATGTTGGTTTTGCAGTACTCACAGGTATCTGAAAATATGAGATTGCATGAAAGGAAAGAATATATTAGAACACATAAATATACATACCTAAGTATATGCATGTATTTTTATTTATTTGTATATAGATACACATTCATGACAGCTTAGTGAAACACATTATAGGAAAGCACATAACTGCTGACACATTTATGAAGTTGAAGAAACTCCTCTACTATACTAAAAGATAGCTGAAAAAAAGATACAAAAATGAAGAATTGCAGATGCAATCGCTAAAACTAGCAACATTTTATTGGGTAACTAAATAACGAAGGAGGCTCTCATAAAGAAAATTATTGGTAGCATACTATGTCACATGGGCATTGGCAAAGATACAACAGTAGCGGATAAGTCTCCAGTATCAACATCCATACGGTATCAATGAGTCGAAACTCATAGGCACAGATTGGTTCGGCTCAATCTGACATCGCAGATGTGATCTATGTAACGAAATACAAAGGTGTCACTTATCAATGACCACTAAAAGGTCAATTACACAATCACAAATCACCCACTTAAGGGCATACAACAAACATAAAAATAGGATTTGTATTAACCAAAAGCTTTTAGCAAAAAGCATTCGATGATATGGGGTTTGAACCCCTTTATATACACAAGGGAACCAAGAGAGAATCGTTGGGGTCTCCCCAACGGCTAGAAATATAGTCGTTGGGGAGATCCCAACGGCTCTATGGTCAAAAGACCATTATGCCCAACCCTAATCTAGGAATTACAAAAATACGAATAAAAGGAAAAATAAAAACAAGAAAAATGTACAATGTGTACAATGATCACAATACCCTTGTATTTACAAATGACTAAAATGCCCCTATATACATTAACACTCCCCCTCAAGCTTACCCCCCTCAAGCTTACAGTGTGATCACCGAAAATTTGCTTAACAAAAAAAGAAATCTAGGCAAAGGAAGGGTTTTAGTGAAGAAGTGTGCAAGCTAATATTCAGACATGACATGCGGCAGCGAAATCGTCTTCTTCAAAAATTCTTCTCTGACATAATGGCAATTCATCTCGATGTGCTTAGTGCGTTCATGAAAGGTATGATTTTTAGCAATATATATGGCACTTTTGTTGTCAGAGCATAACCTGGATGATATGATTGATGGTACTCCCATGTCTGCCAGCAAGTTCTTCAACCAAACAATTTATAATGTTGTGGTGGCCATAGCCCGATACTCAGCTTCTGTGGATGACAGATACATTTTGTTGCTTTTTGCATTTTCAGGATACCAGTGAGCCTCCTATAAAAACACAAACGCCAGTGGTTGAGCATCTATCATTGAGATCGCCTCCCCAATAAGAGTAAGAATATGCAACTAATTCAAGTAGGAAGGAGGAAGACAATAGTAATTCTCTATTAATAGAATTTCTTAAATATCCAATAATACGAATAACAGCACTCATATGAACTGAAGTAGGAGAGTGTTGAAGTTGACTAGCAATGTGAATTGCATGAGAGATGCCTGGTCTGGTGATGGTCAAGTATGTCAAGGCACCGATCATCTGTCGATATGGTGTGAGATCATCTAATGGAGTTTCATCATCAATCTTCATCTTTCTGTTAATAACTTCAGGTATATTTACTCTCTTTTCGTCAGTCAATCTAGACCTATCAATAATCTCAGTAGCAAATTTAGATTGAGACAATAAATATCCTCGAGGAGAATAAGTAACTTCAATCTAGAGGAAAAATCTAAGAAAGCCTAAATCAGTCATTTTAAAATTTTGTTTAAGTACATGTTTAATATGATTTACTCATTGTTTATCTCTTTCTGTTATGATCATGCCATCAACATAAAGGAGAAGAATTACAATACCTGCAACAGATTTCTTAACAAATAAAGTGGTATCAGTATAACATGAAAAATATCCAAAACTAGTCATAACAGAACTAAAATGATCATACTAGGCCTTTGATGCTTGTTTGAGACCATACAAAGCCTTTTTAAGATGAAAAACCTTTCCTTTCAGAATATCATACCCAGGTGATAGGATCCATATATACTTCTTCTTTTAATTCTTCATTAAGGAAGGCATTTTTGACATTCATTTGATAGATGGGTCATTTCCTAATAACAGCTACAGCTATAAGTGTTCTAATAATAGTCATTCTCGTGACAGGAGCAAAGATCTCATCATAATCTATCTCATATTCCTGTGAGTATCTTTTGGCTACTAGTCTCGCTTTATATCTTTTAAATGTTCCATCACTCTTAGTTTTTGTAATGAAAAGAGGCAGAAGCACCAATAGAGCAAAAAGTCACTCTTTAAGAGTGACTACTAGAGCCAAGAATACAAACACCAAATGTGCACACACAAAACTCACAAATATAGAAAATGACTTAAAGTCATAAGTTGGATGTTATTGAAGAAAGGAAGAGAAGGGTGTAAAAACCCATACATTTACAAGGGGGAACCTCCTCTTTTTATAGAGGAGGGAAGCACTAAAGGGGAGTCATAAAGGGGGCTCCCTTCTAGTCGTTGGGAGCCCCAGCGGTCATAAATATGACTGTTGGGGCCCCAACGACTAGATGGGTGGGGCCCCTTTATGATTCCAAAAAGTAAAAGACAAAAATAAAAAGAAAAAAGAAAAAGGGGAAAAAGGTAAAAAAGAAAAAGGTACATTTGGAATTACCAAAACACCCCTATCGGGTTTTTGGTTTATATAAAATAACAAAATAAAAAAAACTATATTATGTATATATACATATATACGTATATATACTTATATATATACGAATATATATATATATATATATAAGTATATGTATATATATATTTATATATACATAATTTAGCATGCCCCCTCAAACTTTACGGGGAGAAGACCGAAAGTTTGCCAAGAAGAAACATGAATCGTGGAGTTGGGAGCGCCTTGGTGAAGAAGTCAGACAGTTGATACTCTGAAGTGACATATGACAATGTGATGGTCCCTTTGAGATACTCGTCTCGAACATAATGGCAATCCATTTCGATATGCTTAGTCCGCTCATGGAAGGTGTGATTGCTGGCAATGTATATCGCACTCTTGTTATCACAACAGAGCTTGGTGGGAGTGGAAATGGGAACGCCCATGTCACCAAGAAGACTTCTGAGCCACACAATTTCCATAGTTGGCATCGCCATAGCCCGATATTCAGCTTCTGTAGATGATAATGAGACCTTCTGCTGCTTCTTGCATCTCCACGAGATGAGAGATTCGCCTAAAAAAATGCACAGACCCGTAATTGAGATACGATCATTGGGATTACCTCCCCAGTCAGCATCGATAAAAGCAGTCAATTCAAGAGATGAGGAAGAGGATAAGAAGAGTCCCTTAGAGATGGTATTTTTGATATATCGCACAATTCTCATTACAGCCGCCATATGAACCGTAGTAGGCGCGTGCTGGAACTGGCTCGCTGCATGAACTGCATGAGCAATGTCTGGACGGGTAATGGATAGATAGGTGAGGGATCCAATTAGTTGACGGTAGGGTGTTGGATCTTCAAGAAGAACACCATCTTCAAGTCTTAGTTTCGAATCGATAACTTCGGGATTCTCAACTTTCTTTTCATTAGATATTCCTGATTTGGTACAAATTTCTGCAGCTAACTTTATTTGAGATAAGATGTATCCTCGCGCGGAATAAGCCACTTCAATTCCTAAAAAATATCTCAAATAACCAAGATCAGACATATCAAAAGTATCTTTTAACATAGACTTAATATCATTTACTCCCTTTTTATCATTCCCAGTGATAATCATATCATCAACGTACAACAGAAGCATAATAATGGAGTCACCTGTCCTTTTAACAAAAAGAGCAGTGTCATTATAGCAAGATAAAAAACCTAAATTGATTAATACATTACTAAACCTGTCATACCAAGCTTTAGGAGCTTGCTTAAGTCCATATAAAGCCTTTTTTAATTTTAAAACTTTTCCATTTAAATTCATACCTGGAGGCGGTTCCATATAAACTTCTTCATTTAAATTACCATTCAAGAAGGCATTTTTAACATCAAGTTGAAAAATTGACCATTTTTTAACAGAAGCTATAGCAATAAGGGCTCGAACACTAGTCATTCGAGCAACTGGGGCAAAAGTTTCATCATAGTCTACCCCATACTCTTGGGCATATCCTTCGGCTACCAACCTAGCCTTATATCTTTCTAATGAGCCATCACTCTTAGTTTTAACTTTAAACACCCATCTGCATCCAATGGGTTTCTTGTCATTGGGAGGATCAATGATTTCCCAAGTTTGCGCCCTTTTAAGGGCATCAAGTTCAAGTTCCATAGCATCATTCCAATGAGCATATTGTTTAGCATCATTGTAATGAGATGGTTCATGAAAGGAGTGAAGAGCAAGTAGGCATGCTCGATAGTTAGGAGAAAAAGAGTCATAAGAAACAAATCTATTTGGTATCTTGGGAATGCGATTTGATCTTCTTTGAGAGGTCTCTTCTATAGACTCACTTTGAGAAAATCTTTCAAGGGCACAAGGAGGATTTCTTTCATGCCTTCTAGAGTAGACTTGTATTTGTCTTGAAGCATTTTCTTCTAAGTTTTGATCATTATTTGGATGTTCAACAAGATCTTCATTAAGAGGTTCACTAGGATCAACATGATCATCTATGATGTTTTCTTGAGGTAACAAGTCAAATAAGAAGGAATAGTCAATATTTTCACTTGGTTGATGCGAAAAAATGTTTTCTTCTTCAAGGAATGTGACATCTTTTGAGACATAAAGTTTATTTTTAAGTATGTCAAAACATCGATATCCTTTTTGTTTTTCGCCATATCCCAAGAAAATACATTCAATAGCCCTAGGAGAAAGTTTATCATTTTTGCGAGTTAAAACAAAGCATTTACATCAAAAAATTCTTAATCTTTTATAATCGGGAGACATATTGTAAAGTTTTTCAAATGGAGAAAGATTTTTCAAGAAGGATGAAGGGATTCTATTGATTAGATATGTTGAAGTTAGAACCGCTTCGGCCTTAAAGGATTTTGGGATATTTTTTGAAATCAATAATGTTCTTGTAGTTTCTATTATGTGCCTATGCTTTCTTTCCGCAAGACCATTTTGTTGCGGAGTGTTGGGACAAGAACGTTGATGACAAATTCAATTTTCTTTTAAGTAGCTTTGAAAATCATTAGACATATATTCACCTCCCGAATCGGACCTAAGGATAGATAGATTTCCCAAAAATTGATTTTTAACCATTGCATGAAATTCTTTAAAGAAGGAGAAGACTTCGGATTTGCGATTTAGGAAGTATATCCACGTAAATCGAGTGAAGTCATCAATAAAGACCACATAATACGAAAAACCTCCTTTAGATAAAATAGGAGAGGGTCCCCATACATCGGAATGAACAAGTTCAAATGGCCGAGTGGTAAAATAACTTCTTTGAGGAAATGGAGTAGCTTTAGATTTTCCAAAAATGCAATCTTTACAAGTCATGTGATTGTCTTTACAAGTATTGTTCAAAAAAGGGAAAAGAGACATTTTTACAAAATTTGGATGACCAAGTCTCTCATGTCAAATACCAATATTTTTGTCTTTAACAAGATTGCAAGACGACTTAGATGGAAGCGTCAAAAAGTCCATAAAATAGAGATCACCCCTTCTATGGCCTTGCCCAATCAGCTTCCCTAACTGGAGATCCTGCACGGTGTAATCTTTAGGTGAGAAAGAGACTTGGCATCCATGATCGGTGATTTGGGAAACGGAAAAGAGATTTAAATTAATTTTTGGAACAATTCTTACTTTAGGAACGAAAAAGCTTTGAGAGTTTTTGAAGTCAAGTGTTCCCATACTTTCAATTTTTAATGATGTTCCATCGGCCGTTGAAACATAGGAGGATATAGGTTCGAAAGAAACATTTAAAAGAGAGTTTTTATGAGATGTCATATGAAAAAAAGCACCAGAGTCTAGAATCCACATACCTGGAGGTGATGAAGAGTAGGCGATGGCGGCTCCGGATGTTGAAGGAGAAGACTTGAGAAGGTGTTGGAGAGCTTCGGAGATATGATTAAGAGTTTCTTTGATATCTCCTTCTTTGGTACTTTCTTCCTTCTTTGGAGAACTTTCTCCAACCGCGGCAACCTTTCCTTTAAGCTTTGGACAAACCGGTCTAATGTGCCCCGGTTCATTACAATAGTGACATATAATTCCCTTTCTAGGCCCATTGTTATTTTTGTTAAAGTGGGGAGGTCTATATGCTTTAACATTCGATCCGGGCCTAGTAACGGCCAAAACTTCATTACTTCTAATGCTCAAGCCAAGTCGAGTTTCTTCTTGACATATCTCGGCAAGGGCATCTTCAATAGGTATGGCTTTGCTTCTATGGAGAAGAGATGCCCTCACTTGTTCAAATTCTGGGCGAAGGCCATGAAGGAATTGAAAAAAATGCTCATTTTCAATTTGTTCCCTTCTTAGCTCAATATCTTGTGGAGCAACTCATTTAGGCTCAAGAAGGGCAAGCTCATCCCAAAGAGGGGTTAGAGAGCTAAAATAGTCCCGGACACTCATATCCATTTGTTTGGTGGAACGGATTTTTTCTTGACAAAAAAATTGTCGGGCAAGATCCTTTTGGGTATACATACCCTTAAGGAAAAACCAAGCTTCATTGGCCCTTCTAAATTTGGCAATATTAGCACAATTTTTAAGGTCTACATTGTTCATAAACCATGCCAAAATTTTGGCATGGTTACTTCCACAATCCTCAATTTTGGATTGATGTTCATTAATGGCTTTGATGCGCTCATCGCCATCTAAAGCTTTTTCAACTTCATTTTCAATTTTTGTAAGAACAAGAGAGGGTTCGGGAGTAGTTCCCATAACAAAGCCCCAAAGTTTCTTACCTCTTAGATGATTTTCCATAGCGGAGGCCCACATGAGATAGTTGGACCCATTTAGCTTAAAAGAAAGCTCCACTCTAGAGTCACGTTCCATCGGCACCAAATATACTTCCTTTCTTCAAAACTTTGAGAGGCACGCGTTCCAAGGTGACAAAAGAAAAGCCCAATCACCAACCGAGCTCTGATACCATGTAATGAAAAGAGGCGGAAGCACCAATAGAGCAAAAAGTCACTCTTTAAGAGTGACTACTAGAGCCAAGAACACAAACACCAAATGTGCACACACAAAACTCACAAATATAGAAAATGACTTAAAGTCATAAGTTGGATGTTATTGAAGAAAGGAAGAGAAGGGTGTAAAAACCCATACATTTACAAGAAGGAACCTCCTCTTTTTATAGAGGAGGGAAGCACTAAAGGGGAGTCATAAAGGGGGCTCCCTTCTAGTCGTTGGGAGCCCCAACGGTAATAAATATGACTGTTGGGGCCCCAACGACTAGATGGGTGGGGCCCCTTTATGATTCCAAAAAGTAAAAGACAAAAATAAAAAGAAAAAAGAAAAAGGGGAAAAAGGTAAAAAGGTAAAAAAGAAAAAGGTACATTTGGAATTACCAAAACACCCCTATCGGGTTTTTGGTTTATACAAAATAACAAAATAAAAAAAAACTATATTATGTATATATACATATATACTTATATATATATATATACGAATGTATATATATATAAGTATATGTATATATATATTTATATATACATAATTTAACAAACATTGAAAATCCATCTACATCTTATTGATTTCTTCTCAGGTGGTAAGTTAGTCAATTTCCAAGTTTTAGATTTTTCCAATGCTCTTATTTATTCACCCATGGCATTGTGCCATTCTGGATAGTCCTTAGCTTGATTGTATGAGATTGGTTTGAAATAAAAGAAAATTTTTGTTAGATATACTTTGTACTAAGGGGCAAAGGTCTTACATTTTGAAGTTTTGGCGATGAAAGCCAATTTATAAGGTACACGGCAGTAAGAGTTGCTTCAGCCCAAAAATGTTTTGGAATACCTTTGGAGATTAGCAGAGTCCTCATAGTTTCTACTATATGCCTATGTTTTCGTTTGGCTAATCCATTTTGTTGAGGTGTGTTTACACAAGACCTTTGGTGTAAGATTCCATTGGATTTTAAGTAACTTTTGAAATCGTTTGACATGTATTCTCCCCTTGAATTAGAACGAAAGATAAATATGTTTGTTTTGAACAGATTTGTAACTAATTTGTGAAACTTTTTGAAGTTTTCAAATACTTCATTTTTGTGCCTAAGAAAGTAAATCCACGTATAACGAGAATAGTCTTCCATAAAGATAACATAATATATGTATCCACCTTTAGATTTTCCTGGAGCGGGGCCCCAAACATCAATTTGTATTAATTCAAGTGGTTTAGTAGCAAAAAATGTCCTCTCTTGAGAAGGAATGGATTTCATCTTTGCAAGTATAAAATCAATACATTGAATTTTCTCATTACAAAAATTTCTCAAATGAGATACATTTAACAGTTTAATAATACTAGGATGTCCTAGTCTTTGATGCTACAAAATTAAATCCTTTTTTTTATATTAAGACAAAATGGTTTCATTTGAATAATTAACTGATCCATGTAGTACAGATCTCCTTCTCTATGGTCTTCCCTAATCGGCTTCCCAAACTGAAGATATTGTATTAAGCATTGGTCAGATGTGAAGGAGACACTACAACATTGATCGGTGATTTGAGAAACCGAAAGTAAGTTTAAATTAAGTTTTGGAATAATTCTTATTTTTGGAATACAAAAATTTGAAGATTTTTCAAAATTTTCAATTCCTTTAACATCAAGAGAGGTTTCATCCGCAGTAAAGGCATTCTTCCTACTTGAGTTGATACTATGGTCTGTAAGCATGGAACTATAAGTTATATAAAATGAAGCATCAGAATCTAAGAACCAAGGAATAGTACCAGGTGGTGATAAAGTGGAGACGGCGGTACCAGTTGTGGGGGAACCTTTGAGGAGAGGTTGCAATGCTTTCATCAATTGAGATAGCAACATATTCTCTATAGATTTACTTGATCTTTCCTTGTCAACTTGAGAAGCACCAACCGAAGCGATTTTTTTTCCTCTTTAGCTTTAAATTTCGAACAATATGGTTTGATATGTCCCAGTTCTCTACAATTGTAACAAATAAGTTTCTTCTTCCCATCTCCTTTTCCTTTATAAGACCGAGGTTTTCCAAAATTGTTATTTTTGTGGAAGTTTGAAGGCCTATATGTATGGGAGTTAGCACCCGGTCTTGAAACAGTTAGAACATTATCCTTGGACTCCTTTGATTCAGTTTGAGATTTTAACCCCATTTTTCATGCAAACTTGAGCCAAGACTTCATGAATAGGTGAAAGTTCTTCTTGCTTTCTATGGAGGATGTTACTCCTCATTTGTTCAAATTCGGGTCGTAGACCCCTCATAAATTGAAAAAAAAAATCATTCACAATTTGTTTCTTTCTTTGTTGGGCAACTTTTGGGGTTTCCCAAATAGGCTCCATTTTTGCCATTTGATCCCACAACTTTTTTAGAGTCACATAGTACTCTCTTACATTCTTTTCTCCTCGCTTGCAAGTGTGAATTTTGTCTTACAACTCTGATCTATACATGGCATCACTTTGAGTATAGGTTTGTTTAATAAAGAGTAAAGCTTCATCTGCACTTTCAAATTCTAATATGGTCTCACATGTGTCCTCACTCGTGCTTCCCATAAATAAGGAAAGGACCTTTGCATGTCCAATCTCCCATTCTTTCATCACCTTCTTATAATTTAAGAGAGTCTTCTCTCTTTCTTTTCCTTTAAGGACCTCTTCTTTAGTAGTCTCATCCTTTTCGTTAAGAGTCTTTGTGAGATTAGGTTGTGGTTTCATTGAGGAACTATCAACAAATACCCACAAGCCTTTTTCGATTAGAATTCTTTTGATGATAGTGGCACATAAATTGTAGTTATTTTCATCAAACTTAATAGGGACCACCGTCACCACTTCCTTGTCAACCATTTAAGAGAGAAGAGAAACAAAAAACAAACGATATAGAACCAAGAAGAGTATAAGGTAATTGGTTTGGCAATGCTCTACAAATTTGATATGGTGAACTCTTCTACTCTTTAAAAATCGGCTACACAAGCATCAATCTTCAAGTGAGGCTATGGGCACGCTTTCTAAAGCTCTATATGATCTTCTCAATCTCCCACAAGTCTCTTGAGTACCTCAAAACTAACAAAAGAGCATCAAGGCTTTGATACCATGTAACAAAATATAAATGTGTCACTTATGGACATACACAATAACAATGACTACTAATGGGTCAATTACACAATCACGAATCCACACAAATCACCCACTTAAGGGCATACAACAAACATAAAATAGGATTTGTATTCACCAAAAGCTTTTAGCAAAAAGCCTTCCATGATATGGGGTTTGAACCCCTTTACATACACAAGGGAACCAAGAGAGAGTCGTTGGGTCTCTCTCAATGGCTAGAAATGTAGCCGTTGGGGAAATCCCAATGGCTCTATGGTCAAAAGACCATTAAGCCCAACCCTAATCTAGGATTTACAAAAATATAAATAAAAGAAAAAAGAAAAAAAGAAAATGTACAATGTGTATATTGACCACAATACCCTTGTATTTACAAATGACTAAAATACCCCTATATACATTAACAATCTACATATTTGATTTAGTGGAGATCGGCCCTCGAAACATGGTTTTTCGATAAAAAATATATATTTTTAAGCCAAAATATTTCAGCCATTGAATTTTTTATTTGTCAGAAAAACCTGATGATACATTCAGAATTCAGTGATCCAAGGGTCGATCTTGACTAAATCAAACACGTAAATCACATCTACGGTGTCAAATTGAGTTAAGACAACTTGAACTATGAGTTCTGACTTATTGATACCATGGACGTGTGTACCAAAGACTTATCCCAACAGTAACACAAGAAATTTTCAGGAAGGTAGAGAAAAGCACAAGGCTCAAAAAGTCACTCATGCACTATGTCACAGGGACTCTTCAACTAGGTGTCGCACCGGCGTCGCACCCGCACCCGATGTGGTCAACCTGACCTTGGGTGCAGTCAACACACCCAGGGTCATTTATGTCCAACTTTTGGACTTTATATATATATAAAAAAAATTTATATTTTTGCCGCACCCCGGCACCCAAGTTTTTTGAAAGTGCCGCACCCCCACACCCGCACCCATGTGACATAGCTCATGCATATACATGAGTTTATTAGCTTTACTCATCTGAGAATGCAAAATTCATGTTTTGATTTTTAAGATTGCGCACTTGCACTATAAATATCCTTTTGATTTAGTTTTAGCATATTGTCCAGTATTCTAATCCATATGTCACAGCAAACTAGTTGTTAGGCATCTACTGCAAATCAAAGCACCACCATATAAACAAGAAAAAGCCCATGGGACCGTTGACTTTGAATCATCAAAGGAGTTACGAAGTGAAACTTCTCACCTTACTGATATACTAGTAATGGTAAGCCTGATGGGTCTCTTGTAGCCATTATTAGATTGCTCATCATACCCTTGTTCGCCCACTACTAAAGAAGGCGGACTTCCCAACTCACCATATTAGCATCACCTTTTCAAAAGCTAAAGAAATCTACAAAAGTTTGTGAACCCAACCTCATCACTAACAAATGGTTCGCTTTGGATAGGAATTAATCACTGGGCATTTTATATAACTTTAACACCATGCATATAAGTTTCACCTATTTTTGACCGGAAAAGTCTTTCTTTTAAGATAAAAAATCATCCTCATAAATTAAGGATTGTAGGTCAAAGACACCACTTAAATGGAAGGCCAACTTTTATTCCACATAATCAATATCCTTCTATCCATACAAATAATTCATAAGTTACAAGCTATGTCACATGGGTGCGGGTACGGCG
The DNA here is from genome assembly GCF_984573655.1 of Nuphar pumila. Lineage (NCBI taxonomy): Eukaryota > Viridiplantae > Streptophyta > Magnoliopsida > Nymphaeales > Nymphaeaceae > Nuphar > Nuphar pumila. Next base: position 124,867,327 of record NC_143255.1, read on the forward strand.
AAGTGGCACCTTAAAAAAACTTGGGTGCGGGGGTGCGGGAGAGTATATATAAAAAAACTTAGGTGAGTTGAGAGAGAGAGAGAGGGGGGCATGCAGTAACAGATGAAAAAGAGGAACATAGAGAGAGAGGTAGCCAAGAGATTGAGAGAGAGATTGAAGGAGAGATTGAAGGAGAGAATGAGAGAGAGAATGTGTACCTTAGAGATGGAGATGAGGCATCGCCGGACGGTGGCAGCTCGTAGGCATCGCCGGTGTCGGGGTTGAGAGACAGGTCGCAAACTCGCAGCGTCGAGGTCGGGAGACAGAGGAGAGGGCAAAAATGTTTTGCCCTAATCCTCCTCGGCCCATTTCATCGGGCTCTTTTTTTAAGTCCAAAATTTGGACATATATGACCTTGGGTGCGTTGACCGCACCCGGGGTCGGGTTGACCGCACCGGATGCCGCACCCGCATCGAGTCACGTCGCCGCGGGTGCGGTACCTGGTTGGTTGAATCACTGTGACATAGGTTACAAGTTGCCTTTCAACGTCCTAAACATGACAGGAAATTAGGGATGGCAATGGACTGGGGCGGGTATGGGGGACAAGGTGTCCATCCCTGTCCCATCTCAAAATAGTGACCTCCATCCCCGGTCCATCCCCATGACGGGGGGACTTTGAACCTCCACCCCCGCCCCGTCTTAATTTTACCATCTTCGTTTTCATCCTCGTCCTTGTCCCTGTTCCCGTATCTCACCAAATTTACCGTCCCCATCTCCTACCGTTGCATCGTTAGAAAGAGGAGGGGAGCCCGAGTCGCCGAGAGGGTCGAGTTGTCATGCGGGGGGCAGCATTAGGAGCCTTGATAGGAGGTCGAAAGAGTCGACCGCAGTGACCAGAAGAAGGAGAACCGAAAGGGTTGTTTTAGGCTTCAGGGTTAGAAATTTAGTATTAGAAATATATATATATATATATATATATATATATATATATATATATATATATATATATGAGTTATATGTAATTTTATTAAATAACTAAGGGTATTTTAGTTATTTTACTAAGGGGGTCGGGGTCGGGGCGGGGCGGGTGGGTGATAGTGTAAGTCCATCCCCACACGAGTTTTTATTTTCACCTCCATCCCCGTTTTGTGTCCTCCATCCCCACCCCAAACAGGGCGGGTTCGAACGGATCCCCACTTCCCCTCGGTCCACTGCCATCCCTACAGAAAATGTGGTTTCTCCAATGTTTGTCTTCCAAATAATCATGTAAATTGCATAAAAAAGCAAGAAATAATGTTAATATAAGGTAATAGTCTCCCATAAAGAACTATAACATCCTAAAGTGCACTATGCAACTGAAACCATCACATATCAAAACACATGTTAATTGTCTATATCCTAACGTGAAAATTTAGTGCCAGCTTTACACCTAGCAATTACATGTTCATAGCCATCCACAGGATGAAAAGTAAAACCCTTCAAAGGAAAATGTTTTCAAGATTAGGACTAAAGCATTGATGCTTTATCTGGAGGTAACAGTCTCATACTATGAGATCACTTTGAGAAAATACAGAACGATGTCATTCCATCTATGAAGAAATACTACAGTGGAAAATTTGAACTACTCTAAATAAAAGATAAGTACCATACCAAGGGCATCTTATCAATGTCTTTGTCATTCTCATGCTCCACAACCCAATTGATAGCAGCTTCAATTCCACCATTGCCTAAGAAAAGGACAAAACAAGTTCAACAAACATGACACAGAGCACAATAGTTCACTAAAACAAACATAGATACTGGATTTCATATGCTGCAAGAGCTTCCAGTTATACGTGCTCATGCTTAACAACAATATTTCTAATATCTAGAAGCAATAAGCTATATGATGGTTTCAGTGTAGAACCTCAAAGAGCAACACACTTGCACTAAAATGTCCCAATATGTCTACCAAATCTGTCAGAAAGTGATACTGCATGTCAAATGAAATAATGTCGATTCACTTTGAGTCACTATGCAGAGCAAAGAACTATGCAATGCAATATTTCACAAACTGTGATTTAAGGATAATTCGAGGATCACATGCACTGCTGCTTTCTTTTCTCCTTTAGCTTTGGCCATGATATCTTAATAGCTTCACAAGCTCCAGAATAACGAGGGAGACTATCAATGAATATCAGGTTGAAACTTAATGAAGGACCTAATTGAAAAAAACAAGCACCCCATTATTCATAAAGTTCACTGTAGACGAAAATTAGACTAGTTTTATAATCACGGCCGTAAAAATGCTGAGACAGAAACTCCATAAGATCTAATATTTTGGATGGTCTCAAAACTCAAGATCACTCGACTACCAAAAGACCCACATAAATGAAATGCAGATGATGAATAAAAGAACCTGTTAATGTTCCCAAACACTTTTCTCGAAAATAAATGTAATTGTAAAATGACAAATGCAGTATCAAAGATTCACAGAGTACTGCTGCAAACACACGTCACTTTTATGATGCATTTTTTTTTTTAAGAAGGATAGTCTCTGACATGGCAAGTTATTCCAATTATGTGCATGTTTTTCCACAACCGTGCCATCTATTTTGGTATAAATTGATATCACGGAACCAGACATATCAGAACTAAAACATTGTTTTTCTATATTTCCCCCTTCTAGGTAAGGTGAAATCAGCTTCTACGAGTTCATCAAACATTAGCTACTCAAATAAATAAGTAATTCAAAAACTACTTCCCTCGAACTAACTCACCGGAATAATGGAGTGCTCTAGTGGCCCGGGCAGTCGAAAATCCCATAAATTCGAGTTCTTCCAGCAATTTTTTATCAACATCCGGAACAACCATTTCTGAATAACTCGAATAAAAAATATACCAAATTAGACACTCTTTAATCAACTCCTCGGCTCTGCAACACACATTCATTACCCAGCAAACAGAACATGCCAAAAATTTACCTTCTGATTCACTACTCCCAGGAACAGGAACCTCAACGGAATCATCAGCAGCAGGAGCCTTTGGGGCCTCGAGGTCGATTGGCTTCACTGCCTCCAAAGTCCGATCAACGAATTCCGTGTGTCCGGTACGCCTCGTATGCAGATCACTTTCCTTTGATCCCGGCGAACAAAACAAAACAAAACAAAACCATACTTACCAACCACAACACCACCAAAAAAAACGCAAATCCAACAAGAAAGCGATGCATTCTCCCTTTAACTTACGGTTTTCGATTTGCAAGGCTTCCCGCACGACGAACACACCAGATTCGGCACCTGGATGACAAAAAATCGAACAAATTCAGCCACCGAAAGAAAAAACACGGATTCTACGGAAGAAAGCGAACCGGTCGATGAGAATTAGGGCTCACGGCTTCAGTAGACTCTTCGAAATTGGAGTGGGAGGTGAGATCGGCGTGCTCCTGCGCCTCCTCCACGGATCTCAGGAGGGCGCCACAATCTCCACATCTGAGCGAGAGTCCCGCCATCTAGAGCGAGATCCGATTGCAATGGTGTGATCAAGATGGCCTAAATTTCCTCCCCTTCGCCTTCCCTCCTCTGCGACCGATCGATCGGCCTCTGCCTTTTCGGGATTCTTTGCCGCCTTCTCTTCCCTCGCTAATCACTACGACTCGGTGAGACAGGAGTCACAGAGTGGGGCATCGATTTATAGGCCTTCTCGCACATATTTAGGGCCGTGGATCCAAACCGATGTTGACCCCTTTGATCCTTTTGTGAGGGTCCGGTCCCGTACCTCCTGAACAATCTCACAGTTTTCGTTCTCGGGTAGGGATGTCAATGGATTGAACTGTATCCGATATCCTAATGAAGCCAACTATGTTTGGTCGGATTCGGTAAGCTAAAACCATATCCGATTATACTTGGATTTGATCATTTGAATCTAGTTTTGAATTTTTAATACCAGAACCGATGGATATCTGGATCTGACAGTTATCTGAATCCAATTTTATGTAAAAAATAAAATAAAATAAAACAGATTCAGCATAAGTTTTTTTTTTCATCTGGATCTAAATCTGTTAAGCCAATATCTGATTAATCGGACTTGGTATCGCCCACAACCGACCTGAATCCGAACCGTTCACATCTCTATTCTTGGAAAAAACGAGGCAAGGGAAAATTTCATGATCTTTTGAAATTTTTTATTTTCTCAAAAAAAAAATAACAGAATATATACATGTATATTGAAATATAATTGTATCATGTTAATAAGGTGCTAAAAAACATGGTATCAAAATAAGTGATCTTTAAAGATATATTGTTTTTGACATTATATCAGCTTTTGAAAAATCGTAAAATCGTGAAGGCAGGGGCGTAGCTAGGATTCATGTGAGGGGGGGGGGGGGGGGCAAAGAGGGGTGTAGAAAAAAAATGTATTTGTGTGATAGTCGGGGGTCGGGCGCAGCGCCCCGAAAAAAAAAATTTGAGATAAAATAAAAAATGGCTACAATTATTAATAAAAATCTATTTCATATGGACAAATCAAACTATTTGCTGCAGTCAGGGCTGGGCTAAAAAATGGATAAAAATCTATTTCATATGGAATCAGGGCAGGGTTAGGACTGGGCTTTAAAAAAAAATAAATAAATAACTGTTTGGGGGGGCAGGACTGGGCCCCTGCGTGAAGGCAAGGGGCAAAGGGTAAGCCCACGGAGTTTTACGACTGCCAGAACAACAATATAAATATACAAAAAAGTTATTAGTGTTTATCAATGAGAGCTAGACTTTGCTTCTTCTTTTTATAGGCAAGCTAGGGTTAGGCTGACTGTCACCAGTGGTACCATTGTGTTTTGAACTTGCGACATCACAACACAAGGTGATGTGCACTAGCATCTCCTACCATACAAGCATAGGCGGAGCTGGGTGGGGGGCGTAGAACTGGGCCGTAGCCCAGTCTTGCCTCCCGGCCCAGTTAAAATATATATATATATATTTAAAAGCCCAGTCCTAACCCAGCCTTGATTCCATATGAAATAGATTTTTATCCATTTTTGTAGCCCAGCCCAGTCCTAGCCCAGCCCTGACTGCAGCAAATAGTTTGATTTGTTCATATGAAATGGATTTTTATTAATAATTATAGTTATTTTTTATTTTATCTCGAAAAAAAAATCAGGGGCAGTGCCCCCGAACCCCAGACTATCACCCCAATTTTTTTTTTGCTACACCCCTGTGGTGCCCTACCATTTTGTCTTGCTTGCCTGCCAGCCTGTTTTAAAGTCATGGGCCGGTATTGGAACTGCTGAAGAGGTGCCCCATCATGCCGTACTTGTTTCATATATCTGGAGAGTAGGCATGGATGCAAATGGATTAGATGTGAACCAAATTATAGTCGGTCCGAATCTAAATCCAAGCCCAGTGTTTGTGCAATATAGTGAAGGTGCAATTGAATATGGGCCATAGTTCTAAGTTAATTTGTAATGCTTGTTCTCAGAAATAAGATTAGGAACCAGTTATTTTACATGATAAACATGAATTTATTGTGATTTGGATTGGATATTTGATTTTGGGGTTCGGGGGCAGCGCCCCAAAAAAATTTTTTTTTGAGATAAAATAAAAAATACCTACAATTATTAATAAAAGTCTATTTCATATAGACGAATCAAACTATTTCCTGCAGTTAGGGCTGGGCTAGGACTGGCCTGTCTCATAGAAGAGTCATTAGGGCTAAGATTTGGAAACAAAGAAAGGGGTCGGATTAACTATCCAGGTCGGACACATGAAATCCAATTAGCATACAAACCTAGTTATGGTTTTTGAAATTTCATATCAATCTTAGGTCCGTTCAACCAAGTTTCAATAAAGATCCACACATTTCCAATGTAAAAAACATAAAATCATTTTTTGACCCAGTATGAACTTTAGTTTATGTAATCTTTATGTGATGCCGGTATGATTCTCTCTATAAAAGATTTCATCGGATCGGGTCCAGACCCGCTATGGTGACCGTAATCGGATCGGGTTTGCACTTATCCATTTCTGGCGGAGGTCCGAACCATTGACAGCCACCAGTGTTGGCTATATATAGAGCGTTGCATTTCCCTCCGCCCTCAAATTCATACTCTCCGAGCGGCGTAGATGAGCGTCGCCACCACCACTGCCGCTCGAATAGGCAGAAACTGGCGTCTCGAGAGCCGTTTCGTCTCTCTCATCCGCTGCTGCAAATCCATCCGCCATCTGAAGGAATCCCACGCGCGCCTCATCCTCTCCGGCATCTCCGACGCCGCCTTCCCGGCGACCCAGCTCATCACTGCAGCCGCTTCCTTCGATTCCATCGACTATGCCACCACCATCCTCCGCAATTTTCACCGCCCCACTACCCCTCTATTCAACTCCTCCATCCGTGCCCTTTCTGCTGCCACCCACTTCGCCGGAGCCATCGCCCTCTTTGTTCACATGCTCCGCCTTGGCCTCCGCCCTGACCGTCTCACCCTTCCCTTTGTCCTTGATTCCTGCGCTCAATTGCCCGACGCTGGGTTTGGCCTTTCTTCACATTCGATGGTGATCACGCTCGGATTGGATTTATATACATTTGTTGTGATTAGTCTTGTTGGAATATACACAAAATTTGGGGCATTGGAAGTCGCCCGCCAATTGTTTGATGAAATTTCAGATCAGATGAAAGCTAGGAGCGTGTTGCTTTGGAATGTAATGATTGATGGTTATTGCCAAATCGGTGATTTGAGGAGCGCCCGCGAACTCTTTAATGAAATGCCCGAAAGAAGAGTGTCATCATGGAATGGACTGATTTGTGGGTTTTTCAAGCAACAATGCCTGAGAAGGATGTTGTTTCGTGGACAACGATGGTTTCTGGGTATATGCAGAACGGGGAATATGAACAAGCGTTGAGTGTGTTCTTTAGGATGCTTGAAACGGAAGTGAAACCGAATGAGTTCACTGTGGTCTCTGTGCTCTCTGCTTGTGCTCGACTAGGTGCACTGGAGGCCGGAATTAGGGTGTTGATTACATAGGCAAGAATGGTTTTCAGGTAAACACTTCAATTGGACCTGCACTTGTTGGTATAGGCGGCATATGAAGTGTTCAAGAGGATGCCTAAGAGAAACTTGGTTACTTGGAGTGCCATGATCTTTGGCTTTGCTATGCATGGCTTCTGCAATAAAGCATTACAGTTGTTTAATGAGATGAGATTGGCCGGAATTCAGCCTGATGATGTAGCTTTCTTGGCAGTGCTATCTGCTTGTGCTCACGTTGGAGAAGTAGAGCAGGGAATCAAGCATTTTGAAAGCATGAGGCAAGATTGTGGTATCATGCCCACAGTCAAGCATTACACATGCATGGTTGATCTGTTTGGTAGGGCAGGTCGGTTCTACGAAGCTCTTGCTTTTATCAAAGGCATGCCTATCAAGCTAGATTTTGTGATCTGGGGTGCACTTTTCTCCACTTTCCGGGCTCATAAGAATGCAGAAATAGCAGAATTTTCTGTTGCAAGGTTACTAGAGCTCGAGCCTCTGCATCCTGGCAGCTACATTTTCCTCTCGAACATATATGCAGCCACTGGAAGATGGGATGAAGTTGAAAGAATACGGAATGCAATGAAGAGCATGCACATTCAGAAGCCACCCGGCTGGAGTTTTATAGAGGTGGGCAGTAAGGTGCATGGGTTTGTTGCTGGTGACCACACACACACATGCACGCAAGAGATATACGGAAAATTGGAAGAGATAACAACACGAGCGAAGCTTGCTGGGTATGTGCCAGACACAGGATGGGTCTTGCATAATGTGGAGGAAGAAGAAAAGGAAGATGCACTAGGAAGTCACAGTGAGAAATTGGCCCTTGCCTTTGGTCTAATTGCTACCGAAGCTGGGGCCACTCTTAGGATTGTGAAAAACCTTAGAGTTTGTGGGGACTGCCATACTTTGATGAAGTTTGTGTCCAACATGGGTGAACCTAAGAGAGAGATAATATTGAGACATCAAGCGTTTTCACCACTTTAAAGCAGGTGTATGTACATGTGGGGACTACTGGTGAATGGAAAGGTCTAACGTGGACATCTTAACATATAAATTTGGTTGATGGTTCAGATTGAATGAGCATCTGAAAGCATGAAATCCAGGATTATATTGAAAGCTGATTCATGGTCCTGTTGATAGACAACAAAAGCATGAGACAGAGCAGGTTGGTCTCAAATGTGAAGCCATTCTGGTTGTAGTTTGGTTGCTGGAGACCATGGACATGCAGAAGAGATATACTGGAAAATGGAACAGATCAACAGATATCAGCTCGAGCAAGACTTGCTGGATATGTTAGACATGGCCTTAGCATTGCATAACACAGAGGACAAAGAAGAGCAAGACGCAGAGAAGTTAACCTCTTACTGTTGGTTTTCTTGGCGCTGAAACAGGGGCCACTCTTACAACTGCAAAGAAACTTGGGATTTTATGAGACTGCTGTACAGGGGCAACAGTTCGTGCCTGACATAAATGAACCTGAGAAAGAGCTTATATTTACTTGGTGGTCAAACTATGGGATAATCCCACAAGCTAAGACCCTGCAGTTTGCTAATGAACATATGTAAGCACGTTGTCGGATCGATGGTTCAGTTCAGATGAACATATTATTACAATGAAATGGATTTTACATTTTTAAGGATAAGTTCATCTGAATACGAGGGATCTTGAGTCCCTAGATTCAGATACTGTGAATGGATTCTGAATGTGGAAGACATTAACGCAATGCACCGTAGCTGTGCAACCAGATTACTAACCCAAAAGGATCTCTATCAGAAGTCATACACCAGCATGCAAATGAGACTCGTAGTCACACATACTCATCAGCCATGTGCTAGCAATGTTCGTGCATCATGGTCCTGGGAGCAAATACCGTTTGATTTTGTGGAACGTTTATGCAACAGACTTCTTATGCCACGAATGTTCAAGTTCAGGCACCAAATTCTGGACAAACAAGTTAGTTTCTTAGCCTCCTGAATGAAGTGGTAGAAGTAAGAAAGTTTTTGTTCTAAGATTATCCAAAAAAGATTGTACTTTTCAAAAATTGATGTATTGTCAACTTAGAGTCATGGTTTAGTTGCATGAGGTAATATAGTGTTGTCTTTTTTTTCAATGTTTACACGAAGAAACTGTTGGGAAAGAGTGCACAAACAGAATGCACCCACTTCACAAATGAAGACGATTTCGACAAAACCTGAAAAAGAATCACTTCTATGCCATATCACATAGAACAACTCCTTTCACCCAAGCTCTAAAATGAAACCCTTATCATATATATATATATATTGATGAAGAATATAATAAGAGAGAGGCACACACCGATTTTTACGTGAAAAACCCTCTCAAAATAAAGGTAAAAACTACGGAGTTGAAAACCTCACTATGTGATATAAAGAATGGTTACAAATGGTCATACACAATGCCTACACTCCAATAAGCCCACACATTATCACAATAAAGAAATAACAATGAAAACAAAGAAGTAGAATTGAAAGAATATCACTTAATAAGGAATGATGATCTTTCCACAACAAAAGTTTTCTTTCTCTTGCTTTAATCTTCACAAAAACAAAAAGAAAATTTAGAGAATATGAAGAACACAACAAAGTCAAGCTTCTCTTTCTTCTTTCTCTTCCTCTCTCATAATCTCTCTTTTTCTTTCTCACAATCTGGAAGCTACACACGCAAATGTGGAAGAAAACCCTCTTCCTTCTTTTTTTTCTCTCCTTCTAAGAGCAACCAAGAATAAAAAATATAAGGGCCATCGTGCCCTCATTTTCTTTTTAACTTACTTTTAACTTTTGCATTTTAAGTCCACAATATTTTGCTATTTACTTCCTTTAACTTCTCTTAAAAAAATACGCATCACTCATGGGATGCGTTCTTTTGCTTCACCAAATGGACTGGGTCCTCGACATGGAGGTGACCCGATCCAACACATCTTTCTCACACCGACTATGTGGAGGACTTCACCAAACCGACGATGGAGCAACATATTTCAAGTTTACCACGAGGCAACTCCTTGGTCATCATATCTGCACCATTGTCATCAGTATGAATCTTCTCAAGCTCAAGTATCTTTGCATCCAACACATTACATATCCAATGATACCTTACATCAATGTGCTTCGACCTTGCATGAAATATAGAATTATTGCCAAGATTAATCGCACTCTGACTATCATGATACAAAACATGATTTTCTTAAGTAAAACCAAGTTCCTGCATAAACTTCTCCATCCACAGTAACTCTTTACTTGCTTCTGTCACTGCAATGAACTATGCCTTTGTGATAGATAGTGTCACACACTTCTGAAGTCTCGACTACCAAGACACTGCACTACTTACTGAAGTAATCAAATATTCAAATATAGAATTTCTAGAATCAACATCATCTGTCATATCTGAATCTGAATAACCTATTAAAATAGGCTTCTGTACACCAAAACAAAGACATACACTACTTGTGCCTTAAAGATATCTCAAAATCCATTTCACAGCATTCCAATACTCTTTATCAGGATTTGAGAGAAATATGCTGACAACCCCAACTAAGTGAGCTATATTTGGCCTCGTACACACCATAGCATACATCAAACTGTCAACTGCTGAAGCATAAGAAATCTTTTGCATGCTCTTTTTCTCTTTATCTGTAGAAGGACTCTGTTTCATGCTTAACTTGAACCCCACTCTATGTGGGGTACTCACTGCCTTTGCCTTGTCCATGTTGAATCTTTGAAGTACTTCTTTTGTGACAGCCATAACTTCTTTGCCTTTCTATCACGAACAATCTTTATGCCCAAAATTTGATTTACGACTCCCAAGTCCTTCATGGCAAATTATTTGCTCAACTTTTTTTTCAAGCTAGTAATTCTCAAAATATTCTTTCCTACAATGAGCATGTCATCAACATAGAGCAACAATATAACAAAATCATCATTTGAAAACTTCTTAACAAAAATACAATGGTCTAAAGTATTCTTTTTATAACCATGCTCCCCCATAAAAGACTCAAACTTCTTGTACTATTGTCTAGGAGCTTGCTTTAAACCATACAAACTCTTTCTCAACCTGCAAACATAGTATTCATTTTCTTTCTTCTCAAACCCTTCAAATTGTACCATGTATATTTCTTCCTCAAGATCACCATGGAGAAAGGTTGTCTTCACATCTATCTACTCAATTTCTAAATCAAGACTTGTTGCCAAACTCAAAACAACTCTGATAGAAGACATTTTAACAACTGGCAAGAAGATCTCTTCAAAGTTAACACCTTTCTTTTGACTAAAGTCTTTTACAACCAACCTAGCCTTATATCGTGGGTATGATGAGTTCTCATCTTGCTTTACTCTAAAAACCCAACGATTCTTCAAAGACATTTTACCTTTAGGCAACTGTACAAGCTCAAAGGTATGATTGTCATAAAGTGATTGCATCTCATCCTTCATGGCTTTAATCCACTTCTCTTTCTATACATCTTGCATAGCCTCCTCATAACTCTCAGGCTCTCCACCATCAGTCAACAAAATATACTCATGTGTAGGATATCTAGTGGAAGGTTGTCTCTGTCTAGTAGATCCAAGGTTGTTAAATGCGATGAGGCGAAGCGAGGCGTTGAGCCTGTTATGAAGCGAGGCGTAAGCCTCGAGGCGTTAAAGCATAAGCTTCATGATCAAAATAATAAAATATAAAATATTAATAAAATAATAAAAAAATTAAATAATTACTAATAAATGACAAAATAAAATAAATACTACTTTCCTATAATTAACTCTTATTATTCATTTTCTTATATGCATGGCCATGTAAACCACAATTAAGTTAGACTCACAGTGCAAGATACATGTTATATCTACAATCATGAAATCATATTGAATACACGTGGGGCCATCTCCAAATCGACCTGTTCTAGAAATACATAGCTAGAATACATGTGGGGACTTGTTAACTTTGTCTTTCCAGTTACAGATGAAGGCTTTGATGGTGGTGTGGACGGAGACACTCTGATGACAGGTCAGACTGTTTTCACAGCCACAGGTGATGGCCTCTCACCATAGATCTCACGTCGAGCATAAGATTTGGTGATCTCTCCAGCACTGCGAGTAGCAGTTCCCACAGATGATGCTGTATCAGAATGCTCTTTCTCTGTGACACTACGGTTCTCCATGGCCTTGCAGCCATCCAACGCTCCAACCAATTCCATCCCCAGTGTGGATTATTCGGGTCCACAAACATCGGGTTTGCTGATCTAGTTGAATTCCTCCATTGTTGCTGCAAGTATGCATTGCTATCAACAAGGTCTAATGACTGAAGCACGTGAAAGAATAAGCACCATCAGTACCTGATGAGAAAAAGCATATGCCAATGCCCGCTCCCTTCTAACAGCAGCTTCTTGTTTGTTAATTAAGTTGCTCTCTATTTGCTCCTTTAACTATAAATTGTCATCCCAATCTTCTCCCATCTATCATTTGTATTGCATCAGTAAGAAAACCAAAAATAATTTATGCTACTCTCATTGGAACATCTTAGCAGAAGAATCATGACACATGTAACATGATGATAGGAGACATCCTGAATGTAATTTATTTCAGCTATGGGAAAAGGCCAAGACTAGTAAAGGATCTTGCAATAACAAAAGGATATAGCAATGCTTGACCAAGTACCATAAACCTTCCTCCAAAATGAGGAACCTATTCAAATCATTTTCCTAAAATGCAATTTCTAGCTCAAACTGAACAACTTAATTGCTACTCAAGTTCCTTGTGCTAGACAGAAAGAAAATCAAAATGTAAAAGCCCATAATGTTCTTTTTACAGTAAGATTTAGGAGAGCCAACTCTTGGGTTCACATGATATTTCCTAAGCTAATAAAGCACATACCAATACATTAAACGCACACATTTAATTATATTAAATCACCTATTGCATTTGCTTCATAAAAGAAGTGAAAAAAAATCACTAGAGTGCAAAAATCTAGGAGAAATCCAAAAACAAGCAACTTACAGATGCTCTCATATTCTCGAGCTCCTTTTCTCATTTTAGTAGCAATTGCCGATGGAGAGATTGGTTCTCTTCTGACATTTTGATCCTTCTGGAATAGATCTGGGATTGAACTCTTGCCAATGTCTGCATGCATCGGAGTGTGGCTGTTGCTTGACGCTTAAGAGAGTTTCCCTCGATCAAGGCTTTCAACCTTAGAAGTCCTCTCAAAGCTCGCAGAGCTCTCCTTGCCTGAATTTTGCTTCCCAGCAATGTTACAATCCCTACATATTATGTATAATGTCGATAATCATAGTGCAAGATAACAAGAGGTAGCCATGAGATTATCATCTAAAAATGATTACTAATCCTTAAATTTTTTAGGAATCCTTCATCAGTGGTTGTGAATGACTTACTTTCTCAATTTTTTTGAACCTTGGTTCCATAGGAGCAAGTCAGAAAGATTGAGAAATAGAACCATCTGATTTGATTCATTCTCAATAGCCATAAGACAATATCAGCTCACTCTGTGGGTAAACATTTATGCATGAGCACATTCAAAATAGATGGAGAACAAGTGCTACACACTTTTACAAACGTGAAACTTCAAAATATAACTAAAATGTTAAACTTCTCCAAACACTGAAAAAGATGTTGCAAGCATCAATTGATTTATTTGACTTCTAAAAAACATATCTGCTTGAGAACTTGAAACTAGCAGCAACTTGCCACAATTGTCAACAGAAAGTCATGACACTCCAAATAATTTCACAAACCCCACAGCAGGAATGAAGCAACTCTAGAACAACAAGCAAAAATACAAATCTAAATCTTAGATATTTCCAAATACAGTGAATTGATTATTCCATAAAGAGGCATTCCATAATCTTTGGGCAAAGGAAAGCTCACAAACCAGGTACCCACAGAAAGCCGTTTGAATCTTGATTGCTGCCACCTCTTCCTTGGATTTACCAGAGCGTCGAGGAAGGGTTGTTGTTGTTAGCCTAACAACCCCTGCAGCAGCCTGAGCAGCAACAACAACAGCCTAAGTCGCAACTGCAGTCACATTGGCAACAGAATACGCATGTTTGCTCTGTTCATCCTCTACTTCAGCAAACTTTGCTTCTTCAATTGGCACCGTGCCGGTTTCAGCGAACTTCACCTCTTCGATCGGTACCGTGATGGTTTCAGAAAACTTTGCTTCTTCAGTTGGTACTCTGACTGTTTCAGAAGACTTTGCATCTTCGGTGAGTACTGTGACAATTTCAGCATGTTTTGCATCTTCGGTCAGTACTGTGACGGTTTCCTCCAGCGGAGAAGAGTTGGAATGTTTTGATTTCCGAAAGATCCATTTGTGCTTTGATTTGCCAGCTTTCTGATACAACAGAAGATTGACTTAAGAATTTGATTCTCCATTATAAGAGAGAGAGAGAGACCCCTTGTTTCTTCTCTTTTGATTCAGGGATAAATGCCTTCTTAACAGCAACAAACCAGTTACCCCTTCTTCCCCATCTTCTATATCATGCCTTGGTTATATCTTCATAAACAGAACAAACAACAAACAAATCAGAAATTCTTGTTTCACAAGACAATAACTTGGTCCAAATCACGGAGACTCGTTCTCATAAACAACATGAACTTTGGCACAAAATGGTAAAAGAGTAACATGACGCGTACGCCTGAGAAGCGAAGCATGCCTCGACGCGAGGTGTGCGCTTCACCCTTGTGAAGCGTGAGCTTCAAGACTCAAACGCCTCACTACATCGCCTCAGTACCTTGAGCATGCGCTCCTCTGAGGCATACGCTTCAGGTACTGAGGCGTACGCCTCTCACAACACTGAGTAGATCTACAAAGTGACTCTGCAACTGAAGAAGAATCAACCTCATGTTGCTCAACATCTTCATCATCCAACATATTTGACCTATCAACATCCTGCTGTGAATTTTCAACACCCTCATGTGTGTCAGCTTTAACTGAATTTGGAAAAGATGGCAAAGGAACAAGATTTGTATCAACCAAGTTGTCACTGCACTAAGATTTTTTTCACCACTTTCTCAATGTCTTCAATAGTCTGATCTTCAATAAAGACAACATCTCTGCTTCTGACAAGCTTCTTCTCAATAGGATCATACAACTTGTACCCAAACTCATCCTGATCATATCCTAAAAATATACAATGTCGTGTTTTTGCTTCTAACTTTGTTCTTTCATCCTTAGGAACAAGCACAAAAGTTTTTGCACCAAAAAACACGTAAATGGTCATAGGAAACATCTTTTTCAAACCAAATCCTATCAGGAACACCACTATCTAGAGGTACATGAGGAGACAAGTTAATAACATGAGCCACAATATAAAATGTTTCACCCTAAAAATGTCTTAACAACTTTGCCTCTGACAACAAGCATCTAAGTCTTTCAATAAGAGTTTTATTCATTCTCTCAGCTACACTATTCAATTGAGGAGTCTTAGGAGGAGTCTTTTGATGCCTTATATTATGCATTCTACAAAATTCATCAAATGGTCCCAAATACTCACTTCCATTGTCAGTTCATATGCACTTCAACTTTTTCTCTATTTGTCTCTCAACATGAGTATGAAATTGCTTGAATGTATCAAGCATTTGGTCTTTCCTCTTCAAAGCATAGACCCACAATTTTCTTGAATGATCATCAATGAAGGTTACAAAATAAAGTGAACTCTCCTTCAAAGGACTGC
This sequence comes from Nuphar pumila, assembly GCF_984573655.1. Taxonomy (NCBI): domain Eukaryota; kingdom Viridiplantae; phylum Streptophyta; class Magnoliopsida; order Nymphaeales; family Nymphaeaceae; genus Nuphar; species Nuphar pumila. Next base: position 124,882,989 of record NC_143255.1, read on the forward strand.
ATACATCTGAGTGTACCAATTCTAAAATTTTCTTCTTTCTTGATGGAGTTTAAAGTGTACTCTCTTTTGCTTCCCAACCAAGCAATGAGTACATCTCTTTAACTTCTCTTTCTTCACTTTAGGAAGTAGATTCTTCTTTATCAAACATTTAATGCCTTTCTCACTCATATGACTCAACCTCTTGTGCCACAATTCAACCAACTTCTCATTTTCAGTCACATTTACGATATCCTTTAAAATTAATGCCTACAAAATATACAAACCGTTGCACTTCTTTCCATGAGCCATAACCAATGAGCCTCTAGTGAGCTTTCATTGACCATCATTAAATATACTACAAAAGCCTTCATAATCAAGCTTTCTCGCTGAAATCAAATTCGAGCAAAAATCTGGCACATGCCTAACATCTTTAAGCATCAACATGGTTTCATTATTGATTTGCAAATTTACATCACCAACACCAACAACCTTAGACAAATCATCATGAATCATTCTCAACACTCCAAAGTCACCCAAAGTATAAGTAGCAAAGAACTCCCTATTTGAAGTAACATAGAGAGAGACACCATTGTCTATCACCAAACTAGTATAATGACTAGTTAAGTTTATGATATCATTATCATAGATACCAACTAACTCAGTCAAAGTAGTCACGGCGACACGATCACCATGCTCATTATTCTTCTTTTCTTGCTTTTCAATATTCTTGTTCTCTTTTTTCAACTGAAAATAATATTTCTTCATGTGCTCTTTTTTTTTCGCAATGATGACACTTCATATTCTTGTACTTTGATCTTGATTTGCTTTGGCTTTTATCTCTACCCTTCTTACCCTTGAATTTACTTCTCCCCATATTCTCAGTGACCAATGTCTCTGACTGTGGAGAATAGCCTTGAGACTTTCTTCTCATCTCTTCATTGAGAACACCGGCTTTAACAAGCTTCATAAAAACAACATCATTTGGAGCGGAGTTGGTGAGTGAGACCTTAAATATTTTTCATAAATCCGGTAGAGTGCCAAGCATTCAAAACCCTACAACTTCATCTTCAAATTTAATACTCATGTCAGACAACTAATTAATAAGCCCTTGAAACTCATTCAAATGATCGGCTACAAAGCTTCATTCTTTATGTTTGAGTTGCATCATCCGTCTAAGCAAATACAATTTGTTGTTACTGGTCTTCGAAACATAGAAATTTTCAAGTTTGGTCCATAATGACTTTGCATGATTCTCATGTTGAATATGATTGTAGACATTCTCATCAACAAATTATTGAATAAATCCACATACTTATTCATGTTTATCTCACTTTTCATCACTCTTAGACTCGGGTTTTTGAGTAGCAAACACCGGAAGATGCATAGCCTTTACAAATAAAAGATCTTTCATCTTATTCTTTCATAAATTATAAATTATGTCATTTAAATTAATCATTTGACTTATGTTTATATTCATTCTTGAACCACAAGCTTTGATACCACTGATGTTGGGAAAGAGTGCACAAACTGAATGCACCCACTTCACAAATGAAGACGATGGTGACAAAGAACCTAAAAAAGAATCACTTTTATGCCTTATACATATCATATAATACAACTCCTTCCACCCAAGCTCTAAAATAAAACCCTTATCATCCAAGGGATGCCACAAAAAATATATATTTTGATGCACACGAGCAAGGAATAATAAAGAAAATAAATAATACAATAAGAGAGTGATACACTAATTTTTACATGAAAAATCTCTCTAAAAAGAGAGGTAAAAACCATGGGATTGAGAACAACACAACAACAATTCCACTATGTGATACAAAGAATGGTTACAAATGAGCATACACAATGCCTACACTCAAATAAACTCACACATTATCACAATAGAGAAATAACAATGCAAACAAAGAGGTAGAAGTTGAAGAATATCACCTAATAAAGAATGATGACCTCACAATAAAAGCTCTTTTTCTCTTTCCCTAATCTTCACAAAAACAAGAAGATGATTTGAAAAAGATGAAGAACACAACCAAACCAAGCTTTTCTTCATTCTTTCTCTTTCTCTCCCGCAATCTCTCTTTTTCTTTCTCACAATCTTGTGAAAGACGCACACACAAAGGTGAAAGAAAACCCAATCCCTCTCTTTTTCTTTCTCTTTCTTCTAAAAGCAACCAAGAAAGAAAAACACAAGGGTCATCATGCCCTCATCTTCTTTTCAACTTACTTTTAACTTTTACATTTTAAGTCTACAATATTTTGCTATTTACTCCCTTTAACTTCTCTCAAAAAAAAAACACACCACTCATGGTTTGTGTCGTTTTGCTTCACCAAATAGACCGGGTCCTCCACATGGAGGATCAGAGACCTCCAACGTTGGCTTTGCCTGCATAGTTAGGTCGTTGTCCTGACAGTGTAAAACTTTGTGGGCTTACCTTTGCCCCCCAGGAAATTGCCACGCTTCAGCTTGTGCAAGGGGTGACACTCATGGGATTTGATCCTAGATTACCTGCCTAGAGTTTGAACAACAAAGAGAAACTGAAACAAGGAATCGTTGCTTCACTAAAGGCTCGATACCATAAATAAGTCATCCACAGTGACAAATGCTTTAAATTGCAAAAAAATAATAGCAGCAAATTGTTGTGAGGAATTGCTTTTTTTTTTCATTTTCTCATGTTTTATGGGCAAAATTTTGGCCAAAATAAATAAATATTTATAAGATGTTATAAAAATAAAAATATCAAAATTGCACCATTTTTCCTGTTAAATAGCACATATAACCATAAATATCGTGAAATAAATATTGCAACTCAAGGTATTTTGACATAAACGATAATCTCGATATTTTGGCTCATTTAAAATGGCAACCACCATATCATGTTCTCTACGTTATTTTCAAATATTGACAATATTTATCATTATGGAGTGATCAAGTTAGTTAACCATTAGGCGCAATGATGGTCAGGTCGTTAGGTGGCCTGATAGTTTGATGGGTCTGAGTATGTCAACAAGTTCCTGAATCTTAGTTATAGATAGAGCTGTCAATGGGTCAGGTTTGTAGCCCCTACCGGACTTGGTCCGAGCTTGAATTTCTGGATATTGGTATAAAAAGTGCCTACCCGAGGAATATACGAGCCCGGTTTGGGTTATGATCTTTGCTGGGTACCCAACTCCACCCTGTTTTTTTTTTGTTGGATATCTAACCCAACCCGAGTGTTTATATGTATTTTTTAGTAAAAGTAAACTTCTGAAATTATAGAGATCGAGATTTGGGATTTCTTTTTTATGACCTAGCAAAACCTGAACTTAAACCCAACAATTTGTTATTTGGGCGGGTTGGGATATACCCTGATGACTCGGGTACAGGACCAGTTGTATAAAAACCTATCTTCATGGGATTGTGCAACTGTGAGGGCATCTTAGAAACAGCAAGGGTGTTTTTCCTCAGAGAAAATGCACATTTTCTATGAAAACCCATAAAAAAACATTCAAGGATATCATTTCTATAGAGTTGCATGAATAATTCAATAATACAAGTTTGGTTCCACTCATCCCCTATGTTATCCACCCCTCTTCGTACCTTCTTAAATCTCATTTGATCAAAATCTGAGCGTATAGATGGATTCAATATGGTTGATTTAATATGAAACGACTCTTGGATCGTATTTTTTTAGCAAAAGAATATGATTTTTAAATAAAAAAATGTGTTTCGTCAACCATTGATTTTTTAATTGCCAAAAAAACTTGCACACAAGCACATTCCAAGTTGGGTGTGCCCTCCAACAAGGTAGAAACTTGCACACATCAAGGTAGAAACCATGGGGGGCATCCCTTGTTGAAAGGTCCAAGTTGGGTGTGCTCCCCCAACAAGGAGCGGATTGGGACCTCGAGGGTTTTACGAACTAGCTCTTGAGGCCCGTTTGTTTCTTGGGAAAGGCAGAGTTTTCTGCAGAAAAAATCACCACTTTCTCGCAGGAAGTGAAACAAGCACATTCCAAGAGAAAGTCGTCAACCTGTGTTGTGGTGGTCAGCCTCCCTTCCTGTGGGAAAGGGTATGCATGATAAGATCCAATCGGCGTACCCTCTCCCATGGAATGGCCTCTCCGTGGAGTCCGTTGAAACAATCTCTCTCTCTCTCTCTCTCTCTCTCTCTCTCTCTAATAACATGGGACGATGCAAACAAAAGTTCTCTCAGTTTATGGTTGCCAAAGTCTTAAGTGATTGCCCACCTACAAAGAACCCTCATGCATGATGAAATCAAGAGATGAAATAGAAAAAGACTAGGCATGCACAAATTCTTCAATTCAGCATTTTTATTTTAGCAAAGTCTAAAAGATTTGAATGTTTCTTTTTCCCCTTTTCTCCTAAAACTGGGGAGTTTCCATCTTTTTTCTTTTTTCAGTATGTGGTACAGCACCTTGTGGTACTCAACCCTGAAAACCCAAGATGGTGCGACTCTACCAATCCAGCTACAAATTCAAAAAGAGCTTAAGAAATTCACAAACTGAGTGATGCTGATGGGAGACCACTAGATGAACTGTTTCAGAAATTCTGTTGCTACAAGCCGTCCTCGGGTGTTAACTGAGAGTTTCAGTTCACTTATCTCCTTGCCAATGTCCTGTAAAAAAAGAAACAGAAAAGAAAAAATGTCAGACAACGGTCTTGTTATTACCAGTGAGGAGTACAGGGATACATGTGTGCGTCAACTTGGAGAGCCATCACCTATAAACTTCTGGTTAATCAAAGCACGCCTAGAAACTAATCACAGACCAAACTCATACAAAATGAAATTTCTTTCATCATTCTGTAAGGCATTGAAAAGAAAAAACCTTGTTGAGACATTCAAATTCCCAAAAATAAAAGAAGAATATAAATTGGCAGGTAATGAGAAAAAATAGAAATAGTGACTTCCACAAGTGATGGATAAACTCGTCGTAGTGATGAAAGCAAAATCTTATCGCAAATTTTGGACAAGCAAAACCATGTGATCAAATAGTGCAGCAGGTGTATAGATGTTTGAAGACAGTTGTTTCATAACATCACTTACCTCCATGAACTGAATGATAAAATCAATGAGCTTATGCTTGTGCATTTCCTCACAGTGAAAGTTCGTGATGAGAAAGCTAATGTCATAACCCTGCAATACAAATGCCATAAGCCTAGTAAGGAATCACACATTTTTCGGTTAGACATTACTGTGCATTTCGAAAACACTCAAGGTTTCAAGCACACAGCTAGAATGTATCTTACCTGCATAAAAGTTTATTCATAAGATGCAAAAAGTAAGAATACAATAATATCACAAGAAAAACAAGCGAGTACAAATATATGGTTTTATTGGAAAGTGATGGGGTCCATACCCGATCCATGTTTGTATTTTATCAGTTTACGTTATATACCCGTGTAACAGTTCTGTTTGTATATTAAATAGGGGTATTATCATCATGTAAAATGTTCAGTTTCTAATATATAATGAAGAGAAAAAGGGCACGAACCCCTCATTGGGAATCGTGCATGTTACAGTCCCATATTGACTTGCTGTGTCGTCCTCTACTTCTGCAAAATATTTCCGGTAAAACTGTAGATTTCTCAGGTTTCCCATTAAGTCATCATAAGGATTGAAGAAGTCCTAGAACATAATTCATTCAAGTATTTGGGCAATATACAGATAAGGTTGATTAACTTGTTCAGAACGCCAGTAGAAATAATTTAAAGCAATCTCTATTTGTTGGTACGGAAAGCAAATTTACATGTTTGCTTCATTTTGGTACTTCCAACATGATGGAGGACAAGTGAAAAGGATGACCTATTATTAGGAGGCAGTTCACAGTGACTCCAACTTTTAACAGAAAATGTTTTAACAGAAATTCTGGTCATCTTCATCAGAAGAAAATACCATGGTAAAAGTCCAAAAAAATGGAGAATAAGCATGCCATCCAAGAAGAAACATTTTCATGAGTTCCATTCATAAGAGCTATATTTGTCAGCCATACAGCATGATCCATTAAATTCACTAGGAAGATTGAGTTAAACAATCCACAGAACCTACATCTAACTAATAAAACTGTCACAGTCAGGTGGGACCTAAGCATCAGAAGCCCAAGAAGAAACATTTTCATGTGTTCCCTTCCTAAGAGCTATATTTTGTCAGCCACGGCCCACACAGCATGATCCATTATATTCACTAGGAAGATTGAGTTAAAACAATCCACTAACTGTAACATTCATGTGGGACCCAAGCATCAGAAAAGGAGCAATACTAGCAAGGAGTCTAAACACTAATCAGGTGGTAAGCTTTTGTGAAAGCAAGAGTGTGCTTTTGTGTTCCTTTATTTTAATCAACATCGTAAGTTTCTTTTCTACTACTGCAGCAATGGCGACAAATTGTTGGATGATATGTCGAGGGTGACACAATAGCTGGAAGTGGCTGACCCTCACATATAGGGAAGCTGCAGTTTTATATATAATGAACTGTCGATTTTATCCACCATCATATCGGTAGTTTCCACTGTCAAGGATGAAACTCAAAACCTTTCCATTTGGTCAACACACAACAAAAATCACCTGAAAGGATGATTAGTAATTTTCACATCCAAAAAAAAAAAGGTGTTGGGAGCCTGGACTTAATGGTGTAAGATGTTAACAATAGCAAGAATCTAATTATTTTCATTTTAACAATTGGTCTTTTCTCACTTCCTTCAGTGAAAATTGTAGGAGAATTAGGTGTTCAAAAAAAAAATAAAAGGATTACCGAGAAAAAAATAGCAATTAAAGTTCACACAATTTCCTTTGGTCCTACTGAAGAAAGTTAAGAAAAGACTAATCATAAAAATTAGAACAAAAAATTAACACCATAGAGATCTCCATGTTTTAATCTCTTCTCCTAATATTCATTCAGAAGCCTTATAGGGAGAGGACAGAGACAAGTATGCTCAGCCATCATCTGCCAGGACAAAAAAGGCATGTTCATTTTGCAAAAACTGAGCAAATTGATCAAGCTTTCCCCCCATCCTCTCTCTACTTAAAGGATTTCCCTCTCCTCAACGTGGCTATTTTGTGGGGGAAATTACAGCATACGAAATGGGAAACTGAACTGATCTGATCCTTCCTTGAATTTTTCCAAGCAACCCCTCTACTTTATATAAGGGAGCAAAAAAACTGCTGATTTTTCACAGCCCTGAGAGAAGCTCTACAATAAGGCGCTAAAAATGCCACCAGATTCAGGCAGTATGCCCACTAATACTACACCCTTTTCAAAAGTGCATGAACAAAACCTAACAAATATGTCTCCTGGACGCCCCATTTGTCCTTCCATAATCATATCAGATGCATATTAGGTCAAAGATGTGGGGCACCTAGTGTACACATATTATAAGCTATGTATACATGCATGCATGAACATGTATCTGTATATGCCAAATCAAGCAAAAAAGTATCAGAACATGTATAGTACTAAGAAACCTGCATAGGCTAACTAGGAAGCAAAAAGGAAAAATCAAGAAGTAAATAAATAAACCATAAATGAGGGAAAAGAAAAAGGAGTGCTGTGCAGCAAGGGTTCAGAGATTTTCTTATACAAGTGGGAGCTTTTCTCAATTTTGATAGATAAATATCTAAATCCATATAGATATGGAAAAGTGTAATTTGATGGGAGAGCTTGAGAAAGAACGCTGATGGTTCATGACTACGTAATATCTAAATCCATATAGATATGGCAAGTAATTTGATGGGAAAGTTTGAGAAAGAATGTTGACTGCTCATGACCAAGTACTTTTGAGAATAAAAGAGAAGGCCCCTTCAATAGTAGTCATGTAATGAAGTAGATGCCTCAGATGAGAGGAAGTAGGCTCATTTGACGATGAAAAGGTGAAGCTCATTCCTCATGCAAATGCGTGCTCCAGAGAGGATCTAATCAAAACACTAAAATAGTACTGGATCCCTTTAAGCAAGTATCAGTCTGCAAAAGAAGCATTCCTACCCTTTTTTTACATCATCAGACAGCACCATAACACAAAAGCAGGATATTTAATCATGCAAATGGTACTATTTGTCATGATTAATTTCTGACAATGGAGTCTCCTAATGCCAAGCAGGCTGATCATAGTAACAATACCAGGAGAAAAGGAAAGGAAAGCATCCAATAGCACACCTGTACGGGCTTCCTCCTCAAGATATGGAATGCCTCCGCTCTCATGGACAAAAATCTAAGAAATTTTTTTGTTAGTATATTTTCAAGCTCATCTGCCTGCTTTACCTGCAAAAAAAAAACAAGTAGATTCATGCATGTATAAGAGGAGCTTTACACATGAGAAAGCACCAAAGTGATAAACAATGACACTGTATTATCAAATCATCTCGTCAAAATACTTACACTTGGTTTGAGTTCCCAAAAAACTGAAGCAATTACTTCATCTACCAAAACAAATTCGATCTTTTTTTAATCTGTTTCCATAATTTCTCTTGCACTTTCCCAAATTTCAAAGTAGTAAGGCACATTGCATGCCAATATATTTCAAATTGCATTTCTTACATTTCTTTTCAAGCTTATAGTTCCAAAATATTTGCATCCATCAAGTGCAGATTGGTCTGCTTTCAGTTTTCACCTATTTTAATGCACTCAAGTAGGGGAATCTTTGCATTCTACTTAATTATAATGTCATGTTCTCCCAATCTTATATGTTAGAGAATTATTTCAGAGGGTTTGAGAATTATCCAATTGTGAAGCTCATATTCTTTCATTGCCACCAAGTTTTTTGCTTCAGAAGTAATCATTTGTTTTCATTGTCACTGATGCATATGTTGACATCATCCACAAATTGTTATTTTTCAAAAAAAAAAATTTGTTGAAAACTTACTGACCAAAGGCTATCCAGCTTGGCTCAGCTCAGCTCATATAGGTTTGTCAAGGTAAGTGCATATTAATTATGTAAAAAATAACAGGCTAGATCAATTGGCAAGGCAGTGTACTTGTAATCAACAGGTCCCAAGTTTGATGCACACGGTTTATCCTAAAAAATATTTTTTTTATTATAAATAACCAGAATGATTTTCTTTTTTGATTCATATCGCCGACCCCAATTGTTTTGGGATGAAGGCGTTGTTGTTGTTGTTGTTGTATAAATAACCTAATTCGAGCTCAGCTCATCTAGCTTGGCCTCATCAGAAGCTCAAGCTTGGTTCCCCTTATCGAGCCAAGCCAGATGAACCAAGCTCAAGCAGGCTCTAAAGATAAACATCCCAAACCCTGTTCATTTGGCTCCTTTACCAACCCCAACTGCATATAGCCAATGGGGTAGACCTGGTGTATCAGGTCCCATGCTGCTCTTCTCAACTGCAAGAATTTGCCTAGTGGTAGAGATGAGGAAACCTTATCCAGTACTGGGGGATAATAGGCTTTCAGTTATACTATTTCACTGCAAAACAAAGCACCAGATTGGATTGTTATTACCTTAAGATACAAGGAATATTGCCAGTGGTTTCCCGTCACAAATCTTCACCCTGAAACTATTCATGATAAACGTGCACCTATTTTGAGAACCTGTGCCACTCCAATGTAAAATTGTTCCTCTGGAATTGAACAATGAATATGCCTAAATCTGTTATGATTCTACTGGGCCTGCCCATCAATCTTAAAGCACCCCACCAAATGACGCCAAACTTCATTATTGTCTTTATTATACATCATAAATCATGAGTTTGCAACCATCACAGGTTTTGCACTCCCTCAAACATCAAATATCTGCTAGGTGTCTCACAACAGATTACAACCAGCAGACAGAGCCTCATGATCACGTCGGACCCCATGATATTTATTAAACATCTTGATTCTTCCTTTAAATCTGAGATGTATTTTTTTTCTCCTCTCATGTCCTTTCTCAAACACAAATCCTAATACTTATGTCTGAACCTCTAACTGTTGCTTCCTTTTGGGTTTTTTCCCTTCCGAAACAAACCTTGGACAATTTTAAACTTTGAATTGTAAATCTAGCAATTGTATATGAAACCTAAACCCTATATGACCAAATCTTGCACTTTTCTACAATTATCAATTTCTTTGCTTTCCAAAAGGTAAAAACAAAACTCCTCCAAATATGAACCACAAAAATCTCAATGTTCATAGGCCCAAAATATAACCTTTTCTTCCCAAACATGGCCTCAGAAATCCTCACAACCCAAGCTATGAAAAGCTCAAAGTCTAAAAATGTGAATCAATTCTTCTTTACACATGAAGTACGAGATTTTAGTCGAATTCCACATATCACATTCAGTTGAGGTTCAATTCTTAGCACATTCTTAGCACAGGCATTCATTTAACATTCATCACTTATTATGACATTAATTTTGCTTCAAAATTATTATTCACATGAATAATATATCTTTTTTACCTTTTCCTGTCAACACAATAAGACCGTTGTACAGACTTGGCTCTCATCATTCCACACCTCAATGCCAATTTTCAATCATAGCATTGACTGGTTCATCTTCCTCCATTTTATTGCAGATCTCAAAATTGATTCAAGCAAATTACTACCTGAAAACAAATAACATCAACATTCAACGCTAGAGTTATATAAGGCTTCAATGGATCATTCCCGCACTGCTGAATTTTTACTGTGAAAAAGAAGACCATGGGCATTCAATCTGGAAGTTCATGCTTTGGGATGTCCCCCATAAGACTTTCTTCAAGCATCATAAGTGGCGCTCAGACATCTGAGAACGTGACCACAAAGTTGCTGACCTACATAATTGACATGAATTATGTGCTGGATAATGAGATGTAACATTGGTTCTGGGTCGGGATTTAAATTCAGATCCGGACTGTTACACGTATTCTATGTGTACTATTCTTTTCGATTTCACCCATTCGTGTGTATAGATATGTGTAACATTCAAGGGCAAAACTGTAACGGTGATATAATTTGTAACTGCAGCATATATATAAAAAAGAATACAGTACACGATTTCCATATTGGAAAATCGTGGTTCAATACAACCCCTAACATCTTCTCCTCTTCTCTTCCTTTCTTGTGATTGCTTTGGGAATCATATTGGATAACAATACCTAAAAAACTAATATGGTATCAAAGCACAGGACAGTCTATTGGATTCATAGATGTAAGTGTTAAAATAGAGCATGCGCATGGATCTGGATCTGGATCCAGATCCATACACACGTCAATCCTTTAACTATGCAGCTGACATCTTTTTCATTAATGGCATTTATGTAATATGATTGTTATGGTGTGATATTTTAGTCCCCATTGTAAAAGAGTTTTAATGTAAAGAGATTAGGGCTCAGTGGTGCAGTTTAGTTTTGACGCCCCAGCCATTCTGCATCTCCCTCTCTCCCTTTTCTCTGTTTCCTGTGCAGGCTGAACAGCCCCCTCACGATATCTCATATGGTATCAAAGCTACAGTTGTGGAACCCTACCAGAAGCATGTTCAACGAGATCTGAAGCAAGTTTTATTCATCTTTGTTTCCTGTTATTCTATCCTCTTTGATTTCCTTTTCTTAAATCTCTGCCGTGAATACTTGTTTATTCTTCTTCTTCATAGCATTCTTCATTATCAACATTATTTGCCTCTTCTTCTTCACCATCAATGATTCTTCACCATCAACGACTGCATCAACGTCATCCATCAACGACTGCAGCATCTACCTCCTCTTTTGATTTCTTTGATTGCACTTACCAAAAAACAAAACTCACTACGCCCTCTTCTTCCTCTTTGATTCTTTTTCTTTCTGCAATAAATTTTTACCTCCATTCTGAATTTGTTAGCTTCATACTATCCGATTCTTTTTCTAAGTCAAATAAATTCTGGCCGAAATCTCCATCTCAATCTAAGTTGTGAATCTTTTGCTTCCCATATTGCTGAAGTTTTTTTTGTATCACTGGACGTTCATATCAGTTTTTTTATATTGCTGTTGTAGTCTAGCATTCACCATTATATCAGATTTTCACAAACTTGTATTGGTGTCCTTCCTCTTTTTCAATCAGCAGTAAAATTAGTGTTTTCTGTGCAATGTCTATAGGCAGATTGTAACAGTTTACATTCTCAATTCTGAAACTCAAAAAAAAAAAAAGGTGTGGGGGGGGGGGGGGAATTTCCTTTCAAGGTATTGGTTGCACAAGTACATGTTTTATTGAAGCTCTGCTGATTGATTAAGTGATCTCAAATCAGTTTGTTTCTTTTCATCCGTCTTGTTTGCTTATTCGTTGTTTCATTGATATGGATTCCTCCTCGTCTTTCGGTCCCTCAGCAAATTTCTTGAATCAGCTCGGTACAGAAAAACTTACTCATTCTAATTTCTTGATATGGAAGAGATAAATACTTCCGTTTATACAGAGTCATGATCTCAATGAACATCTGGATGGTTTTGTTCTTGTACCACCACGACTTATTTGAAAGGAAACCAAAGATGAGAAGGGTGACACAATTACTAAATCTGTTAAGAATCCATAGTATACAGCTTGGAGAAAGTGGGATCAGTCTTTGGTTGCTTATATTACGTCAACACTCTCTCAAGAAGTGTTGGCTACTCTTTCAGATGATTACACTGTGGCAGATCTATGGCGTAAGTTGTCTCAGACATACTCTCAGATATCAGAAGCTCGAGTTATGTACTTAAAAAATGAGTTTCAAAGTTTAAAGAAAGGCTCCATGACAGTTATGGAATACATAGTCAATTAGCTGTTATTGGAAGTGTTATTTCAGATAAAGATAAAGTACAACAACTTCTTAATGGATTGGGCCCTGATTTTGACATGTTTATCACAGCTTTGTCATGTCTTCCCCACTTGCCCAACTTTGACGACCTTCAAGCGAAACTTCTCCAGCATGAGATGATTATGAAACAAAGGGCAGAAGGAAATAAATAAGCTCGTTCTCATTCAGTTTTGGCCATGGACACTTCTGTAGGTTTTGGACGAGGGAATGGAGGGCATCAAGGAGGCAGAGGCCGATGACGTTTTGGGCAAGGAGGACGTGGTATCTTGCCTACACCTAATATTTCAGGTGTTTTTAATGCAAAGAATCAGAGGTGAGTGCTCACTTGTTTCTTATGTAACAAAAAAGGACATGTGAAAGCTTATTGTTGGTTTAATATGCAGAACAGAGAAAAAATAAACAAAATTGAGAATAAGTCAGCTACTATTGTGGACACGAAAGCACCATATACATATGTGCAACAACTTTTGTTATCAGCATTGTCACAGATGACGATCAAGCAAAATGAACAAGGAGAATGGTATGTTGATTCTGGTGCTGCCACACATGTCACGGGTAATGCGAGTAAGTTATCTCATTTATTGCCTTATCTTGAAAAAGGTAGTATAGTTACGGGAGATGGAACTTATCACTCCATTAGTCATACAAACAGTGCACATATTCCTATGTCAAAGCCCTCACTTCACTTGTCTAATGTCCTTGCTCCTAATATTAAAAAAATCATTGTCTTTGTAGCTAAACTTGTTGACGATATGAATTCTTCAGTCAAATTTACTCCATCTTCTGTTTATGTTAAGGATCTACGAACGAAGGAGACGTTCGCTAAGGGGGAGAGACGAGGAAACATGTACGTCTTCAAGGAGATTCCCTCAGCTCCAGTTCTCCAGTTGAAGTCGTCCAAGCATTCTTCAGTGTCATTGCCTTCAGAGTCTTTGTCTTTCACTCCATTGAAAGTTTTTAATTCATCTCATTGTAATAAGCCAGATATCTGGCACAGTCGTTTGGGACATTGTAGTCAGGGTTTCGTTGAAAATCTTGTATCTGATGGTCTTCTTCCAGAGTCTAATTTATGTTCCTTTTTAGAGAATAAAAAATGTTCATTTTGTGAAATCTGCAAAAGTCATGTTCTTCCTTTTCATATTATTAATAAAAGAGCTTCAAAGCCATTTGAGATTGTTTGTTTCGATGTTTGGGGACCCGCACCTATCCCTTCTCTCTCTGCAGTCGTTACTATGTTATCTTTATTGATTCTTATTCCTGCTATACTTGGATATATTTCTTAAAACATAAGCATGAAGTTTTCCAAATATTTCAGGAATTTCATTCGATGGTCAAACAAAGTTTTCCTGTGATATTGTGCATTTACAATGTGATGGTGGAGGTGAGTATTCATCGAACGAGTTTATTGCCTTTCTTCTGAATAAAAGAATAAGTCGACAGGTTTCTTGCCCTCATACCCCGCAACAAAATGGGGTTGCGGAGAGAAAACACATGCATATTGTGGAAAGTATGATGAGCATGTTACATGACAGCAATGTGCCCATTAGTCTCTGGACAAAAGTTTTTCACACATCTATTCATGTTATAAATTGTCTTTCTATGGTACTTCTAGATCGGAAATCCCCTTATTATACTTTATTTGGGCAACATCCGTCTTATGATGACCTGCATGTTTTTTGTTGTGTATGTTATGTGCATATTGATTCATCTTTGCGGAATAAGTTTCAGGACAAGGCCGCTAAGTACAGATTTGTTGGGTATGCAGATGAATACAAAGGCTATCGATGCTATGACCCTACTACAAAACGTATTAGGACCTCTAGGAATGTTGTTTTTAATGAGAAAATTTTTCAGATCAATGACTCCGAAGAGTTGCCATCTCAAGAAGTAGATGATCCATGGATGAGCGCAGATCTTTTTGCCAATATAGGAGAGACATGTCAGGCGACTTGTCCTTCCTTCGACTTGAGTAGGGAGTTGGATAACTCATAGATGTATGTTGAGCCACCTTCAGTTGAACGCTTCTCTGGACAAATATACACTAGAAGGGACAGAAATACAACACCGAAGGATGTGAAAATCATCTCTAATGCTCCGGCTCAAATGTCATCATGCATCAGGCATCCTATTCAGCAATGGGTGAGTTATGAGACCTTTTCTCTTGATTTTCAGTTGTTTCTGTCTCAGCTCACAAAGCAGAATGAACCCGCTTGTTTTAATCAAGCTCTTCAATCTCGTCATTGGACTAAGGCTATGAATGAAGAAATGGAAGCTCTTCATGAGTGCCAGACTTGGGAAATAGTACCTCGACCAGAAGGAAAGAATGTAGTTGGCTCAAAATGGGTTTATAAAATAAAATATAAGCCCGAAGGAAGTATTGACAGATATAAGGCGCGGCTTGTTGCTCGGGGATTCACAACAATATGGTGAAGATTACAATGAAACTTTTAGTCTGGTAGTCAAAATGGGCATAATTCGTGTCATCATATCCTTAGCAGTCGACCGAGGATGAAAGCTTAGCCAGATGGATGTTAAAAATGCATTCTTGCATGAAAATTTAAAGGAGGAAGTATATATGGAGCAACCTCCTGGGTATGTCGAGAAGGATACTACCTGGGTGTGCAAGCTAAGAAAATCTCTGTATGGGTTGAAACAGACATCTCGTTCTTGGTTTGAAAGTTTCTCCATGCAAATTCAAGTCTATGGTTTTAGAAGATGCTCTCTGAACCACTCGTTCTTTATTTACCAGAAGACAAACATCGTTACACTTCTTATATATGTTGATGACATTGTGATCACTGGGAGTTCAGATAATCATGTGCAAGACGTGAAGCGATTTTTGATGAAAGCTTTCAAGATAAAAGATTTATGGGAGTTGAGGTACTTCCATGGTATGGAGGTTGACAGACAAAAAGACACATTGACACTCATGCAACAGAAATACACTCTTGATCTTCTGGAAAGAGCCGGGATGACGAATTGCAAACCAGTCAACACTTCGAGTGTATTACATCAAAGGCTGAGTTCTAAAGATGGTCACCTTTGTGTCAACCCTACAACGTATAGAAGCCTTGTAGAGATGCTGCAATATTTGACCTTTACCAGACCTGATATAGTTTATAATGTCAATCAGGTATCCCAGTTTATGCATGCTCCAACGGATGGTCACATGGAAGCTGTTAAGCGCATTCTACGCTATTTAAAAGGAACTATAAGAGACAGACTAGTTTATCGCAAGAACGATAACCTACATAAAGGACATGAACTCATCACTTATACAAACGCAGATTGGGCAGGGGATCCAGATAAGAGACGATATGTCTCTGGATATTGTGTATATATTGGACACAATTTAGTGTCTTGGAGCAGTAGAAAACAAAAAGCAGTGGCACGATCGAGTATAGAGGCTGAATAAAGGTCGATGGTTGCAGGCACGGCAGAAGTTACATGGATTAGACACTTATTGAGTGATCTTGGGGAGACAATTATTAGATCATTTCTTCTATGCGACAATCAAAGCGCAATAAACATTGTGTGTAATCCTATTCAGCATAGCAGAACGAAGCATATTGAGATTGATCAACATTTTATACGGCAGGATGTCAAGATGAAAGAGATAGAACTACGTCATGTTCGAACTGAAGATCAAATGGCAGACTTGTTTACCAAAGGGTTAACAACACGTCAATTTTGGCTATTAAAGAGCAAGTTGTACATGCTCCAAAACTATGTACAACTTGAGGGAGGGTGTTAAAATAGAGCATGCGCATGGATCTGGATCAAGATCCATATGCACGTCAATCCTTAAACTATGCAGTTGACGTCTTTTTCATTAATGGCATTTATGTAATATGATTGTTATGGTGTGATACTTTAGTCCCCATTGTAAAAGAGTTTTAATGTAAATAGATTAGGGCTCGGTGGTGCAGTTTAGTTTTGCCGCCCCAGCCATTGTGCATCTCCCTCTCTCCCTTTTTTGTGTTTCCTGTGCAGGCTGAACAGACCCCTCACGATATCTCATAGTAAGTACTAAGAGATCTTGGGTTTAAACCTATTTGCTTCTTCTTCAAGTTTCTTGCTTCTAACCCAAGTTTCTTCTCCTTCTATCCTTCTATCCTTCTCTCCTTTTTTCAATCAAGATTTGTGTTGATTTTCAATCGGTCCTAACCCTTCTTCCTGTTTTGTTCCCTCTAGTTCTTTATTTGAAACGTTTTCTTTCATCCTTGTTTCTTTTCAATCTGTTTTACAGTGATATACTGTTGAACCAAATCAATTGCTTTTCTGTTGTTAATCTTATATTGTTCCTCTCCTTTCTTGCTCCTTCATATCAGATCTGACTCTTATTCAAGTAGTGTGATATACCTTGTTTGTGTGAGTTAAGTCACTTACATATTTTAATGTGTATCCTTATTTCACGTTTTAACCACATGAAGGTCGATTGATATTCAGGCATATTTGCATCACAACATCTGAAAAGTTGATCTTGTATCTATGATCTACAAAAAAAAATTCAGATCGTTTCATTCTCAGTTTACATTGGTGTGATTGTGTTTCTTGTAGGTGACATGATTATCCTTTTTCTTTCCTACTTTATTTCTTGACTCATGGATCCTACCCTTAATTCCCAACCTTCCTTATCTTCTACTTTCTTACCTCAGTTAGTGTCAGAGAAATTGAATCATTCGAACTCTCTAACCTTTAAGAGGCAAATAACTCCTTTATTAGGAGTCAAGATCTCTCTAGACACCTTAATGGGTTCATTGTGTTAAATAATATGTAACATCCTAGGCTAACTAGGAATTGTCTTTCTTTTTAGCTTAGTTAGAATAGGATTTTCTTCTTTTTCATTTTTTACTTTTTTAGCCTTTTTGACTAGTCAATATTTGACTTGGTCAAAAAGTAAAATATGGGGCTTTGCCCCTTTACAATGTATGCTTTTCTCAAGGGTGATTCCCATTCAATAATATATTTTTTTCTTTCCTGTTTGTTGTATATCCTTTTTCGGATATTTTTTATGAACCTTTGTGGTTCTTGTGAATGATCTTTCCCAACACTTTGGTTGGAGCTATTTGAAGTTTCGATTGGTGATGATCCAAGTGTTAAATTATGTAATCAAATTTTGTAATCCAATATATATTTCATATATATAAGGTAATACATATACATATATATAATATATGTATATGTATCTACCTATTATATATATAAAATATATATTTATTTCATTTCAGCCTTAAGGGTATATTCATCTTTTTACACATTCTTTTTTGAGAAAATGTATGCAATTTTTGTTTTTTCTTTTCTTTTCTTTTCTTTTTGTTTTTTTCTTATTCTTTTTGGTTTTAGCACTTGGAGGGGCCCACTCAATGTGATCGTTGGGACCTCCAACGGTTATAATTATAACCGTTGGAGGGGTCCCAACGATCACATTGAGAGCCCCTCCAAGGACTATATTGTGTATAAATAGGGGAGTTCCCCCTTGTGTTTTGGTATGGCTTTGGGTCAAAGCCCAAGTATTCAATAAAGCTTTTATTCATTTTTCCTTAGTGCATTTGTGAGATTGATTGGTTTGTGCTTTTGTGTACAAGTGTTCTTGTTGTGCATGTGTGCACTTGTCTTTCATCAAGAACATTGGGTCTTGATTATAGTATCTTGTTGAAGACACTTTTACATGGTATCAGAGCTTGGTTTGAGGAAGAAAGCTCGTGCATTCTCCACATTATTGGGTGCCTCAAAAAACATGCCTTCAAGCCATTGGAGATTGGAGTGGATCATTTCCTTCGGCCAATATTTTAGAAGTCTTCTTTGTCAAGAAAGACTTAAAAATCTATTGAGGCACGTGTTCTTTTTTTATTTCAATCCTCTCTAATGGGCGAAAAAGACTCTGACTTCTCCCTTGGGTTTAAACTCAATGGTTCAAACTATCAAGTTTGAGCCGGTAATATGGAAGCCCATATTAAAGGGAAAGGGGCTTTGTGGGTATGTTCAAAGTTCGAAACCGGGACCCGAACCAAAAATTACTATTGTGAAAAAATGAGATATAAAGATTCTTGAAGGAGAAGAAAGGCAAAGAGCTCTTGAAGATTATTCAAAGAAACATGACGAATGAAAAATGAAAAACTTCAAGATCTTATCGTGGTTTTTCTCATCCGTTGAAACTAAGATTAATGCCAACATCATCAAATTCAAGAAAGCTTATGAAGCTTGGCTATATCTTAAAAAATGTATACACCAAAAGATTTATCGCACAAGTATTACCTTCAAAAGAGGGCATTAACCCTACAACAAAATGAGAGGACTATTCGAGAATATTTTGCCGAATTGTCTTTCATTTTGGACGAGCTTGCTATGCTAGAACCCAAATGGAGTAGTGAAGCTATCGAGCTTAGACACAAGCAACTTGAGGAAGATCCTTTTTTTAACTTCCTAAATGGCCTTAGACCCGAATTTGAACAAATTTGGTCCTCTCTTCTTTATTCTTTCACGTCTCCCTCCATTGAAGATGTTATTACTAAATTGAGTGGGGAAGAAACTCGTATGGGTATTAGTAAGAGCAAACCTAGCATCCTTGTTACCTCTTATATTCAAGAAGAAAGTGAATGAGTGAATGTCGTTTCAATACCAGGTAACAATG
The DNA here is from genome assembly GCF_984573655.1 of Nuphar pumila. Lineage (NCBI taxonomy): Eukaryota > Viridiplantae > Streptophyta > Magnoliopsida > Nymphaeales > Nymphaeaceae > Nuphar > Nuphar pumila. The sequence continues at coordinate 124,902,340 of NC_143255.1, forward strand.
TGAAGACTTACAAACCTTCTCACTTCAAGAATCAAAATCAAGGAGGAAATTGGCAAAATGAAAAAAGAGACTATTGCAAACTAACTTGTCATTTTTGTAAAGAACCGGAGCATATCAATCAAACCTATTTGCCCAAAATGAAAGAAATTGCTTGCAATGGCTACCACATCTCAACCGGAAGAACGACCATCCTCTTCCAATGGGTCTCTCTCTTTACAACAAATTATGGAAGCTCTTCAACCTCTTCTCAAGGGAGGAACTTCCAGAGCCACTATGACAACCACTTCACCCCCGGTAAGATATCTTGGCTTTTAAATTTCGGTACATCATTTCACATGACCCCAAGTGTTTGTTCTCTTTCCGAATATTCTAAAAACTTTTTTCCATCGTTTGTCTCAACGACGGATGAAACATCTCTTGAAATTGAAGAAATAGGCAATTTCGAAAAACAAGATTTTTTTATTCAAAAAATTAGATTCATACCAAAACTAAATTTGAATTTACTTTTGGTTTCTCAACTCTTGGACCATGGTTGCGATATAAAATTCTCTTTTGATAAATGTTGAATACAGGATCGCCGGTCTGGGAGGTTGATTGGGGAAGACTCTAGGAGAGGAGATCTCTACTATGTTGACTCTCTCCAAGTTCCCAAGAATCAATTTTGTAATGTTGTCCAAAATAAAGATATTCATATGTAGCATAAGAGACCTGGACATCCCAACATTTTAAAATTTCATATTTACCTTTTGTTAAACACCTTTGTAAAGGAGATTTGTATGTAATGAACATATTCTTGGGAAAATAAAAAGTTTACCCTTTTATCAAAAATCCATGTTTACAACAAAACCTTTTGAAATCGTTCATTCCGACGTATGGGGTCCGACTCCTGTGATATCTAAAAGAGGATTCTCATATTATGTGATTTTTGTTGATGATTACGCTAGGTATTGTTGGATATATTTTCTCAAACATAAACATGAAGTTTTTTCGACTTTTAAAACTTTTCATATGATGATTTTAAATCAATTCAATGAAAACTTAAAAATTCTTAAATCTGACTCAGGAGGAGAATACCTCTCAAATGATTTCAAAAGTTATCTTGAAAGTTGTGGTATTCTCCATCAAAAATCTTGCCCAAAAACTCCTCAGCAAAACGGATTAACCGAACGAAAGCATAGGTACATTATTGAAACAACTCGAACCTTGCTTATTTCACAAAACATTCAAAAAACTTCTAGGTTGAGGCAACCCTTACTTCGGTCTATCTCATAAATAGACTTCCATCAAAGAATTTGAACAAAATTTCCCCCTTTGAAAAATTATACGAGAAGGAACCTGACTATAGCTGGTTAAGGGTTTTTGGTTGTAAATGTTTTGTCCTTACGGATAAAAATGATAAGCTTTCTCCAAAGACCATTCCTTGTGTCTTTCTTGGTTATTCGGAAACCCAAAAGGGTTTTAGGTGTTATAATGCTAGAAATAACAAATTATATGTATCCAGAAATATGAGTTTTTTGGAAAATCTTAGTGGTTTCGAAAGTCTTAAAAGTCATAATAAGAATGTGGATTATTCATTTCTATTTGAACTGTTAGCTAAAGATGATGATACAAGTGATGATGAGTCAACTCAAAATGACTCAAGTGATAATGAAATCGAGGAAACTGTCACCCATCTGCTCTCTCCTCCTCATCAACATATCGATGAAGGAACATCTATAGAACCCATCACCTATGTTCATAGAGATAAAAATACCTTCAGAAGTGCTCTTGAAAGATATGATGACACTAGTAGGAATGTCTCTCCGAGAGAGGAGAACCTGCGAAGAACCGAAAGACCTAGGAAAGCTCCCTCTAGGTTTATCTCATATGACTCTTTTTCACCTAAATATAGGGTCTGCCTTAGTACCATTCATTCTTACGTAGAACCTAGAAATTTTGAGGAAGCACGAAAATGTTCTGAATGGGTAGAAGCTATGGAGAATGAACTTGGTGCTCTAAGAAGAGCCAAAACGTGGGAGTTTTAAGATCTCCCTAAGGGTAAGAAAGCAATAGGATGTAGATAGGGTATTTAAGGTTAAAACTAAAAGCGATGGATCTCTTGAGAGATATAAGACTCAATTAGTAGCAAAGGGGTATATTCAAGAATATGGGATTGACTATGAAGAAACTTTTGCCCCTGTGGCCCGTATGGTCATTGTCTGATGTTTCATCGTCGTTGCATCAATCAACAAATGGAACATCTATCAAATGGATGTTAAAAACGCCTTCCTAAATGGTGATCTAAATGAAGAAGTATATATGGATGCTCCACCAGGAATGAAGACTCTCAAAGGGAAAGTGTTTCGTCTTTGCAAAACACTTTATTGTTTAAAACAAGGCCCCACGGCTTTGTATGATAGATTTAACTCTGTAATGTTAGAAAATGATTTTTCATCATGTTTCACTGACACTGCTTTATTTGTTAGAAAAACCAATGTAGGGATTGTCATTCTGCTTTTATATGTGGATGATATGCTTATAACCGGAAGTCATTCTAAAGGGGTTAAAAGCATAAAATCAATTTTGAAAGATAAATTTGAAATGTCTGATTTGGGATTCCTAACTTATTTTTTGGATGATATGCCTCTTGACAAGAATGTAATCGGATCGAAATGGGTTTATAAAATCAAGTATAAACCTGATGGCACAATTGAAATATACAAAGCATGTCTAGTTGCAAAATGATTTACACAAGAGCTGGATTGCACTATAAAGAAACTTTTAGTCCAATTCTGCACCGACAAACCCAGCTTTACAGGGCTGGGTTCTGTGCTGTCGAACCCAACCCCGCAGGGCTGGGTTACTGTTAACTATTAAAAATTATATATATATACCCTCATGCACCCCTGCACCCAAGTTTTTTTAAAATGCCACATCACCGCACCTATATGACATAGATCATAATTAGTCATTAAGTCAAATTGACGTGAATAATGATTTCCTCTATGGAGAGCTTAAAGAGGAAGTGTATATAGAGCAACCTCTTGAGTTCAATGAAAAGGACTCGATTCAATATGTATGCAAATTAAAGAGAGGAATATATGGCTTGAAACAAGCATCTCGTTCATGGTTTGAAAACTTTCAATTGAAATACAGAAGTATGGGTTTTACATATCAAGTCTTGACCATTCTCTATTCATTTATAGAGGTAAAGGTTTTTGCTTATTTACGTGAATGATATCATTGTTACAAGGAGATTTGAAGATCATATAAAAGAAAATAAAGGGGTTCTCAAATAAGAGGTTCAAGATGATGGACCTTGGAAAGTTTAAATATTTTCTTGGTATTGAAGTTGATAAAATCAAAGATGGTCTTATCTTAGCTGAACACAAGTACACCTTGGATTTCCTAAATAAGTCAGGTATGTTTGATTGCAACCCTTTAACGACACCAAGTGTCATCCATCAAAGGTTGAACGTAACTGATGGAAAATTATATGAGAATCCAACAAAATACAAGAGCATAGTGGTCATGATACAATACTTTATCTTTACTCGGTCGGGTGTAATGTATGTTGTAAACCAAGTGTCCCAGTTCATGCACCAACTAAGAACGGGTCATACTGAAGTTGTAAAGGTGATTTTGCGTTACTTGAAAGGAACACTTGGTGAGGGGTTGTATTATAGAAAAAGAGAGCAAAGTGAAGATATACTCAATCATGGCTTTCTCATATAAGTATTGGGCAGGTGACCCAGATGAGAGGAGCGCGGTTTCAAGTTAGTGTTTTTATGAGAAGAAATTTGGTTTCTTGGTCAAGTAAAAAACAAAAGGTTGTCGCATGATAAAGCATAGAAGCAGAATATCAAGCTATGGAAGCTGCATCTTCTGAACTTGCATGGATCACACACTTGTTGCATGATTTGAATGAGAAAATTCCTCAGTCAATTTTGTTTTGTAATAATCAAAGTGCTATCAAGGTCTCATTGAATCCTATTCATCATGGAAGGACAAAATATATAGACATCAACCAACATTTTATTAGAAGCAATATTGAAGATGGAGAATTAGAAGCGAAATTTATTGGGACAGAAAATCAGTTGGCAGATTTGTTTACTAAGGGATTGACCACGCGAAGGTTTCGGCAGTTGAAATCCAAGTTATCCATGGTGATTACCATGTATAACTTGAGGGAGGCTAATGAGACGTGGCATTGGTTCCGGGTCTGGATTTAGATTCAGATCTGAACTGTTACATGTATTTTATGTGTAATATTCTTTTCGATTTCACCCATTCATGTGTATAGATATATGTGTAATATTCAAGGGAAAGTCTATAACTGTGATATGATTTGTAACTGCAGCACATATATAAAGAGGAATACAGCACACAATTCCATATTGAAAAATCGTGGTTCAGCACAGCCACTAACGCCTTCTCCTCTTCTCTTCCTTTCTTGTGATTGCTTTGGGAATCATATCGAAAAATGATGCATAAAATCTAATAATGGAATGGACAAACAGCAGAACAGAGTCAGAGACACTATCACAATCCACTGTTTCTTGTCCATAAATATGAAGCTATTTGGTAGGATGTAGCAGGGGATGTTGGAGTTTGGTGAGGAAATGATGGGTTTGGAGGTGCTACTTCCTACTTCATTTCACTGTCCTTGTGATAACTAGGGATGGCAGTCAGGCCAGGTGGCCCACATCCCAACTGTGGCTCAGGCTAGCGGGCCCGTGTCTTTCCCCTTTAAAAATCAGGCAGGTTTGTGGGCATCCCGTGTCCTAGCCTGCAATGGACCAACCCATTGCCCATCCACAGTGATAACATGTATAGTGTCAAAAGATGCACCAATCAAAACAAATTTACCTTAATGCTTATGCGAAGAGAATTGATGGATGTCTCAATCAAGCACTTTTCTGCTTCATTTCGACATATCAAAACCTGAAAGGAGAAAGAAACTTACTTTTTCATGAAATAATCAAATCTATTCAAATATTGTACAAAATCTAGGGTCCATAGGGTCCAAAAGTACAACATTGACAACTAGATCTAGTAAGTTTATTTCCAAGACCAAGTAATAATGAATATCCAAACACAATCAATATGCAATAGTCTGCTTACGACAAATTAGAGAAATGGAAATCATAAGACCAATATTGTTTCTTTCACAGGATATAATTCACTTGTAGATATCCAATAAATGTTGTCATTGAAATGAAACACAGAGTTTAAAAAATAGACAAATGTCCAGTTCCTCAATAATGCTATTCTTAGGCATGTGTACATCCAATTAATCAGCTGATATTCATACTTCACATATGTGGATGTAACTTCTCAGAAGTGCTTCTTCTCCTTCGATGTTTATGCCATTGTATGCTAGACTGAATATATTTCAGATATTTGGCCTTTTGACTTTAACGTCTTTTCTTTTCTCAAAATCAGAAAGCATACGCTTATTTCTAAGAAAAAATATGAGGAAGCGGCAAGGTGTAAACCCCAAGAGGAAGAAGAAAGCAAAGAGAGAACAGCATTAACTTCCTACACATGTAACTGAAAATTTTCATAAGATCAACTATGTGAGAATATATGTATTTCTGATTTCTATCTCTAAATTTATCTTGGGTACTGTAAAGTTCTTGACAACCTTATTTCATTTTTCACATTGGAACACAAATTTATGGAGTGACAACTGGGATGGCTTAAGTTGCAGCCAATTATCAGAGAAGAAATTGCAGCTCCTACAAGGTAGCATTCGTATGCAAGAATTCAAGCTTTCATTGAACTGATTGAGTTTACAAGACAATTGGTAGCATATATTGCCAGTAATTGCACTAGCATTTATGGCAATTAAATGCTGATTTTTTTTTCAGACGAGACTTGAATAAGGAAATGCAGATGTCATTACCACTTGGCAAATCAAATATACTTATACCAAGTTGCAAACCTAGGAAATGTTCTATATGGTCTAAAATGGGCCCCTTGGACTTCTTTAAGTTCAATTATACAATTTATCACCTGATTTCCATCAAAATTATCATGATTTTGCCCTTACTTTTTCAAGCTCAAATATAAAATATTTTGTATTTTTGCATAAATAATACAGACAACATGGTATTAAAATCTAACATAACCAAGCAATGAAATATTTGGGATGAAAATGTTAGAAATCAAAGGAAATAAGAGCAAGAGGAGTTAGGGTTAGAGGAGACTCAACAAAAGAGAGAGAGAAGTCGTGAAAGAGGAACATTACACACTAAAAAGGATCGACCCCCTTGAGTACATCAAAAAAAAAAAAGGCTGAAAAGACTAGTATACTCCCTTCTTAATAGGGTATGTATATAATAGTCAAATAAGGTTATTTTACACTACTTGGTCCTATACTATATTACTTAGACTTTCAATACTCCCCTTCAAACTTGGAAGGATGCAAAGGAATCATTCTAAGTTTGGAAAGAAAAGAACTGAAATGCAAAGGAGAAAGACTTTTTGTAAACACATCTGCAATCTAATTCTTTGAGCTGACATGCTCCAAAGCTATAATCCCATTTTCATAAGTCCTTGTATAATGGCTATCTATTTCAATATGCTTAGTGCGCTTATGAAACTCTGGATTCTTTGCAATATGAATAGCACTCATATAGTTTTTTTTTCACATGGAATTCCCAACTCCTTAAGTAGCCATCGAATCCAAATAATTTGTATTCAACTTCTGGAGTGGACATGGCTACACTTTGCTACTTCTTGCTCTTCCACGAGATCAAGGAGATTTCAAGAAAAACACAAAACCTTGTGGTGGAAAGTTGATCTCTAGTAGAGCCTCCAAAATCAGCATCATAGAAAGCTCTCAACTCTTTTCAAGATGAAGAAGAGAAAAACATGCCATAGTGCATAGAGTCTCTAACATACCTGATGATCCCGAGTACAGCTGCCAAGTGAACTGATCTGAGAGCACTCATAAATTGACTCACTACATGAACTACGTAAGTTAAATATGGTCTGGATATAGTCAAATATATAAGGCTCCCAACCAACATACTACTTGTTTGACACCATCAGTTGCCCTCATCTTCAAGTTTGCCTCCATGGGAGAATTTACTCATTTCGCATCATCTATCAATCTTGCTTTCACCATCAAATCTGTAGCATACTTATGTTGGGACAAGTACAATCACCTTAAAGAGTAAGTTATCTCAAGCCCAAGAAAGTACTTCAACTGCCCCAAATCTTTCATCGGGAACATATTGGCTAGCTTCTTCTTGGTCTCTTCAATCTTCTTTATGTCATTTTCAGTGAGAATCATATCATCTACATAAAGAAGGAATACACATTTTTCAAAAACTGAAGAAGACATAAACAAAGCAGGATCATGATGACTCTGCTCACAACCAAGTGATCTCACTGTTGAGTTAAACTTCTCAAACTAAGCTCGAGGTATTTGTTTGAGACCATATAGAGCTCTGTGAAGCCTACATGCTCTGCCTTCTGGATCCGAGTATCCGTGTGGTAATGCCATATACAGTTCTTGTAAATCCATATTCAAGGATGCATTCTTGAGATCTAATTGCCAAAGATTCCACGGATGCATGGTTGGTGTTGTTAGAAAGTATGCGGAAATGAATTACAAGAATGCATAATGCATTCATAAGGTCCAACATTGGACAAACACAACCCCACAATGAGGAATAACAAAATGGTCCACTAAGGGACACCACAATAAGCCTACGAAGAGGCATAAGTTACATATGCTTTATTGAATGAGGGCCTAAAAGACCATAGAATACAAGAGAGGGGAACCCCTTATTTATAAAAAAAATGAGGGCTGAAAAAGGGGACCCATTGGGGGCTCCCCATAGAGACGTTGGGAGCCCCAACGGCTCTATGTGCGGCCCCTTATGCGTGAATCCCTTTTTAATATAAAAATAATATAAAAGAACTAAAAATAATTAATTACATAAAATAGTTGTTTCTAAAAACAACTATGTAAAATAACCAAAATACCCCTATTGGGTATTTCACACACACACACACACACACACACACACACATATATATATACTTATATATATATATGAGAACATATATATTTTAATAGCTACTACTAACAACATACGAATTATGGTCATATGAGATATAAGAGCAAAAGTTTCTGCAAAGTCAATACCAAAACGTTGACTGTACCAATTAGCTACCAATCTGGCTTTATACTTCTCCATTGACTCATCTACCTTTGTCTTTACTTTGTACACCCATTTGCTACCAATAATATTTTTCTTTGGAGGAGGTTTTACTAGTTCTCATACCTGCATTCGTTCAAGTGCATTCATTTCATCAACCATAGCTCTTTGTCGCTCCTCTTTTTCAGCTGCTTTTGCATAGGATTTAGGCTCAACATAAGAATGGATTAAGGCTAAGAAAGCACGATGATGAAGTGCAAAGGACTCATAGGACACAAAACGAGATGGAAGAAAAGAGGGTCTAGAACTTTTACATAACTGGCCAGAAGAAGTAGAAGGTAACTCTAAGTTTTGTTGTTGTCATGGATCAGTTGTCGCATGAATGGAATCAAGATTGGCCTCTTCAATTTCTTGCTCTTCCACTTGATCTAAAAACAGAATTTCAAACACATCTTCATGTTTCCTTGAGTAGGTCTAACCAAACCTATCGCCTTTAGCTAGAACTTGCCCCCCCTGACTCTCTATCCTCTCTCTCTTACTTTCCCTTTCTTCGAAGAGAACCAAAAAGGACAAGTCAACCTCATTTTCTATCTTTTCTCTGTACTAACACATTCTCTTGAAGAAAAAAAACATGTCTGGATACCCACACTTTCTTTCCAACCGGATCATAGCACTTGTATCATTTTTTACCCTCAGAAAAACCAAGAAAGCAACATTTGATGGCTTTAAGAGATAATTTGTTTATGTATCTGTCAGCTAGCAAAACAAAACATACACAACCAAACACCTTTAACATATCATAGTTTGGAACTTTTCCATACAGTTTCTGAAAGGGGTCCATGAGTACTACCAAGTTCGTACACATGACATATTATAGGACAAAGTTGTAAGTATCGTATCGTTACCTATATCGGTCGGGCCCAAAGTAACAGCGTATCGTATCGTATCATAAACATATCATACATTTTTAATAAAAAAATTACAAAAAATTCAAAAAACTCAAGAAAGATCAGATAAAATAGCAAAAAATCTAAAAAAATCATGCTAGATTATCTTATGTCATCTTTGTTGGAGTGTGGAGCCTGATTTCTACCTTGATGTAAGTTTTTAACTTTCACGGATCCAACTTCGCGATAAGCTGGTAGGGGTTGTAGGGGGCAGTGCCATAGTTGGCAAACCCAGCGATCGCCCGAGTCAACCCGAATCGGACCCCAACTGGGTCACAATTCAGGACTAACGATTATAATGTTTTTATCATGTATTTTATGATTTTAATGCATAATTCTTATATAAAGTCACTTGTTATGAATAATCTAATATTGTTCAATGAAAAAAGTTAATAATCATATATAATTATATGTTTTTGTAACTTAGCTATTGACATATTAGCTTGAAGTTTAGTTATTTCCATGTCTTATTCATGTGCTTACACTATAAAATATAAAGTCCTAACTCGTTCGAGTCACGAGTTTGCCAGCTATGGGCAGCGCCTCCCGAGGCAAAAAATTTTAAAGAGTAGTTATGTAATTTTACTCATAATAAAGTTTTTTTACCTTAAGCCATTTTTTTAAGTAAAAAAATGGTGGAAATACACTTTTTTTTACCTTAACCCACTTCTTTGAGTGAAAAAACAGTGAAAATGCACTTCTAATGGCCTCTAGACCAGAGTTACCAGTCGAGGAAGCAGGAGCGGGAAGCGATACAGGAAGCGGGAGCGGGAAGCGAGGCACTTTCAAAAATTTAGGAAGCGGAGAACCATTTAGAAGAAAATTACGAACCGTCTCGAAAGCGACCTAGGAAGCGAACCGGAAGCGACCTAGGAAGCGAACCGGAAGCGAGGGGGAAGCGAAAAAAATGAAAAAATGGGGAAGCGTGGGAGAAGCGTGCTTCCCAAAAAAAGGGGACGCTTCCCCGCGCGTATCGGGGAAGCCGCTTCCCCATATGCCTAGGCGCTTCCGATAACTCTGCTCTAGACAAATGAAGAAGTCAGCCCTCAAAAGGTATTTAAAACCCAAAACGAAAAAAAAACTTTCAACCTTTTTAAATGTTGAAGGTGTATCCTACGATACACCCTGTATCGTACGATATGGCATGATACAGGGGTTTATTGTACGATACACACTCGTATCGTAAAACTCAAAAGTAACAATATGTATCATATGATATGTACAACACTGTTATAGGACTTTCGGGACCAAAAGATATAGCTAGATGGTTAGGTTGTACCATCATAACTGAGGGGGCTCAAGTTTGAATCCAATAGCGGTTATTCCCCAGCTTGCATATCAAACAAGGAAAAACAATATAACTTCCATTGTTCGTTGCATTGGCCTCCTGTGAATCACGTTATCATCTATGTCACATGGGTGCAGGTGTGGGGGTGCGGCAAATATATATAGTCCAAAAGTTGGATATAAATGACGTGCAGTCAACGCACCCAGGGTCAGGTTGACCGCACCTGCATCGCGTCGCGTCAATGCGGGTGCGGCACTTAGTTGGCCGAGTCCCTGTGACATAGGTTATCATACTCTGATTCAGAAGCTCTAATAGCTATCAACATTCCATGAGCACTTTCTGTATCTTAGAGACACGTCACTTAGAACAGTAGTGCCAAGTCATTGCCCAAACTACTTCCAGATTATTAGCCAATAAGAGAAGTCCAAGGTTATAGAACACGTTTGTAACTATCCTACATTAACAGTGAATGTACAACCATGACTAAGAGAATAATACATAAGAACTTAGCTTTCAGTTTTTGGTCATAGCATTTTCAAACACAAGTAAACTTCATATGTTTCCAACCTTTTGTACATATGAAAAAAGCACGCATGCAATTCTCATTCTAATAAACAGTTTCTAACAAAGCTGCATGGAAGAGTTATTCAGAGAACATAGCAGCTCAAAGCCAGCTGAAGCCCTAAAAAGTTATGTGACAAGGATTAGCCAAGTTATAGACATTTTCCATAGATGTCCAAAATTGTAAAAAATCTCCATGGAGAGTGGAGTTAAGAGTTGAGAGCAGATAACCATAGCATTCAATAATCAAGAGAATAGACACTTACTGGATTCAGCAGAAGCTCCGGGCTGGTCCTGCATATATGGAAGAAATGTCAAAGATCCATCCAGAGTCCAGTTCAATAAATATTTAATATCAGACCTGTAGGATAGGAAAGAATGTGCGTTACATGGTGGAAATCAACTAAAAGTTAGTAAACCTCTGTAAGATGCCTGATCATAAAATGGAGAGAATGAACCATTATACTTCCATCATCTATTCAGGAACTTTCATGTAGTTTCTCCAACTTTTCATAGATATCAGCTAGAAAGACTTCTGTACTGGCATACCCATTTACTTGGTTGTTATTCTCAAGAAACTATAGAAAGGAAAATACTAAACACTAGGTAGGATTATGAAATTTTAATTTTTTTACTCTCAACACCCTATTTTTATTAGACTTGTAACACTTGTGAATTTTATCGGCTAAATAAACTTGAATTTCATATTCATAAGCTGGTGCGAGGATATTCTCATTGTTTTATGTTTTTATTTGGATCTCGGATATCCTGTTTGGATCTTTGATGTCGGATCCCTAATATACTATTTGAATCTTCGATATTGGATCCCGATGGATATCTAATAGTAGATTTTAATTTATGGTTCGGATCATTGATATTGGATCCTCGATATCGTGGTTAGATTTGATATTGGATCCAAAACGTACTATGTGGATCCGCAAATTTATAATCGGATCTTAAATGGGAAAACTTTATATAGAGTCCATAGTAGTTGATTTGGGTCCGTAGTATTTTACCGGATGTTTAGATCCCAAAAATTTATGCCAGAAAGGTCTAGATCCAAATTACCTTATTTGGATCTTGTATATCAAAATTTTGATATTTTAATAAAGATTGTACATTGGAAGCATATGGTCCAATTAAAATTTTATTTATGGATCCAGGGTAATTTACTTAGATCCATATTAGCAATTTTTAAATCCGTGTTATATAATGCTAAAACTTTGGATCTTTGGGAGGATCCGGATTGCTTATATGAGTTCATGAGCAAGTCGGATCGTGGATCCATATCACATTAGCACCCATTAGGGAATGGTTCAAATTATAAGGGTCAGATCTTTGAATAGATCCAGATAGCTCGGGATTGGACCCAAGCCATAATGGGTCGCGGGTCACCATGTGGGAGATCCAATCTTGTAGAAAAAAATTTGGATCACGTTAAAAACAGAAAAAAAAAATCGTGGAAACAGGAGGGGTTCATTAGTGAACCCTAAATAAAAGTGAATGGTGGCATAAAACCCCCCTATTCACCAAATGGGTAACGAGGAGTGAGTGTGTGTGTGGGGGGGGGGGGGGGGGGACCCGACTCCTCTTCCCCACGTTCTCCCCCGAACCCCTCTCTCACGCTCACCTTAAACTTGCATTCTCCTCTCCCTCTCTCTCGTTATCCTCCTTCTCTCTCTCTCACGGTTCAGAGAAAGGGGTTCACCGCTGCACGAGAGCACAGCGAGAGAGGGAAAAGCTGAAAAAAAAAGATAGGGTTGCTATGATTTTGTAATGTACTATTTCAAGTGTGCAAACTGTTGCAGCACAACCCATCTGGGTGGGTTTAATATTGTGAAAAAGCAGAACCTCGGCTGTGTGTGTGTTGTACACTGCACAATGGTGTTTGCATGTTCTGATTTTAAGAAAAAATATCCATATGCGATTATCTATTTATCATATTTTGAGTTGGTGCCGAATGGTTGTCCCAGTTTATCTCTGTGCACTCATACACGATCGTCGCATAATATCATGTTTACTTATCACCCAATTTGGGTGCATCTTAAATTTGTTCGAGTAACTAGTAAGGATTGGGGTTTTGGGGTTGCTAAATGTCGATTCGGGCCCCATTTCTTTTATTCGACTATGTCATCTTTATATGATGTTGTGTAATCAATGGGTAGTGATTTTTCGCATGCATATTTCAACTTAGCATCTTCTCCAAATTGATGGTAGGCAGCATGGTTATTTTGCATTAGTTAGTTAATATGCGTGGCTGAATTCTGCCGCACAAAAATCCAATGTTATCTGATTTTAAGTATACAGTAATCAGACACATAGGTCTGTGTTGGGACCACGTACACCCTTGTTGTACACTTAAACCAAGGTTGTCACACTAGGAAGCGAAAGCGGGAAATGATACGGGAAGCGGAAGCGAGAAGCGATGCATTTTAAAATATATAGGAAGCGGGAAGAGAGGAATAAAAAACAAAGAAATATAAGAATTGAATGAGAATCAAAATAAAACACACAAAAAAAACTAAAATAAAAGTGACTAATATTAAATTTCATAAGTTTTTAGTGTAAGAGTTAAATTTTTAACAAAATCTAAAAATGATGACTACCAATTTAGCGAAAGCACATAGAAGTGAGTGAGAAGAGTCAGAGAAAACACATAAAAAGCATGAAAAGTTGAGTAAGAGAACATATAATAAGAATAAATGAAGCGTGGGGGAATCGAGGTTCTCATCAAGTTTCGGAAGCGAGGAGTATCGCGCTTCCGAAGCGAGTTTCTGGGAAGCGAGCTTCCCACCTATCTAAGAAGCTTCTGGTAACTCTGACTTAAACACACCGAGCTATGTTCATGGTTCGGCAAAACCTGTTGTGCATGTACTTATATACAGTTTTATATATTTTTCTTTTTATTTATCAGCTTTTGTATCTGGCCTATACTAAAAAATCTGTGTTTTTGTATAAAGGTTCAGACCCTATGTTAAGTATTAAGACCAACCTGCGTTTTGGCATGATTTCAAGCTGTAATTGATTTCAAGTTTGAGACACGAGCAAATACAGATGTCTGCAAAAAAAAAATCTTTTTTTGGTTCCAAAAGTTTGTCTTGTTATGTTAAAGTTCAGGACATGATTTTCAAGCAGTGGTTGGTTTCAAGCTGCTAAAGTTCAGACCATGATTTCATGCTGTTAAACTGTTTCCTGTATACATTTGCGCAGAGTTACCAGTCGGGGAAGCGGGAGCGGGAAGCGAGGCACTTTCAAAAATTTAGGAAGCGGGAAGCGTGGGATGACTTAGAAGAAAATTATGAACCGTCTCGGAAGCGACCTAGGAAGCGAGGGGGAAGCGGAAAAAATAAAAAAATGGGGAAGCGTGGGGGAAGCGCACTTCCCTGCACATTTCAGAAGCGTGATGTTTCGCGCTTCGGGAAGCACGCTTCCCCATGCACCTAGGCACTTCCGGTAACTCTGCATTTGCGTTTTACACACCAAGATAAATAAAGGGGTTGCTGAATAAGTACAGTAGTCAAACTATCTCAGAATCTGCTTGTTATGTTAGCTGTTATTGGGTTCCTGTGTAACTTTTAATTACAACATGGTGTTCTGATAAAATCAATAACAGTTGGAAATTTTGTATTCAAGTTAGTGACTGGAATTCATATCTGTATACATTCCCTAATAGTTTTTTTTATTATTTAGGTGAATTGTTGTCTTAAACGTAGGTACAGAAATTTATTTATATATCAACAACAACAACAACAACTACGCCTTCATCCCAAAACAATTGGGGTCAGCGATATGAACCAAAAAAGAAATTCATTTTGGGTCTTCCACATGAATCCTTATATATAAATAAATAAATATATATATATATATATATCAATGACAGCGTATTGTTGTGATGATGTACGGGCCGTGATACATGAGTTCTTGATGTTCCCGGGATGTTTTAGAATTAGTTTAGTTAGTTTTAATTCTGTTATTAAAATGTTCAGAACACTTGGTTTATTATTAATTGTTATTAGAAGTGAAATGGATGGTATTTGCTTTGATGTCCCTGTAACATGCCCGAGATGCCTAACCTGGTTTAAATTAAATAGTTTCACTGTTATAAAAAAAAAATCTCAAAATTCAGGTTAAATTTCGGGTCGTTACAAGACTTGGGTGATCAGCCTATGCAGTAAGTTTAACTGACTTGTCCGTAACGTCATTAGCAAGTTCTCAACTTTGGAAACTAGGTCCTATATGCTAGTCTCTATCCACCTGATCCCAATGGTCTCTAAGCAGACACTATTAGGGAGTCAACATAATTGTATATGAGAAATATACTTTGAATATCTCGTGTATGTCATGCATTCTTGGTGATATTTTCTATTGCTTGAATTATAAGGTAATTTCATAATCTTAGTATGCCACAACCAATCATCAATATCTATAATGGTATGGATGTCTCGTCATGCTAAAAGGAGACATTATCAAACAAGTTACAACATATACTTTACAATAGTGAGCTAAACTTCCTTTTGAAAAACATAAATGATTTTCTTTATGATTACTTCGTAAAACCTAGTTCAGCTTGCCTAACGATCTTCATAACATTGTAGCTTAAGAAAAAGATTTGTGAAACAATATCTGTATGCAAAGTTGCAAAAAATAAACAAGAGATGCAAGCATATGAAGGCAAAAACTTCTGTAAACAGCATATTGTTGCACCAAATTGAACTAACAACCTCCTTCGAAAGGCAGCATCATGAGGTGTAGATCAATCTCACTGCTTTATAAAGTATTTCAGCAAG
Organism: Nuphar pumila; assembly: GCF_984573655.1. Classification (NCBI taxonomy): domain Eukaryota; kingdom Viridiplantae; phylum Streptophyta; class Magnoliopsida; order Nymphaeales; family Nymphaeaceae; genus Nuphar; species Nuphar pumila. The sequence continues at coordinate 124,918,079 of NC_143255.1, forward strand.
AAAACTTACTTCAATTCAACCTCTGGCTTGTTGTGTCTTTCAACTTCTTGGCATGGGAAATTCTACAAGAAAAAACATCAATATACGTCAAAGAGACCTAACATGTCATATACAAGGGAAAACAACACCCTGAACTTCCAATGGCATCATCTAAAGAACACCCAAAGTCGTATAAAACACATCACACAAAAACAAATTTAACATGTTAAAACTAATAAATTTCCCCAATTAATGGTCATAACCATGTGTTCACTGACCAAATCAAAACTTATAATAATAACATAGAAAACTAGAGAGCAGAATTATACATCATAACATACAGAATACCGCTTCAATATTGCATTCTTCATAAGCATATTTGTCCACACAAAGCAAAGCTTACGGCAACCAATATCCACAAGTGCTGGAAGAATGGGATTTTGGTTCTGCTGAACCACAACCCGTAAAAATGTCAAAATAAATGGCTTTGTCTCTTAATCAGCCCACCTGGACACAAATCCCTGCAAACCTGGTGTTTTAGAAGAACCATTTACTTGTAATACTATGATTTGGATCCACACAGAATAACTACACCATCAAGGAAATCACCACTTTCCCAATCATCAATGAAACTGAGAACAATGAAAGAAGAAAAAAATTATTTAGGCAATTAAATATTGATGATTTCACTCCCTTTTTTCACTTGTTTCCAGTGAAAACAAATAAAGAATCTGGATTCATTTAGCAACTAGCATGCTTCTTGCAACATGATTCAAGTTTTCAACTTTTCATCAATGACGATATTCAAAGTTATCTCACCCAAAAAAAAAATCAACAGGTAAGAAAATTACACCTCTTGCAAAATGATAGGAAAGATTGCTGCATACATAAATCTACTTGGTACCTGGACTATTTTTTTTTTAATTTATAACCCGAAGAAACCGCACCCAGCACGAAGACCTGGTTGCGCTGGCTCAGCCTGCCATACCTACGGTCATCGTGCCGGCAGCATAAAACTCCCAGGCTAGGACCCCTGCCCCTGGGGCCTATGCTGCGCATTGGCTTGCGCAGAGGGTCAACGCCCATGAGAATAGAACCTCTGTGTTTGATAAAATTACAGAAAAAGGTCAAATACATTCATTGTATGATATAAAAACAAACTAGTGCATGTGACATCCATTAATTGAGCTTTTATGAATCAAGAACAAATTAAAACTTGAAACATCTCAAAACTACCTGCAGGCACATTGCAGCCTCCAGAGTGTTCCTTATGCACGTCAAATATAACCGCAAAGTGTTCGCCTGAACAATCAATCAAGAAAATTTTTAAAGAAGAAACAAATCCGGATTACACTTATCAAGCAAAGAAAATTGTGAAGTTTATTCTTTTCAAATAAACATTCCCATGAGTGGTGACGTTCCTGCAACGCCCCGTGAGACCTAATGCGGTCCTAATTGCTTCGAAATGCCATTTCATCCGTAAATCATGCATGGCAATGTCACCCACAAAACGAGTATGCGTGTAATCACATAATCCCGTAGACTAGATGCCGCGGTGACGACAAAATTCACAAAGACTACATCATCACGGAGCATTTCATGACGGAATGAACCAGAAACACAATCACACACAAGAACAAAACCACTCCAAACGGATAAGAGGCATGAGAAAACACAGAAGCATAGCAATGACACACTCCGGCTTGCCGGTTTCCAAGGAAAACAAAATAATTCAAGCGGAAACAGCAATGGGCCATTATGAAAACGTTAGAGCTACAATTCCGCAATCTCTGGTTCAAGAGTAAAGATCGCGCACAGCAATTCTGAGCCATGAGATGAGGAATGAACAAAAATATGCAAGCTAACAGAAACTTAATTGAAAGCGTAATCGGAGACAATTTCGATGCCGATTACTGAAGAATACACGAAATTTAAGTTCAAAAAAAGAGAGATCGCATCGAGCGTAAAGAATTCAGCGTCGCATGGGTTAGATCGGATGAGGGTGATCGTTAGGAATGAAGGAAAACAAACTACCATATTCATAGTGAGAGAAATAGACGAAAATAGAAAATAAAATGAGAGAGAGAGTACCATCTTCCCGAAACCCCCAAGAACTCTGCCGCCAAGAGGAAAGGCTCGTTGCAGAAAACCTCCTTTTAGTAAGACTACGATTTGTAAATACCCTACAATAGAGGAAGTTTTCGGAATTTGTAGGGGTCCGCTCACAAAATTAGGCCTGAAACGGATCGAGTCTTACGGACCCGACCCAACATATTAAGATCTGGAGCCATGAAGGTGGGTCAGATTAACCCGTTACAACCCCGTACCTCGTTCGAGCCGAGCCGATCCCGAGCTCGCTACAAACCGATCACGAGTTCGCTCGTTTTTAAAAAATTGTTTTTTAAGTATTTTTTTAGGCTTGATAATATATAAATATACATATATGATAACACAAGATACATATGTATAATACACGTACAAAACATATTTTATAATATGCATAATACATGTAATATAATATATGTACAAAATATATAATATATAAATATTTAATAAAAAACAAGCCTATACAACCTAAGCCAAGATGAGCTTGTCATGTTCATGCTCGGCTCATTAACCTAAACGAGCGCGGAGTCCGCTCAACAACAAACTGCTCTTCTCCTTCCTATGTCCAAGTTAAATTAGCTGAGTTTGAGTTGGCTTATTTATAAAAAAATTAAATTGTTTGAGAACTGAAAGAATTAAAATTACAAAAAGTTACAAATAAAATATATTTAAAATTTTTTTATTATTGACTGACAAGCATATACGAGTCAAGCAAAGCCGAGTACCTTTTTTTTTGAAAGGCAAGCTGGGGTTAGGCAGAATCTTAACAGAGCAACAGCCGCTCCATGTGGCAGAAGGATTTGATCCCAAGCCTATTTTGAGTTTAGATGTGCTCTTTATGAGTCGGACATGAACCTAGTCATCTCGGCTTGTTTTCCCCTCTACCTACTGGTCAGTGGGTGGACGGGCCAAGAGATTAGTCGGGCTCAAGTTGCACTGAGTCAAGTTGAACCAAGTCCATGGTGAGACTATCGGAACCAGATCAGGTCATGCTGAACATGAGCGTTTTTTGTCATGCGGACATCGTGGCCGTCTGTTTGCATTTTGGATGAATGCCACGTGGTTTTGTTGACTTTTGATCTTTTTCAAATGCAAATCGGATGGCCACGATGTCGGCATGAGCAAAAACGCTCATGTTCAGCATGACCTGATCTGCTTCCGAGGCTATCTGGAAGAAATAATATTGCAAAAAGTTATACGTAAATATATATTTATTATTGCCTGCGAGTCGAGTCAAGCCGAGCACCTATTTGTTCATATTCAGCTTGTCGAGCCTATTTTCCAAGTTTAGATGAGCTCTTTAGGAGTAGAACTTGAACCTAGCCATGTTCGGCTTGGCTTGTTTCTCCCTCTACCCACTGGGCAGTGAGTGGACCGGCCAAGAGATTAGTCGGGCTCAAGTTGCACCGAGTCAAGGTGAACCAAGTCGATGGTGAGCCTATCTGAGGCGACAGTTGGCAATCCCTATATAAGAATCTAAGATCCACATTTTCTTTACCCATTAGTCTCACTAGGTCAAGTCAGCTGCAGCAAATTCACTGCCGGGTCTGGATCCAGTTAAGGTATTGTTGGACTATGTAGGGATCCAAGTCTAACCAGTTTTTTTTTTTTTTTGAAAGCCAAGATGGGATTAGGCAGACCCCTACCAGATATCTCTTAAGCCCCATGTGGCAGAGGGATTCGAACCTGGGCATTCAGCTTGGCACAGGACCCCGCTTACCACATGGGATACCATCTCGGTGGTAAGTCTGACCAGATACACGAACACATTAACTCAAACCTGGATTGTGTTTAGGCCATTACGGCATGAATTACTTGATCCCACCTGGTTCTGCCCCAACATCATCAGAACTTGAACCTATTTTAGTGGGTCCAGTGGACTCACCAGGTTTCGATCAGCAAGATCCAAGGCAGACTGGAACAAATCTGACCTAACATCTTACACGGTTCCCACTATGTTGCATGTCCACTTTAAATAGAGAGAGAGGATAATATGGTACCCATTGGGTGCTGGACCCTCCTATGTCCAATCCAGTAAATGGGTTGGATCTCGAATGGAGGTTTTGCAATTTGTGGCTGTTGTAGATCGAACCGGTTTGCATCCTACCCTTCATGTGAATTACAACACAGGGAACAACTATGACCAACATTTAACAGAACCTGCATTTGCATATGTATCAACAAGATAACTGGAAATATGAGAACTAATGGGTGAACCACGGTTTTTATGAATTTTTTGTTCTTTTCTCTTGAATCTAACTCTGCATATGTATATGATTTTATAAGAACACGGTCTTGAATCATCAGATTTTGATGAGATTTTTTTAAAACTCTAAAATCAATGGTGCATAATCTTCATAAATATTGAGGCATTCAAAAATCATATTTTTTCATCCAAAATACGCCATCCAATGGTTGATTCCTAGCAAATTCACCATGCCAAGCACAACCACATGGTTGGAATTGCAAAAAAAGTGTTGAAAATGTCATATTTCTAGTTCTCATATTCTAGTGAGAACAGAAAATATGAGAACTAATGTGTGAACCACAGTTTTCATAAAAAATTTGTTCTTTTCGCTTAATCTAACCATACCTATGTAATCTACATGTTTGATTTTATAAGAACACGCTCTTGAATAATCAGATTTTGATGCATAAACGAGATTTTTTAAAGCCTTTAAAATCAGTGGCGCATAATCTTCATAAATATTCAGGCATTCAAAAATCACATTTTTTCATTGAAAATACACTATCCAATGGCTGATTGGTAGCAAATGCACCAAAAAGTGTTGGAAATGCCCATATTTCTATTCCTCATATTTTAATGGCTCTTAGCAACAGAGCAGCCACTCACAAGGATAAAAATAAAGCTTTCCCTTGGCATAGATCCCGCAATATGTTGCATTGTAGGAAGCTTCTATAGACATGTGATCACTAAAATGAATTATATTTTAGACTATTAAAATGCAATGCATGTCAATTTTAAGTATATCATTATATTTAAATGCTTAAGTGAATGTATAATATGTATCAATTGCTAATTTTTAGATGGATCGAGTATGAAGCGGGTTTGGGTATGAGTCAGTTCAGGTACATAATCAGGCCAGTTATGTTTGGTTTTAAAATATGCATGCCCATTTGGATCTGGGTACATAATCAAGTCGGGTCCATTTCGGTTTGAGTCTTCTTTTATAATTTCCAAGACCTAACCCATTTCACTATAGGTCTATATTTTAGACACGACCCAAACCCATGGGTCCACCAATATCGGGTCGGGTGTACCTGACCCAATTACGCCCTCTATGTGAAGACTCATATTTCCTCTTTAGCCCCCCACTTCTTAAATAGGGTTTTATAATACAACAAAAATATTCATTTTTTGTTTCGATTAAAATTTTGGGCAGGTTATAGGTACTCTAATTTAACATAGGACTAGATCCATTCCTTATAATGAACTTGAATTTATGTCTAAATCATGAATCGGGTCTAATGCAGGATTCAAAATCTAAGAGAAAAATGAGACAATTATAATTCATGAACCAATTTAAACATTCATCAAACAAATAAATTGTTTGTAAACTTTGGACTTTAAGACTCGCAACATTGTCAATAAAAATAACAAGTCTTAATCATCATAGACTATTTTCCAAAACAAAGTCTTGATTTAAAATAGTTGGTTTTTGGCACCGCATGTAGCATCCCATCATCATTTCAGCTCTTTTACTCATTACTTGAATGCTTATGATATATAGTTGAATTTCGGTAGAAACACTATAACATTGCATGCATTATACAGGTAAACATACATCATTTTAGAACATATATAATGTAATATAACAATCGTAATGCATTTAGATGTACAACTATAACAATTAAATTCATACAACATATTACAAAACAAAAGCATATTCATGATTAAGCATTTGAATCATTAATGGCATGTTTTCAACACAAGTTTATCAAAAAATGAATCTACTCAATTGTAATGCATTATTTTTCTTGCTTACACATGTACCACACAAGATTCATAAATAGACTCCAAGCAACCCACAATCAAAACATAGAAAAAAAATTGTTGAAGATCTTTTGCCTTATCTTGTATTTCTCTAAGTCTAAAAAGCTATATTTATATTGTTTTCTATCGATTAATAAAAATTAACTGGTAAACCTTGTATGATCATAGCAAATGATTGCAACTAAAGGCCAGTGAAGTGGGGCAACAGACTGGTTGGAGAGCAAGGAATTGTTATATTATTTTCTTAAAGCTGGCAAGGTATCACTTACACAACTTTGCATACTTATAAAACTTAAATTTTCATGTGCATAACGACCTTAAACTGTATTTATATTGCAACTCTTAATTTTTTTTAATTGAAGCAACAAACACTAGGTTCTTTTGGAAATGAAATGAAGAAAAAGAACTTTAAGTTACACAATTTCATGCAAAACACATATTTAGCAAATAAAATTCTCAAATAAATAGTATGATAACATAACTTATTCAATAATATATTTGCTTTATTGTGTATATTAGCTATCTCATTTTCTTGCATATGTGTTGCAAATTCATTTTTTTAGCGCAATTTGGGTTCGACTGTTACAAAGATTGGACGACGCAGACCATGGAGGGTATTCCTCAACAAGAAAATGAGTAATTATTTTGCATTTGTTTGTTAATTCAATTCATACATGTACATGTTTTTGACTTGGTATATGATTGTTATAGGTATGATTGTGGTATATTTATCATAGTGTATATGGAGTACTTGGGCAGAAAGTGAGGATTGAACTTCATTAAGGCATATGTTTATATATTAGTTGTTCAGTTCTTTGAGATATTCACTATAGCTAGTTGTTTGCTAATAACTAATTTTTCAGCAAAGTGTCACATATATAAGGAATCATACAATCAACTTTTATAAGCACATGAAAAACAATGATTCTAAGGGTACAAAGGCCAATGAAAAGGTGGGGGTTCAAGAGACATCGATCAGTAAAGTGTTGAAAATTGATGTCTCGATAGTTGAGCTGTGGATAATTATGGGTTCATTGTAAATTTGTATTGAAAACTTCAAACATTAAGGATGTAAATGCACACACACAAGAATTTATGAAAATGTATCTGATCCAGTAACTCCACTTCCTCCATTAGTGTTACGAACCAATGGTATGCTTGGTTTTAGTAGAATCAGTGCATGCGTGATACTAATTCTTTTGAATCAATTGGGTGTGAATTATGCAATAAAAAATATTTTTTCTATAATCAGTCAAATTAGTCATTAATTTACACACATATACACATTCATTTTTACATGTTTTAGATATACATGTAAACTAATCAATTGCATCCATGGATAGTAGCAAACATTAAACTAATCAATGATTGAATGTATATATATATATATATATAATAATTTAATTAATGATTGAATTTAAAATTGATGATGATTATAAAATAATAAATGAACAAAATATATATCCTTGAGCATCAGACCTTCTTTCCAAATGCAATATCTTCCTTGGAGTTTGCATTTTCTCCTCCGTGACATCAAACTCAGACTTCTGAAGAGGATCCATATTAACTTTAGTCTTAGGGTTCGCATTCAATCAAGCCACATAATCCTCACTCGCATCCACTTCCTAAGAAGGGTCCACATTAACCTCAACCCCTTGGTGAGGTACCTCATTCGCCCTCTTCATCTCGTCATTGTTACTGCAAGTGGCCGCATCTTCAGCTTTATCTATTAGGGTATTGAAGTTAGCAACAACCTCAGTGTAAGGGAATGAGTCACCCTCCTTCTCTTTAGATGCTTTCGAGATGAAAGACATGTGCTTACAAACTCACCAACCCTTTTTTGCACATGTTGGCTTAGATATTGTGTGTTTATTAAAGGTGTATTTTTTGTGAAAAGCGTCAGACACTCATATTTTGGGCTTTGTATGTAACTCCCTCTTTATCAACTTGTGCACATTAAGTCGTGCCTGCAAATGATCAGTATGACCAAATTCGTAATTGTGGTTATATTTTATTAAACAAATTCAAAATTTCTTATAATAACAAGACATGAAATATTGAAAAAACATTACAAAAACAAACAAACTATTTGTGAGGATGAGTAAGTCCCCTAATCAAACGGTGTTTCATAATTATCCTTATAATACAAGCTACATAATATATAAACAAACAAATAATCGAATGTAAGTAGGTTGGGAACCATTGGTCAGGAAGCACTGTTTGATTCAGCCGTTAAAGATGTGCTTACCAAAAAAAAAACATGTCATCGATAGTTCAGTTGTGATGAAATGCTGCCTATGAATAGTTATCAGAATAAGTCATTAAAGGAAAGCATGGTAGAGACCACAAAGAACCCTAGTTTATGTGAAAATAGCCTTGGGGTGCGAATAATAGGTTTATATATGATTCATGAACTCTACAAAAAATAAAAAAATATCGCATATATGTCATAAATTTATAAATATTTAAGTACAATATTTATGATGTTGTGACATTCAATTAAATTAAAGTGGAGGTTTGCACATACATTTATGCGAATCCGTGAAGTATACGTGAATAATTTGAATATTTGCAATTTTAATGGTTTCAGTCTAACCGAAGGTTCGCACAATATTTATGTGAATTTATAAAGTATATGCAAATAAGTAGGGTATTTGTGATTTTAGTGGTTTCAGTCTAATAGAAGATTTACACATATATATTTGTGAATTTATTAAGTATATGCTAATAAGTAGGATATTTGCGATTTTAATGATTTCAATTTCACCGTTTTTTTACAAAACAACTTATGCGAGTTCGTGAGGTCTGCATAAGAAAATGTGTGATTCTAGATTTAAGTGAGAGTTTGCACTAGCCGATGAGCAGTACAATTTTATCGCAATAATTCATCAATTCGTAATTGTAGTACAATTTTATTGTAATAATTCATCAATTCGTAATTGTGAAGGATAAAAAGGTCCTAACGAAGTTGGATATTTGAGATTTTGGACATTGAGAGAATAGCATAAATTGTACGGTTTTTAGAAAAATGTGTCAAATTAGTCACACAGAAGGATCATTTTCCGCATAGAATTTGCAAAGTGCCGTATATAGAAATGACCTGTAGCCGCATATGAGGAAATCGGGAAGCACGCTGGTAACGTTTCCATGCATGTGTTGCATCCGTTTGGATGTGTTGCATTGGGATGGCCACAAACATGAGCGGATTTTGAAGATGTATGGAAGCTCTACCTGTTTTTTTTTCAGGTGACTGGCATTTCAAGGATTTATTGGTCAATTGGCATGCAAGCGGGTCGCAGTTTCGACCCAGATCTGACTAGATCCAATTTTATATTTTCAGATATGGACAAGATAGCTCCGTTCCAAAACTAGCATGATTGAGTTTACATGGATCCAGGTCAGAACCCAACAGACAAATGTGGTTATACCCCGGTCAAATTGGACCCAACCGAACGTTGGCTCAAATATTAAACCACATTTAAAAACGTAACCAAAATCATGGACACCATTACTTTAAAACCTTAAACGTTTGGAACTTGTACCTAAGTGTATATCATTATTTCAACTTAAAATATTGTGATACGACAGGTACAGGAGCCAGCCTAGCTCAAGAACAAACGCTGGTAGGGAGCCTCTTAGCGTTTATATCTATACACGCTCCTAAAGTTTTGGAGCAGTTCACTGTTTCACACTTCGCAAGCCAACCATGGCATCTAGCTGCTGGTCTTCATCTCAATTTATTTTTTGGGTATTTTTTTTAAATCTTTTTATCTTCTCACTCCACGTATTGCGTATCAGGTGTACCAATACTTAGATATCAATACAGAACTCATATCCAAAACCATAGGAAAAAGTATCGAATGTTTAAAAAATTCATCCCAATGACTTGAAAAATACGTCAACTTACAGAGAATCACATTTTCATATATATTATAAATGAGTATCAAGTTCGTTTTTATTATCATTTTTGCATACAAATAGGGGGTCTCAATTGGTCGAGTTTTGACAAGACCAAACCCTAACCCTATAAACAAGGAGGTCCGATTAGAATCCATGTCAGACTCAAAGGGTTAACATATGGAGCCAGGTATGGTTTGTGAAATTTCATACAAAACTCCGACCTGAGTTCCAACTAAGATATGCAATTTTCAATGTAACACGATAAAAAATGTCATTTCACAGGGTATGGTTTCTCGTATAGTGGGTCAGATTAGAACCAGGTCCAGACCCGATACCAGTATATCAAATCAGATCTAGATTTGGTTCCACCCGAGTCCCAACCAAACCTGACCTATTGACACTCCTACATACAAACAACAATTTTCCTCTATTAAAATGAGTTTATAAATAGTTCCTTGCTATTTATATTTACTTTAAATAGCAAATTTTGATGTTTGGTTCTTTTGTTTATTACTTTTTTTAACAAGCTTTTATAGATTTAATGAAATATTCTATTTCTACCCCCATGACAAACATCTCCACCACCATCATCATCATCTCACTGGGTTTTTTGTTATTTAAACAAACAGAATGTGCATCCTCCAATTTTTCTATCGGACGGTCAATACCAAGCCTATTGAGTAGAACGAAAAGGGGGAAGAAGGTGGGCATTACTCACACACACACATATATATATATATATATATATATATATATATATATATATATATATATATATATATATATATATATATATATATATATATATATATACAACAAACAAACAACAACAACTACGCCTTCATCCCAAAACAATTGGGGTCAGCGATATGAACCAAAAAAGAAATTCATTTTGGGTCTTCCACATGAATCCTTTTCCTCCAATCATTTCTATCCAATGCCATGTCCTCGGTGAGGTTCAAAGCATTCATATCCTTTCCGATCATCTCCATCCAAGTCTTCCTAGGCCTACCCCGACCTCTTTTAACTAATCTATTTTCCCATTTCTCCAACCTTCTAACTGGAGCATCATTAGGCCTTCGCCGAATATGTTCAAACCACCGTAAACGATTCTCTCGCATCTTATTTTCAATGAGTGCAACACCTACCTTCTTACGTATCTCCTTGTTCCGAATCTTATCTTTTATTGTATTTTCACACATCCATCTAAGCATCCGCATCTCAGCTACACTCATTTTTTGAATATGATGTCTCTTGGCAGCCCAACATTTCGTACCATATAGTAAAGCGGGTCTAATAGTCGTCCTATAAAACTTTTCCTTCAACCGCAATGGCATTGTACGATCGCACAACACTCCAGTTGCACTTTTCCATTTCATCCACCCAACCTTTATTCTATGATTTACATCTCCATCAACCTTTATATATATATACACACGCGCGCATGAGTGTATTGTCCATCGCTAAATCAGGTGAAGGCACGCCACTGTGCACGTGCAACAGGCCAACTTTTTTGTGTTTTTGAAAAAGGTCAAAAAAGAAAGAGACCGCCACTAAAGGTCTCTCTCTCTCTCTCTCTCTCTCTCTCTATATATATATATATATATATATATATATATATATATATAAGTGGGCATGCTGGGCACGCCCATCTCGTTCAACGCCCAACATGTCTCTCTCTCTCTCTATATATATATTTCATTCATCCTTTTATTTTATATAAATTCTATGCATTATTCTTTTTATATATTATACTTAAAATATATATTTTACATAAAAATATATATCCCTAGCCGAGCCAAGACAAACACCTTGTGTTCGGGCTCGACTCGTTGAAGCTAAACGAGCTGCTCGTCGCTGGGCTCGCCAGTTATTCGAACCGATCACTAGGCGAGTATTCATTCTGAGGTGCGGTAAATCACATAAATCCATCATCTCTCGTTGCCAGATATACAATTTATGTGTTATTCTGCAACAAACCCAAAAAAGTGGTTATAGGGAAACAAAGCACTTAGTAGCTGATGCCTTATGCAAAGTACAGCTGGGAGAAGAAATCATTACTCTACTGGAAGGTATGTCCACCAAGGACCAGAGTTGCACTCTACATTCTGATTACAGAAACAATTTCAATCCCAACACATATTGAAAGTTCTAAAAACAAACATCACCACCACCAATAGGGAACAAATGGATCAGATCACGAGTCAAAAAGATTCTTGGTCCTATCACTGTGTCATCTCTTGGGTTGCACTAAAGGTCCATCTGTCTTCCATGAAGTCAAAATCCAACTTACCAGCACCAATGGCTCCAATCTGATCACCAAACAGTTGAATCAACCTCCTAAGGTCTCTGGTGCGTTTGCCATCTAAGCCAGGTAGATCTGCAGCGTATTGCCATCCAAGTAAGGTTGATCTCCAGACTGCTCCTGATCGTGATTTAAATTACACGAGTGAAAATATACAGTTTTCACAGAAGCTCCACACGCTACTACAGAATGAAGAAGAAGCTACTGAGTAGACCGGCCTCTCAATTTATCGGCAACGTACAGAAGATGACTGATATTTGTTGATGGATAATGCTGAAGCAATTTAAGATTAGATGTAAAATCACCAGCTAACAGGCGCCTTCGAATGAGAATCAGCATTGCGCAGCAAACTCTAAGCAGGGATTCCTGCAGAGGGACCATGAATTTTAGAATCACTGGTTATTAAACATTCCAACTGTATCTAAACCTCATTGTGATGAATAGAGGCACGGCTAATGGTGCTCATTGTTGGTCTATGCACACATACACACACAAGTAGATTCTCTGTTTAGAAGATCTTACCAAAGGACCATCTGGGTCACTAAGAAGCGTGTCCCAGATGTGTAAGCTATCAGCGAAATTGAACTCCTGAGTCAAGAGCAGTGTTATCCACCTAAATGCATAGAACTGAGGATTTACCTGAAAATTTCAAAGACAGCACCCCTGCCCAAATCAAATTCTTGAGAGTAAAAACAAAGAATTGACAGTTCAGAGATAGACACCTCAAAAGGACATAGACTTATGTCAACTGCCAACAGAAATAATATATTGAATCTTCATGTTACAGGAAAAGAAACAAGACTGATCCTTCTCCCAGAAAAAGAAGAAAATGAAAAGAGTAGCTATTCTATTGCAAGAGAACTCTTACTTTAGTCGTCATCTCCAAATGGCGCCAGAGCTCTTCATCGTGTTCCCTCAGAATATGTGTCAATTTTGTCATTGTGGAATGAATTCCCACAAGACTGTTATCAAGTTGCTGACAAAAATGATCTCTAAATCCGCTTATCAACTCAACGAAACAAAAAAAGGAGTCTGGCTCTGCTTGTGCCTGCAAAGAAGCTACAGTAAGAGAGGAGAAGAAGAAGAGTTCATTTATTCCAACAGATACAGCTATATGCAATTGGTGAACTCGCCAATTCAACTTGGAGACTTGGACTGAGTAATTCTCCAAGTGGGTCAATGAGTCAGTAAAACTTGTCTTTGACTGAAAAATCGCCCCTCAGGCATGACTTGGTAAACTTGTCATAAATTAGTAAATTGGCAGATTCACCCAGTTCAGGATTTGGGGTTCTGTAATTAATATATATACTATTAAGAGGGTCCAGACTCCACTAGTGTCACAAAAACTTGAAAGAGGAGGATTGACATTGACAATCAAAGCAGGTCCTGCACCTTCTCATTTCCATTATCAGTGAAGACAACAGCTTGAACAGCAGCACCATAGGCAACAACCTCATCTGGGTTGATGCACTTGTAGGGCCCTTGCTTTTGAAGAAACCCGCAGCAATTACTGCATTTTGGAGATCTTAGTCAACCCATCAGCAAGAACGAACTATCCATCTTAGCATCCCTCAAACAGTCCATGACAGGCTCCATGTGTGAGAAACTCTCTCTCTCTCTCTCCAATGGCCATCTTGGAGCATCTTTGGATGTGGCCCTTCAGCATCATCTCCACCACCAGTCACCTCCCACCAGGCCAAACCCAGCAAGGCACCCACTAATCCAACACCTGACCACCAAGACTCCCCTCCCTTCCCCATGCTTGTACTCTTCCCTTTGATTTTTTAAATTCTTTTTTCTTTTTTGCTTTTTAACTATATTTTCTTGCTTTTAAAAAAATTATCATTTTATTACTTTTAAAACTTCTTTATACTAGAAAAACTTGAGGTCATCTGAACCATCAAACTTGACTCACCAAACCAACGGGGGCTCCGATTGTCTGGTAGGAGTTAGTGCACGTCACCTTGTGTTGGGACGTTGCAGGTTCAAAACCCAATGATATAGTTGTTTAATTGGTAGAGGGTCCTCCTAACTCCAGCTTGCCTTTCAAAAAAAAAAAAACTTGACTCACCAATTGACGAACTGCACCCAGAACAGTTTCTAAGCAAGTTGTTGACTTGGCCAACTATGGTTATATGATGGAAGTCCCATGTAACCATAAAAGCAAAAGCCACAAACACGAGATCTAGCTTCTAGATGGATTGCAATGACAAACATCATACAACAGAAGCAATATAGCAATAAAACATAATTTCTTGAGTCATATCAAGTTATTTCACTGTATCATACCACATTGTCTTCATCTGGGTCGTTCTTGAATACAAAGAATATAGGGGCCAAGACTTCATTCATCCCTTGCACGTATCTTATACCAGGGTTGAGCTTTGCAAATACCACTAATATGCGTTTCAATGCTTCCTATAAAACCATGAAAGGAGAACGTCTTAGCAATTGAAGTTGATCTTAGATGTTCAGACTCAGCATTCCTAAAATTGAAATTACCTGATTTGACTTTGCTAATAGTGTGTCCCCAGAAAAGAAATGCATACTAGGATGGGTACGCTTAACATCACGATCAATTTGCTCTATGATTTCCGTCTCCTAAAAATTATAAAAATTGGAAGAGATTGCAGGAGCCCATTCACATAACCTGCAAATATAAATCTGCCATAATCCATACCTGGAAGTACTTGTTCCATACACTAGTCTTCCCAAGACTTAAAGGGTGTTCTCCGTGAGTTATCTCCGACCTAGGGAGCAGACCTCTTCCTTCACATTTGGCAACAACGTTTTCAGCCACATTGGATCTCTCCAATCTTCGTGCAAGTTCTGTCTGACTAACGAAACAAAATTCAGAAATCCATCTTCCCAAAACATAGATTCTGAAAAGGAAATGAAGAAAACAAAGTAGAAACCCAATTCCAAAAGAATCCACATCCGAATCAACGGGCATGAAAAACGATTGCTTCAAGAATTAATCATCACTAGCAAGAGGAATAATCAAATTAGAATGCTCATGACCAAACACTAATACGATAAGTTATCATTTTGCAAAGAATCTAATGCCAAGATCCAAATAACACAAAATCTTCAAGTAACGAAACATCACCCTTTGAATTCAAAATTCAAATATTAGAAGAAGTACACATAGAACATATCGAACTACAACGTTTTGAATCCAAATACGGTAGGAAACCAAATATAAAGGGAATTAATCAAACTCACGGGATTAACCAGGAGTTCCTCCTTAAACACGGTATACTGCGCTCGTTTCTTCGACAATTCTTCCGCCCACAATTCCTGATTGCTTGGCAAATACCCCAAAAGAACCTACCATCGACCAAGAAAACGCAAGTTCCAATCAAATGATATCAGTACACCCACTTCACAAAAACACCAAAAAAGAAAAAAAGAAAAGAAAAACGTCCCTAAGAAACCATTACCTTCCACACGACCGACCTAATCCCGCAAGAATCCGGCACGCCCTGTGCCGCTAATCTCCTCAACTCCCCCAAATCGATGATCCTCTTAGACAACTGAGCCCAACCATCAGATTTCAACCCCCAAAAATAACACAATTTCCATCCAAAGTCCAGAAATTAAAGCTCAACGAAATCCAAGATGGAGAGAGAGAAGGAGAATCTACCTCGGCAAGAAATTGAGCTCTGCGAGAGGCGTCTTCGGACGACGAAGCCGAATGAGAATCCGGCGCATCGGGCGGTCGATCGGATCGAGGAGGGTGAGCAGGGGGAGGAGCAGATGGTCGAGAAGGAGAAGGAGACTTAACAGCAACAGGAGGAGCTGGTGGTGCTGCTTCTTCCTTGCGAGGGGGAGGGGGCCGAACGGAATTAGGGTTAGGGTTTTGGGGATCGCGGGGAGGAGGGGATTTGGAGAGGTGGCGATCGTCGAAGGAGGACCAGACCGAGCTGCCCATCCATTCGGGGACGCTCCGTCCCATCTTTCTCTCTCTCTCTCTCTGACTCAGAAGCGGTGGTGGTTACTATTTAAAGGGTGTCGGGTAGACGTATTTGGCCTTTGACTTAGGTGCGTGGTGGCTGACTGGTGGGATTACTATTTAAAGGGTGTCGGGTGGACGTATTTGGTCTTTGACTTTAGTGAGTCGTGATTCGGTGAACGGTTTGGATTTCGGTTCCAATGTAGTTAATATTGAGTCCGATTTAATTTGAATCCGACTCGTTGAGAAGCTAGCCCACTAAATCATAATTAACCTTGGGATTCGGCTTAAAAGTTAAAAACGGCAAAATATCCGCAGCCAAAAACTCGCAAGAATTTGAAATCTTTTGAAACTATTGTTTTTTTTTTGGCAAATTCTCGACAATAACAAATAAAGTTAAAATATAAAATTATTTTTTATAAGAAACTATAAATAAAAAATATTTAAAATAATATTCACACATTTTTTTTTGCAATAAAGAGTCGATAAAAACATAAATATAGCATTTAAAACGCGATATTCATGTTTTTTTGATGAAAAACTCACGAAAAATTGAAAATATCTGAAGATATTATCGTTTTTTACTTGTGGGTAATTTCTTGTGATATTTTCACGAGAAATGCCTAAAACTTCACTCAGGGCCCAAACTAGGAATGTCAATGGGTCGGATCTGTATTGGGCTCAGGTATATAAGAATCTAGATCTGATTTTAAAATGCTGGTATACGGCCTGGACTCTGGTCTAATCAGCTCTATCATAAGAAAAATCATGCCCAATTATAAAGATTACATGAACCAGACCCTGTTTATATCCATTTAAATAATATTTTTTATATTTTCTGCTCTGAAAAATCATGGATCTTGATTGGGTCTGGCATGAAATTTCACAAACCATGTTTGATTCCGTTTGTTAATTGGGCTCTTTGAGTTCAACCTGGATCCCTAATTGAATCTTTTTTTTATCGCCAAACCTTGACCCGATAGGGTTTGGTATGAGTCAAGTCAAAGTCAAACCCAACCCATTAACACCTAGCTCAAGCTTCAGTGCCACACAACCCAAAATCCTCTCATCAATATTAGACAACACAAGTTGGAAACCCTTGAGATCATCTCTTGTAGAAGGTGGAAGTTGATTGCTATGTCACAAGAACACGGGCAAATGGACACGAGATACGTCATTTTTGTACAGATGGACTTACACTTTTTTTCACCCCGCCCCGCCCCGCACTCAATCTTCGTTACTAAAATGTTAAAATTATTTTTAGAGATGACAGTGGATCGAGGAAGAACGGGGTCAGACCTGTCTCCCTCCGTTTGGACCGAAGATGGAGGTTAAAATCAAAACCCGTGCAAGAATAAATGGCAAAATTTTGAGACGGGGCGAAAGTGGAGACCTGGTCGCTCCGGACGCCATCCTTATTTGTAACATGAGTTAATCTTCAAAGGCCTGTGTTTATAAATAGGTAATTTTTTCTAAAAAGAAAAAACACAACCCGACTTGAAATGTGTGCTCGGTAGTAATCGGGACCCGATCCAGATGCTCAAAAAATCAAATGGATCCTACCGCTTCAGTTACAGAATCGGGTTGATACTAGACCGGGATCCGAACCTAAACCTATAAAAACCATCCAGAGAGCTTTTCGGTTTCCCGATCGAAATCCTCTTCTTCCCGGCGACGCTTCGTCTGAACCGAACCAGAACGATTCGCTCTCCGGCTTTCGATCCGAGAGAGACTAAGAGAAATCCTTCCCGTATTGCTCTTCCGATCGCTCTGCGGAGTCGTCTCGTATCCTTTTTGGGTGTGATCTCTGCAAAACCCTATTTCTCTTGTAAAGGCGAGTTTCTCTCTCACAGAACTCCTAGAAACCCTAGCATTTAGTGAAAATTTCCGTTTTTTCGCTTTTTTTTATGGTGAAAATTTTGATTTTTCGGTATTTTTTTCAGCCTGAGGAGCCCTAGCTCGGGGTTTCCGTACCCCTAGCTAGGGTTTATAGCCTGCATTGATTTTTTTTTTCGTGTTATTTGTTATTGCATTAAGGTTTTGGGACCATGATGATGTTCTTGGGAATTCAGGGTTTTGGAGTAGAGGGCTAGGTTTTTCGCCTGCGGTAACATGTACGCGGATCGGTTGCTAGCTGCGGGAAGTAAGCGTTCCGTGAAGGAACGGCTTAACGGAGACTTTGATGATGTCTGCTCTCGCGGGAGGCAGTCGAATCCGAAGAGGTAAGATCGAGTTTGGGTTTTGTTTTGTCGGTCTACTGTTTTGGTTTTGCGACGATGGTAGTTGCTAAATGGCAGTAGAGCCTAGAGACTATTAAGAGACGCAACAAAAATGAAAGTTTTGATATTGGTGATTTATCTTGGTATCTATCTGCAATCTATAGTGGGGTTGTGATAGCTATAGTTGCATCGGAATTGCTTATAGAAGTTATTCTAGTATAACATTGGTGTAGTTGGTGACACTGTCACGATTATGGAAGGATAAAATGAGGCCATCTGGCTATATTTGGCCGGCGCCAGCGAGATATTATTACCAACGTATAACACATTAACGTACTCGTTCGTTTGGCTCAACGGTGCAATTATGATTATGTGAGATGCAATTATGATTATGTGAGAAAGAAATCATCTTTTTCCAGTGAAATGATAATAACGTGGTTCCAGTATTTTTTGGTATTTTCTCCCAAAATACGGTCCATATCTAGATATACAGAGTACAGGCACGGTGGTGCAGCCCTTTTTCTTTTTTCCTTTTTTTGGCTGTTCAGTCGTGGCTTAGTGTCTTAGTACTGACAGTTAATTAGACAGATGCGGTAAGAAGCTGTATTTACAATGGATGAAGTTCCAGAGCAATGCTTTGTTAAAAGCATAGCGAATTTGTACCGGTGAAGCGGTATGTTTCATCCATGCAGTATTGCTTTTCCCTTTTCCTCTTTCTGCTACTGGATACAGAGATAAGGCGTAATTTCTTTGCCGCTGTCGATTTGTTGTGATGGTTTGCATGGAAATTGCGTCAGCATGGTGCTTCTTTATCACGTGGTCGGTTGCTCGTGTCTTGTATCTTTGGGGGCACGCCCAGGTTCTTGAAAATCTGAGATTCTGGGAAACGGTTGGGTAAAGGTAACAATTAATCATCCAACCAAACCATTTCTTAATGGGTGCACTGTCATGTATGGTGATGTCAAGTAATTGGGTGCATCTTCTTATAACAGTATCTTCTATATATTGGTGCATCAGTGCCTATAGTTGACTATTGACTCTCTGGATAATGACATGATAACTGACCTCTCTCTCTCTCTCTCTCACACACACACACACACACACACACTTTATCTGATGATATTTGGGTATAAAAAGTTGTGTTGCTTTGACTTGTTGCAACAGTCATCTGCGAATGAATCCAACAAATTTGCTTGGCGTGAATCTTCACTTGGTTTGCCTTTTGTTACCCTTGCTCTTCCTACATGCTACATTATTTTGAAGTTCACGTTCAGTTTTCTTGTTCATCTGTGCTCTTTTCTGGCTCTAATTAGGGTTACTAACTGTACATGCATCAGTTCAGCAAACTCTTTGGGTTCATCGTTTGGTAAAATTGGTTGTTGTCGTCTAATTGGCCTATGCTTGAATTTACTAGCACTTGAAAAATGTTAGTGTTCTTTCTATAGTTTGATGATGACTTTTCACTCATGTATTGTTTATCCTGACTTCCTTGCTTGCAGATGCTGCAGGCTGCCCTTTCATTTTATTTATCCATTAGCTTCTTGGCTTTCTTCTCTTTCAGGCAGCGCGAAAATGATGAAAAGTGGAAGCATGATTTATATGATCAAGAACTTCCTCAAGTTACAAGTACAAACTTAACATGAGATCTTCTCAGTTGCCAAAAAAAAATGTTAATTTTCCTTTATGTTTTCTTGATGAAGTTGATTACTTCTACACTAAATGCGTGTAAAGATTCCAAGTTAGGTGCAAAAGATCTACGACTGAAGCTTCAAAGAAAGGGTTCACAAAATGCACCTACAACTGGAAATGTTTCTCGTACTGGAGATCATCGAGAAAAGCTATCAGGTGCAATGCGTTCTCAGCCACCAAATGCTGATGTTCCTAAGAACAGGACACCATCAGATGCCAAGGTTGTGAAAGAAATTGCTCCAGCAGCTGAAACAGCTGAAAAGAAGGTTGACAATCCTCCCGCCATGAAAAAGACTAAGCAGAAGGTAACATATAATTTTAAGTAGATTGTATCATCCAATTTGTTTCCTTTTTATCATTTGTTAAGTTTTTTTTTCTTAGGTTTTAGCCCTTAGAGTATAACAGGCATAGTTATACACCGCCTGTGTATAACTGTTTAGTTATACACCGCCGGTCCCAAGCCCGGATAAAGGAGGAGGGTTGCGGTAGGCATGTGACAGCCAGCATAAAAACTTTGTCATACCTTATGAAAATGAACCAATATGAGAATTTCGTTGGGGCGTTCTCTACTGAGCGACGCGCTGTACTCTCTAGGCCCGGAGGCAGTGATAAATGGGCAAGGTTTGCTAGGTCGTCGCCCAAAAGCGACGCGTCACACCGGCGCCCGGGTGTGGTGTCAAATAGGCAAGGGTTCCCTCACTTTGTTGGACGGGTGGGGGTAAAAAAGTTAGTCCAAGACCATAAAATTAGGTTAGCCTCTTGGAACATAGGGTCTTTAACTGGTAAGTTGGTAGAGTTAGTAGATGTTATGTGTAGGATAAAGATTGATATTTTATGTCTTTAAGAGACCAAATGGGTAGGTGAGAAAGCAAAAGTGATAGAACCTTGGGGATATAAGATTTGGTATACAGGAATAAATAGGAATAGGAATGGAGTAGGGATTGTTATGGGTCGTCAGTTTATAGATAATGTAGTTGAGGTCTGTAGGAAGGGTGATAGAATTTTACTTATTAAATTAGTATTAGGTACGGATATTATTAATATTATTAGTGTTTATGCACTTCAGTTAGGTTTAGATGATTCCATTAAGCATCAATTTTGGGAAGATTTAGATGGAGTAGTACAAGGGATATCTTATGGAGAAAAGCTTTTCATCGGCGGTGACCTTAATGGACATGTAGGCATTAGTAGGGATGCATTTGAGAGTATCCATGGAGGCTATGGTATAGGAGAAAGAAATGAAAGTGGAGAAAGGATTTTAGATTTTTGTTTGTCCTATGATATGATCTTAGCAAACACTTGGTTTAGGAAGAGGGAGTCTCACCTAGTAACATTTAAAAGTGGGGTTAATACGAGCCAGATAAATTTTTTCCTACTTAGAAAGAGAGATAGGGGTTGTTGCATCGATTGTAAGGTTATACCAGGAGAAAGTGTAGCTACACAACATAGAGTCTTAATTTTAGATCTTAGAATTAGACAATGTCGCAAAAGGGATAGACATAGGATAGATCCTAGAATTAAGTGGTGGGCACTGAAAGGAGCTAAACAAGGAATGTTTGTAGAGCAGGTAGTTAAGGAAGCTGATTGGTGTCTCGAGGAGGATTCAGAATCAATGTGGAATAAGATAGCGGGTGGCATGAGAAAAGTGGCTAAGGAGGTATTGGGTGAGTCTAAAGGCGGTGCACCACTAGGTAAGGATACATCATGGTGGAACGAGGATGTCAAATTAGCTATTAAGGTTAAAAGAGAGTGTTATAGAAATCTAAGTAAGAGTCGTGATAATGAGAATTTGGAGAAGTATATGATAGCAAAGAAGGAAGCTAAAAAAGTTGTTCGAAACGCGAGGGTTAAGGTATATAAGGAGGTTTATGACAAGTTGGATACCAAATAAGGCGAGAAGGATATTTATAGGCTTGCAAAGATGAGAGATAGGAAATCAAAGGATTTGGGTATGGTTAGATGTATCAAAGATGAAACGTAAAGGGTTTTAGTCAAAGATGAGGAGATTGAGGAGAGATGGAAAGATTATTTTGATAAGCTATTTAATGATAGTCATGCTCAAGATCTTGGAGACTTCTCTATTCCTTTTCATGAGATAAATCGTGACTTCATGCGCAAGATTCAAAAGAAAGAAATTGCAGAGGCTTTGAAGAAAATGAAATCAAGAAGGGCAGTTGGCCCAGATGGTATACCTATCGAGGCTTGGAAATGCTTGGGAGAGAAAGGTTTAGAATGGTTGACAAATCTTTTTAATTTAATTTGGCGAACAAATAAGATGCCTAATGAGTGGAGGAAGAGTACTTTGGTGCCTTTATATAAGAATAAGGGTGATATACAAGATTGCACAAACTATCGGGATATAAAACTCATGAGTCATACTATGAAACTTTGGGAGAGGGTGATTGAGTCTAGGTTGAAGATGGTTGTCACGATATCCGAGAATCAATTTGGTTTTATGCCTGGTAGATCAACTATGGAAGCTATACATCTTCTTAGACAACTTATTGAAAGATATAGAGAGAGGAACAAAGATTTGCATATGGTTTTTATTGATTTAGAGAAGGCATACGATAGAGTACCTAAGGACGTTCTCTGGTGGACAATGATGAAGAAAGGTGTTTCTCTCAAGTACATTAGCATAATTAAAGATATGTATGAAGGAGTATTAACCAATGTCCGCGCTTGTGGAGGGGTGACAACCAATTTTCCGATAACGGTTGGGTTACATCAAGGATCTGCTTTAAGCCCTTTCCTATTTGCGATAGTGATGGATGAGCTTACGAGATCAATTCAAGAAAATGTACCGTGGTGTATGTTGTTTGCTGATGATATTGTTTTGATTGATGAGTCTAGAGCTGGGGTTAATGCTAAGTTAGAATTATGGAGACAGACATTGGAAGCTAGAGGTTTTAAGTTGAGTAAGAGTAAGACTGAATATATGGAATGTCGGTTTAGTAAGCAACGAAGTAGTGATGGGAGTGTAGTGAAACTTGGTGAGCAAGAAATACCGGTGAATGATTATTTCAAATATTTGGGATCCATTATTCAAAAGTATGGAGAAATTGATGGAGATGTAAATCATAGGATAAAGGTTGGGTGGATGAAATGGAAAAGTGCAACTGGAGTGCTGTGCGATCGTAGAATGCCATTGCGGTTGAAGGGAAAGTTTTTTAGGACGACTATTAGACCCGCTTTACTATATGGTACGGAATGTTGGGCTGCGAAGAGACATCATATTCAAAAAATGAGTGTAGCTGAGATGCGGATGCTTAGATGGATGTGTGGAAATACAATAAAAGATAAGATTCGGAACAAGGAGATACGTAAGAAGGTAGGTGTTGCACCCATTGAAAATAAGATGCGAGAGAATCGTTTTCGGTGGTTTGGACATATTCGGCGAAGGCCTAATGATGCTCCAGTTAGAAGGTTGGAGAAATGGGAAAATATATTAGTTAAAAGAGGTCGGGGTAGGCCTAGGAAGACTTGGATGGAGATGATAGGAAAGGATATGAATGCTTTGAACCTCACCGAGGACATGGCATTGGATAGAAATGATTGGAGGAAAAGGATTCATGTGGAAGACCCTAAATGAATTTCTTTTTTGGTTCATATCGCTGACCCCAATTGTTTTGGGATGAAGGCGTAGTTGTTGTTGTTGTAGTATAACAGGCATAGTTGTCTCCAACTCATTAGGACCCATTCAAGTGGTTTCTGGGTTTTACCTTGGCATTTACGTTAACATTACTGCCAGCGTGGATACATATCAAATGTCTGGATGATCTAGTTGAAAAAACAGCATATTTCTTTACATGATGTTCCTCTGCCATGTGCTTGGTTTTTCTCATTCTAATCATGCATCTGACATGCCTTAGTTTTTCTCTCTTCTTTTCAAAGTATGGACTTTTCACATTGTTATATGGTAACATCATGTTCCCGATTTTTGAATCACACCAAATTAGAAAGTTTTCAACGGATTTCATGAGCTTTGATCTTATAAATTAGCTGGGATTGGTACCCAAGTTCTGGGGTAACACCTTTGAGTGCAGGTGCTCTGAATCATTTTGGGTAATGTTTGCTAACCAATACTTGAGCAAGTCAAAACCTCAAATGCACATCATATGCACGTAACTGGAAAATTTGTTTTCAAATGGGCTCTTGGAACATAAAGTCAACTTGTTATTGTAGTTCCTACCATGGTAAATGAGTGCATTTGCGTTATTTCCCCATGTAGGTTTGATGATTCTGACCAGAGCAAGTAGGGAAGGAAAAATAATCAGTAAAATGCAGTCAATAGCTTATCCATCTTTCGGTCACATGTTTCTACAATTTGATTGAATGGCATATTTTCTTTTTATAGGATTGTCTATTTTGTCATTTCTTTATTATTTAAGGTTATATATTACAAATCTGAATTGTGTATTTTTTTACTTTTGCATGGATTCTTGCACATTATGTGTTCATTGAATTTTTTCCGATGCTTTTGGTAATGAAATTTTAAACATACCGTGCATAGCAAAGGTTGCATTCTTGGAGCTGTAGCTGACCCTCTTTTCAATGTGAGAAATATTGAAGTTTTTACTTGCTTTATGGTTATTGAATGTCTAAATGCCCATGCCTTTCTTCTGACTTCTTTTATTGTTTTTTCTTTGGGTGTTCCAATTTCCATATATAATTATTTATTCTGCATCACATACTTGGTGTCATTGAAATTCAGTTTTTTGCTTTTTTCAGTCTGAATCCTCAGTGTCCGCTCTGCTGAAGTCCTTAGATCTGGAGAAGTATTTAATTACATTTCAAGCAGAGGAAGTACATGATTTGTTGCAACCTCTCCCTTGTTCATTTCTTGGACCTTTCTATGTTTCATAACCTTATGTTTTTCTGTTTACTTGTGCATCGCCAGATTGACATGACTGCACTTGTTCACATGACTGATGATGATCTCAAAGCTCTGGGAATTCCAATGGTATTTGTCTTTGATTGATCACTTTACACTTTCAAGGGTAATTGGTTTTTTCGAATAGTGACCATAATATCCATGATCTGTGTCAGTGATCCATCATCGATCTATTTTGGTTTTTTGGATAATCTATTATAATGCCTTTGTGTGTGAGAAAGATGCTTCCTTTCTTAGTAAAGATGACATCCATTTTTATCTGAAATTGATGCTTGATAATTATATTTTTGTTGCAAGCAGAATCTTTACTTTCTATGTTAGCTCTGTGAGAATGGCCCACTCGTTCTTGCTGGAACGTGAGAATGAGGCGTGAGAGAGAGAGAGAGCTGCGGCAGCAAAGGGGGACTTCACTATTGAAGTCGTGCCCTACTTTATGTTTATATATACATATACAAAACAGTAACTGGGTTGGACCAAATATTTGGATCCATACCCAGACATAAAGTTACAAGTTACATTGGAGAACCCAACCCACGCTGGAAAACCCGATCCATTTTATGATACAGTCTTAATACCCTCCCTCAAGTTGTGCATGGTCCTGTACCATGGACAACTTGCCTTTGAGATACCAAAACCGCACACTCGTAAGTCCTTTGGTAAGTAGATCAACAACTTGATCTTCTGTTGGTACATAGACTGGAATAACTTCTTTGTCCTCTACCTTCTGTCGGACAAAATGTTGATCGATCTCTATGTGTTTCGTTCGACCATGGTGGATAGGATTGAAAGCAATTTGAATGGCACTTTGCTTATCGCAAAACAGATTCACAACCTTCACTTTTTCTCCTATCTCTGTTAATAAATGTCTTAACCATGTAACTTCGGCAGTGGCAGAGGCCATGGATCGGTACTCAGCTTCTGTACTTGAACGTGCAACAACACGTTGCTTCCGACTACTCCATGATATTAAGTTTTCATCAACATACACACAATACCCAGAGACCAGACTTTCTATCGTCTGGATCTCCTGCCCAATCTGCATCTGCATACACTTCTAGTGGTCTATGTTCTCCTTTTGCCTTTGATTGACGATAAACAAGCCCATCTCCAAGAGTACTCTTCAAGTACCGAAGAATTCCTTTAACTGCATTCATGTGTTCTGTACGTGGATCGTGCATGAACTGAGAGACTTGATTCACCGCATATATAATATCCGGCCTCGTAAAAGTAAGATATTGAAGCATCCCAACTAAGCGACGATAATATTTCGGGTCCTCATAGATCTCCCCATCTTGAGCACTGAGTTTATGGTTTAACACACTAGGAGTATTCAATGGCTTGCAGTTCTTCATTCCTGACTTCTCCAAAATATCCAGAGCGTACTTGTGTTGGGTCAACAAGAAGCTAGTATTTTGTCGATCCACTTCAACTCCAAGAAATATCGTAGGACACCCAGGTCCTTCATCTTGAACTTCTGATTCAATAGGATCTTTGTAGCCTCTATATGCTTGCAAAAACTTCCTGTAATAATAATGTCATCTACATATATGAGAAGTAAGGTGTTGACCTGATCTCAAAAAATGAAAATGAATGATCAAGTTAAGAACGGACAAATCCATATTGTGGCACTTCAATGGAGAAACTGTCAAACCATGACCAAGATGCTTGTTTTAGTTCATAAATAGCTCGTCGCAACCTGCAAACATGTGTCTCAGGATTGTTTTCTGCATAACTCCATGTAAACTTCCTCCTTTAGATCGCCATGTAAGAATGCATTTTTAACATCAAGTTGACTTAGAGACCATCCATGCTGAACCAGGGTTACCGGAAGCGCCTAGCTAAAAGGGGAAGCGCGCTTCGAAAGCGCGAAACGTCGCGCTTCTGAAGCGTGGGGGGAAGCGTCCTCCTTTTTTGGGAAGCGCACTTCCCTTTAATGGGGGACGCGCTTCCCTTTAATGGGAAGCGCACTTCCCATCACGCTTCCCCCTCGCTTCCCCCACGTTTCCCCTGTTTTTTCAATTTTTTTATTTTTTATTTTTATTTTTTTTCGCTTCCCCCTCGCTTCCGAGACGCTTCCTAGGTCACTTCCGAGACACTTCCTGAATCGCTCCTAAGTGGTCCCACGCTTCCCCGCTTCCTAAAATTTTGAAAGTGCCTCGCTTCCCGCTCCCGCTTTCTCAACTGGCAACCATGTGCTGAACCGCCAAGGATAACACAAGTCGAATGGTTCCCATTTTTACAACTAGTCTTCTCCATATGCTTGTGTGAAACCTTTAGCGACTAGTCTTGCCTTATATCTTTCAATGGATCCGTCAGGTTTGTACTTAATTTTATATACCCACTTAGACCCTACAACATTCTTATCCAGAGGCTTATGAACTATTTCCCAGGTCCTACATTCATGCAAGGCTCCCATTTCTTCATTCATAGCATCTGCCCATTTTGATGACAAGGAGGCTTGGGAGAAATCGATGGGTTCTTCTTGTTTTTCAACCTGTGCAACGAATAACTGCATTTCTGTGAAAAAATTCTGATAGCTTACCCATCTTCCCATCTTTCAATAGGGTGTCTGATCCTTTCCGAACGTCTGACATGCTCAGTTATGAGGGGTGTGTCCCTTCTCCTGACATACATTGCCCCTTTGAATCTTCTGTCATCTGAACGAGCAGTACCATATGTCAGGGTTTCTTCTGCGGTGGGAGGCACAGTTCCCTGAGCAGTTGTCAACACGTTCCCGCTAGGTTCTGCATTGGTTTCCATGGGCTCACACTCATCTATCACTGTGTGACATGGAGCAGAGTTATCCATCTCTAGCTGATCAAATAATTCATTCGCTAGCCACGACTGATAGCTTTCTTCCTCCTTAGTAACCCTTGCTTCTTTGTTCAAGATCTGAACATTGTTCTCATCAAAGACAACGTTTCGTGAGATTTTAATGCTCGAGTGTCTGGATCATAGCATCGATATCATTTATACTCTTCAGCATACCCAACAAACCTGCATCTAGAAGCTTTATCCTGAAATTTGTTACGTTGGGAACTGTCAATGTGAACATAACATACACATCCAAACACTCAAAGTTGACTGTATTGAGGCTAGGTACCAAAAAACACGAAATAAGGAGTCAACTTATTCAACATTTTCATCGGTAAACGATTTATTACATAAATTGCAGAGTGAAAGTCTTCTGTCCAAAGACTTAAAGGAATATGAGTGTCATGCAACATACTTCTTTCTGCAACCCCATTTTGTTTTGGTGTGTGTGGGTAAGATATTCTACGCCTTATCCCGTTGTTTTGAAGAAATTCAGTAAATTCCTTTGATAGATACTCTCCCCCTCCGTCACACTGAAATTGTTGAATACTTGTCGAGAATTGATTGACAACAAGAGCATGAAATAAACGAAAGAATTTGAATACCTTAGACTTGTATTTCATAAAATAAATCCAAGTATATCTGGAATAACTATAAATGAATGTGACATAGTAGCGACTGCCGGACAAAGAGGGTTGTGGAGCAGGTCCCCAAACATCAGAATGAATAAGTTCAAAAGGAAAAGAAGCTCTTTCATTTATTGAATTGAAGGGAAGTACATGACTCTTACACAACTGACAACTAGAACAAAGAAAACCATCAACCTTATTATACGGACTTGATCTTGAAATAAGACCGCTTGACACAAGTTTCTCAAGAGAAGAATTATTACAATGACCCAAACGACAATGCCAAATATTTGGCTTATTGTACGAAGACAAGCTCAAACAATCCTTAGATGAATCCAATTTGAATGGTTGACTAATTGACGATTTTGATCCAGCTCTACGAACAAGTGAAGAAGTCTCTTTGAGGATATACATATTTCCCTTTCGCTCTCCCTCAACGAGCGTCTTCTTCGTGAGTGGATCCTTGACACAGACAGAAGAAAGAGTAAATTCAACGCAAGAATGAATGTCATCAACCAATTTAGAAACGGAAATGATATTTTTGACAATATTAGGGAAATGAAAAACATTGGAGAATTTTAGGGAACCATCGGAAAGAGGAATATTCACGTTTCCAGTGTATCTCCAGTTTTAATACTTGCATTTCCATGATAAGGGATGGGTTTCAAAATCTTACCAATATCACCTGTCACGTGGGCTGCAGCTCCAGAATCAATATACCAAGTTCCCTGATCATCCTGTTTGAAATTCAATCCTGACAAAGCTGATATTAAAAGACTCTTGACATTGTCTTCATCCCATTGAGTTCCTCCAGCTTTTCCCTTGCTTGACGACCCTGTGACATTCATTTTCCCTTTGTTTTGCGGGTTGTGCCAACAATTTGCCTTGATATGTCCCTTTTTGTTGCACAAATAGCAAGTTGGAACATTTTTGAAATTGTGATTTCTCGAAAAACTACCTGATGGCATGCTAGGCGTGGGCAACAATCCACGCCCCCTTGATTATTTCTTATCTGTCCATGTCCTCGGAAATGGCCACCTCCTCTCCCTGAATTTGTCCCTGTAAACAATACTTCTTGGCTTCTTGAATTGTTGCCTACATCTTCTCCTTTAATGGAAATTTCGTATTGTAGTAATTTTGCCCGAAGATCCTCAAAGTTAGGAAGTGAAGGAGGACACAAGAGAGATGTTACCAACATATGATAATCTGATCCAAGCCCGTTTAGCGCTTGTTGAACTTTGTCCTTATCAGAAATCACACAACCCACCATAGCCAATTGATCTGTGATGATCTTCACCTTGTTCATATACTCTGTAACAGTCATGCTTTCTTTTTTTAGGAGTTGAAACTCCCTCTTCAAATGCATAATTCTTGCCTCTGAGATTTGAGAATAGGTCTTCGCAAGTTGTTCCCGCAACTCCATTGCTGAGCACTCATCTGGAATACCTACAAGAACCTCTTGCGAAAGAGTAGAGGTAATGTAGGCTACAACAACTTAATCTCGTTTTCTCCAAGTGGTGAATTCAAGATTTCGAATCAACTTGTTAGAAGTCTCTCCCTTATCGTCCACAATTTCCTGCACAATAAATTCCGGTGGTGCAGAGATCGTTCCATCTAGGTGTCCATAGAGATCGAGGCTCTTAATGAAAGGCAGTATCTGCCTCTTCCAGGTTAAATAGTTATTGTTACTCAGTTTGTCTTAGATAAATTGTCCTAGAAAACTAGATGGCAGGGTAACAGAATCCATGAAAACTGAACTGTAAAGTAGCTGACTGCTGACAAACACTTAAGGAATGACTTTGGATCTGAAATAAATTCAGACCAGATTAAATCAAGAATAAAGGAATAGGTATTTTAGATCTTGAAGGAATGACCAGAAATCAAGAATAAATGAGTGAAACTGGATCGGGAAGAAATTAAAATCTGATTCGCTTCAGATCTGAAGTGAACTCAGATCTAACCGTGACAGACGAAGAAACAACAGCAACTAAGAAAACAGATCTGATCTTTGGATTAGATCTGATCTTGATTTCAGACTTGAATGAAACAGATGCAACAACCAAAGCACAATATATGAACCTAAACAGTTGATGACTGTTTTCAGCTTAATACCAAATCTGATATCAGAAACCACGTTTGGGCAGATTCGGATTTCAGATAGCCTTTGGGTTCGACAGTCTGATCCAAATCAGACTGATCCAAATCAGACGTGATAAACAAAAGGAAGAAAAGGTAGATAAAGAGGGCAGCAGTCACGCAGGGTCAAATCTATCGATCATATCTATGATCAGATCTGAACCGATAGTTTGGAAGAAAACAAAAAAAGAACGATGACTAAACAGAGAGAGAAAAGCTGGATGAAGACAGAAATGGAAGAGGATGCAGACAGAAATAGAAAATAGAAAAGAAGGCAGATAGAAGAACCTGGAAGAAGAAACACCTGGGACGTTGATCTCGCTGGATAGCCCTAGACGGAACAACACCTGCAGTGTCGATCTTGCTAGACACGCCCTTCAGAGTCGATTCACCGTGCAGAAGCCTGCTCTGATACCATGTGAGAATGGCCCACTCGATCTTGCTGGAACGTGAGAATGAGGCGTGAGAGAGAGAGAGCTGCGGCAGCAAAGGGGGACTTCACTATTGAAGTCGTGCCCTACTTTATGTTTATATATACATATACAAAACAGTAACTGGGTTGGACCAAATATTTGGATCCATACCCAGACATAAAGTTACAAGTTACATTGGAGAACCCAACCCACACTGGAAAACCCGATCCAGTTTATGATACAGTCTTAACAAGCTCTTTCCCTGCAATTTTGATGTATATGGACTGACCTGTTAATTTTGTGTTTGTTTATTTTGGTGGGATTTTTAGGGACCAAGGAAGAAAATACTTTTGGCTCTGAATTCCAGACAACAGAACTGAGGCCTTTTTTCATTGTTTAATTTGCAGTGCCCAAGGTCATTACTAAAACAGTTCTGCCTTTCAAAGTATTCATCTGCTTTTGTTAATATGCCGTGAATGATAATTCATTTTGCTTCTGCTTATGGTGCCTCTCTATGCGAATGCAACAGTTAATTGTAAACAAGATTATCTTTTTGAAGGATGAACCTGCTATAACAGACGTGGAAGATGAAACCAGGAACAGGACTATTAACATTTGAAGCTCTTCAGGACTTGTATTTTAACGGTTGCAGAATCCTTAGCGCTCATGGCGATTTCACCAGTTATTTTGTTTCTTTCCTAGACTCAACTATGTTGAACATTTTGAGTTTTTTTTTGTTTATTTGGAGCTAGAAAAAACAATCAATTAAAGTTAGCTGTTCAAAGTAAGATCACTAATTCAAATGCACCTTTTCCATTTCTCTTTTATGTTTCTTTTTAGGTGCGGTAGAATCTGAGGCCTAGTATGGAAGTTTTAATTACTCTTGCAAGATCATTTTTATCATCCGAAAAGAAAAAATACGATCCTCGGTAAAAGCCAAACATGTAATTTACCTTTTTTTCTTATACAAGTTCTGAATGTTTAGCATGCCAAGCAAACTGCAGAGTTTTTAGCAGCAACGGTTTAGGAATGTCAAAGATACACAGCTAAGAACAATCTGTGCAGACGCTTGCGTGGAATGCAAGAACACCATATTATCTAAGGGTGGGCATCAGGCTGGCCTGAGCCCGTTTAGAGCTCGGCCTGCTGGGTTTTAAATGCGGCCCAGCCCAGCCCAGCTCACAGATGGACGGCCCATTTACTAATAGGCTGGGTTTGGCCCAGTTTTTAAGGAGCTCGGATTTGAAGAGCAGCCAGTAACCCGGCCCATAGTGCAACTAATTAAGTAAATAATAAATAATTACCAACTTTTCAAAGACCCAACTAATTATCTTTCTAGTTTTTAAAAAATTAATGCAACAAATTAGGTAAAATAATAATAGTTACCAAGTTACTATGCAATTAATTAATTTATTTTAATTTTTATATTATTAAAAAAATAATAAATAGATCTAGCCTGCTGGGCCAACCTGGGTCGGGTTTCGGCCCAGTAGCAAACAGTCCCGGGCCTAAAACCTTGACCCAAACCGAGGCCATGACAGGCCGGATCAGCTTGGCCTGTTGCCCATCCCTAATATTATCACAACATTCTCATCTATCAGGAGTTAAGAAAATATTAATCCTAGAAGATATAACAAGATCAACTCACAAAGGGCACATCCAAGTCTCCTAGGAACCAAAAACAAAATTTCTTTCTCTGCAGATGAGCACATTTTGGAGCTGTTTCGTTTTACACTTCCAATAATATATATGAGCAAAAGTAAACTTTCATAGCAGAAAACTGGCAATCAACACTGGCTAAACGCGAGTTTGATCATATTAGATGATTTTTCTCCCTCTTCCTCGGTGACATTGCTTTCACAGAATCAGGAGGATGTTGCTTTACTTTTCCATGCAAGAAATCTTGCCCTTTTTTGCCGGTACCATTTCACTTCTTTGAAGGTTGCTAGGAAAACATGCATCAGCACTGGAACAAAGAAAGGCTGTTGCATGGAAATCCAAACAGACATGCGTTGCATAATCAGGAAAACTGAAACAATGAATAGGTGGTGCAAGAACCATGTCTCAATCTGACACCTTTTACAGACAGATGGGATCGGAATTTTCAAGCTTCATATTTTTTATTTTTTTATTTCCAAGAGTTTGAAATGGGAAAATAAAAATGAAGGCAGGAAATATGTACAGTTCCGTTTAGAATGGGAAATAGCAAGAAAACCAATGTGATCAGAAAACATTGGGTAAAAAGTCACTTTTTCCTTTCATGACAGCTTTAAACAAAAATGCAAATAACGAAAAAAAATAGACATTCGAACAGGAAAGATCTTTGGAAATCACAAGCACAAGGACATTTCATGCCTAGAGAAATTTGAGGTACTCTCACATATGTTAAATGTTCTCTGTGTGCTGTTCATATGGTTGGCTTGTTACTTACCATGTATATGGCTATGTGGTGCTCAATGGGAAAATAAAGGAGCGACATAATTGATGGATGGAAAAAAGCGTCTTCAGCTAGTGCTCTTGCTTGCCGAGAAGATACTGCACAAAAATGTGAGTGCAGTCGTTAATGTCTCCGCAAATCTAAGCACATAATGCAGAGATACACTACAAATTCATGTATTTTAATTTTGAAAGAATATCCAGAGTTTGAAAGATACATACATGCAACAGCGTCATAATCTCCCTGAGATGCAATCTTCTGAGCTGAAGTTGATGCTTCAAGCGATAACTTCACCTTTACAGAGCACAATAATTACCACAAGAAAAAATATGAAAAATTAGAATAGGCAAAGAGTTATCCAAGATTGCTGGAAGGAAGAGTTGTTTGATAGGGAGTGATGGAGAGGTTGGAAAAACATTAACAGCTCAATGGTCTACGCTCCAGTTATTATAAATTTCAAGTGTCTCCTAGCTAGATAGCTAAGAGAAACAAATCTTTATGGAACCACTTCAAAGATGCCATAAAACATCTATAAATTACTGAGCAGGTAAGGTTGATCATATTGTAGATCGTTGGAATGAAATCACAAACATGATCTCCATCACCTACTAAACCATCTACCACTAGCACTTTCTTCAAAGCCCTACTTATTTTGAAATTTCTGACCCTGGTGAGAATTCAATTAGAATGAGACTTCCCTGCATAAGAAACACGTAAAAAGCATCTAAATATTTAATTTTAAAACTATTACAACCATGAAACCCTTCTTCATTTCTATAGTGATCAATGTGAAGAAATAATAATAATAACACCACCAACAACAATAACAGAAACAGCAAAAATAACAAGACATGCAAGTGCAGCATCCCCTTAAGAAATATAAGAATCAGAATACATAAAATGTTGAAGTTGAAGTGCATAAAAAGAAATGGAACATGTTACCTGGGTCCCTATTTCATCCATGACAATCATACTTGGAAGGGATTGGACCTGCACAGGAAACATCAACTGATAAATACATGATTTAAAAAATAGGAACAGAAAATACTGGATGCTTCTAAGTCGCAACTTTGTTACGAACCAAAAAACACACACCAATCTAGAAAGAGAGCCAAGAGTTGCTGCACAAGATAAAAGATTAAAAGATGCATGGCGGCGAATCAAGAAATCAAGCTCCCTGCAAGTACAAAACAGCACCATGGGATATGTGTCAACACATTAAGCAATAAAAAATCTTCAGGCAATTAAGCATATGTGGATCTCAAAGGGATCATGCTTTCCATTTGCAGGGAAAAATAATTTCAAATCGATGGGATACATAGCATGATTTAAGAGACTTAAGTCTAATTGCTAGGAACAGTTCTAGCATCAATGCACTAGAGTAAGAGATGGAGATTATTTCCACTTTTTATGGAGGTCAAAGAAATAATTCTGATAAAAATCATTGACGTTTTCATGTGACCAGTTATCAAATATTAACAAGGGATTGATCGGAAGAATCATGTTCCTCAGTAGGTTTTATTACATAAAAAAACAGGAAAAAGATTGGAGAAGCACAAGCCAAAGTCGTGAAATCATTTATGTAATGATGGCCCAGACCATGACATAATAGAAAATGAAGTTGAAATCTGGAAGCAACATATATGCAAATGGGGTTTTCCCTTGTAAAGAAAACCAAACGCATCAAAATGAAAGTAAAATTTTTTCTTCAGGCTGCATGTACCAGTGTTTCTGACGTGCCTAGAACTCAGTAAGATAGGTCTCATATGAACCTGTACCAGTGGTTTCTGACGTACCTAGAGACCTCAGGATGATAGGTCTCACATCAACATAGTTGTACATAGACAATTGGCTACAATTACATCTCTCTCATCAAGGTTTCCCAGTAATCTAAAACTTCTTTTCAAGATAATAGTTGTTCAGACGATCAGATGCAAAACATAAGGACAAACTAATTTATCAAGAGTTTCTCAACACAGATTTTTTGTGAGAATTGGAAGTTTTTCTCCATGGTCAGAATATTAGTGAAGGTGATCATCAGAGGCATCTCATGGTAACAAATGCAATTAGTTTGAAGCTCTCAAAGACAAGTACCAAGCAAGAACAATAACAAAATCAAAATTTAAAGCAAGATTTTTGCAACACATAAAGCAGTGATGTAATATTGTAAGAAATTGCTCAAAAATAAAATAGAAAAATCAAATTAACTATATGTTCATCACAAAGTACATGAAAGGACGAATAGCTAGACTACAACATGTAGGAAGAACCATGGTTCTGCTCACATAAGTGAAGAGATGCAGCACACAATTATACACAGAACCAAACAAGCAAGGACACTAGTGTGGATTTCCTAGCAACTATGCTTTCCAAAGCCTGTACAATTGCAAGAATAATATGGCAGGTATGCATGTTAACTGTAATCAATAATATGAAAATGCCAGTATTGAAAAAAAAAAGTTTCACACTAGGCTCTCATAGCCAAAAGAATACCTCTGATCTCAGTTTCCAGCCAAGATGAACAGGCAAAATTAGAATCATTGTTTAATCTGGAATTGGATGTCTACAAGTAAAATGATATGCTAATTGAGCACTGACCATGCTGTAAAGCCTGTTTCACTGGCTAAGACGTTCAAGTCCTCACTCTGTGAATTGTCAGAAAGAAGAGCAAAAAGCAGCCTCAGTTGCCCTATAAAAACTTTAAAGACTTGTTCCAGATCCTGTTGCAAATTATACAAGCATCAATAAGAACATGTATTTGAACTCAACAACAAACTACTAGTCTACTATACAATTAAGAAAAAAAGAGGGATTGGTTAATAAGAGCAATCAGCATTCAAAATACTTGCAGACAGACTATAAGAGCAAATCAAATAATCAATCAATATCCAAAATACTTGCTTTTGGTGCACATTGACAATATAAAACATGCACACAAACATTTCAAATGATATTCAAAGTTTCAAGCTATTGCAGTGAAGTAGCATGGTAACAACTTGTACCAAAAGCAAATAACAGCTCCATATTTCCTATTTTACAACTTACAAACAGAGAAATAAGGTTAATAAGAAAGTGCGGCTGAAAAAAGTTCCAGTTGGCAGAAAAATTTGGAAATTAAATAATAACTGCAGTGAAGCTTAGATTTTCACCATCTTTAAGCCTCTGATATTTTTAAGCCAACAGCATTTGCAGAACTGAAATTTCTTTGTAAAGAAAAAATCAGCTTTTATGATGACAAGTCTCTACATATCATGGCATAGCATGCCCTAGAGTATGCTTTTAGAAGATTTATTATCACAAGTTGCCCTCATGGAAACCCCGGCCACTTCACACAAGAAACTAGACATAACCATAGCCATTAAGGATCATGGATTGTCAGTTGTGGGTAGTGGGCTGTACATCATTTAACTACTAGCTAGATATTAGACAGCTTCTGGTATCCAGTTCAATATAATACCCATAACAGATCATAAAAAATAGAAAGTTAGGACCCATACATGGGAGAAGGGAAAACAAAAATCAGCCTTTTTTTCTTGTCAAAATCTAAAGACATGAAAAATTCGGTCACTGATTTTAGTGATCTGGTTACTAACAACCTGCAATCCAGCATGTGCAACCAATCCCCGGTAGGTCCAGTAAATCGTTTCACAATGGGTATGACAAGTTTGCTACTTAAAAGTACCTTTAAAAAGAAGAAAAGTTGCAAACAAAAGGGACTCAACAAACATTTAACTCAGATTATTTTGAAAAAATAACAAATCCCATCTGCAAAATGAAAAATGACAGAAATAGAATGCCAAACTCATAAAACAGTAAAATTCCAGTAAACATACAATCCCAAAAGCCATTACGCAATCTACTGTCTACTACACATTATCAGTGATACCTGGGAAGAAAGAGAACTCTTTGAAGGTTGCACTCTTTGAGAATTCTTCGAACAGCCAGGTGGGTTCCAAATAACGCCTCCCCACATCTAAAGAACGGTACTATGAGAATGAGAAAGCCCATACAAAAATAAGTAGCCCAGCAAGTTTCAGGTAGTGGAACTTACTGGAGATATAAATCCATTGGTAACAGAAATGTCGCCATTAGGAAGTTGCAGAACCAGAGGGCACTCTTCTGCAGATGGTATATAACTATCGAAAATAAAACCCAAACATTAATGATTATGAGATTTCTTAAATCTTATTTTTATATCAAACTCACGGTGGCAGGGCAAGTTTTTATGCTCAAAAGTAATCAGTGAATAAGCATTGAGATGATCACCACAACAAGAAAAAAAAGAAACATTGGATAATAATTAATAAGTGTTTACAAACTCGTTCATGTTGCAGAATCAGCCATCCAACATACACCTGTACACGTTATGCTCATGAATTTTCATCCAAAATTAGCTTACTAACTAGATGTATACCAAAAGATATAATAAAAGCATCTAGACTTGCATTCCTAACATGACTGGCAGAACGACAAGGCAGATTGCAGCAACTGGAAACATGGGCATGAAAGAGGTGACTAAGATGGGGAATTCTAATTTGCAAGATCGTGTCCTTGATAGATGCTGATGAAGTTCGCCTATCAAAATCATTTTTCATTAGTAATCAATATGTTGCACTTACAGATAGTTACTTATATAGAATGTAGAGGAATTTGGATGACAAATTTATGATTTTTAATAGATTATGATTTTTAATAGAACCTAACAAATTTCAAATAAATCCACAATGAATTCTGTATTTCTATAAAAAAAATAGTAAAGAAAGAAATGAAGCTTAAATACAAAAAAGATGACGAGCAATGTTCTTGTATTCATAAAAAAACCAAGTAGTACTTCAATCAAAATACTCATCATAGGCTAACACAATATTGAATAACCGACTTATAAGAAGTAAGAACACTCTGAAAATAAAAGGATAGAGGTGGAAGACTATACACCACAAACTGCAGAATCTTCGATCTTCCAGCAGCAGCTACTGAGGTATCCAAATGCCATTCATTTGAATTTACCTATGAAATTATCCAAATGTAAGTAACAGAAAGTGGTTGCATGGTCTGAAGCAGATGGGCCATAAATTTAACTAAGTGCTCACAGAAAGAACAAGATGAATATAGCATGAACATGACTATCACAGCAAGTCTTAACATACAGCATAACCAGTAAAAGGATGTCCCCGACACATAATTTTTTAAAAGACAAAAATTCAAGGAAATTCAGCCTTGCTCTAGCATTTCCTTTAGAAGAGAGGAGGAGAAGGCTAGCTAAAAGGATGAACATTGAGACTTGAGGGTTTGTTTGATTAAATGATCTTCAACGAAGAGTCTAAGACCCTGTTTATATCAGGGTTACTGGAAACACTATAGAACATGGGAAAGTGTGCTTCTCCGAAACGCATTTCGGAAGCGCAAAACACGGTGCTTCCGAAACGCGTGGGGAAGCAAATATTTTAATTGGGAAGCTCACTTCCCAATAACAGGAAGTGAGTTTCCTTTTTTTAGGGTGGGGGCTTAGACAGTTTTAGCTTTTGATAAAAATTTTTAACCCAAAATCAAGAAAGCTCGATTCTTATTCGCTTCCGATTTGAATCTTAGGTCGCTTCCTTCTTCGTTTCCCCTTCGATTCTGATTTGATTCCTATGTCGCTTTCAAGTCATTCTACGCTTCCTAAAATTTTAGAAATGTCTCGCTTCCCACTTCCTCGACTGGCAACATTGGTTTATAGTCTAAGCATGTCTAGATGAGGTGAATTTCACCTTATCCACAAATAATTGCTAAATGTGAGCTAAAAGCATGTCTATATAAATGTTGAGACTTTTGCATATGCGGAGATTAGGTTTCATATGTTACGCCTTCCCACTCTTAGTGCTGCTGCTATTTTCCAGAATGGTGACCTACCTCTAGCTCTTATGCCATCACCTGAGGAAAGAGGAAAGAGATAGTCAAGAAAGCATCATCGTTTGTATAAAATAAAAGAACTTGTGGCGGCAAGCAAGTGAATTGGATCCTGCCCTCTTTCAGTAGTTAAACGGTGACGTTGTTAGTGCCATCAGCCGTGGTTCTGCTGATCCGCCTTCGTCCGTGGTGTCTCTCAGACCTTTCTAATGGTATTCCATCTCTTAAGAGTAGCTTAAAGCCCACTCATACCTTGTAGAGTCGTAGGAACCCAAACCGCTTCTGGTAGAGCAATGCAGTCCTGTTCCTTGGACTGTTTCACATACCTAGTATCCTAGAACATGTCCAGACCTTTTTCCAGTGTGCTCAGCCAGTACACGTCCCTAGCAGTCACCTAGATACTTTGAAACTGATTTCACACGCTTAGGAACTTGCAATAACCAAATCCACTCACTTGATTCCAAAACAATCACGTTTTAGCCCACCGGTCTACCCAGATGCACCCCATAACCCAGATGTCCTGAGATTGAAACTGCATGCCTAAAATTCAGGTTGTAACAAGTGGTATCAAAGCAAAAGCCCCGAGGATTTTACAGAGTTTCATAACTATTGAAACTCATATCTAAGGACGGGAAGCGGGATATGGCCACCGGAGATTGGATGCATAGTCAACAGACCCTGTCCCAATTGAGTGCTCTAGACAGTTAAATGTGTTTTGGTTTGTGTGACCTGTAGAGGAGTCCATTGGCTCTAAGAATTTCAATACATATTCTACGCATATGGAGGATTAGTTTAGAATCTTATTTCACCCAAATCGGAGTCGTATCGACCCCGGTAGGCCCCTCCCAAGTTGGGCCCAGATTTCTGGCAAGAGACAGGATTTCAGTTCAAGATCAGATGCATGATCAACTTCCAAAAATTGTGATCGGGTGAGTCTGCATCCAAAAAATAATTTTCTATCTCCCCCACATGTTGAGAATAGGCTGCAAAAAAAATCTGGCACAAATCTGCCCTCGTTGGCCCTATAAAATTCTCCCAACCGGACCAATTATGACAATGACCTAGAATTGAGACCTACTTCAAAAATTCACTGAGCTCCAACACTTGGGAGTTTCGCTCTGATTATCTAGGTGTTGTCTAACCCCTATCAAATTTTTAGATTTTTTGGACACATGTGCGAAGAAATTTGAATTTTGAAGTACAACTTGTTCTGGTACCTCTGAACTACCTAGAATGGCCCAGAATCAAGAAATTGGTCCCCATTCAGAAATTCGTATCTCCCAATCTCTTTTGAATTCATGTCTAAAATTTGGTGTGTGTGATCGTATTTCTATTGGCCAAATTCTGACCAAATTTCAAAATTTTTTGTGGTTTGTATCTTGAGATACAAATTTTGTATCACAACTTGATTTTCCTTGACTGTGATCGACTTGTTTCTCTTGGAGAACCGATCCCTAGTCATGACAAGCAGTGACCTTGGTCATCTTTATACTGGCTAGAACCTTGATCTGACATGCCTGGAGTTATGATGCAGAGCAGGTCCGGGACGTCTATGAGCACAGAGAGTACAGGCCGGGACGCCCCAGATCCAGCAGTACTCAGGAGTGGTACTGCAGCCTTTAAATACCCATCTTAGGGTTGCGTGCAGGGAACACGATGAAGAAATTAAAAAAAAAACAGTTTCCTTTGTTCTTTTCTGCAGCCGCACGTTCCATTGCTGTTTTATTTTTTTTCTTTATCCCTTTCCAATGATTCTATTTACTTTTTGCCTGTCATTGTTTTTCCTTCACTGTTAGTATTCTCAATTTGTAAGAGTTACCAGTTTTTTAATACATTGTGGCTCGCATACATTGATCCGAGCATCCTTTTCTTCACACTGCCATTGGATTACTGTGTACTGCACAGTCGAGGCCTTGGGAAATCATCCAACGTCAGTCCACTAAAGGACAGCATCGACCTCCTCTCTGACTCGTATTCCTCAACGTCAACACCCAGTGTGAAGGCCGTGGTCCAGGTTGCTTTGCTGCATCAAAAGTGCTGCCAAAGGCAGCCCGTTAACGGGGCGTCAAATATTCCTTCACCGCCCCAGCAACCACAAGCGGTGCTCATCGAAAACACAACGCTGCGGTTCCTTTACCGCGTCAAAGCCCAGACAAAGTCGTGTCTCGTCCGCCATCACCAAGGGGCGTGCAAACCGATCCTCTGTGCTGCATCAAATAGTATCAGGGCCCAGTCCCTCCTCTTTCGTCAACGGCATGACGCAAGAAGCGAGGAACGGTCCTATGAGCGGAAAGGCATGAGAGGAGATCATGAAGCGGCTACTCAACAAGTTGACAGAGATGCAGGAAGATATGCTATGCCTAGAAAAAGAGATAGCCGGTCTGTCGAAGCGCATGGATGGGGTCGAAGCCCCGATGGATGCGCTTGAATCCAAGGTGGATGTGCACGCAGTGCAATTGAATCAGTTAGGCGCGTGCGCGATTAACCCTGTTGATATTACCGTCGCTAGGCCCGAGCTGCAAGACCACAACGTTACGCTGGGTCCTGTCCCCGGCCTGGGCTTGTGGCCTCGCGCTCGGGAGCTCGTGCCACAAGGTGGGTCGGGCCTGCAGGGTCCCGACGTGCAACCGAATGACATTGAGGCGGGCCTGCGCAAGGATGTCGGTTGCGCGACCATCCAGCAGATGGTGTCATATCCATCATGGTTTCTTGATGAATTCAATTATGCCATTGCAACAAATATGGACGTCTTAGATTTGCATATTGGTGGACCTGATTACTTAGACCTTCCATTTGTCGAAAAGGTTTGGGAGTTGACTGCAAATAATATTATTATGGTTTGA
Source organism: Nuphar pumila (assembly GCF_984573655.1). Classification (NCBI taxonomy): domain Eukaryota; kingdom Viridiplantae; phylum Streptophyta; class Magnoliopsida; order Nymphaeales; family Nymphaeaceae; genus Nuphar; species Nuphar pumila. The sequence continues at coordinate 124,960,302 of NC_143255.1, forward strand.
CAGGCCTCTTTACGGAACATGGAACATTCCAGCAATAATTGATCTTTTGAAGCCATTTGGGTTTGCTTTTGGGAACGAGATCCTGAACGGGGATTTCTCTATGGACGGTGAGTAGAGCCACTATGCATTCGGGGCAGGTATAGTGAAGTTTTCATAAGGTGAAACGGTTTTTGGTAAGCATGCTTGTATTGTTGGGATTCTAGCCAAACCCTTAAGACTGCGTGCTGGAGGGACAAAAATTCAGCTTGTGCTTCCATGGGGTGCCATAGGATCAATTTCAAAACCAATCTACAAGTTTTAATTTGGAATCACCCAGGAATATCGATGCATGTTGCCTATAGTCAATGTGTCTGATTTATATGCATACCGTGGTGACAACAAGTCGTCAAAGCCGACTTCTTCCCAACCAAGGGAGAATGATGCAGAGCAGGTCCGGGACGTCCACGAGCACATAGAGTACAGGCCAGGACGCCCCAGATCCAGCAACACTCAGGAGTGGTCTCGGGTTCGAGAACCGGACCCGAGACCCAGATCCAACAGCAACCTTTAAATACCCATCTTAGGGTTGCGTGCAGGGAACACGATGAAGAAATTAAAAAAAAAAAACAGTTTCCTTTGTTCTTTTCTGCAGCCGCACGTTCCATTGCTGTTTTATTTTTTTTCTTTATCCCTTTCCAATGATTCTATTTACTTTTTGCCTGTTATTGTTTTTCCTTCACTGTTAGTATTCTCAATTTGTAAGAGTTATTAGTTTTTTAATACATTGTGGCTCGCATACATTGATCCGAGCATCCTTTTCTTCACACTGCCATTGGATTACTGTGTACTGCACAGTCGAGGCCTTGGGAAATCATCCAACGTCAGTCCACTAAAGGACAGCATCGACCTCCTCTCTGACTCGTATTCCTCAACGTCAACACCCAGCGTGAAGGCCGTGGTCCAGGTTGCTTCGCTGCATCAAAAGTGCTGCCAAAGGCAGCCCGTTAACGGGGCGTCAAATATTTCTTCACCGCCCCAGCAACCACAAGCGGTGCTCATCGAAAACACAACACTGCGATTCCTTCACCGCGTCAAAGCCCAGACAAAGTCGTGTCTCGTCCGCCATCACCAAGGGGTGTGCAAACCGATCCTCTGTGCTGCATCAAGTTAGATATGAAAGCGTTGAAGTAGAAACCATCTACGACGGTGATGGACACTCTCATTGAGGCAAACCTTCAAGTTGATACTACAATCAGGGAGCATCTAGCAGAAGAGACAAACCCACAAGTTGCTCACATCCTAAGACGTCTCGATAAGGTGGCTTGGCATGTGTGCAAGAGTGTGTTTGATATACTAGCTTGGGGGCATGAGTTATCAATGTCTAGATTCTATGAAGAGAGAATTCACTTCAGGGAGGTATGAGAAAATTATAGAGATCTATCACGTGGGGAGCATGACACTCCAAGTTTGGGGGTCAAGGAGTTTAATAAAAAGGTCTTGGTGGCAAAAATGTGAGTTGCCTTGTTCGGAGATCCGTCAAAGCAACCAAGTCACATCCTGTAGGAGACCTGCAGGGTGGATAAGTTGTGAGAAGAAAAACAAAATAAAGAGTTTGCCCTGCAGATGCCAAACCAGCCAATCGATTCACATGTTCAAGAATTGGGTAGTGAGTTTAAATTGTCTGATGTTAAATCGGCTAGTGATAAGGATGTGAAGGTGGAATAGCCTCATGGCCTCCCTTATCAAAGCTCTCACAAGCGTGTCAACACCAAATTTGTTGGAGATCCATGGCGAGGTGCAAAGTCATGAGGTATACGTGTTTATTGATATGGGGAGCACCTATAATTTTGTTAGGCAAAATGTTATCGGGGCTATTATAAAGAGCACCCTGGGTTCAATCGTATGGTCGGTGATTGGACAAAATACAAAGGTGTTGTGGTCTGCCCAAATGTGATCGTGAAGCTCTTAGGAGCGAGCCCTATGGTTGATCTATATCAGCTTCCTGTCTTTAAAGTCCATGTGGTATTCGCAGTCTAATGGCATGAAAACTTAGAGCCCATCAAGTGAGACTTCTCGACGGTAATGAAGAACTATATGGCCAAACGGCAATGACCAAGTTTACATATTTGACCTGGGTGGAGTGGCCAATCAGTTGTGCATTGGTCTCTCCCACTTTGGAGGTAAAGTAGTGTAGAACGTGGTGGTTTGTTACGGTCTCAATTTGGCCCTAATTTATTTTGATATTCTTTTGATTTTAGTAGGATTTGATGTCTCCATTTTTTGCTTCAATGGAGTGGGTGTTAAAAAGTGAATATATTTAGTTATACATATAATATATATATGTAATATATATATACTATGTATATATACCAATGTATATACACGTATTATATAAATATATATAATATATGTATATTTATATTTTTTCTTTTCTTTTATTTATTTTTCTCTTTTTAGTTTGTCTAGTTCATTTTGAACTAGACTTTAACTAACACATTGTCGCTGGCTAGTTTAAGATCCGTTGGAGCTAGTCCAACGGCGCCATTGGACTAGCTCCAACGACTCTATTTGAGTCCCTTTAAAGCCCATTTCTTCCTCTCACTTATGTGCATAAATAGGGGTCATTTCCCTCTCATTGTATTAATGTTTTTTAAGCATTTTATGTGAATTAAATAACGATTATTCTTTTACTCTTGAGTCTTTTCATTTGTGCCATTTCGTGGGTTGTTGTTAATGTGTCTTTAATAGATGCTTCACAAAAAAACAACTTAATATGGAACACTTTTACCAATTTGTGAATGGTCTGAAGCCGGAATTTGAAACCACCAAATCGGCCCTTCTATAAAGAGAAAAAGTTTTTTTATCATTGACACTATTGATGAATTAACTATGGAGGAGAATAGGCTAAAAAAGCATACTTCAAATAATGAAGATGATTTCATTCTAACCTTATCTAGACCGAAAAAATGTGTAGCGATACACCGCCTTGTTTCAAAAGACAAGGCAATGATTATGACAAAAAGAGTGTTTTGCCACCATTGCCATGAACCGGAACATTATAGGCCTCAATGCCCCAAATTAAAAAGAAGAGATGAAAAGAAAGTAGCTTTGGCTGGCACATTACAATAATCAAAAGGCCAAAGCAATCAAGATGCACTTGTATCTATAGCGTAACTAATGGAAATACTTCAACCTATTCTTAAAGGAGCATCTTCCTTAACTAAAGCCTCAACTGGAGCCGTTGTTTCATCATTTTTCAATCTCAGAAAATCTCCTTGCCTTCTTGACTCTGGTGCTTCTTTTCATGACCCCGAATAGTAATATTTTGTTTGAATGTCATAACAACTCAAGAGTGTCAAATGTTTTCACGGCCAATGGTACTATCTCTTGAAATAAAAAGAATAGAAAAATTCATAAATTTTTAAAACTCCAAAAAAAAATTATCCTAAAAGTTAGATATATTCCCAAGTTAAATTTAAATCTTTTATTTGTCTCTCAAATATCTGATTATAGATGTAACATTTGCTTCTCTTCTGATGGTTGTTGGGTACAAGGCTGACTGGGGAAGGCCATAGAGAAAGAGGTGTTGGAATTACCCAACAATATTTTTTGTTATAGTGTTCAGAAATAGGACATGAATCTATGACACAAAAGAATTGATCATCCTTATATATCCAAAATCCACCATTTTATAAGTTTAAGAAAATTTTGCTTCTAAAGACTATATTCTTGATAAAATGAAGAGATTACCATTTCATGATAGATCGTTTGTTTCTTCTAAGCCACTTGAGTTAATACATTCGGATATGTGAGGTCCAACACCGGTTATATCAAAAGGTAGATACGCATATTATATATTTTTTGTTGATGATTTCTTTAGGCATACTTAGATTTACTTGCTTAAACATAAATCTGAGGTTTTCTTACATTTTCAAACATTTCACAAAATGGTTAAGAATAAGTTTCAAAATGATATTTTCATTTTTTGTAGTGATTCAAGGGGGGAGAATTTTTGTTAAAAGAATTTAAGGATTATCTCAATTTATATGGCATCATCACACATCAAAGATCTTGTCCTCACACACCATAACAAAATGGTTTGGCCGAACAAAAACACACATTACGGAAACTACTAGGACCTTATTAATAGCAAACAAAGTACCAAAAGAATATTGGGTTGAAGCAGCCTTAACTGATATTTATCTCATTAACAAAATGTCATCTTCTTCTTTAAAAAACATAACTCTAATTGAAAAACTTGTTAAATCAACTCCTGATTACTTCAAATTAAGAGTTTTTGAGTCAAATGTTTTGTTTTCACTAACAAGAATGATAAACTCTCTCCCTGTCTCATACCATGTACCTTCTTGGGTTATGCAAATAACCAAAAAGGCTATAGGTATTTTTACTTTCAAAATAAAAAAATTGTATGTTTTAAGAAATGTATCCTTCTTGGAAAAGAAAAGGTTTTTTTTATTTCGAAAATGCTAGGGAAGTAACCGAGTACCCCTTTATTTTAGATTTGACTTTAAAGCATGAATGTGACCCTGATGATGGTCAAGATGTCATAGATACAGAACATAATGTAATTAATAAAGAGCAAACCCATAGGGACACCAATTGTTTGCAATACTCCAGGCGTAAGGATCATAATCTTCCATGGGCACTAGAAAAATGTTTGGAAGTACAAACCAGGTCATCTAAAGTCTCTAAACCTCCACGTAAATTTGTTTCTTACGAATCTTTTTCTCACAACTATAAGGCATTCATTGCATTAATACACTCGTATATAGAACCTTCGACCTATGCTCAAGCCAAAGAACATGGTGAATGGGTATAAGCCATGAGAGCAAAATTAAAAGCCTTAGAAAAAGCTAACACTTGGACTATTCAAGACATTTCATAAGGAAAGAAACTTGTAGGTGGGGTATATAAGGTTAAAACCAAGAGTGATGGCACTCTTGAAATATATAAAGTCAGATTAGTTGCCAAGCGATATTCCCAAGACTATGACATAGGTTACGAAGAAACATTTTCTCTAGTTGTTAGGAAGACCACAGTTAGGACCTTAATAGCCTTAGCCTCTATTAGAAAATGACATATCTTTCAAATGGATGCCAAAATTGATTTTCTTAATAAAAACTTAGTTGAAGAAATATATATGGACACACCACCTAGTACAAGTATCCCAAAGGGTAAAGCTCTTTATGGTCTTAAATAGGCACCAAAAGCTTGGTAAAAATTCAAAAGACACATATCCTCTTTCTATTCAAGCAAGGGAATAGGATATGGGTCCTACAAGGAGGACACATGGCACACAAGGAGAACTCCCTAAAATGAGAGAAACTTTCATAACTTGTGAGGACACTTGGCACATGAATACAAAAAAAAAATGACTAAATTAGAGGAGCCACAAAGTCCATAAGTGGGGGCCACCTTAATAGCCTTAGCCTCTATTAGAAAATGACATATCTTTCAAATGGATGCCAAAAATGATTTTCTTAATAAAAACTTAGTTGAAGAAGTATATATGGACGCACCACCCGGTACAAGTATCCCTAAAGGTAAAGCTCTTTATGGTCTTAAATAGGCACCAAAAGCTTGGTAAAAATTCAAAAGACACATATCCTCTTTCTATTCAAGCAAGGGAAGAGGATATGGGTCCTACAAGGAGGACACATGGCACACAAGGAGAACTCCCTAAAATGAAAGAAACTTTCATAACTTGTGAGGACACTTGGCACATGAATACAAAAAAAATGACTAAATTAGAGGAGCCACAAAGTCCATAAGTGGGGGGCACCTTGTGAAGGAGAGAGGAAGGAGAGCTACTTTCTAAATTGGGTTGTAGGGGGATGTCTCCCCCTTTCTCTCCTTCTTTCTTATTTGGTGAAATGGTCTAGCATAAACTATTTCCTTGTTATTAATGCATTGTTTTGGTAATTAAGGGTGCATGGGGTTTATGGGTTAGATCTATTTTAGATTGGAGTTCAACCCAACCCAAGACAATCACTATATATGGTGGCCTCAGATTTCATTTTGGAGTTTATCAAATTATGCATTTTATAGAATTGAATTGATTCTCTCTCTTCTCTTCTTTTTCCTTCTATGCTCTCTCCTCTATTTGATGTCTCTCTCTCTCTTGGACGTGATCTAAGCCATGCAAGTCTATTGAAAGCAATAATTCAGTAATACTTTCAAATTTTAACTAAGAAACAAGTATACATACAAACACACACACACATGCAAATCTATTGAAAGCAATAATTCAGTAATACTTCAAACTTTAACTAAGACACACACACACACACACACACACACACACACACACGTATGTGTGTGCGTCTACACGCTTTTGTCCAAATGTTGTGTCTACTAATGTATCGGGAAAGCTAATAAAGTGTGGGCTCCAACCTAGCCACAAAATCATAATCAAGAAACGACTTACACCAAGCTATTTCCCTACTCAAACTGCCATAATTTTGCAGCTTGCCATTTATTTTAGAAAATAATAGAAGGAAACTTCCCTGTTCCACTTCAGTTTTAGGAAACAATAGTATTATTGTTAACAGATCAAGAGATTGTGGGTTGATCCCTTGTATAATATGAGCTACTTCATAATGTAGCCATTACATAAACTGGTTAATTAGTTGCAGATGAGGCTAAATATATTTCCCCTCATTACAAAGCATCTACTACAAATATTACTCAATCCCATGGAAATCAGGTTTAATAGCATGATAATAGATACATCTCCATTCTCCATGCCAACAAAACAACCAATTACTAAGCACAAAGATAGTTATCCATCACATTTTGTAGCAAACTCACCTTCCACGGAATAAGCAAACATTTAACAGATAAAACAATAAGCTGCATGACACCATCAACAAACACATTAAAGAGTAAAAAGTTCAAAGTTCTTAAGTGGAGAATAAGTCGTACAAAAAATGCCAGATCTTTGGTGCTAGAGATATAGCTTGACAACTTTTCATCCCAAAAGGAGCGTGATGCCTTTGGCGTGTGGTACAAAACCTGAAAATGAGGAACTTTGTTCACAAAGCATAAATGGTGAGACACTCGACAGTATAGGGAGAAAAAGAACATGTGGAGAACATTACCCTATGAGGAGAAGCAAGCAACTACCTGACTTTCCACACTAATATTAGCTACAGGTGCCAATGTCTTGATAACAGGAGACAATAAAATGTCATCTATCTTCGGGAAATCCCTGAATTTTAGAAGGAAACAAAGAAAAAGTGTAAGAGTCATGTGAATAAAAATGCAGGCATTAAAAATCATTCAGCTACCGTGACAGGTATGTCATAAACTCACAATTGTTGGACAAATAGAAAATGTCTATTAATGAAGATAGCTTTGTTCTTGGAATCATAAGTTTGCATATTTACAGCAAATAGAGAAAGATTACATTAGTCGGTACTTTATATTTCAACTTAAAGAAAAACAAAGAAAAGCTTGAAAACCTATTTTTGATAATCCTTTCATTTGCAAGACCCTCATTCCATGAGAGCCCCTTGTTTATGATGTTGAGAAGGAAATTTACAAAAGATAATAGAAAAAAGGGGAAGGAAGAAAAATAAAGAGATTCTCTACTCTCGTGGACTTTGGTCTTCATTCCATATTCCATATACATCTCTTTGTTATCTTTGTATTTTTGTGCCTCTACATCTCTTTGCGTAGGTTTCTGTTGATTGATTCTGTACGATTTTAAGGATAATCAACAAGGAGGCACCAGTTATCATGTTCTCGAAAAAACAAAACCATCTCACGATGTCATTAAAGTAGAATGGAACTCATCATTCACGGAGCAGACATTAGAACGGAAATACGCAAGCATTAAAGAACCATACCAATCATAGATCCAATCATTTAGGTTCGAATTAAGCAGACTAAACGAAAGCACGACGCTTCCATCCGCTGCCACCGGCATGGACTCCTCTCCCCTCTGCGAAAATGCGTCCTCCCTACCACCCTTAACGAAGAACAACACAAAAATCCTTCCTACCAACGAAACCGCATCCGCTTCCGACAATTTCCCAACAATCCAAGCATGCCGATGCTTCCCAACCACAGATCTCACCTTTCCCCGATCCCCATTGATCACAAAAACAGTATAAACCCCATCGCCACCACAATCCTCATTCCCCCCATACGACTCCTCCAACGCCTCATCGATTCGCTCATCATTGTCCCCGGAATCGACCTCGAACCGACCAAAAACCGAATCGCGCAGCTCGCACGGCCACGAACGCTCTTCTCTGGCGCCTCCTCCACTCCGCAGGCACCCACTCCCAGTATCGATCGCCACTTCCACAGAGCCATTACCTCCGCAACCGCTGTGCCACAGATCTCCCGCCGTCAACCGCCCGATTTCCAATGATATCGAAAGCCCTAGCTCATCGGCGCCGATTCCGATCCGATCGAACCCCAAGAACACCGCTCGTAAGCGGCAAGGGAGCAAGAGCGGGTCCGTCTCGAGGCGGTTCGAGAAGGAGTCAATGGATCGGAAGGGAAGAGGCGAGCGGTAGATCTCCGTCGACTTCAGAAGAAAGGGAAACCCTAAAAAAAATTTGAATAGAGAAACAAGAACGTCGTTTTCTACGCCGGAAAGAGGGACAATCAAGAGGGAGGAAGGAGGAGAAGGGATCGGGACGTTTACCTAGAACGAAGGAGAAGAGGACGCAGAGGGTTAGGGTTAGGCGCTTCGTTCCGGGAGGCGAGTTCCGAATCGATCCCTCGTCGAGAGAATCCGCCATCGCTTCCTGTTCGCGAAGCGCGCGCTGGGAAAATGGATTTTCTCTTTCAAATAGGGTGCCGGTTATAGCTGTGAGAAATGGATCGGACCCTCAAAAAACGGATCCGAAGGAACCGAACAAGAGCTGCTCAAGCTCAGCTCCTTTTTTTTTTTTTTTTGTTAAGGAAATTATCAAATACCCCCAAACGTTTCTGCCTAATTCATCCCCATACAAAAAGTTTACGACTTTGCAAATGCCCATCAAAGTTTTACTTGGATTAATCAAATGATCCCAATCATAAATTATAGTTGGGTTGTTTTTGGATTAACCTATCATGATGAGAACTTATCATTTTACGCCTGTAACTAGATAAATAAAACATGTAGGGCTGTGAACGTGAATGTATTTAGCAACAAATTTATTGCCTACAATGATACTTAACCATTGACCTCCATAGTATAAATCACAACTTTAACCACAACATCATAAAGCTTGCTGTTAAATATCATTCAAAAAACAATTGTATATTTAGATTGTGATAAGCCAATCAACCCAACAATTACTCAACACAAACTAAATGCATTTTCATCTGACCCAAAAGCCAATGTAGTTACAAAAGTTTTATTAATTCAAGAATCAAGATCAATTAGCTATTGCTATTACTTTGATAGTAACTATGTGTGTTTTAAGGCTTTCATTTATATCTGACAACTTAATCCACTTAATTTTGAGCCTATATAGATTTGGGAAAAGTGGTAGTTGTCTGATACTTTTTAAGCCTATAGCGAGCCTATCCAGTAAATAAGGGTTTTAGGTTGTATTTTGGAAATTTGACTTTGCATGTTTTTGGCCTGTTGATTTGCTAGAAAATGACACTGAGATCATGTTTTTTGATGAAAATAAACATGATTTTTTAAGCTTAGACTATTTTTAAAAATTATTAATTTTTAAATCTTATAAAAACCTAACTGTGTCATAATCAAAAGATTCAAGAGTGTTCCTATAAAACTAAGCATATAGATCATATCTGTATGATCAAATTTTAGTAGGTGAGTTTCTTACATGAGGTGAAACTAAACTTTTCTTGAGAAATATGTGGCGGCAAATAACTAAAATCTATATTTTATTATAAAAATGAGGTCACCTTCCAGTATGACGGCATGAGCATGCCATTTATGTGAAAGTTGTTTCCCATGAGTGGGTTTGTAAGAAATGCCCCTTACTAAAATGGATAACTACAGTCACTTACATCCAAGCATGAAGGAGTTAAAAGCTTAAATCCTTAAAGGTGTTACTTATGCTTCCAAGCAATAGAGAGAATTCATAATTTCTTTGAAATTTATTTTCCTTGAAGTCCAAATTCTGTATTTCTTCTGACTCTTTGCAAATCCCTCCAACACCAGTTCCCAAACATAGCCTAAAATACTTCGTATTAAAATTGAAAGCAATAGGCCTATAAAGGCTTTGCTCATCTCGTAAGGCTCACTTGTGAATGTCAGCAAGTTGAGGGGATGTCATGAGTTCGAAGTCCATAGGTGGTGTCCTTTACCACACGGTTGAAACTGGGTGTACACTCCAATGTCTAGTAAATGATGGGGGGTTTAACCTTGAATTATCCACAAGAAAAAAAAATTGAAAGCAATAGGTTTGGAACTCTATAAACCTACATTGCTTGCACACCAAAGTCCAAACACTTCAACCATTTATTTGACACTATATTATATGATATTAAATATATCGCATGATATCTAAGTATACATAAAATGATCGTATTGCACAGCAAAAATTATGTGTTTCCTAAAACGCCTCATAATCTACCAAATATGTAGAATGAACAATATCGCAGGTTCCAATGTTTTCTTACCATTTTTACCCTTTGTATGTGTGAATTTTTTATTTTCGCATGTCATGATACTAAAATAATATACTCACGGAACTCATCAACAAAATCACATCTAAAGTTGCAAAATTCTAAAAAAGAATGAAAAAATCCAAACAATTTGTGAAACTCATCACGAGTTTCACGCAAAAACCTGCAAAAATTATAACATTTGCGGAAGTTCGATAAATGCAAAATAGTTGAGTATCACATGAAGTATTGTAAAATCTAAAATATTTGTGAAAGTCTGATATTATAAAATCTCTTATTTGAATCGCACTCGCAGTGCAAAATTACTTTTTTTCTGGCAAAAAATTACCCCATATAAATGCATGTTTAGGTTTTTTGTTGTTTTTTCTCATTTGTATATGAAAAATGTGGTAACCCCAATCCTCCTGCCTCTTGAACCCCAACCCTTCCCACCATTCCTGTGAAAGTTGTTTGTTTTACCTCGTGCAAGGTTGCAGTATCCTTCCCCTCCACTTTTTCGGTTAGCTATTAAAGTGACTTTCATACAATATATCTATTGTTTAGTTGTTTTTTCTTTTCTGTACAATGTAGTTTCATCTTTCTTTTGTTTGGTTGTTGTTGTAGACTTATTATGTATGTTTCATTGTTGTTGATGTTACCCTATGTAAATATGTAATATTTGTTACCATATTTATTGTTTAGGGTTTACAATTTTTATGAATTTTTGTATACAATACATATTATTTTATTATATATATATTTATATATATATATATATATATATATATATTTATAATGTTCATGGTCTTCTTTTTTGTTTGGTTGTTGTTGTAGACTTATTATGTATGTTTAGTTGTTTAGGGTTTACAATCTTTAAGGATTTTTACCTATAATTACCTACAAAAGTCTGCACCAATATGCATCACAGAGTTTGCCTTTAAATAGCATGTTGCCATAATGGAGTTCATAGTTTATTAAAAGCATCAAACTCAATTGTTCCTAAGAAAACTATGCGTGTCCATAATTTAGGTTATGACTATGAGTTAAAAGCACTTGGTGCTAAATATTGTATGATTTTGTGATATTTTCTTCAACCGATGCATCATTTTTAAAGAATATGGAAGCCTTCAATTTAGAAATTTACATGTAAAAGTTGAACATGGTTATGTGATATTTTTATTTTTAAATCATACACTTAGATAGCATAAAATTTGAATTACACAATTACCTTAAAATCGATTTATGTTGCAGATATTGATTTTTGTCAATTGAAGCAATTATCACTGTTTTTTTTGGAGATGAATATGGAAGCGAAGATGTTACTGGTTGTATAATTCGATGGAGATTTATGAACTTGTTGACAGTAACACCGAAGAGATGGTACATAATATTATTACATATTCTATATTGTGCTTCTTTTGTTCAACTACTCGTTCAGGGTCATTTTTTTCATGGATTGATTGATTATGATATTTACTCAAAATAGTCAGTCGTTGTTATGCAAGACATTCCTAGATAATCTAATCAGTAATTACTTTTGTATATGTGTATTCACTTGGTATATGAATGTTACATGTATGATTGCAGAATATATGTCCTTTTGTATACACGATACTTAAGATTAACGAACCATTAAATTTCATACAGGTATACCATGCTATGTGTTCATGTTTTTTTTCTTTTATGATATTTGTCGCACGTTTACTGAGTGACCTTTTTTTAGGCAGATATAACTGCATTTAGGCATCAATTGATAAAGGCCTATAAATGTGAAAGGAAGATTGTCCATAAGGAGTGAAAGAAAAAGAGGGTTGAGATTGCGACAATGAAAGTTGATGAAGAATCGAAAATGAAGGATGTAGAAATGATATTGAATAATGAGGTGCCAAATGACGATGAGAGTTTATAAGTGCTCTGGGTAGTCATGGGTGACATAACAAAGCAATGAGCCAATGACTTTTTTCGTGTTTTTGTTACGTATATTAATTGATTAATTGAAACTTTAGATATTATTGAAGTTGTTTAAATTTTGCTATGTATATTAATTAATGAATGTGTGGGTTATTTATATTAATTAATTAATTGAAGTTGTTTGAGTCTTGTTTTGTGAGGATGATGACTTGTGTATATAATAGAGAATGAAGTTTGAATATTAATTTTTTAGGGTGATGAATTGTGTATATAAGATGGAATAAAGTTGTTTGAGTCTTATTTTTTGAGGAGGATGAATTATGTATATAACAGGGAATGAAGTTGTTTGAATCTTGTAAATTGTTAGATGTGTTGTTTTTGTATAATGTGTGAAAAAATACGAAATGAACATGCGTATGTAACTGGTGAATTTTTGCACCAGAAATTTTTTTTGCAAGGTGCATGCGATTTTTTATTCATTTAAAAAAAAATGAGAAAGTAAATTCGCAAGGTACTTGCGAATTTTTATTCATTCTTTTTTATTTAAAAAAGAATGAATGAAAAGTCACACATACCTTGCGAATCTACTTTCTCGTTTAAAAAAAGGATGAAAATTTGCATGCACCTTGTGAAATTTCTTCCTAGTGCAAAAATTCACCAATTACAAATATATGTTAATTCAGTGTTTTTTCATATATTATACACAAATAATTTTCATAAACAAATCAATCACCTATTACAAAAATAACACATACCAACAACTTATAATATTCAAACAACTCCATTTCCTATTATATACACAATTCATCATCCTAAAAAAATAAGACTTAAACAACTTCATTCTTAAATATCTTTAATTAATTAACGTGTATAACAAAATTCGAACAACTATATTCAAAAACAAGTTCAATTGATCAATTACTATACATAATAAATTTCAATAATATACAAAGTTCGATTAATGTACATAATTCATCGCTTTAGGTGCTCGTTGATGTAATTTTGTAAGTTAGCGATAAGAGCACCTTGAGAGATAAGCATCTCTCTTAAATGAGCATTTTATATATTTGCCCTAGTAGCACTTGTTGTAACCCCAACTTTCTCTTGGATGTAGACATTATCTCCCTCTTCATCCCTTTGTACATCCGCTATGGATTTCATGTTGATGTCTTCCCCACCGTCGTATCAGCCTTCTAGATCATATTCAAACAAAGTGAGGTAATCATTCTTTTTATCTTTTATTGGGTCGTAGATTGTTTTACTAACTACTCCAAGGCAACACAGTGTTTGTTGAACAAAGTCAAATTGTCAAACTACTCAGTTGGCTAGTTGCCACTCAACTTTGTTCATGTTGTGTAACTAAATGTTATTCTTTGCAAGATCTTTCACGTATACAACCACATCCTCACGATTCTTATCTACCACGTCTACGTAGGGACACTACGTTACCTAAAATGCAACAACATCATGAATGACTCCAACAAAAGAATGAATACCTCCAACAACAAAATGAAAACTTCCAACTGGTTTTTTGAAGAAAACTTACATGTGCTTTAGTGATGTTTTGTAATTGTGTTATGCAAGACGCCCTATTGATATTAGGACCCAACCCTCTTCGATAATTTTTATCCTCATTGTCATGTGTCTATCTCCACATTGTAGCACAAGAAAATTCAAGGAAAGAGTTACGTCATAAGGCATTTTAATGAATATGTGCTCTCATATCCAAACATGGAAGAATCAATAAAAGGATTAGTATCACATTAATAATTTATATATAACAAATATAAAGAAATATTAAATAAAAAACAAGAAAGAATGAATACCTCTAACAAAACCAAAATGCTTACAATATCTTTTTTATGAGTTTTGTACTCAGACAAACCTGCATACATGTGTGCAAGAACACCAGTTCCTCATGCATATTCATTGATGAAAGTCAATGGTTGCAACAATTTCAAGTACGACCCATGGATCATCTTTCCATTCAAGTCTATGAATAAGCATGCACAAAAAAAATGGAGAAAGAATACTCTGATGTTGTTCATCAAATTCTTTCCACCCTTCCTTCTAAAAGTCAGTACTAGCTTCCCAGGATAACTCTTTATCAATATGGGGTCATAGTGGTTCGTCAACCATAATAACTTGACTCCAACATTGTCCCATACCTCATCATCATGATCTTTGAGGACACAACCCAAATTCTTGAATGACTCCCAGCAATGCCCAATCATTGACTTCCTATAACACTTCAATTTGATGATTCGTGCTACATCCTCTAATGTAATTGTCACCTCAATGTCTCCAAAGATGAATGCATTTGAAGATGGACTCTAAAACCGCACAATAGAATCTACAAGACTATAGCCAATGTTTCATGTGGTGATCTCCACTTTTTTTTTAAAATGCATCCGATCCATCAAATCTTCTTATTTTTCTTCTTTGTACTGACTAGTGTAACTTGTGTATTTTTTCTCTTCTCTGGTATCATATTGTAATAAAAAACTTAATTCCTATGATAACAATAGTAAATTGGATAATATACATGCAAAAATCGAAACAACAGTAAACTAAATAATATACATAAAAAAATTGATAACACCTATACATGCAACAATCTTTGGTTTCATCTCGTAATAAAAAATGATAACAATAAATTGAATAATATACATAAAAAAACCAAAAACAATTAAGGAAACTAATATGCAATGTTCTACGCACCGAAAAAACTAAAAAACAACTCATTAAACTGGATAATATATATGAAAAACAAACTAAGGGATGTAATTGACACATACAATCAATTTAAAAAATATATGTTTTTATAAAAAAAACAATAGTGAAAAACTATTCACTGAAAAACCTAGCCATCGGTAACCTTACAAAAAAAAAAAAACTTGGTTGAGGGACGCCGATAACCGATGGTTTTATCAGAATATTTGATGAAGATTTGCCGAAAAACTCATCGAAAGAAGGACAAAATTTGAGATTTTTCACCGTTGGTGAACCACTGTCGATGAACTGCCGTCGTTAAAGGATTTTCACAAAGTTAATGCCCACTAGAATATTTGTCTAAATGTCATCAGAATGTTGTCAGAATGACTGGGGACCACAAGAATGCTAGGTGTTGCGAAAATAGGGCATCCAGATGAAAAAAGGGGTTGCAAAATGAAGTATCATTTATATTAGACGGAATTTCGCAAGAAAAAATAATTTCGTAATACGGGTATGATTCCAATAAGAAATTTTACAATATCGAACTTTCGCAAATATTTTATATTTCACAATACTTCATGAGATACTCGTAAACAATTTTGAAATTATTGGACTTTTGCAAATTTTATGATTTTCGTAGGTTTTTAAAAATTGTTTGGATTTCCACATTCTTTTTTTTTGGAATTTCATAACCTCAGATGTGATTTCGTTGACGAGTTTTGTGAGTGTATTATTTTAGCACCATAATGTACGAAAATTGAAAATTCGCACCTATGAGGGGTAAAAGCGATAAAAAAAATTGAGAACCTGCAATATTGCCCATTTGGCGAATTTGATAAATTGTGAGACATTTTAGGAAACACATATTTTTCACCGTACTGTATAATTATTTCCCATTAAGTATATGCAAACGAGTGTGACAAATATCGGTGTTCTCTTGTTTTTTTAAACAAAACATGAAATTACGCCCAGTTGTTTAAACATAAACATCTCCAATTACCAACCAAAATCCATTTATTTACTTTAATTTTCTTTCCTTTGCATATATTTAATTTTCTATCTTTATCGTTCAATATTTTGCCCATAAAAGCGCAAGAGGATGAAAATTTCCAAAACCTCGAGAGAAAAAATAAAAGAAAGAAAGGAAAAAAAAACTGGCTTTCCTTCCCCCATTTTAAACATGTCTAGCGATGTCAACGGGTCAGATGTTACCTGACATCTAACCTGAATCTGAATATGATTAGTCCGAATCGGTATTAAATTTCACATCCGTACGTGTAAATGGATTTTAAGCTAGTTGGATTGGGATTCGATTTAAGCTGATCCCATCCAACTCTGAATAGGTCAGATCTGATTAGGCCAGACTTGGTATTGCCTAGGTCTGACCCGAGGCCCACCCGTTTACATCCCTACATCTACATCTGTTAGACTGTTACTATGATGCAGACATCCCATAAGGAAACTACAAATCGCACAATCACATATTTTTCCAATACTAAAAAACCCAGCTGTCAACCTTCTCTTGTAAACTGTAAAATGCACGTCCGAGGACTTGGATGAGACTAACACGGATATCTGAATCCCCACCACCACCATCATCATCATCATCATCAAAACTTATTCCAACTATATAAGTTCAGCTCAAGTTACTGAGATAATAATGATGGACAAAAATTTAAATCATATCACATGACGTAAAATCTCCTGCAGATCTACAAGCAAGCTATGATTCACAGGAAGCTGAAACAGATATACAAAACGCTGTGCGGAACAAGTTCATGAAAGTGACTGCAGGAACAAACCGATACAACCGGGCATAAAATGTGTCATTTACATACGACTTCAGTCATTTCAGAAGTAAGAAGCACGACCCTCCGCAGCAGCCGGCCTACTAATAGGCCCATAAGAGGCGAGCAGATACCAACTAATAGAAAAACAAAAGCGCGCATGCAGAGAAGCCCATAAGGGATGGAATGGAAGGGAACATCGGGTGGGCTGCGAGCGATAACACCCATGCAGATATAATCAACTTCAGAAAAACAATCATAATCATGCACAAATGAACAAAAAGAAGATTCAGGCATCAGTAGAGTTCATGGCCAGCATGCGCATCATTGCTGTTGCACATATGCAGAGTAGAGTGAAGAGAAAACACAAACATATGATAATGAGAAAAATATGGCAGAACACCGGCTTGAAGAACGATTTATGGGTGACCAACGCATGCAACATATGCAGTGGTGTGACGTGCAGATGATCAACAAACTAAAGCGTGCACACATCTAAGGATGGACTCAGAGGGCTTTGTGCTACAAGCGACCGGGCCCATCTCAAGTCAGGCCTAGCCTTCGCGGCCAAAATTTTTGCACCCAGACCTGGAACAACCCCTACAAGACTCCACAGGCAAAATGCATGTCTAGAATGCAAGCTGTGAAGGTACAATTCATGTAAAAAAAATCACGGAAAAATGACCAAAAACTGTGCCCAATGCACCAATATATCAACACTTCCAAACAGTACCATGTTTGCACACAAGGCACTCAGCGTACACATACTTAAGTTAGAAATTCCCAAAACTTCAGTTTTCAAAACAATACAAGATCAGCAAACTGTTCAGTTGCTGGTTATCAAAACAAGTACATCATGACAAACTGAAGTCTCCCATTTCACATCTTCTGCATAAGTCCCAGCCACTTTACCCCATCATGTAATATATCTGTATCGAAACTCCCCAAATCTAGGAGGGACTTCTTTTGCAATAATAACTGGTTCAGTAAAAAGTAAATGGGAGGAATGCTAAGAAGCTCAAAGAAGTTGCAAGCTATCAACTGTGCATGGCCAAACCAATTGCCTCCCCCATAAACACCAGAAATTGCAAAATTGGCAACCAAACAAAATGAAATTCAGCATTCTCGCAGGGTATATAATTTGTGGAGATCCTCACATTCTGAACGAAAGTAACTGGGTCTGAAGGGCTTGGTTGTCTTCTAACAGCCGGTCATATTCCAGAAGCAAATCTTCAGATTGTTTCTGAAGGGCAAGAACATTAGACTCCGCATCTTGCAACCACTTCACCTTCTCTTCATATCCCAGTTTCAATGTCTCTAGTTCTTCTGATAGTCGTGAGATCTCTTCTTTCAGAGTCTTTGTTTCTTGAGAAGCCTTCTCTTCCTTCTCTTTGAGGAGCAGACACTCTTCCTGAAGCTTTTTGGCATGTAATTTCGAAGTGCTGAGTGCTATACGAGAGCCACTTAGTTTTCTAAGATAGTGATGCAGCCGAATAATGCCAAAACCTAGAAAAAGAGAGTATCCTGCAAGAACATGTATAGCTCTTCAGAACTCTAATAGGCCATAGTAATGTACCTCAGTACATATCTCACTGTCATGTACCACGATCAGTTTTCTCAAGAGCCAGAACACTCAGAATATCATAAAGAACCAACATGCAAGTGCAGATATGACATAATTAACAATCAACCAAGCTGGCTGGTAGCCGCACTAGCCAGAGAGAAAACTGC
This sequence comes from Nuphar pumila, assembly GCF_984573655.1. NCBI lineage: Eukaryota > Viridiplantae > Streptophyta > Magnoliopsida > Nymphaeales > Nymphaeaceae > Nuphar > Nuphar pumila. The sequence goes on from NC_143255.1 coordinate 124,979,030, forward strand.
CATCAACAGCTCAATATCAACCTTTCCAGAATAAAGATCAGAAAATTTACTGTTGCACTGTGCTCTACTTCTCACAAAAAAAGTAAAAGGGATAAAAGGACCAATTGCTGTTCCAGAGAAGTGGTTTGAAACTTCGATACAACTCAACTTGTATGTAACAATGTCAACTCTCTGTATTGACTTCTACATTTGCAAGAAAACGTGAGGAGACCTACTCTAGCAAAGTCATGTCAGATAAATTAGGAGGCTTTTGAGTTGATAAAAGATAACCAATCTTCAAGAAAATGCCCTTTTATTTTCTGCTGCACCACCAATACACCCCTTTTCAATTGGTTGTGTGTGTGCCTCTCTCTCTCTCTCTCTCTATATATATATATATATATATATATATATATATATATATATATATATATATATATATGTGTGTGTGTGTGTGTGTGTGTGTGTGTGAGAGAGAGAGAGTAGATCCTAACAATTTATGTCCTAAACACTTTTAAAAATATAGTTGTATGTGTTTCTTGCTTAATCCAAACCTGTAGATCTGTTCATCATTATGTATTTGCTAAAAAACATGCTTTGGATTGAATCAATTTAATGAAAAGCAGATTTTCATAATTTTCTTTCATTAAGCTTTCAGTGCAATACGAGTTGTTGATTTTTGACCACTCTAAAGACACATCTAAACATTAAAATTGCCTAATCTAATACAAGTTTTCTATGGAAGCTGTTTAGGAGCAACTCATAACTCTCTCTCTCTCTCTCTCTCTCTCTCTCTATATATATATATATATATATATATATATATATATATATATATATATGGGTAATACATCCGTGCTAAATAGGTTTTTCAGCTTTTCTGGTGTTTTTTTTTTGCAGTTCCGACCCCATATATGTGTTGGGCACAGTCGATTTACTAGGAATCCATACCCTGGATCATGTGTTTTCAATGAAAAAATGATATTTGAAGCCTAAAAAATTTACAAAGATTTTGGGCCCCGTTGAATTTTTGAACCTTATAAAAACCCACCCATGTGTCAGAATCGAACGCTTCAAGAGATGATCCTGATAAAGTCAAGTACATAGATCACATCTGTATGGCCAGAATTTAAAAAGAAAAAGAAAAACGCCTAAAAAACCAATATAGCATGGATGTATTACCCATATATACATATATATATATATATATAGAAGAAAATATTGGCTACACCCATGGGTTCAAAGCACCCTAGCTAACACTCATAGAGCACATTGTGTTGACCAAATATGACCCTACAAATGTGTTCGGCATGGCCAAAATAGTGGGAATCAACCCTTGGAATTGGATCGTATATTCTCAATGTAAAAATATGATTGTTTTAGGGGTAAAAGTTTGATTATAGGCCGTGATTTTTCAATCCCTGGAAAATCTGACATATATATTGAAAAAACATGTTCAGAGGGCTATTTTTTCTACTAAAAAAAACATGTAGATCACGTTTTGAGGGTCAGATCTGTAAAAAAAAATGGAGTTTTCCACTAGTGGGTTTAGAACCCATGAGTGTAGCCAATGTTCTTGATATATATATATATATATATATATATATATAGAGAGAGAGAGAGAGAGAGAGAGAGAGAGAGAGAGAGACTGCATGTCTGCTGGTTCCATTTGTTTGCAATCCTATGATTTACCCCTATAAATTTGAAAGGTTGAAGTTGTTTCATTCATCTGGTTTTTACCAGCTTTTCTGCTTACTGGGTTCAGGGTATTTGAAACTTGGTAGTTCACATACAAAACAATGTTTTTCATTCTTTTGACAAATGACAATGGATCTTACTATTATCTATGTGTTTGAAATCTGCATGTCATATGAGATCTAAAAAAAATCATGTCTTTGTAATGAATTACAATTGTAAGCCCCACCCTATTCAAAATAGAAATTTCACATACTCCATTTAAACCATAGTCCTACTATCACAATTATCAAACTGAAATCTTTCTAAAAATTTTCAAAGTTTTTTCATTTGTCTGATAAAGTCCTTGGAGGAACCTATCTCAAGAAGCAAATGCAAAAAAACAATTGGCATCTGAATACATGGTCACTGAAAAAACATTCATCACATTATAAAATAACTTTAAAGAGTTGCAAATCGTATGAACATGTCTTCATCATCAGATGGCAAAGCTTGATAACTGGCATCAAAGGTAGACAATAAAATAAATGTATATTTATAATTTTAAGCACCTTTAAATATCAAAAGGGTAGATATTATCTAGTTAGGACATCATAAGGCAACCCCTTTCAACATCCTTTTTCGTTTTTTGATAGGCAAGTTAGGGTTAGACTGAACCCCGTCAGTCACAATTATGTGATTTTGAATCACATTGTGAGTGGGAACCACTCAAGAGGTTCATCTTTCCATAATCTATCCAATCCCTCTCTCTCCAACGTGGCCAATCTCTTAGCAATATAGTTTTAATCCTTGGATATAAATCTATGTGTGCTACTGAATGTGTACCTTTTTATAAAGAACATGCTGATAAACAAGATGCAGATGCCCAAGCCCCTCGAATGTGCTAATAATAAGTTGGACTACATCATGTCTGGATGGTTCAGGCATCACTCGGGATTCCTCATGAATTCCATTGATTGGCCACCAATTCCATTTTTTTCCTCATTTCCCTCTCTCTTACTAATCACCCAATCTTGATAAGCATTACATTATGGTCTCTTATTGAAAACCCAATGAACCATTTGCTCACGCAGAGGCTGTCGGTATTCAGCACAATTAAGCTTTATGAGATGACCCTCATGTTTGCAAAATACATTCTCTAGTAGCAGTCAAAAATTTCGCTTGCCCTTCCCAAGGTGTTCGCTTCATCAAACAACTTATTACTCAATTTTCTTACAAGAATCTGAAAAATTATTCACCAAGAACTTATCTTCTTTACTTGAAATTTCACTTTTCTCATTGTTTAGCTCATAAAGAAAAACAACTTTGGTGATCATCAGCCAAACATAAGCAGCTTTTTTCATATAATATTTCCCACTGGACATTGAATGGATGGATTGATGGCTTTTCCTTTGCCTATCAACAAGAATGTGACGGAAAGCTGTACATCTATCTTCTTTATGCATTATAGCTAAGTATGCTCGACCCTAGATTGTTAAGGTTTTAGTTCAACATTCATGCCCGACCATATTCCACAAGAGGTTGGGTACCTGAAGCTGATATGCAGCACTACTTGAAACCTAGATCTTCAAGTCAAAGGCAAGACTATGCATAATTAGCAAGTGGTTTTCCCTAAATTTCTTTCATGTAATCATAATAATTTTATGCAATCACACTCAAAGTTGAGGCAAGAGTAACATTCAACATCTGAAGTGTGGAACGGATTAAGGTACAAAGAGATGAGGAAGCATTTATCCCTTTCAACAGTTTCAAAGAATAATAACATCTATAGAGATGGAAGGTGGAACTAACCATCGTAGGACGTATCATATAGAGATGTGTTTCCACTTTTCAACTACACATTGACAAGTTCACTATGCTTTTGAAAGCAGCGTGGTGCTTTCAATGAAAAGAGAAGACAGTTACAGATAGGAATCGTGCCTGACTAACAGGTAACGGCAGACATTGAAGTAACCACGAGTCTCTATTGATCAACAGTTGTCTCTTCTTCGCATCAACCTTACTTACAACCTCCCTACCCACATGATACCTACCCACATGATACAATCTATCAAAACTATGCCAAAATCAGCCACTTATCTGGCCACCTTCCTTACAACTGAAACAATTCCTAAATGTGCCTAAGAACTGAATCCACCATTTCAAGACACTAAAACCATTCACCTCGCGCATTAGACCGGAACAGTTGGTACGCGTGCCACCACTCTACATTACACCAAATCGATCTGGACCCAACACTGATCTTAGCAGGCCAGAAACAAGAACCATTTGCCCAGTAAAGATTGGTGGCATAGATCCTATCATTGCCAATACTCCGAACATCCCGATTCTTCAGTATCTGTTTTTAGCACCATTTCCTTCAACTCAAAACTATGAAAAAATATAGATCATTCCCAACAAGACCAATAATTTGCAACTCATAAATATACAAAAACAAAAAATCCATGAAAAAATATGGGGAAAAAACACCTACCCATAAAAAAAACTTTACTACACCAAAAACGTAATAAAAACGTCAAATATCAACACACAAAAACAACCCCAGATGACAAAAGTACAGCCAAAGTTAAGAAGCACAAAGAATGGGCAAACAGAGAAAGAAAGATGGAAGGGGTGGCTTGGCAGGGTGTTGTACCCGTAAGAGAAGCTTCTAGAAGGCGGGTCCTCCAAAGGACCTGATCCATGGGGGTGGTGGTGCCGATCTTCAGTCCCTTGTTCTGAATCTTGAAGATGCTGATAATGTTGGATAGAAGGATCAGTGCCATGGTACAGGCTAGGGTTTTGATGGTGGCAGGGCCCCTCCCCACGTTGAGCTGGTCCAGCCCCCTCATGGTCAGCTCCCTCAGAGGGCCTATCTTGATCATCAGCAACAATGCCACCGCCCCCTCCACAAACAACACCAAGAACAATAGAGGGATCATCCTCTTTCTCCCCTTTTAGTCTCTAAACCAAAGGTGGGAAAATGATAGAGATGGAGGAAAACAGAGTTGTGAGGAGGGTGGGAAAGAGGAAAGGGTCATGGGATTTGGAGGCTTGTTGGGGAGGAGAGCAGATCAGACACCTGAACTGAGGGAAGGAAAGTAACAGAACCTGTCAAGTTTTCAGGGGCAGTGTGCTCAATAAACGGATTCTACGTAGGACCGTCGATCGTTGTATCATATAGCTTTGGCAAATTTTCATTTAGGCGCCAACCTCTTGCCACTAATTGCGGAGATAGGCCTCACCTTTCTCAGTTTTCTCATTTTGGCCTTTGGTATCCTTGGAAACCTGTCACAAAGACTTGAGAGCAGATCAGATGATCTGCCAAATCACGTTAAGGAAAGTGATTTGGCATTATCACCGTCCATTGCTTCATCCCAAGGACCCCACGGTCTTTATGCAGTTTGTGAACGGTGAGGATGCCAAATCACTTTAAAGTGATTTGGCAGATCACCTGATCTGCTCTCAAAAGATTTCGTGGACTCTATGTTAGGGGATATGGATATGGGTTTTACTCGAAGGTTCAAAAGATTTTTCAAAAAATAAAACACGAGGATATGATTTTTTTTATATTTTAATCAATAAAAGACTTTTTTGATGTTTTAATATCTAAGAATGTTATTGAAAGATCATTAAAATGTAATAAAATATTATTTAATATATTAAAATATAAGTGATTAGGGGTGGCCATGGGGCCGGGCAGGCCCGATTAGGACCTGACTCATGTCTCAACCCGAGCTTGACTAGACTCAGTCATAGTAGGGCTCGGGCTGGACCTTTTAGGCCCGACCCAGTTAATGGGTAGGGCCTGACGGGACATGTATAATTTACACACGGGCTCAGCGCAATTAAAGCCTGATTAAACTAATCGGGTTAGGCCCGGCTCGACTTTATTTGGGTTGGGACTGCAAATTGCAGCCCGAGCTCAACCTGATTCGAGTCAAGTACCCCACATCCTGCGGGCTACCGGGCCCAATGTCCACCCATATAGGTGATGTGAATTGGTGTCCAAATATGCGTGTCCGAACAGTGTCACTACTAACTAAGGTTAAATCAAGTCAAACAAAAATGTTCACAATATTTAGTCATTTACCTTTTACTTCGAAAGACAATGCAATAAACTAAAAAGAAACAAGTTTTTTTGTGATACTGGATGTCAACTTAAGATTCATATTTAACACTTACCAAAAAAAAAACTATGACCCATATCAGAAAAGTAAGACCTTTTTTTATAAAATTATAAGCGGGAGATTGACCCTAATAGAAAATTTCTCTATATCTTTCTCTCACCAGAACCCGTATAACTCTCATAAGAAAACAAAAAATTTGCCCATCAAAAGTTTTAATATGATAATTTTTCTGAATGAAAAACTTTTCTTTGTTTGGGTAGCACGCAAAAAATAAAATGAAAAATCTTAGAGAAAATAAGAAAGAAGAGAAGGGGTGGTGTTGGTAGAGCCTCTTCGACACTGTTTCTTTGGGAGGTGGATGGTGGTACTTTTTCACACTACTAATTTTTGTATTATTAACTGCGTATTTAATACTGTAAAAGTCATAATAAATAAGCTTTATTAAATTAAGACCAATGGCCATAGTGAATCCTTAGTGGATAGTACTGTACTTAATAACATTAACTATTACCGCGGCAGTAACTGATAATAGTGCCCGTATCAACTAGGCAGTTTCAACAATTTTGTTTTGCAAATCCGACCATGCGAATGTGTTTAGCATGGTGAATTTGCTAGTAATCAATTGTTGGATCGTATATTTGCGACGAAAAAGATGGTTTTTTGGATGTTTGAATATTTATGAAAATTTTGAGCTCATGATTTTCAAGACTTAAAATATCCTGCTTATGCATCATGATCATGATTCAAGAGCTGGTCTCTATAAGATCAAATCACATCCTTAAGGGTTAGATTCAAGAGAAAATAACAAAAAAAAACATGAAAATCTTAGTATACATGGTAGTTCTCATATTCTAGTCGCCCTCAGATGATACCACAAAAACTTACCACCAAGTCAATATGAAACCAATTGTACTAAAAAAAATCAATTTAAGCAACAAAATCAATTTATATAAACCAATAAAACATAATTATTTACTGCAAGAGCCCCATCACCCATGCCCAAATCAGAAATCCTCAAGCCAAATAAAAAAATTTGAAACCCTAAAAAATACAAAAAAAACCCAAACAAATAATCTGTTAGTTAGAAAGCCCCATCATCCATGCCTCAATAAAAAATCCTCAAGCCAAATAAAAAAAACTGAAACCCTAAAAAACACAAAACCCCCAAAATATGTTATTCATGGATAAATGTTTACTCCATGTTAAAAATGCAAGTTATATAACAAAGAAAACCCGAACAATGAAAATCTCATCAACAGATACTCACAGATGTGTCTGCTGTTATCGCCTGAGTGCTTTTGCCAGTTAGAGCGGTGGAAAGCAATAGTGTGGATATGGGAGACAAAGAAGGAAGTTGATGAGGCCACAATTGCGAGGAAGGAAAAGGGGATGAGGACAAAAGGGATGACTATAAACTCGAGTCCAAGGGGATACTGGCAAGGCACAAATGAAGGAGAAGCCGAGAAGGTGTAAACACCCCAAAATTTTTAGGTCCGTTCTAGACATCCTCATTTCACAGATGCCAATTCCTTGCAGGGCAATGTAGAGTCTCACCCTTAGGTTTATTCCAGTTCAGAAGTCACTTTACCCTATTTTATTACCCTAAGAGGTAAAATTATCATTTTACCTCTTAGTCACCCTTAGCCTTTTGTCAAACAGACTTAGTCGAACTCGTCTTAAGTTCAGAAGAGTTAGAATATCAATCATTTCTAGCTCCACTGAGCTCACGAATGAGCTGTGTCAGTTCATTTGAGCTAAATTCAATTCATTTTAGGCAAACTAGCTTATTTTTAGCTCAAATTTTAGCCAGATTGTCCCTGAATTCAATTGCATTAGATCCTATCCCCATGAGCCTAATATGAGTTCATCAAGAGTTTGAATGATCCAGTTCTAGTTCAAAATCACTTTTCGCATTCTCGGACCTTTATTTTAGCTCGTTTCAGTTTGTTTGAGCTTAATTCAGTCCAAGTTGAACAAACCCCAGTCAATAGAGCTAGTGTTTTAGCTCCAAATTTAGTTCACCTGAGTATAACTAACTTCTAATTCAGTTCATTTCAAACCTATCTAGTTCAAATTAGTTCAGACTAGTTCAGTATCGTGTTTCTACCCCTGCAAGGCAAAAATCCAAAAATAAAAACTTCTTCAGAACATTGTTTCTACCAATTTTCAAACTAGGATAAGTCCCAAAATCGAACTCAGATTAATTTCTTTATTTGATATTCTATCAATATCTGAGATCCAATTCACTTTTTAAATCAGATAATGGATCCAGTATTGGATCTGATATCCATTGTCCATTTCAGGCCCAAACTTTCTATTTCTTTGATTATATCTAGGATCCAATCGTCATTTGGATCCATTTTCTTCATTTTTATCTTCCTTCGAAATCCAGATCTAATCTTTTTCAAGACTTCATATTCAGATCCTTTTCATAATTAAATCAACTTATTTCAAAATAAATTAAGTACTCTCCTTCTTTCAAAAATTGATATTTCAAAGCTGGATCCACTTTTAAAACTTTGATTTGGATTTCAAAAACCAAAATGGATCCAGATCTAGACTCAAAACTCAATTTCTATCCATTTTTTAAAACCAAATCCTTGCATTTCAAATTTCAAATCCAATGTTTTGAGAAAATCTTTCAAAAATAAATCTGGACCCAATTTACAACTCCATCTGGATTTCAAAAACCAAATGGATCCAGATCCAAATTCAAAATCCAGTTTTTATCCTAAATCAATTCTTGGATTTTAAATTCAAATTCAAAATCCAACTTTTATCCGAGTTTCAAAAATAATCTTTGAATTTCAAATTCAAAATCCATATTTTTATAAGATCTTTCAAAATTCAATTTGGATCCAGTTTCAATTCAATTTGGATTTTAAAAAATTCCAAATGGATCTCAGATCCAATTAAGATCCATTATCTTTAATTTCCAAATCTTTTTTATTTTTCACCATTTTATTTCTCTTTTATTTTCAAATCTCTCATTTTTAGTTTTAAAATTCAAAAGAAAAAAATATATTTCTAAAGGGGGCACCACTTGGCATTTTAAATTTAAAATCAATTTCATTAAAAAAACTTACTTTCTTTGTTAAAAACCTTTGTTTTTAAAACTCATTTTAACCTCCCCTTTGTTTTTAAAAACCCACATGGGCACCCACTTGCAAAGGGGTGCCATGTATAAATTTTTTCTCAAACTATCCACTTTGCCTATTTAAGCTTTTTTAAGATACCCCATGTATGCTTCATGGATACCACATCATCCCTAAGCCTAATAAAATATCTAACTTTTCATTTCCAAAGTACCCCTCACTCAACCTATAAATAGACTCCTTAGGGGAGTCTATTTCCATAACTTGAGAAATTGAGAGAATTCTCTTGAAAGTTGGATCTTTCTCTCTCTCTATTTCTTCCCCTCTTGGAGTTGGCGCCAACTTAGAGGAAGCTCCAACTCTCTTGAAGTAAGGCATGCCGCTTCTTCCATAATTTCAATTATTTTTTGCTTGATTTACATTTTGTAATTTCTATTTTATTCAAAAGCCATTAGAATTATGAGATTTGATCTTCTATAGATCAAATCTCATATTCAATTAGCTAAATTAATTTGAATTTATGCACCAATGCTTTTAATTTTATTTTTATATATTTTAATTCTATTTTTGCATCATTTTCATCATCATCCATGATCTGAAATGATAGATCTTATTCTTGATCATTTGATTAATTCATTAATGAGGTTTTATTCTATTCAATCGTGTTTAGATGATATTTTTAATTCTGGTTTGATTTTAGATCCATCAATTCAAATATAATTAGATGGCATTTTAAACTGATTTTTTTACTGCATTTTTCTTCATGTGTTTTCGTGATCTTCACAAAAATTCAATACATTCTAAGATCGTTTGACCCACTTAAAAAATTGGGATTCAAGACCTATTATTTTGGACAACTCAGATTATCCCTGAATTAGGTCCAACTTGCCAGAGTGATTTCTCCCTAACCGGAGATGATATTTCCAATTCATAAAAATCGGTGTCTTAGGCATTGAATTTAGTTTATTCATGCCAATTTTTATAAATTTCTATGGTCATTTCATACCTGATTTTGATCGGAAACCACAACCCTGTTATATTGTGTCATTTTAATTGCTCAATTGTTTATCCATTTCGTGAAAGACATATCTCTCTAATGGGAGATCATTTTTTAGATCTGTAAAATGACTTTTCTTCATCTGTATGTGTAGTTCAATTTTATAAAATTTCAGCCATTTTTATTGTAGGTTTTTATTTCTTTTGTATTTTAAGTCGAAACTCTATCTGTTTGCAATCTCAGGCGTTGCTCAGACCCAGGATCAACTTGTTGCATTTATATCTCTCTAATGAGAGATCATTTTCCAGATATTTAAAAAGTAATTTCTTACTTAGAATATCTAGTTTATGCATGCCAAATTTCATTTTTTTTTATTATTTTTTCATATTGCATTCAGATAAAAAACTAGAACTCTGTCGATTTCCTTTGACAGGTTTTACACAGAATTTAAACCAACTTTCTTGTATTAGATCTTCCTAATGGGATATCATTTTCTAGATCTGTAAATTAAATCTTTCTCCTTTGAATGTATAGTTTATCTCTACAAATTTTTAATAATTTTTATAGATTTTCCATATTCAATTCCAATAAAAAATCAGAACTCTATCATTTTGCCTCATTAATCTTTACTTAAATTTTATCTCATCTTATTTAGATTAGCTCTCTATAATGAAAACTCATTTTTGAAATATGTAAAAAGGGTTTTCTTATATTTTATGTCTAGTTTAACCATGTTAAAGTTCATAAACTTTCATATTAATTTGATATTTCAATTCTACTAAAAAACAAGACTGGTTACAAAACTTTAAGTTCTGTAATAGGTCTATTTCCTGAGATGGAACTGTGACTTTCTGAAGTAACCATTTTCAAACAAAGATTGATTTTTCATTTTTATAAATTAGAGTTGTTTTCTGATTGTGTTAAGCAACTTCTATCATAAATTTGAAGGAACTTGAGTTGGTTTAGCCTCTTAAATACTCAAATTATAGAAACATGTCTGCTAAAATCAAATTTTCGGTTTTTAAATTTAATGCTTTGATGTTTCATTCATATCTTAAGTTTTAAAAATGATTTTGAAGTTCTGTAAAAGAGATATTTCTTTGATGTGTTCTGAATCTATGAATGCATTTTAAGCTTAATTTGAGTTAGTTTAGACCTTCATTCACCTGAAATGCTCTAACAGGGTTTGTTTGTAAATCCTGATTCTACAAAATCTTATTTTAATTGGATAAAAAATCCAAATTTGGTTTTTTCTCCAATATTTTTTTGAATTTTCCAATTTAGAGTGTTTTTAAGGTTGTTAGGAGTTTTTATATAAATTTTCATAAATTTCTATAGTCATTTGACCCTTCATTCATTACATTTTTCAAAACTGATTTTATAAAAATCATTTTCTTTGTTAAAATAAAATTAAATGGGGCATTTTAACATCTTAAAATTCATTTTTCAAATGTAATTCATATATTTCATAAATTAAAAATATTTTTGATCAATTTAAAATGCCTTAGCTTCATTTTAACAAGTTTTGGAGTTCATTTGCCTTTTATTTCAATAATTTTCAATATCTCTTTTTACAAAATCCTTAATTTCAAAGTTGAATTCAAAATTTAAAGTGAATTTATATATTTCAAGTCTCAATTTCTAAAATTAAAAACTTTAAAACACATTTTTTGAATATTTTGCAAAGTCATCATTTGCATTTGTTTTTTATTTTTCTTTATTTGTGGGGGTATAAAAGGCTAATTTTGGTTATTTTCCTTAATTTTTCAATAATTGAAGGAAAATCCATAAAAGGCTATATTTATTTTTAACAATTTTGTTAATTTTACAAGAATTTTTTATTTTTGTTGGTTTATCAATTGGTGTATTAATTCAAAGGGCTTTAATTAATCAATTAATGGAAATTTTACTTTATGCTTAGTTTAGGAAAGAATGGGCATATAGTTTAATTTTGAATTTTTCTGAATAATTGTTGTATTTTTATTTTTTATTTTAAATGCATTATGGTGAAACACGAATGACACGCGCACCACTTTAGTAGAGTTTAATAAACTTAGTAAAGTTTGTAATTGTGGCCATAGTCAAAAGACAAATAATACTTACATTTATTATCATTTATTAAAGCAAAAATTGACCTACACTCTTAGGTTATTTTTTAAAAATCATCATATTTTAAAATTTAAAAATCTTTTCTTTCTTTATTAGAATTTAAATAAAGATTAATTCAAAATATATTTGTACCCATAGTCATGGATATACGACAAATTAATCTTGTTTTAATTCTATAAAGGCACAAAATTCTCTTTCAAATTTCAAATAATTTTCAATAAAATTCTTTCAAAAATTCTTTATAAAACAATGCATTCATCATTTAGAATAGAATTGTATCATTGTTTTTTATTTTTTAAAATAACATCAATTTTAAAATATTTTTCAAGTGGTTTTCAATTATTTTTAAAATATTTTCTAAGTAATTTTCAATTCAATTTCCAAATTCAAATCAATTTCAATTTTTCTTTCAATTTCAATCTTCAATTTTAATTTTCAAATTCCAATTTCAATTTCAAAGTTTAAATTCAAATTCAAATTCAAATTCCAAATTCAATTTTCAATTTTCAATTTATAATTTTCAATTTACAATTTTCAATTTTCAATTTTCAATTTTCAATTTCAAGTTTCATTTTCGATTCCAAATTTTAAAACAAATTCAATTTTAAACTTAAATTTCGATTTCAATTTCAATCTCAAAACATTTTTCAAGTAATTCTCAAGTTATTTTCAAAACAATTTCAATTTTCAATTTGAGTTTCAATTTCAAATCCAGTTCTCAATTTCAAAATATCAAAATAAAGTTTCAATTTCAATTTAAATTCTAAATTCGTTTTTCAATTTTCAAACTTCAAAATTAATTAAATTTAAGTCTCAATTTTGATTTCAATTTTAATTTCATATTTCATTTTTTAATTTTAATTTTTTATTTTAATTTCATCTTTGATTTCAATTTCAAATGTCAATTTTCAAATCAGATTTCAGTTTTAATTTCAACTTTTAATTTCAAAATTCGATTTCAATTTTCATTTTCAAATTCAATCTTTCTACTTCAATCTCAATTTCTAGTTCAAACTTCAAAATTTACTTTCAATTTCGATCTCAGGTTCAAATCAATTGCAGGTTTTAATAATTTTGAGTGATTCTCAAAATCATCTCAAATCAATTTCAAGATATTTTTCGAACCATTCTTCAAATGCATATTTTCAAATCAACTTCAAAATCACTTGCACCTTCAATTCCGAAATATTTTTCAAACACTTTTTAAAATCAAAGCAAAATTTCAAAAGCATGCATTACGTTTCAAAAATCATAGCACAAGCATGATTCTATGTGTATTTAGGACTTAGAATAATTTCTTAGGTAAATTTTGGCAAAACAAATACATAAATTCGATCCTTGGTTCAATTACTCATGATAAAGGTGATAGGAACGGTTGAACTTCGTAGTGATGAGCGAGTTCTGTCTCTCAATTTTTTCACAAATTTCAAAAATGAAGGCGAATTATTTTCAAAAATCTATTTCAAAAGGTCAAATGGACTTTGCAAAACATAAAAGTTTTGCCACAATCACAGAAGGGGACGAAGCCACAAAGGTGAGAGTGTGCGGCGATGCGAGAACGAGAGTCGAGGGGAGAGGGACGAGAGGCACCCGTGAGAGATGGATGAGAGGCGAGTGCACGAAGGGGAATGAAAAGGAAAAAAAGAGAGGGAGGAAAAAATATTTTGTTTCGCGGGAATAAAATATTAATACTTCATTTTTACCTGCTCCACAAAAAAAAATGGCAAAAATATTAACTACGGAAGCCATAGTTTAAGGGTTATAGTTAAAAGTCTCAAGATCTATTATTGACTATGACTATTTATTGAGTTGTAGTTAATAACTACTTTTAACTATGATTTTCAATAATTGCCTCTTTTTTTTAGAGGTGGGTGATGATGGATGGTAATAGTAAAAATACATATGGTGAAAAATTATCATGAAGAGGGCGATTTTTCGAGACATGAGTGATAATGTTGGTAGTGAGATGGATGGTGGTCATGGTGGTGGTGGAGCTTCTTTGGCATCATTTTTTCGAAAGGTGGGTGATCATGGGTGGTAATGGTGGTGGTGAGATAAATTGTGGTAATGGATTATGAAAAATCATTGTAGGGAGGGTGGTTTTTGGAGAGGTGGGTGGTGTTGGTGTTGGTGGTAGTGGTGAGATAGATGGTGGTGGTGGTAGTGAGACTAGTGAGAACCTACAAAATTTTCCTCATTATGGATGAATGTTTTTTATTAAAAAATATGTTTTATTTAAAAATGTATTTTTTAGAAAAACTTTCTTAAAGAAAAAATTTCTCTTGTTTGGAAGAGTAAAAAGACAGTACAAATTTTTAATTTTGTATTACTTTTTATATAATTTTCAAACTTCCAAATGTGCCCTAAAGTTACAAACTTTTCATAGGTGGTACTTTCAAAAGGTGCATTTAGATGTAGCTAGAAAATTGATGAGTTTCCATGGAAAGATATGAAAACCCAAAATATTCTGATTTGTTCACCTATTCCAAACCTACCTAGGTAAACCACTTTCGGCATTTATCGTGTGTCAAGTTTAGGGATGGCAATGGACCGGGGCGGGGGACAGGATCTCCACCCCCGCCCCGTCTCAAGATTAGAACCTCCATCCCCGCATGGGGATGGATTTAAACCTCCACCCCCGTCTTCATCCTCGTTTCATGTCCTCCATCCCTGATTCAAATAGGGATGAGGCGATAAGCTTTAGAGTTGATCTTGGGTCATGAGTTTGCCTTTGAAAGCAATCCGAAGAGTAATAACGATCCTCAGAACCGTGATCATTGATCGAAATAAGCTTGTATGCACAAAGAGCAGGTCACTTCTCTTGAATAGGGTGTCATGCCAACATAGTAAAGAACACTTCCCCCCTTCCCGGTCCAGGGCATCCTCTCTTCCCGCTGAAGTGCTAAAAGGCCTGAATTTATCTTGAGTTGACAGAGGAACTTGAATATCAAAGAGAGACAGCGGGTACGTTTACAAGCACGAAAGATGTAGGAAAAGTGATGCAAAATGAAAAAATCTGTACGAATCTTTCAACCTTTCCAAACGAGAGAGACTTTTACATTGAGAGTTTTTTTTCTAAAAAGTACATTTTTTGATAGGAAACATTCCTCCACTACGGATGAAAAAATATTTCCTAGCAAGAGAATTTATTTTTACACTACTCACCGCCACCCCCATCTCACCACCACCCTCCTCTTCATCTCTCTTATTTTTTCACATTTTTTCCACTCTATTTTTTTTCATACTAAACAAACAAGCGAAAAACCTTTTTTTGGAGAACTTTTCATATAAAAAAACTCTCATAGGCAAAACTTTCTTTTCCTACGAGAGTTTCTCTCTTCCAAAAGTAGATCCATGCATAACTAAAACATTGTGTAAAAAAATGTCTCTTGGTCGTACAACTTGTTATCTTTTGACCACGACCCGAGAATTGATTGTTTATTTTCTATTGATTTGGAAGAAAAGGATTAGAAAAGTTAAAGGTTGTTATCATGAGCAATGTTGTTAAAATCGGTTCAGTAGGGGAATCAGTTTCTCAGAAAAACCTCTGAATCTAATCGCTAGCGAATTGACCCTTTTTCACGACCAGATGACACGTGTCATAAAAAAAATAATAAAAATCTATTTTAACCTTTTTAAAAATATTAAAAAAGAGAATTGAATCCACCTCGAATCGTTTTGGGGACGATTTGATCTGAATCGAAAGATTCAGCCTGATTCAGACCGGTTTTGATAACATTGATCGTGAGAAAGGGACTAGTCAAATGTGGAAATGGTAAACCCAACCTTGTTAAACTGTATTTGTTCACAATACATATTTTGTGCATATAATAATGCCAATAATAAATATTGCAAAACTTGGACCTGTTTTTTTTTTTCTTAGGCGTTTGGAAGAGGTCATGTCAAATTTGACCAGTCAACGGTCTATCCAACTCCATTTATTCCCTATCTCAATGAACCATAGCCACAAGATCTGTTATAGGGATTTTCTTGGCAAAGGAAGATCTCACGATAAATTGAAGACATTTATTTTTCTCGGAAAAATCTTGGAAACAAATCGGTTAATTTAATTTTTAAAATATATAAGAAAATAGATAAAATTATAAGAAAAAACATTAAACATATAAAAATATATAAAAGAATATAAATATTGCATGAATATTGAGATAATACCATGATAAAACATCATGTTCTTTGGGATTGTTATTGTTTTTTGAAAACCTTGGGACAAAATCACAAGATTTAAAAAAAATGGTTGATACCTTTGTCTTTTTTTTGTATAACTAGACACCCTCGCTGAGAACCAATCACTTAATGGGTCCTAATCAATACCTTGGTTTAAATATATATATATATATATATATATATATATATATATATATTTCCTACGCTAAGTTATCTGTCATCATCACCACGATACTTAAAAAAAAAATAACGCTAGGGTTTGGCAAGGCCCCAACATGTGCATCATCAAGATGCTCTTCCCTCATCTACCAACTATAAAATAGACATATAATGATATTTTGAACTGTAAATGATTTAAATGATACTCACTTTGGGCATCATTCTTTGTTTTGGCAGATATTAGAAAAATATATCAAACACGGTCAATTTACTATTCAAAATATGCTAAACACGACCACTTGTTTTTTTTGACAGTTTTACCCTTTTTGTTGCCTAACAAACTAAACACCTTAATCATGTAATTGTTGCCTGAAAAAAAAATCAGGCGCCATGTAATTGTCGCCTGAAAAAATCAAGCACCATGTTAGTTGTCACCTGAAAAAATTTGATACCATAGACGTTGCCACCTGAAAAATCAGACACCCAAATTTTTAGGTGGCAAAGGGCGAAGTAAATAATAATTTGGCCATATTTTTATATTTTCTAATTGGGGTCAACAATAATATTTCCAATAGGTGCCTAATGTATTACAAATTTACAATTAGCAACCTATGATTTTAAATATTTAAGATAGATGTCTAACCTTTCAAAAAATTGTTCAAGTGGATGCTAGAGTCGCTCTTTCATTCACCTAATTCTAGCGAATTCTTGAAAATGATGATTTTAACTCTCCTTTTTAACTTACTGAATGTCACTTTTTTTTAGAACTCTACTTCTGTAGCTATACTTGAGGGTAAACAAATAATTTCAAAGAGATAAAGCAATTCAAGCACTCACTTGAGTAATTTCTTAAAAAGTTAAGTATCTACCTTAAATATTTGAAACTTGCGGCAGTTGAATGTAAAATTTTCATATGTCACTATGTAGGCATAGGGGTGTCAATGGGTTGGGTTTGGTTTGGATTCAGGTGGAACCAAACCCATATCTCATTTGAGATGCTGGTACCAGGTCCAATCGGGCTCACCATAAGAAAAACCATACTCTGATCCTGTAAGGACCACATGAACCAGACCCAGACCATACTCGGTGAAATAATATTTTTTTTATCTTTTTTACATTAAAATTTTTTGTATCTTAGTCAAAGCTCGGATTGGTCCTGGGTTTGGTATGAAATTTCACAAACCATACCCAATATTAATTGGACCCTTTTATTGTGACCTGGATTCTAATCGGACCTCCTTGTTTATCACCAAACCCTGACCCTGTAGGGTTTGGAATGGGTCAGGTCGGGGTCAAACCTGACCCATTGACGCTTTTATGTAGGCACTTATATGAAAATCACCCATAAAAATATTCCATAATTTGTGAAAAAACTTGATCTTGCTCTTGGGGGTATTTCAGGCCCACACCCTTAACATAGACTGGGTGAGCATGGTTTGGCGAGAATGTTGTGGGCTACAATCTTCTTTGCTGCACTTTGTAATTGCTCAAACAGCGGTTTCTCTGTGTTTGGTGTTAAAAAATAAGAAAGAATTAAATGGTCAAACTGGATTTGCAAGTTCAACAATCTTAGTCCATTTTATCATTTGATTATATTATTTATATTATTTAGGTGTGAGTAAAATATTTCTTTGAGGGTTTTTATTGCAATTTAGACTTGGAGCTTTCACATTTTTTTTTTTTGACAGGAGACCTTTCCAATTCTTGACCACCTTAACATCAAGATGTCATTTTCTTAGGTTAATTTTACCAATGTGTTGGTAAGAAACTTTTGGTTCATCTCCTATTCATGTTTGCAATGGTGCGGTGGGCCCTGCAGAAATGCATGGGATTCTGCGCGTTTCCGTGGAAACCCTTGGACTTCTGCGGCACGCAAATGAAGTTGGATGGTGACAGAATGCAGCAACCAGCTTGTTTGCCTAGAAAAATAGATTGGAAATTGGAATATACAAGTTTGGTTGGCACCTTAACTTTCTGTTGCTGCTGAAATGTTAAATTGTCACAGTATTTTTGATTTGAAACTAGGGAAATATGAAAAATATATATAAAATAAAATTGTTAAAAATCACAACGAACTTGTGATGATGTATCGAAGAAAAAGGTGTTATTTGAAATTTTATTTTGAAAGTTTCTCACGTTAAAATCAATAAAAAAATCAAAATATCGGCGATATTTGTCCCATTTGGTGATTGTGAGTCTCGTGTTTTGCTTGGTCAGATTTGGTTGAGCCTGCATCTGATCCGAGCTGGACTTGTTTCTGGCTATGGCCGCATTCTAGCATTGTTGGGGCCCAAGTGATAGTATGACAAAGACAGGCTCCTTTTTTACCATCATGGGGTTGCCCACGTGACCAGCGGGGTGGTTGTGAGGGCGTATGACTTTTTCAAACTCACCGGATCAAACCCTGTTGACACATGAGGTATGGTGGTTGTGGGCCCCACCCCGGATTTTTCGTGGCACATGCTCTTTAATGTGAAAACAGATGATGATAAATGACTTTTTAGACTTTTTTTTTTTTTTAAACAATCATCATACCGTTTTCACAAAGGAGAGAAGTCAGTGCCTCTCTCTCTCTCTCTTTGAGGCAAATGCCAATAGGTTCTTAATTTCAAGTACCAATATGAAAACTCTCGTTAAGGCTCTTTGGGAACTGGTAATTGGAATGGGAGTTTATGCATTTGGTAAAATTTGGTCAAACTACTTTAATGGTGGATGTTTAGAAGAATGACGTTTAGGAAGTTGTTTATGCGTTTGAAAAACAAAGGTGATATTGTATTCCTTTATGCTATGTTTGGGAGCCTATCGTCCTAGTAGGGATGGCAGTGGACATGGGGAAAGCGGGCCCCGCCCGCCTCACCCCGTTTGGACCGGGGATGAAGGGTATGAAACGGGGATGGAGGCAGGGATGAAGGTTAAAATCCATCCCCGTTAGGGGATAGAGGTAGGGATGGACGTAAACTTTTTCCCTCCCCGCCACGATCCCCGCCCCGACTCGTCCCCATCACTTTTCCCCGCAATATCCCCGCCCCGCCCCTCTTCATCCCCCTTTGAACCGGGGATGGAGGACATGAAACGGGGACGAAGGCGGGGGTGGAGGTTAAAATCCATCCCCACCGAGGATGGAGATTCTAATCTTGAGGCGGGGCGGGGGTGGAGACCTTGTCCCCCGCCCACCCCACTGCCATCCCTACGTCGGAGGAGTTGGGATGTAATTCGAGACAGTTATATGATGTGACATTGAATATGGTTAATTGGGAAAGGTTTGGGAGAAAGAGTTGGAGGGAGGCCAGATTTTTTGGCTGAGAATCAACCGATTCCAACTCCTTCAAAATACCCATTTAAACTTCTCTTAGAAAATAAAGGTATTTGCAACTCCTTGAATCACAAGGATTTAGACGGGTTCTTAAATTTTTGATGGTTAAAAGTTTTTACCCTAATTATTTTAGTAAATGGTATACTTACCTATTTTACCTGGCTAACCAATAGGATTTTTGTAATACATATGAATTTTGGATTTATAAATAAAATAAATATGAATTTTATGTGTAGTTATGACTTGAATTTAGTTCTTGATTAATGTTGAATTTAAACTAACAATATTGTTTAATTTAATGTTCAATTTGAGGTTGAATTTATATTTAAGTCGAATTTAAAGTGAAAGCGAAGTTCGAATTGATTTTGATTGTATAATCTAATTGTAAAGTGAATTTCAATTTAAAGTTTCTGTTAAATTTAATTTAGATTTAGCTTCAAATTTAATTAGTACTCAATATAGATGATTTTGGATCTAAATTAAATGTTTGGATGAATCTAATTGAGATTTGGATCCATTGAGTGTGATGCCCCCCACTACGTAGGTTTCATTTGGATCCAAATTGCCAAGTGACAATGGATGATATTAAAATATTATTTTAATAGATATTCTAGCAAGGGAGAGACATTCCCCACTCTCTCTCCTTATTTACTATGTGGTAATTTAAGAGTAACTAGGTAGAATAATTATATAAGTTAATTACTTAGGAGTTACCTTAGATTATTGGAAAACTACCTAATGAGATAAAAAGTAAACTTGAAAAATTATCAAGGAGGCCAAGCGGCACCCCTCTCTAATGTGGTTAAAACTTTAAAACCAACAAGTTACTGAGCTAAGTTTCATTTGAAATAAAGTAGGTACATGGGAGAGAAATATGGAGAACATTTAGAACCTTAACCTCCTATAAAGTTTTGGAAAGTCCCTATCTCAAGTAGGGATTAACTTGGGAATGCCAAGTAGCATCCCCTCCCTAATTTTAAAAATAATATATTAATTAATTGATTAACTAAAAAAATATTCTTGAAGATAGGATCTTTGGTAGAAAAGTTTTGACAGAGTCCAATACTCCACACTTTTTAGAGTAGGATCTTGGGGGTAGGACAGTTCAGAGTGCGTAGAGAATGATACCTAACTTGTTTAACACCTGTGATTTTTTAAAATATTTTAAAATATTAAAAATAATAAATTTTTTACATAAAAGAAATATATAATTTTTAATTAAGGCTAAATTAAAATTTAGAATATGCCTTATAAAGAATCAAAATTTATTCTAGTGAAATTCGCATTTGGAATCAAATTTAAAGTGAAGTTAAATAAAATTAATTAGTAATTTTAATCTAAATTAAATCAAGTATAGTTTCAGATGAATTTGGATTTTATTCGGATATGAATGTAATGTAAGTTTACTCCAATAGACTTGGATCTTGGTTGGATATGAAATCCAAAATGAAAATCTATAGAAAAATTATAGATAGGGAATTTTATAGAATAAAAAATTATAATTAACTAAATTTTATAAATTGTAAGTGTTCCATGGGGTGGGACGTCCGCCTATGTGGCATTTCTTACATGGTAAAATTCTGAAAATTTCAAAGAAAACACATACTTGAAATTAAAGTTAATTTATATCACTAAGTTTCTTAAAATAAACCTAGGCTAAAAAGAAAAGAAAATAAAGATTGAGCTAATTGGAAATTTTGTTTTGTTTTTTTAAGAAAGGAGACTCAGTAGGGTGGGATGTCCCACCCTAGTGGGCCGTTCTTATGTGGCTGTAAATATGTCTTTCAAGAAATTTAGTAAGGGTCAAAACTTAAAAAAAAAATTTAACATGGGCTAAAGTGTTAAAAATCTACAGTTTCTAAAATATTTTTTTGGCAAGTTTGGAACAACAGGGGACCGTCCCATCCTAGTGGGCCCTCTTATGTATCTTATGTATGGTTGTAACCTCTTTAAGAGGTAAGCCAATGTGAGTATACATATATAATATAGTTTATATTGTGTAATTTATATAACTTAGGTTTAAAACTTAGAAAAAAATATATACCTAGTAGAATAGGATATAAGCAAGAAAATTAATTTTTGAATCTTGACAAAATGTTTTTAAAAATAAATGAGCTGGAATAAAAAAAAGATTTAGAAGGTTAAAAGATTTAAAAAAACAAACATAAGGGAGGAGCTCACGCCCCCCTCCCGTTCCATTCTATTCTACTATCTCTTCTCTTCTTCTCTCTCTTTTCTCTGAATGTTAGCATACCTAAATACTTTTTTTGTTGAACCATATTAGTGTCCTGAACTAGTCGGTTTTAGATGTCGGATATAGGAATTCAAGCACACACGCCTAGCCTATATCTTGAAATTGAATTCAAGTAGGATCAAGAACTGAATCAACCTCAATATACAAACCATATCAATTCTAAGATGGGCGGGGTCGGTTCAGTTTCAAAGAAAAAAAAGTATATGCACTTCAAAAAAATACTTGTGATATAGGGAACCTAGGGTCTGATCCGTTTATGGATCAGACCTGTTATGGGATAATGAAATGAGACAGACCAGCCCCCATTAGGACTGGGTCTGATCGACTTTAGTAAGCCTGTTTGGGTTGTGACAACAACCACAAGAAAAAAAAGAAAAAAGAGTGAGAATAGCCATCCATATGCTATTGGGCATTGATTTATATTTTCTCGTGTATGTGGATATAAAGCAAGAAGCTAGTCCATTTGTAGATCAGTTCTGAGTATTTCTTTGGTATGAATCAGACCAGACCAACCTTAGTCAAAGATGTGATCTATTAGTTTCAAAAATAAAATAAAATAAAGGAAGAGATTAAAAAAAATGGAAAATGATCATTATTTTATCGATTCTTTGAGTGTTATGAGAAACAAGGACTTGTAGTGTTATAGAGGGTTGAACCACTCATGGTTTAGTTATGACATAGTTCTTTATAAATTTAAATATGGTAAACATGTTTTAAACTGAATTTTTACTTTAGTGTTATGAAAATCTTTAGATCGACTATATCAAAATTGTCTACTTTTGCATGTGTTATTAATCCTATTCATGTATTGTTCTTTTGTAATTGTTGTGCATGTTAAGTTGTTTCATATATGATAATATTATCAGCAGAAAATCCCTAATATCGTGAAAGTAACTAAAAAAAATCATACATGACACAATTTAACTTTTTTAATTTGTCAAAGTGAAATCGTCGATTTGTTGCGGCTACCAACCACTACCCAGTAAAACATTCGTATCTCTCTCGTTTAGAAGAGTTTTTATAAATGGTTTATGGCATATGAAAGCAGATAAAAATGTGTATGTTCGGTAGAAAAATGAGCTCTGATTTTAGAATATGTACAAAATAGCGACTATTGCAACAACATGGCAGATTTTTGCCTGAGTCTCAAACCAAGGGTCAGTTAAACTATGAAAGTATGAATTCTTTATATTAATGCATGGATTTAAATGTTTAGTGAGCGCGCAAATGTGACATGTAGTATTATGTAAATACATGTTTTAAAGTCCTAATGAGCATGACATCAGATAAATTGTTATTGCATGCTCATGATTGAATGAATACTACTACTGAATTGCATATGCATGTGTATTGTAGTGTTGCATGTGATTATTTATGAATACATATTATTAATCATGTTCAATGCCTATGAATGAATGCATAAGTAAAAGTGAATATTTTACTATTTGCATGCCTTGCATATCAACATTATTGACATTGAATTATGCATCAAGGTGCCCAAAATAGAGGCGTGAATCTTAGTGATAGATTCATTATGTGTACACATGAAAAAATAGTAGAATTATTGATATTAAAAAAATATGATATGAACATTAATTCTATTGAGGTTTACAATGAGAGGGTAAGCGATACTTTAAGCTCTGTGTAATCAAGTTTTTGAGCATGTGATCATGCATTTATTTTAGCATTTAAATCATTTAACTTATGCATGATCCAGTAGAAAAGCGCATTGAATCCCCAAATTTTATTGCTAGTTTCGAGAAATCGCGTGAAAAAAAATATATCGAAAAATCTTGAATTTCAAGTCATATTTCGCATTTTAGGGTTTTAGTAGTTTAGAAAATTTCTTTCATTCGTATTTTCCTCTTTTGTTGAGATTAGAGTCTGAGTAGTTTAGACTTCAATTAGTTTAAGTTCGAAAAATAAAGAATCACATTCATATTTCTTAGAGTTTTTAGTAGTTTAGTAAACAATGTAGGAACGAGTTTTAGTGAACATCTTTTTAGCACAAGCCTTCTTTTGAAATTTTGTAGAATTAGGAGGTGTGTTTTTAAAACAAAATAAAAAGTAACCTAATGCCCTCTTTGAAAAACCACACGTAGAGGAAGAAGATGGGGTCCTCCCTTTGGAATAGACGGCTCTCCTCTTCTCTCTCAACCCTTCTTTCCCACTGGTCCTTATTCTCTCCTTCTCCCTTCCTCCTCTTCTTCTCTTCTCAACCTCTTTTTCTCGTCGGTGGGGTGCTTCTACAATGGGAACGTCAACGCCGGGGAGAGACCATTCTCTCTCCTCTCAACCCCTCCAGCAATTCGGTAAGGCCATTCTCTCTTCTCCCTTTCGTTTCTCGTTAGATTAGATGCTAAATTGATTAAATGAAAAAAATATATTTGTTGATTAATTGATTCTTGTGTGTTTTGATTTGTTGTTTTTGTGTTTTTACATTTTTTTTCTATTTCACTCTGCATTTACATTCTTTATTATGCTGTGTTTCAGTTTCCTTTTGTTTCATAGCATCAACATTGTATTTTCATTCGTTGTTTCAAATTTTTTTTCTTCCTGCGCACTTTGGTTAATTGTTTGATTTTGTTCTTCATCACATTTGCTCATTTTTGTGCATTTTCATTTCATCATTTATGTGCATTTTCATTGTTGTCTTTTTTTATTTTGGCATCTGTCTATTTTTTTTATTTTGTTCATCATGTTTCTTGTTCAACATCGCATATCATTTGCATCTGCGTTTTCTCTCTTTTAGTCGTTACACCTTCTTTTAGTCAAGTATATGTTTGTTTAGAGTACAGTCTGATTGTTCTCATTTCTCAGTCAATTAGATTAATTAATAGTAGTTCTCAGTCAAGATTTTTTTTATTTCAATAGCAGATCAAGTGATAACATAGCATTGAGTATTTATTTCGAGCAACATTTATAGTTTTTATTAGTTTCTTTACAGTAGCGTCTTTTGTTTTTTTGTTTTTTGTTTTGTTGTTGTCATTAGTGCACAGGCCACAACCAGTTCAGTGGATATAATATAAAAGGTAAAACATATAAGTCTGGTTTAGGTACTTGGGTTAGGTAAGTATTGTTTCACATATATTGATTTAGAAATAGAATTCTTTTTGTTTAACTTGTGTTCTTGCTCTTGGTTATTTCGCTTCTGAGTTAAATCTAATAAATCTGCAATCAGATCTTTGGTATTTAGTGTCAGTAGGTAAGTTGAATTCAGCAAGTTGATTCGGTTGTTTTGAACAGGTTAGTAGAATAATACTGATTAAGTAATTTATGTGATCGACATAGTGGTTAACATAAGATTACATAGTATAGTTCCATATGAGTTCTTGTTTTTGATTCACTAGTTTATTTAGGTAAATAGGACCAACATTAGTTTATTGCTTCATGTTGTTTTCTTGAATTTCAATTAGATTAGAATCCTTTCATGCCGTGTTTAGTTAATTTCAATGCTTTTGAGTCAGTCAACGTAGTATATAGGTTAGTTGATTATAATATATTAGATAGGTTAGGTTAGTATGTTGTATTCTTCTTATATTAGACATCAATAGTATTAATCATTACTTGGTTAAGTTAGTCTTTATTAAATAGTTAGTTATTATTTTCAGCATTTAATTAAGTGGCTTAGATCTAGTTGTTCGATTAGTTTTAATTCAAATTTGGTAATTAAATTAGTTAGTCATTTTAATCTTGCATGTGTCTAATAATTGCACTTTGCTTAACTCAAATTAGCTGATTAGTATAAATTTGAGTTAATTAATTAGGTAGCTATATTCAGCAGAGAGCTTTCTTGTTCTTTCGAGTTAGTAATTTCTTGATTTCTTGCTTTCTTGAATTATTTCTTGAATTCTTATTAGATAGTATATTTTACTAATCTTTCTTTTAGTGTAGTAGTTACAATTAGTATTATAGTTAGTTCATGTTATTCATTCATGTTTTTGTAATTTTTATTAGATTTTTGTTTGATTTCTATGGTAGATTTCTCGTTCCTGCTGTGTGTTTTGCTTTTGTATCTTGCAGAAAAGCGTGGAGTGGAGACAAGCGAGTGATACATGGTAGCACGCCTCCGATACGTGACACGAGGCGCGAGCGCAGAAGACATTTTTGTTTTTTTCTTTTAGAATTAAGAATTTAATTTTCACTTAATTTTGGGTTTGTAATAAAACCAAATTTAAACCCTCTACGTAGGGTAAAATTTGATGTAATAGTTAAGTAGTTTATTTTCTCGTACTTTTCTATTTTTGGCAATAAAGCGTAGTTTAGTTGCGTGTTTGAATACAAAGTATCCCCCGTTCTTTGAGATCGACCTAGACTCCACCACTCGTGCGACCCAGTTTTTATTTTTGATGTTTGGCTTTCACGTTGTTTTTATATTAAAATATCTTTCTAAAATCGTTTTATAAAAATTGACATCAACATGAAAGGTTGGGCCTTCCAAACCACGAATGTAGGAGAAACCTCCACAATAGCCATAGGGTAGTAGGTAAGGAACTCATGAGTGAAGTCTAATGCATTAGGATAGAGGTGTTGGAAGTTCTCTCTCGGATAAGTCATCCCTCACCCAAGACTGGTGAAAGATGTCCGACCATGGTTAAGCCATAACTTATTTGAATACACCCCTCCTAAAACCTAGTCCTGATCTAAGGTTAAGTTTGTGTAGTACCCATAGGGCTAAGAAGTGAAACCTTAAATGTTTATGCATTTATTCAGTCATGGCATGCATTACATAAAAGAAAACTTAAATAAGGGCAAATAAAGTCACTCATGCATAAAAAAGCTATCTGTTCTTCAACGGTAAGTGCATGCATTGTTTACCTATTCATGCAAAAGAATGCAAATTATTTTTAAAGTCTATTCGTGTTATGCAACTGTGATATTATGCATACTTGAAATGTATATTTGTCTAAATTAATGTGTGAATTTATTATAATATATTCATGTATACAGGATTTGGTTTACCTATGTTGGATAAATATGTTTCTACTGGAGACTTGATCAGTCTGACCCTAAAATATAAATGCAGGCATTGAGTGAGGAGAGCTAGCGATGGCAGGATGTGGCAACGAGTCAAGAGCCAACCTTTTTCCTTTCTTAGGGATTTTTGGATTGACATTAAATTTAACTTTGATGTTATTTTAAACTTATGAGACTCAATTAAATTGTTTTTGTGATTGATAATTTCAATTAAATTTGATGTATGGTTTGATAAATCTATAACCCACCAAATTTTTTAATTGATTTTGCTTATAAATGATTTTCGCTATTAATATTTTAAAAATGTGTTTAAGAAAAATTCTCATAGTTTTTGAGTTAAAATTTTGGGGCGTTACAGCTTAGGCTAAGGTTTGAAAATCTATAAAAAGGAGGTACCTTGCAGGATTTTCAAAAACTCTCACTCTCTTTTATCTCCTGGCTGACTCTCTCTATCTCTATCTCTTGCCTATCTCCTTCCTCCACTATGCCCTTGGGTTGAAGAAGACCTTCATTGTTGAACCTTGGAATTGAACCATTCATTGGTGGAGTTTTCAAAAGGCTTGTGTGTTAAAGACAAAGGCTACATAGACCGTACAATCTTTGAGATAGGGTTTCGTTAACATCGGATGCATGCATGGGCTAACATACACAATTCATGCATGTGGATGAATTCCCTATGCATCCTACGATCGTAAAGTGGTCCAGATCTAAGTAGGATATGAGATTTTATGGTTTCTAAGTGTTTTTACGGTTTCAAAACCTAAAATAGGTTTTCAGGAGACTCGTTTTGAAAGATTCATGTTCTTTATGGTTTCTTGATGCGTTTTATAAATGATATCATGATATGATGTTTAGATCTGAATTAAAATCATGTTAGGATGTTATTATGCATGATTTAATGGATGAAAAATCGTTTTGGTAAATTTCTATGGTGAATATGGATGCATGTTTGGTTTCTCGATAAGTTTCTTGAATAACAAGTTGTTTTCTTGAGATTTTAGATCCAACCAATGATTTTATAAATTTGGTTTCCCTAAATCTATCTATGGGAAAAACTATATGTTTATGGGGACTCTCTATACATGTAGATGAAGATTTTAGTTCAAACTTTATATTGATCCAAGTTTGGATGACAAAGATGCCCTTTGCGAGTTGGATTTGAAATTCTGTCGAAAATAATGTACTTGTTCCAACAAACTTGTATTAAAAAAATTATATTCTATAGATATTATATTTTTTTGACCCAATCTTTTTATGGATGATAGTTAACATTATTGAGAATCTGAGATAAAAACCTGCATTTTAGTTCTTTATATTCTATGAATGAAAAATCAGGCAAAATGGCCCAAAAATAGTTATATCCTGAATCCCATGTTATTCAGAGGCAGAGACTGTTTGTGATATAAAATATTTAATTAAATATTCATGAGGTATTTTTCTTTAATTTTTGGTATGCTTACTATAGACATGTCATGCTATGATTACAAATATTGCTTGAATTTATATCAATGTTTAAGATGCCTTTATTGAGTGTTCAATTGACAGACAGGTTGAACAAACTGGTTCTGTGACAGAAAAATAGATTGTAGTGTCTAAATTTTTATAAATTCACTTTTAATGATTTTGACATGAGATTTGTGCCTATATTTAGGTAAGACATGTTTGCATACAATGAATTTTTGTGAAGTTAAAATCAGGTAAAATCATGCCTATGTAGTACCAAAATTAGAACATGTGTGCTTGCTTGTTTGGGTACCAAAAGTGGGTCCTATGGTCAAGACATGATTTAACTTGTGATTGACTTATTTTAGTATAGTGTGTGAGCCTAACAAAGGCCTTAAAGTTATACATGTGTTTGATAGCATGTTTCGATTGTTAAAGTACAAACATTGCATGATTATTTGATATATAGCATGAATGTATGAATGAACATAATGCTTTAATGTCTTGCATGATTAAATTGTGTGTAGCATAATTGAATTATATGCATTATGAATTAAATACATGCTATGATTGTGTTGTAAGACATAAAAAAATGTATGCACATATGTTTGCAGTTTTGTGAAGCCCTTATAGTGCCAGTAGACACGAATTAAGATACAATGTTGTGTTGTATGTAACATGTAAATGCTATAAGATGTATGAATGATGTATGCACGTGTGAATGCTCTTGCTATAGGCAATCGGTCATTAGACTAATCTGTATTAAGGCATACTAAACTAGTGAAATGGTACACATGAACATAGCACAATTAGTTATCTAGGGGAGGTATGCCTCAATGAAGGTACAATGAACATCCAATTTAAAGGTAAAGGGGGGCACTATGAATTGATGGGCTTATGATATTGTAAACCTACCAACAAATGGTTAGTTTTTGGCTCATGTCAATGGACAATGTAAATGTGCCTTGAAAGTGTACTTGAGTTACTGAGCCCTCTTTGTGCTGAGTGAAATGACATACATGTTGTAATGCACTTAACTTGTAATAACAACTCCCTATAACCCATTCTGATTATGTCTTACCTTGAAGAAGGTAGGTGATACAGACTTCGCTGAACCACATAACATAAAATATTCAAGAGCCATAGATGTCTCATTGGTCTTAGTCCTTAGAGTTTAGGGGACCAAAACTACCTTAATAAATCCTAGGGTGTATGTTTCAGCACTCCAGTAGTTACATGTTGTATAATCCAGAAAGCTTACACAAACCACAAACTGATGAACTTTCTTTCAGCTATAGGTCACCTCACAGTGGATCTGTTTCAGTTAGTCACACAAGTTATTTAAAACACATAGTATAATAAACCTTCGTGTGGTCTCAACTGTTACGATAGACATTTTGCGAGCACCCAACATGAGCTATGTTAAGCAAGAGAAACAAAAGCCTGAAACTTCCATAGCTTTGTAATGTTATACTTGTGTGAAGACATGGCCTAATATGATAAATGTGAATTAAGTTCTTGTTTATATTCTATGTTTTAAATGGAATTCTTGCATGTCTCAAAAATATTTCTCTATGTATTGAATTACATGTTGATTGTAATTGATACATTGAATTACATGTTGATTGTAATTGCTATGTTGGATCATATGTTGATTACAATTTTCAATGATTGACTACTGGTTGATAGCATGTTTACCATCTCGTATGCATTGGTAACATATGCTGTATGCTTAGACTGGATATGCATGCCTTGTTAGCATTAAAATTAGTTCTGACTCTCAAATTTTTTACACAGAAGCAGAATAATTATACTGGCACATGGCGGGATGCTACGGTGGCCACTGACCATTCCTTCGATCCAGAAAAAAATATCATGGATGTTTATGTTTAGATTGGACATTTTGAACAATGACATTACTATTTGTTTGATGACTTATTATTTAAATTGAATATTTAATTTGGTAAATGGTTTGTTAACTCTTATTAGGATTTTGAATATGGATATGGAGTTTGTAGTGGACCTGGACCCAATGTCCAATTTAAGAATCTAGACTCAATGTTCAGTATATAAATTGAATTCAGTCCTGTATTGTTTTACTTACCTGTAACCTGTCCAAAGTTTTAAACTCATTTTAAAAAAATGTTTTCGCTGTCTAAAAAAAACGATCGTATTTTTGAGGTTAGACTTTTGGGGCATTACAATTTTACCTTAATAAATCCTATATTTTTTATGTTATATATATATATATATATATACACACGGGTTGCAACCCCCCCACCCATTTTGGGCCAAGCTTAGGCCTAATCTATAGGCCCCAACTTGCCCAAATACCATGCTCCTGGATCATTGAAGGAGATGTTAATGCTTTCAAACAAAAGAGGACTTGTTTTGTATACTAGGAATTAAGAAAAAATCAATTAAAAAAATGTGTGGGCTTTTTTTTTATATATACACGGACGGAGAAACCATCCCAGAGGGTTGTAAACCCAAAAGCACCCATCGTCCCGAAAGAGCCACCAGCTTCAGCTTGTGCAAAGGGGATAATGCCCACTGGAATCAAACCTCGAATGCCTGTCTGACAGCTGCGGCCAAAACGGGCGGACTTAAATCAGAAAACTGGATCCACTTTTTGGATAATCTAAGAAAAAACCCATCACCGACTGCAAATTGGCTGGCCTCTGGTTAGTAAAACCCTTGAGGTTCCCCCTTGCCCACAAGGGAGTACACCAGCTTCGACCTTGCAGCAAGGGACGCTGGTGACGTCCTGTCAACTTGGTGGCATTTGCAAGTTGCCCCTACCATACCAACGGGGGCTTGTCTGGCAGGAGCAGTTGTGATGATGTTGCAAGTTTGAACCCCAAATGGTATGGTTGTATAACTGGTAGGGGTCTGCCTAACCCCAGCTTTCTCTTTTAAAAAAAAAATGTTGCCCCTACCAGATGAGTGAGTGAAGCCCTTGTGGGCAAAACTGGAACCAGTTGGATGATCATATTTAACACCAATCTTTTAACCCTGCTCCAAAAAGACTGTAATAAGGGCCTCTATTGGGTTTGTATATCTAATAAGCAATGCTTGGTGCAAGGTAAATATTAATGTGGGGTCTGAAAAAGTAGATGTGTTCATGTGGTATATTTGATAAGAATTGCACCTTGAATATTGTTTTTTTATATCAAAATACAATTTTTTGTGTGTCTAAATATTTTGGTATCATTGTGAGCCATTGTTTTTAAAGCTCTTGAAAAGCCTACTTACACATCACAATTACATAATCTAACACTTATTTTTCATAAAACAATATAGATCACGTGTGTGGAACCCACAAAAAATTCAAAACATATAAAGATAAACTTTTTATTTTATATAATGCAATATTGGTATTATATATATATATATATATATATATATATATATATATATATATATATATATATATGATAAAAAGGTAGTTATGCAAGCATGCATTATGCTTGTGCTTGATTGCATTTCGAGTTTATTGCTCATTGAAAGATGATCTTTATAAATCAGAATATACGCAGGTTGACTTTCACTATATTCTGTTCGAGCATGTTGAATTGACCAAATCAAAGAAATTGGTTTCTTTCTCTTTTGGTTGGGGACAAAATCTCTCTCTCTCTCTCTCTCTCTCTTAGGGTGACATTGAATAGCCAATCATCTTCTAGGTCTCTACCATAGTGACAAGTATCGCTAGATTTATGAAAATCTCAGGATAATATCAGAGAGAAATTGCCTGAAAGTTTAAAACGGCAATTTCTCGCAAGATTTTCAAAATATCACAAGATTTATGAAAAAACATAAATACCGTGATTTAAATGTGATATTTACTTTTCAAATTATTTATCGTGAAAAACCGTGTATTTTAAAATAAATTTTATTAATATTTTCTTATAAAAAATATTTTTTTTCTTTTTTAATGAAATTTTTTATTGCCTAGATTTTGCTGAAAATGCAAGATTTATGAAAAATTTTCAATTTCTCTCAAATTTTTGAAAAACAAGATTTTGCCAAAAAAAACGTTTGTCACTATGGTCTCTACAAATAGCCATATGCTACAGCCCCACTAGATTCAGTGGCCATGCGAACATGAAATTTTGTAATAAGTTGGCTCTGTTAACCATATCTCAATCCATAGCTTGGTGATTAAAATTAAAGTTTCTATATTTGCCTCATTTTATTTAATAGGGCATTAATTATAGTCATGTTTCTCTTACCCGAACTTGTCCATTGTATGATATTTCTAGGAATAGATGCAATTTTAGTTCGCAAACTGATTCTCATTAGTATTTTTTTTTATGATGAGGAGCCCTTGCCGGAGCGAGGCAAACCCTGGGTATGGCCCATGACCACCCTGCCTTAGGTAGCCCACCTCTGAAAGCTATGAAGACACCCTAGTCCGGATAGGGTGCAATATGATTGCACAAAAAATTGTGCATCATCAGGTCTTGGGTCTCACACCAGACAGGCCTGTCCCCAAGATAGAGGGTGATAAGGTGCTTAATGCACAAATATTTATGCAATCATATTGCACCTGATCTTTTCACCCCTCACAACCACCCGCTGGCCATCAAGGCGACCCCGTTGGTGGTGTCATAACATGGTGAAATATGTTACTACTTTCTTTCATGCAGAAACTGTGGTTGTATTACCCTGGCAAGAGATCCTTACCCAGTTGGTATGGACTGGACTTTGGGTCTTGATAAAAGTTCAGGTCTGGGCCAGGAAAATTGGACACCTGAACCTGATGAAATCTTGGTCGAGAATGTGAAATTGGATCCTGATCTAAAAGTATCTGAATAATTTATCTTGAAAAATTTCCGATCTTAATTGAAACTCGGGTTGGACCCAAGTATGGTGTGAAATTTCATAAACCATATCCAGCTCCAAATCTTAACCAGACCCACGTGTCTCACCTGGATAATTAATTAAACCCTTTCCTTTATTACCAAACCCCGATCTGGTTGGATCAAGCGTGGATGGAAATTGGATCCTACTCGACCCGCTGACACCCCTAATAACTACCAAGACCCGGTCTACATCCGTAATCACTTTTCTATTGAATGGACAGCTCCTCTGTACACAAAATGACCCTTGTGTGCAAAGACTCTTGCATGGTTGATGGGGTCGCCGGCGTGGGGTCGCCGGATACTTGTGAAGACGTTAAGCTTAAGACACCAGATCAAACCCTTCAGGTGCATGAGTGACCTGGTTCTCAGGGAAGGTTTCATCATTATCAAACAAAAAAAAGGGCCTTCACAAATAGTAAACCCCCGGGTGGCAACATGGCTCAGAAAAGAATACACAAGGTAAGTCACCGGTGTAATCTTCGCGAAAGTTATAAAATTAGATCATTTTTGTGATAACTCTTTATGCTAAGTCAGGCCTCCCTTGCCAGCTGTGCAGGTTTGTGCATCGCACATACGTTTGCGATGACCGTTGTATCTTACAAGGCAAAAAGATAGTTTTTTTTTTGGTAAAATATGTTTTGGATGTTAACAGCAAATCCATCAAAAAGAGGATTAAAGAATTCACTAATCTGCATTATTAGCTTGGGGACTTAAGTACGAATAAATATACGGTTGGAATACGTATAGATGAGTTGGGGGATCGGTTTTTTGGGTGTAGAGAGTGAATGTGAACAGGAGACAACGGTTAACGCGGGAAGTGGGTTTTCTTCCTTTCTTCATAAGAGGGTTGGAATTCGAGGTTTCCAATTCATTTCATTTCTTGTGGGCTTTGAAGACTCTCTCTCTCTCCTCTTGGTTTCCAAACAATAAAGGTGGTCTTATCTCATCTTTCTTCTTCTGCTTGTTCATCATCTTTGGAGTGTTGTTTTGATCGAAGACTTGAGGAAAGGGATCGGTGTCTTCTCGTCGGTGCTTCTGTAATGGCGGTGAGTTTGTGTTGGTGGTTAGGAAAGGTGCTAATTTTTTTTTTTCGATGATTGGAAATTGTGTGGGTTTTTTTATTTTTTTGGGGTTTTTGAAGTTGTTTTTTGGATTTTTTGAGTTGCCTTGGGGATTGTGGTTTGTGGGGAATGGATTTTGATGTTTTGAATTTGGAAAAAGGGGGTTTTGGGTGACGTTTTGTAGGCAAGTTTAGTTAGGAAGATCTGAATTTCGATTGTTTCCTTTTAAATTTGTGGTGGTTTGAGATAAAAATGGTTTTTAACGCCCTTTTGCATTGTGGGTGGTGTTAGTTCATGAGTTTCTCACCGCCGATGATGAGGATGGACCTTTCTGTTGTGGTCTTCTTCTGAATATAATTGTTGGCTGAATTGGGTGTCTGATTCATAATTGGTTGTTATGAAATACAAAAATTTATGGCTTTGAATCATGGATGAAGAATTCAAGAATCATAACTGGCCTGGTGTCAAATATCCAACTTTGGAGATGTTGGTTTAATGTGTTAAAATTGATTGTTTAAAGGGATTTCTTTTGAGGAGATGATGTATGATTTTGTTGTAGTTCACTTTTCATCACCAAAATACCTGAATTCTGAATTTCTAGAGATGATTATGGTGTCTACGGATGAGGCTATTTCTTTTTTCCTTTTGTTTCTCTTGTTGGTCTAGAATTCTTTCCTGACTCATTTGGCATACCACCTTGAACTGCAGCTCCAAATTAGGCCTTTTCTTATCATGTGAGGCGTCACCTTTTTCTTTTTCTCTTTAAAAATTCCGTTCCTTTAAGAGTTGTACCGTGTGATTTATTGAATTATTAAGTGATGAATATGTATGATGATAATCAACTGAAATTGATGGATGTCCAGATTATCATCTTTCAAATAACATAGGGAGTAAATTGGTATATATGGTAGATAATTTTGCAGATCCTTATTCTTTTTGTATCCAGTGCTAGACTTTTAAGGCCGATATGTTCATAGGCAGCTGTTTCACACAGATATGAACAAAAGATTTTGGAATATGGAAATTGTTCTTGGAGTTCCCAACAAAGAAGAGCACAGAGGGATATGGTAGAGGAGTAAAAATCAAGTACCACTGTGACTTGGCCAGTATCTCATGAGAATCTCAGAGGTGAAAACTAGGAATTGTAAGGTTGTGGTGCTGGATATCAACTCCCTTTGCAGTACATTTTTAGTGGTTGAGATGTCTCATTTTGCAGTGGTGGTTGATATAGTCATGGATGCTCTGGTGTTTTCTTCTCTCAGGTTCAACCTTAGATTCGTTGGTTATTAGCCATTCTCTAGGTTCCCTTCCTATGGTGGAGTAGGCTTATGAAATGGTGAATCGGATGTTGTGCTTAGTCCATCATGTTAGACCCAGCTAGACCCTTCCTTTCAAGAAGTGTTGCTTTGTTCTATTACTGGAAGTTATCTCAATACCCTTTCTCTTTTCTTGTTTCTCTTGAATTTTAGGAATTTGAATGTGTTGACACCTATAACTTGATTACAAACACCATAGATTTGCAGTTGGTAACTTGATCTCACATATCTTGATTTTTCCTTCATTTCTCATTGTTGCGCCTCTAGAAATTTTCATCTTTAATTCATGGTCTTGAAGGTATGCCAATTGTCTGCCTCATGAATACTTTCTGAAAGATGCAAGCGTGCTTCTCTACCTTGCTCTGCATGACAGAATGCCTGAGTCCAATGTTTTCCAGTGGCTTGATTGTGTTTATGCCATCAGATGAAAATGGCGGGTGTCATTCATCAGTTTATACACTTCAATCACAATGGTTAAATGTTTTTCACATTGGCAGAACGTCCCCAAGTTCGGCAACTGGGAGAATGGAGTACCTTACACTGCACATTTTGAGAAAGCTCGGAGAGGCAGGCCAGGAAAAATGATAAATCCAAATGATTCTCGTGAAAATCCCAGTGCATTTCCGGGGCCTCCTCCAGCAGCACTTGCTCCTAATCATGATCTTCCAAATGACCCTCATGCAAATCATGGTGGGTTTCAAGGAACTCCTCCAGCAACTCATGTTCCTAAGCATGAACGTGCTCGAGGTAGGGAAGAAAGCGAACTCAGAAGGCAAACAGATGCTCCTGCACAACGTAATGCTGGTGGCAGGAAGATCCCACAGTCACCTCCTCATCCTATGTTCGCTGTCCATGGTGGACCAGATTCTGGTGATTCGGCGAAGCGAGCACAGAGAGAGAATGGCGGGTCTGAGTGGAGCGCTGGGCATGCACCGCCTCAACCACATTATCAAGAAAGAGTGACCATTAGAGATGGTGCTTCATCACTTCCATCGGAGAGGAGGGACCCTCCTGGAGGGGCGCAACGCTTTGCACCTTTAACACCAGAACGCCCTAAAACTAGACCTGCTCTTCGAGATGATGCCAATGTAAGAATCTGCATAACCATGGTGGCTGTTCTTAATAATCTTGATGTAATAGAAGGGTGATGTGTTTTCTTTGGTGGAATTTGAATTGTCCTTAGCCGGGTAAGGGTGCAGCCATCCCGAAATTTGGCGCTTGGGATGCAAATCCGGCTTGCGCTGATGGATATACTGTCGTCTTTAACCAAGCGAGGAAGGAAAGGCAGCTTGGACCGGTAGCGCCTCCTGTGATCAGAACAGAGGAACCAGCTGCATATGTTCATGAAGAGAAAGTTGCTAGATCTTCTGTACGTTCGGCATCTATACCTCTTTTCTTTATTCATTGTTTGTACTGCCAATTTTTTGCTTAACAAGTTTTTGATGTGCAGCCATGGTGGTGGCCAGCCTGCCTTGGCAAGTGGTAATCCGATTGCAGTAGACAAGGGTGTGGTGTGGTGTGGAGACTGTAAATAGCTTCCGAAGGCCATTTGTATTGATGATTGCTGAGCACTTGATTCTTTCTTCATCTTGTGTAGTTGTGTGCCATTTATATTCCATTTACGTTGAGGATTGCTGAGAAGTTGATTCTCTCTACTTGTGTGACATTTATATTGAAGATTGCTAAGAAGTTAATTCTTTCTCTATTTTTTGTGTGGTTTAGGATAATGCTGTCGCCATCTTTAAAAGTTTCTTTCATTGTTACCAACATAATGAACTTTCTAGTATATATTATAGGAAAATAATAACCTCCCCAATGGAAAACCCTCTTAAACCTTCTCAATAGACGTTATATTAGATTTTTGTTGTTTTTTTCAAAATTTTGACTGTTTAGTTGTGATCTACATGTTTGTTTTTTTATAGAAATCAGTTCTTGGAGCATTTGATTCCGATGCATGGATAGGTTTTTATACGTTTCAAAATGGTGTGCAATTTTCATAAAATTTTGAGCCTCCAAATGCCATTTTTTTATTCAAAATTCATGATCCAAGTGTCTATTTGCATTAAATCAATCATAATTTTGAAAAAAACACAAAAATTTCCATTGGAGAGGTTTGGGAGGGTTTTCATTCCTCTCTCTCTCTCTCACACACACACATATATATATATATATATATATATATATATAGAGAGAGAGAGAGAGAGAGAGAGAGAGAGAGAGTAATGGGTAGGTGCTAAATGGTTTTTTCTACTCTTCTAGTGTTTTTTTGGCAGTTCCAATTTATGAGGAATCCACACTTGAATCGTGTTTTCAATGAAAAAAATGAAATTTGGAGCCTCAAAAATTTACAAAGATTTTGGATCATTGATTTTTTGAACGTTATAAAAAAACCCACCCTTGTGTCGGAATTGAACACTTCAAGAACTGATCCCTATAAAATCAAATACATAGATCACATCTATATTGACAGAATTTAAAAATTAAACAAAAAAAAGCCTGAAAAACTCATTTAGCACATACCCATTACTCTCTCTCTATATATATTGTCTATTAATGAAGGTACACAACTAATGAGTTAGAAATCACTTTTTTCTACAATTTTTTTTAATTTTTTGCAAATCAAATGTTATGGATGTGATCTATATGGTTTGTTTAGTAGAAAACTTGTTTTGAATCATGTGATTATGACAAGTAAATAGGTTTTAAAAGGGATCTAAAAATCAATGGTCCACAATGTGTCAAAATCTCATAACTCAAAGATCACATTTTTACATAAAAAAAACAAGGTCTAAGGCTTGATCCTTAGCAAACAAACCATGTTGAACACATTTGTGTGTTTAGATTGACTCGATACAACTTGCACCTATGATTTCTAGCTCATTAATTTGGTACCTTCATTAGTACCCAATATTTACCCTATATATATATGTGTATATATCAGGCCACTAGAATATGTGAACTAGGCATTTCTGATACTTTGCAAATCTGACTTTGCAGATGTGTTGGGCATGATCCATTTGCTCAGGGTCAAATGTTGGATCATGTTTTTTCTACAAAAAAAAATATGATTTTTGGATACTTGAATATTTAGAAAAAGTGCTTGCATGTCACAGAATGCAAATTGGTACAACTGGTTAAAAAAGCTGGCTTTCAACTTGGATGCCTAGGGTTCAAACTGTGTGTTTGAATAATTTAACAGCGCTACCATCCTAGGCCAATATGTCTCTTCTTTTTCTTGTACACAGAAGCCACGGGAGATGCTTAAGGTCGCCACTCTGTTAGGTGACCTTGTGGCTCAACTGCCCATCAGGTCACCAACAGTTGCGAGGACATACAGCAAGTGAGGGGCTTCCTCTCTTGCAAGCTTTTTGACCTCAAATAAAATGGAAAATATTCGTGAAAAAATAAGATGATTATCTCAAACAATTGGAGCTGAAAAGATCATGAGACTAAACTATCTAAGCTTTCTCAAAGGCAAAGCTTCACCAAACAACTTCCCCAGTTCTGTTGCTTCCATTTTCAGCCCTTTCAGGATCTCCATCTCCTCCTCACTAAGCTCCTTAAGGAAAATCTCTTCATCCTGTCTCAGTTCCTTGAAACCCTCTGCCAGCCTTTCGAGCAGGGTCATCTCAGTCCTCCCCACCTTCTCAACCTCCCCTTCTAGCTCTTCAACCTCTCTTATGATGGTTCTCTCTCCCTCCTCTACCTTCTTCTCCAGCCTCTCCACAAGGGGTGGTTCAGGGCCGCATGTGTTGTCTGTCCTTGTGAACTTTTTGAAGTCTAAGCCGGCTCCGCTGGCCGCCTTTTCTAGCTCAGGCACAATGCTGTCTGGTAAAACTTTACTTCTTGTATACACCACAGCACCTCCATATCCATCCCATGCATCATTTCTACCTCTGTAGTACACAAATACGTAGTCATCTGGCTTGTTTTCTACCTTAGATGACAAAATGTACCTGCAAAGCAATTCAAGATTAACCAATAGATTTGTGGAAAAGGTGGAGCCTGTGAACAAGAAAGACTTCTAATAATCCTGAATATTGACAGCAAATTACCAGTCATCTTCATAGTGAAGGAATTCGTTGTTGTGATTGTAAAGGATTCCAGGCTGCATCGGGTCTTGAACAAATATTTGCATGGCTGATCGGGTGAAGAAGCCACCATCTGGGGTTAGTATCCGCCATGTCAAATTTCCGATGAGTTTCTCTGACTCGGAATGGAACTCATGAAGTTGACAATCAAAAGTGTCGAAGGTAGGATTCAGTCCACTGCTTATGTACCACTTCCCGCTAAAATCAGCAATGTTGAAGTTCCTAACCAGTGCAGAGGCATCTGGGACAGGGAACTCCCCAACATCAGACTTCTGGGGCACACATTTCTTGCGTGAGACTGCACACTCATTGAACTGATCTACAACACTATTCGCAAACAGATCCCCACACTTAATCTGCAAGCATCAGCTACAGAAAGAAACTTATTAACTGCAGAACACTACAAATAACCTTGTTGGTAAACAAAAGGCAAACACTCAAAAACCTTTTTTTTCTGATAATCCAAGGGAAACCCCCACCCCCCACATCGCCCACCGCACATTGGCTGGCCTCCGTTTGGTAAAACCCTTGAGGTCCCCCTGCCCATTGGGGACTACACCCAACTTCAACCATTCGGCAAGAAATGCCACCCGCGGGTTTCTAACTTGTGACATCCCGTCAACTTGGTGACATTCACAAGTCGCCCCTACCAGATGAGTGAAGCCCTTGTGGGCACAAGCACTCACTCAAAAACTTGGGAAACTAGATTCTCTTAGGTACTCTTCCCAGCAGCATCTAAAACCCAAGTTTCCCCAAAATACGGGTGAGATCCATAGCAGGTCCTATTTGTAACATTAGTTATCCCATGCGACGGGAGAAATAATAATTTTCCAACCTGACATTCTGTCTCATCAGGTCGATTGTTGCATGTTTGGAGGCAAGCAATATTTGCTGCACAAGCTGGATTACCAATGCATTTAGCCAATTCCAACCTGCAACAGGAAACCAAAGTTCATGAATCTGGCTAAATCTCTTTTCACGATTCACTGACAGCATTCTTCAGCTTTTAGGCAAGACATACTTCTAACTCCAT
Source organism: Nuphar pumila (assembly GCF_984573655.1). Taxonomy (NCBI): domain Eukaryota; kingdom Viridiplantae; phylum Streptophyta; class Magnoliopsida; order Nymphaeales; family Nymphaeaceae; genus Nuphar; species Nuphar pumila. The sequence goes on from NC_143255.1 coordinate 125,019,711, forward strand.
TTACAATATCAAATTAACATATCTGGTTGCAGCATGACTTGCACACCCAGCAGACAGGAAGAGGCCATGGCCTGCAAGAACTAAACAAACTTCCTAATTTCCTATATAACCTCATACCATGGCCAGTCTGAATGATTCTGTAAAATGAATTGAACGTTTTGAATCATTTTTCGGGTTTTTATGCTATTTACGAGTATTTTTTTCTTCCAGAATGCTGCACACCTAGGTCACCTCAAAATACTTTATCATTTTGTTCTTATTGTAAGTCGTATCAGAAAACACTATCATCTGCATTACACGAGAATTTTGCAACCGTAACAAACTCCTACAGTATCTTGGATAATCAAGCAATTAATTTGGAGAAACATCGTGAGTAAAAGAAAGTTTTTCTGATTATTTCCATAAAAGAACACTAAAGAGACAAGCAGTAAAGAAGAAATGCATACCTGCACTCCTTCAACAGGCAAGCACATGTCTTAAGTGCATCAACTGCTTCAGCTGATGGGATCCATAAGAGAGAAAATGCCAGAAATCCAGCTGCTGCCATGAGGCGCAGATGTGTCCACTCCTTCAGACAATCTAATAGAAATTTTACTGGATACTGTTTCCCCTGTGCCCGTGAAATATCAAAACATGAAACACTATCAGCTTCTTTGCTGGCAAAATAATTAATACTTGAATAACTTGTGACACATTTGCTTCCACACTTTCCAGCTTGTACTTACCTCAGAATTACTCATGCTCACATTAGCATTTTTAGCCACATGGGTCCACATCACTCTATTTGGAAGCAATGCTTTCTTACAAGCTTTATATGAATTAGACCACAGGATCATCCTAGGATCCCTATGCCAGGGCTCCAGCTTCACCTTCACAAAACATGAAACACTATCAGCTTCTTTGCTGGCAAAATAATTAATACTTGAATAACTTGTGACACATTGCTTCCACACTTTCCAGCTTGTACTTACCTCAGAATTACTCATGCCCACATTAGCATTTCTAGCCACATGGATCCGCATCACTCTATTTGGAAGCAATGCTTTCTTACAAGCTTTATATGAATTAGACCACAGGATTATCCTAGGATCCCTATGCCAGGGCTCCAGCTTCACCTTCACAAACTTATGCTGATAATGTGCCATTCTAAGATTTCTACCACTTACTCTGGGTATTGACTCAAAAACTACACGAACACCTTCCTTATGGGAGAAATAAGTTGGATATGCCAATGATCCCATTTTACAGCGGGTCGATTTCGAATTGAAACCTGTATTCAACCCAAGAGGGTTAGTTTGATTTAGTATTCAACATCACATTTGGTGCAATATTCAAAGAGTCCACCCCCAACATAAAATGTCAAAACAATTTCAAAAGAACACTTGCTCAAGCTGAATTACAAAAGTGAAATATCATCTAGGATAAACAACTAAGCATGCAGAACGATCAGTGAATTTGCCAGCTTACTGTGTGTAACTGTTACTGCAGATCAGGTTCTAAACACAATAATTATTATAGCTTATTTAGGTGTATTTCATTTTACTTATTGCCAGAATTTCAAAAATCCATCTTGCTCCACGAAAAGCAGCAACTTCATCATGGGTTAACAGCTCATGTAAAGCTCATATAATGCTTTTAACCTTTTATTATGCCTTTACCGTTTGCCCTTCTCATGGAAATTTCCTTGAATGGAATAGGAAACCACTTCAGCACAATTCTTTCAATCGGCTCACCTCCCATATCAACTGCAATTGTGTACACATCTAGCTATTTAAAGACATTGACGTTTACCATGATGTTTCTCTATCAAACCTAGCCTTCTGATTTGGCAAAATCAATTCAATCAAAGAACCTCATGAGAAAAATCTAAGACCCCAAACCATTTCTCAAAAAATTGTCTTCAGCCATATTCTACACAAAAACACACGTACTGCTCCAAGTTTCAAAAATCTAATGTTCCCTAGAGCCACTCTTTCTCATCTGAGGGGTTTCAGACTTGAATCCCACTATATAATGTCTTCCTGGCCTCCTGAAAACACATATTGGCATTGTGGCCTCAAAACTTCAACGTACCAGATTTTTCCCAAAGTTAAAATTTAAATCAAGCTACATAACAGCTTCGTAGATTATTATTGAAGACAGTGAAGAGTTGGCCAGATCCACCGAGAGAAAAGGAGTCTGTTACTTCAATAACTGAAGCTAACTGCAAGCTATAAGGAGAAGTGCTTTTCAAGGGCATGTTCTTGCTGTTTGATTTTCATTGTAGTTACCGGATTCTCTGCTTTAGAATATGATACCTGATTTTGATGTTTAGACAAGTTTTCAAGGAACTAAAAAAAATGGTGATAATGCACCAACATTTCACAATTAAAATTTAAAAGAATAAACAAGCCTGCACTGAAACAACTAGATTGAAAGCATGTTTCCTACTAATAGCCCATGGAGAACACATCTCCACGGTTCAATTGAATAAATAACAGCTGCAACCTTCACCCCCACTGAAAAGAATAGCATTCTCAACAGTGTCAAAGATATATACTTTTAATCTCAAATTCAAATCAATATTATTGGATTTTCACCATTGAAAACCATATATAGGGAAGGGGGACTATCCAACCAAAGGAAGGTCCAAAATCTACAACCGATGATAATCAATGGCGTTCCTTATCTAACAATCAGGTTTTTCATTTTTCGGAATTTACATAATGGATTTTTATCATTCATTTGCTGAGCGACATGTTTTGGATGAATTTTCGATGTTTAGATGCATTTTTTAAATAGTTAAAAATAAATGACCCACAATACTTTGTATTGTAAAATTTTAAATGCATTGTGAGCCATCAATTTTACATGTTTCGAAAAACATGCCTATATGTCGTAAAGTCTTCGTATAAAGCATATTTCTTACTACATAAATTATAAAGAACAAATATATGAGGTCTGATTGATGAGATGATCAAGCATTGGAATAGGAGAGTCGTTGGTTATAGATTTTGGACATTCCTTTGGTTGGATGGTCCCCCTTCCCCGAATATATATATATATATATATATATATATATATATATATATATATATATATATATATATATATATATATATAGAGAGAGAGAGAGAGAGAGAGAGAGAGAGAGAGAGAGAGTAATGGGTCAGTGCTAAACTCATTTGGTGCCAAACCACATGCTAAATGGGTTTTTCAGCTTCTTCAGTGCTTTTTATGCGGTTCCGGCCCTATAAATGTGTTGGGCATGGTCGATTCACTAGGAATCCACACCTGGATCGTGTGTTTTCGATGAAAACAATGATGTTTGGAGCCTAAAAAATTTACAAAGATTTTGGACCGTTGATTTTTTGAACTTTATAAAAACCCACCCATGTGTTGGAATCAAATGCTTCAAGCGCTGATCCCTATAAAATCAAGTACATAGATCACATATGTATGGTCAGAATTTAAAAATAAAATGAAAAAAACCAAAAAAACCTATTTAACACGCAGTTTAGCATCAAATGGGTTTAGCACCGACCCATTACTCTCTCTCTCTCTCTCTCTCTATATATATATATATATATATATATATATATATATGAGAACTGAACATATTAGGCCCCATTTCTCGTTCTGCCCCATTCTGCCCTATAGGTTTTAAGTGTTTTATGATAGATATGAACGGTTAGATGTGTTTAGCATGATCGATTTAGTGGGAGTCGAACCTTGGATCATGTTTTTTGACGAAAAAAACATGATTTTATGAGCCGAGAAAAGCTAGTACCTTCATAGCCATTGATTTTGGATCACTGGAAAAAACTGTATACAGGTCAGATTTCGGCGATCCAAAAGCTGGTTAAACAAAATCTATAGACCACATTAACGGTGTTAGACGTGAGAAAAAAATACTTAAAACTATGATTTTTGAAGGGGCCTAACAAGACCTAACGAAAAGGGAGGCCTAAGGAACGGATTACTCTCTCTCTCTCTCTCTCTCTCTCTCTCTCTATATATATATATATATATATATATATATATATATATATATATATATATATATATATATATATATAGTCAGAATATGAGAACCACTGTGTGAACTGTGTTTTTCATGGATTTTTTATTCTTTTCTCTTGAATCTAACTGTACGAATGTGATCTACATGTTTGATTTTATAAGGATCAGCTCTTGAATCATCCGATTATGATGCATAAACAAGAAATTTTAAGGCTTTAAAATCAATTGCTCAATCTTCATAAATATTCAAGCATCCAAAAATCATATTTTTCATAAAAATACACGATCCAACAGCTGATTCCTAGCAATTTCACCAAACCGAACACATCTACATAGTAGAATTTCCAAAAAAGGTGTTGGAAATGCTTGAAAATTCCTAGTTCACACGGTAGTTCTCATATCCTAGTGACTCATTAACCAATTGAAACTATAATCATCCTCAAGATTTGAAACATATACATGGCAACTACCTTTAAAAAAAGAAAATCTAAGATTCCATCATTGGTATCCTCAAATAGGGCCATAAACATTATATTGTAGTCTTCGTTTATGTTACCGCAATATCCCAATAAAAACTTAAACCTAAGTAACGACCATAATAAAAACACTTATACTCTCTATTGATACCAATGAGCTACATTATTGGTACAATCACTGCAGAATATTTCTAGAGACATTTAGATCATCCATGGCTATGCAAATTATATCAACAAAACGAACTATACAAAATCAAGAATGACAAGATATTAAAACAAAACCAAAACACAAATGAATAACCGAAATCGCTTCTGTCGAAACCCAAGGAATTCCTAATCTAAATCTCTATAAAAAGAAAATGCCCACAATCCCCAAGGATTCACTAGAAGTTCAAATTCCCCATACAATTTCCCTCTAATTCATCAAAAATTAAACGAATTCCTTGCGATGATTGTTGCAGAGAACCCTAGCGGTTTTTTACATAGATTTAAGCTAGCAAATTCACGAAAATTGCAAATTAAACATCAAGAAATACGGAAAAAACGGATGGGAAATAATAAGAGCTAGTCGATTCGCACTGCATATGAAATAGAGAAAATTTATATAAAACGAAAAGCAATTTGGGGCAGCGGAGGAGGAGGCTAACCTCAGGGAGAGAGAGAAAGAGAGAGGATGGCTGGGTCTGGGAATTGGCAGAGTAAGGCTGAAATCCGATAAGAGGAGGCATCGTGTGGAGGGAACGCCGTTGACGTCTCTCTCTCTCTCTTGCCACACGTGTGCATGTGGGTAGGGGCTTGGGTTTGTAATCGGTTCGGACCTCAAGTCCAGTAGGACCTCATGAGACTGGATCTAGGGATGCCAATGAAAGGGGTTTTATTCGATATCCGATACAAAACTGATTTCATTTAGTAGGATTTGGTAAGTCAGAATTATATCCTATTATAATAGGTTGCAGATATACTTTTGATTTTTTGCTACCAAATTTGACTGATGTCTACATTTAATGGATATCTGAATCTGATTACACGTACCAAAGCATATATGGTATTATCTTTTCATCATCCGAATCTGCCAATCTATTTAGCCAACATTTAGCTAATCCGGCATCGTATTGGCCACATCTGACCTGAATCCTAACTGTTTACATTCTTAATTAGATTTCTTATGATTCAATTTTTATTTCAAAATAATTAAATTTCTTTTTTAATGTAGATTTGGTTGAAGGGGTGAGTCAAAGGGTCGGGTTTGGTTCAGACCCAGGTGAAACCAGATTTTTGGGTATGGAGTCTGGTTTCACCTGGGTCTGAACCAAACCCTACCCGTTGACACTCAGGAACAAGGACGCATGGTACACTCCTTAAAAAAAAATCAAGGTTCCTCTTTCTTCTTCTTCTTTTCTCCCTCCTCTTTAATTAAGGTTTTGAATAAAAAATATTTTATTAGGTTTTTAAATCAAAATTTTAAATTATTTTTTGTATTTAGTTTGATTAGGGTTTTTCTTTTATTTGATTAAAGCTTTTTTTGTTTTTTTACTAAAGCTTTGAATTAAATATCTTTAATTAGGGCTTCTAATATTTAACTTGATTGGGGCTTTCCTTTTATTTAATTACATTTTTTTCATTGATTTTTATATTAGGGTTTTGAATCAAATATCTTTAATTAGGGCTATTGATATTTAATTTGATTAGATTTTTTTTCTTTGATTTTCTTTCATGCTTTGAAATAATTTTTTTTAATTAAGACTATTTATATTTAATTTAATTAAAGATTTTCTTGTATTTGATTAAGGTTTTTTATTTTTTTACTAGGGTTTGAATTAAGGCATTTTATATTTAATTTTATGATTTCTTTGATTTTATGGTTTGTTTTCTAGTAGTTTATGATTTTTTGGTTTATGCCACTTAGGGTGTTTAGTCTTGCAAGGTGGCCCTCATTGATTCATAAGAGATTCTACTTACCCCAGTCCCAACATTTTTCACTACTAGGGTACATTTGGTTTGATCACATGTGATTCATTTCTTAATACATTTTAAAAAGTGAAATCAATATAACTTTTTAAATGTAAAAAGTGACATTCACTAAACTATTTATTACAAGAAAGAACTCTAAGAAATATAGAGTATAAATAAATTGAGTATAAATATAACAATAACGTAAAACAGAACTTAAATATAAATATTATTTAATAAATAAGAGACCCAAACGCGGCCGTTGATATTTTGAAAACATCGCGTTTTCTTCAAAATATCGCCAACGTTTGTTCCATAGTCTCACTCTGTGCGTGTGTTTGTCTCTATGAGAGTCGCCCCTCTGGGGATTCTTCAGAGGTAAGAACTCAATTCAAATTCGGATTCAGAGTTCTTGTTCTTTTTCTTGTTGCTGTTTGTGATGATTATTGCGGATTTCTCCTTAGTTGGCTCTTCATCTCGACGAAAGATTAGGGTTTGCCTTCCCCTCTCGTTCTTTTCTTTCTGTATTGGGATTTTTGGGTTTCAGCATCGATTCTTTTATTAGAAGTTCTCCGTCTTTCTGTTAACTTCTTGTTTGATCGAAAAATGAGTGGAAAAAGTTTATGAAAGTTTATTTATGACGGATTCCGAACTATTTAGGGTTTTCACTCCTTAATTTTTCATCGTGATCAAAGGGGTTTTCATATTTTAGACTCCACGAATGTTGGTACGTATCGAACTGTTTTATTTCTTATTGATTTTGGTTGGAACATAGTCTTGATTACCAGCAATGGAGGAGGTTTTCTTGTGTCCTATTGCACGTGTGGACCGTGTAATTGATAGTTGTTTTGTGGAATCGAATATTTTGTCCTGTGTTTTTATCCATCATTATAGGGGAAAAGGAGAAGGTAATCTTGAGTGCCTGAGACTGCCCCTTGTTATTTCTTGCATGTAAATATGGATTCCTGTATCTCGTGTCATTGACAAGAGCACAGATATTCATTCATAGAAATTGGCTTCCATTTCGACGCGAAATATGTTGCTTCTTGTAATTCAATGCATGGTTTTACATTTTGGTGCTCTCGAATTGATAGTTGAACCGTGTGTCTGTGTATTACGAGAAATGAGGAAAGGTCATTGCTAACTGGTACCTTAATCTTTTAATTCCACCGAATCGAGAGGCATTGTATAGATTAGCATAGAACTCTGTAGAATTCCCAGATGTTTGACTTGTACTATCTATACTTTGCAAGAAAGGAGGAAAGCAAGTTTCGTAGGATTGAGACTCTAGGCTTCTGTGATTCACAATTGACTCTGAGCATTTTTTAACTCCATGGAAATAGATTTTAATCACACAAACAGACAAATAGTTTGTTAAGAATGACCAGGACATGAGCCTTAGCTAATTCTGAGTGCCTTTCTTTTTTGAGAGAGGATAAATTTTTATAATTTGTTGGTTGTAACTTTCAACTTTTAGCTTGCTAGTGGAGAGAGTTACAAGGCATGAAACAGTTCTTGGCTTAGGATCCTGGATAGGAATATGAGTGGGTTCCGAAGGCACACTAGGGGGTCTACCCAGAATGCACAGGACAGGAAGGTCGTGTTGGATGTCGACCTCAATCAGCCTGCCTTGGTTGAAAACAGAGTTGAAGGGACAGCCTCAGTGGTGGTTGGACGGGCATTACCACCGACGAGTTACACAAGGCAAGTTGCTCCAATTGATGTTGAGGCGATTGAAGACGATGTGGTTATCTCCTCCCCTAGGAGCTTCGCTGAAGTAAGTATGGTGGACTATGACTTCATTAATTTTCTTTTTCTTTTCACATAGACTATGTATTTTAACTTGGTTAAACCAACATAATTTGATCATTTTAACTTGGTGAAGGCAAATTGATTTTCAGAGGGGGTGGCTCTACTTTTACAATTGGAGATGTCACAATAAGGATCATTTCTGTTTTTTCAGTTTTTGTTGATTTTGGACCTTTGAGTAACCAAGATGGTTCTTCTTAATCTCTGAAATTATGGTTCTGCCTGTTTTTATGCGGTATATGTGTCGTAGTATCAGCATAATTCTTGATAATAATTCTTTTGAGTTTTACTTTCTGACCTGTGTTGAAATGATTTCCAGGGCATTTTTTGAAAATTACGCTTATAGGGCACTTGCTAAATGGGCGTAGAGATGCCTAAAATTGGTCCAATGTGCAAGTGACTTTTTTTGGTGAAACTGTTTTCATTTGAAAGGACTGTTAGTTTCACATAAGCACGCCGGCACATGTATCTGCTTTCTTATGTAGAAGCACTCACTTAATGGGCACATCTGATGCTTAAAGGATGGGCCAACATGCAAACAACTTGTTCTATGGATGGAATAATGGTTGACTTGGACTAAGATCAATCTATTCTCATTTGAAAGGACTATCAGTTCTTACATATGTACAATCTCATTCTCTTTCTCTGTAACTTACTAAGGTTTCATGTGGGTCTATTCAGCTTTTCTTTTTTTATTTGTGGTAGGCCAGGAATTTGTCCAGAGGCAGTCGTGGTACAACAGTCGTGCTTGATGAAGATCCAGATGTTCATCCAAGTTGTTCAGGTATAATTTTGAAATTTGGTTAGTAAAGCATATTCAAATCACCACCATTTGCCATCAATAACCACAGAAATGAGCCACATAAATTCCTTGGATCACCTTTAATCAGATTGATCTGTACAAAAGAATGACCCTATTTGATCAAGAGATCAAAGGGCTTAATAAGTGCCACACGTGAATACCTAAATCTAAAATTGTTGCCTGCACTGGGAATAGGATTGGAATTGGATGATTGAAAATGAAATATCTATACCCAGAATGATCAAGAAAATAATCCAAATACTTAGCGTCGGATGAATCATGAAAAACTTGAAATTCAAGATCTGTAGCTTAAAGAAATGAAAAAACCAACCATAAACAGCACTATGCCCAGTCCAGTAAATCTAGTACATGTTTTTCTATAATTTGCACAAGAACCATTGAACTAGGCAAATTAACTATGAGTGAAAAAAAATTACCTCAAATTTACATTTAGGAGGATGACAAATTCAGAATAATATTCAACAAATTTTAGATGGTTTTGCTGATGTCAGCAGTTCATACAACTTGATATGTGTGAGCAGAAGCAGAGGGAGAAAGAGAAAAGGAAAAAAAAATGGTGGAGCAGATGTAAATTCTAAATAAATGAATAATTTGGATAGACATGCAAAGCCTGGGTTCAAAATTAATAATGCTCCGATACCATGTTCAAGTTAGAATAGAAAAGGGAAAGTGGTTACAAATTGAGCAAAATTCTTTCAATGATTTAGGTACTTATAGTAAGAGTCAGATAGGCATAAATGCATAAAGTAAAACTCAATACAGTAAAACAGCAATATCCCTACTTCTTAGAAGTGTCCACATCCAAAATCAGTTTTATGTCAAGGCACCTTGTCTCTAATATAGAGTCCTCAATATGCTTGATCAATTGAGGCCTCATCTAGGTGCTATCCTATGTCACAGGGATTCGGCTAGCAGGGTGCCGCACCCGCGGCCGCGTCGACGCGACGCGGGTGCGGCCAACCCGACCCTGGGTGCGGTCAACGCACCCAGGGTCATTTTGGTCCAATTTTTTGGACTTAAAAAAATTTGCCAAGAATTTTTTTTTTAATATATGTCACAGGGATTCTCCAACTAGGTGCCGCACCCGCACCCGATGGGGTGCAGTCAACGCACCCAGGGTCATTTATGTCCAACTTTTGGACTTTATATATATATTCGTTTTGCCGCACCCCCGCACCCGGGTTTTTTGAAAGTGCTGCATCCCCGCATCCTCACCCTCACCCTCACCCTCACCCATGTGACATAGGTGCTATCCTTTGTTGTTCTGTGTATGCATATGCTGTTAAGATTGAGCTGGCAATGATGCCTCTTCATAGTCATGTATGGGAATCTATTGAGTTTTAGTTTGTAAAGAATTCAGTGCATTGTCATCTTTGTGCACCAAGAAGTTGTTGAAATACACTTCTTTTTTATTGGCTCAGATAAAAGTATGAAAATTTTCTCAAGAATATGGGCACATTGTTCTATGTTGGTATGACTTTTTACAAGATCGATATCATTTGTTTCTTTGTGAGGCAGTGGGAAATAGGCCTGCTAGAAGAAACATAGACCACAGTCGGAAAAGGACTTCCACCAGCCAGGTAGTTAACAATTGTGATGATGAGAATGATGGTGGTCTTACCAGCAAGGCTAAGGTATGATTTTGCATTCTGCCTATTTCACAGTTTCGCTTTCATGTGCTTTCTGCAACAGTTTAGCATGTCATAGCATGGGCTCTATCTCTTGGATGCTTGAATCCTTGAGTATAGAGGTTTGGTTATTTGTATGTTCACTTATAATCTTCTCGATTTCTTTAGCTATTGATGTCTCCCTTAATCGTTGCATAAAAAGCCTGTTCCACATCTTTGATATAGTTTTGTAACTCTGTAGCAGAAAAAGCTTCTGCAATTATTTAAGGCATGTTCTCTATCATATTCTCATTTGGGTGTTCCCTCATTTGTAGAGGAGGAACTTGGTAGAACATTCAAATTCTGAACCTGTGGATGCTGCACCAAAGTATGCGACCTTCACATGTGCACTTTGCATGGGCACATTAATCGAGCCGATGTCTACTATCTGCGGCCATATTTTCTGCAAGACTTGCATCAAGACCAGCATCAATGTTCAAAAGAAATGCCCTACCTGCAGGCGGAAATTGACCAACGGTAACATCCACCGTATCTACCTTCCTGATACCAGCATTGGGTGAACATGGCCATGTGGGTTTTTCATTTTACTCTCTTGGATGTCTCATAATTTGTTAAGAAAAAATTCTGAAGTTCTTATCTGTACTATCGTCAACCGGATTTTGCAGAATAAGATTCAACTTGGCACTAAGGTATGTAAATATTCTCAGCAAATTTAAGTCATGTCTGTATTGATACTCTTTTCTTGTGATATGTTAATGCGCTTGAACCATTTAAACCATTGTCATAAATCTATGATTTGGGATTTTGTCAGCAAACTGTCATATGGGCAGTCGGGGTTCGATTCCTGCCGAGGGTACTCAGCCCTGGCATTTTACGCTACCAGGATGGCGACTAAGTCTCCAGTCCCGGTTGCGGATTTTGTCATCAAGGAAAATTCTCGTGATAAATGTAATTCTTTTCGGTGAAAAAATCTTGCAAAATATAAACATATATAAAATTTTAAAAATCATGGAAATGTATAAGATATAAATAAAAGAGTTTTTGGCAAATCAGTCCCCATCTTACGGCCAATTTGCAAAAACGTCCCTGCCTTATCCCGTATTGCAAAATTGTCTTTTACCTTGTTTAGGCCATGTTTTGGAACTAGTGTTGGAGGGATTTGCAATCCGGGGAATAAAAAAAACTGGACTTTAAGGGAAATGGATTTCAAATGAGTTGTGGATTCCCAATATTGTTTGGAGTCATAAGTAACTCAATCAAGGATTCAGGCTTTTAACTCTTGAATCCTCACCAGGTAAGTGTAGTTGTAAGTTTTTTTATTGCACCATTATTGTAATCAATAATAAGTTAAAATAGGTGAATATAAAATTTTCTGAGGTAAATGGGGTAAAAATTTTGAACCATCGAAAATTCAGCAACTCACCTTGAAGCTTTATAATTCAAGGAGTTATAAATACCTCCTCTTTTTTAGGAGTTGAAATTTGGAATTTTTAGTATTTAGAATTAACTGATTCTCAACCGACATTTACCCTTTTCTCAGCTTCTCTTTTCCAAACACAGTCTCTGGTGTAAAGAGGTGCTCCAATTGAGAGAGTGTTGAATTAGTGACGTTAAACAGTACTTATGGTTCACTTTGGAAGCATGCAAAATGATCGTTCTGCCCCTGTCAACTAAAAGGAATGTAACTTTTTAATGTTTTGCAAAAGCCTTTTAATGAAGGCAAAATGGTCATTTATGAGTATTTAACAGCTCGTGGGGATGTCCTTTTATCTTGTATCTTGCAAAAGGGAGGCATCGATTTGCAAAGTTGAATGAGGGAAGTAGGGATGGTAGTGGACCTGGAGGAAAATGGGGCCTGTCTTGCCTCATTTGGATCGAGGATGGAGGACATGAAACGGGAATGGAGGTTAAAATCAAAACCCGTGCAGGATGGAGGCAGGGATGAACTTATGCTTTCACCCACCTCATCCCACCCCATCACCGATCCTCGTTAGTAAAAGAACTAAAATACCTTTAGGGATGGCAGTGGACCGAGGATAAACGGGGGAGCCCACCCCAACTGACATGAAACAGGGATGAAAGCAGAGATGGAGGGCAAAATTTTGAGATAGGGCAGGGGTGAAAACCTTGTCCCCCACCTCCCCAAGTCCATTGCCATCTTTAGACGGAAGGTCAATTTTGCAAATCAGCCATAAGGCAGGACCAGTTCATTATAACATGAAAAATAAAGTGGTAGCAGCATCATAAAATTGTGATCTTTAAAGAATAGATGATAGCGCGAAGAAATCACAGATTTCTAAGGTTCTAAGTTTTCTAAAATTTGACGTTTTCAGAATTTGCCAATATTTGTGACCATAATTTGAATGGCATAAACGAATGTCAATGTACAAACGGGGCTCCGCGTGGTTAGTAGGAGCTGTCAGTGCAGACGTTGCGGGTTCAAAACCCAGTGGTACCTTAATGATTACTGGTGGGCCTGGCTAACAAGTAACAACAGCTTGCCCTTAAAAAACAAAAAACTAATGTCAATGTATTTAGGCTCTTCTAGCATTTGGGCTCCTGCTAGAAGATTTAACGGGTTTTAAAATGCAACCAGTTGGAAGAACGATGGTTATAAAATAAGAAATATTCCATTAGTAATGCCCAAAGGGGTGGAAGGCCCATAAAAAGCATTAATCAGTTATTTACAGAAATCTGGCAACTTTTTTTATTATATGTTTAACTGCTTGAGCTTTTCATTTTTTTTGAACAACAAACTTAATCCTAAAATTAATTGGTTGACCATGATCAATCAAACAAAATGATCGAAGTGTCAGCAACGTTGCTTTCTTTAACAAAAGAACATTAGATGGGTTATTTAATCAATACAGGGGAAAAAATAATTTACATGCATGAACTATTTTTCGGAACTGAAAGTTTGTCCAGCTTGTTGTAATTAGATAATTTAAGCAAATACAAAATAATTATGTTGAAATCCTCCCCCACAAGGTAACCAAGTTGATGGGTCATCAAAGTTAAAAACCCACCCAAGTCATCTGATGCAGTCATGGACCAGGAATCAAATCCAAGTCAAACAAATAAGAACGGGTGATGAGATTGGGATTCAAGATCTAATTGGATCTGCAGTTTTTTTTTTTTTGAATTTATAACCCAAAGAAACCACACTCGGCACGGAGCTCCCCTGTAGGCAAGGGGGACCTCAAAGGTTTTATCAACTGAAGAGCTGTCAACTATGTCACAGGAACACTCCATCTTACCCCTCGTGTCCGCATCTATATTACCCTTCATGGAAAATGCACAAAAATGATGCAGCCCGTGTCCTTGTGATATAACCTGTCAATGTGCGTGTATGCGTGTGTAACTGTGTACGCAAGTAAATTCTTGCTCAAAATTTTACTTGAATTCTGGACATGCAAAAGCATGCAATTGAAACTCAAAGGTCTGAATCGTGCACATCAGGCTCCCTTTTCCTGTAAATCCCTTCTCAAACCCTAGTCTACTCTACATTCCTTGCAGACTACAACCGAACAGGAAATAAAGAATAAGAGGTTTGAACGCTGTGACTTGTTCTTTCTACATAAACAAACACACAGGCACTAACTCGGAGGGGAGACCCCAAAAAAATTAAATAGAAGGGAGCTAGTACCTTGCTGGCTTCCTCCTCCATACTGTCCTACCCCTGTTAATTTCAAGCCCCTCACCAGACAATCTCAAGAGATGCAAGAACTGGAAACCTTCTTTGTCTGAATTGTCCACATTCTGTTTGGATGCAGTTGCAGATCCATTTATGAAAGCGGCATCGGCCAAATGACTTGAGATTGCTTCCGAGTCCTCCGACTCCAAACTAGTCAAGGAATCCACTTTGTCATCTTGTTGGCATTCCCTTCGGTAGTCCAGCGTGATCGTTTGAAGCTCATGTGTGTCCAGTACTTCTTGTGCCATACTCTATTGCAGAAAAGAATACATAAATTTTGCTACCTATATGTTTGTACAAAGCTATACCAATAGACACCGGCAAGCACCAACAGAAAGAAGCGTGCTCGATAGCACAGAGACGTACCTCCAGAACCCAGCCAATATATGTTACATTGTTGACATGCTGATTCATGTCAAAATCTGCTCGCCTGGGCTGCAACAATCATTAATGCAAACTAAATTAGAAATTAATCTATCATGAAGGAAGAACTTCGAGATGGGCACTTGACGATTAGGATGAAGCAAAAGTTTTCACCATGAGTCCTGTCCGCGAATGCTGAGCAGGATCATCAAGCTTAGGGATTTTCTTCAAACTGCAGCTGTCCTCTTCTGGAAATGCAAGCCTGAAAAGTAGCAGACCATTGTTCGGGTAAACACTTCGTCAAGTATTAAAGTAGCCAGAAAGTCCGATTGGGAAAAAAACAAGAGAACATGATGCATAGGGATGTAAACAGAACAGGTTTGGTTCGGATACCCGACTGAACCGAACCCATTTACTTGGGTTTGGTAGGAAACTTCAGAACCGATAAATATTCAGATTTGGGTTTGGTATTGAGTTTTGCATTCAAACCCCAATCCGACAAAACCCAACCCGAATAAATGTAAATGTCAGTTTTTAAGCTAGTTGCCAAACCAGAATCCCCTAAAATTCTCAGTATGTACTTGATACAGAAAAAGTTAGAAATGCATAAAATACTTAATAATAACCATCTGCCATCCCCTTCCATCTATTTTTCATGTTCAGCCTAATATGGTGCCAGGTGAAATTCAGTATGTACTTGATACAGAAAAAGTTAGAAATGCATAAAATACTAAATAATAATGCCATCCCCTTCCATCTACTTTTCACGTTCAGTCCCTAATATGGAATCGGGTGAATTTAAGGAGTGTTTTCTTCATCGATGAGTAAAATAGAATAATACCAAGAGCAGGATTCTGATTTACAAAAGTTTGTAGGATCTACAGGACCCATAAGTTTTTAGAATTTGAATTACCATCTCCCTCAGTGGTAAAGTGGGTTAGAAGGTAAGCAGTCTTTTTTGTCCTTCAAGAAACCTAGAGAAAAATTGTGAAACACTAATTCCGATAACATACCATCCCAGCTAAGCCAACATATTCATCGATTGGAACATGATTAGGATATTATGCAGTAAGTGCAAGCGATGGTCAAGCTGTCAAAGGTAATCATGTACACTAATATAAAGAAGCAGCCTTCATAAGATCCTTTGAGATGCAAAAGAGAAAAATCCCAGTCAAGGTACAAGCCATACTTCACTTTTAAGTTCAAACAGAAAAGAAGACGAACAAGCAATTTGACTTTCTTTCTGTGAAATTGATTAGCCTAATCTAAAAAAGAAAACAATTAACATATGCCAGGTCAAATAAGTTTCAGTAGCGTGCATTCATCCAAATGCACATTGATGATCACCACATAATTCACCTATATTATCCACAGAGAGAGAGAGAGAGAGAGAGAGAGCTCACACATAGGGAATTGACCACTTTTATTGGGGATAGCCCAGTATAATTTGGACTGAGACTCCTTGGGTTATGGCAGTGTGACTTTACCATCCAACTATCTCAATTGACTCCAATATGTCTAAAGATTATTACAGAACTGCAAATCAAACACTACATAATTTATGGTGCACAATCTAAACATTACATAAACAAATGTGTGTTTTGATACAAACTGAAGAAGCTAAAAAAGTGAAAGACCAAATTAGTACTTTGGAAGGAGGTACTAATAGGGGCCAATGAAGGAATCCATGAATCCAAGTTAAACAAAATTTAAGCATTACATAGATGTGAACAGATAAATAGGATTTGCAACGCCAAGTCCTTGTGAACAGGACGATGCTTGATGATGGTGACGGTATTGAACCACAATACCTTAAACTGATATATCTTTGAGGTTTACATAATTCTCAGCAAAAGCCAAGAGTAACCCTTGGTACATTGTTATAGTGTGTCCAGAATGACAGTGTTTGGGCTATATTATTTGATGATCATATTCATGAAAAGATTTCTATGGTCAGAATTATAGGCTAAAAACCAAACCTACCAGAGATGTGTATTTGTGTGTGTGTGTGTGTGTGCACACATGCGTGTATGCATGCATCTTTATGTCCATGTGAAAAGAATGGAATGTTAGGATAGGGCACCAATTGTCCATTTGTCCTGATTTGAGAGTCTACAACTATTTGATACAGAGTGGAATCAGTCAGATATATGAAAGAATAATGCATAGCAACCCATGCAATGAGATGAACTAGAATGCGCCATCAGTTCGGTTTCAATGAGGCCCACCAGATGCATGTTTACAATCATTAGTTGAGAAACCAATTCTTGGAAGTATGAGGATAACAAAATTAAATGTATACTTAGAACGGGCATGTATTAATTTTCTAATTTACAGTGCCATGGTCATTTAACTGCCACAGTGAACATGGCACACATATTGATTCAAGAGAAAACAACACAAATTTGGTTCTTATTTTCATTCTTATACTAAGCATTGAAGAAATATCACATAACAGATTTGGTCCACAGTAATTCTAAAACATGCAAAAAAAAAAAACCATTTTACATACCGAAGAGTTTGTGGACAGTAAACTGACAACTCATCTCGCACATCATCTGTAACTCTCTCAAGACGCCTTGTCACTTGATTCATCATCACCCATTTGCTAGAGTGCAAAATGTGAAACAAGCAGTCAGCATGAAATATATCCACTAAAAGTTGTTGATAAAAAACAAGAAGCGTGCACACACACACACACACACACACACACGCTAATGTAATCTCTTTTCCTTTTCTTCCACAATTATTTGGATGCACAAATAAGCCCATCAGAATATAACAATGAACACAAAAAAACATCCCGGCATAAAAAACAACTCAATCATATGCTAACAGCATTTAATACAATGAGTAAAGACAATTTAGGTGCAGTATGGCTCATAATTTTGTGAGGTCTGGTTGAGTTATAGGTCTATAAAGCATAGTCCGCATGTGGTTGAAGACAAAAAACAACATGAGGGAAGTGTCCTTTAGTTATTCGTGAGAGGTAAAGATGGAAGAGTTAAAGAAATAAAAGTTACTTGGATGCAGAAATTGACACATTAGATACAGACAAGGTGCTTATGCACATCATAATTTAGAACAAAGTTTGAAAGCAGATAATGACAAAATATGACAACTCCTTCAAGCTAGAAATAAAATGGGATTAAAAAGAATGTCAATAAATAGTAACCTACCTGGTTGCTCTACCAATAATTGTATTTGTCTCAAGGTCCTTTAAGATAAAGTCACGTCTTGTACCAATCTTTCCTTCTCCTTGGCACCATGTCTCAATTTCCACTACATCAGCCCTGCAACCAACTTATTACAACTCAATCCAGCCAATATAAGAAAATGGCAGGTAGTAACATCACCAACGGGGGCACCGAGCATCTGGTAGGAGCAATTTGTGCAAGTCACCCTGTGATGGGATGTTGCAGGTTCAAATCCCACTGGCATAGGTGGAGTCAAGTAGGGGTTAGGGAGGGAAAGTGCCCACCCTGACCCTAAAATCCCCAACAGGGGAGTTCTACTGACCACCCTGACTAAGATGCTGTGCCCCTCCTTGCTCAAACCGGATTTGGGCACTATCTTAACCTTTTTATCCCTATGCAGAACTTTCAGCTATCCTCCCACCCACAGAAAGAGCCTACAATATGCTTAATTTAGACAAAAAATTTGTAGTATGACCTCCCTTATATAACATGGGTTCATATTTCCAAGACCAATTAAAAGATGCTCCATTGCTACTTGCTCCATTTTTTCTAGAATAATGGCAATAAGTGCTGTAAGACCCTTGGTAAATCGGATCCAAGGTCTCAGCTCTCAAATATGGGCACAGCCAGATCTGGATTGTTGGACTTTTAAGTCCTGATCGTCCTTAACAGATCCAAATTTGATCCAGAGAAAGTCTTATTTTGCTAGTGGATTGGGCTGTGAATCAGGTAACAGTCTGGGTGGGAATTGGTAATAAAAGTATTTAAAGGTCAAGTTGTTCCCAGTGCAGACATATTACTGATTCATTTGCATCCCAAAGTAGTACCATTACATCGGAAGTGGATACCACACTGAAACTAAATACCATGATTTGCATCCTACTAAAACCTAGAACCACTATCCCATCTTTCTCTTGCAATGGAAAGAGTAAATTGCCTTCTTGACAATTTAGGAGTGCTTCTTGTTGGATTTCTTTATTATTCATTTATTTGCTATAAAGAATAATTTCTGCACATTCTCATGTAATGTTTCCTTATTGATTAGGTAGAGAAGGAAATTGTTGAGACTTGAGATATATGTCCTAAGTGCCTAACAAACCTTTGGATTAGTATGCAAGAACTTCACTAGAAAAAGGCCATAGTATTTCCACATTCCTATCTTTCTGACCAAGTATCTTTAGGAAAATGAAGCTTGCTAAGGTGCGCTTTGCTCTCATTCTGGGGACGATGATCATATGCAGAGGGAGCAAGAAGCCTGCCCACTGTGCGGACTTTTACTGTGTGCCTGTGTCCACCCTAATCTAGATTCCTGGCTCCGCCCCTGCCCACTGGTATATGGGTGGCTGAATAACTGCCTGATAGTATGAACAGGACTCTGGCCTGTTTGGCTTGTCTAAAGGCTGTTTGTAAAGGGGAGGGGGGCCCTAATTCCCCCAGCTTTGTTATGAAAAAAAAAAAGAACATCACTAGGGACTTGAAAACACACCAAGCTGGATACTTGTAAACTTCAATGTGCATTCTAGCCGTCACCCATATAAGATTTCTCTTTCTCATCGTATTGGTGGTAGCGAATCCATCAGTCGAGAAACCAACACTCTGTGCATGGTTGCATCCAACTTCCTACATCAGAAGAGAAAACCAGTGAAACAATCAGTAACCTGATTACAGAATTCTTCCACCGTTTGGTGAACCAACTTTGAAACTGGATATCAGAACAAAACGTGACTTGCAGATCATGTACATGTGAATATATGATTCATTAATTTATAATCTCCCTTCTAGATAGGCTAAATGAAGATCAACTTTCCAAGTGGATTAAATATCTCTGGTAAACCTGGACTCAAAATGGAGAAAATAAAAGAGAAAGAAAGGGAACTACCACCCACTCTAACCGAAACAATTTAAAAATAAGGTTGTTTATCAAGATGGGTTTCTCTCTTTTCCTCTTTATAGCCAAGGCGATGATGGACCCCATTGGGATTAGCACGCAAGGCCCACTATCCAGTCCAGCTATCTTAATCGACCCTGTATCAAAATCGTTTGTCTGCTTGGATTTTAAGTACAGAATGTCACTTGTATGAAAGTAAAATGATTTTTTCTTAAATATATCTTTATTGGAATTGAATTCAAGTTCAGTGATGAGCACGATGAAGTTTGTCAAGGTCCTTCACTACGATACAATTCCTACTTCTTTGTCAAAATGAGTGCATCATGATGCACGATGAGGCCACGTTTATCATTGCATGCGCTATAGAACAACATTTTGTATCATAAAATGACTTTTTTGTTCAAGAAAACAGATATTCATATCAACTTCATGTATAATTGATGGTTTATGCATTTTACAACAATAATCGATAAAACGTGAATTTCATACGTACAAAAGTTGCATCTTTCGAGCAATGGGGAAAATTTTCGCAATGATGATGCATCCGATCTACACTCCTTCCCAAAATAGAGCTCATTGTGGGCCTAAATGCAATGCAAGATCAGAAATTCGACATGCAATTGCAAACACTCAAAACGCAACGATCTAAAGGGCAAAAAGCACCTTACAAACAACGAAAACAAACAGGGAGTCCACAAGACGATCCGTCGGACCCACAGAAACCCCAAACCCCAACCCCTAAGAAAGCCGCGGAATTCGACGGCGGAGTACCTGCAAGAGATTGGCGATCGTCTCGATCGTGGCCGTCTTGTTGACGCCGACCTCGTAGCAGCGGACGATGAACCTCTCCTTGTAGGAGAGGCCGTCCTTGGCCAAGCTCCCGAGTCTCAGCCTATCGGCGAGGCTCTCGCCGGCCGGCGGCCGGAGCGAGACGGCCAGATCTGGGACTCCGGAGGCGACGGACGACGACGACGACACCCGGAGGTTCCACCGGATTAGGGTTTGGGGGCCGACGTTCCGGCGGTGAAGGGAGGGCTGGATGAACGCCGTCCGGGAGAAATCGGAGACCTTGCATCCCTGCATCATCGCCTCTGGAGAGTGAGACAGAGAGAGAGAGAGGAATTTGGAGTCTCCCGTTTGGATCGTCCTCTCCCCTAATTATAGTCTCCGTGAAGAATGGGGTTCTTCGGGTCGAGAAAATGGCGGGTCCTTCACTCCTCCTTTTTACCGGCCGTGGAAAATGCGTTCCGAATTTAAAGGGGTGCAAGCGAGTCGGATCATTTTAGATCCGAATTTTAAACCGAAATGAGGGCAGTGGATCAAAAATCGATTCCGGATCTTAATGATATCCAATGAAGCAGGATTGATCCGGGGACGAAAATATGTATCTGACAATACTAGATCTGGTAAAAAAAAAGAATAAAAATGAGTTTTTTTCATGTGAAAGGTCCAACAGATTTATTGGATTTGTTCTGAATCTGAACATAGGACTCAATATACTTATCTGAATATGATCCGTGTCCGTAAATGATCCCATTAAGCAAATCGGAATCCGATATGGATTCCTATAAGGTCTCCTTCTAAGGATCCATATCCGGATCGTATTTGCAATCCCCTAAGGTATTCATTCAGTGACTTTACAGAGAACCCTAAAGTCAAGTCCAGATGGCGCATTGGCCCTGGCTGCAAGAAAATGATGGTAGATTTGGAGTTAACTAAAAGATGAGGGGCATCTTTTGGGATAAAATTATATCGCTTTTACAGTTGGCAGCAAGAAAAAAAAGGCTTATTTTTCAAATGTTTTTCATAACATATTAGGCAACCGCTTCGCAAACATTGGCACAAGGACGCCAAAACTTGGCTTGTTTTAAGCAAGGAGAAAAGCGTGGCAAGGAATATTTCTTGTGTTAGTTGGTCTTTTTTCTTTAATAAACATATTTATGTTTGAATAATTGAAGTTTATTCAACATAAATATATTTTTATTAGCGATTAATATTAACTATTATTTCTTAATGAATTAAATGCTTAATTATATAAGTGTTCCATTTTCCTAATTTTGAGAAAAAAATTAACTACCCCATTAGTGTTTCTATCCATGTATGTGATATTATGGACTCCAATAATCCATGATTTGTGTGTGAGTGGATCTAATTATTTATCTCTCGGTCTCCTTCGATATTATGTTACACCTAAAAAGGAAACTCTAAAAATAAAACATTTTACAATCATGGGAATTCATAAAGAACCAATAAATTCAACTTTAAATGGAAAATTTTTGCTCGAGTTTTTTTTATTACCGTAAACCACTCTTTTCCTAGAGTAATTCATAAAGAAACATGTAAATATTATATTTTAAAAGCTTGCTCAACTTTTTTGTTATTACATTTAACTACATTTCCCGACACAAAAACATACACAAACTTTTCTTATAATCCAAGTTCATTTATCAAAAAAAAAGTTATAATGCAAAAGCAAAACTAGTTTTACATTTTAGTTATCCAAATTGATATAAGTGGTAACTATCTTATTTTAACCATGGTCAACAAATTAATAAATTTAAATTGTTTTTCATTTATATATTTTTTAATATTTACATGAAGAAACCACCCTCAAGATCAGAGACCTAGCCGCACTGCCTATGCCTGCCGTATTTATGATCACCGTCTTGGCGGCGTAAAACTCGGTGAGCTTACCCCTTGCCCCAGGAGTCTGTTTTCCGGTACCTTCACTGCTGATAGGGTATGACATTTAGGTTTTGGGTCCAGTTCTGGATGATTCAAACTGATCAAACTAGACTTGACAAGGTTTAGTCACAATTTCACTAAGATTCAGATGTACGCTATCCAGATCTGAACATATGAATCCATGGCAGATCCAGTCAGACTCAGACCTCCATCTGACTTGCATTCCTATTTACAGGAGGCAGAGCAGATCCAGGGGTGGGGAGGAGGAGGGGCTCTAGCCCCTCCTAAAGTTTTGAAATTTTTTGCCCCCCTTTAAGCACAAGTATCTTAGTCATTCACAAGTTTTGAAATTTTAGTTTTATACTTTATTTTATTATACTTTTTTTTGCCCCTTTTAAGCAAAATATAAAAATTTATATTGCCTCCTTTATATTTTAGTTTTATATTTTATTTTATTATAAAATTTTTTTGCCCCCACTTAAAGCAAAATATAAAAATTTATATTGCCCCCTTCATATTTTAGTTTTATTATAAAACAATTTTTGCCCCCCCTTTAAGCAATGTGAAAACATAGCTGGTGGAAATACTATATTAAAAGCAAATCGCAGTAATAATAAATCTAAACATGCCAAGAGGATTATGTAAAATGGAATAAGCGTAAGGAATTTAGGTGAGAAAATGGTGTGTTTTCTCCAGAGATCGCAAGAGAGAACGAGTAAGTTGATCAACCTGCCAACAACCAAACTGCATATTACGATAATAGAGGCAAGTGATTGACTTTATTTGAGACATTATGCCAAACATTTGGTGGGAAAACCATGTTTTGCTTCTGATTTTCAACCAAACGTAGAGAATGATGGAGAATAACAGTAGGGGTGGCAAAATCTGATACGACCTGCCAACCCAACCTGCCGACCCGCTTCTTAGCGGGGTTCGGGTTTGGCTTAAACGGGTTCATATCATAAACGGGTTCACCCGCCTAACCCGTTTATTAAACGGGTCGGGTTCGTGTTAGGGGTATGCCAACCCGCCAACCCGGCTGCTCCGTTCAATAAACGGGTTAGGCAGACGGGTCAATTTGTTTACCCAAACCCGACCCGCCAACCCACCTGCCAACCCGTTTACCCGAACCCAACCCGTCAACCTGCCCGCTAACCCGTTTACCCGACCCGAACTGTTTATTAAACGGGTTAACCGTGTCGTGTCGGGTTACCCGTTTAATAAATGGGTCTGGTTCGTGTTTGCCACAGCCGACCCGTTTAATAAACAGGTCTGGTTACTGTTGAGGTATGCTGACCCGCCAACCCGACCCAATTGCCACCCCTAGAGGTGGGTTGGCCGGTGGTGTGGCGCTGGTGGCCTCCACAAGGGTGAGAGATAGAGATAGAGATAGAGATAGAGATAGAGATAGAGAGATTCGGGTGATCCTTTCCCTGATTTTTTTTGGTAACATCCTCATTTTCCGTGTCCATGTTCTAAACGTAACAGAGACTGTTTTTGGAGGCACGCAGCGGACGCATTCTGCTCTTCCGCTGCATCCAAAGTTTGTTAAAAAACATGTTCTTGGCATGTTTTTCCATGATGCACGGGATGCGCCATCAAACGTGCCCGCCATGTGACAACAAGACCGAGAGTGTTACGTTTTTTGGAAGTGAAAAGTTGAAAAAAACAGGAGAGAATTTATTTTTAGAAACTTATGACAAAATTACATTTAACTGTATTTATTTTTAAATGTTTATATAGGCACCTATTCTTTTAAGAAATTGCTCAAATGACTGCTTAAGTCACTTTTTTTTTCTAAAATTATTTATGACTCAACTGTGCTGCAACTACAAAAATGACATTTAATTGTTTAAAAGAAATGGTTAGTATCGGTATCAGCCCTGAATTGTTTGGCCACCTTCAGCTGTATCGGTCTATACCGATACTCAAGTGAATCGTTCTGTATCAGCCCAAAATTAATAAAAAAATATTATATGTCAATCATAACGTGACATGTGCACCCTAATTCAAACCCTCTTAGTGGGGCTTTCAAGGTCAGGCGGGCACTTGCCCAACCTCGTTGTGGCGCACAATGGCCGTAGCCTTTTCTTATTGATGAGAACAAAACAAACAAGTTATGCTGTAGTCTTTTCTTACTGGTGAGACAAATTATGAACAATGATAATTTACTTGCACTTCCTTTGTTTCATTGACCCTCATGAGAAAGGCGTCCCATAATGGGAATGCCATCTCATGGATGAAAAAATCCAAGCCCCATGAAAAACATGAAGTTGGCATGTTTGTTTCACCTAAAAAACCAAGTTTGATACGTAAACCCCATTTTCATATGTAAAATGTGTCAAACCAACAAAGCTTTGATAGAAAACTTAAAGGCCTTTCCAAAATAGAGGGCATTTTTGCGCTGCTAACAGCGACTTATCTCAACATTTCTTCAAATTGAGACCACACACATCTCGAGAAATGCTAAGATGGGTGTCTGTGCGGGCAATGCATTATGCAGCGCCGCTGCATATTATGTGAACACTCCAAAATATTCAAACGGATTTGGGTAAGCTGTCCAAACCAATGTTGTCAGTATCAGTGTGAAACTGCCTGAATCGGCCGATTGGTATGGTATCGGCAGAAAATAGAAACTATACTAACTTGAATCGGCTATTTTTAATAAATGTAAAAATGATTAAAATTAAAGTTTAAGTATTATTTTAATGATTTTAACACGTGTCATATTATATTATGATTGACACAAAATATTTTTTAATTAGTTTTTAGCCGATTCAAAACGATTCACTCGAGAATCCGTATCAGCCAACTCACCTGAATCGCTGGCCAAACGATTCCATAGCCGATACCATTTTGACAACATTGGTCCAAACCATAGTCAGCAAAACGTGGGAACAGCAGCCCAAAAGGCTTTTTCATCTGGTAGAGGCGACTTATGAAAATCACTAACTTGTTGGGATGTCATCAGTTCGAAACCCATGAAAAGTTTTTTGCCGTAGGATCAAAGTTGGTTGTGCTCTTCTTTGGGCATGGAGACCTCAAGGGTTTTACCACTTGGAGGTCCACCATTGTCCAGTCAACGATGGAGGCTTTCCCTTGGCTTGGTGAAAAAAAAACCCCCAAAAACATTGAACAACAAAATTCCAATAAAGAATTAATACGTGACTAAAAAGTTTTTTTTAATTAAAAAACGGATGAAATAAAGGATTGGGAACAAGAGTTACAAAAGATCTATAAATAGTATAAGTGATATAATTTGGTTGTAGTTTTATAAAGCAAGGGAAAAAAATGAACATATATATGAAAGAAACTTTGGGTATAGAAACTACGAGATTCACATTCAAAACTCAATGAGATTCAATCTCAGGGTCTAATAAAATTGGACTTTGTTTTTTTTTTTTTTTTTTTTGATATTTACACAGAGAAACTGCCCCCAGGAATCAGAGACCTAGCCGCATTAACTCAGGACAACGTAAAACACCGTGGCCTTAACCCTTGCCCCTCAGGGAGCTGCCATGCTTCGGCTTACCCAAGGGGTAACGCCCGTGAGATTTGAGCCTAGAGCATCTGCCTAGCGGCCTAAGCTTCATCCCACTCCGCCAAACCCCTTTGGGGCCTACCTAAACTTGAGCTTTTTGAACAGTATTCTTCTACAAACAAATTTTGCATTCAAGATGTTTCTATCAAAACGACAAGTGTTTTTTGCAGATATTCTGAAAAATGGTGAAAATTTATTTTTTAATTTTAAAGTTTTTATTAAAAAATATGTGTTTTAAATGGAGTTATGCTAACTATCGTCTAATCCAAAGGTGAGCGAGTGTCTTAATTATCAACACCCCATTTATCTCTTGTAGTTACCCAAAAAATGGAGTTTGCCAACTAGGGGTGGACATTGGGCCGGGCCGGGCCCATTTACTAATGGGCCTGGTTTTGGCCTGGTTCTTAACGGGCTCTGGTTTGAAGAGCAGGCTGTGTCTGATTCGACAATACCCAAATCCATTTGTAAATAGTAATAATTAACAAGTTTTCAACTTCCCATGCACCCAATTAATTATCTTTCTAGTTTTTAGAAAATTAATATAACTAATTAGATAAATATTAATAGTTATTATTTTTAAAAATTTATATTATTAAAAAATTAATAAATAGCACAGGCCCATCGAGCCAGCTCGGTAGCCCACGGGGCAGCCGAGGCACGGCCCACGTATACAATGGGCCCGGGCCTTAAACCTTGCCCCAAACCCAGCCCATGGCGGGCCAGGTTGGCTTCGCCCATCGGCATGGTTAGCAAACTCGGCGAGTCATCTAGTGACTCGCCCAAGTTATCTCGAATAAGGACCTAACCGAGTTAAAAAACTAATTTAATGCGGTTAGGAGAAAACTCCGCCGAGTTTATCATTGACTCGGCCAAGTTAGCTACCATGTGAATGAAACCTTTTGACTCTTAACTAAAAGCATTAAACATGTTTTGCTAAAAAATTAAAACATTAACTGAAAACATTAAAAGCTTTTTAAAATTTAAAAGCTATATATAGATAGATAGATAGATAGATATCGGTGGATGAGAACTAGATGCTAAGTTGAAAATTCAAATATTTTCTAAAGCATTAAATGCTTTCAAAATTTCAAAGCATTAAACAAGTTTTGGTAAGTTGCATTTTGTGTTGACACTCGTGGCTGAGAATTTATTAGCACGCAAAAGAGAGAGAGAAATAGTTAAATAATAACATTTAATACTAAAATAATAATAAATAAGTATTTTACCAAAATAACACTATTTTAGTGCATCTAATTAACTCTCATGCAATTATCTATATTTTTAAAAAAAATTATGTTTAGAATATAAAATATCATGATTACAATGTGATATTTATGTTTTATCAAGTACATTATGATATTTTGTAATAATGCACTATTTTTCAATTTTAAATAGTGAAAATGTCATTATTTAATAATTTTAAAATATATTTAATATATATGTATAATTTTTGAAGTTGACTGAGTTGTATCTGGCCATACCGAGTCCCGAGAATGCCAACAATGCCCATTGGGCTGCCTCGCATATTGCCCACTCCTATTGCCAACTTTGACACACATGTATGGGTCTGTATTTGCTACAATTAATTGTACCTACAATCAGCCTCATAGATGCATTCAGTATAGTATATTTTAGTTAGAATTAACTTTTGGATCACATTTTTAGATGAAAAACATGTTTTTTTGAGTTACGAAAAACCATGCATTCATAGCCGGTTCAAAAACCTATAGACAAGTTGGATAACAACGATCCAAAAGCCGGTTCCCACTAAATAAAATATGTAGATAACATGTACAGTGTTAGATATGACAAAAAAAGGGGTTTGCTACATCGATTGAATTTACAATCACTTATTGCAAACTTTATGTCACATATATATAGTGAAATTTAGAAAACATTTAACACAAATATTTTTTAGGCTACTATATAGTATGGTACTGTCTACAAGATAATCTCTCTATATATATGCTTTTTAGTATTATACTTAAAAAAAATGGGTCGTAATCACACAAATTTTATAACAAAAAGGCTTATTTTATGCCAAATCTTATAATAAAAAACATATTCCCATCAATATGACTATATACAGGGTTATTATTTGGTGCATTTGAAGGCCCCAAACTATATGAAACTATTGAGCTAAAAATAATTGGTTTAAGCTTTATCATCTCAATCTAACCACATACATGTGTTGGAAGGTTTGTTTGCTAAGGATTAAGCCTTGGATCATGTTATTTAGATAAAAACTATGATTTTTTGAGTAATGAAATTTTAGTGCATTGTAGACCGTTCATTTTTGAAACCTTTAAAAAACTTGCTTATGTGTCACAATCATATGATTCAAAACCCATTCCCACTAAACAAACACTATAGATCACATCCATAAGATTTAATTTAAAAAAAAACTAAAATGTATGATTTTCAGCTCAATAATTCTATAGAATTTGGTGTCTCAAAAGGCATATATATATATATATATATATATATATATATATATAGAGAGAGAGAGAGAGAGAGAGAAGCAACTAACTACTTTTCTAGCAAACTACAGTGTTAACCAGGATTTTAAAGGGGTTTTTCATGTTTTTTGTTAAATCTGACCATATTATGTTTGATTTTATAGGAATCAACCCTTGAATCATTTGATTTTGTTATGCAGGTAGGTTTTTATAAGGTTTAAAAAAATGATGGTCTAAGTTTTTTCATCAAAAAGACATGATTCAGGTATCGTTTCCTAATAAATAGACCGTGTTGAACACATTTGTACAGATTTAAGTAAAATATGGGGAAAAAAACTTTAAAACCCAAAAAGTGGTTAGCAGCTACCACCTTCTCTCTTTATATATATAGTTATAGAAACATGCTCATGAAATATGCTAAATGTGGTTTTTGGGCCTTTTTTTATTTTGACAATAAAATTGTGATGTGCTTGATCTCATAGGGATCAGCTCTTGGAGTGTTTCATTCCACATATGGGTTGGTTTTGATAAGGTTTACAAAATTAATTATCCAAAATATTCATAGGTTTTGATGCTCCAAATAATTTGTTTTTATTGAGAAAACATGATAGGTGTTCATTTGTAGTAAATCATTCATGCAAAATACATCCATAAAGTCAGAATTGTGAAAAAAAAAACAATTTTACGAGTTTTGTTTAGCATATGTTTGTTACGAGTCACTAGAATATGAGAACTACTGTGTGAATTACAATTTTCATGGATTTTTTTTGTTCTTTTCTCTTAAATCTTACCATGCAGCTACATGCTTGGTTTTATAAGGACCAGCTCATGAATCATGCGGCATTATTTTTTTTAAAGCTTTAAAATCAACAACATATAATCTTCATAAATGTTCAAACAACCAAAAATCATATTTTTCATTGAAAATACACTATGTAACAATCGATTCCTAACAAATTCACCATGTTAAATACATCTACATAGTTGAATGTAGAGAGGAATCGACTCTTGGATCATCTGATTTTGACGGACATGTAGGTTTTTATAATATTTAAAAATTAACGGTCTACATTTTTTATAAATATTTAAGGCTTAAAAAAATATGACCCAAGTGTCATTTCCTAACAAGTCGACCATGCAGAATACAATATGCATGGTCAGATTTGTGAAAAATAACTCATAGTAGGCTGACAGTATGCCCAGTGGTAGGCAGCTCTCTCTCTCTCTCTCTCTCTCTCTCTCTCTCTCTCTATATATATATATATATATCATCACTAGAATATGAGAACTGAAAATATGAGAACAAATTGTGGACCGCTATTTTCATGTCTTTTTTGTCCTTTTCTCTTGAATCTAGCCTGGATTTATAAAAACCCACTTTTGAATCATCCTATTTTGATGCATAAACATGATTCTTTTTAAAGTTTTAAAATCAATGGCTTGTAATCTTTATAAATATTCAAGCATTCAAAAATCACAATTTTTTATCCAAAATACACTATCCAATGGTTGATTCCTAGCAAATTCACCATGCCAAGCACATCCACATGGTTGGATTTACAAAAAAAAAAGTGTTGAAAATGCCCATATTTCTAGTTCTCATATTCTAGCTAATATATATATATATATATATATATATATATATATATATATATATTGGCTACCTTAACGAGTTCAAAAAAGAATTAAGACAAGAATAATTATCAGGCCTCCATTAGTGACTTATTTAAAATTCATAAATGAGTTACAAGACAACACTCTTACAATCAACCACAATACTAGTAGTTTCTTGGATCTATGGAGAGCATAAGATGCTCCTCAACCAAGTGATACACTGATGTTTTCCTACAGAGAACCACCTTTTGCTAACATTATTTATTTATTTTATAATGAGAAACTCTTGCTGAACCGTGAAAAACCTCAGGTGGAGACCCATGACTGCCTTGCCTTGCATGGCCCACCTCTGAAAGCTACATCTCAGCACCCTCACAACCACCCCCACTGGCCACACGGTCTTCCTAACATTATTGCATTATCTTTTATTTCAAACTTCAGCTTAGATATACACTAGGAGGCCATTAGTCCACAACTCCTCAACACTTCTGTAACGACATGAACCGGGGCTTCTCCAGCCCGGGTTCGTGGATGTTAATTTTATATGAAAATTAACAAAACAACCTCAAAACATGCCATAAATTTTTTTTTATATAAAAAGGTCTACATAACCATCAATTTTATTTATTTAACATCAACATAATTATAAGTGCCCTCCTGTTCATTGCGGTTTTTTATCCTACAGTTGTAACTAAACAAGAGTAAGTCTAAAACTTACTAAAATTTCATTTACAAAGATGAAACACCATCGTTATAATTGTAGAGACCTCTAAGCTTATAGTCCGAGTTTAGTTCTCAAACTAAGCACATATATTATTTATATATTTTACCCTCATGTACCGTTTCTTTTTTCTCATTCCCAAAGTAGACATTCTCAGTGTTGTACTCCTTCCAGGACTGTTGAAGGTAGGGGTGGCAATCAGGTCGGGTTGGCAGGTCATGTCAACGGGTTGGTGGGTCAGCATACCTCAACACGAACCCGACCCGTTTATTAAACGGGTCGACTATGGCAAACACCAACCCAACCCGTTTATTAAACGGGTCGGCTGTGACAAACACTAACCCGGCCCATTTATTAAACGGGTAACCCGACATGACACAGTTAACTCATTTAATAAATAGGCCGGGTCGGGTAAATGGGTTGGCAGGTTAGCGGGCGGGTCGGGGGTCGGGTAAACACGTTGACGGGTCGGGTAAACAAGTTGACTCGCCCGCCTAACCCGTTTATTAAACGGGTCAGTCGGGTTGGCGGGTTGGCATACCCCTAACACAAACCCGACCCGTTTAATAAATGGGTTAGGCGGGACGACCCGTTTATGACACAAACTCATTTAAGCCAAACCCGAACCCGCCTAAGAAGCGGGTTGGCAGGTCAGGTTGGTTGGTCGTGTCAAAAATTGCCACCCCTAGTTGGAGGCATCATGTTGTTATGGTTTCGACCGAGGGTCGAGGGGGTTTCACACTCATCACTGTAGGTCATTTGACCTCCTTTTTTTACGAAGAGAAACCAACATGCTTTATTTACTTGCAACCCTAATAATCTTAACATGAGAATAGAAATTAAATTGCATACAAGAAAGAAAATAGTTGGTCTACAATCTAAGACTAATTCAAAGCCGTAAGACTCAATCTATATTCAAATCTGTTCAATGGAGTAGAAGTCAATTTGAATCTATATTTTGTTGGATCCTAGTATGGATTCTGTGATCAAATGGGTTTCACTTGAAATTTAATGACCCACTTGAGTGGTGGGTCATTGAGATATGCACTATAAGGACAATGGTGAAGCCAATTAAACATTGAATTTTCACCATGTTTGAGAATCCAATGAAACAGTTAGGGCTGGATAACGGCTACCTAGGGGAGGTTAAATTTCTAACCTCTACCTCTGCAAAAGACACTGAAGAGGTCTCGATAAGTATATCGAGGATTCATCTGAAGCAAGCCGTTAATCAATACTCATTCATCTTCTCCTCAAGACTTTTTGATGCACACCTCGATCCTATATCTAACAGTGGTATCAAAACCTCATTCCCGATGTACGGGCGTGGCATTGTAGTGGATTCGACCTTCACTTGAATCGAACATCAAATGGTATCACTGATTGTTGCACGGATGAGGAGGACGATGAGAAAGACTCAGAGTTCTTGACAGAGGAGCTGAAACTGGAGGTTTCGGCGGTGGCAAGGGCCAACAGGAGGCTTGCAACCAACAACAACGACAGAGGAACCCTCCTCCCCAACGCATCGTCGAGGAGATACGGTCCCCAAAACTCGGGGGACTACATGGAGGGGAGCCACCTACTTTATGATGACATGCACCCTCTGCAAGTGTCTCAATGGCTCTAGCCACGACATCAATATGTACAACTTCTCTAATGCAGAAGATTCATCGTCGCCAAACAATCAGACGAAAGACCAACCAGAGTACAGTGCTGAAAGAAAAAAAAAATCGACAGAGATTCTGTGTGTAGCGGGATCGATGGTGCCGTGAGATGCGGGGTGAACAACAACGGCTCGTCGGTGGAGTCAAAGAACAAGGTAGTGGATTTTTTTTTGTTTTTGTTCTACCTTTACGTCGATGGTGGCAGGCTTCACGTCCAGTGGGAGGGTTTTTTCTATCGGCATCGTCGTGAAACCGCTTGCCGCTGTCGGATGCCTTGTCCAGCTTCATGAAACCGACCTTGCCTTGGTTAGACCCAGGCCAAAGGGGAAGATGCTGCCTGGAAAACTGCCTTAGGGGTCCATCTGCACCACCACCTCTCGGTGGTCACACTCAGCTCGCTGAGGTGCCACGAACCACCCCAGTGCCTTAGTTACCTGAAGAGCTTCTCCCACCGTCGATGGTTCTCTGTCGATGACTCGATGGTGCTAATAATTGAGCCACCGTCGCGGTCAAATGAGACAACACCAACATAGCTCATGTTTTTTTTCTTTCGGGACATGGCCATGATGCGCCAGATGGAGATCACCTCCTAATCTGAGGGTTCTGCCATTTCTACGACATTCAGGATGCAGTCGCCATCAGAATGGAGGTAGTGACCACCCAACAGGACTGCTTCATCACCGCAAGGCACTGATCCTTCCGATCTGTGCCGACAGAGGACGTCCTCGAGCTTCGTCCTGGCGATCTTCCCATCCCTGTCCTTGTCGAGGATCTGAAACACCACACCGAAGTCGCAGTGGACCTCCTTCGATGAGTATTCTGACCACCCATTGTATTTTCGAGATGGGTACCCCAAAAACCCCAATATAATACTCTTTGGGGTCTCCTTGAGCTCCATGAAAGAGGAAGATGAGCTAAACGTCGATGGGTTTGAGCGAGAGACCGAGGTTTCGAATGAGGTTTTGACATCGATCAGAACAGAGAAGGGGGTGATGTTCGCATTGGCCGCCAATTGTTTGCCGGAGACAATGAAGCCAGTGACAGAGGCACTAGTGACCGTGAAATCAAAGAGTTGGAAGTGGAAGATTAGCCAGATGATCAGAAGGATGATGCTGTATAGTCGTCGAGAACCTCTTTGATCGGCCACACTATGTAGCCATTTTTGCAGAGATAGAGGATAACCCCTTTCATGGGGTGGCAGTGCCGACAGAAATTCATGAAAATAGCAACGGTGATGGCTACGACCATCGCCCCCATTTTCTTAGCTTTGATGACACCTTCGTTGGTGGCAACATCATCCAATTTGACGATGAGAGAAAGCAGATGATGATAGCTAGAGACGACGCCATTGCTGTTGACGAGCAACAGGGCTCCGACTGGCTGAGATGATGAAGTTCCTCCCTGGTCGACGACAGCCGGAGGGCGCTGACACAGACGTAGGGTGGAGAAGATCCCTCAAGAGGCCATCACCGCATTTCCCGACCACCTCCGCGCTCATCCCAATCCTCACGCAGGGAAAGGTAGTGGAGACTACCCCTTTCGTGGGGTGGTTGCGTCGGTCGGGCAGTTGCCAGCTCACCCGACGAAGGAGGCGGTGAGGGCGTCGCCCTCATCCTCCCCTTTTAATTTCTTTCTTGTTTCCCCTTTCGTAAAAGGGAAAAACCCTAAAGACTCTCCCTTTTACGAAAAAGGTGACAAAAAAAATTTGAAAAGGGGGAAGCAACCGCCCGTCTTCCCTCTCTTAAAAAGGGCAAACCTGGAGCGGTTACCTTTTTTTTTTAGTAATTTTATGGATTTGCCCCTCAATTTTTAACTTATTCTGGCTTTATCCCTCTTTTTTACAAAACAGAGGCATCTGCTTTCTGGGTAATTCCAGAAACATGTTGTTCTTTGAATATTATCCAAGACAAGGTTGTTGTATCTATTTTTTTTCAGAATAGCCACTTTTTTTGTAAAATTATTGAAAACCACTTGAATTTTTTTATTTTAACTCAAAAAGTTTTAAAGTTTTATTTTAATATTCTTATTTGTTATTGTTATCCAAAAATGTTTCTGACTTTTCTGTTTTTACATAAAAGTGGTTTTGGTTAGCGGAATACCTCAAACAAGTTTGGATATGGATTGGGTCAAGCTGTTCAGGTAGCTTCTTATAGACCTTGGTTGGATCTGATAAAACTTTTTGGACCCAGTTATGATTTATATCTCTACACTGATATTTTTGAATCCACAAATATTGTGTATGTATATATTTTTTCTATATGCATTAATATTCTGTTCATGTTAATATCTGGATCTAGTATGGTTTGATCAAATTAATTTTTATATAGATCAAGTTTAATTATAAGATCTATTAAATATAGTGTATGGGTCAAGATTGGATCTGATCAGTATTAGATCATAGTAAGGTAACATAGACCTAGTTGGATCTAATAAAGCAATATTGAGTCTGGTTGAATGCGCATGAATTTAGATAGTTCAAATTAATTGAGTATAGACCCAGTTGAATTAGTTTTGGATCCAAACAATATTATTGGATTTTGTTGAACTTGAATGGATCTAGAGTTGGGTTTAGATGCTCGAATATGGGATATGGATCTAGTTTAATCTAGTTTTGTGAATGGATCTGGATAAGTATTATGCCCGGATATAAGATATGGATCCATAATTGATTCAAAGATAAATCTAAATAGATATACATATACTATATAGATTTAGAATTGATCTAAGTTTTAAGTTGAATCTGGATAGTATCAGGCCATATATTTGGATCTAATATATATATATATATATATATATATATATATATATATATATATATATATATATATATATATATATATATATATATATTATATGGATTCGAGATTTACACGGTTAGATCCAAATAAATAGAATATTGTATGTGTAATATGGATTCATAGATATTTAAAATATATGGTTTTGAATTATGGTCAAATCCTGTAAGATCTATGATTTTATTTAAGCTTATATGGAGACCCATTTTAATATGGATCGTGTTGGACTTGATATATAACATCTCAAGTTGGTTTTGGATATAGACTCCTACAAATCCAATACATTTGGATATATATGGATCCAATAATGGACTTAAACTTAAATGTTCAGTTCTTGGTAATATGTTTATGTTTGCCACAATACTAGCAAGTAACTGACCCACATTGATTTTGCACACTCTGATGACACTGGTCTGATTTAAATTGGAATTTCTTTCTTAACCCTTGCCACAACCTCTATAAAAGCCTCAATCACTTTCTCTAGAGATAGAGAAGACTACGTAGGATGGAGCATCAAGATACACTTTTCCTGATTTATAAGCCGATCATATAAATATGCAAGCATCCGTCTTAACGCACCAATGGCGATTGCCGTAACAAAACTCTCATACTCGAAAGGCAGCTCGGTCAGAGCTGTTTGAACTATATCTTCTACATCAACCAGATGATTTACAACAACAAAAGAATCCACTAGGAACTTGATATGATCCAAATACGCTAACACGTTCATCTTCTCCTTCTTTATGAACGTAAGAAACCTTGGTCCACTCTTGTTCACCGAGTGACCTAAGGTACTTTAAGTTACAACATTTTGATTGGGATGATAATATACAAGATAACGATAAATTACAAGATCATGATATACAAGATAACGATAAGATCACGAGAGGAAGGCTTTTGGTGTCCTTCCTCTTGCGTTTTTTATATACATGATGATATGTTGACCTCATCTGTTATTGAAGTTGAGCTCGACTTTAGCATCGAGGTTGTTGAAAAACAATCTCATTTGTGGATGAGGTGGCGTGAATATTGGCTTGATCTGCGTTTCAATAATGACGTGCTTTATCATGTGGAGCTGATGTCACCCGTGGGTTTTGAACTTGTGACGTCCCAATTTAGTGACAATCTTAAGTCGCCCCTACCAGAAGTTTTAATGCAATAGCAACGGTTTATTAGCAATTCGTATCTAATGAATGTTTTCCACTAAATAAACCACAGAGATTCAAAAAACATGCTATAAAATATCAGAAAGAAATGTCATCCGTACCGAGTTCATGCTTAAATTAACGACAGACCAATTGCTGTAAACCTTAACTATTTGGATCTGGAGCGACTTACCGAATCCGATAAAGCAGCGACCGGATTGTTTGGATACCGGGGCCATACCCGACCCGTTGACACGTGTTGACTCTTAGGTCGGACCCCAATAATATTTGTACGGATGTGTATTCTATTTTTACCGCAATGCCCTGATTAATAACCAAAATCCTACCGTCGTTAAGAAGGAACCTTTTATATATATATATATATATATATATATATATGAGAGAGAGAGAGAGAGAGAGAGAGAAAAGTTGCTCTGAGGAGAAAGAAATCATACTGACGTGGTCTCGGAGGCGAAAGAAGACTTCATCGTCTCCTTTACTCTCTGATTGTTCAGGTATATCTCTCTCTCCGACAGGGGACTCTGATGAGCAACAATTGTCTTTCTATTGTGAGTGATACTATTGTGAATTTTGGTCATCTTGTTTTTCCTCTTGGAAGGATTAAATTTGATTCAATTGGTATTGTTTTGAACTTCTTTCTTGTTCTTTAGATGAAAGTTGGTTCTTTAATCTCTATAGGAGTTAAAGAAAGATTTTGGTTCTTGCCAACGCTATCTTCTTGACCAAATATTTGTCTCTCTGATTTGAGCGAGGCTATTGTGAATTTGGGTCGTTTTGTTTTTCCTCTTGGAAGGATTAAATTTGCTTCAATTGGCATTCTGTCGGACTTCGTTCTTTTTCTTTAGATGAACGATGTTGTTTTCGAGTTGAAGAAAGAGTGTAGTTTATGCCAAAAGTATCTTCTTGATCAAATGGTTTCTTGGTTGTGTAGGAAATGCTTTTTGGGTTATGTAGAGAGTGGTTTCTGGGTTATGCTGTAGACGCTTTGATGGTGGTGAATGAATGGTTTCTCTTCTTATCTTGCCTGGTTTAGAACGCATGCTCATTGATGGTTTTGCGGTAAAATGACACCAGTTCTCTCTCTTTATGATTTAGATGGACGTCTTTCATTCTTGGATCATTTAGGTTTTGTTCACTTAAGGGCCAAGATTGATCCAGTTTGCATTTTCTTGGTTTAGATGAAGTGGGTCTTCTCTGCTCTAAATGAATCTAGATTCCTTCTCTTTTCCAATTCCAACTGTGTTCCTCAGAAACGTAGGTTTTAGGTGCTAATGCGTCTTCATCATTTCATTACAATGGCAAGAATTGGGTGGCCGTATGAAATTGAATTTTGTATATTATGTTGTAATACATACAATGGCTCTGGTTTATGGTGTTAATGTTATTACTAGAAATTCTCATGTTATTGAGATCTTTGTTAAAGTGTGGTAGTTGCAGAATTTTTGGGTGCAGCCAGATTTACGCTATGCATGATTCAGAAGGAAGAAGGAAAAATTGATGTTGCATTTAATTTGATCTCTTGTTCTAATCTTTGGTAAATTCTTGTTGCATTTTAGTGATGATTTAAATGTATGAATGTTTCTCTTCATGTGAGTTTATCGTATAAATGATATTTTCTTTTCAGGCTAGTTGTTTACCATGGCCTATATCCCGCCACATAAAAGGAATACGCCAGGAGAGGAGAAGGAATTGCGCCCGGAATCTCTTGCTCCTAACTTTGATAAACAACTTAGGCTGGGGATGAGATCTGCTGGTTCAAAGGGTTGGCCGAAAACCGTACAATACACAGGAAACTCTATCATTAGATGTTTTCCAGTTGGATTAATCGAGAATGGTGAACTGCCTCATTCAATTCGCTTGGAACCATATCCATGTGTATACTCTGAGCGCAGAACAGGAAAAAAGTACTTTGCTTTACATAACATTGACCCACCAAAAGGTTTTTGATCCAAAACTGATCAATTGAGTTATGTGAATCTTCAAGTTTTTTTTTCCATTTCTTAATTGATAGTGAGTTGAACAGTAAAATTTTGGTGTTGTAGATTCTGGAACTAGCATATGTTGCTTCAATAAAGAGCCATGGTTGTTCATAGAAGAGAAGATACAATCTGATGTCCTTACTGCTTTCCAGAATGTTAGGAATCTAATAGAAGATGACGAGTCTTCAGATATAAAACCTTCATTTGTTGCTCGTGTTGGAAAGATCCTTTTTCATGGGTAAGTTCTTTTTGTTCTTTTGAATGTTCCCTTGCTTTGTTAATCTAGTATTCTATTTTTGGATTGATGGCTTGAAAATTTCCTGGAGCTAATACCTAGATGCATCCAGCTAAAAAGTGGGGAAGTAATTGATGGGTATTAAAAGAATGTGGGTATTTTATTGAGGAAATTAATTATGAACACGAAGTCGTTTGCAATGTAGAAATGCATTTTCAATTGTGTCTAATACATGATGCAGTGTCTGATTTTTTTTGAATTACAACATCTCAATTGGGGAGTGTCGGAGACTCAGAATGCACCCAATATAGAACATATATTTTTTTTATCATCGGGTGCAAGACCACAATTACTGGATCCGGTGTTTGTAGATCATGCTTTTGTTAGAAAGTATGTGGAAATGAATTACAAGAATGCATAGTGCATTCATAAGGTCCAATATTGGACAAACAAAACCCCATAGTCCAACACAACCCCATAATGGGGAATAACAAAATGGTCCGCTAAGGGACACCACAAGAAGCTTACGAAGAGGCATAAGTTGCACATACTTTATTGAATGAGGGCCTAAAAGGCCATAGAAATACATGGGGTAGAGACCCCTATTTATACAAGAAAGAGGGCTAAAAAAGGGGAGCCATTGGGAGCTCCCCATAGAGACGTTGGGAGCCCCAACGACTCTACGTGGGCCCCTTATGCGTGGATCCCTTATTCAACAAAAAGGAAAAAATAAAAAACTAAAAACTAAAAATAATTATTTACATAAAATTGTTGTTTCTAAAAACAACCATGTAAAATGACAAAAATACCCCTATCGGGTATTTCACACACATACATATCTATATATATATACTTATAAGTATATATATATATGTGAGAACATGTATATTTTAGCACCCCCCCTTAAACTTTACGTGGGGATAACGAAAAGTTTGAATATACAAAAAGGATGGTTCTAGGTCTTCAAAGAATCTTCAATGGAAGCCATCATCTTTAGAGTACATGAGAGAACTTTGCAAATGTCAGCCTTTAACTGTCTTTAATGATCATCCTCAAGCTTCTTCCACGATGTATCATAGATACTTCTTTCGTCTCATCTTGGCGATCCTGTAGAACAAGCCAAAAGAACTCCAAATAAAAAATATTTTTGTATCTTAATCAAATAAAAGATAAATAAGATTGACTATATGATTTCATCAAAACAACTATTTAAAAGATATTTCATGCATTTTAATTGAGTATTATGCAAAAATGACTTAAACTTAAATCTTCTATTGATAAAACACACTATGTTCTTGAAGAAGGATGTGTGCACAAAGGCCCTACTAAGAATACTTAAATAAATGTATCTAAAAGGTACAAGAGAGGACACCCACAAATGCACAATTTATATATTTAGAATCGATGCCAAAGATATTTCTCACAAAGGGTTTTATCAATATTTGGTAGTAAGAGTGTGCACGAAGAACACTCACAAGTGCACAAAGACACAAAATTATGAAATTTGTATTAAGATTAAAAAGGTTTCATGTATTACAAATATCTTTAAGAACACAATGTTCACATAAGAACTAATGGCTCCCTAAAAAGAACATACGAACGAAAGCATATTTGACACACAAATCAATAATAGGGAGACATTTTAACACAAGATGATCTAATGATTTCTTTCACATCTTAGAGGAAAGAAATTTTAAACAAATGTCAAAAAATGTCCACCCAAGAGTCAAGAGTGAAAGATATTTGCGTAGAAAGCCTTACACATTGAGGAAATTCTTACTCAAATATTTGCAAATACAAAAACTCATTAGGTGGCCGAAAAATAAAAAAATACTTAATATATAGGTTAAATGCCAAAATATTAAATTGGTTTCCAAATATGCATATCAATGATATGATCCACTAGAATTTCTTAAAATACAAGTTATGAATGAAATTTTGCAAATTTCAACAATAGTTCATCCACTACAAGCAATTACCTCATTAGTCCTCCAAAACCTATAAATCAAATATATAAGCTACTAGATTAAGAACATAAATATAATGCCATTAAAGGTCAAAGACACACACAAAGGTGTGTAAAAATACCTCTTGTCTACATGTAATAATACTTGAAATGAGTGCATCAACGACAAGAATAAGAGAATACACGCCAACATGGGCCAAAAGTATTTCTTGTCTACGTAAAAATACACTCAAAATCAAATATGTTCAGCTACTAGAACAAGAGTACCAAGCCAACCATGGGCAAAAACACACACGAAGGTGTGACAAAACATCTCTTGTCTACATAAAATAACACTTGAAATGAGTGAAAGAAGCCAACCATTGGCATACATCTCAGCGACTAGAACAAAGACACAAATGCCAACATGGACTAAAATCACACACAATGGTGTGAATCAACGTGCCTTGTCTACATATAATTACACTCAAGACAAATGTGTTCAGCTACTAGACAAAGAGTATAAGAATATGCCACTAAAGGACTACCAACACACAAAGGTGTAATAATATGTCTTATCTACGTATGATGACACTTAGATAAGAGGTATAAAAAGGAGAAGACTTTTGAGGCAATAAGACTTGTAATGACAAATATTTAACAAATAAAACATTAATTTCAATATACCTTAAAACATTTAAGGTTTCAAACTTCATACATCCATCACATGTACACATAATTAAGAGCATCCATAAAAACAATGTCAAAAAATAAACGAGTGACACATTCATAATTAGAGATCACATAACAAGTCATTTTAGAGTCAAACTACAAGTTGATAATCTAAAATGACATAACACGAGGCGCCCATAACTCACCTCAACAAACATCTCTAATATAACAATTATAAGGCAAAAAAGGATTGATGCATTATATAACAACTTGTGATGGATAAATATAAATGTCATAAAAAGGTAATGAACACTTAGGGAAATCATTTTCCAAATAGGTGATTTTACAAAGAGGGCCGATTTGAAAAAATCAAATCAAAGGTCCAATATGATCAATCACAACAATATGCTTCATAACAACAATTTTGCATAAACACGAATTATGCTTAATCATGATCAATTTAAAGAAAAACATACGAAAAAAGTATAATATACGAAAAAGGTTTAATGGAGTATCAAGTAATCATAACGACAAAGAGAACACATATGAAAAACATATCTAATTCTTTATAATGCTCGACACTTAAAGAAATAAAATGCATACCAAATAACTTTAAGAAAGAAAAGAGAGAGAGAGAAATAAAAATTCACCATTTTTCTTTAAAATTTCTTGAATAACACGCTTCCCGATGCACCAAAGAACAACTTGATCCCAACCGAACTTTGATACCATGTTAGAAAGTATGCAGAAATGAATTACAAGAATGCATAATGCATTCATAAGGTCCAATATTGGACAAACACAACCCCATAATGGGAAATAACAAAATGGTCCACTAAGGGACATCACAAGAAGCCTACGAAGAGGCATAAGTTGCACATACTTCATTGAATGAGGGCCTAAAAGGCCATAGAAATACATGGGGGTAGAGACCCTTATTTATACAAGAATGAGGGTTAAAAAAGGGGAGCCATTAGGAGCTCCCCATAGAGACGTTGGGAGCCCCAACGACTCTATGTGGGGCCCCTTATGCGTGGATCCCTTATTCAACAAAAAGGAAAAAATAAAAAACTAAAAACTAAAAATAATTATTTACATAAAATAGTTGTTTCTAAAAACAACTATGTAAAATAACAAAAATACCCCTATCGGGTATATATATATATATATACTTATCAGTATGTATATATGTGAGAACATATATATTTTAACAGCTTTGCCAAGTCCAAAGACCTTATATGCTTACTGAACCTACTAACTTTGTGTGAGACTTCATTTTATGTTTTGGTTAAGATTTGATGGATAGATTTGGATTTGATATGTCATCATGTTTCACCATTTATTTGAGATTCATTCTTATATTTGTTTTGTTTAGCTTATTTGGATCATAAACTTGTATAAACATGATATTTATGGTGGAATAAAATGATAAGGTTAATTTTCCTGTCAGTGCAGACATAAGGCCAAACCATGTGTACCATTAATTTTCTGCATTTCTCTCGTCTTATAGTTTTCTTCATCTTATTAATAAGGATTTGGGCATCAACAGATGCATTGCCTTTTCGTTAGATTGGTAAACTCATGGTGCTGAGGTTTCTTTTCTAGGAGGTTGATACTCATAATTTTAAGCATCAAAGCCATAATGATACTGTGTAAGAGACTGATGCCTATAAGTACAGAAGCGGGTTCCTAAAAGAGAATTGAAGCTGATGATTACATCAAAATGCTAAAACTGAGCTAGGTAGGAGGCATTTCACTAGAGGATACCGGAGAGGTGTGTGTGCGGTTCTTGATGTTCCCAAGCGTTGCATATATTGGACTCACGAGGATGAAATTTTGCATTGGATGATATTCTTCTAATTTTTTTTTATTGTTTTAGCAATTTCATCTGTTGGTTGATTTTGTTGTTTTTGTTTGGCAAGTGGGAACCCATGATCCATGGTAAACATGCCATCAATCATGAAGTCCCAGTTGTACTTGGTTACTTTTTTATGTGGATTATCAGAAAATTGCAACCATGTGATGGAAACAGAAGCTTCACAGGAAGGATGCAACTTAGGCTCTGGATACGTCTTTCATAGAGAACTATGCCTTCGCACCATGTGTGGAAGATAATAAAGATGAAAGATATTGATAGCTTATAGGATGCAAATCATCTAGTCGGCCCAAGTGAGTAACTTCTTGGAGTCTTTCATCTGTAATGTTCATAAAGTCCAGTGATGTTATGGTCTTAGTCTTTCTTTATGGTAATGCTATTTTACAAAGAGAAGTGTTCTATCAAGGAATACGTAATGTAAGTCATTTATTTGTTCTTTATGACACAGTCAATAATTTAATTTCAATTAGGTTTTGCTCTAGCCTCTTTGGGGGGTTGTTACTTCCTTGGTAGCTCAAAAATGTTCCTTTTACCTGCGTAGGCTGCATCAGACACAAAATAGGCTATGACAACCAAACTAAAATGTGGAAATCTTTTAGTTTTTAGAAGTTTATGTTCAGAAAGTGGCCTACAAAAAAAGTATAAAAAGAGTGTTTTATACAATAAAAGACTTTATTTTGTTGATAATTTAAGTTCAGAAAGAGAAAGTATGATGTACTGAAAAAGGTTTTTTGGTCTTTTATTAATTTAAGTCTTTAGAGAGGGGGAGAATGATGTGACTTACAATCGACAAAAGCACAAGAGAGCAAAAAGGATAAAATAGTTTGAATGTTTTAGGACAGAATAGTTTAGATGTCTTGTAGACTTGTAGTTAATCGCAAAGATATCCTCATAAGAAATTGTTTTTTCTCATAGGAAGTGTAATAACTTATATGTATGTACCCAATGAGTTTAATGTATATATATTATACATGTGTCTTCTT
The DNA here is from genome assembly GCF_984573655.1 of Nuphar pumila. Taxonomy (NCBI): domain Eukaryota; kingdom Viridiplantae; phylum Streptophyta; class Magnoliopsida; order Nymphaeales; family Nymphaeaceae; genus Nuphar; species Nuphar pumila. The sequence continues at coordinate 125,063,876 of NC_143255.1, forward strand.
GTCTTTTAAAAATTTTCTAAGAGTTTTGTCCCATTTACAAGTCATGTACATGTAATCATAGATTCATAGTGTGGTCTTTACTACTGAAGCTGCTTTATATACTCATCATCTATGCATCACAGGGTTCATCATGACATGAGTCTTTGCTCATGGAGCTAAAATTTCCGTTAGGGATTAGAATCCACAGCAGAGTGAGAATAATGTATTGGAAAGAATATTAGGCCATAAAGAAGTGTCAAGCATATTATACCATAGAGAAGCTATGAATCTCATTTAAGTTGGAATAGCTTGTTCCTGGGGTTTCATACATAATAATGTCGTGGTTGCTTTTGGTACTCCAATAAACAAAGCAGGCCCCTGAATTTGGTACTCCAATAAACAAAGTAGATTTGCCATATCTTAAACCCAGAGGGGATTCTATTTGACTCTAATTTGAAGATGCTATCCTATGTTGTGAAAATGATGCTAAAATTAAGTCAGTGCTGGTTGTCATCAGTTGGAAATTTTTGGTAAGTTTAGGCTGTATTTCCAAAGTTGTTTATGGAAAAGTCATACATCTGGTGATCCATTATTATTTTCTTAAAGAAAGATTTTTGGAAGAAATTATCAGCCTTTTATTAAAAAGAAAGGTCGGGCTGTTATCCTTTTCAAGCTTTTGTAGATTAAATTGTTTGTATGAAGTCGTATGCTGTTTGTTTTCTCACCTTTTATTATATTTGTTTTAATGCAAAAACTTTGAGACTTAGGGCAGGTTCTAGGATTTGAATGCTATCATTGAAGCCTTGACCTGCAGTCTGAGTCCCTCGTTATTGTTTGCACCGGCTTAGAAGAATGAAGTTTATCCTTTTCAAATTGGAGACTCTGATGTTGTCAAATTGGCGGTTGCTCCCTTCTACCACAGCTTGTATGTGTATTTTTTTAACAGGCAAAGATTATATTGTGTTGGATTTCTTAGGGCATTTTATTTCGGTTGCATGCAAGTGTGTGCTAGTCTTATGACAACAACACACATTAATGCGTTCTTGGCAAACCAGCCTGTCACTAAAGCTGAGCTCAACTTTTCAGACTGCTTTGATGGTAAACACAGCATTCAATAAAAGTAATACTGTTGGGATGGCAAAATTCATCTCTTTTTTTTGTTGGTATATTGAGTCTGTGGCATTTTATTGGTTGTTTATGTTGTCATTTTTGAAAAGTGCATTATATTTTTAATGATTATATGATATGAAACAATACATGATTTTGTAATTCTTTCAAGATGGCTGCTGATTTTTGCCCTTTTTTCATAAGGGCAGGAAACAATCCATTAGTCTTGAGAAGTTAAAAAAGAGCTTTCTTACTGAAGTTGATCCTAAGAGTGGAGTTAACAAAATGTTTTATACTGCTGTGACTGATGCATACACGAACTTCATTGAGAGTAAGGTGGTCCAAGATATTGGATTTGCTTTCAAAGAGCAGAAAGATCGGTTCGTTTTGAAGGTTTGACTTTTCATAATATCTTGACTACATTTTCCCTTCATTGCATCTCAATTGTGCTAGATTTTGAAGTATTTTTCTCTTCAGATTCAAGATGAATCCCAACCAGATTGTGTGCTTAGCTGCAAATGCACTGTGAAAGGAGATGGAAAACTTGAGCTACAAAAGGTAATGGCTCTAGCCTAATGCATTTTGATGTTAATTAGAGTAACATTTTTGAATTATGTCATTTCAAGTCCTTACTAGAATGGATAATTAGACTGGCTAATCCCCACGAAGAAGATAATCAACTATTTAAGGTTGAAGATTCTAGGTTGTGATGGAAAAAAAAGGTTGAACTCGCTAGTAAAAGCTATTCTTTTGGTGCACTGAGCATAGATCCTAATGATTGAAGAAGGGCAGAAGTTCAAACATTTCTAGGTTCAATGCAGCAGTTTATAGAGTAGAAAGCACTTGGCATTGCATATCTTGATACAGTAATTTGAAATGTTTTATGTGAGTTTTGCAATATTAGCGTATGTCTAAGATTCTAGACTCGAACTGCCATATGCTTTATCCACATGCATGGTTCTGATAACTTGTAAAGTTTGGCATCATCTTGTTTTTAGGAGACTGCCTAAATGAGATTAGCATATTGCTGGCCTGCTGTGGTTTCACTCTAGTTTGCTCATAATTCAGCATGAGAAAACTTATAATAGTAAGCCTGCTGCTAAGGAGGTGTTAATTTGTATTCTGTAGATAGAAGCCAGACCCCTACGGCATTTGGTGGTGGACTTGCCTTGTCTTTTTCAAGATCATGATCTGAGAATTATGTTGATAACAAAGCTGACCGTGGAATCTTTTACTGTGAGTTCATTGAACAATTCATTATAGGTGAATGTTTTATGAAATTCTAGTTGATTTTCTTCTCTGTTTTTTGTTATTCTATGTAAATTTTCAGGATGAAGAGAAATGTAGCATCAAGGCGATTATAGAGTCAGCGATTGTTGATCCTAATGTGAAAGGTGGATTGAGATGGCCTCTAGGAGAAGATTCTGCTGGAGATAAGTTTCGTGTGCAAGAAGCTTGGCATGTCGTTTCCAAATCTTTTACTGGACCAACAATGCGGCTCAAGCTTAGGAATGCAGATAGGTTTGACTTAAGAAATTCAATGGGGGAGTATGCTGGAGAAGTTACTATGAAGTTGATTGGAGCGTCCAAACACTTGAAGGTACAATTTGATTTTTGTTTTATCTGTTCTCATCCCCGTCCTTTTTCTTTTAGATAGTATCTCAAATTATTGGTTATATTCCTTCCATTTTCCTGCGTATACAATGTTTAGTAGCTATGTGAAACAAGTCAATCAACTGGATGAAGTGAAATATTCAATTTTTTGCATAGCTTTTACTTCAAACTTTAATACATGATGAGTATCACAGTCTGAATTGTGCTGTTAGTGTTCTTGGTTATGGTGTAATGTGGCTTGTATATTTGATCGTGAATCTTTTATAGACTTGAAGGGGGTGCTGGAGTCCCATGTATAGGGATGTAAGGTATAAAGCATTTGAGATTCCCAAGTAGTGCTCAGAACAATGCAAATTTTCTCCTAGTAAACTTGTTAAACATTTCTTCTGTCAAACATCTGTTTAATGCAGGTCTCAGGATTTAGTCTTCAATAACCAAAATGAGTAGTGATATGGTGACAACTATGTTGTAACCATGAATCCACTGCCATATTTGCTGTAATGCGTCCTGCTACTATAGCATCTTTTTTTTTCTATGACGAGGAAACCTCGCCGAAGCGAGGGAAAACCCCGAGTGGGGCCCCACAAATCTACTATAGCATCTTGGGGAGTGGAAAGATACAACAATTTAACAAAATGATGATTTGCATTTAAAGGGAGGTGAACTGATTTAAGAGAATAAATTCTTTGAGAATGTTGAAATTGAACATCTTTTCTGCCTTTTCTTTTTGTTTAGTTTATATTTAAGGTTTCATTTATTTGATAGCTCTTAGAAAAAAGACATGTTTGGAAGTTCTCTGCTAATCTCATATGCTATTTCATTTTCCTCTGTAATAACAATCATGGCAGGAGGCTGGAGGAGGGGATGAAGCTATAAAGGAGGCTTTTCGTGAATCGCTGAAATTGATCTGGGACAGTTTCATAAACTGCAAGATCTGAAACTATTTTCCTGCTTTTTTCTGTTTTTGAAATTGAAAATAACAGGTTATAAAAATCTTCATGGAAGATTTTTCGCGAGATGTATTCAAAGTGTGGTTTTTCTGTCACAAGTTTCTGTTTCTATAACTGGACATCCTTGTATATGAAATGCATTGGAGTGTTGTTTGCACTAAATTCTTCACTAATCACTTCAAGATGAAGAAGTCCTAACATTTAGACGAACATTTTTAGGCATTAAAGTTGTTTATCCTCGTTCGGGATGTTATTCAAAGCTATGTTGAAGTTTTATATTAGAGAAGTTTTTTATGTTGGTGCCTGCACAAAAGGAGAGACGTCTGATAATGGCCGATGTGTGAATCCAATGTGTATCATCTCTGAGATGCTCGTTTCCTCACTCGGTCGCAACTCTTGATGAGTGCAGGCCCTCCAACGACGATGAGCAGGATCCCAATCTTAGAGCTATCAACTGTGTTGATTGTTTTCTGTTTTTTGCACAGGGTCTCTCATCAATACTTCTTTTTATAGCATTAATCTTTATTAGGAAACAATTAAGATAAATGTTTCCTCTAAATGGTAAGGTTTATCCGATAGGGACACCTCTATGAGAGTCTTTATATGCGGGTGACTCCAACATTCTCCCACTTGTTTCAGCGATAAACCCTTAACCGAATACTTTATAGGAGACTTAAAAAACCTTTTGTTCTGTCTCAACGGATCTTTATGCCAAGTATATAAGTAGTTTCACCCATATCTTTCATATCAAAATGTGATGTAAGAAACTGTTTTGTCTTTGCAAATAACTTTGTATCGCTGGTTGCAAGTAGTATATCATATACATATAACATCAATATAATGAACTTACTCTCACTTTTTTTAAGGTATATACATCGATCAATGATGTTTTCTGTAAACTTGAAAGTCACGATGGCATGAAAATTTTAATATACCATTGTCGGGATGCATGTTTAAGCCCATATATTGATTTGTTAAGCTTGCAAACCAAACAATCATCTTCAGAGAAACTAAGAGGTTGTTACATGTATACCTCTTCATTCATATTCCCGTTGAGGAACACTGTTTTCACATCCATCTGATGTAGTTCTAAGTCATAATGAGCTACGAGGGCCAAAATTATTCTCATTGACTCCTTAGTTGAGACATGAGAGAATGTTTCATTATAGTCAATGCCCTTTATCTGGGTGAATCTTTTAGCAACCAATCTTGCCTTATGTTTTTCTATGTTACGTTTGAAGTCCCTCTTGGTCTTAAGACCCATTTACATCCTATAAGTTTTACTATTTTAGGTAACTCGACAAGATCCTACACTTGATTCTTAACCATAGAGTCCAACTCTTCTTTTATAACTTTTATCCAGTGCGAAGATTATTTGCTTTCAATAGCTTCTATAAAAGTCAACAGGTCATCATCTATATCTATGAAATCATCAGGCTCTTGAAGGTACACCACATAATCAAGATGTATGGCATATTTCCTAACTCTTGTGGATCTTCAAACATGTCGTTTTACAGGTTCAGATTGAACATGTTCATCTTGTTCGTTTTCTTTTGCATTATCCATAAATGATTCATTTTGGATTTGTGCATCAACAACCGGGTGATCAAACACATCATTATTAGTAATAACGATATGGTATCTCTCGGTGTTTTCCTCAACAGGTACTGAGATTGGATTCTCTATTTTTTCAAAATTAAGATTTTGAAGTGCACTTAATCTGGCTGAACCATCTTCAAAGAATTTTGCTTTATCCGTTTCAATAATTTGTGGTGAATGAGATGAACAATAAAACTTGTATCATTTTAATTTCTCTGTATAACCAATGAAATATCTACTAATTGTTCTTGGATCAAAGGTTTTAATGTGGGGGTTATACAACTTAGCCTCTACGGGACATACCCATATGTGCATATAAGACAATAATTATTTTCTGCCTATCCACAATTCGTAGAAAGTTTTAGGTATAGAATTTGTAATAACCTTATTCAAAATATGCACAACAGTCCTTAAAGCTTCACCCCACAACTTGAGGAGAAGTGTTGAATAATTCAACATGGCCTTGACAATTTTTTTAAGCGAACGATTTCTTCTTTCAGTTACACCATTTTGGTAGGCACTACCAGGTATGGTATACTGAGACACAATGCCTTCCTCTTTAATAAATCATGCTAATGGTCATTTTCTTTGCCCCATCTCAGTAAACCTTTCATAATATTCGCTATCTCTATCAGACCTGACTATCTTAATAACTTTATCAGTTTGTTTCTCTACTTCTTTCTTAAATTTTTTAAACATTTGAAAAATATTAGATTTTTCATAAATCAAGTAGAGATACATATACCGAGAATAGTCATCAATAAATATGACAAAATAATTTTCGCCTGTGTAACATTGGGTAAATGGTTCATATATATCTGTATGGACTATTTTTAATATCTCACTACTACGTTTGACACCTTCTTTATATATGTTTGTTTGCTTAGCCTTTATGCAATCAACACACAGGTCATTGTTAGTAAAATCTAGAGATTTCAAAATCCTTTCATTTACGAATCTCTTTATTCTCTTTTCAGAGATATGACCCAACCTTCGATGCCAAAGCATGTAGGACTTATCATTAATCATGTTACGTTTGTTTCCAACCAACACATATTCAGAAGTCAAAGACTCCTGAGTTTGGATCTTCACATTTGTATACGAATAACTTAGAGTTTTTCAATTTAAAATAATATCCAAATTTATCCAACCTTTAAATTGAAATTAAATTTTTACTATATGATGGAACATAAAAAATATTACGAAGATTCAAATCTATGCCTGTATCTAAAGTGGTTCTGTAGGTCCCAACACCCTTCACATTCGAACACATCTTGTTCTCTGAATAGATGCTCTTCTCATTCATTGTTGGTTCTCTTCTGTTCATGAATGACTGAAAACAATTGGCAATATGAACAGTAGCACCAAAATCAATCCATCAGCTATTTTCAGGAATATGTAATAAATTACATTCATAAGAAATAAATGATAAATTACCTTTATTTTCTAACCATTTCTTATACTTTATGCAATCCGCCTTCCTGTGTCCCTTCTTCTTGCAAAAGAAATACTTTATGAGAGCAAAATCGGGTATATATATATATATATATATATATATATATATATATATATATATATATATAGAGAGAGAGAGAGAGAGAGAGAGAGAGAGAGAGAGAGAGAGAGAGAGAGAGAGAGAGAGAGACTAAAACCTACGGTACCCATTAAGATTTTTTTCAGTATTTTTTTTAAAAATTCTGACCTTAAAAGATGTGTTCCATTGATTTACTAAAAATTGACACTTGAATCATGCATTTTGGATGAAAAAATGGCATTTGAAACCTTAAAAATTTATAAAAATTATAGACCGTTGATTTTTGAACCTTATAAAAACTTATCCATGCATAAGAATCAAATTACCTAAGTATCAATTTCTAGTAAATCAATCAGTTGAACATATCTATAAGGTCAAAATTCCAAAAAAAAAAAACCAAAAATTGACTATCCCAAGCAATCGGGTACCATTTGGTAGTGATGCTGTCGGGTAGCTTCTCACTCATATATATACTCACTAGAGTATGAGAACCAAAATATAAGAACTGAAAATATGGGCATTTTTAACACTTTTTTTGCAAATCCAACCATGCAGATGTGCTTGGCATGATGAATTTGCTAGGAGTTAACAAGTGGATTGTGTATTTTAGATGAAAAAAATATGATTTTTGAATGCTTGAATATTTATGAAGAATGAGTAATTGATTTTAAAGCTTTAAAAAAATCTCATTTATGCATCAAAATCAATCTGACATGTTTTCATAAAACCAAGCATGTAGATCACATCCATACAATTATATATAACTAGAAATATGGGCATTTTCAACATTCTTTTTGCAAATCCAACCATGTGAATGTGCTTGGCATGTGAATTTGCTAGTAATCAATCATGAATCATGTATTTTAGATGAAAAATTTGTGATTTTTGAATGCTTGAGTATTTATGATGATTATGAGTCATTGATTTTAAAACCTTAAAAAATCACGTTTATGCATCAAAATCTGATTATTCGAGTTTTTATAAATTCAAACATGTAGATCATATTGGTATAGTTAGATTCAAGAGAAAAGAACAAAAAATCCATCAAAATAACAGTTCACACATTAGTTCTCAAATTTTCAGTTATCATATTCTATTGATTATATATATAGGATAATAAGGAATCCATTACAAGAAAAACATTAATTAGCGATAGACTCTATCTGACGTTAATCCATCGTAAATCCGTCGCTAAACAGATTAACATCAGATAAAGTCCATCACAAATTCCTGGTCACTAATTAGCGACAAAACTGATATGTCGTTACTTTCGTCGATAATTTACGATGGATTAGCGAATGCCATGATTCGTCGTGAGTCTGTCGCTAAACAAGCACGAATTTGGTTTTACAACGGACACATATCCGTTGCTAAATTGATGACAGATAATATCAATCGCTAATCCATAGCAACATTTAAAAAAAATTAAATTTTAGAAGTGGAGGCAATTGTTCCTGCCGAAGGTGTCGATCGTGAGATTGTAGAAGTGGCGATTGGGAGAGATGCCCGCCCTCCGCATCTCTCTGAACACCTCGAACACCCTCTACCACTCACCCGCATCACGGTAGCTCGCGAGCAACTGACTGAATACATAGGAATTGGGTCGGACGTTGCTGGCCTCCATCTCCTCCAGGAGGATCCAGGCGGGCTCTTGGTGGCTGGCGGTAGAGTAAAGGTCGAGCAGGAAGATGTAGGTGTGGTCGTCGGGGGCGATCCCGACCTTCTCCATCTCAGAGATGATGCGCTCGACGTCGTCGGGGAGCCCCCTTGAGCAGGGCGTTGAAAGCTCGAGATTTGGGTTGTAGGTTGCTCTCACCGATCTCGTGGAAGATGGCCTCGGCCTCGGTGGTACGGCCAGAATTGCTGAGGACGGAGATGAGGGCAACATAGGTGGAGGTCTTGGGGCTGAGCCCCTGGCTCTGAACCCTGGAGAGGAAAAAAAGCGCCCGATCGGGACCTCTGACCTTGCTGAAGGCGAGGATGAGGTCATTGTAGAGGCGAGCATCCGACTCAACGTCGTCGTTTTGGAGCTCATCGCAGAGGCGGTCGAGGACGCAGGAATCGACGACGACATAGGCACAGGCTTGAACGACGATGATGTAATTGACAGGGTCAGAGTGGATGCCCAGACGCCGCATCTCTGAGAGCAGGTGGAGGGCCTTCTCGAGGTCGTTGTTGTGGGCACAGGCGCCGCCGATGAGGGCGTTGTAGGTGAGGGGGCTCATGGGGTCGAGGTGGTTAGATAGGAGGAAGGCCTCATAAAGCTTCTATGACTTGCTGAGGGAGTGGATGAGGATGAAGTAGCTCACTTCGTGTACTTATAGGGTTTGAAGTTCATGACGCTTTGTGCGTTGATTGGTAGAATGCCGTCACACACAGATTGCCAACATGGCAAACAGTATGAATTTTCGACTACAAAGTAGCGACGGATTTTAAGACAAAATTTGTCTATCGTGAATCCGTTGCTAATTAGCGACAAATTATGAGATAAAATTTTTCTAGCGCGAATTCCGTCGTTAATTAGTGATAGAATTTGAAACATAATTTTTCTGTCGCTAATTCCACAACTAATTTCAATTTTAGTAACAATTAGTTTTCTCTAGCTAATCCATCGCAAATTTGTGACGAAAATAATCTATCGTAAATTTTCATCGCTAATTAACATTTTTTTTTTATCTATCTTTTCAGGGACATAGGTCATTTACGGCCTGCTAGCATGCCCCAAAAAGTTGGGGCTTTCCATGAAAACACACAACATCCATTTTCTCATGAAAAGGGATTTCCAAAATAAAAGTCAGACCCCGCCTTTCAGCAAAAATGTTTCCCAACGAAGGTCGGGTCTGATTAGCTTTCAGCGTGCTATCGAAAGTGTTGGTGGCAGTCAATTACGCGCCCTTAATGGAACCACCCTCCTATGAAGTAAACCTCAGGTAGTCCACCGTATTGGGACGCACCACTGTAAGCAGTGGAGTACATCCTGCAAGCTATGGAGGATTTGATCTGGCATCCTTCATCTTGAGCGTTTTCACACACACCCAGCTAGCCGTGCTCAACCTACCAGGGCGGAATTCTGTTCAAGCAATATGCACCTCAAGATAATCCAAAGTGTACCCATATCACTGAATTCTTTTGTTTTTTTTGAAAGGCAAGCTGGGGTTAGGCGGACCCCTACCAGAACAACAGCTGCCCCATGTGGCAGAGGGATTCGATCCTGGGCTTTCAGCTTGACACAGGACCGCGCTTATCACATGGGATACCACATCTGTGGTCCATATCACTGAATTCTTAAGCTATCGTACCTAGTCCTTGAATCATTCCACTCTCCGGCCCTTGAATTGTTTTTTAGAAGAGTCCCCTCAATAGGGAAAGTCCTGTTTTTAATCTTTCCTAATGAATTTACTTTATTCTTCAAAAAAAAAAAATAGGTGAACAGGCCAATTCTGATTCTGAGTTGGATCGTCCTGAATCAACCAGATTTTAATGAGAAATTAAATGGCTCGTGTCACAAAATATTAAAAAATATTGTACCCATTTTATTATTTTTTTTAAATAAAGCGAATCAGCCCTGTATACGATAGTAATCACATTGCTTTATACTAACCGTTATCTGCATAAAAATATATCTCAAAACTACGGGACCTCCGTATTTGGGGGTGACAACCAGTCCGGTTTACCCGGACCCGACCCATACCAAACCTTATAGGGTTCAGGTCTGGTGATAAATAAGAAGACCTGATTAAGACCCGGGTCTGGACCCGAAGGTCCCGGAGCCAGATATAGTTTGTGAAATTTTATACCAGGCCTGGGTCTGACCAGATTTCTGATTAAAACCCGTAATTTTTTAATGTAAAAATGATAAAAAAATATTATTTTACCGGGTATGGCCCAGGTCTGGTTCTTGTAGTTCTTATCGGGTCCAGGTATGGCTTCTCTTTTGATGGGTCCCATTAGACCTAAGTCAGGACCCAGTATAATCAGGGCTAGGTCTGGTTTCACCTGTGTCCGAACCAAACTCGACCAGTTGACACCCCTACTTTGTACACAATATGGATTTGATATTAGTCTAGAGACAAATACGAGAACGCTGGCCATGAAAACAAGTTTTTTTTTATGATGAAGGAAAACCCTGGCTGAGAACCAAGTCATTTAATGAGCCCACCTCCCTACGAGGTAAAAGTAAAACTCTGGGTTGAAGACACGACCAGCCAGCTTTATCTGTTGTAATGTTTTCCGTCCAGGGGGTCCAATTCATTTACCACGGAAGGAAGCTCCACGCGGATTGGAGCCGCGGAGCATCTTTCCGTAACATGCAAACACACCCTCAATGATGGACAAAGTACTTTGGAAAGGTACTCAGCCTACTGACTCACCAGTTCAGTTCCACTCATTCATCTCCTATGCCACCCCATTTTCACACTGCTTTTGAATCTTATGATTCAAGTTATTTTGATCAAATCTGCCCCAATGAATAGATTCAGCGTGGACAATTATCATATTTTTTCAACAAAAAATCTTTTAAATCACTAAATTTTATGTTTTGTCAGTAATTGAATTTTTGAATCGCCAAAAGAATTCTGCACACAAGTCGGATTTGAGCAATTTAAATGTTGATCTTCTCTAAATGAATGATATAAGATCACATCTGCAGAGTCCGATCTGATCAAAACAATTTGCATCAATCCAAAGGTAATGAGGGAATAAATAAATAAATAAATAAATATATATATATATATATATATATATATATATATATATATAGAGAGAGAGAGAGAGAGAGAGAGAGAGAGAGAGAGAGAGAGAGAGAGAGAGATCTTGCTACATCACGGGTTCATGCATGCAATGTTGTTGTCGTCCCCATGTGACCGACTTAGACTTTTGAGGCACCCTGCATATATGTCGACCCCTCTCTTTCAAATCTTGTAAAGGGGGAACACAAATTCTTCTCTTTTCTCTGCAAGATCCGGACACCCCTTTTTCTCTCTGTCTCTCTACTTACTCACAATCAGAGCTTGATTGTCTTCTTCCCCCATATTCACATGCATGACATCAGTCAAGATTCTAGTACTATCTTGCTCCCTCAATATATATATATATATATATATATATATATATATATATATATATGAGAACTGAACATATTAGGCTCTCTCTTCTCGTTAGACTGGACAGTTTGAAGTGTTTTATGATAGATCTGAACCGTTAGATGTGTTTATCATGCTCGATTGAGTATGAATGTACCCTTAAATCATGTTTTTTGATAGAAAAATATATTTTTATGAGCTGAGAAAATGGATGCCTTCATAGCCATTGATTTTGGATAATCGAAAAAACCTGTATACAGGCCAGATTTGGTTGATCCAAAAACCTGTTCCCACTAAACAAAACCGATAGATCACATCTATAGTGTTAGATCTGAGAAAAAATACCAAAAACTATGATTTTTGAAGAGGCCTCACGGGTTAGAACAAGAAATACTGGGCAGGAGCGCATCTCTCTCTCTCTCTCTCTATATATATATATATATATATAGAGAGAGAGAGAGAGAGAGAGAGAGAGAGAGAGAGAGAGAGAGAGAGAGAGAGAGAGAGAGAGAGAGAGAGAGCGAGTTTTGAAGAGTAGCTTTGCAGAAGTCTGAGCGTCGCAGAATTTTGAGACTACATTTCTCCCCCCTTGGGAGGATACTTTCCATACTTTGGAAAACCTTGCACTTGGTTCAGTTCCTACGGGCGAAACGTCGTGCTGGACTTGTGCTTTTGTAGCATTACTCATGTGCTTTTACATAATAGGTCAAGATGGCTCGACCTAGTCTCACTGTTTGCTAAGCGACTCACTTTAGGCCATCATTAATGTAGTCGGCACCTTTTCATAAGAAATAGGTTTTCTTTCCTAGAAAACGGGTCATTTTCCTAAGAGAAACAAGCATCTTCATGAAAAGTATGCAGTGGGACCTACGTAATAAATGCAAAGAAGCATTTTTCTTGTCAAATTAGGTTCACTCCTCGATCCGGTTTCATACTGAAAATCACCACTAATGGTGATTTCGAACCAAAATGCCCTGATGGTACAAAAATGCCTTTAGAGAGCCCAAAAGGTGATACTAAAATTCCCTTGAGGGAGCCCATGCATGGTGTAGCCTCTTTGGGATCTCATTGATGTAAGTTGTTTTGATCAAATTTGACCTCATAGATGAATGTAGCTCGGTGATTTAACAAAAATCGACCTTAGATTTTTTTTTTGAAAAAAATAAAATAATTAGAACACAAAAGTTTCATATTTTTTTAGCTGTTGATTTTTGAATTGCCTAAAAAACCCGCATACAAATTGGATTTCAGAAATCCAAATCCTGATCTTCACAAAATGGATGATGTACGTAGATCACATCTGGTGGGTGTGATTTGATCAGAACAACCTGCATCAATATGATTTTGAAGAGTGCTGTGACAATAGGGATGACTTTGGGGTGATTGGAACCGAACTCCACCACGATCCAGTTCCATTTATATCCCTTTCAAAGAAAAGTAGCTTCATTTGGGTGAAAGTGTACCAAATGCTTCTTTAAATTTTCTTGTGGTCCTACTCATGTAGATGATTTGACAAAACACATATTTTTGTGTTTTGAAATTACCATCGTCCACCACTTCAATCACTACCATTGGTTGCAAAATGATGACATCAGCACTTTCGGTGGGCCGCACGATGAACGGTGATGATTGAAGTGATGGGCGGTGGTGATTTCAAAGCACACAAAAATTGTGTTCTGCCTCCTAAGATCTAGGTTGGCCATCTGAAGCTTGACCAAGTTCTTCAATTAATTCTTTTCTACCACTCATTCCTATGATGCCAAATTTACTTTTAAACAATTTTTTCTTATTACATAGCTTCAACCAAGGTTTCATTCATTACAAAGGATATGTTGCCTTTAAACATTAGCTGTATGTATTAGTAGCTTTTTGTATTCACACGTAGTCAAGATGACTGAAAGAGTGGCATGACATTTTGCCTGCAACACCCAACTAGCAATTTTGGACACTTCTTTGTGAGTAGGGCTGGTAAATGAATAGAGCAGCTCGTGGCTAGGCTCAGTTCGGCTCATCACAAACTCGTTTGTGATTGGTTCATATAGTTGGTGAGCCAAGTCACGAGCAGCTCGTTTATTTTAAATGATTAATCGAGCCTGAACATAAGGTGTTCAGCTCAACTCGGTTTGATAGTGCTTGTATAGATAATATATATTTTTATGGATAATATATATTTGATGCAATATATAAAAATGAAGAATACATAAAATATATATAAAAAATGGATGAATAAAAAATCTATACATAAAATATGAACTATTAAGTGTAATTTATAAAAACTTATATATATTTTCAAGTATAATATATATACTATGTATAAATAACATGAAATGTTTTTACACGAGCTAGCTCGTGTTTGACTCATCTCGTTCAGGGTCAAACCAAGCTCGAGCTCGAGCTCGGCTAAACATGAACACGAGGATCAATCCACTAGTAAACAAGTCGATCCTGAACATGCCCTGTTTGGTTCGTTGGGCTCGTTTACCAGCCCTAGTCATTGCTTCCCATGATGTTAACATATCAACCAGTACTCAACAGCTTCCATGCTTTTGTGTGAAGGGTTACTTAATTATTAGGGATTCCTCTCCCTCTTTTTTCTTTAAAAGTATGATGTTTGTTTGTGGGTAATTGAATGAAACTTACTAGTTCCTAGATTCCGATGACTCGTATTATTTTGAAGGGTTCGACGTAAAAGTAAAGCCATCTTTTTGTGTGAATTAATACTACACATGCATAAGAACAAAAAAAAAAGGTGCAGGCACGGTTGAATCGTTGGACCACCGATTCAGCTGTATCGGCCCCGATATCAGCTGAATCGTTCTGTATCGGCTCAAAAATAATAAAAAATCATTACATGTCAATCCTAACGTGACACATGTTAGAATTATTAAGATAATTTTAAAATAATATTAAAAATGATTATTTTTTGTATTTTTTACATTTATTAAAAAAAGCCGATTCAAGCCTGCAGCATATCAAAATTCTACTGATAAGATGTGTATCGGCCGATACACACCAATACTGATAACATTGGGTGCATGCCAACATGGGCGGGTCCAATGGTGATGCACAACCATGCCACATACAATACAACCATTAACTTTTTTCTTCTTGGGCATGTGGATTGTACTAGTTGAAGCAAAAGTCAGCTATTTCATACATATAATGGCATATTCGTGATTTAAAAGCAAAAATAATTTTTGTCAATAAAGAGAGAGTCCTATACACACGTATATATATAACCTCTCCAATGAAAACAGTTCCAAACCTACCAAATGATTTTTTTTAGTGCTTTTTTCAAAATTCAGATAGTACAGATGCATTAAGCATGATTGATTTACTAAAATTTTATGAAAATTGTAAGCTGTTGATTTTTGAAACTTATAAAAACCTATCCAGCACCAAGAACTGATTCCTATAAAAACAAGCATATAGATTACATATGTATGGCAGGAATTTTGAAAAAAAAACACCAAAAATCTAATAAAATATTCATTTGGAAGGTTTTCAAAACCATATATACACATATAGAGAAATGGGTAGGTACGGAATTGATATGTGGTAAATGATACATGATAAATGGTTTTTTTTGCCCTTCCGTTATTTTTTTGCAGTTCCGTCCCCATAAATGTGTTGGGCGTGGTTGATTTAGGAAGAATCCACACCTGGATCATGCGTTTTCAATGAAAAAAAATTATTTGAAGCCTCAAAATTTTACAAAGATTTTGGACTGTTGATTTTTCAACCTTGTAAAAACCCATCCATGTATCGGAATCCAACACTTCAAGACATGACCACTATAGAATCAAGTACATAGATCACATCTGCATGGTCAGAATTGAAAAAAAAAAAACTAAAAAACCCTGAAAAAATCATTTAGCACGTATCATTTAGCACCTACCCATTTCTCTCTCTCTCTCTCTCTATATATATATATATATATGTATATATATATTGGAAACACCAATAAATTTATTTGAGTTACAAACAACAATTTGAAACATTGATTCAGGAGAGAATGCTTTCCATTTTACATGTGAAGATAGGCCCATTTTTAACGCGTGTTGGAAATGCCCCTATAGACATCATGAAATACCATTAGAGGTGCACCACATTAGCGCTAGCCTTGGACAACTATAGCAGCAATAACAATTGCTACTCTTTCTCTTTAGTGGCAGTACCAATTGACCCTATAATATCAAAAAATTAGAAGCTTAATTAGCATAGTAGCAATTGTTATTGCCTCTATAGTTGTCCAAGCCGGCCGTTAATGTCGGTAGCTATGGGATTTTAAGTGGCATGTGGTGCACTTTTTTTTTATATTTACATGGAGAAACCACCTTCATGATCAGAGACCTAACCACACTGGCTTTAACTGTCATACTTGTGGTCGCTGTCCTGGCAGTGTAAAACTCCCCCTTGCCCCCGGGGAGTCGCTAGGCTTCGGCTTGCATAAGGGGTGACACCAATGGGATTTCAACCTAGGCCACCTGCCTAGACGCCTAAGTCTCATCCCACTACGCCAAACCCCTTTGGGGCACATGTGGTGCTGTATTTGCATTTCATGAGGTCTATAGCGGCATTTCTATCGGCCACTATTCAGCACGTTTCTTGTTCCCACATGATAATTTAAACATATGCTAATTAATTAACCTTCTGTTCGAGCATAGTCTTGTAATCTTGTTTCTCCCAATGCTATTTGTTCACTGAGAAGGAACCTGTCACCCACTTGCTATCTACACTCGAAGTAGGAAGGGAAACGTAGTGCTTGTACTCATGCATGCTTATGAGAGTCCCCACCTGAATTTATGTTTTTATTACTTGGTGAACAGCAAAAAAAAAAAAGAGCCTCTTGATTTTATTTTTCCAACTGCAGCCATGTCTGAATTCTTGCGAACAAAAGAAAAAAAAAGGTACATTTTATGAGAAAGAAGGCATAAATTCCTTTCAAAAAGAAGGTATTAAATATATAATTTTATAGCCTACAAGTTTCAAAGCAAGGGGTGAATCGCGTGGCCTCCTGAATTGCACCGTCTCTCTCTCACAGTCACACACACACAATCAAAAGTCTATCCATTTCATGCATGGTGACAAGCCGCTTTAATTGCGTTCAATTATGGTCCACCTATTGATGCAGAATGACAAGCCCCTTTAATTGGGATTTGATACTTCATTTTTCGAAAGTTTTGTTTTCTCAGGTTTTTTTAAATAGACAAGTCAAATATCAGATAAAATAAGTTTTACTAAGAAGTAGGAAGCAGAAACCAACAAAAAGGTTTTAAAACAATTGAAGAAAAAGAGATCTGATATAGCTATGATAGTTATATCTCACAGAATATATATACGTATATATATATATATATAAATAATAAGAAAAATATGGTCCATTGCTGTACATAGGATTTTTAGGATGGGATCTGACTGGGAACTGCAAAAATTAGTCCAGTGAGCATGACAAGCCAGGTTTGTTTGATCATAAACCAACTGGACTTGCACCAGATTTAGCAGTAGTATGGTGAAAATAGGATCATCAATTTTCACTTCTGAGAAAGTATGAAAGAAGGAACTTTAAGATTACGATCACTTAACTGAGCCAACCATTGGTGTTGGAAGCATCGAAGAAAGACTCGGTCGCACTCGGTTATTTCTGGCACAGTGTATTTTGGTTCTTAAAAGAACAGTTAGAGAAAAGTTCAATTGGTCAAAATGAGTTTCTATATCCAAATGAATAAATTGAGAATATAATGGCATATGTTGCCTAAGCTTTAAATAGCAATTACATAAACAATTTCACTATTTGCTTCAGTAATCAGGAGAAAAGAATGACTCGATCGGTAAAACTTGGAAGGAGGTAGTGAGAAGTGAATTAAACATCTTGCAGGCAGGAATAGGGAAATAGATTAACCCGACTGTATATAAGGAAAGGGAGTAATGGGCCGTGCTAAACCAATTTGGTGCTAAACCGCATGCTAAATGGGTTTTTTTGAGTTTTTTTTTCATTTTATTTTTAAATTCTGACCGTACAGATTTGATCTATGTACATGATTTTATAGGGATGAGCTCTTGAAGCGTTTGATTCCTAACACAATATGGTGGGCTTTTATAAAGTTCCAAAAATCAACGGTCCAAAATCTTTGTAAAATTTTTAGGCTCCAAACATCATCTTTTTCATCGAAAACACATGATCCAGGTGTGAATTCTTAGTAAATCAACCATGCCCAACACATTTATGGGGCTGGAACTGCATAAAAAGCACTGGAAAAGACCGGAAAACCCATTTAGCACCAAATTGGTTTAGACCCAATACTCTAAGGAAAGGAAGGATTATTATCTGGATAAAATCTTAGTCCAATAATTTTGCATACAATTTTTTTGAATAGAAAAACATGAATTATCTGACACAAGTCATGCACATCTAGGACATGAGCAATTGCCAATGAGAGTTCACATTAGATCCAGGTATACCCAAATCCAATCTCACCAACCCAGTTGTAGTCCTAGTCTTAGTTAAGGGATCTAGAGTTGCTTTATTAGCTCTTACATCACATGCATTACGTCTCTCATTTCATACGACATGATCATACAACATGCCTCTAGCATTGATTTCCTTGTCCCTTACACATGGTATGCCTGTGTATAGCTGTTTACTCATGTGAACCCATATAATTGAGTCATGGATAGTCAGAGTGCCAGTGGATCTTTCAAAATCATAAAGACTTCACATTCATACTTAGAAGACTTGAAAAGTTCTCCTAGGTCGATGATCAAGTTGCTGTGCCAAACTAAATCGGTTTACCTGAGGCGCAGACAAACACATTCAAGCTAAGTTCAAGCCAATGAATGCCCTAGAATCAGCAAACTCTTTGGGCTGTACTTCAGATTGCATGAGCTAATTCATGAAGCCATGAAGCAAAGCCAGCCATTGTCTCCATGTCTTGGTTCTTCTTAAGAAGCTAGATTGAAGCTGTTGGGAGAGTGGAGAGATATCACTCTGATCTAGTTGAAAATTAATTTTTTCTAGAACTAGATGGACAGAGATGAATTGCACTGCAATTGATTTAGATGGATCACTAAATTCCCAAGCAGCATGCCCTTGTCTTAGCCAAGGGCCATCTGACCTTGATCAAGACTGTGCTACCTTGGTTTATTTCAAACAAGATTCAAATCAGACAATATAACATTTAGCAGGGATCCAGTCCGATTTTTTAAAGTCGGTCAACCCGACTGAGCTCAGTATACTGGTTCAGTGGCACTGGCAGGGAATTATATATATATATATATATATATATATATATATATATATATAGAGAGAGAGAGAGAGAGAGAGAGAGAGAGAGAGAGAGAGAGAGAGAGAGAGAGAGAGAGAGAGAGAGAGAGAGAGAGAGAGAGAGAGAGAGAGAGTCTTTGTGGCATATTGGTGCTGTTGCGAATTGACTAGAATTGTAAGCCTTGGACTTTAAACGCCCTCTCAAAATGACAAAAAGGTTAGTCGGCAGATATTCTCGTTCCCTCTACTTTCAGGTAGAGCAGAAAGGCGTGGCAGGTAACTCAATGGTCCATGCACAATACTCAAGCGGTTGGCTCCATGCTTATGCTAATGCACATCCACTCTCTCTCTCTCTCTCTCTCTCTCCATAAAGAACTAGCTCTATTCAAGACATGTCCAACTAAAGCAAGCAACTCTCTCTCTCTCTCTGGCATGTGTGTGTGACAGTAAGAACCAAGAAGAGAAAAAAAAGATCCCAGGAGAAGAAGAAGAAAGATGATAAGTTTGAAAGAGTTATACAATGTCTTGAGTGCAGTTATTCCACTCTACGTGACCATGTTCCTGGCCTATGCCTCTGTCAAGTGGTGGAACATCTTCACCACCCAACAATGTGCAGGGATCAACAGGTTTGTAGCAGTGTTTGCTGTGCCTCTGCTCTCATTTGAGTTCGTATCCAGGATCGATCCATACGCCATGGATCTGCTCTTTATAGCAGCAGATGCAATTTCAAAGGCCATCATACTCTTAGTACTCTCCTCATGGGCTAAGTTCACTTCCAAAGGCAGCTTAGATTGGACAATCACCATGTTCTCTCTCTCCTCACTCCCCAACACCTTGGTCATGGGTATACCACTCTTGAAAGCCATGTATGGTGATGATAAGGAAATGTTGATGATTCAAACTGTGGTCTTGCAGTGCATCATTTGGTACACCTTGTTGCTGTTCCTGTTTGAGTATAGAGCAGCTAGAGAGTCTCTTGTTCAGAGGTTTAGTGGCAATGATGAAACAGTTGGGACTAGTATGAGAGAGGTTGGGGATGAAACAGCTGCACTAGAAGGTGAGGAGGTGGTCCATGTTGTTGTCTCTAAGCCTTCAAACAAAGTAGCAGATGATGGAAGAGAGATTCATACATTTTTCTGGAGCTGCGGTTGTTGTAATTCTCAAGGCAAGAATTTAGTTAAATCAGTTCAAAAGGAATTTTTTTCTTTTCTTTCAAAGGATTTTGATGAAAACTTTGTTCATGTTTATACTTTTTTGGATGTTTCTTATGCCAGGGTTTTGTGAGAGATCTGCACAAGTATGCAGCAAAGAAGTGAAGAATTTTGCAGAGAAAACAGAAGACCATCAGGAAATTACAAAAACGTCTTCCCTTTCACCCGAGATGGTGAGATTGATTCTGAAAATGGTGTGGTTTAAACTTATCAGAAACCCAAATTCATATTCGAGTCTGCTGGGATTAAGTTGGGCTCTAGCTTCTTATAGGTATTCACTCATCAATGCAAAAAGTACTAGATTTCATTTTTTCATCTCCATCATAGTTATATGTATGCAGGTGGGGATTTCACAAACCCAAGATCATGGAGAACTCTATAACAATCTTGTCAAATGCTGGTCTTGGAATGGCAATGTTCAGTCTTGGTACCAATCACTGATTTTTTACTTTTAACTACATTAGGCCTGTAAACTTAAATTCAAATTCTCATCAGTCTGATGGTTTAGATTAATTTTGTCTCAGGCTTGTTCATGGCTCTTCAACCAAGGATCATAGCATGTGGGACAAGACTTGCCATATACGGTATGTTGGCAAGGTTTCTTGCAGGACCTGCAGTAATGGCAGTTTCGTCCTTGGCAGTGGGGCTCAGGGGGGACATTCTAAGGGTTTCCATTGTTCAAGTAAGCCCTGTTCATGAGGCCATTTACTTATTTTCATGTTGATTATTTCTTTTTGGATTCTCACAGTACTCAATGAGGGTCAAACTGTTAATTTAAATCATGAAATGTACCAGGCTGCTCTGCCACAAGGAATTGTGCCATTTGTGTTTGCTAGGGAATACAATCTGCACCCAGATGTGTTAAGTACAGGGTAAGGGCAAAGGCCAACATGTACTTTGGTTTTAAATGATAAAATTTGAAGTCTCTTCAAGTAACAGTCTTTCTTCTTCTTTTATCTGCAGGGTTATATTTGGGATGATTGTCTCTCTGCCCATCACAATAATATACTATGTACTTCTGGGTTTATGACTAGGTCATATGAATTACAATAAACCACATTGTGATCAAGAAACAAAATGCAGATCCTGCAGATAGAGTTATCTGCTTAAAGATGTCACCATCCACTAAAGCAAATGAGAGAGGTATATAGAAGCTGAAACTCTTCAAAGCTGCACGCTATGCGCTAAGATCTTTAGGGTGTTAAGAAGGGATTTCTTGCTCTATGGAACTTTTGGAGTAAAAGAAAGCAAAGTACATGAAATTGATGATAGTGGTTTTAGGTTTACTGGTTACCACTGAGGCTTGAAGGGTTCACTAGTGCTGTGAGTTCAATGTCACTTGCATATTTTAAGAGGTGATGGTAAAAAAAAGTGCTGAACTGTTGTTGATTTAGTATTAACCTTTTGGTATTTCAATGAAGCAATCCTTTCATTGCCAATCATATGTGACCTATGCCTGCATGATACTGATGCAATGAGTATACGTAAAATGTGGCTTCTAAATCTAATGTTTAGAGAGAGAGAGATTAAAATTGTGTTGCTTAATAGTACAAAATCACTTCAAGCTTCATGATTGCCTAAACCACCAAATGTGCAAGCATTCATATTTTTCCCAATTGGCAGTTTATCATTATACCCTGATGCACATCAAGCAAGTTTTACGTTGGACTATTTTGAAAACATGAATTTTTGATTCTCTCTCTCTCTCTCTCTCTCTCTCTCTCTCTCTCTCTCTCTCTCTAAGAATATGGTAGAGGCATACACAGCACCACACAGTGTAAGATCGATATTAAGTGGTTCCGCCCAATATAACGCCTACGTTCACGGTAGAAACAAATTCTCACCTCTCTCAACTACGTTAAAGGGGAGGTTCCTTTAGAATATATAAAGTGATTACAATTTCCAGATTTCAATGGATTTGTTCCATGCCTACATTCCTTAGTCTTCTTGGAAGATCAGGATCATTAGGATTCTTTCCTCCTAATCCTACTTCAATAGACAAGTGTACAGGATTTTCACCAACTGTCACATGATTCTGGCCAGCTACTCTTCTAGAATTATCCTTCTTTCTTATCTTCACGTCAGTCAAGCCTAGAATCTTGCTGGACGGATTGGATCACATGACTCTCGGGTCGAGCTCCTGCTTGATCCTCATCAAGCTCATTGATTGGTCACGAACATTGAGCTTGTCACAAATCATTAAGAAGCCAAGAGCTTTAGTCATAACATCAGCAAGTAAATCAATCGTGAATATATATCAAACAACTAGAGATCCTTTAGACACATGATCCCAAACGAAGTGGAAGTCAATTTCAATGTTTGCTGCGGTTATGAAAAACTTGATTTAAAAACATATATCGAGCATCAACGTTATCACATCATAGGATCTTTTAACAAATATGCAATTCATAGAACTTCAACAACAATATTAGCTAAAGACTGATATTCGGCCTCCATGTTGGAAAGAGAAACAACATTTTGTTCATCACATTGAACTGCAAGAATCAAACTATTTATCATAATAACATGTTTCATACATAAAATCAACAAGAAAATAATAGTTCATGCTTCACACACACATTGAACTGCAAGAATCAAAGTATTTATCCTAACATCTTTCACACACACACACACACATATATATATATATATATATATATATATATATATATATATAACATTTTGTAACTATTAATGATTGCCTAAAAGATAAATATAGAATTGATACCTGTCCACAAGCACCATACCATGTTCTTTGATGCAACATCTTCTTTGAAGCTTGTACTTTATCCTTGAGGATCGGATGCTCGAACTCATGAGGATGATCCTCCTTACCATTAATGTTTAGTGCACTCTCCAGCTCAGCCTAAAAATTGCTCTCAACATTCGATCTAGCCACATGACCCTGAAATACATCTATTTCCTCAAGATGATCCATATTAACTTCAACCTTAAGTTTCTCATCCTGTCTTTGATGAGGTGCCTCCATCCTCATCTCACCACTGCCACTGCAGCTGGTCGCATCTTCAGCTTTATATACTCGGGTCCGCAATAACATCAGAGTGAGCCAATGAGTCACTCTTCTTTACTACTGAGTCACCCTCATCTTTAAATGCTTTCGAGATGGGAGACAAGATTGTAGCTACGAACCCTTCATCTTTTTCTATACATTCTTTCTTAGATATGACCCATTATGAAACAAGTAGCTGTTGTTTGACCAACTTTCTTTGTATTTTATGCTAAGTATTTGAGCACAGTTTTTTGGATTTACGAAGGGTGGTTTTTTCATGAAAAATATCAAACACCCAGACTCTTAACATTAGATGTGGCTCCCTCTCTATCCACATGTCAAGCAAATTGTTTTATAGTATAAAGGATGACCCAATTCATAATTTTTATTCTTTAGCATTTTTTATTGTGCTCTAACAGTAGAAGATGATCAATGTGTGGACCACTCTGACATAATCTTCTCAGCTCGCATATTGTATTAAACACATTAAAAATTTCTTATAATACTAAGATAGAGAATATAGGTAAACATGCGGATAATAGAGACACAAGATAAAAACCCAAATAGTTAAGGAAACAACAAAAAAAATCAAACATTACACACAGCATACCATGCTTATTATACAAGATCCATAACATATAAATAACAAAACTAGATGATAAAATAGAAGCATACGAATCATCAAAACAAATGGAAAAAATTATATTTCAAAAAAAAATAAATGGTTCAGCCGTTAAATATATGCTTACCAAAAAAAATGTCACTGATGATTTCAGAATACTCGATGATGAAATCCCAATGAGAGAGTTGCCAAAAAAATTACCACCAGAAAACAGGATGAGGGCCATAAAGAACCCTAAAATATTGTGCGAAAAGAGACTTGGAGTGTTCAATTTTTATACTAAATTATTTTGTAGATAATTTTATGCAAATTTTGTTACATATGTATAAACTTCGTCAGGTATGTGCAATGTTCTTACATTTGAGAGTAACACGAGGTTCACATATAATTTTATGCGAACTTCATGGCATGTTTGAACTTCATCAGATATGTGCGATGCTCCAAAGTTTGAGATTAACATGAAGTTTACACAAAATTTTATGTGACCTTCGTGATGTCCAAAAAAAATATGCAAAACTCCTTTTAAGTGGGAGTTTGCATTACTCGAGTTGCAGAGCGATATATCACATGAACTTCGCCAGTTCCGCACAAGCGAGAGTTAAAAAGGTCATAACGAAGTTGGATATTTGTGATTTTGGACATGGTTTTAAAATTGAATGGGAATCAAAATAGAACACAAATAAAAACTAAAATAAAAGTGACTATTCTTAAATTTTATTATTTTTTAGTATAAGAATTAAATTTTTAATAAAATTTAAAAATAATGTTTGCCAATATAGAGAAAGCACATGAAAGTTAGTGGGAATAGAGAGAAAACACATAAAAAAACATGAAAAGTAGACTGAGAGAACATATAAGATGAATAGATTAAGCACATGGAAAGCATAGGAGAAGAGTGAGAAAATCGAGATTCTCATCAAGTTTTAGAAGCAAGGAGTATCGCGCTTCTGAAACGAGTTTCAAGAAAGCAGGCTTCCCACCTATCTAAGAAGCTTCCGTTAACTCTGGTTTTATCTCAACAATGGTATATTGGTGGGCTTCTTCAACATTTTGGAATGGATGAAGCCAAGCTTGTTAAGACTCCTTTACCTTCATCCACTAAATTTTCCATTTTTGACGGAGATCCACTATCTAATCCAACTTTGTATTGATAACTTGTTGGTTCTCTTTAGTACTCCACCTTAACAAGACCAGACTTGGCCTTGGCCATCAACAAACTCTGTCAATTTATCCACCAATAGACTACAACATTGGAGAGCAACAAAACTGGTTCTTCGTTATTTGAAAGGTTCTATCTCCTATGGTTTAAGTATTTCACGATCATCCACTCTTTAGTTGAATGCTTTATTTGACATAGATTGGACGAGCAATGTTGATGATAGGAAGTTTACAAGGGCTACGCTATGTTCTTTGGATCTACTTTAATTTCATTGTCAGCATGAAAAAAAATACAAAAAATGATCATACTATACGACTAATTTGACACCTTTCCCGAAATGCCTTAAAATTTTTGTCATTTTCCCATGTCCAAAATTGCATTGCCAATTCCGCACAAGCTAATGAGGGTTAAAAAAGTCACTTTTTTTATTCCTCGCTTTCCACTTCTTATACATTTTAAAATGCATCGCTCCTCACTTTTGCTTCCTATATCATTTCTCACTTCCGCTTTTTAGTCTGAAAACCTTGGATAAAACAAAATCATTTGAAGATGAAACAACCTCAATGCCCAAAAAACAATGAAGAGGGCCAAGGTTCTTTAATGAAAACTTCTTGCCTATGGTATACATAAGCGGACAAGTATACAAATATATGGAGAATTGCATGTCACCACAATATCATCGACATAGATCATAATGTACACAGTGACATCCCAATGTTTAATAAATAATAATGTATCCGCTTGAGAACTATGAAAAACCAAGGCCGAGAAGAAACATACTAAGTCTATGGTACCAAGCTCGGGAGGCCTGTTTAAGCCTTATGGAGCTTACAAACATGATTGGGAAAGCAAGGGTCTTCAAGTCCTGAAAGTTGGGTCATAAACACTTCCTATGATAAAAAACCGTTTTTAAAAGCATTATGGACACCCAATTGACAAACATCCCAACCATGATGAACAACAACTATGAAAATAGTATGAACTCGGTTTGACAACGGGGCTAAAAGTCTCGAAGTAATCAACACCCTCTTCCTTAGTATATCACTTGGCAACTAGTTGAGTCTGATAGTACTCAAAGCTATCATCAACACACCATTTAATTTTAAACACCCATTTACACCCAACTATGTATTTGGTAAACAAGAGACCACTTGCCATTATGTAACAAAGTATGAAACTCAATTGACATAGCTTGTCTCCATCTTTCATCTTTTTGAGTTTGTCTAAAGATAGTGGGTTCAATATCTCTAGCTAGTTCTGTCAACAAGGCAACAAGTAGAGATATTTGGTGGTCATGAAGGTTTTAGGTTTAAGACTATCGGTTTGAGATCGGGTAATAATGTGATTAGGTCTAGTGGGTTGGTAAGGCTCATGGGTAATGAGAGATGGAGAGGACGTCTCAAGTGAACTCGGCTCCCATTAGACACCAGAGAGGTGACATTATCATGGGTGGTGAATTGGGAGATGATGATAAAGGAGATTGCAACATAGAGTGTGTCTCAGATGCAACATTGATTGGTGAAGGCGATGGTATTGAAAAAGATATCATAGGAGGTGGAGGGGTAATTAACATGGGTTGATGGCACAACTATTATTCGCTCCATGCTTAAAAGAAAAATCATTTTAGTTAAAAATGATCTATTGAAATAATAATTTTTTCACTCATGATGAAGGCACATGTAACCCTAGTATTGGCCACTATATAACCTAAGAAAACACACTTCAAGTTTATGCTTGTTGCCAGGACAAAGGCACATAAACTTGTAATCTGGATCAGATTTAAACAACTTTTGATACTAGGACTTCATTTTGATTACTGGTGATGGTCACCAAGCCTGTTTTATTAAATAAACAACAGTTATAAACACATAATCCTAGTATTGACTAGGTACCCCAAAATGAGCCATCAAAGTGCACCACATGGCAGTGCTTATGTTCAGATGAACCATTTTGCTCGTCTGTGTGGGCAAGATACTCTGTGATCTATATGGCACGACTTAAAAAATATAGAAATTGTTCTATATTCTCTACCCGTCACTTTGAAAAGCTTTAATTTTTTATCCCAACTTATTTTCAACAATCAACATGAATTTTTGGAAAATGGACAAGACTTCCGATTTTTAAGTAATCACATATATCCACGTGAACTTAAAAAAGACATCCATGAAAAGAAAGAACGTAATATTGATACCCATCAATTGATGGGACAAGAGCTGGTCCCCAAACGTCTGAAAATATTAAATCTAATGGCTTATCAATTGTGTGAGAGGAAGGTGGGAAAGGTAAGGCATGATTTTTACTCACTTGATACGCCTCACACACCTTATTTTCAAATTAATCAAAGAACGGAGTGCCCTAGCCTAATGTTCAAAACTAAATGATTAGTTGTGTAACCTCCTAGCCTTTGATGCCACTGATCTAGTGAATTGCGCTCACCAACTAATGCGACTTTATTAGACTGCATCACTCTATTGAGCTTCAACCTTTAAAGCCCTCATAAATTTGTGCCCTGCGTCAAGAGTTTACCCAATCTTGCTATCCTTCACACAACACAACAATAAGAAGGGTGAAACTCAAAAAATACATTGTTGTCATGGATTGATAGTAAATTTCTTGTAATTTTGGGGTGCAAGAAGAATATCTTTCATAATAAAATCAAAAGTAGAACTTGAGGAATTAAAAATAGTTACTGACGTGAAGAATTCTTAAATCTGATCCATTTCCAACTTTTACGCGATATGCTCCACGATAATCAGATTGCAACGACTGATTTTCGAGATTGGTTGTTAAGTGGTGGGTTGCACCCAAATCCGGGTACCACTCAACATCGTCAAACTGAATTGATGATGGCACAATATGATAAGCCTTTGCTGAAGAAGGAGAAAGCTTCTTTCTGAAACCTGTAGAGTCTGCACTTAAGTGCCCCATGACCATGTTGGCTGCAGGCTTGGCATATAAAAGGTGTGATAGATTTGTTATAACTATTTGAGGCCTGACCTGACCCACGACCAGAACCATATCCTCTTCTGTATCGTCCTTCATTTCAAGTCGTCTTTGCTTATTATATGATTGATATTGATTTTTGCGATTTATAATTCTGACTCTTATTCTGACCACCACTATATTGAGACATAAAATAAAAAGTGAACACACCGAACATAGATTTACGTGGTTCGGTTGTATATCAACCTACGTCCACAGAAGGCACTCTCTCACAGAAAACGTGGGAGGGTGCAGGGATCAACTTTATTATATAGGCACCTGTCCCTGAAGAGGTTCAGTGTAAACAAACTTTATAGGAGAGTTACAGTATTGTGAAACTTGGATCCCTATAGGACTTATCATGTATTTATCCACTATTACATCTAGAATAAACAATATCCAATCCCTTAATTAGTGCAACACCAAGGCTGGACGTCCCTTTCTGGATAGTTCTTGGATGACCAGGAGACCTCCTAATGTTCTGACCTTCTTTGATAATTAGGGATGCCTGAGGAGATGATAAGATTGATCCCTGATTGGACTTGAACTCTAATGAAGCAAGAGTCGCAGACGTCCCAGAGTCTTCATCCATTTCAGAGTCTTCAATATCTCTAACATCAACTTCATTCATCTGAGCCTCTTCCACTAACAGTAAGCTGAGAAGTTCCACTTTGTTGGACATTATCTGTTATGGGTCCAACCGACAAGTGTAACCCTGTTTGACACCCATTAGTGGGTCACGTTAGTGGCCATGTAATGAGGATAGTGGGTGGGAGTTACGTGAATGTAGAGAAAACCACATTCACGTAACTGCCTAATCTCCCATTACATAAAGGGTTAGAGGCTATGAGGATGATTAGACGTTCATATCATTTATCTTGCCAAAGTAGTTCCGCATTCGGATACAGCGGAACAGGGTTCTGCTCATCGTCGACCTAAGGCCTGGGCTTATTGTGGGCGTCGACCGGCTGAGAAGAACGCCGAATTTCCTACACGAACTCCATGGCAAATTGCTTCCCGTCAGTGTTTGTATTACAAGATTCACCAACACATCTAACCCAACTGGATCTCATCGAGTATTCAATGCAGTTCTAAATGAGTCATTCTGCTAATGGTAGAACATAAAGGATATTCAGAACCAAATCTTCATCCAATATCGTTTTGGATGCCTAAGCAAGTTGATGAGCTATAGATTTAACCATATTAAAATAAGCAGTAATTGAATCTGAACCTTTCCGAAGGTTCTGCAACTGCTGAATCGATCGGAGATTGAGATTGTGCTGAATACATTCTCTTTAACACACTCCATACCTCATGAGAGGTAGACAATTCGACCACCTGACGATGCATGATGACGGTAAGTTAAAGACAATAACCGGCTTAGTAAGAGCTGATCTTGTCCACATCATTGAAGGAAAGTCGGATTGAATTGGGCCTCCTTGTAGGGTTCAAAAGTGAGGAATTTTGGTGGGCATTGGTTTGATCTGTAAACAAATCCCATTAACTCTTGAGTAGTGGAGTGGATTGTGACTCCCACAATAAGAAGTTATCTGATGAAATCTTAGTGGTAAGAAAATATTGTAGATTAGTAGGTGTGGGTAGGATGGGAAGCATGGGATTCAAACCTGGTGAAGCAAAGCGCAACACATTCTCGTTGTTTGTATTGGATTGCTGTGTTATCGATTTTTTTGACACCCAAAATTTTCTTGGGTTCCTGAATGAGCATATCTTGATCAATACTTGTTTTATACTAAAAAAAAAGGCATGCAGATCATATATATATATATATATAATATATATATATAATATATATATATATATATATATATATATATATATATATATATATATATATATATATATATATAATGAGCAACCAAAAAACACAAGAATTTTAAAAAATTAAAGCTTCCATTAGGTTTTGAAGTGAGAAAAACGCAGAAAAAGTGAAGGTAGGAAGAGAAATGTACAGTTTTTCTGACAGTTTCAAATGAGAGAAATTTTCTCACACTCTTTTTGGACCTGCCCATCGAGAACCTCATCGGCGGCGGATGTACTCTGGCACCGGGTACCCCATTATCCCAGCGGCGATCACGGCATCTGACAACTTGTCGTGCTCGACCTATCGGGTGAGGCCAAAGTCGCTGAGCTTGGCATTGAACCCATCATCCAGCATTATGTTGCTGGCCTTCACCTCCCTTTGGACTCTCTCTCATTTTTCTAACATTTTTCATTTTATTTTTCTCATGATATACAATCAAGTAAAAAATTTTCATTTAGAAAAATTATATCAAAATTTTCATAGGAAAAAAGAAATTTTCTATAAGAGTTTTTCTTGCTTTCAAACATGTGCAAGTAAGCATTCCCAAAGTACCTACTCCCACCTAATAAAAGCTTTAGATTGTCAAATTTCTTAAACTTTTTTAGTTGATGTATCAAAATTTTGTAACTCAAAAAATCCTACTTTTATGTAAAAAAAACATGATCCAACATGTTGAATACATCCATCAGGTTTAATTGATAAGATACAACCTACAGCCATGATTTCTAGTACGTGGTAGTAAGTACCCTTGAGCACCATAGCATCTCTCTCTCTCTCTCTCTCTCTCTCTCTCTCTCTCTCTCTATATATATATATATATATATATATATATATATATATATATATATATATATATATATATAGAGAGAGAGAGAGAGAGAGAGAGAGAGAGAGAGAGAGAGAGAGATTATATTTGATCATGGGCAACACGAGGTACAACGCCTTTTTTCCATTTATTTTAAAATTGTATTATTTTGTAAATGAGACAGCTCGAGCTCAGTCCGTTTAACTTGGGCCCAATTTGGCTCCACTCGCCACAAGAAGAAGCCAACTTGAACACCTTCTACTGCATTTGTTTGGCTCGTTACCAGCACTAGATAAACATGATAAGTTGGGATTTTGCAATATTGCCACGATGCATTTCCCTTGTTCATCCAGTTTTTCTGGATATCTTGGTGCTTCAAATTAAACACAGAATATATAAATATGAAATGTGCAGTCCAGATCAGTAGGTTCTACCCTGGCCAACCATGTCTGAAATGGCCTCTGTACCAGGTGGGTTCAGGCCAACAAAAGTTGTCATACCTAGTGCCTTCTTTGTGGGCACACAGATTAATTCCTCTGCTATCAAATGGTTGGGAATTTGTGCTTGTATTTATGTGTTGGGATGTAAGCGGTTTGGATTCTGATCGAATGTGGCCAATACCATATTTGATTAATCGGACGCTGGCTAAACAAATTCAGATATATGTAAAATTCGGATATTTCTCAGATTCAGTACAAATAATCAAAACCATATCCGCATCCAATTATAATCAGATATTGTTTTAACTTACCAAAAACAACTAAATGAAATCGAATTCGCTCAGATATTGGATAAAATTCAGTTCATTGACATCCCAATTTATGCAAATTACATGCCCTTTTGGGCCATCCATTTACACCCCGAAAATGAGGGTTCTAGTTGTATCATTTGAACCAGCTCAAAGCAGATCTAGGAATTACAGCTCAGTCAAAAAAATTTTTTTTTTTGAAAGTCTAGCTGGGGTTAGGCAGACCTCTACCAGTTATACAATGATACCATTGGGATTTGCACTGGCTGCTCCTACCAGACGAGCGGTGCCCCGTTGGTAGGACCAGCCAAAGTTGTTACCCGTTCTTTTGAACCAAATCTTACTACTTAAAGACGGAAGAGGGGCATTGGTGCGCCAAATTATTTTGTTTAAGAAACTTTTTTAAAACATACAGGGATGTTTGTTGGGTTTTAGTGTCTTTTTTAAATTTTCAAGACATTTGTAACAGTGCCCCCATCACGCACAAGGGAGAGAGTAGGAAAATCCTAACAAAATTACCAAAATAAAATTATGGAGAGGGAAAGAGATATTTAAGAAAACTTATCTATACCAGCGGGGGCTTGCTCTGCATATCTGGTAGGAGCAGTGCACGTCACCTTGTGATGTGATTGGGATGGTGTGGGTTCAAAACCCAATCGGCCTAACCCCAGCTTGCCTTTAAAAAAAACTTATCTACGTGGGGATGAGAGAAACAATCCAATGGGGATATTACAGAGAGAGAAGGTAAATCCTAACAAAATTCCCAAGGTTAAAATTATGAACTATATTAACAGTTAAAGTTAAATATAGATAATTTTAGATTAACCACAAGAGAGAGTTTAAAGAATAGCCAAATTAGAGAAATTCTAGATATTTTTAAAAGTTACAAAGTTCCAAACCTATTAAGCAGTTGATTGATTAGGTTCCTTCATCCTATTTATTAAAAGGTCATACCCATGACGACATGAAATTTACTATTTCTTATTGATTCCAATATAGCCATTAAAAGGAGGGACACTACAAGAAAAATGCTAATTAGTGACGAATATTTGCGACGGATTATTTTCGTCGCAAATTTGCGACGGATTAGCGATGAAAAACTATTTGCCGCTAACATTCAAAATATTTGCAATAGTAGCGACAGAAATATTTCCCTCGCTAAATCCGTTGCTAAGTAGCGACGGATTAGCGACAATTTTTTTTGTCGTCAAAACACTACAAAAAAATACTAATTAGCGACATAATTAGCGAGAGATTTTTTTCATCGCTAATTCGTCGCTAAATAGCGACGGAAAAAATCCCTCGCTAATTCCGTAGCTAATTTTCAATTTAAACCGTCCCACCTGAGGCGCGAAATTTTCCCTCCCTCCATTTTTTCCTCCCCCCGTTTGATTTAAACCACCCTTTCGGGTGATGCTCAATTCAAAAACGTATGGGAAGAGGCGCAACCAGGCCACCGACAACCACAGCCTCGCTGAAAGGGTAAAGATAATGAACCCCCATCGATGGCCCACGACCCTCTCTTCTTCTCCAAACTAAACTTCCTTTTGGTTTTCTTGCGCAGGTGAGGAGGAAGAAGATCAACGCCCGCATCAAGCTCCTCCAGGAACTGGTCCCCGGTTGCATCAAGGTTTTTCTTCTCTCTCTCTCTTTTCCTTCGATTTTTACCCTGCTCTTTCGTTTTTTCTTCCCTCTCGTTTCTGGTTATCATTCTGTGGAAAGGGCAATTGATATCGGGGTGTTTTCGTTTTTTTTTTCTGGAAGATTTTCGGTACGGCTTTGGTGTTGGAGGAGATCATCAACCATGTACAGTCGCTGCACCGTCAAGTTGAGGTTTGCCTTCTCTGTCTCGTCTCCATTTCCCTAAAAAAAAAAATGGGATTTCATTCTTTTTCTTTTTCTTTTGTTTTGGGGGTTTAACGAAAACGCTATAAAAATCCTTTTCCTTACCCTCTTCCCGTATGTTTTTGAGCTAAGTAATAACCCAACCCGACGTGATTGACACGCTGCGGAAGAGCGTCCCGACATCGGAACGCATCAGTTTTGTGCAAAAAAATTAAAATAGCGAAGGACTCGCGATAGATCATGTCCGTCGCTAATCCGTCGCAAATTAGCGACGAAAGTAGCGACAAATAAGTTCTGTCACTACTTAGTGTCAAAAAATTCGCGATGAAAGTTATCCATCGCTAATCCATCGTTAATCCGTCGCTAAACTGTTTTGCGACGGATTAGCGTCGGATTAGCGGCGGATTTAGGTCGTCGCTAATCCACATGTTTCTTGTAGTGGGATTACTATTATTCTAGGTAAGCGATCTTGCAATCACATTCTTGATTTGAATTGAGGGGTGTTTTTTTTTAATATCCGGTCCATGAGGTAATCTAGTAAAGGCAAAAAACTCTACATCCAGACCATAGTAGAAAATAACCTTAAAACTGGATGATTGCCTAAATGTGTACAAGCAACAATATTTTTTCTAAATGGCAGTTGATCATCATACCCTGATGCATATGAGGCAAATTTATGCTTTTGGACTTCTGGAGAACATGATTTTAGATTATGGAAAATCTCTCTCTCCAGTAAAAGTTGAAAACTAGACACCAACAGGGAAACCATTTCATTCTTTTTTCATCAAGGTACTTTGGCAATTCAAAAGGTTCAATCAAAGTATGATTTCTTGCAAAACTTCCAATTTTTGAATATTAAAATTGCTATATTATAAGTATTGAGTTGTTAAAATGCAATCTCCTCTGATTTAGGACACTAGATCTTTTATTTCTGGACATTGAGAATTTTCAATTACTCAATCCCCTCATTGCCCTCAACGCTTCGTCAGGAAGCTCATGCTGCCAAGGTGGCCACACCCATATTTTCATTTTTTTTATAGTCCAAGGGAAACACCACCCGACCTCCCCCCAATCACCAACCACACATTGGCTGGCCTCAAAATGATAAAACCCTTGAGGTCCCCCCTGCCCACCACGGAGTACAATAGCTTCGACCTTGAGGCAAGGGACCCAGATTTCATTTTTGAAAGAAATACATAGAATAACAGACGACCGAACTAGTCTCAGTTGTTTCTACATTTTGCCTGCGCGTACCCACAGGCCAGTAATATCGAAACATAAAGTCTGTTCACACTGGTTAATTACTTGCTTTACCCCATGGTCAAACTACTTAGTGCTTATTGTAACGTAACACTTGTTGACTTGCGTCTCTTATGATTGATGTGATTGCACACAGCTCGTAATCTACGAACTGGTGGCAACTAGGATTGATGTGACCGCTTGTCTTATAAGCTGCATACATATTATGATATAACTGTTGTCGTATGATTGCTTATCATGTATAGATTATGAATTGCTTGCGATGCAATGGTTTATGCCTTACGATTAATTTAATTACTTGTTGATGGACTGAGCCATTTGATGATAATTGTATGTATTGCGAGCATTGTTATGAGTGCTTGTCTTATTCAGTTGTTTTGTTTGGCTGTCAGACAAAGTTAGTTACTCTTCGCCTATATGATCAGCTGGATTGCCATATGTGTGTGTTCTCACATATCGTTTATGCATGCTTTAAGGTCCTATTTGAGGATTGCAATGTTCCTTGTAGCAATATTTTGATGCGTAGTACTATATGCTTCTGTGTGATGTGATTGATATGCCACGTGATAAGAAATGTTGAGATTATACGATGATATGTTCATGGTTTATGGAACCTTATTGGAGGAATGGGTGATCGTGTGTTTTGTTTTACCATGTGAAGTGATATGATGCATATTGCTGATATACATGCTTGTGCCCATATTGGTGGTTACTGACCCCAAGAGCGGTCGATGGTTCAGAGCATTCAACTGTATTGATGCATGTATCGCTGAGTAGGGTGTCTGTTGAGGACCTGATTTTCAAAGGATTATCTGCGAGGGCATGTATGATCAAGTGGTAGATTCTCTGTGAGGATGTACACTGCCCACGAACGGGTAGCCGCAAAGACGGTGAACTCCTGTGAGAAAGTGTATGGTCCAAGACCAGGTATACCATCTAGAGCGGAATTCCTTGTGAGGTTATACATTTTCAAGACCATGTGTTCCGGCGTTGATCTTGTTGATTGTAATAGTGTCTATCAACCTTGAGAGCAGTCATTTGTGTTGATGGGTGTATTACAATGATTTTCATTGTATATGGCATTTGTTGGGGACCGACTTCCCAAAGGTTTTGCTGTGGGGGTATCTGTATGTGACCATGTCTCTGGTCTTGTCAAATGGTGGAACCTCTTCAACCCCCAACATTGTGAAGGGATCAACCACATAGCAGTGTTTGTCATCCCACTTTTTATCCTTTTGGGTTCACATTCTCAGTCCATCCACATGCCATAAATTTACTCTTCATAGCAGCTAGGTCTGCAAAACAAAATGAGGCGTGCATGGCTCGCTTGTGTTCAGCTTGTAAAGAGTTTGTTTGAACTCGTAAAATAGGCTTGGCAAGCTGAACTCAAACAGTGAGTGAGTGCTTGGCTATGCTCAGCTCACATTTGCTTGTAAACTAGTAATAAAACATAAAGAGTTCAAATTCTGTTGAACGAGTCTTTGGCTCGGGTAAGCTCGCATGCACCTGTGAACTAATAATAAAACATAACTTACAGAGTTCAAATTTTGTTGCTTACCGCTTTGAAACAATGTATTTATTTTGTAAATGAGGGTGTTTGTGCTTGGTTGGAGAGGTTTAGAATCTAATTTATATTAATTTCATGTTTTTAAATATATTTTTTGGTTAACAAAAGAGCTTGTCCTTGGTTCATTTAACTGAGGCTTGCCATGAGCTTGAGCTCAGCTTGGATCACCACAAGAATGAGCCTAAGATTGAACAGCCTTTATTCGTTGCATTGGCTATTTTACCAACCCAAATAGTAGGGGTGTCAATAGGCCAGGTTTGACGTGGACCTGACCTGTACCAAACCCTATAAGGTCAGGGTTTGGTGATAAAAAGGAGGTCCAATTAGAATCAGGGTCAGACTCAAAGGGTCTGATTAATATATGGAGCCCGGTATAGTTTGTAAAATCTCATACCAGACCCAGGCCTGATTAAGTTTTCAATATAAAAAAGAAACATTTTTTTTTACTGGGTCTGGTTCAGATAATTCTTATAGGACCCTGGTTTCTCTTATGGTGGGTCCAATCTTACCCTGTACCAGCACCACAAATCAGATCCAGGTTTGGTCCCACCTGGGTCTGAGCCAGATCCGACCCATTGACACCCCTAACTAATAGCAGCAGATGCCACCTGAAAGATCTCATACTCCCAGTATCAGAGACCTAGCCACGCTGGCTTTGTCCTGGCAGCGTAGAACTCCGTGGGCTTACTACCCCTTGCCTCCAGGGAGTCATCACACTTCGGCTTAGGCAATGAGTGCCACTATGAGATTTGAACCTAGATCATCTGCCTAGTGGCCCAGGTCTCATCCCATTGCGCCAAACCCCTTTGGGGAGGGCCCCCATGTAAGATGGTGTGTGTTTCTCAAGTAATTAGAACGAGTTTCTTAGACATTTGATACTTCTCAATGGTTTTGGGGAACGAGTTTTGTACCAATATGTAGTACAAAAAATATAAAAATAAAACAAATAAATGTGCACGGGAGAAAGGCAGCATCATTGGCTCATGGGATGATTATGCTATCAAAATTGACATGTCTTAATGTTTCATTTCAAGATCCTCTTTAATAGAGGGAAGCCATGCCATGACATAAAACAAAATATCACAACGAGTTCGCTCACAGCAAACAAATTGACTGGATTAATGCAAAAGAATAAATTACAATTTACATACATTACATTATATAACCTTTCGTATAGTTACAATACTCTGCTTTTGTTTGTGGGCTGTGGATATGGGTCAGTCCATAAACTGTCATCCTTCACTGCCTTGTCCCATCTCTCCTGGAAAATCTCTAGCTCACTATAAGACTGTTTTCTAACCTGAGGATCAGCAGCCAACCTTTAGAGAGACAGGAACAAGAAAAGTATAAACATTATGAAAAGGGTGCAAACATAATACCAACCTCACCCCTCTCACTGATCACAAGGGACTCTGGAGCCTGCAAACATGACATAATATTTAACTTCAACTTTCAACCAATTACCTGGAAAGCAAGTAGATGGGAAGTTTCTGATGGAAAACATACCCGTTTGGCTGAACGTGCGACTGTTTCTGACCGAGAAGGTCGACCTTGGCTTCCCTGCAATGTCTGAATGTTTTTAACTTCTTGGTCAAAATCAGTCACAAGAGTTACAAAGCCATCTGCCTAAGCTAACCAGTTATTAAGTGATTGAGTCACTAATTTTTTCAATGAAGCTTTTCGTGATTGGATCTCACCACCAGCCAGATGCATGGGTAAGTCACCCATCTTTTTCAATGATTGGAACCTCTCAATTGGTTAACAAATGAATATGTTGCAAGCAACCTTTCTTGAGATTCAAATCAAAGCAACCTTTCAAACATTAATGATGGAACAGCCATGGTACAAAGGATAAATAAGCCACCAGATCAGAGTCCACTGATGGTTCTTTCCAAGTTATGCAAAACTCAGCAAATGACAGTTTCAGCTTGAAAGCTGACAATGGGCAAGGTAGAGTTGGCAAATGAGCTACTAATTTTGGTTTCAAGCCACTAGTAGCTCCACAGTCAGAAGCAGAGTTACCGGAATCTTCTTAGTTAGGTGGGAAGCTCACTTCCCGGAAACTCGCTTCGGAAGTGCGATACTCCTCGCTTCCGAAACTTCATGGGAAGCTCGATTCCCCCACGCTTCTTCTATGCTTCTCATACACATGGTCTATGCATACTATATGCTTTTCTCACGCTTTCATTCACTTTCCATGTACTTTCTTTAAATTGGTAACCATCATTGTTAGATTTTAAAAAAAAATTAACACTTTTACAGAAAAATCGTGAAATATAAGAATGCTCAATTTTATTTTAGTTTTATTTGTTTCTTGTTTGATTCCATATTACTTCATTTTTTATTCATATTTCGCTTTTAAATTGAAACTTCGCTTCCCGCTTCGTATAAATTTTAAAATACCTCGCTTCTCGCTTTCGCTTCCCGTATCGTTTCCCCTTTTCCAAGTTTGGCAAACTTGGTCAGAAGTCACTGATGAAAACCTAGCTTTAACTACTTTAACTATTTTCATCCAAATGAGCTACCACATCATGAACCTTTAATAAAAGCAAGTTAATTTGTTACCTTGTTTTCATCCAAATGGCCAAGCGTAGGTATACCAAGATGAACGATATATTCACTATCAACCACCCCAACATTTTTGCTCCTGTCCCCCTATTAGAAAAGTGTGATTAGAATGCAACCCTGCAATATGAGAGCTAAAAAAAGAGATGGTTAAGAATCCACACCTGTGCACAGTAACCAAGCTTCATGTCCAGGCCCCATGCATGAATCAAGTCGTTCTGCAGAATCAGATGAAAGTTGGACAATGACAATGTAAGAATGTGCATAAACTAGGCAAAGATGAATACCTTTATCTCAAAACTATTTAAGTCAGGCATAATATGAAATCAATTTCTGTTGTAAAATGAATTCATCATGAATGAAGAACTAGTACCAAAGCATATAGCAGTTTTCCTGACCAAACCCATTTAAACTTGTCTACAACCATATAAATGGGGTTGCAAACTTAATTAAATTTATTCACTTGTATTCGTTATGTCAAATTCAAACAGAAGATATTCAAGGACAGCACATACAGAAACAAACAAGGAATCACCTGTCATTTTGGTAAGATTTCATCAGTAAAGTGATCAAGACAACTGCATAGCACTGCCTATTACACTTGACAGTCAGAGATGCAAGTGACGCAGATGTAGTATATCAACAACTAACCCTCTACATGCAGGTTTAGCCCACACAAATCCACCACCTATATTGTCACATTTGACAAAGCTAAAAACAATCCAACTATACTAACTGATGGGACCCAGGAATAGCCAAAAACATCTTATCTGAAGAGAAAATAAGACCAAAAATAGATAATAATTTGCCATAAAAAATTTCCACATGATATATGCTGGGTTTTTTTGGCCTAATATATGCTCGTTACTCAACTATGATTGTCACTTCTGCATCATTTCAACTGCTAGCTGGTTGAAATTAGCTGCCATGCAATTGTCGACCTAAAAATGGACCACCCTGTTGTGATGATCAGGTATCTGTATAATATGTCTATCAAGAGGACATGGTTCTACACAACTAGAGAAGCTGGATCTGCTTGTGTTTCAATAGTCTAATTAAATTCAAAACAAATTATCACAGGTGACGTTCTTATAGCATTTAAAATGTATCAAGCAAGAGAGGCATAAAGAAAGAACTAGAAGAAAAAAACTGGCCTCTAGATGGGCCTCATTGAAGCAAAATGGACAGGGTGAGGTTATGGTAAAGCAATGAAGAGAAATACTAAAGAATAATAATCTATGTTAATAATTCATGTTCTCATGGGTTTGATGAAAATGTGCATATTACCATAATAATAGTTGATTAAAATAAGTTAAAATGTCCAAAGATTTTACATTTTATTTCATCAAAGAAAAAAGTAAAATGCCTAAAAGATTATAAATAAATGTCAAACATATGTCAAGTGAGCAGTGTGAGACCATAATGAATAAACATCTCAAGTAGCTCACAAGGGCTCCACACATCTGACTAGGTGGGTTGGTTTAAGGCATTCAAGTTGAAGGATGTCATGAGTTCGATACCCCAGGGTGTGCATCCCTGGACTTATGGCCAAAGCAACAGGCTCCCTAGTGGGCAGGGGATGCGAACAAGGGGTTTTAACCGCTTGGGAATGGGCCATATGGCAGAGTGTCTCTCCTGGGCCCCACCACCTGATCCAAGGTTTCCCCTTGATAAATATCAAAAAAACCATTTAAACCTGATTTAATTGATAAGAATGCATCAGTTATATCTCTAACAAACAATAAAACATTAGAACCTACTGCCACACCTGGATCATGTACCATGCACAGCGCCAGGCAGCTCTTGAGAACACAGGGGCCATCATCTCCACCCAACTGAAATAGGAGATAAAGAACCACATTTATGCAATTCTTGGATGACAGATTTATGAATCCACAACTCTCAGAGTAAAATATTCATGCACATTTAGACATTCAATCAAGACGTTCTCTGTTGGTCTTTGAAAATTTACCTGATTCTCTATGCTTTAAATTTTTAGCACGTATGGAACTAATGTGTGGAAATACAATAAAAGATAAGATTCGGAACGAGGAGATACGTAAGAAGGTAGGCGTTGCACCCATTGAAAATAAGATGAGAGAGAATCGTTTACGGTGGTTTGGACATATTCGGCGAAGGCCTAATGATGCTCCAGTTAGAAGGATGGAGAAATGGGAAAATATATTAGTTAAAAGAGGTTGGGGGTAGGCCTAAGAAGACTTGGATGGGGATGATAGGAAAGGATATGAATGCTTTGAACCTCACCGAGGACATGGCATTGGATAGAAATGATTGGAGGAGAAGGATTCATGTGGAAGACCCAAAATGATTTTCATTGTTGGTTCATATCGCCGACCCCAATTGTTTTGGGATGAAGGCGTAGTTGTTGTTGTATGGAACTAATGTGGATAAGCCATTATAGCATGGACCTAGAAAATTGTGTTAAAAATTTAAGCATTTCGCGGGGAAAACTAAAGCACTATGTCAAATATTCCTGGTGAAGAATTTAGATTCAGAATGTGATTAGATCATGTACTTTTGAAATGTTTTCAACAGCAGAGGCTGTGGAATGCCCGGCACTCATTCAAGAGAATCATATATAGAATAAGAATAAGAAAAACATGTACTTCTAAAGGATAGAAAAGAAAAGACCTAAAGCTCCATCTTTGGAACAAAATTTAAATAACCAAAACACACCCATACCCAGTGCATGGCGGTGCAGTGCTGTTCTCATAGCACCTCCCACTACCACGTAATTTGTATGTTCTCCTGTAATATAGAAAATCAATCTTGTGCTTAAAGTTAGACTGGTTACAGTAATTTCTAAAATTTTGATTTCCAAGAATGCATTTGAAAACCTGTGAACTCTTGAGTTTTTCACGCGCACAGTAATTCGATGATGCACCTCTGACTTGGTAGGGTCCAATGCTGGCTGAGATATCTCCAGACCTTCATCTTCAACGATGGACAAATAACTACCAAGAACAACCTTCCAATGTCAGTTTTTTGAGAAACAACTAATCAGGAAATTCTATCTGTATGACATTGCTGATCATTATAAAGCTGTAAACTCATTAGGAACTGGAAACAGAAAAAAAATTACATGGGTATAGACCATGAATAAGCCACACAAAGACGAACAGAACAAGAACTGTCACACACTAATAATACTTGAAACTACATGGACATAGAACATGAACACACCAAATAAAGACAAACAGAACACAAAGTGTCACACAAAATAATAATTGGAATATCCAAAAAACATAATCATTTTATAGACCATCCACATTTACTTAGATCCATTTTAAGGCATTGAAGTACCCGAAGTTTGTGTTTTTGGTCCACGTAACAGATTTACCGCTATACATTATGATCATCAGTAGCTTATAGCACACATAATACAAAGATCAGGATTAAGAAGAAATGCAAATGAAATTTAGGAATGCTGGAGCAAACATACCGTACAGGATTAAAATTTTCTACCCCAAGGTCCTCATCCCAAAGGAAAATATAATTGTATTCAGCAACTATATCTGGATGCAAGAAACGCTTGGCAAACCACCTATTCAACATGAAAATATTTACCATGAAACTAAAAGATCCATGAAAATTGTTCTACAAAATTTAAAGCAGAACCAAATACAAGAAGGCTGTACCACATAACACCCTATATGGGAAGAACAGTAAGTCAAACTACGCTACTGAGTAAACTACAATGATCAGAAAAAAATCACCATTTAGTTTGGTTGATCGCAGAGACATGCAATACATTATCACTCCACTGCAGATCCCTCCACTGATCCACAATACCATCATAGTGGAAGAGCATAACTGTGAAGTTACTTGGAGGAAACTGAAATTTGAAGTGTAAAACCAATTATTAGGAAACCTTGAGTAGAGGAAAAATAAGAATTGAACTCCGAACAGAACTTCTGATTTTTATACCCTCCTAACAATACGATTCACATTTTCCTTCTGTCCTACACCAACTGCAATTGCCAGTAAACTTTTCTTAGATATTTCCTTTCTTTTCATCTGAATGAAGTGAATATTAATGTCAGTACAAAAGCTCTAAAATGTAGAAATAAGTACGAAAAAAGAGACTACAGCAAACTAACAAATGACAATTTGAAACTTACTAATTAGCTTAACCATGTGATGATGCTAAGGTGCATATGTTATACCGTCGCAATAGAATTATAAACGAAACATTCCATTAAACTACTGTTGCACATCTAGGTAATTCTGAAATTAGAATAATGCATCATTCATGTTTTAATACCCACAGCACTATTTTTTACCACAAGCAGAAAGTTGATCTCATGGTATTTTGAAATAAATAAATGATGTGCATGTGCTCTTGAGGTTCTGTTGTTGCTCATAGTTTTGCTAGCTGAACACACCTGATCTTTCGAGGCACCCCATAGCCTCCTCATTTCCAAATTAGAAGTATCACTCACTATGCCTTTAGGCAATGACTCAGTTCCATGAGCTCGACACTGAATCTGACAACCAGATAAAGAATGTCAGGAATTATATAGAGTATTTGTCAAAGATTTCTTTGAAAGCTAGCACAGAAATGATCAACAAACTCCGATCAGAAAGTCACAACAGTGTACACAAAGTAAACATATACTTGTTTCCAAATCAAAAAATTCAAAATGATAGTAGAGAATGGAACCTTGCATTGACTAGTCTCTGAAACTTGCAATGGACTAACTACTCCCCACCTTGATACTCTCTGCAAAGCATAAAGGCATATCATTTTCTTCTTTCCTCGAGTATATATATATATATATATATATATATATATATATATATATATATATATATATATATATATATATATATATATATATATAGGAAAATGGGAAGATACCCGACCCCATCCATGCCCAACCCGTACCAGATGGGTTTTTTTCAAAATTTGTGATGTTTTTCGAAATTCTAACCTTACAGATGTGTTCTCCGTGCTTGTTTTCATAGGAACCGGGTCTTGGATCATTTGATTCCGATGTGTGGATAGGTTTCTATAAGGTTCCAAAATCAATGGTCTACAATTTTTTAAGACTTTCGAGGCTCCAAAACCATTTTTTCATCCAAAATGCATGATCCAAGAGTCGATTCCTATGAAAAAAGTACTTAGAACACATCCGTAAGGTCGGATTTTTGAAAAAAAATCCATCAGGCACAGGGTCTCTCTCTCTCTCTCTCTATATATATATATATATATATATATATATATATATATATATATATATATATATGCCAAAATAGAATAAAGTTACTAAACTAGAATAAACGTGAGAAAAACATATTGTCTAATGAAAGGAGCATAGACTGAATATCTGTTAACAACATCAAAAGCTAGAAAAATGAATTAGAATATAAAAAGGACCACATGATTACTAATAAACAGAATTATGATAGTTTGGCTTCAGAAAGTAAGAATACAGCTTTGAACTATGAGCAATGGGATA
This sequence comes from Nuphar pumila, assembly GCF_984573655.1. Taxonomy (NCBI): domain Eukaryota; kingdom Viridiplantae; phylum Streptophyta; class Magnoliopsida; order Nymphaeales; family Nymphaeaceae; genus Nuphar; species Nuphar pumila. Next base: position 125,108,083 of record NC_143255.1, read on the forward strand.
AAATTTCACCAACTCACATCCTTAGAATCAGAAACAACAAAAGTGCTTCCCACATAAAAAACAATGACTAGCAAAGATACTGCTGGCACGAGTTTGGTCCGTAAGAATCTCCAATTTGTTGCTTCTGCTAGTGACGGAGCCTGGTACAAGATGGCAGCCAATAAAGAAATGGGCCAACAACAGCGAAAAAATCATTTTGCCAAATTAAAACATTCAGTATGCATCTTAGCACAAAATTTTGTCCAAGCTAGAGTTGAGTATGCTGTGCTAGCATCGGAAACAGGAAATAAATGGTGCAAACCAATAGCAAGATTAATGTACATGGTGGAATAATTCATGAAAGCAACAGACAAAATGACAGATGGGAAGGGCTCTGGTATGTGGTTCTATCACAACCCAACTTGCTCGGCCTTAACAACGTCCACATTGGCAAGGAGACGTGTCCTTAAAGCATATGCACTTCTATTTATGGACTTATGGAAAAATTCACTGATTACTAAAGACATGCAAATATAAACAGCATGAAACCACAAATAATATTGACAAACTTGATGTTCAAACTACTGGTTAAATACAAAATTTAACCTAACTAAAACAATAATTACATCTTTCATGGATGTGAATCTGTTCTAAAAACTAATGGTTGTTTTGTGTGTGTGTGTGTGTGTGTAGGGTAAAATATTTGGTACTAGGTATGAAACTATTGAGGTGGAAATCATAGGCTGATTCAATCTGACCATATAGATGTGTTCAACAAGGTTTGTTTGGTAAGGATCAAACCTAGGATCATGTTTTTTAACAAAAGAACATGTTTTTTTCTGAGCCATCAAATTTTGATACATTGTGGGCCTTTGATTTTTGAAGCCCATGGAAGACCTACTTACATGTCACAATCACATGATTCAAAAAACACTTCCTACTAAACAAATCATGCAGATCATTGTAGGGTCAGATCTAAAAAAATAAAAAAAATATGAAAATAAAGGTGATTTAATTCCATCCCTTCATTAGTACCAAACATATATATATATATATATATCAACCTGCAAAGCACTGCCATTTTCTTGGCAAATCATGTAACGTACCCACATAGTTGTGAACTAATGGCATGCCCAACTCAATGACTGATGACACCAAACTCAGTTACTGGAAACAATTATAACATACAATTTTCTAGTTATCATGACTGATTATTAAACATTAAGAATTAGATTACGTGACCGCAGTGGGAAATATAACACTTTTGTAAAGTTAGGGAGTATAGCTTGCGCTGTATATGATTTAACCTGCAGCCATATGACTAGCACACTAATTGTTATCAGATATTTATGGAACCAATGTATGTTAACTTTCATCCCTAGACGTGTAAAGCACGAACCAAGACTTCAAGACTCTTCACAAAATAAAGAAATTTCCAGTTCAATCCTTCCATATAAAAAGTCCATCCTTTTAATCATTGGCACATGCCAATGATCCAATATAGCATCAGTGTAGATATTATCATCTGACCAAAACCCAAGGTCAACTTGTAATTCAACAAACTTGAAAAAAATAGAAAATATGCTTGTATAGCATGCATGGTGACTTTTCTAATTGTCAATGATGGAGGATGAATTGCACCATCCCTGGTGAAAAACAAGGTTAACCGCCTACTTAATAATCCACCTGCATAGAAATTGACAAAACAGGAATATAATATGCACTTGCCCCTGAGAGATATGTGACAAAAGTGTACAATAGATGCTTTAATGAAGAGATGAATAGAAAGAATATCAGGGACATGATGACTCAAAAGAGTCAAAACTCAAAAATTACAGAATCCATCCCTTAGAGTGCACAAAATAAGGTATACAAAGCAGTCACAAGAAATTAGATACAACCATAATACCCTTATTTTAAACTACGCTCGCTGAAAAGAAACTGGCACACAATTACCGAATATACTAAAATAAAACATATAAGGGTTCCGATTGTCTCCTTAAAAACCAGTGGTTTTTATTATTATTATTTTGCTATAAGAACTGGGGGATATCCTTCAATGGGATTTGAACCCAAGACCCCTTGGCTAAAATGGTGCAATCTGACTAGGCCAACTCTTAACCTAAAAGTAATACAATTGAAGACAATAACAATAAGATAATCTGCATGACATCAAATTAGTGAAGCTTATCCAACACGAAGTAATGAATATCCATTCTATAATCAACTTAGAAACTAGTGGCTCTCATATTGAAGCAAAATAATGATGTCAGCTTAGCATCAATATGACATCGAAAGATAAATATGAAATTGAAATATAGAGAATGCTTACAACTGCAAAACAGTTGCATCTCCCAAACAGATTGTAGACCAAGTTCTTTATTGTCATCTTCCATGAAACACCAAATAATCAATATAAACTCCTGATTGTGAAATTCACAAGAAAAAAAAAACTCGCTTCAGATGGTACCTCCATGCTGTCATAAGAATAAGGAAACACAAGGCAAATGACGAGAATTCAGAAAAAGTTAGATGTGATACTAGTAGGAAAAAGGGACAACATATATGCACAAGTAAGCGCACTTGACAGAATATATATATATATATATATATATATATATATATATATATATATATATATATATATATATATATATATAGAGAGAGAGAGAGAGAGAGAGAGAGAGAGAGAGAGAGAGAGAGAGAGAGAGAGAGAGACTACAATCACGGGGAAATTAAGGAGAAACATCTAAGATGGCTTGGGTCTTTTGCTCAGTTGGAATATTGATAATACGCAATTAGAAGGAATTGGCCAGCTCCAGATAGGAAGGAATAGAGAAGCAAGACTTGTAAAGTTGACCCCACATAGTTTGATAAGGTTTGTATGTGTGTGTAAGCATTATGTATCCTCCATAGAAGATTCTATGAGCTAAATCCATTTCTACCAGTTATTTAAAAGGTTTTTTTGTATGAGAAAAGATGTGAGCGAAAGACACCAAAAAATCGAATTCCATGAATATAAGAAACTGCGAGAAGTTATGCATGAATCTGATGCTTGCAAGGGCATGTCTGAGACCCCTACTCATCCATCAGTCATCAATAAATTCATACAAATTTAAAGGCTTACATTTTCAAAGTGTAGAGAGAGAGAGAGAGAGAGCAATAGCAAAGACAATACCGTTCTTTCCACGGACAAGAGTCCAAGTCAAAAATGGCTAATATATATGTCATTAAATGTCTCAAACCAATATCAGGAATCTTGCTAAATCTAAAAATTTGTTTTCCTGGGAAATCTCAGACAAATGTTGTTTATATATGATCAAATTAAAGAATATAAAGAACATATAAAAAACTGTAAAGAAATTACGATATATAGCATTCAATGTCTCAAACCGATGCAACAAATGTTAAATTTAAAATTTCTGTTTTCTGGGAAAATCTCAGGAAAATATTGTTTATATATAAAAAAATTTAAAAAATAAATATATACAAAACTGTAAATAAATTAATAAAAATAAAACATATAAAAAGTGGCTACATCGCATTAACATCACAAATAAAATGCAATATTTTTCAAAATACAATGATTTTATCGTGATACCTTCTAAAATATCAGAATATTGCTGATATCTGTTACATAGTCCCAGACCACGTATACAAGATTACATTATCAATACCAACATCAAATCAGATTCTATATTAACAGCATCACCATCTTTAGGAAATACAACAGACTGATTTTCTTCCGAGATGACATCTAAAGGAGTCAATTAAATCCAACCAAAACAACCCATCACAATCTACATACATGCACAAGATGGTTTGAATTGCATCATTTACACAGAAAATTAGGATAATTTTGGAAATTGAAGTGCACTTCATATTCAATTTCACACATTATCCTACTCTTCTAGAGAAAAGGGTGCATCAGAACGCATCCATATGGTGAATGGCAATTCCCTAAGCCTTCCACCCGCTTATTTGGGTCACAAAACCACCATTCAATACAAACCACCTACATAGACCCCCCCCCCAAAAAAAAGGCTCTGGATTGCATGAATTTCAGTGAATGTTCTAATTCAACAGGAAACAAGAAGACTCAAAACAAGAAAGCAAACCAAAAACTATAAGACAAAAAAACACTCGGAAAAGAGGAAATCCCCCAATCAATTCATATAAAAAAAATCATATCAAAAGACCGATACAGAGAAAACAGGCACCTTATTTCAAGAGATGATCATCACTCAGAAACCTTTACCAAATCTCCGTCCGCTCTGTGAAAATCAACGGTTCCTTCTTCTTCTCTAATAAGTATCGCCTATTATATGGTCTATCTGACCGGTTCCCACTCACCACCAATCTTATAAACAAACTTAACTTGTTCTGCAGACAAAAATCCCTACAGAAACCAAATAAACTAACAAGTTATTGCCGTAAAATAAAAGAAGAATTCTTCACAGGGAAACAAGTAATACAATAGAAAATACTCAACGAAGTAATAAACAAACAAGCCGAACGAATAGAGAGAGAGAGAGAGATGCAGTGAGGGGTTTGACCTCCAGAATCGTCAAAGTTCCGGCACGGGTCTTCAGAACTCCGGCGAGAGCTTCCTTCCTTCTTCCAGTCAACCAGACATAAGCATCTGTAATTCGTAGTCGCCTCACCGAGAGAGAGAGATGTGTTGAGGAATTTACCGCCAGAAACGTCAAAGTTTCGAGGAGGACCCTCAGAATTCCGGCTACACCTTCCTTCTTCTGGCCAACTTTATTAACGAATATATGGGTTTCTCGTTGCGTCTCACAAAGAGGGAGAGTGAGCGAGAAGCCGCCAAAAGAGAGAGAGAGGAAAAGAGAAAGGGAAGCGGAAGCACGCTTTATCGGTAGTGCAAGAAAGGGACGAGGAGGCCAAAAGGAAAGCTAACAGAGAGAGAGAGAGAGAGAGAGAGAGAGAGACCGTTTTTGCCTAGATACGTGCCCAAACTTCACGCCTAGATTTTGCCCACCTCACCTCATCGCACACGATACGCTGCACTACGCCCTCTTCGCTCGCGTGCTCACTTCACTCTGGCGGCATTAGTCACAGTAGAACGGTTACCTTTTGCGTTTACCTATTACTGATGGAGAGTGCACTCTTTCCATTCTTTTTATTTTCTTTGTATTATAGTTATGTCTCCGACCGTTTAAAAAATTAGAACGGGAAATGTCCATATCACCCTTATCATTCATTTTACAAACTTGGTTATCGAGTGAATTTTTTATACAAACATAGTTTACCAGCTGTTTTTGGTTTTTTGTTTTTTCCACATGGGACTTTTTCTTTTTCTTTTTTTTTTAAAGGCAAGCTGGGGGTTTAGGCAGACCCCTACACGTTATACAACGATGCCATTGGGATTTGAACTTGCAACGTCCCAGAACCAACTTGGGGCTCTTTTGTTTCGCACAGTTTTCATGAGAAATTCTTTGGATTTGTTACAAGGAGAAACCGCCTTCAGGACCATAGTCTTGATGGCGCTGATTCTGTCTGCTGTAGTTATGGTTGTTGTCTTGACAATGTAAAACTCGGTGAGCTTATCTAACAGGGAGTCGCCAAACTTAGGTTTAGAAGAGTGTGATGCCTATAAGATTTGAACTTAAACCATCCCCTAACAGCCTAGGCCCCATCCTGTTACGCCAAACCCCTCCAGATTAGTTTTCAGGAGAAATTGCTCAGTTGGTATCTTTTTTAATTTCTTTTCTTGTATAAGTGAAAAAAATATAAGAAAATCATGGTGCATAAGTGCCATGCTCGTACAAGTGAACCCTAGTTTTTTTTCTCCACTTTTTTTTCAGGTAAATCTCTTAATTTTTTCTTTTGACATGTGACTACAAGGGCTTAGCTCTGGTAGGGGCAATTTGTGAATGTCACCAACTTGCTGAGATGTCACAAGTTCAAAACTCACAGGTAGCATTCTTTGGCGCAAGATTGAAGCTGGGCGTACTCCCTAGTGGGTAGGAGGGACCTTAAGGGTTTTACCAACTGGAAGCTAGCCAATGTAAGATAGTGGAAAGTTTTTTACTGAATTATCTAAAAAAAAATCTACAGCATTTTTCTATCAATGAGCTATGAAACAGAGCCCTTGGAGTTATTTGAAGTCGGACGGGTCAAAGGGGGCTATTTTTATAGTTGTGTACCCAGTGCCGTCCGATGTCACAAACATCATTTTCAAAAAAAATATTGACTAAAAAAATCTAAAATATACGTTTCCCAAAAACTCAAGAAAAGTATGCTTGAAAAATAAAAATATAATGAGTGTGTAAATTGTAAGAAATGTACCAAAAATATAAAATTGTTTGTAGCGCACCGATGTCATGATAATAATGTGGATGAACTAGGGCCCACCAAGTACTTCACCACTGCAACAAGCAATGGCTTTTCAAAAAGTAGGGTCAAGTGGGCCCGCTGCATTCTTCAACATAGATAACTAGGGGCGTCAACAGGCCAGGTTTACCTGAACCAAACCCAATAAGATCCACCTATGGTGATAAATAAGAAGAACCGATTAAGACCCAGATTCAGACCTGAATGTCTAATTAATATATAGTTTGCAAAATTTTATACAAAACCCGAGTTCCTATTAAGACCCACAAATTTTCAAAGTAAAAATAATAAAAAATATTATTTTACTAGGTATGGTCCGGGTCTGGTTCATGTAGTTTTTATCAGATTCGGGTATGGTTTTTCTTATAATGAATCCGATTAAAACCAGGTCCGGACCTAATACCATACTCGAAAACTGGGCCCAGGTCTGATTCAACCTAGGTCCTAACCAAACCCTAACGGTTGACACCTCTATAAATAACCCCTATGTGGTACAGACACGGTATGTTAAATACTTATGACACGCATTGAGAATATCTAATTATTTTTAAATAATGTTAATGATTTTATTATTATAAATTTTTACATATCAATTTTTTCTAATCATTAAAGAACGTGTTCTATCTTTCAACAATTTATTTTTTTTGATACTCCAAAGAACAACCCTCCCAAAATTTCCAACCTCACATTGGCTGGCCTCTGCTGGGTAAAACCCTTGAGGCCCCCCTTCCCCACGGGGAGTACACCCAGCTTCAACTTTGCTTTGCTGTAAGAGATGCCACCCATGGGTTTAGAACTTGTGATGTCCGTCAACTTAGTGATTTTCACAAGTCGCTCCTATCAGATGAGCGGAGCCCTTATGGGCAAAAAGAAAAAAAGCAAAAAAAATCTCACGTATCATAGGGTTTATGGCGAACTCTGGGATTTTTGGTCAGGATTAGAGTCTAAAAGTCTGAATTTTGAGCATTGTGGGAATTCATTATAGAACTAATTCCAACTATTGTATCGTCCCAACCCATGCGTGGTGATTTGGGTTGAAAGCTAGAACACAAATTCTAGCTAACCTGAAGAAGCTCCCATGAAGAGTAGAATGGCAAGGAGAGTTAGTCCCCTCTTAAATTGTGCACCATATTTCACTTTCACCAACAAACAAGTGTCAAGAAAATAAAGTCACCACTAGGACTTTGAATCTTCTGCAATGGAAAAAAGCCCTTAGGCCCACACCCTAATTTAGAAACCTAAACCCTAAACCCTAAACCCTAAACCCTAAACCCTAAACTGAACCTACCATCATGCCATTTCTTAATCAGCTGCAATCTTAACATAGTGGTTATTTGCATATTGTCCATCAGATGGCCTGCACTCAACTGGCCAATGTGTCCTTGCTAGCTTGCATGGTGCATACTTATAGAAGTTTTAACTGCACCTTTAGGCCTGTAAGTATAGTATCAGTTAGCCTGTCATAATTCCACTATAAAATGCAGAAACTATAATATAGTATAGGTTAGCCTGCCATAATTCCACTTTAAAATGCCTACTATTCATACCCCTTAAAGAAAGAAGTTTGTTGGACAAGTTGGGTATTTGAACTTTAAGTGCATTCACGACCTTTTCATATAAGCCAGCTACACGATTTGCTGCATTAAGACAGGAAAGAAAACCACCATCCTATTTGACCCGACCTGAAGTCCTTTGACAGTTTTGACGAAAATTTTGGCTCATATTTGAAATTTCAGAAACATGTGGCCAATATTTGAAATTAGGGGCCCTTGAATGATTTCCGAATTGAATATGTAATTCAGCATTAAGGTCTTATATTTTAGTCTGCCACATAATTAATATCTTATCTCTAGATTTGCACTCGCCTTTTTTTCCATGGAGAATATCAAAACCACCTTCGCGATCAAAGATGTTGGGTTGGTTGGTCCACAAGGGGCCATATGCCCCCAATAAGAAAGTGGTGGGGAGGATCTCTCTCTCTCTCTCTCTCTCTCTCTCTCTCTCTCTATTGTGATGGGAGAAGAGAAAGGAAAGAGAGAACATTGGGATCTCTCTCTAAGGCTGCGTTTGTGTGTCGCTAAGGCTGCGTTTGTGTGTCATGGAAAGAGAGAACATTTGGGGGTATTTGAAGTTTTGTTGTATTTAGTTGACTAGTAGTCTATTATTTTTGTACAAAATCAAAAGTTAACAAAACCCAAACTAGTCAATGAATTGACCCCGATTCATGAATCACTAGTGGACGAGCCTATTCGTGAGTCACTAGGTTTTCAAACGATGGCCTAACCCCAACTTCCCTATCAAAAGTCTCTCTCTCTCCCTAAGAGAATAATCCACCATGCCTCATTCTTATTCTCATGAACAAAATTGATGATGTATGAAAAAAAAGGAGATAAGATACCTGTGAATTCCAATTAGTCGTCACTGAAAGCACCCTTATCAAAGGTGACTTGGGAAGTTAAGCATAATTACAAAATATTCTGTTTTTTATCTATTTATTCAGGCTTTTTTCAATATATATTTGACAATTATGGGTTTACTTAAAGTGACAAAATAATGACAGTCAAATTCCCGTGAGTAATTGGAGATATTCATTTTTCTTACATTTTTATTAACAAAAATAAAAAAATTAAAAAGTGAGAATATACTTGAAAAAAGAAATAAAAATGAAAAAACAGATAAAAAATAAAATGGGCTGCTTTTCCAGTTAAATGCAGATGTAACAGTAAGCAGTTTAATAGAGTGATCAAAGAATATCCTATGTTTGTCACTATGCTTTTGAGTGAGCAAGTGTAAAAAAAAATATTCAAATTTTATTTTTTTATGGTGCTAAACTTTTTCTTTTCGTATTGATTCTTATATAATGGTTTGTTTTTTTCTTTGCTATAATCTTCACTTAGGATTGCCTAACAGTTCTTTTTATTAAACAAATTTTTATGTACTGCATGCATAATTCTCAATACTATTTCTCCTACACCTTTAATTTCCTTATTTTCCAAAAGAAGCAAAATGTTTTTAAATTCCTGACATTAAATTGGCTTATATATCTCCATGGTTTCATGTTCTATGCAGCATGATGCACAAGAAGAACAATATTGAAAGCAACATCAAGTGTTTTTTTCCCATAGGAAAGAAAGCAACGCATTGGAAATGAATGCATCCAGCAATTTCTTGCATGTAATGATTACCCAATTGGCCATGAGAACCATAAAACAAAAGAATCCCACTAACCAACACCTCATCAGCCACTGCATATAAATAGAAAACAGTGAAAAAATTCATCCAATGCCTTCACCAGTCACCATTTAAAACGCAGAACCAAAATACAGAGTGAGAGTCTTCGGACTTCCATTACAGCAACAATCCCTTTCTGAAAACAAAGGAAAAATGTTTGGAGTTGAGGATGTGTACAATGTGGTGTCTGGTACCTTCCCTTTATATGTCCCTTTCTTCCTAGGCTATGGCTCTGTAAGATGGTGGAAGATCTTTAGTCCCGAGCAATGAATAGCCATCAACAAGCTTGTTGCCTTTTTCACCCTCACTTTCTTCACCTTCCAGTTTGTGTCGTATGTCGATCCTTTCAACATGAATTATCGCTTCCTCGCCATCGATGCGCTCTCTAAGGTGATGATAGTGGTGATCCTGGCTCTATGAAACCCTCTCTTTCTCTTATGTGTAGGTTCCAGCTTCTCCAAGAGTGTCCATGATCCTTTTAAAAAACATACTTGCATGAGTTTTTCAATTAATTTAAACATGTAGATTCATTTATCATTGTTTATTTACTAAAAATCATGCTTTGGATCGAGCCAATTTAACAAGAATTCTTGAGTTTTAGTTAATCAAGTTTTTGGTGTAACATGTACCATTGATTTTTTATTTTTTTTGTTGAGCTAAAAATACATCTAAACATGAAAACTTTTTAAACTAATACATGTTTTCTACTAAATAAAGTATGAAGATCACATCTACAGGTTTAGATTAAACAAAACATATACAAATATGTTTTAAAAGGAGTCGCAAACGATCTAGTTGATAAAAGATATGAAACTCTCTCTCTCTCAATATATATATATATATATATATATATATATATATATATATATATATATATATATATATATATATATATATATATATATATATATATATATAAACACGTGTGTGTAAACATGCAATTTGATAAATTGCAGGATCCAACACTATAGAGCTAGTACGACTGCAGTTAACGATTCCATAGTTGGACTGTTAAAGCTAACCTGAATGATGGCAACTCGTAGAACTGTCCCACGCAGACCCACAACAAAGGATGCGATGGCCATAGCTGCTGGCCCTACAACGAACCTCAAGACCAACCCAAACACTGCCAATTTCGGCCCACATGCTACAAACGTCTCTTGTTGTGCCATGAAAACTCCTGCAAAAACAAATACCCTACAAATAAGCACAAAAAACACTAACTGAACATTGTTCATGCATGCTGATGGAGCAAGGTTTGATGAAGATGAAGCATCATGCATGCAAACATTTGGATCTGTCACCTGGGTGTGGGTGTGGGTGTGGGTGTGGGTGTGGGTGTAGGTATGGAGGGTATGACACAGCAAATCTAAAAAATGTGGGTACGGGACACGGCTATATATATATATATCACATAAATATAAATAAAATCAAAATAAATTGAATATAATATAAATATACATGATATATCTAAAATATATATTATATACTGAAAATATATTTATAAATTATAAATTGAATACAGGTGTGTATGTACGAAAGGTAAAATGGTGTGTCCAGGTCGACCCGGGTCAACACGGGTGTGGAGGGCAAAATGGAGTGTCCGTGTGACAGATTTGGACGCATTTCTTCTTAAGTTTTTACCACAAGGATGAAGAGCAAAGCAATTTGCAAGAGAACATGATCAGACTCACCCATGCTAAACATTGCCATTCCTCCACCAGCTTTAGACAGTATGATTACTGATCCTTCCATCAAACTTGGCATACCAAAGTGCCACCTGTGAATTTTATGGCACAAAGAGATATTCAGTTATCAATTAATAGAAAGGATCAAGAAGCATATTGTTACATCAAATCAAGGATTAATTAATACAGAGCTTCAAATCTAAATTTCTAAGAGTTTGTAAAAGTTATGAAGCTTACCTATTAGAGACCAGAGCCCATACAACACCAACGATGCTAGCATAAGAATTAGGGTTGAAAGCAAGCTTCAGCCACACCAGCTTCATTATCGTCCTCACTGAAGGGTTCTGGTTAGAAGTCATTACACTGTTCCTTGTTTTTCTGACCTCTAACACAAAAAGCAGCACTGTGAGCCACACAATGGCCTGCACCACAGATACCTGCACCACTAGCTCTTGTGCCATCTTCCCATACATGGCATTCAACAAGGGCACACCCACAACCAATGAGTTTGTGAGTGTAGACAGAGAGAAACATGTTATGGACCAGCAATAGCTCCCACTACTGCTGCACTTAGCCCATAGAGACAGGATCACCACTATCATCAACTTAGAGAGCGTGTCGGCGGCAAGGAAGCGATAATTCATGTTGAAAGGATCAACATGCGACACAAACTCGAAGGTGAAGAAAGGGAGGATGAAAAAGACAACAAGCTTGTTGATGGCTATGCATTGCTGGGGATTAAAAATCTTCCACCATCTTACAGAGCCATAGCCTAGGAAGAGAGGGACATACAAAGGGAAGGTACCAGACACCACATTGTAAACATCCTCAACTCTAATCATTTTTCCTTTGTTTTCGGAAAGGGATTGTTGCTGTAATGGAAGTCGGAAGACTCTCACTTTTAAATGGTGACTGGTGAAGGCATTGGATGAATCGTTCCTAGTTGCCACCGGCTCCTTGCTACCACGGGTGGGAGTGGGAGGGTTCAGCCTTGGGAAGAAAACGGAGGAAGAAACAAGAAGACTAATGTCTGTGTTTCTTGTTTCCTAAATTTAAAAAACTAAAGAACTCGTGTACAAAAGAAAAAGGTTGGCTTTTTTGGATAATTACAAGCCAACCATTGCTTGACTCGGCCGAGTCATTAGTGACTTGGTTGGCTTGACCGAGTCAAGGACAAAACTCGTCCGAGTTTTGAGCGACTTGTGACTAACCCGAGTCAATCGAGTCTTAAACAAGTCAAGGCAAATTTATGTTGGCTTGACCAGTAACTGAGCAATTCGAACCGAGTGAACCGACGAGTTTTTAGACCTTGGGTTACATCTATACCATCGAGATGAGCGGAGCCCTTATGAGCAAAAAGGAGAAAAGAAAAAAAATTCTCACGTATCATAGGGTTTATGGCAAACTCTGGGATTTTTGGTCCGGGTTAGAGTCTAAAAATCTGTAATTTGAGCATTGTGGGATTTCATTATAGAACTAATCCCAACTATTGTATCGTCCTAACGAATGCGTGGTGATTTGGGTTGAAAGCCAGAACACAAATTCTAGCTAAACCTGAACAAGCTCCCATGAAGAGTCGAATGGCAAGGAGAGTTGGTCCCCCCTTAAATTGTGCACCATATTTCACTTTCACCAACAGACCCTAAACCCTAACTTTGAATCTTCTGAAAAACCACACCCTGATTTAGAAACCTAAACCCTAAACCTAACCTCTACCATCACGTCATGTTAACCTGCCATAATTTGGCTATTAAATGCAGAAACTATAATATAGTATACGTTAACCTGCCATAATTTCACTGCGTACTATTCTTAGCCCTTAAATATTACATTTAAAGAAAATAACCGCCACACTCTGCCAGGCACAGAGGTGTCCTGGACAAGTTGAGTTTTTGTTTAGGTGTTTCATTCACTTTTACTTAATTTTTTTATTTTTTATTTTTCTCGCAAGTGTTCTGGACACCACTGCTTCAGAAGGAGGGGCGGCAGACCAAAAAAAGGTGTCCCGCTAGATCTGCAAGATGCCGTGTTCCAGGCATTCCATGTCTGACGTTTGCTTCAGGTGCATGGAGCACGGATTAAAGCAACCCACGAATGCAGCTCTCCACTCAATCCAAAGTGCCCTGAGGACTGTTTGGATGGGAATTAGTTCAGCCCAAACCTGGCCCATGAACTAAATTGGGCATGCACCAGCTGGCCTTGTACTAAATGGGTCGAGTCATGCTCCTGGGTTCTTTTTCTTCTTGCTAGCACCAAAGGGTGAACGTTGGGATAGGCTGACCCAATATGACCTGATGTCCATTAGGGTCCAATGGGCCAGGCGCTGGAAATGGATTGTATGTGAGCTGAATCCTGATTGATGCTATCCAAATCTGAATTTTGTCCAGTCAAATTAGATCCGAGACCGAATTACCTTTAAGATATGATGATGTAAGTTTAAATCTTGATTCCAAATACACATGCTGATGCTGGATCCGGCAAAAGAAGACCGAAATCAAGGATTTCAGATGGAAAATGTTTAAATAAATTGGATTAAATCATAACAAGATATATAGTTCTGAATCAGAAAATGATCCAATTGTGTAAATCCAAATCCGACATGAATTATATCTTTTCAGATCTTACATTAATGATCCATATCAGAAAAGTGATGTGTTGCATCAGATTCGAGGACTGACCATACCCGGTTCATTTGCACCCGTAACCCGAACCTTGACTTGACACCAGGATTGGGCTGATTCTTTGGAAGAATTGTTCCGAATTTGCTTCTATAAAGGGCCGATTGAGATTTAATAATATTAAATTTTTTAAAGGGTTTTAAATAAGTTTTTAATATTTGTTTTTGTTTTTAATGACATGATTCCAATCAATTTTTGGTTCAATTCTAAATCGGCCGATTTTCAAAATCTATTCAAACCCAGAAACCCATTTTGACAAAATACATGCTAACTTTTGTGAGAGGGAGAGAGGGTTTGTCCAACTAGGCCACGCTCATCCAGGTGACTCAGACTGCCCAAGATACGGACCATGCAGTAACACCCAGGGTAGATCATGTCCAATCACATTGCACATTTTGAGTGTGCCGCTGCACCTGACCCCCCTCCATCTCTGGGGTACAGCCTGTCATAGCTGCCCAACAGAAGATAGAGGGCAGACTGGGTGCATCAGCACACTAAAGTATGCAATATGATTGCACCTAATCTTCAGTCACAAACACCTTGATACACCAAACATGAGGCTGAGGTGAAAAGATGAGGTTCCATATGATTGCACAAACAGTTGTGCATTAAGCACCTGATCACCCTCCATCTTGAGGACAAGGCCTGTCAGGTGCAGGACCCAAGATTTGATGGAGGGCGTAATACAACCATTTAAGTGTCCCTCTTCTCTCTTTTTTTTGGGGTTCACCTCCCCCCTAGTAATCACATTCAACTTTCCTCTTCCAGGACTTATTGGTGTTCCAAAAAGCGCGCCAGTCTCAATGATCTTGAAGATATATGTGGTCTCTAAACAAATTAATAAAAATGCAGCTAAGTAATGATATTACAGCGCGCGCGCACACACACACACACACACACACACATATATATATATATATACTGCGATTACATTCTTCTTAGCACCCATTACATTATTAAAATTTTTAAATAATGTTAGATACATGTATATAACTGCCAAAATTTTCCGTTTCATGTCAGCACCCTATATGTTCACATTACTACATCAAACTAGAGGTGTACCATAAGATACATCTTGTATTGTATGATACACACTTGTATTCTATCGATTTTGCCCATAGTAACAATATGTATCATACCATATCATACGATACTTATAACATTGCCCTTGACAACTTATCAATTCTATCAAGTGACTGACACTTAATTGACAGATTTTCCGATAAGGCTATTGTAGGAGTTAATCTTCAAACTCGTCCAGCCTGCAACATATTTACAACAAAGGAGCACCAGGTAGGCAGGTGAGGG
This sequence comes from Nuphar pumila, assembly GCF_984573655.1. Lineage (NCBI taxonomy): Eukaryota > Viridiplantae > Streptophyta > Magnoliopsida > Nymphaeales > Nymphaeaceae > Nuphar > Nuphar pumila. The sequence continues at coordinate 125,123,324 of NC_143255.1, forward strand.
ACAGATATACGGTCTCTTCATTCCTACTTATGGTTCTTGCTTCTGCAAGTCGCTGTGTTCTACTCTAACTGACTTTCTGTTAACCCCAGGAGTTGTTTTCACGCCCTTGGTGCCTAGACATAATTATGTAACAATACTCAACCCTAATAGTGATGAAAATTTCCATAACACCACACCTTTGATCCTTTAACCATCCATCACAGGGCTGACAAGAAAAATCCAATGCAAATCAAACATTAAATTGAAGGATGAGGCGAATAACGGAAAGAGATACTTCAATTCATGCGAAAATGCATCTAATCTGCTAATGATATTATACAGTATGTGATAGATAAAAGACATAGTGAATGACAGAAGTAAAACAACGATTTTCACTAAAAAAATACAACAATATCAAGTAATATATTATATATGCATACAGCGTGATAGAAATAGGAAAGGAAACACATATTGAGACTAAAAATTCGTTCAGATCATCAAGCTCTAAGAATCATCACCAGGATTCATCTTCTAATCGATTCCTTGACCTCTTCCTTTGGATACTATGCAATTTCCAACGAACAATAAACATAAAACCCTAGAGGTTTAGCGCGACAGAGAAAAAATGACGATTTGAAGATGAAGGAAGCGGAAGACACAGATCCGACGAATTATCTACCGATTCATGCCAGAAAGCATCCGATAGAGAGGAAAGAATGAAAAAGAAACAAAAAATACGACGTATTAGAAATGAAATAGGGAAAATAAACGAGATCAAAAGAATCCAAACCTTGATCTCGATTAATAGACCAATCGAACGTCAAATTACGCCCCTCGGCTTCGTGGATTTGAGATCCTCACGAGAATTCATCGTCCTAGAGTCGGTACCGATCATCGCCTGAGGATGATCGCTGGGATTCATTTTCCGATCGACTCTCTGCCTTCCTCCGTCGCAATCAGACATAATGGTGGGCGAGGATGATCCGAGTCAGACGAATTATCTACCGATTCACGCCAGAAAGCATCCAATAACGAAAAAAGAAACCAAAAATTCAACGCAGCAGAAATGATATAGGGCAAAAAACAGGAGATAACCTTGATCTCGATTTGTAGTCCAACCGAACATCAAATGACGCCTCCCGCCTTCGTGGATTTAAGATGCTCTCGAGGATTAATCGTGCAAGAATCTGTACCGATCATCGCCTGAGGATTATCACGAGGATTCATTTTGCCATTGACTCGTTGCCTTCTTCCGTTGCGATCGGACGCAATGGCGGGCGAGTCGATGCCTTCCTCCAATTCGAGACAGAACCGCGCGAAAGAGAGCACATTTGAAAAATGGGGGGGAGGGAGGGAACTGTTAGTTTATATAGCATGCGGATCACCAAAAGTCAGTTGGAGAGACGTGGATCGGATCCACTAAAAAGGAATAGAATCGTTAAACTTTGACCCTGATCCGGGTTGGACCTTATGTCAATGGGTTGGGTTTTACCAGGACCCGACTCATGCCAAACCCTATAGGGTCGGAGTCTGGTAATAGAGGAGGCCTCATTAGAAACCGGACTGGATTAATTTTTAGAGCCGGTATGGTTTGTGAAATTTCGTAGTTGGCATAGTGGGATTAGGGGTGGCAATCGTGTCGGGTTGGCGGGTCGACCCGACAGGTTGGCGGGTCAGCAGACCTCAACCCGAACCCGACCCGTTTAATAAACGGGTCGGCTGTGGCAAACACGAACCCGACCCGTTTAATAAACGGGTAACCCGACACGACCCGCCAACCCATTTAATAAATGGGTTGGGTCGGGTAAACGGGTTCTCAGGTTCGCGGGTCAGGTTGACGGGTCGGGTTGACGGGTCAGGTTGGCGGGTTGACCCACCCGCCTAACCCGTTTATTAAACGCGTCAGCCGGGTTGGCATACCCCCAACCCGAACCGGACCTGTTTAATAAACGGGTTACGCGGGTCGACCCGTTTATTAAACGGGTTGGCTTAAGCCCAACCCGAACCCGCCTAAGAGGCGGGTTGGTGGGTCGGGTTGGCGGGTCGTGTCAGAAATTGCCACCCCTAAGTGGGATGGGGCCTTAGACCGTTTTTTGGATAATTACAAGCCAACCATTGCTTGACTCGGCCGAGTCATTAGTGACTTGGTTGGCTTGACCGAGTCAAGGACAAAACTCGTCCGAGTTTTGAGCGACTTGTGACTAACCCGAGTCAATCGAGTCTTAAACAAGTCAAGGCAAATTTATGTTGGCTTGACCAGTAACTGAGCAATTCGAACCGAGTGAACCGACGAGTTTTTAGACCTTGGGTTACATCTATACCATCGAGATGAGCGGAGCCCTTATGAGCAAAAAGGAGAAAAGAAAAAAAATTCTCACGTATCATAGGGTTTATGGCAAACTCTGGGATTTTTGGTCCGGGTTAGAGTCTAAAAATCTGTAATTTGAGCATTGTGGGATTTCATTATAGAACTAATCCCAACTATTGTATCGTCCTAACGAATGCGTGGTGATTTGGGTTGAAAGCCAGAACACAAATTCTAGCTAAACCTGAACAAGCTCCCATGAAGAGTCGAATGGCAAGGAGAGTTGGTCCCCCCTTAAATTGTGCACCATATTTCACTTTCACCAACAGACCCTAAACCCTAACTTTGAATCTTCTGAAAAACCACACCCTGATTTAGAAACCTAAACCCTAAACCTAACCTCTACCATCACGTCATGTTAACCTGCCATAATTTGGCTATTAAATGCAGAAACTATAATACAGTATACGTTAACCTGCCATAATTTCACTGCGTACTATTCTTAGCCCTTAAATATTACATTTAAAGAAAATAACCGCCACACTCTGCCAGGCACAGAGGTGTCCTGGACAAGTTGAGTTTTTGTTTAGGTGTTTCATTCACTTTTACTTAATTTTTTTATTTTTTGTTTTTCTCGCAAGTGTTCTGGACACCACTGCTTCAGAAGGAGGGGCGGCAGACCAAAAAAAGGTGTCCCGCTAGATCTGCAAGATGCCGTGTTCCAGGCATTCCATGTGTCTGACGTTTGCTTCAGGTGCATGGAGCACGGATTACAGCAACCCACGAATGCAGCTCTCCACTCAATCCAAAGTGCCCTGAGGACTGTTTGGATGGGGATTAGTTCAGCCCAAACCTGGCCCATGAACTAAATTGGGCATGCACCAGCTGGCCTTGTACTAAATGGGTCGAGTCATGCTCCTGGGTTCTTTTTCTTCTTGCTAGCACCAAAGGGTGAACGTTGGGATAGGCTGACCCAATATGACCTGATGTCCATTAGGGTCCAATGGGCCAGGCGCTGGAAATGGATTGTATGTGAGCTGAATCCTGATTGATGCTATCCAAATCTGAATTTTGTCCAGTCAAATTAGATCCGAGACCGAATTACCTTTAAGATATGATGATGTAAGTTTAAATCTTGATTCCAAATACACATGCTGATGCTGGATCCGGCAAAAGAAGACCGAAATCAAGGATTTCAGATGGAAAATGTTTAAATAAATTGGATTAAATCATAACAAGATATATAGTTCTGAATCAGAAAATGATCCAATTGTGTAAATCCAAATCCGACATGAATTATATCTTTTCAGATCTTACATTAATGATCCATATCAGAAAAGTGATGTGTTGCATCAGATTCGAGGACTGACCATACCCGGTTCATTTGCACCCGTAACCCGAACCTTGACTTGACACCAGGATTGGGCTGATTCTTTGGAAGAATTGTTCTGAATTTGCTTCTATAAAGGGCCGATTGAGATTTAATAATATTAAATTTTTTAAAGGGTTTTAAATAAGTTTTTAATATTTGTTTTTGTTTTTAATGACATGATTCCAATCAATTTTTGGTTCAATTCTAAATCGGCCGATTTTCAAAATCTATTCAAACCCAGAAACCCATTTTGACAAAATACATGCTAACTTTTGTGAGAGGGAGAGAGGGTTTGTCCAACTAGGCCGCGCTCATCCAGGTGACTCAGACTGCCCAAGATACGGACCATGCAGTAACACCCAGGGCAGATCATGTCCAATCACATTGCACATTTTGAGTGTGCCGCTGCACCTGACCCCCCTCCATCTCTGGGGTACAGCCTGTCGTAGCTGCCCAACAGAAGATAGAGGGCAGACTGGGTGCATCAGCACACTAAAGTATGCAATATGATTGCACCTAATCTTCAGTCACAAACACCTTGATACACCAAACATGAGGCTGAGGTGAAAAGATGAGGTTCCATATGATTGCACAAACAGTTGTGCATTAAGCACCTGATCACCCTCCATCTTGAGGACAAGGCCTGTCAGGTGCAGGACCCAAGATTTGATGGAGGGCGTAATACAACCATTTAAGTGTCCCTCTTCTCTCTTTTTTTTGGGGTTCACCTCCCCCCTAGTAATCACATTCAACTTTCCTCTTCCAGGACTTATTGGTGTTCCAAAAAGCGCGCCAGTCTCAATGATCTTGAAGATATATGTGGTCTCTAAACAAATTAATAAAAATGCAGCTAAGTAATGATATTACAGCGCGCGCGCACACACACACACACACACACACACACACACACACACACATATATATATATATATACTGCGATTACATTCTTCTTAGCACCCATTACATTATTAAAATTTTTAAATAATGTTAGATACATGTATATAACTGCCAAAATTTTCCGTTTCATGTCAGCACCCTATATGTTCACATTACTACATCAAACTAGAGGTGTACCATAAGATACATCTTGTATTGTATGATACACACTTGTATTCTATCGATTTTGCCCATAGTAACAATATGTATCATACCATATCATACGATACTTATAACATTGCCCTTGACAACTTATCAATTCTATCAAGTGACTGACACTTAATTGACAGATTTTCCGATAAGGCTATTGTAGGAGTTAATCTTCAAACTCGTCCAGCCTGCAACATATTTACAACAAAGGAGCACCAGGTAGGCAGGTGAGGGACAGATATACGGTCTCTTCATTCCTACTTATGGTTCTTGCTTCTGCAAGTCGCTGTGTTCTACTCTAACTGACTTTCTGTTAACCCCAGGAGTTGTTTTCACGCCCTTGGTGCCTAGACATAATTATGTAACAATACTCAACCCTAATAGTGATGAAAATTTCCATAACACCACACCTTTGATCCTTTAACCATCCATCACAGGGCTGACAAGAAAAATCCAATGCAAATCAAACATTAAATTGAAGGATGAGGCGAATAACGGAAAGAGATACTTCAATTCATGCGAAAATGCATCTAATCTGCTAATGATATTATACAGTATGTGATAGATAAAAGACATAGTGAATGACAGAAGTAAAACAACGATTTTCACTAAAAAAATACAACAATATCAAGTAATATATTATATATGCATACAGCGTGATAGAAATAGGAAAGGAAACACATATTGAGACTAAAAATTCGTTCAGATCATCAAGCTCTAAGAATCATCACCAGGATTCATCTTCTAATCGATTCCTTGACCTCTTCCTTTGGATACTATGCAATTTCCAACGAACAATAAACATAAAACCCTAGAGGTTTAGCGCGACAGAGAAAAAATGACGATTTGAAGATGAAGGAAGCGGAAGACACAGATCCGACGAATTATCTACCGATTCATGCCAGAAAGCATCCGATAGAGAGGAAAGAATGAAAAAGAAACAAAAAATACGACGTATTAGAAATGAAATAGGGAAAATAAACGAGATCAAAAGAATCCAAACCTTGATCTCGATTAATAGACCAATCGAACGTCAAATTACGCCCCTCGGCTTCGTGGATTTGAGATCCTCACGAGAATTCATCGTCCTAGAGTCGGTACCGATCATCGCCTGAGGATGATCGCTGGGATTCATTTTCCGATCGACTCTCTGCCTTCCTCCGTCGCAATCAGACATAATGGTGGGCGAGGATGATCCGAGTCAGACGAATTATCTACCGATTCACGCCAGAAAGCATCCAATAACGAAAAAAGAAACCAAAAATTCAACGCAGCAGAAATGATATAGGGCAAAAAACAGGAGATAACCTTGATCTCGATTTGTAGTCCAACCGAACATCAAATGACGCCTCCCGCCTTCGTGGATTTAAGATGCTCTCGAGGATTAATCGTGCAAGAATCTGTACCGATCATCGCCTGAGGATTATCACGAGGATTCATTTTGCCATTGACTCGTTGCCTTCTTCCGTTGCGATCGGACGCAATGGCGGGCGAGTCGATGCCTTCCTCCAATTCGAGACAGAACCGCGCGAAAGAGAGCACATTTGAAAAATGGGGGGGAGGGAGGGAACTGTTAGTTTATATAGCATGCGGATCACCAAAAGTCAGTTGGAGAGACGTGGATCGGATCCACTAAAAAGGAATAGAATCGTTAAACTTTGACCCTGATCCGGGTTGGACCTTATGTCAATGGGTTGGGTTTTACCAGGACCCGACTCATGCCAAACCCTATAGGGTCGGAGTCTGGTAATAGAGGAGGCCTCATTAGAAACCGGACTGGATTAATTTTTAGAGCCGGTATGGTTTGTGAAATTTCGTAGTTGGCATAGTGGGATTAGGGGTGGCAATCGTGTCGGGTTGGCGGGTCGACCCGACAGGTTGGCGGGTCAGCAGACCTCAACCCGAACCCGACCCGTTTAATAAACGGGTCGGCTGTGGCAAACACGAACCCGACCCGTTTAATAAACGGGTAACCCGACACGACCCGCCAACCCATTTAATAAATGGGTTGGGTCGGGTAAACGGGTTCTCAGGTTCGCGGGTCAGGTTGACGGGTCGGGTTGACGGGTCAGGTTGGCGGGTTGACCCACCCGCCTAACCCGTTTATTAAACGCGTCAGCCGGGTTGGCATACCCCCAACCCGAACCGGACCTGTTTAATAAACGGGTTACGCGGGTCGACCCGTTTATTAAACGGGTTGGCTTAAGCCCAACCCGAACCCGCCTAAGAGGCGGGTTGGTGGGTCGGGTTGGCGGGTCGTGTCAGAAATTGCCACCCCTAAGTGGGATGGGGCCTTAGACCGTTTTTTGGATAATTACAAGCCAACCATTGCTTGACTCGGCCGAGTCATTAGTGACTTGGTTGGCTTGACCGAGTCAAGGACAAAACTCGTCCGAGTTTTGAGCGACTTGTGACTAACCCGAGTCAATCGAGTCTTAAACAAGTCAAGGCAAATTTATGTTGGCTTGACCAGTAACTGAGCAATTCGAACCGAGTGAACCGACGAGTTTTTAGACCTTGGGTTACATCTATACCATCGAGATGAGCGGAGCCCTTATGAGCAAAAAGGAGAAAAGAAAAAAAATTCTCACGTATCATAGGGTTTATGGCAAACTCTGGGATTTTTGGTCCGGGTTAGAGTCTAAAAATCTGTAATTTGAGCATTGTGGGATTTCATTATAGAACTAATCCCAACTATTGTATCGTCCTAACGAATGCGTGGTGATTTGGGTTGAAAGCCAGAACACAAATTCTAGCTAAACCTGAACAAGCTCCCATGAAGAGTCGAATGGCAAGGAGAGTTGGTCCCCCCTTAAATTGTGCACCATATTTCACTTTCACCAACAGACCCTAAACCCTAACTTTGAATCTTCTGAAAAACCACACCCTGATTTAGAAACCTAAACCCTAAACCTAACCTCTACCATCACGTCATGTTAACCTGCCATAATTTGGCTATTAAATGCAGAAACTATAATACAGTATACGTTAACCTGCCATAATTTCACTGCGTACTATTCTTAGCCCTTAAATATTACATTTAAAGAAAATAACCGCCACACTCTGCCAGGCACAGAGGTGTCCTGGACAAGTTGAGTTTTTGTTTAGGTGTTTCATTCACTTTTACTTAATTTTTTTATTTTTTGTTTTTCTCGCAAGTGTTCTGGACACCACTGCTTCAGAAGGAGGGGCGGCAGACCAAAAAAAGGTGTCCCGCTAGATCTGCAAGATGCCGTGTTCCAGGCATTCCATGTGTCTGACGTTTGCTTCAGGTGCATGGAGCACGGATTACAGCAACCCACGAATGCAGCTCTCCACTCAATCCAAAGTGCCCTGAGGACTGTTTGGATGGGGATTAGTTCAGCCCAAACCTGGCCCATGAACTAAATTGGGCATGCACCAGCTGGCCTTGTACTAAATGGGTCGAGTCATGCTCCTGGGTTCTTTTTCTTCTTGCTAGCACCAAAGGGTGAACGTTGGGATAGGCTGACCCAATATGACCTGATGTCCATTAGGGTCCAATGGGCCAGGCGCTGGAAATGGATTGTATGTGAGCTGAATCCTGATTGATGCTATCCAAATCTGAATTTTGTCCAGTCAAATTAGATCCGAGACCGAATTACCTTTAAGATATGATGATGTAAGTTTAAATCTTGATTCCAAATACACATGCTGATGCTGGATCCGGCAAAAGAAGACCGAAATCAAGGATTTCAGATGGAAAATGTTTAAATAAATTGGATTAAATCATAACAAGATATATAGTTCTGAATCAGAAAATGATCCAATTGTGTAAATCCAAATCCGACATGAATTATATCTTTTCAGATCTTACATTAATGATCCATATCAGAAAAGTGATGTGTTGCATCAGATTCGAGGACTGACCATACCCGGTTCATTTGCACCCGTAACCCGAACCTTGACTTGACACCAGGATTGGGCTGATTCTTTGGAAGAATTGTTCTGAATTTGCTTCTATAAAGGGCCGATTGAGATTTAATAATATTAAATTTTTTAAAGGGTTTTAAATAAGTTTTTAATATTTGTTTTTGTTTTTAATGACATGATTCCAATCAATTTTTGGTTCAATTCTAAATCGGCCGATTTTCAAAATCTATTCAAACCCAGAAACCCATTTTGACAAAATACATGCTAACTTTTGTGAGAGGGAGAGAGGGTTTGTCCAACTAGGCCGCGCTCATCCAGGTGACTCAGACTGCCCAAGATACGGACCATGCAGTAACACCCAGGGCAGATCATGTCCAATCACATTGCACATTTTGAGTGTGCCGCTGCACCTGACCCCCCTCCATCTCTGGGGTACAGCCTGTCGTAGCTGCCCAACAGAAGATAGAGGGCAGACTGGGTGCATCAGCACACTAAAGTATGCAATATGATTGCACCTAATCTTCAGTCACAAACACCTTGATACACCAAACATGAGGCTGAGGTGAAAAGATGAGGTTCCATATGATTGCACAAACAGTTGTGCATTAAGCACCTGATCACCCTCCATCTTGAGGACAAGGCCTGTCAGGTGCAGGACCCAAGATTTGATGGAGGGCGTAATACAACCATTTAAGTGTCCCTCTTCTCTCTTTTTTTTGGGGTTCACCTCCCCCCTAGTAATCACATTCAACTTTCCTCTTCCAGGACTTATTGGTGTTCCAAAAAGCGCGCCAGTCTCAATGATCTTGAAGATATATGTGGTCTCTAAACAAATTAATAAAAATGCAGCTAAGTAATGATATTACAGCGCGCGCGCACACACACACACACACACACACACACACACACACACACATATATATATATATATACTGCGATTACATTCTTCTTAGCACCCATTACATTATTAAAATTTTTAAATAATGTTAGATACATGTATATAACTGCCAAAATTTTCCGTTTCATGTCAGCACCCTATATGTTCACATTACTACATCAAACTAGAGGTGTACCATAAGATACATCTTGTATTGTATGATACACACTTGTATTCTATCGATTTTGCCCATAGTAACAATATGTATCATACCATATCATACGATACTTATAACATTGCCCTTGACAACTTATCAATTCTATCAAGTGACTGACACTTAATTGACAGATTTTCCGATAAGGCTATTGTAGGAGTTAATCTTCAAACTCGTCCAGCCTGCAACATATTTACAACAAAGGAGCACCAGGTAGGCAGGTGAGGGACAGATATACGGTCTCTTCATTCCTACTTATGGTTCTTGCTTCTGCAAGTCGCTGTGTTCTACTCTAACTGACTTTCTGTTAACCCCAGGAGTTGTTTTCACGCCCTTGGTGCCTAGACATAATTATGTAACAATACTCAACCCTAATAGTGATGAAAATTTCCATAACACCACACCTTTGATCCTTTAACCATCCATCACAGGGCTGACAAGAAAAATCCAATGCAAATCAAACATTAAATTGAAGGATGAGGCGAATAACGGAAAGAGATACTTCAATTCATGCGAAAATGCATCTAATCTGCTAATGATATTATACAGTATGTGATAGATAAAAGACATAGTGAATGACAGAAGTAAAACAACGATTTTCACTAAAAAAATACAACAATATCAAGTAATATATTATATATGCATACAGCGTGATAGAAATAGGAAAGGAAACACATATTAAGACTAAAAATTCGTTCAGATCATCAAGCTCTAAGAATCATCACCAGGATTCATCTTCTAATCGATTCCTTGACCTCTTCCTTTGGATACTATGCAATTTCCAACGAACAATAAACATAAAACCCTAGAGGTTTAGCGCGACAGAGAAAAAATGACGATTTGAAGATGAAGGAAGCGGAAGACACAGATCCGACGAATTATCTACCGATTCATGCCAGAAAGCATCCGATAGAGAGGAAAGAATGAAAAAGAAACAAAAAATACGACGTATTAGAAATGAAATAGGGAAAATAAACGAGATCAAAAGAATCCAAACCTTGATCTCGATTAATAGACCAATCGAACGTCAAATTACGCCCCTCGGCTTCGTGGATTTGAGATCCTCACGAGAATTCATCGTCCTAGAGTCGGTACCGATCATCGCCTGAGGATGATCGCTGGGATTCATTTTCCGATCGACTCTCTGCCTTCCTCCGTCGCAATCAGACATAATGGTGGGCGAGGATGATCCGAGTCAGACGAATTATCTACCGATTCACGCCAGAAAGCATCCAATAACGAAAAAAGAAACAAAAAATTCAACGCAGCAGAAATGATATAGGGCAAAAAACAGGAGATAACCTTGATCTCGATTTGTAGTCCAACCGAACATCAAATGACGCCTCCCGCCTTCGTGGATTTAAGATGCTCTCGAGGATTAATCGTGCAAGAATCTGTACCGATCATCGCCTGAGGATTATCACGAGGATTCATTTTGCCATTGACTCGTTGCCTTCTTCCGTTGCGATCGGACGCAATGGCGGGCGAGTCGATGCCTTCCTCCAATTCGAGACAGAACCGCGCGAAAGAGAGCACATTTGAAAAATGGGGGGGAGGGAGGGAACTGTTAGTTTATATAGCGTGCGGATCACCAAAAGTTAGTTGGAGAGACGTGGATCGGATCCACTAAAAAGGAATAGAATCGTTAAACTTTGACCCTGATCCGGGTTGGACCTTATGTCAATGGGTTGGGTTTTACCAGGACCCGACTCATGCCAAACCCTATAGGGTCGGAGTCTGGTAATAGAGGAGGCCTCATTAGAAACCGGACTGGATTAATTTTTAGAGCCGGTATGGTTTGTGAAATTTCGTAGTTGGCATAGTGGGATTAGGGGTGGCAATCGTGTCGGGTTGGCGGGTCGACCCGACAGGTTGGCGGGTCAGCAGACCTCAACCCGAACCCGACCCGTTTATTAAACGGGTCGGCTGTGGCAAACACGAACCCGACCCGTTTAATAAACGGGTAACCCGACACGACCCGCCAACCCATTTAATAAATGGGTTGGGTCGGGTAAACGGGTTCTCAGGTTCGCGGGTCAGGTTGACGGGTCGGGTTGACGGGTCAGGTTGGCGGGTTGACCCACCCGCCTAACCCGTTTATTAAACGTGTCAGCCGGGTTGGCATACCCCCAACCCGAGCCGGACCTGTTTAATAAACGGGTTACGCGGGTCGACCCGTTTATTAAACGGGTTGGCTTAAGCCCAACCCGAACCCGCCTAAGAGGCGGGTTGGTGGGTCGGGTTGGCGGGTCGTGTCAGAAATTGCCACCCCTAAGTGGGATGGGGCCTTAGACCGTTTTTTTGGATAATTACAAGCCAACCATTGCTTGACTCGGCCGAGTCATTAGTGACTTGGTTGGCTTGACCGAGTCAAGGACAAAACTCGTCCGAGTTTTGAGCGACTTGTGACTAACCCGAGTCAATCGAGTCTTAAACAAGTCAAGGCAAATTTATGTTGGCTTGACCAGTAACTGAGCAATTCAAACCGAGTGAACCGACGAGTTTTTAGACCTTGGGTTACATCTATACCATCGAGATGAGCGGAGCCCTTATGAGCAAAAAGGAGAAAAGAAAAAAAATTCTCACGTATCATAGGGTTTATGGCAAACTCTGGGATTTTTCAGCATTGACCTGATCTGCTTCCAGTTAAAACTGGGTCTAGAGCTTGGTGACTTGAAGAGGGCGTTTGGACTGTTGTGTTCCCTTTTATGTGGGACCCATAGTGGGAACCAACACCAGGCAAAAATGGAAAAGATTGTTGCATCTAAGGGTGGCAATCGGGTCGGGTTGGTGGGTCAGCATACCTCAACCTGAACCCGACCCGTTTATTAAATGGGTCGGCTGTGGCAATCACGAACCCGACCCGTTTATTAAACGGGTAACCCGACACGACCTGCCAACCCGCTTAATAAACTGGTTGGGTCGGGTAAACGGGTTGGCGGGTCAGGTTGGCGGGTTGACCCACCCACCTAGCCCGTTTATTAAACGGGTCAGCCAGGTTGGCGGGTTGGCATACCCCTAACACGAACCCGACCCGTTTAATAAACGGGTTAGGCGAGTCGACCCGTTTATTAAACGGGTTCATTTTTGCCCAACCCGAACCTGCCTAAGAGGCGGGTTGGCGGGTCGTGTCAGGTTTTGCCACCCCTAGTTGCATCCCTCGCCTCACTTGCATCCCCATATTTTTGGGACAATAGGGTTTTACCTCGCTTGTCCAGGAAACAGGCGCCTCGCAATGTGTCCAGCCTAGGGTGGCAAACGGATCGGATATGGTCAGATATCTGATCCCAGTCCGACATGCTATATTCAGATATGGATTCTTTAAGTAAATTCCAAATGGGAATTCAGATCGGATTCATATCTGTTCAATCATCTAACTTTTGGTCGGATCAGTGTTTTGTGTCGGATCTAGAGTTGATCTAATCAAAATCTGACCCCATTGTAATGTTTAGATGTAAATAGCTTGTTTTTATTCTATTTTTTTTGGACCCTGTACTGACACTTTCTTCGGATTCCAATTCAATCTCATCTCCTCGGATCAGGATCTAGATTTTGATCTACTGCTTACACTTTGTATTCATATCGGATCTGACAAGATCCAGCCTGAGTCTGACCCATTTGCATCCCTAGCCCAGCCGGAAGCAGATCAGGTCATGCTGAACATGAGCTTTTTGCTCATGCCAGCATTCGTTTGTTTGCATTTTGGATGAATGCCACCTAGCATATAATTGTTCCGTATGTTGGCATGAGCAAAAAAGCTCATGTGCAGCATGACCTGATCTGCTTCCAGTCCAGCTTACCAAACGGTACCGAAAGACTGTGCTTAGACAAAATTATGAGCTTATAATTATGTGTAAATGTGGAACTTCATGAACATTTATGACACAAAAAGCACTTATTGTGATGGTTACAAAGGATCAAATACTTTTCAGTGAAGCTATGTAGTTAGAGATATTATTGGAGGGCCATCTGTGAATTTGCCCAACCCTTGGAGTTGCCATCAATTCAAGAGCCCAAGAATCACATAGTAAGCGATCAACAGAGGCAAGCACACAAGGATCCCAAAAATGACCCTGCAAATTAAACCAAGATGAGATTGCATGAGTGTAGAACATGCGTGCATGTCTTGGTGCATAAAGAAAGAGCTAGAGCGCGAGACTCATTGAGATCAGGTGCAATGTGATTTCACACTTTAAGTATGCTGCACCTCATCACCCACCATCTGCTGTTGGGCCGCACAGCTGACAGGCTGTATCCCAAAGATGGTAGGTGATCAAATGCAGCAGTACACTAAAAGCATGCAGTCACATTGCACCTGATCCTCCCTCGCCTAGGAGCAGAGACTTACGCTGTACTGAGCACCTCGGCGTGCAGATCATACTCCCTCGCATAGATGAATGAGGTGATTGATTGTGGCACTGCGGCCTGTCACGAGAATTGAGACAGCCATGGTTACTTGTTTTTCTCATTCAGTATATGAACTAGTAGGGATCAGATAACCATGCAATATATCCACTGTTTTTTTTAAATAATGAGGAAACCTGCCAGGGTTTCAGACCACTCAGGGTGGGTTTGTAACCACTTTGGCTCGATCCTACGTTTTGTAACAAAATAAAACATGTAAACAAATATGCAAAAAAGGTTCTTTGGTTTTTTTCTCTCTTTTTTTTTTTTGCTTAATTCTAACCATACAGATGTGATCTACATACTTGATTGGATAGGAACCAGCTCCTGGATTGTCCAATTTTAATATATAGATAGGTATTTATAGAGTTCGATTTCCCAAAATGTTTGAAGTTTTGAAGCGAATGAACCAACTGCATCTGTGAGGCCAGAATTGTGAAACCCTCTCTCTCTCTCTTTATGTGTAGGTTCCATGATCCTTTTAAAAAACATACTTGCAAGAGTTTTTCAATTAATTCAAACCTGTAGATTCATTTATCATTGCTTATTTACTAAAATCATGCTTTGGATTGAGCCAATTTAACAAGAATTTTTGATTTTTTTCTGTTGAGCTAAAAATACATCTAAACATAAGAATTTTTTAATCTAATACATGTTTTCTACTAAATAAAGTACGAAGATCACATCTACAGTCTACAGGTTTAGATTAAACAAAACAGATACAAATATGTTTTTTAAAGGAGTTTCAGACGATCTAGGAGATAAAAGATCTGCAACTCTCTCTCTCTCTATATATATATATATATATTATTTATTTATATTTATATGTATATATATAAACACGTGTGTGTGCACATGCAAGTACGACTGCAGTTAACGATTCCATAGTTGGCATGAACTGTTAAAGCTAACCTGAATGATGGCAACTCGTAGAACAGTCCCACGCAGACCCACAA
Source organism: Nuphar pumila (assembly GCF_984573655.1). Classification (NCBI taxonomy): domain Eukaryota; kingdom Viridiplantae; phylum Streptophyta; class Magnoliopsida; order Nymphaeales; family Nymphaeaceae; genus Nuphar; species Nuphar pumila. Next base: position 125,138,408 of record NC_143255.1, read on the forward strand.
CAATGGATGCGATGGCCATAGCTACTGGCCCTACAACGAACCTCAAGACCAACCCAAACACTGCCAAGCTCGGCCCACATGCTACAAACTTCTCTTGTTGTGCCATGAAAACTCCTGCAAAAACACATACCCTATAAATAAGCGCAAAAAACACTAACTGAACATTGTTCATGCTGATAGAGCAAGGTTTGATGAAGATGAAGCATCATGCAGGTAAACATTTGGATCTGTCACCTGTGTACAGGTGCGGGTGTGGGTACAGGTATGGAGGGTATGAAAAGGCAATTCCAAAAAGTGTGGGTATATATGGGACACGGCTATATATATACATATATACAAAGACAAACTAAATTCAAAATAAATTCAATATAATATAAATATACATGATATATCTAAAATATATATTATATACTGAAAATATATTTATAAATTATAAATTGAATACAAGTATGAATGTACGAAAGGTAAAATGGTGTAGTCGACACGGGTGTAGAGGGCAAAATGGAGTGTCCGTGTGACATAGATTTAGATGCATTTCTTCCTAAGTTTTTACCACAAGGATGAAGAGCAAAGCAATTTGCAAGAGAACATGATCAGACTCACCCATGCTAAACATTGCCATTCCTCCACCAGCTTTAGACAATATGGTTACAGATCCTTCCATCAAACTTGGCATACCAAAGTGCCACCTGTGAATTTTATGGCACAAAGAGATATTCAGTTATCAATTAATGGAAAGGTGCAACTATGATCTCCTTAAAGAAATAGTAAATATATATATCCCATACTTGGTGACATACTTCCATCTTCAAGGTCCCTTGTCTAAAGGGACTAACATGCATCTTTGAAAATGTTCTGGGCTGGTTAAGTCAGTATAACCTGCTAGCACCACTTTTTGAATCTTGCCCAAGCTACAGTTTTAAAAAAGAGATGCTAACAAAAATTTTCAGCTGAGATTTGAATCTTTCCCTGGCTAGACTTTTCAAAAAGAGATGCTAACATAAATTTTCAGCTGAGATCAAACTTATCACCAACAAAAACACCATGGCATCCTTATGCATGAATCTTAGATTTGGGTTTATAGTAGTTCAAAATCATCCCACTTGAACAGAAAATATATATTGCATCTAAAAACTTAGGAAGAAATGCATCTAAATCTATGTCACACGGACACTCCATTTTGCCCTCTACACTGTAACCTTTTTCAAATTTCAAAATGATACATTCACAACATTTTCTCAGAAAGTTTGGACCTAAGTACTTGTTTTTCCTATTTGCACTACAATTTCCTCTACATCAAATCTAAATTTATAAGAGTTTGTAAAAGTTATCAAAATTAAGTATGAAGCTTACCTATTAGAGATAAAAGCCCATACAACACCAACAATGCTAGCATAAGAATTTGGGTTGAGAGCAAGCTTCAGCCACACCACCTTCATTATCGTCCTCACTGAAGGCTTCTCAGTCTTTACACTACTCTCATTTCCTTGCAACTCTTTTGTCATGTCAATTGACACAACATGAGAATTCTTACTAGAAGCCATCACAGATATGACACTGCTCCTTGCTTTTCTGACCTCCAACACAAAAAGCAGCACTGTGAGCCACACAATGGCCTGCACCACAGAGACCTGCACCACTAGGTCTTGTGCCATCTTTCCATACATGGCATTCAATAAGGGCACACCCACAACCAATGAGTTTGTGAGTGTAGACAGAGAGAAACTTGTTATGGACCAGCAATAGCTCCCTTTACTGCTGCACTTAGCCCATAGAGCCAAGATCACCACTATCATCACCTTAGAGAGCGCATCGGCGGCGAGGAAGCGATAATTCATGTTGAAAGGATCGACATGAGATGCAAACTCGAAGGTGAAGAAAGGGAGGGTGAAAAAGGCAACAAGCTTATTGATGGCTATGCATTGCTCAGGACTAAAGATCTTCCACCATCTTACAGAACCATAGCCTAGGAAGAGAGGGACATATAAAGGGAAGGTACCAGACACCACATTGTACACATCCTCAACTCCAATCATTTTTCCTTTGTTTTCAGAAAGGTAGTTGTAATGGAAGCCCGAAGACTCTCACTCTTGATTTTGCTTATGCCTTTTAAATGGTGACTGGTGAAGGCATTGGATAAAAATTTTCACTGTTTTCTATTTATATGCAGTGGCTGATGAGGTGTTGGTTAGTGGGATTCTTTTGCTTTATGATTCTCATGGCCAATTGGGTAATCATTACATGCAAGAAATTGCTGGATGCATTCATTTCCATGGCTTGCTTTCTTTCCTATGGGAAGAAAACACTTGATGTTGCTTTCAATATTGTAGCTTCTTGTGCATCATGCTGCATAGAACATGAAACCATGGAGATATATAAGCCAATTTAATGTCAGGAATTTAAAACCATTTTTCTTCTTTTGGAAAATAAGGAAATTAAAGATGTAGGACAGAAATAGTCTTGAGAATTTATAATGCATGCAGTACATAAAAATTCGTTTAATAAAAAGAACTGTTAGGCAATCATAAGTGAAGATTATAGCAAAGAAAAAACAAACCATTATATAAGAATCAATACTAAAAAAAAAAGTTTAGCACCATGAAAAAATAAAATTTGAATAATTTTTTTTTACACTTGCTCACTCAAAAGCATAGTGACAAACATAGGATATTCTTTGATCACTCTATTAAACTGCTTACTGTTACATCTCCATTTAACTGGAAAAGCAACACATTTTATTTTTTATCTGTTTTTTCATTTTTATTTCTTTTTTCAAATATATTCTCGTTTTTTTTGTTTTTTGTTTTTTTGTGTTTGCTAATTAAAATGTAAGAAAAATGAATATCTCCAATTACTCACGGGAATTTGACTGCCATTATTTTGTCACTTTAAGTAAACCCGTAATTGTCAAATATATATTGAAAAAAAGGCTGAATAAATAGATAAAAAACAGAATATTTTGTCATTATGCTTAACTTCCCAAGTCACCTTTGATAAGGGTGCTTTCAGTGACAACTAATTAGAATTCACAGGTACCTTATCTCCTTTTTTTCATACATCATTAATTTGTTCATGAGAATAAGAATGATGCACGGTGGATTATTCTCTCAGAGAGAGAGAGAGAGAGAGAGAGAGAGAGAGAGAGAGAGAGAGAGAGAGAGAGAGTTGTATCTTATTCCAACCCCTTGGCTAAATCCATGTAAGCATATATTTTAGCCATGAATGTGGAATATGGAATACATGCCTCCACCATGAGAGGAAATTTTGCAAGTTTTAATTGTGGTCTTTGCCATTGTCAAGAGTAGTGCGCAATCTGCACAATTTATTCCATTCACGTTTACAGATGGAAATGAGACACGTTATCTAAGAATTAATGCCACGGTATACCAGTAACACAAGTGGGCTCTAAATGGGTCTGGACTTATGGTCCAGATCCAGGATACAATTTGTTTGTTGGCCCTTATTCAAGGGAGTTCTAGCTTATGGTTCGAGCATAAAAGCACATAGACTCGATCTTAATATGCTCCATATCATGGCTTGTGGTGGGCCCTCCATTACCAGCAACTTGGCTTCTAAAAGTTCCACCTTGGTTTCAGAATTTCAGATGACATGAGGCATGTTGGAAGTTGTCCTCCATTATAAGAAACGAACAAAGTGATGGATCAAAGGAAGTAGTATCCCACACTCGATTCTTGGATGGACTATAGCCATATCGGATCCACTTCGGTGCCATGCAGGTGTTGGACACAGCATTCAAGTTCCTATGCTAGGGATGTAAACAATTCAGATTCAGATTGGATGTGACCAATATCATATTTCACTAAACGGATTTGAATTCGATTTCAGATTTGGATGGTGAAGAGCTCTTACCAGATCTGATTTTTTACATGTAAATGGATTGGGATATCTGTTAAAATTCTGATATTTATCAGATTCAGTTATGAAAAATCAAAATCACATCCATATCCAATTATAATTGGATATGGTTTTGGCTTACCAAATGCAAATAAATGTAATCGAATTCAGTCAGATATCAGATAAAGTTAAATCCATTGGCATCCCTAAACAGTGCTCAACGGCTGGGTCCAGCTAAGGGTACAAATGGAAAGAAAATCTAGCACTCGACCAAATATATTTGAATGGTACTCAACCTAATGACTGGAAGCCACGTTGCAACGGCCTCCTCTTTAAGAGTGACATTAGCAACGTAACACCCGATCTGGGACCTTAAGAGTCAAAGTCTGGTTGATATTACTTTTCAGAGAGAAAACATATAGAGTTCACACAGAGAAAGCATGATTAATTTTTTTTTAATAACTTAATTCCTTTTACAAAGTTTATCATTCATAACATGCAGAAATAATGATTGCATAAGTATTCAATGACAAAAAATAAACTAACAAGTAATCTGCTACAAAATCGGAGTAGTCGATCACATCTTGCCTGCACTAGAGTGCCTGAAACCTACAGTTGGTTGGTGAGTCTACAACTCAGTAAAGAATATTTATAAGCTGGTAAATAACGTTAGCTTATAACTGCAGTGGACTCTAAACTCCTAATCTAAGTTTAGTTTTTGACATACCACACAAGGTTTCTATATTTTAAATTTTCTCTTTAACTCTCAATCAAACACTCACTCATGCAAAACTATAACACTAGATCAGCTATACTGGTCATAGTCGTCTATGGGCATAACAACTCATATAAAATACTCTAATTTTGTATTGTTGGCAAGACTATGAACCATACACTTTCAGTGATTCTCGGATCACCAAACACTGCAGTGAAACAACAAGAGGGACCCAACTGGTAGCAAGGCTGGAGGTCAGTCTCAAATTCAAACTCAACATGGTTAATGTTGTAACCTAACCATAATGACTTTCAATAATCTATAGTTGTCTAGTGTCTCACATATTATGTGAATATAATCCTAAGTCATATTTTAAGTTTATTACATTGAACCTTTGTAACACCTCGATCTGGAACCTCAAGAGTTCAAGTTTAGTTGGTATTACTTCCCAGAGGAAAGAATGCAAAGCTTACACAGAGAAAACGTGGCTGAAAAAAAAACTTTTTATTTCATTTCCATCCTCAACTTTTTCTTACAATGTTCATCATTCATAACAGAATAAAAATAATTACAATTTATTCAATGACAAGGAAAAGAAATTATACCAACTGCTCTGCTGAAACTGCTTACACTATGACTGATATTAATACCTGGAACCTACAGTTGTAATTAAACAAAAATGGGGGTGAGTCTACAACCCAGTAAGAAATAATCATAAGTAAATAAACAATAATTTATAATTGTAGTGGGCTCTAAGCCCCTAATCTTATTTTAAATCTCGATACACTACACATGTTTGTATATTTTAATTTTCCCCATTTTCATTCTCAAATACTCTCTCTCTCTAAACTATCACTAGGCTGGCTATACCGGTAATAGTCATCTATGGGCGTAGCAACCTTGTAGAACACCTCAATTCTACATGTTGGCCAAACAATGAACCATACACTCACAGTGGTCCCCAGACCACCAGGCACTGCAGTGAACCACCACAGAAACCCCACCGGTAGCTAGCCGGGAGGTCAAGCTCTCAATCTCGGCATGGTTCATGCTACGTCCTAAACATGATGGTTATCAATCATCCATGATCCTCCAGAGTCCCAAACCAGTGTGAGTGAAATCCTAAGTTATAACTAAGTTCACATATTGAACAAATTCTTAACTTCAAGTTCACTCGTTCCCTCACGAGTGGTGTCATGAATAATCACAACAATCTCATTCTTAATCTCATGATGACGTTAGGACTCACACACTCTCACTCAGCATGCAATGATGTAGTGTCTCTACATCATTAAATCACCGACGGCCCACTCTCCATGGTGGCTGCACTCTGGCCGCGAACCAGGTAGCCCTTGTCACAGGTTGCCACTTCCGAGATTTAAGGGGTAATGCATGCTAAACTTTGAATATCCATTCATATCACGTGAATGAACTAAATGAGACTCTAATATAAACTTAATCTCATCACAATGCATGAGTGATCAATTAGACATGCAATCACTATAGTTTTTTATCATGCATGACATATTACAATTAACATGCATATCATAATGTATTTAAATTAACTCATAATGTCAAACATGAATTTATGCATGTCATGGTCTTATTCTAATCATATCAAATCTATAGCACTACGATAACAAGCAACGTGCAAAAGAGTTTATTCACATCTAAAGTTACTTATAATATCCCTTACATCAAGTGCGAACACTGTACTTCCACCGAAGGTGAGTCTCAAGATGCTCTAACAATAGGATCTGGTCATTAAAGCAATATATTTGAATTAATTCACAAAACCTCTTACTAAAATTACCAAAATACCCTTCCCAAATCTTATTAAAAAAACCACGGTTTCTACATTATTAGTTTGACTGAATTTTATAGACCAATGGATTTCCTTCTTCAATACGAATCCAACGCACCAAACCTCACTCGATTCCGAGTTCAGAGTGCGAAGATATGTCAATTTTACTAAAATGGATCTCACGTATCCAAATGGATCTCTTGGTACATTTTGGATTTCGGGCCAATTCGAGACTCTCTTATGATCCAATTCTGATCTGGATCCAAACCCTGTCTATTTGGATTCAGATCCATTTCATAACTGGATCCAAAACTGTTTGACTGGATCCAGAAAGTCTGACTGGATCCAGAATATTCTAACTGGATCCAGAACAGGATCCATGATCTCTTACTGGATCTAGGACTATCAGACTGGATCCGAATCTGTCTGTCTGGACCCAGAGCATTCAGACTGGATCCAGACCTGCCTGATTGGATCCGGGACAATCTGACTGGATCCAGTTCTGATTGTCTGGGTCTAGACCCGAGACTGATCCAATTGGATCCAGAACCGTTCTGGTTCAATTCAGCTGGATCCAGACCGTCCCAATCCAATCAGACCCGGTTTGGATCAAACCGGTTCGATCCAACCCAACACGGTCTGAACTGGTTTCCCCCAAGCTGGTTTGGGTCTGAACCAGTTCAACTTGAACCGGTTCACCCAAACTGGTTTGAGTTTAAACCGGTTCACCCTAAACTGGTTTGGGTCTGACACTACAAAAAAAATACTTGATTAACGATGGAATTTAGCGACGGCATTATATCGTCGCTACTTAGCAACGGATTAACGAGAGAAATGAATTTTTCGCTATAATTGGAGAATTTTACGAAACTAGCGACATATTATATTTCCTCGCAAAATCCGTCGCTACGTAGCGACGAATTTTGCGAGAGAATATTTTGTCGCAATAAATACGGCAGTTCGCGACGGAATTGTGATGAATAAAATTTCGTCGTAAAATAGCGACGGCCTAGGCGACGGAATATTTTCTGTCGCCTTTTTCATTTTTTGAATTATGATGGCTTAGCGACGAAATTAATCCGTCGCTACGCCATCGCGAAATGTCGCATTACCCCTAATCCCAGCCCTCTTTTTCCTTTCTTCTTTCGCTGCTCCCGCCCACCTCCCTCTCCCTCCTGCTGCCCTCTTCCTTCGGCCACCCTATCCATCCCGTCGACCTCTCTGCCGTCCCCCACCGTTCGCCGGAAGTCGATCTCCGTCAACCTTCCGCCGCCGCTGCCCGGAGCAATCGCAGGTATTTCCGGGCCCCACCGTTAAATGGATTGGGGGTCGACCCCCTGCGTTTTCCGGCAGGGGGTCGACTCCGCCAGGCGATCGACCCCGGTAGGGGGTCAACCCCTTGTCATGTCCGGCAGGGGGTCGACCCCGGTAGAGGGTCGACCCCGGCAGGCGCTTGACCCCGTCAGGGGGTCGACCCTGGCAAGGAAAAACCCTTTCCCATTGCACCCTCTCCTTCGTTGCGCTCGAGTTTAACCCTCACACCTCTCCATCTGCAGCCTCCTGAGCCTCTCCCATGTCCGTCAGAGCCTCATCGGAGTCACCTACATGTGCCTCTAATCGCCAGAGCCACCTCAACTCATCTTCCACAAGAGCTGAGCCCCGTTGAATGCTCAGCGGGGCCCCTCCACACCTCATTTTCCAAACGGCGCTGCCCATTAGGTCTGATAATAAAAATATAATTAAAAAAAGTAAAGTTCTAATGTTAAGTGCATTTTCAGCATCAAGAAAGTTTGATTTCACATTTAGAAAAACAAATTTTTCATTTTTGAGAAGTGTCATTATAAGGTTTTATAAGCATAAAAAAAGTTGTTTGAAACAAGCTTCTTACCTTCCTCATGGCAATTTCTGTCATCCCTAGTATTCATCGGTTCTTTGTAAAGGTTTTTTTCTCCATCACAATGGGGAGGTCATCCGAATGACTTCTAACTAGTTCAAGTCATGAGCAGTGATGTGTTGTTAATAGATAGAACCTAGAAGTAACCAGCGTGGTGAAACTCGAGCAGTACTATAGTTAGGTGTGAGCACCAGAGGTGGATGAGATAGGAGATTTGGTTCCTATGCTAGGCTAAGTTGGCTTAGCTAGGCTAGAGGTATTAGGTCTAGTGCAGATAATTCAATAGTGTAGTTATGTCTAGATCTCATACTTCATATACTGGAATACTGGTGGGGTAGACCCCAATTTATAACTTTTCTAGCAAATTTAGTCACAATTCCTACAAATATGATATTTGTGGATCCATATTCGCCCAAGGATGAGTTGGCAGGATCCTATTGTCTTAAGTTTGAAAGGGTTTTTTTTCATGGTGACTTTATTTTAAAACATCATTTTTTTGTGCAGATTTCTCAACGGAACTCGCTTGTGCCCCGCCACCCGTGGTAAGTAAGTGACAAAAACAATGCAAATCGGGTAAATACCCATGGTGAGTAAGTGATGCAAGCGCATCACATGTTATTTAATTTATTGAATGTAACACTTTATTGTTCACACACTCACTTAGTTGTTGATATCTAGGACTGCTTTGTTGGAGTTTGGAGATCATGCTGAGCATGATTTTAATGTATGAATATGGAAGTGTTCTTATTTTTGGAGTACGGAGTCCATGCTAGGCATGGTAGTAGTTAGTGGGATATTGAAGTGTGTTTGCTGCAGGTACATGTTTGACATTTGTTTGATATGAATTATTTCGATGTATTGCAATGTTTGATGTGATTGTATCCATGCTTGCATGTAGTTACTTTCAATTTGATTATGTCTTCCATGTGAAATTGTATACTGAAAGCATGCTTCAAATGAATGTATCGTGTCATGAATAGTTTGCACATGAAAATATTAAGTTATCAATGCATGCATCATAATTCTTGTGATTGTATGACATCATATATTGCATGATAAATTTGATATTTTCTTCATCACAGCATTCTGATGGTTCTCTTTTAACTGGTTAGGATACTATTTGTAACATCATACGACAAAATGACTGCAAACCGTGAATGGATGTACCGTAGGATAGTGGACAATGAGTTATCGCATGAATATATGGATGGTGTTGACAGTTTTATTGAATTTGCAACGGCAAGTATCAGTACAGTAGATCCCACAGGTCGGATTAGGTGTCCCTGCAAGATTTGTAAGAATAATCGATTTGTAGAACCTCATGGCGTTAGACATCACCTATACAGGAAGGGTCTTGTGAGTGATTATCAAAACTGGACGTTTCATGGAGAAGAATTTAGAAACGATTTTGATGCACGGGTGAATGTGGTGCACGATAATTCATATACGAATTTGATATTTGATGCCGCAAGGACAGAACTGGGTTCTGCTATGACTTCTAGTGATGTAAGAATTGTCGTAGATGAAGAATCACCAAATGATGCAGCTAGTAGATTTTATGATTTACTTAGAGATGTTGATGAGCCACTTTGGAACGGTTGTGAGAGTCACACTATCTTTTCTGCAGTTCTTCAACTAATGAATTTGAAGTCCGAGTATAATTTGAGTCAATCATGTTTTGACCGTTTGTGCATGATTGTGAAGAGTATGTTGCCTAAAGATGAGAAATTGCCACAAAATTTCTATCGTGAGAAAGTTATGGTCAACGCTCTAGGTATGGGTTACAAAAAGATTGATGCTTGTCCAAATCACTGCATGTTGTATTTCAAGGAGCAGGAAAACAACATATCATGTCCGTCATGTGGGCATCCTCGGTTCAAGCCAAAGACAAGAGGCAATGGTAGCACGAGATCAAAGGAAGTTTCATACAAGTCGCTCCGCTACTTTCCTATCACTCCTAGATTGCAGCGATTGTATATGTCTTCAAGGACAGCTAAACACATGAGATGGCATGCAAATAAAGTTCGACACGATGAAAACAAGATCACGCATCCTGTTGACGCTGAAGCTTGGAAGCACTTTGATCGTACTTATCAGAACTTCGCAATGGAAGTGTGAAATGTTAGACTCGGTCTATGTACAGATGGATTTAATCAATTTGGGGGTAGATCAACTCCATACTCATGCTGGCCAGTATTTGTAACTCCATACAACCTTCCACCAAGCTTGTGTATGAAATGTCCAAATCTTTTCTTGTCTCTGTTGATCTCTGGTCCGACCTCACCTGGCCAAAATCTTGATGTATATCTAAGGCCATTGATTGATGAACTAAAAGTACTGTGGGATGACAGTGTTACCACGTATGATGCCCACAAAAAACAAAATTTCAACATGAAGGTCGTTGTTCTATGGACAATCAGTGACTTCCCTGCATATGGTATGTTATCTGGTTGGAGCACACATGGGAGGTTGGCTTGTCCGTACTGCATGGAGGATTCCAAAGCTTTTAGATTGAGGCATGGAAGGAAGCCTTGCTGGTTTAAGTGCCATCGTCGATTTTTACCCAGCGATCATCTGTTCCGACGTCAAAAGAATGCATTTAAAGCAGGCACAACTGAAACAGAAGGTTCATCCTAAAGATTGTCCGGCATAGAGATTCTAAGAAGATTGCGATACTTTCCAGATGTATTAATAGATGCCCGCAGTCCTACACCCTTCCGTGGATTTGTGAAGGATCACAATTGGACGAAAAAATCTATTTTTTGGGAACTACCGTATTGGCCGACCCTATTGATACGACATAATTTGGATGTGATGCATGTAGAGAAAAATGTGTTTGATAATGTGTTCAATACAGTAATGAATATTAAAGGAAAAATGAAGGATAATTTGAAGGCCCGTATAGATTTAAAATTAATATGTAAAAGACCAGAATTGGAACTCAAATAGTATAATGGCAAAGTACTGAAACCAAAGGCGAAGTACGTGCTCGGACCTGATCAAATAAAACATGTATGTCAATGGTTGAGACAACTAAGATTTTCAGATGGATATGTCTCTAACATTGCTCGGACTGTGAAGATTGGCGATGGACAGTTATATGGGTTGAAGAGCCATGATTGTCATATCTTTATCAACGATTGATACCTCTAGCATTCCATGATATGTTAGACAAACCTATATGAGGGGTATTGTTTGAGTTGAGCGGATTTTTCAGAATATTGTGCGCATCGGAGGTCGTTGTATCAGATGTAAAGAATCTCGAGGACTCTGTCATCACCACTGTTTGTCTGTTAGAAAAGATATTTCCGTCAGCATTTTTCGATGTTATGGAACATTTGATCATACATATGCCATATGAACTAAGGGTTGGTGGCCCTGTGCAATATCGATGGATGTACCCATTTGAAAGGTATATGTTTTTTTATATTTGTCTCTTTAACGACAAATATTTAAAATTTGAAATGTATATTCTTGTCAGATGCATGTTCGACCTAAAAAAAAAGGTTCGTAATAAAGCAAGAGTAGAATGCTCTATTTGTAAGGCGTACACTTTAGAAGAGATTTCAAATTTCTCATCTATGTACTTCGAACCTCATATTCCAACACGTTACACATGCCCGCCCCGTAACGATGATGGAGAACAAGTAACTGTAGCTGACAAGTTGTCAATATTTCAACCACTTGGGCATGCATTTGGTAGTTGTCGATCAAGGCTATTGACAGATCGAGAGCAAGATGTAGCACACATCTATATTCTTTTTAATTGCTCAGCGATCGACCCATACATCGAGTAAGTATATGTATATGCAACTCAATTATAAATCCTTTTATATTCTATATGTGGATACATGGCTCGGTAATATAAGTATTTGTGGTTTGCAGACGATTTGATCTGGAGTTGCAAAGCGAAGTTTCACATCTCACTGATGCAGAAGTACAAAAAGAACGTGAAACTAAGTTTGTGGAGTGGTTGAAACAGTTGGTAAAGAAGCTAACATAAATTTTGTACTTATAAACAACACTAAGTTACTTAATTGATCGTGATCACAATCATTGTTTATGTCTGTGCGTAGGTTCGCCATGGTGATGTTAAAGATCAAGGAATATGTGATTTAGAAAATGGTCCGACCAAAGTTGTGCAATGCTACAACGGGTATATCGTAAATGGTTATCGATTCCATACAAAAGACTACGGTATAAACAAATCAACGATAAATAGTGGCATGTGTGTCAAGGGTAGCAGCTACGGTGAAAATGAACATGATTACTACAGTGTTATAGAGAAAATAATGGAGTTGACTTACTTAGGCATGAATAACAGAGTTACGATATTCAAGTGTCATTGGTTTGATCCAACTGCAACAAGACTCGACAAAGCTTCAGGCATTGTGGAGGTGAATCATAAATCCAGGTTTGGAACATATGAACCATTCATATTAGCCTCGCAAGCTCAACAAGTTTATTATACTTCATATCCGAGTATAAAAAAATCAGATAGAAAGGAATGGTGAGCAGTTTGCAAGGTGAAGTCCAAACTATACCCCGAGTATGATCAGTTACAGGAAGATGAGTTAGCTGAAGACAGCGATTACTATCAATCAGATGATGTCTATGACTTCGCTTATGGTCACGATGTTGCGCATGATATGCATGTCATATCTCCATTGGCCGATGAAACATTCATAAAGGAATGTGATCCAAATGATGTACCAAGTGGATAGGCAAACAATGAAGAAGAAGAAGAAGAAGAAGAAGAAGAAAGTCAAACTAGTGACGAAGAAGAATTCTCAAGCTAGTGAGCAAAATCTTATACTACAAACCTCTTTTGAAATGCATTGCAGTACTTGATGTGAGTTGTATTGCAATACTTGGTGTGAATGATTAAAAATTTTATTTGAAAATACTTGATACGAATGATTCGAATGCATTGTAATACTTGATGTGAATGATTTGAATTATTTGAATGTATTGTAATACTTGATACGAATGATTCGAATGCATTGCAATACTTGATGTGAATGATTTCAATTATTTGAATGTATTATAATTTATGCAACGAATGATTTGAATTATTGCAATACTTGATGTGAATGATTTGAATTATTTGAATGCATTGTAATACTTGATGCGAATGATTTGAATGCATTGCAATGCTTGATGTGAATGACTTGAATGCATTGTAATACTTGATGTGAATCATTTGAATGTATTGTATGACATATGTTATTTTTTAGAATATGGTTCGTGGAGGTTATAGTGGTCTCTCATCTAGTAGTAGCCAGGCTCAGCCTTCATCTTCACGGGCTCCTGTGATAGGCATATCATATAAATAATTGGATGCTTGATTAGTTCAAATGCGCATTCTGAGAATTTCTAATGTATTTTTTTACAGATGATGTTGTGCTTGTACACGACCCACCTACACCAGTTGATCACACAAGTCAAGAGCCAACACAGGAAACAGGGTCTTCTCAGGCTGGCACAAGAAGACTCATTCGAATAGTGTATATCGATAATCGACCGTAAGTATTTTATTTTCAATTATTGCATATCTTTTAAATATTTTATATTGATATTTACTGTGTAACAATTCATGTGCAGCACGAGGTTTGAGCCACAAGAAGTAGTACGGGAGATTAGGAATTCACTTCTTCAACATCTACCAGGACCAGTTGCTTAATGAAAAGAGTACCCAAAGGAGGTGTTAGACAGATTGTGGTCCTCATTCATGGTATACAGTTGTTCCTCATAGTTAATGCGTTTCATATTTAATTTATTTAAGCAATGTTTACTAACTTTCTGAAAATATTTGTAGGATTCGAATCGCTTCGCAACTACGGTGAAAGAAAATGATGCAAGGAAGGTGTGGCAGAAGCTGGCTGTCAATCGATTTGCAGACATGCTGCACACTATGAAGACTGCAGCAAAAAAAGCATCTGGCGTAGTAGATGATCCATTACTTTGGAAGGGCCATGGTCCTATTACTATCATGAGAGATTACTGGAATGAAATGTGCGATAAGTGGGCGGGAGATGCATTTAGAAATCGCTCTGCGAAGGCTGCACAAAATCGATTGAAGATGCCCGAAGCCCATCTACACACAGGTGAATCTAGGACATTTGGCAGCCACCTGAAGAAAATGGTAACTCATTAATATATAATATTAATTTTATAAGTATTGTTGCAAACTTGTGTACTAAATCTTTTGTTATTTAACTTCGCAGGAAGCAGAAAAAGGAGGCAGTGTACCATATAAGGATGTGTTTGTTGAAACACATAAACGAAAGACCACGGGAGTCTTCGTATCAGAGAAGGCGAGAATGACAACGGTATGTATTAATTCTATTAATAATCATTGCAATATATATGCAAGTTATCATAATGTTATCATTAATTATTAATGAATACTTTAAACATTATTTTGTACGAGGCATATGAGCAACAGATGGTAGAGCGATATGGCGATGACGCTACTCAGCATCCATCATTTGATCCTACAACATGGGTGACTGCAGCAGGTGAACCCAAAAAAGGTTGTGTGTTCGGGTTTGGGAGTAATATGAACACTTCACCAGTTATTGGTTCTTCCAGTTACGATTCACCGACTTCTTGCGCCGACATAAGCTCCAAGCAGCCGACTATTCTTTCTGGTGATGATGTACGTCAGATCGTTAATGAATCACTGAATAACTACTTCCAATACACCGTCGCCCCCTTTCTCCGAAATGAGATTAAGGCCGCTGTTCCGGAAAGGGGATCTTCGATTACAGGTCCCTCTTAGGTATAATCACATATTCAGTTTTTTGTCTGCCTTAGAACACATATGAGCATAATCGAATCACATATATAACTTTTTGCCTGCCTAAGAACACATATGAGCATGTTATAATCACATATTCAGTTTTTTGATTGCCTTAGGGCACATATGAGCATGCTATAATAACATATAGAGTTTTTTTATTGCCTTAGAGCACATATGAGCATGCTATAATCACATATAAAGTTTTTTTGCCTGCCTAAGAACACATATGAGCATGATAGAATCACATATAAAGTTTTTTTGACTGCCTTAGAACACATACGAGCATAATCGAATCACATATATAACTTTTTGCCTACCTAAGAACACATATGAGCATGTTATAATCACATATTCAGTTTTTTGATTGCCTTAGAGCACATATGAGCATGCTATAATAACATATAGAGTTTTTTTATTGCCTTAGACCACATATGAGCATGCTATAATCACATATAAAATTTTTTTGCCTGCCTTAGAGCACATATGAGCATGTTATAATCACATATTCAGTTTTTTTACTGCCTAAGAACACATATGAGCATAATAGAATCACATATAAAGTTTTTTTGACTGCATTAGAACACATATGAGCATGCTATAATCATATATTCAGTTTTTTGACTGCCTAAGAACACATATGAGCATGTTATAATCACATATTCAGTTTTTTGACTGCCTTAGCACATATATGAGCATGATAGAATCACATATAGAGTTTTTTTATTGCCTTAGAGCACATATGAGCATACTATAATAACATATAGAGTTTTTTTATTGCCTTAGACCACATATGAGCATGCTATAATCACATATAAAATTTTTTTGCCTGCCTTAGAGCACATATGAGCATGTTATAATCACATATTCAGTTTTTTTACTGCCTAAGAACACATATGAGCATAATAGAATCACATATAAAGTTTTTTTGACTGCATTAGAACACATATGAGCATGCTATAATCATATATTCAGTTTTTTGACTGCCTAAGAACACATATGAGCAGGTTATAATCACATATTCAGTTTTTTGACTGCCTTAGCACATATATGAGCATGATAGAATCACATATAGAGTTTTTTTATTGCCTTAGAGCACATATGAGCATACTATAATAACATATAGAGTTTTTTTATTGCCTTAGACCACATATGAGCATGCTATAATCACATATAATTTTTTTTGCCTGCCTTAGAGCACATATGAGCATGTTATAATCGCATATTCAGTTTTTTGACTGCCTAAGAACACATATGAGCATGATAGAATCACATATAAAGTTTTTTTGACTGCATTAGAATACATATGAGCATGCTATAATCACATATTCAGTTTTTTGACTGCCTAAGAACACATATGAGCATGTTATAATCACATATTCAGTTTTTTGACTGCCTTAGCACACATATGAGCATGATAGAATCACATATAAAGTTTTTTTATTGCCTTAGAGCACATATGAGCATGCTATAATAACATATAGAGTTTTTTTATTGCCTTAGAGCACATATGAGCATGCCATAATCACATATAAAGGTTTTTTGCCTGCCTTAGAGCACATATGAGCATGCTATAATCACATATTCAGTTTTTTGACTGCCTAAAAACACATATGAGCATGTTATAATCACATATTCAGTTTTTTGACTACCTTAAAACACATATGAGCATGCACAAATCACATGTAGAGTTTTTTTACTGCCTTAGAACATATATCATTTATGATAGAATCACATATAAATTTTTTTTGCTTTGCCTGCCTTAGAGCACATATGAGCATGCTATAATCACATATTCACTTTTTTGACTGCCTTAGCACACATACGAGCATGATCGAATCACATATATAGTTTTTTGCCTGCCTTAAAGCACATCTGAGCATGGTAGAATCACATATAGAGTTTTTCTAGCTGCCTTAGAACACATATGAACATGCTATAATCACATATTCAATTTTTTGACTGCCTTAGCACACATATGAGCATGATAGAATCACATATATATATAACTTTTTGTCTGCCTTAGAGCACATATGAGCATGATAGAATCATATATAGAGTTTTTTTATTGCCTTAGATCACACATGAGCACATGATAGAATCACATATAGTGTGTAATTTATTTCATTATATTTTGTTTATCAATACTGACTGTTCTTTTCTTGTTTAGGCTGCTAGCGATAATCAGCGTAGTGGAGCTGAAGGGACAGATAAAGACAATGAACAAGAAGACGCACAAAATCTTGGCGATGATTAGAGAACTGTGTTGAAGAAGTTCTATTTTTTTATGTTTCCTAATTGTAATTGTTGAATTGTAAATAATTAAACTTGTTAATTTTAAGGTGGAACAATTAATTGTTGTAGATTCTTGTTATATGGAATTTTTTGTGTGGTTTGTTTTTTATTTACAGGAAATATAAATTGTATAGGAAATATAAATTGTACCGTTCTCGGTATTTAATTTTCAAATAATTTTTTTTTAATTTTTTTTCGTGTTTGCGATGGATTAGCGACGAAACCATCCGTCGCTATTCATATAAATCTAGCGATGGCATAGCGACGGAAGTAAATCCGTCGCCAAGCCGTGGTCGTCGTTTAGTACCGGCGGATTGGCGACAGAATATAGCGCTCGTTAGTCCGTCGCAATTAGCGACGGACCTGGCGACAGAATAAATCTGTCGCCAGTTAGCGTCAAAAAATTCACGACGTAAGCATACCGTCACCTCGTCGTCGCTAATCTGTCGCTAAGAGGCATAGCGACGGAATGTGGTCGTCGCTAATCAACTGCTTTGTTGTAGTGTGAACCGGTTCACCCAAATTGGTTTGGGTCTGAACCGGTTCGACCCGAACCGGTCCACCCAAACTGGTTTGGGTCTGAACCGGTTCGACCCAAACCAGTCCACCCAAACTGGTTTGGGTCTGAACCGGTTCGACCCAAACCGGTTCACCCAAATCAATATTTATTTTATTTTATTTTTATTTTTATTTTCAACTCGTCTCGGTTCGGTCTGGGTCGCACCCAGGCCGAACCAGACTTTTTTTTTTCAAAGTACCCGGTCTAGGCGCAACCCAGACCGGAGGGCTCGGTCTGGGTCACAACCAGACTGACCCGGTTCGGTCCGACCCAGACCGAACCGGTCCCCCTAATTAAAAGGGCGGAAGGGGATGTGCCCCTTCCGATCACTGGGGCCGACCCTCTCTCTCCACCCACCTGTTTGGGTCGGCCAATGGCGTCGGCCGGTCACCGGGGCCGGCCGTCGGAGTCGGCCGCCATAGGGGCCGGCCGTCGGAGTCGGCCGCCATAGGGGCCGGCCGACCCCTCTCTTTCTCTGTCTGTTTTTTTTTTTTTTCATTACCTGCAACTCGCCGACAGCAATGGCTGCCCCCCCCCCCCCCTGAGCTCGGATCAAAAGAGAAGAACAAAGAAGAAGATGGGGGAAGGTGGGCTTACCTTGCTGCCATCGTCGTCGCCGCCGCCGTCTCAGGTAAGAGCCTCTCTCTTTCCTTCTCTGTCTCTCCCTCTGCCGCTCGTTTGGTGCGGTGGAGGGAGGCTGCGTGAGGGCTTTTATAGCCCTCACGCAGGGTGAGGATAACCCTCACCCCCGCGGATTTTGGGGGGTGAGGTTTATCCTCACCCCCTCCCGTTACGCGGTTTCCTCCTTGGGGAAACCGCAGTTTCCTTCTTTTTTTTTATTCTTATCCCCTCCGGCGACTTTTCCGGAGGGGGTTTACGATTCTACTCCCCTTAAAAGAAGATTTGTCCTGAATCTTACCTGGAAACAAATATGGAAATTGCTTGCGGATGTCAGATTCACGCTCCCAAGTAGCCTCCTTATTGTTGTGATGGCTTCATCTAACCAATACGAGAGATAACTCCTTGTTTCTCAGCTTTTGCACTTTCGTGTCCAGGATTTCGATGAGCTTTTCTCTCATACTCAAATCATCTTGCAAATCTAATACAGTCTCAACTGTATCCAATATATGGGAGGGATCTGGCACGTACTTCTGCAACATGGAAACATGGAACACATTATGAATTCGAGATAAGGAAGGTGGTAGAGCTAACCGGTATGTTGCCTGACCAACCCTCGCAAGTGTCTCAAATGGTCCAATATATCTGGGGTTCAACTTTCCTCTTCGACCAAAACACGTTACTCCTTTAAAGAGAGATATCTTTAAAAACACGTGATCACCTTGCTCAAATTTCAACTCACGATGTCTTTTATCCGCATAACTCTTTTGTCGACTTTGTGCTATGAGAAGACACTCTCGAATGAATCTCACTTGGTCTGCCATTCGCTGAACCATCTCTGGTCCTAACAAACTCCTTTCTCAGACTTTATCCCAATACAAGGGAGTTCGACATCGTCGATCATACAATGCCTCAAATGATGCCATGCCTATACTTGCTTGAAAGTTGTTGTTGTAGGCAAACTCCATTAATGGCAAAATATCATTCCACGAGTCGCTATACTCCAAACTACATGCATGAAGCATGTCCTCTAGGGTCTGAATGGTTCGCTCTGACTGACCATCTGACTGAGAGTGAAAAGTTGTACTCATTTTTAATTGTGTCCCCATCGCTTCTTGAAAACTTTGCCAAAATCTTGATGTGAACTTCGAGTCTCTATCCAAAACAATTGAATCTGGTACTCCATGAAGTCTCACAATCTCTCTAATAAATAATTGAGTCAATTGGTCACACGAGTGAGTGGTCTTACAAACTAAAAAGTGGGCTGACTTAGTTAGTCTGTCAACAATCACCCATACTGAATCCATCCCATTCTTCGTCTTAGGAAGCCCTGAAACAAAGTCCATTGATATATCCGCCCATTTCCACTCGGGTATGGGAAGTGGTTGCAAAAGACCAACTGGTCTTTGGTGCTCAATCTTCACCTGCTGACATACTAGACATTTGCTAACAAACTCAGCAATGTCTCTCTTCATACCATTCCACCAAAACGTATCTTTCAGATCTCGGTACATTTTGGTGCTACCGAGATGGATGGCATATCTAGAATGATGTGCCTCTTCCATCAACAGATTTCTAAGTTGATCATCTTTGGGAATGCAAACTAGCTAATCCTAATCATTCTTCGATCCATCCGAAGCAAGGCTTGTTTCTTAAACTCCCTTGAGTCCGAGTCTCGGGAGGAGCATTCAAATCGTACTGAGGTGAAGCATAAGTGTACGATGGTGAGGAAGATGTGTGGGTAGGTGTGGCAGGAGTGTAAGTAGGTGAGGCTGGATCATCACTCGGGTCTTCATCCCCGCCTCCCTCTTCTGAATTTCCCAAAATTTCTCGCCCCTGTCCAAACCCTGTGTCACCTTGGTTGGCTCTCGCTGCCTGCCGAGCTCCTTCGACTGCCTGAATTGCAGCTCTCCGAGCTTCTTCAGCCATGAGCTCGTGGAATGGATGTGGAACCCTCTGGTTTCCCCCACTCATGGCCGCCACATAACTAGCTCGGGACATATGTCGTCCCCGTGCTCTGGCCATACGAGACCCTCCCCTAGGCACAAAGTTTGTGTTCGGAGCTGCTCTTCTCCCGATGCCTCCTCGAGCTGCCATCTAGTTTCCTCACATCCGCCTACGTGCCGACCTTGCTCTCTGACAGTTGCATTGGTGATTCCTCCTTCCGTAAGGTGGAGGATGTCCCCCCTGGGTAGTGTAGGGAGAGTTTCGATGGTAAGAGTCACGATCTCCGAGTATGATGTAAATCGGAGGAGGCTGTGGCGTCAACTCTCTAACCACTTGAGTCATGCTCGTGATGACTCCTGTAACCAATGTCATTGCGGCAAAGAATTTATCTCTTCCTACCAAGGGAGGCTCAGTAGGGTCTTGAGCCCGTGGGACCTCGTTGTTTCCTTGTTCGTTAGTCATTTCTAATTACACAATAATTTAATCACTAACGTGTATTATACAAGCAGAGACTTACATCTTGTCATTGAGTCTTATTACGAATGATTAACATCTTTTTTGTGTAAACCTGACTTTAATACCACTTTGTAACACCCCAATCTGGAACCTCAAGAGTTCGAGTTCGGTTGGTATTACTTCCCAGAGGAAAAAGTGCAAAGCTTACACAGAGAAAACGTGGCTGAAAAAAAAACTTTTTATTTCTTTTCCATCATCAACTTTTTCTTACAATGTTCATCATTCATAATAGAATAAAAACAATTACAATTTATTCAATGACAAGGAAAAGAAATTATACCAACTGCTCTGTTGAAACTGCTCACACTCTGACTGATACTAATACCTGGAACATACAGTTGTAATTAAACAAAAATGGGGGTGAGTCTACAACCCAGTAAAAATAATCATAAGTAAATAAACAATAATTTACAATTATAGTGGGCTCTAAGCCCCTAATCTTATTTTAATTCTCGATACACCACACATGTTTGCATATTTTATTTTTCTCCATTTTCATTCTCAAATACTCTCTCTCTCTCAACTATCACTAGGCTGGCTATACCGATAATAGTCATCTATGGGCGTAGCAATCCTGTAGAACACCCCAATTCTACATGTTGGCCAAACAATGAACCATACACTCTCAGTGGTCCCCAAACCACCAGGCACTGCAGTGAACAACCACGAAAACCCCACCGGTAGCTAACAGGGAGGTCAAGCTCTCAATCTCGGCATGATTCATGCTACATATTAAACATGATGGTTATCAACCATCCATGATCCTCCAAAGTCCCAAACCAGTGTGAGTGAAATCCTAAGTCATAACTAAGTTCACATATTGAACAAATTCTTAACTTCAAGTTCACTCGTTCTCTCATGAGTGGTGTCATGAATAATCACAACAATCTCATTCTTAATCTCATGATGATGTTAGAACTCACACGCTCTCACTCAACATGCAATGATGTAGTGTCTCTACATCATTAAATCACCGACGGCCCACTCTCCATGGTGGCTGCACTCTGGCCGCGAACCAGGTAGCCCTTGTCACAGGTCGCCACTTCCGGGATTTAAGGGGTAATGCATGCTAAACTTTGAATATTCATTCATATCACGTGAATGAACTAAATGCGACTCTAATCTAAACTTAATCTCATCACAATGCATGAATGATCAATTAGACATGCAATTACTATAGTTTTTTATTATGCATGACATATTACAATTAACATGTATATTATAATGTATTTAGATTAACTCATAATGTCAAACATGAATTTATGCATGTCATGGTCTTATTCTAATCGTATCAAATCTATAGCACTACGATAACAAGCAACGTGCAAAAGAGTTTATTCACATTTAAAGTTACTTATAATATCCATTACCTCAAGTGCGAACACTATACTTCCACCGAAGGTGAGTCTCAAGATACTCTAACAATAGGATCTGGTCATTAAAGCAATATATTTGAATTAATTCACAAAACCTCTTACTAAAATTACCAAAATACCCTTCCTAAATGTTATTCAAGAAACCACGGTTTCTGCATTATTAGTTTGACTGAATTTTATAGACCAATGGATTCCCTTCTTTAATACGAAACCAATGCACTAAACCTCACTCGATTCTGAGTTCGGAGTGCGAAGATATGTCTATTTTACTAAAATGGATCTTACGTATCCAAATGGATCTCTTAGTACATTTTGGATTTCAGGCCAATTCGAGACTCTCTTATGATCCAATTCTGATCTGGATCCAAACCCTGCCTGTTTGGATTCAGATCCATTTCATAACTGGATCCAAAACTGTTTGACTGGATCCAAAAAGTCTGACTGGATCCAAAATATTCTAACTGGATCCAGAACAGGATCCATGCTCTCTTACTGGATCTAGGACTGCCAGACTGGATCCAAATCTGTTTGTCTGGACCCAGAGCATTCAGACTAGATCCGTACCTGCCTGACTGGATTCGGGACAGTCTGACTGGATCCAGTTCTGATTGTCTGGGTCTAGACCCGAGACTGATCCAATTGGATCCAGAACCGTTCTGGTTCAATTCAGCTGGATCCAGACCGTCCCAATCCAATCAGACCCGGTTTGGATCAAACCGGTTCAATCCAACCCAACATGGTCTGAACCGGTTTCCCCCAAGCTGGTTTGGGTCTGAACTAGTTCAACTTGAACCGGTTCACCCAAACTGGTTTGGGTCTGAATCGGTTCACCCTAAACTGGTTTGGGTCTAAACCGGTTCAAGTTGAACCGGTCCACCCAAACTGGTTTGGGTCTGAACCGGTTCGACCCAAACTAGTCCACCCAAACTGGTTTGGGTTTGAACCGGTTCACCCAAATCAATATTTATTTTATTTTATTTTATTTTTCAACTCGTCTCGGCTCGGTCTGGGTGAGACCCAGACCGACCCGGTTCGGTCTGGGTCGCACCCAGGCCGAACCGGACTTTTTTTTTTCAAAGTACCCGGTATGGGCGCGACCCAGACCTGAGGGCTTGGTCTGGGTCGCACCCAGACCGACCCGGTTCGGTCCGACCCGGTCCCCCTAATTAAAAGGGCGGAAGGGGTTGTGCCCCTTCCGATCACTGGTGCAGAGGGTCGGCCCCTGCCGACCCTCTCTCTCCATCCACCTGTCTGGGCCGACCTCCGGGGCCGGACAATGGCGTCGGCCGGTCACCGGGGCCGGCCGTCGGAGTCGGCCGACCCCTCTCTCTTTCTCTGTCAGTTTTTTTTTTTTTCATTACCTGCAACTCGCCGGTAGCAATGGCTGCCGGCCCCCCCTGAGCTCGGATCAAAAGAGAAGAACAAAGAAGAAGATGGGGAAAAGTGGTCTTACCTTGCTGCCGTCGCCGCCGCCGCCGCCGCCTCAGGTAAGAGCCTCTCTCTCGCTCGCTCTCTTTCCCTCTTTGTCTCTCACTCTGCCGCTCGTTTGGTGCGGTGGAGGGAGGCTGCGTGAAGGCTTTTATAGCCCTCACACAGGGTGAGGATAACCCTCACTCCCGCGGATTTTGGGGGGTGAGGTTTATCGTTACCCCCTTCCGTTATGCGGTTTCCCCTTTTGGGAAACCACAATTTCTTTTTTTTTATTCTTATCCCCTCCGACGACTTTGCCGGAGAGGGTTTACAACCTTATTCTCAAACTTATGTTTTACTCATTCTTCTACGAATGCTATCGTGAAATAATCATGATGGATCTTACTCTCAATCTTAGAATGACATTAGGGTTCACACTTTGTATCATACTATGCATACAACAATGTAGAGTCTCTATATCGTTAAATCACCAGAGATGCACTCTCCATGGTAACTATACTCTAGCCATGAACCAGGTAACCCTTTCTATATGTCACCTTCAAAATTTAAGGTGTTAAGTATGTTAATCTCAATATAAAATTCATATGACATAACTAAATTTAAGGGACTCAAAGTTAATCAGAATCTCATCATAATATATGTTATTTGTAGATTATAACATAGATATGTTATCATAAAAATAATCTTATTCTAATATGCATGACATATCATGACTAATATATGCATATAATCATCTCACTGTAATAATCTCATGCATGATCATTTTATACACATTATTCTCACACTCAAGTGCTACAATTTGAAACATGCTAATATACAACATCAATAATAATATACAACACAATATGGTTTGTTCACAACGAAGATTACTTATAAAATTTATTACCTCAAATATGAATATTGTACTTTAGTCGCAATCGAGTCTCAAGTAGCTCTAACAATATGATATGATCATCACACAAGATGTTCATATTAGTACATATAACTTTTTTATATTTTGACAAAATTATCAAAATACCCCTCCCAAGTAGACTCATCAGACCTCAATTTTTGTACTCCTGATTCGATCAAAACTAGAAGACGCAGAGATTCTCCTCTATGATACGAGTCGAACACACCAAATTTCACCCAATTCTGAGTTCGAAGTGCAAAGTTATGCTCATTTTACTTAATCGGATATTGGGTACACACAAGGGCAATTTGTCATTTCAACTCTTATGATTTGACTTGACTCATCCTATATCAAAACATGTTCGATTTGAGTTTAGAGTACTAAGCTTATTGAACCTAGTCTCAACCCATCTGGGTTTAATTTAAAAACTCAATTGGATTCTCAAAATTCATAATTAATCATAAATTGGGTCCAGATCCAGTTCTGGTCTGGATCAAAAAATTTCAAACTGGATCTAAACTCAGTTCTGATCTGGATTTAGAATTGATTTATCCAGCTATGAGTTAGATCCTGATTCAGCTTTGATCTGAATCCAGAACTGTCAGATTAAATCCATGCCTAGTTTTCATCTGGATCTAAAACTGATCTATCCAGTTGAATCCAGATTTAGCTCTGATCTAGATTTAGCACTGATCTAATCCAGAACCAGTCCTGATTTGGATCTAAATTTGTCAAACAAGATCCAGACCCAATTTTTTTAGATCCCGTTCAATTTGGATCGATTCTAACCAATTAGATCAAATTGAACCCAGATTTGGTCTAATCCAAATCAGACCAAATTCAAAGAGGGAATCAAGACCCTGTCAGAGCCGACTTGGTTCGATTCGGTAAAAATCAGTTCGATTAATCGAGTCGAGTTGAGTCTGAAATAGTTGACAAGACTCAGTCTGGACTAAACCAAACCGAGTTGGTCTTGGTTAAACCCAATCCGGTCTGGTCCACACCCAGACCGGTTCGGTCTGACTGGGTTGATCTGATTTGGTACGATCGAGTCAAATAGGTTCAATCTGAAAATAGTTCGGTCTGAACTGGTACGATTGATTTTTTTTACTTGGTTCGATCTAGGTGCACCCAGACCGACCCAAGTCGGTATCGGGTATAAGGCAGAAGGGGCACAACCCCTTCCAACCCTTCTCCTTTTATTTCAAAGAGGTCGACAACGAAAGCCAGCCCTCCCCCTCCCCCCCCCCCCTCTATGCAACTATCTTTCCTTCTTGTTTTTTTTTCTTCTTTCTCACACTTTCTCTCGCTCTTTGTGTATCGAAGGGGCAAGAAGGCTCACCGTGCTCTTCCTTACAGTGGGTGAGGATAAACCTCACTCCATCTGATGATCACGGAGAAATGCAGTTCCGAAATTGGAGGAAATGTCTTCTTCTATTATTGTTGTTGTTGTTGTTTCTGTTAGGTTTAAGAAGGAAGGGAAGAGAGAATTCAAATATGAAACTGGGTTGTTTTAGAGAAAATGGTTTTGATGACATGGAATAGTCCCATATTGATTGTGTTTGAGTTTGTTGTGGGCTTTATAAGCCACATGTAAACTCTTACATTTGTTCCTGAGAACAAGAGGTTGGGATGACTACCACACATATGCGCATGCGCATGCCCGCCCGTCGTGCCGAGCCGGGCTCGGGTTCGGGTTCGGGTTCGGGTAATTGGCCCTTTAGGGCCATATCCAATCAAGACCAAAGTATCTTTTTGCCCAAAGTTTCTGTGGATATATTTGGATTCTTTAACGGGTTATGAGAAATGATAACGGGTCACGACTCTTCATAGTTCGTGCCCGTTATGGTTCTTCGGATTCCTTTAACGGATCTCGACTCTTCGATTTCCGTTAACGGGTCACATCTCCTCGGATTCCGTAACGGGTTCCTTCCACGCTTTGTAACCGTTCGTGGGTTATAAAAGCGTGGTTAGGGCTGGGGTTACAACAGATCTGAGACAGACTAATCTCTGAAGAAGAGCTCTGCGGTTTTCTCTTTCCCTGTTGCTCTCTCTCTCTTTTCTGAGTTATCCGGAAAGGGGTTTGTCTGCAATATCGGTTCATAGAGGTTGTTTTTGAAGGACGATCCGTCGGAGTGCACCGTTCTGATCGTCGAGGCTATTGTATCCTGGGGGAAGGACGTTGGACCCTGTTTGCACTGTATGTGGGGGTGAATCTTCTCTAAGGGGAGTACTTTCGTACGCCTTAGCCTTTTACACAATATTAACATGCTTCTCTTGTGTTTATTGTGTTCTGTGCATCTGCTTGTTCATATGTTGCTTTCTAGATTTTGGTATATGGTGAAACCTGACATGTCCGCTCCCTGTTTATGTTTCGATCTGCTGAAAATCATGATTTATATTTTGCTGCATATTATGATTTATATCATGTTTTATATCATGATTATGATTGTGAAACTGTGTGATCTGAAAATCGATCCAATAGTCTTAGAAAAGATTCTAAGCATGTCGACCTCTTCCGCTTTTATACCAAAAGTGGACATGTCCAGGATGCCGAAAAAGTTTGTCGGTCAGGATTTCAAGCGTTGACAGCAATACATGAAAATCTGGTTCACTACGATCGAGTTGTTGTCTGTTTTGGAACTTGATTGCCCTTCGGTTTCTGATACTGACCCTGACCCTGCTGCGGTCACTGCGGTTGTAGAGTGGAAAGAAAAAGACAGTATATGTCATGGTTGCTTACTGTTGGCTCTGTCTAACACGTTGTTCGATGTGTACTGTTCCTCGTCTACCATTGCTAAGGGCCTATGGGATCAACTTGACAAAAAGTATAATACCGAAGACCAAGGTCTTGAAAAATACTCGGTTGCCAAGTTCCTAAAATAACAGATGGTTGATGGCAAGTCGGTCACTGAGCAGACACACGAGTTTCTGTTGTTGCTCCATATTTTGGCTGAGGCTGATATGAAATTTCCTGAGAAGTTTCAAGTTATGACCATCGTAGAGAAATTTCTTAAGTCTTGGGTAGACTTTGGTATGTCTCTCAAGCATCATAAAGAGAAGATTTTCCTAGATGATCTTATGGTAGCCATAGCCATTGAAGAAGAGCATAGAAACCAGAAACAGATCGTGATGCCAACTGAACAGCCTAAAGTGAACATGATGACCGAATCTTTTAAGGGCAAGGGACAAAAACCAAATCTGCAATGAAAAACCAGTTTAAACCTAAGGCCAAAATCCAGAAAAAGGCAAAGAATAAACTGTGCTGGAACTGTGGGCAGGTTGGGCACTGGGCTAAGGAATGTCCTTCCAAGAAGGCCAAAGCTCATGGGACCATAGATGGAACGCCTCAAGTCAACATGGTGACTGAGGTCGTTGGGACCAGTACTGGGTATGTTTCTGTTAACCCGCAAATCTATCACGTTTATGAGCCAACTGAGTGGCTGGCCGACACTGAGGCTAATGTGCATGTTTGTGCTGATAAGTCAGTCTTTGTCGCATACCAGGCTGCTGCAGGCAGATCTGTGACCATGGGCAATTCAACGACTGCAAATGTGTTAGAGATTGGACGAGTGGATCTGAAGTTTCCTTCAGGACTAGTTCTATCTTTACACATAGTGCACCATGTGCCTGTAATTAGAAGGAACATTCTAAGTGGTTCATGTCTTGTTAGAGAGGGTTATGAATTTAACTTTAAATGTAATAAAGTTGTTATTTTACATTATGAAACCTTTATTGGCAAGGGGTATTTAGATGATGGTTTGTTTAAACTTCGTGTTGAACATGTTTGCAGTGATAAATTAAAAAATGATGTTTCTTTTGATTCATTGTCTAATGTTGCATATAACATAGAATCATCTGATTTATGGCATAATAGATTAGGTCATGTGAATTTCAATTCTGTGAAATGCATGATGAACTTAAAAATGATTCCTGAGCATTCCATTGAGAAAACTAAGAAATGTGAAATTTGTGTGCAAACAAAACAATGTAGGAAACCATTTTATACGATTGTTAGAGATTCTGAAATATTGGATCTGGTGCACATAGATATCTATGAGTTTAATAGAGTGTTAACAAAAAATCATAAAAAGTATTTTATCACTTTTATAGATGATGGCATTAAATATTGTTATATGTATCTACTAAAATCAAAAGATGAAGCTTTTGATAAGTTTTTTATTTTTAAGAATGAAGCAGAAACACAAACAGGTAGAAAACTTAAAAGATTGAGGTCTGATAGATGGAGAGAATATACCTCTAATAAACTTGATGAATATTGCAAGTCAGTTGGCATAGTTCATGAGTTTGTTGCTCCATATTCTCCCCAATCTAATGGGATTGCAGAAAAAAATAATAGAACCCTAACTGACATGATAAATACTCTACTTGAGAGTTCTGGATTACCTACCTATATATGGGGGGATGCTCTGAATACAACTTTTCATATTCTGAATAGAGTTTCTCATAAGCATAAGAATAGTAGCCCTTTTGAACTCTGGAGAAATAGGAAATCTAGCTTAAAATACCTTAAAGTGTGGGGGTGCCTTGCAAAGGTACTTGTCCCAGAGCACAATAGGAAGAAGTTGGGTCCTAAAACAATAGATGATGTCTTTTTGGGTTATGTAGAGAACAACTATGCCAATAAGTTCTTAGTAATTAAGTCTGAGATATCTGGCATAGATGTAAACTCTATTGTTGAGCTTCGAGAAGCTACATTTTTTGAGGATGTATTTCCCATGAAAGTTGGTGTACCTCAGAATCTTTCTTCTTTAGATATACCTTCAACTTCTGGTTCCATTCCCGAACATGTGGAAATGATGACAGATGTGGGGGTAGAACCATCTTGTTCTCATCCTAGACCCATTAAGTCTGAGGAAGTGGCTGAACCTAGAAGAAGCAAGAGACCACAGATTACCAAGGATTTGAGAAGAGATTTTATCACTTACCTTATCGAGGATGATCCTCCCACTTTCTGAGATGCAATGGCTTCACCTAAAGCAAGGCATTAGAAAGACGCCATCAAGAGTGAAATAGACTTCATTGTCTCTAATGGCACTTGGAAACTGGTTGACCTCCCTGGTGGTAGTTCCACAATTGGGTGCAAATGGATCTTTAAGAAGAAGTTGAAATCAGATGGATCCATTGACAAATACATGGCGAGACTGGTTGCCAAGGAGTTCAAATAAAAGGAGGAAATAGACTATTTTGATACCTATTCTCCGGTTACCCGGATGACCACAATTAGAGTGCTTATTGCACTTGCTTCCATTTATGATCTCTCTGTCTATCAAATGGACGTGAAGACCATTTTCTTGCATGGCGATCTTGAAGAAGAGATTTATATGGATCAACCTGAGGGTTACATGACTCTTGGTAATGAAAACAAAGTTTGTAGACTTGTTAAGTCATTATATGGACTAAAACAAGCTCCTAAACAATGGCATGAGAAGTTTGATAATATTATTTTATTATTTGGCTTTGTTGTCAATGAATTTGATAAATGTGTTTATTGCAAAGTTAAAAGTGATAGTTGTATTATTTTATACCTGTATATAGATGATATTCTATTGTTTGGTTCCAATATGAGAATTGTGAATGAGACAAAGTCGTTTCTTAGTAGTAAATTTGATATGAAGGATATGAGTGTTGCAAATGTGATCTTAGGCTTAAAACTGACTCGTTCGGCTGAGGGAATAGTCATTTCTCAATCTCACTATGTTGAAAAAATACTTGAGAAATTTGGCTATAACCAAAGGAGATCTGTAGCAACTCCATATGACCCTTCTATTCATCTTCATAAGAATACGACTAGTGTTCCTGTGTCTTAATTGAGGTATTCCCAGATTATTAAAAGTTTGATGTATCTTGCAAATTGCATGAGACCAGATATTTCGTTCTCCGTGACAAAATTAAGTAAATACACAAGTTGTCCAAAACACGCTCATTGGAAGGCATTGGACATGGTACTTAGGTACCTGAAAGGAACCATTTTCTTGAGTTTGCATTACAAGAGATTCCCTGCAGTTCTTGAGGGATATAGTGATGCGAGCTGGATAGCCATGAACTCTGGGAGTTATGGCATGACAGAGTATGTATTTACCTTGGGTGGCGGCGCAGTCGTCTGGAGATCAGTAAAGCAGACCATCTTATCTCGGTCTACTTTTGATGCTAAACTCTGTGCTTTAGATGTCACAGGATTGAAAGCTGAATGGTTAAAGGGACTTCTTGAGGAACTTTCTTTAATGTGCAAACCAATTCCTGTGATATCAGTGCATTGTGACAATATGGCCACAATAGCTAAGATTAAAAGCACAAAATATAACCAAAAGCAGATGAGACACATCCAAGTAAAAATAAAGTCTGTAAGGAAACTGGTGTCTTAGTTAGTGGTTGTTGTGGACTATGTTGGATCCAAAGAGAACACAACTGATCCATTAACAAAAGGACTAGATAAGTCATTAGTCCTGAAATCCAGAGAGGGGATGAGACTGAAACCCATCAGTAGTTCATCTGCAGTAGCAACCCAACCTATCTGAGTGGAGATCCCACAAAGTAGGTTTAATGTGGTAATAACAAGCTGTAGAGTGAACTAGATAGCAACTTATTTATGAGATACTTTGTATTTGTGTTTGTTCCCCTGTTTACTCTGGAAAGGTGTTGTAGCTGCTAGTTAAGGAAGAGTTAAAACTCTGAATGGGTTCAAAGTCTTCTAGGCGAGATGTTAGCAATGCATCTCTAGAGAAACCCGCCTATGTGAGTGTGATTGTGTGGCCGCAGTATAGGGAATTGGGTTATTCCTGAAGTCACTCATGAAACAGGATTCAGGCGCATGACCTTTAACACGCCACCCTTAAAGATTACAACCAGAACCTTTATCATGTTGTTGTTAATGGACACTCCTACACCAAAGGTTTAAGTTCAAGACTTCAGTTCACTTCGTTCTTGTGGGGGTAAAGTTAGTCAACTAAGGTAGTGGTTCAAACGGGAAGGTACCATTGCTGAAAGCATGATATGTCCTGTTGTAGATTGTCTTATCT
Organism: Nuphar pumila; assembly: GCF_984573655.1. Lineage (NCBI taxonomy): Eukaryota > Viridiplantae > Streptophyta > Magnoliopsida > Nymphaeales > Nymphaeaceae > Nuphar > Nuphar pumila. The sequence goes on from NC_143255.1 coordinate 125,170,152, forward strand.
TGCATCTTGGTTTCCTCCCGTTTTATTCTTTGAATTTGTGGGGGAATGTTAGGTGTAAGAAGGAAGGGAAGAGAGAATTCAAATATGAAACTGGGCTGTTTTAGAGAAAGTGGTTTTGATGACGTGGAATAGTCTCATATTGATTGTGTTTGAGTTTGTTGTGGGCTTTATAAGCCACATGTAAACTCTTACATTTGTTCCTGAGAACAAGAGGTTGGGATGACTACCACACATATGCGCATGCGCATGCCCGCCCGTCGTGCCGAGCCGGGCTCGGGTTCGGGTTCGGGTTCGGGTAATTGGCCCTTTAGGGCCATATCCAATCAAGACCAAAGTATCTTTTTGCCCAAAGTTTCTGTGGATATATTTGGATTCTTTAACGGGTTATGAGAAATGATAATGGGTCACGACTCCTCGTAGTCCATGCCCGTTATGGCTCTTCGGATTCCTTTAACGGATCTCAACTCTTTGATTTCTGTTAACGGGTCACATCTCTTCGGATTCTGTAACAGGTTCCTTCGACACTTTGTAACCGTTCGTGGGTTATAAAAGCGTGGTTAGGGCTGGGGTTACAACAGATCTGAGACAGACTAATCTCTGAAGAAGAGCTCTGCGGTTTTCTCTTTCCCTGTTGCTCTCTCTATCTCTTTCCTGAGTTATCCGGAAAGGGGTTTGTCTGCAACATCGGTTCGTAGAGGTTGTTTTCGAAGGACGATCCGTCGGAGTGCACTGTTCTGATCGTCGAGGCTATTGTATCCTGGGGGAAGAACACCGGACCCTGTTTGCACTGTATGTGGGGGCGAATCTTCTCTAGGGGGAGTACTTTCGTACGCCTTAGCCTTTTACACAATATTAACATGCTTCTCTTGTGTTTATTGTGTTCTATGCATCTGCTTGTTCATATGCTGCTTTCCGGATTTTGGTATATGGTGGAACCCGACATGTCTGCTCCCTGTTTATGTTTCGATCTGCTGAAAAATCATGATTTGTATTATGCTGCATAATATAATTTATATCATGTTTTATATCATGATTATGATTGTGAAACTGTGTGATCTGAAAATCGATCCAACAGTTTCACCCGACAAACTGGTCAGATGGTTTTACAAGCAATGTCATCGCCACATTTACAACCATAATTTACAAATGAGACCCACAGAAGGGTGGGGTTTGTAGTTGTAATTGCTAATGCCACCCACAGTCTGACAGGATCCTCTCTCCCCCTCCTTTCATGAGCCAGGGGTTGCATCCAAGGTACTGTGACCACCCGGGTACTAGATCAGCAGAGTCCTGTGTCAAGCTGAAGGCCCAGGACCTAGGGGTGGCAATTTCTGACACGACCCGCCAACCCGCCTCTTAGGCGGGTTTGGGTTGGGCTTAAGCCAACCCGTTTAATGAACGGGTCGACCTGCGTAACCCGTTTATTAAACAGGTCGGGTTCGGGTTGGGGGTATGCCAACCCGCCAACCCGGCTGACCCGTTTAATAAACGGGTTAGGCGGGTGGGTCAACCCGCCAACCCGACCCGCCAACCTGAAAACCCGTTTACCCGACCCAACCCATTTATTAAATGGGTTGGCGGGTCGTGTCGGGTTACCCGTTTATTAAACGGGTCGGGTTCGTGTTTGCCACAGCCGACCCGTTTAATAAACGGGTCGGGTTCGGGTTGAGGTATGCTGACATGCCAACCCGCCAACCCGACCCGATTGCCACCCCTACCAGGACCGAATACCCTTGGGGGATGCTGTTGTTTTATCATGATCGGGGCATGCATGGCTGGGTGGTCCATTAATCCTCAACCCGGAGTTTTACGTCATAGGAAGGCATGCCCATTAAGTGACCCGTTTTCGGTGAGAACTGTTCAAGATTGGTTTGTTGGGATATCAAGTTTGCCTTGAATCCAGCCTACCAAGGCTCTGACCATTGTGCTGCCAGGTTTGAAGTCGCTGGATTGGGTTTTTGTCCAGATGGAATAGGATTGTTATGAAAATATGGATCGGATCCTGGTCAAGTTGTTCTAAAAAATGAGAGCAGATCAGGTGATCTGCCAACATGATTATTTGGGCAGGTTCGAGCACACCATGATGGGTAAAGGTACCCGACCCCTGATTCCATCTTCCTGGCTAGAGGCAAGTCATAACTTGTCACCTGACATGGGATGACTATATGGTTCATTCGGCCCATACACCACTCTTGACTTTTTTATAGGGTCCATCAATATGAAAAGATCATGTGCAATATGATTGCACAAATATTTCTGCATTAAGCACCTGATCACCCACAATCTTGGGGATAGCGCCTTTCAGGTGTGGGACCCAAGACCCAACGGAGGGTGATGGAGTGCTTAATGTACAAATTTTTGTGCAATCATATTGCACCCGACCCAGACTCTCCATCAAGAATCTGACCACTCTGTCTTCCCCGTCAGATTTATCATTTCGCATTCATGAATTACTGGAAAGTATGACAGGGTTAAAGGTCACACGAAGGCCTAACACAACTCTTGTGAAAAAGGTTGACATGATATAAGGATCTAAGAAATGAGAAAAATCACTAAAGATTTGGAAAGAAGTAACATGAAGTGAACAAAGTTATAGCTCTAAATAAACATGAATGAAAAAAATAATTAAGACTGAGAAAGTTAAACCCATGTAATTGGATAAAGCTCGATAATGATGACTTCTACGGAACACAAAATACAACAGAGGAAAATGCAAAAAAATGAGGAGAGATGATCAGGATTACCATCAAGGATCTCTTGAATGTCATTCATCTGTGATGAATGACGCTAAACCACCATCACTATATTGTGTTTTTTGCGACCATTTATATGATCTAGATACCTGGGATGTTTGGAAGCAAGAATTTTTTTTTTTATAAGAAATGAAAATTTTACTTACTAGAAGTTTTGATTCGATAACTTTTTCAAATGAAAATTTTTTGCTTGTTTGTGTACATGACCCTATATGATCACCATACTCAGATCCTATAGGATTTGGTCCAGGTAAACCTGACCCCGTGATACCCTATATGTAAGGCTACCAACCAAATGTTTTTAGTAAAAAGCCAATTGACTACTATAGCATTTGAACCCTTGACCTCATCAATAAGAAACAAGACACTGACCACACTACAACACCAATAGCACAATTGGGTTTGTTTGGTTCCGCAATAGCTCGCCTGATAACCAAAACTAAACGCATTTTCATTTAACCCAAAAGCCAATCTAGTTATAGTTGACAAGTTTTACTATTTCAAGAATCAAAATGAATTAGTTATTGCCACGATGGTGATTATGTGAGCTCTAAGTAAAACTAAGTATGTTTGGTTCCTCAATAGCTGAACCAAAGCTAGATGCAATTTTGTTTGACCCAAAAGCCAAGCAATTTATAGTTGACAAAAGTTTTACTATTTTAAGAATCAAGATGAATTAGCTATTGCCATGATGGTGACTATGAGAGCTCTAAGGACAACTGGGTCCGTTAGGTTCCTCAAAAGAGAGAGAGAGTCAACTTTCCGTAGGAGAGAGACCACTTATGAAAAGTGGAAAAAAAGAAGTTTCCTAAAAACTATAAGACATATGGGTGGCACCGTAATTTTTAAAAAAATTACAACCAAATTAATTAGAGGTAATTAAATTGGGGTCATTTGATTAACTTAGGTAAAAACTTTTGGGGGTATTTGAAAATTTGGTGTGTTCATGAATTAAGCCAAAACGTTTGGAGATATTTGAAAATGTTAAAAAAAAAAGCTAAAAAATGACATGATTTCTTCTAAAATTACTAAATAAATCAAATAACATCATGCTAAGTTTTAACCAAGCTACATCAAATCAATAAATCTAAGTATGAAACAACTAAACTAGTGCCTTCAACTATATATTATATAACATAGTTCGTGTAAGCAGTTTAACAATATCTATGAATTATAAAAAAAACAAAAAACAAGATCTTCAATAAATTGAAATTGACTAATAAATTTCAGCATTTAATATTTACCAAAATTAAAAAATATTAGACAGTTAGATTTCTTACCTTGAGGTCACTGATTGCGACATGCCAACAACTAATATTTAAAGATCCATAGTCCATAGCCCATACTCCATCATGTGTGGCAGTTTTCAAAATTCAAAGAAATTACAACGATCATGCTAAATAACACATTAGCCAAAAGTATATTGCACATGGTAAGAACAAGATGAAATAATCTGTGAAACCAAACTGGCATTCTCCTCATCCTCAGAGTATATCACAGAACACAAGTTCATGTCATGTTCTTCCTTGAAACAGAAAGACTATAAATTATAGAAGTTTATGCAAAATACGATCTTGGCACTTCAATTTTTTGACTTACAGTAACATTAACACTCTTATCAAACAACAATGAATCACTTCAGTATTATAATCACTACTCATTTTGATCCCTCAGCACCACATAACAATTGAAGAACAAAAAAACAAACACTTTCATATTTTTAGTTCAAGTTTCACGTTTCAGAGAGAGAGAGAGCTAGCTAGTTTCAGCCTGATAAAAAAAAACTCTTTCATTTCATGTTTTAGAGAGAGAGAGAGAGAGAACAACTCACTGGTCACCGGCTGTACACCGGAATCTTGCCTTGTTGCCACCAGCTCCATGCTACCACCGGTGAGAGTGGGAGGGTTTGGCATTGGGAAGAAAACGGAGGAAGAAACAAGAAACTGGTCCCCAACACGGAGCATTGTCTGAGTTTCATGTTTCCCAAATTTTAAAAACTAAAAAACTCGTGTACAAAAGAAAAAGGTTGGTTTTTTTCTATAATTACAAGCCAACCAATGCTTGACTCGGGCGAGTCATTAATGACTCGGTTGGCTTTACTGAGTCATGGACAAAACTCGTCCAATTTTTTTTTCTGAAAATAACATGCAAACTCGTCCAAGTTTTGAGTGACTTGTTATTAGCCCGAGTCAACCGAGTCTTAAACAAGTCAAGCCAAATTTATGTTGGGTTGGGGCAATTCGAGCCGAGTCAATGAGTCAAACCGACGAGTTTTTAAACGTTGGGTTCCATCTATACCATCGACATTTGACAACCCAAGGAGACATGCACTAATTGCTCGTACCAGACGAGCGGGGGCCCCGTTGGTAAAACTAATCCATGAGTTTGCTTGTGAAGCTTACTGAGCGGAACACAAACAAGAGGTGTGCCCATCTCGGCTTCTTTAGTCATCAAAACGAATATTTCTATGTTAATTTAAAGTTGAAGAAATTCCATTTAGGGGCTTACCTTTTGCCCTAATTTTAAATATGGGCCTCACGTTTCTAAAATTCTATACATGGGCATCTGTTTTCGTGGAAACTGCCAAACAATAGGGTACCTTTATTACTACCTATTACCTTATATTACTTTAGGTTAAATCATAACTCAAATTATAATGATAACCATCATAATCCAATGTTCAAAAGATTTGCCCTTTTCTTGTTATTTATTTATTTTCAAATTGAAGAGGACAATACAGAAGAGACGTGTCTCACGAAGATACCATTTTTATTCCCGTACCGTATCTCTTAACATACTACACGATCCACTAAGAAACTCATAATATATATAGAGAGAGAAAAAAAAAGAGAGATGATACGCATCTCCGTCGCTGATTGCACATGATCAGCAGCAGATTTTGTAAAAAGTGACCTTTAGCGGTGTATCTAGACAGCCACTAAAGGCAGCTTTTTTGCCTAGACCTTTAGTGGCGGTGCAAAAGGTCAAAACAGTGCAAAAAAAATCCGATGAGCCTGATAACGGATGAGAACGGCGTCCAATGTTTTGCCGTGTATATATATATATATATATATATATATATATATATATATATATATATATATATATATATATATATATGTGTGTGTGTGTGTGCTACTAATGAAGGTAAGAAACTAATGAGCTGGAAATCATAGGTGGAAGTTATATTGACTCAATCTAACCACATAGATGTTTTCAACATGGTTTGTTTGCTATGGATCTTACTTTTTATTTATGTAAAAATATGATCTTTTGAATTATAAAATTTTGGCACATTGTGAGTTGTTGATTTTTGAATCCCTTTAAAACCTAATTACTTGTCATAATCGCATGATTCAAAACAAGTTTCCGGTTAAACAAATCATATAGATCACATTTGTAACATTTGATTTACAAGAAATTGAAATTTTTTTGAAGAAAAGAGTTATTTCTACTTATTAGTTCATTACCTTCATTAGTAACCAATATATATATATATATATATATATATATATATATATATATATATATATATATATATATATATATATATATAAGATAATACATTTATGCTAAATGAAACATACTAAATGATTTTTTGAGCTTTTTTTTATTTTATTTTTAAATTCTGACCATACGGATGTGATCTATATACTTGATTTTATAAGGATCAGCTCTTGAAACATTCCATTTTGATACATAGATAAGCTTTTATAAGGTTCGAAAAATCAACCATCCAAAATCTTTGTAATTTTTTTAGGCTCCAAATATTATTTTTCTTCATCGAAAACACATAATTCAGGTGTTTAAATCGACCAAGACCACCACAAAAAAAAAAAGCCAAAAAAATCCATTTAGCATGTTTCATTTAACAGGGATGTATTACCCTATACATATATAGGAAAATCCATAACAATGGACGGGATTAGCATTAGATAATGCTCGGACATGCAGCCTCCTGTCAAAAAAAGGTGTCACGATTGCCGCTAAAAGCCTCTTTCAACGCAAAAAAAAAATTAAGCCAATGATCGTGTGGGCGATCAGCGGCACAAAATCATCCTATTGTGTCCGACAATTTGCGTGTTTGATGATACGGGTGCAAAGTTTATCAACCAATATCTCTATATTGGGGAGCCAAAACATAGTGAGCAAGGCAGCCAGCAACCCCAACTAGATGGGTTTCCCATTTCAAGAATGCCAATTAGGAAGAATTCACAGGAAACGACATTTCTCAATCCTAAGAATTCTCAGAAAGGCAATTATCACTTTAAAGGAGTTCTGTACCGATTTTTCAGATGCCCTTCTACTAAGAATTGTACTCTCCCGTTCTTTGGTTACTGCCGCTGGGTCAAGGAGCTGTTATGGACGAGCCCTATTGCAGGGAATTAGAATTACCACAGGTACAGGTAGGAATTTTTTTTTCATTTATAACCCGAAGAAACCGTACTTGGGGGCAGAGACAAAGTCACCATCTCAGCAGAGTAAAAACTCCGACGCTAGGACCCTCAACACCAGGGCCTACGCTGGGTATCAGCTTCCTTACAACAAGGGGTAGTGCCCATGGTAATCGAACACGGACTGCCCGTAGGACAGCCTAGGCCTGCTCCAATTATGCTAACGCATTTGGGGCCTGGCCTGTATAGGTGGGAAATTAAAACAGAGAATATGAAGGACTGAGAATTCTAGAAGCAAATTCCCAAAATGTTTCCAAACAATAGAACCCTACGTGGCAAAGACGGTTGAGAAAGTTGAATTCTCTTCAAAATTCCACTCTATCCAAACGCACCCACCTGAAATTCCTGCTAAAAGATTTGCAGGAAAATTGTAAAATATCTATGTACACAATACCAATCATTCATAAAAGCTAATCACGGGAAGATCTTACCAACTTCCTTAGTGCCTCAAACTGAAGCAGCAGGAAGATCCTACACTAGAGTGCCTGAACTGAAGTAGATACAGTGATTGAATTGGGAGGTCTAGTAACTGCGCGAAGTATATCAGTGTAAGTGACCATCCCCACCAAAACATCCTCATCCAGGTCTTCAGTTACCCACACATGAGTAGCACGGTGAGAGAGCATCTGTGCCAGTACAGCTGCTAACGAGCTTGAGGTCTTGCAAGTTAATGGAGCACTCCTACCTCGGTATATCCTTCCAATGCCATTGCTCAGGTTCACCTGTGAACTAAAGAAACCAATACTCCTGCTGCTAAACCTCTGAGGTCGAGACCCCCTTCCTCCACTGCTCTCTGCCATACTAGTGATGGCGATATTGGGAATGGACAGAGGTGTGTGATCTTCGACGCCCGTGACAAACTCTCCTGCCGAGAGGTTAGCAAGTGACCATGCAGCAGAGAGATAGTCACACTTCCAGAGTTTAGATGCTGATATCTCTCCTATGATTTTGAGCTTCCCATCTGCCAACTGTTCTACAACAGCAACAGCACTGGGATCACGGTTGTGGGTTTCAGAGGCATGGATGGCAGCAGAGGAAGCATCAATGGAGAGAAAATTTGGAGTGAGAGCACCAAGGACGGAGATGGAGGAGAGCGGAAGAGGAGCCAGTGCACCAAGACAGCCAATAATGAAGCGGAGGACATCTTCTCTAGACAGGCAGCACCACCTGTTTTCTGATCTAGATGAGGAAAATCTGTTATTGCTTCTGCTGCTGCCGGCACTGCTTGAAGTCTCGATGTTTTTGAGCCATTTTCCATCGTAAAGAAAAGAGAAGCGTTTGCTCATGCCTTTCCATGCCTTGCTTCGGAGTACAAGAAGACGTCTGACTCCCTGTTTCATCATTTCCAGTGCATCTATCAACCTGGTTCATGAATACAAAGTTAGGACCTAGAATTGCAATGGATAATCTTAATTCTTTCACCGCCGAGATTAAAACCTGTTCAACAATTATACCACTATAAAAGTCGATATACTTTTTAAATACCTTTGGATAAGACGTGTCCGTTCAATGTTATGGCTTACCTCAAAAAGTGATGTATAATTACAAAAGCAATCTATACTTAATTGAATAATCACAAGTTACGAAGACTGCAACTGCATAAATTTACATTGGATTCTGTATACAAAGAGATTGCTTTGACGAAACTAAAAACTAATAACCAATGAATTTTTGAAAGACTTCCAAAAGAACAAGCAACAAACAATCTATGCAAGTCCATGTTCTCAAAAAAAAAAATTGACAGAGAAAAGCAGAAGTGCTTTTATATTAGAAAGAAGCAATCTTTTGGTAAATAGATAGTGATAAAACAAAAGCCCAACTTTGAACAGAAGTTTCAATATCTACAAAGATCTAATATCCAATGGCTTTATGAACTTTCAGGACTCAAGAGGCACTATTGGCAGGCATCTGTCACATGGATACAGTTGCTGACACGGGGATACGGCCATTTCTATGATGTTTCCAATATGGCATGTATATAAAGGGATACGGAACGGCAGTCAAAATGGAGCATCCCTGTGACATAGGCAGGCATCCATAACCATAGCAAGACCCACACCGAAAAGCAAAAAATAGCACAACCACAACCACAGATTCACAACTGCTGACAATTAAACATAAGAATGAACCTGTAAAGCATTAGATAAAAGTTCTGAAATTCAATAAGCAAACCATCTGACAAGAATATGATGAAGAGAAGAAAACTTTAATCCTCAACCGTATCCAACAAATTCCCATGCACTCGAACACAGGGTCTTGTAATTCAACCAGAGCCTACTCAAAAGGCAATCATGATCACAGTGACACCAGGTTCAATAAATCCAAGTATGACCTTCCAAAAACCATGAAAGTATAGCAGACTACAACGAGATTTCCCGCTGGCATCAGTTTCGGATAATTCGCCTAGTCACATTAGCGACCATGCCCAACCCCCCTCTCCCTCAAATAACCTCTAGAAACCCAATACCTCAGCTAATCAACTCCCAAAACAAAAACAAAAAAAAGAGCTGACAAAGTTGATGATCAAAATCAAACATTCTAGAAGGAAAAAATTAAGGAAATGATGAAAGAATTGTCCCAGTAGATATGATGTAATGAATAGCTCATGGAGTTCTATAGATGGTGGGATCTGAAAAATGTTGACCAACATTCAAGATCTTTTTTCTTTTTGAGAAGAATCAAGATCAAGATTTTCAAACAGAAGAATGGCAACATCCTAAGCCCTTAATAGGGAAAGGGTAAAGACTGCAAACAATTATAAACAAAAGCAACAAATTTTAAGATAATTAAACTCAAAGAAGAACACAAGCAATTAAACCCCAATATCTGCAAACAACTATTACAGGAAAAAAAACAACCTTAACCGAAGATTGGACAAGCACATGGAAGCAACCCCAATAACTCCAAACAAATTTTGATAAAAAACACGAATTGGAATCGTGAAATTCAGGAAGCATTCAACAATTCCAAACAAATTTCAATAAAAAAATAGCAATTGGAATCACGAATTTCACGAGAGAAATACAATGATCCAATAAAGGAACAAACAATCATCGAAATTCTCGAATGCTACTCACAGAATCCGCAACAGAGGTTGATTCTCACCGGGTTCCGGGATCGACCAACTTGAGGAGGGAGCTATTGGGGACGACCATCTCCGAAACGGGCGTCCTTAGAGCGGATTCCTGATCCACCAGACTGCTCTCTCTGGCCAGGAAAGCGACGATATCCATCGAATTGACGATACCCACAAACCGCTGCTGCTTCGCCTCGCCGAACTCGTCCCCCTTCTGCAGCCTCCTCCACACCGGAATCCCGCCCTCGGTGCAATCGGAGAGCGTTCTGATCGCCGACTCCACCGTCTCCGTCTCCAGAAACTCCACCAGCTCTGGCTTCCCCACCGTTAGGTCCGCCACCACGTGGTGCAGAAACACGGCGGCCATGGCGATCAACACCAAAAGAAATCTAGAAATCGAAGAGATGGGTGTTGGTCGCTATAAGAGGGAGTGCAAGAAAATCAACAAGACACCACCCAAGGATTTTGGGGGATTGAGGATGAAGGAATCCATGGAATGGGGGAAATTTCCATGAATAATGGGTTGCTTCTGTCTCCTGTTCCCTTCTCTCAGAAGTGGTGGCTAGAAGACCGCTAGATCCTATCGGCCAGAAAGCAGAGAGGTCGATAACTAAAGTTGGGGACTCTCTCTCTCTCTCTCTCTCAATATAACTATTTTCTGCTGCGGTAAGACGCAGAGTCTACTAAGGTGCATTCGGGGGTCCGAATGAGCGCCCCATGTATAAGCTCGTGAAGCTTGTATTCTCGTGTGTGAGTCCGGTACCATTGTAAAGACTTAAAGTACCTTTTTTCAGCATTCTTGTCAAAAAACGATGGTTCCAGACAAAAAAAAACAAAAATGTTCATCTAGAAAAGTACAATAAAGGTTCCGGATCCTTCATCTATAAAAGTGAAACGCCAATTGGAGAATGATGTTAACTCCTCTTGTCCAAACATTCTGTTTTTTCTATAAGCAGTAAACTTTTGCATCATCTGTTGTAACAGGAGTTTTCTCTGATGATGCATCATTTGTCACCGTTTGTTTTCATCGGAGCACTCTTGCCATCGTCAGCTTTCATCGAAGCACCCTTGTCGTCATTTGTTACCTTCGGAGCAACCTTTGCCTTCATATGCTATCGTCGGAGCACCCTTTGTCGTCGTTTGTTGCCGCAAGAGCACCCTTTGTTGTCGTCTGCTGCCGTTGGAGCATCCTTGAGACAATAATTTCGCAGTGGCAACATCGATTGTGTCTACCTTTTGGGTGTTTCTCCTCCACTGTCAGATTACCAAAACCCGTATCATTTTGGTGAGTTTCGTAAGGTTTCGTTATGCAAACAAATCGATTTATAAATCTAAATGCTAAATCTTACAACTGGTTTTATTATTCATGCTAAATAACACTTATTTTCATACTGAAACAAAATCGATTTATACCTATCTACCTTTTGGGCATCGAAAAACAGTTCGCACAATTTGTTCTTATGAAGCAGCAATGATTTAATGAAATTATCACGATTTGTTCTTAAGTTTGATAAATCGTACAACAATGTTTACTTATGAAACCCAAACGTTACAACGATATATACTTATGAAGGTTGTGATTTGCACAACGATGAATCAGGAGTACATTATCTAAACCTCGTGATGAGTTTCTTCAAAATTTGTCTCTTCTATGGCGTATATTCGATTTATGTTGTGTACTATATAAAGAAATTTCAATATTGTTTCTTGAATATTCTGCTAATGTTAGTGGAACATAAAAAAAAAATGGTGCCCAAAGACTCAGCAAAGAACTCCAAGATAACATCAAACGGCTGCAAAATGAATTTAAAGGAGGAAACACTACCAGAAATTTTGTACGTATGAAACCACTATCAGTTATATATTACGTATGCCATGGGTATGTATGTTAACACATGCATATTTGTTGCAAACAGACTATATCCAATTTCGTCATGTATATTCAAAGCAACACAATAATTAATACTAGACGTATCGTCACCTCTTATTTCATGGTATATCGGTTCTCTTATATATTTATTTTATTTTTTGATTTACTCTTGTTGCTTTGTATTTTAACCTTATTATTATCACTATTTCGTTTAATAGAGTTTTGTCCGCCGATTGCCATACTCCATTGGATTTCAAGATGGACTACCATACTGGGGTAACGATTATCACTGCAGAGACTTTTGGTCAAGTGAAAAGGTAAGTGAAGAAACCTCTTGTCCAAGGTTTAGGAATAATAGTCCTAACACGATTTGTACTATCGATTTAAAAGATATTTTATCGATTTGCAGATATTAATTCCTACATTCTGGCAAACTACTCAGCATTAGGTCTTATACGTGATGAATTTACGAAAAAAACAAATATGGTGCTACAACTCATTGAACTTTCACCCTAGTGTACATCGTGACATTTTGCATTTGGTAAGTTATCATCTATAAGGGTATTGTATCATGTACGGTGGCAAAGAATTTACTTGCTTCGCATTAACCACAGTTGGGATTCATCAGAGACATTTTGGGTGTCAACATTGGCGAGTAGAGGTTTAGCTTAGCACATGATGCTCCTTTACAAAATAATGGCGTCGATTATGACATATTTGTAATGAAGTATATTGAAGCAATATACAATGAACGAGAACCTGATTTCGATGTTGTATGTTCTACACTTAAACATGTTTTATTGTCCTCTATGATTGGGGACTCAATTTATATATTGGTCTCGCATTACCTTTTTGCTGCAGGCTGATATACTTGGATTTCGCACAAAACTATGCAAAAAATTGATGAAGTTTCTAATTGCGGAAGAAAAAAAAACTCAACCAGCAAGAATACCTAGAAGGCAACGAACGATGCAACCCCCCAGGAGTAATATGATGTACATCGAATTCTGACAGATTTTGTAGATTGTATAACCAAATTTTTTATACAAATTTTGTAAGACTGTGTATACAAATTATGTAAATCTCTTTGGGTTGAAATAAATAAAATTTTAATTTTACTAAACACGCCAATGAGTTGGACTGTTATTTGTAGCAAAGGCAAATTGTTGTTATGTTAGCCCTTTATAAATGAAAATTGTAAAAGCAATTAGCGTTGTGTACAGTGGAAAACGATTACAACGATTTATACATGTGAAAGATTTCACACGTGATTTAGTCGTGCAAAGAGGCATAACAACTAACTTTATGTTAAGACTTAAACAGAATTCATACGCGATTCCTATGTTCTATAACTTTATGGTAAATAAAAATCGAACAAACGTTTATATACGACTGAAATGATTGACACAAACATTGATAAACGGCTGAAATGATTTGCATAAACTATGCACTTTTACCATAATTTATACTCATGCACAATGCGATTTTCATCCAGTTGTGACCGACATGGACGTCATTGTGTAAATCGTTATACCATCGCAATTTACACAATGACGTATGAAGGTAACGTGCTAACGCGATTTGCTTTTACGAGTTATGTCTATGTTAATGATATTTCCTAATCACTTTTACGGGCAATTGAGGGTGAGGTTTTAGGGTTTAGGGTTTGGGGTTTTAAGCTTAAGTATTTTGGGTTTTACTTCAACGATTTCGTTCACAAAGACAAACAATGACGTATCATTCTCGCCGTAACTTCGTAACTACAAATCCACATGATTTACAACCATATTCATATACAAAAAATATTAGTATTTAGTTACAATACATCATGACCAATGGTTTGGCTTAGATACAATACATGACCATCATCATCAAAGAAAACAAATAGCATCACCAGTATGAAACCCATATCCAAAATAGTGATGTGCTTCTAATGCAATCCAGGTACGGGAATGTGGAAAGTTATTTATGAGAGGACATTTTCGTCAAATGCATATCTATCTTTTTGAGACTCCCATTTTTATAGAAGAGATCACCAAAACATTCATATTGTTCATCACCGAGTTTAATTCATGTTGCAAAGTGATTCTATGTGCAGCTGAGGATACATCCTCTCCAAGAAAATGAGTTCATTAGTAATGGCAGCCCATTATACCATTTTTCTAGGACTGGGGTTGGTTCTTAGAGACTCTAACATTTGTGCACTCTTGACAATATGATTCACAACTTAAGCTCAGTCAATGTCCTCTTGAAAGAGCGGAGGGGCTATATGATAAATCGCTTTTATGTATTTGTCATGAAGTATATCGAAGATTAGGCATATATTTTTTCAACTGTGAAACATGGTTTGCGAACAATGGAGGGTCTGACAGTAGGAATAGATCAAATAGATGGACATCAACATCACCCATCTATCTGTCTTGCAGATAACCACTATAATCATCATCGAATATTATACAAATCTTTTCTCACGGCATAAAACAACTACGTTATCAGAATCAAACCCCATCTATCAAGCACAAGTAGAAGGAACACAGAAGAACAAATAAGAAAAAAAATACAAGGAAGAAGAAGAAGAAGGACAAGAAGAAGACGAAGGCGGAGGAGAAAAAAGAAGAAGAAGAATAAGTTGTGTTACCGCAGAAAAGAGAAAGACATGTTAAATAGATTAGGGTTTTAGACCTGGAAAATGGGTCGAGATGGGTCAGGTCGGTAGGGCTTTATATAGATCTATATTAGAGTTTTACATTTTGTAGGGTTTTACGCAAGTATACATAAATTGATATTGATTTGTATTTATAAAGTTAGCTCGATTTGTATCATTGAATTATTCTCGATTTGTACTTTACTAAGTTTATACATCGTGTGACTTTGTTTATTGCTTTTCTTTTCGGCCATTTATTAATCAGTCATTGTGTAAATCGTTTCATGGCCAAACCATTGGTCATGATATATTGAAAATAGATACTAATATTTTTGGTAAATGAATGTGGTTGTAAATAACATTGATTTGTATTTAAGAAGCTACAACGACAATGATATATCTTTGTTTGTCTTTGTGAACGATATCGATATACAATATTGCAATTTACTCATCGATTTGCAACTGTTATTAAAATATTTTTTTGTATAAAACGTAAATCGATTTTATGTTGTAAATCACTTCAAATTTGCTTGATTTTTTTGTTGAATTTCATGTCGATTTGTATTATAGGTTAAGGTGGGGCAGTGATTGGATTGGGTTGTACAATGATGTGCATATTTGAAGGCTAGAAGAGACAACGATTTGTCTATGCACTTTTATCGCGATTTATACTCATGCACATTATGATTTTCATCCAGTTGTGGCCAACATAAACGTCATTGTATATATCGCGATAAAACACTACATGGTGCAACATCTTACAAATTGATACTAGAAAACACATAATATGTTACAAATCGATATATATCGCATAATATATTACAAATCGATACGGCAATTCAGCATAATAGCTTACAAATAGATATATTGTGATTTATACATGTGAATGATACATATTACAATGATTTATATATGTAAAAGATACATTATTAAACAGAATTCACACGCGATTCCTATTTTTCATGAACGATGATCCACAAAAATATTAACAATTCTATTAACGATTCATGAAAATAGCTTCATCCAAAAACTCTTTCTTAATAAGACCATTCAGTGTATAAGCATATTCACCTCCTGTTTTGTTAAACTCTTAACAAATCCAACAATGTCGAAATTGGGTTATGCAAAGAGGCATAACAACTAACTTTATGGTAAGACTTAAACAGAATTCACACACGATTCCTGTGTTGCATAGCTCATTTTCGAATTGATTTGAGCTTGTTATGAAACAGAATAATATAAGACACTATATTAAGTTTCACAAGAAATGTAAACATTCTCTCAACATTCATTACATATCAAAAGACTTGTAAAACTGACACTATCGTTCCGAAAAAACTGGTTGAGAGGATTGAAGGTTCTAACATTGTAGTGCACGTCTGTAGGGTATTGCTGCATGTTGAAAATTGTATAAGTTAGATATTGATAAGTTGCACGTAATGCAATTTACATAGAAAGCAATATAATATATTATATACGTGTTCATGCGAAGGGCTTGGTTGCTTTTGCTTAGAGGTTAGTTGTTTCTTAGACCTTTTCTTGCCAACCAATTTTAGTGCACCCTTTGTCCTTCGATGACTACAATCAGAGGCAGTTTTCTTTTTGATACCCTTCGCTAAGTAAAATTTTCCTTCATAATCTACAACGTTGACTTCTGACTTGTTGAAGATGATGTTTACGCTTTGGCGTAACTTCTCATGAGTGTCAAGAGAAGCATGATTTTTACCTCCATTGTTCGCTCTCATTTTCTTAGACTGGTCTTTATGAGTTGTATCAGATAGATAGCGAATTAACTGCACATTTTCAAGTAACTCTCTTGACACTTTTCTCATGCATACATAGGTTTCTTCACTTTTCGATGCCAAATTTGCAATATGCATAAGTGACCTACATAGTTGTTGGTAACGAGAGGCTATGTGGAACTTCTTATCAACACCAAATTGAATGCCATTATCTATATTCAGCGGTTCAATCTTTGCTTGTCTTATTCATCTTCGCATTAAATATGACTCAAGTATTTCTTGTATCTTCTTTTGATTAAGTGCATTTAATGCATGACGACATAAAATACTTTTGAATTCATAGTTTTTTCATGTACATTCAACCGTTTCATTGTCAACATTGTACGTGACATATGCTTCTTGCCTTTTTTGATGCTTTTCGCCCTCCCATACAATATGGTATTTGTGCATATTCTTAGTTTGCATGTGTTCTTCTATATTGCAATTCATGACCTGTATAACCTTCTTCTTAATCCATTCAAATACAATTAGTGTATACAGATCTACAGGTTGCATCAATATTTTCATGCCCAAAGTTATAGAGTGTGTATTGAAGCATTTCACATCTTGTTCAAACTCATTCTGTCTAAGGCCATCTACAAATATTTCATATTGTTTTATGAGGCGCAACATTGTTAAACATGAATACAAGGTTTTCTTCAGTGTGACATGCATAGATTCAGCTCTTTGTGTACTTATCATACCTACATAAAAGTATTATCTTCCATATGTCAATGCCTACTTCTATTTTTTTGCATATAAATTTTATAACCACACATAGTTTTCAAGGTCGTACATCTGAATCATTTTCTCCCAATCAGGCTTAAAGGTGACCTCGTCTACGCTCTCAAGTACACACCTTGTAAACTTTTTTGTCAAACTCTGACTTCTGATTAAATGTGTGTTCTATGTTCTTTGTTGTATTTTGAAAGATATGCCACAAATATAGGCGATGATGTGCATCTGGCTATACATGAGATACTGCAACCGCAATTACGTGAACACCATATATAAGTACAACTTCAGATTGCTTTTCATTCATTGCCTGTGTAAATACTCTGAACAACCACTCAAATCTTTTCTTGGTCTGGTCATACAAAAAAATGTCGCCTAATATACAATTCTATGAGTGATGGTTCACTTTGACAAACTGCATAAATGACCATTGTTCAGTATTAATCTCCATTATTGTATAAAAAATAAGCACATCATTGAAGCATTCATAATCTACTCTTGACATTAAATCTGCCCAAAACATATTCACAACATCTTCATCTTCATCCAGTTGCATTGCACTAAAGAAATTAGGGTCAATGCTTGATTTCTTCTGTAAGTAATCAACAAAAGAACATATTTCTCCATTCTTCATGTTATATGTCATCTTCCTTCTCAAGTGGTTTCTTAGATCCATAGGTGTGAATGACTTATTCTCGCGACCATCATCTATGTGCACACATAAATTGTATGTCTTCCTTGGTGCAATGCTGGCGCTATCAGCTATTTCAACAATTGCAGCATGCGCTTCAATTACTTTACAATGTGACCTTAACATAAAAGTCATAAATGAAACAGATAAATCATTATTATGATCACTGATTAAAGTATGAACTACATATTTCTCATTCGAAAGTCTTCTTAACACCATTCTCGCTAGACATCCACATCTTAAATCTGGCTTGCTCCTTGTTAGATTTTCACTTGACTTCTTCTAACCGTCAGAACAAACATATGTCTTTCTCACCATGACACCCTATGCATTTTTTGACCAAGAATATCTTCTAACACTGAAGCCAAGTTTTGAGGCATAATCATTGTAAAATTTATATGCAGCTTCTTCATTATTAAACTGCATTTTCTTCTACGGGAACCGAGTCAAGTGTACTATCATATTCATTCCCAATGTCTGCACCTTTATCAAGTATATTGTCATGATCATCAACCTCATTATCTAATTACATTTCTTTTGGTGGAATATTCAAGTCAAGAGTGAATCCAATGTTTGCAGTCTTCTTATCATGTGCATCATTAGTGCACATGTTCACTTCTCCATAACTTTCCAATGATTGAGATAGATCATCTTCATTGCAACCAGGTGATAAGCTCACCACTGTCATAAGCAAGATATCATTTTGTGTTACCCAACACATATGTTTACTACGATTTATTCAAGATGCATATAATAACGAATACCGATAAGGTTAAGCAAGTCAAAGAAACGATTGAATGAATCACAGTATAAAAGTAACATCGATTTGTTATTTGCTTATACTAAACATCGAGTTGTTACTTACCATGCCAATAAAAGAAACGATTTGTCGTATATATATGTTGACGATAGTGATTCACATGACAACGATTTAATTATATCTACGATGTTGTGAAGTGATTTCAATAGAAATCATTAAATGAGCAGCGATTTGAATACAAAAATCGCCACCGAAAGAGCATAACAATGTATTTCTGCACACACACGTTTTAAAAGTCTTTCTACAAATATCTTACAAATTGATACTAGAAAACACATAATATCTTACAAATCAATATACATATCGCATAATATATTACAAATCAATACGGTCATTTAGCATAATAGCTTACAAATCGACACTACAAAACACATAATATCTTACAAATCGATATACATATCACAAATTATATTATAAATCGATGCAAAAATTTAGCATAATAGCTTATAAGTCGAAACTACAAAACACATAATATCTTACAAATCGATATACATATCACAAAATATATTACAAATCAATGCGGAAATTCAGCATAATAGCTTACAAATCGATATTAACTAACAAAACAATATCTCACAAATCAGTAGTTTATTACTAAAATCACGATTTGCGATATATTGCATATACAGAGTGAATAGACGATACCGAATGGGGTAGAGGCCCTTTTCTCGCATCTGTAAACAAGCATTCTTGTCAACAGGTCCCAACATCTTACAAATATCGTTAAGTTTCCAACTGTCAAAAGGACAAGATCCACTTGCAATAACAAAACAACACTTTAGTGACACTCACAATGACATATGTTCTTCAACAATAGCATGATGACATGGAAAGGTACTCACAATGCTTTAATGGCACTTGTTGGAATGTTTGTGCATCATTGCTTTCTTTAATACTGCCTAACAAAAAAAAAAGATTGTAAAAAGAGATAGCTGACAAATGCCCCTATAACGCCCACCAATGATCAAACCAGTCGATCGTGAACCCGAAAATGTTTTGTAACACAAGGCAAGAACAAGAAGGTGGCAATGTGTTGTAACACAACCTAAAAACCGAGGTGAGAATCTGGACTCGAGATGACAACAAAGGCTGCTTCGGCGACAACAGACAACGGTATAGGGTGCATCATTAAAGGGAGCTATTGTTACAGCCGATGGTGCAAAAGTTTACTGCTTAGGGTGAAAATGAAACGTTTTAACTTTGAAGAGTTAACATCATCCTCGACTTTCTGGATGAAGGACATTTTTGTCCTTTCTTGAACCTTCATTTTCCCTTTTTTGATGGAGGGCATTTTTATCTTTTTCTTGAACTGTCGTTTCATGACGAGAATAGCAGGAAAGGGTACTTAAGTCTTTGCAATTGCACCAGACTTCGATGCTACGTGATGTTGACACACAGGAGGATACGAACCCCACATGCTTATATATGTGGCGCTCATTCGAACCCCGAGCACACCGTAGCAAATAGTGTGTTTTCGGGGGAGAACACGCAACACCCTCCTGTCTGTAAGAAACAGTATCGTCCAAAGATATCAAAAACTGAATTTGCAAATTGGCATTTACGGCAAGAACATCAAAATCTTGCTCTTGGTGTCTATGTCGCCTAGGAAAGTGGTGGACAATCGGGGGAAAGTATGCAAGATTGATGCCTGTCAAAATTACAATGGTGTTCAATTAAAAAAAAATCCAAATCGAACTATTAAAAAAACAAGTCTTAAACATTCAAATAAATAAGACTCGAGTCACCAACGGGGCTCATTGTTTGGTAGGCACTGTTAGTACCCGTCGCCTTGGGACATTGCAAGTTCAAAACCCAATGGCATGGTGAGGGTCTGCCTAACCCTAACTTGCCTTAAAAAAAAAACTCATGGCAAATGTACGGCAGTCAAAGCCAACACGGCTAGGTCTCCGATCCTAAGGATGGTTTCCCCATGTATATATCAAAACAAAATGAACAAAACTCGAGAGGTTGGCTCAGTTGGAACGGGCCTGAGTGGCAGTGGCATAGCTAGGATTCATGTGAGGGGGGGGGGGGCAAACAGGGGTGTAGCAAAAAAAATTATTTGGTGTGATAGTCGGGGGTTCGGGGGCAGCGCCCCCATTTTTTTTTTTTTTTGAGATAAAATAAAAAATGGCTGTAATTATTAATAAAAATCTATTTCATATGGACAAATCAAACTATTTGCTGCAGTCAGGGCTGGGCTGCAAAAATGGATAAAAATCTATTTCATATGGAAACAGGGCTGGGATTTAAAAAAAAAAAAAGACTTAACTGTTTCGGGACTGCCCCCCCCCCCCCCCCCCCCCCCAGCTACGCCTCTGCTAAGCGGTCATACGGACAGTTGGAGTTTGATTTTAGCAGGTGTTATTCTCTTTCATAAGCAAAGCTGATGGCTCTTTGGGCTCGAGGAGAGCATCCGGGCTTACACCTATCTAGGGTGGCTTTTCCGTCTACGTAAAAATAAACATAAAATGTCAACAAATTTATATATTAGCTATAAAAAAACATCATTTTTGTGCAGTTTTTTTATTAAAAATGATATACAAAGAGACAAGACACGAGGACAAGTTAAAGAATCCCTATGACAAAGTATATGAATCGATGTAGGCCCATTTCAATGCTGATAGCATTGTCTACCACTAGGGGTGTCAGCGGGTCAGGTTTATCTAGACCTGTCCCATGTCAAACCCTATAGGGCCGGGTATGGTGATAAATAAAAAGACTCCAGTTTGAACCAGAAAGTTTGATTAATACATTGAGCCGGTATAGTTTATGAAAACTTATATCAGACCCGGGCCCAACCTGAGTTTCGACTAAGACCAACAATTTTTCAATGTAAAAATGATAAGAAATATTATTTTACCAGGTATGGCTCGAATCTTGGATCATGTAGTTCTTACCGGATCTGGGTATGGTTTCTCTTATGTTGGGTCTGATTAGACTCAGGTCTGAAACCGGGTACCACACCTGAAAATGGGGCCAGGTGTGGTTATACCTGGATCCAAACCAAACCCGACCCGTTGATCCGTAGCTACCACTTTAGGGATGATGCCAGGAATTAATGACATGTGCTAAAGGGGCGTTTGGGTCCACGTGATAAATAGAAAATAGTGGAATTAAGTGAACCGGGTTTCATGATAAAGAAAGTGATTGCATTTGTTTCATGTGAATTAAGAAAGTCGTATAAAGTCTGCATGCAAACAAAGTAACTTTTATGCATTTATTACGCGGACCTCATGTGAGTTAGATGGTGGGAAATCCATGTGATAATTTTTTTATTTTTTATTTTTTAAAGGCAAGCTGAGGTTAGGGACCCCTACCAGAACAAGCCGGCCCCACGTGGTAGAGGGATTCGATCCTTGGCCTTCAGCTTGACACAGGACCCCACTTACCACATGGTCCTTTTTCATTTAATAAGAGGTAAAAAAATTTGTTTGATTTTGATCATTTCTTACCAAAATGAGTGTTCGTTTGAAGGTGAGAAAAGGCTTTTTTCAACTCACCAAAATAGGTAAAACAAACAACCCCTAAGGACAACGGCAGATAACAAAGTAAGATACATCGGGCACCTTTGAAAGCCAGAAAGATGCAGAAGAAAAAGTGATGCAAAATGAAAAATTCATAAGGATTTTTTTACCCTTCGAAACCACACAAAGACTTTTTCTATAAAAGTATACTTTTTGATAGAAAACATTCCTCCATGAAGGGTGAAGGAATGTTTTTTACTAAGAGAAAATTTATTTTTGCACTCTCCACCACCGCAACCACCCACCATCTCACCACCCTCCTCTCTCTCATTTTTTCACAAATTTTTTTATTTTGTTTTTCTCAAGCTACACAAACAAGCAAAAACTTTTTTTTTTTGAAAAACTTCTCATATCAAAAACTCTCTTAAGCAAAACTTTCTTTTTCTATGAGTCTTTCCCTCTTCCAAACGTGTCCATAGGAGACCAGGATACCAAAATTACTATTCAGCCGCACTTGGTTTCTTTAAGGGTATGTTTGAAAACAAGAAAATGCAAATAGAAAAGAAAATTGGTAACTTTTCTAACTGTTTCAAATGAGAAAAAAATTAGAAAAAAATAGTTTTCTAACAAGTCTGCTTTTTATAGAAAATTTTCTTCGCCTAGTACCCACAACACATCTCATTTCATGAGCTGTCACAAAAAGAATTTCAGTCATCTTCATCTTCTTTACACCCAGCAACAGTTTCAACTCTCTCTCTCTCTCTCTCTCTCTCTCTCTCTCTCTCAAAGAAACTGATTAACCCCCCTCTTTCTCTAAGTTTCTTGTATTTTCTATTATTTTTCTCATGAACAAGAAAAAAAATCATTTAAAAAAAGTTCTTATCATAAGCATACTTTTCTTTTTTTTCTTAAAAAAAAAATCTGGCTTTCAAAAGTACCCACAGGGGAATAGTGGGTTGCCAGTGACAAAAATTTAAAGGCCAAATGCAAGCAATTAGGGTTCTGTCCCAAGGGGGATGGCTTAGTGGGGTGAGGCCTTGGCTGCTAGATGGACATCAAAGTTTAATTCCCATGGGCTTCACCTCTTTACGCAAGCCAATGTGAAGCATAGGTCTTGGGGCCAGGCATCCTAGCCTTGGAGTTTTATGCAGCCGAAATAACGACCGTAGGTATGGCAGGTTGAGCCAGCCCGACCAGCTCATCATGCTGGATGCGGTTTCTTCGCTGGATGCGGTTAAAAAAAAAAAAGGATTAGGCTTCTGCTATGTTCCTGTTTAAGTAGATACCTGCTACAAAGATTTAAAACATAATAATTGAGTTATTAATTGAGAAGTCCATGAATTTGGCTGGTGGTGATAGGGACGTGCAGCAACTTTTTACATACAACCTTCTTCCTTTAAGGCAGGAAATTTTATTATCCAAGACTTTGCAAATGTGGCAATAGATGATTGATTGCGTTTTTTCTTGAAATATGGATGCTTGCACAGTAACATCTTCCCTTGGTCAAGGGGTAACATTTGGTCATGCTAACCAGAGTTTAGACCCTTAATGAGCTAGAAATTATAAGTGTGGGCATACACTACAAGAAAAATGCGTATTAGCGACCTACACTATCCATCGTTAAGCCATCGTTAAAGACATTAACGACAGATTTTGTGACAGATTAGCGACAGATAGCGTCTGTCGCATAACCCTAGTCGCAAAACTGCGACAGAATTTATCTGTCGCCAATTCGTAGCTAAGTAGCGACGTATCATGTACGTCATTAATTTGTCGCTAAATAGAGACTGATTTAGTTATGCGACGAAATTTAATCCGTCGCTACTATTTAACGAGGGATACATATCTGTCGCTAATGTCTGTCACCAATTTGGCAACGGCCATTAGCGGCAGTTTAAATTTTTTCGCAAACCAACGACTATTTTAAATTGGCGACAGAGTAGCGACAGATATTATCCGTCGTTAATTTTTTTTTTAAAATTTATTATTTTTTTTGAAATATACTGAAACTCGAGAAAATTTCTTGTTATAAAATTCATATAACCTGCTTATAAAAAATAAAATACACAAAAAATACATATACAGGTGAAACAAATTTAACACAAGTTCTAAGTTAAACAAACTTTAACAACCAAATACAGTCATTGCCAAGTTATAATTAGTTACAAGTACGTCAAACAAATTAAACAAATGAATCTAATCCTCGCCAAGAATCTGGGCATCATCCTCTTCATTTTCTCGATCTGCCCCTCCCTCTATGCTTCCATCAGCTCCTCTACCACTACAAGAAAATAGGTTGTTAGCGACGGACGTTAGCGACGGAAAGATTCCGTCGCTAGTTAGCGACGGATTGGCGAGCGACAAATATTCGTCGCTATTATCACTGAATCTTATGAAAGTAGCGACGGAAGATAGTCCGTCGCTAATTAGCGACGGATGTTGCGACAGATTGTTTTGTCGGTACGATCGCACCATTTACCGACGACGTTAGCGACGGAAACTAGTCCGTCGCTAACTAGCGACGGATGTGACGACAGAATATAATCCGTCGCTATTTTCGCGAATTTGATTTTACGTTGGCTTAGCGACGGAATTAATCTGTCGCTAAGCCGTCGCTAACTTTCGAATAACCCTAATCCCAACCAGGTTTTCCTTTTCTTCTTTCGCTGCTCCTGCGCCGGTCCCGCTCCCGCCGTTCGCCGGTCCCGCCGTTCGCCGGTCCCGCCGTTCGCCGGTCCCACCGTCCGCCGGTCCCACCGTCCGCTGGTCCCACCGTTCGCCGCCCGGAGAAAGGTAACGCCCTCCCCCTCCCGTTTCCGGCAAGGGGTTAACCCCCTGCCGGAAAACGCAGGGGGTTAACCCCCTGCCGGAAACGGCAGGGGGTTAACCCCCTCCCGGTTCACGCAGGGGGTTAACCCCCTCCCGTTTCCGGCAGGGGGTTAACCCCCTGCCGTTTCCGGCAGGGGGTTAACCCCCTCCCGGTTCACACAGGGGGTTAACCCCCTCCCGGTTCACACAGGGGGTTAACCCCCTGCCGTTTCCGGCAGGGGGTTAACCCCCGTTTTCACACAGGGGGTTAACCCCCTACCATTTCTGGCAGGGGGTTAACCCCCTCCCGGTTCACATAGGGGGTTGACCCCCTGCCGTTTCCGGCAGGGGGTTAACCCCCATTTTCACGCAGGGGGTTAACCCCCTGCCGTTTCTGGAAGGGGGTTAACCCCCTCCCGGTTCACACAGGGGGTTAACCCCCTGTCGTTTCCGGCAGGGGGTTAACCCCCGTTTTGACGTAAGGGGTTAACCCCCTGCCGTTTTCGGCAAGGGGTTAACCCCCTTCCGGTTCACGCAGGGGGTTAACCCCCATTTTCACGCAGGGGGTTAACCCCCTGCCATTTCCGGCAGGGGGTTAACCCCCTCCCGGTTCACAGGGGGTTAACCCCCTCCCGGTTCACAGGGGGTTAACCCCCTCCCGTTTCCGGCAGGGGGTTAACCCCCTCCCGGTTCACAGGGGGTTAACCCCCTCCCGTTTCCGGCAGGGGGTTAACCCCCTTCCGGAAAACGGAGGGGGTTAACCCCCGCGTTTTCCGGCAGAGGGTTAACCCCCGCGTTTTCCGGAAGGGGGTTAACCCCCTGCATTTTTCGGCAGAGGACCCTTGCCCCTTGCCTTTCCGGTAGGGGGTCGACCCGGGCAGGGGGTCGACCCCCTGTCGGAACAGCAGGGGAGTCGACCCCTTGTCAGAACAGTTTTTTTTCCGTGGTGACTTCATTTTAAAAAATTGTTTTTTTGTGCAGATTTCTCAACGGAACTCGCTTGTGCCCCGCCACCCGTGGTAAGTAAGTGACAAAAACAATGCAAATCGGGTAAATACCCGTGGTGAGTAAGTGAGGCAAGCGCATCACATGTTATTTAATTTATTGAATGTAACACTTTATTGTTCACACACTCACTTAGTTGTTGATATCTAGGACTGCTTTGTTGGAGTTCGGAGATCATGCTGAGCATGATTTTAATGTATGAATATGGAAGTGTTCTTATTTTTGGAGTACGGAGTCCATGCTATGCGTGGTAGTAGTTAGTGGGATATTGAAGTGTGTTTGCTGCAGGTACATGTTTGACATTTGTTTGATATGAATTATTTCAATGTATTGCAATGTTTGATGTGATTGTATCCATGCTTACATGTAGTTACTTTCAATTTGATTATGTCTTCCATGTGAAATTGTATACTGAAAGCATGCTTCAAATGAATGTATCGTGTCATGAATAGTTTGCACATGAAAATATTAAGTTATCAATGCATGCATCATAATTCTTGTGATTGTATGACATCATATATTGCATGATAAATTTGATATTTTCTTCATCATAGCATTTTGATGGTTCTCTTTTAACTGGTTAGGATACTATTCGTAACATCATACGACAGAATGACTGCAAACTGTGAATGGATGTACCGTAGGATAGTGGACAATGAGTTATCGCATGAATATATGGATGGTGTCGACAGTTTTATTGAATTTGCAACGGCAAGTGTCAGTACGGTAGATCCCACAGGTCGGATTAGGTGTCCCTGCAAGATTTGTAAGAATAATCGATTTGTAGAACCTCATGGCGTTAGACATCACCTATACAGGAAGGGTTTTGTGAGTGATTATCAGAACTGGACGTTTCATGGAGAAGAATTTAGAAACGATTTTGATGCACGGGTGAATGTGGTGCACGATAATCCATATACGGATTTGATATTTGATGCTGCAGGAACAGAACTGGGTTCTGCTATGAGTTCTAGTGATGTAAGAACTGCCGTAGATGAAGAATCACCAAACGATGCAGCTAGTAGATTTTATGATTTACTTAAAGATGCTGATGAGCCACTTTGGAACGGTTGTGAGAGTCACACTATCTTGTCTGCAGTTCTTCAACTAATGAATTTGAAGTCCGAGTATAATTTGAGTCAATCATGTTTTGACCGTTTGTGCATGATTGTGAAGAGTATGTTGCCTAAAGATGAGAAATTGCCACAAAATTTCTATCGTGCGAAAGTTATGGTCAACGCTCTAGGTATGAGTTACAAAAAGATTGATGCTTGTCCAAATCACTGCATGTTGTATTTCAAGGAGCAGGAAAACGACATATCATGCCCGTCATGTGGGCATCCTCGGTTCAAGCCAAAGACAAGAGGCAATGGTAGCACGAGATCAAAGGAAGTTTCATACAAGTCGCTCCGCTACTTTCCTATCACTCCTAGATTGCAGCGATTGTATATGTCTTCAAAGACAGCTAAACACATGAGATGGCATGCAAATAAAGTTCAACACGATGAAAACAAGATCACGCATCCTGTTGACGCTGAAGCTTGGAAGCACTTTGATCGTCATCAGAACTTCGCAATGGAAGTGCGAAATGTTAGACTCGGTCTATGTACAGATGGATTTAATCCATTTGGGGGTAGATCAACTCCATACTCATGCTGGCCAGTATTTGTAACTCCATACAACCTTCCACCAAGCTTGTGTATGAAACGTCCAAATCTTTTCTTGTCTCTGTTGATCCCTGGTCCGACCTCACCTGGCCAAAATCTTGATGTATATCTAAGGCCATTGATTGATGAATTAAAAGTACTGTGGGATGACGGTGTTACCACGTATGATGCCCACAAAAAACAAAATTTCAACATGAAGGCCGTTGTTCTATGGACAATCAGTGACTTCCCTGCATATGGTATGTTATCTGGTTGGAGCACACATGGGAGGTTGGCTTGTCCGTACTGCATGGAGGATTCCAAAGCTTTTAGATTGAGGCATGGAAGGAAGCCTTGCTGGTTTGATTGCCATCGTCGATTTCTACCCAGCGATCATCCGTTCCGACGTCAAAAGAATGCATTTACAGCAGGCACAACTGAAATGGAAGGTCCATCCTCAAGATTGTCTGGCACAGAGATTTTAAGAAGATTGCGATACTTTCCAGATGTATTAACAGATGCCCGCAGTCCTACACCCTTCCGTGGATTTGGGAAGGAACACAATTGGACGAAAAAATCTATTTTTTGGGAACTACCGTATTGGCCGACCCTATTGATACGACATAATTTGGATGTGATGCATGTAGAGAAAAATGTGTTTGATAATGTGTTCAATACAGTAATGAATATTAAAGGAAAAACGAAGGATAATCCGAAGGCCCGTATGGATTTAAAATTAATATGTAAAAGACCAGAATTGGAACTCAAAGAGTATAATGGCAAAGTACTGAAACCAAAGGCGAAGTACGTGCTCGGACCTGATCAAATAAAACATGTATGTCAATGGTTGAGACAACTGAGATTTCCAGATGGATATGTCTCTAACATTGCTCGGGCTGTGAAGATTGACGATGGACAGTTATATGGGTTGAAGAGCCATGATTGTCATATCTTTATGCAACGATTGATACCCCTAGCATTCCATGATATGTTAGACAAACCTATATGGGGGGTATTGTCTGAGTTGAGCGGATTTTTCAGAACATTGTGCGCATCGGAGGTCATTGTATCAGATGTAAAGAATCTCGAGGACTCTGTCATCACCACTGTTTGTCTGTTAGAAAAGATATTTACGCCAGCATTTTTCGATGTTATGGAACATTTGATCATACATTTGCCATATGAACTAAGGGTTGGTGGCCCTGTGCAATATCGATGGATGTACCCATTTGAAAGGTATATGTTTTTTTATATTTGTCTCTTTAATGACAGATATTTAAAATTTGAAATGTATATTCTTGTCAGATGCATGTTCGACCTAAAAAAAAAGGTTCGTAATAAAGCAAGAGTAGAAGGCTCTATTTGTGAGGCGTACACTTTAGAAGAGATTTCAAATTTCTCATCTATGTACTTCGAACCTCATATTTCAACACGTTACACATGCCCGCCCCGTAACGATGATGGAGAACAAGTAACTGTAGCTGACAAGCTGTCGATATTTCAACGACTTGGGCATGCATTTGGTAGTTGCCGATCAAGGCTATTGACAGATCGAGAGCAAGATGCAGCACACATCTATATTCTTTTTAATTGTTCAGCGATCGACCCATACATCGAGTAAGTATATGTATATGCAACTCAATTATAAATCCTTTTATGTTCTATATGTGGATACATGGCTCGGTAATATAAGTATTTGTGGTTTGCAGACGATTTGATCTGGAGTTGCAAAGCAAAGTTTCACATCTCACTAATGCAGAAGTACAAAAAGAACGTGAAACTAAGTTTGTGGAGTGGTTGAAACAGTTGGTAAAGAAGCTAACATAAATTTTGTACTTATAAACAACACTAAGTTACTTAATTGATCGTGATCACAATAATTGTTTATGTCTGTGCGTAGGTTCGCCATGGTGATGTTAAAGATCAAGGAATATGTGATTTAGAAAATGGTCCGACCAAAGTTGTGCAATGCTACAACGGGTATATCGTAAATGGTTATCGATTCCATACAAAAGACTACGGTATAAACAAATCAACGATAAATAGTGGCGTGTGTGTCAAGGGTAGCAGCTACGGTGAAAATGAACATGATTACTACGGTGTTATAGAGGAAATAATGGAGTTGACTTACTTAGGCATGAATAACAGGGTTACGGTATTCAAGTGTCATTGGTTTGATCCAACTGCAACAAGACTCGACAAAGCTTCAGGCATTGTGGAGGTGAATCATAAATCCAGGTTTGGAACATATGAACCATTCATATTAGCCTCGCAAGCTCAACAAGTTTATTATACTTCATATCCGAGTATAAAAAAGTCAGATAGAAATGAATGGTGGGCAGTTTGCAAGGTGAAATCCAAACTATACCCCGAGTATGATCAGTTACAAGAAGATGAGTTAGCTGAAGACAGTGATTACTATCAATCAGATGATGTCTGTGACTTCGCTTATGGTCACGATGTTGCGCATGATATGCATGTCATATCTCCATTAGCTGATGAAACATTCATAGAGGAATGTGATCCAAATGATGTACCAAGTGGATGGGCAAACAATGAAGAAGAAGAAGAAGAAGAAGAAGAAGAAGAAGAAGAAAGTCAAACTAGTGACGAGGAAGAATTCTCAAGCTAGTGAAAAAAATCTTATACTACAAACCTCTATTTAAATGCATTGTAATACTTGATGTGAGTTGTATTGCAATACTTGGTGTGAATGATTAAAAATTTTATTTCAATGTATTGTAATACTTGATACGAATGATTCGAATGCATTGTAATTTATCTGAATGTATTATAATTTATGCAATTAACGAATGATTTGAATTAGTGCAATACTTGATGTCAATGATTTGAATTATTTGAATGCATTGCAATGCTTGATGTGAATGACTTGAATGCATTGTAATACTTGATGTGAATTATTTGAATGTATTGTATGACATATGTTATTTGTTAGAATATGGTTCGTGGAGGTTATAGTGGTCGCTCATCCAGTAGTAGCCAGGCTCAACCTTCATCTTCACGGGCTCCTGTGATAGGTATATCATATAACTAATTAGATGCTTGATTAGTTCAAATGCACATTCTGAGAACTTGGTGTGTATTTTTTTACAGATGATGTTGCGCCTGTATACGACCCACCTACACCAGTTGATCGCACAAGTCAACAGCCAACAGGGTCTTCACAGGCTGGCACAAGAAGACTCATTCGAATAGTGTATATCGATAATCGACCGTAAGTATTTTGTTTTCAATTATTGCATATCTTTTAAATATTTTATATTGATATTTACTGTGTAACAATTCATGTGCAGCACGAGGTTTGAGCCACAAGAAGTAGTACGGGAGATTAGGAATTCACTTCTTCAACATCTACCAGGACCAGTTGCTCAATGGAAAGAGTACCCAAAGGAGGTATTAGACAGATTGTGGTCCTCATTCATGGTATACAGTTGTTCCTCATAGTTAATGTGTTTCATATTTAATTTATTTAAGCAATGTCTACTAACTTTCTGAAAATATTTGTAGGCTTCGAATCGCTTTGCAACTACGGTGGAAGAAAATGATGCAAGGAAGGTGTGGCAGAAGGTGGCTGCCAATCGATTTGCAGACATGCTGCACACTATGAAGACTGCAGCAAAAAAAGCATCTGGCGTAGTAGATGATCCATTACTGTGGAAGGGCCATGGTCCTATTACTATCAGGAGAGATTACTGGGATGAAATGTGCGATATGTGGGCGGGAGATGCATTTAAAAATCGCTCTGCGAAGGCTTCACAAAATCGATCGAAGATGCCCGAAGCCCATCTACACACAGGTGGATCTAAGACATTTGGGAGCCACCTAAAGAAAATGGTAACTCATCAATATATAATATTAATTTTATAAGTATAGTTGCAAATTTGTGTACTAAATCTTTTGTCATTTAACTTCGCAGGAAGCAGAAAAAGGAGGCAGTGTACCATATAAGGATGTGTTTGTAGAAACACATAAACGGAAGACCACGGGAGTCTTCGTATCAGAGAAGGCGAGAACGACAACGGTATGTATTAATTCTATTAATAATCATTGCAATATATATGCAAGTCATCATAATGTTATCATTAATTATTAATGAATACTTTAAACATTATTTTGTAGGAGGCATATGAGCAACAAATGGTAGAGCGATATGGTGAAGACGCTACTCAGCATCCATCATTTGATCCTACAGCATGGGTGACTGCAGCAGGTGAACCCAAAAAAGGTCGCGTGTTCGGGTTTGGGAGTAATATGAACACTTCACCAGTTATTGGTTCTTCCAGTTACGGCTCACCAACTTCTTGCGCCGACATAAGCTCCAAGCAGCCGACTATTCTTTCCGGTGATGATGTACGCGAGATCATTAATGAATCACTGAATAACTACTTCCAATACACCGTCGCCCCCTTTCTCCGAAATGAGATCAAGGCCGTTGTTCAGGATAGGGGATCTTCGATTCCAGGTCCCTCTCAGGTATAATCACATATATAGTTTTTTTGACTATCTTAAAGCACATCTGAGCATGATAGAATCACATATAGAGTTTTTCTAGATGCCTTAGAACACATATGAACATGCTATAATCACATATTCAATTTTTTTACTGCCTTAGCACACATATGAGCATGATAGAATCACATATATATATATTTAACTTTTTGTCTGTCTTAGAGCACATATGAGCATGATAGAATCACATATAAAGTTTTTTTGATTGCATTAGAACACATAAGCATGCTATAATCACATATTCAGTTTTTTTACTGCCTAAGAACACATATGAGCATATTATAATCACATATTCTGTTTTTTGACTGCCTTAGCACACATATGAACATGCTATAATAACATATAAAGTTTTTTAACTGCCTTAGAACACATATGAACATGTTATATATCATTTATGATAGAATCACATATAAAATTTTTGGCTTTGCCTGCCTTAGAGCACATATGAGCATGCTATATTCATATATTCAATTTTTTTACTGCCTTAGCACACATACGAGCATGATCGAATCACATATATAGTTTTTTGCTTGCCTTAAAGCACATCTGAGCATGGTAGAATCACATATAAAGTTTTTTTATATGCCTTAGAACACATATGAACATGCTATAATCACATATTCAATTTTTTGACTGCCTTAGCACACATATGAGCATGATAGAATCACATATAGAGTTTTTTTATTGCCTTAGATCACACATGAGCACATGATAGAATCACATATAGTGTGTAATTTATTTCATTATATTTTGTTTATCAATACTGACTGTTCTTTTCTTGTGTAGGCTGCTAGCGATAATCAGGGTAGTGGAGCTGAAGGGACAGATAAAGACAATGAACAAGAAGACGCACAAAATCTTGGCGATGATTAGAGGACTGTGTTGAAGAAGTTCTATTTTTTTTATTTTTCCTAATTGTAATTGTTGAATTGTAAATAATTAAACTTCTTAGTTTTAAGGTGGAACGATTAATTATTATAGATACTTGTTATATGAATTTTTTTGTGTGGTTTGTTTTTTATTTACAGGAAATATAAATTGTACAGGAAATATAAATTGTACAGTTCTCCGTAATTAATTTTTAAATAAATTTTTTTTTATTTTTTTTCGTTTTTGCGACGGATTAGCGACAGATGATTCTGTCGCTATTCATATTAATCTAGCGACGGCTTAGCGACGGAATTAAATCCGTCGCCACGCCGTGGTCGCCGTTTAGTACCGGCGGATTGGCGACGGAATATAGCGCTCGTTATTCCGTCGCAATTAGCGACGGACTTGGCGACGGAATTATTCCGTCGCCAGTTAGCGTCGAAATATTCGCGACGTAAGCATACTGTCGTCGCGTTGTCGCTAATCCGTCGCTAACATGGTTAGCGACGGATTAGCGACGGAAGGTGGTCGTCGCTAATCTACTGCTCTGTTGTAGTGTACGTTGATCATTTCCAACATCCTATAAGAGAACCAAAAAGTTAGTATTTATAAAAAATATATAATGAAATAAATTATATACAATGCACTTAATCTAATGCAATAAAGTAAATGGCTGAATGACACATAGATTAGCAATAAACTGAAGGACATTAACAGAATTCAAATATGTGTTCTAAGACTAGAAAAAAAATTATAGTAATTCAATCATGCAGATATGTGTTCTAAGGTAATAAAAAAATTTTATATGTGATTCAATCATGTGTATCATATTCTAAGGCAGTCAAAAAAATTTATAGTGATTCAATCATGCATATATGTGTTATAAGGCATTAAAAAACTTTCATATATGCTAATACCAGGCTCATATGTGTTCTAAAGTTGTCATAGTAATGAAAGCATGCTTGTATGTATTCTAAGGTTGTCAAAAAACTTTTATAGTGATTCAATCATGCATATATGTGTTACAAGGCAGTCAAAAAACTTCCATAGTGATGAAATCATGCTTATATGTGTTCTAATGTTGTCAAAAAACTTTTATAGTGATTCAATCATACTCATATGTGTTCTAAAGCAGTAAAAAAAAATCATATTGATTCAATCATACATAAATGTGTTCTAAGGAAAAATTTATAGTAATTCAATCATGCATATGTGTGATCTAAGGCAGTAAAACAATTTCATAGTGATGAAAGCATGCTTGTATGTGTTCTAAGGTTGTCAAAAAACTTTCATAGTGATTCAATCATGCATATATGTGTTCTAAGATTGTCAAAAAACTTTCATATTGATTAAATCATGCATATTATGTTCTAAGGCAGTCAAGAAATTTTATAGTGATTCAATCATGCATATATGTGCTATAAGGCATTAAAAAACTTTCATATATGCTAATATCAAGCTCATATGTGTTCTAAGGCTGTCATAGTGATGAAAGCATGCTTATATGTGTTCTAAGGTTGTCAAAAAACTTTTATAGTGATTCAATCATGCATATATATGTTATAAGGCACTAAGAAAATTTTATAGTGATTCAATCATGCATATATGTGAACTTTCATAGTGATTCAATCATGTGTATATGTATTATAAGGGTGTCATATAAATTGTATAGTGAATCAATCATGCATATATGTGTTATAAGGTGTAAAAAAAAATTATAGTGAGACAATCATGCATATATGTATTCAATCATGCATATACTAGCTTGAAATCTAACGACATGAAACAAATGACATGAATCTTTATACACGACGAGCACCAAAGCTAATGTTGAATGCAAACGAAGTTCCCCTGTTCTGAAAAAATTGCTCAACTCATTACGGACAATGTTGAGAATGACTTTATTTAAAAAGTGCTGCATTTTGTCCTCAAGACGCTGACAGACACCATCCCAAGACATAGCAGGGTCAATCGGTCGTTAGAAGTTGATGTTGGTGGGAGAACTCTGAGAGTCATGGTTGCAGGAGGCAACGACTGTTGTGATGTTCATGTTACTTTCAAACCCGAACACACAACCCTTTTTGGGTTCACCGGTTGCAGTCACCCATGCTGCAGGATCAAAAGGCGGATGCTGAGTGGAGTCATCGCCATATCGCTGTACCATTTATTGCTCGTATAACTCCTACAAAGTAATGATTAGAATACTGATTAATAATTAAGAATGTTTTGATAACATAATTCACAGTAACTTGTATATTATAATATTTATTAATATAATAAATACATACCAATGTCGCTCTCGCCTTCTCTAATACAAAAGCTCTAGTGCTCTTACGTTTATGTGTTTCAACAAACACATCCTTGTAAGGCACGATGTCTCTTTTTTCTACTTCCTGCAATGTTAAATGATAAAAAATCGATTAATAAGTATGCAAAAATACTTTCAAATTTGACAATTTATATATATACATATATATTTATATATTGATGAGTTACCATTTTCTTCTGGTGGCTCCCAAAAGTCCCATATTCACCTGTGTGTAGATGGGCATCAAGCATCTTCGCTCAGTTTTGTGCAGTCTTTGCTGAGCGGTTTCGAAATTCATTGCTCGCCTACTTGTCGCACATGCCCTCCCAATAATCTCTCATGATAGTAGAAGGCCTATGGCCATTCCACTACAGTGGATTATCTATCCCACAAGTTGTTTTTTTTACTGCAGTCTTCATATTGCACAGCATGTCAGCAAATCGATTGACAACCACCTTCTGTCACACTACCCTCGCATCTTTCTCCTCGTTCATAGTCGCGAAGCACTGCAAAGCCTACAAATACTTTCAAAAAGTTAACACACATGAATATAACAAAAAATTAAATATGAAACAATTAGTTAGGATAAACAATTGCATATCATGAATAAGGACATTAATCAGTCCAACACTTCCATCGGGTACTCTTTTTATTGCGCTATCGGTCTTGAAAGATGTTGCAGTAATGACTTCCTAATTTTTTGCATTACTTCTTGCTGCTCAAACATCGCACTGCACATGAATTGATACACATTAACAATTGACTGTCAATATACACTATTTATAAGATAAGTATTGGATAAGTGATAATGAAATACTTACGGTCGACTATCAATATACACTATTTGAATTAGTCGTCGTGTGTCACACTGAGAAGACCCTGCATCCGGCGTTGTCTCATGATGTGTATGAGTAGCTGGTGAAGGTGGGTCATGTGTAGGCGAAATAACACCTACAAAACAATGAGTTAGAAATTCACACAATGCACATTTAAACTAATCAAATATACAATTATTTAAATGATAGACCTATCGAAGCAACCCGTAAAGATGAAGGATGAGACTGACTACCATTGGGTGCTCGATGACTGTGACCTCTATAAACCATATTCTAACAAATAAAAAACGCCATGCAATACATTCAAACATTGCAATACCTTCGAATCATTCAAATCATTGCAATAATTTTAATACATTCAAATCATTCATATCAAAAATTATAATACATTAGAACATAAGATGTGACAACACTTGCTAATCATGGATAACTTATCCTTAACTTGCAAGATGTATTTCACTAGCTCGAGAATGCTCCCTCATCACTTGTTTGACTTTCATATGCTTCTTATTCCTCCTCCTCTACGTCATCTTCTTCATTAGGCGCCCATCCACTTGGTATATCATTTGAATCACATTCTTCCATGCATAAACCATCAAAC
The DNA here is from genome assembly GCF_984573655.1 of Nuphar pumila. Classification (NCBI taxonomy): domain Eukaryota; kingdom Viridiplantae; phylum Streptophyta; class Magnoliopsida; order Nymphaeales; family Nymphaeaceae; genus Nuphar; species Nuphar pumila. Next base: position 125,207,047 of record NC_143255.1, read on the forward strand.
AATAAAGATATGACATGCATACCATGTGCGACATCGTGATTATAAGAGAAGTCATACATATCATCTGATTGATAGTAATCACTCTCTTTAGTTAACTTGTCTTCCTGTAACTGATCATACTCGAGGTATAGTTTAGACTTCACCTTACAAATTGCCCACCATTCATTTCTATCTGACTTTCTTGTATTCGGATATACATCTCGGATTAGAATAAATTTTTCAATAGCATTGAAGAGAAAAATATAAAAAAACATATATATTTCAAATGGGTACATCCATCGATATTGCACAAGACCACCAACCCTTAGTTTATATGGCAAATGTATGATCACATGTTTCATAACATTAAAAAATGCTGGCAGAAAAAGCTTCTCTAATTGACAAATAGTAGTGACGATAGAATCCTCGAGATTCTTTATCTCAGATACTACGACTTTTGATGTGCACAATGTTCTAAAAATTTACTCAACTCGGACAATACCCCCCATATAGGTTTGTCTAACATATCATGGAATGCTAGGGGTATCAACCGTTGCATAATGACATGACAATCATGGCTCTTCAACCCATATAACTGTCGCTCGTCTATCTTCACAACCCGAGCAATATTAGAGACGTATCTATCTGAAAATCTCAACTGTCTCAACCATTGACATACCTGTTTTGCTTGATCTAGTCCAAGCACATACCTTTCCTTTGCTTTCAGTATTTTGCCATTGTACTCTTTGAGTTTCAATTCTAGTCTTTTACATATTACTTTTAAATCCATATGAACCTTCGGATTATCCTTCATTTTTCCTTTCATATTCATTACTATATCAAACACATTATCAAACACATTTTTTTCCACATGCATCACATACAAATTATGTCGTATCAATAAGATCGGCCAATATGGTAGTTTTCAAAATGTAGATTTCTTTGTCCAATTGTGATCCTTCCCAAAACCAAGGGAGGGCGTCGGGCTACGGGCATCTGTCAGTCCACATGAAAAGTATCACAATCTTCTTAAAATATCTATGCCAAACAACCTTGTGGGTGGACCTTTCATTTCAATTGTGCCTGCTCGAAACACATTCCTTTGTCGTCAGAACAGAAAGTCGTTGGGTAGAAATTGACGGTGACAATCAAACCAGCATGACTTTCTTTCATGCGTCAATCTAAAAGATTTTGTATCCTCCATGCAGTACGGATATGTCAACCTCTCATGTGTGCTCCAATCAGATAACATATCATATGCAGGGAAGTCACTGATTGTCCATAGAACAACACCCTTCATATTGAAGTTTTATTTTTTGTGGGCATCATATGTTTGAATACCGTCATTCCATAGTATTTTTAGTTCATCAATCAATGACCTTAAATATACATCAAGATTTTGGCCCGGAGAAGTCGAACCAGGAATCAATAAAGACAAGAAAAGATTTTGACGCTTTATATACAAGCTTGGAGGAAGGTTGTATGGGGTGACAAATAACGGCCAGCACGAATATGGGGTTGATCTACCCCCAAATGGATTAAATCCATTTGTACATAAACCTAGCCTAACATTTCTCACTTCCATTGCGAAGTTCTGATGAGTACGATCAAAGTGCCTCCAAGCTTCCACGTCAATAAGATGTGTGATCTTGTCTTCATCATGTCAAACTTTATTTGCATGCCATATCATTTGTTTAACTATTCTCGAAGACATATACAATCGTTGCAATCCAGGGGTGAGAAGGAAGTAGCAGAGTGACATGTATGACACTTCTTTTGACCTCGTGTTACCATTTCCCCTTGTCTTTGGCTTGAACTGAGGATGTCCACATGACGGACATGATCTACTATTTTCTTGATCTTTGAAATACAACATGCAGTGATTTAGACAAGCATCTATCTTTTGATACCCCATACCTAGATCATTGACCATAACCTTCACACAGTAGAGATTTTCTGATAATTTCTCATCTTTGAACAACATACTCTTCACAATGGAGCACAGATGGTTAAAACATGATTGACTCAAATTATATTCTGACTTCAAATTTAATAGTTGAAGAACTGCTGACAAGATAGTGTGACTATCGCAACCATTCCACAGTGGCTCGTCAACATCTCTAAGTAAGTCATAAAATCTACTAACTGCATTGTTTGTTGCTTCTTCTTCTACTACAGTTCGTGCATCACTATGTCCCATAGCAGAACTTATTTCTGGTCCTGCAGCATCAAATATCAAATCCATATATGAATTATCGTGCACCATATCTATCAGTGCATCAAAATTATTTCAAAACTCTTCACCATGAAGCATCCAATTCTGATAACCACTAACAAAACTCTTTCTGTATAGGTGATGTCTAACGCCACGAGGTTCTACAAATTGATTGTTCTTACACATCGTGCAAGGGCATCTGATCCGACTAGTAGGATCCATTGTACTAATACTTGCCGTTGCAAATTCAATAAAACTGTCAACACCATCTATATATTCATACAACACCTCATTATCAACTATCCTACAGTACATCAATTTACGATTTGCAGTCATTTTGTCCTATAATGTTATAGATATTATCATCACAAGTTAAAAGAGAATCTTAATAATGCTATAATAAAAAAAATATTCAATTTATCTACTAACTCTTGTTTGGTGATTGTTTGTGAGCAATTTTTTGTTTCAATTAATGCGTAAATTTTCTTCCCCTCTATAGCACAAACATGCTTAACATAAAATGCGATTTCATGAACTATTATGCATACATTTACAAACTCAATATTTTTGTGTGTAACACCATCACATCATATTTATACACATCATGATGATATTTAGAAATATGAAATCACATTCCATAAAATGATACATTCATTTGAAGCATGTTTTCATGATACAATTTTACATGGAAGGCATAATCAAATGGAAAATAGCTTCATGCAAGCATGGATACAGATACATCAAACATTGCAATATATTCAAATCATTCATATCAAAATAATGTCAAACATATACATGCAGCAAACACATTCCAGTATCCCGCTAACTACTACTATGCCTAGCATGGAATCCGTACTCCAAAAATAAGAACACTCATATTTTCATACATTAAAATCCTGCTCAGCATGATCTCCAAACTCCATCAAAGCAATCCTAGATATCCACAACTAAGTGAGTGTGTGAACAGAAAAGTATTGCATTCAATAAATTAAATAACATGTGATGCACTTGCATCACTTACTCACCACGGTTATTTACCCGATTTGCATTTTGCTTGTTTATTTTAGCATAGCATTTTAAGTCACATGTGATGCTTAGCATCAAGCATCGCGCATTTTGCTCTGTTACGCACCTGCAATGCATATTATTCTTGCCCGCCAAAGACAAAAAAAATACCATCCCGACAGAGCAAACACAACGGTAGGCGACGGATCCCTCTGTTGTTGTTGCTTAAACGAGGGCAAGGGGCAGGAGCTTCTTGCCGAAAAGTACCAGCGGCAAGGGTGCAGGCCCCCCCTGCCGACCGAGCAAACACAACGGCAATGGGGAAGGATCCCCTTGCCGCTATTGCTTAAACAAGTGCAGGGGGGTCCGCCCTCCTGCCAGAAAATAACAGCGGCAGGGGGGGCAGATCCCCTGCCGCCCTTACTTAAACAAGGGCAGGGAGGTCCGCCCCCCTACCAAAAAATAACAGTGGCAGGGGGGAAGGCGATCCCCTGCCGAAAAATACTGTCGATAGGGGGGTGGGTCCCTTGCCGATAGTATTTTATAAAGAGGGATAGAGGGGAGGTGCCGGTACGGGAGGCTCACTGGCGTACTTTCCTATCGGTGGGTCGCCGGAGAGCGAGGGTAGTCGACGAGAGAAGGGGGCGGTCGTCGGAGAGCAGCACGGGGTTGTTCGGTGGAAGAGCAGGTGCGAAGATCGTCAGGGCGATCGTCGGATAGCGGGAGGTGGATGGGGCAGTCGCTGGATAGCGGAAGGTGGTCGGGGCTGACGTCGAAGAGATGAAGTTGGCCAGGGCAGTCGCCGGAGAGCGGGAGGTGGCCGTGAAGGTCGCCGGAGAGTGAGAGGTGGCCGGGAAGGTCGCTGGAGAGCAAGAGGTGGCCGGGGCGATCGTCGGAGCGCGGAAGGTGGCCGGGGCGCATGACGCAGATGAGAGAGAGAGAGAGACAATAAACACATTTTCGTGCCCTAGATGGGCGTTTAACATCGAAACTTAACGACAGATTCGTGACGAAACAATTCTGTCGCCAACACCGACGCTAATTAGCGACAGAATAATATTCGTTGCTACGCCGTCGCTAAGTTCCGACATGTTTTGAGATGGAATAATATTCGTCGCTACTTAGCGACGGATATTATTTTGTCGCTAATCCCGCTTCAAATTTCAATGTTAGGGACGGCTCGTTTCCTCTCGCTAATCTGTCACAAAATTGTGACGGATTATTTTCGTCATAAATTTCCGCCACTAATTGACATTTTTCTTGTAGTGATAGTGACAAACATTTTTATCGGCAATTTCTTGTTTTTCAAAAACTCGTGAGAAATTGAAAAAAAATCATAAATCTTGCATTTTTTTGCAAAATCTTGATAATAAAAAGTTTAATTAAAAAATATAAAAATTATTTTTGTAAGAAAATATTAATAAAAAATATTTAAAAATAAAAGTTCACAATTTTTTTCATGATAAATAGCCGTTTAAAACATAAATATCGCATTTAAATTGCATTATTTATGTTTTTTCATAAATCTCATGATATTTTGTAAATCTCGTGAGAAATTGCTGTTTTAAACTTTCAGGCAATTTCTCGCGATATTTGTCACATTGAGTGTGGGCAATGTTGTCAGCAACTGCCAGTATCGACACTTATCGTAAAGGCAAAAAATCGATACGATACTAACTTGAATCAGCTATTTTTTAATAAATGTAAAATATACTTTAAATTAAAAAATAATTGTTTTAATATTTTTTTAATAATTTTTACACGTGACACTCGTTCTGATTGACAATTTTTTTTAGCCAATTCAGAACGATTCACTTGAGAATCAGTATCAGCCAATTCACCTGAATCGTTACCGATACTGACAACTTTGAGTGTGGTGCTGACTCAATGGAATCTCATAGATGGATTCAGCATAGTCGAACGAGTTTGGTGAAAAAAACATGATCTTATGAGCTGAAAAAATATCGGATATTATAGGCATCAGTATGCACTGTGAAGTATCTGTCCCTGCTCGGATGGAGGTCTAATATTTCTATTTTTTTAAATTTTAATTACTTATTTGTCTATTTAATGAAATTTTGTACATTTTTTATATATCGAAGAATTGATAATGAAATTAAGAAGTTAATGACGTGTCATGTGATAAGAGTATATTTGCAATTAAAAGATACTTTTTAATAAGACTATTATAAGACCAACACACTTATACGGTGCTAAATCCTGGGCGACTAAAAAACTACAAGAAAATAAGTTAATGTTGTGGACATGAGTATATTAGAGGGATATTTCAAATTACAAAAAATGATAATATTATAAATGAATATATTAGAACTTGTTTAGGGATCTTATTAATAAAAAAAGTTTAAAAATAGCATTTAAGATGGTTTGAATATGTTGCATTAACATCAATAAAAATGGTGAAAATAATAAAAGTTAAAAGAAATTAAGAAAAAAAGTTTTTTTGCTTTAGGCTGATTGACATATTGCAATTTAAACTTAATTATATAAAAAAAATCTAAAACTTATCAACAATACGTTGTGTGTTGTAGTGGTTAGTCCCCCGTCAAGAGTACAAGTATCATTTTAGTTAAATAAATTTTTTACATTAAATAAATTCTGTTGGCAGCCCTATACATCTACCATCAAGCTTACTTTATTCGTACTTCTAGAATAAGGAAAAACTAGTAATTCTATTTCACTAGTTATAAGGGTAAAATAGTAACTTCGATTTATGATTTAGTGTTAACCAAATATTAATCAAACATTAATTTATTAGACCCAAACGTTTGGGGGGTATTTGAAAATTTTGTAGATCATTTTAGTCATGTTAAAGCAATTAATGAGCAGCTCATGATTGTGAAAATAGTGTTTGACCGGTTTGTTTGATAGAGACGGGGAAAGTAAAAAAAAAAAAAAAGAGAATTATTGTTAAGTGGTTGGCCCATAGGCTAGGAGTTGTGAAAAGACCTGGTGCAACATGATTGCACAAATATTTGTGCATTAAGCAACTGATCACCTCAGGTGTGGGTCCCAGACCTGATGGAGAGCGATCATGTGCTTAATGCATAATTTTTGTGCAATCATATTGCACCCGATCCGGAAAGAAGATAAATGCGATGTGATTGTACACAAACTTTTAATGTACCGCTGCACCTGACAACCTATCATCTGATATTGAACCTTATAGTTGACAGGTTGTAAGGTTTGGCTGATTAGGTGTAACAATAATCATATTGCACCTAACCCACTTCGGTGCATCAAGTGAAAATCCAAGTGGTACTTATGATTGATGTTGATGGTCAAACGAAGATTCGAACACACAAAAATAATAATAGGACAAAGCGTCCACAAAGTTGGAAGGCAAAACAGGACACGTGGAACTCAAAGTGTGAGATTGTCAAAAACTCAAAACAAAAATAATTAAATGAAAGGGTACTTCTTATCCAAACGAAGTCAGGAATTTAAACTAGGGTGGCTACAAATGCATGGTAAAAAAGAAAACATAATTTCAATGACAATATACATATATCAAATACTCAAACAAATAAAAATGCACGCAAAGCAATCATCAAACCATGACAGAAGTCAAAGATGAAATTATTATTATTGCTATTTGAAAAACAAATACATGCTAATTGAAACAAAAAAAAAATAAAATTCTCATATATGGTAATTAAAAAAAACTAAAATTTTATGTTTTACCTAAACTCAAATATTCATTTTTTATGTTTAATGTTAATTAAAAAGAAAAAAATACACACCACCTCACATTCGTAACATTTGATCTACAAAAAAATATAAATTTTTGAAGAAAAAAGTGATTTCTATTCAATAGTTTCTTACCCTTCATATATATATATATATATATATATATATATATATATATATATATATATATATATATATATATATATATATATATAACGGCACTCACCACTCGGCTCAGAGTCACCTTAATTAAGTCGGGCATGAGTGGTGCCCACCCTGACCCATTACCCCCTTGGGGGGTTTCTCTGGGTCAGGGTGCCCTACCCACAATGTGGCTCTGCCCCTGCTTCATTTTGATGCATAGCAAGCTTGCCATAAAGTTTTGATACTCCACTGTCATTTGGACTCTTTATAGTAACATCAGTCAAAATATGGATACTTTGACAGTTAGATGTAAAAGAAATGTTTTTCTTAATAGAGATATCAAGGAAGAAATCTAAACGCGGGCATCTCAAAATTATAATGAAAAGGTGCATAGAATTTATCCAGTGTTATATGAACTAAAGCAAACACCTAAGGCTTGGTTTGAGAAGTTCAATACATCACTAGGTTTTCAACCAAAGTTTGTTATTTTTCTTACCAATTGAAGATATATTACTTTGTTGCTTTATGGGGATGACATGAACATTACAAGAGATGGTGATCAGACCATTCATGCATTAAAGGGTAGCCTCAAAAAGTTTTTTGAGATGACAGATTCAAAGGTAATAAAGTGTTTACTTGCTTTGGAGATTGCTTATTCAAAAGGAGGGCACTTCAAATCACAACTCAAGTATGCTACAGATTTGATAGCTCAAGCACAACTTGATGAATTCACTGTAAAGGTTGACATACCTTCAGAACCTAATTGTAAACTTAGACCAACACATGTAGAGCTACTTTAAGATTCACTACTAATTATTAGTAGCTTGTGGGAAGCTTCGTCTACTTGATGATTTGTCAACCAGATATAGCCTCAGTACTCCCTTACCACCGATTTTTTTATCATTGGTACATCTCTCATTTCATAGGGAAGCAAGAAGCAACAAAGGTTGCTATGACCTATTGCTGAGACTGAGTATCGTGCTATGGCATACACCACTGCAAAGGTTGTATGGTTATATTGGCTGCTTAAAGATAGTAGTGTGGAGATACCTTAACCTGCATCATTACATTGTGATAATCAAGGTGTCATTCATTTTTCCAAAATTCAAACTTCCATGTATCAAGCGCATTGAGATTTGATTATTATTACTGTAGTCAAGAGTACTTTGCAGGGATTGTCTCATTATGATACATATCATCTTGGGGCATTCATCCTCATAATTCCATTCTTTGGTTTCCAAACTTTTGGAGTTTGAGGGGGAGTATGAAAAATAGTGCTTAGCAAACATGTGTCTGGTAGGAGCAGTTAGTTTAAGTCACCTTGTGTTGGTAATATGCTGGTTCAAAACCCAATGGTATAGTTGTATACTTGCCTAACCCCAACTTGCCCTTAAAAAAAAATTGTGAATGTCACCAAGTTGATCAGATGTTACAAGTTCTAAACTCACGAGTGGAGTCCGGATCAGGTGCAATATCAATGCACAAAAATTACCCAAAAAAAAATTACCAGTAGTACTAAAAGAAATTAGGTATCAAAAGAAGCGTGTACATGATGTATGATAAGTGACTATAAAATATCGATGGAGCAGAGAATAGGAAATCAATCAATGGAAGGATACTTATCAATAACACCAAATAAAAGAGAGAAACCAAGGGCCCCATTGGAAAGTTGAAACAACTTGAACATGTTTTAGGAAAAAATCTATAAAAATAAAATAAAAAAAGTTTGTGAGATACAGTATTAAAGTAAATATTTATTTGAACTAACCATGGTTTTTTTGAAAGGCAAACTGGGGGTTAGGCAGACCCTACCAGTTATATTCAACGTACCATTGGGGTTTGAACCTGCAACGTCCCACAACGAGGAGACGTGCACTGACAACTCCTACCACCAACCACGCAGAGCCTTGCTGGTAACTAACCACAGTTTAACTATGAAAAACTCGCGTGAGTTGGGATGGGCGGTTGTTTGATCATTGTTTTCTAAATCAGGTGCTTTGAAAAGTTAGGCAGGTATTTGTAATTAGGTCAAAAATTAGGTGGGTATTTGTATTTTTTTTAAATAAGCACCTGGGACAAAAACTCGGCTTATCCAATACTCCTCTCTACTCGGCCAAGAATGTCCACACAAAGCTGTTTTACACAATCCTGTCCACTCAATCAAACGCTTAAAGTTCAAGTCCAAGCTAACCTTTCAACTAGGGGTATCAACGGGTCGGGTTTACCCAAACCCGACCCAAACTAAACCCTATAGGGTACGGTATCATGATAAATAATAAGACCCAGGTCCCAACCCAAAGGTCTGATTAATACATGGAACTGGGTTGTAAAATTTTATACCAGACCAGGACCCGACCTGAGTTCCAATTAAGACCCATAATTTTTCAATTAATGTAAAAATGATAAAAAAATATGGTTTTACCGGGTATGGTCCAGGTCTGGTTCATGTAGTTCTTGTTGGGTCTGGGTATGATTTTTTTTATAGTAGATCCGATTAGACCCGGGTCCAAACCTGATACCATACCTGAAAACTGGGTCCAAGTCTAGTATCACCTGGGTCCGAACCAGTTGACACTCATACTTTCAACCTATGTCACGTTGGCCCAAAAGGATGCAGAACACACCATTTTTGTGCAATTTCTAATTTAGCATAGTTTTATAAGGGGGTTGAGAGGTGATATTGAAAATCACCACCATTGAGAATATTTTCAATATTCACCCTCTTTATGGTAGTACAGTGCACCACCATGGGGTGTCATTTTAAGCTCCTCTCAAGGGCATTTTCGTACCGCCCTTTGGACTCCCTCAAGGGATTTTTTGTACCACCAAGTCATTTTTTTGGTAGTAAAAGCATGCCTCCCTACAAGATGTGTGGTAGATATTGAAAATCACTACTAGTGTGGTGATTTTCAATATCACCTGATCCCAACCCTTTATAAGGGGCCGTGCACACAATAGTAAATTGAGGTATCCTTATGACATAGCTTTAAACATCATATGACCCACTTTGGCTGGGGCAATTTGACCCCAACTCTACCCATGGTTTCTCTTAGGCTATTTGATCTGAATGGTTCTAACTCATATGTGTTGTGATTCACAGTGATGCATAGCACTAGACAAGCACTTACTACTTAGTTCATGGTATGCCTTCAAATTACCCTACAAGCAATGACATTTTTTTTTTTTACACAGAAAAAACACCCCCAAGAATAGAGACCTAGCAGCGCTGGCTCTAATTGCGATACTTACGATTACTGTCTTGACAGCGTAAAACTCCGTGGGCTTACCGGTTGTCGGACTTGCTTACAATCAATGGCAGCTGCATGCTTGGATGAGCTTATAAACCTGGGTCGTCCGATCTAAGAATCAGACGGTCCAGAATGAAGAACTGTCATTGGCGTCCATGTGAATAGGTGGGTGACATTGATGTTTCAGTCGAGCCATGCCACACATACTTGGCCCTCAAAATAGGGCAAGGGGAATGAAATAGCGAGGGAAAATGATTGCTTAACTTGAAAATCAGGTTTAAAATTTGTCATCTTACCTGTTAATAACGTAGTTGTCACTAGTAAGAATCTATCTCACAAAGATATGGTACGATGCGATCTAGAAATTTTCTTGAAAAATACGATACAAGGGCGTAGATGTTATTTATTTATTTATTTATTTTAAATCCATTTAAGGCCAACCCTTTTTCCTTAATTTTCATACATTCTAAATATGCACCAAACTTTTCTAGCAAACTGTCAAATAGGGATAAGAGGTGTCAATGGGTCGGGTTTACGATATAGGATTTGGGTATGGTGACAAATAAGAAGACTCAAGTATGAACCCGAAGGTCCGATTAATATATGGACCTGTGTATAGTTTGTGAAATTTTATACTAAACCAAGGCCCGACCTGAGTTTGGATTAAGACCCGCAATTTTTCAGTGTAAAAATAATAATAAAAATTTATTATTTTATTGGGTCTGGTTCATGTAGTTCTTATTGGATCCGGGTATGGTTTATCTTATAGTAGACCTAATTAAACTTGAGTTTAGACCCGATGCTATGCCCGAAAATCTGGTTCAAGTCTGGTTCTACCTGGGTCAGAACCAAACCTGACACCCTTAAACATGGACCTAAAAAAGTTTCTTATATTGTCCCTTGAAAACCAAAAATTACTTAATTATCCTCATAAAAAAGTAAACAGTGTGAACTTTTGATGATGAGTCACTATTGTAATTTGACATATGATTTAACTTGAGTTAAAGGACAATAATAAATGCAGGCCCTTGTTTGACAGTTTTCAGACAAGATTTGACTCATATTTGAAATTTCAGAAACGTGTGACCCATATTTGAAATTAGGGGTTTTTAATTTTTTATTTATAAAAAAACTAATTCTGATTTTTAAATATTTTATAAAAATATAATTTATTGAACTATAATTCAAAATTACTAAAAATATTTTAAAATATTAAAATAATGTCTATATGTATATCATGGTAATATAGTGTGTCTCGTGTCACCCTTGACATGCACCCTAAATGGCGTGTCACTGTGACATAATTATGAAAGGTAAGAAGTGATACGCAAAGCAGGAGGTGAGAAGTGCGTAAGAGATGCTCATAGATGGAGCTTTTAGGGGGTGTTTGCTGGTCACGGAATAGGGTGCTACGATCACTCTTTTCGTGGATTCCTCTGTCGCAAAAACTGAATGGACCCCCCACAACCCACAGGAACCATTTCATGAGGCCATGTTTGTTTTGGCATTGTGGGCTCCACGAAAATGCATGCCTGTCGATGCAGTTTTTTTTTTTTTTGCGAAAAAACTCAGATTTTTCTTAACACGCAAGGAGTTTTTAAGGAAACAAAGAAAATGCAATACAACAACAACAACTACGCCTTCATCCCAAAACAATTGGGGTCAGCGATATGAACCAAAAAAGAAATTCATTTTGGGTCTTCCACATGAATCCTTTTCCTCCAATCATTTCTATCCAATGCCATGTCCTCGGTGAGGTTCAAAGAAAATGCAATATTATAAAAAAAAAAGGTTGTTTTCTGAGGTTGATAGTTGAGGTTGAAACTAAAGAATTAGGTTGCGGAATGGTCCAACTACATTAATAATGAAATGGTTGTTTATTAGATAATATGGGTGGCCCAGTCAACGGGCCAAAAGCTCAGTTCGGGCTGGCCCATTTATAAAAAACCCAGCCAAGGTCTGTGGGTCTAATGGAGTTGGGTCGAGCCTATTATATTATATGTTATATAGGGCCGGCTCATGGTCCGGCCGGGCCCACCCCTATAGTGAGGTAATTGCAGAATTTATTTTTTTATATTTGCAGTCAAAGTTATAAGGAATCTAAGTCTTCCACTTTTCCAATTTCATCATCGGACACTTAATCCAGAGCCTAATGATTGAAATATGTAATTTTTATTTAAATACAAATTTTCAACCACTTTTAACTGTAAATACGCATAATACAAGCATGTGATGCCGAAAGAACAATTTTTTTAAAATTAAGCACACAAGGGCTCAGCTCATCTGGTAGGGGTGACTTGTGAACGCAGCCAAGTTGACAGGATATCACAAGTTCTAAACCCAAGGGTGACGTCTCTTGTCACAAGGTCTAAGTTGGGTTTACTCTCTAGTGGCAGAGGGGACCTCAAGGGTTTTACCAACCGGAAGCCAACCAATGTGCAGTCGGTGATTGATTTTTTTCCTTGAACAATAAAAAAAAAAATCTTGCAAAAAGAATTTTATATTAAAGCAGCTCAATTTCATAATGGGGGGAACAAGCTTCTCATTTTCTTGAAAACGTGCTTCTCCTATGTGAGTTTCCAAATAAAAAACACAATTTTAAGTTCCTAAGGAGCGTTATGTTTGCTATCATATGTCCTATGTCACAAGGACACGCCATTTAGGGTTCTGTTGCCTGTCTAAGGAACATGCCACGTGACACATTATAATGCATATAAAATATTATTTTGTAATGTTTTAGCACATTTTAATATATTCTTTATAAAAACTATATAGTTATATATCAAATTATAAGCAATATTTTTTAATCAATTAAATAATGAAAAAGTGTATCTTTGTGTCTTATTTTACAAAAAATTGTGAATTTGCATCTCATACTCATACTGAAAATACATAACCGTTTTCTGCACTTGACATTGCACAAATGCCAGAATCATTGCTTCTTTTTATTTTTACAGTATATTAGCAGTTGGCATATCACTTCTTTAGTAACCAACAGGGGCTCCACTTGTCTGGTAGGAGCAGTTAGTGCATGACACCTTGTGTTGGGAGGTTGCAAGTTCAAAACCCAATTGTACCGTTGCATAACTGGTGAGGGTCTGCCTAACCTTAGCTAGACTATAAAAAAATCACTTCTTTAGTAATAATTAATAAATAATTAATAGAGACCTTATGCCATTAAAGCCGTGATGAATAACTCATTAGAACCATATGCAGTATGCTTTCTTGGGCCACAAAAGTAGTCACAAAAGCTGGAAGGAAAATGCTCCTTTAGAGGCAGGCAGTCGAGGACTGCCGCTAAATGCCTGTTTTTTGTAAAGCTTGCACCCACCGCTGACTGTGCAGGTCATTACTCTGCTCAATTCAGCTTGTCACGAGCTGGTTCATGATCGGTTTGTATAGTTGGCGAACCATGAGCAGCTCAGCTTAGGAGAGCTGGAATATATATATATATATATATATATATATATATATATATATATATATATATATATATATATATATATATATATATATATATATATATATATATATATATATATATATATATGTGTGTGTGTGTGTGTGTGTGTGTGTGTTTTAAATATAAAAAATAAAAAGCTGAATGCAAAAAGAGAAGGATGAATAAAAAATATATACATAAAATATGAACTATTAAGTGTAATATATAAAAAATATGTATGTATAAATAACATGTAATGTTTTTACATAAGCCAGCTCGTGTTCAGCTCATTTCATAGAGGGGCGAGCCGAGCTTGTTGGAGCTCAATCCAATGGTAAATGAACCGAGCCCGAACATGCCCTGTCTGGTTTGTTTGGCTAGTTTACCAGCCCTAAATCCCATGCACAAGCTGAAGCATAAAAAAAGCTTTCTCGATAAAGTGGGAGAGTACTGTGAAGTTCTACACCAGGCGTGCCAAGAAACAATGCACGGTCAACGTTTCACCCCTGGGCAATTAAAAAATTCTGTAGTTTGTCTCCAACAAACAGTTAGGATTCGGAACAGCTAAATACATGGGGGAGTCGGATCCAAAATAGCTACAAATTGCAAAACCTCCATCCTGAATCCGGCCCATTTGCATTCCTACCGACATCTCAAAAGAAAATAGACACCTAGAGCTTTGGTGAATCTAAGGCTGCTGTGCCTATTCTTTACATGTTCAAACCTGGATATCTGTCAAATTCAGCAGCAAAACCTAAAACCAAATCCAAATCCAATCAGTAATTGGATTCAGTTCAGCTCACAGAATCCAACCAATCATAGTCAGGACGTCAGATAAAATCTGTTCCATTGACATCCCTATAAGGCCCTGTTTGATACGCAAGGAAATCCCACGCTGCAAGGGACACCGCATCCCCGCGGGTGATTGTTCCGGCATGTTGTTTTCCAAGGGACATGCCAGTCACATTCCTAGGGATGCGACTGGGGCATCCTGGAACTTTTGTCCCGCACATCAAACACGCCCTAACTTGACATTTGTGTTCTATAATTCACTGCTCTGAAGCAAACGAAACAAAAACCTTACCCTTTAATGGAACAAAATCATCTTCTGAAGCTTATACAGAAATGGAGTAACCTTTTGTTCAAGAGGAAATACAAATAAGAGCCACATCACTCCAAATCAAGACTAGGATCAGGAAGAAATTATGTACTACAGGCTACATCAGGCCATAGGTCACATAATGGCAACATCAAAACAACAGGACCAATCATGTAGAACACTAATTATTTATAAGAATTCCTATGCCTGCAATGATTTGGTACACACATAATCAGTTCTGCCCCTGAGCTTCCACAACACCCTTCCTCAAGATGGATACAACTTCAGCTGGTTCTTTTGCTTTAAATACTGAACTTCCAGCTACTATGCAATTGGCACCAGCTGATGCTGCTTGACCAATCGTATCTGGGCCCAATCCACCATCAACCTGTAAAGGGACAAAAATTAAATAGGAAAGTACTGCATTATACGTTTATTGTTCTTCCTAGTTCTCCTGGTTGTATTCATTTAGACAACGAATTTATGAACCATGCTTGGCATTTTCCGTCAAACATGAAAACTAGATATAGAAGGGGTAATGTATTGTTACAAACGTTTATCGGTACAAATGCCTCTGGATCTCCATGGTGCAGGTTGTTTTAATCCAATGGGACCTCATAGATGGATTCAGCATGTCCAAAATAGTGGGGATGGGCTTTTGAATAATGTTTTTTCGACAAAAAAAATACAATCTTATGACCAGGGAAACTATCGCACATTGTAGGCAGTTGATTTTTGAAGCCTGAGAAAAACCTGCCTATGTGTTGTAATCGGATGATCTAAGAGCCGATTACCACTAAGAAAAACATCCACATCACATATGTAAGGTTAGTTTTATGAAAAACAACCAAAAATGAAAAAAAAAGAGGCATTTGTACCTACAAACGACAGTAGCAAATATGGTCCCCAACAGAAGTATTATGACTTCCAAAGTTCCAAGCATCCAGCAGGGAGTCAAAATGACCATATTGGTTTGACGTTAACTTGAAAATATAGAAACTGATATCCTGACCAAGAAGTTGAGCTTGAAAGAAAGAAAGAGAACCTGGGGGAAGAGGAGTATTGGCAGTCTGCTGTCAATATGTAAGGTTATGGCAGGCATCTTTCCAAAATGTCCATACTTTTTGCTAATTACAAAATAGCATTGTTTACAAATGGCAGCATGACATGACACAGTGGGTGTGACTTTTAAAAACTTTTCTCAGTCACCACATCACCAAAAACAAATGGTTTAGTTAGTCTTAATAGAGCCTCTAACTAATGAAGTGGAATCACTTGCTTGATGAAACAGAGAAGACCCCACCAAGGAAGAAAAGCTTGCCTTTCGACCAGGCTCTGGTATAATGACAAAGATACATAGCCAGACTCAGCTTTTTGTGGGGGCCAAACCAACAACCTTGTGGCAAGGGACAACCCCTGTGGTTTCGAACTGTGATCATCCTATATCAAGTGACAATCCACAGTTGCCTGAAGCCAGAGAGAGGCTTTGTGGACTAGCCTGACTTTGGAAGAAATTGTGTCAAAGGCTTATATAGGAGAAGGAAACTCAGAAAGCTTCTAAAATAGTTGCACCCAAATCATACATACTAGGAACCGCTACTTTTACTCCAGTATACCAGTTTCGAAATTAACCCTCGATCACCAAACTAAATTGCCAGGGAAGCAGCCAAAAAGCAAAATCAGAATATGATGAACCAGGAGATTTTTTTTTGGTAATAACAAGGAAATATTTAGCACTAGTAAGAAAGCCGTTAATATCAGACTATCAGATCATATGTACCTCTACATCAAGTGAAGGATACTTCTGTCTCAAAGCACGCACCTGAAGAATGTAGCCAAAAGGAAAACGGAAAATGGTTTAAAGTCGAGCGAAATTGGCAAACCATTGTCTTTTAAGAAAATGAGTAAGCGACCTCACCTTCTCCATCATTTCTGGCATAAACTTCTGTCCACCAAACCCAGGTTCTACAGTCATGACAAGAACCATCTCAACAGGCACTTCATCTTCTAACTGAACACATGAACATGCATATCAACTTGATGTCTATTTCTGACTCAACATCTTCCCACAGGAAGGGACATAAGTTTTTGGAAGTTACATCATATGACATTTCCGAGCAACATGTTGGACAAGATTCCGCATACATAAATGCGTGGAAGGGACAAGCAAGTTCAGGTATTCAAGTATATGGAGATTCATGATGTGAGCATGTATGCAGAGGCAAAGAATTAGGCATGCCAATCGCTGTCATAATTCCATCAAATTCACTGAGTTTTCATTGAACAATCTTGCATGCTATGAGCTATAGCTTTGATATGGTGGTTTGAGCAAACTGTATGACTGGGGCACACCCAAATTTACTAATCAGATATAAGATCAATTTTGTAGAAATAGTAGCAACAGAAGCATGAAACCTGGACATGGAAAAGGACATGGGACACACTATTGTTTTGTAATTTTCCATTAAGAAGATCATACAAGAGGGCATGAGTACATGACATGACACAGGGTTAAGTTGATGAATCCATGTGGCATAGCATGAAATGGACCATAGAACATACAGCAGAAAGAGGACATGACTAGAGAGACTCTGTAGACTCCGTGCTACACACACGTCTGCAAATGTGCAAACCAGAAATTGGGTATCGATGAATAAAATCTCACAAGTAATACATTTTTCGTAGATCTGACCATGTAGATGGATTAACCATGGTTCACTACCATGAATCGTGTTTTGGATCAATAGATTTAAATATTAAAATTATCTTAAAAAACACACAAATGAACTGTTCAGGTTGTACCAGAATGTAATTCTTAAAAAAATACTTCACACATCCAAATTGCTGGATGTGAAACATGATTCATACTAAAGAATCATGGTAGTGTTAAAATATATATGTTCTCACATATATATATATATATATATATATATATATATATATATATATATATATATATGTGTGTGTGTGTGTGTGAAATACCCGATAGGGGTATTTTTGTCATTTTACATAGTTGTTTTTAGAAATAACTATTTTATGTAAATAATTATTTTTAGTTTTTTATTTTTTTCCTTTTTTTTTTGAATAAGGGATCCACGCATAAGGGGCCCCACATAGAGTCGTTGGGGCCCCAACGGTCACAAATGTGACCGTTGGGGCTCCCAACGTCTCTACGGGGAGCCTCCCAATGGCTCCCCTTTTTTCAGCCCTCTTTTTTGTATAAATCGGGGTCTCTAACCCATGTATTTTTATGGCCTTTTAGGCCCTCATTCAATGAAGTATGTGCAACTTATGCCTCTTCGTAGGCATCTTGTGGTGTCCCTTAGTGGACCATTTTGTTATTCCCCATTATGGGGTTGTGTTTGTCCAATATTGGATCTTATGAATGCATTATGCATTCTTGTAATTCATTTCCGCATACTTTCTATCATGGTATCAGAGCTCGGTTGGGATCGAGTTGTTCTTTGGTGCATTGGGAAGCGTGTTATTCAAGAAATTTTAAAGAAAAATGGTAAAGTTTTCATTTCTCTCTCTCTTTTCTTTCTTAAAGTTATTTGGTAGGAATTCTATTTCTTTCATATGTGTTCTCTTTGTCATTATGTCTTTTTATAAGAGTTTGGGTTACTTGATACTCCATTAAACCTTTTTCGTATATTATACTTTTTCGTATGTTTTTCTTTGAAAATTTGTAAATGATAATTTCTAAAAACCGGCGAACTTGTTTTCTTTTTCAATTAAATATATGATTGCTCAAAACGAGCTTTAATGGGTCGGTAAAAATTTATGACCATTGGAGTTTTTGAATTTATATTTAACTTTGTTTGTAAGAATACCTTTTATATGAATGATAAATCTTTAAAGAAAGTTGATTAAGTTTTAAAATGGTCTTATGAAATATGGTTATTCACTTTACATCTTTATACTCATAAAGATTCTTCAAATTTGATTTCAAGAGTTTGTCTCATTGTAAAATTTATGGTCTTCATTAATGTTTGTTGCATACTTATTGCATTAGGAATTGGTCATAACCTATTAAGTCATATGTTTTTGATAAACTTATGAGTTTTGAATTTTTTTTCAATAAATATTTGATTTTATAGATTTATTCCATAGTGCAATTTTATTTTGTTGTAAAGTTTTTTAATAAACCTATTATTCTTCTTTGTTGGGATTTCTCCCACTTTTATGAAGTTTTTCCTCTCCTTTTCATGTGTACCCTCCTTTGAGGATTTTGCGTGTTTTTTGTGTTTGAACTCTCTTTAAGGAGCCTTTCGGTCCTTGCAGTGTTATTAAAAACGCGCCTCAAGGCGCAAAAAGCGCGTCTCGCCTCAAGGCGAGGGGCTTTATGCCTTGAGGCGCATATATAAAGCGTAAAACCTTCGAGGCGTGCGCCTCGAGGCGAGGCGCGCCTCAAACTGAGGCGTGTATGCCTGGGGCTTTTGGTCAAATGAGGGTCAAAGCCCTCATTTGACCAAAAAATAGGGTTTAAAGTTTAAACAAACCCTAATATTTTATGTTTTCACGCAGACTCTCTTTCTCTCATGCAGGCTCTCTCTCGTCTCTCATGCGCAGTCTCTCTCTCACACGCATACTCTCCCTCTCTCTCATATTTTTCTCACACAGGTACTCTTACCTCTCTCACACGCAGTCTACTGCTTTTTCTCATTTTCTTTTGGGGGAGGGATCAAATTGTTTACGAGTTTTGAGTGAGGTTTCATTTAAGAAAATGAGACTTGTGAAACTTGTGGATAGAGAAGACCAGAAAATATTACTTTTGGGCAATGGTGCATCCTATGGCATGTGGTCCAGTTAGGCATTTTTTCAGAACTTTCAGCACTGTGCAACGAGTTCGATAAGTCTGGCAAGTTTACTGAGAAGAGTGGAGTGGATAATTGTTCTTAACGCAGTTCGTAGCTCTATCCAATTTCAGGATGTTACATATTTTTGTAGTATGCGTACCACCCATCATACAAAAGGATGCACACAACTTATTTCTTCCATTAAATCCCACTTTCAGCTCCATGAGCATTTCTGATACTGACCGCATGAAAAGGAGAAGAGTGGGTACTTTTCCACCACAAGTTAGTGCCTTTCTGTGAGATAGTTTTTTCATGTCCTGGTGAAGTAAAAAGAAAACTATATTCCAATCAAAAAGCTCTATAGAACTACTTGCCAGTTAGTAGGAGTTCATTTGGTTGTCTTCTGATATCGGTGTTCAATCTCTGATCCTAACTTGATGAAGTGTGGCAATGAGATGCTACTTAAACAGCAACTAGTTTTGTCTTAATAAACAACTGAAAAATAATACATAATGCATGCTTCAATAGACAATAAATTGTGAATACATCACCATGCCTTTCATGACATCCCTAAGGTTCATTGACACTTTTAAAAAGCCTCACATTACATCATTTCTTTCTGCCTTGCAATTCCTCATTATATGAACATCAGCAGTTTGAGGGGCAATATCGAGGAATGTGTGTTTAAGCCATATTGGTTACAAAAGATAAATCTCATATATTTTTCAGTTATGTAATCAGTTTTTAGTTACTTTTATATGTTAATCTCACATTTTTTAGTACTTATTTGAGATTTTCTTTTTCTTATTGGTTGTTATTTCATCAATAAAGCATTTCTTTATTTATTTTTATTTTTAGATATTTTTTTTGAAGTTTTCAAAAAAATTATTTGAGGCTTACGCTTTACGCCTCGAGGCTTACGCCTCGCCTCAGTTTTTGGTGGAGCGCCTCGCTACGCCTCAACGCTTTTCACAACACTGGGTCCTTGTAATCTTCTTATGAGTATATACTCTATCAAGATTTCATGGTTATTGTGAGAAGACTGTTTGTGAGTATCGTTCTCTTGCATAATATCCTTCAAAGATTCATTAATAATTGTAAACCTTTGTGGATCTTTTGAGATTGATTGTGAGCATCTTTTTTAAGTTACAATAGTGGTTTCATGAGATTTTCAAACTTCATAATCTTACCATATTTATGAAGGTCTATGTTGTCCTAAATTTGTTATTTGCTCATTCAAGATTATTGTCATTCGACATCCTATATTGCGTAAAAGTGCATGCTTGCTCACTTTTTTTTTTGTATTTTACATATTTGTGCAAGTGTGGTGTAAGTGCATTTATGCACATTTGTTTATCAAGTATTTATGCTTGTATGCTCATAGCCTTTGTGCACATGACGTTGCTTAATATTTCATATTGTGTTTGTTGCATAATAAACCTTTTTAACTTCTTTGAAGAATTGATCATGATTAAGCATAATTCGTGTTTATGCAAAATCGTTGTTATGAAGCATATTGTTGTGATTGATTATATTAAACCTTTGATTTGATTTTTTCAAATCGACCCTCTTTATAAAATCACCTATTTGGAAAATGATTTCCCTAAGTGTTCATTGCCTTTTTATGGCATTTATATTTATCCATCACAAGTTGTTATATGATGCATCAATTCTTTTTTGCCTTATTATTGTTATATTAGAGATGTTTGTTGAGGTGAGTTATGGGCACCTCGTGTTATGTCATTTTAGATTGTCAACTTGTAGTTTGATTCTAAAATGACTTGTTATGTGATCTCTAATTATGAGTGTGTCACTCGTTTATTTTTTGCCATTGTTTTTATGGATGCTCTTAATTATGTGTACTTGTGATGGATGTATGAAATTTGAAACCTTAAATGTTTTAAGGTATATTGAAATTAATGTTTTATTTGTTAAATGTTTGTCATTACAAATCTTATTGCCTCAAAAGTCTTCGCCTTTTTATACCTCTTATCTAAGTGTCATCATATGTAAACAAGACATATTATTACACCTTTGTGTGTTGGTAGCCCTTTAGTGGCATATTCTTATGCTCTTTGTCTAGTAGCTGAACACATTTGTCTTGAGTGCAATTATATGTAGACAAGGCACGTTGATTCACACCATTGTGTGTGATTTTAGTCCATGTTGGCATTTGTGTCCTTGTTCTAGTCGTTGAGATATGCCCATGGTTGGCTTCTTTCACTCATTTCAAGTGTCATTTTATGTAGACAAAAGATGTTTTGTCACACATTCGTGTGTGTTTTTGCCCATGGTTGGCTTGGTACTCTTGTTCTAGTAGCTGAACATACTTGATTTTGAGTGTATTTTGCGTAGACAAGAGATGCTTTTGGTCCATGTTGGCGTGTATTCTCTTGTTTTTGTCGTTGATGCACTTATTTCAAGTATTATTACATGTAGACAAGAGGTATTTTTACACAACTTTGTGTGTGTCCTTGACCTTTAATGACATTATATTTATGTTCTTGATCTAGTAGCTTATACACTTGATTTATGGGTTTTGGAGGACTAATGAGGTAGTTGCTTGTAGTGGATGAACTATTGTTGAAATTTGCAAAATTTCATTCATAACTTGTGTTTTAAGATATTCTAGTGGATCATATCATTGATATGCATATTTGGAAACCAATTTAATATTTTGGCATTTAACCTATATATTAAGTGTTTTTTTATTTTTCGGCCACCTAATGAGTTTTTGTATTTGTAAATATTTGAGTAAGAATTTCCTCAATGTGTAAGGGTTTCTACTCAAATATCTTTCACTCTTGACTCTTGGGTGGACATTTTTTGACATTTGTTTAGAATTTCTTCCCTCTAAGATGTGAAAGAGATCATTAGATCATCTTGTGTTAAAATGTCTCCCTATTATTGATTTGTGTGTCAAATATGCTTTTGTTCGTATGTTCTTTTTAGGGAGCCATTAGTTCTTATGTGAACATTGTGTTCTCAAAGATATTTGTAATACATGAAACCTTTTTAATCTTATTACAAATTTCATAATTTTGTGTGTCTTTGTGCACTTGTGAGTGTTCTCCGTGCACACACTTCTTACTACCAAATATTGATAAAAGCCTTTGTGAGAAATATCTTTGGCATCGGTTCTAAATATATAAATTGTGCATTTGTGGGTGTCCTCTCTTGTACCTTTTAGATACATTTATTTAAGTATTCTTAGTATGGCCTTTGTGCACATATCCTTCTTCAAGAACATAGTGTGTTTTATCAATAGAATATTTAAGTTTAAGTCATTTTTGCATGATACTCAATTAAAATGCATGAAATATCTTTTAAATAGTTGTTTTGATGAAATCATATGGTCAATCTTATTTATCTTTTATTTGATTAAGATACAAAGATATTTTTTACTTGGAGTTCTTTTGGCTTGTTCTAAAGGATCGCCGAGATGAGACGAAAGAAGTATCTATGATACATCGTGGAAGAAGCTTGAAGATGATTATTAAAGACAGTTAAAGGCTGACATTTGCAAAGTTCTTTCATGTACTCTAAAGATGGCTTCCATTGAAGATTCTTTGAAGACCTGAAACCCTCCTTTTTGTATCTTCAAACTTTTCGTTATCCCCACGTAAAGTTTGAGGGGGGGTGTTAAAATATATATGTTCTCACATATATATACTTATAAGTATATATATATATATATATATATGTGTGTGTGTGTGTGTGTGAAATACCCGATAAGGGTATTTTTGTCATTTTACATAGTTGTTTTTTAGAAACAACTGTTTTATTGAAAAGGAAACCACACATTTCCTTCTCAAATCACAATATCTATCACCTTTGTCCTTATCACAATATAGTTCCAAACAACTTCTGACTGTGATAAGCTTACAACCCTTTTAGCAAACAATGATTCCTCGTGCAAACTCTCCCTAATTCAACACATCCTTAGTCCCTAAAAGCCCCATGCCTTTTGAAAATGAGCAATGCAGTTTACTCTTGAAAAACAGAAAATTAAGACTTAAAATTTATAAAATTATATTTCAACTTGCTAAGTTCTTGCTTGCATGTGTTCGTCATACTTTTAAGCATTACAATCTGATATTGCAGTCTACTAAGCAATAGTTATCTGCATCTGTCCTCATACTTGACGTTTGAAAGCAACTTGCACAATGTTGAAGCAAAAGGATCCAAAAATTAAGCAGGATTAAGAAGAGATTAAAATTTCCATCACTGAACTAAATCACTTAAAATGATAATTTCTTTTCTTTCCAAAAAAGAAATATTTATATTTTAACAACAGATGCCACCATATTCTATAATCACAGTATTAACAACACGGAGGCAATTAGAAAAGACAGCTGAATAAAAATAAAAGAGAATTCAGTGGGATAAGAATGGCATGCATACCAATGGAAAAATCTCAGTGACAGGAGTTCCAGGCTTCAATGCCACACCAGGTCGCATGCCCCTTGTTTTAACTCTTCTAATAATTTCTTGCCAATTATCTGTTACAAGTGCCATATCAAAACCAGCAGAAAGTACATTAATGCATTTTATTACTTGTCGGCAGTTAAAATCCAAGATGACAGATGTATTTATTACTGTGGCAATCACCTTTAGAAGCTTCAATATGGAAAGTAAAACCTGATGCCCCAGCTTTTGCTAATGGCTCCACATAATCAAGTGGATTTGTAACCATAAGGTGGCAATCCAGATATGCCCTACCATACACACACACAAAAAAAAAAAAAAAGACAACCACCCAAGAGGATGACATAGTTAGGGCAAGTCTGCAAATAAAAAAAATAGGAACAAAAAAAATGTATATTACTTGGTGTGTTTCCTCAGACTCTCAATAACAGGAGCTCCAATGGTTAAATTTGGAACAAAATGCCTGACGAAAGTAAGGTCAACACAACAAAATAAACTCTTTATCTAGAGAAAAACAATTATCACACTCATCATAAAAGTATGTGCATAATAGTCATGTTATTGATTCAACAATCAATTCCAAAGTTCTCATTATCACAAGACAAATGGCACTCGTCAAAACAATAAATATTAGAACAGGAAATTATAGCCTATTTAACAAAAAACAATATCCTTGCATATCATAGAAGTTCAATGAACTCACTAAGCCTGCAAAACAAGTAACAAACGCCAGCCAAATGCGCATCGGAAAAACAGCATATTTAAAACATATAGAGTAGGAACTACAGAGGATAATTGATTTAGTCAGATAATGTATAGTAGTTACAGAAAAGTACCACAAGGGACAGAACATATCAGATGCCAAAAGCCCAAACCAGTGACCTTGTGCCAAATTCAGTAAGCACATGTTCATATAAGTTAAGTGTTCTTGATTACTAACAAAAGTACATTAATTAGCTTGTGCCACACATTTGTAACAGATTATTTCTGATCCACAGATTAACAGGTGTGAGTATTCTAT